>NC_080847.1:20509923-22909923 GCF_030435755.1 Ochotona princeps
CCACACGGGAGACTCAAATGAAGCTCCTGGTTCCTAGTTTCTTGTTTCCGTTCTTCTCTTTGACCCACCACAGCCCTGGGCACTAAAGCCATCTGGAGAGTAAATCACCAGAAGGAAGATTCTCTGTTTCTGTCTCTCTAAGTCTAACTCTAGCTTTGACTTTCAGATAAATCAGTAAATCTTTAAAAATAAATTCAAAATATTTTGGTTAACATACAGTAATGTCACATACTTTGTGCCTGCCTAATTCTGGGTTCATTATGTGATCTTTCTTCTGCTATTTTCTGGTCTCACCAGATTTCTGAGCCAGTAGATCATCCAATCTTAACAATAAACTTCCAAAATTGTACACTGAAATAAACCATCTTCCTTCATAAACAGTTCCTTTCAGTGTTTGTTATAATGATAAGAACTTTACTAACATGACCTTTTCTCCAACATCCACCAGTCTCTACTACATGGAAGCAAAAACAAAGAGATCAATTCGAATAGAAAAGCAGTAACTTTTGATGTTAAAGGAAACCCTAAAGGTGCAGTGCTGTATGACTAGAGAGAGCAGGTCTCCTTTGGACAGATGGCTTAGGAAGGCTTCTTCGGGGAGCTGGCATTTGCACAGAGACCTGAGGACTGAGAAGCAGCCAGCGAGCAAAACAACACATGGAACTGATTCCAAAAGGACTAGTAAGAGAAGTAAATGATGCAGAATTCCCTGTCCTCAAGAAATTGTCAGAAAGTCATGTTGCCTAAGCAAAGAAAACAAGGCAGATATGGCGCAAGTTGGGTGAACAGATAAAACCTGAAGAACATGCAATTCTGAGGAATTTGAATCACTCAGAGTTGTGAGAAATCATTGGAGACACTGGAAGCACCTTCAGAAGTCACAGTAGTGAAACACAATGAGTTGACCAAAACAACCTATTGTGTTTTTATTTTCTTTCACATTAATCACTGTAGGTATTATAATGGATGAATAGCCTTGGATTTCATTGTGGACTCTGTCTGCATATGAATACTGATGATTGACAATTCCAAAATCTCTGCTCACATGCCTTGTGAGGCTGTGTCATAATTTTAGTAATCGCCATGGTGATTTCACCACCCCTATCAAAGTGAAAAAGACACTGTCGTTCCCCATGATTTCTGATGCTCCCAGCACTGACAGTCTTAAACGGGGGAAACAATCCTCAATTTAGAATCATCAGACAGATCTTAGCCTCGCTAGGAAGCTATGGTGTTGGCTGTTGTCATGCCTCCAGACATCAACACTAACACTTCTGAGCAGCCTTTACCATTGGTAATTATGATGAGCACAAACTGCTATCACATAAGGTCAGGGCCACACAAGAAATTTGTTTCTCCACTATTTCAATACATTCATTGCACATATTCAATAACCTTCCAGGGTGCTGTCCCAGTTTCTGAAATTTAAGCTGTAAAAATAAATCTCTCGTGTCTTCATGGCACTTGCATATTAGTTCAGTAGAATTAAAATTACACATAAAGATACAACACTAGATTAAGCAACAATCTCCTGAAACACACTGACCATACCTCTTTCTTCCCCTTACAGGTAGCTTTTTTACCAAGATCAAGATTCTTAACTGAAATTATTATATTTGCCAGTTTCTACAAACCAAACACAAGCAATGGGACAGTAAATTTTAGAAAACAATTTAACTAGATTATGGGATACCAAAATATCTGGTAAAGTATTCCTGCACATACCTGTGAGTATACTTTCAGAAGTGATTGTCTTAAGAATAAATGAACATAGCCAGAAGACACACCTTAACAGAGAGTGGCTCCATGCTGTTGGCAGTTCAGACAGAACAAAACAAAGGAAAAACAAATTCACTCTCTTCCTCACTCCGTCTTGGGGTAGGGATGGACATGTGACCTTGGACATGAGAACTGCAGGTTTTCTGGCTTTTAGACTCCAAGATTTGTCACAGGAACCCTGCGGTTATCAGGCTTTTGGTTGGATACTAATGTTACAGCTTCAGCTTCCTTTGTACTGAGGCTTTCCGAGTTGGATGGCTTTGCTAATGACCTGAAAACCAACCTATCATAGAACTTCACAACCTGCTTAGTCACATGAGCTATTTCCCCTAATAAATCCTCTACTCTCCCTCAATTTATGTTTGAGTATTGTGCAGATATAGATGTAGTAACACACCGTTGTTTCTTTTTTTTTTTTTTTTTTTTTTTTTTTTTACTAAAATGAACTTATTTATTTGTTAAAATTATTGTATAATACAGATACATATAAAGTTACTTCAAACAGTTTATGGATAAAAAATATAAAGATAATTTCATGTTTTTGAAGAAAATGAACACAGGAAAAATGTAGATGCCAGTACGTAGTTAAGCATTCAAGTATACGCACAAGCACTCAAATAAAAATGCAAGCACTTAGAAAAAGACACATTATTTTAAAGGATGCTATTTCTCCCTAGATTGATTTCAGTTTGTCAAAAATTAGATTGTTCCAGATGTATGGCTTAATTTCTGAGATTTCTGTTCTGCTTTATTGATCTGCATGTCTATTTTTGCACAGTGTCAGGCAATTTTGATTGAAACAGTCCTGTAATACATCTTTTTTTTTTTTTTTTTAATTTAAAAAAAAAAAAAAAAAAAAAAAAAAAACACACCGTTGTTTCTAAATTCTGATGACTACAGGGACCAGAGTATAAAGTTAAAAGATTTTAAGGCTGATAATTCTGAGTCTCAGATAACTGAAAGGACAATAAAATCATCTACGCAACTTCAGCGCAATCTTCTGACACTTGGTTAGCCAGAGATTTAGAGAAGGGGAAAACCATGTTTCCTTTAAGCAACATCATGGCAGTTAAGGACTTCATCTTCTAATGGTGCTTTTTTCACTAATCAAGGTCTAGCATGCCTTCATTTTAGAAACCAAAGGGAATACTTGGATAGTGAAGACACCAAAGGCATATCTATTTGAAACAACAGAAGTAGATTTAAATACAACTTTCTTTCTTTTCACGCCAAATCTCTCCACCAATTAAAAATATCACGACTGGGCCCGGCGGCATGGCCTAGCTAAAGTCCTCGCCTTGAAAGCCCCGGGATCCCATATGGGCGCTGGTTCTGATCCCGGCAGCTCCACTTCCCATCCAGCTCCCTGCTTGTGGCCTGGGAAAGCAGTTGAGGATGGCCCAAGGCTTTGGGACCCTGCACCCGCGTGGGAGACCTGGAAGAAGTTCCTGGTTCCCGGCTTCGGTTTGATGCAGCACTGGCCGTTGCAGTCACTTGGGGAGTGAAGCATCGGACAAAAGATCTTCCTCTCTGTCTCGCCTCCTCTCTGTATATTTGACTTTGTAATAAAAATAAATAAATCTTTAAAAAAATATATCACCACTTACATATCTTACATTACAATATGATCCCTTCAATATGACTTTTCTTAACTTACATTGAAGACATTCATTGGGTTTTTTCCCTGAAAATGTCAACTTACCTTAAAATAGTATAACATTTATAAGAAAATGTCTACAAAACTAATAGAAGCAGAAAAGATGTTAACTGAGGTAAATAATATTGTTAATATGCATGAAACAAATTTTATAAGAAGGAATATTTCCCTGTGCCTTAGAATAATAATACTATCATAGTAAAATAATCATTTTCTACATGTTAGATATGGTACTAATACCAATGTAAGCATCATTTCATTTTTAAGGGGATTTTTTTTAAATCTGCTATTCCTCTCACCAAGATGGAATTTTTTTCAGCAATAAAAATCAAATGGATACTGATTTCTCCACATTCTAAGAAAAAAAAACTATACATATGCTCAGAAACTGGCCTAATGCAAACTTGAAACACCTAATTCATGTCATGTCATGTCATGTCACCTAGTTTAGTCTTTATTATGCCAGAGAAAATAAAGTTTGTATTTCTTGGCATCAAAAAACAGAGCTTATAAAGAACTCTAATACACAAAATAGCAACATTAAAATACAATCAAACTGAATCATTAGAGATGCAGAATATAATACAGCAAATTAAAGATTCAATGGGTGGAGATTGAATCAGCAACTAAACCCCTTCCAATGAGGAACAACTCAGGACCAGATAGCTTCACTACTAAATTCTACCAAATGTTGCAAGAATTTACCTAAATCCTCTACAAACTATTCAAAACAATAGAGGCAACCCTTCCAAACTCTTTCTGTGAAGCCAACATCACCTTAATACCAAAACCAGACAGAGCACAGCAGAGAAAAAGAAGTACAGACCCAAGTCCCTGATGAACACAGATGCAAAAATCCTCAAAAAAAAAAAAAAACACATACTAGTCAACAGAATCCAACAACACATCAGACAGACATATGTATATTGTCAACTATACTCACACAGACCAGATGGGATATAACCCTGGTATACAGGGATGGTTCAACATACACAAATCAATAAATGTGATATACCACATCAACAAATTAAAGAACAAAAACAATATCGTCATCTCAATAGATACAGAGAAGGCATTTGATAAAATCCAAAATGACTTTAATGCTAAAAACCTTAAACATGACAGGCATAAAAGGAACATTCTATAACAGAACAAAACCATTTACAAAAACACAACATCAGAATCGTATAAATGAAAAAAAGATTGGAAGCTTTTCCACTAAGATCTGGAACTAGACAACGATGTACACTTTCACTACTGCTATTTAATATATTATTGGAAGCCCTTCCTAGAGTTATTAGGAAAGAAAAACAAATTAAAAGCATTCAAATTGGAAATGAAGAATTAAAATTATCTTTGTTTTCAGTGACATGATTCTACACATAAGAGAACCAAATGACTTAATCAAAAGACTACTGAAATTCAGAAGACTGTCTGGCAGGATAGCAACTTAAAAATCAACGACTACGGCCCTAGTATATAAAAATAATTGCATGGCTGAGGAAGAACTTGTAAAGATAGCCCCATTTAAAACAGCACAGAATAACATTAAACACCTTGGAATACACATAACCAAAGACACAGAAGATCTCTACGATGAACATAACTAAAAATTTAAAAAGAAATAGAAGATATTAAAAGATGAAGAAATTTATCATATTCCCGGGTCAACAGGATCAACATCATCAAAATGACCACATTACCAAAACTAAAAAACAAATTCAATGCAATCCCAAGCAAAATCCCAACAATATACTTGTTAGAAATAGAAAATATGATAGAAAAATTCATCTGGAAAAACAAGAGACCAAACACAGGAGCCAAAGCTATCCTGAAGAATAAGAATCATTCTGAGAGAATCACAATCCCAGACCTTAAGACATACTACAGGACAATGGTCACCAAAACAGTCTGGTACAGGTACCAAAACAGAGAAGATAAATGGCACAAGAATAAAAACCCAAAAGGGAACCCGCACATGTAAAACCTACTTATGTTCAACAAGAGAACTGAAAATAATCCAGGGAAACGGTCTGGTCTCTGCAACAAATGCTGTTGAAACAACTGGATAGCACCCCATCTGTCACTTTATACAAATCACCTCTGAATGGATTAAGGACTTACATCTGAACCCAGAAAATATAAAACTACTAGAGGAAAACATAGGAAGAGCTCGCGAAGATATAGGCATTTGTAAAAACTTCTTAGAAAAGTCACTAAGAGCACAGGCACTCAAACCCAAAATAAAGAAAAGGATCTACATCAAATTAAGAAGCTTCTGTACCACACAAATGATCAACAAAGCAAACAAGCAACCAACAGAATGGGAGAAAACCTTTGCATGCTTCACAAACCAATAGGGGACTGATATCCTGGATTTACAAAGATTTTCAAAAACTCAACGACAGAAAAGAAACAAACAACCCTGTGAAGAAACAGGCTAAGGAAATGAGCAGGCATTTTTGAAAGGAACAAAATCAAATGTCTAATAAACATATGAAAAAATGCTCAGACTCCCTAGCTATTATGGAGATACATACAAAATTTCCCTGAAGAGCCACCTAAGTTAGATTGGCCTACATTCCAAAATCTACTAACACCACCTGCAGGTGTGGATGGGGGATAAAGGTGCCCTCCTTCACTGTTGGTGGGCTTGTGAGTTAGTACAACCATTATGGAAATCAGTATGGATAGTGCCAAGACAACTGAAAACTGATCTACCATATGACCCAGCAGTCCCATTCCTGGGAATACATCCGAAGGAAGTGAAATGTGAACATGAGAAAGTGACTTGTAACTCTATTTTATGGCAATCTATCATAGCAAAGATAAGGAAACATCCCAGATGCCAGTCCAAAGAGGAATGGATAAAGAAACAATGGTCTATTTACTCTACTGAATACTACTCAGTATCAGGACATCTCTACTCCCAGATAAAAGGAGGAACTGTTTAAACTGTTAACACAATTGACAATAGGATACTAGCTTATTTATACTAGCTTATTTGCCACTGTCTATATTTATAATGTCATGATACATCTTAATAGCAGAATGTTGAACTTCACACTGTCAGTTTAGTTTTATTACAATACATTACTACTGTAATAATATTGGGAAAAGAGTGGGGGCAAAATTGATGGGTTGGGTTACCATCATGCCTATGAAACTGTATCATGAAAAATAATAATAATAAAAACGAAGAGCATTGGGTAATGAATCTAGAGACTCCTACCCTGAGGCCAAGCACTGGACTTCTACTGAAGTGTGACATGGGCTAAGCCTCTCCATGTGTCTCTCCGTTGTACTTCGTCTTGAAAAGACGACAAACGCACTGCCTGGAACAGGTGCCAAAGGTGCTCCTGTAGCTCTCAGATTTTTTTGCTCTAACTGAAAAGGGAGATGCTCTCTACAAACTTGCTGCCTTCTTCTAGAAGCAAGCTGATAATCTTGTGTAATGGTAGAAGAGGTTTATGAGCTTTCCTATTAGAATAACACAAATCTTGCTTGTATTAGACAAGGGCTTAACTAACCTGAACAAATAATGCCCCACCAAAAGTATTTAAAATCTTGCATTCTTATGACATTAGCTCTGATCCATCTGTATATCATAAATAAAATGTATATAAATATGAAATGATTTATTATTTCTCTCCTCTATTTCCTTAAAGAAAACAAACATAGCCATATATGTAGAGGAAAACAACGAGTTAATTCAGTGAAAACAACATTATGAGACGGATTATATTTCCCATGTTTTCATTCCTTTTTATTAGTTTTCTATTAGCTACAACCCTCAAGGCCTTCAGGGACAAACACCAGGACCAACCTGAAAACTTTCTAGCATGTGCAGAACAAAAATATCAGGCGAGAACAAATAAGCAATTCTGGTCTGGGAATGCAGTCTGGGATCTGCCCTTTCAAAGGGCAGCGGTCTAACAGCTTGTTAGTTAGCCTTTTTAAAGGCCAGTAACCGGGAAAACAGACCAGTGGGTATGGGTCACTCCACAGAAAACAAGCCATGTTCTGATGGCTATTTGCAATGCAATAAGAAGCTCCAGTCCAGGAATGAACTCAGGCACTCTTGGGCAGGGGCACCAGAACAGAATTTCAAAATATTGCTATAACTCTAGAAATGCTTGACCTGGGAACACCTGTTGGAATTACACTGTAAAGAAGTAAGACAAGTTACCAAGAAAAATATTTCTATACCAAAAAAAGTTCTTTTCAGGGTTATTTACAAATCTTAAGAAATGCTAAAGTTGTAGTCAAGACAGAAAGACAGAATTACTTTATGAATAGTAGTATATTTATATCACAGCTACCATGGAAATAAAAGTAATGAAGTTCAGCGAGAAGGTATACTCCATGCCTTAAACAACTTCTTAGGTGGACACTGTTTTCCATGCTCCTTTCATTCATTAGGAAATGTGGACTTTAATAGGTTAAAGCAAACTGCCCAACATGTTACAGTGAATAGGCTGCAGAGGATACTTGTTGAAGCATCATGTATTCCAGAGCCAACCTTCATCTGCAACACAGTATCTTAAAAATACCCTTAAAATTAACATGAAATCAACTGAACATTTTCAGCCTTTACAATGATGGCAACATCTAATGTGACCTATATTCTAATTTTAAAGGATGTATTTAGTTCCTAGAGACAAAGACTTATTTGATTAAACATTTCATTTGGGAAAAAATATGACTACAAGTACAAATCCTAATATTAAATGTCTCATCTGTATCAATATAAAAGAACTATTTATAGTGATTAATTTCTAAACATTTTTAAAGCTTCTAATTCCTCCTATCTGCACTGAATATGCCTCCAGATTTTTTACTTCCCCTTTATCCTCTGTTTAGAGGATATATTATCTTTAAGTAAGAAGGCAAATGTTATTTGAGCAAAGGCTAGGGACACATTCTGTGCCCTTAATACAAATAATTTTAACCAATTTGACAGATAGAGTGCCATTACATCATTTCAGATACTAATGGGCATAATAATTCTTCAACTTCCTCATGAAAGAGAACTCTAAAATGAGACAACTGAGTGAAAAGAAAATGTCATGTTATTTATGGCTTCTACCACTATTTTATGACTCATAAATGGAAGGTGGTCTCCTTATAAAGCTATGCATCCAGCTTGACCTTGACTACAGGGGGTGTTTGTTGCTTTCTTCCAGACTGTATCTTCTAATTTTCCAGGTCACCCAACCCAAACTTGATCTTGGACCCAATCTTCCCCAGTCCTAACACCCATGGATCTGGGAAGCTGATCCCTCCCCAGACCCATGATACAAGCCAACTTCATCAGAGAGTCACATCTTCTTGTCACACATAATTCAAGACATGAACTATATACAGCAGGAGACTAGGAGCCAGCTGGACTCTGTTCTGGGACCCTTGCTGGAACATCCTTCTAACTACCACGTTTATAGGAAAGTAAATCTGGAGCTGCTGCTGTGCTTGCCTCAAGCAACTCACTGTCTCTATTTTATCTCCATAACATTAGTCAAATAGGAGAATCCAGTTCAGTAACGATGGGATAACCAAGAGGTTATTATCTGTGGAGAAGAACTATCCTCTAGTCAGCACAAGTTGATCAATAAATACAAGCTGAACACACCCACCCAAAAATAAGTTTCCAAAATCCAAACCATTTTGAGCATTAACAGCATACTACCCATGACAAACTCCACACCATAAAACTTTGTTTCATACAGTTATTTTAACATGCTGCACAAACACATCCACACAATGTGCATCATGTGTATTTAAAACAAATGGATTTTAAGACCTGGTGTGATGACTCAGTGGCTAAAGTCCTCGCCTTGCATCTGTCGGGATCCCATATGGATGCCGGTTCATGTGCCAGCTGCTCCATTTCCCATTGATTTCCTTGCTTGTGAAGCAGTGGATGGCCCAAGCCTTAGAGTCCCACACCCATGTGGGAGACCTGGAAGAAGCTCCAGGCTGGCTTTGGATCAGCTCAGCTCCGGCTGTTGCGGCCACTTTGGGAGTGAACCAGCAAATAGATCATTTCTCTCTGTATCTCCTTGTCTCTGTAAATCTGAATTTCCCAAAATAATAATAATAATAAAATAAATCTTTAAAACAAATGGATCTTGTGTTAAGACTTTGTTCTCATTACCCAAGATAATATATTATATAAATGCAAACATTCCAAATTTTGAAAAACATAGGAACTCAAAATTGTTTTGGTCCCCAAAATTTTGGAAAATAATTAAGCTATATTCAATCTACACAGATATTTTCTTCCTCATCATCACCTGTCACATAAAAGCCATAGTGAGTTAATGAAGTAAGCACTGAAACCCATTTTAGTCCTCCTGTCTAGCATCCAAACTAGCTTGTATTTATAGATTTGACAATTCATTTGCCATAGACGTTATCAAGTGTTTGTGTTACACTGTAAGCTTAATATAAAAGTGGAGAGGGGCAGGAGCAGGACTTGGATAGTAAGAAGACATTAAAACTCACCTATCCCTATGGGATATTTTCCCAAGTCTCACGGTTACTTCATGAAACAAAATCTGGTGTTAACAACCCCAACGGAGCATTCTTTTCATAGCATTGCAAAATATTTTATTATGTTATTAAAGCAATCATATTTAAATACAAAAAAATACCACCTACACACAAACTATACCTTGTGACTGTGTTCTTATTTTCTGTAAAACAGAGGTCTGTCATAAAGTTGGGATGTCTCCTAAAATTACAGCAAATATGATTCCAACACATCTCCTTCTCCTCTCCTTGAAAAACTGTGAACTGTACTTAGGATATTAGCTCTAATTTTGTTCCCTTCCCTGACTGATGCCACATGCAACATGTCCATCTGTTCTATTGTTTACATTCTTGTATCACAGCTCTTTATGGGTGGATATATCTCCACATTACAATTGTGTTATTTGCTTTAGAGAATTCCCTCTCTTTAGAAGCCAGTGTATCCTTCACAGGAAGCACTGTGCATTTGTCAGCTGTTAATAATTACATGATGATGATTACCATATGCTAACAAGCTACTCTGAATAATATAAATGTAAACAAGCCATTGCGTTTATTTTTTATCCACAGCATTTTATAGGCAAGAAAACAGAAATGCAGCTTATAGAGCTAGTAAAAAACAAAAAAAAGGTGATATGGAAGCCCAGAAGATCCGGTTCTACAGTTCATGAATGTGTCACTACACCATGAAGTGTCAATGTACACTTTTGAAAACCAGTTTAAAGCAAATAAATTTTGCATAAAAATGTAAGCTGACTTGTACAGCTAATCTCTTGAAAATCCTGTAGCAAGTCTGAATGATGTTCATTTAGCATGTTCTGATAAACACTAGATGGGCAAATATTGCTTATTGGATAAATGGATTCAAAGATACAGAGGTTAAACTGGGAAAAAAATCTGTCTACATTGAAAACAAATGGTTAAAATAATACCTAAAATGCATTCTTATCAAAATTTCAAAATCAATTGTGTTTTGTTTTGGCTCATTGTTTATTCAGGAAAATGAAGAGGCAAAGTGTTAGAAGAAGGTTACAGAAATGAAAGTCCTCTGGCTAGATTTTTTTGTGCTGTGTATGTTAACAACATCCTTATTTATTTGTATTTTAAGTTTCATCATCTCTCCTTAAAAATATCTCACTGGTATAGCATAAATCCATGCTGAAATATTACATTAAAAATGTCAACACAATATTAAGTGCTTATGTCATTTCTTCCAGATACTATTCTGTGAGTTTTTTCTAGATATAACTTTCTGATTAGAATGAAGTTAATTAAAAATAAATTAAAAGTAAACATGCATAGACTGTACTGTAATCTAGATTTGAAGGTTGAAATAAGAATAACTTCTTTTTTTCAATGCCAACTATACTGGTTGAACTTTTGATAATTCGTGTGCAGCAATTAGGATATTTGATTCATTAAATTGCCAACTTGAGGACCACCAGAAATTGTCAGATAATATCTGTGTTAGCCAGATGTGACATTTTTCATCAAAAGTAAACACATAACACCACATGTCTTCACTATTAGAGATGTTCACTGATTTCAAAGATTGACACAAAGTTTATGTTTGAAACAAAAGAATTTTACTTTAACATTATAGAAAATACTTAAAAATGTTATAGTTGGTTTCACATCACACACAAACACAACCTGAAATGTAAAGTTGTCCTCTAAGTCTGATTACTTCAGATCTCTGACTATTGCAAAAAGAACATTGAGAACAATATCTTCCATGTCAAAATATTTGTTCTTTGGTTGGTGAATGGAGTTAGAAACCTACCTATTTTACAGCAAGTTGTATTTAAAGTGTGGCTGCAAAAATCAGGCAGCTGGAGAAAGCATTGACAAAACAAAGCTTGTTTATGGAACTGTGCAACTCTATAATATTAGAACCTATCAGCTTGAATCCACACACCTCAGATCCCATTCCTCAGAGGATGTTCATTTTCCCACAGATTTTCTTGCCACTCAGTCACTGGCATAAATGCTACATATTAGTTCGGTGGCAGTTGTTATTGCCGCTGATGTTTCATCCCAAGTGATACATTTTAACATTACATTTTTTAAAAAAGAGTGGAACTTATTGGCAGTTTATCACACATATTTAGGAGCATAAGGCACTTTATTGGTTACGAAGTTCAGCCACTCTGTGCTTTCATTTTGTATTGTAAAGTCTGTGTAACACTTTAAAAGCAATAGTAAGCATGTTCTTTGGAGGTGAAAATTCTGTCATAGCTCTCCCCATCTTCTTTGAAATCATACAGTTCAGTAACATACAATGTTAAGATGTCTCTCCTCAGAGCAATTAGGATATCAAATATCCTCCTCTACAATGACCACTGATGACATAGTAGCCTCAAGTTGCAACAGTTCCTGTAGCCTTATTACAAAGAGATTCACATCAACTCTTCCAGGACTAATTCTGTAGGACTGGACAGGGAGTCTTCACAATCCAAGCAGGCATTCTCTAACACCTTAGGCAGCCTCTATCATCCAATTCAGTCTCAGAAGAGAGCCAGGGTACGCTGTGGCTGAGATGACAAGGAAGGCATTCGTGTACCAAAGACACAAACTAGTGCTTGCAAACTTTTAATCACAAACAGATTTCCAGAATGGGCTGGAGGGATGGAAGCAGCATTTTGTGTTGTTTGCCAATCTCTATGCTGTAAACACTCCCACCATGACCTATTTCAAGCTGCCACCATGACATTAACAGGTTAGGAAAACAACCAGCTTTTCTGAGCAAAAGTGAACTGACTCCAGCGCACCACTGAACATATATCAAATACTTCCACTAATAAATGAAAAAAATAGCCAATATGGTAAATGCTTCAAAGAAAATAATGTTAGTTCAAAGAAGTACATAATAGGAATATTTTTTCCTTGACAGAAAAGTCAATAGAGCAGAGCAGATGTTGCCATTGCCCGTCTATACATGTGGACATGCACACACACACACACACACACACCTTTCCCACAGGCATTCACCATTTCCTCATATGTTGATGATATTCTGCTGTAAACACCTGAGACTTTTCATCTGAAGGCTTTCTCTCAGACCACACATGGTACTGACAGGAAGTGCCAGCGATTGATGCCCTTGGGAGCAGCCCTCAGACAATGACAGATGGGAGTCAGAAGGCAAACATTCTCATTTTACCAACCTAAATGGAACAACCCTGACTTGCAATCCATATCATCCTTCAGGAGACCTCAGCAGCCTTGAGCCTCAGGTGCCCATGTATGCTTTGGGATTCAGGTCTCTTTCTGGGCATGCTGTGCCTTGTGCACTCTTCTATGAGTGTTTCCTGGAAGCACATTCCAAATAAACTAAATGCACTCCAAATCTTTGTCTCTAGAAACAACATGCCAAATACAGCAATATTTTCTAGAAAATCAGATAAATCCAGGAGGAAAAAAAAAAGATTAGGAATCAGACATTAAGATAAAGGAGGTGCTGTAGCCCAGTAGTTAAAGTTCTCAACTTGCATGGGCCAGATTCCCATATGGGCATCAGTCCTAATTCCGGCAACCCCATTTCCCATCCAGCTCCCTGCTTGTGGCCTGGAAAGACACAAAAGGATGGCCCAAATCCTTGGGACCCTGCACCCTCATGGGAAGCCCATAAGAAGCTCTAGGTTTCTGGGTTTGATTGGCGCAGCTCTGGCTGTTGCAGCCACTTGGGGTAAGAACATCTTCCTCTCTGACTCTTCTCCTGTCTCTATATCTGACTTTCCAATAAAAAATGTTTAAAAAATAAATAAATAAAGGAAGAAGAATATTTCCCATCAGAGGGAAGTACGTGAAAGGAGTTCACATGTCACAACAGCATGGTATACCTGCTCCTAAGAGTCAAAGCTCTATGCACACTCACACAATAAAAATCACAGGATTTATGGGATCCAGAGTAAAATTTTTAAAAGTTTGTGAGTGGCACACAAACTCACTGGAATCAGGAAAAATGATATAACAATTTTACACTTGTAACATGATTACAAATGCATAAGCCATTTGTAGAAGTGGTCATTAAAAAATCTGAACATTTGTAGCTAACATACACTTATAATTTTATTGAAATGAGAACACATATAAAATATATTTTCTGCAATTTTCAAGAATCAACATCGTGGCAACATCGTGGCACAGGGGATAAAGCCAACACCCACTACACCAGCATCTGAGAGCGCCATACTGAGTTGCACCTGCTCCACTTCTGATCCAGCTTCCTATAATGGCATGTGGAAAGCAGAAGAAAAATGTCTAACTGCTTGGGCTCCTGCCATGTGTGAGATGTGGAAACAGCTTCTGGTTCCTAGGCCAGCCCTGGGGACTTAATCAATGGATGGAAGACTCTTCCTTAGTTTTTTCAAATGAATTAATTAATTAAAAAATAAACAATATCCCATTACCTGTGGTTTTATTGTATGTCATTTTAGATATGCATGGTCAACAATGGTTCAAACGTTTTGGGCAGAAACTCACAGAAATAATTCATATATTTTCTTTAAAAGGGGGAGAGTAGGAGAAGAGAAAGAGAGAAAGAATATTCAACCCACTGGATCATCCCCTACTGGTGGCAATAGTCAGAGCTAGACTTGTTCAAAGCCAGGAGCCAGGGGGTTCTTCCAGGTCTCTCACACAAGTACAGGGGCCCAAGCACTGGGCCATTCTCTTCTGTTTTCACAGATATATTAGCAGGGAGCTTGATCAGAAATTAACAACTGGGACTTGAACTGGTACTCATACAGGAAGTCAGCAACACAGCCTTAATTCATAAGTTTTAAACATCTTTTATTATATTATATGCTGTTATAATTGCTCTACTTGTTATGTCATATCTTTTTATTTTTAATAATTACATAGTTGAGACAGATGCATACCCATGTGGGTCTCTGATTAGGGTGGGAAAGGTAGAGGTATAGAAGAAGGTGGGTGGGGCAAATTTTCAATTTTGTTTCCTCCTGCGTCTGCAAAGGAGGGGGCCACTCACTCCTTGCTGTCAAACATTATTAGCACCTGGAGATAGGGGATGGTCTTTTGATAACTTAGAGACCCCAATGTTACAAAGACTTTTCTGAGAGTGTTATTTGAGTGGTTTTGATAGTTATGAGACATCATTGGCTTTATTGCACCAGGGCTGTGAAAATCTAAAGTCTGTTAGCTGACCAGGTCCACCTTAGTGCAACCATAGGCCCACAAACATGATGCAAAACTAGGCCATGAAAGTGGTCCAACCTGTTCTGCTTTCCATCCTCTAACGAGACACTTGAGGTCCTCTGCTGGCCTAAATGAGCTGGCTACCATGTCCTCCATGCACATCTGGGCATGCTATCTATCACACAGGCATCAGCAACTGAGAAGGCCCAGCCCTGACGTGCACTTCAAGGTTGGATCATACAGCCTGTGGTTTTTCTTGTGGCCAGGGTCAGAGTCCAGATGTCTAATTGGAGAGGAGTCCAATTTCTCACATGAACTGATGGGTGCCGCAGCCTAGTCCAGCCTAGCACAGCTCACAACAGACCTGGTCTTCACACACACACACACACACACACACACACACACACACACCAGCGGATGCTGGGGCCTAGTCAGTGAAACCCCCATAACCCCACCAGGCCTGCTCCCAGCACTGGTTTTTGTATGTGCCAGCAGCATTGCAGCTTAGCACAATTAATCCCATATCCCATCTGGCTGTCACGCATACCTATGCTGTCACAGCTTAGCTCAGCCTGACTCGTCTTCAACCCAGCCCACATTTACACCAATGGATACTGTTGCCTTGACCAACCTGCCCTGCCCCTAGCCCTGGCTCTCATGATCCAGCAGTGGGAGCTGCAGTCCAGCAGAGGAATGCCAATAGTTCCCTTACTAGCCATACTCCTAGCCCTGGAGCTTGGGTCTGTCATAGGGTACTGCAATCTAGCCTGACATGACTCACACCCAGCCCCAGCACTTTCCAGTGGGTGCTACAGCCTAGCCAGGTAGACCTGTACCCATTCTGATTCTCATACTCACCAGCAGGTATGGCAGTCTAGTGCAGCATTCCCCACCTTCCCAACGTATCTTTTTAAAAAAAAGGATAGACAACTATGCTGGCATACTGGTATGGCATTAATGAAGCTCAGAGTACCCACCACCTATTATTGGTTGCCTTTCACCAACCAGTATAATACTTTCCTAGGTACAAGGCAACCAAAGCAGTTGGCTACAGCTGGGAGTTAATTCAGATCTTAAAATACAGTGCCTAATTTATAATTTAAACTATGCTACAGGTATGTATGCAAAAATTATGGTATTCAAAGGTTTAATATTCTCCAATATTTCAGATATCCACAGGGCAATATGAAATGCATACTACAAAATAAGGGGACACTAGTGTGCAATACATTGTTATAAGCTATAGCCACTATGACATACTCTGTACAACCCACTGTAATTAACTATGGTTATAGTGTACACTGCACCTCTTGAATTCATTCCTGTCATCTAACTAAAGTTATGATTCTACTTTTCCTTGAACTTTTTGAAGTAACTAATACATACATTTTTATCACTCAATTAAAAATAAACACAACAAAATACAAAACAAGAAATAAAGTGATTCTCATTTGTGACCAATTGAGGACAGCAGAAGGAAGTTATTAAAATTTCAGATATTTTTGCAGACTTCAATCCTAGGGCATTTTTTAATGTCTTTGAGATCTATCTTCTTTGAGGCATGCATTTAGAACAGATTCCTGTTTCATCAAAATCGAAAATTCAACTGAATGAATACCTTCTTCAATTCACTTCTGGTATCACTACCAGAAATTCATTTGGTGGTTTTCGCACGTGCAATGATGACTTTACCCAATAGCTGAAGACTCTGGGAATTACATCCATGTTTAAAACTACCAAATCAGCCACTGTTTGTTATTAGAAATCACTTCTGTAGGATTCAATGATTTCACTAGAGACCTTTACATATAAATAGCACATCTCTTTGATTATGGAAGGAAAAAAAAGGTTGTTCCCAGGCTTTTTTTTCTAAATCCGTTTTTGGTGTTCAATCCCTTTCCTTTTTATCTCTTTAGGCCATGTTCTTATTGATGTCACAACACTTCAAATCATAGATCATTTATTTCCATGGCATTACCTCTGACAATCCTCAGTGCGGATTCCTTCAGGCCAGTTGCTCAGGGGATACCACACACTCTTTAATTCCCTTTAATATTTAAGCTTTTCTTATGCATGCATTGCTAGTATTTTTGACCTAGGACACTAACATATATGGACACTGAACAAATTTTTGTTTTGTTTATATAGAAAAACTCAAAAACACGTTTTAAGAACAGGCATTATAGCAGAACTGGTGTGGTATGTATGTGTGTGCAACTGAAAATAACCCACTAATTACATACTAAAGTACTAAATGCAGATCTGAGTCAACAAAACAAAGAAAGCAAAATGTCCTCTAATTCCTCCGCTACAAGTCTTCTTTCAACACTCTTATGTTGGAAAAATCATTCACATTTTAAATGACAACATAAGATATGCCTTTCACCCCCAAAAATCAGGAATTCTGAAGACAAATTAGAAAGATAAACTGGAGGAAATCTGAATATTATCATCTCTTGTGAGCCAAACACTGTTCAATTTGTGTCAACATGCAGACAATGCAGGAACAGTGCTTCAAAGAAAGTTCTCTGGAAGAACATGAAACAGGGGTTCATACACCTGAATTAATAAGTTAGTGATTTATGAGGAGGGTGCTTCTGAGGACACACTTGCAAAGAAAAAAAAGATGCAGGAGGGGAGAAGGGCAGAAGTTAAGCAGAGGTGAGATCTCAAGTGAAGTCCAACTTCAGCCTGACTCACTGGGAGCTCAGGAGTGTCAACTGTACTGCAGAGTTGGTCCCAACTTGACATAGAGGCCCTGAGATTCGAGCCACAGGAACAGCGGGACAGTAAAACTTCAAGACATCTACAGGTAAAGCTGCCTAACCTTAGGATGAGCAGAGCTCTTACCAGCAGTACCTATAGCAGCTGGCAGAGATACTACAAATATATAAAAAGAGATTCCAGAATATTCAAGCCCACAGTGTCTGCCACTGAAAGCAAATGCTTTGTTGCAACTCTTTGCTAGAATCCAATGTATTATTCAGACCTCTTACTCAATTTGTGCGACTGATATTATTACCAACATTTTACAAATAAATGTAAGGTTCTTCATGTTTGAGAAATCTGCTCAGCATCACACATCACAGTTAGTGTGACAGCTCTTTGCCTTTTTCCACAGTAACATCATGTTACATGTTTTGTTTATTTCCAGCTATTGTTATTTGCTAAAATGGTCTTAACCATGGAATCTTTCTTTAAATGAAAGCCGTGCAAAAACCCACAATGAAAAACATAAAATGGGAATGACCCCCTCTGGATCTACATTTCTTCCTGCCCCTGGTGACATAACTCAGAGACTATCAGAAAATCACACTGTACCACCCCTTCTTGGGAGACAATTATCCATGAATTTTTGTGTTTCTGAGCAAACGTACTGACAGCTTTTACTCTGGACTATCTTTACAAAGGCACTTGCATAGCAAATAGCCTACAAGGATGAATAAGAGTATCTCTCTCTAAAATAGAGAGGATAGTTTCTGAACAGAAGAGCTCTTAGGCAAAATACGTACAGATTTGCTAGAACACTCTCATTTACTCCTTTATAAGACTGGATCCAAATATAATATGGAACTCTTAAAAAACAATGCTGTCTGTTTTCCTAAGCTCAGCCTCCTCAGCTGAGACATAAACTCAATGTCGTCCTACCTAGGCTCACTTCTGCACTGTCCTATCACTCCTGCAACACAAAGGAAGATTCACATGAATACAAAGCTCATGCTGCCTCCTCAGCTTTGAGTCATATAGTTCTTTATTTCTGACCCAGGGGTCCATTTCTTCAGCCAGCAGCTAGAGAACTGTGGCAAGCTAACTTGTTAGCTTCCATGGAAGGTAAAATCCCAGAATCATCACAATTCCTGACATACCCACCCCTGTTCACAGAGGTTATACTGAGATAGAACTCATCAATCAGCATTGCCTAATGGTACGCTTTCTGGATGTCACCACACAATTCAATGATGAAGTGGTGCTCATTTTCCCTGAGGATGTTCCAAAGTAGGCTGGCTGCAGAAGCAAGTCCAGAAAAGGACTGAGGCCTTTGACAGACAGAATCACATTCAGGCATGCCAACACCTCAGTGATGTGCTCTGGATGTTTCCAAATGAAACAGTTTGGAACAAAGCTGGCAGGCAGAATGGCCCTCTCAAAAGCTGTGAAGGGCATTTGGCCATTTAGGCTACTTATTGGAAGCAATACGAGTCTGGGGTTTAACTTGATTGCCTGGTGTTTCTTCTCTGTGTGAGTTCCCTTTATAAAATCACTGCACAGTGTGATTTTGAGAATTAGAAGAAAGACAAAGATATAGGGCATGTTACAAATACCAAGATAAGAGACTCTTCAGTGGAAACTAGTATATACGCCAAAGCTAGGACATTTCACTAATGCATAATTTGTGGAATATATACCAAACCATATTAATTCTGATTGTTCAGTGTTTAATACATTACACCAGATGTAGTCATTATTTTATATATATTTACACCTCTATTAAAAAACTATCACTGTTAATCGAGGTATTTCACAATTTAAGCATGATTGTCCTACTTTTTCAGTTTGTGAAGCATTCCCCAAGTAAAAGGGATATCCAATTGGGTTAGCCTACATAATTATAATTAACATACACGGGTCATTTATGATACAACCAGCTTTTGAGTAAAATTTCATCCACATCTTCTACTTAATCGCAACCACAACCAATGAAAAAGCTACTATCATATCAAAAACTTTGCAAATAAAATTTGCATCTGAGGGACAGCAGTTACACAATCTAGTCAAGGTCATCTGAGTAATAACTGGCACAGTGGTAATTCAAGTTCAGTTCCACTGAATTCTAGAACCTAAGATTTTAGCTGCTTCTTCATGAGACTTGGCAAAACTGAGCCTACTCAATCAACTGTACCTGAGATAATTAACAACAGTAATCACACAAGCATGAACATTGATACAGGATAAAATCTGTGTAGGTTACTTCTCTCTTGATTTCACATTCCCCCATTTCTTAAAGACAGTGGATTTTGTCATATCTAAAATTCATTGCTGGCTTTATTGTTCAGCACTTCTGTGCCATTTGTTTCTCCTCTACATTGATTGGAGCTTAGAGGCCCTCAATTGGTCAGAACATTATTCTGATTTTTGTTCATTGCCTTCTTCGTATGGTTTTCACCCAGTTCACCTAAGCCCCTTCACTTATGGACAGGCTTCTGCGTCCATATCTTTCATGTGCACTAGTGCCACATGATGAAAATATCATGGTTTTTTATCATTTCTTTCAAAAGGAGCTTTCGTTTTCTTACACTTTGAAGAGAGAATGTTTGGAACTGCTTTGGTGGATGATGTGGAGTGTTTCTGAACAGATGGCGCATTGTCTTCAAGGAAAGGCTTGGTTTAGATTATCTGGAGACCACTCTGACCCTGATCACAAGGGGCTACCTGCTAAGTATACTATGGATGTTATTTCTAACACATGGAAAGTCAGTATGGTGACCCAGAAACACTAGGAAACCCCAGGGGAGAGGCTGTGAATGACTTTCTCTTTTGTGATTCTCATTTTTCATTATGTCTGATTTTTGAAGCTGTGCTTTTTA
The DNA here is from genome assembly GCF_030435755.1 of Ochotona princeps. NCBI lineage: Eukaryota > Metazoa > Chordata > Mammalia > Lagomorpha > Ochotonidae > Ochotona > Ochotona princeps. The sequence continues at coordinate 20,530,636 of NC_080847.1, forward strand.
AGAAATACCAGGTTTAGAAGAACAGACTGGGTTTATATTTCAAGGAAATGTAGAGCAATCACAAAAGAAAACAAGCATGACAGAAAGCATGACCAATTGAGATGAGAAATGGCATCTACGCAGTGTCTTTTATTTTTTTGGTTAGACAAATGAAGTGCCAAAGCATTGTTCTTAGAACTTACAGAAATAAACAAATAATCAAATCACATTCGCCTTTTGTTTGTTTTGAAATATCTATGATGTTAGCTGTCGGCGTGTTTGTGATGTTTCTGACTGCAGAATACATCTGTACACAACAGAGAAATTTCAAAGAGCTTTTCGCTTTAGGTGCTATATGGAATCTGTGCTCTGTGTTACTAAAGCTGAAATATATTGGTCTAGTAAGTTACTTGCACCTAGTTTCCATTCTTCCTTGAATATGAATTTCCTAAAACTCAGCAAATATGGAGATGATTATTTACCTTTAAAAATCCATTCCTTGGGCCTGCCTAAGTCCTCACCTAGCACACAGTGGGGTCACACATGGGTCGCGATTCATGTCCCAGCTGCACCATTTCCCATCCAGCTCCCAGCCTGTGGCCTGGGAAAGCAATTGAGGACTGTCTGAAGCCCTGGGACTCTGCACCTGCATGGGAGACCTGGACTTCTGGTCAGCTCAGCTCCAGCAAATGCGGTCACGTGGGTAGTGAACCAGCAGATGTAAGATCTTTCCATATCTCCTTCTCTCTGTAGATCTGACTTTGCAATTAAAAAAAATACTTTTTAAAATCCATTCCTTTTATAATAATTTTATTGAAAGAATTTTATAAACAAAAAGAGCTTAAAATTATGTATCTAAGGCAGGGAAAATCTGGAGGTGATGGCATTCATTCCTTTGTAAATTTAACCATTTCTTGAGCACTAACCATGCCCATACTCCTGGCATGTGGTAGGAGCTATAGCGAAGTGTCAGACACAAGGGCTGTGACTACAGAACCTAAAGCACAGCTTCTGGTCTCATGTGCAGCAAGCAGGTTATAGGTGTTCCAAGAGACTTGATCACATCAACCTTCATATAGGTAAGAAGGATCACAGGTAGGAAGGTTTCTTAGCAGGTCATCTTCCCCCACAAATAGGCTTTTCTAGAACTTTTGGAAGGCCGGCTTTACTTGAGCTGTGTCTGGCTGGTCTTTTTTCTCCCACTCACTATGTAGGCAATACAGGTAGTATTACCTGGCACTGCCCACCACTGCATGCCAGTTTTGCAGAGTACTATATTAATAACACAGACACATTCTAAAAATTATAGCCTCATCATTGATTTGAAATATTTGGTATAGAAGAGTTTGATTAAACTCTAAATCCATTTCTATGATAACATGTTTTTTAATTATTAAAATAAACGGAACTGATTTATTGTATTTCATATTTAACTTGTTCTAACATTTCAGGTAGCTTATGAAGATAAGAAAAAGCAGCTGTATTTCTTTTTAAAAAAATTATTTACTTTTATTACAAAGTCAGATATACAGAGAGGAGAAGAGACAGAAAGATCTTCCGTCCGATGATTCACTCCCCAAGTGGCCGGTGCTGCGTTTGCTGAAGCCGGGAACCAGGAACCTCTTCCAGGTCCCCCTTACGGGTGCAGGGTCCCAAGCCTTTGGGCCATCTTCGTCTGCTTTCCCAGGCCATAAGCAGGGAGCTGGATGGGAAGTGGAGCTGCCGGGATTACAACTGCAGCCACATGGGATCCCGGCGTGTTCAAGGTTAGGACCTTAGCCTCTAGGCCACACTGCCAGGCCCACAGCTGTATTTCTTAAACATAATGTCAGCTGCTACACATTTTGAAAGATTTTTTAAAAGAAACTTTAATGTGTTATCACTTAATGTGAAGAAAGTTTCTTTAAAATGGCAACAACAGTTTGAAGAGTTTATGCAGATACTTGAAGGACAAATGTGATATTAAAAATAAACAGGAATTTCACCTCTGGAAAGAGAACATACATAAGTGGTTTTTTGTTGTTGTTGTTGTTGTTTATTTTCTTCCCTTATTCTTCGCACTAAGTAAAGCTGTTTTGGACTGTTTGAGTAGTAGAGAATTCTCTAAAATTCACTTCTTGACACTGTGCTACGGGATGAAGAGGCAGGGCATTTGGGAGGTAATTAGATGAGATCACAACAGGGGAGCTCCCGTGATAAGTTTACTGTTCTTATGAGAAGTGTGGGAGAGCTTTGTTCTCTCTGCTCTCTGTCACATCACATAACATAAAGGCACAATCTGCAGTCAAGAAAGCTAACGCTCAGCAGATACCTGGCTCTGCTAAGATCTTGATCTCAGGCTTCTGGGCATCCAGAACCATGAGAAATGACTTTCTATTGTTTAGACCATCCATTCTATGAGTGGCAGACTAGATAAAAACAACACCACACTCTGCATAAACAAAAGATTTTGAAATATGGAAAAAACTGGTCAGACTTACTAAAGACCCTGATGCTTGAGGAATACCATAAAAGTGAGACCCAGGGCTTTTCATTTTGGCTCATTGATCCAGATTTCGAGCTTAAAAACTTGGAAATCCAGACATTTTCCCAAAGTTTCAGATGAAACAAGTCTCAACAAAATTGCACTCTCTCTAGGGAAAAGATCAAAAACAGGGCATCTAACCCAGGCAAAAACTTCAATCACTCCAATTTATCCACATACCTACTCAAAATAAAATTGCACAGTCAATAAAGAACTATTGCACAAGGTAAAGAAACTGAATTCAATTTCACTTTCACAAAAATCAAGAGGTTCTTTAAGCACTGGGGTAAGTTAGGGGACAGGCACAGCTGTGTGGCCATTTGTAAAACAAATCAGCAGATGGAAGATTCTCCATCTATTCTATCTCTGTGTAACTCTTTCAAATACATAAATACACAAATCTTAACAACAACAAAAAGTCTACAGTGGTCGTTACTGACTAAAAAGAAAGAAACAGGAGTGGGTCTGGTTTCCAAAGATTGACATACTTACATCTTAACTATATCAACATCAATATTGAAATGAAGATTCTGTTCTACAGTTTGTTTCTAAGGTGTTAACACTAAAGAAAATTGAGTAAAAACAAACAAAACCGATATTTCTTACATTGCATGTGCATATATACTTACTTCCAGATAAAAAGTGTCCTAAATAAAAAAACAGCTAAATTCACAAGCAAGTTCAACTTATCCTTTAAACATTTGAGAGCAACTATTTTTTGAATAATTGGCACTCTGCTAAAAATTTAGTATACACTTTCTCACTTGATTAAAAAAAAAAGCCTACAAGACAGCTACTGTCCATGTTGTTCTGACCAGGGGAACAATACTAAGTTTACTGAATGACCCAGAAATTAAATAAGATTCAAACCTAATGGATATTTTTGATTTTTCAAAGGACAGCATTTTTGTGACACCAGCTTATTTTTAAACCACAGCTACTGTTTTTCTAAGCACAGTATACAATCCTTCGTGAAGGACAGGGAAAACCACATCTACACAGACCTTACACTCAAGTCAACAGCTGGTAACTTCTGTGATAAGCAATGGGAATATCTTACATATCAAAATTTTGGTCTACTATCTGTTCACTGTCCTGCAGCGATGGCCATAGTGTATGGAGCCTGAAATAACATACGTGGACTACTGACTGATGGTCAACAGTCAAAGTTTATTAACAGCATCAGACTTATTTAAAAAAAGGTTGTCGTGTAGGTATCCAGGGAGGAGGGGCTTGAGACATTTATATTTCAACAGCAAGGGACAGTCTCCCAGTTCAAAACTTGTTCCTCTAGTAGGTCCTTTATCTGAACTTGCAAACCAGGAGGTTTCCTGTTCATTTATCTCCATCCTGGGTCTTTCAGAGCAGATTCAACTGGTTCTGTCTCCCTCAATAGCAAAGATTCTGAAAATCCTTCTACAACTAGCATTCAATCAAAGTTCCAAAACAACAACAAAAATTTTAAAAACCAGAGACTTCCACTAGTGGAAAATCCTGCTACAGCATAAAAAATTTAGGAAACTATCAGATGAAAATTAAAATGACTGGCAGGAGGGTACCCACTAAGCTGGAGGGGAGGAAGCTACAGGTTGCAGACTAGAGTGCATGATGGGAAGACATTCTACTTTCAAGCAGATTAGCATTTAGCAGCTTAGAAAGTAACTTTCATGCTAGAAGTTCCTAATGTAGTAAACACTAATTCAGCCTAACAATGGATTAGATTGGTCAGTCACTTTTCCAAATATTTGTGTGTGTGTGTCTAAGGAATTAATTGCAAACAAAATGTATAGTCATGAGGATTCAGAGGCTGACAAAGTTTCAGAAATTTTGACCCTAAAGCACATAAACTATAATATAAGGTACTAATTAAATATGTGTTGAATAAAATCCACTGCCTCTGTTCAGGCTCTACACACCCCATGGAGTTTGTCACAGTCTCTGCTGTGGCAGACAGAGGTGATGTTTAATGAGATTATAAAGTATTATGACTTTAATATTTCAGACCAATAAAAAATGCAGGGTCTGTTTGTTCCTGTCAGAGAATCTCTCTTCCTGTAAGGTATCTACTGCCACAACTTAGAGCAGGAAGCTAATAGCACAGAATAAAAACAATCACCCGGGCCCGGCGGCGTGGCCTAGCGGCTAAAGTCCTCGCCTTGAAAGCCCCGGGATCCTATATGGGCGCCCGTTCTAATCCCGGCAGCTCCACTTCCCATCCAGCTCCCTGCTTGTGGCCTGGGAAAGCAGTTGAGGACGGCCCAATGCATTGGGACCCTGCACCCGCGTGGGGGACCCGGAAGAGGTTCCTGGTTCCCGGCTTCGGGTTGGCGCGCACCAGCCCATTGCGGCTCACTTGGGGAGTGAATCATCGGACGGAAGATCTTCCTCTCTGTCTCTCCTCCTCTGTGTATATCTGGCTGTAATAAAATGAATAAATCTTAAAAAAAAAAAAACAATCACCCAGAATATACAGGACACCCAAAACAGAAAGTAGGAAAAAGTTGTCCTAAGTGTCCAAAGCAAATTTCATAGCCTCTATGTCATGTCAGAGGAGAATAATAGATACTTGAATCATTTAGTTCCAATAATCTTTACTTTGTTTTTATTCCATCTTGTCCTTTATGTCTCTTTTAATCAAATTTTTACAGAATTGTTGCCGATTTTAGAATTGATGATACAGCAGAAGTGGAGGAGGAAGAAGCTAGGTGTTAAATTTCTCTGTCTTTCAAAAGGGGTACCGCATTCAAAGAAAGTGGAGATGTACATTCTGGAAGGAATCAAGATCTGAAGATAGAGGTGAGATGATAAAGAGAAGAAATGAGCTATCACACCAGAATTGTGCAAAGGAAAGAAACCAAACCCATCCTGGAAGCAAGCACTACAGCAAAGGAAAAAAGGATTTCACAATAGGAGATAGAAGGAGGAGACACAGTTGCTGATGGAGATGACCCTACAGAAGGAGAATAGAAATAGAAACATCCCAGTCTTCCAATAGTCTATCCTATCCGTCCTCCCAAATTCTGCCAGGGGCTCCCATTTCCCAAACCCACTTGGAGACCAAAAGACAAACTAAATGCACCCACTTGTGATTTTAAAAATAAAGAGAAGGGAAAGTAATGAATTTAAGAGCAAAGAAACACTTGACCTACAGTAGTGCATATTGCATTCCTACACTAATCGAATCTATTTGATAATATCTCAATCATGTCAATCTGTATCTCAGTTCATAGTGATGTATTTATCTATGCTCACTGAATCGGCTGTTATTTTCCCATATCCTTCTAGGCTGCCTTCTGAATCAAAACACAAAAAAAACAACAAAAAAATGCATTGTTTCAAATGCCTCCTGAAGTTACATAGACTCAATGGAACTTCTGCAAATAATTTAAGATTTGCTAAGAATTTAAAGAGGGTCCCTGTTGCTATTTATACAAAAACACAATCACCAAACAGATCAAGAAGCCCAATAACTAGATACAAACTTTATTCTGTCATACCAAAACCCACCCAGGATATTGAAACAGGGACCATGAACTAACAGAATGAAAAAAAAATTCTTTAAAATGTTGAGTTTAACCATTTCCAACAATTCCTTTCATCGCAATCCTAAGTCATCAAACAGAGTAATTTTCTCAGGAAAAAAAAATGACTAACCCTGGTCTTCTTCTATTTTCTTCTATTCTCTTGTTTTTTAATTCTAAATTCTCATCCTTAGAATCCAACAAATTGTTTTATTTCTTCTTTCATACATTATTTTATGTACATAAAGGGAATGAATTTCGCATAGTTCACAACTGAGCTTTAAGGGCATAATGATATTGCTCATCCTACACTCCCCCCACCCACATTCTACACCCAATCTCCTCCTTCCTTATTTTTTAAATTTTACAATAGCATACTTTCACTTCGCAGTCACAGGCTTAATGCTTCATTAAGTAAATGCTTTAACACATGACAATTTTAAAAAAACGTGCATTCTTCATGGGCATAGGCAAAGGCTATAAATAGGAAAATCTCAAAATGTCAATCTTGCTCATTTTGTACTTTCTGTATTAGACACTACATATTACAGAAAACTGACATTAGTCAGGAATTGACCTTTTACACTAAACATGATGATTTCTAATTGCATCAATTGTATTGCAAAAAGAAAGAAAACAATTTTTTAGGGCTCAGTAGTATTCCATAGCGTATACATGCGATATTTGATCGGCCCAGTCATTCACTGATGGATATCTGAATTGATTCTATATCTTAGCTATTGCAAACTGAGTTGTGGGAGAAAATCGTATGTACAAATAACTCTTTTAAACACCAATTTCATTTCATCTGGGTTAATTCATACAAGTAGGATAGTTGGATCATATGAAGGATCTACTTTCAGATCTCTAAGGAATCTTCCAACTGTTCTCCATAATGGTCATTCTAGTTTACATTCCCACCAACAGTGGACTAAGGAATCTTTTTCTCAACTTCCTCACCAATATTTATTGGTTTCTGATTTTTAGTTGATAACCATTCTTGCTGAGGTAAGGTGAAACATTATCATGGTTTTCATCTGCATTTCCCTGGATGGCTAATCTTGAGCATTTTTTTCATGTGTTTCTTGGAATTTTGTATTTCATCCGTGGAACACTGCCTGTACATGCCCTTTGCCTATTCTTAACTAGATTATTGGTTATTGTTGAGTTTCCAGAAATCTTTAGAGGTCCTGGATATTACTCCTCACTCAGGTGATAGCTTATATATATTTCTTTTTGTTTAATTATGCTTACGAGATGTTCTCCAAGAAGGTTTTGGCAATAATTATGGTTTATAGCATTTCTCAAATGTTTTCTTCTAGTAATTTTATGATAGAATGTCATATATTAAAATCCTTAATCTATTTAGAAATGATCGGTGTATCCGATATAAGATAGGGGCTTATTTTGGCTTTGAGTGCCTGTGCTTTTCGCGATTTTTCTGTCTTTACAAATGCCTGTATCTTGGAGAGCGCTTCCTATGATTTCCTGTAGTAGTTTGATGTTTTCTGGGTGCAGATTTAGGTCCTTGATCCATTCAGAGCTGAATTTGTATAAGGTGACAGGTGCGGGTCTTTCTTGCTACTTCTGCATGGTGCTATCCAGTTGTTCCAACAACATACGTTGAAGAGACCAGACTATTTGCCTGGATTATTTTCAGTTCTCTTGTTAAAGATAAGTAGGTTCTACAGGTGTGGGCTCCCTTTCAGGGTTTCTGTTCTTGTGCCGTTGATACTTTCTATTTCTGTACCTATACCAGACTGTTTTGATGACCACTGCCCCATAGAATGTCTTAAGGTCTGAACTGTGATTCTCTCAGAATGATTCTTATTCTTCAGGACAGCTTTGGCTCCTGTGTTTGGTCTCTTGTATTTCCCGATGAACTTTTGTATAATATTTTCTATTTCTAAGGAGTACATTGTTGGGATTTTGGTCTGGACCACACTGAATCTGTATATTAGTTTTTGTAATAGGGCATTTTGATAATGTTGATCCTGTCGATCCAGGAAAATGGTAAGGTTCACCTTCGTTTACTATCTTTTATCTTTTTAATGTTTTGTCATTTTCATCATAGATGACTTCTACATCTTCAGTTAAGTTTATTCCAAGGTCTTTAAGGTCTGCTATTTAAAGAGACTGTACTTACAATCTTTCTCAACCACGGAGTTATTTGTGTAAACTATAGGAAACAATTCATGTTAATTATTTTTGTATCCTGGTAGCCTGCCAGACTATCTTCTGAGTTCCAACAGGCTCTAGATTGTGTCATTTGGTTCTCTTATGTGTAGAATCATGGCATCAAGAACAAAGATAAATTAATTTCTCATTTCCAATCTGAATTCCTTTAATTTGTTTTTCTTGCCTAACAGCTTTAAAAGGACTTCTAACACCATGTTTACTATGTTCATCAGCAGTGGTGAAAGTGGACATCCTTGTCTAGTTCCAGTTCTTACTGAAAAGGCTTTTTTGTCTCTGATTCTATTGATTTGAATGTTCCTCCTTTTTTTAAATTTTTTTTTTGATTAGTTGGGCTATTTGGGGATCTATTTTGTTGCTTGTCTCAAAGAACCAGCTCTTTGACTCACAGATCTTATGTATTATTCTCTTGGCCTCTACTTGGTTTATTTTCTCTCTTATTTGGTTATTTCTTTTTTCCTGCTAATCTTGGGATTGCTTTGCTGTTGTTTTTCTAGCTGCTTCAAATGTATGGTTAGTTCATTTACTTTGTGGTTTTCTAATTTCTTAACATAACCATTGCTTGAGATCAACTTTTCTCTTTAACACTGGCTTGATCATGACTCATAAATTTTGATACATTGTGTTGATGCCTTTATTTGTTTCATGCAGTTTTTTTCTGTTTCTCCTATTATTTCATCTCTAACCTATTGTCCATTTAGTAGTATATTATTCAGTTTCCAGATATTTGCATGTCTTCTGGGAGTATTTTGATTTATCGGTCTCTAGTTTTACTCCACGATGGTCTGAGAAGATATATGGTATAATCGCAATTTTTTTTTTAATTTGCTGAGGCTCATTTTGTGACCTATAACATGGTCAATCCTGCAGAAAGTTCCACATACTGGATTAAAAAAGTGTCTGCAGGAGGAAAGATTCTTTAGATATCAACTATGCCCATTTACTCTAGTGTGGGTGAGTCCTGTTGTTTCCTTGCTGAGTTTTTGCCCCATTGATTTGTCCTGATCTTAATGGAATATTAAAATCCCCCATTATTATTGCATTGGAGTCTATTTCTCCCTTGAGATCCAGTAATATTTGGATTTAAATAAAACTTTTTTTGGCTTGATTCAGTTCCAGTTCCAGCTTTTTGATTGTTTCCCCACTGTGGCAAGAAGTATCTTACAATTCTGATGTTCTTTCTTCTGCCTCTTTCATTCTGTTTTTGAGGATTTCAACTGAATAATTTATTGCATTGTGTCCTTCAATTATAATAGTTCAGTTTTGTTTCAGTGTTGCTATTTCCTGTGTGACATATAACTTAAATTCCTGTATGTGCTTCCAGTTGTTAAGAAGCTTTATAACAAGGTTTTTTTAAATTACTTTCCTCCCATTTTCTCCATGTATTCCTCAGTTAACTCAGATTGACAGAGGCATTTGCGCCTTTGCAGGGGAGGTATCAATAATATTCATTGTGCCTCTGTCTCTTTTACTCTTGGCCACTGTACTTCAGGCTAGTAGATTTTTCTAATTAGGGCAGATTTCAAAGCTATGTTGCCCACAGACCTACAGGTCGATTTCACTGATTACATTTGGTAGCCGGTTGTTTGTTTGCAGTCACTTGTGCCACTAGCTTCAGAGAGTTTCAGTCCTAGGCTCTTGTGTCAGGCTTCCACCGTGGTCCCCATAGCCCAGACCCTGGTTTGCCACTCTCCACCCGTTGTGATTCTGTGCTGTGTTTGCGTCATTGCCTGTACATCCTTTCTCCTACTCCTGGTTTGAGCACTGCCCAGGATTAGGGAGACACCAGCTGTCCTAAATCACCAGGTTTTCGTGGTACTGGTTGCTGGCTGTTAGGTATGAGGGTTACCCAGCCCTATTTTGGAAGGAACCCATTGGATAACAAGTCACTACTGCTTTCTCTGTGGGACCAGTGCAATGCACAGAGCTGTAAGTAACTTTGTTCCAGCCTGGCACATGCGCAGTTCGCTGTTGTCCCTTCAGTCCAACAGCCTTTGTCCCAGCATACAAAATGATGTCCAAACAGCACTGGTGAGTGTCTCAACCTTGAAATCCACCTATTCCTGCATCATCTGCCTGAGGTTTGCTGCTCTATCTCTGCTCATGGTCATATCAAACAAATCAGCAGGACAGGCAATTCACTGCCTGAGTTCACCGCCTCAGGTCCCAACGAACCCTCCCCTCCCACCCGGCCACCAGTGGAGCTCTGCATGACGGTGGAGCCAGGATCACACTCGCTGATCATTGCTGGGGTATCTGGTCACTGCAACACTGCCCCATTGTTTCCACTTCTTCCCCATATCCATGAGTCTCCAGATGTCCCTTGGCCATCAGCCTGTCCTCTCATCTCCTGGAATCTTCCCTCTCTGCTCCACCATGGCTAATGATTCTCCATCTGTTTAAACCTGTCCTCACACTATACCACCATTTGCTCGTTCCCAGCTTTGATTTTGTTGTTCAAGGTTGCCTTTGCTATTCAGGGTATCCTGTGCTTCCATACAAATTTTAGCATCATTTTTTCTAGATTTGAGAAGAATATCAGATGCCTTTTTTTTAATACAACTGTATCCATTGTTTTCAGCAGTCTACACATCTTAATGATATTAATTCTACCCATCTACAAACAGACTATTTTTTTCCATTTTTTGGTGTCTTCTACTGTTTCTTTCTTTACAATATAGAAATTTTCACTGTAGAGATCCCTCACATTTTTGGTTAGATTTATTGCAAGAAATTTACAATTTACATTTATGTTGAATGGGACTAATCTTACAAGTTTGTTCTCAGCCACAGAATTGTTTGTGTCTCTCTCCTATTTAACAGAAATGAGATTCTCAAATAAGTTACCTCCAATCAAAATGAACCATGACAATAAAATTCTTTAGTTGCTCCCAGCAACTAGACAATCATTCTCCTCCATTTTAATCAATGTACATCCTATAATCTATTATAACAACCCTTTACTCCCTATAACTTATCTAAGGCCATGAAAAGACTCTCCACAAACTCCCATAAGCTACTTCTTATTATACTTTTTGGGATTTCAATACCCATGAATCATCATATTCCAGATCTATTCTTAACATACAATTGTCTTTTTCCTTCCTCTTCTTGGACTCATTCTTCCAACCTATTCACTTCCACTGTTTTTTCCAAACTTAACTGTCCAAGTGCATTATGCATCTGCAACTTTACTTTTATCATCTTGAAGGAAAAAAATGTCATCATATTTCTGTATCACAGAACCTAAGTAGTACTCCTAGCACAGAGTAGGAAATAATAACAAAGCAAGTTGGAATCTTCTCTCATTTCTACATACAAAGGATAGATCAAGGAAGCAGATAGCTTTTAAGAGTTGATCAACAGGCTAAATCAACTTTTCATATATACAGTAAATTATACTCAAAGGAAAATAAAGTTTACCATCACTGGTTTCTGCCTTTGTAAAACAGAAGTTAGTTTTAGCCTGAGTAAGTGATATGATAATGAAGACTAAACAGAAAATATTTCCAAAAAATTAGAACATTTCTAAGAAAAAGAAGAAAATACTGTATTTCCTTAATATTCCTCTCCAACCATTTTATGAAGAACCTATGTTTGAAAATAGTAATAACCACAGGAAATGTATTTGTGTCCATAATTCCCCATGTCATTACTGTATATATTTCCAGCAACATCTGTGGCTTATTTGTGAGTAGAAATAATCCCCTGCACAGGTTGATTGGCTCTGGGGCATCTATTGAAAAATAATGCAAGCTGGGGAATTATCACAGATGCCTGCTGAGCACAATGTACTGGCTGGGGTTTCCACTAATGGTGCTTGTATTCTAACAATAAAATCTCTTCTGAATAAAAACACAAAAAAGAGAGTGACAAGTCTAGGAACTGATATGATGCTGTGATATCAGTATGCTTCTCTGAAGTACAGAAAAGAGCAAGGTTGTCATCCTTTTATCTTCTTTTATTTTTGAATCTCATTCCCAATAAAAGGGCCTAAAGTGATATCTAACAAGAAATAATTCCTTTTTATTAAAATAATGCATCATCTCACTGAATCCTTCACAATCATCCTATGGAATACAAGTTCAGAATTCCGCCTAAGGTTCTCAAGTTAACAAATCACAGAAGTGGGTTATAACAGCAGGCTGCCTGCCTGCTCTGTACTACTCCACGGAGGAAACATCTATTGAATACACTCATTGTGACATAAGTCCTTGCTCTTAAGTGCAGCCATCCAGCCTTGCACAATTCTATGAAGATATACTTCTGGGAAACAATGAGAATCTCAGATTCTGCAGCACTCCATTTGCAGTACCTAGCACTGAACGTTTCTTTTAGGACTTTCCATTCAAATAATGCACTCAGAATTTTATGTATAATTATCTGTGCCCTTTCAACACACACATTTACACAATTAACTTACCATTGTTATGTCCCTGGTGGTGCTTCACGTGAAATATAGTCCCTCACAAACACAGTGCCACAGGCCCAGGACAGAGCTTGGAACATACTTTCTACTCAATGCAATGGATTGAATAAATGAACAAATCTTCCCTTTCTGTGTTAAAGAAGAAAGATGCTGATGCTCATCTCCACAAAACACTATGTTTCTTGATATACTGCAGCAATTTTCAAACTTCTGATTTAACTTGCAAGGGATCAGCAGCAATTACAATTTGAAACATAGTGTTCTTTATTTTTAACTTGTATTACTTTGTATGACATATTCTACTCACTCCTGACTACTTAAACAGTTATAAAACCTGTATTTTCTCCACCTCTAAAGCACTTCTGATACTTGAGTTGTAAAGTAGGGGTTTCCACTTATTTATTTTTAGCTAGGATCCTCAAGGAATCAACATACTTCCAGGTCATTTCAATTAATATCAAGACATCCAAAGTCCCTTTCAAACACGAGATTCAAAGAGATTCTATAATCAACATTACTATATTTGTCCTATAAAAGTGTGGAGTATAGGGATTCCAAGCACACTAAACTTCACATTATTTTTCTCTAGCCAGGAAGAAGCCATTGGAAAACAATGGAGCAAAATAGCTGTTCTATTCTCTAAGCACTGCAAACTAAAACTTCAAAGCAGAATCTTGGTTTTGCCCTCATAAGTATTCTTGGATCCATATATTTGAATTATCAGTGACTTTAATAGTATTCTTTCTGCCTATAAGTTCTTCTAAAGCCTTAAATAAAATATTGTTCCCATTTCACATCACTATCTGAGGTCATCTTTCCAACTTACATCTCATGAGATAACAATGTTCCCTGATGACCTTTTTAGTTCTTCTGTTCTTGATAAAGATTTCAATCATGCCTTGCTGTTTAAGCTTATTTTATTCTAATCTCTCTACATATTCAAAAACTCCTTCATCATTTATTCATCCATCCATTCATTTAATACTTTACTCAGCCTCTGCATGAGGCAACAAGCTAGTTAATTGGAACACAATGATCTGCAAAAGCGCACATGGACACTTTCTACTTGGAATTTACTGTCTAATGGAAGATACAGATTACAAACATAAAAACAAAAGTAAAATTGAATTTCTGTTTAATAATACAAGAGAGAACATTATAGGAAAACAAGAACATACAAGCGGATATGTGGAATTTCCATTTCCAGTAATGGTACACTAACTTGTAACAGATAAAGCTCTTTGAATATCTACTAGAAGTCATAAGAACTACCAAGGACTCAAGAATCAAAGGACCAAGATTCTGGAGAGAAAACAAATTCACTAAGGTAAGTCCAAATACATTTTCCCCACTGAGATTTTGACTAACTTGTTATGGATATAGGTTTAAAACGTTCATAAGAGGGCTCTACGTGGTAGCCTAGTGGCTAAAGTCCTCACCTTGAACGTGCCAGGATCCCATATGGGCACCAGTTCTTGTCCAGGCAGCCTCGCTTCCCATCCAGCTCCCTGCTTGTGGCCTGGGAAAATAGTCAAGGATGGCCCAAAGTGTTGGGACCCTGCACCTGGACCCTGCAACCACGTGGGAGACCAGGAAGAAGCTCGGAGCTCCTGTATTCAGACTGGCTCAGCTCTAGCCGTTGTAGCAGCTTGGGGAGTGAACCATGGGACAGAAAATCTTCCTCTCTGTCTCTGCTCCTCTCTGTATATTTGCTTTTCCAATAAAAATAAATAAATCTTAAAAAAAATTTATAATAGAAGTCTCAGAAGATAAAGCTAAAAGACGACAAATTGCCATAGCAAGATATTCACAGGTGATTAGGTGTTAACAAGTTATATTTTCAAAGAGATGGCAAGCTAAATGCCACCAGAGAACTGGTATCTCTAGAAGAATCAGATTGAAATTCTGATGTGGACATACAATCACTGAATTTCAGAACTCAACAGAATGCGTGTAACAACAGGTTAGGCACAGGTAAGATGATTACTGATTTGGAGGAGAGATTCATAAAAGTATCCATTCTGTGCCTCAAGGAGGAAGAGAATAAAACACTCTATAAACAGACTAAGAAGGCCTAAAATATGCGTAATTATAGACACCAATGGGAAGAAGAGATCATACAGAATATAAAATAAATAATAACTAAGAAGATGGAAATGTTGAATGATAGGAAGCAACAAGCACTGTCAAACCTCTGTTTTCAGAACTAGTCGTGGTGGAAGTTGTCACTGAGGAGGAAGAATGAGCAGAAGGAACCATGAACAGTATTTCTGAGATTGGAAACATTTTCTTTTTTTGTCTTGTCAGAGTTAATAGCTTTCAAGAAGTGGAATTATGATTTAGGCACTTTTTATATTTACATTATAATTCAATGACTTGATTCACCTACAGAAAGAGACAACAGAGTAAAAACTCTTTCTCATCATAAACCCTGCACCCATTTCTAGTGCCCTGACCAATAAGATGTACAAGCAACACTGTGATGCTGCATAAAGCCAAGTTTAAGCCTGATAAGCAGCACCACCAAGAAAACCTGGAATGCCAATACAAACCACGGGAAATATATGTAAAAAGTTTTAAATGTTGGATGCCATTACTCTCAGATTTTCACACTCCTTCTTTTACTCCTCCATCCAATATTGCCTTCAATGCTGACAATCACAGAATGTAATGGAAAATTATAAATTAAACTCTTGGGTTCTGAAGCAAATGTTATACAAGTTTATCTCTGGTGGAAATATATTCCTCAACTCAAAGGCAAAATTTTCCTTTGTTGAATTACAATGAGTTGAATACGGGGGAAATTATGTGATATCTGTATTATCTTTGAACCTATAAAAAATGAAAAAGAGAATTTTATTCTTTAGCTAAAAAGTAGGTAGTTTAATTAAATAGAAAGTTTTCCATTATTGCTTTAAAGTTAGCTCTTAGTTAATAAATGTTAGAGGATTTCTTACCTAAGTATAAAATATGTTGCAGCCCAAAAGCAGAATAATAGTTACCAGCATTTCATAGGATCCTGATATGTGTCAAGTTGGGAATATATATAGACATCTATCCACAAGATCATCTTGAAAACCAAATGAGCAACAAAAAATTAAAAAGACCTCTTAAATCACACAACCACTGTGGTATTAGATACAAACATTGTGAGGAAGTAACCCTGACAAATCTAGGTAGAAGCCCTGTGCCACAGAATTGATGTGCTATGAGTCAAAAATTGGTCCTTCCCTCCCAACCCCAACCCCAGTCTAAACACAGACAATAAAGCAACATCAATTCCAAAAACAGAGAAATGGATTTTAATCACACTTGTAACATTTTTTACTTGTGTAATTATGAGAACTAAGTTCTTCAAAAGTTTCTATTGGCAAAAAATAAGGACTTAACGGTTCAAAAACCAGGAAAGTATTATAAATGGTAAATACATCTACAAAATAATGTTGATATTGTCCTTGAACCACTAGTCTAATCTCTGTGACTCCATGTCTTCGGCTGTTGAAAGACAAAAAAGATTGTAACACTGACGTAAAAACCACTTATCTCGAAGTGATTACAGAGTCCATGGCAGCAGGAAGAGAGGAGGCACCACAGTCTACAATTCTTGCCCTTGATCTTTCCACCATGGCACACTGGTTTCCACACCATTCATCCTGCTCTCTCAGCACTGGGAATCAACCAATATTCTGACCCTAGAAACCCACATTCTGCATTCTCTCACTAGCTTCAAGACTAGGATAAAATATCACCTTCTCAATGAAACTCACCAAAAACAACTTGTTTACTCTTTCCTGCATAAGATATTTGGCATAGTAGAACATCTCTTACTGCAGGACCGTATCCCTTATCAGAGGACCTCAGTTTGAATTCCAGGTTTGCTTAGGAATCCAGCCTCCTGCTAAGGTGTGCACTGGAAGGCAAAAGACGATAGCTCAAATAGCTAGGTCCCTACCCAATACTTGGGAGAACATAACTGAGTTGATAATTCGTGTTTGGACCTGGACCATCCCTGGCTATCGTGGGCTTTTGGAGGACTGAACCTCAGAGACACTCAAAGTCATGGTCTTGTTTTTGCTATTCTCTATGTCAGAGACACAAAATGAGTTTCTATAGAAATGATTAGACTCCATTATTTCAGAAAATTCTCTTTGCAAGTGTGTTTGTTAAGTAGCCAGCCTGATTCAAAGCTTCCCCCTAATGCAGAGGGAACACCTGGACTGGATTCCCAAACCTGGCTTTGGGCTCCAATTGTGAGGCAGGCAGTTACAGTCATTTGGAAATGGGAGAGGTGTGTATATAAGTGTGTATATAAGTGTGTATATAAGTATGTGCACACATGCACATGCCTCTCAAATGTTTTGGAAAAAAATGCTTATTTTAGTAGAAAAAGTTGTGAAGTCAGGCAGTTTTTTTCATTAATACACATTTTCATGAACTTTCTCTTATGCATGGTTTTCAATCTTTTGTACAAAAATAAACTTAAATTGTAATCCCATTTTTACAAAACTTCTTTGAAGCAGGACCTTTATAGATGGGCATTGTACAGTGAGTACATGTGGTAAACACACATGCTTTGGACACACACAAAGCCATAGATTATATCCATATAGTTTGTGAAGTCCTTTCAATGGTACTTAATGGCATCCCATAATCCTTCACATTAAACATCTACCCTAATGATTATGTTGGAAAAAGCACATATTTACGTATTTCACATCAACTTGTGTGAGAGTGTTCCCCTGATGCCCAATTTCATGGCTTGTTTTCACTTTACTTAATGTGCACACTGAACATAATCCTGAAGATTGCATTATGACTAGGATATGATTTTTCAGTTATTCACTTGCTCTGTGCCTTTTGCAGAATGAGGTTGGATTTAGTGTTATAAGCAATTACGAGATTCACAAATTATGCTTATGAAACAGAATATGTATTTGCTATATCATTTTATATACTGAGAGATGAATAAACATATAATTTTATCAGTTTGACTATGGCAGCTAGTGAGTGCATTTCATTTTCATTCATCCTCCAGATAATAAAAAATAATGAATGCATCACTATACTTTACTATCGCATGTAAATGTTCCATGCGGTTAAAGAGTCATAAAGAGTTATAAAGTAAAATGAAATGTTAATGACAGAGAAAGAAGTAGCACAGTATCAAAAGCGCGGAGAGGTTGTTTTCTGAATTTATAAAGAATAAATAGATTCTTATGGGTTGGTCTTGCCTGGCCTCTGCCATTTGGACAGTAAACCAGAAGACGGAAGATCTCTCTCTGCCCCTGCTTTTACTCCACCTTTCAAATAACTAAAGTAAATATTTAAAATATTCATCTTGCTCTTTATAGAAGGTTCACTGATTCCTAAACAGCTCCCTCCCTTACCTCCTAAAAGGTGTATAGCAAGTTTCTTCAGTCAACCAAGTGCTCTCAAAATGGCTCAGCACTGTCACCAATAAACAGTGTGGTAGGCACAGGCAGCACTCCCCATATCCAGTTTACCTGCCACTCAAGAATATAGAAACACACTCTCAAACCTGCCAAAGCTTCAGCCTCTAGAATCATCTGTTTGTTATTGTATGAACAGCACCAAAGAGCTTTGCCCAAAATACTCAATGGCAATCTCAACAGGTCATGGAATAGGTAGGCATTACAGCACAGGTTAAATCATTACTTGGGATCCCCATACTCCATACTGGAGTGCCAGTTTGAGTCTCAGTTTCCTGTTTATGCACCTGTTTCCTGTTATTACACCTGAGAAAACTGAATACAAAAGCCCATATCTTTAGTATCTTCATCAGAGACCCCCATGGAGACTGTGAGTTAGTGATTTTGACCTGGCAAGGTCCTGGCTATTGTGACCATCTAAGGGATGAACTAGCAGATGGAAGATTTCATGTCTATCATTCTGCCTTTCAAAAAAACATTCTTTCTTGAACATTTCATTGAACATTCACATTATCCCTTTAAAATATTTACTAATTTTTATCTATGTGTGAGAGAAAGAACACATTCATCCAATGGCTCACTGCCCCATGCCCCAAAATACATAACAGAGGATAGAATTTCACCCACAATGTTAGTACCCAAGCAAGCATGCCACCATTTGCCTCCTCCGAGGATACCAGATTAGAAGAACCAGGACTCAAACTGGCACTCCTTTGGGGTTGCAGGTCCTATTATCTGTAAAATTTTTTTAATTTTTAAAATTAATTTTTGAGTAGTGCCATAGTGGGTTTATGTGTCAGCTGCTCCACTTCATCTTCCTGCTAATGGCCTAGGAAAAGCAGAAGATGATCCAAACACTTGGGCTCCCTGATATTCCTGAGGGAGACCTGGAAGAACATTGTGTTTCCTGGCTTTGTCTTGACCCAGCCAGGCCATTGCAGCCATCTAGAGAGTGAACCAGCAAATAGAAGATCTCTCTCTTTCTCTCTGTAAGCCTGACTTAAACTAAGCACATCTTTTTAAAATTTATTTTATTGATATAAAGAACAATTTATGTATTTCACATGTACATTTCAAGAAGATAATCATACTTCCCTCACTCCCCTGCTTAACCCCAGTATACCCTTAACTTCCTTCTCTCTCTTCTACATTATTCGCAGACTCGTAAGAGTAGTATGTTACTTCACTGTTTATTCAGAGACTCAATTTCCCATTAATTATAATATTCAACAGAAAGTAAAGAGCTCACAAAATCATATTTCGCTGGCATATAAACATAGGCTAAAAATAACAATCTTATCCCAAAGTGACTATTTCATTCATATAATATTTGTGTATTCTATATTAACTACCGCATCAGAGAAAACATAAGTTTCTTTAAAATTATGCTTTTATGTATTTGAAGTTCAGAGCAAGAGAAAGAGGAAGATCTTCCAATCACTGGCTTACCTCCCAAAGACCCACATCATCCAGGACTAGGCTAGGCCCAAGTCTGGAGTCTGAAACCCCATCCAGATCTCCCACATGGGCTGCAAAGATCCAAGTACCAGAGCCACCACCTGCTGCTTTCAGTGTGCACATTAGTAGGAAGCTAGATCAGAAGAGGCAGGAGTGGAACACCAGTACTCAGGGACACAGGGCACAGGCATTGCAAACAGCTGCACCTACCCTCTAGCAGCTTTTAGAAGTTCCCTCAAGTCAGCAGTAACTGTCCATACCAACCTCTATTAACATTTCTCAGGTGTATACTATTATTTAGAAAAATTTTAGGTAAATTTTTTAAGGTATTATTATGTTTGCTCCTCATAACAACCCCTGGAAGGAGATCTTACATTCATTCCAATTTAGAGGAGGAAAATGAGACCTCTAGAGTTAATTACTGGATCAAAGTGAGCCAAAACTGGCATTTTCACCAAGACTACCTGCCTCTGAGACATTTTGCTCCCTTAACAAAGGTGTGATTCCAGCTATTTATGTCTGTTGGAAACTTCACTAGCTGGTGATGCTACTAAGACTACTGGTGAGTGAGCCAAGGCTGCTGGCACTGGAGGCCAACAATACTAATGTCTGTGTCAGAAGTGCCAATGTCTGATGTCAGGAACATGGTAGATAACTCCACTGATGATGCTTCTGTTGGCACTGCCAGAACTGCTCTTCGCCCATCACACAATGAATACTGCCACTGAGATGCTGCACACACCATTTCCTGGCCCTTGTGATCCATGCAAGTTTGGACAGTACCTGAGAGAAAATATAGATGGATGGCTGTTTCCATTTTTTCATTTAACAGCCTACAAAGGCAAAACTTACAGGACTTAAGGAGGATGAGGCTGGTGCAATTCTGACCAGTCTCACCTTCTTTTGCTGAAAGATGTTCTGTTTTTGAGCCAAATGTCCATTCTATTCCCTGTTAATTGATATGGATTCTCTCACACAGAGTACTTGAGACCACTGCATAAATAAAAACATCCAGATTTACCACGGTTAACTTTATGCTAGCAAGGGCACATGACTACCCGGGAACTTGTACTTACAACATGGGAATGAACAAATCGCCTTGAACTCTCTCCCAATTACTATTTTATGTTTGAGACTTTTAGTAACCCCTCAAAAATTAGAATCTAGTAGGATAAATGGGGATGGTTTTTACCTTCTGACAAAGAGATATTAAATTCTGTGACCATCTTTCTGGAAGGGACTGTACTTACAGGTGCTCATGAGTATGTATAGTTACACACCATGATAACATTGGAGATGGTGAAATTTGTTTCCTACTGGACATTGAGAATATAGGTGTCCAGATACAATATGATGACAACCGCAACCGAAAGTAAGCTGCTACATTTATATGAAAAATTGAAAAAAATCTCAATTAATTTGCAAACATGCAAATGTACTTAATATTTGATCAAACTTAGCCAAAGATCAAACCTTTTAAAAGCAACCTGTTTTTCTGCACTGAGATATTCAGGAAGGTGCATCTTCATTCCTAGAGATAAGAGAAGTCATCACCTTAAAAACAAACTCTAGTTATGAGAAGCCCAGAATTTTCTTGTTAGCAACATTTTCCTTGTTGAACAAGCCACACACTACAGAGCTTTCTGGAATTGTGATCATGTCATGTTCAAGCAAGATGTGAAAATATCATGCCTCACACCTCTTAACACACATCCTGGAGGTTTCCTTGTTGTTCATATGAATTAACTCAATATCTATATAAAATCAATGTCATTTCTAGAGGTCTAGGGACCTCTTAGTGATAACACCCAGATAGAGATTGTCATGAAATACCTCACTGCTTGGTGATTAACTTCCCTGGTAGCCGCTGAGTAGATCTGTCACAGAAGAGCAGCATGGGATAACTCAGAAGTGTAGTTATAATGGAAACAACTTTAGACAACAGGAAATGAGCAGCTGTGAAAACATTCTCTTCATCCCCTTCCATTCCCTTCCCTGGGTCAACTTTTTAAAGCCCACACTGACATTCTGAAAAAAATATCATTTTTCAAAAGTAAAAAATCAACCTCAATCTCACAAACTGTTCACTGATGTTAAATGAATACCTAACAGAGCTTTTCCTTTATGTTTTTCCCTTTTTCCATTTAATTTCCATTTCACTTCACATCAGCTTTCCAAAAGTTGCTCTATCCAATAACTGTATGCTCTAAGCTTTGATATCTACAAAACCTGCTCTGATATAATCCATAGCAACATTTTATTTAAACAGAAACAAGGGCCCGGCAACGTGGTCTAGCGGCTAAAGTCCTCACCTTGAACGCCCTGGGATCCCATATGGGCGCCGGTTCTAATCCCGGCAGCTCCACTTCCCATCCAGCTCCCTGATTGTAGCCTGGGAGGGCAGTCAAGGATGGCCCAAGATTTGGGACCCTGAACCCACATGGGAGACCTGGAGGAAGTTCCTGGCTCCTGGCTTAAGATCGGCACAGCACCAGCCATTGCGACCACTTGGGGAGTGAATCATAGGACGGAAGATCTTCCTCTCTCTCTCTCGTCCTCTCTGTATAACTGACTTTGTAATAAAGAATAAATAAATCTTTTCAAAAAATTAGTAGGTATATGCTTGAGGCATACAGTTGAATCTGTTACAACACAACAGAGTCATTCCACTCCCAATTAAGGTTTATAGTAAAATTATCTATCACAATTGGCCTCCTATGGCTATTTGTTCAGAGAGAATTTCCTAACTATAAGGATAAGATGTTATGACTAAAGACTAAAATACTCCTGTAATAAAAATGAAAGCATTTTATTAAAAGAACAGAAGTGGGCTGGTTTTCTTCTTCCACTGAGAATCATACACACAACAGTCTCATTATGTTTTAGGTGATGTGCAACTTTGTTTTTTCTTCCTGCTCCCAATGCACAAATTTTAAAATCCTCAACAAAATGCCAGTCAACAGAATACAACAGTACATCAGATAGTCATTCACCCAGACCAGGTAGGATGCATACCTGGCATGCAGGGATGGTTTAACACAGAGATATAAAAACTTAGATGTACCACATCCACAAATTAAAGAAGAAAAACAAAATTATCATCTCAATAGATGCATAGAAGGCATTTGATAAAATGTAACACCACTTCATGCTAAAAACTCTAAACAAGACAGGCATAAAAGGAACATTCTACAACACAAATTCCCAAAATGTTCTTCTCAGAAACAGGAAATATACAAAAGTTCATCTGGAAATACAAGAGACCAAACACAGGAGCCAAAGCTATCCTGAAGAATAAGAATCATTCTGAGAGAATCACAATTCCAGACTTTAAGACATTCTATGGGGCAATGGTCATCAAAACAGTCTGGTATGGGTACATAAACAGAGAAGATCAATGGCACAAGAATAGAAACCCTAAAAGGGAACCCACACCTGTAGAACCTACTTATCTTTAACAAGAGAACTGAAAATAATCCAGGCAAATAGTCTGGTCTCTTCAACAAATGTTGTTGAAACAACTGGATAACACCATGCAGAAATAGCAAGTAAGACCCGCACCTGTCACCTTATACAAATTCAGCTCTGAATGGATCAAGGACCTAAATCTGCACCCAGAAAACATCAAACTACTATAGGAAATCATAGTGCTTACTTTACAACCAATAGGGGACTGATATCCTGGATTTACAAAGAGCTTCAAAAACTCAACGACAGAAAAGAAACAAACAACCCTGTGAAGAAACAGGCTAAGGAAATGAGCAGGCATTTTTCAAAGGAACAAAATCAGATGTCTAATAAACATATGAAAAATGCTCAGACTCCCTAGTTACCAAGGAAATACATATAAAACTTCACTGAAATGCCACCTAAGTTTAGATAGATTGACCTACATTCAGAAATCTACAAACAACACCTGCTGGTACGGATGTGGGAATAAAGGTACCCTCCTTCACTGTTGGTGGGAGTGTAGGCTAGTACAACCATTGTGAAAATCAGTATGGAGCGTGCTCAGGAAACTGAAAATAGATCTACCATATGACCCAAATATTACACTTCTGAGAATATATCCAAAAGAATTAAAATCAGTTTATGAGAAAGCGAGCTGCAATCTTATATTTAAAGAAACACAATCTATAATAGCAAGGATAGGGAAACAACCCAGATGCTAGTTCAAAGAGGAATTGATAAAGAATCAGTGGTACATCTACTTTGTTGAATACTATGCAGTCATTACAAGTATGGAATTTTGCCATTTGTAACAAAATGATCCCAATGGTGACCATTTTGTTCAGTGAAGTAAGCCAATTCCAAAAGGACAAGTATTGTATGTTCTCTCTAATATAAGGCAATATTAGTACAAATTTAAAGGAAAATAAATATATAGGTAAATATATATATATATACACATGTGTATATATATATATCTCCACATATCTCATAGATAAACTGTTTAAGGCAGACTAGCATTTCAGGAAGTGAAGATACATTGCACCTCTACTCCTGAACCAAAGGAAGATTCCCAATGAAACTGTTAAATATATCTTGATAATATGACACTAGATTTTCCATCATTGCCTATATATACAATGCCATGATACAGTTCAAATAGTAGAATGCTGGATTTGCAACTGATACTAAATATTGCAATATACTATTATAAAAACAGTTATAATTATTATATTTAATATTTTTATAACAATAAAGTTACAAAGCCTAGTTTACTAGATAGATATGTAAGGGAGACTGTAAGCTATCAACAGAGGAGAGAGGGAAAGGAAAGAGAAAATTCCCCAGGCGGCAGCTAAAAAAAGAGCCCAATCTTACTGCATATTACATCTTGATGCATCAATGACACTCAAGGGTAGAAGAGGTTACTACTGGTGACCAACTGAATTAACAAGTATAAACTTAAATCACCTTTAGGAAACCACAATACATCCTATTCATGCAGTAGGAAGAGAGAGTTCTAATTTTGCCGACATGAATACCAGAGCCACTAGAATCATCCTTAATGCTTGCAGGTACTTTGTGTCATGTGCCTAAGTTACTGATTTAGAATAATAGGCAGCGAGACTCAAAATTTGGATTTAACAATTGGGGAGTACTTCAAAGCCTCTACGAGAAAATGGAATTGTGAGGTGTTTACTCATGAACAAAAAACTGGAAGGCTATGCAAAGCCAAGTTATTCAAAAAATGTCATGGAAAATATGCATTATAAAAAAACCAAAAATGAATTTAAAATGTTTTTTGAACTTAAAACTGTTATGCTACAATGCTTCTTTTAATTTCATTTTTCCACATTTTTTAACCCATCCTCATATCACCAGGTGACTTTTTTGAAAATTTAAAATTTTTATTAGAAAGGCAGATAAACAGAGAGTAGGAAAGGCAGAGAGCAAGATCTTCCATTCTCTGGTTCACTCCACAAGTGGCCACAACGGGGAAGCTAGATCCGAAGCCAGAAGCCAGGAGCTTCTTTCAGGTCTCCCAGGTGGGTGTAAGGTCCGAAAGTTTTGGGCTACGCCCAGACAGCTGGCTGGGAAGTGCAGCAGCCAGCATAAGAACCATCACTCATACATGATCCCGGTGCATGCAAGGCGAGGATTTAGCCACTAGGTTATTGCAATAGGCCCTCCAGGTGATTCTTAAAGTGAAGTTAAGAACAGTTTTCAGTTCACAATAAATAAGTAATAGTTATAATTTCCATAGAAATTTAAAGACTGAAATAGCTCATCATGTAATCTTGACCATAAAATTGAAGAAAATGACTCCATTGATCTCATGTATTAATGCGTATGCTACATATTCATCAAATCCCTACAGAAAGAAAAATAATGTGTTAATTCATTTCTATGGATTTACGGTCAATTATGGGAGGTTATAGTTTAATAATAAAAGAAGTGTTGGTAACAATCCATGCAACAAAGACAATAAGGGAATTAAGAATTAATGCCTTATTAAAACCTTCCCAAGGGCAGTGACTCTATCCGTGATGTCAGAATTCAATAGAGCTTGCACAGCCATTCTCTCCAGGACACAGGTTTTTCAGTGCCCAAACTAGAATGGTTTCAATCAAAGCAGGACAAGCCCATCACTCTGCTAGCGAATAAGGTAATCAAAAGAGATTCTAATAAAATGAATGTATACCTAAATGAGGTTAGGTTAATGAAAGGTATCTGTTTGAACAGATTTCTGCCATTCTTCACGTTCTTTAGACATAATATCTCAACAAAAGTATAAACTGACTGACAGGAAAGTAAACAGACTCAAGGACGTGAATTAAAAATCTGTCTTCAGTAACCAAGAAGGGCTGGTTCCAAGATTCCTCTGGATAACAAAATCTGTGGACTGTCAAGTTTCTTGAGTGCTTTTGAGTAACCTATGCACTTCCTTCTATATATTTCAATTCATCTCTAGATTACCTAACACATCTAGAACAGTGTAAATGCTATGTAAATAGTTCTTATGTTATATTATTTAGGGAATAATGATTAAAGATGTACACATTTGGTACAGACACAATTTTTTCCTAATATTTTCAATCTGCATCTGGTGAGTTGAATTCGCAGGCACAGAAGGTCAACTATGCTTTGCTCCAGTTCTTACAGATTGAAAATGGCTGAACTGAGACAGGGCTAGGAGTCCAGGGCTGTTTAAATCCAAAAGCCCTGAGGGTAAGGAAATAACGGCGCTGTAAGTCTGTTACTCAAAACCTCAGAAGAAGCAGGAAGGTGGAATTAAAATTGAATTTTCCATCCCAGGGAAACCAGCCATGCTTTATTTAGGGAGAGCCATTTTGTTTTTATTAACACACATACCTACCCAAGAGAGTTCACTTGCCTCCCTCCCTTCCGGCAGCTGCTTTGAAGCCAACCAGGGACTCCAGAGGGAGCCGAGCTGTTTCTAGCAGCTGTTTCTCAAACACCTAACTTCATTTTCAGATCAGAGCTGGGGTTTGAAGCTCTTAAAACCTGTGCTGCTTCAATCAAACGAGAGCAGAAGCAGCCAAAACAATCAGCCCCTCCCAGGCAGCCTATTTGAATGCCTGTCTGTGGATGCCTTAGGCCATGCTGGAGTGTGGGGCTGTTTGTTAAACTGACTTTCAATTTCTCTCCCCTTCACTTCTCTACAAGAGACACTGAAAGAGGAGTCATCACCCACCCTGACTCCTTCTCCTTTTTGTTCTCTCTTTGCCTCTCCTTTTTACTTTTAAAGGTTAGTGTTTAAATTAGCCTTTTGTCATCCTTGATTAGAAGCTCTTCCTGAGAAATCAATCACTCTCTACAGGGTTGAAATCCAGCACTTGGCCACCCTCACTTCCTTCCTTCCCACCCAGAAAAATCACCTTCCAGACGTTGGTCTGCATCTTTTCCACCCAGACTCACACACTTGCATATGTGCATGTCGGTGACCAACAGGAAACAGCATTGTACAGTTATATTCCACAGTTTTCCACTGTGTATACCTATACTTGGATCTTAAATTGTCGTTGGATATTCGTGTTTTTCAACGAACAGTCCTGTCAAAGAACAAAACTTGGCCTTTTGATTTCAGTTGCTCTATTTACTCCATTACAAGAATATTGCAGTTTTTTTTTCTGTTCTTTAATGTGAAATGGTAAACTTTTCCTCCCTCTTATATTTCAATATTTCTACTGTAGACCTAAGAGGTAGATTTTATCTTATCACTCCCTTTAGAAAGTTAAAGAAACCAAGGCTCAGACACATCAGAAACAAGTCAGAGTACACCACTGAAAAATGAACTGCAGGAACTAAAGAAGCAGGTCAAATCAACTCAAAATGGATTAAAAATTGAAATGCAAGCCCCAAAACTGGGAAACTACTAAAAGAAAACAAAAGAGAAAATGCTATGTATAACTGATGTGGACAAAGCCTTTTAAGGATAAAATTTCAAAACATAAGTAATAAAAGCAAAAACAGGCAAACAGAATGTATAAAACTAGAAAGATTCTGAACAAAAAAGGGAGCAATCACCACAATAAAGTGGTAACCTACAGAACAGGAAAAATATTTTCCAACTCTATGTCCAACAAGGGGTTAGTAAACAGACTATACAGTAATTCCAATCACAAACTCAATGCAAATAAAAATAATAATTTGATTAAATACAGGGTAAAGACATGAAAATTTTTCAAAAAATAGACAAATAGCCAACAGATATTCAAAAAGTGCTCAACACCACTATCCATCAAGGACATACATATGAAAACGACAATGAGACATCAAACCAACCGATTAAAAGTGCTATTATAAACACAAAAAATAAAGTTACATATAGGAAGAATGTGTTTTGGTGTTTTACAATGGGATGAATAAAACTATCAACACATTGTTCAAAATTCCTAGCAGAAAATATTTTTGAATGTTCATATCACAAAAAAGAGTATGACAGGGTCCGGCATGATGGCTCAATAACTGAATCCCTGTCTTGCAATCGCTGGGACTCCATATGGACATTGATTCTTATTCTGGCTACTCCAGTGCCCACCCAGTTCCCTGTTTGTGATCTGGGAAGGCAGCCGAGGATGGCCCAAAGCCTTGGGACTCTGTATCTGTGTGGGAGACCCAGAAGAAGCTCCTGGCTTCAGTCGGCTTCAGTTGGCTTAGCTCCGGCTGTTGTGGCCACTTGGGGAGTGAACCAGAGAATAGGGAATCTCTCTGTCTTTCCACTCCATAAATATGATCTGCCTTTCTAGTGAAAATAAATATCTCTTTAAAAATACGATAAATGTTTAAGATGATGACTATATTAATTATTCTGACTTGGTCATTACAGAATGCATCAATAAATAAAAGCAGTACCTTTTACCCCTTATGCATTTACTATTAATGTATATTAATCAGAAATGAAAATAAAAGATTACTTAAGTTCGGAAAAAAATTGTTTTCCACAATAAAAGGCTTCTCAAAGAAAGAAAGAGGGCAAGGTAGAATTTCTCTGCAGTGTTAGCTCAGAAACTCTGATTACTCTCTCAGCCCTGCTAGACTGAAGACACGCTTTCAGACTAGCAGCCTCAGAGCTCCATTTTCTTAAGAATCTATAATCAAATACTCTTTCTCTGTCCCTTTCTGATTCAATAAATCTCCCAGCTTCTCACTGGTTTTACAAGAATTCAAGTCATTCTTATAAACCAGAGAGGCATCCCTTTGAAACACAATCAAGAAAGATGCAACCCTTGTCTCCAAGTCCCTCTTGCAGACCAGGAGCCCGGCTTCAATCAGGAGAAACCAGCAGGTACGGATACCCTAACAGCCTTGGCCAACCTTAGTTGTAAGGTTCTCCAGTACTTTCTACCAGTTCATCCCAGCATTTAAGAATCTTCTTGCCTTACCAAGGAATACAGCCCAACTGCCAAGGAGACCACGGGGAACTGGAGTGCTTCGGAGGCCAAGAACTCTGAGGTCACCCACCACTATCTGGATCTACCACATGAGATGGAAGAAGTCCAAATCCTGCCTAGCAGGATCCAAGGTCATCGGAAGGACAACCAGGAGTCCTGAAAGGTCCGCAGAAACAGAACAGTGAACTGCCTTCGGGACTAGGGAGGGGAACTTTCTCTGGTCCTCGCCTGGTTCCAACTTTGGGTCCCCACCCTCTCTCGCAATAACCATCAGGATCAGTCCAGAAAACCCTCAAAACAAACAAACAAACAAACAACCTAGAATAGATAGAGAACCACAAGGAAAGCTTAGAAACAGACAGGAATCAGTCAGCAGCAATGCACTTATACCTCACTGGGTGGGACACAAAGATTAGTTACTCCTCACTGGGGTATTGAAGATTTCTCTGCACACCTGTTCACCTAAACTGTTGACATATGTCTTGTTAGAGTTATAGAGTTAGACTACCCGACAAACAGCCAGGTTCAGCAAAATCATGCTTCAACGCTATGAACTGCTAAATACTAAAATTAAAGTAGACATGAGACAGCTCAATAGTAATCTATAGCCATTTTAAGGTGTATAGAACCCGGTTGTATATAAACTAATAATTGAAATGTCAATGTAGAAGTCACAAGATGTGGTTCAGAACTTACATTCTTTTTTTTTCTCTTTTAACATGTTGGTTACTCAATATCATGTCAATTAATTCCATAACGTTATAAATTGTTCCTGATGTTATGTCGGGGCTTTTAATTGATTGGGATGATACTCTGCCAGCTCTACCTTCAGACCAGAGATGGTCTCCCCCAGAAACCGTTGAACTTATCTGGACAATAAGATGCTGGACTTTATGCTTGGTAGATGCTTGCAATGAAAGAATCTCAACTGAATCTGAACTGTGGTAAAGCAACAAGGTGTAGGAATCCACCATGGGGGGAGGGTTTGAGGAGGGGTGGAGGGGGGAAATCCCAGTACCTATAAAACTGTGACACATAATGCAATGTAATCAGTAAAAAAACAAAACAAAACAAAACAAAAAAACCAGAATCGTCTTGCCTTATATTTCAGAGAAGCCAAATTTACTCTTTCCCCTATAGCAATAGTCCTGAAAAAAAGTTTCCCCTGAAGCTTTTAATAACTGTCAGGGGTAATTTTTTTTAAAAGCCTACCTAATATGTGAAACATACTTCCACGAAAGAGGCACTCCCAGAGGTGGTTATGAACAAAACCAATGCACTTACTTTTTCTTCATGTCTTCAGTATTGCTAAAAAATGAAATACAAAGTCGTGATTTTTCTCAGTGCCTTCAAACCACTAGACAACAGCACCAGATAGATTTAAGAATACAACCACCTTTATCCCCATCGCATCCCTTCTACTCCTCTATTTCAAAACAAGAAATTCCCCTTAAAATTCAGAGCACTGTTGGACTACTCCCTAACCCACAGCCCTGAAATTACATATGTGACTCAAATATTTTTTAAACAAAAGTGATAATTTTTTGATCATAGGCTCTGCTGTTGCTACATAAGAAAAAAAAAATCTTGAGACCATTCAGGAGCTGTTAGATGCTGCCAGAACATTCCACCTCAGGTTCTATAGAAATGATTCAGTGGCAAAATAAATAATTCCACTTCAACCTATTCACTTTTATGCAGTACGTCATGTTTACTTATTTTTGTGGCAGGGTCTAAATAATATTAACAGAAGCAATTCTTTAGAAGAGAGGCAATGTATGTTTCAGACCAAAAACAGAACTCTCAATTATAAGGTAGGTGTATTTTTACTAATTCTGAAGGAAAAACTGGAAGAAAATGGCAGACAAGAAAACATCAAGTAGCAAAGAAAAGCTGAGGGTTCTTAAAAAAATACAAAAGAAAAAAAGCATTCAGCTCCTTCTCTGAACGTTACTCACCAGTTCCCTTTATTACAGCCTGAAACAAATCATTCTATCACTTGAATAGGTGACATGGCCACTTCTTTATTTAACTGGTGGGCTATATGAACACTCAACCTGAATGCAATCACACAAAAGTAAATTTAAGGTTTCTGAAACTATATCTGATCATACACAGCACTTAATAACTGTTTTCTATTTGAGGATAACTAGTGATGTGGAAAGAAAAGTACAACATATTTTGATCCCTTAATGGATAGGGATTTAATAAAGAAGCAAATTCAGCTGGTATTTCCCACTGGGATAGAATCTGTACACTGTATTTACCGAAGCACTATTTAAATGCAACAATACTATATCCAGTCAACATTACACTCAAATGTATTTGATTTGGGGCCCGACACAATGGCTCAACTGGCTAATCTTTCACTGCCAAGAACTGGAATCCCATGTGGGTTCTGGTTCATATCCCAGCTACTCCATTTCCCATCAAACAACCACCATCCAACTATGTACAGTAAAAGATGGCACAAAGCCTTGGGACCCTCACCCATGTGGCTTCAGATGAGCTCAGCTCCTACCATTGTGGTTGTTTGGGGAGTGAACCAGCAGATGAAAGATCTTTGTCTCTCTTATGTCTTTCCAAAGAAAATAATAAATAAATCTTTTTTTTTTAATTATTTGGTTTTACTGCTGTAAAACAATAGTGTTAGAATTCTGACACATAACCCGAATTACATAAGATGCAAATTCAAAACATTCATAAATTTGTGTTATCATGTAATTTCACTTTTTCCATGAAACTTTTGAAAGTCTCTTGTACAGCCCTGTAGCTAAAATGCAGAATCAAATATAGAAGAAAAACTAGCAACGTTGAGAATGAGAAACACCTGAGTGAACAGTATGAGGTAGATTGAGTGATGCCAGCATGCAAGACTGAAACCAACACCTGGGCTCTCATGACATCGGTGAGGGCACTTCAAAAGATGGGACAGGACCAATTCAGCAATCTTTGTCACATGAACGGATAGTATCACATTTTGGAAGTGTAGTATTCCACTCTTCCACACTTTCTCTCTGCAAACTTGGTTTTTGTAAACCATCAATGTTTCTTCTACCACATTATCCTAAGGTCAAGGACATACTCTCTCTTTTCTTCTATCCCAGTGCAAAAGACTGCTAACATGTCAACAGTTCAACTGGCTGCTGCTCATGAGCACCACTCTACACACAAGGTTGAGAATTCAGATCAAAAGCTATAACATGTAATAAAGCACTGGGACTAGTGCCTGGTACTTAATGCTAAATTCAGAGGGCTTCACTATTAATAAGGGAGAGTTACGGTTTTCTTAAATTTTATCATTCAGACATTTTATTTCAAAATTGCCCTAAATCTATGAAACAAATATTACACAATAGTTGTACCCCTCACCTCATCTCTATTAACATACTAGTACACTTGTCAAAATTAACAAATTACACTCAGCTTCTCTATTTGGTTTTATCTAAATTTCCCTAGATTTAAAACTTTATAAAAAACTTTCCTTAGCAAATTTTAGTTTAAAAATAGCAGCAAGGCTTATTTACATAGAGGCAACAACATTGAGATGCAACTTTTACCACTGCGGATTATATTTCTCAAAATCGCGTGTGTTTATAATGGAACAAACTCAGGCAAACTCCTTTAACCAGAAGCATTTGGGTTTTGGTTTTTTTTAAGCTTCTTCAGAGGCTTAATAGACAGTAACAAGGAAAATCCTATTTTTCTCAAACACTGCCCAAGGCAAGCATGTTTTACTCCTTTTTTTTTTTTTCAAAACACAATGTCTCCATCCAAGGAAAACATGTTGAATTACTGCACAGCCCATGTGAAGCGATGTACTCACCTACCATGAAGACAAGCTGACTGTACTGCACCATGTGATGTGCACTGCATCCTACGGGCTGCTCATGTAACTCCAGAGGAAAGTCTGAGCAGCTCATTGTTTTTGTTTGTTTGTTTAAAGATTTATTTATTTTTATTGCCAAGTCAGATATACAGAGAGGAGGACAGAGGGGAAGATCTTTCATCTGATGGTTCACTCCCCAAGCGGCCACAACGGCTGGAGCTGAGACAATCCAAAGCCAGGAGCCAGGAGTTTCTTCCTCCAGGTCTCCCACATGGCTGCAGGGTCCCAAGAATCTGGGCTGTCCTCAACTGCTTTCCCAGGCCACAGGCAGGGAGCTGGATGGGAAGCAGGGCCACCAGGATTAGAACCAGCAACTATATGGGTCCCTGCACATGCAAGGTGAGGACTTTAACCACTACGCTATCGCGCCGGGCCCATGAGCAGGTCATTGTTAAATAATGTGTTTTTTTTTTAATTAAGCAAGCACTTAAACCATATTGTAAAAATTAGACTGTCAGTCTTTTAGGACTGAGTGACCACCTGGCAATGGGTTTGATTCCTAGTAATACACACATACAACCACATAAAAGCCAAAGGCAGTGAGTGTGTGCTTAGCTGAAGGTCTCAGTCAATCTACATGCCTCAGATTTGAGGAGGTTTCATAAGGAAAGGCAACACTGATGGTCTTCAAATGGAATGGAAGAGGAAGGGAAGGGGGAGATTAAGGGGGAGCAGAGGAAAGGATAAGAGGAAAGGGGAAAGGAAAATGCTCAAATCTAGCTGGGAGTCTGGCACAGTGGCACAGCAAGTTAACCCTCTCCTTCAGTGCCAGCATCCAATCCTACATGAGTGCCGGTTTAAGTCCTGGCAGCTCTGCTGCCTATCTAGATCTCTGCTTACGGCCTGAGAAAGCAGAAGTTAATGGCCCAAATTCTTGGAACCATGCATCCACACGGGAGACCCAGAAAAAGCTCTTGTCTCCTGGCTCCTGGCTTTGAATCAGCTTAGCTGCAGTGGTTGCAGCCATTTGGGAACCGAATCAGAGGATGGAAACCCTTCTTTCTCTGTAAAATATGCCTTTGAAATAGAAATTTAAAAAAAACCTTTAAAAACTTAAAAAAATTATTTCTGAAGCTTAACTTCTATTTATTTTATTTATTTGAAAGACAAAGAGATATACTCACTAGTTCACAAGCCTGCAATGGGCTGGAGCTGGACCAGACACACACTAGACACAGTTTAGGTCACCTACATCAGGGGCAGGAACCCAAATGTTTATATCATCACCTGATGTGTCATTTGGTGCACATTAGCAGAAACTTGGAATTGGAGCACAGCCAAGATTTGAACCCAGGCGCTCTGGCATGGGATAAAAGCATTACAATCAGTGTCTTTACCAAGGCACCAAAAACTCATCACTCATCTGGGGGGATTCTGAAAATTATCAGATGTTCAGGAACCAGCATGAATCAGAAAAGTGCTGTGGTGTGGACTCAACATTAGTCATTTTTGTTACAAGGTTATTGGGCAATTCTAACGTACAGCCAAGGTGACATAGATCAGAACAGCTTTTTCCTGCCCAAGTGTGAAACACATACTGCATCCTCTGTTGAGGCCTTCTGATAATATATGGAAGCACGTTAAAAGTAACGGGGAGAAAATACTCACCTTGGGTAAATAAATTGTGTGTACATTTCCACCTACAAAACTTAAGGAAACATAAACACATAGTTTTCCAAGAAAGGTAAAAATGAAGGTGTTCTTCCATTTCAAATGCATATGTACTTACATACATAATCACAGCTCAGTTTGATTCAGTGTTTAACACTGATTCTGTTAGTTTCTGGTGTAAGCAGAGAATGTGAGTGAATAAAACATGATTGTTGGGGCCCTCTAGGGGCTTATACTAAAACAGCAATTTATTATTGCTAATTAAAAAAAAAAAAGCCAAAATTTTCAAATAACTTTGGTCTTCCTAGGATAGTAGTTCTTCAAGTGAGATCCCTAACTAGCATCATCTGGTTCATTATCAGAATCACTGATTCTGCAGCACAGATTGTGTGCAGTAGGTCCTTCCACTAGAAACTACCACTACCAGATCACGTAATCCCAGCTAAGGAAAATGAGGCATGGGGAAATGACTTAATGTTCTCCAAAAGCAGAGCTAGTATTAAGACTGGAAATTGAACCCCGTCTCTAAGAGCCCCCTACTGGGAAGGTGCAAATAGGCTCCCACACATCTTTTGAGTCTGCCACCAGTTCCACCCTTCTCTATTTGCATGTGGCTGAGCTGTTAAAATCACTACAAAGGCATGCCAAGGAGTATAACTGAATGGGAAACTAAGATACATGTGGGCACTTATCTCATAATAAGATTCTACTTATGAAAGGATACTATAGTGTAATTAGACTCCAGGAGGCCAGAAAATTAAAAAAAAAAAAAGTAGCTCTTCCTGTAACTACTTCACAATAATAGTGCTGCTGGAGAGTTACTCGCACAACAGATGCTGTGAAGAGATGTGCTGATTCTGTGGGTTGCTACATAACCCCACTGCAACAGACATGCACACTGACATAAGTTCTCCCTAAACGATGTCTTATGCTTATAGTAGAACCATAAATCGAAGCTAATGGGAGAAAATGCAACTCCTTCATTCACACTCTGAAAATATTTGCCTGCATGTTTCATGCAACATGGAATGCACCCAAAAAAAAAGATAGTATTTATTCTCGGTCAGCTTCATTTGGAAAGGGAGGGTAGTCAAATGCACTTCACTTTTACCTAGTAAATAAGTTAAATGGTCCCTGTGGTTATTCATTAAAACTTTTATGGTATGTTCATCAATTACCAAACAGCTTGAACAAAGCAGAGGTAAATTAACTTTCTGAAATCCACATGGCTTGCCAAAAGGAGTGCACTCACTTAAAGCATTTTCATTGGCTTAAAGTTCATCCAAAATACTATTAGCTTGGAGTCCAATTTGAACTGTCAAGGGGAATATATACAATGGTAATTTCAGATCATTATCATGGCATTCCAATGCAAATGGCCACAATTTAATTGATTATTACTAACATTACATCTTTATTTTGCTACCAACTGGTGACTGACATTTCTAGGGCTACAAGAAGCAAATGCTAATTAGACCATGGTGTACTCTTACCCTTTCTTTTTTTCATTGGATTTTTCCACCTTTAGGGAGACATGCAGGAGGCTACTTCTGACCAGCTGCTGGCCTTGACATTCCTTCCCACCTCTCCTCTGCAGGGCCATCATGGCCAGAATAAAATGAAGTTCCTGCAGATTTCCAGTTCTGTACAGTGTGCATCTGAAATGGAGCCTGTGTAACAAAATGACCTCTCCCTTAAGTCACCTATCCAACCTAATTTAGGAAATCTAAAACCATCTCCAGGGTGACAAAGCATAGGCATTAACATGCAAACAAACTGCCAAGAAAGTTCAAATTTGCATTTAGACTGAAGGCAAGGGGAAGAAATAGCTTTCTTGCTATCATCACAGTTTCACAAATTACTAATCTCTGAAATGATGCCAGAAGGGAACTTCCTCAGCTCCCCTCATTCATGCTTAGGTAGATTCATCTCTGAAATCAGGCTTCTTCAACTTTCCATGTGACATGAGAAAGGGCTGGAAAAATCTCAAGCAGCTCCAGTGAAACATGCAGGATGTTCAAAGGAAAACAATTCAAGAATAACACAGAACATCCTTAGATCTTTGGGCTACAGATTCAGCTTAAAGGCACAAGATGTGGATGCTTTCCTTAGTTTCCTAGTATAACATGACAAATTTGCATTAAGGATTATGTCCCGTGGGGTTGATTTTGTGGCGCAGCAAGTTAAGTCATTGTCTGCATTGCCAGCATCCCATATTTGAGTGCCTGTTCAAGTCCTGAGCTACTTCAGTTCCAATACAGCTTCCTGTTAATATGCCTGGGAGAGCAGTGAGCCATGACCCAAGTGTTTACACTCCTACCACCCATTTGGGAAATCGGGCTTCCTGGCTCCTGGCCTTAGTCTGACATAGAACAGGCTGCTGGGGCATTTGGGGAGTGAACCAGTGGATGGAAGATCTCTCTATGTCACTCTCGCTCTCCACCTTCCAAATAAATAAATCAGCCATTGTGAAAAATACTATGTCTATCTCCTGGAAGATGTTATTTATTTTCAGTGATTATGTAGCTTCAATAATTATGACATCAGTAGCCAGTAATGTAGCTTTGTTCTGTGCTACATTCTGCAATACCCTAGTAATTTTCTTTGTATACTTTGGTTTCAAAAAAATCCTGCCACATGTGCATTTGATTACAAATGAGGAAGCTAAACCCCTGAGAGACAGTGTCTGCTACAAACAGCCCGAGTGACCGCAGACAGCCAGAGTGACTGATGACATAAGAGGGTGCGGTTCATTGACCCTCTTCCCTTCTCTATGGCCACCCACTTCTCCATCCATATTCCCTGTACTTTCCAGTTCAGTGTCTTTCAATCAAATCCTTGTCTCAGCATTGGTTCTGGGAGATGTAAACTAAGACAATAAAAATGTATATGATCTAAGAATCAAACAGTTACCTGTCACATATTACATAATAAACATGTGCTAAATATGAAATGAATAAATAAATTGTTCCACAAGACTGGAGCGAAAACCAGACCACATGATAGCATTGAGGAATTAAAAAAAAAAAAAAAAAAAAAAAACCAGGAGTAGATCTGAATGTTTCTGTCTATGCTGAAATCCAGCTGGGCCGAAAAGCATTTACCAATCAAAGATCTCTGATATGATTGATACATATTTCCTTTAACTGAAATTTAAGGTTTACAGCACAGTTACAATTAGGTACCTTACTTGGAAGTCAACTTTAGAAAATTGGTGTCTGGAAAGCCACTAACATATTTATCAAATCTAACACTTGACACAGGCCTCACAGCTTGAATTTGGCCCTCCCAAAGGAAACATTCGTCAAGAATAGTTTCCAAAACTAGCTTTCCTCATCCATCATTTAATCATTAATCCATTTCACTTTAATAACTCTGTTCATTTAGGACTGAGAGAAAGGAGAAGCCTCACGTGTTATGTGTGCTATTGCTCCCATACTTCTAAAAACCACATCCTACTGAAAAAGCATGTGCCCTGGGGCCCAAGACTAATAGGACTTTCAAGCCCTATTTTATGTTTGCAACTTAATCTTTCTTTGTCGCCCATCTCAGCCAGAAAATACAATTTCATAATAACACAACTCATCTCTGTGTTTTTGAACTTGGCTTTGGATTGGGGATCATTGTGTCTTTGCCTTCAGATGTCTCACTTTGATGTATTCGATTTCAAAGGAAGAGATAAAACCCAAAGTTCATTCTCACAATGGGACTTCCTTTAAAGTCAAAGAGAAATGCTGGTCCTCTTTGTGGCACACTGCAGCCCAGATCCACTTTGAGATTCTCTCTTGAAAGTCTCTGGACAAGTGCAAAAACGGCTTTCAGTGCTTTATCTTGTGCCACTGTCAGAACAGAATTGCTGTGGCTGTCTGCCTTGCACAAGCAGGCAGAGTGAAGTTGTGGGAGAGAAGTATGAGACCACGAGGAAACAGCTTTCCTGGTTGCCTCTTCCTAATTACTAGCAACCTGGCTAAGCTCTTCAGCACCAACAGCTCCACTGAAATCTAAATCTGGGCAAGAAGAACAAGGGATCTATTCAAACATTCTATCTATCTATCTATCTACCCATCTACCTCTCCCCCTCCCCCGACTCTAATTATACAAAATGTTTTTGTGTATACTGGCATTAGGCATAAATAACACCTTTCATTTTCTAAAATTGTTTAGTGTTGGATTTTTAATTTGCCACTCTACTCCAGAATTTGGGGGAATGTCCCCTTCAATACTTAGTTTCCCTTCACTTTTCTTTTTTGTATTTATTTTATTTTCATAGCAAAGTTAGATATACAGAGAGGAGGAGAGACAGAGAGAAAGATCTTCTGTCCGTTGATTTACTCCTCAAGTGGCCACAATGAACAGAGCTGTGTTTGCCAAAGCCAGGAGTTAAGAGCCTCTTCCAGATCTTCAACGTGGGTGCAGGGTCCCAAGGCTTTGGAGTGTCCTCAACCGCTTTCCCAGGCCACAAACAGGGAGCTGGATGGGAAGTGGGGCTGCTGGGATTAGAACCAGTGCCCATATGGGATCCCACCTAATGTGTGCAAGTTGCGGACTTTAGCCGCAAGGCTACCATGCTGGGCCCAGTTTCCTTTCCCTTTTAACTTGCTCTAATGGATTTTGATTCCCATAGGGATGCATCAGTTCCTGTTTATCTTCCTACATTTAGTATCTAAAGCGAAGAGTCTAGAATGTGCTACTTACCCAACATTTCTGTAAAGTGAATGAAGCAAAATTTTTACTACTGATTATACTATGAATTGTCACCCTTTCTTCAAACACTCTTATTGGTATCCTACATATTTTTAAAAGATAAATATTCTTGCACTTCTAATACATTGAAAGTTTGTATGTTTGAAAGCACAAGAAGGCATATCCAGTCCCCCTTTTCCCCTAGTGAAAACAAAGTTATCATAACAACAACAAATGGAACATGTTATCAGCCTTTAAAAGACAACTAAAGGTTCTCTTTTTGGACCTTCACCATCTACTCCATAACTATTCCCATCTTCCTTGAATGGCATATCAGCGACAGAAACATCCTGATATGAACATGGTTTCAATTGCGAGAATATCAATCAAGGTTTAATAGTAACAATGGTGTTACTGAACATAAGTAGAACCCTAGACTGCTGAAGGTCTAATATTTTATTGATTTGATTTTTAAAATATCTTCTGAGTCAAGACAGCAAGCTCCACACTAAGTATTTTCAAGGGCCTTTTTAATTAGACAAGAATCTAATACTAAGTAAAATACGATTTCAGAAAGAAAACATAGATATTAGTAAGTATCCAGGTTTCATGGTTGAAAGAAATTATCTCATAAAAGATTTTCAAAATAAAGTAATACTGTGAGTTTAAAGGAGGAAGATTAAGATTCAGCAGCATCACAGGCTTTAATATAACCTTGAAGGGTGAATTAATATTCAAACACTTTCCAGTGATATCCTCCTATAAAAATGTGAAGTCTTACTTTGTTATGTTTGATCTTTTCCATGTTGTAATTACTCCCCATATGAAGTGAAGGAAAACTGATTTAGGAAGAGAACTACATAGAAGAACTATTTAAAGGGCTTTTAGCTCAAAGAGCCAGAGTCATCCAGGAAAATCATTCTCCACCATCTCTGGGACTTAGTGATGTGAAGAGATACTGGCATCTTTACTGGATCAGAGCATTTCGTTAGAAACTTGACCATATGTCCCTGTTTTACAATATCTAGGATCTCCATAGTACTACAGATTTAGGAATGGTAACTCTCTACATTCCTTCCATAGAAATTTCCTAAAACACAGTCACAAAAGAAATAATGAAGTTAAAAACAGAAGATACTGAGGATTTGTCTATGAAACCCAAGTTGGCTGGAAGTCAAGGCTTCTTTGAACATTTGCCTGATGATGGGAGAGAATTTGGCAAAGGTAAACCAGGCTTCTGGATGTGCTTATGTTTTTGTTTACTGAACTCAAGGGTTTATTTCTCCAATGAATTCCTTTTTTCTTATTGTGATGGTAATAATCATGAAAGCCTCCTGGTAATCAACTCTGTGAAGGCTCCTTGGCTAACTGGGCTACAAATATTGGCCTATCCCACATTTCAATATTTTGGTTTGAAATGCGCCAGCCAAAAACCTTGGGAAACCTTTTCAGGGTTTCATTGTTCTGACCCTCAGTAAGAATTATGAAAAAAAAAAAAAACAGGTTGGATAACCCTGTTCTGCTGCCATCATGCTGAGCATGAGTCGAAAAGACACTGCTCTACCTATATGGTTCATATGCAACCTGTAGCATAAGTTCAGAGATAAGTAGAAGTGCCTATTCAGTGGGTAAGGAGTGCGGCTATTTGAACACCAAGATCCCTTATCATTTTCTAATGCTATGATTCCAAAAGCTATCCACAAAGAAAATAGGAAGGATAGCAGGTGATCCAGCATTTCACCACTGTAACAAAATCCCAAAGTATGCCCAAAATTTATGTTTCAGCTACCTCATCTTTATGGATTCACTCAGGAACCTTCCGTATTATCCCTATAACCACTGAAGACACTGGGATCAACTGAATGGAGCTTTTACTCCCAACTCTTTCTCTCACCAACTGAGACATAGTACAGTTTTTATCATCCACATAAGGGCAGCATATTTTACTCATTCTAAACTTCAGAGGCAATGTCTCAAAAGAGGCCAGTGTAGCAGCCATTCAATAAATGGTATAACACGCTAATGTATTATGTACATTTGCACAGCATAAATCTTATTTTATCTAGTCCATAATATTTCTGTGAACAAAAGTTGCTCTACTGGGTCAGTAAAATATTTGTGAGCCATTATGCTGTGATATTTAAATTTTTCCTTTCTTATCAAGGATAGTGATATCAACAATTTAACTTAATTAACATAACAATTTTGGGTACCAACATTGCTATATAACTCTCTCTCTTCTCTTTGTCTCAAATTATATATGCACTCTCTTCCCACAAATAATTATAGTTATTTTTAAGAAGGCTTACTAAGGCATCTATGGAAATAGATAAGAGAATGAAAATTTAACCATTCATATGAGGTATCAAGGAAAGCTTTTAGGAAGAAGAGACAATCCATTATTTAAATCTGAAATCTCAATGGATGTTAGAGAAGAAACAGAAAGGAGGCCCAGTGTCATGCAAAGGCACTGGGACATGAACACTCACACTTCCCTGAGCAACTCACCTCATCCATAGTAAAAAACACGAGAGTGTCAGGTGGGACTGACAGTACTTGAACACTAAATCTGAAACTGCCCAAAGAAATTTTATCTTCATCCAGAAAGTAACAGTGAGCCCCTTGTGGGTTTTACACAGGGGAAATGTAAGAGCAGACTGTATTCTTAAAGCATTACACTGGAAGAGACATAGGGCATGGACTGGAACGCAAGTAGGGAGTCACTGACTGGATAGACCCACTATGCTCTTTTTTTCCCACAACTTCTCTGTTGTGATACAACAGATACAATAAATGACTTACCACTATAACTATTTTTGAGTGCATAGTACAGTGGTATTAAATGTATTTAGACAGTTACGCACCCGTCACATTAATCCACAGAAATCTTTGCTGATTTTTAAAATTCATATGGGTATGAATAAACTCATACTCATGAAATGACATATAACCCACATGTTCTTGTTTGAGTCTGAACAGGGCTGTGACAGTACAGGGTAAAGCATAAAGTGTGATCAGCAAAAATTCACCACCCAATGCCCAACTAATTGCTTGCTCAGATATTGTTAGCTTTATGCAATTTTTCCACCTCAGAATAAATCTATAGAATGATTCATGCCTAATTATCAGAGAGATGGAAACAAACATAAACCAAAGATCTCCTTTGAACCACATATTTCTTTTAACTACTTAAAAGATTATAGCTCCAGGCTTTTCAACAACTCATAATGAAGGAAATACAATAAATAGATAGGTGAGACTATTCCTCTAAGGGATGTTTTGAAAGTAATCTAGAGCAATCAGTTGTGTGGAGATGTCTGAAATGTATCCCTTTGCATATTTAATTAAGACTATGCAATCTGCTTTCAGTCCTGAAGGCAAGTTTCTGACCCTCTGTCTGGATTCACCAGCTGCCTTAAGGACACTGCCATATGGGAGAGGGTCCTGACAAAGGGAAGATATGAGCACCTAATGGCTAATAAGTGACAAAATATGTTACTAAATTACAAATTCCATCAATTATGGTAAGAATGCTATGTGTGTAGTTTTTTTAAGATTTATTTATTTTTACTGGAGAGAAAGAAAAGAAGATCTTCTGTCTGATGATTCACTCGCCAAGGGGCCGGACTAGCTCGTGCCAAGTCAATCCAAAGCCAGGAGCCGGGAGCCTCCTCCAGGTCTCCCACATAGGCACAGAGTCCCAATACCTTGGGCCATCTATGACTGCCTTCCCAGGCCACAAGCAGGGAGCTGGGTGGGACACAGAACCCCCAGGATTAGAACTGGTGCCCACCTGGGATCCCACGCATGCAAGGCTAGGACTTTAACCACCAGGCTACCACTCCGAGTCCGATATGTATGTAGTTATAACAATTTTCTCATAACTTTTTTCCTAGAAAATGTGGCCTGTTTATTTTCTACTACTCATTTTAAACACATCTCCAAGGAAAGCTAACTATCAATGTCACCTGAACATTCAAAGAGATTATGCACCACAAGTCTCTTCCCAACTTTAAAATTACTCATATATGAGTCTTACTGATTTCACTTAGCAAAGTCCTAGGCCAAAATCAGGTTTGTTTACCCCTGGCATAACATAATAGCAAATATGTTCCAGGACAATAGAAGTAAAATTCAAGGGCCAATTAGCCTGAGCCACCTTGCCCAGACCAGCTCAGGAAGAAATACAATGAAGACGGGCCACTAAGATACAAAGCAACTTGGTGGTAGGATCTTATTAATTATGGACTAGCAAAAAATAACAACCACATGATGCAGATATGAGAAAATGAGGATGACTGGTTTCAGGGGGAAAAAAGTGGCCCAAAACATGCACCTCATGTCGGTCAAGGGTCCTGTTTATCAAGGCCATTTTCTCAGCACTTCTCAATGGGTGGTTTCCATCCCTCTGATTAGTCCATTTTAATCAAATCACTTCAATATTTACAACTGGTGCGTCAATCCTATTACAGATTAGGGGAAAAAAGGAAAGAACTTTCTAAACTCACTACAATTAGTTGGAAAACAATGGGACATTACAAGTCTCTATAAAACTGCAATCAATTCTATTAACTGCTGCTTAATACTCTCTTGTTCTAAGGGAACACCCTCTCCTACTTGCCCATCACATACAACTATGCTTGCATACTGCCCCATCACACAGGACCATCCTTATTACCTCCCTGTCCTATGAAACCTTCTGCTGCCCTGTCGTAATGGAGCCTTTACGGTGTGGATCCACTGAGCTTCCTTATGCAAACTCCTCCTCTTATCGCAAGGAGTTCTACTACTTTCATGCAGTAAGTCCTTTCTGGAGCTCCTTTCCTCTCAGGTAAAAACCTGAAATCCTCTCATTCCTTCAACATTCAACTTAGATTTTTTTTTTTTTACTTTTTATCTTGGAATCGCAAATTCTTTACAAA
Organism: Ochotona princeps; assembly: GCF_030435755.1. Classification (NCBI taxonomy): domain Eukaryota; kingdom Metazoa; phylum Chordata; class Mammalia; order Lagomorpha; family Ochotonidae; genus Ochotona; species Ochotona princeps. Next base: position 20,574,663 of record NC_080847.1, read on the forward strand.
ATATAACTAAGTGAAGTAACTTACCAAATGATTCCTTCTTCCACTTCTCAAGGCATGAGAAGCCACGTGATAGCCACCATAACACCTGGATCTGGCACACTGGCTAAGTACATAACGGGTTCCAAATCAATTCTTTATATTGAATTATATTCTCTCCTTCCTCATCACTTCTACATATTACATAATCTACTTAATAATATCTATGACTTACCCAATTAATGCAAATTAACATTATCTCCTTTGCTCATCAAACTCCAATCCTGGCTAATCACAAATTTTCCAGCTTTACTTTCTGCCTCTATTTCCTAGACATGTCAGTCAAAGAGTTATCAATAGGCTGGCACCTGCTGGAGTACACCTTCTGTCTTTACTCCCTCCCCAAGCAGGGTCCCCAGAAAATAAATAACCCTGAAAGAGAAGTGAATTGAATGGACTGGGTAACAGGCCCACACTTAGCACACTGAGTTATTTCCTTTCATTTGTTCATTCTCCATGCTGCTTATTCAACACTAACAAAACCAAAGTGATCCTCTATACATTTCAGACTACAGTAGATGGAGGACTCTGAAACAATCCCTTTTTCCTTTGAGCTTATACTGTAAAGATGATAATGTTCCTAGTCTCCATGTTGACCTACAAAGAACAAACCTCCTACCTATATAACCCTACAGCTTTGTAACTGTTATTTTTTGAAGATTTGACTTCATTGAAAACTTGACACTGAAACTTTGAAACAACTCAAACAAAAATGATACAGGTTACCTTTGGGGAGGAGGGAGTTTTGTGCAATAGTAAAGACATTTTCATGCCACATAGAAGTGCCTGGTAGAGTACCAGCTGTACCTCAAAATCAGGCTTCTGCTAAAACACACCTTGGGAGGGAGCAGGTGATGGCTCAAGTACCTGGGTCCTTGCAACCCCTTTGGGAGACCCATTTTCACCCTTGCCTAGTGCCTGATGCTGCAGGCATACAGGAAACCATTCAAATAAAATGAAACTACTTTGTCTAAGAAATGTTTTCCCTTGAGTTACTTTCTACCCTTTCAAAATCACAGAAGATATTTTGCTTATATTTCTCTAAATATGTTTACCTATGTGTATAGGTATGTGCCAAAATGTGGATTGATGTACTCAAGAATATGTCACACATTATTTTTTAGACTATTATTATGTAATTTATTTGAAGACCAACATTTTGGGCTGGATTCTACTTCTCATCTTCCTTCCCCCCAAACTTTCTTCTCACTTAACCTGACACTTTCATCTATAATCATTTTTCCTCTTCATTAGCCTGTATATTTCCCCTTTGGCCAAAGAATCAAGTAATCATTATTACCTCAGGGGTAATTTTGCCAGAAAGAGAGAATATCAAATAGTCATCTTTGTTATGTCCTTAGATTTCTCTTTTTAAAAACTATGTCTGAAGTTCAACTTCTGTTCCTAGGTTTTTAGCTTCAATTGTACTCGTGGGGCTGGAAATCATAATGTCATCTCTCCTAAGTACCTCACGATGACTTTCAGAGCAGTAGGATTTGTCAGAAGGGCAAATTTTTATCCCTCTCTGACTTCCACTTTGCCCAGGGCACATTTCTTCCTTCTCTAAGGTTGTGAGTGACACAGATGTCCCCAGCCCTGAGCTGGCCAATACACACTGAATCTCAAAATGTATGCTTGCCCTCACTGAAATGAGCCCTGGCCACTAATGGGCACTACAAAAAGGCCCTGTCCTAACCTCAGCTGTAGCTCCACCTCCTTATTAACAAAGAAAAACACAACGAGAAAGAGAAAAGTGCCCCCTTTATTTTTTCTTTCTGGTCCTTTGGAGCTTTGCACAGACATTATAAAAACCATAAAAGAACACTGCTTTTAAACTCTGAAAATATTCACCTTTTAACACAAGGACTCTGCCCTTGAGCTTCAAAACGGTGTCCTGCCTCAAAGACCAAAGGATTTCTATGGTACATTTGGCCTCATGCTTTCTGAGCACTTTTCCTGTCGATTGACTATTCTCATCCTGTGTTTGACTTCTTTACATTTTTTTCCTGTGTGATCTAGAGAAAGGATTGAACTGAAATATAAGGAACCTCTATAGCAGGCACTCAGAGGCATTTAAGAGGGGAACCCTCTGACACAGATCTGACATTCTCTTCATTTATATAAGTGAGCAAAACAAAGTACAGAAAGGTAACAAGGTTGTATCAAGCTTGGTTTCCAGCCTGCCAACCAATAGGCTAAAGTCCAAGCTTTCTACTTACTTACAGGCTTAAGGGTTTTCTTTTCTTCTGGATGTTAGTGATCAAGTACAAGTACATTGTGAGGTTACTGGAGACTATATGACACACATCGCTTTGTTAATAATTCACATTCTGGATACTGAACGAAAGGTATTTTCTGAAACGTTTGTAGTAAAAATACAAAGATTATTAGCAGAAAACAAAATCCAGTACAAAGAAGCAGATGGATATAATCAGGCACCAAAAAAAAATATGAGGATTCCTCGGAAAATTCATGGAAAATCCATACCACGAAAACACTGTATGTGGACTGGAAATTCTTCGCACCCAAACGAACACATTTTAATACCATATTTCCCATGACCTTTTAAAAATACCTTCAGAATAGCCAGTGTAGTTGAGTTCTAAACACTTACATAGAGTCAACATTGATAATCACATACTGAGCATTGGCAATTATCCACTCATTTAGGTCATTTACTAATATCATAAAGATTTAACTAGACTATCACCCAGAACTTATCTGCACTTAAAATTTCTATTTGCCATGCCATTTCACAGCTGTAAGGTCAAATAAGCAAAAACGTTTGAAGCTTTGATTTGCAAAATTACCAGGTGTTGTTATTTTGACACACTCTTATGTCACCTTGAAACTCTATATATCTACATAGAAGTTTATTTTTTTAGAGATATAAATTAATGCATTAACAATAATTATAATAGATTAGCCCTATGCCCCATTGATGAGCCCTCTTACACTGGTTCTGCAGTCTTATGTAAACTCCTTAGTTTGCCCATCCGTATTCTATCCAAATGTCTGTTTCCCTTGCCTCTGTGTAGAATTATCTAATACATTTGTTCGTTTCCCCCAACCACCTGCATTTATTGATTCACCATAATATTATTAGAATTCACTATGGAATAGATATTATGTAAGGTACTGGAAATAGATTTTTTTAATTCATACTTACTCTCATTATGGAAGTTTATATAGAGAGCTGGGGAATTAGAAGGATATGTAAATTGCTTGGGAAAATCATGGAAAACCTGAACTAATTATTTTAAAAGATAAAAATTTATCAGTAGGCAAGGCAGGGAAGAGCATGCAAGGCAAGTTTAAGTGTCACTGTTGATATATAAATCTTATGCCAATTCAGGGTTACAATTGTTGCTTATCCTGACAAATTCATTGTCTTTTGTGTATTAAGGTTATTGAAACAGTAAGATAGATCATCATCGTCAGTGATGTTAATTTCTATCTCACAGACTGGATGCTGTGATTGGAGCCAGTCTCTGCAGGGAGTTGCTACCAGGCTGCATTCCATGCCTGTGGACTCCAGAAGGAAGAGAGGTCCCAAGACATTCTTCTATGCCAGCAGTCCCCACAATAGCATTATGAATGCAAGTACCATTAACACTTGCAATCAGACACAAAATTTAAATTCTTCAAAGCTCAAATATAGGGAGAGGAAGACTATCTTTCATTGCTCTATACTAGTATAATCCATAATGGCAGTAGCAAGCTACCACATTATTGGGCAAAACACTTGCATTTTGTAATGCTAGAAAGGTGTGCCCGTGAAAATTGAAGCCAAAGCTTGTAAATCCTTTGGGAGCACCCATTAGTCTTAAGACCTTGAATAGGTCATGTGGTCTCAGATTCAATTTTCAATTGTGTTAATATGTGATATTATCTGCCTATTATAATTCCCGAGACACAACAGGCATTCTTTTTTTGAAAACAAAATTGACCAACCTCTTCGATATTTATTACTGCAATGAAATTTTGCATGTATTGTTTCATTTCCTCTTACAAGAACAATACAGAATAGAGAGGATATGTTTACTGTTCTATAAAATAGAAGCAATGAGGCTCAGAGAAATCTAGTGATTTTTCTCATGATCACAAAGGTGATTAAATTTCAACTCCTTTACCCATCATACTTAACTTTCTCAGCTTACTGAATGAAAGAGAAAAAATAGCTTCCTAAGAAACAAAGGTTAATGAAAAATATAATTATTTTTCAGAACTTTGTAAGTTAGTTGAGTTATCATGACACACCTACTGGCTTCTCCCCTCTAACTCTCCCCCATCAAAAAAAAAAAAAAAACCTAATACTGAGAGTGATGACTAATGTAAACTGCCACATTCTCTAAGCAATTCTCTAGGATCTACCTGAAATTTCTTAAAACTAAGGAAAAGGGTGAGTTTCTCTGAATCCTCATCTTCCCAAATTTGTGAATGAAAAAAAATACAGAAAACATATGACATACTTCTCTATTTCTTTCAACATTATATGCCTTTTTGTAAACAAAATGCCTTCCACATAGGTAAATGCAACAAAGATAGCATAATGCAGGAAACAAGTGTGTGGTCTCTAACTTGGCCTCTACATATATTTTCATACTTAATATTTGCTATTTAAATATAAGTCAACTAAGAATGATTAAGCTTTTTTTTTTAAAGATTTATTCATTTTATTACAGCCAGATATACAGAGAGGAGGAGAGACAGAGAGGAAGATCTTCCGTCCGATGATTCACTCTTCAGGTGAGCTGCAACGGCCGGTGCACGCCAACCCGAAGCCGGGAACCTGGAACCTCTTCAGGGTCTCCCACGCGGGTGCAGGGTCCCAAATCTTTGGGCCGTCCTCAACTGCTTTCCCAGGCCACAAGCAGGGAGCTGGATGGGAAGTGGAGCTGCCAGGATTAGAACCAGCGCCCATATGGGATCCCGGGGCATTCAAGGCGAGGACTTTATCCGCTAGGCCACGCCGCCGGGCCCAATTAAGCTTTTATTATATGCCACTTACAGTGGCACACTTGGTAGCAGAAGCACACACCTGTCTTCATAGAGTACCAAGATGAAATGTCAAACACACCTCACAACGAAGCTCCATGATAAAACTCTCATCAAAATATAGAAGCTGGTTCCTCAGAGATCATTTCTCATTTTTGGAAGACTGGGAGAAAAAGTTGTTTTAAATTTTCAAAAATATTCTCTTTTCCTAATCCCATTTCTATTAGATGACCCCATCTCATAAAATTCTTGGTTTGGAATAAAAGCAGGTGAGAGAATTTGCCAATGTAGAGGAAAAGAAAAGAGTAAAATAAAGCAGAAAATCTTTTATTACAAGGCATCCAGAGCTCAAAAATACTGACTACATGACCGATGGGTCATTTCTATTTGGTGTCAGGTGGAGGTGTTTAAATTCTCAGTTTCAAGATTGATTGAAAATCAGATCATATCATGCTATCTGCCAAATCTCAACTTTTAGCTATTATTCTCCTCTTAGCTCCCCCCACCCCTTTTTTCCAACTTTCTCCTCTGACAAAAGAAAAGGCCTGTTCTCTTAGTCTTCAATTTTCAGCAATTCCTTTTGGGATCACAAGGAACTGACAAAACCGACACATTTTTTTTCTACTGTGCTTTGCTTTTAAAATGTGTGTTTTGTTGAGCCATTTAGCCGACATCACAGTACTATGAGCTTTCAAATATCTACTCTCAGCAACCAAGGAATCATTTCCAATGCCTTCCTGACCTGAAATGTTTGAGCTAGATTATACAATTTTCGAAAACACTTATAAAAACTACAGAAATATCATAAATTTATTGACCACTTATATCTGTCTCAAGAGAAAGACTGGATTAAACAAGAGTTTTCTACTTTCTACTTTAAAAATATCTATTTTATACAACACTTGTCTTCACTCTACTTTTATGTTGCTTCTTTATTGATGATATCCACATCTTTTATTTGACTCATATCTCACAATTTGATCTTTATCCTAGTTTAACAAAATGTGACTCCTGGAAATGTGGTTCTTCTCCATTCATGACATTTTGTTCCACTTGTCAAGAGCTCCTCTGAAGTCTCTCCTCTTGCCTCTCACCGAGTCCTTCCATTACGGGAGAGACAATCTGATGTGATCGTTTGGATACATAAACTGTGTATCCATAATTTATCCCTTTGCTCTTCTTAATGTCTACAACTTATCTGCAGAAATCATGTGTTAAACTCTGCACTTGTGGAGCTGTATTGGGGTAACTGGAATTGGGCAATGACTGTTTAATTTCAACTTTCATTATTTGAAAGATACTCTTCCTGAAGCTATTATAGTCTCCATATTAGATAACATTACTAGTATAGATTATCTTTCTATTCTATTTTATTCCTTTAGCTTATAACTTAACTGTTTCCAAATTATAATAGCGGCTTCCATATTAACAATCATTCAAAAAACAAACCTTATCAGAGAAAAAGAGAGGATTAATTATTCATAAGTACAACAGGAAAATGTCCCTCATTGTATAAGCTTCATGATTGTAGAAACTGACTTATGGAAAAGAAAACTATAGGTCAGTGATACCATAAGGTAACACCATTCTGTTACTATATTCTGGACCATCTATCTCTACTTCCAAACTATAGCTCTACATACAAGGTGGGGAGGGTTAAAAATCGGGATGAGAGAATAAAGGTATGATAAATTAAAGGAAAAAAGAAAATAATTAAAATTCAAACAATGGGAAAAGGTTATAGATTTTCTAAATTTACTATTCAGGATTGCCTATGTGTCACAAACAATCAGAGAATAAATATTTGTTTTAAAGCCATAATGCCTGGATTCACATCCTATGTCTGCCACTGGCCAATGGTTAATATCACTTTTCTGAGCTTTAATTTCCTCTCCTGAATAAAACATAATGTCTGCTAGATCGAATCACTGAGAAAGTTTACTGACACAATGCAAATCAAATGGCACACATGGACATTAAATGCCAAGAACTTATTAAATGTTCAATAGAAGCATCATTGTATTCAATAAGATGGGTTTGTTAGTGGTCGTATATTGAAACTGAAGAGTAAAAGATGGTTGATGCTGTTTTTGAACTTCATTATCTTTTGGATATAATCAAGTCACGATTCAAACCAATAATGAGCATACAGCATAAGACCTCAGGAAATATATCCACAATGTTGCAATCCTACATTTTTTGGATTAAGGAAATGTGTTATAAAATAGCACTTTGCATTGCCTGCCATACCCACTTATACACAAAATATTTTCTTATTGCTTTATAAACTTTAATTTGCCAAAAACATTTTAGTCTAGATTAATATAACTAGACATTAAATTAAGAATTTTTAAAAATACACAGCATAGCAAGAAGACAAATATTCATTATTTTACTAGTAAAATTTTGAAATATTTTAAAATTTCTCATTAACTTTGTTTTATACTATTACCAGAAGTTTGTAAAAGGCTAAATTGTCTCTCTCTAAATGATGAATATTTTAATGATTACATTGGAAAAAATAAAACCTTTGAAGCTAACTTACAACTGGAAAGTCATCTATATATATGTAAGACATAATGGGCCTATAATGTTTTTACAGAAAAAAAAAAGTGCTTTGCAAACCTCTAAGGTTATGAAATAAATAAAAGCAAACACTGGTTTTCCTAAAATGTGCAAGATATTTTATAAAACTGTATCTGTTTTTCTATTATCATGTTGTTTATTTACGGTTGGTATTAATGCTCTCAGCCCAATACATAATTAATATAAAGACACAATTTCCCCCAACAGACCTGTAAGATAAGTGTGCCTTCAATGACCCCTGGAAAAACCATTTAATTCAAGCAGAAATTCTTTTAAATAACTGTTAAATTTTAAGAATGCTTGAGGAACTCAGTTACACTAAGAAATGGTGGGATGGGACAGTAGTCTACTGGCTAAAATCCTCACCTTGCATGAGCTGGGATCCAGTATGAGAACTGGTTTGTATCCCTGCTGCTCCACTTCCCATCCAGCTCCCTGCTTGTGGCCTGGAAAAGCAGTCAAGGATGGCCCAAAGCTTTGGGACCCTGGGCCTGTGTGGGAGGTCTGAAAGAAGCTCCTGGCTCCTGGCTTTGGATCAGTGCAGCTCTGGCTGTTGCACCATTGAGAGAGTGAACCAACAGGTGGAAGATATCCCTCTCTATATCTCCTTCTCTCTGTAAACCTGAACTTCCAATTAAAAAAAAAACTAGTTCTAAGAAATTGGAATAAATGATTTTTCACTAAACAAATTGATAAACAGTAGGTGAATTTTCGTCTTTTCCTGTATTTTGAGAAGCATGGATCCCCAGACTCTCAAAGATTTTTAATATGGAGGTAATGTAACCTGAGCTCTGTAGACCCATTCGAAAGCTGATCACTGAGTTTTGGTTATCCTGTAATTCCCTCAAATACACGTAATCATATATGTGGTTGTGTGATCACAGTCATACATTTTTTTCTAAGAAAGTTTTATTAGAAAATTTAATCTGTGTCATGCAAACTTCAGCAAATGCAAAGTAAAAAAAACTCACATGGCAATAAAGAGGTTACGTATCACCAAGTGTGAGACTCTTGAGTTCAGCAGATAGAAGGTTCTGCATGATATTATGAAATATAATTCATTAAATAAATTAAATGGGATCAGCCTTCACAAAACTGGTAGAAGAATTAATATTGAAAACCACTACCAACCAATGTCATCGGAAAGACAACCAGAAGCCCTGAGCGGTCCGCAGACACAGAAGAACAATAAACGTCCTTCGGGACCAGGGAGGAGAGCTTTCTCTGGTCTGAGCCTGGCTCCACCTCTGGACCCCCGACCTCCCTCGCAATGACCATCGGGATCGCTCCGAAAACCCCTCATAGCAAACAAACAATCATACAAACTAAAAAAACCTAAAATAAATAGACAAACAACAAAAAGTAGAGCTTGGAATCTGACAGGAAAGAGCTGGCGTGGATTGGCTCATGCCTCGCTGGGTGGGACACGCGAAGATTAGTCACTCCTCACCATGGTGTTGAGGATTTTCCTGCACACCGCCCCCCCAAAAAAAATGTTCTGCACCTTAATTGTCGGCAAATGTCTTGTTAGAGTTACAAGCCAGTCTAGATTATCCTAAAATCTGCCAAGATCAGCAAAATTATACTCCAACCCAACAAATGGCTAAATACTAAAATGAAATAGACACGAGACAGCTGAATGGTACCTTACAGCCATTTTAAGGTATATAGCAGCCGGTCCTGTATATAAACTAAAATTGAAATGTCAATGAGCTAATCATAGGTTGTGGTTAAGAACTTGCTTCTTTTTTTTCTTTTTTTTTTTTTTAACATACTGGTTACTCAAAACCATGTCAATTCCATAATGTTGCAAATTGCTGTTGATGTTATATTGGGACTCTCAATTGACTGGGATGATATTCTACCAGCTCTAACTTCGGACCAGAAATGGTCTCCCCAAGACACTGTTCAACCCATCTGAACAATAAGTAGCTGGACTCTATGCTTGGTATACGTTTGCAAGGAAAGAATCTTGATTGAATTTGAACTGTAATACTGCATCAAGGTGGAGGAATCCACCAGCGGGGAGGGGCGTGGGCAGGGGTGGGGGGATTCCCAGAGCCTATGAAACTGTCACATAATGCAAATTAATTAATTAAAAAAAACCACTACCTGCATTAATTTTTATTTAAATAATCCTTTTCTACACTTATGAAAGTTCCCTATTCCATCTGTATCCTCAGTTAAATGTATTTAACATTGTAATTCCAAAACACAGTCTGACATTCTTCTTGATTTAGTCATATGAGTAGTGCTAGTTGGGAGAATTCAATGGTAGTTATTTTAAATCTCAGATTTTGGAGTAACTGTTTAACTGTTTATCATGAAAATTAGAAAACCAAATTCTCCTCTAAGAATTGCAAATAGACAAGAAACATAAACCCATAGGTTTCAGAATTTATTTGGGTGTAGGGAGCAAGCAAAATTGTCGAACATTCCAAGAAAAAACACTTGAAAGAAAAATTTTTTTCTCTCACAAGAAAGCAGCATCTGACATAAGTTTCAAATTCTATGCTTTGGTGAGGATGGAGTTAGAAAGAAAGTGAACTTCAAATCCTAAGATCCTAGTTTCAGTAGCCATAACCACTGTACTCTGTACTTTCCTGACATAATAATTCTCTCAAAACTTCAGTACTGTGCAAGATTCGTGGAACATAATCAATATGCAATAAACAACAGATCTTCTATTCATTGTGACATCATTTTATTCTTTTGACTAGCATATTCCCATGCTACAGGAGAAACACAGGCATTTTAAGAAATTTTGAATAAAGCAAATAGCTGAAAAGTGTCAACGTCACAATATGAACCTACACTGAAAGATATCTTTCAGAGAGATATTGAAGCTACATCATGTCAAATTTGAGATGCCTGTTGGTAAAGAGGTGTGGATGTTGAGTAGATTACTGGGTCTGAAATCTGAGAAACAAAGTTGCAGACACAGACCTGTACAGGAAATATTTGCAAGCAGGTGGTAGAAAAGCAAACGGAGTATGGTGATGGTTTCTCTGACGTTATTTTCCCCTCACAAAATGACTTCAGGATTTTGACAGGCTGTGGAAGTGAGTTAGATGAGAGGAAGAATCAAAGGCACAGAACAGGACCAATCATCAAACAAGCACGTTCCCTTATGAGACAAAAGCACTGAGTCCCAGAGCACAAGAAGGTAAAGTTGCTTCCCTCCTGAGAGATGTTCCCCTCCCCCTGACAAACACACCTCTAGATGCAGGAAGTGGGGCAGGAGGAGGAGAAATGTTGGTGATGTGGCAGCAAGCAGGTGCTCATCAGACAGCCTCCAACTCCAAGTAGGAAGTAGCCAGGACACTGGCTCAGAGCCCTCTAGAAGGAAGCTAATTCAAGCTTGGCATAGATACTTTGGGATACATAAAAGAAAGCTCACCAGCAACATGTTAAAGATTCTTGAACAATCCCTAGGATGCATCTTAAAATAAAGAACACAAATCTGCAAAACTGTGTAATTCTCTTTCAAAGTATGGCACTCCACCTGTAAGAACTGAAAACAGAGTACCAGACTGCTAACACTTTACTAAGAGATGGAAAGAATTCTTATTTCAGCTTTTGAGGTGGGAAAACTTCTTTCTGAATCCAAGGAAAGCAGATGGCAACAGGCAAAGATGGGTTCTGATCCTACATCCTTTGCCTTGTACATTGCAAAAAGTCTTCAAAAAGTTCATGGGAAATTTGTATTAGGAAAATCATGTATGCACTTCAAAACCATTTTGCTCTAAAAGAAGCTTATCTTCTAGTTCCATTTTCCCACAAACTTTTTGAAGTTTGAAACTTCAGTGGTTTCTAATGTCACTGCTCAGTTTCTATAGAAAATGGAGAACACATTGGCCATATATGAGATGGCCCTGGGCAATCCTTGACTGCTTCCCCAAGCTACAGGCTGGAAGCTGGATGGGACATAAACCAGTGCTCATTTGGGATCCCAGAGTAAGCAAGGCGAGGACTTAAGCTACTAGGCTACTGTGCTGGACCCATTAGCATGCACTGTGGAAAGTTTCTGTGAATGTGTGTGCCTGTGTTTAAAGTCTTATAAAAACAAAAATGCATCTTATATAATGGAGCATATTTTTACTCATTATGGGCTGTCTCCGTTCACATTTATAGGTTACTAGCCATTTTCTGTTATTTACAAAACAGTAAAGAAGAAAGTATTTTAACAATCACTCTGTGGTTAAATCCCAGTATAATGGATTATGAGTACCTCTGTCTCTCAAACCCTGTCCCATCTGATTCACTTTTTAAGATGTTCTCAAAAGTGGAATTTTAATTAGAAAAAGAAGATAGGTCATATTGTAGATTTTAAAAGGGGGGATTAAGAATCTGATGACTTCTTCGACAATCCAATGTTTAGTCAAATTATTTCTGTCATAATGACCTCAGTCACACATAAAATGTATAAATCAGTCAGCCTTTAGTCTGTTAGATATTACAATCTCCAATCTCTCTGATCCAAGCTTGTATCTCACCCACATGAAACAGAGTAACTCTCTTGTTGACTCTTTTCCAACCACTGAGTCAAGGATTCAACTTCTTACTACACACCACTCACTATACTTAACCTCCACATCTATCATGCAATGGAAAGGCATAGTACATCTAAGAATCATATAGATGAATGCTGACCAAGCCTATTTAAGTGGATATACCTCTACTCCCATTGTATTGGTCAGAATATATTTCCATAATTCCAATATAACTGCAAATGAAGCTGGAACATATAACTATCTTGTATGTCTCAGAAAATAAATAAAACTGACATGTATTTAGTTATTCTCAAGGACAAACCTAGACTGAAATTTTTTCTTTATAACAACCATGATCAAAACTTAAAGTTACAAAAATATCTAATAAATCTTGGTTATTACAAGTATTTAATGGAGTAAGTGATTCTTACTGACTTCATTTTCATCACCTGTTCACAGCTTAACTTTTCATCTACTTCAACATGCTTAGACTGAATAATGGGGCATAGTGGTTTTTACAAAAAAAATTAATGGTTACTGAAAATCAAAGTGAGGAAGCAAAGTTCCAAAGAGGTTAATGAAATATTCAAGGCTGTTCAAAACCAGAATTGTGAGCAGGCAGTGTAGCTCAATGGGACAAGCTGCTGCTTGGAGTACTCACATCCCATACTGAAGTGCCAATTCAAGCCCCATCTACAGGGTTTCCTGCTACTGTGCCCGGGAAGCAATGAATGATGGCTCCAGTACTTGAGTTCCTGTCACCTGCACAGATGTAGTTCCTTGCTCCTGTTTCAGCCCTCATTGCTGTGGTCATTTGGAGATTTTACCAGGAATGCAAGATTCATATTCATATTCTCTCTCATTCTATATTTCTTTTACCTTCCTTCCCTTGCAAATAAATGAAATTAATCATAAAAAGACATACATTTGGATTATATGGATGCTTTTAAGAATCAACACTGTTCTATGGAATCATAAACATTGGAATGGTGCTTCAATGTGTAAATAGTGTCTACATTTGAGGATAAATTTTAAGGAATATTAGCACTTTCCAATAGTCTTCAAATATTTTGCCCTTTATGTCCTGAATTTTATTAGCTTAGTTGTGCTTCAGCCATCAAATCTCAACTTAAACAAACCTCAACAGAAGACATCTCTCTTAACCCTAAATAAATGCTTGTCTTGCTTTAATTTTGCCTCTCCCTGGATTCTTTTTTACCCATTTACTACTAAATTCAAAGTGAGAAAGGCAAGGATGAACAGTACATCTCTATTCTGGCTGTACGCTGGGATAGCAATAATACCATTCACCTCTGCACTTAGGACTGCCCTCAGCTGCTCACAATTTAGAGATACTTCATAAATAAGCGAATTAACACACAATTTGATCCTCAGATTCATTTTAATCCTATGTGGCCACTTTGGATAACACATTTTATTTAGCCCTTGGCTTGCTTCCACACATCAAACTATGCACTTTATATATCTTTGCAAAGCCTTACAGGAGCTCTTTGTGATAACTTTAAAAATGAAGAAGCTAAAGTTCAAAAAATTTAACTTTGGGATCATAAGGTTGTTGAAAGTATGATGGAGCTGGGATTCCAATCCAGGTATTTCTCTGGAAGCCATAATTTTCATGATATATAAAAATAGACTGTCTGTGGACCCCTGCTACAATCTCTGATCCTCACAGGGCTAAACAGTTTTGATGGTATTTGGTGATTTAAGGTCGACATGCCAGAGTATTACCCACCTACAGCATCCATCTCCCAAAGTCTGACAAGTACAAAGACAAACGTGTCTTAGGAGACACTGGAAGATGTACTATCCATTTCTCCTTTTAGCATTTCTTAGAAAACTCCTGTTTATGTTAGTGCCAGTAAGTAAGTTCAGGTAATTCTGTACATGTGTACACAGTTACACGGTTTCTCAAGTACATACTTGCATCTCAAAGCGTAAAATATGTATCTTTCCATCCTAAATACTGCTAATGAAACATTTTTTCCTCTTGCATTTGAAACTGTGAATTAGATGGGTGGTTATTCTTGTAAACAACAAACAGAAAACCAGGATGAATTATACATTACAAGGTTACCACTAATGTCCCAGAGGGAAAGGCTATAGTGTTAGTTCTCAGCATAGTCAAGAATTCATTTTATTTAATAGTTTTCTTTCTTTTTCCAGTGGGTTCTCTTATAAACTAATTGCATACAAACACTAGAGGTAATACTCAAAATAAGGTGGATTATAACAATTTAGGGTACTGTGATTATAAAGTGACTTTTGAGAGTATTTAGTATCCTTAACAATATTAACTTTAAATTGACTCACTGAAATGACTATAACTGCAGTATCATTGGGCATTCTGTGCTTTTTAAGATTTAATTATTTGAAAAGCAGAGTGACAAAGAAAGAGGGAGGCATAAATAGATTTTCAGCCACTGGTCACTACAAATGGTCATAAAAACTAGGCCAGGGCCAGAGGCCTGAAACTCCATCCAGACCTCCTATGTGTGTGGCAGGGGTCCAAGCACGAGTCACTTCCTGCTGCCTCCCCGGAACTTCAGCAGAAAGCTGCATCAGAAGCAGAGTAGCTTGGACTTGAATCAGCACTCTGATATTAGATGTGCACATCCTAAGTAATGGCTTAACACACTGTGCCACACATGGCATTTGTACATGTTCGTGTGTACATGTGTGAGACACAGAGAGCAAGAGCAAAACACACTATAAGTCAGAAACCTCCTGCAATAGCTGTTAGGAGGCGGCTCCTGGAGAGGTAAACTTGAGGTAAACTCAAGGTTGGGGCCTTTCAAGCAACATTAGAACAGTCAATCAGAGGGAAGATACAAAACACATCAGAGAGCTGGAATTGTAAATCTGTCTAGACTATTTATGATGAAACAAAAGCCATGAAAAGGATGCTATACTCTCATGACAGAACTAGAAACTCAGAGGAGTGGGACCAGTACTTGTCTGGTGAAAGCATCTTGGGTCATCTTGCACAGCTTTCCCAGGCCATAATCAAGGAGGATTGAAAAGGAGCAGCCGGGACACACACCAGCACCAATATAGCTTGCTGGCACTCGAAGGTAGAGGATTAGCATGTTGAGGGAGGGTGTTGGCCCCTGGCACAAAGCATCTAAAGGTAAGAAGCAAATCGTGTCCACTAATAAAGGGACTTTTCCTTTTCTCATTCTAACAGTAATCAGAACCATGGACCTAAGAGTTGAATGGACCCTGGCTCTGTTACGGATAAGGAGCAATGGCCATTGTGACTGCTTCATGCTGAAGTGGGGTCACTGAGAGGCAGCAATAGAGTATTCTTTGGAGGACAGATCTAAGGATGTGGCAGGATTCCTCGGGGGCATCATCTGGAATCTGGCCTGGAGATAGATGCTTCTGGATGTTTAGTCCTGGATAAAACCAAACGTGACAGCTATTATCACTCAGGTGAGACTCTCCTCTTGGGAGTTCCTATGATGCATCTAGAAACCTCAAGGCCAAACACTCCAAACACTCTGGCAAAAGAATTGCCAAAGATATAAACTATTTGTTAAATAACTTAAACATTAGCATTTCAATCAAAGCTATACAATCAGATAAAGTCAATGCTTTTAAGACTCAAAATTTAGGCAATTAAAGTCAATAAAGGCAATAGAAAATACATGCTGGACTCTATGTTTGGTATATGCTTGCAATGGGGGAATCTCAACTGAACTTGAACTGTGGTTATGCAACAAGGTGGAGGAATCCACCATGGTGGGAGGGTTTGGGGAGGGGTGGGGAGAATTCAAGTACCTATGAAACTGTGTTACATAATACAATGTAATTAATGAATTAAAAATAATAATAAAAAAAATACATGCAACTTCCATGAGAATTGTTACCTTAGTTGTAAAACACACACACACACACACACTTCATTCAAAAGATTAGCCTGTGATAATCAGCATACAAACCCATCACATGTGACAGTTAAATATATCACATAACAAAGAGAACCAAGTAATCCTGCTCATTTTTAAAGCAATTTCTTTTAATTCCATACAAACTAATCTTGTACATCATTGGATCTCCACAAACTTTATGCAACATGCTAATTCTTTCATTCACTCTTTTTATCAAAAAAAAAAAAAACTTTCCATTCAAAATCTCACTTAACCTTCCATACCAACAATACATTTCTCATGTTTATACCTTCCTTCTCAATGTCCTTTTCTACGAACTGGTTCCTTCAATTCACCTGCTAACCAGGACTCAACACTTCTAAATTAAGATGGATAGATGTCGTAAAGACCCATAAGGAATTTTAACTCATCATTATTTTATTTTGAATTTGAAAAATCTGTAAAGTAATTATTGAGTTCAGAGAGAAAACAGTAAATGATTTTTTTTTACATAATCATACTTTACCAAAGTGTTGCAAACCCTAGAAGTCTGAGGAAAATATTCAGCCTTAGAACACAAGACATTTAGGCATAGTATTGTTAGTGTGTAGAATATCTATCAAAAATGCTTGACTCTGAAGTTCTAGGCCTTCAGTGGCAGTCAAATCTCTAATAATCTATTCTGAGATAGGACATGGCCCTTGGATCCTTTTCAACAATCTTTGGTAAAGTGTCCACTACCTTTGCAGAAAAAGCACTCAGGAGATCCCCAGTGGTCTCACAGGAGCTAAGACATAAGCAAGAACCTAGCCCCCCCTTTCCCATTTGCTCTGCCATTGGATCCCCTCCTGATATGTTCTAAAAGTTCATGGTGGTCACCTTTAAGAGTTTGTGTAGGGTACCCCCAAATCCCACTCCAAGTACCTTGCCATGTGGTATTTTAAATTGCTACATTTTTAGGGAATGTTTATATTACATTTTAAGCTATGATATGTGATATGATAACTGTGATTAACCATTTGATTCAGCTTTCCGTGTAGAATTAATTTATTGAACGTATTTCTGAACTTTTATTTCAATAAAACCTAATAGATAGATTTCTCCTTTAAATGCTATGCTTGAGATAAGCACTAAAAATAAGTTATCTGCCTTGAGGCTGCCACTGTTGAATAGGGACACAATAGGTACAAAATTAAGTGCATTAAAAGAATGAGATTTCTTAACATTTATTTAAAAAGCAGAGTGACAGGAAGAAAAGGAGAGGAACAGAATGAGGTATGTCTTCCTTTCACTGATTCAGTCCCCAAATACTTGCAATAGCCAGGACTGGGCCAGATTGAGGCCATGATTGTGGAATTCCCATCCAGTTCTCCTACATGACTTGTAGGGATTCAAGGACTTGGCCCATCATCTGCTGCCTACCCAGGCACAGTTCTAGAAATCTAGAACCAGCATTCTAGTATGGGATGCAGGCCTCGTAAGCAGCAGCTTAACCCACAACACTATTACACCATTAAACTCACCCCATGATTGCTTAACAGAAACCAATTTAAAATAAATAAAGGCAGCATGATGTGGTGGGAATAAAATTATTTAGCAAATAATTTAAACATCTGTGCCTTGGTGCAGGAGAGTTGAATAGGCAGAGTGTTTCACACTGATATTAGTCCTGGCTGCTTGACCTGCTTTGTGAAAAAGACTGTTAAGAGACATGACAGGGGCAGAGGTTTTGAATGAGCTGTGTGCATGGCTTCACCTCTCACACTTTTGCCAACTGTACTGAGGGTAACATACCTCAGGTAGCTGCGAATCCAAGGTGAGTGAACAAACAGGGACAATACCTCTGAGCCCAGCATACAATGTGGGATCAGCAGAGCATCAGGAATCATCAAGAAAACACGCTTGTCTTGTAAAGCTCTGAGATCTTGAATCAGTTATTACACATAAAATCTAATAACAAACGTCATAGGTCAATATGGGGGGAGAATTTACTTTGAAATTAATAGGAAAGATTCTTTTTCTCTTCATTAGCTTTCTGAGGCTTATGTGTTTAGAAAGTGACATTTTTACAGACTTTAGTTAATGTTAATGTGAGATTTTTTTACTTCTGATATTTCTAAAACATTAAATTCAGCATGTGCAAAGTGGATCATTCCCTAGCATCCCAAAAGTGTCCAAGAAAAGTTAGAAAAAAATTTAAGGAAACTTCTGAAAATTTAGATTTGGATCATTAAAATATTATCAATGAATGAGATTCTAATTTAGGGACTGTGATTAAATCTCTAGGGATAAAGATCTTTATGGGAGCAAGGGTATTGTACTAGTTAATTGTTTCTAGGAAGCTTTTGAAAAATTTTATTCTGTTTTGATTTGTAATGAAGAGCCAAAAAGAGGAAAAAGAAGAGTGAGGTCTTCTATCCATTGATTCACTCCGCAGAGGGTAACAACAGCTGGAGCTGGCCAGTAGAATGAGCCAGGAGCTTATTCAGGGTCTCACATGTGGTACAGGTGCCCAGGGACTTTAACCATCTGCTGCTGCTTTCTAAGGCCAGAAGTAGGAAGCTGGATCAGAAGTGGGGTAACCAGGACATGAACCAGCACCCATATGGGATGCTGGTGCACCAGGAGACGTGGCCTCCTACATCATGGCACAGGCCCCTCTAGAAAGCTTTTACTTGTTTATTTGGAATATGTGATAAAATGCAGTGAAAAAGTCAAAACACCTGTACTGATCAGTGAAAGATACCTGTATGGACACAGTGATTTGAGGAATTTTACTTTTTTGTTTCATTTCTTACTTAAAAGTTTTGAACTTCAATATGCCCAAGAGGTGCTTTATATGCACCAATCAGAAACAAGAGAATCTGTGTCATTTATCTCTCAGTTTTACTCTCCTCTTCATGTTATCCATGCACATAATAAAACATTAGGGAAATGTTTAAAAAGGAGAGAGATGAAACATCCCAAAAGGTCAAAAATCAATGATTCTTTTACAGATGAGGCTCTTGGGAAACCTATAAGCTTTACTTTCAGGTAGAGGTTGAGACTTCTTCATGAATATTTGGTTTTTGATGACATAAATCAATAATTTCTTCATGGAAAATCCTCTAGGGGTTAAAGGGATGCGATCTTTGAAATACCAAATAGTTTCCACCAGTGTAAGAAAGGCCTCAAGCATATTCTTTAGTTACTTATTATATGTAACAGGCAAAATCAAATTTCTATAACACCATTTTTCCATATGGAGGCTCTTCAAAAAGTTAAAAGTAGAATTTCATACAATCTGGGAATCCCACTAATGGGTATATAAGTCTAAACCAAAGGAAATCAAAATATCAAAAAGATGTCTTCACTATCATGTTCCTTGACAACTAAGATATGTCATCAAGTACATATCCGGGGGAGATTCAAGATGGCAGAACAGGATAAGGACACGTTTAAACAGATGGAGAAATATTAGCTAGTGTGAAGCAGAGAGGGCACATTCCAGGAAATAGGAGAAGAAAGAACAACAGCATAGGGGCACCTGGAGACTGACAGACACAGGAAAGCAGCAGACACAATGGTGTGGTGTTGCAGTGACTGACAACCCAGAGGCATTCAGCGAAATGTGATCTGAACTCCACCAGCAACTGGAACTCCACCAGCAACAAGGCAGGAAGGGACATTTACCAGGAGCGTCAGGGGTGACCCCAGACAAAGAACTGCCCATCTTGTTGGTCTGTTTGATTTGAGCAGGAGCAGAGAGAGAGTGGCAGATCCCAGACGGGCAGTGCAGGAACATAGCCCAGGCCACCTCCTAGAGCCTTATTGGGCTCCATGTTGTTTAAGGAGGCAAGAGCTGTGGGGCAGGACTGTGCATGCACTGCACTGGGAGTGAATTCATTTCTGACTCAGTGAAATGCAACAACATGGCATCCTATAGGTTCCACACAAGACAATTCCAGGTAGCCCTCAGACCTGACGGCCAGTAGATCAAGACTTTAGTAGTGGCACATCAGGTGCCATTTCTTACAGTGTGACAAAAAATTTAAGACTGCAAGGGACAACAGTGAGCTGTGCATGTGCTGAGCTCAGCAAGAACTCACTGAGCTCAGTGGACTGCACTGGTCCCATTGGAAAATAATACCGACCACAGCATTGTACAGGTGAAAATAGGCCCTTGTGGCCCTCAGACCAAACAGCCAACAGGTTCTGGCAAGATCAGCACCGCCAACAACCTAGCTATATAGGACACCTGGTGTCTCCCTAATCCTGGGACCTGCTCCAACCGGAAGTGGGAGAAAGGTTGTACAGAAAATGGTGTAGTCTCAGCATGGTATTACAGGAGGTGGAGACTGCTGAGCCAGGAGCTGGGGCTACAAAGACCATGGTGGAAATCTAACATAAGAACCCAGACCTGGAACTAGCTGGAGGGAGTGCACAAGTGAGTGCAAACAAAGAGCTGTGTGTCAACTGCAATAAGTAAAATCGAAATGTAGACTTGCGGATGACACTGTTTAGAAACCTGCTCCAAGGAGAAGAATCTGATAACCAAAAATACAATGACCAAGAGCAAAAAAAGAGACAGAGGCACAATGAATATTATTGAAGACTCCCCTGCAAAGGAACAAAACCCTTTGCCAATCTCAGAATTCACTGAGGAAGGCATTGAGAAAATGGGGGATACAGAATTCAAAACAATTATTATAAAACTTCTTAACAACAAGAAACACATAAAGCAGGCATTCAAGCAATTCAAGGAATATGTCACACTGGAAATGAACCAAATGAAAGTGGATAGATCAGATAAAGAATACAGTGGAGCAAATTAAAAGTGCAGTGCAGTCTCCAAAATAGAATGAAGGAGGCAGAAGAATCTCAAAATTAGAAGATATTTTCTGTCACCAGGGGGAAACAAACAAAAAGCTGGAAGCAGAGCTGGATCGTGCCAAAAAAAGTATTCAAGAATTGAAAGACACTATTAAAAGGCCAAACTTATGGGAGTCCCAGAAGGCACCTACAGGAGACATATCTCACCAACAAAGATCAGAGGAAAAAATTTAGTTTCATCTCTTCAAAACACTTTTTTCTCATTAAATTCTTCAATGACTCATAGATCATACAGCAGCATCATTTCATCAAGAAGGTTCTTGATTTTCCTTTACATTTCTTTTGCGACACACTAGTCAGTCATTCAGCAGCATGTTATTTAACTTCACGGTGTGGTTAATTTTTTTTCTTCCTGTAATTGATTATGTTTTGTGGCTTTTAATTTAAGGGAATGTATAGAAACTATGTAATGGAGACTATCATATCCAGATATGAGAATACAATGCAGTATGCATCTCTACTTCCAGACAAAGATGGACTCCCAATGAAACTGTTTACAATATTGTGACAATAGGATGCTGGACTCTGTCCTTGTCTATGCCCACAATGACGGACATATGATTGTGTATGAAGAACTATACTATAGTAATGATATAAGTTAAGTCAGTGACAGGGAGGGAATTGGGAAGGGGATAAGGTTAAGGGAAATCCCATGATCTATGGAACTGTACCATAAAATTATAATAATAAAAAGAAATAATTTTATTTTATTTTTTTAAGATTTATTTATTTTATTACAGCCAGATGTACAGAGGAGGAGGAGAGACAAAGAGGAAGATCTTCCGTCCGATGTTTCACTCCCCAAATGACCTCAACAGCCGGCGCTGTGCCGATCCGAAGCCGGAAACCTGGAACCTCTTCCGGGTCTCCCACATGGGCGCAGGGTCCCAAAGCATTGGGCCGTCCTCAACTGCTTTCCCAGGCCACAAGCAGGGAGCTGGATGGGAAGTGGAGCTGCCGGGATTAGAACCGGCACCCATATGGGATCCCGGGGCATTCAAGGCGAGGACTTTAGCCACTAGGCCACGCCGCCGGGCCCAAAAGAAATAATTTTTAAAGTGGATATCCACCAGTGAACAAATGAGTAAAATATAATAGATATATAATTCTATTCATCCACCAAAAATAGTGAGATTTTATCATTTGCAACAATATGAATGTGTTAGGTATAAAGATGGAAGTTAGCCTGATCATAAAGGGGGCCTAAGGAAAATAAAGCACAAAGAATAAGTTCAGTTCAACTGCATAGTAGAATGGCTGCAGTTAACAAAAAAGTAGTCTGTATTTCAAAATAACTGAAAGAAAGCATTTTGAATAACCACAAAGAAATGATAAATATTTAAGGTGATATATGTGTTAATCACTCAGAATGGATCATTGCATTGTATATGCACATACTGAATTATCCGTGTATACTTATGTACAATTATTGTGTCAATAAAAATAAAGTGATTTTTACTCTAACACAGACCGTTTTATCCAAGATAGCAAGGAGATGGGTAACAGCTCTTGTATGCTGCCGGTTGATTAACACTCTCCTTTGCATACAGTGAGAAAAGCACATCAGGAATACAGAGGAATTCACATTTTTCATTGTTTCATCCTAACAGTTTTATGAAGGATGTAATTTCAGAATCTTCATTAGTGTTATTTATTTGGAAATAAGCAAGAATTTGTGATGGCAGATGAGGGAAATTATCTTCATAAAATCTTTTTTCTTTTTTTGGCAGAAAATGTTTAGTGATGGGGCTGGCATGGTAGAACAGCAGGCTAATAATCCTCCTCCCTGTGGCACTGGCATCCCATTTGGGCACTGATTCATGTCCTTGCTGCCCCACTTCTGCTCCAGCTCTCTGGTTTTGGCCTAAGAAAACAGCAGAGGATGGCTCAAGTCCTTGGGACCTGGCACTCACATGGAAGATCCAGAAAAAGCTCCTGGCTTCCAGCTTTGGCTCAACTCTGGACGTTGTGGGGCTAATTCTTTGTTTATGAGAAGGGCATCCAATACACTGTGGGATGCTTAATGCCACCTCAGGTCCCTACTCACTAGAGATCACTACAGCACTATTCCGTACACATGTACTTGGTTGTGACATCTGAAAACATGCCCAATCTCCAGGGAAACAGAAAACAAACTCACCACCGGTTGTGAATCATTAATTGAGTAAAATTCAAAAGTCCTTAAAGGTTGATTCTAAAATAAAAAAAATTGTTACTAATGGCTATGATTTTCTGGCCTTCTAATTGGGCATAAAATAAAGCCTGGTGGAAAGAAGTCACATTAGTTTGTTAAATTCACTCTCCTTGATGCTTTCAATTAGGACACTGTCCTTACAGAAAAAAAAAAAAAACAGCTTTTTGTGTCTCTGATTTTCATCCTTATGCCAGTTCATTGTTGTACACCAGAGATCCTGCTTATTTATTTATTTATTTATTGTACACCAGAGATACTCCCTTAAAACAGTGAAGCATGAGGATACAGGATTTGAGGACTCAAGCTGGGCTCGGCTCCTTGAATATCTTCTTATACTACTTAAAAATGTACTCCCTCAGTTACAGAAACTCAGGATTACTTCTCCAAGGTTACATAGCTTGATTTTTCTAATTCTGATTTAGGCACACTATCCAACCATATTATTCTACTGACTTAATTTTCATCTCCTTATATGGAAAACATGCATATCAACTGGTGGGCTGCCCACCACAGCACAGGTGTGCTGAGAACTGCACACAAGCATATACATGTGATTCTTCCACAAGAATTTCAAAGCCCTACACAAATTTTAGAGTGTCTTTTCAACAACATTATTATTCTTTTCTCCGTCAAGGACACTTCTACCCCTAAGGCAAGGAAAATATGTAAAACTATGTTTAATTACATATACAGAATTAGCTGGATAAAAAACTGGATTTTTTTAGTGAAGATCATTTTTTTCCAAAATAAATCCATATTCTTTATCTCACAGAATGTTAGTATCAAAAGTCCAAAATGCAAATATTTTTCCTCAGTGGTTTCTTTTGAAAATAGATGAGAATATACATACAAATCATGCTAAGTAACATAAATTCAAAATAGTTATGCAGTAGTGGTTGGAGATTTCTACACTTACACACTGTTCTGAGACACATCCATTACCACCCTTTTGTTCTAGAAACCTACAATGTTTAATCATGCTCATATGATAATGTCTATCCGTCAGATATAATTAAATAGTTATATCACCTAACTTTAAATTAACAAATTATACCCTAATAAAATATTCTACTTTAAAATAGTTCTATGCAGAACCCAAGGTAATTTGGTTGCCACTGCTTATCCATGATAGTCACACATCAGAGAGCACACACTCAGATGTCTGTGGGCTCGCATGCTGTATTCCTCCTTACTATTTCTCATGTATGGGCATCAACAGTCACTCCAACATGGATCTGGGACGCCTGAGGGATTACCCTGATCGAAACGAATGCTACAATCTCCCAACATCATATGCTGCATCTACTCGAGTGCACGTCACTAGATCTTGCTAAATGGAGCAGAAATTCCTGGAGTGACATCTAGTAGAAGGTCATAAAAGACGTGACGATAGAAAACTACTTCTAGGCCTAGCTGGGAGCTTCTTTTACAAGTTCGCACGTTTCTCCCACGAAGAATCTTATACTGTGCCTTCCAAGCTTTCAGATGTGCTGCTGTGTGCACGCTCCAGCCCCATTCCCAGCTCTGTACCCCTTATCTCTGCCCATCTTCACCAGAATAGCAACCTATCACCAAAAACTCTGTTTTTCAGGCTTGCTACAGGGTTGCATGCTCTGCCTCTGTACTCTATTCATGCCCTTATATAAGCATAGCCATGCGCAACGTAACAAATCCCAGTCAACAATGCACTACATACATGATGGTGGTTTCATCAGATTATAAGCAAACTACAAAATTCCTATCATACAGTGACACTGTAGCTAGCCATGTAATCTTCACATTTGTGTAATAAACATACTGAGCTGTCAGTTACATAAAATACAACACATACAACTATGTGCATTTCATAAGGCTTCATAATATTATACAACTGTGCTACCAATTTATGTATTAACCAAGAAGTGAAGACACACTGCAGTATGCATATCTATTCCCAAATCAAAGATGGACTCCCAGTGAAACTGTTGACTGTATCTTGATAATGGGATGCTGGATTTTTGCCATTGGCTTTGCCTATAATGTCAGAACACACTTAAATAACAGAATTACAGACTTGTGATGGCTTTTGAAGGACTACACTATTGTAATAACATAGGGTAGATCAGTGGAGGCAGGGAAATGGGAGGGGAGAGGGGAAATCCCCGTGCCTATGGAACCGTATCATAAAAAATAAAAAGATTTTTTTAAAGTTTATGTATTGAATAATTATTTAGAGTACATTGCTTCTACTTACAAAAACAATGTTTTCTTTTTAAGATTTGCTTATTTTTATTTGCAATAAATAATACAGAGAAATATCTTCCACCCATTGGTTCACTTCCCAAAGACTAAGAACAAGTTTTAAAACTGTATGCTGTATTATGCTGATAGTGGCCATGTCTTTTAATTTAATCAACAGACATGGAGAGTGCTGTTCTATACTATGGAGGTTTGTGTAAGCCTGCAGTATAATGTACCCACAAAGATGAAATCACATTACAGCACATTTCTCACAATGTAGTCCTATTGTGGGTTTCTGCATTTCTTTTTGCTGTTTAAAGTAATACTCTAAGACTTAGCAGCTTAAGGCAAGCTATTCACGTAAAGTTTTTGAGGATCCAGAGATATGGAAACTTTGTCTTGCAAAAGGCCATGTGGATATTTATAACATCATTTATGGGCCAAAATTAACAACCTACAAATTAGCCTGCTGTAGATTTACTGAATTTTCAAGCCTGTCTATGGTTGCCTTGGCAAGACCTGACCAAGTAATTCTGCAGTCAACATAAGGCCTCTAAGCTAGATGGTCCCTACCTCTGTGTGGTCCAAGGCCGGAATCCTGGGGCAGTAGTTCTCTGCAGGTTAGCCTAGGAGTCCTCACAAGGTCATTGATGAAACCCCAAGAGCAGAAGAGGGAGGAAAATTCAATGCACAAATTCTTCTGTGTCTCCGTTTGTCTCAGGGATATCCTATTGGCCACCACAGATCTCCTGGCTCAGACAAAACAGAGCAAGAAGGACTACCCAGGCATGCAGGTACCATGGACAAAACAGGGCCAACACTGCATCATTACCACATTTTTCTTTCTCAATAAATCCCATAACTGATTCTTATGCCTTGAATGGGATGTCTCTTTTCCCCAGATACCTCCAGGTCTGCCAACATAAGAAGCTTGTTTTCTTTATCAATAATAAACACAACCATGACTGTGTGCTCATTAATACTTAGAATAAATTACTCCTGAGAGCAAGAAGTAGTGGAAACAAGCAAGAAAATGAGATTTGGAGACTATTTGATTATGCATTTTCTACTAAGCCATTCTCCAGGAGTGGAAAGACCTCACTGTATCAGATTTTAAAATAACAGTTGTTTGTATTATCAAAGTGAAAACACGTACATTGCTTGAAAGATGTCGATTTGCTCATTCTTTTACTTGTCTCAGCTGCTTTCCTTAACCTCTGATTAAATAAACTAGTGACAAGAAAGTGTACATTTCCAGCAGTGACTTTCACTCACAAATTCCCAATACAACTTGCTTGATAAAGCTGATTAAACATAAAAACGTGTCCTTTTAACTGGCTTCCTTCCTTTTGCCACACATACTGAATTCCTTTTATTATTCTGCATTTCTTCCCCAAGAAATGACAGGGGGTATTTATGGTTTTAAGGCTCTTAAGCCTCTGTCAACTGACCATGTCAGTCCGTGTTCACAAGCTTATTTCAGAGAAGCCCCAGAAACATAGAAGGATGTGTTTACTAAATGTGGCTCCCTAGGGATGCGCCCGGCACATCTGTAATTCTAAGGAGAGTGTAATGAGGAAAAACTGGTGGCATCCTGAATGGCTCACAGCTGTTCTGGAAGCTGATAAATAAGATGCTCGACAGGAGATCCCTAATTGGAGCCAGTTTTTCTTAAGTGGATACACAATGCAGAGCAAGCCTGGGTGTTGCAACACGGACGGTGGAGCCTCACATGGAACTTTGTCTTGTAAACACTTCTGATTTCAAACAGCAGTGCTTTCTTTTTTTCAAGGAGGGAAAATGTTTACTTTGTCCATTGTTTTTCACACTAATTAGGGGCAAGCTAGCATTATTCTTCCTTTTTTTCCAAAAAAAAAAAAAACCCTCCTGTGGATACCCACCTCCTTCCATCCATCCATCCTTTTCTCCCTTTATTCACTCCCTTCAGTCTTTCCCTCTTCATAATTTTTCTCCCTATTCTTTCTTTTTATTTATTTTATTTTTATTGCAAAGTCAGATATACTGACAGGGGGAAAGACAGAGAGGAAGATCTCCCATCCGATGATTTACTCCCCAAGTGACTGCAATGGCTGGTGCTGTGCCGATTCGAAGCCAGGAGCCAGGAACTTCCTCCAGGTCTCCCACACAGGTGCAGGCTCCCAAAGCTTTGGGCCATCCTCGACTGCTCTCCCAGGCCACAAGCAGGGAGCTGGATGGGAAGTGGAGCTGCCGGGATTAGCACCGGTGCCCAGATGGAATACTGGCGTGTTCAAGGCGAGGACTTTTTACCTCTAGGCCACCGCACCAGGCCCTCCCTATTCTAATTTTTCCTGTCTTTCAGCAGCACCAATTCTTCTTCAGTGCTGAAATTAAAATGTTTAATTAAATATTCCTTTTGAGATACTGGCCACCTGACCCCAATGCTGGGGTTAGCTGGATGAGAATTGTGGTCTTGTGACCCTCTCAAAAGAACATCTGCATCATTTCAGTCTTCATCTGAGAAATGGTAAGCCTCTCAGAAGAAAATCAGAGATTTCAAACGCAGAGAAAGTGTTAGCTTTTTGACCTACAAACAAAAGCCAGACAGCAAGGCACACAGGAGGTCTTTATTCCAGCTGAGAAAAGTAACCACAGGGAGAGAGACAGAGTCTTACAAACTGCTCCCTCGTGCGAGGCAGCCTGGGATTACTTCCACATGGCAGGGTGACCCATGTGAGGGAAATGGTCGCCCAGGGTGTACAGCACTGAGCTTTCATAGGGGAGCGCGAAGGCAGCAGCTCCTTAGTTTGCACATACTTATGGTCATGATCTTCTGCACAGACTCAGCATTCGAAACAATTCAGGATGGGAGCATTTGCTTGACCTCGGCAAAGACAGCATTTAGTCTAGCGAGGCTTTCTGTTGTTTAAGGACAAAAGGAGGCAAGAAGGAAAGGACCGGGACGCAGCCCGCTGCCTGGTGTCCCAAGGTTCCCAGGTGTTCCTGGCTTGGGATAAGCTCCCCTGTCCTCTGATGCACTCAGCTCCTCTAGGAGTTACTTCTGCTTGGCCCAAGAGAAGCACTGTTACATAGGCCACCTGAGACTGTGCTGCACCAAAAGCTACTAAAAGCAGCTCTCCTTTTCTGAGGGAAATGTTTCCTTCAAATTTAAACAAAAGACAGTGTTCTCAGGAGATTCCTGTCCTAGCTCATCCACTATCCCTCCACATACCTGGACATGAGGCCCCCTCTCCTCAAAGAACTATTCAAACTCTGTTTTTTAATGATAGAACTAATATGCTAGATTAAACTCTATGTTCATGTCTCCCTATACCTAAAGGGAAAAAGACAGACAACAGCCCAGAACTTTTGAATAGAACATATATCTTCCTTCCTTCCAAAAAAAAAAAAAAAAAACGGTGGGGTGGGAGAGATTTGCCTTAGCTCCTATTTAAATGAAGAAATTCCCTTTCCCATCATAGGTACTTCTGCCTTTAGAAATATTAACTGTGACAATGACTTTTTTAATCTTTCCCTAGGGACTTAACACTTCATTCTGCCTTACTCATTTGAAATATTTGCTCCTGATATTAAAAAACAATTCTAATTCTAAAACTGAAAGCACATGTGAAGAATCACTTCAACAGCCTGGGTCAGATTGTCGTCAAATAAACAACGTCATGTTCACACACTTGCCCAGCACACTAATATTGACAGTGAGACATCAATACTATTTTCCTATACATAAAAATGTATTTTTTGGATTGCAGAGGCAGAATTAAAGTCCCTATGAACATACAGCAAGGATGGAATCCTTTTCCACCAATTCCCCTTTAAAAAGTCCCTATCTAAAATGGTACATGAAATAGCAGAGAACATAAGCCTAGCTTCAAAGCAATAACAGCGTACAGAGTGTCCAGCTCTTCATCAGTCATCAAAGCATTGTGGTCCAGGCACTGTTAAACGCCAAAGGCATGAGGAAACTAGGGACATGGAAGAAAAGAAAATGTTATCAGATACAGTAAATTGTATGAATGCTCCCTATCAGAGCAGCTCCTTGTGATTCGGGAGATAAGTTCTTTGCAGGCAGCCATGCATTTTAAGCAGGAAAGGCCTGTGCACCTGTCCATCCAGTCACATGCCAGGAAAATCACGTCAAACTATACTAATCATTTTAAGTATTTATCCAAACTAGTGACGAGCTCCCTGCAACCCGAATCAATCCAATGGGCAAATGTTTACACCTCTAGCAGGTCTTCATAAAAGAAAAAAAAAAAAAACAGATTTCTGGATCCTAACAAGATGCTGACATTGGCACAGTCCATAAGAGATAACATTTCCAAAAATGACTGTGGATTGGATTAACTATACCCAATCACCAAGCTGCAGGTACATGAAGTCCAAATATCGGGAATATGTTCCAGGTAAAAAATAAAGTTATAGTCATACCAGTCAAGAAAGAAAAGAAAAGCTAGAGAAGCAGGAATTGTGCAATTCCACTCCTCTATCAATCACCAGCCACAAACATAATACTCACACCCCCACGGAGACTAGAAAGTATAAAAAGCAGAATTTCCTTGACATCTTCTTCTCAAGTGAAAAAAAAATTATAGTGGGATTCAGAAGAGCTAAGTGCTTGTTGACAGATTACTTCAATTCTGTGAGTGGAAAAGAGTGCTTCATCTCTAAAATTAAAAAAAAAAATACTAGGCTGCCTAAGTCACAATGGGCAAGGCTGGAATACAGTTGATACCCCATATGTTTGACGGCTACTATAGATCATGTGAACTCCTTCATTTAGCGCCATTATAATAAAAAAAATCTATAATATGCACACCGTTACATCTACACTTATAAATGACATTAAGAATAAGCATAAAGCCAATAGCTAATAAGTGATAATTCAGATAATAAAATACCATGTTTTCTGAGGTTCAATGAATTGATTGCATGAGAACTTCACCCTGTCTTTAATAAGGCAGCAAAGCAAAAGTCAGCTCCACTTTAATTTTAACATCCTCTGATGAGTTAAAATTAACACAAGAACACGAAGACATTTATTATTAATTGCACACTCATCCATTTTTCATTTGGGTAGACATAATCAAAAGCCAAGTGGTGACTTCCTTGTGTACTTGTTTTTTATAGTGTGCTCATAACTCTTTTAATAATGCAAATATTTATTATGGGCATCCCTGGAGAATCAAAGGTGCTTGGAGAAAGGATTTCTAAATATCATGATCCACTGCTGAGGAAAAACGCCAGGATACTTCTGTTTCAAGGGTCAGAGCCGTGGGGTCTGTCAAAGGGTCATTCTGCACAAACACAAGGCAGAAGGTTATCCAGTTTCTAGAATAAAGTAGCAGCAGGTATAATCTTCCCCAACTGAGAGAGAGAGGAGGCAGCAGGAGCATTTCTCCAGGGTAACTCAAACTACATCACAGGCCAGAAATGGCACTAACGACAATTATTACCAACAGATTTGAGCTTCTAAACATTCCGTTTTCCAAGAACTGCTTCCCCAAAGTCATTTAATATTTTCAAAATTTACTACTACCTAAAAATTGCAACACTCTATCCTGACAATTATTTTTATGAATTGTCATTTTTATAAACCTTATTTGTTGGTAGAAAAATAAAGCTCAGCTTATTGAAAAACTTGTGTACCCTGCTAAGGTTTTGGATTTCATTGTAAACTAAATGTCAGTAAAATCACTATAATGTTATACGGTCACATAGATATAGAGCTAGAGATAGTTATAGAGATAGATACAGATATCTTCATAATTTTTAGAAAAGTATACAACTTTATGGCCGCATAATTGAAAAAAGGATGGCATGTACCAAGTTCAGTATATGGTACCCCTTTAGGACAGATTTTTTTTTTTGCAATAATTCAAAGTAAAATCTAATAGGACTATACCACAATAGCAGTCACGAGACAGAGATGATGCAATTGAGAAATTTTTAAAAGTCAAAATCTCGAAATCATAAGGTGGTGATATATAAAATATAAAGAGACGTTTAGGATGACTCTAAGGTATACCAGGTGCCTGGGAAGGAGATAAAGGTAAAACCTGGAACTGAGAAATCAAAGAGAAATAGCCAAGTGGGATACTGAAATAGATACTACAGATGTTGAATTATCTGCTGCAGCTGAGTTTCATGCCTGGAGGCATTGAAAGGGGGATATTCTGTCAGGATTCGGGAAAATTATAAGACTTTTAACAGGAATAACTTCTTCCAAAACTTTGCTCCTTTCATTTTCTCTAATTAATTGTTACAATGCACATGAACCTTAGTAGAAAGGAATGTTCTACCTTTTGAGCCCCCTCTAACTGAATCTTCTAAAGAATTTGTGGGCTAAGTCCAAAGGAAGTTGGATGCTACAAGAAAAATGACAATCAGATCACTACACATTCTTGATCCTGGCAATACTAATACCTTGTTCGTCTTGGTCTGAGAATTTTTTTCATTGGAAAAAAATCATGGGAAAGATTGCTTAATCAGCCTGTACACTGATTCTACTCCTCCAAAAAATAAGTTTATCAGGGCCCAGCGCAGTGGCCTAGTGACTGGGGTCCTCACCTTGAGCGCACCGGGATCCCAGGTGGGCACCGGTTCTGGTCCCAGCAGCTCCACTTCCCATTCAGCTCCCTGCTTGTGGCCTGGGAAAGCAGTTGAGGATGGCCAAGGGCCTTGAGACCCTGCAGCTGCATGGGAGACCTGGAAGAGGCTCCCGGCTGCTGGCATTGGATCAGGACAGCACCAGCCGTTACAGTCACTTGGGGGGTGAGTCAGGAAACGGGATCTTCCTCTCTGTCTCTCCTCCTCTCTGTATATCTGGTTTTCCAGTGGAAATAAATAAATCTTTTTAAAAAAAGTTTATCAGAGCCTGCTACATGCTAAGTACTTCCCAACAACCATTTTCATGCACTCCAACATTCTCAGAATACTCCTCCCCAAGTTCAGTTGTACCAAGGTATATCATTATCAAAGATACTGTCACATTAGCTTAATGTTGAGTCAAAACTACTCTCTCCAGGAACTCAGGGTCCTTGAGCTGTTCAAAGTGATCCATGTATCCCATGTATTCCTGCTCAGTAGCTCTCTTCACTTGTCAGTACTCTTTGTTGGGGATATCCTGGTTAACAGTGAGACAACTGCTCCCAATAACACCCAGATAAAGATGGGTTTCCATCTCTTGCCCTTTCAAAGAGCGCAAGGTCCCTTCAGAGCTTTGTATTATATGGACAGAGTTAGAAAGTTTCAAGAACCATTGTAATTCTACAATAAGAGCCCTATTCAATTATTACTATCACCACCACCACCACCACTACTACTAGACAATAAACCAATCCCAAACAGGAACATATGATGAATTTCTACAACTGATGAAGATCAGATGCTGTTTTCTGTAATGATGGAGTGGACAAAAGCCGTTTCCCTTAACTGCCTCCTGATGTTTCCTTCTCCTGTTATTTCTGAGAACTGATTTGCTAGCTTCAGAAGCTGATGGCCTCCTAATTACAACTGTGAACACAACACCTACTTCTGCTGTTTCCTAGCAATCCAGGCTCCATCATTCAACAGACACAAGTACGAATTCGAAAAGTTGATGGAAAACAAAGATTTGATGCAACAATATTGAGACACATGTAAATGAGTAATTTCCAAAATTATGGAAATATATACTATTAAAAATGTATGTATGATTTCTATTTTTGGCACTAACATAAATTTCGCTTTTTCCATATAAAAATTCTATTTTCCATATTTTTGAAGTGTTTTTGTATATACAACAATTAGAGAAATAAGGATTATCATTTAAAAAGAAGCTATGCTGTTCTACACACTCTCAGCAATTAAGAATCATTGATTTCCAAGAGACATGTTTTTTTAAAGGTTTATTTGTTTTTATTAGATGATATACAGAGAGGAGGGGAGACAGAAAGGAAGATCTTTTGTCTGCTGATTCACTCCCCAAGTGGCCACAACAGCCAGAGCTGAGCTGATCCGAAGCCAGGAGCCAGAAGCCTCTTGAAGGTCGCCCACACAGGTGCAGGCTCCCAAGGCTTTGGGCCATCCTTGACTGCTTTCCCAGGCCACAAACAGGGAGCCTGATGGAAAGTGGGACCACCAGGATTAGAACCAGTGCCCATATGGGATCGCAGAGTGTGAGGGCAGTGACTTTAGTCACCAAGATACCGTGCTGGGCCCAAGACATGGCTATTCTTAAACAATAGAAGCTGAATACTTGAAGGAGACACAGCCTTTATGAAAACTATTGGTATCTTGACAAGTATGGCAGCTCCATTCTCTCATAGAGAAAAATATCCTCTAGGTTTATGGCAAGGAGTACAAATTCAGACAGAAAATGGATGAACAGTTTTGTTTAAAGCAAAATGTGTCTTTTAAGCTGTTTCATGGAGAGAGAGCTTTGGCTTCTCATTTTGCAGTGATGAAGCATTAACAAGTAGCACCTAGTACATATTAACATTTTCCATGTAAAGACTGAGACCTTTGGGGCCCGATGTGATTGCTCAATGGCCGAAGTTCTCATTTTGAACACATCGGGATCCCATATGGGAACTGGTTCTTGTCCTGGTTGCTCCACTTCTCATCCAGGTCCCTGTTTGTGGCCTGGAAAAGCAGTAGAGGATGGTCCAAAGCCTTGCAAACTTGCATCTATGTGGAAGACCCAGAAAAAGCTCTCAGATTCGGACTGGCTCAGCTCTGACTGTTGTGGCCACTTGGGGAGTGATTCAGCGGATGGAAAATCTTTGTCTCTCCTTCACTGTAAATCTGCCTTTCCAATAAAAAGGAATATATCTTAAACTAATATCTAATCTTAAACTATATCTAACAAAAACAAGTAAACTGACTTCTCTACTAACAGAAATGAAAATGAAAAAAAATTCTTTAAAATGAAAAAAAAAAACATGATATTGAGACCTTTTATTTCAGTAAACACCTTCTTCATTTCCTAGGCAAATAAGCACCTTTCTTGGGTTCTCTGTGTGAAACTGTAAATGCAGAGCGATCAAAAAGCATGGGTTGTCCATTCAGGGAATATCATCTGTGTCAACTCTCATCTCTCAACAAAGCAACAAACTCCTATTTTAAATTATCCAGCTTAACTCTGGAGAGATCATACATAATTTCTCTTTGGTTGCACTCATACAATCAGAATTCTAATTATGGCACTATTGGGAATACTTGCTTTCTTAAAAAATGTAAAATGCAACATAAAAATTTATGAAGCAAATTATTGCAGTCTAACTGTTGAAGGGTGCAGCGGTCTCTTTGTAACTCAGTTTCCTCAAACAGTGCCCTTTTACACTTCATTTTATGGTCAGTGTGATGCCTCATTGGAAAAGGAATATTAAAAATAATTTATTATGATTAAATCACTTCTTCAAAAGGCACAATTTTATCTTTTTCCATTTTGTAAGAATCTCATTTTAATCTGCTTCCTATGCCATCACTAGCATGAATTTAGAGATTTAATTGAGTAAGAACTGAAGGTTAATAAACGAAATGTTTAATTTTATGTTCAAAAGATTAGTTTATTTGATTTAAGAGAAAATTCCAGTGTTAAGCTATTCCTGGTCTCTATTTAGTTATCAAGCATTGGTCAACAATTACCAATGTGAATTGGAAAAGACATCTTTGTTATCATACTCCACATAGTAACAGTTAATACTGAGCACAATTTCTGTTGTCTATTCTATAAAGAAACTTTCATTAATTTTAATTAGCTTACATATATTTTAAATCAGTGAATTTATACAATAAAATGCACCCCTTTGAGTATACATAGCATGTTAGCCATGTAGTCACTTAATCCTGTTATTAATCATGCCATATATTATCAATTGCGTATAGCTGAAAAATACTTCAAAATATGTAACAAAATAGGCTTTAGTGCTTAAAAGTAGAGTTTTTTCAAGCTTTCATTTTAAAGCATTAATACAATTATTCAAAATAAGGCTGACAAAAATAATGGACAAAGTTATCATTTTGTTTTTGGCTTCACCTGTGTTGAAAGCATGTGAATGACTGGAGTCTTCATGCACAGTAACCTAGAATAGCAACGTGGGGACCCTACCAGGGAGACTTAAACAGATGGCCCTCAAGTCTGAGAGGAAAAAATGGTGCATCTGAAGTTTGTGCAGAAAACAGGGGGAAAACTGCCTGGACTTCAGACGAGGAACATACACGCGAAGACCCTTCCCCAGTCTAAGTGCTTTCTTCCTAATGCAAACTGACGGTTGTAACAGGGCAGCTGAAGAGGGAGACGATGTGCGTGTTCATAGCACTTACTGGATACACACTATTGATTCGGTAGGTTTGAGGGGTTGGGAAGGAAGCAGACAGAGAAGCAGGGACAGCGACTCTTCCACACATCAGGCAATGCACCTCTGCCTGTAACCTTAAACTCCATCTGCATGTAAATCAAGACGAAACACCACTAACAGGCAGTGTCCTCAGTGGGCTAATGGGAGATTGTATAAGAGACGTTGACACGTTATCCAGGCAGGATGATTGCTTATGGGTGCTTATGGATGTTTATGAATATGAGTTGATATTTAAACTACAAGGATAATTTGGAGTAAACCAGAAAAAAAAAAAAAGCAGCGGTGGGGGAGAAAGAATGTTTCACATACAAGCAAACATCTGAGGGAAAACAGGAACTAAACCTCTTTGATGAAGCATGGAGTTATCTATAGATCACAAAATATTGCAAAGAAAGGCAACAGATAACATTGGGGAGCAAAAGAGTGCTTTATTGCGAAGGGACCAGAAAACAATATTCTATAGGTTGAATATTATTCTGAAGTAATGATGAACCATTCAAAAGTTAGAGCACAGCAGAGCTCGACTGTATTTGATTTTCAAAAGAAATTTCCTGTTGAAATATGGAAAAACTGTCCATAAGTGAAAGACACAAAAATGAGTATGAAAGCAAATAAAGACATACAGGCAAGGGAATTAGCAATAAGCAGAGAATGTCATATGGTGATATGTCACTGTGGATACACAAAAAGGACTTTCAAACAAGTGGTAACTAGAATGGACAGAAATCGGACATGAGTGTTCAGGTATTACACATGAAGCCCAGGTTTCTTCACTATGAGAAAAGGCCTAGATCACCCACCAAGACAGCCCTGGCTGGAGGAGTTACTTGTTGGGAAAGTTGAACTACTCATCCACTGTCGTGTTTTGTCTAGGGTGTCTCATGCCCCCTGGTGGATATGTGTGGAACAACCAACTAGAGGTACATTTAAGGAACCTCCAAAGACCTGGGCAGGAACTGAGGATTTGAAAACAACTAGCCTGTAGACAGTAACAAAAAGCCAAGGCAGTAGTCCAGAATACCCAAAAGAATCTGTATTTGGAATAGAAGATCCTTGAGAAACAACACATGCAGCAACCAGATTTAGTTATTTGGGAAAAAAAAAAGTTATTTAAAAATATATTGTGAGCCTGGCACAGTGGGATAGTGGCTAAAGTTCTCACCCTGCACGTACCGGGATCCCATATGGACACTGCTTCTAATTCTGGTGGCCCTACTTCCCATCCAGCTCCCTGCTTGTGGCCTGGGAAAGCAGTCGAGAACGGCCCAAAGCCTTAGGACCCTGCATCCAAGTGGGCGACCCTGAAGAGGCTCCTGGCTCCAGGCTTTGGATCAGCTCAGTTCTGGCCATTGCAGACACTTGTCGAGTGAATCATTGGCTGGAAGATCTTTGTCTCTGTCTCTCCTCTCTCTATAGCTGACTTTCCAATGAAAATAAGATAAATCTTTAAAAAACTAAAAATAGATTGATATTCCGCACAAAAGATTCTCTACAGGTTGTTTGTCCATCAATCTAATTAGTAGTACTAAATCCTGCTAAATCTCTTTTAAGGTGGAGATGAAAAGTAATGCACAATGCTGGTGTCATTCCTCTATTTAATTCATGTGGCAACTTTTACTAACAGCCTCTATTTATTTTTCTTTTTATTGGAAAGACAGATTTATACAGAAAGGGAAAGACAAAGATCTTCCGTACAATGGTTCACTCCCCAAGAGGCTGCAAGAGCCGGAGCTGAGCCAATCTGAAGCCAGGAGTTTCTTTCAAGTTTCCACACAGCAGCAGGGTCCCAAGGCTTTGGGCCATCCTATACTGCTTTCCCAAGCCACAAGCAGGGATGGGAAACGAAACAGCCGGCATATGATCCAATGCCCACAAGGGATCCCGGTGCTTGCAAAGGGAAGGTTTAGCCACTAAGCCATCATGCTGGACTCAGAAAATTAAATGCTTCATTCTCAAAGCTGAAATCTGTTAACATATTTCCTGTCCCTTAATAAGAATTGAGTAAACATTAGTGTTTTGGTTTTTTTAATTAGCTTGTCCAGGTAGACCAGATTAGAAAACTTGGCAGAAAAACAAATACTTTTACCTAGCCATTATATATATATGTATAAATAATTTCAAAAATCGTGTTCAATTCAATTTATTGAATTAGCATCCTTGTATTTGAAACTTTTCACCTAATTGTATACAAGAAATTGTCCATAGTTTGGGCTGACTAGATTTTATGTGCCCTAATAAACTATCAGTTTTTTCAGTTCATTGACTTGGTCTTTGGGTAAGCCATATCACCCATTAAAATACCCTGGGCTGGGCCCGGCACAGTAGCCTAGTGGCTAAACTCCTCATCTTGTACGCACTGGGATCCCATATGGGCAGCAGCTCTAATCCCAGCTGCCCTGCTTCACATAGGGCTCCCTGCTTGTGGCCTGGGAAAGCAGTCTAGGATGGCCCAAAGTCTTTGGACTCTGCACCTGTGTGGGCGACCTGGAGGAGACTCCTGGCTCCTGGCTTCAGATCAGCTCAGCTCTGGCTTTAGTGGTCACTTGGGAAGTAAATCAACAGATGGAAGATCTTCCTTTCTGTCTCTCCTCCTCTCTGTATATCTGACTTGGCAATAAAAATAAATATATCTTTTAAAAAATACCATGGACTAGCTATTTAAGGTGCACAGATATAGCTCAACTAAAAAATAAATAATTAAAATTGCATTTTGGATTATATAATTAGATTTTGAATGTTACATTTTGATTGTTTTGCTCTTAGTTTGAGATTGGTATTACTAACAGATAAACAAATCTACTGTTCGATTTAAAAAGCTGAAAAATAAAAATGCTATTTTATGTGGTCCAGCTTATGCTCAGTAAATTCAGAAAAGTAATTACAAGGCTTTAAAAGCAGGTTAAAAGGTTCAGTGCCTCTCAACGGCACAGTGCCTGAATTGGAGGCAGCCATTTTCACAAAAGATACTAAATCAGTGCTTCTCTGCCCTTGCTGCTGATGGGGCAACTGGAAATTATGAAGCCCGGCAGAGCACCATACGCTATAAATTATTGAACTTAAACATAATTAAGTATTTTATTTTTATGTAATCAATACCATCTGAGTCGGAAGTAGTATGCAAGCAATCAAGGTCACAAGTTCTCAACTCAGACTAGGTTTCACAAATGGGGAACCTGAGACATTTGTAAATGAAGCTCCTTACCCAAGGTCACACAGTTACTAAGTAACAAAGCCAATACTGAAACCAGGCGACAGTTACAGCAACTCTATCAAAGAATGGCTGTAAGATTTAAGAAGTCATGGAAAGTGTTTAACATGGTGCCTGGCTAGTGATACTTACAGAGTCTCTATTAATTTAGAAAAGACACACTGCATGTGCCAATAATTCAACAAAGAATAAAGAGGGAAAAAAAGTACAAGTAAGAGAATTCTATTCATTAATTATTCTTTTGAAATTTTGGGAATATTTTGCTTAATGGTGGGATATCATTGTTACAAGTATTTTCATAACAGGAAGTATTTTATATTTGATTGAAAAGGTGGGTTCTAGAGGGAAATTGCCTAAAATCTAATCAAAGCGCTGACATTTAATATCTATGTGACCTTGACAAACACATAATCACTCTGAGTTTCAGTCATTAGATGAAGATAATTATGATACCAATTTGGGGAGGATTAAGTAAGTTAATATATTTGCATGTACAATAGTGTTTAGAATTACTAAAGACTCAATCAATGCCACATATTCCCTTTATCATGATTCTAGAGGAGTCCTCAGTAAAACATAGAAGCCCTGTAAATGCAAATAAGGAAAAAGAGATTTCCAGATACACCAATACAAATAAAATCAGAAAACTACATCTGTACAGTAATTCACACAATTTACAAGTCATTCTACTTTTACATGTTTCAAATTATAGTTTAAAAAATAAACTCGCTCTTGTACAAGTTGTTGTAATAGAGAAAAATAGAAAGTGATGTTATGAAAACAAGATGCATGAGGGACTTGGGAAAATTCAAATTCACAAAAGACACCCATTGTGAGACTGGAGGGGAGAATGAAGGGAAGAGGAGGGAACTGGACAGAAGGGGAGAGGAGATGCCAGTGCCAACTAAACTATACCAAAAAACAATTAAAAACTTTTAGAAAGATAGAATTGTAAGTACATTTTACCTGAAAAACTGAAAAACTTGTGGTGTTTTATGTACATCTTACAAGGAACATTTTTCTGAATTCTTCATGTGACTGTCTTTTGTCTCCTCTAACAAATCTTCCTTCAATATCTGTCTCAAAGAGAATATCCCTGCTCCCAGTGTTTAGAAGAAGCCTCCACTTTATTTGCAATCAAACCGCCATCCTGTTTGTTTATATGATGATAAACAGTATGTAATTGCCTTGTTTGTTTGTTTTCTTATCTCATCTATTAGAACAAAAACTTAATTAGTGAGAGTTAGATTTCTATATGTTGTGTTACTGCTTTTCATTAGTTGCCTAATCCACTAAGTGGTATATTTTGACACTTAACAAATATTTGCTGATTAGATTAATAAAGGGTATGATGTCTTTATACTCCACGTTGATATGGCACTGTATCTTCAGAAAAATCCAGTATTATGGTCCTCAAGTCACAAAACATAAGCTTCAGACATTTTTGTTGTTTTTTTTTTGTTTTTTGCCTAGTCTATGTTGGTTTCCTTGAGAGATTTTCAGGGAGCTCAACAACCCAAATGAGTGGCTTGGGCAGGGCTTCAGAGACTGGTCAGAGGAAGCCCCCATCAGTATGGCAAGCAGCCTCAAAAAGCAGAGCAGACCTAACAGGGAGACAGAAGTCCACAGGCCCTGGGTTAATCATAGCCAGCCTGATCCTGAAATAACTTTCAGATAGTCTCTGTATCTCTTCTTCCTCTATGTGGGTGCCAGATTTTTAAAACAGAAATCCCACCAAATAAGCCTGCTTGGGTCTGACAAGGGCTCCACGAGGCTTCTCAAGTGCAGAACAAGCCGGGTAGCACTAACATCAAGATGGACCGTCCATACGCCAGCACAATCACTTAACCTTCTCTTGAACATCTTCCCCACGGATCCAACGTATGCATAATCAGTGCACTGGGTAGAAAATGTGGAATTACAAGGACATTTCACCCTTCCTCACTTATCCATGGTTTTGCACATATTGTTCATTCTTACTTTTCAAAATTTATTTAAGCATTGCAAGCTCTGAGTCAATTAATTTACAAAGACACTTCTCCTTACGTGTTGCTTGAAAATACACTTCGCCTTCATAACTATTATCCTTTGACATTAATTTGATTAAATTTATGCATGCAAACATACAGATACAAAGATCCCGACACCCATGCTAATAATAAATACAAGGCTTTGATGAAGAGTAGGCCAAAAACCAGTATTCTAGAATATTATCCTAGCTACAACATGCACCACTTTTCTGGTTACCAATTGAGAAAGTATTTTCCAATGTTATGTATAGCATCATCCACCATCTTTATACTGGCCCTCAATACCATGCTTGCCAATGAGACCAGGAGGTTTAGCAGCGCAGTTTCTACTATGGGACATTTCTTGATGTCTACTCCACAGCCAAAGTGCCCAGAAAAACAGCAGGCTTGGAAATTAGTGTTATTGTTATTATAATTATTATGTTGGTTGTTTCCTCACAAAGTTCAAAGTTCAGAACACAACAATCCTATGCAGTTTCTCTAAGTGAAAGAAAATTGGGAAATTCACATTTTGGTATTTTATGACTGAGGAACCAAAAACAAGTTATTTTGCTATACATGTACCAAGAAAACTGGAAAGAAATGAACAAATGGGTTGATATATGTATGTGTGTATTTCTACATTATGTATATGAATTATGTTGATTTAATAGGACAAAATTTACATGAGATTTTATATCAATGTATACACAGATTATATATACATTATATGTACATGATTTTTGTTACTTGAGAAAATTATATTCCATAAAGTCATCACAAACACCAAGTTTACAAATACTAAGACATTGTTCCTAAGGAAATTACAGTTAGGCTCATACAAGCCTCTTATCAAAACATTTTCTTCATCAGCTGACCAATGCAAAACTCTGATTTATGTATGTCTCCATTTAAAGGCATGGTATTTAATGTGCTCATTGAGCCATTAACATTGAACACACAATCAGCAGCACTAGAACTGAAGCATGAATGAATTTATTTAACACATGTTATTTTCTCAGTCAGGCACATCTTAGCAGAAAAGTAGGCAGCTCTTCACTATTATGGTTGGGGCTCATTTTAGACAGCAAAATTAATAACAAAAAGAAAAAACTGGGAGACATGTATTACTGTGTCAACAATGGAAAGGACTGTTGTTTACACCATGAGGTCTGAAACAGGAAGAAAGTGTGATCTTGTCCATTATAAGCTGGGAAAAGGAGACACTAATACAAACTGCTTACTGCATTGTGCATACAAATGCCCACCACAAATGGTCTCGAAAGCACCCCATATTGATTTGGGGACTATACTAAATTTGAGAGAGTAAAGTAATTCATTAATAATGAGGACTGACTATTTAAGTGTGCAAACATGTATGAGGGGGCTTCAAAACCTAGATGGGAATGTACAGCAGCTTGTCATTCCACTTCCCATGAGCAGCTGCATGTTCCCTGCACATAGGTCATGTAAGAATTATACGTAATGACAAAATATTTCACATAAATGAAATTTAGGGTCAGTATTCAACTTGTCACCTATTTGCCTGACACCAAAGAGAAGCTAAGAAAGATGATCAAAAGAAATAGAAATCACAAATGCCTTTCTCAGGGGATCTTTATTTAGTCATGGTTCTTGAAGTGGTGGCTATAGGATTTTAAGAGAAATTTCTACCGCTTTAAAATTTTTAAATATTGCCATAAGCCT
Organism: Ochotona princeps; assembly: GCF_030435755.1. Taxonomy (NCBI): domain Eukaryota; kingdom Metazoa; phylum Chordata; class Mammalia; order Lagomorpha; family Ochotonidae; genus Ochotona; species Ochotona princeps. Next base: position 20,617,216 of record NC_080847.1, read on the forward strand.
GTGATTTTAAAGTGGATTGAAAGATACGTTTTGTAAAATTTAAAACAAAAAAAGAAGGTGGGAGAGGGAATGACTGAAGGAGGGAGAAGGGGAGGAAGAGGAGTATGGCTGGAACTTTACTTATGAAGTACACAAAACCTGTTCTCTTTACATTAATAAAAACTTTAAAACTAGAATAAAAAATCAAAACATTGTATTTCTTTAAGAAGTAGACAAATTCAGAGAGGGACAGAGAAAAAGACAATGAGCTCCTATGTCCTAATGGATTCCCCAGTTGCCCAAAGTAGTAAGGACTGAGTTGGTACCAGACCAGGGAGGAGAAACACAGCACAGGTCTCACACATGGGCAGCAGGAACCCACTCACTTGAGAGTAAAGGCAGTCTCCAATAGGATTCATTGACAGAAACAGTGGCCTCTCATTCACAAAGCTAATGCCTGTTCCCTCGCTGCTACGATTTCTAAATATGAAGATATATGAATATATTACCAAATTGCTAAAGCCATGGGAAAATTTGGAAAATGTGAAGCACAAATCACCAGTATTCCTATCTGATAAAGACCATTACAAATATGATGCATTTCTCCACAGCTTGTCTATGTATACAGTGCAGATAGGATCGTGCAAATACCATTAAAAACAAACTGCTTTTATTCTTCTTGTTAATGCTGATAATCATAACCATCCTCATCATATTTCAGCTTTAGATTTCTCTTGATATCTCTTTTCAAAACAGGCATCGAAGGTTACTAAATACATTCTAGTCTCAGCAGTCTGCAAGCTTTGCTGAAAAAAATGCATATGACGGCCTCTACTGGGGAGATTTAGAAAAAAAACATAAGCTGTACTTCTTGATTTTTTTTCTACAATTTTTGTATTCCTTGAGAGATCCTCACGTAGCTAAAAAAGGAATCATTTTCAAAGGTTCAAGGAAGCTTACACTAAAATAGATTGCCTATATCATAATTGACCTTTACCTAAATGCATGCATTTCATAGTAATTCAACTCAATCAAATGTTCCAGGTAGATACAGTCATACAACTTCAGCACCAGAATTAAAGTTTTAAAATGTACATTTTAGTAACTCTCCAAAAGCCAAAAAGTTCAATATCCATGATCAATCTCTCATGACATTATTGTTATTCAGTACAATGAGAGTTAATGTGAATTTTTCTTTGTGAATTATAAAAAAGGTATTCTGGGCTGAAAAAAAAGGAACAGTCTACTCCTTTGTTCTCTTGGGTGCTGCACGATTGTCTTGCAATAGGTAAGACTACCAAGCAAATTCAATCAACTAAAGGTATGCATATATATTCAAAACTAAAACATTTTCAGAGAAAAATTATCAAATAATTCAAATAATACTTAAAATTCCCAACTTTTCCCCTATTAATGTATTCTCTGCCCTAACAAAAGGAAATTGTGCAGTTTTAAGTAGGAGAAAACTGAGATAATTATGAACAATTAAATGAATTATGTCTAATTCTGAAAAATCATAATACACATATAATTTATTACATCAATATACTTAATCAGACCGTTAAATGTGTTATATGGGGGAAATTAATGTCATATGCTGATATACTCTGCATTTCTAAATGTTTTTTAAATTATCATGTATCCACTAGTTAATTGCTAAATTAAGCTAATTGTAGTCTACTAATCCCAGAATATACCTCAAAAGCTTACCATTAAATGTTATTTACATATTAAAATGGACTAAATTGATACAGGAGTCATTGTCTTAACTGTAAATTAAAACAAATGTTATTTCTGATGTCCTGAAAGCACAAAACTAACACTGCTCTCATTTATAAATGGCCAAATTCTACACTTTCACTGAATAGGCCTGGCTTCAAAACAGGACTGGAAATTCCCAATTCAACAAGCTAGGATGGAAATCTAGAAATCTTCCTGCTTCTCAGTCATTTGCCATCAATGGCTCTTACAAAGGTTTCTACCTGCTGTCTGTGTATTTGTTCCTCATCATGGGACAGTCCTGTACGACGGATTTTTTTTATCTGACATGTTTGAAACAATCCATAAATCAAACTGACACTCCCATGAAGTCTAAGTCACTCTGAGACACACTGTTCTAAATGATCTGTTCACTCTAAAAATGGGAGGTACTAACATGTATGTCTGTACAGTTATCCACTCATGAGAGTGACAGACAGACAAAGCTATCACCCACTGAGTCATCAAAGCTTCCTGACCAGGGTGGAAACAGACAACCAGGAACCCAATCATTCGAGCCATCATTGCTCCCTCTCAGAATCTGCATTAGCATCCAGCTGGTGTCAGGAGCCAGAGATGGGAATCAAACCCAGATCCTCTGATGTGGGACCCAAGTATCTTAACTACTAGGTCAAAACGCCCAAGAGAAGAAAATGCTTTCACTACTATTATTAACGGCATTTAATGTTTGTTGGGCATTTGACCAGTCTGAGTTCTAGTAAGTAGTCTACCCAGATCATTCCATTCTATCCTCACAAAAAACATCTAAGATAGTTACTAGTTGTGCGTTCCTTTGGGAAAGTTAATCAAAATTTATAAGTTTAGGTTTCCCACATGTGAAATGGATCCAATTACTAAGTAAGCTGACTAGGTAGTACTAATTGAGAGATAAGATTCAAGTTTAAGTCTGCAGGTCCTGTCCTCAAGCTTAAAGGCAAACCTATCTTACTTTTAAACAATACCAACTCGGGCCCTACATAGTAGCCTAGTGGCTGAAGTCCTCATCTTGCACACACCTGGATCCCATATGGCTGTTGGTTTCTAATCCTGGTAGCCCCACATCCCATCCAGCTTCCTGCATGCGGCCTGGGAAAGCAGTTGAGGACGGCCCAAAGCCTTGAAACCCTGCACCCACATGGGGTACCTGAAAGAGGCTCCTGGCTCCTGGCTCCTGGCTCCTGGCTCTGGCCACTGCGGTCACTTGGGGAGTGAATCAGCAGATAGAAGATCATCCTCTCTGTCTCTCCTCCTCTCTTTATATCTGATGTCCCAATAACAATTTTAAAAATAAATCTAAAAAAAATTACAACTGGTTGTCTCTAGACAAGTAAATTAACTGCCAATTTCTTTGTTTATAGAATAGAACTAACATTACTTTATGGTATAATGACATGATTACATGCCATAAGATATAGGGATTACAAAATCATTCATTTAGCATGTTGCAAATGTTAACTCCTTTATGCCAAAATTTAAGCTATTAATACCATGACCCCAGTTAGCAAAACAACTGGAACATGAAACATAACAAATGTGTGCATTAAATAGGGTGAAAACACAGCAATTTACTTGAAATCAACACCATATTTACTATAGTGGGTTAGTAGCTCAACAACGGGTGATAATGAGAAGCTGAAATGACTAGAGATGGTTATATCTAACAGAATATCATATTGATTGTAAGAACTCTCAATGCAAAAAGTGCATTAAAACTAAAAGACAAGGAGGACTTTATTCAAGGCTGCTGCAAAACATGAGAGAAGTCTGAACTCAGGGTAAGAGGACTTTTGAGTGTAGAACTGAGGAGAACATAGGCCATCCACATTTGCTAATTGACTATAACAAAAAGAAAATAAATCTATTACCTCAATCATAACACATAGTTTTACAGTTTTCAGGAAGACACACCAAAAGCAAACTTCTTCTCCAACAGAACTTAGGAGAGAGAGGTACTATCTCCCCTGATATCTACACTTTAAAGAGATGGTCCTGAGAAAGCCATTACTAGGTTGTCAAACACACAGGAGGCTTTGTAAAGATTTACAAACATCTCAGGAGAAGCAGAGAAAGAATTTACAAGTGTTCTAAAACAGAAGCTCCAAGAAAAGATGTGTAAGGGCCTTGAGTTAAGAACCCTGGGCAGAGTGAGTTAAGCCAATAGAAACATCCGGGCTAGCCGGTCAGGATAACAGGAAGACGGGTAGCAGCTTCCTGGTGTCCTTACATCTTGAACTTCACAATGCTACTAGCTGTGCATCATCGTCCCTGCTCTTATTTCTCCAAAAGACAGAGTTCTCTAACAGAGACTGCTATTATTTCAGGTGAGGAGAAAATAATCTAAGGACCCAGAATGGCTCATACAACTACTCCGATACTGAAATCAATCAGTTATGCAGTAAACTGGCACTAGATTTAGATTAAAAAAAAGCATTTTCTTAAAATATTGCAATGACATTTATAAAAATATTCTAAAAATGTACCAACTGTTAATTATATGTAAATACACTATTATTAAATAAGCAATGAAAACAGTTAATTTTCTTACACAATTTTCTTAATAGAACCATATTAAATAATGTCATTAATATGCTGATTTATGACAGCATTTAGTTTGGCAGATAAGCTCCATCTTATTACATTTCAGTTAAAGAACAGTGTTCTAATTTTCTGAATTGTGTTGACTAGAAGTCTCCTGTGGAGTCAGACTTGTCAGTTGGTTTATTAGTTAATTAAGTGTCATTTTATACCTTATTTTCTAAATTCCAGGCACCCGAAGAGCTCACTCTAAGATTCTCCTCTGTATCAGGTTTCTGCATAATTAGACTCATTTTAGCATACCTATTATTCAATGCACAATAGAACAGAACAATTAATTTGGACCACATGCAATTATGCTGAAAGGTCAGATGCTCTCCACAATAAAATTCTGTTCAAAGGTGTGTTTGGGGAGAGCATTAATATGGTTATCCAGGAGACTTTTTAGGGACAGAAAAATCTCCAAATGCAATTAAACAGGCTGTAAAGTAATCACTTGCAATTTTTCAATTTTAAAGTAAAAGACTTTTTTAAAATGTTTGCATGCTGTGCAAAACGAATATGTCTAAGGCCAACCAACTCCGAAAGATTTACGTCAAGAGGTGACAAATTCATACCCCAAGGCAGAGATCACGCTATTTGGTCTGAAACTCCCAGTCTGAGTTTCGTGTTTTACATAACTTGAATGGAAAACCTGTTACAAACCCTTTGAATATAGTTGATAATATAAGCCCCGATTTTATCCATCTCAATTTGAACTAGATAGCCATAAATAATTACAGTTAAAGGTATGAATGCGTGAATTTTGAAGTATCCCCTGTACCCAAATATCCATGAATTTGGAATTCTATGTGTTTCAACAGCACTATGTTTGCCTGTTATTGAAGCAGATTTCACTCTGGAGAAAGTTCTGAAGTTACCTTTATCACCATGAAAGGTAGAGGTCTACTTTAGAGCCCTATGCAGGTTTATAACGAATCCACTGTTTCCTCCATTTGAGGAATATTTAGCAGATAAAAATGGCAGAGAGACAAAAACACAGCAAAGTACAGTAAGGTGGCAATAAACTTGTGTGTACCAACCAAAATCACATGTACCAACATGTAGATGCCAATAATATTTTTTAAAAATAAATAGGAATAAATATTAACAATGTCAATGATAGAGATGTCTTATGCATTTCAGGCAAACAAAATGACTCGCATACATTAAACAGATACCAATGTGTGATGTGTGGTTGTATGACATAAAAACATGATCATGAATAAGGCATAGTTAGCTCCTCACTGAGTTACTTTGGAATGGAAATACTGAAAATCTATAGGCACATTAGATACGGCCTTGCATTCTGAAACTAGAGCTCAGTTTCAATCTTGAGACAGCATTTTTACTAACTATGCATTCCAGCCATTCCTGAAGCTTTAGGAGCCCTGACTTTTACATATGAAATACAATAGTTTAAATAACAGTAACTACCGGGTTCCCTAAACTGATAGTGATAGAAAAATTATTTCAAATTAGCTTAAAGAAAAAAAAATCATTCAGTTGATCCCATAAATGAAGGACAGAAAGGCTAAGGGGATAATGTGCCTGAGAAAGTCTAGAACCTAGTACTCAAAATTCTGCAGATGACTATCTCATTACTCAAAATTGATACATTCTCATGACAGAAGTTCACCCTTTCCGGTCTCTAACCCTAGTGCCTAGTGGTAGTTCTAGCGCTCCCAGTTAAAAAAAAAAAGTTTTTAAAGTTAAAATTAGATGCGAATTTCACAATCTAGAAAGGATCTGTGCAAATAACCCAAAAGATCCCCTCTATTGGGTGCTTGGGAAATCCACCTCCTACTACATTATAAATTACTAAGGGGAAGAAAGTTTGTTTCTTTAATCTACATAATCTCTCATTTATTTCCTAAGGACGGTCTAAAGAAATACTTTTTGGTGTGTGTGAATGATTCAGGAGGTGGGGGTGTGTATGTGTGTGCAAAATACCTGACAACACCCATCTCCACATGAAAACCTCTCACAGTTCATAAAGCATTAGTTACAAAACCTAATCTCATTAACACAGGCATGCAAGGCCCTCTGCAATCTGCCCTATGGTCTGCGTTCCACCCTTGCACAGTTCTTCACTTGCTATTCACTTCAACTGCAAATAATTGACATTTTCAGATACGCTGGACATTTGTCCACCTACAAGCTTATTTGGAGCATTTCTTTCTGCTTAACATGATTTTTCTCATTTCCACATTTCAAAAGTCCTCCCTTTCTTTGTAGTCAGGCTCCAGTACAATATCTACCATGCAGAGTTCTGTGATCTGCCTATTCATAAATAATTTGAAAAGGCATATTTAGTACTTATAATATCCAAGGTGTATGAGATAAAATGATGATTAAGTCACACTTTTTCCTTTGAGGAACTCACAGATTAATGGGATAGATTTTTCAATTACAGCATGTTAGAGTCCAACGGGGCTTTGTACGGAGCACAAAGGAGCTGCCCAATCCAGTCTGGAGAGAACATGGAAGGTGCGCTATCCACCTTAGGCCTGTTCCTCCCTTTCACTCTGTTCTTTAGAGAAACTCAATGAGGTTTTGCAGGACAGTGAGATTCCTGCATGTTTTTCTTTTCGATTAAAACATTAGTAATGACAGTAATGATCATTAAAACAACAATCTCGTTTAGAACACCTATTGTTGGCCTGTCCCTGTTGTATCAGTTTGTTTCACCCTTAATATTCACAGTTGTACATATATGAAAAAATGTCAGAGCCATTATATAATTTTACCTGACCTCTTATAAGGCTGGTCCAGTTAGAGAAAATCATTCAGGCAGATCATGACTGATCCAAGGAGGGGCACAAGATAGGCTAGAACGATCATATTTCACCCATGGGATTGCCACTGCATTCAAAAGGCTCCAAGTAATTCCTTTCACTATGTATCTGCTTCCTCCACCTGGCCAATTCCTACTCATTTTTCACAATACGACTGAAATATTTCTCCCTGTGATGTAATCTCAGAACCTTCCAAGCATACTTGCTTGTTTCTCCAACACACTGCTATTTTTTAAGCTCACTGCTACTTGTTAAAGCACTTCTCATAGTGTACTGTTTTATACATGGGATCTTCAACAATTTTATTGGAAATACATATTATAAGAAAAAAAGAAACCAATGAAATTTAAAGCATCTGATGTCTTTTAATTATTCTATTTTTCATGAACTTGAAGTACCCTCACTCATACTGTACAGGAAGATGTGAGCTGCAAGAAGACAGAAAATGTGGCTTATGTAATCTTTTTATTACCAGTATTAATTCCAGTACCTATTGTATATTTTTAAACAGACATGTGAATGTATAGGTAAGTAAATTACTTTAGTCATCATAGCAGATTTCCTTTGGAATTTCCCAGCAATCAATGAAGTTCCATTAAGTGCCACCTAAAGTACTGCCTTAGAATTTAAGTTCCATTTCCCATATGTTCTCCACATGTTGATTTGTATTTAGAAAAAAAATAGAGAAATAGGCATGCTGAATGCTAAACTGTATTTTTTTTAAGAGTTATTTTTATTGGAAAGGCAGATGCACAGAGAGGAGGAGAACAGAGAAGAAGATCTTCCGTCCAATGATTCACTCCCCAAATGACCTCAACAGCCGGTGCGCGCAGATCCAAAGCCAGCAGCCAGGAACTTCCTCTAGGTCTCTCACATGGGTGCAGGGTCCCAAGGCTTTGGGCCGTCCTCGACTGCTTTCCCAGGCCACAAGCAGGGAGCTGGATGGGAAGTGGAGCTGCCGGGATTAGAACCAGCGCCCATATGGGACCCCTGTGTGTTCAAGGTGAGAACTTCAGCCGCTAGGCCTCCACGCCGGGCCCTCTAAACTGTATTTTTAAAAATAACACTCATTGCTAGATTCCTGGTATAGTTTGCCACTAATTCCATCAGCTTCTGGAATAACTTCACAGAGAAAAGTATGGAAGTTACGCCGCAAATCCTGCCACCAATTTTCTCATTAAACTATTAGGCTTTGGCCTCAACTATCTCCAACAAACTTAGGGCATAAGATGTAGGAATAATGGGCTTTTATCTGTGTCTCACTGTTCATCTTCCTGGTTGTGGGGAAGAATATTTTGGATTATTCCCAGTGATAGACACTGAGGCAGCGATCTCCAACACATGAATCCACCCCATCAGAGTTTCTTAGCAAGGCTAATCCTGTAACAGCTGTTAGAATTTATTCCTTCAGCCAGGTGACATTTAACAGAAGACAAATCCAAGTTATTATAAACAGATGTAAACCATCCAGTCCAAAATGGCTTATACCAGTAACTTCATCCCGCTTGATGAGCCTTATTTCAGAAGCACACAAACATCATTCTTGCATGTTTGATATTTACCCCCTCTACAAATATGAGCCAACTTCAGACTTTTATCCAATCAGATTTAAAGCTACCACTTTAAAATCTTTATTTAATTACATCTTAGAATGTGAGACACAGAAGTGCATGGCCCTTTAATTGGTTACGTAATGGAGAAAAAGGCAGGTGGTGATGTTTGTTTGATTTCATTGTTCTCTCAGTACCAGCGGCCTTGGTATCAGGCTGTGGAGGGAGCTGTGGAAATTGCAGAATAAATTGAATGGATATTTGGGAAAGGCATTTTAGTGGGAGGAGAGCAAGAGCTTTCAAGTGAATTACTAATATATATATATATATATATATATTTTCCCATGTGACTATGAATTCTTTATTTGAACTGACATGGGTTGGATAAATATATTACAATCTTCCTTGCCTAGTCCAAACAAGAAACAGAAAAAGTATGAAATTTAAACAGTACATGAAGAATGAATACTTGCTGGGGGACAGCCTGCAGCTCCTAGGTTTGTAACACTGAAGCATCTGTAGATACACAGCTCCTGCCCTACATAACAATTGTAATTATTCTTATTTCTTTCTCCCTGGTGGGTAAGTGCTCCGCTAATGGAGCAATGAGGCTTGCCGAATGAATTACAAAGAAAGGTACCTTTTTTTCCCCTTTGGAGAGGCAGACCAGTTTTCAATCCAAATGGAGAACAGCAAAAGCTATTGTAAAGGAAAATGACATGTGCCAGACAGCACTAAAAGGTAGAATTGCCCAACAGGTGGGGAATGATTGTAGTATTTGTACCTGGCTACCATTAGACTTCTAAGGTAGGATTTGCTTAGAATGGAATGTAGGCACGTTTGCCTTTGTCCAGATTCTCTAACTACATTGAGCCAGAAGGATCAAGTGAAGTTAAGATTCCTGAGAAAGGTGCCTTCAGATTAATCAGCTACCTATTTATCAAATGTCTCTAAAATGAATAGTTTCTGCACCCCTACCTTCGAACTTTTTTAGTCATTTTATAGTTTATGCCCCATCATGGAAGAAAAGTGGCTGATTAACAATGTCCGCAAGGAATCTTGTAGTGTCTCTGGGTTATCAGAAGCCTTACAAGGCCACAAGTAATATCAACGTAGTATGATACATGATCTTAGATATAAGTTGAATACATAAAACACATAAACTGAGCACAACAGTCTGCTCAATGCTGGTACAAAGAACCCACAAAAACCCACTTGTTTCTTCCCCTTCTATGAGAACCTATGTACCCATCAGGCACAACAAAACTACACCAACCATGAAACAAGCTACTGGGGCAAGTCCACAGTTACCCTGAAAGCTACTATAATAAGAATGAAATAAAATGAAAGATCAGGGTATAAGCCTTGTCTTGAACGGGAAGCTGATGATGAACAGTGAACTCTGTAGAGTCCTAGATAAATATAAGTCATGTATGCCTCCTTTTATTTGCAACCTGTTTTAATACTGTAAAACCTATTCATATGTCTTCAAATGTTGAGTGACTTGGCCAAAGTCACCTAAATAGGAAGTGACTCAAAAAAGACTATAGTAGTTCAAGCCAGGTGCAAAATACCCAATTTAAAAACAAATACCTCTTCAAAATTGATCTCAGGAAAAATCACAAATTGGAGGTTTTATTTATTTATAATTTTAAAAATTGCTATGTATATTTCAAAATAACCTGGAGAGGATGATTTGATCATTACACAATGTATATATGTACTAAATCATCACTCTGTAGTTTATAAATAAGTATAATTGTCATGTGTCTACTAACAAAAGTTCAATGAAGAGTGGCAAGTGTCCCTACAAATGATAACATTGTGGATTCTGGAAGGCTCCCTATCAGAAAGTAAAACATCCTGGCTGAGTTGACCCATTTCTTGATGACACACTGGTGGGTGTGGCATCCTCTGGGTTTATTCATAGCAGTCCTTCTTCCTTTCAAAGACTTTCATACCTCCCTAGACACACACCTATCCCATACTGATCTCAGGAGAGATTCAGTTATACTGGTCTTTCAGAACCCTAGAGGTTTAAAAATACTATCTTTTCTTCCCTCTTACCCAATTTGTAACCACCATTACTAACTTTAGAATACAAATACATAGGCTCTTTCAACTCCCTCTCTCCAATAAGCATCAACTATAGAACATCCTATTACAAATTCAAGTTTTATTTATCACAAAATATTTAAAGGACGGATGTCTGACTCTATGAATCTAACAATACTTGCTGTGTGAACTTACACTGAGCCTATCTATCTTTGATAAGAATTCCCGCCTGAAAGAACTGTGAGAACACTGAGATAATTTATATAAAATGCATAACATGGATCTGGCACTAGGAAGAATTGCATTAATTGTAGTTCTCTTCTTCATGTATATCATATTAGTCCTTGATTATTAAAACTTTTCAAGTGGTAGCCAAAGAGCTGTATTTTCTCATCTGAACCTTTTCAGATTCATCTATTACTAGTCTCTACATCTCCACTGAAATCTCAGGTGAACGGAACAATTCAATCTTATTTGGAAAGCATATAACTTAACTTATGGAAAATACTATTGCATCAATCAAATTAAATGAACAGTTTCATATATAATGTCTGATATTCAGCAAAATGCAACTAAAGTGATTTAAAGATACTCTGAATTTGGGACTGTTGTCTCCCAGGGGGCTACAATATTAAAATGTTTCATTTTATGTACTGGATAATCAAGAGGAACACTTTGCAATTCAAAAGGGATAAGAATTTCAGAAGAAAAAAAAATCATTTTCAATCCCTGCAGAGTTCATTATGAACAACAGAGTATTAGAAATGAAAACGTTTAAATGCATTTAATAAGATTCTATAATGGAATGGTTTTATGTTTAGATAGATTCACTGGTCTCCCTCTTTCTATTTTATTCCTATAAGTTTTACGGTTAGGGAAAATGTGAACTACTGATGTGATTTAATTGGTTAATTATAACTAGATTCACCAGCAAAATCGAATTGAAGCAATTATCTAGATTATTAAAGTTTAGAATCCTTCCTTCCTTCAATATCATGATATTCCAAAGTAGCTTATCATTGTTGTATTAATTGGGAGCAAACTGCAGCTGTGGTAATGTGTATGCTTAGTAAATAAAACTGAAGTATTTGGGCCAAAATTAATTGAATCAGAAAGGAAATTAAGGGCAATTTAGAAAGTTACTTAAATTTTAAACATTTCTTATCCCTTCCATTACATATAGTAGTTTAGATTGCCTATACAATACTAGAAAAACACATTTGCCCAATTATCCATAGAATTAGCTTAACGCCATTCACCAAAACAAGGCCTACTATTTGTTTTGAAGTGTTTGGGAATTTTTTTAATTGACTATATATTTAATTAACTATATAACATGAACATCAAACATGCCTAATTCTAATATTTTTCGGTAAATATAGGTTGAATCCCTTGCTCCTCTATAGACACAAATTGTTTTTATGCCCATTGCACCTTTCAATTATTTTCACGCAGCTGGGAAAGCTTAAGTATAAGTTAATGGGTAAAAATTTGGCATCTTATTTTTCCTGTGCTTTTATTATTATCTTCTGCCTTACTAATCTAAACTATCAAACAAAAGGAACTTGGTTAAATTTCAAACACCTGGTTGATTAAAATAATCTTAATTTGACATTATCTACACTCTTTATCCTCAATGGTCACTTTTATACTTCCACAAATTATGCCTAAAGCAAAGCTGAGCTTAGTTTAAGGGGGAAAAATGGAGTAGGGATTGTGTAGAGCCCGTTCGGTCTCTGGGCACACAAGAAGAGCTTCACAAGGAGGTAACACAGGTTCACAAGTGCCTGTGCAAGAAAAACATTCATAGGGTCATCTGTGGGGCCACCAACCTCAAGTACTTTACAAAGAGCAGTTTCAAGTGTTTCTCCCAGTTTTCCATTTTTATGCTTCAGCTTGTGCAGAAACTAAAGGGCTAAAAACAGCAAAGACTGTGCTTTTATGGCACTGGAGTCTGAAGATGGTGCCAAGACAGTTACTGAAATAAGGGATAACTGTCTTTTAAGAGAAAGACACCAGAAGTGTATGACACCTGAAAAAGCACACAGAGAACTTTGCAAAAAGTGGAATGCTCCATTTCATCAGCCACTATATATTATTGCAGTGAAACAGTATATCAGAATTGGACAGCTCAACAAGAACTAGTGATGTAGGAGTGATTTTAAAAAGAAAAAGCACCAGGAAGAGATTGGCTTAAAAAAAAAAGAACATAATTTTCTGTCATTGATTTTACAGAAAAAAAAAAAAGAAGAAATGGCTTCAAAACTACATATAGGTTTTTTCTCAAAAAGAAAAAATGGAGGAGGGGCATTTAGAGCTTTTACACATTCCTACCACCCCTATGAAGACTGGATACCCAGGGTCCAATATCAGTTTGTCATCAATATTTTTAGATATACAAAAATCTAAAGCAGCTGAATTGAGTAATGAAGGTAACAGTTTCTGAGACAACCCATCACTGACATAAAGGAAATACAAGAAACTCAAATATTTCAAGTTTCACGGGGCAGGAAGAAAAGAGATGAAGAAAAAAATAACCAACAACTCTGAATGCATTATGTTTAACATGTCTTTTAAAGAATTTGTGGATCTTGTTATAAGGGCTGAATCTGTTATACCAGTTATAATGAGGTTAACCGTTGACAAGATTATTGAAAAAAAAAAACATACTGTTTGAGCGAATAAACACAGCAATTAGTAGTTGGCTCACATGAACAAGATTAAAATTAAATTAAAATAAGATTACCAGTGCTAATATAAATTCAAAAAATACTCGCTTTGGGTCCGGCGACATGGCCTAGCAGCTAAAGTCCTCGCCTTGAACACCCCTGGGATCCCATATGGGCGCCGGTTCTAATCCCGGCAGCTCTACTTCCCATCCAGCTCCCTGCTTGTGGCCTGGGAAAGCAGTCAAGGACGGCCCAAGGCTTTGGGACCCTGCACCCACATGGGAGACCTGGAGGAAGTTCTAGGCTCCTGGCTTTGGATCGGCACAGCACTGGCTGTTGAGGTCATTTGGGGAGTGAATCATCGGATGGAAGATCTTCATCTCTGTTCTCCTCCTCTCTGTGCATCTGCCTTTCCAATAAAAATAAGTCTTTAAAAAAATTATTCGCTTTAGTTAATGATATTAAGTGGACAAGAATGGGTTAAGAGCCTTCATTTTGAAATCAGTATCATTATGATGAAATTATATCTCAAGATTTAAATGTTGACCAGTAAGCAAGTAGCACCTAGAAGTCTGGGAAAAACACAGCTTCTTTCTTCCTACCTTTTGTATGTTTTTAGTGCCCTCAAACATTTTATAAACTTGTGAATCCAGATAACTCAAAAACGTTGTGGCTACATGAAGAAATAAGAAAGGGGAAGAAGAAAGAGAAAGCAAGAGAAATGAAGGAAAAATATTTTTTCACTAAATCTTGAATAAATATAAGTGCCTATATCAAAGACAAGTAATAACAACAGGAGTTCAATAACAAATCCCACTTACATAATCTGCATTCTAACTTCCATTCCCAACCAATCAGCTACATCCTTGACTGACCTAAATGGGACTTTGAGTTGACTGCTAGGTCTGGCTGGAAGCCTTCCTCAATGCCTACTGATTATCCTAGAGCAATTATTTAGAATACAAAACTTGAAACAAAGAAAGTTTAGTTCTTCCTCTCTTGTAATATCAGTTATGCACACACATGGCTATGTCTGCCCTTGTCTAGGATCTAGGCTGAAAAAAAAAATAGCCACAATTTGGGATAAACTATCTTGAGGTAAGAGATAAACAACAAAAAAAATTTCTTTTCTGATAAGTGATCCTTAAAATTTTTGCTAGGTAGCATATGTTAGGTTCTTTCATTTCCCATTTTATTAACCAAATCATAAGATGAAGTCTAAGCACACAGCAAGGACTTCTCCCACAGAAAAACCACCAGGTCAGCAGAAGAAAAGCATATTCAGAGCAATGCAATCCACCACATATGGACTTAAAAGTGCATGTAACGTTTCTTTCCCAAGGAGATTTCCAACAGAATAACAATGCATTTCCATTCTACAATTCCACTGTTTTCAACCTCTGAAGTAAAAGACTCAACATTAAGATCATATATGTGAAAGATTAGATGGAATGCTGAGCATGCCTTCCAGGCTAGATAAAATGCAACAACATTAAAACAAGGAGAAACATACATGCTTTTGGAGCTCTTTGTGAGCAAAATGGGGAATTATGCCAAGGATTAGTAAACAAAAAACTTAAAACTTGTTCTGAGAGGCAGGCATTTAGCCAACTGGTTAACCTTTTCACACCTCTTATCAGAGTACCTAGGTTCAATACACGGCTACCACTCCTGACTTCAGCTGTAACTAAATTACTGCTAGCTTGAACCAGTCCTGGCCAGGGTGCTCAGCTTTGGTGAAAGTCCTGTGTCATATCATGGAAGACAAAAATATCAAAGCAAATAGATGTATGTGGAAGAGAAGCAAGAAAGGGCAACAGAAACAGAAGAGGGGTCAGGGCAAGATAATCCGACTTGTAGAAATCCACTCTCATAGTAACTAATCCAGTCCTGTGGAACCTAACTCACTTCTTTGAAATTTTACCCAGTCTCATCAGCAAAAGACAAATCCATTCTTAAAGATAGCACCCCCAGACTCAATCCTCTCTCTAGACTCTACTCCTAAAGGTCCTTCCATCTCTCAATACCACTACATGGGGATAAAAAATTCAACACAAGTACTTTTTGGTGATGAGCTTTATCCAAACCATGGAAAATCCAATCTAACTGATCTAATCAATTCATCTCTAAGACTGTCATTTGTGTGTACATGTTTGGGGGGCATGTATGTACATTCCATCTAATTTATCTCACTTATCTCTAAGATCATATTGGCCTATATATGTTAAAATCACACACACATATACACACATATATATATATATAAAATTCAGTGCCATTTATTATATGGCTAATGTTAAAAATATATAGTTAACTAAATATAAACAGCTGTTTCTATGAACCCCAATTTATCTATCTCCTATTTTATCCTTGTATCAAAGTCACACTGCTTATCTTAAAAATTTAATAGTGCTTGCTCAAAAATGGCACCTCTGTAAATATGGGCATTGGTTCAATTAATGTTCCACAGTGGAAAATTGTACACAATTAAAGAACTAAGCCACAGAACGCACACTATCTGTGTTTTGCCAAACAAGACACTTAAGACCCAATAGTAAAGCTTTCAAGATAGCAGGAGTTTTGTGCGACAGCTCGACAGCTCTAGGATTACCATGCTAATGTGACTCTTATGCAACCATGGTCACAAAAGAAAGCATTTCTACAAAGAAAGCAAATCCTTCTCTTACAATTAATTGCAATGAGGTTGGACAGCTTGAAAATGAAATAGAATCATAAGCAAATCGATAACTTTTTTTCTTTCAATGGAATTGAAAAGTACAGAACCACACAGCATATTCTACTACCAGCACCATCAATATTTCATAGTTAACATTTCTCAGGGCTTTGAGTTAGCACCAGTAACTGTTTTGCAATCGATTTGATACACCCAAACAGAGAAAGACCTCTAAGATGAGAGGTTTTTCCCCTTGTTTTATAACTGCCCACCACCTACAAATAACACTTAAAAATACCTAAGTTAATATGAGCACTTCTCCAGGGCTTCCCAAACTTAACTGATTTAAACAAGGATTGTGTTACAATTCAAATTCTGGCTCAGTAGCTCTGGGTTTTGAACTGAGATAATATATTTCTGACAAGTTAGTCCAGTATCAGTGTTATCATGCCTATGTTGCTGATCTATATACCAAACTTCAAGTATTCAATGTTTACACATAAATTTGGACATATTAATTGTTGGGCTTGGATAACTCAGAAGCCGTCTAAAGGACTACAAACCCATTTGTCAATGTGAATAACTGGCTTGAATTTGAACTATTGTGTTTTACAAAATAAGAGACACATTACTGTTGATCCCCTCTCCTTTTAGCCTAACTGAATCATGATCACCTCTCATCTTAATACAGCAACCAACTGAGCTTTTTGTCTTTCTTAAAGTTTGCCTTTTTAAAGTTTCGTCAAAACTTTTTAAAACTTCTTGTTTACATGGTGATAGAACAAATATTTAGAATGCTAAATGGATATATACTAGGTTACTAACTTTAATTTAATAATTTGAAAGGCAAGGGTCAGAGTTACACAGAAAAAGAGACACCTCTTATCCCCCAGTTTACTCCCCAAATCCCTGCAAATACCATGATTGTGCAGGAGAAAAGCAGGAATCAGAAACTCGATTTGGGCTCCCCCTTGGATGGAGGGAACTCAAATACTTGTGCCATCATCTGTTATGTCCTACAGTTCACATTATGAGGAACAGCAAAGACTTGAATTCAAGTAATCCCAAATGGGCCATGCATTGCATCTCAAGAGGAAACCCAACCATCAAGCAAAATGACTGACCTTGGCTAATCAGCTTAAAAACAACACAGTTATGTCCAAACAAGTCAGTATTACAATGACCCTCAAGATTTCTCAGTATGTGACGGCAAGTATGTCTCTTTACATCTTTTCCACCACATTCTGATTTTCAAGTTACCCTTAGAACCTAAACATGAAATAAAACTGCTACTTCTCACTTTACCTTAAGGAGATTACCTTTTACAAAATACCTCTAATTAGTTAATCAGTCTTCATTTTTGGTGATTCTTATGAAGAGTACCTTCAACTTACAGGTTTCCCCATCTTTGTGATATATCCCTCCCAAAGCCAAGCTAAATCATCTGTTTTTGAGTTACCACCACTCATTTTCACCTACTCTTTGATGTCTTCACCAATTGTGGAGGGTCTCCTTGAGAGAAGATCCCATGTATTAAACATTTTTCCCTATCTTTTCTAATGCAAAGTAAGGACTTTGAAAACAGAACAAATTAAATAAAAATTAAACTCATATGAGTATGCTTTTTTTTTTCAAAAAGGAAACAGTACATACAGATAATTCAAGCTTTTTTATCAGAAGCTACTATTTAAGCAGTCAATAGTAAGCATACAAACAGTTGCAGAATATGATAAAACAGCACTGTGTTAAGCAACTACTTTACTGTTCAGTATTTCTTATTTTTATTTAGGCTGAAGACAAAAATTTATTAACATGGGCTGTACCTTTTACTCATCCAGTGTCTTTCTGCTTTTTAATTCCCTTGAACGCTGTTTTTTTTTTTTAATCTCTGCATTACCATTTCCTTCTACTATCTGACAGGTAATACTGTCTTTGAGCAAATGCTTCAAAGGATGGCTCCCTCGTCCATTTAGAAAGACATACTAAATCTTTGATAAGGCCTTAAAAAAGCAACAGAATCTTTTAAAGTGTGATCAAACTTAACTATCTGACCTATTTAATTAGGTGGCCAAAGGGATTTGAAAAGGTGTCAAGGCCAGGGGCTTGCATGTATTGTGGTAAGGCTGAGTGATAAAAACCTTGTGTCTTAAACTTTCCTACTCTATGGAAGAAATGCAGCGCATGTGGGCCTTTGAAAACAGCATATGTGCAATAAATGTTCCTAAAACACGATAAATGTTTTTGTGATTACATCTATAAAGCAACACAGACATTAAGCTTTCAAAGATCACTCCAAAGTGAGAGTTACAGAGTGAATTGGAATGGTTAAAAAAGTCATCATGATCCTGGCCTCTGGGAGCGACAACATGAGGAACCAGGTTCATTCTCTGCCTTCAACAGACAAAGGAACTTCTAACTCCAGGAAGCTCCAGTCATATCTGTCTTCCCAAATGTAAGACAAGTCAAATGAATTACATTCTCAACTTTGAGTGATTGGCCTTCGTAGTTTTGCTCAAACTTCCACTCGACTTGTCTTTCTCAGCAAACACAGCGCATTTCCATAATAGCTATCTATTAAGAAGATACGTGGATACAGAGGAAGCTTCTGCTTGCATTGTCCCAGCCCCTCCTACTCAGACTTTTTGTTCATTGAACTGACTGAATTTTTTTTTACCTTCAACCAATGAGATGAGGCGCAGTCACATTACTGACAGCAATATCTTTACCCAGTTTGCAGGGTCCTAGGTTAACCTCATCCCAGAAATATCCTCACCCACATATTCAGAACAATGGCCAGAAAACATCTGAGTATCCTGTGGCCTGGTAATGCTGACACATAAAATTCACCATCACAAATAGCACATCACCTGGAACATCCTAAGATGAATAAATAAGAATTATTACTATGACTTTGAATTCCAGCTCCATATCCTTTGAAAGACTTACTCTACTTTCTTCATTAAATAAATGAAATCCTCTTCCACACTCAGCTCTCTTATCAAAATCCAAGTTGTAATCTCTAATATTCAAAGCCTAATAAGAAAAAGAGACCATTCTAAGCATAATGTTTGAAGTAGAGACAATACAATGCAGAGAGCTTCGTGAGTAATGGAAGCAGAGGCAAACAAGCACACAGAAGGAGCATGCAGGAGAAGTTGCTCCACTCCAGGGCTACAGGGAGATCCACAGCTGCTGTAGACTCCAGAGCATCAGCTAAAGCATAGGGAAGATGTGATCCAGGGACAAAAAGCATCCTTCCTGCAGCCTGATCTCTGACCAATACTGCCCCTTTGGCCCCCACACTCCCAAGCCAGGAAATGAACCCACACCAGAAGCCTGCAGAATTGAGACCTAGAGAAACTCCCACAACACTCTACTGCTACAGTTGACAGTTAAGGGCAGGGATACAGCAAAGGACAGTCCTTAAGCCAGTAAGAGCAAGATGTACACAAACCCTAGCACATCCTTCATAACTATCTTCAACCTGCTGGACCAGTCTCTATGCTGCTGAGGGGGGCAGAACTCTATATGCAGTCCTGAGAATAGATAACCTTCTATAAAGCACTGACTTCTTGGCTGTCCATGAATTTGCTTTAAACTGCTAAGGCACCTTCAAATTATTTTCAGGCAG
Organism: Ochotona princeps; assembly: GCF_030435755.1. Classification (NCBI taxonomy): domain Eukaryota; kingdom Metazoa; phylum Chordata; class Mammalia; order Lagomorpha; family Ochotonidae; genus Ochotona; species Ochotona princeps. The sequence continues at coordinate 20,636,904 of NC_080847.1, forward strand.
TTGTTGCTCCGTTTCCCCTTTTCAATGCTCAGGATGGAACCACCAAACAGAACTGGTCAAATTAAATCTGAACTTCAGATAAGCAAAAAACTATTGTCCTTGCAAAAACAAGTCACAAATATTGCATGATGTCTACTTACACCAAAATATTACATCCATAAAAGTATAGTGGTAAATCATTTGTAGGGCTGACAATGATTCAATGAGGTCATCATATCAAGTTAGGAGGTTTGACCTGGCATGCAAAAAGAAAGGCGCATTCTGAAGTTGTCGTACAATTAGCTAATTCTGACATACATCAACTGATGGTAGTTGAGGAACCATTTAGATGACACAAAGACTTTAGGCTTCTCCCCCTACAACATAATACCCAGCCTTACCTACTTCTCCTGGCTGATTTCTACTTAAACAGCATGACTTGGTTTAAGGCAACCTCCTACAAAGATTCTTCCTTGATATCGCTTTGTATTGCCAGATTCATATGATAGCCATTAGAGATGTGTAGAATAATGCTATTATGCCTGCCGGGCTGCCTGCCGGGCTACCTGCCTCTATTCATAGCACAAAGCTCCTTCCCTAAGATCATTTAATTATCTCTCACTTCAATGCCTAAGGAATTAGGTGGAACATCATAGGATAACACCAAATGTTCAGCAACTATTTGGATGACATTAACTGCCCCATACATAAGGACAACTGGAAACCATAAATTGTAACTACAAAAAAAACAGTTAACAATAACAACCCTATGAGAGGTGATGTGGCAGATACCACACTTTGAATGTCACAATTAATTCCTGAAAATAATTCCATTGGGTTGCCACTATTAACAATAACATTCCTTTTGACAGGTTAACAAAATGAGGCATTCAAAGGGTATGTGATTCCTCTAAGCTCCCAATGACAGAGTAACGGAAAATTGGTATTAGAATGACCTAAAATGTCACCACATCTAGGACCCAGGTGAATATATCTCCATTTACTGGAATCTCTACCTTCATAGGTAAAGTGAAGATTAAAAGACAAATTGGTCTATAATGATACTGAAATCTAAACAGCAAAGAGGCCATCTCTGCTGGAAGTGAACAAGGCCTGCACTGTCCATTCTGTAGCCACGTGCAAGTTACTCTCTCTGTGTGTTCATACCACCAGAAAATGATAGAAAAGTGGGAGTTTTAGATTTTGCTCCCTTCTTATTCTCCTTGAAAACTCTGATACTTCCTCTTCACTTCATGTATCTGTACCTTTGGGCTTCTCTATGTATCTAACAATTTTCAAAAGAAACTCTTTCTCATGAGTCATACTCCCTATCAACAATCTTCTTGCTTTTTTCTTTCACCTTCATTTATACTTTAGTTTCTTCTGAACTCTTTGAGAAATTAAAAACTTTACAAAGAAACTGATCATCTATTTTGCTGCCTTCCTAACATTGTATTACAGGCAAATCAAACTATGCCAATAGGTAACCTCTGTTTTGTTTGTTCACTTGCTTATAACTGACCATACTTCAGAAAAACAAATCCCTGTCCATCCTACAATTGTTTCAACTTGCTAATGATAGGACCTGTAACCCACTTGAAAGATGCCACATACATCAACTCCAAGTTTAGATTTGTGCACAAATCCATGGGAAATTTCACACACACACACACATACACACACACATATTCATGCACACATACAGTCATTTTCTCTTTCTTAATCCCTTGACCACTATCTTCTGCTTTGGGGCATGACTTTGTAGGGTGTCTAACATTGTGGACATATCTGCGTTGGACATTAAAATGTCCCCAAAGTTTTACAGCATGCATTCTGACACTGAGTTTTCTTGATGAAAGTACAGGTTATATGTACACACACACACACTTGTAGATACTTTTGTGCACAAATGTAGATGCTTTTCTTAAAAATAACCTCTGGATTCCCCAGTTCCATAGGGAAATAAACCTACATCACTATCAATAAGGGAGAATCTTCAACATTTTTCTCTTTCTGTGTCTGCAGAAAATTTCCTATTCTCTTTGTTCTTTTCTTGGAGTTTTCTTTGTCATTAACTTCAGTTTATAAGTAAACACACTATATTCATTATTGCTGACTTTTGATGATTAAAGTGAATACAATATTCAGAATTCAATCTTTCATGGTTTTAACTTGGAGTGCTTCTGGTCTCCAAAGTGTTTTTTCTTCTCAAGACATGCTTCTGCTTTCTCTGATGTGTGTACTAAACCAGCTAAACAGCAATAGGGGGACCAGAGAGCTTTTTACCATGCTAAGAAACTGGGTCTCTCAATCTTGGTATTGTTAATACTTTGCACTGGATATTCTGGGTTGTAGGGGCTATCCTGTGTGTGCAGGATACCGCACTCTGAATGTCACAATTAATTCCTGAAAATCATTCCATGACCTCTCTCTACCAGATACCAACAGCATTCCCTGAGGTTGTGACAACCAAGGATGTCAACATACATTACCAAGTGTGTCATCTTCCTGGCATTAAAAGGGAGATTCAAAATTGCTTCCAGTTAAGAATCACTGCTGCTGAGGATAAATTAAAAAGGCATCAATGTTTGATGAGCACTTGTATCTGCCAACTACTTGACCTGCATTTCTTAAGTATTCTCTTCCCAATAGTATTTTAAGATTGGCAGCAGCATGTATCCTTTACAGATGGGGAAACTGATATTCAGAGAAACGGAATAATTTCCCTTCCGGCTCACTATCTCAGACTATCAGGAATGACTGAGTCAGACTCAAAGACCCAATTTTCTCCTCCAGCCTCTGATACGTGAAGCATTAGGCCACTATTTCACTGTAACTGCTTCAATCAAAAGGGTACCTCAGCCTTCTTTGGATGTTTCAAAAAGTTTAAAGCTATAACAACATGCACTTCAAATCTATAAAGTCAGTTAATCCTAAAGTAAATTTTAATAATTGTTAGTTCAGAAAAGATACTGTGCTCCATCTGAATCCTCTTCCAGACTTCCTGTTCACGAAGGACACGTATTTAGTAGTAAATCAAATGTCACTGAAAGTTTTCCCAGAATACTCTATGGAAGGGTGCTGTGAACATCTGAGGCAGTAGCTGCCTGTCTGCCTGCTTGCCTGTCTGCTTTTCTGCCAAACTAAGATTTTTCTCATTCTAAGATATTGACAGTCATGCTCAATAGAACTTTAGATTGATCCATGGGATATCAATCAGCATTTCTTTAAAAAGCAAATCTAAGATGAGTGTTTTGGAGTGAAGGTTGAAAGCAGCAATGATAAACATAGTCCTTTTTTTGTACTGAACTGGTATGTGCATTTAAGTGAAACATTTACTACAGTATGTGTCTTAAATTTATTTGACCATGGGTTGCTCCTGTCCATACTCTGAAAGAATTAGTGCTTTGAGGAACATATTGTTTGACAGATTTCATTTATTTTCTTTTCTAAAGAGTTTGTATTTTTGTTCTGAATGAAATCTTGTAGGGACTCTCTGCCTCTGATTTTTCAGAGATTTTTATGGCAATTCTCTATACTTCTTCATTTGGGGAAATTATTTTAAATGATGGGACATATATCACTTTGGGTCCTTGAAAAATCAGGTACAAGGCATAGCTTACTCACTATGGACAAAAATAATAATAATAATGTTCTGACTGTGGTATTAAGGAGAAAAGTGCACTATCGTCTTTTCCGTTTTTAGTTGACAGCTTCTCCAGCAGAATGGCTACCTTTGTATAACAACAAAGATAGAACAAGATGCCAAAGCTCATCTTCAGTCAGAGCAGACACTATCAAAAATACCCTGCCTAGTGAAAAAGATAGATTAATTTTTAGCACATTCAAATGCTTTAAAAACCATTGCCACATCATTCTATCTTCATTAATATGAGTGAAAGAGGTTTGTGAACGCATGAACATAGAGTTTAGAAAACTGAAGCGTTTCTACTTGAAAAGGGTACTAAGTAGATAACATTTTAGCTGCCCACTCACTTCGCATTAATCAGCATGGCCAAGAACCATATAAAGTCAACAAAAATTATCCACCTCTTCAACACAGAGCTCCATAGAGCTCCACACTTGCAGAGAGATGTATCTGTGATGACTCCAAGTCATTCACCTAAGCCAACAGATTCCTCCACCCAAGTTGAAGCAAGCCACCCCATTCAAAGAAGGAGACTGTTCTGAAAATAAAGTTTGTTCTTCTAGATCTACAATTTTTTTTTCACTTCATCATATTAATTATGGCTTCCTGGACATTCAGCCAGTTTGGAATGAGTTATCAATTTGAAATATGAATAATGTGGCAAGATTTTTAAAAATTTATTTTTATTGTAAAATCAGATTTGACAGAGAGAAGTAGAAAGATCCTCTGTCTAATGGTTCATTTCTCCAAGTAGCCACAACAGCCAGAGTTGAACCAATCCCAAGCAAGGAGCCACCTCAGGGTCACCGATGTGGGTGCAGGGACCCAAGGCCTTGGGTTATCCTCCACTGCTTTCCCAGACCACAAGCAGAGAGCTGGATGAGAAGCATTACAGCAGGGACATGAATCAGCACCCATATGGGATCCCAATGCATGCAAGGTGAGGATTTAGTCACGAGGCTACTGTGCCAAGCACAATGGGGTTGTTTTTTTAAAATAAAAGTAGACTGTATGCTTGAGAAAAAGATTTGAATTATTAATTAATCCAGTAATAATAAAACTACTGATGCCATGACCAATGTCACTCCTGTAGGAAAATAATGGAAATCAAGTGTGTTTTTGTACTTAAGTATTAGAATTTGTTACACATGTTTACTCTGCAATCTTGCCATGGCTTTGATGATTCTGTATGTTGTTACTACTATGCAAATGGTAAAACTAACACACAGGGTGGTTAAGCACTGCCTAAAGTTAAATAACTATTAAGTGCCTGAGACAGAATATTGAATCCATGTAGCAAAATTTGGAACCCATTCTTTTATCCACTATTTCATTAACATCAAGCAGTAACACATTGTCCATGATTTCAAATATTAGAATATAATGGAGTACAGTGGCTTCATAGCTCTAATGAGCAAACTGTGAACAGTCAAAAAACTAAAAATGTCTACTAGAAAGCAAAGACCACAATAAAAGCAGAAGAAAGAAATACACAGAAAGAGGTAACTTGATCACTGAAAGTAAAATTGATTTTATTTCCTTGAATTTTTTTTGATGTGTAGCACATGCACATTTTGGAGGCATTATGCAAAACTTTAACACAGGAACACTGCATAAACTGACTGAATCAGGCAATCATTATGCTCATGTTGCCTCCATGTTTGGAGCCTTCTGGAATCTCTCTCCTAATTCTTTATATAGTATGTAACATATTATTGTGAATTGTAGCCACCCCAATGTGTTGCGGGATGCCACAATATACTGCTTCCATTTAGAAATGTTTTAGTGATCATTAGCCAAACTCTCATCCTCTCTCCCCCACCTTTCTCATTCTGTAGTAATCAGAATTCTGCATTACAATTCATTATTTCTTTAACTTCCACATATGAAGGGAGAACATACTTTTTGGTCTTTTTCAGTATGGCTTACTGTATTTAACGTAAGGATCTCTAGTTCCATCAATTCTGTGGCATTAATCAGGATTTTATTCCTTTCACAGCTGAATTGTATTCTATTATGTATATGCAATATTTTTATCCATTCGTTCATCAATAACACTAAGATTTACTCCATATCTTAGCTATTGTGATTAATGCTTAAGTGAACAAAATATCCCTTTAAAATGCTATTTAATTTCATAATACAATGATATGATCCATATGATAGCTGATTCACAGGGTAGATCTATTGTCCATTTTTAAGAAGCCTCCACACTGTTCTAAATAACAGCTATACTAACTTGAGTTTCTACAAAAAGTGCATAAGGATTCTGAGATAAATGTGAGGATGGGTGAGAATGTCATTTGGACAGCATATTTAGAAATGATATTTCTCGTCAGATGACCTTATCTTCCATTTACTATCTACTTGTAATGTCTTGGACAAGTCATAGTTGCCTTCTATTTTTATTGTTAATAATAAATTACTTGGTCTATAAATATGTTCTAAGCATTTCTACCCACAATGTTTTGGGGTTTATATTCATAGAGACAGACAACTGAAATAATTTCATCAATTAGAGGTGCTCTAACTGCACACCCAAAATTCAGATTGCAAAGAAACAAACTCATATACTCAATACAGAAATTCTAACCTCCAGGGCAATTTTAAATGGTTCAGAGATGCAATTAGTCAATCATTCTTTATCCATTTAGCATTTTCTTTCCTGCAACTTTAAAGTTGCTTTCCACTTTTCTACCTCAGCAGTAATTAAGCGGATCTCACTCTATCAATCTTTTTCCCTCGATGTTATTTCTCCCTAATCATCCAAATTGTCTCTGCAAACTTTAACTTGTATAAACTCACCAAAGAAAGTTTTTTTACTTTCTTGTCCACATGTCCTAACCTCTTCTTAATCCCTCAAACTTCCATGATTATATATTTTACCATCAAAATGAAGTTATTTTCCCACATGGGTTACCAATTACTTTCTAGTTGATGTATCCAGCAGAGATTTTAACACATGAAATTCTCCTCATTCTTTTTACACTGGGAGACTGTTTTTCCCTTTAGTCTTCATAGATTCTTCAGTTGTGCCATCTACACATTACTGGAAGCCAGAGGAATGCACATATTGCAAATAGTCAAAGGTAAGGCCTTTGAATTCTATCTCCCATCCCAAATAGCTAACCATCATGTCATTCTTAGTATATTAGATTATCATTATCTGCTGCACCTATACAAATGAGCATTTGAAATACTCTCATTTTTGCAATGTTTTCACTCGATATTTGTTAGTTCTATTCTTTGTGAATATAACCAGAGCTCCAGTCAACGATATTACTTCCTCACAATTCAATTAGTATGTTTCTCAAAGACTGATCTTGCTTGCCATCCTAATTTCCATTGCTTGATTTTTTCCCTTGACCACAAAGTGTTATATTTGCAGCCTGATAAACTCCTTCTGCTTTGGAGCTGCTGGAATCATCTCTGAGTTTAAGAGAGGGGATTAGAACTCTATTGTTGGGCTTCTGGGACATACGTCAAGCTTCAGTTAAATGATAATGAAGAAATCATAAAAATGTTTCAGGCTCGTGGTCACAACTGTCTTTTACTTCTGCCACTCTCTGAGTTTACATTGCAGCAACAGAAAAGTCACAGCAATATTTGTTACCTCTGTATTTTTGCCAACCATTCCATCCTTTCTCACCTCCTTCTTGTTTCAGAACAACCAGGCTTTTGTGCTCTTTGCCTTTCTGGCAACCCAGGCCATTTGTGAAACTCTAGAAAACCAAAGAACTGGAGGAAACAGAAGCATTTATTGTCCTGACTTCTACTTTACCAAACAATGGTTTGACAATGCATACATTTCTCTACTGAGATCATATTTGTCCTCAGAGCCATGGAACCATAGCTACAAGTCTTGCTCTATTTTGGTCATTGTTTCTTACTCTGCTCTCTTCAAGCCCAAGCTTTTCCTTTACTGCAGGATGACTCATCATTCCTTGCAGATTTTCCTTAACACTGTATTTCAATTCACAAATGCTCCTTTCATTGGAATCTCCTTGATACCCTTACTGAGCATACTACCTGTGCAGACCCATACCCACAGGATGCCTCTGATTTAAAAAATGCTTCCCAATGCTTCAACCACAAAGAGTCTTCCTGTGACCGACTCCTATCCATCCTTTGAGATTCATCCTAACCTGGGAATCCAGAAAAGGTTATTTGGAAGAAAAAAAACATTAAAATACTTGCCAAGTGTCTCCTATGTCTCTATATTTGCTTTTATCATTCATTACTTTAATGGTCCATTTCCTCTAATAAAAGGTGAAATCTTCAAGAAAATAGATGACATTTATTTCATATGCTTTTTTCTAATTGTTCATATATACTAAGTTCTGGTTATGAAATAAATGAGTTAGTGAAAATTTCTGTATTAGATTCTCAAGTTACACCGACTCAATTGTTACTGTCTCCTGTCATATAGCACTTTCTGGAGCTCTGTCTCAGACCTCATCAACTGGACATCTCTAGGATATCTTCTATTATTACAGCATTAATCTTTAAACCTGAAACTATTACTGGAACATTAGAGGATATTAATCATTTACATATTGGTATAAATTAAATTAATGAAAATCTCTCCATTAAATATTAACTGAAATACATTTGGTTGAGATTAGGAAATAATTATTTGCTGCCTTAAGCACTTTGGAATTTGGGTGTGACTGAGAGGGGTGTGTTAGTGATACTTGAACAGTAACAACTAAGTCCTTATTTCTAAGTATTGGCATAGAGCATCACAAGAAATCACAAGTTCTCCAGAGGAAGGGCACTGAACCAAAGATCTGTGATAACTAATTAGATTTTGATTTCAAAATGATACCTCTATTTGATGTAGAAGAAAAATAGGTTAGTTAATTTTCCTCCTCCTCAACTTAGACTCCTTTTTTGCCTTTCTGGTTTATTTTCTAGGAGTTACTAAATCATGAAGTCTGTTATTTCTATCATAAGAGAATTTTTTAAACATAACATTTCTATAAATTAAACTGCCAGTAGTTTTACTTATTTTTGAGAAAACATGGTAATAACAACACAATCTTTCTCTTTGTCATGGAATAGCATATGTGTACTTTAAAAACAAATTTTTCCATGTTCCATGACTAGACTATAATTTTAAAATATAATGATACAAAGCAGCGGACTTCGTATGATTGTGATATTTGGGTTAGATTACAGAAATTTAAGAATGTCCCTTAATAAAGTCTGTCTTTTTAAGCAGAGGAGCTAAGGAAATTGATAGGTTACTGCCTACTGAAAAAGAAAGGAGGAAAATCTGTAGCATCTAATAGGACCACCAAAACAGCTTTTAGCAAAGATAGTATATTTTTTTTCCTGCTGTGCAGACATTTTGAACTTGCTGAGGATCCCAACTGTTAAGTCTATGTTGAGGCGAAAGTATCAACAGCTCTGAATGACAATGAAGCCATTATTGGGAAGGACATTCAAATGGAATCCACTTGTAGCAAGAGGCAAAGGGAAATCGATCGGGGTTGTTGTGTTTTGCTTCTCCTGGAGAGCTGGCAAGGCCATGCATAAAGACTATGGAAAAATGTGCCTTTGAAAAGTCTCCCTATAATTAGCTGTCTAATGGCATAGCATAACTCCCATTCAAGGAAAGGGCAGCACCACCTCTGGGAGTCAGGTCCTACACTTCATGATGACTATTAATCACTATAATGACTGAATGCCACTGTACATTTGTCCAGTGTATCGGCTTTCCTGTTCACTGTCACAGACATCACGACATGGAGAGGCAGTATGGCACAGTAGAGGAGGTGTGAGCCAGCAAAAGGCATGCTTTCACATCATTTCCCACTTAGCTATACAAGGCTAGGTAACCCTAAGCAAATTGCTAATTGTTGCTATTGTTTCATGACTGGAAAATAAGGGTGTTGATGCTGATCATACTGGGCTGTACATAAGTTCCCAGATAACGTCCACCAGGCAGCTGGACACATCCAGTGCTCAGTAAAGGGTGATCATTAGTATGACTATTATCACCAGAACCACGAAGTGAACACTATAGTGAAACATCTTATATTATATAAATGCACACACATACACACATATATACACTTACATACATATATACATAAAATTAAACACAAGGAAATTATAATGAGAAAGTAATAGTATTTGCCTAATATATGTTAATAAATGTTAAACTTTCAAGTCCTACTCTTGAGTTTGCAGGAAACTAGCATCTTGCTTTAATTTTTTTTAAATATTTTTTTAGACTTCAAAAAACAAAAAGAAACACACAGACATACACACACTACTAGTCTCATCTACTTCATTCATTCCCCAGATGTATGACAGCTAGGACTGGGGCAAGCCCAAGCCAGGATCCAACAGCTCAATCCAGGTTTTCCAAATAAATGGCAGAAACACAAGTGCTTGAGTCATCATCTGTTGCCTCACAGAGTATTCATTAGCAGAGAAGCTGAAATCAGGACTGGACACAACACTCAAAGCCAAGCACACATATGAAATGTGGGCATCCCAGGCAGAGTCTTAATGAAAACCAGTACTGTAAACACACCATTCCCCACTAAGAGAATGCTGACAACAAGAAGAGTTGTCACAAGAAAATCAGCACATAGAAAGATTTGCACCTATTGTTCACATCTAAAATATATGTTATTGTATATAATTAAAGCAAACATGTATATTACATGTTCCCAAATAGGTCAAATTTCCATTCATTAACATGTCACATATCCCAATATTTACCTTAGAAAAATACATTTTATGTAGCTATATAAATTATTCTGACATAAAACAAAATTGGGATTGCGGGAAGACGGACAGTGCATTATGCTTAAGCCTTTTGGTTCATCTGGGAAAAAAATTGATTTGTCTGAAAAAATATATGTACTTATATTCTGCCACAGATGTTGAGTCAAATTAAGCTATATAGTATTTCCTATAAACTGACAATATTTTGAGAAGCCAAAAGTCATATGTTGCATTTTTGTTCAGTTAAATAACACTTTTTGAGATCTAATGGCACCAATGAATTGCAGACATAAGCAATCAGGTATGGTAAGAGCTTGGGAAAAAGCTACTAAGGATCTTGTTATTATTGACTCAGTTAGTCCATAGATAGCAAATCATTATTTCGTTACCTGATGGATCTGCAGGTCTTGTATAACAAAAAATCTTTTAAGCAGCTGGATTGATGCTTTAAGTTGGAAAACAGTATATCAATAAAGGTCAGTGTGACAATATGATTCATTCAAATACAATAGTACTGCAAGAAGTTTGTTTTTACATTTCAGAATAAATGGCAAATATTTTTAGTTTGTCTTTCAAACCCTCACAGAAGTTGTGTTTGAAATGTATTATTTACTGTCGCTTTTAGAGATGAAAAGAACCAATTAATTTGCCTTTCATGATCATTTCTAACTGGTAAGAGAAGGTAGGGACCTACAGCAAAAAAATCAATTGGTTAATAAAATAGTTAATTGACTAAGTGCATATTCTGATGGGCCAAAAGTACACACAGTGCACATCCAAAGTCAGGGTGCTTAATTAAAATGGGGCTGCCTACGCTTAATGAAATTCTGCCATATAGACAGAAGCTAATGTTGGAAAGACATCTGCATTTATATTATATTGCAGAATGGAAACAAAATTAAAAGTAACCCAATTAGGACACTGTCTTAATGTACTCCACATAAATCACTTGTGGCTACTAGTACAGCAGTTACAAAGAAATCCCAAAAATCATTTTTCGTAAAAATATGAGAACTCATTATTGTATTTCACATTCTAACATGCCATATGAAATATAAACAGCTACAAACTAGATAAGAATACTCTATTAAATAAATCATTTTTATTGCAGCTAGGCGGTGAAAAAGCATGTTTAAAATTTGTGCATATGAAAGATTCTGCAGATCTATTTTTTTAAAATAAAACAAAAGAACATCTGCAAATGATAATCAATGCAGCCTGCCCATATTCATTACCTTTTCATGGTAATAAACACTAATTTTCTCAAGAAGTAGAAATTATACATTAAGGGAAAACCAGAATTCTTTTTTGTCATGCACGTTAGTTTGGAATTTTTAAGTCAACTTTATTAAGATGAACTGAACATGGTAAGATTTGCCAATCACATTACACTAAAGTCAATGACTTTCTAACAGTATTGGAGGTATAATTGACCTACACATTAAACATGCCTACTTGGGGCACATATAGAACTGTACCTTTTACCACAATCAAGATAATTAAGATATGGAGTAAACCCAAAATATTTTCATCCCTTAGTACTCACATCCCACCACTACTACCTCATCCCTTCTCCAATCACTGATTTCCCTTATAAAAAAGGTTAACTTACTTATTTTCATTTTACACTTGAAAGGGAAGGAGGCAAAGACCTTCCATCTGTTGGTCTTCTCCCCAAATGTGGACACACAGTTTGGGACCAAGCCAGGCTAAAACCAGAATATGGGAACACAGTCCAGGTCGGCATTGCATGGAGTGCTGATCAATATGGCAAATGTCTGCCACCACCAATCTGGTATCTAATCATTATAAATAATAAGTTAGTATTTCTAGAATTTCCAACTTATATTTTAAAGTAGGCATGTCAAATCAACAAAGAAAATCCATTCGGAGGTGTTTTTTTTTAATTAGGATTTTGTTGAATCTATGAATCAGCTTGGGGGAAATTCTCATCATCATAACAATGTTTATCAGTCCACAAACATAATATACTCTGTGTACTTAATCTTTAATCTCAACAATATTTTCTTAGTTTTCAATGCACAAAATTTTGTTTCTCACACATTCTTAAACTTTTTCACATTAATCTCAAGTATTTCATATTTATTACACTATAAGTATTTACATTCCAATATCTGATTATTAATATATAAAAATATCACTGATTTTTTACATTAATGCCTTAACCTACAACTGTATTTGGAGCCTCTGAACATTTCTTAACTGGATTGGTTGTCACAATACCTGATTTTCAAGTTTTCTACAGTAATTGAAACAACATGGTACTGCCACGAAACTGCCACATAGATCAATGAAACAGAGTAGAAAGCCAAGAAAATAATTCAAGTATATAAAACAAAACTGACTTTTGACAAATTTTCCAAGACCATGCATTGGAGAAAAGATAGTATCTTCAATAAAGAGTACTAGCAAAATTGGGATGTATTTCTACAGAAGAAGATAATTACATCCACATCTCTTATCATATACAAAACTAAATTCAAACTGCAACGAGTGCTAAATTTAAGACCCAAAATAATGAAGCTGCCAGAAATAAAAACGTAGGGGAAACACTTCAAGACATTTGTGTAGGTGATGACATCTTGATAAGAAGGAAAACTAGACAAATGGGATCATGCCAAACTCAGAAGCTGTAGCTCATCAAAAGCAATCATCACTAGAGTGAAGAGATAACAGAATGGGAAAAGTATCTTCAAGCTACTTATCTGTCAAAGGATTAATACCTAGAACATATAAGCAACTAAAAATAGCAACAGGAACTGGCATGTGACATAGCAGCTAACCCCATGATCTGTGACACTAGCATCCATGTAGGTGCAAGTTCTTCAGTTCTTGCTGCTCTGTTTCTGACCCAGGTCCTTGTTAGTAGCCTGGGAAAGCAAAGGAATATGGCTCAAGCATTTGGGCTCTGGCCCCACAGTGGAAAGCTGGAACAGGTGCGCGGCTCCTAGCTTCAGCCTGGCGCAGGCCCAGCCACTGCACGCATCTCGAAGTGAACCATCTAATGGAAGATTTCTCTTTCTCCCTCTCTGTTATTCTTCCTCCTTTCTGCCTCCCTCCCTCTCCGTTTCTTTGTAACACTGACAAGTATCTTTTAAAAATCCAGGTGATTGGCTTTTAAATCTTTAATTTGTACCCTAGGACAAATCCTCTGTGGTCAAGAAGCACTGTTATTTTTACATTTTGTTACACTTAAAATGTACAGGGTTTCCCAGCTCTATATCTATCAGGGATATTTTACTTTGTAACATTTTCTTCTAAAATGGCTTTTTATGAAAGTTTTTCTGGCTCATACAATATACTGAAATATCTTCCTTCTTCAAATGTCTGGAAGAGTTGTGTAAAATCAGCATTATTTCATCTTAAAGTGTTTAGTAAAATTTTACAATGAAACTAGCTTGGCCCTAAGTGTTATTCATGAAAAACTCTTTCCTACAACTGCACATAGGAACTTTGGTAGTCTATGCCTTTAAGTTGTCAAGCTTATAGTCATACAGGTGTTTCTTTTACAGTATCCTTTTTAAGACCTATGGCAATATCATGTTCTAATACCATGTTGTATTTGTATTCATGACACTAGCAATTTTATATGCTTTTTTCCCCTAATCAGTCTGGTTACATGCTTATACATCTTATTGATCTTATTTAAGTACTAGCTCTGGTATTGTTGGTTTCACTGCTGTTTTTCTGGTTTTACTTTATTGATTTCAAGTGTAATTTTCATTTTCTTTACTGCTGCTTGAGTCTTACTTGCTCTTCTCTTTGCTACTTTCTAAAACTGGAATGGGCAATTATTTATTTGGGACCTGTTTTCATTTTCCTATTAAGGCATTTAGCTCTATAAAAAATTCCACACTATATTACTATAGCTTTCTTATTAATATTGACGTTGTTCTCATACTCTCACAATTAGAAATATTTTCCAATTTCATTTTTTATTCCTTTTTGATCCATAGATTTAAACACCATTTTATAGTTTCCAAATGTTGGAGAATTTAAAAAGTATCTTTGTTATTTATTTCTATTAATTTCCATTGTGGGCGCGGCGTGGAGGCTTAGCAGCTAAAATCCTCGCCTTGAAAGCCCCGGGATACCATATGGGCGCCGGTTCTAATCCCGGCAACTCCACTGCCCATCCAGCTCCCTGCTTGTGGCCTGGGAAAGCAGTCGAGGACGGCCCAATGCATTGGGACACTGCACCCAAATGGGAGACCCAGAAGAGGTTCCAGGTTCCCGGCATCGGATCGGCGTGTACCGGCCTGTTGCGGCTCACTTGGGGAGTGAATCATTGGACGGAAGATCTTCCTCTCTGTCTCTCCTCCTCTGTGTATATCTGACTGTAATAAAAATGAATAAATCTTTAAAAAAAAATTTCCATTGTGATCTTATTTTGGATTCAGCATTTGTACTCCATTTATCCCATTTGCTTTGTTTGGTATCTTTGTAGTGACATTAGGGTTTATATATCTATCTTTAACTTGTCAGTCTGTCTTCAAGCATTTATATCATTTACACATAGCATAAAACCTGGCAATAATACATTTCTATTTCTCTCCTGCTAGGTCTCCATGTGTTCACTTTCATACATCTAAAATCTACATATGTTGCAAGCCATTAAATACATTTCTGCCTTATTCATAAGTTTATTGGATTATCACTTAGTCAGATTTCTATTGTAATAATTCTTTACATTTACCCACATAGCTCTCATTTCTTCCTCAGGGACTTCCTATAATTATAGTACAGATATGTGGGTAACAAAAAGTCTTCAAACTTTTGCATATTTGAAAACATTTGATTGTACATTCACGTTTTTATTGGAAAGGCAGATCTACAGAGAGGAGAGGCAGAAATATCCTCCATCAGCTGGTCCACTCCCCAAGTGGCCAAAATGATCAGAGCTGAGCCAGCCTCCTGTGTCTCCCACATGGGTGCAGGGTCCCAAAGCTTTGGGTCGTACTCCTCTGCTTTCCCAGGCTACAAGCTGGAAGCTGTAAAGGAAGTGGAGCAGCAGGGGTACAAACCAACACCGACATGGCATCATAGAGCTCAAAGCAAGAGGATCAGACAATTGAGCAATTACACCAGGCCCTTAGATTCACTTTTGGCTAGGTACTTATCCTAGGCTAACAAGATTTTTGGTAAGATTTTCTCTTCCACAATGTGAAAACACAAGGTCATTTGGGGAATAAACCAATGGATAGAAGATTCATTCATTTTCATTCTCTCTCTCTCCTGACAATCAAATAAATTTAAAATATGAATAATAAATGCCTTGACAAACTTCACATGTTCTGGAGAAGGGAGATAAATTCCAAAAAGTTTCAGGAACTTGATACTTTGGTAAAATTTATGGATCTAGTGGCTAGGAATACGATAGGATATCCCAAACTGAAGGATAAATTACTACATACAGCACCTTACTTCTTACTCCTCAAGTAGGAAGCACAATACACGGTAAGCCACTTCAAGTTCCAAAGACAAAATTTTAACATTGGGAATACAACAGAGCTTCAATATTTATGGCAAATTTCCGTTATTTCCTTTTTGTTACTTTTATTTATGCATTTATTTATTTGGAAAATAACACAGAGAGAAAGAATACCACTCATGTGCTGGTTCACTCTCCAAATGCCTGCACAAGCAGAAGTTGAACCAAAGCCAGAATCCAGGATGTCACTTGAAACATCTTCCACTACCATCACAGGTGCATTATCAGAAATCTGGATTGAAAGCAGAGCAGCAGTGACTCAAATCATCATTCTGATGCAGGATGCCAGCAGTGCAAACCACTCTTAACTTGCTGTCCCATACCTCCAGCCCTTCTAGAAACTTTCCAAGACCTCCTCACACTATTCCAATCCATACACCATGCATCACAACCACCTGACATGTTGAATGGAGACTGCATCCTAAAAAGACTCTGAGGAAATCTAGATTCAATGCAAACAGCTCTGTTCCTTAGAATATTTGAACCAGAACATATAGTTTTAGCACATGAATTTTTAAAACAAATTTATTTTATTTATTTATTGTTTAAAATTTTTATTGGAAAGTCAGATTTACAGACAGAAGGAGAGATAGGGAAAGATCTTTCATTCACTCCCCAAGTGCAAAAGCCAGAGCTGAGCTGACCCGAAGCCAGGACCCAGGAGCTTCTTTCAGGTCTTCCAGGTAAGGGTACGGTCCCAAGGTTTGGGGCCGTCCACACAGGAGTCATTTAAAAAAAAAGCTATATGAACTTCATGATAAGCCCCAAAATTTTTTTTAAAAAATGAAGATCCTTAGGTTTCTAAAGCAAGGTTATGGCATTAGAAACAATTATAAATCTTTTAGAGAAATTCTTGCACACTTCCATGCCCTAGACAAGGGACCCAACATCCTGTAATTGTTCCAGTGGCTCAGTTATTGACCAGTAGCCATAGGGATCTCCCTATGAGATTCCACATTTTATAATTCGTGAATTTGTGAAACAAAACAGATACTTGTCAGAGATGATACATCTGCAGTAAACGTTTTGAAGTTGTACATTTACTGTGGTTTTAATAACTGTCAAAGAGAATGCAACGAATAGAATGAAAGGAATGCTCAGATGAAATTAGGTTGCTTAAGAAAGATTTCAAAGGAAAAAAAAAATATTTGGTGAAAAGGGAGAAGTTCTCACATTCTGGGCTTGTAATGAAGCATTGATTATATCCCAGTATCTAAGATAGGTATTTGGCTTCTATTATCCCACTGAATTCATACAGCAAGCCATACGTGACAATTAGCAGTACCACTCACTTGAAAATGAAGAAAAGAAATACTCAACTCATCTAAATAGGGAATACTGTTAAGTTGGAAAAAGGTTAGACTGCCTTTAAAATACCTTTCCGTCACACAACATTCCAATTCATAATTTAACAACTAAAATATAGTGTGCTATTCATGAGTTGGTCTGGGGACTCATATGCTTATATGTATATGCACAGTTTAGTCTGGGGATGTATATATAAATTATATACATGCACAGTTTAATCAGAGACTAAGAACTTGTGTTGCATTCTAAGACGTAATCATTTTTATTCCAGTCTCCACCCTCTTCCACTCAACCTAACAACTACTGTGGATTAATATTTAACTGATTATAAATTCTGTTTTGGACAAATATCACCACTTTAAGTTCCCATAGATTTTCTTAAATTATATTTCTCAAACATACTTAAAGATTCTAGAACACGGTCATAACACATATGTTATATTTTTAATTTAATATTTTCTTATAATTACTCCAATTTTCATACATTATGATAGTGGTTAATTTACAGGTAAATTGATTTTCACAAGGTCACAGAGCGAGGGAATGGCAAACTCATTCTATAAAAAAAAATATTAAGCAAGTACCTAGCATACACCTACAAACCGATTTTCAATTATTGTTACTGACATATGAGCTCTGAGAGAGTGAATTTGTTCTATTTAGTACTGAATGGCCAATAAATTGAGCAATAGATTCCATCTGAATATTTGATGACCAAATGAAAAATAAGTTTGTGAATTATTCATTTTCAAGCAATGTAAATATCTGCTGTTAATTCTCCTGGCATTCACTAATCTTGCCAGATTATCTTTTGGGAATATCTTTGGGAATATCTTTGGGAATACTGTAAAATTCAAGGAATTTGGACTTCTGACTATGCATGTTTCTCTTCACAAAATATGTAGCAAAAATATAAAAAAAAACTTCAGCTATTTGTGCTTTATGTTTGCATTCAATATAAAAGTTGATTTCTTATTTTTAAGAAAAAAAATGTGTTTAGGACAAAATTTTTACATTTCCTTCCCTTGCTTGAATACCATGCTGTCACAGTCAGAACCTGTAATTGGCCATACTATCACCGAGCCCTCACTTATCCAATGGAACATCAGCTTTATGGAAGCAGGTTTGCTTTTCATGTTCCCAGTAGTATGTTGAGTTTGCTAAAATGAGGATCTTGCAAGCCATTATCAATGAGAAATAATAAAAGGCTGGTGGAGACCAGGTTTGCATTACTTTTTTATAGGGCTTTCACAAAGGTGTACTTGAGAATGCTGTTTTTCAAAATCCTGTCCTGACAAGTTAAGTACCAGCAGTTCTTTGTTGAAAGAAAGATCTTTTATCCTTTTTTTTCTTATTATTTTTCTATTTGGGAAGTTTCCTTCCTCTGTGATAGCCTCCTTTGCTCTACAATATGCCTATTGTATAGCAGAAAGAAACTGAAAGGTTTTCTCCTGACCACTACCCTTTATTTTGCGGATAGGAAAACTGTTAGCTATATATAGTGCCTAAGTCTAAAGACAGCCTGAACTTCACACTTCAGTTTTATTTATCAATCACAAACATTTTCTGAGTGGCTGATATTTACAAATAGGCTATAAATTAAATGCTACACATGCAAATTAGCCTTTGCAATTAAGACACATCTATGGTAGAAGCAACTTTTCCCACCTGCCTGCTATTCCACACACTAGGTGGGCCCTTACTGACATTATATGGTTTAATATTCAGAACACTCCCCATAAAATTAAAGGCATTCTTTCTCATGCCCTCACCACCAAAAATCAATAAATTAATGATGTGATGAATATGTTAATCAGTTTGACTGAATTTACAAACACATACAGTTCAAAATTTCACACTGTACCTCTTCAGTAGGCATCATTTTTGCTTGTTAATTTAAATCACCATGTAAGAATATAAATGAGAATTAACTTTCCAAGGTCACACAGAGAAGACCACAAACTCTGCTTTAAAACTGGTCTCCCTGCCTCCCACATTTGTACTATTTCTGGTAAAAGGCTATTCCACCTTCAGACCTTCAATACGATATTCACAAGCAGGTGTACACGCTCCTTGCCATCATGACTTTACATACCACAGAAAAACCACAAGGAAAATTTATGAATCAAATTCAATGAACTAAATTAAGCCCAATATAAAAATGGAATTACAAGTAACTGAAATAGCCAGTTTTGAATTTTAAAACAAATGATTCATTTCCCAATGATTAGTACGCTAGGATTTTCAAAATTAATCCGGATGACTAAACTCTCTGCTTTAGGGAATTTATAAAACAACTTTTCAATGTTTCACTGGGCAGATATTAGATACACTGAAAAGAGAGTGTATCCAAGTAAGTAACTGCCAGACCTCAGTTTTCCAATCTATAATATGGAAAAGCATGTTCTGTCAGCGGTTTTCATGCAAAATACTTGAAAGCAATTCTTTCAAGCAAAGTATCCCAGAAACCTCAAAGGAAAAACTAAATGATGCATATTTCTCATCTCTCTATCTGCCCATTCTTCCATTACATACCTTTGAACAGAAGAGGTGATTTTTTTTCAATTGTACAATTGAATTTCTACTCAAAGTAATCTAGGGTTAATTTCAAATAATAAAACAAGTTTAGAACAAAAACTGTAATTGCATACCCCTTCAGGGGTAAGGTGGTATCAACAAATTTGCATCACAAAAAAAATTTCTGAAACTATATAGGTAAAGCTAGTCTATGCCAACTTGAAAGTGTATGTCCTATGTAAAGGAATCACAGAGTTGTCTTCAGCTCTACATTCAAAAACAAATCTATATCTCCAATCATATGATACCTAGTCTAGAAATCACTAGAAGGAAAAGCTAAATCCAACATAATAAACAAATTAAAGTTGAGTGAGAGGGCCAGCTCCCTGTCAACCAAATAGTCTTGAAGGGACATCCTCATTCTTATTCAAGAAAATTCCAATGAGGATTGTAAAAGACCATTTTGGTTTGTACTCAACATGCGCATTTGGGGGGAAATGAGGAAACCAGACAAACACAAAAATGTGAGCACCTTATTATATTTCCCTTGTCCTAAATTTCCTTACATAAAATGTTGCCTCACGGTGCTCAGCTCGACTATTACCATGATCCAATCCCTGGGATCTCTCTCCAAATCTGCATTCCCAGATGGGTTACTTTCAAGTAATAGCTCACAGACCCTCCATACTGCATTTTACTAAAAATTAAATGCATATGCTTGTGGGCATACACACATACACACACACACACACACACACACACACACACACACACACACGGGCCTGATGTAGATATGCTGAGACTTAATCCCTGCTGCTCATTGTTCACTGTATCAAAGGGAGCCAGCCAGCTGTTTCCTCTGTGAATGCACCAGTTTCAGGGCAGGGTCAAGGAGAGCCTTCTTCCTCTGCCTCCCAGCATTAGCTGTCTTATGTTTGACACTTCGTGCTGAGATGCCTTACTTGGCTGGAAGCTCGGCACTAACTCAGCTCAGTCTGATGAGGCATTTGGAAGAACCAAGAGGAAGCTGTCTTGAAACTGCAAAAAGAGCCAGAGGGTCAGTGTAGTCAGTTTGTAAAGAATCAACCCAGCTAATGAAGGGGCCAGGAAAGTCCAACTCACTAGTGTAAAGGTGTCTTTTGATCCTGCAGGGGAAAGAAATTAACACTTTAAAAATACAGGAAATATGCTTAGAAATACTGAATCTAATTTATTTTTACTGTTCCATTTTATCCACTTTGGAATGGGAAAAGTTTATATAGAGCACAAAATACGTAAATGAAGAATTTTACAGTTTCTGGTACACAGTACTGGTACAACAAATACTAATTATAAGCTGTTGTCATATCATTTTTTGAAAACATGACTGAAAACACACTAACAAAACTAATGTTTATAAGCCTTGCCAGATGACTCTGCAGAGTATTTTATGCTCTCTCTCTATATATATCCTGATATATATATCATATACATATATCATACATATATATCAGAACTGAGGATTTGTCAGATACCAAAATTAATGATAAATATTTATGTATGTATGTATATATATATACACACACATTTAGACAACTCTATATGGTAGATATTACTACTATACTTAATTTACTTAGCTTAATATGTTAAAAGACTATTGAAGAAAACAGGAATATTTATATTATCAAATATCAAAATGATCTGGTTTTCTCTTAAGATTTATTTATTTTTATTGGAAAGGCAGATTTACAGAGACTAGGAGAAAAAGAAAGATCTCCCATCTGCTGGTTCAGTTCCCAAATGGCCACAGTGGCTAGAGTTGAGCAGATCCGAAGCCAGGAACAACTTCTGGGTTTCCCACTTGGGTGCAGGGTACCAAGCCTTTGTGCCATCCTCTATTGCTTTCCTCAGCAATAAGCAGGAAGTTGGATCTGAAGTCCATATGGTAGACCGGCACTTGCAAGCTGAGGATTAGCTAGCTGAGCCATCACGCTGGCCCCAAAACAATTCATTTAATCCATACAAAATCCTTTGAGATAGATACTACTTCTTGTCAGGTGAGGAAAACAAATAAGAAAGGAGTGAAATAGCACATCCAAGGTAATCTAAGTAAGTAGATAGAATTCAAATGAACGTAGCCTGCTCCTAAGCATAGGTTTTAGTCACCAGACAGGATTATTTCTCCAGATCAATACCAGCTTAATGAACATAATTTATTACTTCAGTAAGAACACATTTGTGTTTATTAGAGGGAATTCAAATAAACCTGGTCAACATGGAGAAAGCACGGGAACACAGAAAAGCTCCAGATGTCAGAGTCTCGTAGGGGACTACTGAGGAACAAGCGAAAGAATTAATTGAAGGCAAAGATGAGACAGACGCAAAAATAAGGAGATGGACAAAATAGAACCAACGGAACTCAAATCTGAAAGAGGAGAGCCTCAAAGAACTCTGAAATTCTACAGCAAGGCAAACAGAAGGCAGTAGAACCTGCTACCACCCTCATATGCCCAAAAAAAGAGAGGGGGAAAAAAAGAAAATAAATTTAGTTGGAGTAGAAGACCTAGAAAAATGTACTATGAGGAACTGAAAATGCTGAGTGAACAGTAACTATAATTTTAAAATAAATTTATGAAGTGCAGCCGTACTAGAGGTTCTGGCTAAGAAAAACAAGACAATATTAACAAAAAGCATAAGAATCAAATATTATGAAAAAAATTGTCATTTTTCTAGGTAACAAAACTACATTAAAATAAGTCAATGTAGCAAGGAAGCAGAATACATAAAAATTATATAGATTTATATAGTATCAATTAAAATTATTCCAAATACTTAAAAAAGAATCTAATGAAAGGTGTGCAAAGTTACTATCATGGAAAACAAAATATTATTCAGAAATTAAGGAAAACAACACTTCCACAAATCCTTCAAAAAAACACAAATCTTTACAATTAATAAGTTCAGTTTATCAAAACACACAGTTAATGAAATGAGGTAGGCATTGGGGTACCAAATTAAGCCTCCACTTGGGCTACCCACATTTCATACGGAAAGCCAATTAGAGTTCCAGATGCTCTATACCACTGATCCAACTCCCTGTTAATGCATCTGGGAAACCACAGATGTTGGCCCTTCCAATGAAGTTCCTGGTCCCTGGCATGGATCTGACCCAAATGTGGCTATTTTGAGCATCTAGGGAGTGAACCAATAAGTAGAAGAGATATCTTTTTCTATCTCTCCTCTGCCAGTCTGCCTTTCAAACAAGAATAAATAAATCTTTTTGTTAAGGTATGAAAAGTCAAGCTACAAATCAAAGAAAACATTTGTAAGATATGTGTAGCATGTTGAATCGTATCTCTTAAGAAAATAATCCAAATTGTAACCCTTGGTATCCATGAATGAAGCTTTTCTTAGAGATAGTTTTTAAAAATGCAATTAACGCTTGTGCGAGGAGACATCCTGGATTTAGGCCGGATCCTAAGTTCAATGACAATGTCCATATAAAAAGGAGAGGGAATTTTGGGCACAGCATATTGGCCCAGTGGCTAAAGTCCTTGTCCTGCATGTGCCAGGATGCTATGAATGCTGGTTCATATACTAGCTGTCCACTTCCCTTCCAGCTCCCTGTTTGTGGCTGAGAAAGCAGTAGAGGATGACCCAAAGCCTCGGGACTCTGCACCCACATGAGACACCCAGATGAAACTGCTGGCTCTTGGCTTGGTATCAGTTCAGCTCCAGCCATTACAGCCAGTTAGAGAGTGAGCCAGTACAAGGAAGGTGTTTCTTTCTGTCTCTCCTTCTCTTTGTGAAACAAAATTTTGAAAATCTTTTTTAAAAAGGGGGCAGGGAGGAGAGGGAATTTTGAAATGAAGGAACACAGAGAGAAGACCAAGTCAAGATTCGCATAAAGATGGAGAGGTGATTAGAGGCGTGCAGCCCAAGCCAAGAAAGCATCAGCCACCAGGAACTAGAAAGGACAGAAAAGGAAAAATCCCCCTGGAGTTTCCAGAGGGAGCAGCCCTGCTGACACTCTGATTGCAGACCTCCAGCCTTCCCAACTATGCGAGATTACACTTCTGCTATTTTCAGCCACCAACTTCGTGGGACGTTGTTACAGCAGCCCTAGGAAACGAAAACAATACGCAAATAGCAAAGCATTTGACTCAAAATACAGTGCTTTAAGATACATCAAGAAACAAACAACTAAATGGAAAACGCACAAAATACTTACACAAAACATTTGCTGAGGAGGATATTCACACAGCCAGAGTAGACACATGAAAAACTATTCGATTGGGCCCGGCGGCGTGGCCTAGTGGCTAAAGTCCTCGCCTTGAAAGCCCCGGGATCCCATATGGGCGCCAGTTCTAGTCCCGGCGCCTCCACTTCCCATCCAGCTCCCTGCTTGTGGCCTGGGAAAGCAGTCGAGGACGGCCCAATGCATTGGGACCCTGCACCCACGTGGGAGACCTGGAGGGGGTTCCTGGTTCCCGGCATTGGATCGGCGTGCGCCAGCCCGTTGCGGCTCACTTGGGGAGTGAATCATCGGACGGAAGATCTTCCCCTCTGTCTCTCCTCCTCTGTATATCTGACTTTGTAATAAAAATAAATCTTTAAAAAAAAAAAAGAAAGAAAAACTATTCGATTTATTTTGTCATGAAGACAAAATAACACAGAGCTTACAGGGTACTATAATAGATACGAAAAAAAGCACAGATGAGTAAGACACACATACAGAGTGCTGAGGAGGACTTAAAGGAACTGAATCTCTCAGAAAGTGCAGCAAGGGTAGGAATGCTCATGAACACTTCACAAAACAGCTAGACTACACGGATTCACACTTGGCTAACACACAGCCATCAGTCAGCAAGTTCATTCCACTAGGCAGCAGACACTAGGTATGACAGAGGATGGATAGACAAGAAAGAGGAAGGGAATGAGAGATCAACAGAGACAGACAAAAAAATAAATAAAACAGAATTCAGAGAAGGTGAAGCAATTTTCTCAAGGTCTGAAATCCATTCCTGGGTCCATTTTGCTCTAAAGTTCCTGTACTATTCACAAGATCTTTGAGACATTAGGATTATGTATCTTTAGAAAGCTGAAAGCTCCAAAGTAGAAAACGGTAAATTCAGAAAAACCCACAGTGGGTGATGTGCAAATATAACTCATGAAACACAGAAACTTTTTAGAATCATTGCTCAAAGCCCCTCTTCCCCTTTATACACCAAAGCATCATGTGATCAACCAGCAGAAAACAAATCCCAAATCTTCTGATCTCAAATGTATCTCAAACACTGTATCCATGAATGCTGCATCTACAGATTCAGTCAACCACAGACTGAAAATATTTTGAAAAAAAAAATCATATCTGTGCTGAACATGTAGTTTTTTTTCATTATTTTCTAAACAATATAGTGTAACAGCTGTTTATATATAGCATTTACATTGTATGTTATGCAATATAAGTAATCTACAGATGATTTCAAGTATATGGAATAATAAGCATGTGTTGTACATTCTAAACCAATTCATATAAGGAATTTGAGCATCAAATTTTGATACCTACAAGGGGTCCTGGAATCAATTCCCCATTGATGTCAAGGGACAACTTCATCTACTTTTCCCTATCTAATCCTCTAACCCAAGACTAATGTAAAACTGTTAAAAACATTTTCCCCCACTTTCTTCAAATGAGCAAGGTAAGAAAACTGACAAAAATATCAGTGTTCAATCAGTGTCTATAATGGTCAAAACTGAAAGACTGGTTTTATGTGGATGTGGTTGCTTGTCAACCAATAGTCGTTATGAGTATGTTGTCATAATTCAATATGACCCAAAGGCTTTCTTCTTCTGTGCCTTAGATGCCTCTAACTTTTGCACATGTTTCCTCATAATAAGTTTTATCTCTGGATCTCAGGGTCCTTTTAAATATCCCACTTTTATTCCAAGCCAATTTCATTGCATTTCTGTGAGCTATGTAAATCTCTTCTAAGTTCATCATAAATAGAGGTGATCCAACAGCTCCAAATAGTAGCATAAAGACTAGTCCAGTGGGGCAAGCATTAAACCTCCTTGCAAGTCAGCAAACGCAAAAATGACAGCCTGGTAGTAATTTAAAATTACTCTGAGACCACAACTGCCAATTAAAATAGACTTTCATGGTAACAGATGAACATCTGGTATCTTCCATTTTGGAAGAAATATTAAAAAGAGTTTACATTTTTTACCAATGAAAAAAACTAGTACAAAGCTACAACATTTAGGCTTTGCTTAAATTACATATTCTTTCATTATGCCTTCCCATTGCATGACATTTGATTTTGCTGTTGTTGTTTTTGAATAGCCACAAAATGTTCATAAAAAAAACAGCTAGACAAAAGTCAGAATCTATGATTCATTCATATTCATTCTAAAAGCTGAACATTATCCTCCTCTCAGCCCCTTGCAAAAGCCGATTTGGAGTTGATTATCCTGCAGAAGCCATCTTGATTAAATGTTTCTGATCTGAATTCTTCAAATATTCCTGGAAATAAACTCTGAGATGACAGTGAGAAAGGAAAAAGAACGAGTCAAGGAAAAAAGCAAGGATGGATGGATGGAATGAAAATAGGAAGGAAGAAAAGAGGGAAGAAGGGAGACAAGTAGGAAGGGAGAGAGAGAATGGAGGGGAGGAGGGAGAGTAAGGAGGAGGGGAATAAGGAGGAAGGGGGGGGATAAGGAGGAAGGGAGGGGGAATAAGGAGGAAGGGGGGAATAAGGAGGAAGGGAGGGGGAATAAGGAGGAAGGGAGGAATAAGGAGGAAGGGGGAATAAGGAGGAAGGGAGGAATAAGGAGGAAGGGAAGGGAATAAGAGGGAGGAATAGGAGGGGGGAGGAAAGGACAGAAGGAACGGAGGGAAGAGAGAAATAGAAACAGGAAGAGTTGCATAGACACATCATTGAATAAATGAATGGACAGGCAGATAAATATTTATAGTAATTAAAGCTCAATTCTTATTTTATACCTATATTCCTCTATATATCTCAATTTTGAGTGTGTGAATTCTTTAATACTTGGTAAGAGAAAACTTCTTTAAGCATTATTATACATTTTAAGACAAGAGTACCAGAAAAACTAAAACTCCATTTACAGAAATATCTCCACTCAGATGCTACATCTTTTGAGAAATCTACTCTTTAAAAATTTCAATTCATGCATTACATGTACTTCCTGCTAAACTCGTTTACAGGTCCTTTTAAATTATACTGTATTCTTTGCTAATTGCCATGTCTTCTAGTCACGCATTCTCAAATACATTGTGATATGTTTCTTTCTATTTCTTGTCCATGATTCAAATTGGTACCTATCCTAGAAAGGATACCAAAACAAAAACAACAAAACAATGGTAGACTAATAAAAAAAAAAAAAAAACAATACCACAGGAATCCAAGTGAAAAAGATGTCAAGAAGCAAATCACAGTTATTCCAAGTGTCCAGTCACTTGTCAGTATATTTTTTGAAGATGCATTTATTTTCATTTTAAAGTCAGATTTACAGAAAGAATATTCCCCACCTGCTGGTTTACTCCCCAAGTGGCTGCACAACGGAGCTGAGTTGAAATGAAGCCAGGAGCCACGAGCTTCTTACAAACCTCCCATGCAGGTTCAGGGTCCCAAGACACTGGGCCATTCTCCACTGCTCTCCCAGACCATAAGTAGAGGCTGGATGGGAAGTGGAGAAGTTAGCCTACATGGGACCTTAGTGCATGCAAGGCAAGGACTATAGCCACTGGGACACCTTGCTGGGCCCAATCAGTATTTTTTTACGCGAAAATTTTCATTTCTCTTCATGCTCAGAGTCTATGCATTCCACTTTTCCACTTCAATAATAATAAACAACCAAAAGACATTCAAAATCATAGGAAGTGTTTTCCACATTCCCTATAACAGCTACAGAATCACACATACCTCTAGAAAAGCTAGATTTTCCCATCGTTAACTAGCATCCACCAATCCCACATCTTTTGCTTACTATCTAGTCAAAAACAGGTTCTGGGGTTATTTCCTTTGCAGACACAAACTCCAGCTTCTTATTTTGTTCACTGACTTCAGTCTTTCTTCACACTGCTGTCAAAACCTGCAGTGAGATCATGAGACCAGGATTGTGAAGACTTGTGAAGCAAGAATGAACAGGCACCAAAGAGAAAGGCAACACAGTTGTGTTCTATGAAACGCCTCGCGGCTTACACTGTGTTCAGTCTGTGAGGTGAATTCTTTTCACATATGGTAATGTTAAAATGTGAAGAGAGTGACACATTTTCTATACAGGAAGGTCTCAATAATCTTTTGTTCTCCAGAGACATAAAGTGTGAAAGCAGACCTGCCTCAATGAAGTCCATATACTGGTGCTACATCATCTTTATCTAAGTACTGGATCATATCAATTAATACATTCGCATCTGCTAAGTGAAGAAGCAAAACATGCCTGGCAGAGGATTTCCATGAGCTATTCTACAGCAAAAATTTACCCTTGTAGCCCCTTCTTCAGTAAAAAGGAAGAAGTAGATAGAAGATGTCTGAACAGAGTATAACCACACTAACTTAAGCTGATTTTGGATATGACTGCAACAAAAGAGGGACCAACATCAGCTGAAATGGAATTCCAGAGTCACCCAGTAATTTTACTTCAGCCTGGAGAGCTCACTGGGATCTGAACAACTGCCAGACTTCAAGCTGGGAAAATCCTGCCCCTTCCCCAGTCATGTTGCCCACCATACTCAGAAGTGAAAAATCTCACAGCATGCTCTGTTCTGCCAACATCACAGCCAGAGTCAGGTAAACAGGTGGGGTAATAGACTTCCTGTATCTGACAACTGTGGGAGCTTCTGTGACATTAGCCCCCATGCACACATGTACTCCAAATGGCAAAGATTTACCTTAGTTTCTGGTGGTTAACACCAGAAAAAGGCAAAAAAAAAAAATCTGTTCCCAATATGGTATGGGGGGTAGGAGTTATGGCCCCACTATATACTCAACTACACAGGTAAACACTAACTGCATTCCACCTCTCTGGACTCACACCCTCCAGAGTAATATCCCCAGAAGTCTTGTGGTCACCCTACAGGACTGGCGCTCTTGATATTGTATGCCAAAGCATCAGTTGGACTGTCCTAGCAGGACCAGAGGACAGGTTCAACACATCACACATTCCTAAAGCCATACACTTGATGTGATTATCCTGCCATCAGGATGACCAAAAGGACAAAGAGATAGTCAGCCTTACCTCCCTCACCATCAGGAACAAGGTCCTGGCCATGACGTTCACCGGGGAAACTGACACTGAATTCTCAGTAGATCAAAAATACATACCCAAGAAGACCTTTTTCATCTTAAAGCCACATTTCTAACCCCACAAAGTGCAGCAGAATAGTCCACTGAATCACTTATAAAGATAGCCAACACTGATTAAGGCAAAGAACTCACTCAGAAACTACACTCCTGGTCACACCCTACAACTCAAGCTAAAGCAACTATCCAAGGGACGCTATGCTTTCCAGCTAAACCATAAAGTCTTTTTCAATTGAACCTACTCCATAAAAAATAAGGGACATCTACACCACATGCACACATGCACAGATGTCAATGTAGGGACACAGAAGACATGAAGATGTAGGGAAGTATAACATCTGCAAAACAATCATCCTTGGGAATTAGATCCTGAAATGAAGGCAATCTACTTAATGACAAATATAGGGTTCAAAATATAGAACTAAAAACCATGTTAGAAAATTGAATGAGATGCAAGATATATAGGTAGATTAACATGAGGAAACCAGTGAGTGACACAAATGCAACTCACAAGACACAGAACTCATCAACAAGAAGAAATAAAAATTTGGGGTATAAAACCTTCAATCAGTGAAATAAAAATACAACTGAGTGTTTAGTTTCCAACCTGAATGACAAAACTTTTGAAATAATCCAATCAGACAAGAATAAAGGAAAAAGCAATTTAAAAGAATAAAAGAAAATCTGTGTGAAATACAGGTATCATTAAATGACCAAATATTCATATGAAGGAGAAGCAAAGGGAAAAGGGGGCATTAAGAACCAGCTAAATAAAAGGTCTTGAAAAAGACCTGGATATCCAACTGAAAGCTGATCTACTGAATGCTCTGGTTATCCCATTCCTGGGAATAAATTCAAAGGAGGTGCAATCTGCAAAGGAGGAAAGCAACTTGCAGCCCTCTTGTGACTTGCAGCAACACAAGCCACAACAGCAAAAACATGAAAACACCCAGATGCCCATCGAAAGAGGAATAGATAAAGAAACAGGTACATCTTCTATATGGAATAGACCACACAGTCAATTAAAAAGAATGAAATTCTACCATTTACAGCAAATGGTCCCAACTGGAGATCATTATGCTCAGTGAAATAAGCCAGTTCCAAAAGGGCAACATCATGTTACCTCCACGTAATCTCCATGTAAAATACAAAACAAATAGATAAATAGGTGAACAAGTAGATACATATATAAACTCATAGATGAACTGTGTAATGGAGACCAGCATATTGGGAAGTAAAGACACATTACAGTATGCATCTCTACTCCCAAACAAAAGCAGGACTCTCAATGAAACAGCTAAATACACCTAGACAATATGATACTAGATTTTCTATCTTTTCTTATATCTACATGGCATAATGCATTTAAACAGCAGAATATTAAACTTGTAACTGTTACTACTGTAATGATATGGGAGGAAATGGTAGGAAGGCAAAATGGAAAGAAGAAGGAAAGTGGGGAATCTCTATATCTACAAAGTCTGTCATGGAAAATAATGGAATAAACTGAAAAATGCTCCTATAAATTACATTGAACCTGCTAAAACTATCAAAATTAAACAATTAAAATGGAGAAGTGTTAGCTTTAAAGTTACAGTTACATAGTATTGGTAATATGATAAGAAAGTTAAAGGTCAGACAAGTTAATTAATTTACCTAATATCCCAAAAGTAGTAAGTGATAAGATTCAAATACTAGGTATATCTATATTCCACAATCCATGATTTAGCCATTATGCTATTTTCCCATTATTACATGAACTACTCATGGAAGACACTTATCCTGCTTAAAATTGCATATCCAAATTATGAAACCAGCTTATTCTCAGGAGTATGAAGTATTGATTGGTATACAAGACACAGTCCAAAGTTAACTCACTATATTCTATTCATCAGTTATGTCCCAATAGAACATGGCATTGCACTTCGCCTATAAATATTTATACAAAGTAGTTTAATCTCTTTATTTTTCCTAATAAATAAGATTCCCTACAGGCCAACTCCCCTTTTTCAAGCCTCTTCAGCACATGATACTAAAACTAGAACTTGTAGTCTATCACCAGAAGCAGTCCTCTTTCTGATGTTTATATATATTCCACTGTTCTTAACTGTATAGATGTATAAATATTCTAGTACTCTTTATATATATATATATACACACACACACACACAACTGCTCTTAATTGCTACTCGCACTATTACTAAGTTCATATCAGAATGGCCCTGATTTAATCATAAAAGAAAACTTTCACAGAATGTAAGTGCTAGCCTTGGGATTGTTTCTAGGGATCATGGAGATAAAACATGTACCGAGTGCATATTTATCAGACCTTCTTAGATGGAAAAGAGGCCAGCATGTGAAACACATGTACAAAACACACTCACACCTTAGTGTTCAAACAAAACATGCCACTTATCCTTACATCTCCTAAGTCTTGCCTATTGCCATCTTCTTTATTCTCTCTGGTCAAAGCAGTTAGGTTATGAAGCACTAATCCTATTAGTGCTGGAGTGACTTTTCTCACACTTGTGTGTCCCACATCTCTTACAAAGACAGGAGGAATTACTGGGCATTGAATTCACCTTGCCAGAAAGATGACACAAGGAGGGAGGGAGGAAGAGGGAGCATGGATGCCCAGCTGACCTGTTCTTTAACCTTTTCCTCTGGAAGCCATTCTTCCCTCTGTGGGTGTCAGAGCAGGCCAGAGGCATGGCTAACTCTGCCCTTGAGATACAGAGAGAGCAAAGTTGACGTCAGCTGTTTCTCCCTGAGCAAACATTCCACTAATTCCACAGCCAGACAGCTTGCAAAATTGCCTTTGCAGGACTGCTGAGGTCTCCTTTCCCGTCAGGTTCACTTTGTATTTATTCAGCAAAGACGCACCTACCGCAGAGTGCACCAGGAGACACGGTGTCAGACTCATGGCAAGCCCACTTCATGGATGATTAGCATTCTCTGACCCAGCCACCATTTTCAATCACTTGCAGCTGTAGACATCTGGCTGCAGCAATTACTTCTATCCTTCAAAACCTGTCTCCTCAACAACAGGGTAAGTTTGTTAAGGCCACCTGCTTCAACGCACACCCTGTTTGGAGCAACTCGGAAACAAAAAACAAATACTCTAAACACACTCCCCCCGAATTTGCATTCTCATAGATATTCCTCAGTAAATCTCATGTGTATTACCCATAAATCACTGACAGGGCTGACGATGTAGAATCAGCAAAGCCACCATTTGCAATGCCTATATCCCATTGCAGAGGGGCAGTTTCAGTCCCAGCTGTTCTGCTTCCCACCAGCTTTCTGCTAATGTGCCTGGGAAGGCAGCAAAGGATAACCCAAATACTTGGGTCACTGCCACCCACAAAGTGGTCCCTGGCTCCTGACTTGGGCCTAGCCTACCAGGGCTGTTGGAAACTTTGGGAGAGTGAGCCAGGGGACAGAAAATCCCTATCCTCTCTCCCATTCCTCTCACCTCTTTGTCTTCCTCCCCCCATCCCTTGTTTCACCTTTCAAACAAATACATAAATTGTGTTTAACAAAGAGAATCACTGAAGGAGATGAGTAAACACTGATTCATTTGATTCACAGTCCAAAGAATTCCTAGGGTCGATTCATTTGATTTTAATTGAGTATCTGCTACATCCTCGCTGTCCTAGACCAGTGTTCCTCAAAGCCATATCTGCAGACTGGCAGCAAAGGAGATGGATGAGATAGGCAAATTCTTGGGCAGCAACCAAAACCTTTTGAAACAGAGTATCTAATGTGAGGGGTCAATAAACTCTCCAGGTGAGCCTAAAAGGGTAAGATGCACTGGTAGACAATATATAGCTAAATATAATAGGAAGGTTATTTGGCTCTCGGGTTTAAATATTGTTGGAACCTGGATTCCACAGCCTGTGTGTATTGTTAGTTTGCTAGGGTGCCAATACAAAGTGCTCTGGCTTGGTGGCTGAAACAACAGAAAGTTTACTGTCACTGTTTTGGAAGTTAGTCAAAAATCAAATTGTTGACAAAACTGACTTTGCAAGAAAAGTATCTGTCCTAGGCCTTTTTCTTA
The DNA here is from genome assembly GCF_030435755.1 of Ochotona princeps. Lineage (NCBI taxonomy): Eukaryota > Metazoa > Chordata > Mammalia > Lagomorpha > Ochotonidae > Ochotona > Ochotona princeps. Next base: position 20,669,981 of record NC_080847.1, read on the forward strand.
CCTGTGGAGACTTATCTTTCTTAAAAAAAAAAAAATATATATATATATATATGTATGTGTGTATATATATATATGTATATTTTATTTTTGTTGTAAATTCAGACCTACAGAGAGAGAAAGAAACAGAGAGAGAAAGATCTTGTCTACTGATTCGCTCCCCAAGCGACCACAACAGCAGCAAGCTAAGCTGAGAATTACCTTCTTATTATGTCCCTTCAAAGTATCCTCTTTCTGGGTGTTTCTCTTCCCAAGTTTCCCCTTTTAATAAGGAGACCAATTATATAGCTTCAGGTCCATGCTAATTACATCACTAGTAAAAACCCTATTTGTAAATAAGGTCACGTTCTGAGTGTATTGCAGATATGAGGGTAACAGAATTTCAACACATGAATGATGTGACACAATGCAGCCCATTACACTGGGAGACTATCTGCTTTGAAACCCTGGGAAACTTCCTGTTTACACATGATCTTATAAACACTGAGCTTTGGGAGAGTATCACTGCTTTTGCTATCACGTCCCATCTAGCATCACCTTGGGTACAGTTGCCAAATGAATTCTAGTAACACTAATCTTTTTTGGTGAGTTTTAGGAGACATTACTGTATCCTCAATGAGGGCGTCATGGGAAGAGAAGTATTGATTATGGCTTAGTACCTGCCCCTTACTTTTTCTTCCCCTCCATCAACCTCCTATTCTTTACTCAATAGTTTCAAAAAGCACACTTTACCAGAGCCTGTGCTAACTACACATGACACAAAAAATGGAAAAAAGAATGATCTTGACCTTTACCATTAATATTGAGAGGCTATGTTTTAAGGTTATCATTTTATCTCAATTCATGATAACATATTTAAAATTAATGGTTATGTATAAAGACACTGTTAAATATGCCATCCATTTCAATTACTTAAGAGAAAGAAAACCACATTCTACCCAATGCCAAGTTTGTGGACTTCTGACTTTCAACATGCTTAAAAGTAGTGAAAAATAATGTACTTCTTTAGTAACCGCTGAAATACAAACCACATATTCCATCACAGTTCAATTAACTTTATTGTTGAGGTGCTTGCTTTCCTCCTACCTCCATGAACATCAATCGTTGGGTACTTGTTCAGTAGAGGTACTGTCAATGTTAATATCAATGCAAACCTCCTCAACTTGTCCACAGCGAAGATGGGGGTGGGAGGTTGTGATATCAGCATTTCTCATACAGAACATCAAACGTTTTATTAATCAAAGTAGCATCTTCTATCTGTTATTAACGCTACAAACTTCAAGTGTCCCAACAAAACACATGCCAATCCCCTCAAATGTCACCATCCCACTTGTCTTTCCAAGTGAACAGCATCATTATCCTCTAGCTGTTAACATCAGTCTCTCACTTTTCAAAGCCAGTTGGCCAGATACTAACTAAAAAATAGGTCGTAAATCAGATTGCCTCTCTCAGCCTCCATTTCTTCCACAGTCCTGGATACTACCTTTACTTACTTACTGTATGTCTAAAATAGCTGCCAGGCTCAATGACAATCTTTCTGTTAAATCACAGTAGCCAAAGTGATCTTTTAAAAAAATTAAAATACATTTCTAGTTAAAATAGCCTAATGAATTCTTAGTTCACTTAATAAAATGCAAATTGTTTATCCTTATTTACAAAACCATATATCATTTCCCTTTTTTACTTCATCTCATACAACGCTCATTTGGGCCAGATAGGGAGCCAAATATTCCATAAGGATGGTCTTCTTCAATCATCATAGTAAGTAAGGCTTTGGTACACTGGCTGGTAAAGAAAATCCTAAAGATGAAGATTAAACAGTTTAAAAAATGCCCAAGCTCATATACCTAGTAACATATTAATCTGAGATCCATACCTGGTTTTTAACAATAATTAGCATTTACACATTTGCCAGACACTGAGTTAAGTCCTTTATAGATTCTTATTTAATAGTTAAATATCATTATCAGCCTAATTTTATTGAGACTGAAACTTTAAGAAGTTGAATATCTAACTATAGCTACATAGTTAGTAAATGTTAGAACTAGGACTTGAACCCAAGTAGTTGAAAAACTATTCATGACACTAATATTATATATTCCTCAATCTCTTATTACCATATTAATTCTCCATGTTTCCATTTCCTTATCATTAAATGTAGTTGAGATAACTTGCTTTGGAAGTTTAGTTAAAGGCTAAAGGGACAATGTACACATAAAATGTTTACAAATAGATATTATTAAATCATTATAATTAGAGAGTCTGTTCCAGGACTTATATGTAAGCTAAAAAAAATATAAACCTACATATTTGACAGTAAATACAGACAGTGAAAGAAATAAATTATTTTTAAAATTATAAAACATTAAGGCAAGAAATACAAGACACAAAAAATGAAAAAAATCCATGTTTGTGGATTGAATATCATCAAAATGCCCATAAAAGCTAAAGCAATGCATGAATTCAATGTGATTCCAATCAAAATATCAAGAACATTCTTCCCATATGCAGAAAAAAATTCTAAAATTTATATAGATACATAAGAGGTTCCAAACATCTAAAGCAATATAAATAGCAAAACAAAGCCAGTGGGAACACAATACCAAATTCAAGACATATCAGGGGAGATTATAATCAATACAGCCCAGTACTGGCACAAAAATAGATATAAAGACCGATGGAACATAATAGAAAATCCAGAAATTAATCCATGCCTCTATATCCAACTCATCTTTGACCACAAGGTAAAATCTGTCTATAGAGAAAGTACAATCTCTTCAACAAATGGTCTTGCAAAACAAATGACAGAATGGGGAAAGTATCTGCAAATTATCTGCATCTAATAAAGAATCAATATCCGGGACACATAGAGAAGTCAAGAAAACAACAAACCAGGCAATCCAGTTATGAAGTAGGCAAAGAACATGAATGGGCATTTTTCAAGGATGAAATGTAAATGCCAACTGAAACATGAAAAAATAAAACACTCAGGTTCACTATCTATTAGGGAAAAGCAAATAAAAACTACCACGAAGTTTAACTCACCTTAGAATGGCTATAATCCAAAAAAAAAAAAAAAAAAAAAAAAAGAAAGAAAGAAAATAATAAATGCTGGTGAGGATGTAGAGAAAAAGGTACCCGAATTCACTGTTGGTGGGAACTTAAACTAACACAACCATTACAGAACATGGTGTGGAGATTCCTCATAAATCTGAAACTGGATCTACAATATAACCCAGACAGCCAACTGAAATGGTAACCTCATTACTCCAAAGAAATGAAATCAAAATATTAAAGAATTATTTGTACTCCATGTTTTTAACAGCTGAATTCACAATAGGTAAGATATGGAGCACATATGTCCATCAACCGGTGACTGGATAAAGTTGTATAAATTTACATGATGGAATAATACTCAACTTGAAGAAGAAAAAGAGTGAAATCTTGTCTTTTGCAACATAACATATGCAACTGTAGAACATTATGCTTATTCCTCAAAATACAAATTAAACCAATCTATAAAATACACATATGTGTCTGGTATAGAGTCAGTAGATACAGAATGCATAAAAAAAAGTTAAACTGACATCTTATGATCTGATTATTGTATATAACCTTTGTCTATGTTTTTCTGAAATAGTGGTGTTAGTTGATTATTACAGTCATTGATGCATTAAGCCTGTGGCTATAAAGTAAACCTAAAGCATATGTTTTCATTTGTATAAAAAGACAAAAAAAAAGTGTAAGAATAAAATTGATGTGTTATTTTATCATTATTTTTAGTCCTTGTATAGATCTCTGTAGAACAGTGGTCCTTCTACTTTGCATTTATTGAACACTTTGGTTAGTGATACATTAAGCCTTTGATTATTACATAGATTGAAACTGTTACTACAAAAATTAAAATTAGCACAAAATGGAAGGAAGATAGGGGAATTAGTGCTGTAAGGAGGGAAGGAAGTATCATTGCAGAATTCTGTCAATACCTGAAACCTGCTCTCTTTATACTTATAAATATTTCAAGAATAAAATATAGGAAAAAGACTTAAAATTTTTCTGCACTGTCCAAATAATTACTAACCATGTATATACCTATCGGACATTTAAAGTGTAACTAGTCTAAACTGAGATGTTCTACAGTCTACACACTGGATTTTAATATCCCTCTAAAACATTTCATGAGCTTTTTTAAATTAATCACGTGCAGAAATTATAATATCTTGGATGTTTTAGTTTAGATAAAATATATTATCACAAACATTTTAAGAAAAGAAAGTATATTATTGAAAAACAAGTGGGAAAAAGGGAAGAAAAGAGAGGTTCAGGGAGCAAGAAAAGAAGGGTGGGAAATATGTTTATCTTCTTAAAATTCTATTTGCATGAAATGTATTACTTAATGTTAAAAATGTGTAAGTTTATAAAAAAATAAGATAAAGATTTGTGTGAATACATTTTTCATTAAAAAGGCTCAGGGGATAACGGTGGTCAAGTGGAAGACATAAATGACCTGAAGTTCAGTTTTGTGAATACACTGAGCCTGAAGCAATTTAGCTGAAGTGAGATCATAATTCCACAATGTTCATTTTCACCTCGTCTATGTCCTCTCCTTCCATAATTCTTACAAACCTCACAGCCAGCACAGAGCTGTGATCCCTGGAGTAAGATCCTTGGCATCTGATCTGATATGGTGTCAAGTCCATGTTCCACTATCTTTCACAGTATTGTTTGCAAATGATTCACAGGACGGCTCCTGTGGTTCTTGGTCCAGCCAAGGGACACAAAGTGGCAATTTGACTTGCAAGAAGAAATCATTTTTTTCCACCTAAGTTGGCAACTACAGTGATCGGTTGGGGACCTCCCATTTTTAGCTGTGCTCCAAGGACTGCAGAGAGAGAAAGACAAAACTGTCTTAGCAGTCTCTGTACGTTCCCCAAAAGATCCTGCAGCAGTTGTTGGTAGCAAATATCAATGAATATTCATGCTGTTGTTTTAATAGCTGCCAAAGAATTGCTCTTCAGCTTCTTTTTCCAGCTGCCCACTACGCCACTCTTATCCTTTCCACCAACCAACTCCAAACAGTAAAGTTTCTTTCTAAAAAAAAAAAGGCTTATTTATTTAAAGGCAAAGTTCTAGTGAAGCAAAGAGCTCTTTCATCTGCCAGCTTACTTACAGATAGCTGTGTTTGGCCAGGCTGCCAGGCCCAACCCCAGATCATTGAACTCTATTCCAGTTCTCATTCTTTGTACGTAGCAGGAACCCAAGCACTCAGGCAATTTTCTGCTACTTGCCCATGGGCATGAGCAGGGTGCTACACTGCAGGGAAAGCAGCAAGAGCTCAAACTCACACACTTGGGATGGCACAACCCACTGAGGCACAATGTCCAATTGCCTTCATTGCCTCCAAGTTCCATTCTAACTTGAAGATTGGAACACGTGCTCCCTGCTTCTTACAGGGAGAACTACATCTCCCAAAAGGATATATTTAAGACTAAACTTTAGGAATATGCAATGTGTTTTTACTTCACAAAGCTAAGCAGCAATATGACAGTATGTTTATGATAAAAGGCGTAAGGTAAAAATTGGACATCAACACAGACACACATGGAATGAAGATGTGGGAAGAAACACACAGACGAATGGACATCTACAAGATGCAGCTACCAGAGGCCAGGAGAGAGGCCCAAAACAGATCCTCCCCTACAGCCTTCAGAGGGGTATAATCTAAAGTGAACACAATATTTTAGACCTCTGGCCTCCGAAACAGAAAAACAATAAATTACTGTTCAAAGCCATCCAGTGTATTTTTTGTATGTGTATAGTGCTTTTGGTGGGCTAGTCTCACTTTTCCTCTAACATTTAATACCTACTGGATTTGATGAGGCACACTGATATTTCAATACATGAATCCAATGATGTTTGGTTAATATAACTCTATAGCTTTATAAATTACAATCTGACAATTCAACACATGTATATAGCACACTCTGATCAGATCACAGCAATCAGCAATTCCATTTTATATATATGGACCAATAACACGCAGAATTAGTCCTTCTGTAGCCAGTCTATTTGGCTCTCCTGTTTTTCATCATTCAACCTCAGCCTAGCATTCTCTGACTATGCTGTCCAACTTACCTCTGAGTCTTCTCAAGCCTGACAAGTACTAAGCAGGCCTAAAACCTGTTCAGTCTCTCTCACTTGCCCTTTCTCTCCCATTATATGTGTCTATGAAATGTGTCTCTATACCTATCTGTATGTGATATAAATTTCCAAAGAGTAGGAATTATGATTTCCCCATATATATTTCAAACACTTCACACAGGTCCTGGGGCACAGTAGTTGCCAGGAAGATACTTACTTGTAATGAATAAGCAGAACTTTTAAACTAAAACAGGATGATTTTTAAAAAATGGACTCTGTTCCACCAGAACGTAATTTAAAAATGTGGCCCCAGTGAAAAGTACAGCAGACTCAGGATCCTTCACTTTCCCTTGCCATCAAGGATCTCAGAACTTTTAACTCCAGTTATATTTCACCAGACTTGTGAGTTTATGGGACCACTCAGTATTCATTTGAAGCCTCTGAGAAGTCTTGCTGGGGCAAGCTCTGTAGGCTTCTTCTTTAGCAGGTGAGAAAGAACTGATCAAACAAGAGTGCTTCGTGAGATGTCAGGGAGAGTGAAAGGAATGGCAGAAACACTTGGCTGTGATATTTACCAGTCCCTGCTGGCACCTTCATGCCTGGAAAATCAGCATTAAGGAAGAGAAAACATAAAAAGCTGCCTCTCATTGCCTGTAGCTCAAAGGTCAGAATTGAATAAATGCTAATATTGCACAGAAAATTGCCTCTGAAAGGTGCCTCTCTCCTCAGATCTATATCCAACATACAGGTATAATGTTGTGTGTTTTAGTTGAGTGTGTCGCCTTCACAACAATGACACTGGGAATTTTTATCTTAGTCACTTAATTTAGAATCTTGCAGTTTATAAAGTGCATCACTAAGGGCAGGGCACAATCAGGTCATAAGTAAGTTCACAGTGAAGGAGGGAGCAGAAGGGTGTAAAACCATAGAGCACCATGATGACTGAAGAACCTAGGAGTGTACCACCCGGAAAAGAAGATATGCTCCAATCTGTGGGGCTAAGGAGGGAGGAACAATGGCTTGCAAGTATGACTTCAGACCTGATAGGACGTGAACTCAAGCTATAAAATTTTCTAAATAAGGGAAAAAATATCTTCTTCTGAGATATGCTCTTCTATTAGCAGCTGAACTCTTTGGGTAAAAAAAAAACAGTCCATACCTCTACTGTTTGGTAGAGAAGTCTTACTAGAAGTTTCATTTGCATCTAAAGGACTCTTCTGCCTTAAGAACAAACAGTTGCATAAGACTTTCCCCAAAGTATAATATGTCTGATTAACCAATCTTGACTTCAGAGGGCTTATAAAAATGTGTAGACTCTATTATTCATACAACTCCAAGGATTCTTCAAGAGTTTACATGATTTCTGTTCTAAGATTCTCTCATCCCCAAAGGCTCACCTTTTGGTATAAAAAAGAAGCTACCCTGTCTAACTTTATCTCTCCTGTAACAGCAATTTGTAGTCAGCTTATAAGGCTCTAAGAAATTTAGTCACTGCTTTGTTGAATCTTCATCAAAATTAGTGTACAGTTCAAGCTTGGATCGTGAAGCCTGCCATGATCTGCCACCTGCTTACCTCTTTGTTCCATCTGCCCCTCTCTCCCTTTTTTCCATACACTCCTATTATCACCGTAAAGATGTCACCTTCTGAAGCAAGCCCTCTTCTGAGGGGGTAAGCTTGAATAATAAACATGTTTCCATAACTGTACTTACCACACTTTTGAATATCATATTCCAGTGCATTGTTCTTAAAAACAGTGCTTGACTCTCATCTGAATGTCCATTTGCTAGTGTAGTTCCATATAAAGAGCAAGCCCTCAATAAGTAGTTCAAATGAATTAAATGTTACCTCCAGTAGCATGAAATTGAATTTAAAATTTTTAAGCTGGAGATAAAATGCTTTCCTATAGCTACCAGTAAAAACTGCAGACTTTACATTTTAAAGCATTGCTTACAATCAAGTAAATGAATCTATTACTTCCATCACAAATATTTTATTCACCACAGATTATATTTATTTACTATAATGTTTGATAGCATCAGTATTTCCAGCCTTAAGACTGGACTTCCCAGCTTTTATTATATCTCTTGTACTTTATAAATGTATTGTTATTTCCAAGGAAGAATGACACAGAGAAGAGGAGACACAGGGCAGGGAGGAGTTGAGAGAGAGAGATTCACCCTCTGGTTCACTTTCCAAATGCTTTCAACAACCAGGATTAAGCCAAGAATCAGAAACTCCATATAGGTCTTCTGAATGTGTGGCAGGAACTCAAGTACTTGAAGCACATCCATTGACTCTCAGGCTCATTAGCAGGAAGGTGGGTTGAAAGCAGAGTAGCCAGGATTTGAACTAGATGCTACAATATGGAAGGTGGGCTTAATCCATTGCACCACCACACCAGGCCCTTTCCTTGGTCAAAGTTAAAGAACAGAGGGAAGAAATCAAGGAAAAGGCCTCAAAGGGTACTAAACTTGCTCTTAGTTCACCTTGAGGCCTACCTTTCTCTTTCTCTAAAATGTTTCAAAGGTATATATTAAATACCAGAAAAAGTGATTTCTATGATAAATCCATGGAAATTAAGGAAACACTAATTTTCATCTAGTGGTGAAAACAGACAAGTGAAGCAGTAACTGGCATAAAGTACACACAATGTGGGAATTGGGAAGAGGACAGAAAGTCCCAGGAGCAAAGAGCCAGGGTGTCTACCATAACAGAGACAGCTGGAATGCTTCCAGGAGGAGGTGGTGCTCAACTCTGGGTTAACATCCTACCATAAACAACTGACTCATCCAAACCCCATAAGTACAACCAAGATCATATAAATGGGAAATTAGTGAAATGTCTAGTTTTATGCTTCAAATGAACAAATTCCTAAACCACTGGATGTAGAAGGCACAGGAGGCTTCTGTTCCTTTAGGGGCATGTAACATCTGGCTCTTTTCTTTCTAGTCTGCCTCACAATGGGCAATACTGCTAGAGGGCCACATTAATTGTACAATAAGCCTCTCCAGCTATCAGAAATATCTAAAAGGAGAGAAAATATATGGTTTTGCTTCCACAGATTGGTTTCCACAGCTCAAATATCACAAGCTACTTAAAAATGTTCAATGACTGAAAAAGCTGCCCAAATGCCAACACATCCATAAAACAAAAGGTTATAAAATAACAAAAATAATAACACAGATCTACATTTATTGTTGGGAATATGGTCATGACACAGTATCGAATGCAAAGCACAGCATGCACAGAAGCATCTGGCTTGGGTGAAAGGCACACCATCAATGATGTCGCATACTCAGGTGTCTGGAAGAGATTAAATCAAAATGCAGCCATACTTACTTTTCTGGATGTGGAATTGCACTGTGGTTATCTTTCCTCTTCGTAGAGTTGTGGATTTATTTTGGCTATTTTTTAAATTACACCTCTCTGGCCATTGTGGCCACTTGGGGAGTGAATCAGTGGATGGAAGATTTTCCTCTCTGTCTCTCCTCCTCTCTGTATATCCCACACCAATAAAAAAAAATAAATCCTTTCTAAAAATACACTGATAAAAACTATTTGGACATTTTATCTCTCTGCATCACTTAATATCTTACTGAAGTATACTCATCCCTCTTCTTGTTGATCATGAATAATGGAAACCTCGGAAAGCAAAACCATAATTAAAAAAAAGTGAAAGAATGACTGCAGTATGTCACTCAAGAAGATCCAATAACATTTAACAGAGGACCCCAAAATCTCTTAAAATTAAGGTTATTTTTTTACTAAAAGAGGATGTCCAAATTGTCAGTCTTGGGGTAGCTATCAATTCCTCATCTCTGAAATCAATGCAGTGGTAAACCCTAACTCAAACAGGGGATGCTGAGGATCAAGAAAAAAGGTATAGAATGATTAAAATTATGATATGGCATCAAGACTTACTTAACAAGTTTTAGCTATAGCTACAAGGACAATGTAACAAAACCAATAAAAACATAATTCAAATTATTTGACACTCTCCTTTACTTTGCACAAGGCTTGAGTCAAATTTCGTCTTATCTAGTACTTGCTGGGCTAACGTAAAGCCTTTTCCACACATGCCCAAACCCACTCAAGTGTTCTCCGCTACTTGTTTCGCCAGACTGCCTTTTCCTACTTTACTTTTTATCCAAACACACATCACCATGGAATACACTATGAAGTTCAGTCATTCACTCTATTTACAAGTTATCTCTTTTGGCCCAATTGAATAGCAAGCCCATTTTTAAAAGCTGGGGTTGTATGCTTTGTGTGTTGCTGTATCCTTGTCACATAGAAATGGCATCACATGGTGCACAATCCATAAATATCTGATAGACTGAATGTTAGTAATGAGTTTGTAATAACATATAGCACACACACACGAGACTTCTGTTCAACTTATACTTCTAGTAGATGCACCTTAACCCAAAATGCTTAGTTAGTAAAACAAGCTGGGATACATGTACAAAGGTAGTTCAAAAGGTTTGTAGCAGAAGGGAACTGAAACAGAAATGTTCATTTCTGTGAAATCTTTGAAGACCTCCCACATGGCCACTGACTGAGCAGAAACAGAGCCCAATGAACAGGAGGGCTTTGAAATAGCTAAAACATTCACATGTTTACATCATGTGATGTTGTGAACATGTCATCTCTCTCACACTAGATAAGCAGAACTGTAATACCACCACCAATCAGACTGGCTTCTCCTGAAGCTTTTTGTAAGACTGGCAAAGATAAGCTAATTGATGAAAGGAAACAAAAGGACTTGCAGAAGGAACAAGAGAGACCTTAAAAAAAAAAAAAAAAACAGTCTAGAGGAAGACAGAAACTGCCCAGAGCTGCCTCAACCCCTAACAGCTCTCAGCTCTAAACGCAGATCTGCCATTCACAAATGCATACCCTCTATTGCTATTTGGTTTTTGTTAGCTAGTTCCCTTTAAGTGAACTTCTGGCCTTTTTGATGCAAAGAGTTAAATTAATACCTGAACACAGATTAGCTGTCATAGGTAACATACAGGATTGAATAATGAACATGGTCACAGCTATTATTATCCACTATCTTTTGCATATTTATTTATATATTTCCAAAACAGGCCTAAGAAATCCACAGTATTTTTTTAATTCTATATACATCATTTTATATATATTGGTTTATAAACTGAAAGTTTCCCTATATGTACACACCATATTGTATATGCATTTTATAATCTTTCACATGCACAGAAAAACTTACTAGAACGAATTAGTGTGCCATGTCACAAACTACTTTCTCATTCACAGAATATTAGATAATGATCTTTTTCTTTGTCATATAATATTTAGTTTCCAAGCTTATTACAATTAATGTACTAAAAGAAAATTTATTTCAAATTTGTAACATTACAAATTTATCCCTCACGAGTCTCCAGGATGAGATGCCCAAGATCAAGGTTCCAGCAGTGTATGTGGCAAGGGTTGCTATCTCTTCCAAAATGGAGCCCTTTGCTGAATCCTCTGGAAGAGGAGAACTGCTCTATACCTTTTTTTTTTTATGACACCGTTTAATAGGCACTGGGGTCTCCCTTACCGTCCCTAAGTTCCTTCCCTCTCCACATTTCTTCCCCCACCACCCCGCCAAGTTTTACAATGGATGTCTTTCATGAATTTTCACAAGTCCATCATGCTGCCACTGAGGTGTCTCCCAACAATGCAGATTAGCCACATCACTGTGAATCCTTCCTTGTACTGCGTACATAAGGACATACTTTTCACTGTTTCCACCTATGAACGTACTAATTTCCACTATACTTCCATTAGGCATCCACTTGAGTACAGTCTACCACGGGGAGAAAAAAAAGAACATAAAAGAAAAAAAGGAAAAAAAATAGTCAACCTTCATCCACATGAGACTGACAAACATATAACAAAGGTATCAATGTGACACTAGGGTGGTGGAAAAGGGTGTCCAGCATCTTCACATAGTAATAAATGCCAGTATGTGTCCTCTGTTGCACTGATGAGAGTACGATAAAAACTAGATCATCATTATTTATGGGCAGTAGCAATAACAGTGATACAAGGGACACTGACAATCTTAGGTGATTACAAGCAATCAGTCTCTAATGGATGACTGATTATGGATGACATCATAAGATCTTATTACAAAAGGTACAAATATTTAGGAAGTGCAATAAGGTAGAATTCACAGAAAAAAATCCTTAGATATCATATTATATTAGGACAAATATATAATATCTGATCTTTTGGGACTGGCTCATTTCCTTAGCATAATGGTCTCCAGTTTGGCCCATTTGGCTATAAACAACTGTATTTCTGAGTAGTATTCTATAGAGTAGATGAACCATGGTTTCTTCATCCAGTCCTCTGTTGATGGGCATTTTGGTTGCTTCCATGTTTTTGTGATTATTGATTGTGCTGTGATGAACATAGGGATGCGCGTTGCTTTCCCATTTAACAAGTGTTTTGAATATATTCCTAGAAGTGGTATTGCTGGGTCGTATGGTATGTGGATTTTCAGTTACCTAAGTATTTTTCATACCGATTTCCATTGCGGTTGCACCAGCCTACAAATCCACCAGCAGTGGAGTAGGGTTCCTTTTTACCGGCAACCTTGTCAGCAGGTGTTGTTGGTAGTTCTCTGTATGTGGGTCATTCCTACTGGAGTTAAGAGGAAACTCAGTGTTGTCTTTATTTGACTTTCCCTTATTGCCAGTGAACTTGAGCATTTTTTCATATGCTTGTTAACCATTTGAATTTGTTCCTTTGAAAAGAATCTGCCCATTTCCTTTGCCCATTTCTTCACTCGTTTATTTGTTTTGTTGTTATGGTTTTTCTGGAGTTCTTTGTATATTTTGGAAATTAGCCCCTTGTCTCCTACATAGTGTGCAAAAATCTTCTTCCATTCTGTTGCTTGCTTGTTTTTTTTTTTTTTTCACTTTGTTGATCATTTCCTTTGCTGTGCAGAAGCTTCTTAGCTTAATGTAGCCCCATTTGTTTATTTTGGTCCTGACTTCCTTTGCTTTTGATGATTTTTCTAGGAAGTCCATGCCTGTGCCTACATATTGCAGAGTATTTCCAACTTTTGCTTCCAAACATTTCATGGTTTCTGGGTATAGGCTTAGATCTTTTATCTGTTTAGATTTGATCTTTGTATATGGTGAAAGGTGTGGTTCTTGCTTCTTATTTTTGCAGGCTGGTAACCAGTTGTACCAACAGCATTTATTGAAGAGACCTTCCTTTTTCCTGGATTTTTCTTCTGCTTTCTGGTTGAAGATTAGATGGCTGTGCATGTGTGGGTCCCCTTCTGGTGTTTCTAGTCTACTCCATTGGTGTTCTTCTTTGTTTCTGTGCGAGTATCAGGCTGTCTTGATAACTACTCCCCTATAATATGTCCAAAGATCTGGAATTGTGATCCCTCCCACTAGGTTCTTATTCTTCAGGATGGTTCTGGCTATTTGTTTTTTTCTGTTTCCAGATGAACCTTGGTATCGCTTTTTCCAGCTCTGTGAAGAATGTTCTTGGTATTTTTTATTGGAATCTCATTGAATGTATATATTACTCTTGGTAATATGAACATTTTGATGATATTGACTCATGGCTCAAAGACAGCAGAACAAGAGAAATGAACCCTCCCCCTCATGCCTTTTTGTGAGTTATTGATCTACTCATGACAGTAGAGTTCTCATGTCCTACCTCCTAAAAGGCTTCCCTCTTAATACTACACTGTATCTTGGATTGAGCTTCATCACACTAGGAGTACAGGTACTGGATAACAGCGTTCAGAACAAGGATGCAAGGGCAGCAGCCCAGACACCAGCTTAGGAGAATGGTTTGGGCAGAGTCAGAGGGAATCCAGATTCAAGACAGGCTCTTGTTTTCCATGAAAGCTGAGCTGATGCTTGGATAATGGGGCCATGCACAGCAAGAAGTTGGGTCCTGGCAAGTGTGCAGACAACCTCATTACACTTATGGCTCTGGTGTCTGATACCGACTGGCACAAGACATCACTGAGCCTGAATCTGGAATATGAGTGGTTGCAGGGGTGGGGCAGCTCTTCTCTTGAGCAGCTGATCAGCAGAATCTTTATATATAGGTTATAGGTTAGGAGTTGCAAGGAAGGAAGCATAATCCATCTCTCTGGTGGGAATGGATGATTGTTATTCAATATCAAAACATTCCAGGATCCTCTGGGGAGCAGCTGCTGAGGCCCACAGTGGTCTCCCTGCTTGGCTGACACTGAACTACTCATCTTTCTCTTTTGTTCCCATCCACTCTGGAATCTGTTTCTCCAATCTGACCAGCAACTCATTCCTTGTAGTTACTTACCACTTTTTTGGTAGCTTGGGCACCTTTATTTTTGAGGGTTTTTGTTTGCTCATTGTTGGCTTTGTTTTTGTTTTACTAAAACCAAACATTTCAAGTGTTAAAATGTCATCATGTAATAAGCACTTGATACTATCACTGTATCAAGAAAATGAAAATCAAATGCTTACTATCTACCACTTATCTCTCTGGAATAGTAAGTAAGATGATGTCATTAGTAAGTTTCCAGAGTTACTTTGAATTATTGGGGTGTAATATACTTGCAAATTAATATTATATTTGAAATCTATTGTGAATGCTAGCAATTATCATGTTGAAATTAATTGCTTTGCAGAACAAGGTGCAGAAAAGCCTTTTTCAGATTTACCCTCATAAATGATGCTCAATTTTTTTTTACCTGTGGAAGAAGATGAAGGTTAAAGTTTAATTTCACCATCATTAATATTATGATTCTAATTATTACCATTATGCAGTTTTACAGCACATTTCATCTTAGAGACCCACAGTAGCTAACTGCTTTGTCTATAAGTTGATTAACTCTGCACTGGGTGTGATGAACATTTCTCAATGAAAATAAAAGACTGTTATAATGGGGTTCAACTATTTCTCCATAACGTGAAATGGAACTAATGTGTTTGGTTTCACCTTCTTTCAAATTTGATATAATCTGAGATGAACAGAAACTAAGTAAAAAGTCCCGAAATTATCTCCCCCAGAACGTGAAGAGGGACAGTATCTGATCCAGTGGTTCCAGCAAGTATATTCAGTTTTGAAAAGACAGTTAAATAAGAGAATATTGGCACAACTCTCCAGATATCCATTCCTCAATTAACAATGTCATTTTCTGTTTTTCTGAGTGGAGACTGGGAAGCTTGTCTTGGCATTTCAGGTCTCCACTTGGAGCTTATTCTTTTCACAGATGGTGGACACGCTGATTGCTGATTCTATGGCTTTGGAAATATGTGGGGCTGGGTGAGAAAGAGACTAATAACAATTATAAACACTGTGCCCACATAACTGTCTGTCATGGCCTACAAAGCTCGAGTTTCTACTTTACAAGAGTCCACATTTTTATTGAGAGGACAGATCCCCATATAGATATACTGATAAAAGTCAACTACAAGATACTTTTGACATTGTGCAGCATAATGAACACACATCTGATGAAATAAAGGGAGAAATGAAGGATTAAACATAAACTGAGCATTTCGGTTGAAGAATTTCAGACATCGGACACACTTCAGCAATCCTACTGCTCACTTCACTAGAGTAAATCATGGCTTGTATGTGTTTATCTGTGTCTGATGTGGGGGATAAATGGATATATCTGACAAGTACTTCTTGTTTAAATTTAATTGCTTAGAAATCCTTTTCACACTTTTAATTTTTTTCTTATTTCCTTTTTAAAATTATGATCATTATCCATGACATGGTTTTGTAGGTATAGTGATTGCCTCCTCCACCCCCCTTTATTCTCCCAATCCTCCCCACCCCATCATTTCCCCCACATTATTACAACAGTATAGTACTTCAGTAACAGTCACAAGTCCAACATTCTGTTATTTAAGCGTGTCATGGCACTGTAGATATTGACAATGGTGGAAAATCTAGTATCATATTGCCAAGGTAAATTTAACTATTTCACTGGGAGTCCTTTTATTCAGGAGTATCGTACAGATACTTCCTGATGTTAGTCTCATTCACACAGTTCATCAGTGAGAATATACATATATACATGTTTACCTATGTATCTATTTGTTCTACATTTTACATGCATGTTTTCTTATGTCAGATTTTCTATATTTTACATTAATGTTTTCTTATACCAGAGAGAAAATTTGGGGATTGGCTTATTTCACTGAGCAAAATGGACTCCAGTAGGAACCATTTTGTTGCAAATGGTAGAATTTCATTCTTTTTAATGGCTGGGTAAATTAATATGTTAGATTTATCAGAGTCACAGAGTCTCAATTATCACAGTGCATGGAAATTTTCATAAAGTCAAAATTCTCATCAATTTTTGTGTAATATGATATTAATTCAAAGAAAAGAGATTCAATACAGTTCCTAGAAAAATTCTAACAATACATAATACACCTTCATTTTTTCTCTTCCTTTTTGATTTTTGAGATATTTTTAATCTACTTTAAAATCAAAGGTTTAATTTACTCTATTAAATAAGGAAGATAACAAGTAAAGAGACTCTTGCTCAGCAGAAAGAAGTAAGAACTACATACACCTCTATGGTTATATACTTAAAATGCTACCTACACCCAACATCACAATACACTACATTGCTATCAAGAGTACAGATGAATTTCAAATATGAAATGTATTTGGGAATTATCTCCAAAAAATCAAGAACAGGGGATATTATTCATGTAGAATAATTATTTTTATTTGCAACTATATTAATCTTAAATTCCATTTAACCACCCTCTTATACCAATCAACAGTCAGACAGCAGTTTCCCTCAAAATTTGCCAGTCAGTTGATTACTGATAGATACTGAAAAGCAATTGTGCTACTTGATTGGATTCAGTAATACAGTAACAGGGACTGCTCTTTGTGATATAGCTTTCTATATTATTCTAAGATGCTAACAAAGAGAATGCTGAAATTTCTAATATAGCAACGTTGACATCAATTTGCATGTCACCAGATACCAGCCAATGAGGCTAGGTTTGGCTCTTTCCAAAAGGTCAGATACTGAACCATCAATAATGGACAGCAATGACAAGATAGAGCTATCTGATGGGAAGTCAATGGAGCCTGTCACCAGAAAGAGCTTATCTTTGCGAAACACATGCAATGTTCCTCTTGTAAAAATATGTCTTTTGAATGCAAGGAAATATCATCCACTTGCTTAATTGATGGGAACTCCATGTATTCAAAATTTATCTGGACAAACATAGAAAAAGGAATAGACACTACAGTGTGTGTTTCTATGTATGCATCTGTATGGGTGAAAAGGAAAAGGAACAAACTTATTATGGCCCATAACAAATGGACTTGATTTTTAAGAATAAAATTAAAGTGGGCAAAGAAGTATTTAAAAGGAGTTATGCAAAAACACTGAGTGGAAGCTGGGTGTGGTTAATTTACAGGTAAAGAATATACCGATCAGAAATTTTAATAGGGGAAATAATGCAAGAGGTATATGGGAACATGCAGTATTATCTCAACTTTTGTTTGGTAAATTTAGAATAAGAAAGACAAAGATATTCAACACAGATCAATTATAATAATTAGCAAGTAGAAGCAATTCAAATAAGATATTCATAAAATTTTACAGGTGGTTTATCGACACAATAAAACACTACTCAGCCATTGAGAAAGTAGTTAACTATTGTGTAGATACTTCTAGCAACATAGATAAATCTCAAAAACTCTGAGGAAAAAATAGTCATAAACAAAGGAGTACATACTTCATGATTCCACTTACATTAAATTCTGACAGGCAAAATGAAAGTAAAATTTTTAATTGTTATCCCATTTAGATCATGAGTAACTGAACCTCTTATTCTACATATAAAGAACACTGAAGCTCCTAAAGCAAATATTCTGTGAATAATTAGCAAGAAAATCAAAACATGAACTTCCAGACACGTTACCTCTTCCTAGCTAGTCATTACTCAATCAACACAGGATCATGGAGTCTACACTAATTTTCAAGTGCTGTGCAGACATGGAAATCTGTGACAAACTTTAAATCATACTAGATATCCATCAATGAATGAATGGATGAAGAAAATGTGGTATGTTTGCATGACAGCATATTATTCAACATAAAAATTAACGAAATCTTATCATTTGTGGCAAAATGGATAACAACAGAAGATATTAAGAAAAATAAACCAGGCACTAAAATATGGCATTGTCTCTCTCATATGTGGAAGTCATAAAAGTTTATCTCAAAATTGAATGGAGGAAAACAGTCCCTGCTACAAGATAGAAAGACTAGGCAGTAGGGGGTATTAAGGGAGGTTGGATATGGGCCCCAAAATACAGTTAGATAGGAAGAATAAGTTCACCACGAAGAGTACCTTCACTCATAAAACCTATTGCATATCTTATTATGAACTGTAAGACTGAAGCTTGAAGAAGAAATAATTAACGGGTGTGGACATTTAGAGTAGCAGTTAAAATGCCAGTGAATGCCCTAATATGTACGCCTAAGATTGAATCCTGGTTGTGCTCTTTATTCCACTTGCCCATTTACACATAGCAGATAAAGACTCAAGTGACTGAGTTCCTGCCGTAACACAGAAGACCAGATTGAATTCCAGGCTCATGGCTTTGGCCTGAGCACATCTCAACTACTGAGGAGATTTGAGGAGTGAAGCAGTAAATGGAAGGGAGAGAGGGAGAGAAAAGAGAGAATGTGTAACTAACACTTGCTCTCTGCTTTTCAAATAAATAAATTTTTTTTAAAGCATCTAACATTTAAAGAAAGCTGATAAGCAGACAGAAATGCTGATTACCCAGTATGATTGATCCACATTGTATACATGTACTGAAATATCATGCAGTATTCCATAAATGTAACTATGTGTTAACAAAGAAAAAATATTTTAAAGAATGAAATGACAAACATTACTATATAAACAAAGAAAAGTTAAGACTATGACTAATTGGCAATAAGGCACATAAGGAAAAATTATTCTTGGCTAACCAAATACTTTTCAGGTTGTTGTCATGGTAAAACACCACTTAGGTAATCCATATCCTGAATCAAAGTGACTGCTTTCCAGTCTTGCTCTACTCTCAATTCCAGTTTCCTTGCAATTCTCACCCTGGGAGACGGCAGGTAGTAAGTCAGGGAGTCCTTGTCACCCATGTCACCCACACGGGAAACCTGGATTGAGTTTTCAGATTCCAGATTTGGCCTTGTCCCACTCTGGTTGCTGGGATTGTTTGGGTAATAAACCAGTAGATGAGAGATCTCTCTTTGTCTCTGCCTCTCTATTTTCTTTGATTGTTTGTTTGTTTGTTTGTTTGTTTAAGATTTTTTTTTTTTTTTTGAGTTACACGGAGAGAAGGAAAGAGAGAATCAATCTTTCATCTGCTGGGACTGAGTCAGGCTGAATCCAGGAATCAGGAGCTTCTTCCAAAGCACTGACTTAAGATTCTCTGCCATCCCAAGCCGCTTCTTGTAGCATTGTTCAACCCAAAACAGAATATATTACACAGGCAGCCTAAAGGGCAGTCTCGGACATGATAACATAAAGACAGCTTTCAGATTTTCTTGGTATTGTTGCTTAGGTTTTGTTAATAATTGCTTAAAAAACATAGTGCATCAGTGACAGCATATTTGGGTTTCATCGTAACACTTGAAGCAAACTTTTTTTTTTTAAAGATTTATTTTTATTGCAAAGTCAGATATACAGAGGAGGAGAGACAAAGAGGAAGATCTTCCGTCCGATGATTCAATCCCCAAGTGAGCCACAATGGGCCGGTCCGCACCGATCCAATGCCGGGAACCAGGAACCTCTTCCAGGTCTCCCACACAGGTGCAGGGTCCCAATGCATTGGGCCGTCCTCAACTGCTTTCCCAGACCACAGGCAGGGAGCTGGATGGGAAGTGGAGGTGCCGGGATTAGAACCGGCGCCCATATGGGATCCCGGGGCATTCAAGGCGAGGACTTTAGCCACTAGGCCATGCCGCCGGGCCCTTGAAGCAAACTTTTAAATCCAGATGTGTTACTACTCTTTAGCACAGTAACATGTTTATCTTAAGAATACTCATTCAAGACCCAATATACAGCTCCAGGCCTTTGTTTTTCATGCTCAGTCATAAGTTACAAAGAACCTTAATTATGAAAGTTTAACTGAGCCACATGGTTTTGTGTAAATTTGCACTATGAAATATTTTGCTTTTGCCAATTACAAAGATGTTATTCTTTCTTAGGTTTATAAAACCCTACCATTTTTATCCTTCTCTATCCTTCTAATATATATCTGGTTTCTGGAAAATCAAATCAGTAAATAGAATTTTTCCTTTGTATTTCTTAAGTGCAACATGGAAAATGAAGCAGGACTGGAATAAATGGCTGTCAACTCAACAAACCTTAAGTAAATTTTATGCCTGATGTTGCCATTGGTATTCAATATCACTAGATATTCTACCTTGAATAATCACTGATGGACATTGATTTTGTCTTTGCTCTTCAAAGCACAGCAAAATTAATGTGAAAGTGAGACTCAAATGAGTCTCAATGGTATCCTCCAATCTCTGCTGAGAAGCACATTTCAAATTGCAGAAGAAATGGCAACCAGCTAAGATCCAGTATAACTTGTATTATAACAATTAATAGATACAAACAGTCCTCACTGGAGAGCTCAGGTTTCTTTTATATCAACGGTGGAGGTGGGAGTCTGTAATAGTTCCTTTAGGTTAACATGTAGTGGTTTTATGCTTTGATTAGTCCTCACCAATTAAAATGATGATGTTTCTCTTTTTTCATATTATATTTTCATAATTATTCTTTTGGGTATTGTGGATGTAACCATAAAATGTCAATAAAGGAGAAAATGATTACACAGGAGTTCAGAGACAAGGAAATAATATTTTTCCAAATGCAATTTTTAAAAAACAAAGAATAAGAGATAGAATATAATGTCAGGTATATGGGGAACAATAGTACTGAAGACCAGGAATGGCACAGCTCTTTATCCTTGATTCAAGGGATGTCCTGGTGATCAGCCATGTTGACAGTCCTAAAATGCCACCTCTCCCTTTGTTTGACAGCAGTAACTCGGAACTTGTGATAGAACATTCAGGATAACAGGAGCAATCATTTTAGATGAGCGTTACACTATTAGAAATGGTAAATTTTAAAACAGGCAATAGTACCTTTTTTTTTATCTTACACAGCATCTAACCCAGTTCCTCATAGGTCCTCTGTAAACTTTGAGGTATAATAAATAAAACTGTTGGCTCATATTATCATTGTGTAGCAGATACCAGTTGATGCTTAATTCTCTAGTCCCTGGATCTCACTTATGAGATCTATACTAATCAATGGCATTAAAAGGCAAACACAGGCAACAAACTAGAGTGTTTGTTGTCACCTAAGCATTCTCAAACTAATGGTTACTATGCCTTGATAGAACAAATGACAACAGAAGTTAGTGAATATTTCAGAATCCTCAGATCTTAGATGGGAAAGCTTTATGGGATCATCCTCAATGCCCATATGGGTTTTATACAGGAAATAAAACCCAAGGCTGACAGCACTAATCATCTAATTAATGCATTCTGTATAATTTTTCCTTCCCTTGTCTACTGGTTCCTCTTGGAATCATCTTTCAGATATGCTAATTGTACTTTTAGCATGGACCTGCTGCCAGGGAAGCACAAATTAAGGCACACTGTTGTCAATTTTTCTCATGATAATAAAAATAAAGTTAATGGTAAGTGGCATCTTAAGCCACACCATGTTTTGGAAGGCAGTGCAGTCAGGCAGTAATAATGATTAGTCCCAGAAACTGCAGTTTGACATCTTTGGACTCTACTGACATGTTTTCAGGTACATATGCAATTATGGATGTCCTATAGATGTTTGCATAACATTTACAGCACCTGTTATGCGGCTAAAACACTGAATGTAAAGGCTAAAATGTTCTATACAATTGGTCAGATGGCTTCACGGGCCAAGAAAAATACTGAATCCAGTCATTTACCTGCAATGCTTTTCTACTCCAATGTAATCCCTTCAGCCGCCTGTGTAACACAGACAGAAGAGGAAATTTGGCAATTATTTGGTATAATTTAATCAAAATAGATGGTAAATCAAATAATACAAGACATAAAGTTACACGGGGAATTGATTTCATCTGTACTGTGGCTACAACTGCCAAATTACCACTTTAATCTCTCTCCTGAATATTTATCTCCCTTAATGGAACCAGTTTTAATATCATTGGATTTTTTTGCTACCATGTTCACAATCAACAGAGTTCTGAACAATTAAACTGATCTTTTCATTCACAAACTATCTCGGCATTTTTGAAATATATTATTTTAACCATTATGACTAGAATTTTTTGTGTTTATTATAGGTATTTTCATTAGTAACCAGTACAGGGGAGAAAATGCAGGAGATACAACTCCTTAAAGGAAAGAAACTGCGAATGTTAGAAAACATGAGACTTTAAGCTCCTGATTCATCTGAGTCAATTTTTTAATCTATAGAATTGCAACAGTAATTTCCCATTTTCAGGGACTTTGTGAAAATTATAAATAAGATATTTAATGTTGCTGATATACTGAAAATACTCAGAATTGTAATATTTACTTTGATGCTGATCAATTTTTCCAGGTTGCTTTTATAATCCAACTATATTAATTGCCTTGAAATCGATTATGATACTTTGGAAAGTTCAGCATTTCATAGTTCTCTCGATTCCCAAAGGATCCTTTTTGGCCCAAGTTTTCCTACACTTACAGTTCAATCAAGTCAAAAAATAAAACTTTGTTGGGGAGCCTAGCGACGTGGCCTAGCTGCTGAAGTCCTCACCTTGCATACACCAGCATCCCGTATGGGCACCAGTTCTAATCCCGGCAGCTCCACTTCCCATCCAGCTCCTTGCTTATGGCCTGGGAAAGCAGTTGAGGATGGCCCAAAGCCTTGGGACCCTGCACCTGCATGGCAGACCTGGAAGAGGCTCCTAGCTGCTGGCTCCTGGCTTCCTATCAACAGCTCCAGCCATTGTGGTCACTTGGGAAGTGAATCAGCAGACAGAAGATCTTCCTGTCTCTTCTTCTCTCTGTATACCTGACTTTGCAATAAAAAATAAATAAATCTTAAAAAAACAAACAAACTTTGTTGGGGAAGTTCATAATGCAGAATAGAGAGTATCTGCTTCTTTACATGAATAAATCTAACAATTTTATAAAGCTAAATATGTTACTACTTTTAGAAAGAAAGCAAATTTTAAGTTATTAACATTTTAGAGTTTATATTTTGGGATTCAGATTGCTAAATTCCCAGCTGTTACAAATAGCAACTGTGGGGCCCGGCGGCGTGGCCTAGTGGCTAAAGTCCTCGCCTTGAATGCCCCGGGATCCCATATGGGCGCCGGTTCTAATCCCGGCACCTCCACTTTCCATCCAGCTCCCTGCTTGTGGCCTGGGAAAGCAGTTGAGGACGACCCAATGCATTGGGACCCTGCACCCGTGTGGGAGACCTGGAAGAGGTTCCAGGTTCCCGGCTTTGGATCGGTGCGCACCGGCCCGTTGCGGCTCACTTGGGGATTGAAACATCGGAAGGAAGATCTTCCTCTCTGTCTCTCCTCCTCTCTGTATATCTGACTTTGTAATAAAATAAATAAATCTTTAAAAAAAAATAGCAACTGTGGAACTACAAAGATTTAATAAGATGACATAATTAAAGCATCTAGCACAGTAGTGGGCACAGAAGGAACTCAGGTAAGTACAACAACTCTTTAACAAAAGAAAAACATGACACTGCATTACTAGTTCCACACTTCCATTGTACAAGGTAATGTGGACTGACACATATTATTTGACTCTTTAATCATACTTCTGGAGTACTAACTATGAAACATTTCCTTCTATAGTTAAGACCAAGGGACAGTATTATAATAAAGCAGAATTTTAAGTTTCTTTCTCAATTGTTAGCCCATAAACTGCAACTGCTTTCAGTCTTGAAACTAAACAACAAAGTAATATTTCCAACAATCATTCTCAGTAATTTACATTTAAGATTTTTTGTATTAGGTAGAATAAAATATTATGCTTAGGGATGTTTCCTCTTCTGCACTCACTGTCAGGATGAAATGTATCTCATGGCACACAGCCTAATTTGTAGAAATGATCCAGATTAACAAAAATTTATATCCAGAAAAGCATCCCTCAATTTCACATTTTGGATTTGTATTCCCAGGAGACATACACTCCAACTAACCGACAAGATACCTGCTTTTTAGACTTAAAAGTCTAAAAGATCATAGATTTTAGGTCTATGTCATGATAACACAAGGGGAACATATGTACAAACACATTTTTATAGGGCGATGTTTTCATTTTAATATTAAGACATTCCACTAAGCAACTGATTGGAAAGTTCATGCTATGAGCAGAGAACCTTTTTTATTTCCAATTAGGCATGCCTATTAAATAAATGAATGTGAGGATTTGGGTCCTTCCCACCTTCTAATTAGCAGGTACATTAACTAAATTCAGATGATAAATCATTTAATAATTCATGAGAAAATAAATATGACATAAAAGATCATTGCAATTTTGTGCTGTTTGCGTTCCCTTCAATTACAACTGAAGAAGAGATTTGGCCCTGTGGGTTGCTGATTGGGGTGGAAATGAGGGTGAGGAGCTCATTTTATAAACACAGTTCCTGGGCCTGGTCATCTTAGAATTTAACTCTGAAAATGAATCCAGCAGACATTATGCTATGCTATAAATTTTCCATCCTAGAGCCAGGAAGGAAGTTAGAATCCTTCTTCTATTTTGACATAACCCATATGGGATCCCGGGCATGCAAGGTGAGGACTTAAACCACTACGCTATTGTGCCAGGCCCTAGGCGTTTGTTTTTAACAGGCATAGATGAATACGACTGCTTGCACAGGTTGGATATAACTGAGCATTTTCAGGTCTAGCTCAAGGTGCTGCAGACATTAAGATGACAATTAGGATGCCCATGTATCACATCAAAGGACCTGGGCTTGACTTCTGACTTTTACTCATCATCTGGCTTCTGATTAATGTAGATTCTGGGAGGAAGCAATGATGGCTGAAGCACTTGGGTCCCTGACACCCATGTGGGAAACCTGGATTGACTTCCTAACTGCCTATTTCAGAATCCCCCATCCACCACCCCGCTACCACTGTAGGCAATTGAGGATTAAATCAGTAGATATCTCCCTTCAGAGTTTTTTCTAAAGGGAGGTGCAGAGGGGGGCTTCAGCATGACATTAAAAACGGTGAAATAACTAGTCGTCAGGAAAAGCAACAAGACAATGGTTTTATCAAGAGGCTGGAGACACAATATAAAATTTAATTGTGTTATACATCAGTAAATATTTTTATCTGAAATTTTAAATTAAAAATATGTACTGGTATCAGACCTACTCTTCTTTCTATAGAAAGGGTAACTAAGAAATGAAGGCGGGCTCAACAGCAAGGCACGGTAGGCCTGATGCAGCTTAGAGTTATCTAATACAAGACAGATGGTGAAACCTAACAGAGATGAAACCTTTAAAAGACAAGCACATATAGAAGATTTTCTCAAATGCATATTGATGTCTGGAGAAGTCACATGAATGCCCTCCCATACACACCTACTCTTATACAGCACTTAGTGCTTTCGGAAGAGGTTTCCTACTCTTATAATTAACATTATTGGAACTTCATTTTAACTATCTTTCAGAGCCACTAAAGAAGAGGTGTACATGTTTATTTTTTAATATTTTTTAAGCAAGGAGGTCCTAGCTGTGTATTTTATAAGCTGCTCCCCCAACCCCACTCCCCTAGCTTACTGTGGTAATTATTACATCCAACAACAGTTAAGTACAAATTTGTCCTGCTTTCTCCCATTTATCTTTATAGAAATCTCACTACTCTAGATTGAAGGTTGTGCTCCCCCAAAAATTCATTTGTTGACATCTTCAGGAAAAGCAGGGACTTTGGGAAGTGATTAGGTCACAAGGAGGAACCCTCACAGAAAAGGCCTTGGAGAGCTCCTTTGCCCGCCTACAGTGTGAGGATGCAGAAAAAAGATAACCATCTACAAGTCAGGGAGCAGACTTCTGCCGGGCGCTGAATCTGCCAGTGCAGTGACCTTGGGCTCCTGTCTTCAGAACTGTGTGAAATAAATTTCAGTCATTTTCAGGCCACACATTCTGTGGTACTTTGTTACAGCAGCCTGAAAAAATAACATACTCCTCCTAGTCATTCACGAAGAATGTCTTCATGAGAGCAAAACTACCTGAATTAAATGCTTAGCTTCACTATATGTCACAGAAGGACAATGGACACAGTGCTTAGCCTTTTTGTGTTTCAATTTCCTTATTTACAAAATGAGGATAAAAATAGTCTGTTTCATAGGGCCTTTTAAAGAAATAGATGGGATGATGTTTATAAGTACTTGGGGAAATTCTCGGCACAATGCAACTCCTTTACATATGTTAGCTATTCTGAGCACTGGGCAGGAATGAACATCTCTATTGTCTACTCTAGGGGATACTGTAGTCAGTACAAAGGATCTAGTTCAATACACAAGAGCTACTGTGCACAAAAATATGAATGTACTAACGTTGAGAACAGGAAGGACAGGATAGGTGATCTGTAAGAAATACACATGTAGGTCGTCATTCAAGAACTAGAAATACAAAATGTGGGAACGAAGTCTAACAATTTTTTAAAAGCCTCCAGAAAGTACCTTCAGTAAATAGTTCCTACCAGATAATAGATTCAATACATAATTATTAAATATATGTATAAATTTTGTGTGCTTAATTTATTTTCATGGTAATAAGGCAGACTGATTAAATTATGCTATTCCAGAAAATTACAACTAAAAATTTAAAGATACAATATTAAATTCTAGTATAATTGAAATAAATTGGACTTAATGCTGTCTGCAAAGAAGCTGCAATGATTCAGTAGAGTAAATAAACCAGGGAATTTCAAGGTGCATTGCAGTAATACATGTGCTTGTAACAAGTATTTAAGCATTTACTATAAACCAGACCATTGACGGGCCTGGCACAATGGCCTAGCTGCTAAAGTTCTCGCCTTGAACGTGCTGGGAACCCATATGGGCACCAGTTCTAATCCCAGCAGCTCCACTTCCCATCTATCTCCCTGCCTGTGACCTGGGAAAGCAATCAAGGATGGCCCAAAGCCTTGGGACCCTACACCTGCAAGGGAGACCTAGAGGAGGTTCCTGGTTCTTGGCTTTGGATCAGCGCAGCACTGGCCATTGTGACTACTTGGGGAGTGAAACATCGGACGGAAGATCTTCCTCTCTGTCTTTCCTCCTCTCTGTATATCAGACTTTGTGATAAAAATAATAAATAAATCTGAAACAAAAAAAAAAAAGACCATTGACACACTCTTACTGAATGTTAGCAACGAATTACAGACATTTCAATTTTTATCCTGGCTTTGCAGATGAGAAAACAAACTCTGGAAGCCTAACTAACTTGCCCAAAATCATACAAGTGATAAGGGATAGAAGCCAGTTGAGGAATCCAAGGGCTTCAGGCTTCAGAATCCAAGTTTTTAATCACTTCCTTCAGTCCCAGTGCACTTATTTAATAAATAATACTTTGAAAATCTAGAATATATCAAATGATGCTGAATACCAGCAAAAGAAAATGTAGCTAACAAATGGTGTTAAGGAAAAAATTGGCAGAGCTGCAACAACAAAAGGAAAAGAAAAGGAAGATTGGAAGGAAATAAGGAAGAAAGGGAGGGAGGGAGGGAGGGAGGAAGGAAATTAGGTGACTTGGCAAAAAACACAGAGAAGTGTATTCCAAAGAGGGTGAGGCCCATTGGGAATCTCCACAATGCTGGGCAATCAGGATCTCATTATTAGTGAGGTCCAATAACTCACAAACGTCCAGCAGACAGTAAATAGTGAAAGTCAGCTTGTATCTGTGCACTTTTCACCAATCCATAACACTACAAAACATTTACATCATCTAAACAATATCCACGGCAATTTGTTGACCTCTACCTATAGATTGTATTATGTAACATAATGTCCTAGAAAAATCACAATCAGAAAGATGTCTCTCAATTGTACATTACAAAATGCAGGTCAAATAACCACATGTGCAACAAATATTCATCACTTAACATGCTTTATGAATTCCTAATTGGCTACTTTTCTGTAACACACATGGTAAGGGTATTTTTTACATTGAAAATGGCTTTAAAATATTTTTTAAATGAATGATGCTATGATACATGAACATCATGTCAAATTCAAGACTTCAGTGTCCATAAACATATGGAAACACAGCCACACTCATTCATTCATGTATTACCTATGGCTGCTGTCATGTATGACAGAAACTATGACTCATAAAGCTAGAAATATTTCCTGTCTAGTCTTTTATAGGGAACTGTGCAGGGCAGATGCTGCAGAGTTAAGACATTGCCTGGGATGTCCATATCCCATATTGGAGTTCCTGTTCAGATTCCTCTCCAGAGAGCTTTCAGCTTGTATGCTCCCTGGAAGACAGCATATGATAGCTCAAGTATTTGTGCGATGTTACCATCTGGAGACCTAGATGGAGTTTTAGACTCTTGACACTGCATCCTGACCCTGGACCCGGCTATGGCAGGCATGTGAAGAGTGAACCAGCAGAAGGCAAATCTTTTCTATAGTCCATTTTATGACTTCAAAATATATAAAAATAACAACATAAAGTATGCAGCCCTTGACAGAGATGATGTCTAATGCTGCTAATAGCCCTGCAAGCCACATTCTTTACACAAAAGCACTATGCCTTGAGCATGTAATTATTTTGCAACAGTGGTTTTAAAAAGAGGGCTACAACCCACCCAGTAGGGGATCTGGATCCATGTATCCTTCCCTTGAATCTAGGAAGTTCAAGGAGAAGCTTGTGACTAATATTGTGTCTACTTTTCTTGCACATATGTTCTCAAGAAAACCCCAAGTGAAATGGTCCCTGAGTAGGGACCAGAAACCATCATCCCAGCTGGGCAAAGGCATCCAGTTATCTCAGCTCAAGACCCTGGCAGGCCAATGAAGAAACTTCTCAATGATCTTAGTCACTCAATTCTTTCCAGCCTTAACAATCATGCAACACAGAGAACCAACCCCTCCCTACACATTCTTTCTTAATTTCTGACCCACAGTTCTCAAGAATGCAATCAAATGACTGGCTTCCCATGATTAAGTTTGAATGTTAGGCAGCAATAATTTAGGAAAGCACTAAATCTAGCCAATTTCAGAAAATTAAAGTGCTTTCAACTCAGAATAAAAGTGAATGCTACAATAAACTCACTTAAAACTGTAAACAGATAAACATAAAAAGGTGAGTAGAAATTGAGGCGGGTTAGTAAAATGCAACTTGAGAAAACCATACACTTTAACATACAGACTATAAAGTCACACACAATTTCAAATGTTGGAGCTGTTTGATGCAAACAGAAAACTAGAGGACCTTGTGTAGGGCCTCCAAGTTTATAACTGGCATGCTAGTGTTTGCCTCAGGGTTGGCTGAATCAACTACTAGGTCTGCTCTTATCTGTTGTGGCACTTGTTCCATGGGATTTTGAGCTCACCATTTCATGAAATTAAAGACAAACTGTAATAATCAGAGGGAATAAGCAGGGGCAGCCAAATGGTACAACAATTAAGGTGCCACTTGGGACACTCGAATCCCATTATCATGGCACCTGGCTCAATTACTGGCAATCTACCTTCCTGCTACTGTGTGCCTTCAGAGGCAGCAGAGGTCTCCATGTAGGAGACCCAGGTCTCAGGCTCCCGATTTCAGCCTGGCTCAACCCTGGGCACTATAAAAATTGGAGGAATGACAGGTGGATTGGATGGGAAATTTCTCTGTGTCTGTTTCTATATCTCTGCCTTTCAAAACTGAAATTAGTTTTGGAAAAATTTGAGTATTGAATAGTGCTACTGAATTCCATGAAGATCCAAATAAGCAGCTCACTTCCCCTTTTTGTTTTGAAGTTAACCCTGAACTGTTGTTACTTTTCTATTGTCCTCTTCCATTGCCATGATTTCACCATATACTTGTACTTGGGTAGTTTAATATATCCCATGCATTTTGGAAAGGTTTTAAGCCTTTTTAGCAACAATCCAAAAAATAACTCAAAAGACTCCAGGAAACAAACTTTTAAAAATATCTTTTTTACTTTTGGGCCCAATGTGGTAGCCTAGCAACTAAAATCCTTGCCTTTCAAGTGCCAGGATCCTATATGGGCACTGGTTCATGTCCTAGCAGCCCCGTTTCCCATCCAGCTCCCTGCTTGTGGCCTGGAAAAGTAGTCAGGGACAACCAAAAGCCTTGTGACCCTGCACCCGCATGGGAAACTCAGAAGAAGCTTGAAGCTCCTGGCTCCTGGCTTTGGACTGGCTCAGCTCCAGCCATCGTAGCTACTTGGGGAGTGAATCAGTGGACGGAAGATCTTCCTCTCTGTCTTTCCAACTCTCTGTATATTTGACTTTCCAATAAAAACAAATAAATCTTTATTTAAAAATATTTACTTACTTTTATATGAAACACAATGGTCAGAGCTGAACTGATCAAAAGTTGGGAGCCAGGAGCTTCCTCCCAGCCTCTTCAATGCATGGAGAGGCCCAAGGCCTCTCGACATTCTCCACAGCCTTCCTAGACCCTGAGTAGGGAGCTAAATTGGAAATAAAGCAGCCAGGATACAAACCAGTTCCCATACGGAATGTTGGCATTTGCAGGCTGAAGATTAACTTGACATGCCACTGTGTTAGCACCAGAAAACAGAATTTAAAATATGAGTTTATTTGGTGCAAAAAAAACTGAAGCTCATCCATCATTTTCCCTGCAATTTTTATTATTTTAAATTATTTTATAAAACATTTTACATTTATCCCCATATTTTCTATTTACTACATATTTTATATTTATCTTCATATTATAAAAAATTATACCAAAATAAAACCACACTTTTAATTCACTTTTCCACTTATATTCCTTCATGTAAAAGAAATTTAAAGAACAAATAAACAAAAAATCTGACTTTCTTAAAAATATCCATAAGTCTTAACTGGAATTCAGTCAGGGAAGAGCTGTACTTATTGTGAAACATTGTGGTAAGTAAATAAAATTATGTTAACAGGTTATTCACATGGTTTAGAGTTCCTACCAAATATTTATTATTACCATCTGGAAGCCTTCCTACCATCAACATTATAGATCGTGCCTATGAATGTGTTTCAAAGACAGATCATTTGGCTTTTATATTTAAAACTATCACATTAAACATTCAACAGGCACCAGAAAAGCTTTTTTAGCCATTTATAAATTCCATATTCCCTACTGTAATTTTATTTATTCACTTTAAGAACTTTGCATTTATTGCCTCTCGATCTTGAATCTGATTATTCTATGTCTTTTTTGTGATTGCCCATAATTCTATTCTTTGCCTTTAAGAAGTCAGACTTTGAGCTTCTCTTGGTCCTCTCACTGCAATTCCAAATCATATTAATGAGCCAGACAACTGGATAACCAAGGGGCACACACCTTCTACTTCCATTTGCCTTTTAGAGAAGACTAATAAGGTGATTCACAATGCATGGCTTGGGGATGGATCTGGAAAGTCTGTTCCCAGCAGGCAGGGCATATGCATTCCATAGCACAGGTGTCTCTGTGTGCTATAACTCCAAGAACAGTATTGTGCTAAAACAGCAAGTAGTGTAATAAAAATGGGACAATCCTGTTTTTCTCACTGTGAATGTGGGCACATGAATAGAAAAAAAAAATAAAGAATGAAGGAAAACATACCTTTTTCCTCAAAGAAATGGAGAAACTACCCAAAAACAGCTGAGGGAGAGGAAAGGTCTGGAAGATGATCTTTCCATTTCTCTCCTGCTAAAGAGAAACCCCAGCTATTCTCTGGCTTGCCTTCTGATCTCATGCCAGCAGCATCAGATCCTCTGAAACGAAGGCAGAGAGATGCTGACAGCTGTGCCCAGCATGCAAACTGCCAAGCTGCAGCAAACCTTATGGCCTGTCGTATGGCATCAAGCCAAAGAAAGATATCAATGACTCATTTAATAAAATACAAAGAACTCACACCTATCCAAGTATTTAAGGAGATTGGAAGGCATAACATTTAGAAGAATCACAGATTCCACAGTACAATTCTTTGCTCAGAAACCATGAGAATCACGGACTTTCCAACCATATTAGGCAAATAGATTCAGCAAAAATAACCATTCTGATATAGTACAGGATGAAATTTGGGGAAAAAAAGAAAATGCTTTCTGCATCATCACAACATCAAACTGCTGCACATATCTAATCTAAATGGTCTGTATGTTAACATTTTAGAGGCTTCAACTGATAAAATTCAATTTCAATATAGTTTACAAGGGAAGAAAACTTATTGGGAGCTCTGGATTCGTGGATGTTAGATATCCGAGAGGACACTACTGTCAAACATCCACTTTTATTCTTGGAGAGAATTCCTTTCCATGGAATGTAGCGATTCTCCATAGCCAATTCTCTCTTACGGCTTTTTATGATCAACCATAATAAACCCCATGCATCTTTGAGATTTCCCATCATCACACTATTGACCATGTATCAAAGACCCTTTCTGAAAGAGAAGGAAAACAAAACAAAGATGGAGAAATAAAATGATAAACAGGTTATAAAAAGGAATTAACGAAATGTGAAAATAAATTGCTTCAGTTTTTTCCTAAACAGTTAGGATTTTATTAATATATAAGGTATCGTAAATCTATAATTGTTTAATATTGTAGCCACCAATCACATAGGATAACATCAATTTAAATTCATTAACAATGTAAAAGTTAAAAATTCAATTACTCATTTGCTATGTTCATATTTCACATATTCTCAGGAGTCATATGTGCCTAATGACTATCACACTAAGCAGGATGAACACAGCACATTCCTGCCATCGTAGAAAGTTCTAGGGGATAGCCCTGCTCTGGAAAAAAAAAAAAAAAAGTGGTGGTAGGACCAGCCTGCAAGTTTTTAAAACATTGATTTGGCTGAGAAAATAATGAAAACTACCATACTTACTAGAAGAAAAGGATATGAATTTTTAAGTTGGAGGAATGTTGTGTCAACAGTCCTCAGGACAAAGCAGTCAGAAAGCCAGCAGGAAGGAAACAGATCAGTCTTTCATACAGAAAGAACTAAAAGGTGAGATTAGAGCTGGGAAGTCAAAAAACCAGGATCTGCGATGTGGAATCTAGGCGACAGAGTCGAAGTTTAATCTCAGATATGTCACTCAAATTGAGGGATTTCTCCCTGCCTACAAATGTAGTAGAAGTGGTAAAGGCAGTGGTTTTCCAGAGGAACTGCAATAACCTTGATACAAATTGGCTAATTAGGCTGCTCCATCAGTGTCACTTCGTAGGTTAAATGTTAGAGTATGCAAATTTTACTATACATTTAAAATCAAGTAATGTATTTTCTCATAATTTTCCTAAATGAGCAATCAAACCAAAATGAAGCTATCTGAGTAGGCAAATAGTTCACAGATACAAATAGCCACATCTTTAAATTGAAAATATTAGAATATTTTAAACCCAAGATTTAGCATTCACTATGATACCAGGTATCAGCACTTGTACAGAATACAAAATGCCTTAAATTTGAACTTTTGTGTGTTGAAATCTAGTGACTTATCAACTGGTAGGCTCTTTGGCTTGAAGAGTTATTTTTTCCTGAGTTTCTTAGAAAGAAAATCATCTCCATTTTCTCATTGGAAATGTTGAATTCATAGATTATTCTAAAAATTTAAGCATAAAATACTAGCCCATTCTCTTTATAATTAATTGATCCATGAGACAGATGCAGTACAGAAATTTCTGAATCAGTTATTTTGAAGAAATTTTTGAAATCTCTTAAGGAATCCTACCAAAGTTTTTGTCATTGTTGTTGCTTAAAATTTATTTGGAAAGCAGAATGAAAGAAGAAGAGACAGAGACTTTACCTCCAAAATGTGCCATAAGGACTGGAGGTAGGCCAGGTAAAACCAACAGCCTATATCTTCATTTGGGTGGCAGGGACCCAAGGAATTGGGCCGTCCTTCATTGCTTTCCCACACAGATTAGAAGGGAGCTGGACTGAAGCCAAGATGGGACTTGAACCAGTGTTTTGATAAAGGACAGCAGCTTCACAGTGACAGCTTAACCCACTGTGCCACAATGGCAACTCCAGGTTTTTTTCTTTTCCTCCAAAGGTATATAATTTTACTTTTTCAAAAATTAAAGTTAACAACATATAATTCTACTGTCATTATTTTACATAAAAGACAAATGATTTGTAAAACACAAATTCTCTTTCAAATTCCCAAAGGCCCAAAGTTGGTGTTTTAAATGACAATGTGATAGAAAACATCTGATGTTTTATATTATGACATCTGTGTGTAAACATCATTAAATTATTTTAGTCAATTTCTTTTTTTTAAGTGCACTGATGTTTATTCATCACATCCATACCAGCAAAATGGTACAAGAAGCCCAGATGTCTGACAGTTAATGAATGGAAAAACAAAAGGTATAATAACCAAATGACAGAACATAACCACAGAAAGGAATGGAGTCCTGATATATATAGCACAGAAGCCTTATGCTGTGTGAAATCAGCCAGTCACAAAAAGTGACACATTACGTGATGCTATTTTTATGAAATGTCTAGGATAGGCAAACCTGTAGACCAGGAAGTAGACCCATGGTTACTCTGACACAAGGTTATCTTTTTGAGTTGATGGAAATGTTCTAAGTTGTGGTGATGATTGTCCTTGTATATGTGAGCTCATGAAAAACCATAGAATTACAGGAGGGCACCTCAAAAATTTTATGGAAAATTAAATTGAAAGACAAGTTTACTTGGTTCAAAAATGTTGAAATCCATGCTTTTTTGATAGTGTGTTTTCCATGAACATCTTGAAAATCCCTTGTACACTTTATTTTTGATTATTAAATCTATTCTATATGACACAGTTCCATAAGTGCTAGAATCTCCCTTCCCTTCTCCTCAAATCTCCAACCCCCCCAACTTACCCTACATCATTACAATACTATAGTCCTTCATAAACAGTCAGAAGTCCATCATTCTGCTGTTTAAGTGTATCCTGACATTGTAGGTACAGAAAATGGCAGAGAGTTCAGCATACCTCTGTCAACATACATTTAACACTTTGATTTGGAAGCAGAGATACATATTGCATTATATCTTCACATCTAGATATGATAGTCTCTATTACACAGCTACTATACATCCCCTTAAATGAAAAGCTATAAAACAAAATCAACACTAGGAAGAAAAAATAGAAAATTCACACCACAAAGTTGAAAGCAGTATTTCATTTTTTTAGTGGCTGAGTAGTATTTCACGGAGTAGATATACCATAGTTGCATTATCCACTCCTCTTTAAACCTACTTCTAGGTTGTTTCCATGTCTTTGCTATTATAGACTGTGCTGCTATAAATGTAGAATTACAGATCCCTTTCCCATATACAGAGTTCATTTCTTTTGGATATAATCCCAGAAGTAAGATAGCTGGGTCATACGTCAGCTTATTTTCGGTTCTCTTAGCACTCTCCATATTGACTTCCATACTGGTTGTACTA
The DNA here is from genome assembly GCF_030435755.1 of Ochotona princeps. NCBI lineage: Eukaryota > Metazoa > Chordata > Mammalia > Lagomorpha > Ochotonidae > Ochotona > Ochotona princeps. The sequence continues at coordinate 20,705,798 of NC_080847.1, forward strand.
GCCTACACTTCCACCAACAGTGAAGGAGGGTACCTTTATCCCCACATCCACATCAGCAGGTGTTGTTAGATTTCTGAATGTAGGTCAATCTCACTTGAGTTAGGTGGAACCTCCATATGGTTTTCATTTGTATTTCTCTGACAGCTAGTGAGCCTGAGCATTAGTTCATGCTTATTAGCCATTTGAATTTATTCTTTTTAAAAATGTCCGTTCATTTCCTTCACCCATGTCTTCACAGGGTTGTTTGTTTTGCTGTTATTAAGTTTCTGAAGCTCTATAAATCCAGGATATTAGCCACCTAACGGGTGTGTAGCATGCAAAAGTTTTCTCTCATTCCATTGGTTGCTTCTTTGCTTTGTTGATCATTTGTGTTGTACAGAGCATCTTAATTCGATGCAGACCCTTTTATTTATTTTAGCTTTGACTGCCTGTGGTTTGGGTGACCTTTCCCTATTTCTGTATTTTGGAGAGTGCTTCCTATGTTTTCCTCTAATATTTTGATGGTTTCTGGGTACAGATTTAGGTTTCTTTTTTAAGGGTTTATGTCAATGATTAACACCCAGAAATGTTTTTAAGGATACGCACACACTACTTCATCAGTCACTAGCACTGTTTCAAATTAATTTATAATCTTAATCGATCAAACACACAAACACCAGTCTTTTACAGCCAAAATAGGTAAAACGTTCCACAGAAAATGAAAAAAAAAGTCACATTTGCATCTAGCTTTAAAACGCCTGAACTAAAATAATCTAGACATCTATATTTAAATATTTAGAACATCTTTCTCAGAGGTCTTTCTTTGTAATAACATTCTCAGTGGGGCAAACAATGTCCTACCAGAAAATAGAGTATTGCTTTTATAAGTAAAAGTAACACAGTATTGGGGGATTTAGAGGCACTGAATGAAAATGATAAACATCAAATGATAAGGGTTTCATCTTTTGCCTGTGTTGCAGCTAAATAAAGCTTTACAGTAGATCCCAGTTGAGGGAATCTACCTGCAGGTTTTGACTATCCAGAATTTCTATCACATTTCCCAAGGTTAAACACATTGCCTTGAGGCAGCTGCTCAAAATGATAAAGGGGACACTGTAGGACAGTAGTGCTCTTTGTAATGTTAATAACCCTTGATTCTGATATCTGATGCAACTCTGGGGAAATCTGCCAGCTCCAGACTTTAAAAATCTAACTCAGTTAAGTCCACATTATTGCAAAAAACTATTTTTTAATTTGGCAAACACAAAAAGGTAAAGAGCTTCACATATTTAGATACTTTCCTTATTTATCTTGCTCAACTGGATTTCCACAGAATAACATGTTGTGATGTAAAATTAATGTGATTTTTTTTTTGCTATAAAAGCAGATGGCATTTTATTTCAGAACTCATATTATTTGTATACTTTGGGAATTCATTTTTTGATAGTATAAGATAACCCAGTTAGTGAGCTTTTATCCTACTTACTTGATTGACTGATTTGAGATTTATCCCCTCATTTGGCTTCAGAGGCACAAGAATGTCTACAAATTAACACAGAAGTTAAATGAAATATGATTACATAATGAATTCAATTTAAAAATGGAAGGAATAAACACACAGAATCAGACCTATGAAGAAAATACTTTGAAAATTAGTTCCTTGGTCCCAGTACGGTGGCCTAGCGGCTAAAGTCCTCTCCTTGAACACACTGGGATCCCATTTGGATGCTGGTTCTGGTGCCAGTAGCCCAGCTTCCCATCCAGCTTCCTGCTTGTGGCCTGGAAAAGCAGTCAAGGATGGCCCAAAGCCTTGGGACCCTGTACCTACGTGGGACACCTGAAGGAGGCTCCGGGCTCCTGGATTGGGATGGACTCAACTCCAACCCTTGTGGACACTTGGGGAGTGAATTATCAAACAGAAGATCTTCCTCTCTGTCTCTTCTTCTCTCTGTATATCTGACTTTCCAATAAAAATAAATCTTTAAAAAATTAGTTCCTCTATTTTTTTTTTCATTTTTAAAAGCAGTCTGACTGACTAATATATTCATCTAGTACTTCACTCCCCAAATGCCCACAACAGTCAGGGCTAGGCCAGACCAAAGCTAGGAGTGGGAAACCTGTCTCTTGTCGGGAGTACTGCACGTGTGCCCTAAGACAGTGCTGAGACCTCTCGCCAAGCCCCCCGGAGCTTGGTGGTACACAGGTTTCAGGAAGTGCCTTCTGATTGGCCCATAGCTGCATGCTTGGCGCCTGTGCTACGTGTGATCAGAGCTATGATTGGCGTGCCTGCCGAGTGCATCGGTGACCTTTATGCTGACTGGACTAGGATTGTATTTAGCGGTGGGGGTTTCAGGAAGGAGGAGGACAGGACAGGAAGACGGAGATGGAGACGGACGGACGGACTGAGACGGAGGACAGGGTACGACTGGGACGGACAGACAGAAGACGACTAGGGGCGACAAGGAGATTGGGGAATGAAGCAGAGAGAAACGGAAGGAAAACAGGAGGTAGTGGAAGTCAAGTCGACCGGCTGGGAAACAGACTGGTTGGAAAAATAAAGTTTCTTAAGAAACAGAGCCTGGAGTGTCGGTGAATTCTTCTGCGGGAGGGAAGACCCCGACAGTCTCTCGCACATGGAGAGCATATACTTGAGCCATGACCTGCTGCGTCCAAGCACGTGCATTAGCAGGAAGCTGGATCAGAAACAGATGAGACTTAAACCCAGGCACTCCAAAGTGAGATGCAGGAGTCCCAAGTTACACTTTAACAGCTGTACCAAACACCCACCTGGATGTGAAATCAAGGACACATGAGATGGAAGTACTACTCCCACCTCTAAGTGTTATGGAGTAAGAAGAGGGGAAATTTTCTTCAAATGGGGCACTGAATGCTTCAATTCTCATACCCTGGTCTCCTTCTTCCTGTCAGGGTAGAACTCAGTATAGAAAGCAGATGTGAAGATGCAAATAGTCTACCCAGGACCTAATGTTTTTGCCCATGTGCACAGACACATATATGCATACAAATGTTCACTAGCAAATTAAGTCTAAAGTTCGCTGCTTTTATAGCAAGTGTTGTTAAGCTTCATTTAGCTTAACAGTCACATATGAGATCAAATATTTGATTGCTAGTTGGCGGCAAGGGCTCATTTTTATCTGTTTTCAGTTATTCAATATGTGCATAATTCAAAATAATTACTCCATGAATGTTTATTGAATTTACTTGAGTTCAATGTTTATTAGAAGTTGCTGTTCCCTTAATCACTGCATCGCATTTCTGTAGCACTTTACCTTGACATCTGATAAAGCATTTTCTACAGAAAAGTCTCAAAGACTTAGTCAAATCCACAGGGCTAATGAGTCATACTAGGTAAGAATCAGGATCTCACTTTCTAATCCAGCCCTTTATCTAATAGGTCATTCTCCACACACCAATTCTTCAACATGCCTTTGACAAGTCTGTCCATTCAGCACCCTAGACAGCACCAGACAATTGGAAACCCAAGGTGTTTGGCTTGTTCACTGATGGCTAATGGTTGGAAGGTAACAGACCAGATGTAGCCACTCTGGGATGCTTTGTTGTGGAAATCAATGATTTGATTAATGAAGAGCAGGAAAACAGAAAAAAATATTGATTTTTAAAAATAATGTTTTATTTCTTCCTAAGTGTGTGTTCTGCCCTAGAAGAATCTTTGCATGAGATCTTATAAATGTTTGGCATTGAGATACTTGAGAAACTGAATTGTTAAGGACATTTTTGATAAGTTAATTTCAGGGCTTTGGAAACACAAAAGAAAAATATAAGTGGCATTTTAGGTGAAGAAATCAGTCATTTTCTTGTGTTCTTTTTCACAGCATTATGATATTATTCCTTACTTAAATATCTTAAAAAGTATTTCAAGCACTGTGTTCATCTAGGCTTATCTCCCAATCTATGGGTGGGATGACTGAATCTTGCATTTATCTCAATGGAAAAATTATTAATGAAAAAGCTTTAGAAATCATTTGCTCTTGAAATATAAATCTGTCTCTTTCAATAAAGTATTCTGACAGGCAGCCTAGAAAGTACTAATACGAGGTAACAATCTATCTACACTACTGAACTTTATTTGACTGTGAGAAAAACAGCATAAAAATCTATCATGGCATATCAGAAAGTCCTTGTTCTACCCAGGCCTTTGTATTTCTTTTACAAAAGTCCTCATCAATCATTTAAAATCACTGACCATATCCTATACCTCCCTTTCAGCCACAGTTCAGATGAAAGCTGTGTAATACTCTAAATGGCTTTGCTTCTCAGATGTAAAACAGAATTTATGTTTACTATTCTTCTTCAGACATTCACACTTTCCTTCTGCAAGATAAACCTTATAACTGCTTTAAATCATCCCTTTTCTTCTCATGATTACTGAGAGAATGGCAGATTTACTGACCTGAGACCATCTGTGCCAAGAAAAGATATTTTCTTTAACAGAAGAGATGGTATTGTTTTATTGTCATTTTTATAATCTTAGTTGCACACAGAAATCTTGCATGTTTGACCTGTAGCTACACATTATGCTCACTCTTATAGTCTTCTACTTCCTATTTCCCATGGCAGCAATAAAGCATACCTACGTTTATGCTCACAAACACTGCCTAGACACTACTGACATTTTAGTAACCACAATTTGATAATACCTTATTATAGAGCGATAGATTGTGCACTGTAGAATATTTAGCAGTATCCCTGGCTTTTGCCAACTAGAGTCCAGGAGCCAACCCCACCCCCACCCCACCAAAATGTGACAAATGTATCTAAGGCTGTGTTACAAAATGCCTCATGGAAGGCAAATCACCTTGAGAATTATTGTGAAAATTTTCCGAACTTGCTTAGAAAATTATGAAAAGAAATTAAGGTGCAGCTACAAAAGATTCCAAAATCTACTTCAACACATTCTTGTTTGCTTTTTTAGTTGAGTCATTCTTTATTAATTTCCAGAAACAACAGCAGATCTCACCATCCAGTAAGTGACATTCTCATGCAGAGCTGCTTTTAAAGCTGTTTGTTGGCTGCAGGTATACACCTAGCCCCAGAAAACAAGTGGATAGTAAGTCCAGACTAAAGCAAAAACCAGGAGCATCTGAACATCTGACCTACAGACAGGAAAAACAGTCACAGTACTTCCATTCACCGAAGTTATACTCTTTCATGCTACAGTTAGATAATAAAATGCAACCAGATTTTTAGGGTGCTGGTGTTTACGAAACTACCTGATGTTTCAAATGTCCAATCTCCCCAAAACATTCATTTTTGTAAATACAGACTTCATGATACTTTCTAAGAAACTTGGTGTTAATTATATAGCAAATATAAGACAAAAACCTGGATTAAATATAATCTTGTTTGCTTAATACTCATTACAAGTTTTTCCACAATGAGTGCACATTGCTTTTATAGTTAGAAAAAATCAATAAGCTTTTTAAGATAAAGCTCATTAAAAATTCTGACTTCTGTACATTTGAAGTTAAGCCCACTGCAGTGAACACCTTATGGTAACTTTCAGCCTCATGAGGGATTATTTATGGGCAACCACTGAGTACCCCTAGAGAGCAGGGAAATAAAGTTGACATGATGGCATTTTCCAAATTGCTTCTGAACATACCAAACAGCAGTAAGCCTTTGAAGACCAAGTCCGCAGTTTTTGCCCAGGGAACATACAGTCATGTAACAAAATCCTCTCTCCAGTTCCCCTAACTTCCCAAAGCGATTTCTGCTGTGGCAGCCAAGGCCTCTGATACCCCCATACCCAGGTCTCTGGGAAGGTCACATTTGCATTGGCTGGAAGGACAGTCCAGGTGGTGCTGCCCATGGATACTGTCTGTTATTACCTGTTTGCTTAATTATAGATTCCTTCCCAGCCAGCTCGCCTTCCTGGTTACCTCCTGCTGAGTGCTTTGTGCTCTTTTAGCTAGAAATAAGGAAGGAAACAGAAAACTGAAGTAATCAGTGAAAAAGGTCCATGCAGAGTTGTTTGTGGGGGAACAAAGGAAAAGGAAAGTTGCTTGGAGCAAAATTATTTCCTTGAAGACATAAATGCAATATTTGGTGTGGTTGTTAGAAGCACCGGCTTGACTGACATGTCAACCAGGTTTCCAACCCTCACTCTATCAGCAGTAAGCTGTATGAACTCAAAAAAAAGCCCATTCAGTCCTGGTCATCCACTTATTTTATTCTAGAAAATAAGCTTAAAAACCTACTACAATGTCAAAATTGAAGGAATACAACTATAAACCATATGGAGGGTACTTTCATGGTCATTCATTCAAATAATTGGGGATGTTTCAGAAATTCGGCTACATGTTGAACACGAGATGGTCCACCAAAGTCAAGAAGGTTTTGCCCTTCATGACTGCCCTAATTACAAATTCTTCATTCTAACAAACATTCTAACAAAAATTTATTCTGGTAATTGTGATGCTGTTATCAGGAGAAGCTCATGGATACAGTTTGTGAGAAGGGAAGCCTCATTGAGCGTCATGAACTGAAATCTGGAAGATGAAAGAATTCCTATATGAACAAAGAAATAGCATTCCACACAGACTACACAACATGGAATACCATTCCCTTCCAAAATTATTCCTGCTGCAACAATCAAAGACTTTAACAACCCCATGGCCAGACCTTAGTGATATTCCGTCAAGTCAGAGCTAGCTGCTAAAAAAACCTGGAACATAGGAGCCTCAAATATCAATCCTCTTGGAATGCTTAGTGAATACTGGTGCCTACCACAAGGGCAACAATAAGCAATCATCACTTTTTTTAAAATGACGTGTTCTTTAACGGTTGATTCAGTTGCATAATCTTCGGCAAATCCCTTAATTCATCTAAATCATAGCTTTCTTCTTTCTAGGTTACTGATACTTACATAATAATGATGTCTCTACATTACATGGAGGATCACAAGAAGGCTTGTCTTATTAAATGTTTCACCAACATTAGTTAAGTTACATTCCTGCATTTGATTCCTAGTTCTGGCTCCTGGCTCCAGCTTTGTTCTAAAGTAGATCCTGAGAGACAGAGGCGATGGCTCAAGTAATTGAGTCTCTAGAACATACGTGGAAGATTTGCGTTGAGTTTCTGGCTCTTGGCATGGGCTCTGATCCAGCTCTAACTATTGTGGCCTTTTGGCTAGTGAACCAATGGATAGAAATGCTCTCTCTTTGCTCACTCGCTCTCTCTTCTTCTCTTCTCTTCCTTGCTCTCTTCCTCTATATATTCCTCTCCAATAAAAATTTTAAGAAATACTGCTTCACAGAAATCAAATGCTTATTAATAAGTATAAATAAAATTATTCAATACTGATCATGCTTTTTATTTTAGAAAAATTTATTTTATTTATTTGAAGAACAGGGTTATATAAAGAGAACATGTGATAGAGACACAGAGAGAGGAAAAGAGAGAGGAAAAGAGAGAGAATGAGTGTATGATTCTTCCATCTCCTGGCTCACTCCCTAAATCTATCCACAATGACTGGAGCTGGGTCAGTCCCAAACCAGAAGCGAGGAGATCCTTCTGGATCTCCCACATGGATACAGGGACACAGCAGAGCAGCTGGGTCATTATCTGCTGCTTTGCCAGGTATATAAGCAGGGAGCTGGACAGGAAATGGAGCAGAAGGGACTCAGACGGTACCCATATGGGATGCTGGTGTTGCAGAATATGGTTTTACCCAATATGCCAGAATGCCAATGCTTCACAATTTTATTTTTAACCTGTGTACAACTACATGTGACCATATATCACCTTGATATAGGATCCCAAGTTATTTCTGTTAAAGACATCAAGAAACAAGATGTCAACAGTACATCAGACCATGTATTTACATCAATTTTTCCCATAAACGTATTCCTTCCTAGTTTAGCTGTAGTTGTTGCCCCTATACTCTCCATCTACTCTATAACTGCCAGCTGGCCTGAAAAGAAACAGGAACTCTCCTAAGCAAAGCTGACACTCTTATTAACAGAGCCTGTGCCCTTTATCTCTGATTCTGACAAACAGGAGTAAGGCACATGAAGCAGGATTAAGAGATTTATTTTATAATTTACTGAAACATTAATAATGCCATCTTACTATGTGAAAACCAGCAGAACACAGGAGGTTGTTGGCAGGCGCTAAAGTCCTCGCCTTGAATGCCCCGGGATCCCATATGGGTGCTGGTTCTAATCCCGGCAGCTCCACTTCCCATCCAGCTCCCTGCTTGTGGCCTGGGAAAGCAGTCAAGGACGGCCCAAAGCTTTGGGACCCTGCACCCGCGTGGGAGACCCGGAAGAGAGTCCTGGTTCCAGGCATCGGATCGGCGCAGACCTGCCCGTTGCGGCTCACTTGGGGAGTGAAACATCGGATGGAAGATCTTCCTCTCTGTATCTCCTCCTCTCTGTATATCCGGCTTTCCAATAATAATAAAATCTTAAAAAAAATACTATAAGACTCTGATCTTTGTTTGTTTGTACCCTCTTGCAGGCATGCGTTAGCAAAAAAACAATCTTGAAAATCTGGGGAATAGCCTTTCCGAGCTCACCTCACTACTGATAACGAAAAGGCTTGAATTCAACAGAAAATAAAAACAGTGAAATAACACAATATGGTGTACCTCTCCTGTAATTTACCCCAATATCAGAGCAGGCACTCATCATCGCCCTGTTATGTCACTTCCCATTCTTGGCAGAAGAGAGAAGGAACAAACACAAATGAACGTGAAGTTCTGGTTAATGGTTCCCTGATTAACAACATTCGTTTGTTCCTGACAATGAACCTCAATTCTTCAGCTAACATCCATGATAATGTGGAAACAAATACAGTAAAATCAAGAAATTTTACCTCTCTGGACACTGAGAAATGATTTTGGCATTAAGACCTCATATATTGGATATGGCACCATGGCTGAGTGGCTAAATCCTCATCTTGGATGCGAGGATGGATGCAAGTTCATGTCGCGACTTCTCCACTTCCCATCTAGCTCTCTGCTTGTGGCCTGGAAAAGCAGTCAAGGACAGCCCAACACCTTGGGACCCTAGACCCTTGTGGGAGGCCCTAAAGAAGCTCCTGGCTCCTGGCTTCAGATCGGCTCAGCTCCAGCCCCTGTGACTACTTGGGGAGTGAAGCAGTGGATGCAAGATATTTTCTGTCTCTCCTTCCCTCTGTAAATCTGCCTTTCTAATAAAAATAAGTAAAGCCTGTGGGTGCAGCCTTGGAATCCTGTACCCACATGGGAGATCCAGAACAGGTTCCTGGCTCCTCACTTCAGATCAACTCAGCTCCAGCCACTGCGGCCACTTAGGGAGTGAATCATCAGGGGGAAAACCTTTGTCTCTGTATCTCCTTTTTCTCTGTAAATCTTTCTAGTAAAACTAAATATTATTAAAATTACATATTTTTAGATCTATCTTCCCATTAAGTTTTTTTTTGATCTTCAATTTTGTATTTTGAACTCCAAAATCAACCCTAAACCACAAGTGCTAAGCCAGGATCATATATTCGTTCACTTGCAAGCAAATAAATCTGGCTACAGAACTGTGATAACATATAGCCCTACATCCACAAACCTAGTAGAAAGAATGGGGAAAAGGTATAGACTCTAAGAATTAGTCCAATAAAAAGTAAAAAAATAGTTAATAAGAAAGTCAAAAACAGAATAGTTTCCTCTCTGTCTCTCCTCCTCTGTGTATATCTGGCTGTAATAAAATGAATAAATCTTTAAAAAAAAAAAAACAGAATAGTTCTGGGTAAATAGGACATCGGAATGCTCAGACCACCTCTAGAGTTGTTTTAAATTTAAATTGCTTTAATTTTTCAGACTCCTGTTCAAGACTCAAATTCTCAAGAGAGGAGCACTCATTCATTGGGCTTGTGTTACACATTTTCTCCGTGGCCAACTGATACAGCAGGGACAGATGAGGGGCAAGCATATCACTGAACATTTGAACCTACTGGAGTAGCCAATACTAGATAAGAAAGCAAAAACCACAGTTATTATCCATACGTCACTCCTAGCATAAGTAGACAGTCAGTGTGTTAGATCTTACTGCTTTATCTGTTCATATTGTTGTCATTGTTAGTGATGATAAAAATCTTGTTACAAAACTGTTATTGATAACATAAACTCATTTAGAACAAAAGAATCTTCCACTGTTGTGAAATTCCCATCTATGAGGAAAAATATCATAGATGTCAATTCAAGACACTAGATCTTTGTCAACACTAAGCTTACAGCCTAAGTATGGTAACCTGTGGTTGTGAAGTCCGCTAGCATCAATTTTATATTTTTCCGCAATTTGATAAGAAAATCAAGAATATATAATCCTTTTTTATGAGTGAAGACTAACTACTTTGATTCTTAGCCTTACCCACTTGCAAATTGCTTGACTCTGAAAAATTAAATAATCTCTCTACCTTTTGGTTGTCTCATATTTAGCTCACAAAGTTAACTGAAGCAGACAATTTAAAGCATTAACACAACCCTTGGTGCTCAGTAAATGCTAACAGCAGCTATTATTCAGTAAGCTAAAGAAGTTTGTGCATCACAAGAGAATTCTTGCTTTGGAATTACTAACTCCTGTGGACCTGTATCCACAATTTTCCTCCACCCCACTGGCACACATGTCCCTATTCAACTGATTTCACACTTGTCACTGTGCAGCCTCATTACTAGGGATGCTGGCCCTCTGTCTTATCAGGCTTGTGGGAGATAATCACTAAATAATGTCTGCATGCTTGTGCTTGTGATTACAATTGTATCAACATCACCCTCTGTCTCAGAGTTAACTCGACTCTGAATGACACAACTGACTTTCATCTTTCTCTAGCTGGATAGCCCTGGCAAGATGCTCAGGTTTTATAAAAAACCCTTACTTCCTCTTGCCTCTTGCAACCTTCTTTAGACCCCACCTTCATCTCTTTCTACTACCTCAACCACTGAGAGGCCTTAACACAACTGAGTCCTTACCTTTGAATTCCTTCATGCCTTTACTCCTAGAAATAACTACAGATTCTGGTCTCACAAATATCTGATTCCAGCTGCAACATCAGGCACTCTAATTCTTGCAACAATTCAACAAATAAATTTCTTTTTAAAAAAACACATGGGTTTTAGTACTAGCTTCAAAAAATTTTTTAACTCCATGTGCCTGGTGCTAATCAGAATACTCTTTCAGTTGTATACTTTGTCCCTTTGTTTATATGCTTTGCTCCAGATTTGGTCATCTAAATTCTTAGCATATGTGTATAGCTAATTAGCTCTGGGTGTTTGTAACAATAGGGGCTATCAATTCCCTACAGACTCCCCTATGCCGATTCCAGTGTCAGTTTATTAGAATTCCCATTATCCTTGCCATTTCCTCACCTGGTGAAATAACGTAATACACTGTGAAACATCAGTTATAAGAATAAAATATATGAATAATAAATATAAATGGGGCAGTAAGTGGTATGCAGTCTATTAATGTTAGTTCTTGATATCAGTAACTACCTTAACAACAGCGGAACTGGTAAATTAGTTCTTCTCATTACTATTATTACTATTGATTATGATAATGATGAATAGTACTACTAATGCTACAAAAATATTCTCTAAATTTAGCATCTAGAAAACAAGTAGACTTGGGCTAAGGGTAACAATTCAGAGGGGTAAGTGTTCTGGTAAGTATTTTCACAAAATACTCTAGGGTCACAACTAGGGATGCCTAAATGCTTACTGTCAATGACTATAACATTTAGTCACTGAAGAAACACCCCCTACACACACACAGACCAGGTGCACCCCACATTTTGGAAAGACAGAGCATATTTGATAGGAATCCTTTGAATCATCCAACATACGGCCTAAAATTTCTCTGCCAATGCCACCTTGAGGCAGGAATGTCTATCTTTAGTTACCAGATTGTCCTCTGAAGTAATTGAAATCCATAAGCCTGAGATATAAAGCCGCTCAGCACCTTGATTATAATACAGTCATTTGAATTTAGGTGGCAGGACTATTTTCGAAATAGAAGAGTTTGCTTAGCCTATATAAAGTATATAAATACATATTTATATAAACATATTAGTATTATTTTCAAAAAGGATTTGTGCCTGAATGATCCAGCTCCTGAATCTCTAATAACATTTAATATAGTTATTTAGCAGGGCTATTTTAACCAGGCTACTGCTTCCTGGCCCTTTTATCAAGAGTCAGAATAATATGCAGTGAATTTCACATTGGAAAAACCCAATGACGTTCTCTGTCTGGAGAATTCCAAAGCAACAGAGACTGAACTGAGTTCATGCTGTTCTTGACAGACAGATGGTTCCTTTCTGGCTACTTCCTGAAGGGATGAGAAATGAACCATTAGCTCCCTTCACCTTTATCTCATCAGGATCTAGTGAGGAAAAGGTTACTAGCTGGCAGCAATGCTTCCTTCCATCCTATTCCTTGTTTGTTAGCTTTGCCTCCAAGAAAGTAAGGAAAATAATTCTTATTCAGACCAGCACAGAGGTAGAAGCAGATGAATAAATAAGGGACTGCATGCCTCTCAATAACCTCACTGTCCTGAAGGCACCGGGACGGAAGCACCAACGCCCAGTGCTCACGTGAGACTCGGGAGACAGAGCTGTTCTCTACAGTGGCAGAGTTAGTAGGTCCGTGTTCTGGAAACTAAACTGCTCATGCTTCAATTCTATAGCTAGCAAATACAGCTTCACCATATTTACAAGCTGTAAGATCACAGGCAAATGATCTCAACTCCCTGATTACAACTTGGTCCACCTTTTTAATGGAGACAACATCAACGGTAGATAATTTTCAAAGAATTAAACAAGATGACATAGGTAGGTAAACAGTGGGAGGTGTATTAGGTATCCAGTTACTTACAGTTGCCATAGTTTGAACATTTGGCTCCCGATTTCATGCTGAAGTTTAAAACCCAAAGTCGTAAGTTAGTGATACTAAGAAGATGAAAAACTTAATCCAGCTATGGTGTTTAAAGAAGAGATCTTTGGGAAGTGATTATTCTGATCCATAGAATATGTAAGCATAATAAAGGGCTATTCTAAACTAATCCCTTATGGGGTGACTGGTTACCTAGCCATAGTTCCTAGAACAAGTAATATGAGAAGCTGTAATATGAGAAGTTGTAAAAGCATATTGGGGACAGACATTGGTCATTATTCCACAGAAAACCAATTTTAAAGGTGGGAAGAGACGAACTGATTGACTTTTTAGATAAACATCTGGCTGTAATGAGAAAGCTAAACTTTATGGTTTAAGAGAGAATGGTAGGCTAACCTAGCCAAGCTAACTTTGATAATAAAACTCACACTGGCTTGATGAACCAAAGAGCAAACACCTCCATCATCAAAGCAGATGGACCCTCTCCCATTTTAAAACTTACCATTGTGTAACTTGATCTCATTTCATTTTCAAAATTCCTATGGTACCATGCTCATTCCTGAACAGAGCTGAGTGAATTGAGAGGGTCCCTGTCCCAGGTCACTCAGCTCCAGGGCATAGGGGCACACTCTGAAACCAGCCTCCAACTGCGTATCAAGATTTAATACCTGTTGGGCTAGGCAGCGTGGCCTGGTGGCTAAGGTCCTCGCCTTGATCCCATATGGCCGCGGTTCTAATCCCAGCAGCTCCACTTCCTCTCTCTCTCTCCTCCTCTCAGTATATCTGATTTTGTAATAAAAATAAAATAAATCTTCTTTTAAAAAAAAGAGAGAGAATGGTAGAATCTATTTAAAGATATTTCCTACAACAATAATAAAAATAGAGAAAAGAACATGGGTTTAACACCATCACGTAGCAGGTAAGAAGAGCAGAACGGATAGAAAAACAAAAAATAAGCAAAAGCAGAAGAAAGAGTCAATTATGATCCCCATGTTTTTTCAATAGAAAAATTAGGAAGATCATGAGCCCAATAACTGAAGTAGCATAGCAGATAAATAAGTACCTGTGGTGGATGCTTCTCAAATGGATGCTAGTTCAAGCCCCAGCAGCTCTACTTCTGACCCAGCTCCCTACTAACGGCCTTGGAAAAGCAAAAGAACTGGCCCAGGTGTTTGGGCCCTGTACCTACCCAGGAGCTGAAGATGAAGTTCCTGGTTCTTGGCCCACTGCTGGCCTTAGAGGTCATCTGGGGAATTAACCAGCAGATGGAAGATATTTTTCTGCCCCCCTCCTTGTTGTAATTCTGATTTTCAAATAAATAAAGATTTTTAGAAAGAAAATTACAGAAAGATATTTACCAAGGGTTAAAGAAGTCACAATGATCCATCAGGTTTTGGATGTTTTTAACTAAAATTTCTTCGGTATTCTAGCCAGATACATTCATCAAATTTCACAAAACTAGAGGCTGAGAGCTAAATTAGGATGGATAGATGGTGCATGTGAGAATCAACAATGCCCACAGTAAATCAATGAGAATAATTAGATCATTTAGGGAAATCATGCAGAATGAGCAAAAAAGAGAATCTCTAAGAAATACTTTTGTTTCAGAATTTTATACATAGGAATGACCAACAAAACAACAGTAATCAATCAGTGAGGAAATCAGGAGTGGTACAGTTGCCAAGGAGTGAAGAATTTCAGAAAGCTTTATTGTTCCCTATCATTAAAAGCAATACAGAGATCCACTAAGCCCGGGCCAAGACCTTTGCTAGACACTGAGACTATAAATTCGAATACATCATCATGCTGAACATCACAGAGCCATATACAAATAAGCAGTGACATAACAAAAGAAGAGGAAAGGTGGAAAACAAAATTGGGATTCAGCATAATTACCTCAAGGAGGAAGAAACTGACTGACTTCTCAGTGAGGATGAAGCCAGTCTTCAGATACTGTGGCACCTAGCAGGCTTTGTCTCCTAAAATGGTGTGTAAGCCACTTGAATCCAAAAATCAGAACTTTTTCATAATCAACTCCTGAGTACTACTTAGAGTTCAGTGGGTTAGTATACATGATGGGCTGAAATTCAGCAGCCTCCGTGAAAGTGCACAGATGGAAATAGATCATTTACATTCATGTGTTATTGCTTTTAAATTTTAATCCCACCCAGAGTGGAAAGGAGTCTGCATTTAGACCAGACCCCTGGAGAAGCTGGACTCTTCCTGTTTGGCATCAGTCCAACAAATCTGTACACTGCCTCCCTGCACGCAGGACCTCCCTGCTATTGTTCTGACCCTGTGCCATTATGCAGACTGGAGAGCAATTGAAAGAAGCATTTATTACTGCCTTGAATTGAAATCCAGAAGCCAGAATTGTTCAGGAGCTAAAAGTAATTTATTCCTAAGCTTTCATTTTTAGTAAGTTGAGATGATTTCCCTCCTCCTGGCTTTCCTTCTTCAAGTTCCACTGCAGGTGTGTCAGAGTTTTGGGACTGGTTCAGCTGCAGATGGTTTCAAACAACTGCACCCACCTAAAAACTTACACAACCCCAAGCTTTCCCTTTTTTCACAAATGGTTTTATCAGTGTATTTCAGAAGTAGAAGTTCATGTTCCACAGTCAAATGCACAAAATCCTGTAAGTATTATGCTTACAACTGAAGATTTAGTTACAAACCTGTCCCTTAGAAGTGCTACTTTCAGAGGAAGAGGGAGTTTGCATAAACCAAAGACAGAGATAGAAGAACAAGAGCACAGTGATTTCCAACCAGAGATGATTTCACCCTCCAGGAGATATTTGACAGTGCCCAGAAATATCTTTGGCTGTTCCACCTGGAAATAATTTGGCTCTGCCACCTGTTCGTGCTAACTTCCACTGGTGTGAAGCCAAGGATGCAGCTAAGCATCTTAGAAGGCACAGGTCAGTGCTCCACAAAAATGAATTTTCTAGTCAAAAATGTGAATAATGCCAAGGTTGAGAGAAGAGGGCAGAGAGAAAGGAGATGGCACGGAGAGAGAAGGAATTATTTGTGTCAGGACTTTTTTTTTCTAGACAAATTAAGCCTAGTCAGAGATCATCACATCACAGGATTTGGAGGCTATCCTAGTCATTGCATAGTCTCATGCCCCATGAAATGCTGCTTTCAGATGGCAAGATGGGCTTCTGCCTTACAATTCTATTAGATAGACTTGTTTGGATCAAAGAGAAAACATGGGTACATGACTACTTGATAAGGTTACAAAATCATCTCCCTTGTGCTGTGATGAAAAAGAGATACCCCTCAAGCTGGCAACAGAGGGAGATGGACTGCATGAGAAGACAACGAAAGAGAAAATATGCTTAATGTTCCATTTGGAAAGCAGTGCCTGCTGGATGCAGCTTAGAGTCAGAATTATAGATTTAAGAACCAAACAAGAAAATGGTCCCTGACCTTCAGGGAATGCTAAGAAACACATGCTGAGGATCCCAGGGAATGATTTTTGATGCAAAAACAAGCTTCTTGCATGTGTCAAATGGTACTGTGTGTGTGTGTGCACGCGTCTGTGTCTGAAACATTGCTATTCCTTTTTAAATACAAGAAAGTGTTTGAATTATCTTGTAGGCTCCCTCAGGCGTTGGCTCATCTGGTTGGCCACACTCTCAGCTGGAATTCTTGCTTCCCAGAGTCTCTCACTTTCTGTTACTCCAGGATCTGCTATTCTAAGAGAAGGTGTGGGGATCCCCTTTTCATTGTAGCTCACTAGGCAGCACAGACCTTTGCAGAGATTTCAGGAACTCTATTGCCAAATCACAGTGAAAGAAACAGGAAGTTGAGAAACAAACAAGCTTGAGTTTAAATTCTAGCTACGATCCTACCCTAGCATATGGCCTCAGCAGCATCTGAAATTCTCCCAATCTCAATTCATTAACAAATAGATGAAGAACGGCAATTGTAAGAATCAGCTGAAACAATCTATTTAACTCAACCAGCACAATACCTAACTCATGGTAGGTAGACATTCAGATTGCTACTTTTGTGATGAATATTATTTTTCAAGATAAAAGTCTAAAAAATAAGAACACTTTTCTTTACCTTGATTGCTTTCAGTTTCTACTTTGAACCAAGCTAAGTCAACCACCAACCTGAGAAGTATTCCTTGCTATTCAGAGTGGTGACAAAGATACATTCCACACATAACATAGAGGAAGAGGGGTTAGAAATTTACACAAGAGATTTTCCTGTATAAATCAATTTTAGAGTCTGTACATGTCTGACCATATTTTTTCCTGAATCTCTTCATGATGGAGGAAATAGAGTAAAACGTCTTTAGTTAGAGCAGATGGAAAGAGATGATTCATATGAATGCATAACCTGTCAAAGGTAAAGACATTTTCTTATACTCAAGCACATTTAATATCTGGAGAAGAAGAGCACATATCATTTTTCCCTTTATGTGTCTACCCTTCCTACCACTTAGCAATGACCCTTCAGTTCATAATAAAGTCTAAATGTTCTGGAGGGCAGTTGAAGAGAATGCATATGGTTGCACCTTAATACTCATGAGGATTAGTCTCGGGATCTCTAGAGTATACCAAAATCCACAGTTGCTCAAATTTCCTCTATAAAAATGACATGATATTTGCATATAACCTTGATATGCTCTCTAAATTACTTACAATACCTAACACAATGTAAATGCTATGTAAATAGCTCTTATGCTGTATTTTTTATGAAATAATGACAAGAAGGAAAGCCTATGAGTGTTCAGGAAACAGCCAGTTCTATTTTCAAATATTTTCAATCCAAAGTTAATTTTCAGATGAGGAATCCACAGATGCAAAAACCGGACTAAGCGAAAAATAAAATACACTAAATATTTCAACAGTATAGATGCTAAAAATATAGAAAATATTGTTTTACTCTAGGAACCCAATGGCTCAGTCTGAATATCTAAGTACTGACATTTTAACAACTCCTAACTCCAAGCATCTTTCAAAACCAAAGCAATAAAGGAAACCTCTCTGCAGGCCTGGAAGATGCTGAAATATCATGCATAAATGTGATCCCTGCCTCCAGAACCTACTAACTGAATTTGGCAAAGTTATTTAAGTCTTCCAAATCTTAGCTTCACATTTTCAATAACAAATATTCTCAGCTACTTAGAAGGGTTATTTGTGGATACTACAGAAGAATAATGAATATAAAATATTGTGATGTCCTCTGATTATAGATGTATCTTAGCTATTTTATATTCCCATTGCATCTTTTCTTAGAAAAGTTACACAATTCACCTGAGACTTCATCTCAACTCCATCTAATGACTCATTGTTAGTCTCTACACATTCCCCTAAAATAAACCTATTTTGCACAATCCCACATCATGAAGGAAAGTGTTTATCTGCCAGACGCTGACCACTGCCCAAGAAAACTTGAAAACAGAACTCTCCGGGCCAACATCTACCAACTATGATTAACCTTCTTCTATGAATGACTATCTCCGTCATCCCTCATCTTTTTGGAGTGTTTGGGACCCTTCACCTCACTAACCTCCTAAAGGCAGTTTTCCTGATAGATTATCTAATTCAAATACGCTCAACCCCAATACAGGGTTTCATGGATCCCTTCAGTCCAGACTCGGGCAATTTCCCATGCTGATACTAATTTTTGTCAAGCGTGTAGTGTCTGCAGTCAGTTCAGGAAATATCAAGTCTTCAAAATGAAGAATGCCTATATTTCAGAGCATTCCATAATACCATAATTGTATTCTTCAGATATAATAAGTTCCACAAACATTTGTTGAAGAGATACCAAATTTTAACAGTCTTCAATATGGAAAACGAAGGTCTCCTGCCCAAACAAAATGTACTTTGCATATTTGAGGGAAACCTTTCATAAAAATCAATCCCTCTGTCACACTAATCAGAAGCTGGAATCAACAAGGCACTGCTACTTAGAGGTCAAGGAGAGTCTCTGAGAGCGTGACATTTCAGCTGAAATGAAGGATCAGAAGGAAAAGGGCATGAAGAAAAATGCACAGTATTTCCATGCAAGGAAACAGTAAGAAAAGAATCCTGAAATGCAAGGAACAGTGTCACTGGAGTTCATGGGTGAGCAGCAAGTCTGGAGGTGAGGTCAGACCAAATAAGGTCAGCAGGCCCAGGGAAGTAATTGTACTGTATTTAAAAACAGCACATGAATTCATGGAAACGTGCTAAGTGGGGATGTGGGATAAACCAAATCACATGTTGAAACATCCTCCTTGGGCTTCAGTGGAGAATACAGAATAAAAATTTGGCACATGGTTTGGCCTCTAAATTATTTCAACAGTCTACAAGGTTGAATTTTCTCATTTATATTTATTCCAGTTGGCAGAGCTGGGAAATTAAGTTAAGCATTTTGGTCATCTTACTTGCTTGATGATATAATTTCTGCCTGATTCCCTTTAGTTCCATAATAGAGGTTTAGTCACAGTTTCAGGTAATCTCTAAAGCTTGAGCAGTCTTGGTTTCCACCTTAATCCATCCTCACCATTCTTTAAAGGAACTAGGGTTTACATAATTTAAAGGTGAGAAAATGGATAGAAAATGAAGACATTCTTATAGTTCTTCAGAATTTCTTTATTAGCATCTATGCATATATTTAACGGAAATATTGGGTGAAAATGTACAAAGCACCATGGGTATAATCATCAATAAGATTCACAATAATATTCACACTAATCTTGCTTGAATGAAAATAAACTACTGAAATGGGTGACTCTCAAAGGGTGAGTCAAAGGTCATAATAATAATAATATTTTCCTCTAACTTGAAAATGTTTCTCAAGGGACTGACAGTGGCTTCTACCTCACAGTACTCTTGTAAGAAGCAAACGTTAATAATTGTCACAGTGGTTAATAAATACCTACATGCATTATTAAACCCATGTTTATAGAACTCCTGATATCAGAAATCGGTTTTATTAGAAACACAACACCGGGTTGATTTCCTGCTTTATAAAAGGGCCTGTTGGAGCTATGAATATAGAAGCATTTCAGGAATGTATTTGTATGTGGTTTTCTATGGATAAGCAATTTCTTGGCAGATAACCTGAACTGTTCAGTACATCCTTTAGTTATACTGCACATGTTATTGTCTGATAATATTAAGGATTTTAAAATAAATTTACTTCAATGCAAAGCATTCTGAAATATATACATAGTTTTTTCATATGTACAATCCATAAACTTTTTGGAGACCCCATAGGTGTTTTAGATAGGAAAGGGAAAAGGAGCTTGGCTGTAGAAGCAGTATTAGCTTTAAAAATCTAATTTTTATATCTGGAGAGAGAGGAAGATCAATCTGAATTTGACCAAAAACAGAAAAAAGTTTTATGACCCACTGAAGGTGGACATCACTTTCCCCCAAACAAGACAGAAGTGAGGTATTAGATTGCAAATACAGTGGTAATAATAAACACAATTTATATTATGATAATTAACATTCATATTATGAATGAGCCTGCTGTTATTTTAGATGAATAATAACAACTATAAATTATGGCACATAATACTGAAAATAATTATAATGGATTTTATTGACCACTTACCTGGTGCTTGTCCTAAGCACTTTACATCTCATTTTAACCGTCAAGCAGTCTAAGGAAATAGTCTGTTTTCTCAATTTATATATAATCAAACTGGATCTTGGAAACATTATCCAAGTCGACAGAGGGACTGATATTGATACCAAAGCATTCAAATTCCAGAGTCGTGTTCATGCTGTGTGTATGACATTACTTCAGGACCACAGTCCTACGTAGGTATGCCTACCTGTCCTGAGGTGCTGCTTCAGATCTGCTTCTCTCTGCATGAGAACAGCAAGCTGTTGAGCAAAGTTCATGCTAGAAATGAGCAGCCTTCAAATGTCAGTGGCAAGGGCATGGAACCAAGTCCATTTGGTGGTAAAAAGGAGCCTCTTTCAACAGCGTGCATAGGCTGCCAACTTTTTTGCCAAGGATGCAGTCACAACACACTGGCTAAGAAGCCACACTCTTTCTGTGAGACCTGCAGTTCTACACACTTTCGGTGTACTGTAACGACTTCTAAGCATGCTGGATTTTAGTGAATTCTCTGGGGAGAGGGGAGGAAGCTTAGTAAATCCCAGTATTTTTACTGCCTTTGCCAAATTTGACATCTTTCAAAGTAACTGTGAGAAGCACGCACAATCTCTGCCAACTGCATGATTTAACAGCTATAAAATCCCTCTGAATCAAACCCATTTTGAAATAAAAAAGAACCTGCTTGAGAATTTCATTGCACTGTTGGATACCTACTCAAAGATCAATCACCTCTCTTCATTCTGTATTCCTAGTATATTTTTAAGTTTAATCTTTTTTGCAGCTTACCCATTTAGTTAAGGGTAGAATTTTAAAAAGACTGAAGATTGAGCAACGAGGAGGAGGACATAGAGTCTGAACAAAGGGCTTCTTTATATTGCATACAATAGAATTGGAAAAGATGGTCTATTTTCTTTTCAGCGCTTTCCCCAATGGTTCAGTACCTAGTATCTCAAAACTTAGGTGTCCTTTCCCCCAAGGAAAACAGTGTATCTCTGCAGGCTGCCTACTAGGATAAAACAGCTGTGTTTCCTCCTCCACAGGGAATTTCTTCAGATGAAAGTCTATTTGTTTAGGGTGAATATGATTGGGTGAGCAGAAGACTAAACACATTGCTTATGATTTGGCCTCCAATGACAACTGGAGGAAAAATGTGTTCATAAAATATGGCATAAAAGCAATTAGCTATCTTGAAACCGAAATCCATGTTGCAAAGAAAATGCTGGCTATACAGAAATATAAAGGTGTGAACAACACCAAGTCTCACAGAAATAAAAATAAAATTATTTTAATTTGGATTTCTATTTAGATTTAATATATAAGGACTAGAACAAATTCTGAGTCTCACTAATGCAAATGTCTCAGTTATAACATGTGCACAATACTTCACTCATGCAGATACATATATACTGCATAAAAAAGAGATAAGGAAGGAGGAAGCTAGATGGGGAACATGGGCAAGATGGGTAGTATCACTATGCTCCCAAATCTGCATTGTGAAATTTGTTCACCTTATATAATAATAAAACAATTTAAAATAAAAAACATGACAAAACAGAGATTTATTACAAAGTTATTTTAAAGGACTAAATATATTCTAAAGGTAAGGTATGAAGTAAATTTCCCTTAGGGTAGGATTCCAGTTAGAACTACTGTTATATCCCTTCCCTTCCCAGAACAGTCCCCAAAAGAATCATATCTAGAAACCACTCATAAACCATAACAATATAGATGACACTCTCTGACTTGGATGACAAACAGCCTTCTCTTACTAGCCTAAATGGAATTCAATAGTGGCCAGTTTTCTATGTGTACCCATTCCTGTGAAATTGACTTAGAACTCCCACAATCAGGAATACATCACAATCATGTCAGCGTTAAGAAAATATTTTTGAAACAGTGCATAGTCACACTCCACAGGTGCAAAATTTTCACTAATCATTACACAAAATGCATCAAATTATGTCATCACATGCTACCTGCAACTTGTAAAATTCACCACAAACTGGAGTGTATGTATATGACTGTAAAAACTATGGTTTGTGTAGTTTGTTTTCTAAGATTGTGTTTTGGGTCCGCAGTCCTCAGTTTGGAAACGTCAAGAGGAAAAACGAATCTTTAAATAAACGATGGGTTCTTGGGGGCACCGCTCCCCAAAGAAACTAAGCATGCAATTTTGTGGGACCCTGATCAGTTCCCATGAGGGTGAGTTGATATAAAACATGCAGCCTGGCCATTCTCTGCTGTTTGGCTCCCTGTTTCACCATGTGATTACAATCATTCTTCACAATGCACTGCCATTCACTATCAGACACTCACTGGGACGAATCAAAAGCTGTCATCACACACTTGGACCACAGAACTGTGAGCTAAATAAACCTATTTTAAAATTCCCCAAGGTTTTTGTTTGTTTGTTTTGCTTTTGTTTTTGGGGGGAGGGGCTTTTGTGCGTGTTTTTTCTGCATCTAATTGCTGTTACAGCAAAGCAAATCAACTAATTCAGGGTGTGGGTGATGTGCACATGTCTATGTTGAGCAAGCAGTGTCATGGGAAAAATCTAGAAATCAAACTAAACTGCCCAAACATATTAAATATGAGTTGCTAGTAGGGAGACCTAAAATCACAATAATGAGAATTATGAGTATTATTAGTAAACAATTAGTATAAACCACAATCATGATTATACTTATATATTAGCAATGTCTGCTCCAAGGTCTAAGAATAGAAGAACAGAGGAGGCTGCTTTGGCTGCCCCGAAGCTTAGAATCTAAGATATGATATTTATCAGTGACGTATATTTGTTCCTGCACTTCTCCACTTCCTCACTTGTCAGAGACAAGGAATGAGTTTCTGACACACTGAAAAATATGATAAGGTTGTAAAGTTTTATTTAAAATCATAGCAGCTAGGGCCCCGCGGAGTCCTAAAGTCCTTACCTTGCACACACCAGGATCCCATATGGTGCCAGTTCACGTCCCAATGGCCCGCTTCCCATCCAGCTCCCTGCTTGTGACCTGGGAAAGCAGTCGAGGACAGCTCAAAGCCTTGGGACCCTTCACCCGTATGGGAGACCCAGAAGAGGCTCCTGGCTCCTGGCTTCAGATTGGCTCATCTCAGGCCATTGCGCTCACTTGGGAAGTAAATCAGTGAATGGATGATCTTTCTCTCTATTTTCCTCTCTGTATATCTGACTTTCCATCAAAAAAATAAATCTTTTTTTAGAAATCATAGCAACTAAATCAGTTGTTACTACTTTTCTTAGTTACCATTTCTGAGCCTTTTGGCTAACATCAAGTGTACTCATGGAGACCCAGAAGAAGCTCCTCTCTCTTAGCTTTGCATCAGCTTAGCTGTGGTCACTGAAACAATATGTGGAGTGAACTAACGGATGGGAGACCTTCTCTTCATTTCTCCTCTGTTTGTAAAATCTGCCTCTCAAGTACAATTCTAAAAAGATCAACTATACTATTTTCCTTAGTTTATGCATGATGACATGGATTGAGGTAGGGTAGGTCACTTGTTCTTGGTTCTTGTTCTTGGCAAGTGATGGAAGTGAAATATGAACCACCACTACCTAAAGCTAAATGATGCACTGGATACTGAATACCAAGCCCAATGCCCAAAACATTGAAAATGTTGCCAGACTTACTAATAACATAGTGCTAATGGGAATGGAAAATGTTACTGTCACTTGTGAAAAGTTTGGCGGCCTGATAATTTAAATATATGCATAGCATATGACCAGGTAGTTCCACTGCTATGTATTTACATAACAATTGAAAGTTTTTATTCACACAAAACTTAGACATAAATATTAGATGCTCTAAATTAGGCAATCTAGAACAATTGGACTAGTCATTGGTCAGTGGATAAACAAACTGTGATACATCCGTACAGCAGACTCAATAACAAAATGAACTGAACTACTGGTAAACCCAGTAAAATGGATCAACATTTTGTTTATTTTGCTAAGTAAGAGACACAAAGAACACCTAAGGATGATGAAACTCTTACATATCTTAATTTCAGTGGTAGTTAGAAAATGTGCTTTGTCAAAACTCACAATTCTATAATGAAAAGTGTAAACTTTACTGACAAAACTTCTCTTTCTAGCATTACATAAATTATTTGATTTCTCTCAAATTCTGTCAAAGAATTTGCATCCTCCACTTGTATTTCCATAGAACTGTAATTAAAATCAGAGATTGATGAATGCCATTTGAAGTACACTGCAAATAGAGGGTTATTAGAAAATAATTTGTTGGTTTATTCTCTCAAACATTTATACAAATACTCACAGGAGACAGCCTATTAAAATGATGGATTAACACAGCAATCATGTGACCAAGAAGCCAATAAGTTAATTAAAGTTTGTTCATTCATTCTATTTTATCTCATGAGGAAGAAGTTGACTAAATTGAGCACAGTAAAGAATTTTGTATCCAATTTGATTTGCCTTCCAAATTTTAAATGTTCTTAGTTTTTTTCCACATGCTTATATAAGATTTAATACTTAGAAAATACAGCAAAATAGAAAGATACTTTAACAAAACTCCTCAGACCTTTTAAATCTTACAAATATGACTTAAGATGCTGCTGATAGAAACATTATCCACAAGCCACTTAGAACATTTGATTACCGATTTACATAAGCAAGGCACCAGAAAATAATGAATGTAGCATTCAACTTTGAGAACCCTTTTTTGGAACTGAAAATTAGTACCCTGTCAACTTCAGCCCAAGAATTCCAGTGATTCAAAAACACTTCTGTCCTATGTTACAAATAAAAAAAAATCATATAGCACTACACGCGTCAATGAAGTAATCTTTTAGGATTTGATTATGAATTGCTATTTTGACTCTTGAATTCTAACTGACTTATCACACGATGTTTAAGACAATGTCTTGATGCATAAGAAAAAACATTTTGATTTATGACAATTTCACACATTACAATAGTGTTGTTTAGAGTTGTGCAGCCCACTGCTTGAACATGAAAAAGCAATTTAAAAGGTCACTGCAATTTTAAATGGCCACTAAAGTTCGGATTTTTAGTCTTCTTCTGTGTTTCTGTCCTGATGGCAATTTGTGTTTGCTCTCATTCTCAGAGTGAAGGTGAGAGATCAACCCAGGATATGTCTAGTCTCAAATACACCTTACACATTGTCATGTCATGTCATCACCAAATGCAACCCTTTCCCTAACAGGCCTTATCAATCTCTGGCAAAGAATAAAAATGACATTTCAATGAAAAGTTCATTAGCCTTGATCACTCTATCTTCTTTGTAGGAGTAACCAACAATCTGAAATAAATGTTTAAACACTTAAGCTGCCAATCACAAATATTCTATGTGGAAGAATAGAAAAAAAAGATTTTATCAGTAAATACTGTGTTTAGCAGGAGAGGGCCACAATAGCACGTAGAATTCTTCAGTAACTACTCTGTTAATGTTATGTCACAAGCTAATTGGAGTTACTGTTTTGCAGCTTGATCTATCAATTTGAAGTGTTTTTTTGTTTTGTTTTGTTTTTTGTTTTTTTACCAAATTCAGATATTAGTATTAATGGGGAGGGCAAACTTTTCTTTACAGAATATCAAATCATATTTTTATTCTAGGATTGTTCATTAAAAATAGTAGGGTCATATGAGAAAATTATTTTTGAGAAAATATAATCCAGGGTTATTTTTGATTTGTCAAAACATATCAAATATTCAAACATCTTTCCTTTTCACCCTAAAAAGGTAATTCTATAATTTAAAATCGTCCTATATTATAAGCTTATGTAAACTGGTAGCAACTACAAAAAATGTTCTTCATTTAAATCATGGCCTTTTTCCACATTTGAACAAGTATGCTTTAGAAGATTGTAGTTTTCCTATTGCTCTTTTTAATTTTTTTGACTTCTGCGTGGTACAAGTAGGATATGTGAAGCAGTTAATTATTCCTCTGGGTGTCCTTGGATCTCTGAAAGTGAAACTTGCTACCCCTTTCACGTTATAGCTCAGTGAGGGATTCTAACAATTTGACACCACCACAGAATAAAAGCAGTAAAATTTTTAAAGTATTTTTTGTGTGATTTTCAAGAATTTTTTTTCACAAAATGCATGTCTGTGACTTTTTAGCAGACCCTTCCCATTCAGATATTTTTTGGCACCTAAGCAAATTTATACTTTAGTTCTATTTTCCACAAACATTTTTGAAGTTCCTTCTATACTGATGCATACATGCTACCTGTATCTGGCCACTGAACTGCATTTTCTTCACAGCACAACTGGGTGTTTCCCACAGTTGAGGTTGGCTTCAGGTGACTATTGGGCCTTCAAGCCTCTAAGAGCCTTCATGCCTGCATAGCATGATGTCTCAGCTGGAATTTAACGTGTTACTATCTTGTTTTGTGACCTTTGACAAGTCTCTTAACCTTTCTGAGAATCTCTTAACATTTCTCCAGTCCCAGGTTTTGAAAAGTATGGATAACAATAGACAGAGTGCTTGTCTTTCAGAGGTTGTAGGAGGACTAATTAGCTAATATTTGTTAAGAGCTATATAAATGCTAAGTATTATGATTATTCTTGATTCATGTTAGCATCACAAAATGTCAGTGTGTTGAGTGGGAGAGGAAGACAGGTTTATAAGACCCTAATGAAGTACGACTCTTTAACAAGTTTCTCCCCTTCAGTGAAATTACTAGAACTGTGTTTAGTTACCTTCCATTATTACCAGAAGGTAGCAATTAGCTCATTTTAGCTGATTCATACAGCTGCAATTCACAATTTTTTTTAAGGACCAGAAGATTCAAAGAGACCTCAGAAGACAATCTGCAAATCATTGAATTACAGTGATCTTTGATTGCTCCTTAGGGTATAAAATCTATATTTGCTTATTTTGAGCTAAATTTGCTCTGTGCAGGACAAAGTCAGCATCAGGATAGCCCAAGAAAACTGGATGTTTCACTGACCGCCTGCCTATGTTCAACTATGGAGCCTGGCTGATTACTCTGGACCCATTTGTCAGTCATTTGCAACACTGTTTTTTACAAAGTGTTGAGCACTGGACAGGAAGATTTCAACAAATAAATATACAAGTAAATACATAAAGGGAATGGAGTTTTTAGTTAATTGTTTTATAAATATGCAAAACGATACTTGACTCCCAAGGGCCTTCTGTTCCCTTCATCACTGCACATATTTTAGTGTTTACCAAGCAGGATACGTTCATGTCTAAAGAGACCTAGCATCGTGAATGCATTCTTGGTTTCAAAGCAAAGATTTCTTATTTTAAAGAAAAAATATTTTATCACATATCTCCAGATCAATATAACAATTTTAATAGCCTTCTCAGAGCCAATATGTGTCCTCTAGGATTATCATATTTCCTTAAAATTATACATTACTTTATTGGCATTCTAAGACAAATAATCACCAATCATGGTAGGTTGCTGGACATCATTGGTTTATACATATATTTACATTCAGTACTTGATAGTCAAACACAGCAACTTCTCAAATCTCTTCAGATAATAGTGCTGTCAACATGCCTCAAACACCAAAAGAGAGATAGGAACTTCACACAGAGGCTCATGCAGCAAAGGGAGATTAGGAAAGTGTGTGCTTAGTTGGATCCATGTTTCCTCACTCTAGATCAGCTCCCCCCTCACACTGAAAAAATCAAGATGCCTACAAAGTTTCACAGAAAATTTTTTCTATATGACAACTCAGAGTTGAACAATAGCCAAAAACAAGTTTCTGCCGAAATCATATTGTAGATTTTTTTTGCCATAACACTCTTTGAAGTCAATTTACATGACTAATTGGCACCAATTTTGTCTAAAGCAACACTTGTAACAGTCATTGGTTAACAGGTAACAACGCATCAACAGATAGATGCATGTTAATAAAAATCCAACATGAGTCTGTGAAAGGTAATAGCATGAGTCGATGTCATGATGTAATGATTTAGAAGACAAAGACTTTCAAGTTGAACAAATGCATCACTCCCACATGCACTTACGTTTCTTTTCCTTAAAAAAAAAAAAAAATAGTAAGTGGTATTTGTCTTTTTCTCTTCCCCCTGGGTACTGTTAGATTATTATAAAATGTTATTTTACAGAACCAGGTATGATACATCAATTGAAACAACTATATCATCATTTCAAGCTCAACAGGCACAAAATATGTCTCTTATGTGACAATTCCCAGATTGTTACAAAACAGACACAAATCAGCTGAAAAGCTTACACTTATTCAAATCTAAGAAAGATTTTCTTGTCAATAATCATGTATGGATTTTCCCCGACTGAGTTAAACAAAAGGAAGATCCAAAATGCTCTGGCAATTTATTTTTGACTTCATTTACCACTCCACAGAAATAGAGTTAATATTATACGGTACCAATATATTCTGAACAGAGTGATACTCTAAGTACAGCTATGACCTTTTCCCCTGTAATTAGTTCCAACTGAAATTAGATTCAGTAAAAAGCATGGCTCCAATTAGAGCTAAATCAAAACAAAACTCAAGGCTTGATTTCATATAGCAAAATTGAAAAAAAAAAAAAGGTGGAAGAAGAAGGAATCTTCTTCAAATTTAGCTCAGCAGATTGAACCAGATGGTAAATCCTTTGAACTCTAGCTTTTTTTAAGCACATTTATTTCCATACAGGCCTATGATAATATTTTCTATGACTCACAGGGATTTTATAGTTTCACCTTGGTTGACCAGTTTTCCAATACTGTGCAAACAGCAGATCAAAAACCTTCACAGCTCTGACCTAAGGAAAAATACATTTTCTCCAGGAGAAAATAAGTGAAATGGTAAGTTTTTTTGAGGACAGCATTATGGAACAAAGTTGAAATAATGAGTTACTAGAATGTTTTTAGTATTTGTCTGCTAACTTGCTCTTTGTATTTCCTCAACACACAAATGAGCCTATAACATCAAATTTTTTTCTAAATTAAGTCCCCTTATCTGTAAAACAAACATATAAAAAGAAAGCAAATAGTAAGACTAAAACCTGATTCAAAAGACATCCTATAAATATGAGTTTATGTATCTTTGTTTTCTGAACTAGTGTTGGGACACCAAGTAGGAAAGTGTATAATCTACATGAATACAGACTTCATGAAGTATGAAGGTCATTTCAAAGAGTCTATTAAGGGCAACTGCCCCGGTCTCTGCCTGCTATCTGGTGGGTGTGGCTTAGAGCTTACCTGCCTATGACCTGAGGCACAGGTTCCAGGCCTACACATGGAGTGTGACCTCCAACACGAACAGAAGGTCAGGGGGAATACACATGGAACATGACCTCTGACATGACCAGAAGGTCAAGGAAAACAGATGTATGGCATAGCCAATTACAGTGTCTTTAGCGGATGGGGGGCCTGCCGGAACATGCCCTCCCGTCCTCCCCTTCCTTAATGTTTATAACCCTGGAATTTGTGTGCTGAATAAATGGACAATCCTCACCAGCTTGTCTCTGGTGGTTCTTAAGGCCGAAGAACACTGCCAAAGAACACTGCTGCCTCACTCTGGTGACCTCAGGGACCTGCTGGCAGTATTATACCACAAGAGTCCATGAAGAGTGAAATTCAAAAAGTTTAGGAGCCTACTCAGCAAGAAGCCCACATCAACATCAGAGTACCAAGATTCCCAACTCCAGTCCTTTGCAGTTCTCCTAATTCAGACCTTGGCAGGTAACAGTGATAGGTCAAGTAAGTACATTCTTGCCACCTATGTGTGACACATGGGTTGAGTTCCTGGATTCTGGTTACAGTCCAGAAACAGTTGTTGCATTTGGGAGTTATATGTATGTAACCCAGGTGATGCACTGATGCCTGACACAGTTCTTGCGCCCCATACAAATTGCAGTACACATATGAAATAGCCCTGCATGGTTATCAAGTGTTAAGACACTTTAATATGAAGATTCAGTCACAATCCACGAAATATTCAGGTGAAGCCTAGGGTGGAAACAGTTTTTAACAGATGATGGAGGAGACAATGGGGAGCCATGACAGCTCTAGGATCAACAGCCCTGCAAGGAGCTACAGTGCACTTTTCTTTTTGAAATTCCTCTCAAAATTAAAGGTCTTTAAAAACCACAGAGGAGTTCATTCCTGAACTTGCATAGAAAAGTTGAGGCCCTAGAATGGATTGGCATGTCCACGAGAATGTTCCTCCTCCTAGACCTCCAACTACAAGTCTCAGAAGGATGAGAAATTCCAAGAACCCCAGTTTAGACGTCAGTAGACCTTCCACAGAAATCTCCCATTGCTATGGCTCAGCTCCTACCTCCTAACCCCTCTCACAGTATAAATATCCAAACAATAAATATTATTGATCCAACTCAGAATGAGTAACTAACTCTGGTCCCACTCTCTCTGTCCAGTAAGGGAGGACTACTAACACAAAATGGCTCTCAGATATTTAGCATTTGAGAAGGCAACTATTGATCACATCCCATGTGTAAAGATCAGAAGTCACTGCTCAACAGATATGAAAAATATCCCCTCCATGATTCCTCTGATGCAAAAAGAATCTACTTTCTTCAGAAACAGCTTTTTCCATCTGGGGATAGTTCTACATAGTTCTTTCTGCCTCTGAGTATTTTAGGGACTACATGAAGCCATTGCCTTGTAAGGTAACACAGATGATATCCGCTGCCTCTCAGAATTTCAATAAGTCATTACACATCTGTAATCATTCGAGTTTCTTGAAATTTCACCATTTGATGTGATTTTGACTACCAATGCAGATGAGCAAAATAGCTTGAAGAATTGCACTGTTCTTCAATGCCTGTTGGGATTGCAATATTAATGGTTATTTCAGACATGGCAAATCTCTGTATTACTTAGCTAATTAGGGATGATAAAGATGGAAAGAGGTTCAGCTCTGTCATTTTATTCTGTTTGCTTCTCCATTTTGTTTTCTACTTTTTTCAGAATACAGTGTTTATTAGGGTTCTACATTTTAAAGAACTTTCCTTGTTCAAACCTACTTTACAAATCAAATCCATTTTCTGTAGGCCAGACACTGTCCATTCAGGAAACTAACTTATTAATGTTTGTGAAGAGCCTGAGACAGGGGCTTTGCTCCCATTGTTTCCAGGTGGGAAACAAGAGGCTCAAAAGTGTTAAGCAACTTGTCCATATGGTCACATAGCTCAAACTGGAGAGATGAGACTCAAAGTAGACCCTTCTATCATCAAAACATGTGTTTTTCAGTCCCATGTCAATGCTGTTCTTCCCCCTACTTGCCACTGGATCTAAAAAGAAAATTTTAGAAGAAAATTTTGTATGACTTCACTTGGCGGGGCAAGTGATTTACCTCATAACAGTGACAAACAAGACAAATCAAAAAAGGGGGGGGACAGAAACGGGGGAATAGAAACAAAGAAAGAGGCAAAGAATTTTAAAACCTATTTAGAAGTCAAACTAATGAGCAAAAGATGTGAATAACCACCATAATTACCTAATGGGGCAAGCATGGCAGAGACGCACGTTAAATAACCACCAGGGATACTGCCATTTCATATGAGTGTGATTCAAGTCTTCACCGTTCTACTCCTGATCCAAATTCCTGTCAATGCCCCTGAGAGAGCAGTAGATGACGGCCTAGGTGCTTGTGCCCCTAGTACCTTTATGGGAGACCCAGATGAAATTCCAGGTGCCTGGCTTTGGTCTAGCCCAGCTGTGGCTCTTGGGGCTATCTCACAGTAAACCAGCAGATGGATAATGCTCTCTTTTTTCTCTTTTTCTCTTTTTTCTTTTTCTCTTTCTCCTTTCCTCTCTGCATCCCTCCCCTCACCCTCTCCATGTCTCTTCTTACCACTTAAAGAATATCTAATATCACATACTTATCCTTACATTTATTTGTGTTGAAATATGGAAAGATTTCTGTCCAGGTGCAAAGAGTAGAATTTATTGACCACTATCCATGCTTAGTGTTTCACATGCACTCTCTTGTTTAATCTTAGCAATCTTTTAAGTCAGAGAATATAGTCACCATTTTACAGATGAACAAATTGAAGCCAAAAGAGTTTAACAGCAAGAATTGTTCAGTTACTAGCCACTAACAGTGGTTCAGACTTGTATTGCTTCTCATGCAGTAGGAAAGTCTGGGATAGGCAGCAGATGTGAGTACACAGTCAGTGTTGCCAACAGGGACTCCAACTCACTGTTATACCATGGCCAGTGAGTGGCTTTTATCCTTCCACTTTCAAGATGGATGATGCGCGAGCCTCTGGGTTTTATAAATGTATTCCTGCTAGGGATATAAGATAATACAGAAGAGAAAAAATAAACAGAAAACAACCATACCAGCCAAGTGTGTCTTTTTTATCAGAAGGACCAAATGTTTCCTAAAATTCACACCCAAAACTTACTTTCTTTTCCAAACTGTACCATGCAACCACTTATATCAGTAAGAAAAGCCAGTGACCTGATTACTCCAAGATGAGTACTGCCCTCATTGAAGCTTTAGCATAAGATGTGACACAAAATAAGTACTATGAATTTAATAAATCAATAAAGTAATGAAAAACTGAAGAAACTGGAACTAGCTATTGGGTAGATAAATAGAATTATTTAACACAAACATAAATGATCTAAAATGCCCACCAAGGAAATGGTATTGTAATTCCCTTCTGAAATTTTCTGATTTGCTTTCTTTTTCTCTTGTAACAGTCCTCAAAGACACACATTTCCAAATTCCAGACGATGTTTATGATTATCACAAAATTGTCATGGTTACTTTTAAAATATTAGCATTAGTAATAAGAAATTCAGTTATCAGAAAACAGACATGACAGCCTAATCAATTTAATTCTCCTGTGGGTTCCTGGGTCTTTAAGGCACAAGGCGGAAAAAAAGGCCAAGTCTTAAGCCAGCATTCACAGATGCTCAATGTGGGTTACATTTAGGAACCTCAGACTGTTACAACTCTGCTACTTAACCTATAGTCTCTGTAAAGAAACTACATTCACAGACACAGCATGGTAGCCTAGTTCCTCGCTTTGCACAAGCTGGGATCCCATAAAGACGCAGGGTCTAATCCCAGCAGCCACGTTTCCCATCCCGCTCCCTGCTTGTGGCCGGGGAGGGTAGTCAAGGATGGCCCAAAGCCTTGGGATCCTGAACCCACGTGGGAGACCTAGAAGAGGCTTCTGGCTTCAGACCAACTCAGCTTCAGCCATTGTGGCCACTTGGAAAGTGAATCATCGGATGGAGGGTCTTCCTCTCTGTCTTTCCTCCTCTCTGATTATCTGACTTTCTAATAAAACATAAAATAAATCCTTTTTTAAAAAAGAAGAAATAAACTGCATTCACAAAACTTTCATTTCCTCATAATGTAATAACCTATAGTTGCTGCTTTGTTTTGACAAACGGATCTGGAAACGCATCTGTACCTCAGGTAACAGAACCACTAGCAAAAGAACATGATTCCCCAGTACATGCTGACAAACTAGCACTAAACTGTAACGTGGGGACTGTCTCTTGTTGGCTACCTTGCTAGCATTTCTGGTTTTTATCCCTTACTTTAGTGAGTGATCTTAGCATGCTGTGTCAGCTGTTGACACTACATCCATACATCAACACAGCTGGTAACCTCCTTTGCTTGACCTTACAAGTCCTTAAATGCCAAATACCATTTTTAACATCCAGACACACCAGTTCAATTCAGGTTTGTTCTAGATGGCAGAAGAGAGAATCAAAGTTCAGCCCTTATAAAAATTCATTACTGATGAATATTGAAATATTACTAGAAAATTCATCAGTATTTTTACACATCAAGAGATCAATGTCAGCCTATTCTAGAGGAGACAAAAACTACTACACTACAAAAGAGCTATTAATTTGTTACTGTTCATCTTTAAGTCAATATGCATGTGAAAGTCAAAATGACTTATTTTTGAAGGGTCAACCAAAGATAGCAAGCAAATAGAAAATTGAATATAAAGAGTGCAGTTGTATGGGAGATTGTCCTTCTCTACAGTCTAGGCACATTCAGAGTTCATATTGACTCTACCTAAAGTACCTCTTTGCTAATCAAAGAAATGAGTATGGCCTTTTGTCGTAGCCAAAATCCACTGTGGATTCAGTAGATATCCACTGACTAGGGCAAGACTTTAAGAACCGAATCAAATAATGAAATCCTATGTGCTTCCTAATAAAAGAAATTGCTGTTTTCTTTTCATGTGGATTATGATTTGTTTAAACCCCAGTGACTGTTCAGTTTCTGCTTACAGAAGACAAATATTTGCTAATTAAGGATAAGAACAGATAAAAGGAGAAGGTCAATCTGCCTATTCCTCACTAGAAATCATACAAGGAGGCTGATACCTTCCAAAGCATCTTATAGAATTCAGAATTTCTTGTCATCTTTCATACACACTGATATCATTACCACACTTTAACCTGCCTTCCTTAGTGAGACTGTTACTGAGAGCTTTGGATGAGAGTTTCCGTCCTAGATATTATAGCACTGTCTACAGCCATATCACCCTGAACGTGCCCGATCTCATCTGATCTCGGAAGCTAAGCAGGGTTGGGCCTGGTTAGTACTTGGATGGGAGACATTGTAGCACTAACTGAATGCTGAGTATTGGATAACCTCTAGCCCATTTTCGGAAATTAGACTGCCTGAGTTTGAACAGATGATTACTGATTTCCAGTATTTTTCAACTAGTCTTTAACTGATTTCCTCTTCTATAACATGATGATATTGACAGAATGTAAATTATGGGCTTTTCATTACACCTAAAAGAATTCAGGGCCTGGTGCCGTGGCCTACTGGCTAAAGTCCTCGCCTTGCATGCATCAGGATCCCATATAGGCTCTGGTTCTAATTCCAACGGCCTCACTTCCCATCCAGCTCCCTGCTTGGTCTGGGAAAGCAGTGGAGGACGGCTCAAAGCCTTGGGACCCTGCACCCACATAGGAGACCTAGAAGAGCTCCTGGCTCCTGGCTTCGAATCAGCACAGCTCCAGCTGTTGCGGTCATTCGGGAAGTGAATCATCAGACAAAACATCTTCCTCTCTGTCTCTCCCTCTCTCTCTCTCTCTATTTTTATTGACTTTGCAATAAAAATACATCTTTAAAAAAAAGAATTCAACATGTGAAGTGTTTAACATAATTCCTTGGTACTTAATACTCAATATGTCATAGGTACTTCCTATTTTTCTCTCCTATCTCAAGAGGACTGGAAAAAATCAGTCCTGATAGGAGATAGCTCTCCTGCAAACATGCTGGTCCTATGACAGGGGAACAGAGGAAAACACTGGGACTCAACCAATGAATTCAGAGTGCAAACAGTCCCTAAAAATACAGTGACAAGCTGGCCACAAGGCCACATTATTGTGCTAGGAGGCTTACATTTGTGACCTTTCTATTTATCACTATATCAAATGCACTACCCAGATCCCCTTTGTAAACTTCAGCTCAAAACTATCTCAGGGGTATCTCACAGCTTTTAGGCCAATACACTTGCATAGACTGGCTTCTCCTTGTTACCCCTTTAAGGCAATGGTACAACAATTTACCCCAGTAAGCACCATCCTTGATATTTCTTTTCCTATACTAAAATAACATACTAAACTACTGAAGTTTTAAAATGTGTCATGCTTTGTTTTGACCATGTCTTCATACTTCCTGTTCACTACACCTAGAAAATGACTCCTGCCCCAGTAGCTTCACTTACTTCATTAACTTTCACATTGGAATGAAGAAACTACTTCTTCTAGAAATACCAATCGTTTCAAATGCAAAAGTCAAGATTGCACATATAGTAAATATGAGAATGAACAATTTTCATAAATATCAACAGTCATAAGATTTTATTATAAAAAATTGACAATAATCAAAATGCTAACTATGGAAATTGTAGCAAATCTAAATCCTACAAAGAATAACATTTTCTTCTCAAAATAAAACAATTTTGGAAAGTTTCTCATAAATAAAAAAACAAATGATAGAATACTGAATGAAAATCTCATAGTCTTTAGCAATATGAAATCAGTCTTTACAGAGAGTGATAAAGTAATCACAAAATATATAAATATAGCAACAGCTGATTTACACTTGGCTTATGTAATTTTTGCTTATACTTTGAAATATATATCTGATTTCCTGTAATTAGAAAATCATGGGAGGATAAAAGGGCCACAGTGATACCCACCTTCATTTCAGCCAGTATTTATAATCAAAGAAGTCAAATTTGTAGATATGGAACCTACAACTGAGCTACTGGAAAACAGCAAATGCTTAAAATTAGATGGGTAACACTACTGGTATCAGACACAAATATAAAAGGCAGGAATGGAAACCAGTGTTCCAAGTGCAGGTTTAGAAAGCAGGGCTCAGTGAACAGGTGAAGCACTGTTGAAATGACCTAGAGAAACTCCCATGTGTCTCGAATTCCATTGATTACAATTTTCTCCATGAATCTGGGTAAGCCAGCAGTACTAAAGGGATGTGACTGAACAGATTAATTTCTGGAACCAAACAAGTTCCTAAGCTGCTAATTAGGAGCTGAGGTAAGTTTATATAAATTAGGACTGCAGAGCCAGAATTAGGGTAACTAAATTTTAGACTTGAGAATGGGTTTAATACTTCTAGACTTACTTCAATAAAACACTACTGGAACCCAATAGACAAAATTAAGCAGCCCCACATAGGCTTATTTTACCACAAATGTGCACAAGGCAAGGCACGGGTTGGCAGGAAGGAAGCATTTGGTACAGTGGTTAATTTGCCACTTAATATATGCCAATAACCCATGCTGGAGTGCCCTAGGTTCAAATCTCAACTGTACTACTGAATACTATTTCCTACTAATGCACACTTCAGGAGGCAACAGATGATGGTTCAAGTGGTTGGGTACCTGCCATACTGATTATGAATGCTGGCTCCTGAATTAAGCCTGGATCTGCCCCACTTGTTGCAGGTATTTGGACTGCGAATCAGCAGAAGGGAGATCTCTGCATGTCTTTCTGTCTCTCCTTGTCTTTCTAACCCAAGCAACATTCTTAATATTCTAAGACCTAATGAAGGGCTACCACAATAATGAAAGTATCAATTTTGTGCTGAAGGAGGGTAAGAAAGGCAGATACAGTATAAGAAAAAGTAATCTTTATGACTCTTCCTGGATAAAGAAAATATTCCACTACTCTTTAATACCTTCCAAAATGGCACTAAATAACAAACACCCTGCTTGAAGAGAACAATTACCCAGTTAAATTAGAGAGTGTTTTCTTATTATGGCTGCAATTAAAAATAGAGGGCAAGAGAAACTTGCCTTCGCCATTTACCACCACCCTAGGCTTTGTTGATCAACTTTATGCTCCATTTATGTCTCTATAAATCATTCCGTGGAATTGAAAGTGTGCAGCTGACATGAATATAGCCCACTTTGCAAATGAAAGACAAGAAGCAAGAAAAACTATACACAGAAGCATGAGGCTATCATACAAAAATTCTTTACAATTATTATCTCTGCTTCCCCACAAAAGTGAGATTAGTCTCTTGGTGGATGCCATGGAATTGAGGCTTTGAAATGGAGATGCCAAGCTGCAAATTACATTTCTGAATCAATTATGCCTCTATCAGAAAGGCTATAAATAACATGCAGAATTACCAGATGTGTAATTTTTTGTTACACTTGAACATTTGGCGCAGTTAGAATGTCTGAGTGAGGGACTTGGGTTAATCTGCAAATTTCACGGATTCATCTGACAAGACGGCAGAAAAATGTGGGTGAGAATCATGATGACTTTGCCTCAAGGAGACTTATCAGAACAAGTTCAACTCGGGAATTTGCCTGAATTTTTTTCTTAAAAGGATCTCAGATGGGAAATCATTGGAGTCCCTTAGTGTTACATCAGCTGAATTCTCCAGAGTCGAATAAAGGACACATTTGGTTTCAGACGAGTGACTTGAGCAAAATAAAATTCAATGATGAATTCTTCTTTTGACAGTTTTACATTGATTTTATTTTGTCACCTTCGTGGGAAGTCTAAGTGAGAAGCTATTGGACAGTTTATTATAACCTATCTCAGCATCCAAAGCTGAAACATCAAACAGTAGATAAAGGAAGGAGCTGGGGTTTATCAGGCTGCCACAGGCAGTAACCTCCCTGAGAATACCACTTATTCCCAGGTCTGTTACATCGGAGAATTTTCTCCCCCTGTGGCAAGTTAAATTTTTATTCATCTTATTTATTGGTGAACATTTATGTTATGAAATTTAGAAACTGTCAGTAATAGGGCTAAGAGAGAAATATGCCTGTGGAAGAAAATAAAGCACCCAACTTTTCCAGAGAATTTCTGGGGATATATAGGAACTACCGTTACAGCACTAAAGGAAGTCTGGTTCCCTCTGCAGAATTAGGTAAACACTATGTAATCACATAAAGTTTTATTGGTTATGCCTTGAATTGACTACCACTTGTAAAGTTTACAAACATTTTGTCTCCTGCACAACATATTTAAAATGATCAAGGAGTCTGGAGTGAGCTGATTGACTTGTGACTGTTGCTGAAGGATTATACCATTCTAATGATACGGGGGGAAATAATGGGTAGTGGCGAGAATAGTGTGGGAGGAAAGGGAGGTAGATGGGGGAAATTCCTATACCTATGAAACTCTATCACGGATAATAATAATAAAATGTATCTAAGATCATGGCATCAAAAATACAACAGTTGGGTTTGAATCAGACTGAGTTTTCTTATCTATAAAAATAGATACAATAATTTCACTTTTCAGTATTGAAGTTGGCTTGGATAAAGCTTGAAAAATATTTAGCATAGTTCTCTGTCTATAACTGCTAGTAAATGAAGTAGTTCTTAGTATGATTCAGGTTTCTTTAAAAAAAAAACTTCAACATGCCTGTTACTACATTTCTTATCTTCTATCACAAGTACCTATAACACAGCAGTTAAAAGCTTAAACTCTTAGTGAATTTTGGTTTCAATCAGTTTTAATACTCATTGGCTCCTGGAGTTACAGCAGATCATAGAATTTATCTTGGCATCTGTTCCCTCACTCATTAAATGACAATGACAGTAATATCAGAGATGATGTTTTCCTCACCTAATCAATATTTGCCTTCAGAAATGGCTATGATAAAGTAAAACACTCAGAATACTGTCTGACGTGCAACATAATAAATACTTTTCTATTAGGAATACTTTTTGATACCTATTTAACCCATTTTCCTTATAACGAGTAATTTTATGTATCAACTTGATTAGGTCTATGGGTGCTCAGAAGCTTGATCAAATGTTATTCTGGGTGTGTCTATAAAAGTATATCTGGATGGAACTACCACTTGAATGGGTTTACTAAGGAGGGCAGACTACTCTCCCTCATCCAATTGCTTGAAACACTGAATGGAACAAAACAGCCTCATGACTGTTGGGCTGGAACATCAGTGCTCTGCTGCCCACAAACTAAAACTTGCATCACTGCCCTCCCATGGTCATGTCTTCAAATTCAGACTGGAGCTGCAGCACTACATCTCCAGCATGTCAATTGTGATTTTTAGGACTTCCCAGCCTCCAAACTCAGGGGAGTTAATTCCTGGATGGATGGAGGGAGGGAGGGAGGGACAGATTGGGTTGATGGATGAATAGAAGAAAGGAAGGAAGGATGCCTAGATGGATGGATACAGCTGTGTACCCATATTTTATTGGTCCTGTTTCTCTGAAAAATCCCAACAAATACAGTATTCTATATTTTTGCACAAACTTCCACTTGCAAACTTTGTAATACCTGAGAAACATATTTACCCCTATAGTTACAAACCAGGCTAGTAAGATGGGGCCTCAGAAAATTACTGGCAGATGTCAAAAGTATGGCACTTGACAAAAGAAAACAAGAGCAAACATCAGAAAGGATGGCATGGTGGGGGTTACTGAGAATCACTCTGACTAGGCTACAGCTCCCACCGGTTTATGTCAGGGCCAAGTGTGTGCTGGGCAGAATCAGGCTGGACTGCAACACTCATTGGTTTGAGTGGAAGACAGCTCTGTTTCGCTGGAAACAGAACTGACCCAGCAACTGCAAACACCAGCATATGCATAAGCTGATTTGGCCAACAAACTGTGCTGGACCCTGTACTGGCAAGCACACACGAGACTCAGGTCTGGGATTACCTCAAAGTTTCTTTGGTGATCCCTCCAACTGAACTGCTGATCTCAGAACCCCAACCATGAAGAGAAGTACACGTTCTATGGGCTGACCATGAAGCACAAGTATCAAAGCTGAGCCTCCTCAGAGGCTCAGACGGAGCAGCGAAACAGTGGACAGTATATTCAGGTAGACATGGAGGAGGGAGAGGGAGAAGCAAGGAAAGGAGGAAGGGCAGGAGGGTGGAAAG
This sequence comes from Ochotona princeps, assembly GCF_030435755.1. NCBI lineage: Eukaryota > Metazoa > Chordata > Mammalia > Lagomorpha > Ochotonidae > Ochotona > Ochotona princeps. The sequence continues at coordinate 20,746,630 of NC_080847.1, forward strand.
AAGGGAGGGAGGGAGGGAGGGAGGGAGGGAGGAAGTCAGGCAGGCAGGCAGGCAAATTACAAGTCCTCCAAGAATGCAAGCAAGAGCAATAAGGAAATAAAAAGGAACCACAATCATGTACATGCATATGATTTCTTGAAGGCCTTGAGTCTTGCCCTGGATAAAAAGACCTATTATGTCCTGATTTCCAATTATTGGAAGATTAGAAGTTGTTTTGGAAGCCTCTAATAAATCATTGCTGGTGATGCTAAAAGCAGTTTTCTTTGACAGAAAAGCATCAGAATTCAAGGAATGTCACCTCAACAAGCACAAAATGACTCATGACTTTGGCCGTGCAATCTCTGAGAGAATAAGCCATCCAAATGTTTTTAAAGACAATGTTGAAAGAGAAGTTATTACATTACAACTTGTTATTTTATTGGTGTTAGATTTGATATGGGAAAATGCATTATCAAAAGATGCAATAGTCCGATAAGCATTTTTATCATTGGTTCCTTTCAAAGAAGAACTCCTTCCCATTTTGAGTAATAACAGAGGACAGCATCAAGTTTCTGCGTTGAGGTGTAGCTGTCAAATCACATCATATACACTGATCATTTGCACATTGGAACATTCTTATTTGCTTAAAACACCATGTTTGCTCCTATCTGAATGGTAGCTTTCAGCCAATTGAAGAGAAAACATTAAAATCTTAGCTGTTACACTTTAAGCCAGTTAGTAAACAAAATCAAGTCAAAGAAAGAAAATTGATAGGGTCAAAATTATTTTATGTCAACAAAGATATGTAAGCAAATAAAAAGGAAAATTACAGGCTTCTACACATAAAATAGATGATATAAGCTCCAAAAAATGATCACACAGATTTGAATCAAAAATATAAAAGTATAGGACAGACCAAAGTCATTTGTAACTACAAATTTGTAATTTGTAATTCTTAGTCAAATATGGCTCGACTGACTATGAAAACAAAAACAATTATTCACACAAATAGAAATCATTTACAGGCACAGCATATGCAGCTTGAACAGCTCATGCTAGTCTTTAATTTCCAATCTTATCTTTCATAAGATATTCATAAATTGATTACAATCAGAAAAATAAAGGATTAAGTTTTCATGGCTGGCTGTATGGGATATTATTTAAAAGACACTTTTGGTAGTATAAGAATAATTTTTGGACCAGGCACAATGCCCTAGAGGCTGAAGTCCTTGCCATGAATGTACCTGGATCCCATATGGGTGCTGGTTCTAATCCCAGCGGCCCCGCTTCCCAACCAGCTCCCTGCTTGTAGCCTGGGAAAGCAACGAGGGACAACCCAAAGCCTTGGGACCCTGCACCCATGTGGGAGACCCAGAAGAAGCTCTGAGCTCCTGGCTTTGGAATGGCTCAGTTCTAGTTGTTCTGGCTGCTTGGGGAGTGAACCATAGGATGGAAAATCTTCCTTCTCTGTTTCTCCTCCACTCTGTATATCTAAATTCCATCCAATCTCCTAATACATACCTTGGGAGGCAGCAGGTGATGGCTCAAATACTTATGTTCCTATAGCATCTCTGAGAGAACTATCTTACATTCCAGGCACCTGATTTTAACAAGACTCACGTGACTGTTGTAGGTTTTAGGGAGTAAATCAGAAGACGGAAGATCTCTATCTATACTTAGCTCCCTTCCTTGCAAATGGGGAAGTAGGTTGTGGAGGGAATAAAAAGCTTCTTTTAAAAATATAAGAATAATTAAGTTAGCATCCATTGGAAATTTTTGTAATATTTTAATTTACAAAGTGTATTCATGTCACATGCACTTGTTCATGTATAATATCTCCTCTAACAAAAATCCTGTCAAAGATGATAACCTTAAAAGAAGCTCCAGGTTTCCTATAGTCCCATTCTCCTCAGAGAAAAAGACCTCATCTGAACCAGTCAAAATCCAGGAGATTCCAACATGTCACAAACTGAGAAACTGAGATTTCAAAGGAATCAAAAAATGAAGCACACCAATCTCCTCACTCATGTGACTAACTGAAACAAGACATGGAAATACTGAGTTACCCAGGTCCTACAGCTACCACTGCAGGTCTGACCCACACGATTTTGAGCTATTTTCCACCTTTTGGCAGGTGAGCTTTCAAATGGAAACAGCTGTATGTTTTCCACTGGAAGTGCCAAGCAGAAATAGGATGTATCTAGGCAAAAAGTGCCCCTCCAAGAAGAGTCCAAATGTGTGGTCTGAACTACATCTCCAATCGGCAGTAAAATATTTCCATTCCTTACCTACACCAGAAATTTGCAAGGAAGGAAGAATTTCCAGCAAGTCAAATTTTAGAGGTTTCTACCACTGTGAATATATCTCTTATCTCCTATTTCCTATTTCTATGAAGACACAATTCCTACAACATTCTTCCATACGTCCTTTGCTGAATGAGGAGGGCAAGATTCAGTTACATTTTAATCTTGTTTACATCTTATTCACCTCTTACTTTGATAGATGATTTGGAGATAAGTGAAGTTGCTCTCACTATGTTCATGATGTTATTTTTCAGACAACTGAACACAGATACTGTCTAATCCTTACAAATGGACTTCCTCATCCTTTGTCCATGTGGCTAACTCAGCCACACAAATCAATTCTGAAAGCATTCAGATACACTGACTCATAATTTCACAGATATTATGGAATATATTGGCATTACTAAGAAAAGTGCCCAAGATCTTCCACTGAAATAAACTGTGCAAAAACAGAGTGCCAACTCTGAAAATAATTTAGATGGAAAGAGGATTCAAGTAAACAAACACTTAACAACTTAAATAAGCAGTGACCAATTGATAATCTTATTCAGCAGCTGGTGGAAAATTGTTGATTTGTGAGAAATTCATTATTCCTTTACAATCAAAATAGTTGCCACAGATCATATGCAATTTTAAAACACACCAATATTTAAGCACTCTTAGAAACCCAAGAAATTTCTGTTCTTTATTTCATCCATCAATATATTTCTTAATTCAATTAACTTTTTCTTTATTCTTTGTCATTAGTCAAGTGTGATACCTTTTTGTAACCCAACAAGACCTAAGTTCCATGTGAGCTATCGTTATTGAATGGTTGATGAACAAATTTCTTAATTTTTCAGATTTCATCAGCTATACAACAGTGATACATACAAATTTTATTTTCAAACAGATTAATTGACAAAATTAAATGAAGAAACTTTCTTTAAAGTTCAACAAGTGCTGAAATCCTTCTGTACTTAAGGTACTATGAAAGGTATAGAAAAGCTACAAAGATATTCGGAAATGTTTGAGTCAATAAAATAACTAAAATAATAGAATTTATTGAAATAATAAAATATTTGCTATTTTAAAATAATAATATTGGCAGAAATTGAATTAGGCTGCTCTTTATCCATTGAAACAAATGTAATGATATGGGAAGGCTCAGTGGGGGTATTACAGGAAGGATTAGGGGAAATGTCTGGGCCTATGGAACTGTATTATAAGATGATAATAATAGGATAATAGAAATCAAAAAGGAAAAATATTCAAAAACTTACTGAAATTGCAAAATTCTGTGTGACACCAAAGAATAATGTAAGCACCTCCGATTCAAAGATAAAGAAATCAGAGTAACCTATCTCCATAATCATTAACAATATTTTCAATTTCTGTACATATCCTTAGTGTTTATAAATACTTTGCACACTTAATTTGGAAACATTAAAGTTCTTTCCAGTGTCACAGAATTGTAAGTGATAGGGCCAGAGATATTTCTGTAATTCTGAAGCCTGAGAAATAGCTTCCTAGCACTTAAGCAGTGCTAATACTGTTGAAAAGGCAGGTGCCGGAGACTCGCAAGATGGCCGACATAGGAGGAAGACTGTGAGAGAGCTCACAGACAGAGAGGGCTAGAACGCGACAAAAGCGTAAGTGGAGCAGCATAGAACTACAGGGAGAAGAACGTGAAGTTCCCTGGACAGTGTGGAGCCAAAAAAATCCACACAACTCGGAAGAGCAACCAGGGAAAAACAAAGCAAAGGACAGGGAAGACGACTTTCCGCTCCTGACCTGCTGAGTCACCTCTGAGGGCAGACGCTGAAAGCCGCCGAACCCACCTAAAGACCGACCTGAAGACGCTGTGGCCGTGAGGACCGGAGGTGATTGGGACCCGCTGGCATCTGCTCACCCTGGTCACCAGGACTAGCCAGGACCTGCCCCGCTGCGGACACCAGGACCCTGAATCACCGGGACCCGCCGGCATCTGCCCACCCTGGTCGCCAACCCCCGGGACCTGCACCAGCCGCAGCCTCCAGGCTCCATCGCGACCCGCGCGGAGACCAGCAACGGACGCAGCAGTCGGGAGACGCACTGGCGGCCAGGATTCCCACCAGAGGAAGAGGCAGACTGCAAGAACCTGAGGTTTGAGTGAGTTGGGTGGGGACAGTGGTGGGTTGGAGGCTTCGGGAGTTGGCCCCCCAGGGGCACGGACAGAGCCTGAACACAATTGGCCTCCCCGCCCCTCCCCCCCCCCCAGGCTCCAGCCTCTAGAGACACAGGGCGAGTGCCTTGAGACTGCCAAAACTGTGTCTGGGAGAAAGGCAAAAGGCACACTGGATACTCCCCTGTGCCTTTGCGGTGTGGCACTCAGCTGGGCGGTGCTATCCCACAGGAACCCAAGCACGCCTCTGGGCTGGGCAGTTCCCTGCTAGCGCAGGGGCGGTCGGTCCCCTGCAAGTGCTGGGGTGGGCGGACCTGCGCAGGAGGCGTTTCCAGAGAGCACCTGGAACACGCCCTATAGTCCCTTGCTCCGAGCCCTGTGATCCAGTAAACAGGGTGCGCGCACAGAGAGTGCCTTCACTCCCCCACGCCCTGTGGTAGCATACCTGTAGGGGACGAGCTGAGAGTGTGCTTTGAATCCGCTGGGCCCTGGAAGAGGCGCCCTGAGGTCCAGTGTTCTGGAGACGCACCAAAAGTGCCTTGAAAATTCCCACACCCTGCTACTCCACGCCTGCAGACTCCGATCTCTACAGGATAGTGCTTGGAGACCCCTCAGCACACTGGTGCCTAGGTCTCTCAAAAAAGAAACACTAACACAATGGGAAGAAATACCAGAAAAGGTAATGATCCAGATGAGAGTGCCAACACCCTACCAATAAAGGATCGAAAGCCAATGTCTATTTCGGAGATGCGAGATGAAGACATAGAAGATCTACCAGACAAGGAATTCAAAAAAATAATGTTAAAATATGTCAGAGACAATGAGAAGAATTGGGAGGACTTCAAGGAATTCAAGAACCACATAGCCTCAGAAATACAACAAATGAAAAGTAAAATCCTTGACTTAGAGCACAAAATTGAGAGCCTAACCAACAGAACAAATACAGCAGAAGAGAGGATCTCTGAAACGGAAGACACACAAAACGAACACACCCAGTTCATGAAACAGCTGGAGACAAGTCTGAACAAAGCCAATAAGACCATACAAGAAATGAAAGACAACCTCAGAAAATCAAATATTAGGATTATTGGCCTTCCTGAAGGAGCGGAAAAAGAATCAGGAATGCAAATGGTGCTCGACGAAATTATACAGGAAAACTTTCAAAACACTTGGAACATGAATCCAGCTCAAATCCAGGACGGTCAGAGGACTCCCAGCAGATATGACCCAAAGCGATCTTCACCCAGACATATGGTGCTCAAGTTCCACTCCAACGAAGACAAAGAAAGAATCCTGAGACAAGTACGAAGCAGAGAAAAGATCACATACCGGGGAAAACCAATCAGGATCACGGCTGACTTTTCTGAAGAGACCTTACAAGCAAGAAGAGAATGGACAAAGATCTTCCAAATCCTGAATCAGAACAACTGTCAACCAAGAATATTGTACCCAGCAAAGATCTCATTCGTATTTGAGAACGAAATCAAATACTTCCACAGCAAAGAGAAATTAGAAGAATATGCCAGCACAAAACCAGCTCTACAAAATCTCCTTAGAAATGCACTAATTCCAGAAAAAAAGGAGGTGAATCATAAGCAAAGATGGCAAACAGGAAGGTCTCCCCACTAAAGTCCACACAAGGAAGGGCAATAACACAGATATCAACACCCACAAAAACAAGTATGGCAGGGCAAAATCACAACCTCTCAATTTTAACTCTCAACACAAATGGCCTGAACTCACCAATCAAAAGGCATAGATTAACAGAATGGATTATCAAACAGCACCCAACTATCTGTTGCCTACAAGAGACACATCTAACCAGAAGAGATTCAAAGAAGCTGAAAGTGAAAGGTTGGAAACAGATATTTCATGCCAATGGACGAGAAAAAAAGGCTGGGGTAGCTGTCTTAATTTCAGATGATGTGGACTTCAATCTGACACACATCAAAAAGGACAGGGAAGGACATTATATATTGGTGAAGGGACTGATCCATCAGGAAGTAATTACCATTGTGAACATATATGCACCAAATTCAAACGCACCTAGCTACGTGAAGCAATTACTCACGGACTTAAGGGGAGACATAGATATGCACACAATAATAGTGGGTGATCTTAACACCCCACTAACAACTATAGACAGATCAACAAAACAAAAACTCAACAAAGAAACAACAGAACTCATACAAACAATAGAACAACTGGACTTGGTTGACATTTATAGAATTTTTTACCCTAAGGCCACAGATTATACATTTTTTTCAGCAGTACATGGCACCTTCTCCAGGATCGACCACATGATAGGACACAAAGCAAACCTAAATAACTTCAAAAAGATAGGAATCATACCATGTACCCTCTCAGACCACCACGGAATGAAGCTGGAAATCAGCAATTCAAAATGCCCCAGGAAATACAGAAACTCTTGGAGGCTGAACAATATGCTACTAAACGAACAATGGATCAGAGAAGAAATTAAAGATGAGATCAAAAAATTTATGGAAACCAATGAAAACTCTGACACAACATTCCAAAATTTGTGGGACACTGCCAAAGCAGTGCTACGGGGTAAACTCATCGCAATTGGAGCTCATGTCAAGGCCCAAGAGAGGCGCCAAATACAGGAACTAAACACACACCTCCAGGAACTGGAAAAACAACAGCAGAAGAGCCCCACACACAATAGGAAACAAGAAATCATCAAAACAAGGGAGGAAATCAACCAGATAGAAATAAAAAAAACCATACACAAAATCAATGAATCAAAAAGCTGGTTTTTTGAGAAGATAAACAAGATAGACACTCCACTGGCCCGACTGACAAAGAAAAAACAAGAGAAGGCAAGAATTAACAGCATCAAAGATGAAAAAGGCAACATAACAACAGACACCGCATCCATTAAGGCCATAATCAGAAATTACTACAAAGCACTGTACTCCAACAAATCAGAAGATCACCAAGAAATGGAAAAGTTCTTAGACTTCTACCACTTGCCAAAACTTAGCCCAGAGGCAACAAACGACCTGAACAAACCCATAACTGAAGTAGAGATTGAATCAGTGATTAAAGACCTCCCAACAAGGAAAAGCCCAGGCCCAGACGGCTTCACTCCAGAATTCTACAAAACATTCCGAACAGAGCTGACCCCAATCCTCTACAAACTCTTCAAAACAATAGAAAAAGAGGCAACCCTTCCAAACTCATTCTATGAAGCCAACATTACCTTAATCCCAAAACCAGACAGAGAACTAACAGAGAAGGAAAACTACAGACCTATCTCTTTGATGAACATTGATGCTAAGATTCTCAACAAAATCCTAGCCAACAGAATTCAAAAACACATCAGACAGATCATTCATCCAGATCAAGTAGGATTCATCCCTGGAATGCAGGGATGGTTCAACATTCGAAAATCTATAAATGTGATACACCACATCCAAAAACTGAAAAACAAGAATCACATGATAGTATCAATAGATGCGGAAAAAGCTTTCGACAAAATCCAACATCACTTCCTACTAAAAACCCTAACCAAGGTAGGCATAGATGGAAAAATCCACAACATAATTAAAGCAATATATGAAAAACCCAACGCCAGCATCATACTGAATGGAGAAAAGCTGGAACCCTTCCCACTGAGATCTGGAACAAGACAGGGATGTCCACTTTCTCCACTACTATTCAACATAGTCCTAGAGGTACTCGCTGAGGCCGTAAGACAAGAAAAAGAAATCAGAGGAATCCAAATGGGAAACGAAGAAGTCAAGCTCTCACTATACGCAGATGATATGATTCTTTATGTAGAAGAGCCAAGAGACTCAATACAGAGACTGCTAGAACTTGTACGAGAGTTTGGTAGAGTGGCAGGGTACAAAATTAATGAACAAAAATCAACAGCCATAGTGTATGCGAACAGCCCCAAGATGGAAAAAGACTTAACCAGCAAGATACCATTCAAAATAACAGAGAAAAGTATGAAATATCTGGGAATAAATCTAACCAAAAATGTAGAAGACTTATTTGAAGAAAACTACAATCTGCTTAAAAAAGAAATTGAACAAGACCTCAAAAGATGGAGTAATATCCCATGCTCCTGGATAGGTAAAATCAATATCATTAAAATGTCTATACTGCCAAAAGCAATATATACATTCAACGCAATCCCAATCAAATTGCCCAAAACATTCTTCACAGATCTGGAAACAATGATCCAAAGGTTCATCTGGAAGCACAAAAAACCACGGATAGCTAGAACTATCCTGAAGAACAGGAAGTTAGCAGGGGGAATCACAGTTCCGGACCTCTGGACATACTATAGGGCAGTGGTTATCAAAACAGCGTGGTACTGGCACAAAGATAGAGAGGAAGATCAATGGAGCAGAATAGAAACGCCAGAAGGAAACCCACACAGATACAGCCAAATAATCTTTGACAAAAAGACAAACGACAACCCAGGCAAATGGGAAGGTCTGTTCAATAAATGCTGCTGGGACAACTGGTTGATAGCCTGCAGAAACAAAAAAATAGATCCACATCTCTCACCATACACTAAGATCAGATCTAAATGGATAACAGATCTAAACCTACATCCAGAAACCTTCAAACTTTTGGAAGAAAATGTTGGAAACACACTGGAACACTTAGGGGTAGGCCCTCACTTCCTAAAAAAGACTCCAGATGCAGTAGAAATCAAGACCAAAATAAACAATTGGGACCTCATCAAACTAAGAAGCTTCTGTACAGCTAGAGAAACAATCAACAAAGTAAAAAGGCAACCCACAGAATGGGAGAAGATCTTCGCACACGACATAGGTGATAGAGGGCTAATATCCAGAATATACAAAGAGCTACAAAACAACCAAAATGTCAAAACAAACAAGCCACTCAAGAAATGGGCACGGGAAATGGGCAGACACTTCACAAAGGAACAAACCCAAATGGCAAATAAACATATGAAAAAATGCTCAAGTTCCCTGGCAATAAGGGAAATCCAAATTAAAACATCAATGAGGTACCACCTAACGCCAGTAAGACTGGCCCACATGAATAAAAGCACCAACGACACTTGTTGGCGAGGTTGCGGGGAAAAGGGAACCCTACTCCACTGCTGGTGGGGCTGCAGGCTGGTACAGCCTTTATGGAAATCAGTATGGAGAATATTCAAACAACTCAAATTCAACATACCGTATGATCCAGCAATAGCACTCCTAGGAATATATCCAGAACACTTGTTCTATGAGAAACCAACATGTACTCCTATGTTCATAGCAGCACAATCAGTAATTGCAAAAACATGGAAACAACCAAAATGCCCATCAACAGAGGATTGGATAAGAAAGCTATGGTTCATCTACTCCATGGAATACTACTCAGCTATTAAAAAAAACAAAATGCAGTTCTTTGTGGCCAAATGGGCCAAACTGGAAACCATAATGCTAAGGGAAATGAGCCAATCCCAAAAGGTTAAATACCACATGTTTGCCTTAATTTAAGATGATATGATGTTATGTATAACATGTTATGTTTTGAATGTTATATGTTGTGTATAAACTAAAATTGAAGTATAGGTGAGGTGGTCACAGAAGGTGGCTGGGAACCCGCATTTACTTTTAACATATTGGTTACTCATTACTATGTCAATTAATTCCATAATGATGTAAATTTTTGCTGATGGTATGTTGGAGCTTTCAATTGACTGGGATGATACTCTGCTGGCTCTGTCATCAGACCAGAGAGGGTATACCTAAGAAACCGTTGAACTTGACGGGACAATAAGATGCTGGACTCTATGTTTGGTATACGCTTGCAATGGGGAAATCTCAACTGAACTTGAGCTGTGGTTATGCAATAAGGTGGAGGAATCCACCATGGTGGGAGGGTTTGGGGAGGGGTGGGGAGAACCCAAGTATCTATGTAACTGTGTCACATAATACAATGTAATTACTGAAGTTAAATAATAAATAATTAAAAAAAAAAAAAAAAAGAAAAGGCAGGTGCCCTGGCTAAATATCATTGCTGAGTTTCTTAGAAAATGTGGAAGAGCTCTGAATTCTCCTCTGACAGTCCAGTATCAGAAACAGCAGTCCTTGTGTTTACAGTAAATGCCTGCAGTAAGCAAGTTCAGAAAGTATGGTAGATACTAATAAAGTTGACTTCATCAACATCCGATTGCATCCAGTACTTCTCTAGCAGTTCCATTTTACAATTTTCTCTCATCTGATACCAACAATTTTCAATAGAACCATAAAGCATTAATTCTGAAAATGCTCAGAAAACCTAATTCATTTTGTCTAACCATTTTCAGATGAAAAATCTGGACTACAGGGACTGACTTTCCCAACATAAAGGACAATGAAGCCAAGGCTAATAGAAAAATAAAGATTAAGAGTTTCTTTTGTGCCTTTCTTGCTTTCCTTCTGTAATCATGAGTTGAGGACCTGTCAAGTCAACAAAGGAATCAGTACAGAATATTATTTTCCTATAAATTCATGTTGTATATATATGTGTGCATGTGTGTATTCTGCAATTGAAGACACACCTAGGAACATAATTATAAAGACATAATCACGCATACACATAAAACAATTATAAGCATCGTGATAACAATATTTTCAATACCAAACATTGCATCTGGGCCAGATGAGCTTGTTCGTGACTTAGGTTTCCTATTCTACAGCTTGTTTCCTCCCTCCAGTTTGATTCTTATCGCCTTGTCAATTGCATACCTCCTAGGAGACTAGAGCAATGACACTGTAACTTAGAGCAGACCTTGGGGACCTGCTGCTGTAGCTGGGACTCTGACACTTTCATTCCATTAACCCTGACTGAGTGCTAAAGATGGAGCGTTTTGGTTTACAATTCCCTAAGCACCACTTGAGTTCAGCTTGTCTTGAGTAGGAACATATATCAGAATTACATTTTACCTAGCTTCAGTGCCTTATGTTCTGGTTAGTTACAGGAGATTCGGGTTTCAAGCACCAGACTCTGTTCGACATGTAATATATTCAGGAAGTTCTGTTTTTGTTTATTTCTTAACTCAGTGAAAGAAATTCAACAGTGATAGATTTCCATGTATGAAGCTCACATAGAAATTAAATTATAAATAGTACAACTGCTGAGTATAGAACTTTCATTTGGGAGAAGGATAATTTACCCATTACATCCAACATTTATAACTAATATTGGCTGCTGGTATCCATTTTGAATATAGTCAGTGGTTTGGGGAATTAAGTTGTATAAACAATTAACCCACAGTGGCCAGGGCTAAACTAGGCTAAAGCTAAAAGCCAGGAACTCAATTCAAAGCTCCCACAGATTGATAGGAACCCAACTATTTGAACCATTCCCTGCTATTTCCATGGTACACATGAGGAGGAAACTAGAATATGGAGCCTAGACTTTAATTCAAGCACTTTGATATGGGACATAGGCATCTCAACTGACATCCTAACCCTGGGCCAATTCCCACCTTTTCCCTCCTTCTTAAACCAGTAAATTCATCATATGTAAAGGTATACAGAATGAAATGTTAGAAAAAGCAGTTAGGCATCATGCTTGGCTAACTACTAGCCAGTAGTTTCAAAGAAGTAACGGGCATGGTGGCTCACTAATGATCAACCACTAAACAATTAAATATACAAAAACATTTTTCTATCTGACCCCAGTTTAACAATCTGTTTTTCTCACTTGGATCATTTATTTCCATGCAAAATAAGATTTTGTCAGGTTTTCATTGCTAATGTTTTTAATCACACACTATATCTGGATGCCTAAATACCCAACAAATTTATGCCGCATCTAATCATAGTCATTTAGGAGTTCAAAATGAAGTTCTCTCACAACATGAAAAACACCTTCCATTTATAAGAATAGGAAGAAATAAAAATACACACTAGAAATAAAAACACAAATCAGAATGTTTTAAATTCTAATCTGCCTTTTCTATTTATTAATCTTTTCATCACACTCTTGAAAAAGACCAACGTACAATTGAAATGGGTGAACATCCAGAAACACGTGAGGTAGAATGTTTTTAAAAACCACAATAGGGCCCGGCGGTGTGGCTTAGCGGCTAAAGTCCTCACCTTGAATGCCCCTGGATCCCATATGGGCGCCGGTTCTAATTCCAGCAGCTCCACTTCCCATCCAGCTCCCTGCTTGTGGCCTGGGAAAGCAGTCGAGGACGGCCCAAAGCCTTGGGACCCTGCACCCGCGTGGGAGACCTGGAAGAGGTTCCAGGTTCCCGGCATCGGATCGGCGCGGACCGGCCCATTGCAGCTTACTTGGGGAGTGAATCATCAGACGGAAGATCTTCCTCTCTGTCTCTCCTACTCTCTGTATATCTGACTTTGTAATAAAAATAAATCTTTAAAAAAAACCACAATAAATGTTTCTTCTGGATCATTTGATCACTTACTGAGTATACATCTATCTAGAAATTGTTTTTGTTCCACTTATCATGGAACTTCTAGAAATGTCAGCCAAGTAATTACCGGAACATTACAGGGTGGAGGCTAACATGGAATCTCAGGAACAAAAACAAATGGCTTAGAATTTATGGGAGTTCAGAAAGGAGGATGGAGAGAGGGAACATCTGAGAACTGTATGGTATAGGGAAGAACAGGGAGAGGCAGAAATAGCACAGGAAGGTGGACACACCATGGTAGATTTAATAGTTGCCCAATTATGAGCAAAAGGATACCATGGTAGACACAGTACGGTAGCTTTAATAGTTGCCAAATTGTGAGCAAAAGGCAAGCAGAAGTAGAGGCGTGCGGGGCCAGAATTAAGGCTGTTCCCAGTCCTACATATGACCATCTTTTGCCTGTACAGTTCTACTTCAGGTAAAGAAACTGTCCTTAAGATTTCAACTGTATTTGCTTATGGGAAAGATGATTGTCACCTCCAACCTTGGAAAGATTCCCAAGTTTTCCTCTTCCTTCTTCCCATTAACTCTCATTCTGTCATTCCCCCTCTTGCAACAGATCTCTTCCAGAGCACTTATTAAGCAGAAGGAAAGCTGACTGATGAAAGTTATTCAAACAGTATACCACAAGCTAACTATTTCAAGCGTATGTATTGACTGAAGAGATTTGCATTATGAACTAGGTCAGTGCAAAAAGACAATGGTAAATAGCACCAAAAACAAAGAAATAGATCATTTAAATAAAAGGAAAGGTTCTAACATCAACATGTATCTACTTCTCCTCAGTTGAAATTTACCCTGGAGAAGCTAATATGAAAATATTACTCTCACTGTTTGAAGAAAGTCCAATAAAATAGAATGCTAATTCTGTATCTCCAAGAGTCAAACAGGTGAACCAGAGGTGCAGCCAACTGTAATATATTCAATTTTTGCTACATATATTCGCTAAAGTTCTAGAGATATAAACAAAATATACTTGTTGCTCTCAAGTCTGTAATGAGGAGAGAAACACGAATAACTGCAATACACAATAGGTAAAGCATACAAAAACTCGATACATAAAATATCGCAGGATGCAATATAAAGGAAGCATTCTAATATATGCAGTTGGTATTTAGTAAGGAAGGGGAAAACTAGCAATGAAAACTTATAGAAGAGGTAACAGTCAAGCCATCAGATAGGTAGAAACACTGAGGGAGACTGGAATCATCTTGTCTTTCAGAAAGGGAGAACAGCACACAGTCTCAAGAAAATGAGTGCAAATGTAAAAAGAAAGTTAGAAGTAGTAACATAAATTTATGCTAAAAAATATTAAAATAAATCAGCTTGTAAGGGATCTGTTTGCAACACCAACAGAATGACATAGTAACAAGAAGCTAAGAACGAGTATTTTAAATGATCAGATTTGCCTTCTAAGAAAAACAAGGACAGGCAGGGAAGAGGAATTTTAGTTAGGAACATTGGAGAATTTATCTTAATAATTCAGAATGGGAAATGCTTATAATCTCAGGATTTATACTAACTGGATAAATTTTACAGTCTAATCAAAGACAACCAAACATTATTTAATAATAATATGCTGCTAAGCCTTTCTCCTGGAACACTTCTTTTTTTATGATACAATTCCATAGGCTCTAGGATTTCCCCTCACCCTCCTACTGATTTCCTCTCTAGTACTACAATGGCTAGTCCTTCATGACCAAAGGCTCTTGGTGTCATTCGGTTCCTTTTGTTTTTTACATCAAGTAGTTACTGAATGAATAGTATCCATTTGGCAAGGAGAAATGCCCAGAGCAGGACTCACCTCTGAGATGTTAGCTACTGGACAAGTAAAAGATTCATGTTGAACAGTGTTGTGGGTCAATGCTGTACACAGTGTCCCAATATTTCAAGGGGACAATGGTTATAGCAGGAAAGATGCAGAGTTCCACGTAACCATTTGGTTCGCACAGAGCCACTGAATTATCTGTGACCAGATTTAGTCAATTTAATACTGCAGGCATAGTAAATCAAAAACTAGAGACTGGTGCGCTGGCTCAACTGGCTAATCCTACCTCTTCAAGCATGAGGATTCCATAAGAATACTGATTCGTATCCTGGCCTCTCCATTTCCCATCCAGCTGTGGCCTGGGAAAGCAGTCAAAAATAGTTCAAAGGCTTGGGACCCTGCGTTCATGTGAGTGACCTGAAAAAAGCTCCTGGATCCTGACTTTGGATAGGCTTAGCTCCAGCCATTGTGGCACCCGCGGAATGAACCAGCAGACGGATGACCTTTCTCTGTCTCTCCTTCTTTCTGTAGACTTGTCTTTCCAATAAAAATAAATACACCTTAGGATGTAATTCTTTTAATAAATCTTAAAAAATAAAGAAATCAAAATCTAGTTCCTCTAGTTAATATTCCAGGCAATACATTGTTTTATAAAGCACCCAGGCTACTACAATTCTGCCCTATCATATCTTATCAGAACACTTTCTCCACCTCTTCAGGATTAGCTTCCTAATATAGAAATTAAACATAACAATAGTGCTTATCTCATAGCAACTCCCAAGGATGAGAGATAATGCACCTCATGGTACCTGGCACATAGTAACTGATTAACTAACTGATTAAATCTTAGTGTTATTAAGAAAGCTCTTATAAGCGTGATCTTCCATCTTTACTCGGTCTCCAAGAAGATATTTCTGAAAAGTAAATTTTTCAAGTCTCAACAAAAAGAAATTATTATATACATCAGACAAAAATAATCATATTGTATTGTCACCTATAGTAACAGGTAATGTTATAGCATTTTTTTCACCATGTCAACTTCTTTGGACCCTAATTTTGTACAGTATTGTAGTTGTACTAATAATCATACAGCATTCAAATAGTCCACATTCAAAACTCAGCTCTGCCACTTTACTAGAAATTGGATGAATTACTAAAGGTTTGTAAGGTTAACTTATTTTATTTTCTTGATTTTTTTCATTAGAAAGTCAGATAGAGAGGAAGAGAGACAGAGAGGAGGATCTTTTTTCCACTGATTCACTCCCCAAGTAGACACAAAGGCCGGTGCTGCACCGATCCGAAGTCAGGAACCCGGAGCCTCCTCTGGGTCTCCCAAGTGGGTGCAGGGACCCAAGGCTTTGGTCTGTCCTCCACTGCTTTCCCAGGTCACAAGCAGGGAGCTGGCTGGAAACCAGGGCCGCCAGGATTAGAACCAGCTCCCATACTGGACCCCCGCATATTCAAGGCAAAGACTTTATTCGTTAGGCCACCACGCCAGTCCCAGATTAACTTACATTATTTTAAAAATGGGTAAAGAAGAGTAGCATCTAATTCAAAACACTATATGATTAACAAGATAAAGTATGCAAAGTTCTCAGTGCAGTACTTGTCATCCGATAATGCCAATAGAGGCAACAACGTTTTCATTAACATATGAGTTTGTTAGGGCTACTGTGAAAGTTTAATGTCTGGGTGGCTTAAAGAAACTTATTTTCTTGTGGTTCTGAAGGCCACAAATTCAAGAAGTTTCAGCAGGTTTGGTTTCTCCTGGTCATGTGTACATGCTTACTACCTCTTTATCTTTTAACAAAGACATCAGTCATACATGATTAGGAGGCCACCTTAACAGTTTCACTTTGCTTACCTCTTTAAAGATATTATTTGATTACATTTTGAGTTACTGCTGGGACTTCAATATATGAATTTTACAGAGGCCACCATTCAACACCTAACAGCAAATGCCTGCTTGTTATCTACGATGTGTCAGGCACAATGCCAGAACCACTTTTCTCTGGACTTCCTCCAAGTGTATTCTTAGCTTTGCTGCATACATCTCTTCACGTCAGCTCCTACAGTGAATGACATACTCTTTGCTGTTTTTCAAAATACAAAATCATTTAATCACTTCACATACGTAATTTATGTTCAATATAAAATATTCAGACAATACAAAAATGCATGAAGACATAAGGAAACCAGCCCATAAATCCAACACACAATATTATTTTTTAAATTTTGTTAATGGCCAGGTATTCTTTATTTTTCTGTATATACATACACAGATTTATATCTCAAAGCTGAAATTATACCCTGCTTATATCAATACGTGATGTTTAAAATATTTTAGGCATCTTTTTTGGGGCAAAAGCATAATAAATACACAAAATGATTTTAGTACTACCTAATATTTTCTAGTGGCTCTGTTTTTCAATATTAACTTAAGGACAATTTTTTTCATTGCTCTAAAAATAGTTCAGTGACATCCTTGCTAAAAGAAAACATCTTACATTATCTCAAAAATGAAAAAGAGAAGGGGAAAGGAATTGAGAGGGAGGGTAGAAGGGAATAAATGAGATGGAGGGAGGATAACAATGGTATTATATTCTTAGAATATGAACTATACTGAACCTGTTAAAAACTTTAAAATATCAAATCACATTTTAAAGAAAAACTTTCCCATGATTTCTTTCATACAGTTTCTTAGATAAAAACTAGAAACAATCCTAGATTTGTCTATATGTATTTCTAGATTGCCCTCCAGAAAGATGTTTCAAGGATGTATCTTCTACATGCTAACCAGCTAATATAACTGCCAGGAAACATGCTGGGTTTCCATCAGCCCTTTTCTGTCCCCTGCATGCCCCAATGTTCACCATCCTTTCAGAAGCCTGAACTGAACCAATGTAACAAGACCATTCCCTTCAGCATGACAAGGTTAAAACAAATGATACAGTTTGGATGTAACACATGGAAACATATATCCAAGTGCTAAATTATATGTAATACAGATGCTAAGCACCCTGGGAGGCTCAATGTATTTCCTTTTGCTTTTAGTTCCCAAACGGGGTTAAAATGAAAACATATCCTTAAGTTATAACATGTTTACTGGATTGAAAAAAATACTTAATCTTCTTGAGAGAAACTGAAGCAAAACTAACCCACACCACCTATTCTACCTTTACTTGCACTTCTACCTCTTCCCTCTAAACTACAGCCACACTGAGCTTGTTTCTTTAGTGAGTGCCACGCTCATACTTGATCAAAAGTAATTTTATTCTTATTTCTTCTATCTCAAATCTGCTTCCACTGGAACACCCTCAAATGACATCTCAGTATCATTCATCTCACCCATGATATCCTCAGAAAGGTCCTTAATGATAGTCCAATTAAAGGTACCTTTACTTTATCATTTTAATCTTTTATAACCCCACTCTTTTGTTTTTCTCTAAGTATACTCCATGGGCAAAAATTTTCATTGACCTATTTCTTCATACTGACCTACACACACTAGAATGCAGACTCTATGAGGATAGTTATCTTGGTTTTTTTTATCCATAACTAGGTAGAATTCAATCCTGTATGGGATCTATCAAAGTTCATACACTTCAAGATGAACTTATTTCTCATTTAAACACCAAACTATGTTTTACACTTAGTGCCCATTTAAGCAGTAATCAATGTATAGTTCAAATTATCTACAGATGAACAGACTTGGTCATAGTTGCTTTCATATGTTCATCACTTTGGTGAAGTGGAAGCAATGTATAGGATTTAAAAGTCATCTAAAATATCTCTGACATGACTGCCTTAAGGGTCAACATGAACATTAGAATACACAGAAAGTCACAGAAACATAAGAACAGAAACAAAATATATAAGTTTGCTGTTAGCTGAACAAACAGTTGTGGCATTGTATTACGCAGCTTATGAAATTGAGAGCAACTCATGTAGATTAAGCTGTATTGCCTTCCATTATTAAGATACATGCAAAGGCTTGTCATGCTACATGCCATGCAAAAGATTTTGAAAGCCCTAAACTCTATGCACCTAACAGCAGATTCAATAAAGATAACAATAGAGGCAGCAAAAAAAACTAAATAAAAGTGAACAAACAATAGCCAGCTGTGATCAACAGAAAAAAATTAATAAAACTTCAGTAAGAATGTTTTCATATGAAAACCAAAAACAAGCTGACCTTTAGGCACTGCTCACTAAAACAGCAAAATGTGCATTCATTCCAAGTGTATGAGGACCATGTTGAAAGCCAGGCCATATTCCAGACAATAAAATCAGTTTCAATAAAAATAAAAAGATTTAGGTCAGACAACACAGGTTCTTTAAACATAATTAAAATAAGTCAATAACAAAGAAATCTCTGAAAATCCCAAAATATTGGAAGTGAAATAACATCCCTCAAATAACCCATAAATCAAAGAAACCAGTCAAAAAATTAGATGTTTTAATGAAATGAACAAAAATGAAAACATGAGATATCAAAATTCGAGAAAAGACTCTGAAGTGATAACAGGGATAAAGTTTATAGTACTGAAGACCTCTATCAAAATGAAAGAAGAGGAGAAAGTGGAGGTCTCTAATCAATGACTTCAACATCTATCTTAAGTAATGAAGACCAAAGTTTTCAAAAGAAAAGAAATAATAAAACTAAAAGTAGAAGTTAATAACAGAGAAAAAAGAAAGACAAAATTACAAAGTAAAAATCTGGCTCTTTGCGAAATCAAAATGTCTATAAACCTCTTTCACTGCACTTTTCAAACTGAGAGCAAAGTACCACCATCAGAGTTAAAATAAGAGCACGGGCACCCATACAGGATGCTGGCACTAGGAGGTGGAAGATCAGCCACTGAGCCAATTCACCAGCCCCTGACAATCATTTGTCAAAGAAACAGTAACAATTCTATATACACTTTTGTAGAAATTTGGAAATGAGGAAATACTTTCTAATCTATTTTATCTGATTAGCATGATCCTGACACAAAACTAAAAGATATTACAAATCAATAATTCTCATGAGTGCTAATACAAAAATTCTAAGAAAGATTTAACAAAGCAATATCATTATACAATAAATATAATGTTATTCTCAAGTTGACTAAAGCTCAGGAAGGCACAGTTGGCTCAACTTTCAACAGTCAATTAAATTCACCATATTAACACACTTGAATGACATGATCATCTCAGTAAATACAGAAAATACATTTAACAAAATACAACATCAATTCCTGATAAATATTTAACAAATAGAAGGGAACTTTCTTAATTCTACGAAGCCATCTACCTGAAAATAACAGCTATTACTAAATATGGCCAATAAAGAATGCTTTCCTGGGCTGGTGCCATAGCATAATAGGCTAAGCCTCAGCCTGTGATAATGTCATTCCATATAGGTATTGGGTTTGTCTCTCTCCTGTTCCACTTCTGGTCCTGTAGACTAGCTAACAGATGATCTCTCTGTCTGCCCTTTTTTCATACTTCTGTGTTTCAAATACAATAAATGAAAGCAAAAAAAAAAAAGAATGCACTCCCCTGACAGCAGAAAGAAAACAAGGATGCCAGATCAGTGTATTAACGATTCTAATCAAGACAATGAGTCAAGGAAAATAAAGAATCTTCAGTTTGTAACAAAGAAGCAGAATTATATTCACAGATGATGTGAGTTGTCTACATAGAAAACAAGACCAATTACACAATAAGGCAACTAGCACTAATCCGAAAGTCAAAAAACTGCTACAGAATACAAGATCAACATGTAAAAATCAACTATATTTATGCTAACCAACCCAAAAAAGGAATTATCAGTTGAAATTTTAAAATATATCATTTATAATTACACCAAAAATATGACATTCTCAGGTGTAAATCTGGCAAAATGTTTCAATATCTGAATACCTAAGCCTATGAAGCACTGTTAAGAGAAACTGAAGTTAAAAAAAGTTTGTTAGAAGATACAATATTGTAAAAATGTCAGTTCTTCCCAACCTAGCAAATAAATTCAATGAAATACCACCAAAATTCAAGCAAGTTTCTTTTGTAGAAATTGGCAAATGGACCCTGCTATTCATTGGAGAATCCAAAGTATCTGAAATATTCGAAACAACTTGAAAAAGAACAACAAGAACAAGAAATCAGGCAATCAGCCTAGCAGTTAAATGCACACATCCCACTCCAAGTTCATGAAACCAACGCCCAGTTCTAACTGGGCTCCTACAACTGAAGTGGAGACCTGCACTGCACTGCTGGTGCTAGGCTCTGCCCCAGTCCAGGCCCAGCAGCTGTAGACATCTGAGCAATGAATCATCAGATGAGGGCCCAGCGGTGTGGCCTAGCGGCTAAAGTCCCCACCTTGAACGCCCCGGGATCCCATATGGGCGCCAGTTCTAATCCCGGCAGCTCCACTTCCCATCCAGCTCCCTGCTTGTGGCCTGGGAAAACAGTCAAGGACGGTCCAAAGCATGGAGACCTGGAGGAAGTTCCTGGATCCTGGCTTTGGATCTGCACAGCACTGGTCACGTGGGGAGTGAATCATCGGATGAAGGATCTTTCTCTCTGTCTCTCCTCCTCTCTGTATATCTGACTTTCCAATAAAAATAAATCTTTTTAAAAAATCATCAGATGAGAGTGCGGTGTGTGCACACATACAATATACATGTGGGTGTGTGACTGCCTGCCTTTGAAATACATTTAACTTTCCTACAGAAAAAAGAACAAAGTTAGAGGATGAATACCACATGATTTGAAGACCTATTAAAAAATCATGGTAATGAAACAAGTGAGTTATTATCATGAAAGCAAACAACTAGACCACTTCAACAAATCAGTCCACAAGGGGGTCAAAATATATGTGGACAACTGATTTTCAATAAAAGTATAGACAATTTAGTGGAGAAATGCTGATCTTTTAAATAAATGATACCTGCCACATGTGGATACCATAGGCAAAAAAATAATAACACTAACAGAACTTTAAGCCATATCTTATAGCACATACAAAAATTAACTCAAAGGATGTTATAAGCCTAAGCATGAAAACTAAACATCATAAAACTTCTAGAAGAAAGCACAGCTGAGATCTCTGCTTATGTAAGGCAAATATTCCTAAAATGTAATACCAAAATCATGATCCAAAGAAGAAAAATACAACAAAGTTGTCCTTTGAAAGACCTACTTAAGACAACGGAAAATCAAACAACATGTTTGCAAAGCATATACTTGATAAAGGATTCATGTTCAGGAAACATGAAGATCTCCCAAATCCAACAATAAGAACCCAAACCAAACAGCTAGCAACAAGGGGGTGGGGGAGGAAGGAAGACAAAAATTAAACAAATATATATGAACGCGAAAAGCAGTAAAAAAAATGCTCATGATCAGATATTAGGAAATAGGAATTAAACTGCATGCTTATTCAAATGACTAAAAAAACTTTTAATAATTACATGAAGCATTAGCCAAGATGAGGCAGAAATGAAACCTACTAATGGGAAAATAAAATGACAGGACAACTCAGGAAACATTTGAATGCTTTCTTGAAAGTTAAATATACACCTGAGACAGGAGGCTGTTAAAGATTAACTGAAGGAAGCTGAGAAAAGCAAATTCCAAAAATTTGTCCTTTTCTGTTGTTTATATATTTGCCCCCTCCCCACCCTTAAACAAGATATTGAGGCAAAAGTCAAAAACAGAACTAGTTGGGAAAGCTGAGAAAAAGAAATTTCAAGATTAGGGAGAAAAAAAAAACATTCATCTGGAAACTTTATACAGATATGACAAGGCTCTGATGGCCCACACACCAGGTGACTTCAAAACGACACTATTGGTTTCTCATTCAAGACCAAAATCACAGCCAAGTTATCCTTCAGAATCCCACATGTCAGCCTCAGTCTGAGCTTTGGTTCTTGAGCCACTTCAACTCTCCAAATTAGTGCACTTTCTTTCCTATAATAAACCTTTGCTGTTAAAGTTATTATTTGGATGCACTTCATTCAAAGAACCTGGATTCAGCCCTTGACTTTCTTCTCTTGACTCGCACATCACTACCATAAAGACAAGTACAGAAATGGCCATTTAAAATACATTTTAAAGATGATATTATTATTATTATTATTATTTTATTATTATTAGAAAGGCAGATTTACAGAGAAAAGGAGCTACAGAGGAAAACATCTTCCATCCACAGGTTCACTCCCGAAGTGGCTGCAATGGCCAGAAATTAGCTGATTTGAAGCCAGTAGCTTCTTCCAGGTCTCCCGTCCCATGCAAGTGCAGGATCCCAAGGCTTTGGGCCATTCTCTACTGCTTTCCCAGGCTACAAGCAGGGAGCTGGATGGGAAGTAGAGCAGCCAGAACAAGAACCAGCACCCATATGGGATCCCAGTAGATACAAGGCAAGGATTTACCTACTAGGCTATTGCACCAGGCCCTAAAATAAATTTTAATAGCCAAAAACTGTAACTAGCTCAAAAGTTCATCAACAGATAAATGGGTCTATATGTCCATTTATAAATTTATAAATTATAGTATAAATTCATGAATTATAGTATAATGTATAATGAAATACTACTCAGCAAAAAAAGTGAATACATGAGAAACATGGATGAATTTCAATTAATTACGTTAAACAAGGAAAAATAGACAAAAAGTAGAATTTAACCTTATCATCTCATTTACATGGAATTACAGAAAATGCAAACTAATCTAATAGTGATAAAAAAATCAGTTCAGCTAGACACTTTACACAGCGGTTAAGATGCCACTTGGGATCCCTACCACTTCAGAGTGCCTCAATTCACTTCCTGTATCTGCTCCCAGTGTGCACCCTGGGAGGCAGCAGGTGACGGGCCAATTAGTTAGTTCCCTGTCACCTGCCTGGGAGATAAACACGCAGACATGCACTTTGGCCGGGCCCAGCTCTGCCTAGTACAAGTGTTGAAGAGTGGTACACAGAAGGGAGGTTTTTCTGTCCCTGTCCCTACCCCAGTCTGATTTTTTGCCTTTCAAATAAAAAAAAAAAAAAAAAGATTATTATTTTTTTTTTTTTTTTTAGAAAATGCCAACCCCTGATGTTATCTGACTGAAAATGCATCAAATCCATTGATAAGTCCAGGTAAATTTTAAAGCTTTAACCACTCTTAACAACACAGATTTGAACAATACAGGGAGAACCTTAATTCCATATTTTGTATGCCTATTTTCAGCCTTTCACTAAGCAGTAGAAGCACAGAAAGTTTCCAGTACTTCCTCTGCAGTTTGAACTTTTCCAGGGTAAAGTGTAAATAGTTGCAGGTCAGCATCTCAAGCACTTTTCTATAAAACACAAAATAGAATATGTCCAAATGCCATATTTTTCAGGACTATTAAGTCCCGATGCTATTAAGCTCAAACTTGAACTGGCCCTGTAGGCCACAAACACACTCATAAATTCTCTATGTATTCAGTAGCAGTCCTGTGGACAGTTTGCATGCTTCTTTAATGTTCCCAGAAAGCTTGTGTCTGCTTTGAACTCTCCACGTCTGTAAACTCATTTATAAGCTTTATGTGTATACATAAATGAATACATAAACAACTTTAATCATATAGTATCACTGAAATATTTTTAAAAGACAATGACAAAATAAATCATTTTAAAATACTTTAAGTTCTAATAGAACGAGCAACATTGTAATCATCACTAGAAATATATCACTGTGCTTTGAATGTGTGGCTCTCAGATTAGCTTACGTAAAAACTAGACTTTAATGGCCACAACAGATAAACAAATCATCTCCAAAAACACAGAGATTTTTAAATGGGGTAGAGGATATGATTATCTTCCTAAGTCAGATGCTTATTTAAACGCTGCAGAGAATTCATTTGGTGCTTTGGATAAATCGTATTTAAATATCTTGCCGAGGGTCATGATTTCACACAAGCCTTAACCAACATCTAAAGGCAAAATGAACAGAATGGGGGAAAGTTAGTACTTATGTCTTCAACCCAAGAAAAATCCTTGCTTTTTTTCATTCTACTTACTGCCTCACTTGATTAGCTTGTTGTCTATAACGTCATTGTACCAACAGACATGTACTGAGTTCAGAGTATGTTATTTTTTGATGTTTGATTTTTTTCTTGTATTACTTATATTATTTGAAATTCATGAATTTTTAGTTGGAATCACTTTAACAGCTTTTTGGGGGTATGACTGACACACAATAAACAACACATATTAAAGTATACAGTTTGATTTTGACATGTCTGTACTCAGGAAATCAGCACAGTTACCATGCTGTCTTAATTAACCAGTTTTATATTAAGGCTTAAAAATCAGGTTATCTAAATCTTTCTACATCATTTTTCAAGTAAGTTTGAACTATTTTAGGTTTTGTATATTTCCATGTGAACTTTAGAATCAGCATGCCTATTTACACAAATCCATTGATAACTTTAGGTAAATCTTCTCTCAACATTTTTTAGCCTTTTTAAATCAGATTTATATTGTCCATCAAGCATTTGAGAAGTATTAATATATATACTAAAATTAAGGATTTCTCCGACTATACTGTTTTATGCATTCCCTGTGTCATTGTGTACTGAAGATGTATTATAAGGTCAATAAAGACAAGAATTTTTGTGACTTCTTGAAAAGCTCATTCTTTATCATATGAAATTACCTATTTCTCAAGAATTTTTCTGAAATCTACTTTTTTCTTATTTTAATGGAGTCCTACCAGATCTCTTTTGATGAGTAGTATGCATGATTTTATAATTTCTTTCACTTCAATTGTTTTGTTTAGAATGTATTTATTATACAAACCATATAATGCCTTGCATTTATATCTTTAAAAAATTTGTTTCACTTGATATAAGAGTGTCCACTTTAAGATTTATTCATTTTTATTGGAAAGGTAGATTTACAGAGAGAAAGATCTTCTGTCCAATGCTTCACTCCCCCAGTGGCCACTGGATGGGGAGTGGAGCAGCCAGGATATAAACCGGCATCCATGTGGGATCTGAGCAGGTGCAAGGTGAGGATTTAGCCACTAGGCTATTGCACTGGACCCAAGAGTTTTCTACTTTTAACATGATACACATATTGTTATATTTCAGTCTATCTGTTTTTGTAAATCCTACCTTTGTTTCCTTTTTCCCCTCATTTCTTTTAGATAAATAATTTCTATAAATCCAGTTTATCTCTTAATTTATTTCTTATCCAAAAAACCCTGTATTTTTAGTTTAGTGGTTTTGGTCATTGGTATAGAGCTATCACAAATGATGTTATAACATTTTCTATGCAGCATAAATATCCTTAAAATGGTGCACTTTGATTTCTCTACTTCCCCCTTACATATGAATTGCTACAACTCTTACTTTCATGTATTACAAACCCATGCCATGTTACAGATTTTGTTTGAATAGTTAATCTGTCAAAGACAGTTAAAAATTTTAAATTCATCCATTTAGTTATAATTCCCAGTGCTTAAGATTTATTTATATATTTAATTGAAATACAGAATTACAGAGAGAGAGGGAGAGGTACAGAGATAGAGATATTCCATCCTCTGATTCACTTTCCCAAATGACAACAGGTAAAACTGGGCCAAACAGAAACCAAGGAGCAAGGAACAGTATCATGGCTCCTGCAAGGAGACGGGGGCCTAAGCAAGTACTTGGGGCATCTTCCACTGACTCCTAAGGTATGTTACCAAGAAGCTGGAGTGGAATCAGAGAGGCTAGGATTAATATTGGCATTCTGACAAAAAAATACCAGCATCATAAGCAGTGGCTTAAAATGCTGCACCATTACACCAGTGCCTCAAGGACTCTTTAATTTTTTTATTAGTATTAAAATTTTATGATACAGTTCCATAGGCCCTGGGATTTCCCTTAGCTCCTGCTCAAGTTCCTTCCCACCATCCCTGTATTCCCCTATATTATTTCTATAGTATAGTTCTTCATAAATGGTCGTATATACATCATTGCACGCATGGACAATGGCAGAGTCCAGCATCCTATTGTCAAGATATAGTAAACAGTTTCAATGCAAGTTCATCTTTGTCTGGAAGCACAGATGCATACTGCATTGTATCCTCATATCTGGATATGATACTCTCCATTAAACTGTCACTATACATCCCCTTAAATGAAAAGCCACAATACAAAATCAACAGGAAGAAAAAAAGAAATTTACAATACCATGAAGTTAAGTAACATGCTACTGAATCAATAATATGACACTGAAGAAACAAAAAAGGAAATCAGGAACCTTCTTGAAGAAAATGAGCCAATCCTACTGTATGATCTATGAGTCACTGAAAAATTTAATGGGAAAAAAGTGTTTTTGAAGAGATGAAACTAAATTTTTAAAAAATGAAAACTCATGAGATATAATTTCCGCTGATCTCTGTTGATGAGATATGTCTTCTGTAGGCAAAAAATAGTTGTTTTTTGTTTTTTTAATCCAGTTTACTAATCTATGACATCTGATTGATGAGTTTAAGCCATTTACATTCAGGGTTAATGTGCACGGGTGGTAATTTGGTCCTATCATTTCAGCAATGGGTTGTTCATTTAGTCTTCTGTTGTTATTTTATTGGGATGTTCTTCACATTTGCCTTTGGTTTTGGTGGGCACTATTCCTCTTCTCTGTCAAAAGAACATCTTTAAGTATCATTTGTAGGGCAGGTATGGAAGAGGCCTAATTTTTTTAACCTTTCTTTACTGTGTTTTGAATTCTGAATCCCCCAATTTCTCAATGTGTTCCTCAAGGTTGGCAAAGGCTTTTCCTCCTTTGCAGGGGATTCGTCAGTAATATTCATTGCACCTTTGTCTCCTCTTTTGCTCTTGGTCATTGTACTTCTGGTTAACAGATTCTTCTCCTTAGCGCAGTTTTCCAAGCTGTGTCACCCACAGGTCTACAATTCAATTTTACTTGTGGTTGGTACATGGTTCTTTGTTTGCAGTAACTTGTGCCTCTCCCTACAGCGAGTTCCAGGTCTGGGTTCTTATGTTAGACTTCCACCATGGTCTCCACAGCCCCAACTCCTGGCTCAGCACTCTACCTCCTGATACCGTGCTGAGGCTGCACCATTGTCTGTACAACCTTTCTCCCACTTCCAGTTTGTACAGTTAAAGGATTAGGGATACAGCAGGTGTACTATATAACTAGATTGTTGGTAGTGCTGATCTAGCCAGAATCTGTTGGCTGTTAGGTCTGAAGGCCACATGGGATGTAAAAACCAAATGCCATAAGAATGGGAGCAGGAATGTAGGCTAGTGCTTAAGGCACCCACATTTCACACCAGAGTGTCCAGGTTTAGTTTCCAGCTCCAGTTGCTGACTCCAGCTTCTCACCATTGTTCATGCTGAGTTGGGATTTCTGTCTCTCATGGGAAAATGTGGATTCCATGTTTCTAACTTCAACCTGACCAAGTTCCAGCCACTGCAAACGTTTGGTAAATGAACCAGTTCATGGAGACCCACCACACCCCACCTCATCTCTATCCCTCTCCTTTCAAACATATAGACCATTAATTCCAGGGGCCAGTTTGGTGGCACAACTAGCTAACCCTCAACCTGCAAGCTCCAGCATCCCATGTAGGTTCTGGTCCCAGCTGCTATACTTCCCATCCAGCTCCCCACTTGTGGCATGGGAAAGCAGCGAGGGATGCTCCAAGTCCTTGAGACCTTGAACTCATGAGGAAAAGCAGGAAGAAGCTCCTGGCTCCCAACTTTTAGATCAGCTCAGCAATGGCCATTGGTGGGCATTTGGAGAGCAAGTCAGCAGATGGAAGAACTTCTCTGTCTCTCTCTCTCTCTCTCTCTCTCTGTGTGTGTGTGTGTGTGTGTGTGTGTGTGTGTGACTTTCAAATAAAAATAAATAAATCTTTCTTAAAAAAGCATCAATTCCATACGAATGAATAAGGGCATATGGTAGACTTGTTTCCACTTCAATTCATTTTGCTGCCTCTTCACACAAATCCCAAAAAAGCAAAAATTCACCCTGTTTGTAATCAACAACTCAGCCTTTAATATCATCACAGTTTTCCCTCTGTAAATGTTGCCTAAGTACTTGAAAAATCATCTTAAAATATATTTTCAAGTGGCAGGCATAATTGATGTAACATGAATTAGTCTAATATTCAGACTGATCATGTTTATTTTGATCTTTTTCAGGCACTCACCACACTCTTATATATAACACAGCATAATGAAAATAGTGCTGATTAGGGATCTGGGAGATCTGACTTCCATGGTAACACTGACCCTTATGTTTTTCTTTCAGTTTAAAAAGGTGATTTTTCACTCTTTGAGTCAGTGTTACACAAAATGGGGTTATTATTGTGACTAGCTGCTCTCAGGAAATTTTCAGCTGATGTTTCATGAATCTCTTACCACGGTCATGTTGATAATGAGCTAGGTCCTCAAAATAGGGATAATATAAGGTTACACAAAGGTGAATAGAATGAGTGTTTGAGAGCACAGAATAGAGAGATATTTGCTGGTATACTACTGTGGGCCTGTCACAGAGTGGAATTTGAAGTGGATAGGTAATTATCTTTTTCCATGTAATTTTTTTATTATCTCAGCTTACAGAATTGAATTAAGGGCCCGGCGGCATAGCCTAGCAGCTGAAGTCCTCACCTTGAACGCACTGGGATCCCATATGGGCGCCGGTTCTAATCCCGGCAGCTCCACTTCCCATCTAGCTCCCTGCTTGTGGCCTGGGAAAGCAGTCGAGGATGGCCCAAGGCTTTGGGACCCTGCACCCGCGTGGGAGACCCAGAAAGAAATTCCTGGTTCCCAGCTTCGGATTGGCGCAATACTGGCCGTTGTGGCTCACTTGGGGAGTGAATCATCGGACGGAAGATCTTCCTCTCTGTCTCTCCTCCTCTCTGTACATCTGACTTTGTAATAAAAAAATAAATCTTTTTTTAAAAAAAGAATTGAGTTAAAAGGTTCCTCCTATGTTATATGAAACCCTTCAATTGTTTCCTTTATATGAATTTTTCCCGTTATCTTCAATGTCCATTTCCCATTCTTTCAGCCCAATAGGTATGGCTATATAAAACATTTAAAGCTATCTTGTATGTTTGTTTTTTCAGTGAACCTTAATGATGCTATTTCATAATTCCATCCTGTTCCTTAAATTATAATTCAAAAGTATACATTTAAAATTTATCCAGGTTTTGTTATATGTGTCTGGTTTATTTATTGTGCTACTGAGCAGAATTAGAACAGGCAACTGAAATTGTTCACTACCACAAATACACTCTAACTCAAATGAAATCTGAAGATCAGCAAAAAATGTCAATTATCAATAAAGGAAGAGGAGGACCGGAAAACATTGGTCAAGCACCTTCACATTTTTAATGTGTGGTATTTTTAATGGGGCAGTAACAAGAAACAGATTCTGTCTACGGCCATACCACCCTGAACGCGCCCGATCGCATCTGATCTCCGAAGCTAAGCAGGGTCGGGCCTGGTTAGTACTTGGATGGGAGAAACAGATTCTGAATTCATAGATCATGTTATTCTTTTTTTTTTTAAAGATTTATTTTATTTTTATTACAAAGTCAGATATACTGAGAGGAGGAGAGATAGAGAGGAAGTGGAGCTGCCGGGATTAGAACCAGCGGCCATATGGGATCAAGGCGAGGACATTAGCCACCAGGCCACGCTGCCAAGCCCGATCATGTTATTCTTAATCACATTTTCAACTCCCAAACTTATCTCCAAATTAGCTATCATTTTCACATCTCTGCCAGAAGTCCAAGAATGCCTGTAATTGTTCAGCAATTGCCCAAAAGTTGGCCCTTCTTTCTATTGTTTTTTTTTTCAATATGACGAGTGACATTTTATCATTCTTTTCTTCCTCCCTTTCTCCAATTCTAGACAGCTTCAATAAGTTTTCTTGCTTTACTGCTGCTACAGGCAGCATGAGCTAGATTATGGAAAAATACCAATGACATAATTCCCCCAACGTTTTGTTCTGAGCAATTTCCAAGACAGCTCTCCTTATTTCTATTGGTAACTTCCATTTCAAGACTTACTGATTCAGCTGACGGCCTTGAATGATACCACTAAGGAAGAGAATGGCATAAAGAAGGCAAACCAGTTCCTTCCAGCTTTATCCCAATAGATGTGATACATGCCACTCAGGGACCATTAACCAAAACACCTTACTTAATTCCATGGAAGTCTGGGAAATACAAAGGACTACATGAATGTGCACAGGGTCTGCCACAGCAATTTAACTCTCCAACAAGTCTGAAGGCTGTGACTTCTTGCAATATGTTTTATGTCTTTATAATTAAGAAAAAACATGTAAGCAATGTTCAGACTCATGTTCAAGTGACAATGCCATACTCAATCATGTCATTACTCTGCTCACAAGCCTAATAGGCTAAACTTCTTGGCCTACTTTTCTCTCCTGTAAAATCAGATCCAATTTAAGATGACTTCTCTATCCCATAAATTTTTTATCAGTTTTTATTCAGTCTTTGTGTAAATTGGAAGATAGTCATGGCCCCTTAAGAATTGGTATAGAATTGAATGAAATTTAATAAGGTGCCTGACCGTTATGTGATTGTGATTTGTGGAACTTTTATTTTATAATCTTAAGTAACATTGACCTTAGAAAGGAATGAGACACAAAAGAATGAATATTTATTTTTGTTCTAGTCTCCTTTCTTGCTAACTGTCCCAGTAAACGCCTGAGTTAACACATGTGAAGGCCTGAATAAGAAAGTTGATTCATTGCCCAAATATTTCCTTACAACATGAGAAAAACCAATAGGTAAATAGATTTCATTATATACATGTTAACATTTGAGCTGACAGTACAGAAATAAACAATCAAGGAAACATCTCACAGAATGGCTCTCACAAGGACAGTCTAGAGGATTTGGGAAGCTCCTTTAATATCATGGGTTTGCTTTTGAACCCCAAGAGATGGCCCTCATTCTTTCAAGCAGAAAAAAAAACACATCTTGAAGCTATGCTCTCCAATTTTTGCAGACATGCACACAATACAAATAGCTTTTAGGCTGAGCTGAAGTATATGTAAGTTTTTAAAACTTTACCCCTGCCAGATTCCATAAAATGTCATCCCAATTATTTTTACACAATAATGTTAGAGACATGACATTCCCTTGATTACCCTGACATGTGGTAATTTGGGAAGAACTTACCTTTATTTGTCTTTTACTAGAATGTATTGTCTCTCTGCCCTTGTTTATACAAAATGCTGTTATTTTTATTCCTTTTATTTGTATAATCTGTGGCATGGTTTCATTTTAAATGCTGTTAATTGGTACACTGAGGCAGTCTTTAAAAGCATTAAACTAACAGCTAAAAAAGCAAAAGAGTGTACAAAAGAGAGCAAAACATAAGACTTGTTCAACAAAAGCCAAGGGTAATTTGAAAAAATAATAATAATAAAAAGAGAAACTGACAGAACAATGAACTAGCCAAAGTTTCCAACTGTAGGGGGAAAAAACCTGAAGAATAAACAGTCTCAATGCTACGTGGTTTCAAGTCTACCATAATTAAAGAACACTTACTTACTCTCAAATTCACACATATGTAAGTTTAAATCGGGGAAATGCCTAATAGGTTGCTCTAACTCTTAACGTAAAATTCTCCTTTACAATAACTGTAACATGAAATCACATTGACAAACAGCATTTGGCTCTTGAGAACCTACAAATACACTAATTCTTTTGATTTACATTTTATTCAAGGTCAGTTTTGTCTTGGTAAGTGATACTTCAACAGATTATTCCCTAGAAGGACTCAGTGCTAAACTGAGCATCTTCTGCAGACTACCCATCCTCTCAGGCCTTTTACCTATCTCCACTTTTATCATTCTGACAAACAAGGTTTAGAATTCTTAATAAATCTTTAAAAAAGAATTCTTTCATCGAACAATTTCATTTTATATTTCTTGTGCATTTTGTTATTTTCATAAGATCCATAGTCCACATCTAATTATATATTTTTCCATAGAAATCTATTCAGAGGAAAGTACACATCAGCTGTAATCTATATTCCAGATATGATCACTATTAACCTTCTATTCATTCTCCATGTAAATGCCTTAGTTACTAATGAAATTGGAATCACACAGGTCACATAGTTTCTTGCCCTTCAATTTTCACTGGAATTAAAGTATCAACATTTTCCTGTATCATTACAAATTCTTCATTCATGATTTCTGAAGGACCCATTACATTTCATCATTTAGATGCACCATAATTAATCTAGCCTCTTTGGTATCAGTAGAGGCATTTAATTTGCAGAATACTACTTACTATGAAGCCAGAATGCACCCACAAATAGTAATACTGTGAGCTGCTATGGCCACTTCAAGCCTACTGCTGTAACTCAACTGAAATCTAAAGGCTGTCACCAAAGTTAGGGGATGTAGGAGTAAGAATAGCTTAAAGAGATATTTAGAATGAACAGTCAGCAGGGTATACATTATTCTACTGTTATTTCAGCCAAAATATAAAAGGGCTTAGTTAAAATAGCCAGACATTTGTGTCTTAGAATCAGCTCTTTCACAGGTCCAGTTAAATCTGTGAACTTCGGGCCCAGCAGCGTGGCCTAGTGCCTAAAGTCCTCGCCTTGAAAGCCCCGGGATCCCATATGGGCACCAGTTCTAATCCCGGCAGCTCCACTTCCCATCCAGCTCCCTGCTTGTGGCCTGGGAAAACAGTCGAGGACGGCCCACAGATTTGGGACCCTGCACCCACATGGGAGACCTGGAAGAGGTTCCAGGTTCCTGGCTTCAGATTGGCGCAGCACTGGCCGTTGTGGCTCACTTGGGGAGTGAATCATCGGACGGAAGATCTTCCTCTCTCTCTCTCTTCCTCTCTGTATATCTGACTTTGTAATAAAAATAAATTAATATTTTTTAAAAATCTGTGAACTTCAGAAAATTAATATAAATTTTTATTTTTATGATAATCTTAAATTATTTTGTAACTTAAAACTAAAGGGTCCCAATTCATTCCAAATAAATGAAGAAAAATGCAGTGTCCATACCAAAGATCATAGCAAGTTGTATTAGTTAAGATTCCAGAGAAAGAGAGGAGATATGTATGTATATATGTGTACATATATTTTTTCCTATTATAACATATACATATGAGTAATACAAGTCATCTTAGCCAAAAGACTGAGAAGCAATTATATATACGTGTATGTGTACAATACAAAATAAGTGGAAATTTTAATTAAAATGTAATTTTGATGCAAAGAAATTTTGAAATTAATATATATGAGCACCCCTCAGAAAGCTCATCAATGGGCCTGATGTGATAGCCTAGTGACTAAATCCTCACCTTGCATCCACCAGGACTCCCTATGGGCACTGGTTCCTGTCCCTGCTGCTCCAGTGTTCATACAGCTACGTTCTTGGGGTCTGGGAAAGCAGTTGAGAATCCCCAAATTTGGGAACTTGCACCCACGTGGCAAACCTAGAAGAAGCTACTGGTTCCTGGCTTCGGATCAGAACCAGCAGACAGAAGATCCTTTGTCTCACCTTCTCTCTTGGGGGATTTCCTACCAGCAGGCCACAAGACCACAGAAGGAATGAAGTAACAGTGTTCTTGGGCTGCAGAACCACCAGGAACAGTCTGATGGCGCATGTCTGTTTATTTAAAGCCAGTACAACTTATACAGACTAGGCAAAAAGGCGGCGCCCAACAGTCCTCCCACCCAACGACACTGGAAGTGGCCAGAAGGCACATCTATTCCTCCACTCACGTCACCAGTCACATTCCACACGCACTGGAAGATGTGCCTCAGGTCATAGTCACATCCACCAGATAGCAGGCAGAGATGCAGAGGCAATTTCCCACATTTCTCTCTGTAAGTATGACTTCCCAATAAAAATAAATAAATCTTAAAAAGCTCAAAAAAGCTCTGTATTATGAAATGCTGGGCATTCATCTCAAAAATTTGTGCCAAAATAAACTCAACTTTTAATTCCATATTTCCACAAACCTTTTGCAGTCCTTCATTTTTATAAATAATATGAAAATTTATACTATGCATACATATATAAGAAAATTTATCATATGGAATTTGTTTACATAATTATGGAGACCAAGAAGCCCCACAATTCTGTCATTTGCAAATTAGAGACTAA
Source organism: Ochotona princeps (assembly GCF_030435755.1). Lineage (NCBI taxonomy): Eukaryota > Metazoa > Chordata > Mammalia > Lagomorpha > Ochotonidae > Ochotona > Ochotona princeps. The sequence continues at coordinate 20,781,400 of NC_080847.1, forward strand.
AAAGTCCAGTGGTATAGTTCAATCTGAGTCTAAAGGTGTGTGAACCAGCAGGGCCAAATGTATAAATCCAAGTCTTGAGGGCAAGAAAAGATAAAATGAGATGTTCCAGCTCAAGTAATGAGGCAGCAAATTCCTCCTTCCTGCACTTTTTTTCCTTCTTCAAACCCTAATTGGGTTAGATAGTGACCATTCACACTGGGAAGTGGCACTACACTGAGTTCACCAGTTCAAATGTGAATCTTACACAGATTCAACCCCACAGCAACAACCAGAAATAATGCTTAAACATATATCTCAGTCAAAACATAAAAATAATTGTCACAAGCCCACTCCTTTTTAAGCTCGGCATTCATCTCCTTGGCACATCTTTTTAAACTATACTTATCTCCACAAATAAACGCAATAACAAAGGCATCATTCCACCTAACATGAAAGAACTAGCCTGTAGACAACGTAAAATGCACTAATCACCTCCCAAAAAGAAGTGAAGTGTTTGAATGGTGTATATTACTTTCAATCTCCTTTACTGAAAGTAGATACCCAAAAACAATGAAATAAAGTAAATGCATCTTACAGGACACCATGAGAGAAGAAAATCAATTAAAACAAGTATACACGTTCACACACACGCATGTTCATAATAAGGAATTACAGTCCTTTGTGCCTGGCCATGTTAGCATTTGCAATTACCACCTCACACTATTCATTTTGTACTCTCTGCTTTCATCAAGCATTTCAGCTGATCATGTTGCTTTACTGGGTAAGGTGATCCAAATCTATTCCTAAACAGTTTAAGTTATTCATAGTCCTTCCCAGATAGGGTTTGTTACAGTTTTCCATTAATCTTAGTCACATGGTACATAACACTAAGACACGCCTTCAGAGTTTTTATATTTCAAACGTGCTCTTCCTGACCTACACTATGAAGTAGTAGTCTACTCTTCCTTTGGTAATCACTACCAATCGTCTAATCAACATCTTAAATCCTTTATTGCATGCAAACTGAGAGGCATGGGGATGACAAAGTACGCAGTTGGCAGTTCTAACTTCAATTCAATGAAATTAGTGTTGTGATTTTTTTAATGAAAAAATTTATTCCTCTTTTACTAAGTCTTCTAGGTCAGCAGAGCACTAAGTCATTAGAATAAAAAGCAAAACTTATCTAAGTGGGTTACTAGGTGCTGCCCCCATCTCCACCTATCAATTCTTAGACCAATGAATCCTGGCTAGCAAAGAAACTGTATCAGATAATGGATACTGATTCAAAGAAGACAACACCTTCTGGAAAACACTGACCCAGTTGGATAAGATATTACTACCTACTTGACACTGCAACGAGTCTTTAAAAAGCCACTCCGTCATATTATCAATCCAGCTGCTTCAATATAATGGAGAACACAAGAAGACCAGAGAGCTCATGACCATGGGTCTATTACTGCACTTCTTTTGCTCTGAAGAAATAATGTGCAGAGTACCATGGTAAATACAATATTCTGTAAGCCTATAGATTTACCACTGTGTGCTATGGATGGCAGTTTGGGAAGCAGCACTGTACACAAGGAAGACAAATTCATACCCAAAGTACATGTTACAGTAAAGAAAAAAAAATTACCCTTTCTATGATATAAGTGAAGCAGGATATCAGAAAATGATACCAAGTTGAGGGCTTAGCATTGGTCTCCGCTGCTGGTAAACTGGGCACCCAACAATGTTTAAAATCAGATATTGGTAGATGGAAGTCCTTGCTGTGGAGGACAACTGGCATTTTCAGAGCAAAATACATTAAATACTTCATCATGAAAATCCCTTTCAGGGCCAACACCACGGAGCATGCTGCAGTCTACAACACTGACATTCCATGTGGGTGCTGGCTCATGACCAAGCTTCTTCACTTCTGATCCAGATCCCTATTAATGCTCACAGGAAAGCAGTAGAAGGAGATTCGGGTACTGGCACCCTGCACTCACATGAAAAACCAAGAAGTTCCTGGTTCCTGGCTTCAGATCAGCTCAGCTCTGGCTATGGTGGCCATTTAAGGAATGAACCAGCAGATGGAAGATATTTCTCTTTCTCCTTCTCTCTGTGTAATATCTGAAAATGACTTATTGTTTTAAATCCCAGATAGAGAAAAATAATCATATTGTGGTATTTTGCAGTAATTTTTGGCATTTAACTTGCTAGAGGACATTCCATACTTGCCATCAATAGAACCAGAGAGCTGTCATCCATGAATGACCCAGCGGAAAACAGCAGGAGCTTTGCAATGCATGGTGGCAGATTCCAGATTTGTTTTTTCCTGTTACCTTTTGGAAAACATCCTGGCCTCTGTGTGCATCAACTTTCTCATTTGTTAAATTAAGGGTTTTTTTTTTCCAAAAGCTAAGTGAGAAAATATATGTGATATGTTTCACAATTACTGGAACATTACATGTCAAATTATAGCCGCGGCACTGAGTCTGTCAAAGTCCGTTGTACTCATCTTTTGATTAATTAAAAGTTTATAGATAGTCAAAACTTGGCAGATCTATTCAACCATTGTCACCATGGAGAACTAAGATTTTCAAAAAATCCAAGAAAAAGGTGAAATCCCTGACACATCCCAAATAAGAAGGACCACCTCAAGGTAGAATTGGGAGCTATGGTTAATTGTTCATTCTGCGCCCTGAAGAGCAAAACCAAAATGGCCTTTGTTGCAACCATTCTCTATTTCACAATGTCATGCTGTGAAGTGAGGAATGGTGTTGCCTAAGGGATCATCATTGCCCACAAAGAGCCCAGTAGCATAATGTGTGCTTCCCTGGACCAGATGAGCTTCCTTTAAACCTGTTACTCATAATTAAGTTAAATAGCAGCCAAAATTATTTAATTCAGACCATTTGTTTTGATAAAATATCTTCTAAGTTCAGCATCCTGGGGTTAAGACAGTCGTTTTACTTAATTTACAACTCTGTTATCTTGACAGCATACCAAAGATACAGCAAGACTTGGCAGTTGACCAGGAATATTGTACACATATCAGGTCAATTTGCAAATAAGTAAATAAATAAGTTTTCAAATTACAATGAACCCATGGTGTGCTTCTTGGCATACAAAAGACTGACTGGTCTCAAGAACAGAAAATGTAGGCATCCAGAAGGATTAAAATGGCAGAATGGGATTAGGGACAAAAGTCCTGACTTTGGAAGAGGGAAAAAGAAAGGATCCTTTTGCAAAACAAACAAAAACAAACAAATCAGAATATAGCCAAAATGCTAGTACCCATGGCCAAGTTATTAATAAATTACAAGAATGACAGTAATAGAATTTTTTTTTTTACTCTCTAGGTCAATTTCTTCATGACAGAGTCAAAGAAGGAAATGTTAAGAAGTAAAATGCTTAGCTACTACCTGAGATGTACATCTGTGTCTGACAGAATCAGCAATAAAACTATGCTTATCTCAACTCAATACTACTTTTATATTACATTTTTAAGTGGCACTACATCATGACAATTGTACTTTAGAAAAGCACTCCGGACACAAGGATGTTATGGACACAAAGATGGTAGAAAATGGTTTCTACTGGATAAAACACTAAAGCAGCAGCAGCAACAACAACAGCAACCTGCCTAGATTTGCTGTTTAAACATCACTAGTCATGTGACCTCAAATGGCTTCCTTCTTTTTCATAAATGTTGATTTGACTCATGTTTTCTCCTTATTTATAAATGGTTTGTGTGCTGGTTGCAGGACAGTGAACTGACATCACCATCTCATCCAGAAACTATTACTGTTGTTATATATTAAATTACACAACAAATATAATGTGTTTAGCATAGTCCCTGACATGCAGGAACTATCTGATAAATGGTACATGTTTTTACAAAGGTCAGGCTTTTACAAATACATCCCCAAATTATGACATCTTGGCAGACTCATTTTATTCTGAATTAAACACTGAAAACTTTAACTATACAAAAAAGGTAAAGTCAGATTATGCCCATTGAGTAACTATTATATAGAGTATCACTAACAGAGCATATCCATTTTCACATATAGACAATGAACCAAATCAAATGTGTGACTGAAACTAACCAAATCAAATATTTGACATTAAGTGAAGGTCTGATTTTAAGTATATTGATGCTCATAAATTAAAAACATTCGGATTACGGATTGTGGATTATGCTAGGGCTTGTAACACTGATATCCCATATCAGAGCACCGGTTCAAGTCTTGGCTGCTCTGCTTCCTATCCATCTCCCTGCAAATGCACCCAGGCAGGTAGCAGAGGTTCCAGTACTTGTGCCAAGTTTTGCCATTCCCATGGGAAACCTAGATGGAGTGTGAACTCCTGCCTTCAGCCTGGCCCAGCTCTAGTCACTGCAATATTATAAACAAAAAGTGTACTTAATATAGTCAACCTACCAAAATCATAATTTAGCCTCACAATATACTGCACAGTGTCACCTGCTACTCTTTCGTGATGCCATGGTTGACAAGCAGCTACTCTCTCTCTCTGTCTGTCTCTCTCTTTTTGCCTGTTTCTGTGTGTGTAACCGTGTCAAATAAATAATAGATCTTTTTTTAAAAAGTTATATCACATTGTCCTAACACCACAAAAATAAAAACATAATTTAAATCATTTAAAGTGTTCAGTTGAGGAAGCCACCAAGAATTTGATTGTTTTAAGTATTTCTTTAGGTGCCTTATCCTTTCAAAACTAATCAGGAGGCAAACATTTGGTCTGTACTAGGTTGGAAACTATCTCCTCCAGAATCCACATGTACCTGGAACCTCAGAATGTGATTCATCACACAAAGGCGAGGTCATCCTGAAGTAGGAGGGACTCTGATCCAACACTAGTATCATCTCCGAAAGAGAAATCTGGACACAAGTAGAGAGAAGAACATCACCAGAAGCAAGAAAGAGGCAAGGAAGGAAAGAGAACCACAACTCTCAAAGACAGCAGGACATTAACAACAATCATGATTTTAGATTCCTGCTCACTAGAATTGAGACAATAAACCCCTGCTACTTTAAGCCTCTGTTTGTAGTGCTTTGTCACAGTGCCTTAGAAAACCAACATAATGACTTTTTAAATCTACCTGTTGCATCAGTCAACTAAGAGCCTTCTAGAGACTCCTTGGGTTACTCATCATACTTTCTTTAAAAAATAAGAGATATCTCATATTTATTGCAACCCTGCTCTTGGTATCAGAGATATACAATTAACCTAGATGTCTACCAACGGATGACAGGATAAAGAAAATGTGATAACCATACATGGAATATTACACAAGCATTAAAAAAATGCAATCCCAACATTCGCAACAAAATGGATGGAACTAGAGATCATTATGCTAGGGCAAATGAGCCAGACACAGAACGACAAATTCCACATATATGAAAAGTAATATACTGAGTATAAAAATGTGGAGATATTATAAAGCATGACAAAATGGAACTGAGAATACCTTAGTTCCCTATCACAGGACCTTTCTATTTATCTGCTGCTGCCATAACAAACCACCATGAATTTGGTGGCTTAACACAATGCCTCTTTATCGTACCATGGTTCTGTACACCAGCTTGTTTCTCTCTGCGTAGAGTCTCAGAAATACGGGGATGCAGTGTTTCCTGCCGGGGCACTCAGACAGACTAGTTTAGCAGTTCCCTCAGTTGTTGGTGGCATTGAGCTCCACGAGGCTGTAGGACTAAGGTCCACTTTTTTTTATGACTGTCAAGACGGGGCCAACCTTTGGCTGCTAGAGGCAGCTTCACATAACCTCCCACACAAATCAGAACCCGTGGTAAGCAGACTCCTTCTTTTTACTCAGCCCATCTTGGCTGTTTCCTCTACCACAACATCTCTCTTACTCTTTGGCCTTCATCTTCTATTTAACTCTCAAGGGGTCTTATGGTTACATTGAGCCCAGCCTGATAATCAACATAATTCTCTTAGAGTCAGCTGAGTAGTAATATTAACTCTATCTGCAAAACTCCTTCCTAAAAACACCTAGATTCACATTCGATTGGATAAGTAGAGAACAGACATCTTTGGGAAACATGCTAAAAAATCTGTCTACTACAGGGCCTAGCACGGTAGCCTAGCAGCTAAAGTCCTTGCCTTGAAAGCACCAAGATCCCATATGGACTCCAGCTCGTGTCCTGGCAACCTCACTTTCCATCCAGCTCCTTGCTTGTTGCCTGGGAAAGCAGTCAAGGATGGTCCAAAGCCTTCGGACCCTGCACCCACATGGGAGATCCAGAAGGAGCTCCTGGTTCCTGACTTCGAATCGGCACAGCTCGGGCTGTTGTGACCAACTGGGGAGTGAATCATCGGTCGGAAGATCTTCCTCTCTGTCTCTCCTACTCTCTCTATATATCTGACTTTCCAATGTAAAAATAAAATAAATTTTTTAAATCTGCCTACTACAATCTCATAAAAGGACTCACTAAAGGAGGGTGATTGACAGTACTACGAAAAGATTCTGGGCACAACAAGATTCTGTTACTTGTAGTTGGTCAGGCGAGCCCGGATGCTCCAGGAATCTCACTTTTCTGGCAGCGTTTACCTTGATCACAGTATCCAAGAGCTACCTGCTAAGCATTTCCAGAGCCTTTTCTTGGGACTTTTTTCATCTTGCACCTTCAAGTAGTCTCACTGTCAGCTATGAAAATGCAATAAATGAAGTAGATGTCAAGCAAAAAAAAAGAGGAAGTAATTTTCTGCAAGCTAATATGACACAGGCAGCACACTTTCATTTCTGGATCACAAGGGTACTTGCTCTAAGCATGGAGTTGTGGTTTCCTTTCTTGTATACTGGACACACTCATAGTAATGGATGGAGCCTTAGGTGATGTGGGAAGAAAACCCTATTTGTGTACTTAGATCTGCAATTACTTAACTGCAATTACTTGCTCAAGAGTATATTGCTTTAAGAACCACCCATTTAATTTCTATGACTTTGAAACCCTTCTGGTAGAGTAATTGCCTGACATACAACACCTAGGAGGCAAATTGAAATGAAAAGCCTTTTACTGAGTCACAAAACCAAAGTATTAAATGCTTGATTAGAAGTTCTATGTCACTAATAATGAATGCAGGGAAAACAGGCCAGATGGATGATTCCCACATCCCATCTTTCCTGTCTGTCTGTGTCTTCTCTGTTACTGTGGGTGGGCACATTTCCAATTTCCATACTGGAAACCACAAAGAAATTCTGAAATCTTAGGAAAGACAATTGACTAGTTTCATCTGTTGTGTTTTCTTTCTGAAACCATTTTCTCAGACTGCTTGAGAGGCAAGTGTTTGCCTTAGCAGTGGAGACATTCCATTTCACAGGATGTGAGCTCCATTTCCAACTCTGCTGCTTACTTCAGCTTGCTGCTAATGCAGATCCTGACTGGGTTTCTGCCACTGAGATCTAAGACATGGGCTGATTTCTTAGCTCACAGCTTCAGACCCAACCTAGTTCTGGCCACCAAAGCCATCTGGGGAGTGAACCAACAGGCAGGAGTGCTCTCTCACTCTATAGCTATAGATGTAGATGATACAGATACACTGATATCAAAATATGGATTATAGATATAGACACATAGATATGGATTATAGATATAGGTATACCTATATATGATCTTTCAAATAGATTTTTTTTCTAAAGATTATTCTAAAATGAACCAGGATCATATCAGGGAACATCTTTTGAGCCTGGAAATACCTGAATTCTAGGCCTTTCCACAATTTTGACCTTGAGTCATGGAAATTCACAAGCCTCAGATTTATCAACTATGATATGGAAACAGCAACATTCAATTGCTAGATGGTTAACAAAATTAAAGTTGGGGCCCAGCGCGGTGGCCTAGTGGCTAAAGACCTCACCTTGAACATGCCGGAATCCCATATAGGCGCTGGTTCTAATCCTGACAGCCCCGCTTCCCATCCAGCTCCCTGCTTGTGGCCTGGGAAAGCAGGGAGATGGATGGTCCAAAGCCCTGGGACCCTGCACCGACATGGCAGACCTTGAGAAAGTTCCTGGCTCCTGGCTTCAGATCGGTGCAGCACCGGCCATTGCAGTCACTTGGGGAGTGAAACATCAGAAGGAAGATCTTCCTCTCTCTCTCTCTCCTCTCTGCATATCTGACTTTGCAATAAAAATAAATACATCTTAAAAACAAAAAAAAACAGAATTAAAGTTCTCTGGAGGAGGGTAGATGCTCAAACATTAAATGTCTTTTTCTTATTCTACAGTATCTTTGTTTATGTTCTTTTTTTTTTCATAATACAATTGCTTAGGCTCCAGGATTTCCCCTCCCATCCTCTTCCCCTTCCCCCCACTGTTTTCCGTATATTATAATAATAATATAGTCCTTCAACAACAGTCACAAGTCCATCATTCTATTTAAATATATCAAGACACTGTAGGTATAGACAATGGTAGAAAGCCCATCATTTTAATGTCAAGATATATTCAACAGTTTCATTGGGAGTTCATCATTTAATACAGAAGTAGAGATGCATATTGCACTGTATCTCCACTTCATGGTATATTTGCCTTCATTATACAGTTCCTCTAGATAATATATAGGTGTGTGTGTATATGTTTACCTACATTTCTATTGATTTTGTATTTTGCATGAACGTTGCCTTGTTTATGTTCTAATTAATCTTTGGCTTCTGCATGCAAGTGTGCTGCAAATACAAATATTATAAACCCACCAGAAACAAAAATTATACCAATGTAATTCCATTAGAAGACTGAGGGGAATGGTGTTGTGGAGTAACAGGCAAAGTCAACACCTACAACACCAGTATCCCATATGGGTGACAATTTGAGTCCTTACTGCTCCAATTTCATCCCGGCTCCCTGCTAATGGCCTAGAAAAGCAGCAGCAGATGACCCAAGTACTTGAGCTCCCACTACCCACACAGGAGACCCAGATGAAGCTCCTGGATCCTGGCTTCAGTCTGGCTACTTGGAGAGAGTACCAGCAGATGAAAGATATGTCTGCTGTCTGTCTCTCTGTGTCTCTCTTCCTTCTTCCCTCCCTGTATCTATCCCTGACTTTCAACTAATCTTTTTAAAAAGATTTTTTTGGCTGACATACTCAGGAGATTTGCAGGCATGCAAAAGTGAGCATGATTAAGTCAATTGCCCCCTCAGTGTCATAATTTCTCCGGGAAATTTAGTCACATGATTGTCCAGCTTTGAAATGTCATGAAAATACCTACATTTTCACCTCTTTCAGACCCTACTAGGGCCACTATTTTGGTGCAAACAAGCACAGCTTGGAATGTCAACACCCTACATCAGCGTGCTGATTCAAGTCTTAGATACTCCACCACAGATTCAGCTTCCTATTAAAGTGCCTGGGAAGGCAGCAGAAGATGGCTCAAATACTTCGTCTCCATGATTCACATGGGATACCAGGATGGATGTTCTGGATCTTGGCTTTCTAGCTTTAGTTTGGCTCAGACTTGACTGTCACAGCCATTTGGGGAGTGAACCAACACAATGGAGTTCGTATTCATTAATTCATCCCCTCTCTCTCGCCCTCTGTGTGTGTGTGTGTCACATTGCCTTTCAATTACATAAAATTTAAAGATCCTGAGTAATTGAATCAGTGCTTCCTGAGGTGTTGGATAAAAACATACAATATGATAGGCTTAACAACAATATCTATTGGGCCCAGCGTAGCAGCCTAGTAGCTAAAGTCCTTGCGTTGCACATACTGGGATCCCATAAGGATGCCAGTTCTAATTCTGGCAACTCCTCTTCCCATCCAGCTCTCTGCTTGTGGCCTGGGAAAGCAGTCGAGGACGGCCCAAAGCTTTGGGACCCTGCACCAACACGGGAGACCTGGAAGCAGCTCCTGGCTCCTGGCTTCGGATCAGCTGAGCTCTAGCTGTTGCGCTCACTTGGGAAGTGAATCAATGGATGGAAGATTCCTCTTTGTCTCCCCTCTCTGCTTATCTGACTTTCAAATAAAAAAAATAAATCTTTTTTTTTTTAAATACCAATATATATCAAGTAGTAATAAAAAAGAACAAATGCAATATATTCTTTGAACCACAGAATTCTAAAAGAATTTTGTAACAAACAAAATTTGCTTGTACAATTGACTCATAAAGTGATCTCAGATATGCACCAGTCTCTCCAGTTCCTTCTTTCTCCCAATGATGAGTAACCCATTTGTGGGTTGGACGGCTATTCATCATGAAGGATACAATAGTGAATCCTTTAAGTTGCAAAGTCTCATGCAGTTCTTGTAAACAGTGGCCTTATAACTTCTGACAAGGTGAAGAGAGTCACCAGTGCATCTTTCAAGTTTTTTGTTTTAGGTTTTAATTTCACAGTGACTAATTGATCATGTTTTAAATATATTGTGATGCATTTGATGATGCATACACCTTCAGAACTATCAACAAGACAAAACACATGATAGTTCCCTTCCCCCTAGAATGTTCCCAGTACACATACATCCCCCCAAGGTAAACATTAGTTTAAACTCTATCACGTCAGTTTAGTTTTGCCTATTTCAAGTATGTGGTATATGTAATACACACACTTTCAAGTCTGGTTTCTTTTGTTCAAAATAGTGCACGTGATATGTATATCAGAAATGCACTACTTTTTTATTATTGATGAATTTTCTATGACTTACAAGTCCACCTAACCTACTCATGGGTATTTAGTCTACTTTAAGCTTTAGTCTTTTACAAATAAAGCTGTAATGAACATCCCATCTTTTGTGAGTATATTTTGTGTTTCTCATAGATAAATAACCAGGTGTAGAATTGTTGAGCCATAGAGTGAATGCAGAATCTTAGATACTGTATTGCTTAAACTCCTACATGACGTTGAAAATACTGGTAACCAGCCCACACTTTGTGTAACACAGGAAAAACTACTCAATAGTTGCAATAAATCTCTGATGGGAAATTTGTTTTAGAGAAAGAGACTAAGAAGTTAGCTAGCCAATGAATAGCAGGCCTGGAGCTATAAGGTAATGCTTAAAATCCTTATCTCAATTATTAGATCCCAAAATCAGAATTAAAGAATAAATTACAAAGTTATCTGAAAATGTTCACAATTTGCCTCCACATTTTGAGACAAAGAGGGAGTTACGCAGGTAGGTAGGTAGGTAGGGAAATAGATGACTAGATAGATAAAGATGGAAACGGAGGGAAAATGTAAAAGAAGGACGAACAGCAAGAATATAGTCTCAGAATGAATGTATATCTTCAATGGAGCAAAATTCCTTTTGAGTAAAATTTACTTAGATGCCTGCACCATGAAAGAAGGAAAGTTCCAATGAGATTCAGCATTCTATGGAACTGTACAATATTGTTTTGAAATGCTTTTTTCAATAGCCATATAAATCCATCTCTATCTGTACTCTTCCTCTGATTTTCAGATTACATGTTTAATCTCCTCAGCGAAGTAAAAGTTTGACCAATGCTTGATTAATTTAACTGCGTTCTTCTTTGTCATTAGAACAAATCTTAAAAAGTCTCAATTGAAAAATACTACTTTAGAAACATCCTGACTCTGATAAATGACTTCCTTCAATGCCTTGTAAGTATGATTAGCATGGATGTTTGTTTGGTCCAAATCCCTGTTCTCCTAAAAGCCATCACAGTGGGAACTGGAATCTAGATTGAAAAGGATGACAGGATTCTGGCAAAGCGAAGGTCAGTATGCAGAAACCATATTCTGACTCCTTGAACCTTATGATGTTTTTATTTTTCCATCTTTCTATTTTTTTATTTTCAGGAAACCTAAGGAGAATTAAATTATTCAATATTACAAAAATGACCATTGACTGTCTTTAAAATCAAGCAAAGGGAAAAAAAAGGAGGGGGAGAGAAAGGGAATGATACCAACTGCTCAGCTGCTTAAATAATCAACTTTTTATTAATAGGTATAATTGTTTTTCACAACTTATTAAATAACAAGAAGAGCAGGAAAAAGCAGTGTTGTTGGTGATTTTTAATCAGATTTCTGTAAGTCTCCCTCATGAGGCAATTATTCAAACAAATGAAGGAAGACAGCACAATCCATAATATGGGACTAAGTATCTATTGAAAGAATGATGTCTCATTTTAAGATAAAGCATATAAATACACAATTCAAGTAAATCACTATTTTTATGTACTTTACCACTTTATGAAAAATTGTAACTGATTCTATTTAATGATTACATGTTACACAAAAATAATGCACCATTATCATTTATGTTTTCATCATTGTAACATATGATTATTACTATTAATATTACCATTAAATATAGTGATAGCTCATTTAATAAGGCACTTTCTCCATGCTAGGCATTTTGTAATATTACTTAAATTAGTTTACACAATATTGAATTAGGTACTCTTTGTTTTTACTGTAGAACTTAAGGCCTAGAGAGCTTGGTTTAAAAACACGTCAATCAGCTAATAAGTAGATCTAGGTTGGAATCAGATATGTATCTTTCTATCTCAAAAATCCATGCTCCTTGCTCTTCTCATACTACCAACAGTTATCAAGCTAAAAGATAATACAAGACTCAATGCTAAAAGATAATAAGATTCAATGCTCAATGACAGAGTATTCCTCTGTGCGTATTAGTCCAAATGACACCTGAAGGTAGAACAGCTATGCATTCAGTATTCTCTACCTTCAGTTTCCTGTTTTGTTTTTTGTGTCTCAACACTTTATGCGTTAGCCCTGTTGTATGTGAAGTACATTGTGGATCAACCCTTCTTCCATGCTCTAATTACTGTATTACTAACTTGATTAGTATACAAGTGTTGGACTTAGGGTTTGGCTTGAGTAACTTAATTACTACTCAAGTATCTCTGGTCTTGCTTGCTTAGCACTCTACTAAAGTAGATTTTATTCACCATGGCTACACAATTGATTCAATTATGCCACATAGGGGAAAGTGTGCATTAAATGGAAGAAAATCCTAAGGACCTCCTTATGAAATATTTTTAACAGTTCCTAATATTGGCCCCTATTTCCTTGTCTAACCTCTTTTACAACAAATTTTTCTGCTTATGACATCATCATAGGTCACTCAGGTACAGTACAAAGAAGATGGCTTCTGGAGCCAGAGAGCTAAATTACAGCACCAGTTCTTCAATTTATTTGTTGTGAATATACAATTAACTCCCCCAAACCTCAAATCTACAGCCTCTAAATTGTTACACATGGAATGTTTTGAGGACTTCAGGGCAATTATTTGTAAAACCCTGGTATGACAAAGATGCTCATAAGATTAGCAATGGTTCATTTCCTTTTGTGAATTTAATCAACAGCAATAATATTTTAAAGCACAGTAGGGGAGAGGGAGTCCTAGAAACAAACCAATATTCAAAATCATACTAGGGCAGGGCGCAGTAGCCTAGTGGCTAAAGTCCTCATCTTGCATATGCCAGGATCCCATATGGGCACTGGTTCATATCCCAGCTGCTCCACTTCCCTTCCAGCTCCCTGCTTGTGGCCTAGGAAAGCAATAGAGGATGGCCCAAAGCCTTGGTACTCTGCACCCACAGGGGAAGCCCAGAAAAAGCTCTTGGCTCCTGGCTTCAGATCAGCTCAGCTCCACCAATTAGGCTACTTGGGTAATGAACCAGTGGATGGAAGACCTTTTCCTCTGTTTCTCCTTCTGTCTGTAAATCTGATTTTCAAAAAATAAAAATAAAAATATGCTGAACATGCATCTGTTTCTATCTTTACCATCTATTTCTGTTTCTTTCCTTTATTTATCCAACATTTACTGGTTTCTGCTATACTCCCAGCAAAAAAACGACAACAGCACAGACTCCTAAAGATCCAAATGAAGAGAGCTCCACAAGATGGGGGCATAGGTGCAAAATCCAGCAGACAAAAACATCAGATTGATGCAAGGATAGAGAAAGAGATAAACACAGTTTCCATGTGATTATCCTGAAGAAACGAATGAAATTGCAGTGAAAGCAGGCAAATATTAAGCCATGGGACAGTAAGTTTCTTATCTTACCATGAAGTAACTGGTAAATTCCTACATCACATGACTTTACTTTTTACAGAATTAGAGGATATGAATCTCACTCTACTTCCGGATAATCCTGTCTTTGTTGGCCACTTGTTACAGTGATCTTTCTTCCCTGTTGCTCAACGGAAATTCTAACTTAAGAACATATCATAAATAGAAACTCCGACCAAAGCAGTTCAGGCTTTTCAGATGGCCAAACCTAGCAGGATTTCATAATGGGTAAAAGCATTGATTGATTCAGGAGCAGAAGTAGCCAAGCTTACCTTTCCAAATAAAGCGTGAGCTGTCTTTGCAACATAAAGCAAGTCCCTCCACTTCTCTAATTTTATCACTTTTTCTCTGTAAATAGAAGCAGATGGTTCTCAAAATTAAATTCTGCTCCAGTGTTCTTCACACAGTTCACAAAGGGACCCAGTACAAGATATTAATTGAGAGAATTAATATGCAGTATCACTTTTCCTTTTTTCAAAATAAACAGCACACTCTCAAAAGCCAAAAGAGATAAAAATAATCCTAGTTTTTAACATAATCTTGTAACCGCCAACATGTTTACCTGTGGCTTCTCCAATTAGGTAAAATTATGAGTTCTAAGCAGTAGGGAATTTTTTTGTTGTCATAGTCTCATTTTACAGCAATAGGAAAGATCATAGAGTCGGGCAACCACAGGTTGGGATTGTTCTCATGTATTCATTTATTCATTCCTTCAAATACATATTCATTAAAAGCCTACCATGTGCTAAACCCTATATTAGGTACTGAGTATAATATGGAAATAAACAAATGGCACTCCCTGCCATTAAGATACAGTCTAGTAAGTTCAAGACTCAGTAGATAAACATTACCAACAAGTTGGATAGGATACAAACAACAAACGTGAAGCACGTCAGAGGTGAGAGTAGAAATTGTGATACCATTCTTTACACTGAGCTTGGGAACACCTTCCTGAGAGTCACAGAAAGATCAAATTGAAACAACACTGAAGTGTCAAAATACACTTAGATAGCATTATGATGGACTCACAACTGCTTATGAAGTACTACACTATTGTTAAAAAAAAAAGGTAAATAGTGGTGGGGAGGTGGGGAGGTGGGGAGGGATTTTGGGGAGAAAAAGGAAATCCCAGAGCCTATGGAATTGTAACATAAAATAAATAAAATGAATGAATGAATGAAAGAAAAAAGAAAGAACTGAAGAACAATATGGTAATAAAGGAGGGAGAATATTCTAGATAGACCTCATTAGAGAAATAAATGCAATAGTAGTAGCCAAGAAATCATTGGGTTATGGTGTTGTCAAAGGTTATTCAAGAACGTAATACTTAGCAGGAGATTGGGAAGAGCAGGTTTAGAACTTGGAAATCAGTATTGTCATGGAAGCATGGTCTTCTGAACTCAGAATTAGTCCTAGCAACTGAAGAGTTCCATGTATTGCCCATAGGAAAAACAATCAACCAAAAGCCTCTGGGAAATTCAGCAATAGGGACAATCCTCATTCCCACAACGTTGACTCTCTTCTTCCTTATGTTGAAAGCATCTAAATTTTAATCTTGTCTTTTTTTCTCTTAGTCCATCTATGAAGAACTGAAACAGGGGAAACCCCATTCTCCGGTCCTATTTCTCTATTTGCTATCACATTTCCAATAGAATTAACCTTTAGAGCACACTCTGAAAGCACAAGTGGATCACCCCTCCTCTCTTCTCAAGCTTAAGCCATGAGAATGTGCCTCCTAATAAACTCCAGTGGAATTAGCAAGGTCCATCAAGATGGGTATGTCCTCCAGAAACATATACCCAAATTGCTTACAACTCCATATCAAAGAGGTAGCTGATCTAATCCTGGTCTATTCCTGATCTATTCCTGGTCTATTCCTTTAGATTCTCTTTTCTCACCGAGAAAGATCTTGTGACACTCCTACTAGTTGTTTCAAATTAATTTGTTTGGAAGGCAGTAATGCTCACCACTATACCACCAACGTTGTTTCAAATTAAATTATACATCTTGTCAACTATAGTGTCTCTAGTATGGAAGACAATAATAAAAACACTTCAAACTGCACAGTTGCCCCTGTGTGTATAAAGGCATGGACTCAAGATTGGCCACATTTCACTATTTCCTACCCCCGCAAAATCTCACAGAAACTTTTTTACCTGAAGATTTGAATAAGGCTAGATGGTAGCCATAGGCTTGGTCATAGGGCTTTTAAGTAGTAAAAAAAGAAAATGAAAGTGCGAAGGAGTATTGAGAAGAAAGACAGCCTTAGAAACTCTGAATTTATACCATTGATACCATTTTACTTGTGCCCTAACCTATAGGATGTACTATATTGGTAAATCTCAAGTAGTACTTTTAGGGAACTTGCAAAGCACAAGTTCTCTTGTTTCTTCTTTTGCCTCTTTTTTTTTTTAAGTATCTTGTTTCTAATGACAATTGAAAGAAACTTTACATCATGTTTGTAGTTAATCCATATAATTCTGCCACCCATTAATACAACTAATTCCACTTTCTAAAATATGTTAACTTTAGGAATTACACCAAATAAGTTGATGCATTAGTCTCTAAAACATTTATGATGATGACTCATTAGTCTTCTAAATTGCTTAGATTAACACTTGAACTATTTCATAAGATATACAACAGATAATGCCAAACACACACACAATGACGTCTATATGCTAATCTCTGGCACCTCTGAATAGAAAAAGACTTGGGAGACGTGATTAAGTTAAGAATCTTGAGGTAAGAAGATTAACCTGGATTATCTGTATGGGTTCAATATAATCACAAGGGTTCTTACAAGTGGAAGGCAAGAGGGTCAGGATCACAGCAAGTAATGCAACAATGGAAGCATAAGTCAAAGGTGATCTGGAACCACAAATCGAAGTAAATGTTAAGTCTCCAAAAACTGCAAAAGACAAGGAATGTTTCTCCCCTACACAGTCCATAAAAGAACATGGCCCACTTACACACTAATTTTCATCCCACAAAGCTCATTTGGTTTGATTTCTGCATCTGTATAATAAATTTTTACTATTTTAAGCTACTACATGTATGGTAATTTTTTAAAACAGCCATAGGAAACTAATTCAGGTGGTAACAATTCCTTCCATTTAGCCACCATTAGTTGCCACTTTCACATACCTTCTGTCATTTTATTCCTGTAACTTTCCTCTGAGTTGGGAAAAACTTTTATAATTCTCGGTTTTCAGATAAGAGTTTAACAGATGTTTCTAAGGTCAGACAATCAGGGCTCTAAAGCAAATTTGATTCTTTGTCCAATCATTTCTCCAATGAAACATTTTTCACTCATTACAGATTTCATCTTCATCACTGATTGTACCAATACTTCATTTTATTGGCTTATGACTCTCTCAAGCTAAGGAAAGCCTGTAAAGAGAATTCTGGTCCTACTCTGGTAGAAGTTCCCATCTGTTATGATTTTAAAACTGTAAGTATATGTCCTCAAAACACTATATTTACAGCTCCCTGCCACAAATTCATTTGGGGAAGTTCTAACTCCAATGTGACATATTTGTATCTAATCCACCTTGGGGAAGGGATTAGATTTTGATGATATCATGAGAGCCTTACGATGGAATTACTGCCATTTTAAAAGGAAGAGACATAATAGCTTCCTTTCTCCATTATGTATGTCTATAGCAAAGGAAAAAAGCTGTCATTTATAATCCAGAAAGCAAATACTCACTAGCACAGAACCATACTGGCACCCTGGTCTCAGGCTTTCCTAATCTTCATGGTATGCACCTACAAAGCATCATTCTGATGATCTCTTCACTGCCAGTTGTAAGGCTTTCATAACTCTTATGATAACTTCTTGTAGTAACAAAGCAGAGATTCAATTCACAAACGGGCTATCACATCTCTAAATCCTGTAGGTTTTTTATCTAATCTCATAATATTTTCATATGCTTCCTACATAGCTTTCCAAATATAAACTTCATTCACCAGCCATTTTACAAAATACAGGCAACAACAGCACATGCCTTGAGATACTTTAAGTGACTCCTAACAAATTCACTCACGTTAGATTTTCACCCATCGTCACCACATGCCCTGACACTGCATTTCTAATGGCAATCCACAGAAGAGCCTCACAAATTCTCATGAGAGAAGCCTTTCAAGCCTTTCTCTCAGATGGTGCTTTTAGTCCCAGCTTTGCCTTTCTGTGTTCAGTAACCCTTTTGCAATCTCAACCTGCTTTTGGTTGGAGACAACCACCCAACACAATAGAATCGTGGAAGGATACCACTGTTCGTTGTATCATTTCATCTTACGTAGACAAAAGCCAATTGATTGACTACCACAGAACTAACTCCAGGGAATTCTAAACGACACTTTTCAGATAGCACAAATACACTACTGGTTGTTTTATATACTTCATTTCCTCTAATCTTCACAACCACCTGGTGAAGCAGGTGCTCCAGGAGGGCTGGACTGATTGATCAAGCAAGCAACTGACTGATCTTACTATTTTCTCTACTTCATGATAAGCTGCTTTTTTGAGACTGCCAGATTCTTAGCTGCCTTCATATATCCATGGCCTACCCATCAACATTTGCCACTTTGGCAAGCTTTATGTCTTGCCTGGTTTTCAGCCTTTATATTTAAGCGGTAGAGAAATGGCAGGTATGCCTTGCAATTAGATCTTTACATCAAAATGGATTTGATTTTGACATCAATGAACAAACCCATTTGTCTAACCCTTCATTTCAGTGCTAGAAATCCATCATAGTTTATCTACCAGCTGTTAGTTCACCCCAGTCATGATTTCTTATTGAAAAATACTTCCTAACCTCCACAAAGTCCTCACTGCACTTGTAGTTTTCAGGTTTCTGAAAGCCTTGCATTTTTAATGAATTCCTAATGTACTCACTCAAGCAAACAAGGAAATTACAAGCATGGAACACTACATTTCAGACATTAATCATAATTACTTAATAATACCAAACAAGATTTTATTACAAACTTATACTTCTTATTTAACTTTAGAATCAGAATAATTGTCACATTTGCACATATTCTAAATGATATCACATATTTCTAAATGCCTACATTAAACAGTTTAGTCATAAAGAAATATTTTGTCAGCTAATTTAACTTAATTGCATGGCATAATCATTTCCTCTATTTCTCTAAAAACAGATATTTTAATAAGAGAACTGCAAGGAGGTTATAAAAATCTCACTTATTTCTCAATTGCCAGGAAAGGTCTCTGTTGAAAGTTACCAGACAATTACAGATTCAGGGGGTTCCTATAGTTCTTCAATGTATTTGTTATATACCATTAGTCACCAGGTGAAGCCCTTCACTAATAGCAATACCCTTCAACAATAGCCCTAGAGAATTTAACACTGATTGATGGCAGGTCACCTGGAATTGGTTGGCAGAATTTCCAATTTTCTGTTGGGAAATTGCTTATTTCTCCAAGTCTATTCCCATTTTTACAAGTGGACAGCAAGCTGAGATTATACATTATTATGTGTCTAAATATAAAATTGTGATGGATGGTGTCACACATTTAAAGAGAGTTAAGCATTTAATTTAAGATTTTAAAAGTTTAAAGAAGTTTAAAATGTATTTTTAATCTTTCTTGGGAATTCAAAAGCTGCTCCATATGGGGGAAAATACTGAAAGATTGCCTAAGGAATATCATTTAAATGGAGTATTCTTTTCATACAAATTACCCTTTTAGATTTTCAAAGCAGTAGCACCAGAACTTTTTGTAAATATGAGTATCTCAGTCTTATCAAGGGACTAATGTGACAAATAGGAAATTTTTATAAGAGACTAATGCTGAATTTGGCAGAGACAAGTAAGCAACCAAAACTCGAAAGCCACGTTGAAATCAAGCAGACAAAGCCCACTGTACGCATTAACTTACCTTTCATTTGAAAACATATTAGGAAGACTGAATATGCTAAAATGTTGCACCTTGCAGTTTTGTTACTCTGTAAGTACTGCTGCATTTATAACTGATACCAAATTATCAAAATATTATTAAATAAATGCCTATAAAAGCACTGTAGGGCAACAGGTAACAATTCAATGACAACTCTGAAATGTAATCAATATAGGTCACTCTGTCAAAGCAAACTAGCAAAATTCAGAAAAGCCTTAAAGCTCAACACGTGGCTCAATTTATCTGAAGATTAAGATGTCTTTATTACCTTATATTTTTAACCCAAAATCTGCTGTAAAAAATAGAATTGGAAAAATTTTAAGTGCCTATAGAAAAGATAGAAAACAATAAACTAGATTCCCTTCAGGCAGAACTAGTTGCCATTAACATTTGTCTTTCTTCTGCATACACACAGATGTATCTCTGCATACCCAGAATAATATTGAAAACCTGCTTTTCAAATAATATCATTAGCATGCTGAAAAGGATTTTGGATGTACTCAGTAAGAAGAAATGAAAAAAGTTTACAATTATACAGTTACTAACTACTGAGTTGACTATTTCAAGCATATATGAATTAGAATACTACATTGTTCCACATAAATATGTATAATCATATCAATCACAAAACAAAATTTTTTAAAAATCACATAACATTTTTCAAAAATGGCATTTTAAAGGTTGTCAAGATTCTTATTATTTGGTTACATAATGCATCTGGCCAAGACTGTAAGGATAGACACTTAGTTTGGCCTTTTATTTTTTTAACATTCATTCATTAAGCAAATATTTATGAACTGTTTGCTCACTGTACAATATCTAGCTCTTCCCAGCCTAGGAATCATCTCTTGCAGAGCTCACATTCTAGAAACTGACACAGACAAGAACGCACAGAATCAATACAGCAGTCAGTGGTTAAGTCCTACAATAAAACTATAGTAATAATAATACTAGAGTATCAGAAGACGGAGGACCAGGAAACCGTGGATAATCTCGAGGGTCATGTGAGCTTTCAAGGATTGTGAATAGGGTTATGGCATTAGACACATGCGAATCCAGCTGAGAAACCTTTCAATCTCAGTAATGCAATAAACACATGAGGGATTATGTTTCATAATACTAAATTTTTTTAAAAGATTTATTTTATTTTTATTGCAAAGTCAGACATACAGAGGAGGAGAGACAGGAAGATCTTCCATTCAATGGTCCACTCCTCACGCGGCTGCAACGGCTGGAGCTGAGCCAATCCCAAGCCAGCAGCCAGGAGCTCTTCCGGGTCTCCCACACGGGTGCAGGGTCCCAAAGCTTTGGGCCATCCTTGACTGATTTCCCAGACCACAAGCAGGGAGCTGGATGGGAAGCAAGGGTGCCAGAACTAGAACCAGCACCCATATGGGATCCCGGGCATTCAAGGAGAAGACTTTAACCACTACGCTATCGCACCGGGCCCCCATAATACTAAATTTTAGCGTGATTTAAAAAAAGTCATAGCAATTTTAAAATAGATGAGTGACTGAATCTTTACTTGTATCCTTACATCTCAGAAAAAAAAATGTCCAGGATTCATTCAATGTTTTGTAATACTTCTTAATTTTGTTAAACCCTCAATGTCAAGGCAAGGTATTTGGCACAGTACCCACAACTCATCAAAACACCTGCTTGAGTTCCAGCTCCTCCATTTCTGATTTTTGCTTCCTTGTTAGCGTGTACCCTGGGAAGCAGCAGGTGATGGCTCAAACATGTGGACCCTTGCTGTCCAGCTAGGAGCTCCCAGGTTTCGGCTTTGGCCTGACTCAGACCTAGCTATTGCACGAATTTGGGGAGTCAATCATCAGACAAAAAATCTCTTCATATGTATCTCTATCTTTTGCTCTCTCCTACCTTCTCTCCACATGAATTTCAAATAGAACAAATGAATTTTAAAAAGAGGTAATCTTTTAAACTTTCAGTTATACCTCATTTCTAAGTGAAGTACCCAGAATCTCTTGACAATGAGTGTACTTTCTTCTCTTTTTTGTTTTCCAGTGTGCAAAACAAGATTTATTTAAGACAGAGATCTCCTGCCATACTGACAGGAAGAGGCTTCAAGGAAGGAAAGACCTCAATGAGTATACTTTCAAGAATCTGTTATGCATATTGTTGTTTTCATGTCCAACCAGGCCAATTACTCTACATTATTCAACAGTTGGTGGTGGTGGTAACTGTCAGCATGCCACGATTTCCTTGACAGTTATTGCACACATGTTGCCTACCAGACCATGACCTCAGACAGAAGACCCTGGTTGCACCACTATACATGACAACACTTCACATTCCAAAGATTCTCTAACTATGTGACAAAGGTTTTATCACTTTTCCTCCTTTTAATATGAAGTTAAATCTTTAGCAGCAAGCACAGTCACCATGTCCTGTTTTTGTCCTCCATCCACTGGATAACTACCCAGATGACCACAAAAAGCCAGGGCTGGCCCAGATCAAAGCTAGGAGCCAGGAGCTTCATTCAGGTTTCCCATGTGAACGGCAGGGGTCCAAATTCTTGGACCATCTTCTGTTACCTTTCCCAGGCCATTAACAGGGAACTAGATCAAGAGTAGAGCAGTCAGAACACAAACCAGCGCCTATTTTGAATGGTACAGGCAGTGGTTTTACCCACTAGACCACAATGGTGACTCCCTTTTTTTGTAAACCACTTATCTTAAAAATAATCATAATCCTAGTTGCTGATCAAACAGTTCTAAGAATACCTGATAAAACAGGAAACAAAATGCCTTGCAGTAATTACAAATTACTTGGACATATCCATATATCCATATGTGGATATATACCTATTACATATGAAATACTGAGTATCAGTCAAACACTGACTTAAAAGCTCTATATGAGACATATTGATAGGGTTCATGTGCAGAGCAGGAGAGAAACATGTAAACAAAGAATCCCAGGAATGTGACCCCTCTAGTTTTTTAAAGATGCCATTTCATATTTGCTCATTTATTTTGTACTGACATCAAAGAATAAAAGTAAAATTAAATTTCTTACATAAACAGCAAAGTAAACAAAAACAGCTTGCTAAGGTTCTACCTATTGTGACCTCTGCCTACCTTTTCCAATTCCTCTGACACACCTCACCCTTATTCAATGATTTACTAAAACTAAGCCAAGCTCTTTCCAGAATCAAAACTTTGGTATGGGCTTTCGCTGTTATGCCTGGGAACACTGTAACTCCAGCTTTACACCAGGCCTGATTCTCAATGCTTACAGCCCTATCACAACACATTGCTTTGTAGAAAAGCATTCCCCTAACAGCCGTACATCAAACGTCACTCCTCCTTCACAACGATACCTCATCACAGCACCTGCTCTGTTTCGTAAAGAATTCTTCCATCAAGCTGCGGTCAGCCTCTTGTTTGCTTGTTGTCAGTTCCTGCAGCGGAAAGCTCAGCAACCAACTATCTCCTGTTCCTGTCCATTCCTGTACAATGCCTGCCACATAATGGGTGGTCAGGAAGGATAAAAGCAACCAACTCTGATACGGGACGAGGATGTTTCAAGTGGTGACTTAATTCCTGTGCCAAAGCCCAACCACGATTCTGGAGATTTATTTTTTTAATGAGGAAACACTGGTTCCTGACCTCAAGGATCTCTCTTACTATTATTAAGACATATAATGATGCTCATAAATTGCAGCGTAATATGAAGTTGTCATCATATAAATGTGCAGCATCACTGTTAGAACATTACCTTTGTAAGGTAATGCTGGAAGAACATTCTTTATTGGAAGAATCCCAATTGGTGTTTCAAAGAGAAGCCAGCATTGTATTTGGATCTAGTCTGATGAGAACAGGAGTTGTTTCAGGTTGAAAAGACAGTATAAGGGAAAAGATTACAAACTGGCAACAGGATATTCTACACTAAGACAGGATTTGAGAGGCTGAGACCAGGTTATTCCCAAAGAGCACTAAATACCATGCAAATTTTATGCTTATCTTTTTGCCAACAATGAATGTAATTAAAATTTTCATTTATGAAAATATAAAATGTGATGGAGAGAGTGCTTACCCCCCACCCAAGAGATTGGTTGCCTTTTGTTAAGCAAGCATGACCCAGACCAGATATAAAACTTGACATTGCCATCAGGTCGCTACAATTCAGTCATCTGGGATTATGACAGGGGCAGAAGGTAGACGTCCCACGGTCAATGTGATGTGGAATGCTTTAAAAACCTAATGAACCATGATTCCATTAATTTGGTCATGTCACAGAACCATTGTTATTCTTAATTAAGCGCCTCTCTGCATGGGGTGTCATCATGGACTGCTGAAACAGAGTTCTCATCATCCTTGTATGACTAAAATCAAAGTCACAGAAAACTGATACAGAGTCCAAGGACAGATAAACCTGAAGTCCCAGCAAATTATAAACCTCATGCAGATATGGGTCATATATACATACTACGTGTTATGTGAGTATTATATGTCCATGTGTCTTTGTGCACATGCGTTATGACCTTTTCAAAGCATGCATAATGTAGAATAGAGGATAAGAGAGTACAACTGGCAAGAACGTATATTAATAGAGGAAAGCATTGGACCTTTAGGGAAAAGCCATTACTCAAAGCATTTATCGGGAAAGTTCATTCAAGGATGTTTGGAGAAAGTTCAATTTTCAAATATAATCATTTTATATTCTGCTCATAAAATACTGACCATTAAGATAGCACTTCATGGAACAATGTCAGTATAATCTAGCCAGCCCCCCCCCCAAAAAAGCCCATTTTAAACACATAAAAAAATAAGAAATGTACTACAAAAGTCATGTTATCAGGTCTGGTCATTTACAATCGTAAAAAATAAGCATGATGCACAAACTTTCCATAATCCTTGGGTGTATATTGAGCTAACCTTATTTTCTCTGTCCCTACAGAGAATACTTACGTAATTATTTGATATATAGTCTTTTTATCAAAAGCATTGGTGCACATCAGTGAGAACTTTCAACCACCTTGAAAATGACTTTTAGAATATTTCATTAGCACACTGTCTTTCAGAGCCTGAGTTGACATTCATGTTTCTTCATACCAGTCTTTCATCCATAAAACCCTTTGTTCTGCTGTACAGTTTCCAGACAATGTGGGCAATAGAAAAAAAAATGCATCAATTCCAGCATTTGATCAGGCTTATTCAAATCTCATCTATTAATACTCTTTTGAGATCTTTCTAAGAATTTTATTTCCTTTCTTTCAGTATCACATTATTTTCTCCAAAAAAAGGCCTCTCCAAATCTAATGAAATAGAAGCTTGACATTTCATAGGAATATGCACAATTCATGGCTAAATTTTATCCATTTTATCATATTCAATAAAGTTTATTGGAAAATAACTGCTATGTTCAGTTAGAAGATTTACCTTTAATTATAGGAGATTGAATCTTTAGCATTCAAATTACTAAGGATATAAGTCTTGATTACTAATAGTATATTTTATTCACATCAAAAAGTATTTAAAACAAAATGACACTAGTCCAGTAAATAGTTTTCAGTATTTCATTAAAATGTTACATCAATATTTCAAAGATCCTAAATAGGATCCTTACATCCTTTAAGTAGGATACATTTTAGAGTCACAGTCTTGGAACTATGTGCAATTTGGGAGTTCATGTTGCCTACTCTGCAATGTAAATACCGTGGTTACTCCAAACTTTCTAATATTTATTTGAAAATACACATTTTCTAGGTAATCTGCTTTGTAAGATTGAAAATTAAGTTTTTTTTTTTAACAGCAGTGCAGCTATAGTTCACAATAACATGTATTTCTGGAAGAAATGAAAAGAGGCCACAAAGAAATGAAGAAAGAAATAATAATCTGGTACACACATACACATGTATCTAAGTTAACATGGTGCTCCTTAAATAGGAACTACTACATATTAATAAAACTCCTAAAGGAGACAAAAATTTAAAAACAGAACTACCACATGACCCAGCAGTCCCAATTCTGGGTATATAATCAAGAGAATTATCAAAACAGTAACCTCACTTCCACAATCATTGTACCATTATCCAAAGTAACCAAGACATGAAAGCAATCTAAATTTCTATTGATAAAGGGACAAATAAAGAAAATATGGGGAGGGGGTGTATGCAGTGGAATATTATTCAGCCTTTAAAAAGAAAGAAACCCAAACATTTGTGTCAATGTGAATAAAACTAAAGTACATTTTGCTAGGTGAATTAAAGGTGGGCATAGAAGGGCAAATAACAAATACTAAGGTTTCTAAGACACCAATTCATGGAAGCAGAGACTATAAAGGTAGTTGCCAGGAGTTCAGAGGGAAGAAACTGGGAAGTATTATTCTAAGCCAGAATACAAACATGAGTAAGTCCTATACATTTATACAGCATATTGTAGTTAATAATACTATATTGTACACTTAAATAATATGCTAAATGTACTGTAAACTTAAACAACATGATACGTGTTCTAATCATAAATAATAAATCAAGAAAGCAGGAAGAAATTTTGGGGGGTGACGGATAATGACACAGATAAAGGGACAGCCTGTGGATATTCAGTTACTTCTAAAGTCACCAAGCTGTATATATTAAATATGTAGAGATTTAATAAAAGAATCTCACAAAAATGAATCAAGAAGTGGAATTTCAAGGTGTCTTGGCATGATGGAAAAACATATATCATGCTTACACCCTTGTCTATACTTTGAGAAACAGCAAGGTTTTTTCCCACTGGTTAGTTTTTTACTTCTTTACCTAATGGAGTACTGAGCCAATGAATGCAAAGTGAAGTAAAATAAACCACTGCAAACGTTTTTTTAGAAAAGAAATGAAGGAGGCGGTGGGCAGGTAGAATGGGAAGTTTCACAATGTTCCTAAATCTAGATGGCAAACTACATGAAATTAGCTCATTTTAAATAAATAAGTTAAAACACAAAAAGGAGAGTACATGTCTTACGAAATTTGTACATTTCAGAAGCAGAAAATTCTGTCGCAGTATAAATATGCCTGCCAATCCAACTACAGTAATTTTAAGAACAATTTAAAGAGTTCAATTTTAAGGCTTAAATGTAAAACACTGAAATAAAGAAAACACTAAATTCAACTTGACTTAGTATTGTTTCTGTACGTTTCCACAGTATAGAGGATCCAAGGAGGTTTCACAGGTTTCTGTTTCCTGAAACAGCTAGTCATGTGACCTTTGCTTTTAGAACTTAGGATTTCCCAAGCTTAACCAACATAAGCAGTATTTCTTTTCATTTAAATAAGATTTTTATCATAATCATAAGAAAAACCATTTGTTAAGGAGGAAAGGAATGATAAAAGTAATGATACAGTACCTTCTGGAAAAGGGAGAAAGTTCTGCTAAAGCACTACATAGCTTTTTACCTGCCCTAAATAAAACAGAACTGGGTTAATGCATCAAACTACTGGTTTTCAATGTTTTTATCATCTTAAATATTTGAAAATGTTTGTATTTAAAGTTCAAACTGAACAAATAGAAAAAACAACAAAAAAAAGTTCAAACTGACCACCTTTTTATTTACATTTTTTACTGATTACATTGCATAATGTGACACTGTCTCATAGGCTCTGGGATTCCCCCAACCGCTCCCCAAGACCCTCCCCTCAAGGTGGATTCCTCCACCTTGTTGCAGTATTACAGTTCAAATTCAGCAAACTGACTACCTTCTATGAGGATGGTTCAAACATTCATGAAAAACAGAATAAAAGGTAAATATATTTTGATGCAAAAAATCCTGAAATCCATGCAAAGTTTTTTTGAATATGTATTGCCACACGCTTTTTGAAGACATCTCATGTATTTCAAACCCTGACACAGGCTAAGTTAAAGTGACATTTAAGAATCCTTATTCTTCTATGGGGTAGACAGATATATGTCTCAACATTGCCCCCACAGTGTATACAGAACTTACACATCAAGGTTTAATAAACAAAGATAAGGGAAGGCATGCATTCTCTTATTCATTAATTCTAATAACTATGTTACATCCATCTGATCTTATTCTCACAATTCTGAAATAATACATGGAGATTGTGGAAATGGAGGCACTATTTGGAGTCAATGGTATTTGTGTAGCTTAATACATAATTATGAGTAAGGGTCTCCCATTTTACCTCAAACTTGCCTTTCATTGCTCAGAATTTGTTTCCAGTCACCACTCAAACTCTGTTTTCTCACCTCTTTTCCATCTTTAAGTTATCCTCTGTAATCTATCTTCTCCCCCGACCACTGGCCTGAAAGGTCTTCAGGGTCACTTTGGGTCCCTTCAGGGTAATCTTTTTGATGACTTTCATAAGATTCTTCTCACCCCTCCTCTAACGCAGGTTGCACTAGGATCTATCTGGACTGGATTGGCTGACTCCTGGCTTCCAAATGAACTTGACTGATGGAGAGCTCCAACAAGAGAAATGCAGGGCAGAAATGAGACAAAGTCAAAGTAATCACCCTCCTGCCCCTCCCAGTAAGCTCCCACAATCCAAGCTCAGTTTCTTTTGTTAAAAAGAATGAAAATCAGGAAGGCAAATAGCCATTTGCAATAGGAGCTAAAAACAGTTTACCTCACAAGCATGGAGTGGTGATCACTAGAGGCTAGGAGAAGAGGTTAGGAGAGAGAAAGATGATAATGGTTACAGAAGTGCTTGTGATAGGAAGAATAATGTCAAATGCTCTGTAACACAGTAGCATAACTATAATGTACAACTATGTATTTCAAAATCACTAGTGAGGAGAATTTTATATACAGAATTTCCAATACAGGGAGAAAAGAAAAAGATGAAGTGATGGTTCTGTTAGTTACCCTGATATGATCATTATACATCGTATACATGTATTGAAATGTCACCAATGTGCCCTGTAAAAACATATAAGTATTATGTGTCAAGCCTAGTGGCTAAAGTCCTCACCTTGCATGTACCAGAATCCCATTAAGGCACCAATTCTAACCCCAGCTGCTCTACTTTTCATCTAGCTCCCTGTTTGTGGCCTGGGGAAAGCAGTCAAGGACAGCCCAAAGCCTTTGGACCCTACACCCTTGTAGGAGACTTGGAAGCAGCTCCTGGCTTTGAATCAGCTCAGCTCCAGTCATTGTAGCCACTTGGGGAGTGAACCAGCAAATGGAAGATCTTTCTCTTTCTCTTTCTCTCTCTCTCTTTCTCTCTCTCTCTCTCTCTCTCTCTCTCTCTCTCTCTCTCTCTCTCTCTCCACTCCACTTCTCTTCTCTTTATAAATCTGACTTTCCAATAAAAACATTTTTTAAAGAAAATGTTTTTATTTTAAAAAGCCATTCAAGGTTCCTGCCACAAGATTCTCGTTCCAGGCTCCAGATCGGCATCCCCTGCTCTTACCTCTATAGGCCTCACCGTCTTTCCAGCCCCGGAGAAACACTCTAGCAAGGATTTCCAAACACTCTGTCCACACACTGGCAAGCAGTCTCTTTATTAACTCTCCTCACCTCAAATTACCCAATTTGAGAGTGTAATCTGTTTCCTGCTGGCAACCTGACAAACTACCGTCCTTATCGTATTTGCCTGTTCTCCAACATTTGATACCAATGTCCGCTCCCTGCTTATCTCTGACTCTACCTGCTCAGTCTCCTTAATGAGCCTGTCTTAGCGTGGGTGAGAAAAGGTGACAACATTAATCTTTAGCAGCTCTCCCCTATAAACATACATCCTAAGCATAAATCCACGTGCTCTTACAGGAACATAGTTTCAAGAGAAGTTTTCTACATAGCACCCATACCGACACCAACACATGCACATGTGCACACCCACATACACGTGCATGTGTACACACAGACACACACACATTCCAAGCGTGTTTTCTGCTCCTAGGAAGCTCTAAAAAAATAATTCTGGATTCACTCTGTAGGTTCCCTTCTGCTTATACATTAAGTGCTACTTTCCAGGCTTATCTGTTACACATTCCAAGCTTTCTCTTTTTGTACATTCTTTTTGTGAAATTTCAGGTTTGTGATTTTTATTTCCATAAATTGCTGACTACTCCAACTTACCAGCACTTTCCTTTGACTTCCAGTCCTAAATATCCTTCTGACTACAGGACACACTCGCCCTTGGGATTCCCTAAAGAAACTCAAACTCAAAATGAAAGAATCAAGTATTCTCCAATATATCTTCCTTCTCCATGGCCCTGTTTGCTGCTCAAAAATATATCATCTGTCCTGGATAGCTCTGACCATGTCACACTTCACCCCACTGAAACAGCCAAGAGCAGATATTTGGCACAGCTACCAGCACCTGCTTTGGATGCCCGCATCTCCTACTAGAGTGCCCAGGTTCAAGTCCAGGCTCTGTTCATTCCAGCTTTCTGCTAATGGCTACTCTGGGAGACAGGAGGTGATGATCTCAATCCCTGGGTTGTTACTACACAGGTGAGAGACCAGGAATGAGTTCCAGGTTCCTGGTTCAGGCCTGGCACAACTCAACAGTTGCAGGAATTTGGAGAGTGAACCAGCAGCTGGAAGATCTCTGTTATTGTGTATGTGTGTGTGTGTGTGTGTGTGTGTGTGTTTGTACCATGTGTGTCTTCCATTCACATACTTTTCTGCCCCAAAAAGACCACAGCTTACAGCCTTTAAAATATTTTCCAATCTTCCTCCTCGTTTGCTCAACCTCACTGCCTTCTAATTACACTGCCTGTCAAGTCCCACTCTTCTATAATCTATCTTCCACACCACTTTCCTTTTGATGTCTCTGAAATAAATTTCATCCTGTTACTTTCTCTTTATAATCCTTCAAAGGCTATCTATTACATTTAAGATGATATGTTCAAACTTTGTTTTGCCCTTTAGGTGAGGTCCCGGTCCCCTGGAATCACACTTGTTGTGTATCTTCTGCACCTTGAGGGATTACTTCTCAGTAATCTGACTTGGCCTGCAGCTGCGAGAAAGTCCCAGCACTCTGTTTATTTTCTCTGAGTCCAGGAACACTTGTGCTGTGTCAGCACCAGCCAGTGCTCTCTGCCAAGGCTTGCCCCAGATCTGCCATGGATAATACTGATTGCATTCCACCACATTCTCCAAACTAGAATTTGTCCAAAACGTGCAGTGGATGTGCTGTTCAGTAGTTACTGTTGTATGTCCACAAATGCCATGATACGGGTACAGAGGTTGTCCGCAGGTTCTAGCCTTAGAGCTAGAACTATTAGACTTAGAACTCTTCTAGCCTCTTAGCCTCAGAATCCTTTGAGTGAGGCAAACCCACTCAAAACCGGGTTTTCTCAGCCTAGCGTTGAGGCCCCAAATGCTCCTGAACGGGAGCTATGGGGGAAGGGAACAAAGCGGCAGCCCTCCAGCTGCTCATAGAGGCCCTAAGTGTTAACACCGGAGTATGTTCAGACTCCGTGCAATCTCGGGGGTGCAACTAGGCCTGCAAAAGGTTGAAGGGGGAGAGAGGGGATAACACTTAACCAAACATGCCGGCTCAGCTGGGCCCAGGTCTCTCCCTCCATATCAGTCCAAGGACTCCGTCTACCAGCACTCGACTCACCTCACCACACGGAAACTGCCAGCCCCTGTGCCAAGCCAGCACTGCGTCCTCGCTCTCAGCTCAAGGGTGGAGGAGGGTCATAATGGCAGCCCCTACTGTCCCCCCCACCAGACTCGCTCCCAGCCGTTTATGCCAGAGTGTCAGGGTCACTGGGTCCCCGCAAATTCCTGGGGGTGTCTGCCAAAACAGACGCAGGGCCTCTCCGGGACACAAGTGGAAATGAGTGGGACTCACCAGAGGGCAGGACTCGGCCAGACGTCTGGAGGATCGGTCTAGAAGCAGCAGCAGGCAGGCGGAGGCCTTTGGGCTCTCCCGGATGCGGTGCCTGCGGTGCCGAACGCCCTCAGCTGGCGCCAGGCTCGCCTTCCCGCCCGAGGCTGGGGGAGGGGAGGCGGCGGCCGCCATGCCAGTCCCGACACTCCACAGGTATGTGCTTGAGGGGGCTTGGCCTGAGAGTGTTTTCACGGGCTTTCCAGCCCTGGGTTTCAGTCCTCTCACCGGCCGCCCTGGCCCAGGTGTCCCTGAAACCCTGCTAACCGCGAGCTGAGGTGGGCGGAGAGCAGGAGGGCGGAAGTGCCGCCCCCAAGGTCAACGAAGTCCGCTTGCTTGCTCTCTTCAGCTTAAATTCTCTCAGGTGCGTAGGAAAAAGGCGCTCTGGCCTCACACCTGGGCTCCGTCGCCGCTTGTGAAGATGACTTAGTATGTATATCTGTACAAGTTGGTGTCTCTGTGGCAAACTGGCTTCAAGACCCTCTGACTGAGCCGCCACATATTTCCACCTAGAATATTTTGCTATATTCCTTTTCCTTCTCGCACGATAAGTAGTTTAGAAGTATCTTATTTACCTTTCAAGGAGTAAGGAATTTTCCAGACTCGTTGTCATTTTTTTAATTATAAAAATGTATTTTTTTATTTCAAAGGATTTACAGAAAGAGAAAATTTTGCACCTCACCGTTCACTCCCATATGAGCAAAATAACCACAGCTGAGCTAAGCCGAAAGGCTCTCCCACCTGGGCGTCAGGGTCCAAGAAACTGAGCCATCTGCTGCTTTCCCAGGGGCGTCAGCAAGCAGCTGCATCAAATACGGGATGCCTACCTGAGCGGTGGCACCTTCACATGCCTCAGCACAAATGCTGGCCCCTGTAGTTGTCATTAGAAATGCATATTATGTGTATAAATTCTTTTATATTTATTGAGGTTAGTGTCATAGTCCAGAATGCGGGGTAACCTTGTAAATGCCACATGACTCCTGGAAAAGAACTTTCTTGTTTTTATTGGAATGCCCATTAGTTCAAGGTGGCAAGTGTACTGTTTAAGTCGTTAATATCCAGATTTTGCAGATATTGCAGATTTTTCAGTAATTTTCAGTTTTTTGAGAGAAAATATGGAAATACCCAACTGTAATTATGAATTTGTTTCTATATTTCATGCACAGATATTTTGAATCTGTTATTAAATGCTTAAGCATTTAGAAATGATACAACCTCTTAATGAATTAACCCCTTCCTCATTATGAAGTGATCTTTGTTCACCTTAGTGATGGACATTCTTCCGAATCGTCTATCATCTGAAATTAAAATAGACACTCTGGCTTTCTTTCAAGTAGTGTTAGCATGGTGTGTATTTTTCTACTCTTGATTTTAAAATTATCTGTGTCAAGATTTTAATATTGAGTAATATCTTGGTATTTAAATTATGTTTTCTAATTCAGTATGATCACATCTGCTTTTAGTTTGGTATTTTTCCTATTTTAAATAATTACTTTAGACCTCACTGTATACACCTTTATCTTGTCATAGTTGGTCTTGGATACTTCAGGTAAAATAATAGAAGTTCACAATTATATATATATATATATATATAATATATATATAAATATCCATTTCCCTCCACCCAGACTTTATCATGCATTTCCATTTTACAGATTTTAAATCCTATAATACGTTGCTTTGTTTTGCTTAAATAGTCAATCATTTAAGGAGATTTTTCAAATGAGAATGGTATGGACATGTGGCCTAATAATTAAGGCACGGTTTATAACAGCCACTTCGGAGTACCGGGGTCCAGTTTCTGGCTGCAGTTCCTGATTCCAGTTTCTGCTCATGCATACCCTGGCAGGTAGTGGTGATGACACCGACCATTGGGTTCCTGTCACCCAAGTTAGGAAGCTGGTTTGAGGGCCTTGTTCCCAGATGCAGCCTCAGTCCAGCTCTGGCTGCTGTGGCCAAAGGATGGCAGCTCACTTGGTCTCTCTCTCTTTTCTGATTTTCTCTCCCTCTGCCTAAATTATTATTGATTATGATGTGTCTTGGTGTCATTTTATTCGTTGATTAATTGAAGATGATTTGTTGCTTGCCATTTCCAACGCTCTTCATTTAATTGTGCAGGGTCATATTTCCATCTGGACTGGTGGTCTTTCACCTTGAAGGATTTCCTTTCACATTTCCAGGAACACAGGTAGGTTGGCAGTTACTTCTTTCAGTCTTTCTACTTCTAAAAAATACTTATGTTGCATTCATTTGTAAAGATATTTGCACCGGGTGTTGAGCTTCAGGTTGATAAGGTTTGAGGGTTTTTTATTCCCAGTGCTTTAGGGATATTGGTCCTGACTCCCCAGGAATTTTCTCCAGCAAGAACTCTGCTGTCATTTTAATTTTTTGTTTTTCTGTAGGCAAGGTGGCTTCCTGAAAGATTTTTCTCAGGTTTTTTTTTTCTCTCTTTGTCTCACTTAATTCTAATTTTATGTAAGTTCTTTTGAGGGGGCAAGGGGAAAAGATTTTTCTTTTTATCAATGCATAAAGTTCCCCAGAGCTACCTGCTTTGTTTTCTTTGTTCTGACCACAAAATGGTGAATGTATTAACCCCTTTATGATCTGACCTAATCAAGGCTTTGCAAATTCACAGGCACTGTTTAAGTTGCTCAGGTTGCTTCCTGACGTTGCTAACAAACATTTCTCTGAACAGCTAGAAATGAGCCCTAGCCCTGAGCCAAATTTCTCAACTCATTAAACTCCAAGCCTGACACCCTCATGGTGGACATACCCGGGTACAACTTTTCCTTCCTCACTGTCCATTTCTGAGTTTATAGTTTTCATCCAATTTGAAAATTGTTAACCATTATTTGTTCAGTTAAATTTGCAGTGCCCATGATGGGCCAAGATGACAAGTGTATAAGTTACATAAAGCTATCCATAGCATACTGACTCATTTTTGTCATTGCCTTTAATTTTGAACACATCCTATTGCTATGTCTTCAAGGTAACTCATTTCTTCTGTGAAGTCTAATTTACCATTAATCACACTCTGTTTGTATTTCCTCTCAGACACTATAGTTTTCATGTCTGGAAGCTTCATTTGAGTCTTTTTTGTGCTTTCCATGCTCTGTTTAACGTTTTTAGGACCTTGAATACAGTTATTATAGCTGTTGTATGATCCTTTCCTGCTAATTCTGATCATTGTCAGCTCTGGATTAGCTTCATTCGGTTGATTTGTATGCTTAGCATAATATATGTTCCTGCTTCTTTATTTGCTTTATAATTCCTAGTAGGATGTGATGCCAGGGATTATAAATTTTACTGTGTCGAGTGCTGTATGTTTTTGCAGTCCAACAAATATTGTTGAGCTTTGTTTGGGAATATGATTGTTTCCTGTAAATAGTTTAATTCTTTTAGGTTCCACTTATTAATATTAGGTGTGACCAGAGCCATGCTTGGTGTAATCCCCAATACTAAAGCAAGAAACTTTTGAGTAGTCCACTCACTGATTTGTGAATTACAAATTTTTCTATTCTGATTGTTCGAAATTGGCCCTGTGTAAGATGTACACAGGTTTTTCTTTTTGTAGCCTGAACTAGATTTCACACACACACACACACACACACACACACACATCTCTAGGTAGGTGAGCAAAATAACCAGTTTCCCAGCAAAACATTTGCTGTTGTTATAGTGCTTGTCTGTGATAGATTTATTTTATTGCTAATGCTTATGTACCTCAGATTAATTTTTGCAGTATCGTTAGGTTTGAATTTCCATTGGAAAAAACAAATGATATAATGTTTGAATCCACTCTGAAACCTTCTAAGATTATTATCATTTTTCCTTTTATGTTTGATTTAATCAAAATTTTACACTTACTGTAAGTATGACTCAATCATACTTAGCCCAAACTTTGGTATTTTGTTTTATTAGCAGCATTACCATTATTATTTTTTCCTAGTCTTAGAAATTTTATCACAAATAAGTATCTGGTAGATATTAATTTCATTGAGAGGTTTGCTTTTTCAAATACTCCTCAATTAACCAATATTTTGAGAAGATATAAACTCTGATATGATATTCCATCAATGGAGTACATTCTCTCCAAGGGATTATTTTAAAAATTACTACTTTGCTTAACTTTAAATATGTATGAGTACAGCTTAGTTGTATAGTGTTTTTCAGTATAATAAATCTGGATCTTATGGTTTCTGATTGCCTACTGTAACATTGTTGTTATTTTTTTAAAAATTATTGTTAGCTACTATCAACATTTGAGATTCATCATCTCTTATAGCTATTTAATTATCAACAAGGCAAAAAATCATTATTTAATTAAAACAAATGAAAATATTTGAGTGAAGCCTCAGAGCTTATGTTGTGGCATATCATGTTAAGCCTCTGCTGCATCCTATATGGGCAGTGCTTAGAGACCCAACTACTCCACTGAAAAAAAAAAAGAAAGAAACAAAGAGAGAAAAAGAAAATATATGATTGATAAGTAATTAACTTTGTGAATATATGCAGCTTGATTTTTTATTGATAAACTATTTTCTATGTAATAGTTTTCCACTTAATTAGCTATTTATGGGATGATTAGTATCAATTAATGTGTCTATTAAATATCACCATCTTCAAAAGTGAATCCTAATTATCTTGCTGTAGGCTATTTAGATAAATGTGAATAAAGTATCTTAACATTTCTTATACAGTTAACATATCAAGAATTAAATTGGGCATTCCTTGCTTACGTAATTTTCATATAATTATATGGTCATTAGATATATCTCTCAAATGCTCAATAATTCTCTGTACAATCAACTTATATTTAATTAAAAAGCTATGACAAACTTGCTATCTCTGCATTAGTACTCACTTGTAATATAAAATTAATAGCGAATCTAAATTATTATAAGTGACTTAAGAATTTCCAATGTACTCCCCAAGCTTCAAAGTTGCTTGATTCAACCAAATATAAAATAAAAATATTATTAGATAATAAATAGGTTTGTGCTTTTCTTTATCTTAATCTTTGAATACAACATATGTTGAAAGCTTCAAAAAATTTCCTTGAAAATGAAACAAGTTTATTCTGGTGCAAATAAATTTTAAATTCCTAAATGTGAAGGGTCATGAAAATTTCAT
This sequence comes from Ochotona princeps, assembly GCF_030435755.1. Taxonomy (NCBI): domain Eukaryota; kingdom Metazoa; phylum Chordata; class Mammalia; order Lagomorpha; family Ochotonidae; genus Ochotona; species Ochotona princeps. Next base: position 20,818,271 of record NC_080847.1, read on the forward strand.
AGAAAGCACATATTGTCAAAAAAAACTAACAGGGATTCCAAATTTTTGCCTCAAAATACTTATTTTTGTGAAGAGATTTATTCATTTTATTTGAAAGGCAAAGTTACAGAAAGAGACACAGGGAGAAAGATTTTCCATCTACTGGTTCATTTTCCAAATAGTTACAATAATCCAACCTGGAATTCCTTCCAAATCTCCCATTTTTCATTCTCAAGTTCATTAGCTAGGAGTTGGGAGCTGGACTGGCAGCAAAGCAGCCAAGACTCAAAGTTGTGGCATGCCAGTCTTGTAGGTGACTGCCTATCTCACTGTGCCACAAAACTGGCCCCAAAATAAAACATTCTTTTCATGCCATATTTTCATGAAAATTTTAGCTTTGACACTAACAAAATAAGGAAAACAAATAAGCAGTAGACATATTAAATGTATTCTGTGCCATTTATGTGCAGTGTGATATAGTTTAAAATGAAAGGGACAGCAGTATTATAGAAAGCAGTATTACTTATGTGAGACACCAAAATGGAAAAAGCATTAATGAATTAGTGTATGTATTTTGCTTGGGAGAAATGATGAGAAAATCTCAAAATCAGGGTTGTGTTTGATCTTCTGTCCCAGGTGGCACAGGCTACTCCACACCCATGATCTGATTAGGCACCACAGACCAAAGCTTTCTTCGAAAATTCCTCATTCCAGGAAATCACCTGGGAAAGTGTCTGTCCCTTCCAGTTGATACAACCCTCCTAACCCCATGGAGCCAATACAGAGCAGTGCTACACACTAATAAGATTTGAAAGTCCTTTATGTGTTGACTGTGGAGAGTGGGCTGCAGCCACCAAAGATTTCTCAAGTGCAGAGCTGCAGGGTTTATAATGGCAAAAACCACAAACCAGGTGGGGTGCAGGGGAACTGAGCTAATGCAGAGCTACCTTAGGGGTGAAAAATTACTTACTTTGTGAGCTTTTGTGCCTGAACCAGGGTGGTGCTTATTTTTCCTTAGTTCTGCTTAAGCAGCCTCACCAGGTGTTCAAGTGTTCTTGCCAAGCAGGATGCATTTTCTTAGATGGACTGTATAGCCTTACAGATGAAGAGTGGTCAGGCAAGGGAGACCTCATCTAAGATGGAGCCCAGCTCAACATGAAGTCTCTTATAAAGTCTGCTACTTCAAAACCAAATGACATGAACAGACATTATCCTCTCTGCTGATGGCATTAGCAAATATTAGGAGTCTTCAATAAGTTCATACAATGTGAAAATTATGAAAAACACCTAAGAATGGAGTTCAGATTTTTGTAGCATTGTTGTTTTTTTTATTATTATTATTTATTTGAGAGTCAGAAAAACAGAGAGCTGCCATTTTCTACCTTGCCAACCTCCCACCCAGCCACCCACTCAAAATGCCTTACACCAACCCTACTGAGCCAGGCCAAAGATGGGAGCCAGGAACCCACTTGATGTCTCCCATATGGATAGTAAGGCATGCAAGCGAGTCATCATCATCCCTTCCTTTCCAGTGTACATATGAGCAGGAAGCTGGATTGGCGCAGCTCCAGCCATTGGGGCTGCTTGGGAAGGGAATCAATGGATGGAATATCTTCATTTCTGTTTCACCTCCTCTCTGTGTATCTGATTTTCCAATAAGTATAAAATAAATCTTAAAAAAATTTATTCAAAATTATCGTCAAGAGTAGGAGTACAGTTTTAGTTGAGATTATTGTGAAGGACATTCACCCAGCAGTTAAGACACTGTTGGGCATGCCTGCATCTCCTATCTGTCCTAGCTCCACATCATAGTCAACTTTCTGCTAATGTGCGCCATGGGCACAAAGTCCCTACCACCCCCAAGGGATGCCTGGATTGATTCCCTCTTGACCTTCCTCTTGAACCAGGTCCAGCTATTGCAGGCATTTGAGAAGTGAATGGAATATCTATCACTCTGCCTTTCAAATAAATAATTATTAGAAATATAAATTTTAAAAGTTTGTGGGAAAACTTTGTCAAAGATTTGTATTAAAAATGTTAATATCAAGATGAGTAAAATAATTTGTACTTTTAAATTGTATAGATTCAGTAAAAGTGGTATTATAAAAACATTTTATTGGCTGAGAAACATTTAAAAAAATAAGTGACAAAAGTTATGCTAAAAAATATATGGCTTCTTTTTTCTTAAATATATATCCTAGGTAAGAACTGAGGCCAACAAGTTAAAAGTAGTCTTAGTGAATTGTGAATGATTTCATTTCCTTACCTTTGAGTATGTGAATCTTCTAAATTTCTTCTCTGAACATGTTTAACTGGTATAATCAAAACAAATGAAATTTAGAAAGAGGAAAGCAATGATTGTCTAGGTGTTTGGGATTGTTTTTCCTTTTTCTATGATGAGCAATCAGTGTCACTCTTACAATTGAAACCTGAATTACATTTTTAAAAATCATAGATTCAGTGAGAGAACATGATTGATTCACAAAAGTCTTTATCAGAATTATGATACATGTTTGCTGGATTTTGCCAAAACCATTGTTAAAACACACTGTAGAAAAAAAAAATCCTGCCCTGTCCACCACCACCAAATAAAGAATAACATAGGCTTGTTTAATAGCAAGGATTTCAAATCACGTATTGGCTTTCATGACCTTTGTGATCCAGAATATCAGTTTTTTTCTTTGAGTGTGATCAACTTCCAAGCTATTTCACATGAGTCTGCCACCACTGGCATTGTTCTAGAAGCTTGTGGTTCCTACCGTCACTGGATAAATCATTCCATAAAGAGTGCCAGCACTCTTGTGGTAAGTCATACACTGTCACTAGCATCAACAAAAAATGTATTTTATTTAGTTAATCATATGAAAGAGCCCATTTAATATGCAAGACCAAAATTAATTTTTTGTGGTTATGGGAGTACTTTTGCTGCCAGAAGACTAATCAGGGTTTCCTAATAGACATACTTTCTGGAATTAATGACTTCTTAGCCATAGTTGAAAGACCAGGTTTTGTCTGTTTATTTATATAGGAATTTATTTTTAAACCAGCATTATATCTTTACTAAATAGAGATGTTTCTTCCTGAATAGATTCCGGCTACCTTTTTAAAATTTATTTATTTAAGATGCAGAGATAAAGAGAGAGACCAAAAGAAAGACATCTTTCATCTGCTGGTTCACTCTCCAAATAGCTGCAACAGCCAGGGGTGTGCTAGGCTGAAGCCCAGAGCCTGGAACTCCATCTGAGTCTCCCCTATGAGTGACAGGGGCCCAAAGAGCCACTTCAGCAAGTTGGAGTTTCCCCAGAAATACTAAAACAGAAATACAATAAAGTAGAAATTAGAGCACACAATTTAAACAAAATATTTTCCTGTACATGGTGGTTCCTCCATCATGCACTGAGGTTGTTACAGAGTTTCTTTTCCTTTACAGTTACATATCTTTACCCATTACACCTGGCAGGTGATGTTAGTAATGAGTGCATCTCTTTTAAGAACATCAGACTCTAAAAGGCCAGTCCTTCCAATGTTAAAAAAAAGAAAATCTGACCTTGGAAGTAACTCTCAAAAAGGTGAGCAAAGAGTGAAAAGAAACCCAAGTTTGAGAAGGTATCAGAAACCTGGACTCTGTCCTTTAAGGCTCAGATGGGAACCTGAAGAAATGTTGGGAGTTATGAGGTCCCAGTTGAAACTGGCTTCCAGGTGAATTCTGATGAAAACTGTGGCAGAGTTCTGAGCTTTTGCCTCCTCTGACTCTGCCAATCCACCTGTTCCTAACTTCTTGTTTTTCTCCTTATCAGAGGTGGCACATACAAAAGCAAAATTTTATCACCTGTTTCTTTGTCCATGTGACTTACCTGAAAACTTTTTTAAAAAGTAGACTTTCAATCCAGAAAAAATAATAGAATCTCAAATATCCATTTTTGCATGTACTGTCAGGGAATTCATGTATTCCTGGGAAAAGGTTCCCTTATTTGACCATGAGACTCTTGCTCAAATAATTAGCTAACCTATCTTAGATGTGTATTTCCTACTACATGTGAGAATATTAAAAAGACAATTCATGAAGAAATGCTTTTCAACTTGGGAAGAGAATGAATAAGAAAAGGACTGCGAATTATCAGAGCAGGAATCACTAACACATAGATGAGGAAATAATGGGATGCGATGTTTCAGGTAGCGTGAAAAGGCAGATAAGTGATACAGAGGTCAGGAAGATTGATGCCCTAAGGAGATTATGAGCATGCTTGGTATACGAGAAAGAATGTCAAAGACCAGAAAACCTACAGTCAAAGAAAGCAGCCCCTAACACAGGAGTTACTTTTTAATTATTACATAACTGAGACAAAGATAATCTTTAATAGTGAATAAATGAGTATATACAAATAAATGTATACTGAACAAAGTACAAGAGGACCTTGAAACACAATGAGATCAATAGAACTCATTTAAACTATAAAGACATTAAATGAGATTAGGAAGAAGTTTTACCGTCCCATAATTATCAAGTTATGTCCACTGAGGTCCCGTCTAAATTATGTTCTGTAACTTGGATATCTGCCAGTAGGAAAAGATTAATGTGACAGATTTTGACCCTATAAAATAATAGTGTAGCTATCCAAAGCAGAAAAAAAATAAAGAATATAGCTAACCATCCATTTACCCACCTGTCCCTCTCCGTGTGCATTTAATTATCCAGACTCATAGTCTTTGGACAAGAGTTGTTTGCCAACATGTAAGAGTGTAATACATAAAAGTTGTTCAAAAAACAAGTACACCTAAACCAAACATCACACTACTACTGTTTAAAAGTTAAACAAGGTATCATTCAAAGCAATGAAAGGCTCTCAGTTTAGGAGAGTTGGAAATATAGAGAAACAAAATGCATTTTGAATAGGAATACAGAGGGAAATATTTCTGTCCTCACTGGGACCAGAGAACCTGCATTTGTGACTCTAAATATTTCTTTCTTTATTCGTTTATTTATTTGAAAGACAGACTGACAATAGAAAGGGAAAACACAGAGACTTTCTGCCATCCACTGGTTCTCTTCCTTTCTCTTCCCAAATTGCCACACAGCCAGGTCTGAGCCATGCCAAAGCCATGAGCCAGAAGCTCCATCCAGGTCCTCCAAATGGGGTGGCAAGCACCCAGGTACTTGGACCATCTTCCACCACCCTCTCAGGTGCACCAGCAGGAAGCTGTATCAGAAGTAGAGCAACTGGAACTCGAACTGGCATTAATATGGGATGCGACCCTGACAGGCAGCAGTCTAACCATGGTGCAACAGCACTGGCCCCCTATGTTCTTCTCCACTTGCTGGCCAATTAGCACAACAACAGATCATAGAGAAATGGATTATTTTTCTATGGCATTTCACCCGTGACTGCTCTTTTCCTAGTCTGCAAGAAAAATTCCTGTGTTAACCAACTTGTTCGTGTTAAACTCCTCTTTCAGCTGACACAGTGCCCTCATAACTGAGCAGCTGGGTGTTGTGTTGAAAGTGTTGTACTGCAGGAGTTATTTACTTTAAGAAGCTGGCTTCCTGGCACAAACTTCTTTGGTGGGTCTGACTTTGTCTTCTAGTGTTTTAAAGCACATAATTTCAGTTAAACAGATTTAAGGCAACATTAACCCTCTCATGGCAAAATACAAACAGAAATCTTCTTTCCCTATGAAAGAAATCTTTCTTTCCTATGAAACACATTTCAGGTGCTTTGAGAGCAGAACTAAACTTGATTTTTTTGTCCCTTATCATATGCCCACCACAGGGTCTGGCAGATGACACACAGTCAAAAAATCTTGACAATCTTATGACCTGAGTATCTCGAAACAGAGTGCTTATGTTTAAATTAATGGGCTAAGACAGACTAAACCTCCTATCATATAATGATCTTTTATTTAAAATGTCTCCATATTAGAAAGTTGAGACATGTACAGTAAATTATTTCATACAAAGTTTAAAGAGTGAAAGGCAATTTACTAACATATTCACAATTGTTATGTTATTATTTAAGAAGCACAGATGCTGAGACAAAGAGATTTCCCATCTACTGGTTTCCTCCGTAAATGCCCCCAACAACTGGAAGTGAACTGGGACTGAAAAATAGGCTGCCTTCACAGGTGGTAAGAATAGGGCTATTTGTAACAGCATTTGCTGCTTTCCATGATATGTATTAGCACAGAGCTAGAATTAGAAACTGGAGCCAGGCCTCAAACCCCAAGTACTTCAGCATGAGACACAAGCATCAGAATAACTGGACCAAATGCCTGCTCCCCAATTATGGTATAATAGATGAAAATATGGGAATATTTCTTCTGATTTTTCTTACTTTAATTTTTTTTCTTTCTTGTTAACTGGATGAATTTTTCTCTTATGTTCTGTACTCTATATCAGCCCTAGGGTAAGAAAAATTAATCTCCCACATATTCATAACCATGGGGGGGGAGAGATGAGCCAGTCAGAAAATAATTTGATACAGGCTTATCTACCCTGCAATGCTTATCAGTTGGTATTACTGACTACATTCTATGGAGTGATGGAGATCAGTACTTGTGAGAAGTGGGTAAACACTTCTTTCCTCCTCTAAGGACAAACTGAACTTAGCTTAACTTTCTTGTTCATTCTTGTGAAAATGTGATCAAGATAAGCCTTGTTTATATTACCAGGCAACATTAGGACTTGAAAGGCCCACAGTAGATAAATTTCCTCTGGCCTGGGAAAAGTGTGAGTGAAGCATCAACACCAGGCAGAAAACCGTGGCTGTAGGAGTCCCTAGGCTCAGAGGCTCCTAACTAGATGTATCCCTACAGGGGCATGAAAACTATGCCTAAGCTTGTTGCAAAAGATATTGGTCCCTGTGGGGTAGGCTTCTCTGCCTGGTATGCCAGGGCAGCTGTTACACCTGTCTCGTATGAGTCTTGACAGTCCTCACCTAAATTCTCCCAGGGTCCAGGGAGAAAGAAGAAGGATCAGGGATGAGGAAAGCAAAAATCCAATTATTTTATGAATTGCTATAATGGTTATTACTCTTTGAAGAAATGCCTGATACAGCTATCTGGGCTGCTGTTTCTGGCCCAACATTCATCTGATTACATTAGTGCCTGGTATCTTAAGTCAGCCTGAATGTCTGGTTAAAAGGAATTCCTATAAGAAGTTGCATGGATTATGAAAAGAGCAGCCAAATTTAGAATTGAAAATGTTTTATTAGAACATACATAAATGTGACTCTACACAAACTGCCCAAGTGACTATCATTGCCAATCATCATCATGTTCATCTCTTTCTCTTTATTTTAATCAAGCCTGGAGCCAGTGGACTATACTGTACCTATCCTCCTCTGGGTTGTTTTGCTGTCTGTGATATGAGGCAGACAGTTGCCACCAGTGTCATCAAAGCAGTGGACAAGAAGGCTGGTTACACTCATGATGGATACTTAGATGTTCCACTTAAGTCATCCTCCAGAGATAAAGGAGATATTTCAAAGTGAATTTATAAAATCAGACTTGAAATAGAACAAATTTGTTTTTGAAGTAATACAACAGTAAGAATTTTTGCATAGCTCAACATCATGACCAAAGCAATTATTTTTCTAAAATAAAAATGCCATAGGTCAAAATGAAATAAAACTGGTTGAGGTACAAATGTCATTTGATATGTCCAGTTGTCTTCTGGGGCTCATTACTAACTTACAAGAACCAGTTGTTAAAATTTCAAGAACTTCAAGAGCAGATTTTTATTCAAAATCATTTTGTATAAAATTGCAATTAAATTTAATTAAAATAAAAATTATAAATATTCATAAAGAATCTACCTTTATAAATGAAGGGTTCATTCCCCTATTGTTGGACATGCTAGTGGGCAGTCATCCTCCAGTATCTGCTCCAATCAAAACATTGAACTTTATGTTAAAGAAGAGAAGAAGCCTGAACCAAGCTGGGCTAGAATGAATGGAAAGAAAAAGAAGCATGGTGATATCTTGGAGGTATCCTGAACAAAGCTTGGAGCATGGGGATTGACAGAAATTGAAAATGCCAGATTTCTGACCTAAGAAAATTGAACAAAAAAGCAAGTGTATTACAAATATAATAATCTCATCGAGGTATTTTAGTAGCTTCTAGAAAAACAGTCTCGTGTATTTATAGAATACCCACCTTGATATGTAAAGTTAGCAACTCAATGAAAAGCTAACGTGAGTGTGCATGTTTGTGTGTGTAAGAAAGCAGATCAGAGAGAGAAACAGGGTGGCTCTCCTCACTCACTGCTCCCCATGATTTTGTAACAGCCTTTTAGGTCTTAAAGGCATAGTGTCATTCAGCCCTTTTGAGAAAAAAATAGCCTTTGAAGTCAGGCTGAGCTGAGCATTTACCTCATATCCATCATTTACTTTCTCTAAACACTTGAACAAATTACATATCAGAGCTTCACATCCTCCCATCAAAAACAGGACTCCTAATAGCACTTTGCAATGTTGTCGCAACCTTAAAAGAGATTCTATATGTAAAAGCACTTGGCACATATTAGTCTTCAATGCTTCTTTAGTTTTTCATCCCATAAAGTTTCTAATGATCTTTGAATCTGTCTCTCTTGTCTCCAGTTTCCACTTTAAACTCCTACAATTACCTGGTATAGATAAAATCCTGTCCCCACACTCCTTTTGTGATGTCTGTTTGTGCATGTGTTTGTAATCCTTTTCTGGTCTTGTCTATGTCTTATTTACTTCCTTTCAGTTGAATGTTATCACAGGTCATGAACTGCTCCCACTTCATGTTTATTGCAAACAGATACCCATTATCTCCTATTGACCTGCTTGGTTTTATCTTAGTCGTTTCATATTCTGCAACTTTTTAATTATTTCTTTTTATTTTCTCTGCATTTCTTCAACATTGATGCTTACATAAAAAGACAAAAATAAATTTGTAATTTAGTACATCTTTCAAACATTACTGCTGGAAACAAGTTAAGGTCTTTACAGTTTGTTTTGACCATAAAGTTCAATGACCATATCAGATCATATCAAAAATCCTTGGCTGAAGAAGGATTTTTAGTTTCTCTTTTACAGGAAACTAAATAATGTTATAAAATGCTCTTAGCATAATAAACCAAGGTTTGGTTGGTTGCAGAGGCCAGGGATCCTTCATTTAAAAGATCATACGTGTTAGCTGGAGAATATGGGATGAAGGCAAAACCGAAAAGGAGGAAAATGAACAAACGACAGAAGAGTCAAGCAGTTGCCCTTACTCGAGGGAAAGATACCTTAAACTGTGAACAGGAAACAGTAGCATCTGAATTAGCCTTTTAAGGAATGATGATTAAATATCTGAAATTACTTGATCCAATTCCAATAGATAAGGGCGGATTCTTTTTTCTCATCTTTCTGATTGTAGCTCTTTGATTCCCATTTAGTAAAACTGTACCACTGCCTTTAAAGTCCCTAAATACCCTGTATTTTATCCTGAATTGCCTCATGCTTCACTCTACCCTCTCATCTGCCATGCTGCTTGTATCTCTTGACCCTCCACCTAGGTTACCACTCCCCCAATAAAACCAGGACACATTCCTAAATAATTTAGTTTCTCCTTTCTCTGCTCTTGATAACACAACCTGACTACAGTATGTCACATCCTTCTCACTGCTAATTAAAAAATTGGCAAGGGACTATAAACAGTAGCCTTTACTATAGATATCAGCTCTGAATAGTGGAACTGAGAACAGAGGGGGGGCTAATGTAACACTCTTTGAGCCCCATGGAAGAGCCAAGAGTTTGAGAACTCTGCATGATTTGCCCCCTCCCTTCCTCGGGAACTGGAACTCCCTTAGATGGCAAAGCTAGTTAATGAAAGAGCCAATATTTAGGCATTGATCATTCTCACTCCTAATTCCCTGTTTAACAAATCCTACTTTACAAATAGTATTTTGATAGTACAATAGTAAGTTTCTCCACAACAAACTTATTTACCTGGCTATTTTTCCAGGTAAGAGACTTGCATGAAGGTCTCTTGGGCCTACAACAAATGCAAAGTGAAGCAGGGAATTGCACTGGAAAGCAAAGGGCTCCAAGCCATTTATTTCATCTCTGGGTCTCAGGTATGCTTTGCTTTTCTCATACATACATTGAAATATATTTTGTGATGTTAAGGCTAGGGTGGCATTTAAGGACTCAAAACCTGACACTCAGCTTTAAAATCCTATCATGAGATAAATATCCCTTTACTGTGCCAAAAGGAAAACATCAAAATGAAAAGGCAATGCATTTAGTAATCATCCAAATGAACAGGAATGAGAGGAGCTAGGTTGTCTGATGTGACGCCAGGCCACCCCTGCCCTCTCTGAGGCAGATCCACCTCTTCTGTCTTTGGCTATTTATTCAGTCCCAGAGCCTCACTTTCTGTTTGAAATGCATCACATGAATTGCCAGCGCCACTTATCCTGAAATAACTTAGCAGACAGAATCTGGGCAAACCTCTTCCTGTCACTGTGAATTTCAAGAAATACAAAGAACTTCCTGTGGATCTCACTGTATCCCTTTCAAGGATGCTGAGAGAGGTCAGACTCCCTTTACTGGAGGCTGTATTCCTAGAGCCTGAGGGCAAAGGGCAGCAGTAAGACCTCCTATGTTTCTAACCCGGTTTGCAACCTGGTTTAGAGAAAGGGGTCATGGGCTTTGGAACTGAAAGACTTGGGTTCAAGTCTGAACAACATTATACAATACAAAGGGAACGACTGTTTACCATGGAAGACTATTATAGTAATTCCATGAGATGTCTAAAAGTATCCCCATCATACCAGGGCCACATATAAAAACTACTGAGCCCTTTAAAGGGTCACTTCCATCTTCCTAGACAGTTAACAGAATAGAAAAAGTACCCCGTGTGTTGCAACTATTGGTGAAATTGAGATATATGGAGGTAAAGTAATATGCCAGCTGCCCTTCAGAAAAATTGAGACAAGATGTTCTGTCACTTGGTGATGTACAATTTAGTCTCCCACATTTTCTCATACCTTGACAACATGTTTCCATTTAACCCTCAATATTCGCTATACTAGTGAATTTTTAGAAAAAAAAAAAAACAGGAAAGTTAACCCATATTTATTTCACTGGATTTTTAAAATGTTTTAATCAAATCTTCAACGAGATTCTACTGCATATCTGGCTAGATGATTATAAAAATTTCTCCCAAATTTAAAAATATTTGCATTAATGCTCCCTAGATTGTTCACTTTTTATCTTGGGGAAAAATATTTCTTCCTAAAGTGAGCATGGATTTCTCTATCCACTGATGGAGAATGGCTTCTTCTAGCCACCAGTGAAAAACTGGGCAAGATGACTGCTTCCAACTGATTTATGGTTTCTGCTTTCAGCACTTGATCAATTGAAACGGAAGAAGGAGAGAAAAGCTGTTCAGACAGTGTGTTAGAAAAGAGGAGAAGTGCTAAGATATCTGACAGCCTAATTTTTTCCACATGCTAGACTCTATAGAGAAATTGTCTCTTTAGTTTCATTTCTATAGGAAGTATTATTTACCAATTCAAAGATAGGATAACCAAGGCCACAGAGTTTTAAACAGCTGCGAAAATAGAAATTCACTGTGGGATCTACCAATCATCTTCTATTATTTTAACTACCCCAATCTAGAGTAAAACAATGAGGACAAAGACCATATGTGTCTTGCTCACCACTGCAACCCAAGTACTTGAAAAACACAAAATACACAATAAATACTTCTTGAGATGTATTTTTTTAACATTGTCTACATGCACGCCCATGTGAGTCTTTGATTAGGAAGGATGGAAGCATGGAGGAAGGTGGGCAAGACAGATGTTTCAATTTTTTCTTCTGTATCCATGAGGAGGTGGGGAGAGAGGGACCCAGTTGTTACTGTCAAACCACATCAGCATCAGAGGATGAGGGAATAGTAATGACACCTTAGAAGCCCAATGCAGAAAAGATTGTTCCAAGGGTATTACTTGAGTGGTTTTGATAGTTCTGAAACATTGATGTGCTAGTGCCAATGTGTGCTGTGTACTGTCCCAGCGTCCCCCTTCCCTGATCTGGCTGACGCATATGCCAACAGGTCCTACACCCCTGTGTGGCCTGGCCTACCTCCAGCCCTGGCTCTTGCGCTATCCAGCAAGAGCTGCACTTTAGAGTTCCCCGAAATTCCCCAATAGGACCTGGTCCCAGCCCTGGCTCTCATGTGCCAGCACATGCTGCAGTCCAGCCTGATGGCCAATCCCCTGGCACTGCACCTTTTGATCAAGGAGAGCCAGGCTTTTGGTACCTGTGATTCATCACCCTCCAAGAGAACCACTGACCCCTCTCCAATGTATTGCCAATGAATATACAATTTCTTCAGACTAAACATCAATTGCCTTGGTGTTTACAATCACCAACAGTAAATTTAAAAGCATGGTTGCCTTCCAACTACAGTGTTCATTTACAAATAATCTCCAAATGCTTCTAATGGCATATAGCTTATATTGTCATCCTCTAATGAGCCACATTTGCCCCTGGGCTTCTCAGTCTTATACGACATTAAACATTTGGGAAGTGCATTAATTCTCTTCTTAACTGCCTCTATTTCCAAACAGCTAGTAGTTTGAAGCTAATGAGGTCAAAGTCCCAGATTTTAACAGTTATCTCTGTCTCTGGTATAGACATGAATGTCACTGAACAAATTCTTTAGAGAATAAAGGATTTTTTAAATTATCTGGTTCTCAGTGTCTTATACCATAAATAAAAATGATAATAAATTATCATTACTTTTTTGAAGATTTTATTTATTTTTATTGGAAAGGCAGATTTTATTGGAAAAACAGAGAGAAAAGATCTTCCATCTGCTGCTTCACTCCCCAAGTGGCTGCAACAGCCAGAAATGAGCTGATCCAAAGCCAGGAGCCAGGAGCATCTTCTGGGTCTCACACACGGTTCATAGTCCCAGGGCTTTGGCCCATCCTCTGCTGTTTCCCAGGTCACAAGCAGGAAGCTTGATGGGAAGTGAAGCAGTTGAGTCACAAACCAGTGTCCATATGGGATCCTGGCACATGTGCAAGGGTGAGAATTTGACCACTGAGTCATCATGCTGGACCCCGTCATTACTTATTTTATTGCACACCTAAATGGATGCAGGAAAACAGTATATATGAATGAACTTAGTAAACAGTACAGGAAAAAAAGAGAGAGGTAGGAAGAAATGTTTAGTTTAAGATAGTACGGGTTGGGGTCTATGTTGTGACATAGCAAGCTAAGCTGCTGCCAACAACATTGATATCCAGGATCAGAGCATTGGTTCAAGTTTCACCAGCTCCACTCCCAGTGTAGCCCCTTGTTAACATGACTGGGAGGAAAGCAGCAAAATAAACCCCTAAGTACTTAGGCCCCTCCCACCAATCTGAGAGAACCAGAAGTAGTTTCTGGTTTCTGGTTTGTGGCTTCAGTCTGAACACGTTCTGGCTGTTGTAGACATTAAGGAGTTAACCAACAGATGGAAGAGCTCTGTCTCTCCCTCTTTATCATTCTGTCAAGTAAATAAACCTTAGAAGAAAATAGATGGACTAGCTTAAATATTCTAATCTCAAAATTCCAAATCTAAAAATGTTTTTAGCATCAACATAATGCTATAAGTTGAAATGTGCACACCTGATCTTATGTGATGGGTCACAGTGAAGCACAGGCACTCTAAAAATAATGTATAAAATTACCTCAGGATTATGTGTACAAGGTATAAATGAAATATAAATGATTCTCATGTTTAGACTTGGTTGTCTTCCCCAATATATCTCATTATGTGTATGCAAATATTTCAAAATCCAAAAATCTCCAATTCCAAAACACTTCTGTCCCCAAGCACTTTGGTTAAGGGATATTCAGCCTGTTTTAAAAACAGCATCATAGTGGCTTTTCATTGTTGCTTTGTTTGTTCCTACTCAGTGTGCAACTGCTACTTTTGTGGTTGAAACACACAATACTTTTCTGGAGGAGCAATCTCTTCTCCACTTTCTGTTTATGTGATTTGATGCATTCCTTACATTCAGGAGAAACCCAGGTCATGGACCTTACCACTCAGCTCAACTCCATTTATTAGCCACAGTCATGATTTCAGGATTGGCACAGGTTAATATCAACCAGTCACTGACCTCAGAACTTTCCTGCAGCATTAGGACAAGAGGCCTTCTCCGCAGACCTGGGAAGTGAAAGCATGATCCAGCAGTATCTTGGGGCATCATAAGATGCTATCAGACTGCCTGAAAATAGAAGCAAAAGAAAAGAATTATTGGTTCTAGAGATGAAGAGAGCTACCATCTGATGACACTGAACACCTAGATCCTGCTACATATGCAATTAATATTTTTTGTTCAGTCTATAAGTTCTACTTTTTATTTGATATCAACCTAGAGTTAGCTTTCTATCACTAAGACCGGAAGAGCCTAATATGATTCTAGAAAGTCAGAAAAAGACCCAAAGACTCCAGACTTACCATCATACATGGAAAATGAAGTTATGCAGTCAGAGTTCATTTACTTCTTTTTATTTTATTAATATAGATTTAGGGAGTGCAGTGCAATAATTTGATTGTGTAACCAATGTGATGATCAAATCAGGCTACTTAACATTTCCAAATTCTTAAACTTTTTTAGATTTTTTTATGAACACTTAATAATTGCACATATTTGTTGGGTCTTCTAATTACTATCTAAAGCAGATTATTTCATTTCTCTGAGCCCTATCTTTGTATATATAGAGAGATAGTTAAATATCACGTAGCATTTAATCGAGGATCGAATAAAATGTAATATGTTAAAAGTATATCCATACACTACTTCCCAAGTCCCAAATTATCTGTTAGAAACCCAGAGATGATAAGGAATTGAATAAATTCTGAACAGTCATGCTCTTCATGCCCCACTTCAGGGACCCTGGGTTGGCATCGTGTGGCTGTTCCCCATCCCAGAGTATACAGAGGTGGTTGGGAAGCTGCATGTGGCTTCTTCCCCTTAACTTCCCACTTTCCTCTAGCTCTTGACCCCTTCGCACCCTATCCAAGTATCTAAAAATCATCAAAAAAATTTTTTTTCAAAAAAGTATGAAGCAGTCATACTTTTGAGGCTGTCAGCCTCACACAGAGGTCCAGGTTCCATTTTCTGTTCACTGGAGTTCCATCACAGTGTGACTAACCAGGTTACTATCTCCAATTAGCTTCAGTTATTATTTCATTCTTCATAAAACACAGAATACTTTAACAGCCTAAGTATTCAATGTGTTGTACAGGTAGGGTTTCAAAGAAGACAGAATAACACGGAGAGTTGCAAACACCACAAGACCAGAAAAAAAAAAGTCTCATATAAGTTTCTTCTTCAGAAGACTTTGTAAAGGCAGGCATCTGTTAAGTCACAAGTCTGGCTTTTTTATAATAGCTTAGTCCTAAAATAAGTAAACAAGGATACCATAAGCAATTCAGGCATATGATGCTTTTAAAAAGATAAGAAAGCAATGTAAGAAGGGTAGGCATGGGATAGAGGGAGATCAGATAACAGCTACCAGAATACAGTAGGACAAGAGGACTAAGTTTTAGCATTCTTTAGAACAGTAGGGTGGCTATCATTTAGAATGACGCATTATCTGTTTTATGAAGAGCTGGGAGAGAAGATTTCTAAGGCTCTGAACACCAAGAAATGACAAATGTTGAAGGAGGTAGAAATGCTAATTACCCTAATTTGGTCTTTACACGTTAAATCCATGTGTTTGGATTATTACATTGTACTCCATAAATATTTATAATTACTATGTGTGAATCTTAAATTTTGCAAGAGAAGAGAAAGGCAGTGATGAATTTGCATACATTAAAATAGAAACTAAGAGATGATATCTCCTGATTTCTGACCTTCTATAGTGTGCAAAATACTCAATGCATTTGCAACCCTCAACTCTTTCTAAGCTGGTTATTCTTTAATCCTTTCACAGATGTGAATGCTAAGAGAAGAATTTGAAAAGTTAAAACAGCTTGCTTGAGGTCATGTCCATGGATCTCCATCTCCATTAGTGCCTCTCTAGTCTAAGCCATCATTCTTGTCCTTCTGGCCTCAGAGCTGATGTCTCTGCTTCTATTTGGCAATTTGATACTCTGTGTTGCAAAGGGCATCCAGAATGGTCTTAACAAATAATAAATCAAGCCACCTCCTACCTAAGGCTCTGAAAAACAAACAGGCAGTTTCTTTTAAAACAAACATGCAACCACGGTACAACCAAGTGATTGCGCTCTTAGCCGTTTACACAAAAGAAATGAAAACTTACATTTGCACACAAGTGTTCATGGCAGCTTTACTCATAACAGCCAAAAGTTGGAAACAAATTCAGTGGGTGGATTTCTGAATAAACTAGTGCATCCATGCTATGTAATTTCTGTATCTCTCAGCAAAGAAACAAATTATTGATGCAAGGAATAACTTGAATGTTCAAGTAGTCAATCCAAAAAGGTTATATACTATGAAGTTCCATACATATATAATAGTTTTGAAATGACAGCATGATAGAAATAGAGGACAGATTAATAGCAAGGGCAAGGGTGATAGGGATGTGGATGTGGCTAGAGAAGAGCAACATGGGGCCTGCTGTGGTCATGGAACTTTTCTGTATTAAGCATGGTAGTGGATATAAGACTTCATACGGGATAAAGTTGCGTGGAGTGTGCACACATGTACAAATGAACACAAGTAAAACAGAAATCTGAATAAGATTAGTGGATGATGTTAGTGCCAGTTTACTGGTTGTGATACTTCATTAGAATGCTGCAAGATTGGAGGAAATTGGGTATGGGATGTGTAGGAAATAAGATCTCTACTTAGTTCTTACAACTTGATGTAAATCCAAAATTATTCAAAATAACCAGTTTGATTTTTTAAAAAATTGTCAAGGCTTCCCATCACATCATGAGCAATGTTACGATATAGGACTTGTCATGGTTCACAGTACCCCTAGTGACCTGGACCCTTCAATATTCTCTGGACACTGCTTCTGAAAGTGTCTGTAAGATCTTGCACTACTTACTTCCTCGTGTTGAAATCCTCTTCCTCTAATCTCTGAGATTGTCTCCTTGCTGCTACTCAGTCATCCACCTGCCCCCTTCTCAGGGAAGCCTTTTCTAACTATATAATGTAAAAAAGAACCCAGCCACCCTTTTGCTTTATCTTGTATTAATTAACATTGTGGCCTTCCTGCTGTCTTGTTTAGTTCATTTTTTCATGTTATTTATATTTGTTTTCCTCTTATGGAAAGTAAGGTCTTTAAGAGCAAGGATGTTGTTTATGTTATTCTCTGTTATGTTTCCATCAGCTTGAACTGATAGTAATAAATAGATACATGATAAATACTTAACAAATATTCATTGCATGGATATAAACACACCTGAAGGACAGTCTATCGAGAGACCTCATTGAATAACCAATCATGTTCTTGAACTTTAAGGATCTGTCTGACTGCAGTGAATTCAGTCTCTGTGCAGATATCAAGTGTTAGTGTTGTAATTCAAATGTCAGTTTTGGTAGGACAGCTCAGAGCTGAAAGCAGCAAGAATGTGGTAAACAGATATGGACAGAAGAATGGAAAAGGTACAGGGACTGACAGGATTAGAACAATAGACAAGAAGGAAAGGCCAGGCAAATCAACCAGCACATGCAGATACTGCTGTGCACTGCAGTGATGGAGATGAGATCATTCCAGTCTTGGGCCTCCAGTTGGTCCCTGTGTTTTCTACCTGGAAAACCCATCAAGAAAGGATATCATTCAGGTGACCAAGTAAGTGGACAACCTGCGTAGAACAACCAGAGCTAAAAAGTTCCATCTTAGGGATAGTAACCACTGGGAAAATAAAATAGGCAGGGGCCAAACAAGTGACCCCTGTTTCCCTTCCACCGGAGCAGGCCCACTTTTTCCTGTTCCGCTTACTGGGCTTCTGTGATCAAGACATAATCCCCTCATTAAAGGTATTTGAAGCCAGTGTATTTAAGGCAGACACAGATCTTGGGCTACCTTAACAGCCAAACTATTTTGAAAACATTCCTTTGTTTCAAGACAATATTTGCTTTAAACCTTTTCCATTACTGTCTTTAAGAAATAGACAAATAGAAGCAGTGTACTGACATTCTCATTTTCAAGTCCCCAGTGAGTTTCATTGTCACAGTCACCTGGGGTTATTAGGTGGCTTCCTTCACAATCGCTGGCCAGGCTAGGCCCAGCAAAGGCTATCATAGGCTTCACACATCCCACTCCAATTGGAACAAGCTGTCTTATCCATCAGAACAAAACAAAGGCTGGGTGTTAATTTCCTGATGAGCAATAGCGTTTAACTCTTGTGCTTTCCTTCTGATGGTCCGGGAAGCCCAGGAGTTTCTCTGGAGTCTATCTTTCTCTTTCTCTCTCTCTCACTCTTTCTCTCTCTCTCTCTCTCTCTCTGTCTCTCTCTGTCTCTCTCAAGATAAGGATGTTTGTTCTCATGGTTTCTCTGATCTGTAGTGGAAATACCATTCAGGAATTAAAAGGCAACACTGCCCTCCCCCCAAAAAATCACGTATATACCAAATAACAACCCCACCTGCCATCATGCCATTGACTTTACTAGGATTAGCCATTCTGATTCACTAATTGATCAGATCAAACTTAGAAATGGAAAGTGGCAGCCTCTATGACACGTAACAGTGCTCTGAAGTTTAACATAGCACACTCCAGTCCACTGTGCTGTGTAAAAGGGAGAAGGCAGGGGCTTCCAGGCTCATTTTACAGAAGAGAAAAGTGCTTCAACAAGAGCACTTGGGGAGTTCAGGTTAGTGTTTCTTGTGCTTGGGGCTCTCTAAAGTGCATTGTATGTCTAAAAAATCCTTTGGGGCCCAGAACAGTAGCCTAGTGGTTAAAGTCCTTGCCTTGCATGCACCTGGATCCCATATGGATGCTGGTTCCTATCCCAGCTGTTCCACTTCCCTGCTAGTTCCCTGCTTATGGCCTAGGAAGTCAGTCAAGGACAGCCCAAGGCCCTGGAAATCTGCACCCTCAGGGGAGACCCACAAGAAGTTCCTGGCACCTGGCTTTGGATCAGCTCAGCAACAACTGTTGTGACCACTTGGGGAGTGAACCAGCAGGTTGAAGATCTTTGTCTGTCCTTCTCTCTATAAATCCAACTTTTGAATAAAAAAATAAATCTTTTTTAAAAAAAATCATTTGGCATTTTTCCCTGAAATTAAGTTCTGAACCAAACTGGCCAAAAGTTCTGTTTTCATTAATTAAAATAGAAGTAACTTATATGCAGTATGCTTTAAATGGAGGACGGTGGTCTTGATACAAATCTCTGTTGCTCAGATCTGAATTTTTCCATAGGATCAGTCTGAACTGTTAGTTCTTCCATCCCAAATACTCCATCAATATTGGGAAACATATATCAACTTTTCCTGATACAGCAATTATAAAGTTTGTTCATCATCTCACATGGCGACAATAATAATGATTTAATATTTCTTAGTTATATTTTCATACCTCATACTATTTGAGTTTTGCAACACAGTGAAGTAGATATTAGTAGTTTATTTTTACAGAAGGATAGATGAAGAAATCAAAGTGGAAGTACCATGCATGAACTGAATTACATGGGTTTAGATAACCCAATGGTGGGCAAATTTAGATGCCAGCAATCTTATTGGCCTCTAAAATCTACTTTTTTATCCTCCTGTCAGGGAAGTTGAGGAGGAAGTACCTGAACATGTTCTATAGAAAACGAATATCCATGCCTGGTACAATAGCCCAGTGGTTAATTTCTCACCTTGTACGCGGCTGGATCCTCTGGTCACTGCTTTATGTCCCAGCTGCTCCACTTCCATCAAGCTCCCTGCTTGTGGCCTGGGAAAGCAGCAAAGGATGGCCCAAAAGTGTTGGAACCCTATAGCTATGTTAGAGACCCGGAGGAGGCTCCTGGCTCCTGGCTCCCGGCTTCAGATCAGCTTACCTCCAGCCATTGCGTTCACTTGGGGAGTGAAAACAGTGGACGGCATATCTTTCTGTTTCTCCTTATCTCTGTAAATCAGCATTTCCAATAAAATAATATATAAATCTTAAAAAAAAGAAAGAAATTTAATATCCACATTATCATTTTTTCCAAAGTATTCACTGAGCCCCTGGTATACACTAGAAGCCAGACTACTCACTGGGTTATAGCAATTAACAAACTAGACAAAAATCTCTTCTCCTGAAGCTGACATTCTAAATGCAAGCTTAATGCTTTTAATTATTTCTTGCTATCAGTTACTCCCTACAAAAAATAAAATAAGACCTCTTTGCATGCGTATCACAAAATGAGAAACTATAATTTCATTACCACATGTGAAAGCAGTAGCTCTTTTACTATTGTGAAGTGCTGGTTAAATACCTGACTGACCGCTCCTATTCGCTGGTAACATATAGATAAGGTAGGTATGATTCTGCACAATAATCTGCACTCAAGCTGTATCCTAATTGCTTTTTCTCTCAGAAGGATATAGCAGAACACGGAAAGTGTTCTGTTGTTATAGGATAACAGTAAACTCATTGGCAATTATTTGCAAACTTTACTAGTGTATCTAGGAATGATAACAAATTTCTCATGATTCTCATGGATATTGCTATTTTCTATTCTGAGCCAAATGTCACCAAGGATCTTGTAAGATTCATGCTTGGGAGAAAAGAGCAGCTTACCAATACATAAAGCATATCTACCCCATCATAGGTCTATATGTGCTAACTGTCATATGAGGTAGCTGTCACTCTGGAAATATAGGTAGCTTTCAGTATACATTTTTTTAATTCCTCAGTTTAGCACACCATAGCAATGTAGGAGGTAGAAATGGACTTTCAAAAAGGAAGAGAGAAGAGAGAATTGGGAGGTTTGGATATCTCCCACCAGTTTTGCAGGCTTGCCTTTGGTCAGCTTTATATATGATTCATGCAGAAAGAACCATGATAGTTACTAAGGTTTTCCATGGCCTTTTAAACATCATTAACAGTGTGGGAGAATCAAAAGTCTTGAGTGGAGTAAAAAATGGTTCTTTTATTAAATGTTAACAAATTTTCCCTCAGCTACAAAGCTTTAGAACCCACTGCATGAATCAGGTTCCCTACATGAAGTGGAATTCATTCCACATAATTCAAATAAGATAATTTAAGGAACTTCTTACAGGAGCATATGCATAATATAGGCAGTAACTCAAATACAGTGGGTTTTCAGGAAGCTATTTTAATATGAAAGTAGAATATCCCAAAACCCAAAGCTAGGATTCTCCAGGGATCCAATGCCAGCTGAAACTATGGGAGAGAGATCTCCAGAGGGCATTGCAGGGTGCCATTCTTGCCTGAAGTAGGGTGCAAAGGAAGAGAGTAAGTCAGAGGAGACATACTTCAGCCTCTCATTCCCACCACACTTCTAATTATTACCATTGCATCTTATTAAATCTAACAGCCAGCCACAATGGGTCTGATACTACAGTCCGTGGGTCACGTTTGCAAACCACAGCATGTGGCACAAAGAGGCAAAGAATAGAAGTGGAGTAGAAATGAGTAAAAAGAAATAAGAGTCATCCCCTCCTCTAGCCTGATCACAGGCCCACCAGCCCTCTCCTCTGTGTCCCTTCCTGACTTGTACTCAGCACCTGCTCTTTCCCACCTCCGAGCCTTTGGCACACATTTGTTTTTCTTCTTGCTATTTCCTTCTCCAGACCCCCCTTCAGGTGTGTGGCTTCTCCTCCTGTATGGCTTCACCTGAGCATTGTTTCAAAGGGAGAGTTCCAAAGACATCAACATTTCAGGATTCTACTCTATATAAAGAGTACTGAAACATCACTAAAAATATAATGAAAATTTAAAAATTGAATTTATTGAAGTCCACAAGTATGTCTGTGATACTGTGCTGTAGGAAATATCAAGGAGTGAGGATCAGCTAAAACCAGGCAAAGGCTGAACTGCTTGCAAAGAGGGTGGATTCAGCTAACAGAATTTCATTACGCTGAGTGGGACATGCATTTTGCAACCAATGGTGAATCCCTCAGATCAGGACTACTCTCACTGCCCAACTGAACCTCTCCTGCAAATACATATTACAATCTCATATTTACCCACGTGGAGAGGTCCACAGCAATGAAGTGTTCACATATCTAAGTCCAGTTGGGAATTAGCTAACTCAATTAGACACTTCTTTGATGTCTATCACTTCTTCATGGTTAAAATGTGTCACACTGGGACAGTGTTTAGCCTGATGATTAAGGCACTGATTAAGATGCTCAGTTCGCACAGGTTGAATGCCCTACTGTGGCCTCTGAGTTCAGCTTCCTGCTTGTGCTGACCCTGAAAGGTAGCAGTGATCTGAGGTAATTGGATTCCTGAACCCATATGGAACATCTAGATTGAGTTCCTAACATTCGGTTTCAGCCCAGACCAGCTGCAGCTGTGTGAGAGTTTGGAAAGTGGACCAGCAGGCATGAATGCTTGCACTTACCTCTCTCTGTCTCAAGTGTAAATAGATTTTAAATGTATCGCATGCATAATACATTTCCCTAGCCTAGAGCTCTAAGATTCAGCCAAGTCCATGTCTATTTAACACTTTATAGTGCTTATTTCACTGCTGCTAGACAAGTAGGCCTTCAAAACTATACTGAATCGGGTCAGGTACTTGGTGCAGCAATTAAGGCACCTCTTGGAATGCTGTCATTCCATATCAGAGTACCTGGGTTTGAGTCCTGGCCTTGCCTAGCTTCCTGCTAATGCATACCCTGGGAAGGAGAAGGTCGTGGCTGAAGTATTTGGATTCCTGACACCCATAACGGGGACCCAAATTAAGTTCCTAGTTCCTGACTTCAGCCTGGCATAGTTCTAGCTGTTGTGGGTATTTGGGGAGTGAACCAGTAGATGGGAGAGATACAGCTTGTATCTATCATCTCTCTTTTGAATGAGATGGAAAAATCAGTGTATTAAATGTACGTGTCTGTATATGCAATCTTTCATATACTTAAATAATACACACACACTGGATCAAAGAAAATAGATGGCATTTTGTTTTATGTTAAGAGGTGACCTTAACTTAACAAAGGACTTCTGAGAAGGTTATGTAGACCACAGTCTTGGAAGTTATGTGATAATTGCAGTGGAGTTCTGGTTCACTGAAAGTCTACTTCTGAAAATGCTGCTTTTCTGAATGCTGTCAAATGCATTTGCACAGAAAGGAAATTCTTGTAAAAACTGTGATTAGGATTAGTATTCATTTGTATGTGTACAAAAAGCCAACCACTTTTTATGTCAGTGATGAGATCTGAAGATTGTGAATGTTAGCACAAACTGGCAGGAGAGACTGACAGGCAATAGAATTTATAGTCAAAAAAAAAAATTTCTACATTTTTACAAATCTGTATAAATAGATTCTGTACCAAAATAATGGATATGTTCATCATAATGGCATCAGTATAAATCAATGCATTATATTAAACCCTTACCAAAAATAAATAAAATAAGCCCAAAAAAGGTTTTTAAAAATGAGAAATAGTAAACAAAAGCCCCTATGTTAAATGGTCTTATACGGCAGAACATGGTACCCAGAATTGCATTTTTTTTTTCCAGAGAGGAGCAATTTTCTAAAGTAGACTAAGAAATTCTAAGAAAGTAAATATATTTAGTTTCAAAGACATTCCCTCCTTTTATGCTACCAGTGTACACTTCTGTGGTACACAGTCGTACAGCAGGTCAGCTTCTAAAAAAATGAGTTGATACTGGTGCATCCTAAGAACATGCAGCTACAGTTATGATATCACCACCTGCAAATGAGGAGGCAGATGGAAATCCAGCATTGTAAACATGCTGTACTCTGAGTCCTAAAGATTCTGGAGATGTCACACTGAGGAATATCCATGCATGTCTTGTCTTCCATTTGGGCCTGTAGAGTCCACGCTAATATCATTTCCCATTTTCTAGGAAAGAAATTAAAAGTCAGAAGCAATTTAAATTACTTGTATCCTCTCCCATGAGAGGAATTTGTATACTCAGAAATGAATGCGGCTCTTTGATGGGAAATGCTTATTTGCTGTTGACAGCTTTTTAGTGAAAAAGATAGAAATCAGATTGAATTTCGACAGTGAGAAATTGAGAGCTTGTTCTGCCAGCAGGAGGCTGAGGCCTCTAATTCTACCTCTGCGAAACAAAGATGAACCAAGAATATAATCTACCTACTTTTCAAAAACAAAACATAAAAATTCTCCATGTAGCTGGCTTCAAAGTAAGAAAAATTGCACACAGCGCCAGCTCTGTTCTGTCCGTCTCGGTATTAATATAATAGCTGGACTGTATTCAAAAGCAGATAGAATAGATTCCAAATTCCATTATACTCTCTATTCTGAACTTTTCATTTGAACAATGAAGTCCACAGTAACCCCATCAAACTTCCTTAAACCAAAGGTCTGACAATCCCTGAATACCAAAATATCTCTAACACAGAGAATTAAATGCTATTCTACACACAAAATATTGTCAAAGATATGTTTTTGCAGCT
Organism: Ochotona princeps; assembly: GCF_030435755.1. Lineage (NCBI taxonomy): Eukaryota > Metazoa > Chordata > Mammalia > Lagomorpha > Ochotonidae > Ochotona > Ochotona princeps. Next base: position 20,842,790 of record NC_080847.1, read on the forward strand.
ATGGTGATAGCCTTCATTAGATCCCAGTAATGTCTTAATTATATGCAATAAATCCAAGCAATTATTGGTTTGTAATATGAATAAAATTTGGCTTTAGCTAGTCTGTCATATTTCTTTGAAGATTGAGTTTTCCAACTTTCAAACCTGAGGCAGCAGCACTGTTTATGAATTCCACATACCAGGTGAAGACTGAGGGGGAGAATTGCCATAACAGTTTTCCATGATAGTGTATTAGAATTGCGGAAGAGACTGGCTAATAGAGATTTTTAACATTGTGGATATCCAGTGCTGATACCATGACCCTGTGCATTAGCTCAGGAAGAACCAAAAGATAGGATCCTATAGACTCGAAGCAAGATTTCATCAAAGTAACATCCACTGGACTCTCCATCCTCCATCCCCAAAGAGAACAGAGAAAAATAAAGGTAGTATCAGCCATTACCACCATGCTCCCAGACAAGAAATTATGTCGTGTTTCAGGAGACACATGTAATCAAGAACAAAAGTGAAATAATGAAAGAATCCCAAGTGTTTGGTAAGCAAAATTCAAATTGTAAAAATATTGTGAGGAAAGGAATATGTAGCTGTAGGAAAAACATGCAAGTTTTAGCTGGTTAAGAAGTTATAAGAGTTACAGATTTTATATTTAGTACATGCTGTTTGAGCAAGCCTCAATTAACCATATGCTTTCAACAACTTTCAGAATAAATCAGTTCCCTACGTATTTAGACATTGACACTACATGTCAGTGCAGAGACAGAAAATAGCTAAAATCTAACTGATTTTGTTAGTTCAAAATAATTAATATGAAATGGGCATTTAGTTCAGCAGATAAGACACCTTGGAATGTCTACATCCTATATCAGTTATGTCTGGCTTTGAATCCAAGCTGTGCTCCCAATTCTAGTTTTTTGCTCGTACACACCTTGGGAGGCAGCAGGTGCCAGCTCAAGTACTTGGATCCTGAATTCCAGGCTTCCAGCTTCAGTTTGGCCCAGTTCCAGCCGAGCTCCAAAGGTGTGAATCAACTGATGTCTCTCTCTCTCTTTCCTTTCTCTCATTCCCTCCCTCCCTCCCTCTCTCTCTCTCTCTCTCTCTCTCCCTCTCTCTCTCTCTCTCTCTCTCTCTCTCTCTCTCACACACACACACACACAAACACTTCTAAATAACCCAAAATGAATTTTTGAAAGGAGAAATTTGCATAAATAATTAATTGTACTAGGTTATTGACTTTTCACTGAAATTGATAGCATTTTAAAAATCTAATCACTCATTGCATTCTATCTCAGGATCATACAGCAAAGAAAATGAGTCCAGTTAAAAAAAATCCACTATTATAAATATGGTATAAATCCTGGAAAATCTCCTAAAGAACTAGAAATAGTGCTTTGCTTGTTATGTCTGGTTAAGAAGTTATAAAAGGTTCATCCATATAAAAGATGTTATTCAAACAAAAAAAAAGTGATCCCAACTGAAAATATGGAAATTCAAGACAAACTTTAGAAAAAATTTTACTAGGTGAATCTGAATAAATACTTAAAGTATATGACAATATTAGTAATGCCTTGTGGTGTAAAAGTATGTAGAAAAGTATAGGATAACAAAAGCATCAAGAGGAAGGAAATGAATAGTGTCCTAAAATCCTAAAACTTTTTACAATTTATTTGTATAAACAGAATACATTTCATTTATTACCTTTACACTGTTTCAAGAATATAATGATTCTTCCCAACTTCCCTCCTCCTTCCTTTCTTATTTTTTGTTGCATTTTTGCAATTATACACTGTAACTTTACTTTATAATCACAGGCTTAACCTGCTACTAAACAAAGAATTCAACAAGTAGTAAGTAAAAAGACCACTGTTCCTTATGAGCATAGACATGGTTATAAATATTAATCAAATCTATAAATACCAGTTTCACTCATATATATTTTATTTTTTGTACTGTATGTATTAGTTACCACAAATCAGAGAAAAGATGATCTTTACTCTTTAAGACTGTTATTTCGCTAAGCATGATAGTCACCAACTGCCTTCATTTTATTGTATAAGACAGGATTCATTCTTTTTATAACTGAGTAGTATTTCTTCATATTATATATGGCATATTTTCTTTATCGAACCATCAGTTGACGAATATCTGAGTTGATTCCATATCTAAGCTATTAGGAATTCAGCTGCTATAAACAAGAGAGTACAGACAACTGCGTCACAGCTTATTTCACTTCATGTGGGTATATTTCTAGGGATGAGATGCCTGGATCATATGGTAGATCTTTTTGTACATTTCTGAAGCATCTCCATACTGTCTTCCATACTAGTTGTATTCTAGTTTACCGTCCCAACAACAGTGTGTGCTAGTACCTATAGCTCTGTATTCTCAGCAGCATATTTGGGGGAAGGGGTTGCGGGGAGGGAAGGATGAAAACTCTTCTGACTGGAGTGAGGTAAAAGCTCATTTTGGTTTTGATTTGCAATTCTCCGATGGCTAGTGATCCTGAACATAGTTTCATGTGCCTTTTGGACTTTTATATTTCATCCTAATATAAAAGTCCAAAAAATACCTGTGCATATCTTTAGTGCATTTCTTAGCTGGATTCTTTGTTTTGGTCCTGAATTTCTTGAGATCCTTATATATTCTGGGTATTAATCATCCTCCCATTCTGTCAGATGTCTCTTCACTTTGTTAAGTGTTTTCTTTGCTGTGCAAAAGCTTCTTAGCTTGATACCGTCTTGTTTGTTTATTTTTGCTTTTTATGGTTTGTGTTGCAGGTGTCTTATCCAAGTTTTTGCTTAGGTCATTGTGTTGCAATGTTTTCCTATGTTTGCCCCTAATAATGTGGTGATTTCCAAGCCATATTAAATAATAATAAAGAGAGTTTTGTGGCTTTTCGTTTAAAGGGATGTAGGTAACTTTGTAATGGAGGCTATCATATCCAGTAGCATGTTATTTAATTTCATGACATTGTAAATTTCTACTTTTTTCCTTGTTTTCTACTTTTTTCCTTGTAAATTTCTACTTTTTTCCTTTGTATTGTGGCTTTTCATTTAAGGGGATGTATAGTAACTGTGTAATGAAGACTCTCATATCTGATGTGAGGATACAATGCAGTATGCAGCTCTACTTCCAGATTAGAGATGGATTCCTAATGAAACTGTTAAGTAAATCTTGACAATAGGATGCTGGACTCTTTGCCATTGTCCATGCCTGCAATGAGGGACATACGACTGTTTATGAAGAACTATACTATAGTAATAATATAGGGGAACTCAATACAATGGAATTGAAAGAAGTGTTTATTTTGGCACACGTACAAACGTACAAAAAAAATGAAATTTGTGCCTAGTTTTTTCATGTGAATTTTTCATGACCTTTTTGAAGATCTCTTAAATTTGTTGAATTGAATGTTTTTGTGCCCAAATCAATTTATCTGTTAATTATGTTTTCCAGGAACTTTCTGAAATACGCTTATATATATATGTTTAGGTGTTAATATATATGATTAGGCTCTGTTTTTGATTTGGGGGTGGAGGAATTCATTATTCATGTTCATGTCTTGAAGTAATAATATGGAGTTAGAAAAACAAAATCATTTAAATGTTGGTGTTTTATTAATAGATAAGAATAACCAAAATAGTTTTTTGTTTTGTTTTAATCATTTCTGGCTTTTTCTCATTTTCAATGCCCTGCTTGCTTACCACATGCTTAAAGCTTTGTTTGGTATAATAGAATTAAGCAAAAAGTAAAAATGCCATCCCACAAATTTCCCATTTTCTCTAACCTCAACTTTTAACTAAAATATTGTCTGGGATAAGGGAAGAAAATATATAAAGGTAGTTTTATATGGAACACAGAAAAAAAAGCCAATTTCATCAAAGCATCAGCTGTTAGCACTTTCTTGACTGTCTGATCATCTGAATTTAGACTCACATGCAAAACACCTATGAGACACCAGCACCCCACTCTGTAGCAAGAGGGAGTCCATGTCAAAGTAACAGAGAGGAGCAGGTGCCCTTGTGAATCCCCAAGGACAAAGCAAAGCACAAGATGTCCATCAGCCTCTGGTGAACTCAGCAGTTCCCAAATCTCATCATGAAGGACACCAGTGGCTATGTGGACCTCATTCCCTTTCAAGATACATACAACAGACTGGAGTTCTCACTTTGCATAAATGAGATGGGAAATTAACTTTGGTCATGGAGTTCAATGGCCATGATTCTCATTAGATGGACTGAATGACATGATTCAAGCAGGAAAGTTAGAGGTGATGAAGAGTTCATATAAAGCAAGAGCCAAGCCCGGCGCGATAGCATAATGGTTAAGCTCCTTGCCTTGAACATGCCAGGATCCCATATAGGTGCTGGTTCTGATCCCGGCAGCTCCACTTCCCATCCAGCTCCCAGCTTGTGGCCTGGGAAAGCAGTCGAGGACAGCCCAGGGCCTTGGGACCTTGCAGCCACGTGGGAGACCCGGAAGAGGTTCCTGGATCCTGGCTTCGGATCAGCGCAGCACTGGCCGTTGTGGCTCACTTGGGGAGTGAATCATCGAATGGAAGATCTTCTCTGTCTCTCCTCCTCTCTGTGTATCTGACTTCGTAATAAAAATAAATAAATCTTTAAAAACAGCAACAACACAAGTTAGCTTAAAATAGACTGAGATCAAAGTTCTTTTTTGATGGTTTTGCTTTTTCCATTTTGAATTTGCTAACTTATAAGGAGAGTGTTAAGATGGCCTTGATCATACAGCTAAAAGGCTTGCCAAGGTCAAGGTCAAGTCTATTGAGTCCATAGTTCATACTCAAACATATAATTTTCTTATATTACCCTGATACATTCCAAACCCAAATATACAAGTATCCTATATAGCATTACAGAGGCTTGGTTTAATTTTTCACTAATTCACAAAGTGCTAACACGTATCAATTTAAAAAAAGAAAAACAAGTATTTCCTGGCCCTCTGATTTTTGTTATGGTCAGCCTTGTATAAGGTGTTACCAGGGAGAAAGGAAATTGATTTTTAAAATAAATAAATAATGGAGTGAGAGGGAGGGAGAAAGAACTTGCCATTTAGGAAAATTTGATGGAATTAGGCATTTGAAATAAATTTATTTATTTATTGGAAGAAATGACCAGATATCACAAAATAAAGTGTTAAGTTGCATAAAGCCATACACATATACACTCATAATGCAGAAAAATCAATGCAGAAATCAACCAGTATGTGAGGGATCCATTCAAGAGTTATAATATAAATTCACCTGTCCTGGATAAGTCAAGTGAGGACAGGCAGCTATAAAAGCATACAGATTGCTTTTATTCACTCTACCAATCTAGTTTTCTTGATTACATGAACGTAACAAATTCTAGTTTACAGGAAAAGCAGAACCTATTAGAAGAATATACTTATACCTCAAATATCAAAAGAAAGGAAAGAGCAGAGCTGAGAAATGGGAAGGAATTAATAAATTCACATATGTTGAAACACAGCCAAGATCTTTGAATGGCAATGCTCTCATGAAGTCTCCACTGTGGACATGCAACCAGTCTGGTCACCAGCAGCCACTGGTTGATAACCAGTAGTATCAACCAGTAGTTGATATTCCTACCATAAAAATGAACCTCTTTATTTTTGGTTATTTGAATAATTCCCTCAGTATTAAAAATGCAGAATAGGAGGCCAGCGCAGTAGTGTATCAGGTAAAGCCACAGGCACCAGCATTCCATACATGGGTACTGGATGCCCATCTCCTCCACTTCTGATACAGCTCCTTGCTGATGGCCTGGGAAAGCAACAGAGGTGGGCTCAAGCACTAAGGTCCCTACCACTACCTGGGAGACGGGAAAAGCTCCTGGCTCCTGGCTTTAGACCAGCTCAGCTGAGATCATTATGGCCATTTGGGGAGTGAACCAGTGGATGGAAAATCTGTCTCTGTGTCTCTCCCTTTGTCCATCTCTCTTTCAAATAAGTAAAATAAAAAGTAAAAATAAAAATCACAAGTGGGACAACTGAGTATCCACATGATGAAGAATGAAGCTGGATTCTGTTTTACACTATACACAAAATTAACTCAAAGTGCATTAAAGACCTAAATTATAAGACCTGCAACTATAAAACTGTTGGAGAAAAGTCCATGATCTTGACCACAACAATGATGTCTTGATATGAACTCAAAGTTTGGGCAACAAAAGCAAAAATCAATAAATGAGATTATATCAAAATAAAACAAAAGGAAACCATATACAGAGGTCCTCCTTAAGAGTAATTTCATCTTTTCCAAGACCTCCCTCATTTAAAAGAACTTCTATGTGGAATATCTCCATGGAATTGGTAGAAACTTCAAAACTTTTCTGAATGAGGTTTACTGAAATGTCCCTACATAAATGGGTTCTCTGTCAGTGAGCTACTGAAGTGATCATGGAGACTGAAGCACAAATGCCAAAAAGAGAAGTCACTAAACACAAGCTAATAAAGACTCAACAGCTTGAATATAAATACATGTAGCATAAACAATATGGCGCAATTGAAAATGAAGATCTCCTATGTGTCTACCATTTTGTTGGTGTTTGCATTTATAATAAGTCAGCAAATGTGTTTTTCATTTCCAGCAATGTCCTTCACTTCTTTGAGCTTCACTTTACTCATCTGTAAGGTTGGAGCAAATATTCTATAGATTACTATGTATATACAATGAATGAGCAAATACAAGAAGTAGTTTCAGAAACTTAAATGTAATGAAAACAGAACACAATGAAAACAGTTGTGTTTGATTTTTTTAACCCCCATCTGAGCTCTCCAAACATTCAGGACAGTGTTCTATTCTTTGCTTTGCTGCTCCTCTGAGAATCACAAGCTAGAAACGCACTTTTAAATGCAGCTCTGCCAGCTCCAAGACACCAATCCACTCTGTAAAAGATAAATTGAAACTTGTTCCTGAAAGTACACTGGGAGCTGCCAAGGGAGAAGACTTATCAAAGAAAGGACATCAAGATGTCGCTCATTCTTCCCATCTGCACCTGTGATTGAGAAAAATGTTTTCTTTAACATAACTTGATATTTGAAAGGAAAATGACAAAATGAGGTCTCTTCCCTTCATCATTTACATTCTGCTGTAGGGGTACAAATTTGATCTTAAGGCATTTTGATTTATACCAGTTGGTGGAATGTGCCCAAAGATGAAAATAGTCACCTTTATTCCCAGAAAAGCCCAGATATATACATGTTATTCCCTTTGGTGCTGCTGAAAAGTGTTGGAATGGAGCAATAGCATACATGGGCATAGCTTTATGTACTATGTTTTGAAATCTTAGTATTTCTAAAACCAGCTTAGTCAAAGCCAAAACCAAAGCCATCATGCATTAAGTCAACTGAATAGGCTCCCAAGTAGCTCTTGTTTCTATTTGCTCATACCCACTTTAGTCTATTTTTCCTAAAGTAACCAGAGTCATTCTTTATAATGCATATACATTATAATATATGTACACCTATAAATATATTATGTATAGACTCATATGTGCATGTATATTAAAATAAGTAACTTCCTTCCACAAAAGTACCTAGTTTTGTTCTGTCATTTTAAGAATCAGATCCAAAATCTTTACCAAGGTTCTTGTTGTAGGCCTTGACCATTTCTCCAACTGTATTTTCTATTCTTTCCCCCTGTAACTTGGACGACCCACACACCCTTGCTTCCCTGCTGTCCCTTGAGCGTAGAAAAAAATGCACCTATCTGGAGCTCTTCCCTTTTTGTTTCCCATTACCTGAAATGTTCTCCTCCTCTTCCCTGCGTTGCATGGTTCAGTACTAGCCTTCATTCAGGACTCTCTTTTTTTTTAAGATCTATTTTATTTTTATTGGAAAGGCAGATATACAGAGAGGAGGAGAGACAGAGAGGAAGATCTTCCATCCAATGATTCACTCCCCAAGTGACTGCAATGGCTGGTGCTGTGCTGATGCGAAGCCAGGAGCCAGGAACTTCCTCCAGGTCTCCCACACGGGTGCAGGGTCCCAAGGCTTTGGGTCATCCTTGTCTGCTTTCCCAGGCCACAAGCTGGGAGCTGGATAGGAAGCGGAGCTGCCGGGATTAGAACCAGTGTCCATATGGGATCCCGGTGCGTTCAAAGCAAGGACTTTAGCCACTAGGCCACTGTGCCGGGCCCCAGAACTCTCTTTCAGTGTCACTTCTCAGAGGCCTTACTCAAACATCCAATTGAAAATAACATCCTTGGGCTGGGTGTTTGGCACAGCTGTTAGATCATTGCTTGAAATGCCTGCATTCCATATTGAAATACCTAGGCTCCAGCCTTGACTCTTCTGCTAGTTACAGATTCCTGCTAATGCAGCAAATGATGACTCAAATACTTAGGTCTCTGCCTCCAACATGGGAGATGTAGGCTGAGTGCCAGCTTCCTGGCTTCAATCCAACCCAGCCCCATTTGCTGTAGGCATTTGGGGAGTCAACCAGCAGATGAAAGATCTCTGCGTGTCTTCCAAATAAAGTAAAAATAAATAAAAATTTTAAATAACATGTAAAGGTACTCCTCCTCTCTTACCTTTTCTTTTATATCACTCATCATTACCTGCCAATGTGTCGTATATAGGTGGATCTCTAACACCCATCTCATCCACCAGAATGTAGGTTTTATAAATACAGGAATGTTGTCTATTGTATTCCAGGCATTATTCTAGGTACTGAATGTAGTGAACAAAATAGTCAGCATGTACTTGTACCAAAACAGAGGCAGCAGCATTTCAGATTGAAAAACATTTGAATTCACATCCTCTTATATTTCTCTGATCCTGTATCTCAAATTAACTCAGTATAGGTGCTCTGGAAACCATACTTTTTTCTTTCAAATAACTTAGCCTATATGTATTAATGAATTTATTGGTTGCTTATTAATATCTCTCTCCCCGTGAGTGCTATCAGTTCCACAAGAAACAAGATCACATTTCTTCTTTATATATACTCATTTCCCCAGCGCCTCAAAATGTACACCATGTGCCACAAGTAATTGCTGATTGGGTGAAGGTAGGCACTAATGAATGAATGTCGCAATCATTCAGTCATGGTCAGCGTCTGAAACTTTGCTGTCTATTATTTCAAAAGTCAAAGAAAAGACAATTCCTGTTACTTAAAACATTTTTGACATACAGCTTCTTGATTCCTGATGGCTTGGAAGCATGATAGGAAGAAGAGGAGGAAAATGACATTAGACAACTCTGAAATAAAACTTGACTTCCTCTTCTATACATATCTCTCAGAATGAGCATGTTAATAAATATATCAATACCTACCATTCAAAGCTGTGAAGTCTAAAGGAATTTATGTGAATCGGATATAACCTATAGACTCAGTGGTTCCCTCTCTATGCTATTCATCTATAAAATTTAGTTTGAGAATTAAAAAGAAATGAATTCTGCATATACATCTCTTTAAAATGTCAAAAACAGCATTGTGGGGTCTGATACAATGGCCCAATTGCTAAATTCTCACCTTGCAAGTATCAGGATCTCATATGGGCGCCGGTTCATGTCCCAGCTGCTCCAGTTCTCAGCCACCTCCCTGCTTATGGGCTGAGAAAGCTACAGGATGGTCCAGAGCCCTGGGACCTTGCACCCATGCGGGAGACCCAGAAGAAACTCTTGGCTGCTAGCTTCAGATCAGTTCAGCTGGCTGTTGTGGCCATTTGGAGAGTGAACCAGTGGATGGAAGATCTTTCTCTCTGTCTTTCCTTCTCTCTGTAAGTCTGATCTGCCTTTGCAGAAAAAGAAAGAAATCTTTTTTAAAACTAAAACCAGCATTATGGTGTGGCAAGTTAGGCTTCTGCCTGCAATGCCAGCATCCCATATAGGTGCCAGTTCAAGAGCCAGCGCTCCACTTCCCATCCAGCTCTTTACTAGTTGCCTGGAAACCAGCAAAAGATGACTCACATCCTTGGGCCCCTGATCTCACATGGGAGACCTGGAAGAAGTTCCAGGCTTCTGGCTTTGGCCTGGCCCAGCCCCAACCACTGTGGCCATTTCAGGAGTGAATTAGGGGATGGAAGATCTCTTTCCTTGTCTCTATTCCTCACTAACTCTGCCTTCAAATAAATAGAAAAGAAAAATCTTTTTAAAATGTTGAAACTTGGGCAAGTATTTGACCTGTGGTTTAGAATGCAGTTGAGATGCCTCCATCTTATATTGGAGTACATGGGTCCAAGTCTCACCTCTAGCCCCTCCCTCTAGCATCCTGATAAGCCCAACTCTGAGAGGCAGCGCTAATGGCTCAAGTAACTGAGTTCATGCCGCCCGTATGGAACACCTGGTTTGAGTTCCCAGCTCTAGGCTTGGTCCCAGGCCTGCCCCCATGTTGTAGGCATTTGGGGAATGAACCAGTGCATGGGAATAGTCTCTCTAAGTCTCTATGTCTCTCTGCTTCTCAAAAGTTTTATTGTTAAAATGACTCAAAATCATAACTCACAATCACTCTCAAACTCCCTACCAGCACTTCATATTCTCAGGAATTTTGTAACTACTCCAGGACCACACGTGGGACTTTCCCAAACTCTCAGTTCCTGTAATTCTCTCTTCTTTCCCCCTTTACTTTCACCTCTCTGTATTATTCCGCTTCATTTGGACTTTTTGTTGCGCTCTCTCTCTTTGCTCCTTCAACCTCTCCCAAGCCCTTTCTCGTGCTTAGCAAACAAAACAAACCAAGAAACTTACTTCATTTGTGGGACTATTGAGAGAGTAATATAAGGGCCAGGGAGGAGAGACACCTGTTAGGTAACTCGGGTGATCAGCAGTGAAGCTAGAATTAACTCAGTTTGATTCCAAGGACACACCAAGCAGCAAATCTGCCTCATAGGGGAATTTGAGACCACATCCCCATGAAACAGGAAGAAGGAAATTTAAGCTGCTTAGATCCCATCTGCCCCGTTTTGAGGGAAACTAACTAAAGGAACATGAGACTTAACGTTATTTGTATTTACTCCTTTCAACTGGTGGCCTGCAAAAAGCGAGCTCAGTGGGAGGGTTTGATATAGCTGCAATCAGCTTGTTCCCATGTTAGCTCTGTTTTAAAAAGGGCAAGCCTGTTGCATGGTGCACCAATTTGGTGAGGTTTGTCATCTGTCTCTAATAGCAGTGGGCCCCAGAAATGGCACAGAGCAATTTTCTGCTTTCATTTCCACAGCACTTGAGGAAAAATCTTGGGGCAATTTTTTAGTCTGAGGCAATATTTCTTAATGTGTTTATCTCTTAGAATTGCCACTTAATTCTCTTCTTGAGTCGCTTTCAAAACTGAAAGCAGAGATGACCATACTCTAGCTCAGTTCCAACCAGGAGGAATAAAAGGAGAGGGTCAGGGGGCTGAACAAGGAGTTCAGGGCAGGGGAACTTGGTGAGTCAGCTCAATCACAGAGCAATTTCTAACTGAAAAATAGAACCACCTTCTTTCTCTTTGTGATTACTTGGTTCCGATTTCTCAACGAAATTACTTTTTTTTTGCTAGTATGCCTTCAGTGATTTTGATTCTGGCATTTCTTTTAATTTGTCTTTCTCACAAATGCTAATATTTCTACCCATCTTTTTAAAGGCAAAAGTGTATATGATGAAAGGACAGCAACCAATTTAATTCAAGCTTTTAACATGTAGAGAGAAACTATAACTCTTCATCACCTAATGTCTCACTTATAAACACATTCCTAGTTGGCATTAAGTGGCACACTATTTAACTTGCTGCCTTAAAGTGATATAATGGAATCATCCTTCAAAGTCACTTAATTTTCTTTCTACTGTAGATTTTAGTGGCTCTACAAACCTAGTATTTGGTGAGTCATTTGAAGTTTTTCATTTGCTTTTATTTACACATTATCCATATCTACACATGATAATCCTAACAAAGTGCTTGTAGCTTAATATTAAGAAATTGTTTGGGTCTAGTGCAGTGGCCTAGTGGCTAAAGTCCTTACCTTGCATGCACCTGGATCCCATATGGGTGGCAGTTCATGTCTCGGCGGCCCCACTTCCCATCCAGCTCCCTGCTTGTGGCCTGGGAGAGCAGTTGAGGATAGCCCAATGCCTTGGGACTCTGCACCCACATGGAAGACCCAGAAGAAGCTTTTGGCTCCTGGCTTTGGATTGGCTCAGCTCCAGCCAATGAGGCCAGTTGGGAAGTGAATCAGAGGACTGAATATTTTCCTCTCTGTCTCTCCTCCTCTTTGTATATCTGAATTTCCAAAAAATAAAAATAAATAAATAAATAAATAAATAAATAAATAAATAAATCTTTTAAAAAATTGTTGATGGAGGTTCTCTCCGGATGTTGGAGATCTAGCATTTACTCTTATCAACCAAAATTGGTTGCTAGACTTTGAGCCCCACTTGTAGTTGAGTCCACCATTTCTTTGTCATTCATCCCTGCTGTGAACCCAAGCATCACACTGACCCAAAATGTGTTCTCTTCTTACTCTCTGTCAGTGATGATGTTCCAGACACAGTGTGGAGACTCTGGCTTAATAACAAGGGATGTTGCATTTTCTATATTGACTCCTCTCTGCAGTCACCAATGACATGTTAAGGAGAAAAGCAAAGACAGAATAGTATGAGATAGTCACACAGATAGGAATAAGAAAAGTGAAAGTGAGAGAAGAGAAGGAAGAAGAAGGGAAACAGCTTGTTCTGAATTTTGTCACTCACTTTCTCCCATCCAACTAGCTCTAGAATCCTTTTAACCAAATGTTAAGATCTTGTCACTGGAGTAACTCTTTGAAACCCCTGAATTTAAACTTTTCACACCATAGATACCAAAACTATGGACTAGTGGTGGGCAGTTAGCCTAGCAACGTGTCCCAAATTTGGGCACCTGGGTTTGACACCCAACTCAACTCCTAATTTTAACTCCCCACTAGTGCAGACCCTGGGAGGTGGCAGTGATAGGTCAAGTAGTTGGATTATTACTACCCACATGGGAGATCTGGATTATGTTCCAAGCTCCTGGCTTTGTCATGGCGCACCCTCAGCTGTTGCAGACATTTAGGGAATGAACCAGCAGATATGAGAAAGTGTTTTCTCTAACTTACCAGAAAAAAATTTTGACAAAAAACATAGAGAAATTGCGTATACACACACACACACACACATACAAACACACATGTGTGTGCATGTATACATGCATATATGTATACATGTGTATATACATATATATCTAGGTGTGTATGTATATATATGAGCCAGTTTACCTAATTTCCTACCTAGTAATGTTTTCTCTATGCTTTCTTGAAAAGCATTTATAAAGAACTTAACCCAAGCAAAAAGCACTTTGTATGTGCAAGTATTATTCTATTTAATACAGTACCATCCATTTGAGCAACCACTAGCAACACCTGTGGAAGGCATGTACTCCCTCCACGGTCTTCCAGAACTGGTCATTGAGGGAGCTGGATTTTATTTCAAGCACTTTTTCTCTCAAATACTTTTTCACAAACTATGATTTATGCTCTACCGTCTCATTAACTATGCTAAAAGCAAAAGCACAGATGTTCCTACACATAAACAATGTTGTCCTTTTCCGGGGACACTTTTTAAAAACAATTCCAAAAGTGCTTTACAGAAGACATAGATGTTTCTAAAGTAGAAGACATTTTAGACAAAATGGAAAATCTCCCGTGTGAGGAGACAAGTTTTGGCAGGAAGAATTTGACTCGTTATCTATGCAAAATTCAAGAGTTACACCCACAGACAGTCAAGGCAGCAGGGAGCAAGCACACACAGGTATTGATCAGCAAAACTAGAGCTGTATTACACTTTGACTGGAAATAACTTATTTATAACATACAAATGGATCATGCCTTCTTGACCATTTTACAATCCCTTTTAGAAACTGAAAAGAAAGCATAAAATAGTGATTGCAAAGAGTCTGATTAACTTGACAACTGCTGTACAGTTTCTAAGGGATGACATTCCTGCAAGCAGTTCGAAACATCGCTTGGTTCCACTGCCTACAGGGAAATACAGTTCTCGTCAGAAGTTACCTGGAGCTGATGCAGCTGACAAATGTTATCTAATCAACTCTTTAAGCATCTCAGACAGGTGCGCCTCTCCCCCAACCTTGGAAATCACCCTGAATAATTCATTATCTAAAACGCTTCTCTAAGCCAACATACATACCTAAGTAGAAAAGTATCACATTATGCCACTCTTTGCATGGAAAATGAGAAATGGCTTTGGGATTTTCATAAGAAGTGTTGCAAATTCCTGTTTTGTTTTGTTTTGTTTGAATTGGGGATGGGTGATTTTTGCTACACCATTACTAATTTCCTAGCTGATTTTCAACATCTATGCCTTGGGTCTCCTGCTTCTCAAATAATCTTCACTGTGGTCAGTCCCATTCCTAAATTAGCATCCTTTTATCACATGTGGCCTCGCCACAGACATAAATGCACTTGCTCAGGTACATGGTTCCCCAAATTTATGAGTGCCCACCAGGAAAAAGAGTCTAGGTTGTTCTAAATAACAACCTCCAATTCAGCTGCTGTATTTCTACCAATGCTTTCTCAGCCATAACTGGAATACTGGTTTGCATGTTCTTTCACCCGTTGGATCTCAAAAAAGTATGGATACAGCATATATTTTACTTTCTCCTTAGGATCCAAGGCAAAATTGTCACTCTTTTTTTTTAAGATTTATTTATTTTTATTGGAAAGGCAGATATACAGAGAGGAGGAGAGACAGAGAGGAAGATCTTCCATCCAGTGGTTCATTCCCCAAGTGGCTGCAAAGGCAGAGCTGAGCCAATTCGAAGCCAAGAGCCAGGAACTTCTTCCAGGTTTCCCACATGGGTGCAGGGTCCCAAAGCTTTGGATCATCCTTGACTACTTTCCCAGGCCACAAGCAGGGAGCTGGATGGGAAGCAGGGCCTCTGAGATGAGAACCGGTGCCCAAAAGGGATCCCAGTGCATTCCAGGTGAGGACTTTAACCATTACGCTATCGCCGTCAGGCCCTAAATTGTAATTCTTTGAAGGGATGGGATCATTTATGCCATTTCTCCTAGAATTTTACAATAAAGACTAGTGGAAGAAAAGAGGAGAAAACACAAAAATAGGAGAGAGGGAAAAGGGTGGTGAACACAGAAGGAAAAGGCAGAGACATCCATCCTTGACCAAACTGAGGCTCCTCTGAGAAGAGGGCTCTTTGACTAGCTTCATCTTTGGCCTGCCTCCAGCAAGAATCCTGCTAAATCCTGCATCCTGAATACCTGATCAAGTTCCTTATCTTCCAGCCTTGGTTTCTAAGATCTTGGCCTCTCTTTAACAAGAACACTGCTAGGCTAGTTTAGCATGAATATACTTATCTTTAATGTCTCCCCTTGTGATTTTCCTCCCTGTGATCCCGTTGCTGTGTTCACTGGCTATAAATACCCACCCATCCTTACTGTGAAACAAGTTTAATCTCTCTCCCCTATTGCAGTAGGCTTGAGTAAAGCCTTACTGTAGTAGTATTAACATAATTTTCTCTAATAAAAGGAAGAAAGAAAAAGGAGAGAAGGAAAAAATAAGGCTAAGACATATACAAGTTATCTCGTGTCTACTCAAACTTTTTTTCTCTTGTTCTTTTTTTCCGAAGATTCGCTTTATTTATTTGAAAGCCAGAGTTACAGAGAAAGAAGGAGAGCTAAAGAGATATCTGTCCACTCATTCCCTTCCCAGATGGCAGTAATTGCCAGGGCCAGGACAAAGCCAGGAGTCAGGAGCCAGAAGCTCCCTCCATGTCTTCACATAGGTGGCAGAACCCAAGCAGTTAAGCCACCTTCTGTCTGCTACTCTCCCAAGCACATCAGCAGGGAGATGGATCAGAAGCAGAACATCCAGGATTCCTTACCAGTGCCCACATGGGATGCCAAAGCTACAGTGGCTAAACCCACTACACAACAACACCAAGCCCTCAAATTAACTGTTGTGCTGCAAGAACAGTGGGTACAAGGAACCAGTCACTGTAAGAGAAGGGTTTTTTTGACTATCCAGCTTTTTACTCGGATGTTATATTGTTTCAACTCAAACACTTTGTACAGAGAGACCAACTATATTACTTAATTAGTGGAATATGAGGGTTAATGAAGATGTTTACTAATGTCATATTCCCTAATCCTACAGCTATTGAGCTTGTGGTCATTGTGAACCTGGACCCTAGCTGATGTAAAAATCACAGAGAACTTTTGAAAATACATGAGCTCAGGCTCCCCCAGCTATCGGGGAAATACAAATGAAGACCATATTGAGGTTCCACCTAACTCAGTGAGATTTACCTACATTCGGAACTCTACTAACACCTACTGGACTGGATCTGGGGAGAAAGGTACCCGCTTTCCTTGTTGGTCAGACTGTAGGCTAGTATAACCAGTATAGAAGTCAGTATGGAGAGCATTAAGTGAATTGAAAAATTGGTCTGCAGTATGACTCAGCTATCCCACTTCTAGGAATATATCCAAAGGAAATGATATCTGCACATGAGAAAGGGATCTGTAATCCTGTATTTACAGCAGCACAGTCTACAATAGTAAAGACACGGAAATAACCCAAATGTCCATCAAAAAAACCAGTGGATAAAGAAACGGTGGTACATCTATTCCATGGAATACTACTCAGCCATTGAAAAGAATGAAATTCTACCATTTGCAACCAAACGATCCCAACTAGAGATCATTATGCTCAATGAAATAAGCCAATCCCCAAAGAACAAATTCTCTCTCATATAAAGCAACCTTCATGCAAAAAAGCAAGATCAATAGATATATAGGAAAGCATGTATGTGTATATATATGAAATTCTGCCATTTGCAACCAAATGATCCTATCTGGAAACAATTATGCTTAATGAAATAAGTCTGATATAAGGCAACCTTCATGCAAATACAAAAGCAGTAGCCCTTTCAATACTGTTTTTACTACATCTCATGGGTTCTAATAATTTTGTTTTTGTTTTCATTCATTCAAAGAAAGGTTTTTTTCCTTATTAACTTCCTCACTGACTCATAGGTCATACAGTAGCATCATTTTCTTCAAAAAGTGTCTTGGTTTCGTTTTTCATTTCTTCAGCAACACAATGGTCATTCAGTAACATGTTATTTAACTTCAATGCAGTGTACATCTTGCTTCCAAATCAAAGATGGACTCCCGATTAAACTGTTAAATATATCTTGACAATAGGATGCTGCACTCTCTGCCATTGTCCACACCTACAATATCTGGATACAGTTAGATAGCAGAATGATAGATTTATAGCTGTTTTTAAAGGATTATACTATTGTAGTAATACAGGGGAAATCAGATGGGGGATGATGGAGACTTAAGGAGAGGGGAAGAGAAATCCCAGAACCTGTGGAACTATATCATCAAATATTAAAATAAATATTTTTTAAAAGTAGATAATCCCAGGCCCAATCTTATGGTGATTCTAATTTAAATGGGAATCCAGGCATTGTTAACTTTAGAAAGAAGTCTAGCTGATTACAGTTTTTAATCAAAATTGAGAACACCATGAACTTAGAATTATCATCTCTTTTATGTCAACATTGAATAGAGTGACTGAGGTTCCAACTCAACCACACTGTTCTACTTACACTACATTGACAAAGTCACTTTACCTTTCTAAGCTTCATCATCTATAGACTGAGAATACAAAATCTCCTTCATTCAGCTATTTATAAAAAGTATCTAAAATAAAAGTATTCATTTAGTCATTCCTTAACTTTCATTCATTATTTCATTCATTCGCTTATCACGTATTTTTTGCCCACCACATGCTAAGCAGTGTTACATGCCACATGACCAAAGAAATCAGCAAGACAGATTAATACTTCTGTGCCCTTTTGGAGCTTAGTGGAATCCTAGAAATGTAGCATTCCATAAATGCTTATCAAAATTTTTACCCAAACTGAAGACAAAGAACTATACTTATGCACCATGAAATTATAGCAGACAGTATGGTTTGTATATTTCAAAAGAATATTCAGATTAATAGTTACAGTTTTCCTACAGTTATACTTGATACATAACACATGTATGACACATATCATAAATTTGAGGATTTATTTTACACTTTTTCTATTCATAACCCTAGTGTGAATGTAGCCATGGGATAACATAACTTGAGACCTGAGAAGAACTTTAGAGATCATTGAATAAAACTCGGTTGTTGTACAGATGAAAACTCCACAGTCTACTGAAGTAAATTTCCTTCTGTTGGACCAACTACCTCTTTCAGGTCAGGCAGACTGTGTTTTTGGTGGATGCTCCACAGTGCTTACTCAGCACCTTAAAAAAATGTTGTTTGTGAATAAATGTTTGTAGACTTAATGAATGAGAAATGTGTAAATAAAAATCAATAGTAATCTTTTCTCAAGAAATGCATATTGAATATTAGGCAGCCAAATGGGCAGTTTTTCAATATAATATTTTAGAGTATGACAAAAAGCCTATAAATATCTCATCTTTTCTGAAATAGCACCTTACACAAGCATGGTCTAATATTAAATAAATTTTATAACAAATAAGTCTCTTTTCAATGTAAATTAATAAATTTCCTTTTCATATTATTTTTAGCTATCTAGGTCCTTAGCTTTTACTTAATGATGATGCACTTGATTAAATAAAGTGAAAGAAAAATGAAAGTTCCTTCAACATTAAAATGAATAATGAGTTTAGACTTAATCCAAAAGCAATTTGACTTTAAACATTCATATGAAATTAAATGAGCCATTGAATTTGCTATATAAGCAAGCATTAATCTTATCAAGCTGTGAAAACTGGAAAGTTATACAGTGACCCATTAATTTCAGAGCCTAATACAAGGTCTGTTTAATGTCTGTACTCCATTAAAAAGTCTTATTCCACAATATAAGTGCTTTTTCATAGAAGTTTAAACCCCAATTCATTTTTTTTACTGCTCCAATCATGTGATAATCAACTCTGACAAGATTATGGCTGCAAATCTGAATATAGTATGTAATGTCATGTGAAATAAATTTTGCTCATGGCCAGCTTCCATCAAAAAAGGAGACATTTATATTATTGGCAGCCCACTCCTCCTTCATGCAAGGGTGTTTCTTTTGGATAAAGTTCTTTATAATTCTTGCATTAAGTGGATGGATACCCTTACTACTTAGAACCAAAATTCTTTCAGAAAGTCACACATGTCAAAACAGCATTCCAGTGTACATGAATCGTATGCTATGAGCAGGTATAATACAATGCTTAAACATAAATGAACTAACATTTTTAAACATTTAAATTGTTTCTCCTAATTCAAAAACTTGAAGCATAATGTCATTGGAAATTTTTATAGCCCAACTTTTAACTCCATGTTTAATCATCCTATTTTACAGTTGAAACCACAGTTGAATGAAAGTGCAAGAAAAAAAACTAGTGAAAGGATATCAGCATAATATTTATTATCAAGTAAGGTATTTAGCTACATGGCAAACCTGTGTTACTCTTGGCATTTCATGGTAAATGATGTTTTATTCTCATGACATTGATGTTGGAAAATATAAAGGGGAAACAGGTAGAAAGGTAAAATACAAGTTTTTTCAGTCGCCATGGTCACTATCAGTTTTACTATATGCAATGACAAACTGATCAGTTATTAAAACAATCAAGGAAGAAGAAGACATTTCCCATGTTATCAACGTAATGTGGACCATGTGTGGTACTTATTTCATTGTGAGTTATGTAAGAAATTATATAGTTCACATATCTTAAATCTTCATTATATTTGTTATTTATAAACTGATCAATAATTCACTAAGAAGATTGATATTCAGTATTTGAAATTTACAACTGAGAAAAATAACAAATATATTTACAATTAAAAAAGAATTTTATAAGATGTAAGCAAACTGAGCATTGTAAAATTGTCCTGACACAAGAGGAATGGCTAACAATATGAATTGATTCATCCTTAGACTGACACCCAAGATCTCTATAATTTGTCTTCCAAATACAGAACAGAGGTCTTAAGGATTTTTTTCCCTGTGCCATTCATTCAGTCATATGGCCTTCTTATAATTTGAGATGTAATAGTTTAGCTCTATCTCCACGTTTAACCACCTATCTAATCTAATGCATGACTGATTGCAACAATTTTATAGCTGCTCAAGACGTATTTCCACCACTGTTACAGCTCCAGGAGCTGCCTCCCCCATCACAGCATAGTACTGCCAGAGGGAAGCTTGTAGTCACCATAAAACATAAATGGATGTTTCACAAATTGTAAGAGTTAATAGATACTTGACAAGGGGGGGGGGGGTACCTTAACATGTTTTCTCCTTAAAAAAGAAGGTGGAGTGAGTAAAGGTATGTAACTTTCCACTTTAAAAGTGGAAATACATTTTGGAGTTTTTTTTTAAATTGAGAATGAGGATTGAACACTAAACTGTACTTCTATGATACCCTGACGTGTTATTTCCTAGTCTGAGGATTGAACTCCTTTCAGATTTTGCAGGAAGCTTCTATGTTGTGAGACTCAGTGACATTCAGGGATACCCAATAACCTGCTGATGAATTACCATTTTTTCGTAAGTTAGCTAGAGTTAGTTCCTGTTATTTGTGACCAGGAACACTGAGTAGAACACTCTTTTTTATACTCCATTTCTTATACTCCACTTCTTACACAGTTTCCTGCTAACATGCCTAGGAAATCATTAGAGCATAGCCCAAGTACTTGGTCCCCTGAAACCACATGGGATACCCTTTGGGCCTGACCCAACCCTGGCTGTTGTGGACATTTGAGAGTGATGGTGATGCAATAGATAGAAGATTCATTCTCTCTCTCACTCTCTCCCCTCTCTCTCCTCTCTCCCTCCCTCCTCCTCCCTCCCTCCTCTCTTCTCCTTTCCTCCTCCCTCAGCTCTGTAATTCTGCTACTGGAATAATTAAATGCATCTTTAAATATATATATATATTTTTATATATCTATAAAAAAGAATGTAGACATATTAGTGAGAATACAGAAACATCACATATTCCAAATTTATGTTTTCTTGCTAGATATAAGATCTTTTTAACTCAGTCTCTTTTATTTTCAGCTACTTCATTTGTAAAATAAAGATAATTCCACCTTCCCGTCAGAGCTAGAACTAGGATTGAACTGTACAGTATATACTGATGTGATGTTTGAATTCCTTGTATATTATGCAGACTGTCATTATCAAAAACAACATAATATTGAGATATGTCTTAAAGAAACATACACATTTGTTTTGTTCAACCACTATAAATATACCAGCCTGAACAAAAATGTAAGCATAACTATATGCCTAATAATTATTCCCCTGACAAATTTCCTAGCAGCAATAGATATTACTAAAAATGTATTAGTCCCCTATTTAATATTGATAGGACAGTATTACTAAAACTCCTAGCAAAAACTAGGAAGTAAACCTGCAGAACCATGTTCATTTCAAGCTTCATTAAAGCTTGCGCAAGCGTGCCTGTGTAGACTACTTTACAGAAGGACATACACCCATTCTCAAGTAACCAATTCTGTGTGGAAAATTTTATTGCTGCAGAACCCACTTTCATGATCCCAAGGATTTCTTCCTTAAAATAAGGTTTTCTCTGGAAACTCAGTCTTGAATGTTCTTTAATATTAAAATAATATTAAGATACAACTGATGATACTACTCTAGTCTAATTGTACTCATCAAAATTGTAAAATAATAAGTTAACGATAGATTCCACAGGAGATGGATAGATAGATAGATATAAAGAACATGATTGCTAGATTGATAGATAAATGAATTCTTCTTGGTAAAGATTTAGCTACTTAGGCAAACTGTGGAAAATTCCATTCTTCAGTTTACTCTAAATCAATGATTTCTTGAAAAGTTGGCCTCTGAGAAAATGTGGTTTCAATCAATAAAGCTTAAACTGAATGATCCTTGAAGGAAACTCATTAAAGTTAAAAGATTTAAGGCAATACAACTTCCCTAATTTGGAAAATTGTAACTAAATAAGAAGGCAAAGCCATGAGGAAATTTAGATATTTTTTCACTAGTCTGTCTAAAGGGCATCATAAATTATGTATTTTTAAATAAAGTTATTAAAATCACTTTTGGCAAGCCCTCTTTTAAACTCTCAAGTTCAAGGTACTCTGCACAAAAATTATCAGTTTAACTTGGTGTGTTAATCCAGGATTAGGCATTCAGACAGGTTATTAGGAAAAACATCCAATCAGGAAGGAGCCGTAAAACCTGAAACAAACAAAAACGAAAACATCAGACCACTAAGTACTCTGATCTCAAACGCAGAAGATCGGAAGGGATGGTTCAGCCGAGGCTTCCTGACCATGAAGTTATATAGTTTGGCAAGGTGATCAGGAAGGCCTCCAGTCACAATCACCATCAGAGCAGGCTCATGTCTCCCCAGCAGGGGCCTGCCTTAGTATCCCTGCCATCCTCACTCACTGGCTGAGAGCAGCAGGTAGGAAGCACCATATGGGACACAAACTGCTACAGATTTCAGAGCACGACAGCTGGTGCCCTTGGTCAGTAACATTTGGAAATCAGCAAGGCACAATCTCACTTTACCACAAGAGGTAAAATATAAAGATGTCTAATATTAGGGGGAAAAATCACTTTTTTAGTGATATGAATAATATCAAAAGCAGTTCCATAGCAATTAATCAGTACACTATGGAGAAAATATCCCATCTTCAGCTACTGTGTGTGTGTGTATTGAATTAAACATCCTCATGCTTCTGTCAGCTTTTTCACAAGAAAGAAAGAAAGGTTTTGCCAAAAAAAAGAGGGGAATAGAGTAAAGGGTGGGGGAAGGAAGAGGGAGGGAGTGATGGGAGGCAGGGAAAGAGGGATGAGGAAAAAGAAAATACTTGAGGGACTGGTGTTAGAATCGTTAGAATATGACTTGAAGCACTACATCCCACATCAGAGTTCCTGGGTTCAAGTTTTAGCTCTGTTTCTGACTCCAGCTTCCTGCTAATGCACACCCTGGAAGGCAGCAGGCAATGACTTGAGTAATGAGGACCCTGCCACCTATGTGGGAATGCTGAATTGAGTTCCTGGTGTTTGGCTTTGACCTGGTCCAGCCCTGGTCGTTGAGAGTGTTTGGGGACTGAGCCAGTGGAGAGGGGATCGCTTTGTATCTGTTGCTATCTCTCCACCTTTCAAGTAAAATAAATATTTTAAAGGAAATAAAAAGATTCTGTCAATGTTCACAAATCAGTTAGTCTATGTTAGTTGAGGAGGGCATGTATTCCATTAAACAGTAACACACATAGTCATGGCTCAGTCCTGTCTTTCATTTCCTTTCTCACTGTGGGTGGCCCAGTAGACTGAAAACGATCTTCTCAGGAATTTTGTATCATGGTATTCTCATCATTATTTGACTATATTGTAGCAATACATAGGGCGGCAAGAACATTTGGCCAAGATTTAGGGTTCAGTGACTGGCAAGCTCTTATTTAAGCTTTATGTTTCAAAACCACTTTCCCAAATGTTGTTCTGAGTACCAAACTCTGGTCCAGTTAACAGTGTAGTGATACTTTGCTTCTATTTCATATTAATCATTCCCTTCACTTCCTCCGCAGAAACCTCAAAAGATTTCTAGAGATGTAATTTCATTTTAGAACTAACCAAACTATAATTTACATCTAGACAACTGTAATGTATCATCAATTACAGGTGATATACAAAGTGGGAATTATTAGTGCAATATAAATACCCCAATCCATATTAAACACCTAAGTGTTACTGCTTATCTGAGACCCAAGTAACACATTGATCATATGTGTTACTAAAATGTGATAATTTCTAGCATTTTGATCAATGAACTATTTAAAAATTCATTATATAATCATTATTTATTTCTTTTTAGAAATTATAATTTTAAATGTCTGTACCTAATCAGTAGAACATTCAAGACCAATCAAAATGAACAATGATATTTAAATATATTTATCCTCTGAGGCAGGTGTTCTCACTGGCATACTGTACCCTGACTCACAAATATGAGGTTAATATAAAGTTAAAGGTATGGGCCCAGTACTTAAAGGTATGGGCCCAGTGCGATAGCGAAATGGTTCAAGTCCTCACCTTGCACATGCTGGGATCGCATATGGATGCCGGTTCTAATCCCAGCGGCCCAGCTTCCCATCCAGCTCCCTGCTTGTGACCTGGGAAAGCAGTCGAGGATGGCCCAAGGCCTTGGGACCTGCACCCACATGGGAGACCTGGAAGAGCTCCTCGCTCCTGGCTTTGGATCGGTGCAGCTCTGGCCATTGCTGGTCACTTGGGGAGTGAATCATTGGATGGAAGATCTTCTCTGTCTCTCCTCTTCTCTGTATATCTGCGTTTCCAATAAAAATAAATAAATCTTTAAAAAAAAGTTAAAGGTCTTGGAAAAATGAAGGTTTTACAATGGTAATTTAACGATCAATGGAAACACAATATTCATATTGAAAGCCTATCATACTTATGGGCCTGTCTTTATAGAATATCCCCAATATGAGTTTTATGTAAGAGTTTTGTTAATTTTCAAAACTGACTTTATCTGAATATATATAGCCAATATAGATATAGATACATATGCCTATGCTCCATAGATAAAGATACATACACATATAATCCTATATAATTTACTTGTCACAGTGTCCTTGAAAGTACTCATTTCAGTGACTAAGATAGCTTTTGTGACAGAATACAAATGCTTTCCAGCATTCCTGGTTGTTGGAAAGTAATTTAACTAAATTCCTCCTACCCACATATCTGCATGAAGCCATTATTGTTAGGTTTTAGCTGATATAATAGGTTTTGAATTAGTAGGTAGCCACTTTCAGACCTACATCCTAAAATGAATGTTAACTCTTGAGGGAGTAGGAACAGCAGGGAGTCCTAATATGCAGCATTTGCCACTTTTAAAAGTAAATACTCCTACCTTGGCTGCTTTCAAGGTACTAACATAAGGTCAATGAACATGGGGTTTAGAGATGTATTAAGTAGTATTTCTACCATACAGATGTAACGGATATAAGTAACTCAAGAAGGACTGTAATAAAATATAGTATTATAATTAAGAGTGATGAGTT
Organism: Ochotona princeps; assembly: GCF_030435755.1. NCBI lineage: Eukaryota > Metazoa > Chordata > Mammalia > Lagomorpha > Ochotonidae > Ochotona > Ochotona princeps. Next base: position 20,867,876 of record NC_080847.1, read on the forward strand.
TTGTTTTTAATATAATATACTTGGGAATAAGTTTGTACAATTTATGTTTTCAGAATGATCATATTTTAACACCAAATCACACAATTTCTAAAAATGGCTCTCACAAGCCAGTGTGAGCTGGCTCCAACATCCAACTTCTAAAGCCTTCCATGTGACCTTACATTCTCATTCGTTCCTTATTCCTTAACCAGATGTATGGGATTCTGTAAAAGCTTAGAGAACTGAAGAACTTGTAGAGAGAGCCTGGATCCTTGACTGACTGTACAGCCATTCCCTTTCTGCAGATCCTGCTGACCCACCTGGATTGAGAATAAGAAATAAACTGTTTTCAGTTACTTGATAGTGGAATTATGTGTTGCTGAAACTGGGCTTGAAAAACAAATTATCTCATTCATTGGTTCATGTATGGGTTTAATTAATCAACAAGCCCAGAATATGTTATGAAATACAGTTCCCTGTAATGATTAAGAATCTCTATAACTTTAGGGTTGTGAACTTTCCTGATCATTTTCCAGGCTTGAAAGCCATTGGTTCAAAAATCTCATTTCTTTCCAATTGTTTTACTAAAGTACCCTTTATAGCTTTGTAAAAGAAAGACATTGTCGGGCCCGGCGGCGTGGCCTAGTGGCTAAAGTCCTCGCCTTGAAAGCCCCAGGATCCCATATGGACGCCAGTTCTGATCCCAGCAGCTCCACTTCCCAGCCAGCTCCCTGCTTGTGGCTTGGGAAAGCAGTCGAGGACGGCCCAAAGCATTGGGACCCTGCACCCGTGTAGGAGGCCTGGGTAGAGGTTCCTGGTTCCCAGCATCAGATCGGCATGCACCGGCCCGTTGCAGCTCACTTGGGGAGTGAATCATCGGACGGAAGATCTTCCTCTCTGTCTCTCCTCCTCTCTGTATATCTGACTTTGTACTAAAAATAAACCTTAAAAAAAAAAAAAAGAAAGACATTGTCTAAACTTTGTAGGGCATTTATAAACATACTGCAGGTTTGAAATTTGATCAGAGTTTCTCTTCCATCTTCAGACTTTTTTGAATTCTGTTTTTAATTTGTCTCACCATAAATCTATGTTTGACTGATATTAAAATAGTTTCAAAGGTAAACATTTAGCCTAGGAAGAATACCCTACTTAAGTTGTTTACATCCCATATCAGAATATCTGGATTTGATACCCAGCTCTGGCTCATGACTCCAACATCCTGTTAATGCAGACCCTAGATCCTTAGATGAAAGCAGTGATGGATCAAGTAATTGTGTTCCTGCCATCCAAATAGAAGACTGAGTTGAGATCCTGGCTCCTAGTTTCAGCCTTGCCTAGCCCCAGCCAGAGGACAGGAGCTCTATCTTTCTTTCTTTCTTCTCTCTCTCTCTCTCTTCTCTCCCTCTCTTCTCTCTCTCTCTTCTCTCCCTCTCTGTTTCTCTCTCCCTCTCCCTCTCCCACTCCCTCACTTATTCCCTGTTCCTTCTCTCCATCTTTGCCTCTCAATTAGACAACTAGAATTTTTTAATGTCCTTTTCAAAACATTTCAAAATATTTGCCAGTTAGCTTTATTGCCCTCCTTCTCTTTCTCCTCAAATCCTAGGAAACAGAACTGATGTTTCTGGAGCACCTGCCAGGTAAAATTATGCATCCCAGTGCCATTTGAAGAACCATACCAGTATCCTACTTCCCTTTGGAGATGCCCCCAAGAAGCAGTCAACCAGAATCCACTTGAATACCTGCAGAGATGGAGATTATTACTACTCCTGCTCAGCATTCCTTCCCATTTTTTAACTTCTCACAATATCTGAGAACTCTTCATATGAGTGAGCTAAAACCGCTGTCTCTCATTTCTTTTTGTCCTCAAGAAGGAATCAAATTCCCACCCATATCATAGTCCTTTACTCCTATTCAACAACTGTGAGTTCCCACTCCTGATTTTTCTGTTCCACGGGCCTAATTTGGTCAAGAAAAATAGAGCAACAGGAAGGAACAAAGACAGGGAACCACTTTGGCTGCAAAGGAAATGAAAAAGTGTTTTTAGGAAACAATACTCTAACCTTATAGTGAAACAGCAGTTTGATAGTAAAAAAAAAATCAAGTGCTGCTAGAGGAGGAAACTCTGAACAAAGTTTATGAAAAAGTTCCATGTGTCCAAGATCAAAATAAGTCAGGGCATGCAGGAAAAGATAAGGGAAAGCTGGGAAAAATCAAATGCCCATTCCTTGTTGGAACAGAATCACCCCAGAACTGTAAGGAATAAAAAAAATGTCCAAGTTCCATATTGAACTTCTTGAATCAAAATCTGAAGAGTAACAAGGTCCTGGCCTGAGTACTGTGCATATGAGAGTTTGCCAAGCAGGGAAGTAATAAGTAATCTATACAGCAGCTTGGCAAGTTTCTGGCATGCAGGGGAGGAACCAGAATAGAACGCTTGATACTGCAAATGCAAGCAAAATCCACAAGTAACATGGGAAAAATCATGAACTTTTGATTTTATTACTGTTTTCCTCTTTCATTACGAGTAAAGTATGTATCAGAATATTTTCTGTGTTTAATCTCTAAATGTTTTAGCTCATCTCTTTCATTATATCTAAGATTGAACTTGAGCTTGTAGGGAATGAGGAATCATTGAGTCAGAGAATGACAAGCTTAAATCTGAGTTACAGGAACTTCCTGCAAATGCATGTGTGGAAGGTCAGGAAGAGAAGAGTCATGTTTCCAAAGAGCTGTTAATTTATGTAGGTCTTTTTCCTACACCATTACTTGGAAATACATGATAGTATACAATGCTCCTTCATTCTTCTGTTGTAGATACCATTTCTTCCTTAAGCAGTCTACTTTTAAGATTTATCTATTTCAAAAGCAGACAGGTGAGGGATCTGAGCGAATCTTCTATCTGCCAGTTTTTTTTTTTTTATAGATTACATTGCATTGTTTTATAAGCACTGGGATTCCCCCCACCCCTTCCTCAACCCCCCCCATGGTGGATTCCTCCACCTTGTTGCATTACCACACTTCAGATTCAGTTGAGATTCTTTCATTGCAAGCATCTACCAAGCATAAAATCCAGCATTTTATTGTCCAGATAAGTTCAGCGGTTTCTTGGGGAGACCATCCCTGGTCTGAAGGTAGAGCCAGCAGAGTATCATCCCAATCAATTAAAAGCCCCAACATAACATCAGTAACAATTTATAACATTATGGAATTAGTTGACATGGTATTGAGTAACCAATATGTTAAAAGAGAAAAATAAAAATAAAAAAGAATGTAAGTTCTGAACCACATCCTGTGACTTCTACATTGGCATTTCAAGTATTAGTTTATATACAACCGGGTTCTATACACCTTAAAATGGCTATAGATTACTATTGAGCTGTCTCATGTCTATTTTAAATTTAGTATTTAGCAGTTTATAGCGTTGAAGCATGATTTTGCTGAACCTGGCTGTTTGTCGGGTAGTCTAACTCTATAACTCTAACAAGACATATGTCAACAGTTTAGGTGAACAGTTGTAGGAGGGGTGTGCAGAGAAATCTTCAATACCCCAGTGAGGAGTAACTAATCTTTGTGTCCCACCCAGTGAGTTTTAAGTGTATCCCTGTCTGTTTCTAAGCTTTCCTTGTTGTTCTCTATCTATTCTAGTTTTTTGTTTGTTTGTTTGTTTGTTTGTTTGTTTTGAGGGGTTTCTAGAGCGATCCTGATGGTCATTACAAGAGAGGGTGGGGACCCAAAGTCGGAACCAGGCAAGGACCAGAGAAAGCTCCTCTCCCTAGTCCCGAAGGAAGTTTATTGTTCTTCTGTTTCTGCGGACTACTCAGTGCTCTTAGTTGTCGTTCCGATGACCTTGGATCCTGCAAGGCAGGATTTGGGCTTCTTCCATCCCATGTGGTAAATCCAAATGGGGTTGGGTGACCTCAGAGTTCTTGGCCTCCAAAAGGCACTCCAATTCCCCGTGGTCTCCTTGGCAGTAGGGATGTAGTCCTCGGTGCTCGTACTGATAGTCCTTGGTGAGGATCTGGGAGTCTTCCTATCTGCCAGTTATTAAGGGAGTTAACTAGTGCTTAAACGTCATGCTTAAAGAAAAATCTTGAAGTATTCACTCTCCTCTCTCATTTGTCCTCTTTGAGGCAAGTGTGTCTCACAGGTATTTAATTTCCAGGAGTGAATACTCAGAAGTGCACATTGTACCTGTGTTAGTGAATGACAGAAGAAGTAAAGAGAATATCATTTTACATAAACCAATGGAAATTTAAGAAACCCCAGGCTCTGACAGCAAGATCACTTGCATGAAATGGCACCTACTAAGTTTGGGAATGAATTCACAATATTGAGAAAAAGGCTGCAAATGCCTTTCATCATATGAAACCTTGGGTCCTTTGAAATCAGCGTCTTCTCTGTGAAACAAAATCAGATTTATTGCTAGCAACCCTTTTTCTGATTTCTGGGGATGATCTGCTATCCTTTTTGATTCTATAATCCAGTCATTATTTATAAGTTTTCTCCTCACAGGTACCACAATAGTTATCAAGAACACAAAATTCTACATCCTTTTTAAAAGATCAATTTAAAGTTACTTACGTCATGGGAAGTTTCCTGCTAAACTGATTCTAACTTATTGCCCTAGAGTGAAATAATTAATTAATTATAAGTAGAAGAGAAAATAGGAAAGGAATAAAAAGAGAGGGAAAAAGAAAGAATGAATAATAAAAAATCATTATGAATTATTATTTAAAGCCAAATTCATGCTTGGATTTGAAAAGCAACTACTTTTATTGAAGCCATTTTTTAAAAGAAGATTCTTCATTTGAAAATTAAACTGAGAGGGCCCAGCAGCGTGGCCTAACGGCTAAAGTCATCACCTTGAACGCACCAGGATCCCATATGGATGTTGGTTCTAGTCCCGGCGGCTCCACTTCCCATCCAGCTCCCTGCTTGTGGCCTGGGAAAGCGGTTGAGGATGGCCCAAAGCTTTGGGACCTTGCACCCACGTGGGAGACCCAGAGGAGGTTCCTGGTTCCCGGCTTCAGATTGGCGCAGCTCCAGCCGTTGCGGCTCACTTGGGGGTGAATCATCGGACAGAAGATCTTCCTCTCTGTCTCTCCTCCTCTCTGTATATCTGACTTTGTAATAAAAATAAATAAGTCTTTTAAAAAAAGAAAATTAAACTGAGAAAGAGAGAGGGAGCAAAAGAGAAAGAAAGTTCTTCAGTCTTCTGGTTCACTCCTCAGATGGCCACAATGGCCAGCATTGTGCTAAGCAAAGTGCAGGATCCAGGGGCTTCTTCCAGGTTGCCTACACATATGACAGAGGCCCAAACACTTGGACCATCTTCAGCTGCTTCTTCCAGGTCATTAAAGGGAACTGGATTGAAAGTGGAGCAGCAGGGGCATACACCATCACCCATATGGGCTGGCAGCATGCCAGTTGACAACTTTACTCACTGCAACACAGTGTCAGCTCCGACCCCATTTTTTTTTTATCTATTTTATTGTATTGTTGACAATCTTTACATAGTTAATTACGGTTAAAGAATAAATAAATAAATAAATAAATAAATAAATAAATAAATAAATAAAGGTTCAGGGGGTATAGGGAAGTGGGTAATACTGTTATGTCCATATTGTTTCCATCATGTATCTGAGGTAAAGGGGGATATTGAGGGAGAAGCCCCACCCATTTTCCCACCCACCCCAAGTTCCGGATGTGGGGCATGCTCTGAGATATTTGCTCAAGTGGTTTTAATAGTTCTCCAGTTATGAATCGCTGCCAGTTTCGCTCGATGAGGTTATCCACTGATTGATATGGTCCATCATAAAGTCTCCGTTTGCCCCATATTTTGCTGCCAACATATGGCTGAGATGAATGATTGTCCTGTTCTGTCTTCTGTCTTTTCTTGGTTAGAGTTCTGAGTCCAGCAGTTCGATTGGGGAGATCTCCAAAGATACTCTGAGGTATTCCCAGATTAGTTTCTTGTATGTTCTAGCAAGCACAGGGCCCGGCACAGTCCATCACCCCGATTCCGACCCCATTTTTTAAGATTTACTTATTTTTGTTTGAAATGCAGATTATAGAGAGGAGAGACAGAGATTGTCCGTCTGCTGTTTCAGTTCTCAAATGGCCACAATGAGTAGAGTTGAGCTGATCCAAAGCAAGGAGCCTCTTCTGGGTCTCCCAAGTAGATACATGGGCCCAAGGACTTGAGCCATGCTCCTCTGCTTTCCCAGGCCAAAAGCGGAGAGCTGGATCAGAAGTGCACCAGCCAAGAGTAGAAGCAGTATCATTATGGGATGCCAGCATTACAGGTAGAAGATTAGCTTATTGATCCAACATGGCAGTTCCCAACCAAATTTATAACTAAGACTCGATTGAATTAAATTATTGCCCAACTTCTTACATCTATTAGGTTACAGAAAAAGTTGGGACAATACTTGGATTCTTGACTCAGTATCCATACTTTGTATCTGCAGAGCTTAAGTTTTCGCTTTAAAGCACTAGAAATTTGAAGTTTTTGTTTGCTTTGGTTTTTGACAAGAGCAAAAGGAGCAATTAGGGTTTTAGAAATAATCTGTAAACACCACTGAGGAGACACTGGGAATGACAAGTGGAAGACATCAAAGAGGAAGAAGAACTTCATAGCTTAGGGTGGAGAGGAGAAGGCCCAGGAAAGCTTTGCAAAGGAAAAAGAGGCCTAGCTGTGTTTTGAAGAGTAAATTCAGAGCAGTGCAAGGTGAATGAAACTGGGGAAGAAAAAAAATCAAGTTCGAGTTGAAAAAGCAATGTCCACACAAGGAACAGAATGTTGTTTCTGCACCGGGACCACTGCCTGCATCTGTGCCTTCATTGCTGTCAGGACCAGGCTCCAGTGTGGTCCACTCAGAATCCTCCATCCAGTGAGAGCAACTGCTCCCGGCGTTACCAGGGAGTTACTGAAATCACTTGGGCATGAAATGGCAGCTACCTCCCTGAGGCCTCGAGGTATGTTTTGATCTGAAAGGATCAAATATAATCGAATGATTTAAACCAAGGTTAGAACCAAGAATGTCCCACTTTGCCACTTACGCAAATATTCAATGTGTCATTTTTACTGATGCTATCAGAAAAGGGAGATTTTACAGGCCTTCAGTACAAAGCTTAAGGGCCCTTTCCAGAGTTGCTGCTTGTGCTGTGGGAAATTGTATTTGCACTCTGGGGTTCCTGCCTTGACAGAAAGTGTTCATTTCCTCCTAGAACAAATGCAGATAAGTCTGGAGGGAAACCAAAAATTCCAGCTTCCAGAACTACTTTTGTTGATTCTTGAGGTGTATACAGAATCCATCAGGTTGTAAAACTGCCAGCTATAGGTGGGACAAGATGTTTTCACACTGACAGTCTCGTTGGCATTGGCACATGATGGCCATCACATCAGGTCTCGGGTGGTCAGGACTGCCACACAGCGTAACGCAGGAAGATATTGCAACCTAGAGCTGGCCAATTGGGTAGCATTGGAAACAATACCTACTGTCCTTCTTGTTATTCCTCTAAGGCCAAGTTTTTCCTGAAAAGAAAAAAAAGTCAACAAATATGTTGCATGTTGTGCATGTGTATTAAAGTTTACATGACTCTGTTGATAAAGATAATTTTCATTGGGTTATTTTAGGTTCACATATCCTGCCTCCCCTGCTTTCTCAAGATGTATGCAATCTTAAAAAATACAACTGTTTTACGCATCATTTATGTGGAAAATCTGACCTGCAGGCCATTTGTGCCAGTTAATTAATTTTCCCTTGCTTGCCAGGCAGCTGTCAGAGAAGTGGAGGCGGTTCTCATTTTATGCCTAAATTGTGTGGGAAAGGGCTCTTCAAATTAGAATTCAAGAAGCCACTCAGAGCTAGCCCCTTAGGGAGAAAAAAGCAGGAGGCCGAAAATATTCTCAACCCTGTCTTTCCCATCCCATTCACGCTGTTTGCCTTCTCTCTTTCACAATCTTTGCGTGATAAAATTTGTACAATAAACCCTCGTCTGCACTCTTCAAAAGAAGTGTCTTTCCATTTATACATTTATGCCTTCTGTCAGTCTGTCTGCCCTCCATTCATTCAGTAACTTTTCAATTCAGTCATTAAGCTCCAATTTTCTACTACATGCAATGAATTGTTCTGATCTATTTCTGTATAGCTGCTGCCCACATATCATCTGTGTACATTTTGTTCATTCTTCCAAAAACTGATTTTCTTTTTAAGCAAGGTGCCACATGTGCCTTTCTCAATAGCATGTGAGATTGCTGAGGGCAGAAACAAGTTTTGCTCCCTGATACCCCACCCTGGGCTATTGTTACTACTGCCCCTTCCCAGGGCAGGCGGGGGCAAGGGGAACTACTTTCTTTAAAGATGTATTTATTTGAAAGATGTATTGCTATACTCAAACAGCACGAGAATATTAATTCTGAAAAAAATTAATTACCTAATGTAAATGAATGGGCTAGTCAGTTTCTGAAGCAAACTTTTTTCAAGAAGACCTTAAATCATGAAGTTTAGAGCTTCTTTCCCTTCAAAAATGAAATATTTTCACCTTTCATTTGGTCTATTTCACTTGATTTCAGAGATTCTAATTTCTTCTGGGCTAATGGGAGTGGTCAGGCTTTTGTACATCTTCTCAAAGGGAATTAAATTTGCAATTATCCCTAGCACGCCACAGACTCTTGCAAACCAGTGTTTCGCACAGAGTCTTCAGATCCCTGTGGCAATTAGCATATTTTCAAGGTGAAGTGCAGATGTCAAATTAAAATGGAAGGTGCCAGGATTGCCGAAGGGCTCAGGTCAATTGGTACTGGTCTAATTGAAGGACACGAGCGTTTCCTGTGGAGAGGGTCCCAAGATTGAAGTCAGAAACTGGAAAGATCCTGAAAGTGTGAGCAAGGTGGGATGGGGAGATCAGGAGGAGGGGAACTGAAACACAAAAGAAGACATGTTTTTACAGAAAAAGTTAGGACTCAGAAAAAGAATGACCTGACCAGAACTATTATTTTCACTATTACTGTTGTCATTTCTATTTAGTTATTACTATGTACCAAGCATTTTATATGCATTAGTAAAGTCTGACAAAAATTTTCTTAGTAAATTGTTATTCTTATGCTATAGAAAAGTGATATTCAGAAGATGAAGCTAGTTGCAGCTATTGAATAGTCATTATATGCCATATACAGTTTTAGAGTCTGTGCTTTTTATCAATTTTTACTTCTCCCAACAATTCATGAACTAGATGTTCACCGCATATTGTGGATGAGGGAACTGAACAAGGAAGGATTGAAGAAGCTTGTCCAGGGCCCCACAGTTAGCAAACCTCATGGGCACTACCTCCAAATACAATTAGACACCACCATGCTTCCTCAAGTAAGCAGAGTAAAGGATTCGGCAAGACCTTGTGAAAGAAACAGGTATTTGGCCCAGCTATTCAAACACTGATTAATGCACCCCTATACCAAATCAGGGTGCCTGCATTCAATACCAGCTGCTGGTTCCTTAATCTAGCTAAACTAACTTCTTGCTGGTATAACCCCTGGAAGGTAACAGATGCTGGCTCAAGTAATTGATTCCCCTACCACCCAGTCCCCAGCTTTGGCCCAGTTCAGCAGTTGCAAGCATTTGAAAAATAAAACAGCAGATGGGGATCTCCCTCCCTCCCTCCCTCCCTCCCTCCCCCCCTCCCCCCCTCTCTCCCCTTCCTTCCTCACTCCCTCCATCCCTCCCTCCCTCCCTCCATCTCTCCCTCCCTCCCTCCATCTCTCCCTCCCTCCATCTCTCCCTCCTTCCTGCAAAACAAACAAACAAACAAACGTATGAGAACACCATGACATTGCATATTGCCAAGCCCTTGCTTGTGCTGATATCTGTGATTGCAAATCCAGATCTCTCCGTTAGACCTGTTTGATTTTTTTCCTCTAGTCAAGTTCCATGGATGCCTGAAGGGAGGAAAGAAGATACTCAGGGTTTTGAGACTTTAAACAGAGCAGCTCTGTTTGCTGCTGAGTTAAGTTAGGAGTTCTTATGAGATTAGAAGCTCTGAATTTCTAAAGAAATTGCAGCCAATGTAATAATTACATCTTCTGGAGAGTGATTTGGATGTCACCAGACAGAAATGAGGATAAATGAATTCAGGGTTAGCACTTGAGTCCTGACTCTGACCCATAGCAGTTGTTTGTGATTTGAGCATCCATCTCTTCACTCTTCAGTTTGCTCATCAGTTAAAGCGGAATGATAGTTGTTTATCTTCTCAATGTTACAAGGATATTATAAGGATCAAATGAGATAATCTGCAAAGAAGTGCTTTATATTGTATTAAACAGTCTTGTAATAATAATAATAATAATAATAATAATAAATTGATTTGTTGAACTAGTTTCCTGGCATAGTACTGGGTAAGCCACTTTATACGGATTATCCTCCATAAACCCTAATAGCTCTAAGCAATAGGTACCGTAGTGTTCCTGTTTAGTAGATAAGAAAGCTAAGGCTTACAGAGGTTAAGCAGTTCACCCAGATGTCTTAGCCAGTAAAGTGGTGTTGCCTCTAGAATCAGAAACAGGTTCCAGCTCCATTTGTAATAATACTTTTAGATTTTTTTTAGTTTATGTGAAAGGTAGAGACTGACAGAGACAGAAAGAGGGAGATCTCCCATCCACTAGTTTACTCCTTAATGCACTCAACATCCCCAGCTGGGCCAAACAAAAGCCAGTACCATGGAACTCAAAACTGCTACCTGGGTAGCAGGGACCCAAGTACTTGAACCATTGCCTCTGCTTCCCAGGAAGCTGACCTTGGAAGAGAGTCTGAATCCAGATATGAACATGTGGGATATGGGCATTCCATGCAGGAACTTTACAGCTGCCCCTAATATGTGTAAAGATGCATTTAATGTCATTTATTAGAGTGTTTCTGGACAGATGGATTGCTTCTGCTTCTACTACCCGCCCCCCGATATTTTTCCACCCCTTCTACATAATCTGATCACATAATCTGTTCAGAAAGAGTGGATTGCTAATGACTCTCACTGTACTTAGTACCTGGACGATAGAGGTACATCTTTCCCCTCCAGAACCCCAAGTGTCTACAATAGTGAGAATGCTCAGATTGAGGGTGTCCCCTCCTCCATTACTTCCCTACGAGGTGCAGTTTCATCTCTTCACCCTCAAATCCGCATTAAACTCCTGTCCTTCCTTGACAAGTTCTGTCCGTTTTTGGATGGATACTATTACACAACATTGTGCATCTGGCTACAGTGAAAAATAATAATAGTAAAAATGTTTGTTGAGCAACTACTGAGTCTGGAGCTTATGGATGTCCCTTATGCCTCATCCAGTCTTTGTTAAGTCTGTTCTGAAATTGTCCCCCATTGTACAGACAAGAAAGCTGAGAGTCTGTGGTCTGAAGCTAACGATGTGAGAGGATCAGTTTAGAACTAAAATGTACTGACCTCACAGTGTGTTATTTCTTAACGCTCGGGCTATACTACTTTGTTTTGTTTTGCTTTGCTTTGCTTTGCTAGAATTCCTCTTGTGAATTATTTTTTTTTCAGGATGCACTTAATATGTCAGCTCCCTACTGAAAGCTCCTCTAGTTCCACCAACCATTCCAATTTATTCCCAGCTTCCCTAGCCTGCCTTCTCTACACACACACACACTTCTTTCATTTCTGTAGTTGTCCCTTCTGTCTGCTTCATTATAATATCCCATTTCACTACCATATTTCTAGAAAATGTCTCAGGTGGACTTTGCAGTTGGTATTAAGTTCTGAATTCTCCTTTTGCCATTCATTCATTCATTTAAAATTCAATAGACTTGCTATATCAGAGGGCAGCTATACTGTCTTTTCCCCAGCTCCCAGAGCAATGCTTCTTGATTATGTCAAATAGAGCCGTCTTAATTATTTGACTCATCTTTTAACTGTCAGTGATTGAAAAATCTGTGGAGGGAAAGTCTCCACAGGATTTTTGACATATTGCAACAGAGGGACAGGACAAGGCCCAAGTCCCTGCCAGGACCTTAGGATAAGGTTACTGTGCACAATTTTATCCAATTCTGCTTTCAGTACACCTGGAGGTGTTTGGGATTTTAGAAGTCTGAACAATTTCCAGATTTATCAATACAATATTTACTTATTGCTATAGTCAGAATACAAAACGCATGCAGCAGCTCAAGCTCCAAAGTCATAAGGTAGTGGGGTAAAGTTTCACACAGTTATGGTGTTTTACAAGTGGAGCTTTTGAGAAATTAAAACCAGATTAGGTTGTTAGGGTAGAACCCCCATGATTGAATCCCGGTGGCTATGCAACTACTGAGACATGTGATCCCTGTGTCTTGCTCTGTACCACATGGGGCTCTGCTAGCAAGAACCTCATCACCAGAGGATGAATCAGCATCATAAACAATGAGCCTCCAGACGCATAAGCCAAAATAAACATCTTTTCTTCATAAAGCAACCTAATTCGACTATTTTTTAGTAGTGTTGTGGTGTAGCTGTGTGCTCTAACAGGTTAAGTCAACACTTGCAATGTCAGCATCCTATATAAAAGTTGCCAGTTTCAGACCTAACCACTCTACTGCCAATCCAGCTTCCTACTGATATACCTGGAAACATAGTGGCAGATAGACCAAAGGCTTGAACCCCAGCTACCCCCCTGGAAAACCAAGATGGAATTCCTGGTTCCAGGCTTCAGCCTAGCAATGGCTGTTGTGGCACTTTGAGAATAAACCAGCAGATTAAAGATCTCTCTGTGTGTCTCCCATCCTCTCACTTTCTGTCATTATGCATTTCAAATAAATAAATCTTTATACATAAATAACAATTTACTCATATTAAAGATATATTCCAAAAGCAGAATTTATTAGCTGAGGTAGTAGCCAAGAGAAATAGAACTATTGGGAATCACTGCTAAGCTGCATCCACCGACCACCCTTACTCCAGGTGTTCAGCTTTTATTATTCCTTTATCTGTATCTGGAGAAACCCTTAGACTACATGTGTTAGTTTCTCTGAATCAGATGATTCCACAGCCCAACTTTTTTCATTAAACCAATGCTTTCCAATATTTTTAGATGTAATTTTTTTCCACTGGAAACTCATATACAGAGAGGAGAAGAGACAGAGAAGAAGATCTTCTGTCCGATGATTCATTCACCAAGTAGCCTCAACAGCCAGTGCTACGCAGATCCGGAGCCAGGAGACAGGAGCTTCTTCTGGGTCTCCGACATGGGTACAGGTCCCAAGGCTTTGGGCCGTCTTGGAGTGCTTTCCCAGGCCACAAGCAGGGAGCTGGATGGGAAGCAAGGCCACTGGACAAGAATCAGCGCCCATATGGAATCCTACCGCATGCAAAGCAAGGACTTTGGGTTACTGTACCGGGCCCGCTTTCCAATATTTGTAAATGTATGATGGACACATCTAGAAAAAAATACATGCTGCAATAAATATAACATAGTCTGCATTTTATATTATCTAAATTTTTTTAGACCTTTTTAGGTACTGAACATTGTCCTAATCAGAGAAGATAAAATATTGAACAGAATTAATAGAATTTATGCTAAATGACGCTTATATAATAGGAAGGAAGATAAACTACTTGGTTGGTGATAGAATTGGGTACAAGGACTGCAAATAGAGCAAGATTTTCAACATTAATGAAGAGATTTTTTGCCCATAAGAACATTTTGGTGTGGGCATTTAGAGCAGCACTTAAGATGCAACTTGGGACAAGCATACCCTTTATCCCTTATCAGGGTATCTGAATTCAAGTTCTGGCTCTGCTTTCAATTCCAGCATCCTGCAAATGCATGCCCTTAAAGACAGAGGTCATGACTCAACTATTTGGGACCCTGTCATACACATGGATATTCTAATCTGTGTTTCTAGCTCCTAGTTCTTGGCTCCCAGCTCCCAGCTTTGGTCTGGCCAAGACTCTACTTTTTCTTTTCTTTTTTTTAAAGATTTATTTATTTTTATTGGAAAAGTGGATATACAGAGAGGAGGAGAGACAGAGAGGAAAATCTTCCGTCCAATGGTTCACTCCCAAAGTGAGCGCAACAGCCGGAGCTGCACCAATCCGAAGCCGCGCCAATCCGAAGCCAGGAGCCAGGAGCTTTTCCAGGTCTCCCATGCAGGTGCAGGGTCCCAAGGCCCTGGGCCGTCCTCGACCGCTTTCCCAGGCCACAAGCAGGGAGCTGGATGGGAAGCGGGGCCGCCAAAACTAGAACCAGTGCCCATATCGGATCCTGGCGCTTGCAAGGTGAGGACCTTAACCTATACACCACCACACGGGCCCCTATGTTTTTGTTTTTAATGGTTTATTTATGTTTTTTTTATTGGAAAGTCAGATATACAGAGAGGAGGAGAGACAGAGAAAGATCTTCCGTCCGATGATTCACTCCCCAATTGGCTTCCACAGCCGGAGATGAGCTGATCCTAAGCCAGGAGCCAGGAACTTCTTCCAGGTTGCTACATGGGTACAGGGTCCCAAGGTCTTGGGCTGTCCTCAACTGCTTTCGCAGGCCACAAGCAGGGAGCTGGATGGGAAATGGAGCACCCAGGATACAAACTGGTGCTCACATGAATAAAAATGGACAAAATTTTAAATTAGTATTTCTATACAAATTAGAATTTTCTGGTTTATATCCTCAGTGGGTTTTGTAGACCTTTTATGTGTGATACCTAATACATACGGTTCTCTTTCACCTGACTGCAGGCATACTGACCTCCCTAGGAGATCTTTTTCCCTCCTCAGCAGCATCATGGCTGAATTCCCATTTCCTTCAGGTCTCTGCTCACATATTTCCTTGTTGGGAATGGGAGCCCTTTCCTGAATCTCTCAGTATAAAAAAGTAAACCCCACCTGCCTATACTTCTGTCCTCACCCTGTTTTACTCTCTCCACAGAATGTTTCACTAACTCTTTTATCTTAGTTTCACTTGATCAGCCAAATATTACCATTCTTGTGTCATCAAAACAAACTTTAGGAGAGAGTAGGCTTTGTCACTAAGCTCATTGTGTATCCAGAACAGTTAGCACTAATTCCCATGAGTGCTCAGCTAGTAGCTGAATAATCCAGTGGGCATGAAAAATTATTGTAACAGTCACATGCATTTCAGGAAGATGAAATATAGATATGTAGAATATAGCACATGTCATTAAACAGTAGGATATTTGGGGGACAAGCAGTTAGTCCAGTTAGGATATCAGTTACAAAACTGGCATCCCATATCAGAATGCCTGGGTTAAGTTCTGGCTCTGCTCCCAGGTCCAGCTTCCTTGTACGCTGGGAGGCAACAGCTAATGCACATGGGTCCCTAACATCCTTGGAGAGGCTCAGCTTGAGTTCCAGGCTCCCGGCTTC
Source organism: Ochotona princeps (assembly GCF_030435755.1). Taxonomy (NCBI): domain Eukaryota; kingdom Metazoa; phylum Chordata; class Mammalia; order Lagomorpha; family Ochotonidae; genus Ochotona; species Ochotona princeps. The sequence continues at coordinate 20,883,215 of NC_080847.1, forward strand.
AACTGACCCAGCCCCAACTGTTAAGAACATTTAGAGAATGAACCAGAATAAAGAAAAAAAGGAGTTTCTCTCTCTTCTTCCTCCTCTTCCTGTTTCTCCTTCTCCTCTTTCTTCTTTCCTCCCTCCCTCTCTTTCTCTTCTTCCCTCTCTCTATTACTTTCAAATAAATTAAATATATAATTTAAAATCTTTAAACAGCAAGGATATAACCAAACAGTTTGCACTGATATTCTGATATAAAACAACCCTTATTTCTAGTCTTAGCTCAGACCTTGAAGAACACACCTGAGGCTTTCTTGGGTCGTTTCTAACTCAGATCATGTGCTTCTGTGGCCCACACCTTGGTTTTGATATCCTCACAAAAGCACTTGTGGCTTATTGACACAAAAGGGGATTTACAGCTTTAAAATCTCATATGTAAGCATCTAGAAACTCACTTTAGAGTCTCAAAAAGGGTAGTTGAAGAACTACTACTCTAAGTAATTACGGTTATTCAGATTTTTCCTCATTATTACACAGAGTAATAATTGTCACCATTTACTAAGTGCCCACACTTTAGAAGCTTAGTTAAAAGGAAAAAATCTAATTACAGTGCTCAGATATTTGCATAAATTGATGGATTTTCAGCTTCTTCTATTAAGGTAGCAACACAGTATAAAGTCGGGAAGGTTAGATATCACTCAATCTTATTTACTTCTAATCTAGTTATTCTTGTAATAGATTAGTGAAGAAGCATGATTTTTCTGTTCTCACTCAGCCACTGATGGCCCATTTCAGCCAATGAGGAGCCTGTCGTTTAGAGATAATGTATGATGATGTATATAATCTTGGAAATTATGGTGGATTGCTAAACTGTATCTAAAGTCAGGTTCAGTCTTCCACTTACTTTGCTACCTAAAGTAAGCTTCCTGTATTCTTTTAGTTTTGTTTGGATAAATTTTTAAGATTTGTTTATTTTTTATTGTTAAGTCAGATATACAGAGAGGAAGAGAGACAAAGAACTTCCGTCTGCTGATTTACTCCCTAAGCGAACCCAACAGCCAGGGCTGACCCCATTCGAAGTCAGAAGCCAGGGGCTTCTTCCAGGTCTTCCAAGTGGGTGCAGGGTCCCAAGGCTTTGGGCTGTCCTCAGCTGCTTTCCCAGGCCACAGGCAGGGAGCTGAGTAGGAAACAGGGCCAGCGGAATACAAACTGGTGCCCATATGGGATCCGGGCACAAGCAAGGCGAGAACTCTAATCACTAGGCTACTGCGCACAGCCCCAGTTTGAGTATTTTTACATTGGAAAAATAAAAGCCCATTTGAAGGAGGCCAAAAAGCAACCTACAGGGGAATTTTTCTAAGAAAACAAGCTAAAATTGACTTTAAAATGAAAATGGTGTACATTGTCATTGAAAAAAAAAATGCTGGTTTTCTTCTTCTCCTTGTCCCCTCTTCATAGCACAGGGAAATGGATCTTCTGGAAAGATACATGGAAAAGTTGCCACACACATGAAGAAAAAATGCTTCCAAATCCCTAACTTCTCTATTTACTCCTCTGGAAAAATCAAGCTGTCTTATTTTTCACAGTAGTACTCCTCCACAAAAAAGAAATTGTTCAATATTAAATCTGGTAAGAACGTTTTTATACATACACGTCGCCATCCATCACTGTTCTCTGCAGAACAAAAGCAACAAGCTGGCACAACATGTGCTGAAAACTTCCCACTTGTTTGTTTTCTTTGCTCTACAGTATTCTAATTTTAATATTTTTTAAAAATTCTTAAAAATATTATTACACATGAAATTCTGAGTTTGTGGTTTGTTGTGAAACATAAAAATACTTCTGAAATTTCAGAAAGCCATCCCATATTAGCTCAAGACTTTTTCAACACAAATGCCAAGACTATTCACTGGAGTAAGGTCAATTTTTTCTACAAATGCTGTTGGAAAAATTGATATCCACATGCAAAAGAATGAAGTTGGACCTTTATGCCATATACCAAAATTCACTCAAAATGAGCCAAAGACCTTAACTTGAGAGCTATGACTGTTAAAAAACAAAGAGGAGGGTCCAGCAAGGTGGTATTGCAGGCTGATCCTCTGCCTACAGTGTTAGCATCCCATATGGGCACTGGTTCATGTCCCAGCTGCTCCACTTCTGATCCACACCCCTGCTGGTGGCTTGGGAAAGCAGTGGAAGATGGCCCAAATCCTTCGGACCCTGCATCCCTGTGGGAAACGCAGAGGAAGCTCCTGGCTTCTGGCTTCAGATTAGCTCAGCTCTGGCTGAGCTATCCAGTAGATGAAAAATCTTTTTGACTCTCCTCCTCTCTGTTACTCTTTCACAAAATCAATCAATCAATCAAAAGGAAAAGAAAACAGAGGAAAGCTTGTTCACAGTGGATTTGGTGAAGATTTCTTGGATGTGACACAAAAATACAAGGAACGAAGTGAAAACAAGTTAAACTCCTCAGAACCAAAGAACACAATGAGAATGAGAAGACAATCTGTAGAGTAGGGGAAATATTTACAAATCATATATTCTGATAAGGAGTCAATGTCCCAAGCATATTAAAGAACTCTTATAACACAGAGAAAAAAACTTGAACATTTTTCCAAAGAACACATGGATGACCAAAATGCACATGTAAAGGTGCCCAGTGTGACTCATTATTAGGGAAACACAAATCAAAACCACAGCGAAATGTTATCTCATACCCATTAGGATCAACACCATCCACAGAAAGAGCAGAAAAGAACAAATGTTGATATGAAAGTGCAGAAAAATAGAACCCTCATGAACTGATATTGAGAATGTAAAATGGGCACTTCTATGCAAGAAGGTGCAGCAGTCCCTCAAAATGTTGAACATAGAATCGTCATATAATCCAACTGTTCTGCCTCTGGGGACTTACTCCAGAGAACTGAAAGCTAGGTCTCAAAGGTAAATTTGTAAACCTGTGTTCATGGAAGCATTATTCGCAATAGCTAAAAGTCAAAGTAACTCAGGTGTCTAGCAATGGATTTAAAAAGTGGCATATGGCCTGGGAGAACAGTGGAGGACAGTCCAATGCCTTGGGACCCTGCACCCACATAGGAGAACCAGAAGAGAGGATCCTGGCTCCTGTGTTCAAATCAGCTCAGCTCTGGCCATTGCAGCCACTTGGGGAATGATTCAGCAGATGGAAGATTTTTCTGTCTGTCTCTCCTTATCTCTGTGGAGCTGTCTTCCAATAAAAATATATCTTTTTTTAAAAATGATATGTGTATGTAACATGTTACCTCCAAAAGTTCATGGGAAATGGGATTAACAGGCTATTTTTGTGTAAAAATTTTTTTGAAATTTATACATCGTTTTTTAATAATATCATTATCCTTGGTCTTTATGACAACTCTTCATACATACGTTGGAATATAATTGAGCCTTCAAAGGGAAGGAAATTCTGACAAATGCTACAGTATGGTTGAACATTAAGACATTATGCTATGTAAAATAAACCAGTCTAAGAAAAAGACAAATTCTGTATGATTCCACTCATAAGTTGCTACTAAGAACAGTTAAATTTGCATAAATTAAAATGGCAGATACACAGAGAGGGGAGGAAGGGGAAATGGAAAGTTGTTTCATGGGTATAGAGACTCTGTCTTGCCAAATGAAAAGAATGCTGGAGATGAGTTGCAAAAGAATACGACTGCATGTAACATCGCTGACCTGTACCCTAAAAAATAGTGCCTGGCATAGTTAATCCTCATTGTATCCATTCCCTGGCTCAGCAGAATTGTTTTGACTCTGACACCCAAACTGCTTCAGTGTGTCTGTAGGTGCTTATTACTTACTTGCCTTTACTCTGTGCCCCAGACTCAAAATAAAGTCCTCACTTTAAATATGTGCACTAATCATCTTGTCCTTCTACATTTAGGGCTGTGATACTCTTCCCCAAAAGTAGAGCTCCTGGACATTCTTCTTTCCTAATTCCAATGTCACTGTCTCAAAAAAAAATCTTCCCTGAGCTTCCTGTTTATACTGAAAACTTCCTCTCCCAGCCTCTATTACTCCTTTCCCTTTTCCTACTCTTAGTTCCTAGTAGGTATCAAATTTGACCTATCATGTATCCTAGATGTCTTATTGTGGAATTTTCTCTCTGCCAACCCCCGGTCCCTGCCTCTTATCTAATATCCATGAGGGGAAATATGCAGCTGCTGGAACAGTATCTACGGTGAGATAGGAGTTCAGTTAATTTTTACTAAATAAGCAGATGTATCAGCTAATCAAAAGTTAATAGACAACAGTAGTCTATCTAGCATTTGTATGTGTTTTCTAAGGGTGTGTGTGTGTTACAGGAATCACAGCTTGTGAGATAGTAACCAAGTACATATGCTGCCAGGTAAATATATAGTATTCTATAGGAAATACTTTTTTCCACATAAGTATATTTTAAACTTACTCTGTACACTTGCAATGTTCCACATAAACAGTTTTTCTGTAGCCTCCAGATAAATCAGGGCCTCTGTCTTCAAGGCTATGCTTGTGTTTAGAATAAGAAAGCTTCTTCTTTTTTTTTTTTTTAAAGATTTTATTATTATTGGAAAGCCGGATATATAGAGAGGAGGAGAGACAGAGAGGAAGATCTTCCATCCAATGTTTCACTCCCCAAGTGAGCCGCAATGGGCCAGTGTGCCCCAATCCGAAGCTGGGAACCAGGAACCTCTTCCGGGTCTCCACATGGGTGCAGGGTCCCAAAGCTTTGGGCCGTCCTCAACTGCTTTCCCAGGCCACAAGCAGGGAGCTGGCTGGGAAGTGGAGCTGCCGGGATTAGAACCGGCGCCCATATGGGATCCCGGGGTTTTCAAGGCGAGGACTTCAGCCACTAGGCCACGCCCCGGGCCCAAGAAAGCTTCTTCTGTAAAGAAGGTCCAGAGTTGTAAGTACAAGATCAACGTGAAAACCCTGAAGTTAGACACAGAGATGCAAGGACAGTCAGAAGTGTCCCTCACAGCTCAAACTAAAAATCAAACATGGATCAGGGTTGTGACTTGGCAGTAGGTCCTCTGCTATACCAGCACTATTTGTCCCCTGTAACAATGAACAAATTTCTTCTATGTGATTCATTCTTAGTTATCCTTCAAATTAGATTTGCCAATAACAGGTTACAAGTAGAAAATGCTTTTCGGTGGAGCATGTATCTGTTCTGCTCCTATGAAGGCAGTAAGCTATGACTTACCCAAGACACACCCAAAGAAAAGACATCATCACTCCTTTAACCTACAAGAGATCTACTCCTTCCTGCTACTGTTGCTGTCTTCACAATTAAGAAAGGAATTATCCTCTTATACCTGATTCACCAGAGTTCATTTCTGACAGGCAGGCTGTCCAAACTGAACTCTGTTAGACAATATTTTTTGTTTTTGAGAAACATGGTACTCATCTACTGGCTAACTCTCCAAATTCTGTGAAACCAGAAAAACCCGCCCACCAGGGTAGCAGGGAACCAACTACTTCAAGCATGAACCTTGCTTTCACAGCACGTTAGCAGGAAACTGCAATCAGAAGTTGATCTGGGACTCAAACCTAGGCACTCCACATGGAACATGAATGTCCCAAGCAAAATATTTTATGAGATCTATTCTTATCTGAAAGGCAGAGACAGGGAAATATCTGTTGGTTCACACCCCAAATGGATCCAATAGCCAGGGCTGAGCCCATCCAGAGCCAAGAGCCAGGAGCTTCTTCCAAGTCTCCCACATGGGTTCAGGGGCCCAAGGACATGGGCCATACTCTCTTGTCTTCCCAGGCCATAAGCAGGGAACTGGATCAGGAGTGGAGCAACTGGGACATGAACTAGCACCATGTGGGATGTCAGCACCACAGACAGAGGCTTTACCTTCAATGCCACAGTGCCAGCCCCTCAACATCTTAACTGTTAGACCAAACAGTCCATTCCCAGCAGACATTTTTAATGAAATCATACCTAAGTAGTAATTCTCTGAAATTACAGGTAACTGTGACTCAGTATTGATTTTTGAAGAAGTTTCTCAATTCCTAGAAGAAACAGCATACATTTTAGCTTGGGCAAATCATTTGACTTACACTCATAACAATGAACGACTGGGAGGCAACCCAGCCTATTCATAGCTGAAAGATGTTGAGTAGTAGCTGTCACATTCTTTGATGTTTGTAAAAGCTTCCAGAGAATCGCATACATTATGTCCTTCATCTATGCTTTGTATATATATCCATAATAAATGTTCTCTTTCATAAGAAGGACATTCGATTTCCAAAGTAATTTATGTGCATAAACTAAGTTTTAAGGCAATAGAGACCAAAAAAATTTCTTTTTCACTGATTCACTTTTGCAAGAAGGTATTTCTTTCATATGTAGAAAATTGGTCAAGTTGTTTCCTTTGTCACTAACAACACAGCAGGAATATATAAATAAGAAACTGGCTGCTGCATTCCATAAATGCCCAAAAGTACAAGGGAAACTATCCACATATCACAAGGCCTTATTTTTTCCAGTGGCTCCCTCCTCATAGAGTGCCACTGTGTTGATCTGAACTTGCTGCAGAGGTCACGTGTCATCCCTCTCTACTGCTCAGGAATACTATCAGAAGTAATAATCTAGAGGGGTGGGCATTTGTCCTCACAGTTTAGTTGCCCACACCTAACATCAGCATAGCTGAGTTCAATTCCTGCCCCAGTTCCTGACTCACGTTTTCTGTTAATGCATACTCTGGAAGCACTCAGGTAGCTGGGTCACTCTCCCCACATACATGACCTGGATTGAGTTCCCCAGATTCCTGGCTTCAGAGTGGGCTATCCCCAGCCACTGTACGCAATTTGAGAAGCGAACCAGTGATGGGAGCTCTCTCTCTCTTTCACATAAGAAAGGATAATTTTTTTTGAAATCTGAAAACTGTGATAATCCCAGGTACTGCTCAAGAAAACTATTCCACATCAGGATACTTTTATTTTTAATATTGTTTACATATTTGTTTACATAGTTGAAAAGGATGCATACCTATGTGGGTCTCCAATTAGGGTGGAGAGGGTTGACATATGGAGAAAGGTGAGTGGGACAAATGTCTCAATTTTTTTTTCTGTCATTCCTTGCTGTCAAACTTTCTATCAGCACCCAGGGATGGGGAACATCACTTGATAACACCTTAGACACCCTGTCCACCTCAAGATTTTTGGTTAGTTTAATTGTAAATTATGAGATTTTCTACTTCATAATTAAGAAAAATATGATTGTAGTCAATGCCTTGTTCAAAGAAAATGGAGGAAAACCACGCTTAAAAAGGTAATTCAAACTTACCAGTTTAGATTTTAAAAAAACTGAGGTATAACAGATGTTATACATATAATTGACAATAAAGACGTCTTTCTCTGTACTTACACTCCTTAACATTTTCTAGGAAATTCTGGAGTTTTTGAAAACCTCAGGAAACAGATCTTGAACTCAGTTTGAGGAAAGTGGGGAGAATGCCTGTGACCATGTAGAAGGCAGTTTTGGAATGATATGTCTTTTTTTTATGTGCTTAAATCATAATCACCAGCCCCTTCCCTTTTCCAAGGAGATTCTTGAAACAAAACTCCAAAAGTTTTTATCTTGAGATATTTATATTCATGTAAGTTATATCTATCAGCTACATAGATATAAATATGAATACAGAAAGCAGTCATATATGCCTGTGAATAACCTACTCATGTAAATACAGATGGGAGATGCTCAGAACCAAGGCCCATCAAGAAATAAGCACCTGATTTTTCAACCAAATATACCCCTATTTCCTACTTTCAAATCAACCTGAATTACATTGATATATTGTCTATAAAGATTTTAATTAATCTACTTGGCTAATGAATTTTCTGAATTGGTGATTGATAAATAAGAAAACTAGGCCTGTGATGTAACCACTTTCAACAGGAAAGGCACTTCCCTCCCTTTCCAGGAAAACTCGTCCCATGTTTGAACAGTTGAACTATGGGCATCACACTGCCAAATACTCCCTCTCTCCTCTTGGCATTCTCTACTATGCTGCACATTTCCTGAGCTTGGAACTGTGGCTGTGCCATCTCCAGAGTAGACCACAAAGCCCAACACAAGAAGATGTATGTACATTTTCAGTCCTGAAAGATGCACTTTGATGTCAAACTACAGCTATTCTAGGAGATTGCTACAAAACATTCATAAACATGGATTTATTTTGGTCCAAAATGTTTGAAATCTTGGGACGGGCAGTGTGGCATAGCCAGGCTAAGCCTCTGTCTGAAACACCAGTATCCCATATGGGCAACAGTTCAAGTCCCAGCTGCTCCACTTCTGATTCAGCTTTTTGCTTATGGCCAAGGAAAACAGGAAAACAGCAGAGGATAGCCCAGGGGATTGGGCCCTGCACCCATGTAGGAGACTATGAAGAAGATCCTGGTTCCCAGCTTTGGACCAGCCCAGCTCTGGCTGTTGCAGCGATTTAGATAGTAAACAGGTAGATGAAAGATTTTCTCTCTGTCTCTCTCTCTCTCTCTCTCTCTCTCTCTCTCAACTTTCTCTGTAGTTCTAACAAACAAAGAAAATGCAAAAACTATTTTAAAATTGCTAAAATCTTGCATAGTAATTGTTTTTAATTTTTGTTTTTAATTTTGAGTTTTATGGTACAATTCCAAAGAGTCCAGTTTCTTTAACCACTCCTCTTTGAACGGGCATCTGGATTGTTTCCATATCTTTGCCATTGTAGATTGTGCTGCTGTAAATATAGGATTACAGATCTTCTTCTCATATACAGTTTTCATTTCCTTTGGATATAGTCCTAGAAACAGGATAGCTGAGTCATACGGCAGGTCTATTTATTATTTTGTAAGCGCTCTCCGTACTGATTTCCAGAGTGGTTGTACTAGTCTGAACACAGCAGTGAAGGAGGTACCTTTCTCCCCACATCCATGCCAGGAGGTGTTGTTAGTAGAGTTCCAAATGTAGGTCAATCTCACGTGGGTTACCTCAACATGGGTTTCATTTGTATCTCCCTGACGGCTAGGAAGCCTGAGCATTTTTTCGTATGTGTTAGCCAATGGTTCAGGTATAACATGATGATGGCTTGGATGAGGTAGTAGGTGTAGAGATAGCAAAGTATGGCCATACTGTGGCTGAATCTTGAAGGCAAGACCTACAGTATCATCTGGTGTTTGTGAGATATTAAGGCAAAGAATCCAGCATCCAGAGCAAACCCCTCAGTGATTCTGAGGGAGGATTGCACTTTGCAAAACAATGATACTATGCTTTTATTCCCCTTTAGAGACCCATAAACCACTTGGAAGGGTGATAGTCTTTTTTTAAAAAAAAAAAAGTTATTTTAAGATTGATTTATTTATTTTATTTATTTACTTATTTTAAGATCACAGCCACAGAGAAAAAGCAAAAGACAGAGAGATAGAGAGAGAGAGATCTTAAGCTGCTGGCTCACTCCCCAAATGAGTACAATAGTGAGGGCTGAGCCAGGTTGAAACCAGGAGCTTCATACAGGTGATCCACGTGGCTGCAGGGACTCAATCCACCCGAGCCATCTTCCACTGCTTTTCCCAAGACATTAGTCAGGAGGTTGTTTAGAAGTAAAACAGCAGGACATGGGGAGAGGAGAAATGGGGAGGGGGAATCACTGGGCCCATTGAACTATATCATTAAAAATGTTGTTAAATAAATTATTATTTAAAAAAGCTGGCCTCCAAATGGGATCCAAGTGTTGCCAGGGACAGCTTTACCCACTATGCCACAATGCTGACCACTCTAAGAAAAATTTTAATGAAAATACAAAAAAGTGATTTCAGAGAAAAATATATATAAGCTAATCATCAGATTTTAATACTAATGTACATGTTGCAATCATTGTTAAAAATCAGGTTGTGTATTTCTTTAACATTTATTGAACAAGCAAATTCTTATATTTGATGTTCACTATGTCTCTGACCATAGTAATATCTACAGCCATATAGGAAAGAATATTTCTATTCTGCTGGCATGGATGTGGGAAGAAGGGTACCCTCCTTCACTGTTAGTGGGAGAGTAGGCTAGTACAACGACTATAGAAGACAGTACAGAGAGTGCTAGGGTACTGAAAATTGATCTTCCATATGACCCAGCTGTCCCACTTATGCTTATATAGCCAAAGGAAATGAAATCTGCACATGAGAAAGAGATCTATAATCCTATATGTAAAGCAGTACAATCGGCAAAGAGCAAAGACATGGAAATAACCCAAATGTCCATCGAAAAAAATGGTGGATAAAGAAACTGTGGTAGATCTACTCCATGGAATACTACTCAGCCATTAAAAGGAATCAAATTCTACCATTTGCACTCAAATAGTTCCAACTAGAGACCATTATGTTCAGTGAAATAAGTCAAATACAAGATTAATAGCCCTTTCAATACTGTTTGTGCTTCAATACTGTTTGGGTTTTGATAATTTTGTTTTTATTTTCATTCCTTCAAAAAGGGTTTTTTTTCCTTATAATTTTTTCACTGACTCATAGGTTACACAGGAGCATCATTTGCTTCAAGAAGATTTTTGATTTTCATTCCTTCGGGGACACCATGGTCATTCAGCAACATGTTATTTAATTTCCTGGCGTTGTAAATATTCTATTTTTCTTCCTGTTATTGATTTTGTCTTATGGCTTTTCATTTAAGGGGATGTATGGTAACTAGCATGTAAGGGGATATAATAGACTAGCATATTAAGATGTGAAGATACAATGCAGTACGCATCTCTACTTCCAAATCAAAGATGGACTTCCAGTGAAACTATGAAATGTATCTTGACAATAGGATGCTGCACTCTCTGTCATTGTTAATACCGACAACTTCAGGACACACTTAAAGAGCAGAATGATGGACTTGTAACTGTTTATGAAGTACTATACTATCATGATAATGTAGGGGAAAGCAGTGATGGGGAGGGGATTCGGAAAGGGGGAAGGGAAATCCCAGGGCCTGTCATCAAATAATAAAATTTTTTAAAAAGCACCTGATGTTCCTCTCTGGGCTGACCAGACTGTCTGAATGAGTCTTGGGAAATCTGAAAGATTAGTTTTTGTATGCTCCAAACTTTCCATTTATAAAAAGGTTCAGAGAACATTGATGGCAAGTATAGCTAACCCTCACCAGGAATGACCAGCAATCATTTCCATAGTTTCATCATCTCCCTATGATTTTTTTCTCTTTAACTTGTGACCATGGTATATAGAAAGTGAGCTGCTACAGTTATTCTGAAAGATGAGAACTGATTTTGAATAAACCACAGCACAACTGTTTTTGTTTCTTTCCTGTGGAGATCTAGAGGCATTTAATTCTTTAATACAGCAAGTGCTCTGTTAAAACCGAAGAATGTCTTCAAACGTAGTTTCAACTCATAGCATTAAAGCAATCAAAAATGTAATAGCGTCTCAAATACTCGAATCGAAATATTTATTTCCCCAAAATTCCTTTTCTTGGTTCCTATTGTAAACACCCGAAGCTCATATTACATTTGAATCTGCCACTTGGAAAGCTATTAAATCCTGACCAAAGTCCTGATCTGGGAGAAGAAAAAAAGAAATGAACAGTCAGCCCCAAATCATTCATCCTTTGAATCTAGAAAAGCCAGTGTCCTTGAAACATCAAAGTCAGAATGATTTCATTCACCACTCTTCCAAGCTTAGTCTTTGAGAGAAATTGATGGATATTTGAATGCTGAATTTGCTCACTCACTCAAAAAAACACACCAGTTACCTGGTTGGTACCCATACTCTCTTATATAATAGAGCAGGGAGGGACTAGAAAAATGATAATGAAAGGAACTGAGCCCAATATCCACACCAAGTTTACACTCCACATTGACACTAATATTGAAGTAATTTCAGCCAAATAGCATGAAGACTCATTGCCAAATTTTTCAGGAGTTTCCTTTAGATTTTTGTAGTGTTTCCAGCTTAACCATAATATCTAATTTTCTAACGAAGAAGAAAAAGCTATACTTTCTGCCATTTGGCAATGAACTTACCCAATGTAACATGGCTAAATTTAGTGAGCTCTTGAATAAAATCTCAATATCCTCACTTGTACATTTAGAATCATATAACATATACTTAACAGAACTTTTTCAGTGATTAAATGCAAAAGTGTATACTAAGGGCTTATTTCAGAGGCTGGCACAAAGTTCATGTGCAATAGTCATTATCAGTATGATATTTGTATTAACTGTGGATCATAGATGGAAATTACAAATCCCATCAACAGAACCTCAGTCGTTATCCAACAGCCTCATTCTTAGTCACTGGGGCATTTCTTTCCTAAATCCCTGCAGAAGTCTAGTCTCTAACATTTATATCAAATGCTGGCAGAGATTCAGCTTCATGTCTCACCCCAGGACCCTGAAACTCTGCACCTGAATCGGCTTCACTGGATTTCCCAAAGTGGGTCACTGGCGTACGACACCGTTTACTCCCAGATAAAGAGCACTAAGCTCCCATTGCTTTTCCACCAAGGCTTTATTTTTCATTTCTTCTGTTCAATTTTTTTCCTTCTCATTCTTTAGATTTACAGATCCACAGAAGCTATTTAGGAAAGGCTTTTTAATTACAAAATAAAATAAAGCCAATGAAGCATCTTTGCCAGATGACTCTGAATATAATTTCTACTTCTGGGGCTGATCTAGGCCATCCTTATGCAAACCAACTTTGGTTTGGATCTGAGGGAGCTGCTTTCTTAGGAACTCAGAGAGTATGGTTTTCCTAAACAATGCTGATGATGCTTCGCAAGTTATCACTTCTTGGTTCTCTGGCAACAGTATCCAGCCTCCCTCCCTTCCAGAACACACAATTCCCATCACATTCCACGTCAGCTAGGAAGAGTTTCTAAAAGAAAACAAAGAAAAAGCTCCTGCTCTGAAGGGACCAAGATATCCTTTCACTCTTCCTAATTATTAAAACTCTTCAATAAACCCACTCACTGAAAAAATATGCCATTGTGTTATTACTTAATAAACAGGTAAAATTTCAGCAATACTGACAGAATCAACTATTTAAAAAAAAAAAAAACACTTTTCCAGCGCAGTAACTCAACTGGCTAATCCTCTGCTTCCAAGCACTAGGATCCTTTATGGGCTCTGGTTCAAGTCCCAGCTGCTCCACTTCCCATCCAACTCCTGCTTGCAGCCTGGGAAAGTAGCTCTTGGAAGCCCCAAAGCCTTGAAACTCTGCACCCTTGTGGAAGACTCAGAAGAAACTCCTGGCTTCAGGCTTCAGATCTGCTCAGCTCCAGCCGTTGAAGCCTCTTGGGGAGTGAACCAGTGAATGGAAGATCTTTCTGTCTCTGCTTCTCCCTATAAATCTGCCAGCACTTCACTTCTATTATGCAAATACTAAGTTGCTGAAGCATAGTTTTTACTATAGGGCAAACTCCAAAGTATAGACTAGTTATATGTAAATCAGAAATACATGGGTTAAGCTGTTTGCTACCAACTCAGAATCCCAGTTCCCACACATACATAGCTTAATTCTGAAGGTGTAGGGTTGAATCCAGCTCCTTAAATTTTGAGATTTCTCTAGGGACTAAAGGATTTGGTGAAAAGTTCACTTTTAATAAGCTGCATGCCATATGTTCAAACTCGGCCTTGCCTAATCTTTCTAATTTCACCTGTAAATACATTTTTAAGTATACTTCTCTTTTATCTAAAATAAGTTGGAAATAATTGGGTTAGATTTTTGAAAGGAAGCCAATTATTGCTCTGCAAAGTGAAGGTGGCATCAGTTTCTTTGTAACAGTGTTTTATCCACTGAGAAAATCTAAGAAAATATGCATGTGATCAGTCCTTTGAAGGCAGTTTCATGAGAAATAGAGATTTACAAAATCCTTGATTTTTTACTTTCAAGATGAAATATAGATGAAATCCTCTAGGACACTATTCCATTAATGTAATTACCCAAATATATGCATGCAAGGAAGTGCCCAGTTGATTAGAAATGACAGTGAAACAGTTGGCAGGCACAAGTAGAGATTTCCAAACTGACAAAATCAGAACTAAACAGCACACAATTGGGCTAGAATAAATCTTACAGAAGAATTCATCCATCTTCAAAAAAAATGCTAGGGCTGGCATTGTGACTTATCAGGTTAAGCCTTTGCCTACAGCGATCAGCATCCCATATGTGCACCAGTTGGAGTCCCAGCTGCTGCACTTCTGATCCAGCTCCCTGCTGGTGCACCAGGGAAAGCAGAGAAGGATGACTCAAGTGCTTGAACTCCTACACCTATGAGAGACACACAGAAGAAGCTCCTGACTCCAGGCTTCAGACGGTGCAGCTCTGGCCATTGTGACCATTTCTCTCTCTCTCTCTCTCTCTCCCTTTCACAAGCGTTTGTGTGTGTGTGTCTGTGTGTGTCTGCGTGTGTGTATAACTTTTTCTTTTTAAAGATTTTGTAAAACATTTATTTTTACTGGAAGGGCAGATTCACACAGAGAAGAAGAGACAAGATTTATTTATTTGAGGGGCAGAGTGACAAAGGCACAGAGAGCAGAGAGAGAGAGCTCTTCCATCTGCAAAAGCCAAGATTGGACCAGACCAAAGCAAGGAGATAAAAATTCCATCCAAGTCTCCCCTTTGCATGGTAGGGACCCAAATACTTGGACCATCTTCCGTTTCCCTCCTAGGCACATCAGTGCGCAGCCAGATCAGAAATATAGTAGCTGGGACTTGGATGGGTGCTCTGATATGAGACGTCAGCCTCCCATTATCTCATTGGCATTTTTAACCTGCCAATCATAATGCTGAGCTTTTTTGTATCTTCTATTGATTGCTATTTACGGCTTTTTTCTTAGCTCACTTTAAGTTGCTTTTCCTTTTTTAATGTGTCCATTTACACAAAATGAAAAATTTTTCACATATATCACAATACAGAATTAGCTTACTGATACTTCCCTCCCTGCCCACATCCCTACCCTCCTGCTCCTACCTTAATTTCCTTTTTTTTTTCTAGTTTCTAAAATAGCATACTTTCAAATAAATAAATCTTTGAAAAGGAACAAAAAGAAACTAAGATTAAAGGAGTGCATTTCTTGTGATCTAATTTACGTAACATAGAAGAACAGGGGCCAGGCGTGATAGCCTAGTGGCTAAATCCTCACCTTGCATTCATCAGGATCCCTTATGGGCGCCGGTTCATATACCAGCTGCTCCACTTCCCTTCCAGTTCCCGGCTTGTGGCCTGGGAAATCAGTTGAGGCTGGCCCGAAGCCTTGGGACCCTGCACCCATGTGGGAGACCTGGAAGAAGCTCCTGGCTCCTGGCTTCAGATAGGCACAGCTCTAGCCACTGCAGCCACTTGGGGAGTGAACCAGCAGACAGAAGATCTTTCTTTCCTTCTCTCTGTTTACCTGCCTTTCCAATAAAAATAAATAAATCTTTTAAAAAAGAAAAGGTAGAAGAACAGGTAAAATCACTGTCAGACACTGAGAGTACTGATAAAGACCCTGGATAGGAGTGTGAGGGGAGACAGTGGATGGTGCTTGTTCATGGTCTAATGCTTGTAGTGAGTGCTGGTTAGACATGTGTATTCAGTTCAGGAAAATTCATTGCCCTGACGTTTGTGGTGCTGATGGCTCACTTCGGCCACAGTGTTCTGATCACTGGCCAAACATTATTCTGAGGATTTCTGTGAGGCTGTTTTTACGTGAGATTATCATTTGAAACAGCAGACTGAGTCAAGCAGATTGCCCTCCAACACGTGAGTGAGCTGCACCCAGCCAGCTGAAGGCCTGACTTCCACCAAGCAAGAGGAGACCATCCTTGTACTTGAACTAAAGCAATGGCTCATGCCTGGATCTGCTGCTCTGCAAATTATAGTTTTGCCAATCTCCATAATCCTGAGAGCCAATTTCTTAAAATAGCACACCCACCCTGCTGGAACACACACACACACACACACACACACACTGTTGATTCTGTTTCTCTGGACACTACCTACTGATTCAATGACACATGAACTTCTCTTTATTTACATTTTACTTCCACAAAAAAAATTTTTTTTACGAAAGTACATCTGTAATGACTTTTAATGGAAGATAATATCTTTGCAGCCCAGTCCCTGAAATAAGGCATAACTTGGCATCCAATTGTGAGAATTAACAATGACTATAATTGGCTAAATCTCTGCCATAAAAAAAAGAAGCTACATTTTTCATTAGAATAATTTAGCAGTCACAGGGTTTTTTTATTACATTAAATTCAGTATATTATTCCCTGAATATCACTGTGTGTTATGAATTGTCTCCACAAAATAGCAGATGAGATCTTTTGCTTATTTCATTCTAATATTTTGTGACTAACCATTTAGCAGTAATTGCATTTTTCTATAGAATTTTAAAGTGCTTAAAAATCGCTCTCACTGTGTATCCCCTTAGCAAAATGTCTGGCATTAGACATACATTTGTTCTACATTTAGTGGATTTAATGATTACAGCATTCCCTTGACCTGCTTACAGATGTTGGAAATACACTTTTAACACAGGGGTTTGAATATGGGGTCTGCAGACCTCCAATGGTTCCAAACTTGGATGGGAAAAATTATGTCTCGGGCTGGCGCCGTGGCCTAGCAGCTAAAGTCATCTCCTTGAACATGCTGGGATCCCATATGGGCACCAGTTCTAATCCCAGCAGCCTCACTTCCCATTCAGCTCCCTGCTTGTGGCCTGGGAAAGCAGTCGAGGACGGCCCAAATCCTTGAGACCTTGCACCCGCGTGGGAGACCTGGAAGAAGCTCCAGGCTCCTGGCTTCAGATAGGCGCAGCACCGGCCATGACAGCTGCTTGGGAGGTGAATCATCAGACGGAAAATCTTCCTCTGTGTCTCTCCTCCTCTCTAAATAAATCTTTTAAAAAAAAAATACATCTCAATTTCATCAGTCTCTAAGTGTTCAACATTTCCTTCAATTGTCAGATTAATTAGCAAAGTCACAGGTGTTAACACTTAACATTACAGTTGTTATCTTGACATACTTTCTGTGTTTATTTCTACATCATTACACTGAAATTATGATAGTCAATAAACCCACAACAGTAACATGCACCTTGGGGAATTAAGAAACTCATATTTTATTACATCATAAGTTTTAGGTTTATTGCAACAGCATTTCAACATAATTATCTCCTTTATAATACTGTGTATTATAATTTAGACATCTAAAAGATTATTTTGAGAAGCGATGTGTAGTCTTCCTCAGGTTGCCAAACAGGTTCATACCATGTATCTTTATATAGGCGCCTGTGTGCACCCAGAAAAAAAATACATTCCTATGCAAAGTATTGACCTGAGGACACACTTGCCCCAACCCTGGAAGAGCTGCAGATAGAGGGACAGAGAGCAGGAGCTAGTGCAGTATTTAACAGGAAAAATTGAATTTTATAATTACATGGGCAATCTGGACATTTCAGCATTTGGCCGTGTTCTCAATTAGCTGCTTACGTTCCAAAGCAATGGCTTTGTTATCTGCACTACCGACACCTATCACAAACCTCCTATATAAAAGTAGTTTAATAAGACTAGAGAACCGAGCCCGGCACTGTAGATAAAGTCCTCACCTTGCATTCACCAGGATCCCATATGGGTGCCAGTTTGTATCCTGGCTGCTCCACTTCCCTTCCAGCTCCATGCTTATGGCCTGGGAAAGCAGTCAAGGATGGCCCAAAGCCTTGGGACCCTGCACCCGCGTGGGAGACCCAGAAGAAGCCCCTGGGAGAAGCTCCTGACGTCAGATCAGTTCAGCTCTCGCCATTGCAGCCACTCGGGAGTGAACAAGAGGATGGAAGATCTTTGTCTCTCCTCTTTGTAAATCTGACTTTCTATAAAAATAAATAAAATCGTTTTTAAAAAAGACTAGGAAACTGTATCATGAAAAATAAGAATTTGAAAATAAGAAAGTGGTTTAATAAGAGTTTATTGAATTCCCAAAAGGACAAACATCATATGTTCTAGTATAGGGCAACATTCATGCAAAATACAAAACAGATATATAGGTAAGCATGAATATATATATATATATGTGTGTATATATATATATATTATATATATACACACACATATTCTCATAGATGAACTGCATAATGGGAACTAGCATATCGGGAAGTGAAGATATGTTGCAATATGCATCTCTATTCTTGAATAAAAGGAGGACTCCCAGTAAAACTGTTAAAATATACCTTCACAATAGGATACTAGATTTTCTGCCATTGCCTATACATACAATGCCGTGATACACTTAAATAAAAGAATGTTGGACTTGTGACTGTTGCTAAAGGGCTATAATATAATAATAAAGGGGAAAACAGTGAGGGAGAAAAGGGTGAGGGTGGAAAGGGAGGCAGAGAGGGAAATCCTTATACCTATAAAACCTTATCTTCAAAAATAATTTTTCTGTTTATCTAATAAATATATAAATGGTAGAAATTATAGGAGTCATTCTTAGCATAAATAAAGGTTTTTATCAGTTACACCAGCCTTTATCATCATCTCATTATTGCTGCCAGTAAATATTAAGGCTTTAAGCCTAATTTAGAAATGAAAAGGCATTTTTCCAATCTTATCATTTCTGAGTAACAATGTATTTTCATAACACATTTTTACAATACAACACATATTACTAGAAAAATATCCAACTGTCTTCTTACATCAAATGGCATTTACTTTTCATCTTTGTAATTTCCTCCACAAGAATTTCTGAGTTCAAGGGCACTGGATAACATAAGGAACTGCCAATTTCATTTTAACTCAAAATTAAATATTTATAACAGATTGCAAAAGCAAATTCCTGTTTATGTTTTCTTACTATTTTCTCTTCAAAATATTTATTGTTGTATTTTAAATGACACATCTTATCCTTTGCAAATGATTATATCAACTTAATTAAATGGTCACCTCAGGGTCCAGTCTTCTATACTTAAGACATTTGGTAAAGAAAGGATTTTGAATACAGAAAGCCAAAGCAACTAGACACCTGAAAGATGCCTGCACACAATATTTATTTTATTTCTTATAATGATTACATGGTTGATCAGGGTGGGAAGAATCAAGGTTTAGGGAGAACTGGGTGAACTCATTGCTTCCAATTTTGCTATTTCTTGTTGTTTCTGGGGGAAGTGGAGAGACAAAGGGGGAAACAACTCGCCACTTTCCACATGTCCTCGTATCCAGGGATGAGGAACCACCACCGCGTGTCAACCCAGAGTCTCAATGTATACATATTTTGAGCGTTCTGCCCAAGTGATTTGAATAGTTCCGAAATGCTGCCGATTTCACCGATCCAAGGGTGATGTCACCCTCCCAATTTTCATTGGCTGACATAGTATGCCTCAAGTCTCTATTCAACCAAGATTTTTTGCTGCCATTGTTTGGGATACTTGTCCAGTTTGTTCTGCTCTTCTTCGAGTGCAGCACCAAATTAGGTGTCATATTGTCTTTACAACGGGGCCTGTGTTCACTGCACCACCTTTTCCACTAAGTAGGACGTGTTCTGGATCCCCCACCCCTGGGGCTCACAAACCCGGCACCCACCTAGTAGGTGGGCCCCAGGAACCTGGGCAGGAGACCGAAGCCCCGCCAGATCCCCTATCCCTGGGGCTCATAGCCCCGACACCCAGCTAGTTGGCAGGCCCCAGGACCCTGGGCTTACACACAATTTAATTTTTTAAAATATTATTTATCCTTTATTTAATCTCAGAATTTTTGCTTAACAAACACATGTGAATGAAATGATTGAAATTTCTCTGTAACTATCTCTAATTTTCCCCCTTTTTACTCTTTCAAGTTTTGCTTTCCCAAACATGTTGCTTTTTAATAGAAACTCAAAATTGTAGGTACTATGTAGTTTATGTGTGCTTTATAATCATGAATTGTATATTACCAGGAGTGTTAGTCTTACTGAAATTTTTTTCTTCACCCACATTGTGCTTTTGAGGTTTATTGAAACAGAGGACTATAGATTAAGTTCTTTCTGTTCAGCTTCTCCAAAGGGGTGGAGGCAGACATTGCCAGTCAGCTACCAGTAACAAGTGCTCATTTCTTTAACTAAAAGAAACAAAGTAGACTGCAAAATCAGAGAATTGTTTTTCAGACCTCTTGTAGGGAGAGTAGCTAGCTATCTATGGCACAGTGTTAGTTAATGAGATAGAAGCAACGTCTTCCAGGCGTCACACTCAGGAAGTTGCTCCTCCTCATTTCTTTCTTCTTTATTTGCTGTTTGTTTTCACTGCCCAGAGTGAGGATGTAGTTCGAGGTGGCAGTGCAGCCATACTGTAATAATTGTAGAGGGGAAAGTTACCTGCCAGATGGAGCAGCGAGGGGTGTGACGGAGTGTGGATTCCTGCAGGCCTTGCAGAGCTACCCTGACAAGCATGCCTGCCTTTGGACTTCCTCTTAAGTGACAAGAGCAGAATTCACCTTTAGACTAAGGTGTAGTAGTTATAACACTCAGTCTTATCAATCCCTCAATGATAGATCCAACCCATGGCTATGCCATAGTTTGCATATCCAGTCGGTTGTCTGCTCCTTTATAGTCACAGCCAGTACAGTGAACATCCTTGCACAGTAAATTACTTTTGCATGTATCTGAGATTCTGTAAGTGGGGTTGCAAGTTCACCAGGTCAGATTACCATTGAACTCTGGAAAACATTTTTAACCACTTTGAACAGAGGAGCTTTTTTCCACTCCTATAAACAGCGCGTGAGTTCTTGCTTGTGTGCGTTGTCATCTTTGATAATGTTAAAACCTACCAGTGAAAGTCCTATAAGTCTGGTGGAGTGAAATCTCATTAATCTTCACTCAAAATGCACTCATTCCTAGTGAAGTGGATTGCTTTTTCTTTGTATTAGAGTTGTTTTTTATTATTGTATTTTTTACTATTTTTAAGTTAATTGATGGATTATAATCATATCAATATATGAGGGAGCTTCAAAAAGCATATGGAAATGTGCATTATGAAAAAATGCATAAAACTCTGGTTTTGCACCAAAGTAAACTTACCTTTTAATTTGCTATTTTCACAGACTTTTTGGAAATACCCTAGTATGAGTAGGTCCAGATATTGAAAAAAAAAATTCAATTCAATAATGGCTGCTTTTTTTTAGTACTATATGCCATAAGTGTTCATCTTCTTGAAAATTCTGAAATATTGTAAGATAAGAATTATCATTACTGGTTTAGCTTTGCTAATTTATCTTTGCTATTAAGCCATAGGTATTATTATGAGATTTGTGTAGACAATGGGAAGTTATGCCTTGTCTGAAGTTCTACAAGTAGAAAGTAGTAAAGTAAAGATTTCACACGTGAGTCCACTGACTCCAAAGCCTATACATTTAATTATAGAATACTCATCAGATAGGATTTTTCTTTTTGGCATTGACTGTGTGCAACAAAGTATTAGTTGCTGTAGAGAAGGAAACAAATAAAAGTGAAACAAACCATTTTTAAATGATGAAGTAATATTAAAAGCCTATATTTAATACTGATTTTCAAATATGGAATTGAAAATTAGGCATTTAAGAAAGAAATCCTTGTCATGGGAAATATGAAATAAGTAGAAATTCATAAAAAGGTTGAATATCACCAGAGAAATGTCCTATAATTGCTACTTGGACACAATTTTAATTTTAGTAGGTTAAGTGAATACAAGTGATCCATCTTAGTTTTACAGAAGCAGGTGCTGCTTTTGCTCATGAAAGTCTCCTTACAGAATTAATTGAAATTGGCTTGGCTCTGAGTACTCTCAGTTGATTTGGGAACTGACTCAAGAGTCACGAAAAAGGAATAATCCTAAACCTCTGAGTATCTAGTTTTCTAAAGGAAGCCATAGGGATTGATGGACTGTTTGATTTAGCATCTTCGTTAATGACCTGAAAGAGGGAGCAAATAGCTTCTTAATGAAATTCACAAATGGTAATATATGAGCATTGCAAACATGATAAAGATTGCTAAATTATCAAAGGAAACCTACACAACCTAAAATACAACATGGAAAATTTATCATTGAAAGCAAAATATATGGTAAGTGGGATTGGGGAAAGGTTGATAAGAAAAAGTAATTTCTGTGATGTCATCTACTAAGAGACTTCCAAAACATTGTTTAGAAAGAAACTAGGAATTCAAGTGAAAATCAACTCAAACTTAGCTTATAATGTGAAATGCCAGCCAAAAAGAACTTTGCCAGCTTGTTGTTCTATTGTAGAGTTGATTTTGGAGTCAGACAGATCTGAAATTCAAACCTAGGCCCTCTACTCAATCCAGTTTTTTTCACCTCCAAAATGAGAATACCCTCCTCACAGTGGTTGCTTTGGGATGAAATGAGACAGTGTATGCTAAAAGCAACAGAAATGAAGTTTGGCATAACCAGAAGTCCAGAAAATCTTGGCTACATCTCCTCTTTAATACAGCCTTACCTTGAAATTGGTTTCTGGATTCAAGATTGAGCAAAAAATGCAACAGTAAAATGAGAAAAGCTCCAAAAAGAGGTACAGAAAGAATTTAATCCAGTTCACTAATTCCAGAAATACAGCTGAAGCATGCAAGCCTAAAAGTAGAGAATGAATATTCAACATGAACAAGATGTAAGTAAGAGTAATGGGGTAAAATTAAGAAAAGAAAAGCCTAAGCTTTAGATCGGGAGAAATTTTTTCCCTGACACTTCAATTAGATACTAGCAGAACATTCGCACAAGGGGAATAGTGAGTGAATCATTTCTTAAAGTATTTCAAATTAACTGGGAAATGGTTCCAAAAGTTTATCATTGGGAAGAAAAAAAGCCTACTTTTGGGCTCTAATGACTTTGTAATAATTCTCTCACCACCGTGTTCAAAATTGTCCAAGAGATTCTAAAGCCGTAATAGAATAATTGACCATTTTCCTCAAAGGCTCACTAAAAATCCATAAGTCATTGAATAAAATTTCACAGATTTAAATCTCCTTTCCCCTCATAAATTATTCCTAAACAGTATACTATAATACATGATGGTATCTGATTTTTCACACAATTACATATGCCATTATCTGACGTGTAATTCATACAGATTTCAAGAAGTTCTGCAGAATGAATCTTTTCAGAAACTGTAGCTCCTAAACAAGTGTAATGTTCTCTTCACTGAAAAAAACTATGCCTGAGTCGAGGGTGAAAGGTTTCTGGTCAAGTACAGCTAGATGATGAGCAGATTACCAGTCAGAGCCACAGGAAACCTCCAAGGGAGAAGCGGACATCTGATTCATTCGCCACCAAAACACACACGCTGGTATTGTCCACAGTGTGTCTCTGAGTGAAACTTTGGCAGTTTAACAACAACCAACAAAAACTATTTGCATTCTGTTAATAAAGACACTCATTAAAGGGATAAATGCATATAAATATACACTGTCCAATGAACTATGAATAAATGTGAAATGGTTAAAAGGATGACTTGAAGATAAGACTAAGGATAGAGCTATTGAGTTAGAATAGTCAAAGAATGTCATTTTAATAGATGATGTTTAGGAAAATCGTATTCCAGGTAGAGGGAAAAAGCAGATCCAAAGGCTTTACTCTATTTCAGGAAGAGCAAGGAAGCCAAGATAGCTAGAATGGAGCAATCAGAAACTTGTAGGTATTTGTTTTTCTTTTAAGATGTATTCACTTCTATTTAAAAGGCAGATTTACAAACAGGAGAGACAGAAAGATCTTTCATCTGTTGGTTCACTCCCCAAATGGCCACAAAGGCCAGAGCTGAGCTCATCTGAAACCAGGAACCTTAAAGCTTCTCCCATATCTCCCATGGGTACAAGTCCCAAGGACTTAGGCCATCCTTTGCTGCATTCCCAGGCTATAAGCAGAGATCTGGATAAGAAGTAAAATAACCAGGACTTGAACCTGTGCCCATAGGGGATGCTGGCACTTACAAGTGGAGGATTAGCTTACTGAGCCACCACACCAGCCTGCTTGTGGGTATTTGTAGGTGGAGATAATGAATGTGGTAAGATTAATAATCAGCAATGAAAAACCAATGACAAATACTATGAGTTCCAGTGTTGTAGAACAACATGATAGGCTGCTGCTTGCCTTGCCAGTAGGCTCAGCCTCCGCCTGAGGCACCAGTTCCAGTACCAGTGGTTCCACTTCTGATCCAGTTCCCTACTGAAGGCCTGGAAAGGCAGTGGAGTATGGGTCAAATCCTTGGAACCCTGCACTCATGTGAAAAATTCAGAAGAAGCTCCTGGCTTCCAGCTTGAGGTTAGCTCAGCTCTAACCATGGCAGCCACTTGGGGAGTGAACCAGCAGATGGAAGATCTCTCTCTATCTCTCCATCTCTCTCTGTAACTCTGCTCTCAAACAGAAAAATCTTTTTTAAAAATTAATCCATTGAGGGCCCGGCGGCATGGCCTAGCAGCTAAAGTCCTCGCCTTGAAAGCCCCGGGATCCCATATGGGCGCCAGTTCTAATCCCGGCAGCTCCACTTCCCAGCCAGCTCCCTGCTTGTGGCCTGGGAAAGCAGTTGAGGATGGCCCAAAGCTTTGGGACACTGCACCCGCGTGGGAGACCCGGAAGAGGTTCCTGGTTCCCGGCATCGGATCGGCGTGCACCGGCCCGTTGCGGCTCACTTGGGGAGTGAATCATCGGACGGAAGATCTTCCTCTGTGTCTCTCCTCCTCTGTATATATCTGGCTGTAATAAAATGAATAAATCTTTTTAAAAAATTAATCCATAGAGTATTGTTGAGAAAAGATAAAAGATACATATGAAAGATAACAAAGATCTATAAACTTTTTGATAGACCTAGAGGACATAAAATGATCTGTAGTGTTGAATGTCTCCTCTAAGCATTAGACACTGAGCACACAGCTGGTAATAATAAGATAAAAAAGATAATCTTAAGAGCTTCCTGTTTACTGGACAAATCATATCTGTGAATCAGTGATCCCAGCACATCATTAGCTACTACATGGATAAGTAAATTTAGTTTAACTAGTTTTGGTGGCTATTTTATTAACAGTAATGATTATTGTTATTATTATTAAGCTTTACTATATAAGCAGTTTGTTAAACTACTCACATCATACTATGTATGATCATGAAAATTAAATTCAGTCATCTACTATCATTCTTACTTTAAAATTAGGCTGACACTTGGGAAACTTAAGTGATTAATCCAAAGTCTTCTAGTTAGTAAGAAGTAGAACTGTGATTGGAACCCAAATATTCTGGTTCTAGATAACAATAATGATGGAAGAAAGGAAT
Organism: Ochotona princeps; assembly: GCF_030435755.1. Taxonomy (NCBI): domain Eukaryota; kingdom Metazoa; phylum Chordata; class Mammalia; order Lagomorpha; family Ochotonidae; genus Ochotona; species Ochotona princeps. The sequence goes on from NC_080847.1 coordinate 20,908,471, forward strand.
ATGTATATATATATAAAGACAGAGGAAGAGGTGTTGAAAGAGAAATAACAAAACAAATACCACGGGGGGTTCTTGGAAGTTCATGGACATATACACCCCTAACCAGGCAGCATCACTTGGATTAAGACCATAATGGTTTTCCTTGAAAACTGCATATATTCCCTACCTTGTAAAAACCTAAGGGAGTTTTCTTGATCCATTAATTTTTTTAATCCAATCTTATTTATTATCCTTAAGCCTTATTTTTGATTGGACTCTGATTTAGAAGTTGACACTCTCAGGGAAGACAGCCTATGTCTCTTGGCAATCTGTTCCTGTTGTTTTTCTTTGGCCTCCTTCATTCTCTTGGCCAGAAGTATTGCATATTCTGCAGCCTCTTATACTTAGTATGCTGTTTCTTCAGGGCAATACACAGGCGTTTGTGTTGGAGGACTTGTGGAGTAACCAAGACGCTGAATCTTAAGTGCTTTGATCTTAGGTTTCCTACCTTCTTTGTTTGGGGGCTTTCTTACAACACACTGTACATTATCTTCTTTAGAGAGATTGAAGTTTACAGATTCTGCTGGCTCTGTTAGGACCCACGTGACGAGGGACCATGGTATCAGCCAATCCAGGAATATCCTTCTCTCCTTTTTCTACAATAACCAAGTTGAAAACACTCGGGCTGGCATCAACAATGTAACCCCGAACTAGTTTGTGCTTGCTTTCTCCAGTGCTCCTTTATCTGTAACAAGAATGTCCCTGGTTCAGCAGCAGGTGAACCCAGTCATAGGACAAGATGCCTTGTTTCATGGGAAAGGCTTGTTTGTCATTTCCACCACTGATACAGATCAAAGTCATTCCACTCTTCACCCAGAGCATCAGCAGCAGCTTCTGTGGCCGTATGCTTCTCATAGAAAGCTCATAGTTTATGCTCATCATCACTTCAATGAGTTTTTGGCCGACAATGGCTGGGAAAGAGATATCCAGTTTCATTTTAAAACAGCTCATCCCCCTGCAAGGCACCATGGCATAGAGCTTGATCTATTTAATTTATTGTGTGCCCTGTTATCCCTGTTTCTGTGACTCAATTTATTTTTAAATTGCTTATTTGCAAAACAGAGAGAGGGGGTTCTTTCATCCACTGGTTCACTCCCCAAATGGCCACAACAACCAAGTCTGGGTGAGGCCAAAACCAGGAGCCAGGAGCTCTACCTGAGTCTCCCACGGGGGTGGCAGGGACTCAAGTATTTACGCCAGCCTCCACTGCCTCCCGATACATTAGCAGAATGCTGGATTGCAATCAGTCTTAAATCAGAAATCTGATGTGGAATGCTGGCATTGCAAGTGGCAACTAAACCTGCTGTACCACAATGCAGCCCTGTGACTCAACTTACTAATTGCATCAAATATTACATTAGCTAAGTGATACACTAATTAGCACCATTTTGTTTACCAGATGATGACAGGGTAGAATGAAGTTTTCTTTCCTTGAGGCCCATTATTGAAATGATTATTCCCCAGAAGGTGATGTGGAAAACAGGAATGAGATCCACAGCAGTACCTGTGGCCTTTAGCAAGGAGGATGGCCTACCCCAAATTATTCCATCTGGCAGAACGACACCTGCTGGAGTTCACACATGAACGGCAATGATTTGCATGCAAATAGAGGCCTACATGCTTTCTTGGAGCTAAGAGCTATATTTCAGCATTTCACTTTGGAATTAGCCAGTGGACAGGACAACGCAGCTTTGTGGATATGCCAGCTAAAACCCTTCTAAATACCAAGCTCTGTGTTTCACAGCAAGGCTGCTTATTGAACCAGTTCTTAGAAGCTTCAAAGATACCTCTGCTGAAATACTGCCAGCACCAAGCTCTGATTTTGACATTGATGTTGTCAGTTCATATTAAGCAGTGGTCTTAATGAATGCTGGCAGACTTCGTCTGAAGTATGATCACCCCTATTCTTGTGACTAAGTAGCAAATCTCTGGAAATGAATGAAACTCAGATCTGAGGAAGCACTTGCTGTCATCTTCCTTCATTTCTCTTGCTCACCTTCATCATTCCCTATTTCCTGGAAGATAGAGGGCAAGCTCCTTGGCTAGCCTTTAGGAAGCTCCACAATCTGGCCCAATTTACCTTTCTGCTCTCAGACTGTCTCACTCATTTGTATTCCAGAAAGCCAAAAGTAGAACCGTGTGCCCTTCCATAGGAGATGGGAGGAAGCTTTCCTTTCTACCTCCATGGCCACTGCCTGGGAATGATCATTTTCACAATCTCTGGATGGTAAAACTCCCTGTTTGTTCAAACAAAAATCCTGTCTCCATCTCCAGAACCTCATCTAAATCTTTGCTGTTAGTGCATAATAAAACAGCAAGACATACAAGCACACAGAATTGCCTGCTGAATCTTAACTATCCAGGTCTTAACACAACATTTGTCATGCAGTCTACACTCCACCCTTCTTTTGTTGAATTTAACTAAAGGCTTCTCTGCAAGTCCATGGTGTAGGAAGTATTTAGGAGTTTAAAACAAGCGACAACATCATGTTAGCAATTCGGAGATTAGTACTGAATGTTTTATAATGTTTATTTTTGCTCATGAAAGATGCACTGATCTTAGAAAAACGAAAGAAAAGCTTTATGAAGGATACAAAAAATTCTAACTAGAAAACCTGCTTTCAACATTATGTGCCAATGCACATCTACGTCCATATCTACATCTATATAAATATGTATATACATATTACATATATAGCTTTTATAATTCAAAAGAGGAATTCAAAGGAGCTTTGATAGTTAGGGCTGTTTTTTTTTTCCTAAAGAAATTTATTTTGAATAGTAGGAATGAGTTATCCTTTGTAGACAAAGATGAGACAATGGAGAAATAAGTATTCCCTCCTGATGAAATGAGATAGTAAGGCTTGCTGGAATCCGTTTAGCACAATCAGTTGTTCTATTATCTCCCAATTATGAAGTGGAGAAATGAGATATTTAATCAGAACATATTTTAGAAAGTTGTAACATATTTGCCTATTTCCCTAAGGCCTGTAATGAAGAGCTCTTAATATTTCATTTTCATCATTACCCAAAGAGAAGACTTATGATAAAAACTCTCCTTAGGGCCCTAATCCCAGAACCAAGGAGAATGTGAGCATCTCTAGGTCATTCCAGCCGTGACCCAACAGTCAGAGAAAGCAGAGGAGCGCTCAGGGTCAAAGCCCTGGGTTGGCTTTCTAGCCCATTTCTAGCCTCTGTCTTTGGAAACAGTTTCTGCCCCTAAACCATAGAAAGACATATGGCAATTAGAATCTCTCCTGTGGTTAGAAGGTTATGGAAATTAACCACTCCTATCTGCAGAATAAAATGAACACCAAATCCCTCTACGAGTCAAGACCAAGGACTACAAGCTCTCCAATATGTGTAGCTTTACAACCCTTGAGAGGAAAGTGGCCAGGAGGAAACAGGCATGGGATGCGAAGAGCAAAGATGAGTTTTAGTAGAATGTCTTTAAGATTTTTGTAAGCTAAAATATTATCTGATTCATACTGCTGAACAATAATATTCACTGGAGCAGAGATATAATTACTGAGCCAGAGAACATCAAATACCAAAATTCTCTTTATGATTTGATTACTACTTTTGGCTGACAAAAATCTCATATTTTTTAATTAGAAAGATTTTTTTGGTTTTTTGTTTTGGTTTTTTGCTTTGTTTTGTTTTGTTTTCGTTTGAGTGGGACTGAGAAATCTCCCATCTATCCAGTTTACTTCTCAAATGCTTGCAACAGCTGGAACTGGACCAAGCCAAAATCAGAAGCACATGACACAATCTGGGTCTCCCATATGGATGTTAGGGTCCCATTAATTTGAGCCATCACCGACTACCCCGCAGAGTATATGCAGGAACCTGGAATTATGTATAGGGCTATGATTCAAATCTAGTAAGTCAAATATGAAATGTAGGCATTCTGAGCAGTTCATCTCAACTTGTATGCCAAATAGCCACTCCTAAATCCTTGTATTTTGTGAGAAGTTAGACTTATACTTAAAGGTTATAATGAAGTGTGCTCTGTTCCTATTTGAAATGAAAACCACAAAGCTGAGAATTGTGAATAATTACCGATTACACCAATATATGATTTCTCTCTGAACAAAGTCATAGATTTGGCTCTTTTCTTATGCATCCCACAAAACAGGTTCAGGTTAAGAACTAATAATGCACAAAATAGTAAATAAACCTTTATATATTTGATAAGGGACGAGTGGGTGCAACCCCCAGGGATGCCTGAGCCAAACCAGGCAGTGCTGGCTGCCTCTCATGTCCAGTGTGGTCTGTTTTGGCGTGTCTGATAAGAACAAGTGACAAAAAGCAGATGGCATGATCACTGTGATGGAAAATGAGAAATGAAAAACAACCAGGTCCCAGCAGCCCCTGACACGATGGCCCTGGCTAGCCAAATTTCAGCCATTCCTGAGCATCAATGGGAAGACAGCTTCAATTCATGGGGTGCTTTCAACCTGCTCTTTCTTTTTATGCATGTGTCATATGAAAAGAGTGCTTGTATACAGAATGACTGATATATTTATCCACATTTAACTGTCATCTGTAGGGAAGAATTAGTAAAATGGAAATATGGAAAGGAGAATTATTTGGAAAGGCAAGCTGTATGGCAGAAGAAAGCAAAGCCTGTTCAGTTTGTTAAAAGTCAGTGTGTGTGTGTGTGTGTGTGTGTGTGTGTGTGTGTGTGTACGTTCATACTCTAAATCATAATGGCTACAAAGACACATTGAATCTATTACTGAAAAGAGTCTAATGTAACAGATGATGCATCTTTCTCAGAGCCCATGGATAGACTAAGGACTTTGGAAGCTGAGCAGAGGAAAATGAAAATGAGTGCTCATTCTCACATGGGCCTCAGAAGTCTCTTTTTCCAGCTCTCTTGCTCTCGCTGTCTCTCTCTCCCACCTTCCCTGCTTCCTTCTCTGCCTTATTCAATGTGCTTTCAGAAAGGAGTTCTGATTCCATCCATCCTGCCACTGCCCCGTGCGCCCTAACGGGAAAATCTCTAAATCTCCCTCTTTGCCCCTTAATTCCATACTGGCAAGATCCTGATTCAGACAACCCCAACTGGATAAATATGAGGAAACAGAACAAATTAAATCATTTTTAAAACATTTATTCATTTGCAAGACATTATAAGAGAGATTCAAATGCCAGACTCTTTTCTTTCCAAATGCCCACAGCAGCCAGGGCCAGGCCAAACTAAAACTTTTCCTTCCAGGTCTTCCATGTATGTAGTAAAAACCAAAGCACTTGAACCATCACTGCTGCCTCCCTGTGTTGTTTACAGTACGCTAGCTGGGAAACATGGGGCATGGAGACTAGAACCATTCACTGCACTATGGCACACATTTGTCCCAAGCAGCACCACAATTCTCATTCCCCAATGCTTTTTTAAATACTGAATGCCTCTTATAAAGTAATGGTCATTTGAAAAATGTCTAGAGATCAGATAATTCTATCATACCAATATTAATTCCCTGATTTTAAGCATTGCATTATATTTACATTAAAGGAAGTCTTGATTTTTCAAAACCAGACACTGAAGTATTTAGGGTTAAAGAGATACCATACCTATAATTATTTTCAGTGCTCCCAAAGAAAAAACACATGAGGATACTTCATAAAGGTTATGGAAAGATGGAATAAAGAAAAAAATCATAATTTGAGATCTAGGCATACTTTTTCCATGATATCTATTTCCCATGAACTTTGTGATGTATTGCTATATAGATAGAATAATAATTTAACATTTGGAATATCTAAATGCATATCTGGAATTCTTTGTGCTTTTCTTCTAACTTTCCTATCATTTTTTTTAGTTAGAAGGGGGCTATTTTTCTTACAAAGGAACAACTTTTGAAAGTATTTTATTAGAAAAGCAAAGTGAGAGAACTGGATCAGAAGCACAGCAGCCAGGGCATGAGCTAACACCCCTATATAGGATGTCAGTGTTGCAAGCAGCAGCTTAACACACGGTGCCACAATACCAACCCTGAAACTTAGAATTCTTAATTTTTATCACAGTGGAGATTCCACTGGGAAGAATAACTGAGATGTAAAAAATTATTCCCTGACACAACTAAAACCAAACATACCATTAAGTAAACCATACAACCAATGCTACATTCTAGAAATTTAGTCCAATTTTTTCAATACCATTTTGATGTAAAATTCTTCTCTTCTAGTCACCCCATCAGATTCCCTGGTGCTCACAAGGAGATTCAGAGGCAAATAGTAAGACAGGAACTTAGAGGAGAGGCACCCTTCACCCAATATCATCTTATATAAAGAAGAGAATTGGCCAAAGGAGATGCGGAAGAGCTTGGAAAAGCAAGAATACCCCAAAATACAAAGACTGTGGGGCCTACCATTCAGGTTGGGGATGAAGGGAGGGAGACTGTAAGTTATAAAGTAATTAAAACTGGAAACTCAAACAGAAGCCTTATATACCTTTCAAATGGTTTCAGATTTTATAATGAAGACTATAGGATTTTTTAGGCAAAGAAAATAACATAAAAATTTCTTTTTATGATTTTAATTTTGTTACTGATAGAACTATTGATTTGAGAAGGGCAGGAATGGAGCCTGAGACCATTTAGCTGAAAATGAGATAATCAACTTCACCACAGCATCAAGGTCATACAGACCAGTAGCATTAAAGAATCTTACATCCCTCCTGTGTTCTGGAACCCAACTCTTTAAAATAAAATGGAAACACTTACATACCTCATAGCAGGTGGATGGCAAAGCTAGGTGCTCACACCCTAAACTCATTTATAACAATCACTCTTGGCCCAGCTTCTATGGTTATGTTTTCTCTGTTCTTGCTCTAAATCCCACATCTGATTCTGAGTTGATCAGATATTCTTTTACAAGCTCATCCTCCCTCCAAAAAAAAAGTTAATAAAATGAGACTGTCATACTGAAGCCAAAATCATATTGCTGAAAGCCACACAAAATGAGTTGAATCAGAGAATTAAAATAGGCTACTCAATGAAAGCTCCAACTTCATTAGGTTTCACAGAAAAATCCAGAAATACCTCTATGCAGACCATTCACACATCACAAATGCTGAAGCACCCTCCTGTCAACTCTTAATGATGCTTGTTAAGAACTCACTTCTAGTGAACTCTTAATGATACTTCAAGACTCAAATCAAGGGCCCGGTGCAGTAGCCTAGTTGCTAAAGTCCCCGCCTTATGTCTACCAGAATCCTATACTGGCACCAGTTCATATCCCGGCTGCTCCGCTTGCCTTCCCCCCCTCAGACCCCCCTGCTTATGGCCTGGGAAAGCTTGGGACCCTGAACCAGCATGGGAGACCTGGAAGAAGGTCCTGGCTCCTGGATTCAGATCAGCTCAACTCAGCTCCAGCAACTACTTGGGGAGTGAACCAGCACATGGGAGATCCTTTTCTCTGTCTGTCCTTCTCTCTATAAATCTGACTTTCCAATAAAAATGAATAAAATCTTTTTTAAAAATCAAGTTGCTGGTGTCATGGCATAGTAAGTTAAGCCCCGGCCTCTGATGCCAACTTCCCATATGGGCACTAGTTTGAGTTCCAGCTATTCCACTTCTGATACAGCTCTCTACTAATGTGCTTAGGAAAACAGAAGATGGCTCAAGTCCTTGGGCCTTTGCACCCACCTAGGAGACCTGAAAGAAGTCCCCTGGCTCTTGGCTTCCAACAGGGCCAGCTCTGGCCATTATGGGTATTTGGAAAGTAAACCAGCAAATGGAAGACTCTCTCTGTGTCTCTCCTCTATGTGTAACTCTGACTTTCAAATAAAAATCAATAACTCTTGAAAAAAAAAACACAGAAAGACCAAAATCAAAAAGTACCTGTTTGGTAACACTTCTTTGTGCCCTAGGAAAGGTGAGTCAATCCCTCCTGCCTTCTTAGAATAATTTGAGTTTGCTCAGACCCCATGTTTTCAAGATTTTAGGGTAATGTTAATCATATCACTTCCTAGCTGTAAAAAAAAAGAAATTTTTTAAAAATATAGAATTTACCTTCTATTGTTGTTACATGAAATAATCACTAACAAGAACTAGCAAAAGGAAACAAGAGCTGCTGGTTGTAGAGGCTTGCCTTGGCATCGCTTGTCACCTTCCCCGTTCAGGTAGGAGCTTTGCTGGTGAAACAGACTGTCATAAAGACCCAGTAATCCCCGCTGTCTGGAAGCAGTTCCATACATTCATGTAGGAGCACCCTACATTCTTATTGGATGCATAAATGAATGAGTATAAGCAGAATAGCTCACGATCTGTGTCCACTGCCATAAATAAAGTAAAGCCATGCTTCTTGGCAGATTCCAGATGATGAAGCGCTCAGGATGGTTCCCTGAGCCGGAGGTTCAGCCCCATTTGGGCAGCCTGCTGAGCAGTTGCTGCACACTGACTCTCTCAGACTGCTGTTCCTCCCCACCACTGGCTTAATCACCAGTACTGACTTCTTTCCTGCTTCTTGGGGAGTAACAGGTTTCTGATACTGAAAGAATGAATGCCTGTGATCCCGTCCTTCTCATTTGGGCAGTCTCCTATTATTGGCAGTTCTCCCCTGGCTCTAACAAGTGGCTTCCGCTTCATCACAAAGCATTCTGCGTTTCCATCTCCCTCTGTCCCAGTGTGGAGTGGAACAGAGTAAACTCCCTGCCTGCCCACATTGTACTGACACTGAAAGAGACACAATCATCAGGCAGAAAGGGAAGACAGCTTTCGAATCAGAACAAATTTATACCAGCTCAATGCTCTGGCCTCCATGACTGAGTTCCTCTTTTCATGGGAAAGCAGAACTCACTCTCTTCATTTGTGTGAGAAGTAGAGAGAGGTGAGGAAGGATGGGATAGAATTTGAAATATAAAGCAGTCTCTTACAGAGGAGGCAGAAAGTGAACAAAAATGTTGTACAGGTTGAGCACCCCTACTGAGCACTGCAAATCCAAAATGTGAAACATTATGAACATCAACATCATGTCAGACATGGAAAATTCTACACCTGACCTCACATGATTGGTCACAGTACAAATACTAGTAACTAAAAATGTTGTACAGGAGTCAGCATCGTTGCGCAGTAGGTTAAGCTGATATTAGGATTACATCATCCCCTATTGGGGTGCCGGTTTGAGCCCTGGCTGCACCACTTTCAATCCATTCCCTGGTAACACATCTGGAGAAGCAGTAGAAGATGATCCAAGTGCCTGGGCCCCTGCTACCCATATGGGAGACCTTGATAGAGTTCTTGGCTCCTGACTGCGGTTTGACTCAGCTCTGGTTGTTGTGATCATTTGGGTAATGAGCCAATGAATGAAAGATTCTCTGACTATATTTCTCTCTCTCACTCACTCTTGCTCTCACTCTTGTCCTCTCTTTCTCTCTTCTTCCTCCTCTGCATTCTGTCCTTCTAATAAATAATCTTCTTAAGAGTGTGTATATATATATGATGAGATGAATGTGCAAGTGAGTTTCCACCAAGCTCCTTAAAATTGTGAATATTGTATAGCACCTGCCTAGATGGTCACTTACAACCTGAATATAAATGGCAGTTTCATAGGATGTCACCTGAAACCACTAAAAATTTAGCACTCCTGAAAGGCATTGTGTGTGTGCTTTGTTGATTTCTGCCAAGCATTGTACTCCTATTCTCCCAAGCCAAAGACAAGTCCATATGCTTGAATTTCAAGAAGTTCATAGAATATTTAATTAAAATATATTTTGGTATAAAAATTGTAAATGCATGCATACAGGGGATTTTCCAAAAGTGCATATTATGGAAAAACTATGTGTGGATTTTTAAATTTTTTGCATCAAAATAAACCTATCTGTTAATTCAGTTCATATTTTCCAGCCATAAATTATTATTAAGATAATGAAGAGTATAGAGTATGGTATATGGTTGGAGGGAATCAGAAATTGAAGTTGATGATCTTTTACACACTCTCATGAAATGTGACTTCAGGGCCCGGCGGGGTGGCCTAGCGGCTAAAGTCCTCGCCTTGAATGCTCCGGGATTTCATATGGGCACCAGTTCTAATCCCGGCAGCCCCACTTCCCATCCAGCTCCCTGCTTATGGCCTGGGAAATCAGTCGAGGACGGCCCAAGGCTTTGGGACCCTGCACCCGTGTGGGAGACCTGGTAGAGATTCCTGGTTCCCAGCTTCGGATCAGCACAGTACCGGCCGTTGTCGTCACTTGGGGAGTGAATCATTGGACGGAAGATCTTCCTCTCTGTCTCTCCTCCTCTCTGTATATCTGACTTTGTAATGAAAATAAATAAATCTTTTAAAAAAATGTGACTTCAGTTGTTCTACTGGGGCGTTTCAGCCACAAAATGCCATCATCGGGCCCAGCACGATCGATTAATGGCTAAATCCTTGTCTTGCATTCACTAGGATCCCATATGGGTGCTGGTTTGTGTCCCGGCTGCTCCACATCCGTTCCAGCTTCCCACTTGTGGCCTGGGAAAGTAGTGGAAGACGGCCCAAAGCCTTGGGACCCCGCACCCGCTTGGGAGACCTGGAAGAAGCTCCTGGCTTTGAATTGGCTTAGCTCCAGACATTGCAGCCACTTGGGGAGTGAACCAGCGGATGGCAGATCTTTCTGTATCCCTTTCATTCTGTAAATCTGACTTTAAAATAACAAAATAAAATAAATATTTCTTTTTAAAATGTCATTGTCAAGAGTTGCAACATTTCAGTTCTTCTTCTAAATTCATTCCATGCTGTCTGTCATGCCCAGTGACTCAGAACCAACTTTCAGTTAGCACAGTCCATTTACTTGGGTGTTTCTGTGTCTCTGTGCATCTCTGTGGATGGTATTTCTGGGTCACTTGGCTTCGTGACTCCCTTCTCTTTATCTTCCTCCCTGAATTTTAACAAACTGACTTCAGAGCCTTGCTGTTGCTTTGGATTCAGGGAGTTATGAACACACATCCATTAGTCATGACTCCTAGAGTTGCAAAATAATGAAGATTTAAATCAAACTGGCTTAAGCAAAAAAAATTATTAAGTCTCTTCTCTCTCTTTTTCTAACTCCTCTCTCTCTTTTCCTAACTCTATGTACCTGTATCTTTGTGTATCCCTTTTCTTTTCCCACACCTGGTTCTGCCCTCTGAAGGTTCATTTGAAAACTCTTGTGACTTCTGAAAGCCCTAGTTTTCCATCTTTGTAAAACCAGTGCTTAAGGGAAGGATTTCCTTGCAATATCCCCCAATAAATGTCCAAATATTAGCTCTACTTATGTGTACTGAAAATGTTTTGGCAATGTGTACTGAAAAATGATTTGGCAATGAAGAACTTCTATGAAGTGATTGGTCAGGCTGCTCACTGGCCCAACTCTGGAGCTGAGGATATACCATGGTCTGAGAGAAAAGGTGCGCCTCCCACATGCATCTAGAAGCTGTCACGAATAGGAGAACTAATGAATGCTAAGAAGGGAAAAGAAAAAGCCAGAAATTCCCCTTTAGTTTATGTGTTTTAATGTGCCAGCTTGGTGGAGCTGACAACTTTCCACTGTTTGAGAGGAAGAGCAAAAAAAGAATGGCCCCAGAACCAAGTTTCAGATGTGTAACATTTGGCTTCTTTCCTTTATTATCCTGTTAGGGCTCCCCAAGAGAAGACTCAGTAGAAGCTAAGGGTGACAGAAGAGACAATGGGGATACATTTGTTCTCAATTTTTTTGTGTGAGCAATGAAATCAGATAGAGGCAAAAATTATAGACTCAGATTACAATTCTTGACGACTATGGAACTCTTCTAGCAAGGAGTCTTCACTTTGTTTTCCCTTCAGATATTAATTATCAACACAAGGAATTAAGTTGTATCTGCATTGTCAGTGCTATACGGGGATTTAGACTTCAGGCTCCAGTTTTGCTTTGGATGTGAAAAAGAAACTATCAATCACCTATTCAAACTTGAATTCCAGCCCTTGTGGAGTGGATTTTGTTGTTGTTGTTGTTGTTGTTGTTACTGTTTGCTTTGCTTTCTCCCTCTATTTGCCCCTTCCCAAAGCCCCATCATCTCAGGGTCATTTCCTTGCACAAGATTTCACCCACGGCTTTACAGTTTGCATCTGCATGAGAGTATTTATAGAAAAAATAAACTTTCTTTTCTTCTAGCACCAAGTAGAATTTCTAAAAACAATAATAAAAATAACAACAACCTTGTCATTGTTATTATCAAAGCATATTATGAAATGTTATTATATTGTCAAATATATATCTATTAATAAATAGAGAATAGAAACTTAATGAGATATAATCACTATTACTGATGAGCATTTACTGTGTGTCATATCCTCTGCTGAGTAATTTAACCGTGTTCCTGCAAGTTTTGTAGCAAAACTAGGTGATGAACACTTCACCCTCACATTAAAAATGAAGAAAACAGAGACATGGAGCCCAGTACCTCCCTCGGTAGATGCTCTTGCTGAGGGTCTTCCCCAACATGCTATGGCTGCCTCTCAGCAAACTGACACCCTTTGTTCACTTCCTCTTCTGTAGTGCTTACTCCAGCATTTGCACCTGCTGCTCTCTATTCGCAGTGCCTCTTCAAGAAAGCTGTGTTTTCATGACATAATCCTCAGACGATAAATGGCTAACTATACTTGCATGGTTAACGTCTACTCAGGCTCTTAGAACAAAGACACCTTCTTGGTGCCAAGTACCCAGAGTGACCATTTCCAGTGTTCCCTCCTCTTAGGGACATGTCAAGGATAGTTAGTGATTACCAGCTTGTCTTCCACCAGACTTAACACAGTACTTGACTTTCGCACAGCCTATGTCCTTAGCTTTTAGCTCAATTTAGTCATCTGCTACATACCACTAAATGGACGAGTGAATCTGTAACCAAGGAACCAGTACTCGAAGGAGTTTTTCAGATTTCCCCCAATTGCTTTTTCCCAATCCCTCCTTTTGCTAAACCCTATTTCCTTGGTTTAAAAACTGTGGTTCTACCTCAGATTGTTTTCAACTACTCGTTGAACTTTTTTAATATTTATTTATTTTTATTGGAAAGACAGTTATACAGAGAGAAAAAAGAGAGAAAGATCTTCCATCCACTGGTTCACTCACCAAGTTGCCACAATGGCCAAAGCTGAGCTGATCCAAAGCCAGGAGCCAGAGTCTTCTTCCAGGTCTCCCATGTGGGTGCAGGGTCCCAAGACTTTGGGCCGTCTTCCACTGCTTTCCCAAGCCACAAGCAGGAAGCTGAAAGGGAAGTAGAACAGCTGGGACATGAGCCAGTGCCCATATGAGATCCTAGTAAATGCAAGGTGAGGACTTTAGCCACTAGGTTACTGTGCTGGACCCCTACCTATTGATATTTTTCAAATGGAATAGTTTTAGAGAATAAGGATGCAGGAATACCCCAATTTGCTATGATATGCACATCCTATCTAATAGATATATTTATGCCCCATGGATTATGAAGCCAAAGATATTCACTAGAAATTTCAAATGCTCAAGAGAAGTCAGAGAAGTCTCTTACTCTTTTAGTGTCTTGCCCAAAGTATATGACATTGTACATCCTGTGATGCAAACACTGGGAGGCAGCAAATTATGAACCAAGCAAGTCGGTTTCTGCCACCCATGTGGGAGACCTGGATTAAGCTCCCAGTTCTGGCTTTGGTTTGGCCCAGCTCCAGCTTTTGCAAGCATTTAAGTGGTGAACCAGCAGTTTTTAAAGATTTATTTATTATTCTATTTTATTTTCAAAGACTCATTAATTATTTATTATATTTTGTTTTCTTTTTACTATTTTATTTATTTTTAAATTTTATTTTTATTATTTTTAGTATTCGTTTTAAACAGTTACAGAGAAATGGAGAGATAGAGATAGAGAGAGGTCTTCCATCTCCTGGTTCACTCCCAAAGTGGCTGCAGTGGCCAGAGATGAGCTGATACAGAGCCAGGATCCAGGAACTTCTTCTGGGTGTCTCCCACGTGGGTGCAGAGGCCCAGGCCATTAGCAGGGATCTGGCTCAGAAGAAACAGGCAGGACTTGAGCCAGTGCCTGTATGGGATGCTGGCACTGCAGATGGAGAATTAGCTTGATATACCACCATACTGGCCCCAGGGCAGGTTTTATTTATTCATACCTAATATTTGAACATAAGTAGGAAAAAACATTTTAAGAAAGTTGGGAGTATGACAGAGGTGCTTTAGTATATGATAATGTCAAAACACAAATGATCATGCGAAGAAGTATCTTTGCAAACCCAAAGGAAACTTTTTAACACATATGGGATGAGTAGGGTTGTAAATGATGTTTAATTGGGAAAATATTTCTCACAGGTTGATAAGCAGAATTTAATAACAGTACTAGGAGGAAAATAAATCTAAGGAAGTTTCTTTTCCTTTGTTTTACTCTGATAAATTTCTGTTTTCCTTCTTTTTCTCTCCATACCATTTTCATTTCCATTAGACAAAAATACCTCTCAGCATTTCCCTGGCTTCTTAACCTTCCTGACTTGCTCAGTTGGGGCCTGTAGAAGACGAAGCACTCTCTCAATGGCTAAAGACAGGCACTGGGCAGTACACAGTGCACATACACTGACCTCTGAGGCTTTACGGGTCAATTCCTAAAAACAAACATTGTAGGGACTGATGGATTAGAGAAAGTGTGCAAAACACACAGCTCAATTTCCAACATTCAATAAATATTAATTACCTTACCTGACGTTCAGTAGGGAAATGAAATTCATTACCCAAGAAAATCATCTTATCCCATCTATAATAAAAAGTTGTTGACTGTGGAAAATCATCAATACAGTCACATTATTTTTAGGTGATAGGTTATGGTTGATATGCCTTTCCTTTTATATTCTCATTTAGGATTTTCAAATTTTCTCCAATGGAAAATAAGGTGATCACTGGTGATAATGATGGTTTCATCTCCTGATCAACCTCGTGTCAAATTTAGAGTGATTGTTGCTTGAAATGAGATGATTTTTTTAAAACCTGGATTCTGAATAACACTGAATGTGATTTTCTAGTCTTGTTCACCTCTTCCCATTCAATTCCTATCTGGTTAAAGACATTCATTAATGAGCTTAGAAACTTATGCTTTAATTCTCTCTTCTTGTTTCCTTAAAACTTCCCAGAAATTGGTTTCATGTTGCTAATTTTTAAATGATGAGGGGTTGGCACTAATGCCAGCCTTAAATAAGAGACAACCTAACATGGTTATAATCTCAAAACCACACACAAAAAAAGGATAGGATATAGAAATATATAAAAGAAGTACTTGAACTAAGCATACATCATCATTTTGTACATTATCCGCGGGAAACTTTTTTTGTTATCTGTAGCAGACATTTGTGAAGAATTAACAATTGAGTATGCCAATCCACATGATTTCAGCACTGTTGTGGTGGACAGTTCCACGCATCTTTGCCAAGGCCCCATGGTACCTCTGCACTGCCTTCTGAAAAGCTAAGGAAATCAGCTGAGCTGTCTGCAGGTGCAAATGTGGAGGAGCCTTGTCCCACCCAAGAGAATTCTCATCTATAGGGAGATGAAAGTCTGTAGATAAATGTCCAACAGTTCTTTTCCTATGCATTTTTTTCTTTGTTGTCTATCTCTCTTTATTCTCACATTTTCATTGTCTGTGGTCACCTTCAAAATAAATTTCCTGCGTGTTACTCAACTTAGGCTGCTGTAACAAAATCCCATAGCCTGGATGGCCAAAGTAACCTTTATTCATCACATTTCTTTAGCCTGAGATCTGGGTGTCAACATTGGCAAGTGCTTCTCGAGAGACTTTATTCTGGTATGCAAGTGGCTGTGTCCTCCTGTGGAGGAGAGATAGCTAACAGATGATGTATAGCTGATAGATTGATAGATGACAGATAATAATCTTCCATTCCTCCTTTTTTGTTATTATTGTTATTTTATTTTGATTACCTTTACATAGCTAATTAAGGTGCAAAGGGTCAAGAGTTACAGGTTCCTTCCTGTACCCGGAGGAAGGAGAAAGATAAAGGGAGAAGAACAACCCAACTCCCCGATGTGGGGCGTGCTCCAAGGGCACTGCTCAAGTGGTTTTGAGAATTCAACTGTTCTGAATTATTGCCAATCTCACCATTCCAAGTATGATGAAATCTCTCCAGAATCTACTAGCTGACATAATCCCACCTTAGAGTCTCTGCCCAGATTTTCACTGTCGACATGTGGCTGGGGTAGTTGATTGATCTGTCCTCCATCCTCTGCCATAGTTCCAGTTGTCCTCTGCAGGCTCCAGTGGACTGCCATATCCTCCATGTGTACTTGCATATGCTGTCCACTGCTCTGTCTGAGCCACTGAGGAGGCTCATCTTTGACACATACACTCCATGGTCAGACCATGGAACCCACACTTCTCTTCATGGTTGGAGTTCTGAGTCCAGTAGTTCAGTTGGGGGGATCCCCAAAGAAACTTCTGAGGTGATCCTAGACCTGATTCTTTATTCTCTCATAGTGAGGGACTAAATCCCAGAATCTCTTCTAGCCCTGATTTCCTCCTGAAGTCTCCCATCTCCAAATGCTATCATGTTGCAGGTTAAAGTCTCAACGTGTGAATTCCTGTGTTAAACACACATTCAGAAGACAAAACCAGCAACAAGTCCTTGCCTCTGGGTCACTGATGTGGTAGGGAAATGTACAATTGAACCTCAACTAAGACATAATAAATCTCAAGGTTTAAAAACAGTCATTGATGATAATTCTGAAGAGGACACGTGGTACCATGATGATGATAATAACAACTGCAGGCTATATTTTACTTCTTAGTATCTGGTGCCCAAATGAAACTGGCCTCCTGAGAGCCCTCCAGATAACATAGGACTGGAGTAAAATTCCCTCCTGTTTGTGCTGTTAATACACAGAACAGTGACAGGTACTGAGAAAAAGTAACCTTTCACCAGTCCATGGACAAAATTGACTCCGACTCTTGGCCTTGAAGAACCTAGATCCTAGAAACATAATAAGCACGGAAAGTTTAATTCATTCAACAGTACTCCCTCCTTTTAGCCTGAGCTTTTAACAGCCTAACAACACAACAGAAATTTTGTCACCTTTCTTGCCTAGCCTGAGCTCTGCGATAGAATCAATGGCATATAATACATATCTTTGCCTTCCTTTTCCACAAAGCTGTGACACATTTTTAAAGATTTTATTTATTTTTATTGGAAAGGCAGATTTACAGAGAGAAAGAGAGACAGAGGTCTTCCATCTGCTGGTTTACTCCCCAGGTGACTGCAATGGGCTGGAGCTGAGCCGATCTGAAGCCAAGAGCCAGGAACTTCTTTCAGGTCTCCCATGTGGGTGTAGGGTCCCAAGGCTTTGGGTCATCCTCGACTGCCTTTCCAGGCAACAAGCAAAGAGCTGGATGGGAAGTAGAACTACCAGGATACTAACTGGTGTCCATATAGGATCCCAGTGTGTCCAAGTGGAGGATTAGCCAGTTGAGCCATCATGCTGGTCCCAAGGCTATGACACATTATTGAAGCTTCAGAAAGTCACTCTTAGAATAACCTAAATAACTTGCTTCCATCTTATTTCTGGGACAAGGACATTCATAATATTCTGCTTTCTTCTGAATATTGTATTAAATGTTAACATGTGTTTGGCAACTTAGAACCATTGATTAAATGTTTTTCTCCTCTCCAAGTTGTTTTAACATAATAATATAAAGAATGAGTTAGATTCATAATTAAACGTGACCTTGCTTAGTCAAACCTTAGAATTTTGTCTTGTAAAATATAGGTAACAACAAAAGTCACATTGCAGGTTGCTGTGAAAATTGCAGAAATCCCTGAAATGTGTTTGGTGCAGCTCAAAAGCACTTATAAATGTCAAATATAATTATTAAAATCAGATCCTGGTTTTAAAATAAAGTAAAAATAGCTTCACAATGCAAAAAGACCGAGTCAGCATTGCACTTAGTATCTGGTGACTCCTTAACTAAAAGACATATGAAGTCTTCAAGATCTAACCAATTCATTTTTATGTAATTTAACCTACATTAAAATTCAGCTATGTGTAAAAGGTTGAAATTTTCAAATAGGCAAAAATAATCCAGATCTCTCTAGAAACACTACATTTAAAAAGAAGGTAAATTTATATATGGGTTTAATCGTGCAAAAACACAATTAAGCACAATTTTTTTTAATTTCAGTGAATTCTGATGTATGTATTCACTTTTTAATATATAATCTTACATAGTTGATTAGGGTACAAAGGGTCAAGGGCTATAGGAAAGTGACTAAGACCATTGTTTCCACACTAATATCATCATTTTCCCTCTTTATCTAGGGTCAGGGGAGAAGCAAAGGGAGAAGCCCCACCCAGCCTCCCACCTATCCCAGGTCCCCAATGTGGGGCATGCTCCAAGGGTCCTGCTCATGCAGTTTAGATAGTTCAACTATTCTGAATTGCTACCAATCTTGCAATTCCAAGCACCGTGAAATCTATTCAGAATCCACTGGCTGACATTCTTTTCCTGGTTGGGGTTCTGAGATCAACAGTTCATTTGGAGGGATCCCCAAAGAAACTTTGTCTGAGGTGATCCCAGACCTGATTCTTGTGTGTGCTTGCCAGTACAGGATCCGGCACAGTCCATTGCCCCAATCAGCTTATGCATATGTTGGTCATTGCAATTGCTGGGTCAGTTCTGTTTCCAGCCCTGTCTTGCACATGAACCAATGGGTGTTGCAGTCCAGCCCAATCCTGCCCACTTCACACTCAGCGCTCACACAAACCAGCGGGAGCTGCAGCCTAGTTGGGGCAACTGCACATGCTCTGACCCAGTTGGCTTACCCCCTCACCTGTCTCAGCCTTTGCCTTCAATGCTGAGGCCAAGTGCCCCTGTCTCATGCAGACCAGTCAATGTAACAGCCTAGTTCGGCATGACATGTGCTCCATCCTGAATTCTGTTCTTCCTTGTGAGTTGAGGTTTGTTCCTCCCTGCCTTGTCTGCCCCCTTCCAGTTATAGCTTGGCCCACCCCACATTCTATTTTAGGATGCACTTTTGGATGCTGCTGCCTTGACCTGCCCAGATTGTTTTCGGTTCCTTTACCCGTAAGTGATGGCAGGTTACATGGTCACACCTAGTTCAGCCCATCACCACCCCAGCTTGCGAGCTAACCAGCTGGACTTGTATTTCCACAGGGTTGGGCCCACACTTCCCCCACAGAATCTACCCCCAGACCAAGTTCTCTCGCGTACTGGTTAGTGTCTTGACACTGCCAAGTGTGACCCGTCCACTGTTCCTAGCCCTGCCAGGCAGGCCCCCATCCACAGCTTTTGTGTGGACTGGTGTGTGGCAGTCAGTGATGCTCTATGCTAACAGCCCATCTCAGGATTCCCATTTGGGCTGATGGACTCTCCCCTCCAAACCACCAGGTCTCAGTCCTACACTTGCCAGAAAGTTCTGTGACCCCGTTGCTGGGAATCACCCAAAATTCATCCCTCACCTACACTCACACAGGCCTTATCCCTGGGTGTTCATAGGCAGCAATTACATATCCTAAAATCCCCAGAGCTCGCCTCCGGGCAGCAGGCAGAGCCTCACACCCAATAGGTGTGCTGGCTGTCCAAAGCCTAGGACTTGGCCACTGCCTTTTGGCAGTGGCTTTGACCTGAGTCCCCAGCATTGGGTCTGGCCTGGCTCTGGCACCCCCCACAGCTGCCACACTGCAGGGAGCTGCTTTTGCCCCAACCCCACAGCCTAACAAGCACAAATTTTGAGGTGGATCTGCACTAGGTGATAGGAATACAGTGATCGAACTGTCTCCTGTGAGGGAAGTAACTGTCTTAAGAAATCAATAAGAGCTCTATACTAGTATGAAAACTATCATACTCTAGGAAATATGAAAAGAAGTTCAAAATAATAGTATTCTCTGTTAAGGAAAGAAAGAGGTAGAGAAGGTTAGGCTTCTCCATAATGACTATTCAACTGCTATCTGAAGGATGGATAAGATTTGACAGGTTAATCAATGGGAGAAGAGTGTTCCAAGGCACAGCATATATAAAATAAGGACTTGGGAAAGAATGCATTGTCTTCATGAAAGTTCACTATAAATTAGAGAGAAACCAGGGCAATGGGAAAAGTGAAAGAGACACATAAAGAGAAACAATTCTCCTCAATTATAGGTTGCCGTTATTTTGAAATTGTCATAATGGAGTTTGTTGATGTCACATTTAGATCACTTGTCTGTTTTTACATAACTAGTTTGTGACAAAAATAAAACTAGAAGCTGAGTCTGCCAAATCCAAGTGCTATGCTCTGTCCTGTCAGTAGTTCAGAAAAAAATCTTCCCAAGAAAGGACTTAAACATTACCTGGAAGTTACTGGAACCATAACATCAGGCTTCATCCTAGACTTGGACATCGTCAGAAACTGAAGATGTCTTCTCTGCAAAGTCAGAATATCTTCCTCATGGAACACGCAGGAAGAAAGGAAAACCACACATGGCAAAGATATTCTGACTTTGTGAAACTGAGGATGAAAATGCACTTTGGTTGGTTCCAAGTCATTGCCCTTGACTGTGGTGTGGTCTTCAGGCTCCCAAGGAATTTTCATGGAGAAAACTAAAGGAAGAGCTAAGAGCATTTATTTTTCATCACATTCATAAAACAGCCTCATGTTCAAAACAAAAATTTCCCAGTCGAGCACTTTGTGAAAATTGTAAAAAAAAAAAAAATGTTTTGTGTTAGCTAGCACTTTGATGACCCATGTCTTAATAACTATAATAGGTTCACATGGTTGGAAATATATTTACCTTTATGTGTCATTGAGATGCTTCCTACATGAGGGTCCAAGAGCAGGTGCCTGGCAGTGTGTCTACTGAAAGGGGCAAGGACTGAGAAATCAAAGTACAAATGGAAGAAAATGATCACACTTCTTTCCCTAAAAAGTATTAAGTTTATACTTAGAAAACTCAAGAGATCCATTTTTAGTATCACAGCATTTCAGAGTTTAGGGGAAAGTGAAGAAAAAGTCTGCAGAACCATTTTTAGTATCATTCATTTGTGTGTCCTCAATAATAACTGACTTAGTGTTTTACATTTAATAATATTTAGAAGAAGATAACTTAATGGACAAGCTAATTAATGCAAAGAATAAACTAGCATTTTAAGTATATATCTACAGAAAACAAAATTTTTTAAATCAGCTAAAAACAAAAATTAGAGCTTGTCTTATGTGACTAAACATATAACAGTTGATGAAATTCAATCTGAACACTACAGATAGCATTGATTTTTCTGAAATTAAAGCCATTCTACATTCAATCAACCTGCCTCTGAATTGCTGACATCAACTGTTGATGAGATGAAGAAAAACCTCATTTATGCCAGTATCTGGCAAACTAACACAAGTTAATTTGTCAATTAAGCTATCAGTGTAATAGGGAATGTTACAAACTAACATTAGCAGGTTAAGAGAGGCAAACTGTATAATTCATAAAGAGAAGCACAAGTCCACAACAGGAATTCAGATGTAGCTTCAATGAAGACAATGTCGAAACTAAGTGAAAGACAGAATCTGAGTGACCTCTAGTGTTATTAAGGGGAATTTGAAGTAAATCAGAGAAACAGAAAGTAGTCCGTGGGACAGAATGCTAGATAGATGAAAGAAGCAATAGATAAATAGATATATAATTTTCACTCCCCGTATGTGAAAAAGTCACCTAAAAACAGCATGAATGATTTTACATTTCAGTCTCCAACACTGCAAACTCTTCTGAGTTACTTAGTGTTAAAATATGATTTCTATAGTGCTCATTTATGCAAAAGTCTGAGATCTTAGCCTTACTATTCAAATGCCTTTGAGGAAAAAGAATGCTCTGTGTTGGATGTTAAGCAACAGTAGGTTTCCCAGCTGACACTGGGAAAAGGTCAAGGGAATGCAGTGAGGCAATAAAGTCATTCCAATTTTAGTAGTATTGAGAGAGAGTGCTTGCATTCAGATGCTTCACCTTCTAATGTATGCATTGATTTTTCTGAGAGCACAAGCTCTGATCACCTTCAATCAAGGTTCTTCAAAACCCTCTGATTGCCTCCCGAATTAAGAACAAGTTCCTAGGTGGGTCATTCAAAACTTCCATGAAGCAATCCCACTGACCTTCACTTCTCACCGTGTGTAGTGGCACTTGTATTACTTCTGCACGTGCAGACTGCCCATCTACCAATGTCTTTTTAGCTGCTGAAATTTTGCAGTCTTGTGAAAAGATGGCCCCAAATGGGAGAACTTGCAGCTTATTTTTGATAATCCCTAATTTCAAGTCCTATTTCTACTGCTTGCTAATTGTGTAATTTTGCAAAAACTACTTAGCCTAAACTTAACTCAGTTTGATCATCCCCAGCATAAGGATAGTGCATGACATGAATATATGAATACAGCTACCTCTGCAAGACAGTGTTAAAAAGATAGAAAGAAACCAAGGTCAAATACTATCTCTGTCATTGGTTAACTTGGGGATCCCGAGTAAGGAACTGAATTTACTTTCAGTTTCTTTATTTGGGCATAATACTAACCAACTTCATAATATTAATATCATTTTGATTAGATAAGTTTTATTAAAGGACATCCAGTGTATTATAAGCACCCAGTAAATACTTAAAACTGCATGTTCATAAACCATGCCTCTACCCAACTCTTCCATTTGGGTTAGGGGCATGGATATTAGGAAATGTCATTAAACCTTTGATTTAATTCTCCTGTTCCTCCTTTTCCTATTGGCAAGATAATTGGACAAAGATTCTAATGTGTTAACAGCACATCTGAAGCAACATTATTATAGGCTATATGATGATCAAATTTAGTTGCATCTATGATTTTGACCGCTGAGGTGCTGTTTTTGTGATTGTGGTTATGGTTGTGGTTTTTATTTAAGAGTCAGAAAGGCAGAGTCCCCATTTGCTAGTTCACTCCCCAAATGTCCACAGTGACTCGTAACTGGGGTCAATGCAAGACAGCAGGAAGTTAACCCAAATCTCCCACATGGGTGACAGGAACCCAGTTACTTCAGCCATCACTGCTACCTTGGGGTCCACAATAACAGAAAGCTTGGGTTGGAATCCAAAGACAGGTATCGAAACCATACACTTTGATATGAACTTAGGGATCTTAACTAGAAGGCTACACATTCTCTCCACCTTGTGTGCCTTGTGGTGTAACTGACAGGATGATCCAGTCAGTCTTCTAAACATTATGTGATCAGTAAAATTAATTATTCAGACCGTAATGTTAGTGTAAACTAGACTCAGTGTAAAAAATTAAGACAAGGCTTTATTGTATGATTTCCCTTATATTGGGTATCTAGTCCTCACACAGAAAAAGAAAATAAAAATGGTAAATTCTATATTAGTTTTACCATAATTTAAAATTTTTTAATTAAAAAAGGAAAGCTTTTGGGCCCGGCGGCGTGGCCTAGAGGCTAAAGTCCTCGCCTTGAAAGCCCCGGGATCCCATATGGGCGCCAGTTCTAATCCCGGAAGCTCCACTTCCCATCCAGCTCCCTGCTTGTGGCCTGGGAAAGCAGTTGAGGACGGCCCAATGCATTGGGACACTGCACCCGTGTGGGAGACCTGGAAGAGGTTCCTGGTTCCTGGCATCGGATCGGCGCGCATCGGCCCGTTGCGGCTCACTTGGGGAGTGAATCATCGGACGGAAGATCTTCCTCTGTGTCTCTCCTCCTCTGTATATATCTGGCTGTAATAAAATGAATAAACCTTTAAAAAAAAAAAAAAGGAAAGCTTTTATGAGGTGAAATTCTTTATCTCTTTCAATGTGACTCCTGGCAACTGCACAGCTTGCTACATAACACACAGATGAGTGAATCTGAACATAAGCACACACATGCGCACAAACATACACGCACCTACATATATACACACAGATACATAAATATACATACATGCACATATACACATGCAAATATACACAATACAATGCACAAAAACACATATATACGTACAAACACACATACATAAATACATACAAACACACACAGAGTGAGGAGGATTTTTGTCTAACAACCTGTGGTTTTTCTAGTTGACTTCATACCAATATCACAAATCTTTTATTATTGTTGAATCCATGTTAAGGATGAGATAAGTACCTTATTCATTCCTTTGAATGCAGTCTGACAAATAAGAAGAGGGGCTGAGTCTAATACATTTGGCTGGAAATAAAAGGATCAACATTGATTTTCCACCTGAAGTAACTTGGACAGAACTTGGAATAAGGCCCCAATATAAATAATGTTGAATTCCTTCCAATTGTTATCAGACTTTTCTGTGACTGCCCAAATGATCCCTCAACAACAGCCCACATTTTTTGACAGCACTGAAAACAGTAAGGCAGGAGTCCAAAAGCCAGCTCCAGACTTGTGTCCCTTCCTGTGGATATGCTGGAAGAATGAGCAAAAATTAAAAGTCTGCAGGGCTGCTTTCCTGGGTTGGAAATTCCAAATTACTTTTAAAGCCTCTTCATTAATGTGTCCCTCCAACAGCCTAACCCTTATTATTGGCCTGATGTCCAAAATCCTCAGCGCTTGATGAAAGAGGATATAACTCTAGAGTCTCAGGTGTAAGTGAGCTCAGATACTCCCAGCCCATTTATCCTCACATCCTTGTCCATCTCCCACTGTGATGCAGCCTTTGCATAGCTCAGTGGATCCTGGCACTCCCCAGTGTCATGCAACCCGTGATCACAAAAATTATTTTAAGCAGTTTTAATCTTTTAATTGATGTATAACGTATGTACATCAATTAATATACACATTTATGAATGTTCACAAAGTAAACATATCCACATTCCAGTACCCAAATCAAAGAAATATGAGGGAACTTCAAAAATGTTGTAGAATAGTAAATTAAAATAGAAATTTATTTTGGTGCTAAAAAACTTCTGAAAACTGTATCTTTACATACTAGGCATTTTCTACAAACTCTTTTTGAAGACCTCTCATGCTACATTTGCCACAACTCCCAACACCTTCTTGTTTTTCTTTCAAAACACCCTGCCACATGTAACTGTCATCCCAATTAAGCTGACTTTCCGACAATGTACATATTTTCACCTCCTTGTAACTTTTATTTATCTTATTTCAGTTTATTTGAAAAGCATAGACAAAAAAAATATATGATCTCCACTGGGTCCCTCCCACAATACCCACACCTAGGGTTGAGCTAGGCCAAAGCTCCATCCAGGTCTCCCACAAGGGAGGCAGGAACCCAAATACTCCTATCTCTCAGGATGCACATTAGCAGGAAACAGGATCAAATTCAATGTTGCTAGGTCTCCAACCAGCCGTTCTGGTATGAGACGGGGTACCCCCAATGTAGACTGAAGCCTCCATGCCAAAGATTCACCCAGTTTGCTTACTTATAAATGGAATCACTCAGAGAAATCTATAAGTTGGTAAGATTAAGATATGTTTTTCTATATAACAATAGTTTGTTTCCTCATTACTGTGTGATGAGACAATCCTATGATTTACTTGTCCCTATTTACTTGCAATTACCAACCTGTTTGGGTCTATGCAAACACGTCAAGTCACGACCTTCAGTTTCTAACAAAGTGACCTTACCACTCTTTATCTCTACCAGTGATTCCCAGATTCTATGTACTAAGCCTAGTCAACCACTGGCCCATGTGAGCATCAGAAAACTAATTTTTTTTCCTGAAGCTGGCACAATATTTCTACATTTGCAGACAATCTGTGTTGCCCTGCAAATGATTTCTGAGGCTGGCATTGTAGCGTATCAGGTAAAGCCATCCCCTACAATGCTGGCATTCCACATGGACGCCAGTTTGAGTCCCAGCTATTCCATTTCCAATCTAGCCTCCCGCTAATTGCCTGGGAAAAGCAATGAAAGATGGCCCAAGTGTTTGGGCCCCAGCCTCCCATGTGGAAGACCAGAAAAATTTCCTGCCTCCTGACTTTGGCACTTAGGCCTAATCTCAGCTGTTGCAACAATCTGGGGAGTGAACCAGCAAATGAAAGATTTGTTTGTGTTTCTTTCTCCCTCTCTCTCTTTCCATATGTATCTCCCTCTCCCTATATGTCTGACTTTCCAATTAAAAAGTAAAAATAATTAATCATTAAAAAAAGAAATTATTTCTGGAAATTCTGTCGTTTGGCTCAGTTCCAGTGAAGTTTTACTAGAACCTTATCTGTATGCTGCTTCCTGGGCTAGTAAATATATTTCTTTAAGATTTCTTTATTCTTATTAGAAAGTCAGATATGCAGAGAGGAGAGGCAGAGAGGAGGATCTTTCATCCACTGATTCACTCCCCAAATGACCGCAATGACTGGAGCTGAGCCGATCCAAAGCCAGGAGCCAGGAGCCAGGAGCTCTTCCAGGTCTCCCTCATACGTGCAGGGTCCCAAGCCTTTGGGCCATCCTCCAGTGCTTTCACAGGCCACAAGCAGGGAACTGGATGGAAGGTGGAGCTGCTGGGATTAGAACCGGCACCCATATGCTGCATGCAAGGTGAGGATTTAGCTACTAGTCTACCGCACCAGGCTCCGTGCTAGTAAATAAAGGAAGATACAGGTTGGGGGAACTTGGACTCTCAAATAAGCATTGTTTTACCTCAGTGTTCCCAGAAATGTGTAGATTGCTGAAACTTCTTACCAATGCAGCTCCAAACTCTACAGAAAAGTAAATTTACATCTCAGAGGACAGGGAGAAGTCCAAAGTTTTAAGCAGTTACCCCAAGTATTAAATGTTCTTCAGATATTATATACCACAGAGATATTTTTACTAATAAGACCATGCCCATTTGAATATTACTCCCTTCATAACTATCAGCTAAACTAGACGTTCCAGGACAGTGTGCCCTGTTGAATGTTTGAGGTTTAGCATCCTTACAAACCACTAATATGTTAAATTACTATATATGTCACTGTCAAAGTTAGAGAAGGACAAATACAAACAAAGTTGTAAAATTTTATCACATGATAAAGTAACAAGAGACCCCTCAATCCATCTTCTGGATGGTGCACAGAATGTGGTCATATTGTGTTTTGATATCCACTGATTGATTTGATCTACTTTTCCCAGGAGATAAATGATTCTCCAAATATTTTATCCATTTCAAACAACATGCATATCATAATCAGTGTATGAGGCTTTAAGTCACAAACCTTAGTAAAACACAACCTGAAATCTCAGCATCACTCACACATTTAAAAACCAAAAAAGTAATATTCATGCTTTTCCTACCTGTTTGAAAGTAGAAATTGACTCCTGGGAAAGCAGAGAAGCCAATTTGCAATGAGCAGCTTTCATTTCTTACTCTTAATTCAAATCTTTAGAAAAATGTTTGAAGTCTTGGCACTAGCAGTGGCATTCCAATGTAGCCCCTAAGAGGCCCTTTTGGGAGAGACATTTATATGTAGAATGCGCTCTGCCTATATACCAAAACAGTCTGTGGGTTTTGAGTCCAAAAAACGGATATGTTTCTGACCACAAATGAGGAAAGTGGTGAGAGTGGCTCAAGGCAGTCAGAAATAAAGGCAAAATTCCTTAAGGCACTTTTGTCTGGGCTTCCTTTTCTTTTTCTCCCATCACATTTCTATCTTTGAACTCAAAGGAGAGCCAATGTTTATGCACAGTTAGAAGACCTCAGAATACAGATGGGAACTGAAGCCTTAGAAGCAATTGACTTCATCTAAGCGAAAAAGAAGAAGAAGAAGAAACGCGCGACAGAGAAGAGGAGGAAGGGCTAGTGGAAACTTCCCAAGAGTCTGTGATGTGGACGGAGAACTGAGAGTGGATTATCACTCAATGAAGGGGAAGAGGAGAATGTTTCAGCAAGGAGGAAGAATCAGCCACTCCAAACCTGCTCAAAGACCGGGTGAGGTTGGAAAGGTTGAATCAGCAAAGACTGAGGCCAAGGAAATCAAACAAGCATGATTTCAGAAAATAATGAGGGTAAAAATGGATCAGGGAGAATAGAGTGAAGAAGTATAAACAGAGAACACAAATAACAGTATGAAGGAGTTCACTATGCCAAAAAAATACACAAAATTGATAATATGAAGAACGGGACTTTTTGAAGAGGAGATAGAATAATGTAGCAAGAAGAGGCAAAGGAACGATTTAGAAGATAAAGGATGATGCAGGCTTCAAGTACTTAGCAGGGTACAGGTATCCTGGGAGGTGCCCTAGGCCAGGTGTGTTGGGGGAGGATGTTAGAAAAGAGTTCAACATTTCCTCTTTGGAGAAGGGATCCGCAGACAACGTAGGCATTAGGCAAAATTGTCATGGGGAAACTGGGACAGTTGTCTCTTGATTGCTTCCATTTGCTTCCATAAAATAAACAGATCATAGACAGAAAGAGGGAAGGTGTCAAATATTTGAAAAGAAAAAAATGTATAGATTTTATAATTTGGAAAATCTGGTTTCTATCCAAACCCATCCAAGGTATATGACCTTCACCAATCAAATTAACCTGTCCACCTGCGTCCTCTCCGCCCCCCATCAGTTTCTTCACCCATAAATCAAGGATAATGGCACTGTGACCACAAGGTTAATCAGGCACTTTGTTGTGATTTTGATTTAACTTCATTTTCTTCTCTGTGCAAGTCATCATCTCAGCTCTTCCCCAGGGTTGTTCTGAATTAGTAGTTGAGAGGCAATACACACTACGGAGCCACTGGCCTGCTGCCTGCCCAGGGCAGTCGCTCAGCTTCTCTATGCAGATATTTCCAATCTGTACAATGAAGTTCCTGGAACTTGATCATCAGGTTTGTTCCAGTTCCAAATCTCTGGATACATGCAAATTATTCCTTTTATGCATAGTTACACCTTGCCCATCTCAAGTACGGCTTAAGAGTATTCATACTCATAAGGGTACTCCACAAAGTCTGTGAAAAAAGTCAGAAAAAATTATCTTGGTGCAAAAAAGATTTAAATTTATGCCTATTAGTCTTTCATATTATGCATTTTCCACAAACCTTTTTGTTATTTGTTTGTTTGTTTTGTTTTGTAACCATTTTTCATAATACAGGTCCTTAGGCTCGGGGTTACCCCTTCCGCCCTCCCCCACCCTCTTCCTCCCACTGTTTCCCCCTATATTGTAACAATAGTATAGTCCTTCAGCAACAGTCACTACATTTAAGTGTGTCATGACATTGTAGGTTAGAGAATGATATAAAGCCCAGCATTCTGTTTTCAGGATACATTTAACTGTTTCATTGAGAGTCCAACTTTTATGCAGAAGTAGAGATGAATACTGCAGTGTATCTACATTTCACTGAATACTTGCCTCCATTACACAGATCCTCTAGATAAATATATGTATATGCATGCCTATATATATATATGTTGATCTTGTATTTGCATGAAGGTTCCCTAAGTCAGAGAGAACATATATTTGTTCTTTTAAGTTTGGCTTAACAGCAATTTCTGAACCGTGGAGCTGCAGAGCTGGCTCTGGAGTTGACTGAAAAGAACAAAATGCAGCTGGGTAAGGTGGAGGAAGGGAGGAGAGTAACTGATGCCTGGGGCCACAGGGCAGCCCTCAGTGGGAGCCAGAGGTGCCCAGGCCTTCCTTGAGGAGGAGGGTCTGCTTACCACCCTCTGTCAGAGTCAGGGCCAAAGCCATTGCTTTGTATGAGAGCAACACTGCACTACCCTACCACCAACCAGTCAAGTATTTTTTTAAAGATTATTCCCCGTTGCAATCATTAATTACTGCTTATTAAAGAAAAATTGGGAATTTTAAGAATCACTTGGCCACCCAAATGCTACCAATGTTAATTTTTTGGTGTTAAATGTTCCTCTAGATCTTTCTGTGCATAGATTCCTGGTGTGTTTACATAGTTATTATCTGCTCTAAATACAATTTTATGTCCCTTTTGTACTTAATATATAAACATTTTTTCCATGTTAAAAAAATGTGATTATAAATATAATTATTATATTATATGAGCATAATAGTCTCAAGTTGGGACAATTTGGTTGCAAATGGTAGAATTCCATTCTTTTTATGGCTGAGTAGTACTCCATGGAGTAGATGTATCACATTTTCTTTAATCTACTGTCTTCACAGGCATCTGGGTTGTTTCCATGTCTTTGCTATCATAGATTGTGCTGCTGTAAATATGGGATTACAGACCAGGATAACTGTCTCATCAGCAGATTTCAGTTCCTTTGGATACAGTCCCAGAAATGGGATAACTGGGTCAGTCAGCAGATCAATTTTCAGTTGTCTCAGTACTCTCCATACTAACTTCCATACAGGTTGTATTAACCTACACTCTCACCAACAGTAAAGGAGAATACCTTTCTCCCCACATCCACACCAGCAGGTATTGTTAGTACTTTGCTGAATGTTAGCCAATGTTACTAACTTTAGCTGCTAGGCCACACCGCCGGGCCCTAAATATTAATATTTGATTCTGTGTGACTATATTTAATATTTATGGTAAGGGCTAAACATAGTAATAAAGTAAAATTTTAAGAGGGTATATCATTTGTATTGCTATAAATGGAAAATCATATCAAAAGATTATATTCTAAATAAACATTATAAGATTTAATGAGAATATCCAAATATGTGGAGGGGAAAGTCATAAAATAAATGTAAAACCTCTTTTAAGATTTATTTATTTTGGGCCCGGCGGCGTGGCCTAGCGGCTAGTCCTCACCTTGAACGCGCCAGGATCCCATATGGGCGCCGGTTCTAATCCCGGCAGCTCCACTTCCCATCCAGCTCCCTGCTTGTGGCCTGGGAAAGCACTCGAGGATGGCCCAGTGCATTGGGACACTGCACCCGTGTGGGAGACCTCGAAGAGGTTCCTGGTTCCCGGCATCGGATCAGCGTGCACCGGCCCGTTGCGGCTCACTTCGGGAGTGAATCATCGGACGGAAGATCTTCCTCTCTGTCTCTCCTCCTCTCTGTATATCTGACTTTGTAATAAAAATAAATCTTTAAAAAAAAAAGAAAAAGAAAAAAAGATTTATTTATTTTTATTGGAAAGTCAGATCTACAGAGGGAAGGAGAGACACAGAGAAAAAAACTTCCATGTGCTGGTTTACTCCAAGTGGCTGGAATGGCCAAAGCTAGCTGATCTGAACCAGGAGCCAGAAGCTTCTTCCAGGTCTCCCACATAGGCACAGCGTCCTAAGGCTTTGAGCCATCCTCAACTACTTTCCCAGGCCACAAACAGGGAGCTAGATGAGAAGTGGAGCAGCCAAGATACGAACCAGTGCCCATATGGGATCCCAGCACATGCAACATGAGAACTTTAGCCACTAGGTTGCTGCATTGGCCCAAATATATAACCTTTTAAGAGTCAGTATTAAAAGGCCAACATTATGATACAGCTGATAAAGCCATAACCTTGGACACCAGCATCTCATGTAGACATAAGTTTGTGTCCCAGCTGTTCTACTTCCAGTTCCCTTGTAATGCCCTGGTAAAAATAATGGGTGTTGGCCCAACTACATGTGCCCCTGCCACCCATGTAGGAGTCCTGGATGAAGCTCCTAATTTAGCCTAGACCAGCCCTGGCCATTGTGGCCATCTACAGAGTGAACCAGAGGATGAAGGAATACTTACTTCCTGTAACTCTTGACTTTCAAATAAACAAATCTTTAAAAAAAGAAAGAAAAAAGAATCAGTACTTAATTTGCCTAACAAAGATAGATGAGGAAATCTGATTTTTAGCATGTAGCTAATTTGGTGGAAAATTATCTTTCAATAATAAAGTCATAAGTTATGAAACATGAATACTTACAGATTTTAATGGAATAACTATGTTTATAAGCACACATTTTCAGTTATTTGAAATGATAGTTGGTTCCAGTAACTCCAATGATAAAATGAGCATGACCATGGCTGATTGTGTTGCTTAGAAGGGATTCCCAGGCAAGGTGCAATAAGCTAGTGGTAAAAAGTCTTCACTTTGCATGCACCAGGATCCCATATGGGTGATGGTTCATGTCCCGACTGCTCAGTTCCCATCCAGCTCTCTGCTTATGGCCTGGGAAAGCAGTCGAGGACGGCCCAAAGCCTTGGGACCCTGCACCCAAGTGGGAAACCCTGAAGACTTTCCTGGCTCTTAGCTTTGGATTAGCTCAGCTCTTGCTGTTGTGGCAACTTGGAAAATGAACCAGCAGATAGAAAAATTTTCTCTGTCTCTCCTTCTCTCTGTAGATCTGACTTTGCAGTAAAAAATAAATAAATCTCTCTTTTTTTTTTTTAAAGATTTATTTTTATTACAAAGTCAGATATACAGAGAGGAGGAGAGACAGAGAGGAAGATCTTCCGTCCGATGATTCACTCCCCAAGTGAGCCGCAACGGGCCGGTGCGCGCTGATCCGATGCCGGGAACCAGGAACCTCTTCCAGGTCTCCCACATGGGTGCAGTGTCCCAATGTATTGGGCCGTCCTCAATTGCTTTCCCAGGCCACAAGCAGGGAGCTGGATGGGAAGTGAGCTGCCGGGATTAGAACTGGCGCCCATATGGGATCCCGGGGCGTTCAAGACGAGGACCTTAGCCGCTAGGCCACGCCGCCGGGCCCAATCTCTCTCTTTTTTTAGGATTTTATTTATTTTTATTGCAAAGTCAGATCAATGGAGAGGAAGATCTTCCATCTGATGATTCACTCCCCAAGTGACCAGCAATGGCCGATGCTGAGCCGATCCAAAGCCAGGAGCCAGGAGCTGTTCCAGGTCTTGCATGCGAGTGCAGGGTCCCAAGGCTTTGGACCGTCCTTGACTGCTCTCCCAAGCCACAAGCAGGGAGCTGGATGGAAAGTGGGGCTTCTGGGATTAGAACCGGCGCCCATGTGGGATCTCTCGGTGCTCAAGGCGAGGACTTTAGCCACTAGACCACCACTCTGGGCCCAATAAACAAATCTTTTAAAAAAAAAAGTGTGATGTTGTGGAAAGGCATAAATATCACTTCTAATAAAAGGGTATTGTTAAAGTAAGGTAGACTGTTCAAGGAGCAATCTGATTTTGACCTTGTTGAATTTGAAGTTCCTCTGTTCTTTACCTTTATACCTCCTCCAGCCCCTCATATCACATCAATGTGAATCTGTAAATAAAGACTGAAGTCATTAGCACTTACTTGTGAGACAAAATGTTTTAAATTCAGAGATTTTAATTTCATTGTCCAAACACAGATGAAAAGGAAATGCTTATTATCCAGGCCAGAGTCTAAAGGATTAAGGTTAAGTAACGACCCTGAATTGGAACAAATGAAACCCTGAGATTTGCTAGGCAGGCTTGTAGCATTACCAGGTACAAACAGACCCTGTCATTGACAGAATTTGTCCCTACTAGGTGAGGAAAAACATTTCAGATAAGAAAAATTCTTTTCTTCATATACCACTTATTGATTTTTCTGCTTGACAATTTGACAGACAAACTACAGTTTGTTTTTGGAACTGACTTCATTATAAGAACAGAAAAAGACAATCTGGCTGAATGACTGAAACTATTTGTTAAGAAAATGAATTTTCCACACCGTTCTTAGCATTCCCCATTAAACTGACTGTGTGAATATTTACATACGTTGTCCAGTAGTTATGAAGCTGATTTTTTTCTATGCAGGAAAGTTTGACTGAGAGAAGGTAGCACAATTCTTTTCCCTTTGTCCCTTCACATATATCCTGAGACATCCTGAGATAGAATGATAACTCCATCTAGAGTTTACTATGGGAAATTGTTCAACAGAAGAGAACTATATGAAATTGACTCCATTAGTTAGAAATGCTGGAAAAGTGTTCCAAGGATACATTTACATGATTTCTAGACTTGTTTTGATCCAGTGTGGCATGCTATAAATGTACCGTATTAATAAATACATAAGTGATAGATATTTGGGCAGAGCTTAGTGAAATATGAAATTAACAGAACATTTCTCACTTCTTAATATACAAATAGAGCACACTAATGCATCCTTTTAAAGATTTATTTATTTATTTTGAAAGAGTTACAGAAAGAGAGAGGGAGTGATGGAGATCTTGCTTTGGCTGGTTCTGTCCCCAGATGACCACAGTGACCAGGACTGAAACCAGGAGCCTCACCTAGGTCTCCTAAGTGGGGGACACAAACACTCAGACCGTCTTCCATTTCTTTTCCCAGGCCTTTAGCAGGAAGCTGAATTGGAAGTGGTATAGCATTACACAGACCATTTCTCATTCAGATGCTTCTTTCACAAGCAGTAGCTTTACTCACATCCCAATGCGGTCCAGTGAAATTTTTTGTAAATATTTGATTTTTACTGACCAGAAAAACGGACAGACCAAAAAAGTGGGAGAGACGGAATGAGCTTGCATTCTCTGGTTCACTCCCACAAGTAGCCACAAGAGTCAGGACTTGACCAGGCCAAAGCCAGGAGGAACCAGGACATCCATGCAGGTCACACGTTGGTGGTAGAGGTCCAAATGTTTAGGTCATCATCAGCTGCTTTTCCAAGCACATCAGCGGGGAATTGGATAGGAAGCAGGTCAGCTTGGACTCAAACCAGCACTTCAATATGGTATGCTGGTGTTGCAATGGATGGTTTAGCTTGCTGCACTACAATGCCACCCCCACATTAGCAACATTAATATATTGTGCTATTTTACATGAATATCCCACACAGAAACATTTAAAAACTTATTTTAGGGCCTGGCATGGTAGCTTAGTGGCTAAAGTCCTCTCCTTATACGCACCGGGATCCCATTTGGGCGCCAGTTCTAATCCCGGCAGCTCCACTTCCCATCCAGCTCCCTGCTTGTGGCCTGGGAAAGCAGTCGAGGACGGCCCAAAGCCTTGGGACCCTGCACCCGCGTGGGAGACCTGGAGGAGGCTCCTTGCTCCTGACTCTGGATCAGCTCAGCTCCAGCCAATGCAGCTGCTTGGGGAGTGAATCATCGGACAGAAGATCTTCCTCCCTGTCCCTCCTGCTCTCTGTACATCTGACTTCCTAATAAAAATAAAATAAATCTTTAAAAAAAAAACTTCTTTTCTTTTTTTTTTTAAAAAAGCAAACAATTAGCCTAATGGTCACATTACATGCATCCCATAGCAGAATATGTTTCCTGTTCACAGGAATCTGAGAGACAGTGCCAGTGGCTCACCTCACTGCATGCCTGCCACCCACAGGGGATACCTGGACTGCCAGTTCCTGGCCATTAACTTTGGCCTCAGCTGGAGTCCACTGAGGACACTTGGGGAATGATCAATGGAAGGAGTACTCTGCCTTCCTTTCTCCAATATCTGCCTGCAATTTTTTTATTTCATTTTATGACACAGTTCCATAGGCTCTGTGATGCCAGCATCCCATATGAGCACCTCTCCAGCTCTGTCTCTGTAGCCATCTCCCCTTTTAATAAATAGAAATTAATCTTTTTAAAAAAAAACTGGGCAGTGGAGTTGTGTGTTTGACCTAGCAAATAGGATGCCCCCATCCCTCATCAAGGTACCTGGACTGATTCTCAGCTCTGGCTCCTGACTCCAGCTTGTTGATGATGTAGACCTTAGGAAGCAGCTGAATGGCTCAAGCCATTGAGGTCCTGTCACCCATCTGGGTGTTCCAGGTTCCTGGTTGCAATGTGGCTTAGCCCCAGGCATGGTGAGCATTGGGGGAGTGAACCAGTAGATACAAACACTTGCTTCTTCTGGCTCTGTTGTTCTGTTTCTTTCCTTCAATTAAGTTTCTCCTGCTGCTTCCTTACTTTACACACTGGAGCTTCATTGCATTCCAGTCCTACCTGAACCGCTGGGATTTTTCCTAAGTCTGACTAACAGAAAAATAGAAAAGCCAAACCTCACATTATTTAAAACATACAGTTATTACAATTTCAATAATAGTTACTTCTGGGAGATTGGATTTTTCAAGGCCTACAGTCAAGGGACAAAAATAAAAGAAGACAACATACAATCTTTTGTCTGACAGCAGAATCTTTTCTCTGATGGCAGTGTCTACCACTCCCCCCACCAACAACTCTACGTGAACATTCCCTGTGTGTGTCTTCGTCTGTTTTCTGCACATACCTCTGTGTGTGCCTACTCAGTCACGTGTGCCTTTCTCCAACCTTTACTTTTACACACACTTTGAAATAAAAACTTTCATTAAATTCATTCATCTTTTGGATTAGCCAAAGGAGAGCTTTGTAGACATTAATGTAGCATAGAAAATCAATACATCACAATTAGGAAAAAAAGGCTATTGGAAAGCCTCCTGGCCTTTATTTTATTTTATTTTCACTCAGACACATTCAGTGCGTTTGAACAGAGAATAATGTTGCTGTTCATTCCATCAGCCAGAATTCTTGAACCAACAAAGCCAGCGGACACTAATGAAAAGGCATTTTTCATGTCCGTTACATTTGACTCAACACCAAGTTACTTTAATGAATTACATTTGGGTTTCACCTTAGAGCTGATTAAATATTTAACATTTGGAACAGAAATACAGCTGCATTGGGTAAGCTAAGGGTGAGCCACAAAATAATTTCTAGCAATCAATTCTAGAAGGATATTATAGATAACACTTAAAAAAAAATTATCTAGCCTGGTAAACCAACCTATCAAGTGAGCACACTCGGGTACGTGTTCTGGGTCACCCAGGTTGATTTGGATCCACCACTGCTTTTAGCACAAACTCCTTTCAGCTGTCAGTACTTTTGAGAAGCGGAAAATGTTTATTTCAGGATAATAAAATCCAAATTTTCAGACATTTGTCCCTCTTTTTAAACAGGTACAGGCTTTGTGCCTAACTTCAGGGTGCACATATTTCTGACGCCTCCAAATCAGGTTTCTGCTTTTACAGAAGGTTGTAGATTTCAGTCTCTGCCCAGGAAAGCTCGGAGTTAAGTCCCAGCATGCCTGAGTGCAGGATTTATTCTTGAAGTCCCAGCTCCAGCTAATTGCAGATGTAAAAGATAAGGCACCAATTTCAAAAAGAACAGCACATTGGAATGGAACCATAAAATATGTTCCTTAGGCTCCTGCTCTATCGGAAGACGATTGGCCACATGAGAAAAAGCAGATGGATAAAAATTAACAGTTTTTTTTAACTTAAATGTAATTGAAGAAAATTAATATTTGGTTCGGGATTTAGAAGCTGTTTAGGATAGTGAAATTATAAAGCTGTGTGCATTACTTTGATCAAATTAACTGATTCTTATTTTTATTTATAATTGATAACAATAACTGTACATGTTTAAAGGGTATGGTCTGACTAATATTCAAACAAGCATATGTTCATAAAAACAACCTTAGGATCAAGACAATCAACATTTCCACCAAAATACAGGTAGGAAAAGGAAATCGCTTCTGTTCAATTGCACAGCATGGTCACTAGCTTGCAACAAATGCATTACTTATTTCCAAACCATTAGAAGAATCCAAAGCTTCCAAACACAAAGAAATGGTAAGCATTTGAGGCAATAGGAAGGCTAATTACCCTGGTTTGATCATTATATGCTAAACCCATGATTGAATTATCACATTGTGCTCCATAAATATACATAGTTGGGCATCAGTTAAGAACTTTAAAGACAAAAAAATTTAAAACAATAAACATTTTCTTGTAGTCCAAAAGTTTCCTAAGACTTCTTGTAATCTATCTCCTCTCCAACTCTGTCCCTAGTCAACCCCTCATCTAGTTTTGGTTTGCTTTTCAATTTGTTCTGTTCTGTTGATTACCAGGTGATCTTTTCTTGAAATATTTTCCTTTGGAAAATAGTGTAGCTTAGTGTCTAAAGTCCTCGCCTTGCATTCACCAGGCTCCCCTATGGGCACTGATTCGTGTCCCAGCAGCTCCACTTCCCTTCCAGCTCCCTGCTTGTGGCCTGGGAAAGCAGTCGAGGACGCCCCAAAGCCTTGGGACCCTGCATCCGTGTGGAAGACCTGGAAGAGCTCCTGGCTCTAGTCGGGACCATCTAGTTACAAATGGTAGAATTTCATTATTTTTAATGGCTCAGTAATATTCCATGGAGTAGATGCACAATTTCTTTATCTAGTCCTCTTGGAATGAGCATCTGTATTGTTTCCATGTCTTTGCTATCGTAGATTGTACTACTATAAATATAGGATTACAGATCCTTTTCTCATATGCAACTTTCATTTCCTTCATGTATGTTCCTAGGAGTGGAATAGCTAGATCTAGCCTAAAAGTTTTTAAGCCTCCAGAAGAATTCATGATGCCCTGAGAATTAAAGCAATTTATGTTGAGACACAAAAAGGCACACTGTGTGCACATGCACACACACACACATACACACACACACACACTATCCCCTCAATGGACCTAAATCAGTGAGACAGATGGGCAAGAGGAAGGAGTGTGGGTTTCTCTGTAATGCAGACCTGGCTAGGCTTACCTAATACCCATTGGCTGTAGTCATGCATCCTGCTTCTGAGGTTTAAATCCTGACCACAATTGGTAAGCTGTGTGACTTGGGACACATTGCCCCTACCTCTATCTGTCTCCAGCTCCTCATTGTAAAATGGGGTGGTGACTAGGAGGCATTGGACCTAGTGATTAAGATAGCACTTGGGGGCCCAGCGGTGTGGCCTGGCAGCTAAAGTCCTCGCCTTGAACGCCCTGGGATCTCGTATGGGCGCCCTTTCTAATCCCGACAGCTCACTTCCCATCCAGCTCCCTGCTTGTGGCCTGGGAAAGCAGTCGAGGACGGCCCAAAGCTTTGGGACCCTGCACCCGCGTGGGAGACCTCAAAGAGGTTCCTGGTTCCCGGCATCGGATCAGCGCGCACCGGCCCGTTGCGGCTCACTTGGGGAGTGAATCATCGGACGGAAGATCTTCCTCTCTGTCTCTCCTCCTCTCTGTATATCTGACTTTGTAATAAATAAATAAAATCTTTAAAAAAAAATAAAATAAAACATAAAAAAAAAAGATAGCACTTGGGACTCACATCCCATACTGAATCACCAAGGTTTGAGTCCTGGCTCCTTGCTGCTTCCTGCTAATGTGCACCCTGGGAGGCAGCAGGTACGTGGGTCCTTGCCACCATGTGGGAGACCTGGATGGAGTTCCTAGGGCACAGAGCCTTCCCCCAGAAAATTATAGGCATTTCGAAAGTGAACTGGTAGGATCAAAGGTTTCTGTCTCTCTGCGTTTCAGAGTCTAGTCAATAAATCTAGTCAGTAAATCTAATATGTCAAGCACAAGGGTTAGACAGCATTGTGGCATAGCAGGTACAACTGCCACCCTTGGATCCTGGCTTCGGCCTGGCCCAGC
This sequence comes from Ochotona princeps, assembly GCF_030435755.1. Classification (NCBI taxonomy): domain Eukaryota; kingdom Metazoa; phylum Chordata; class Mammalia; order Lagomorpha; family Ochotonidae; genus Ochotona; species Ochotona princeps. Next base: position 20,947,715 of record NC_080847.1, read on the forward strand.
CCTGGCCATTGCAGTCATCTGGGGAAGTTACCAGCAGATACAAGATCGATATCTCTCTCTCTCTCCTGTTATGTCTCCCTCTCTGTGTGTAGCGTTTTAAAAGAAATAAATCGGGCCCGGTACTGTGGCCTGGCGGCTAAAGTCCTCGCCTTGAACCCATATCCTAGGATATGCCCAGGATCCCATATGGGCGCCAGTTCTAATCCTGGCAGCTCCACTTCCCATCCAGCTCCCTGCTTGTGGTCTGGGAAAGCAATTGAGGACAGCCCAATGCATTGGGATCCTGCACCTGTACGGGAGACCTGGAGGAGGCTCCTGGCTTTGGATTGGCTCAGCACCAACCGCTGCAGTCACTTGGGGAGTGAATCATTGGACGGAAGGTCCTTCTGTCTTTCCTCTTTGTGTATCTAACTTTGCAATAAAAATAAATAAATCTTAAAAGAAATAAATCTTTAACAAAAATGTAGGAAATATGACTCTCTTCAAGGCCCTGCAGAGCAGTAAACAAGACAATGAATATTAAGAGCTTAGGAGAGTGCCTAACAGGTCATTGAAAACCAATCCAACATTGGCTGTTACCATCACTTATTAGTCAAATGTCATTATGCGAGTTACTATTTGCCATATGCCTCAGTTTTCCCTTCAATTAAACAGGTATAATGATATTATTATGAGTCAAAGGAGAGCCAGATTGAGGCATCATCTTTGTGGGTGCCAAGGTGAAAAGGACCGAGCTTTGCCTTACAGGGGACGGGAGGGGGGGTGCAAATTCCACGCACACTGTCAAGAAACACCGCATACTCAGAAGCAACTGAAGGTGGCAAGGTAGCCAGCTTTATTTATTGTCAAGGCCAGCACATTCATCAACTCTCCTCATTAAAATTTGCCAATTAATGAGCAGTGGCATACCCCTAAGCAAAGGTCAGTGGCAACCCAAGCAAACTGATCAAAAATTCAAAGAGGTGCAGAGTTTGGGAAAAGTTCACTCTTCCCTTAATTAACGGATCTAATTACAATCCTGACATAACAAAATGCAAAATGCACTCTTCAAAAGACACCGAGTCAAAGGTTTAACAGCCCAGATAACCTTCTCCTTTGGTGCGGGCTGACCCAAATGTAGGGGGCAGGGGGGAGAAGAGCCTCGCCTCCAGTCAACAGGGTTGATGAAAGGGCTTTTCAAGAAATTAAAGCTCCCTAGCACTTCAGAATCCCAGAGCAGCAAAGGAATTGAGAGGGAATGAAAACGCGCGCACATCCTGGGATCCGGGAGCACACGGAGCCAAGGCTTTCACTAATCTCCCTTCTTAGCAGAAGTCAAAGTATTTATTTGGTGACCTTTCCCGGCTGGCTGTGAACAGCACTTTAACATCCGAAAGCGTCTGGGTCTGTAATTGTTGCCTCATTTAGCTGAAACCCCATGTACAATAGGAGAGAATGGATACGCCCGGGGGAGGGGGGTTCACTTGTTTCTGAAATAGCAGGTCCCGAATATCAAACCAGGCAGCCACTAACCAAAGGATCCGAGAGAAAAAGGCCTGCCGACCTCTGCCTCTCCTCCACCCCACCCCAGGGAGCCACCATCTTGGGAAGGCGACCTCGGGGGCCCTTTCACGCAAGACTTCAAAAACCTGTTGGAACGGCAGGGTTTGATGCGTCACATGAAAGCGAGCCGAGGCAATGGTCGGAACCATTCAACCTTACCGCCTCCCAACAGGTTCAAGGGTGTTAAAAAAAAAAAAAAAAAAAAAAAAACTTTCAGTTAGCAAGAGGCTTCTCCACCTGCCAGATCCTCAAAATCGCTCTTCAGGAGCCCCCAGGGGAGGAGAATACTCAGGAACCAGAACATGACTGTTACTCTAGGGAAGAAATGAGTCACACGAAGTCGGGGGAGGAGGAGCAGAGAACCCCAGCCCACCCTAACCCTAACCCTAACCCTAACCCTAACCCTAACCCTAACCCTAACCCTAACCCAGTTAGCCCGACAGAGAGAGCAGAGCGGGACACCCTACAAGCAGAAGGACGGATTGGCGCCAAGTCCAAGGCTGCTCGAGGTCAGCTAGGAGACTGCGGCGTCTGGGGCACAGTGGGGAGCCCAGGACAGCAGCAGCAATCGCGGCCCTCGGGGGCATCGATCGGGTGACCGGGTGTTGGCGTGCAGTCCTCCGTTGGAGGGCTTTTAGCAGAGGTGTGCCCTGCAGATGGCTGGATCCGAGGGGGAGTGTGGCGCCCAGAGAGGAGGCTGCAGTACCGGACCCCAGGCGGGAGATGAAGGGAGAGACACCCAGGGCCACAGTGGAGGGCTGATCCCTCAGGACTAGGGTGGGAATTGATGAACTGGGGAAGGAGGCCCGCAAACGGAGGAGACACACATCACCACCACCCACCCCTGTGGAGTTTCGGCCGAGGGGTAGTCACTGATGCGGAGAGAAATAGGCCTTGGAAAGACACGTGTTTCATCTCGGTCAGAGGATGCCTAGAAGATGGACAGCAACGCGATGTGACCGCTGACGGGTTGTCCACGAAACAGCCCCCCCCCCCGGGGGTTTCTGAGAGACACGGGCATCCCGAGGGGAGCTGCCAAAGGCCTGGGCGTGCGAGGGGTCACCGTGGTGCCTGGCCAGCACCTGGAGACCACGGCGGAAGTGGAGCCACTCAGGCATCCCCGGCGTCCCTCAGGGGTGAGACACGAGGACTAGCCCTCCCTGTGATGTGCCGCAGAGCAAAGCCAGTCCCTCCCTCAAGTCCTTCACAAAGAAACAAGGAAAACATCAGTCGGCTTCCACAACCTGTGGAGTTGTTCATACCCGCCCCACAAGGAAAGAAAAAAAAATAAATTCTCAGCTAGCTGAAGCACTCGTTGCCCGGGACGAGGCTGCCCCCTGGTGTCCACGAGCGCCCATGACTCACCCCTCAATCCAAATTCCATTTTCCTGAAGTTACGACCCACACAACTGCCTTTATCTACTCTAAACTTCTTTTTTTTCTGAAATAAGCAACATTTCCCAGAAATCAATCCCACGGGTCCCCATTAAGGGAACTTTAGGAAAAAAAAAGAGAAATGAGCTTTTCAGATGGCTTTAATCACTACCACATCAACAGACAAGCTTTTTATTTAATTATTTATTTATTTTCATTTTATCTGAAATGCAGAGAAACCTTTGCAAGTGAAAAGATCTTTTAAAAAACACATTTAGAAGGCGGGCATTTGGCACAGCGGTTAAGCTGCCACTGGAGATGCCCCCATGGCATGTCAGAACAGTTCTCCCTCCTGTTCCACTCTCAGTTCAGCCTCCCACTGGTGCACACAGCAGGTGACCGCTCACGTGGGTTCCTGCCACCCACATGGGAGACCTAAGTTGAGTTTCTGACTCCTGGTGGGCTGGGCTGTGACCCAAGAGGATGGGAGACATCTCTTTTCTGCTCCTCAAGTAAGCACATCTTTGTCCTTCATAGAAGAAACTACTGTAAAGCCGCACTGCTGGCTTCGCAGAACCAGAGAACTGCTACAGCTTTAGGATGCCCCGGGCCAGGAGTGTGGTCTCCAAGTGGGGTAGGAGACTGCTTAGTCCTTCAGTGAGAGTCCCCCAAGAAACAGAACCCGGGACCAGGGGTTAAGAAGAGATGCTGTCAGAACGCAGGAGGAATGCCGGGAAGAAGGAAAATCGGGGATGGGCTGTGTGCTTCGGGGTCAGCTGGAGTTCCATCCCACAGGGAACTTCTGAGAACCCACCGCGAGGGCACCACCGAACAGGCCAACAGATGAGCGGGGGTCTGGGGCACAGCTCAGCAGACACTCCCTGCCTGCTGGGGAGGAATTGCTGTCTCGCACATCTGCTTGGAGCGTGTCAGCAGCTGACTGGCCTTCGCTGGCCTTAGAGAGGGGGAAGAAATTGAGGCAGAAAAATAGAAAGTACGGCCTCCTGTTGTAGGTAGGATAGGAGCAGAACTGTCCTCCTCAGTGGGGCTGGAAAAAGACGGGTGGAAGGGGCGTGGCCTGGGCGTGACAAGCACCTGTCAGCCTCCCGGAACGTCTCCCGGCTCATTTCAAGCGAGGATGCTTCTGTGGCATGCAGGCGCCACATTTGCCGTTTCCCGGCTGTGTGGTGGAGGCAGACTTCTCCTTCCTCGGAGCCTTAATTTCTTCACACATAAAGTAATTGGAATGGTTGCTATAATTAAGCACTCTTCTAAGTAATAAATGTGTTAATATACGTGAGGCGCCTGGTGCAAGGAGAGAAACACATTAAGTTGATATTGTATTGTTAATAAAATAATAAGTATAAGAGTAATATCTCACTTGCCTCACTAGTCTCCAATTGTATGGTTCCAATCTGTTGGCTCCATTCTGGACTCGCTCCTCCATCACAGCTCCTATTTCTTCTTCCCTCCTTCTCCCTAACAAAGATTTAAATTCACTGCATAAAGACTGCCCCCAACTGACCCCATCCCACACCACACAGATATTTCTGACTCGCACTCTGGAGATGCAACGAGGTAGACCTTTACTTACAGGCAAGTGAGCATCATTCCTTCTTGCTATAATCCCTTTGCAAAATTTCACACCGCAGGGCCCAAAGTGGTAGCCTAGTGGCTAAACTCCTAGCCTTGCTTGTGCCAGGATCCAATATGGGCTCCAGTTCAACTCCTGGCTGCTCCGCTTTCCATTCAGCTCCCTGCCTGTGGCCTGGGAAAGCGTTGACGATGATCCAAAGCCTTGGGACCCTGCACCGAGGTGTGAGACCTGAAGGAGGTTCCTGGCTCCTGGCTTCGGATCAGCTCAGCTCCAGTCATTGTGGCCAGTTGGGGAGTAAACCAGCAGATGGAAGATCTTTCTCTGTCTCTCCTTCTCTCTGTAAATCTGACTTTGTGATAAAAAAAATAAATAAAGCTTAAAAAATTTCACACTCCATCTCTCACCAACTCCACCCTCTTCCTGAGCCTGCACTGGGAAAACAGGACAGAGTTGGAATAGTATTCTAAAGTATATAAACATAAACGTAATTTGTCATGTCTGTAGATATGTAAGCAGACAACAAGTTGCATAACAAGAAGTTACAGAGAGGAGAGATAGATCTTTTTTCTTCCCTTTCTTCTGCCAGCCCCCATCCCATACCAAACCTAGTTGCCACCATGTTCTTCCATTTATCAGATATCATAAGTGCCTACTATAAGATAATTGATATGTGGTGGGCTGAGGAAGAACACGAAGGTGATTAAAAGATGATTTGTGATCATGGTCACCTAACAGAGTCAATAGCGTTAAGTGATGCTGGCAAGGTATATAATGTCTGTCTTCCACATGGCAGACATGTTTTCTAGGCGACTCCTAGGAAATGTTGGTATAAGAAGGAAGGAAGGAAGGAAGGAAGGAAGGAAGGAAGGAAGGAAGGAAGGAAGGAAGGAAACAGAAAGCACCACTCATGTCAGAGGAAAATGCTAATTGCTACAGGAGAGACACAAGGATCTTCCATCCGCTGGCTTACTCCCAAGTGGCTGCAACATCCAGAACTGAGCCCATCAGGAGCAAGGGTCTTCCTCCAGGTCTCCCGTGCGGGTACAGGGGCCCAAGGTTCTGGGCCACCCTCGATGCTTTCCCAGGCCACAAACAGGGAGCTGGATGGGAAAAGGAGCAACCGGGACACGAACCAGCCCCCATATGGGATCCTGGTGTATGCTTGGCAAGGATTTACCCATTAGACTATCACACTGGGCCTGGCTCATTTTTTTAAAAAAATATGAGGTTTAAGTGAATAACATAATTCACACAAAAAGTGTCTCAAGCAGAATGGGCGTTTATCGTGGCAATGAAGCCAAGTGTTGGGATACTTGCAGCCCACATCAGGGTGCCTGGGTTCAAGTCCCAGCTCTGGCTCCAGTACCAGCTTCCTGCTTATGCAGCCCCTGGGAGGCAACCGGGATGACTCAAGTAGTAGGATTCACGCCACCCACCCACATCATGAGACACCTGGGTTGAAATCCCAGCCCCCAGCTTTGAATTGACCCAGGCCCAGCCATTGCAGGAATTTAGGAAAAGAATTAGTAGATTCTTTCTCTTATTCCCTCATAAATTAAAGGAAAAAAAAAACACTCATCTGCCTGGTCAAATAGAAACTAATTAAGATGCTGGGTCTTCTGGGCAGCAAAATCAAGGTAATTTGGGAGACGGGCATTTGGCAGAGCAGCGGAGCTGCCTACTGTGTCAGAGTGCCCAGACATGTGTCCTGGCCCAACTTCTGATCCCAGTTTCCTCCTGATGCAAACCACAAATGACAGCTGTCACACTTGGGTCCTCCCACTCATTTGAAAGACCCGGGTGGAATTCTGTGCCCTTGGCTTCAGTCAGACCCCCAACTGTGGTAGGCATTTAGGGAGATCTAGTGGATAGAAGATCTCTCTCTTTCTCTCCCTTTGAAGTAGTTAAAAATCAATGAATTGGCATTAAAAGTGATAGTATCTCCTACACATGCTCCCTAGCCAGAAATTAGTACATGTTTTGAGGAGGGATATGGGGAAGGTGCCATGGTTCCCATCAGATGCTTCTCCATCATGGAGTCACCAAGCCTGTGATCAGGCTTATTGGGCCCAGCGGCATGGCCTAGCGGCTAAAGTCCTCGCCTTGAATGCCCCGGGATCCCATATGGGCGCCGGTTCTAATCCCTGCAGCTCCACTTCCCATCCAGCTCCCTGCTTGTGGCCTGGGAAAGCAGTTGAGGACGGCCCAATGCATTGGGACACTGCACTCGCGTGGGAGACCCGGAAGGGGTTCTAGGTTCCCTGCTTCGGATCGGCGCAGCACCGGCCATTGCAGCTCACTTGGGGAGTGAATCATCGGACGGAAGATCTTCCTCTCTGTTTCTCCTCCTCTCTGTATATCTGACTTTGTAATAAACTGAATAAATCTTTAAAAAAAAAAAACCAGGCTTATTAAACTTAGCATGTGATGGACGGGACTGGCTCTCATCTGTAGGGCTCCTTCAGCCATTGACTATCAGTAGTTCTTGTTTTTCCTCACTTAACAAAAAAGCTTACTTAATTGCAACCTGAAGATCAGTTTCAACGTTTGGAAAAGTAGAGAGGGTCCAAATCTGGGGTGTGTAACACATCTGTTCCCACACTGTAAGCAGGCCATGAGGGGTTAAATCTGATATGGAAAGAAGGTGAAGTGCCTGGGCTGACTGGCTGGTCTGTCCTGGCTGTGGTCGCCCATAGTATTCAAGAGAAACAGGAAGAAGACACACTAGAGGGGGGAAAACAGAATGCTGATATATGCAGATAAGAAATTGAAATGGGGGCCCAGTGCAGTGGCCTAACAGCTAAAGTCCTCGCCAGGATCCCACATGGGCTCTAGTTCTAATCCCAGTGACCCTGCTTCCCATCCAGCTCCCTTCTTGTGGCCTGGGAGGGTAGTTGAGGACGGCCCAAAGCCTTGGGACCCTGTACCCATGTGGGAGACCCCGAGGAGGTTCCTGGCTCCTGGCTTTGGATTGGCTCAGCTCCAGCAGTTGTGGCTACTTGGGGAGTGAATCATTGGACAAAAGATCTTCCTCTCTATCTCTCCTTTTCTCTGCATATCTGCCTTTCCAATAAAAATAAATATTTTTTTAAAAAGAAGTTAAAATGGGCCTGAAAAATGAGAAAATTCATAGAATCCTTGGTAGAGGTCACATGGGCAGTTGTACTAAAATAGAAGCAGCTAAACATGGGTGTTAGAATTTACGTATCTTTCTCAGTAAGGATGCAGCTTAAATTTTTGAAAAATATTGATCCCCAAAGAATTCTCTAGAGGAGCTAGAAAATCACCTGCTCACAGCTAATGCCTTGCTCCGTGGATGATTTGTGTCCATGTGAACAAAGGGTTCAGTGCTCTGCTTCTATTAATCATCTGAAAAAATGATTAATCTCTTCTTCCACCAAGGAATTCGGGAATCAAGTGGTAGATCACCAAATAACTCTAGGTATCACAGAGAGGAGAAATGTAGCCTCTGTTCATATACACAGCACTCCATGACCCGGTTTCCTTGCTGCCCCCTATTCTGTGCACCAAGAATTAAGATCCACATTATCCCTGGGAGAGCCAGAAACAGATGAAAAAGATAGGTTTTTTTTTTTTTTTAACAAGTTAAATTGATGTGTGTCTACAGCACGTGCCATTCTTGGGTAGGCTCCACCTTCCCAGATATGGGTATCATATTCCAGATGTCTAAACGGATCTCCTGCACTAATCTAACCCGCTATCCAGTGTATTGTCTGAGTCCCCACTAGGACAGGAATGACTCAGTGCGACCTGTACTCAGCTAAAACTCCTGAGCCTTAATTATACTTCACCTGAGCTGATTTTTGAAGCGAAAATGGAGAGTCTTTTCTTTTATCTCTTTCTGGCTTCTTTTGAATTATTTGAGTATTGTTTTTTGTTTCCACTTAGATGGTATTGGAACATCAGATACACATTTAAAAGCTAATTTGGGGTTCGGCGCGATTGTGTAGCAGTTAAAGTCCTCTCCTTGAGCGCGCCGGGATCCCATATGGGCGCCAGTTCTAATCCTGGCAGCTCCACTTCCCATCCAGCTCCCTGTCTGTGGCCTGGGAAAGCAGTTGAGGACGGCCCAAGACTTTGGGACCCTGCACCCGCGTGGGAGACCTGGAGGAGGCTCCTGGCTTTGGATTGGCTCAGCACCACCAGCCGAAGCGGCTGCTTGGGGAGTGAACCATTGGATGTAAGATCTTCCTCTGTCTCTCCTCTCTGTATATCAGCCTTTCCAGTTAAAAAAAAAAAAAAAAAAAAACTAATTTGTAAGTGATTGCACCAGAACGTACAGATATATATGTATGTATGTAGCATGCAGGTATACAATGTACAATATACACAATGGAACGTATGTAAGTGGCCCGCTGCCTCTGCCCGACCAAGGAAGCTTGCCCAAAAGCGCTCCCAGTGAAATTTGTTTTAAGCTGAACTTTATTCTGTGTGAATTTCTGGTTCTGAACACAAATTCAAGCCTTACAGCCACAATAGCAGAGCTGAGCTGACCTGAAGCCAAGAGTCAGGAGCTTCTTCCAGGTCTGCCATGCAGGTGCAGGGTCCCAAGGCTCTGGGCCATCCTTGACTGCTTTCCCAGGCCACAATCAGGGAGCTGGAAGGGAAGTGGAGCAGCCGGGATATAAACCAGCACACTTATGGTATCCCAGCGGAGGCAAGGTGAGGATTTAGCCACTAAGCTATGGCACTAGGCCCAGTAAAATCTGTTTTTAAAAAGATGAGCTAGAATCAGCACTGTAGCCGTGTATGCTAAGCCTCTGCCTGCAGGACCAGCATCCCATATGGGCACTGTTTCATGACTCAGCTGCTCCACGTCCCATCCGTCACCCTGCTTGTGGCCTGGGAAAGCAGTCGATGACAGGCCAAAGCCTTGGAACCCTGCACCCACGTGGATGACCCAAAAGAAGTTCCTGGCTTCTGGCTTCAGATCAACTCAACTCCAGCTATTGCAGCTGATTGGGGAGTAGAACCAGCAAATGAAAGATTTTCTCTCTCTGTCTCTCTCTCTCCCTTCCTCCCTTTCAAATAAAACTAAATGCTTAAAGAGAGAGAGAGAAGAAGAAGAAGAAGAAGAAGAAGAAGAAGAAGCAGCAGCAGCAGCAGCAGCTGCAGAACATGGTAGTCCCCATCTTTCAAAAACTCAAAAAAATAAAAAAAGGTTGGATGGCCACAAATCAGGAATGCTAAGAGAGGTTAGATACCTGTGGTTTAGAAAAGGTGAAGGGCCCGGCGTGGCCTAGTGGCTAAAGTTCTCACCCTGAACACACCAAAATCCCGTGAGTACCAGTTCTAATCCCAGCAGCCCTGCTTCCCATCCAGCTCCCTGCTTGTGGCCTGAGAAAGCAGCCAAGGACAGCCCAAAGCTTTGGGACCCTGTACCCATGGAGGAAATTCCTGGCTCCTGGCTCCTGGCTTCGGATCAGCACAGTACCGGCCGTTGTGGTCACTTGGGGAATGAATCATCAGTTGGAAGATCTTCCTGTCTGTCTCGCCTCCTGTCTGTATATCTGACTTTGCAATAAAAATAAAATAAATCTTTAAAAAAAAAAAAAAAGGAAGAAGAGATGAAGCCAGATGACCCCATGTTTATCTTCCAATTCTGATTCCGCTGTTTATTTTAATCCGCTTTCTGTGACTAGCAAATATTTGAGAGAAGCTATTTAGGAAAGAATAAGGTTTATTTCAGCACAAGGTTTTGGAGATTCACAGGCCAAGACAGCATCCCATTGTTGGTATAGCGCCTGATGAGTTATTGACAGAACAGGTGCAGAGGAAATATCACATGGCAAACGAGGAAGCAGAGAGTGGCTTATAACCAACCTCTGTACCTTCTGAGGGCCTGTGTAAGTGACTTAAAGACCCCGCACTGGGCTCACCCCATAAATGCCTTAACCCCATAAATGCATTAACTGGACCACGTTTCCACTTAGACCAAAACTAGCATGCAAACTACAGCCTCGTTAAGCCTCTGTACAGGTCCTAATGTAATTGACTTTGGGATGAAATCATTAACACAGTTTAGAATTCACTCTTAGACAGAAGACAAGGAGAACACCACTCACAGTGAAGAATTATCCAGAACAAGCGGCAGGTGCTTAGCATAGCAGCTAAGAGGCCACTTGGGATGTTTGCCTCTTTCAGAGTGCCTGGGTTCAAGTCTTGGGTCTACTTCTGCTTCCAGCTACCTGCTACCATGCCCTTGAAAGGCAACAGCAAATGGTTCAAGTTCTTGGGTCCCTGTCACCCATGTGGGAGACCTGGTTTGAGTTTTTTGTTTTGTTTTGTTTATTATGTTTTTGTTTGGGTCTCTGGCTTCAAACTACCCAGCCCCAGGCATTGAAGAAGTGAACCATGTCTCTCTTATCTTTTTTTTCCCTTTCTCAAAATAAAGATGAATAATCAAAAACATTTCAAAATAATCACCTTGAGCCCAGCACAATAACCTAGTAACGAAAGTCCTACTCTTGCATGTGTCAGGGATCCCATATTGCCGGTTCTAATCCCGGCAGCCCTGCTTCCTATCCAGCTCCCTGTTTGTGGCCTGGGAAAGCAGTCGAAGACGGCCCAATGCCTTGGGACCCTGCACCCATGTGGGAGACCTGGCAGAAGCTCCTTGCTCCTGGCTTCAGATGGGCTCAGCTCTGGCCATTGCAGCCACTTGGGGAGTGAACCATCAGATGGAGGATCCTCCTCTCTGTCTCTCCTCTCTGTATATCTGCCTTTCCAATAAAAATAAATTAATCTTAAAATATATATATATATATAATATATATGTATATACACACACACACCAAAATGACTACACTGAATCAAAAAGAGATTTTGCAATGGCTGACCCTCCTACCCTATCCCCACCCCCCAATAACTCCCACTCCCATCTCCCTGGCTCAAAAATCACAAAGATCCTAGAATGGACGCAGGAGGCGGCAGGGGGCACTGGGCCCCGCAGCAGGGTAGGCCCGAGGCTGGAAATTGTGTCCTCATCATCCACAAAGTGAACATTTTCCTAACAATAACACGGTGATTTCAGAAGCAATTTTAAAAAACAAGACTCTTTTCTCCTAAACTCTAGAGCTTTTCTGAGTCTTTTTTTTTTTTTTTTTTTTTTTTTTTTTTTTTTGTCAGCAACAAAAGAATTGTGCTTCCAAAGCAGGCTGCATCTCTGAATATTAAAACTCCCACCTTGGGAAATTTTTTAAGCCTTCAGACAACCTCTTTTAAAGTTATAAATGAAAGTCACTCAACAGGCTACAGTGCTCCTGGGCTGCTTTTATCTACTGAAGAAAGACAACAGAGTGAGAACTTAGCAGCCAGGGACCAAATGACTGACCTTGAGTCACCTTCCACACCATGTCTGGCCCAACCAAGATAGGGAGTCAAAGCTTTAACTAGTAGCAACAGCAAATGACGTGATTTGATGATATAAAGAAATCCATCAAGCAGAAATAAAAAGAACAAGGTCGTAGTATTTGTGGAGCACTTCGAATTTAAAAGGCCCCTAAATGGGCCTTCAGTTAGGTCTTTTCATGCCAAAATGTAGCCCTGTATGCTCTCTCCTGTCCAAAGAACCAGCTGTTCCAGAACCAATTGGACTGTGCAAATGGGCTTATTTTTTCATCTGCATATAAGCCTAAGTGGGTTTGATTAGATGCCATGCCTTGAAATAAAAGTTTACCAAAATGGAAAACTGTCAGATGAGAACTAATTGAGGCAATTTAAGATATTCAAGAAAGAGTCTCAGAAGGCACGTGGAAATTTTATTTAGATTCCTGTATTATTATTGGAAAGGTAGATTACAGAGAAAGGAGAGACAGATTTTCCATTTGCTGGTTTGCTCTACAAGTGGCCGCAAAACCCAGAGTTGAACCAATCCAAAGCCAGGAGCTTCTTCCAGGCCTTCCACTTGAGTGCAGGGTCCCAGCACCTTGGACTACTTTCCACTACTTTCCCAAACCATAAGCAGGAAGCTGGACGGAAATGGAGCCGTTGGGGCACAAACTGTTACATGGGATTCCGGTGCTTGCAAGGTGAGGATTTAGTCACTGAGCCATTGCACCTGGCCCAGATTCCTGCAGATCCCTGAAGCGTCATCACGGAGGAGAGGGGAGGAACATGTCTGTATGGCACCAGGAACTCCCTATGGCTGCAAGTCCCAAAGGGCAAGTGCACCTGGCCCAGCTAGCCGCAGTGGACTGCTGCGTGTTCATCCGTGTGGTGCACGCGCAGCTGTGCACGCTCAGCAGTTACTTACACAATTACGCTGGAAAAAGACAAGCACAGGGGGATAATCTGGCTGAACTTCAAAGTCAGTTTCCCTGAGGGTCCAGACTGGAGTTCTAGACACTGTGATTGGTATAGAGACCACCCATTTCCATCATTCTTTGCCCTTTGTTTGCAAGACACTGAAAAACCATTCTCTGGTTCACTCCCCAAACAGCCTCAACTGCTGGATCTGGGCCAGTCTGAAGCCAAGAGCTAGGAGCTTGTGCCAGGTCTGCAACGTGAGTGCAGGGGCCCAAGGCCTTGAGTCATCTTCTGCTGCTTTGCTCAGCAGGATGCTGGTGGGAAATGGAACAGCTTAGACTCAAACTGGCACCCTTATGGGATGCCAGGACCACAGGCAGAGTTTTAGCTTACTATGCCACAACACCAACCCAGTTTACATTTTTGATAATAATAGATTTAAAAATCTATCCAACAAAATGATATAAAATCATTTAAAATAAGGCTAAAAATAGCTAATGGCTTATAATGATGGCACACATTAAGATGAGAGAGAGGAAGAAAAATAGAAAGGAATCCCAAACTGCTGTATTTAACTAAAAGATGCTAAAAATTAAGTTCTTTTTTTCTTTTTTGTTTATCAGTGCTGGCTAAATTTTCTATAATGATCACTAAGCAAGTAAGAACTTTATTTTATAGTTGTGGGAATTAACTAAGGACTATACTCCTCCAATGACAGTAGAAATAGAACATAACCCAGTTGCCATTTCAAGTGCAGGAGGAGCAGCCGGGAGTGGCGGTTAGGACTGACGCAGGACCACACGGGCAGAAGAGACCTCACACTCGGCTCCTTCCCATCGGGAGCTGTGAGAGCAGCGACGTCACTGACCTGTGACACTTGGGCTCCTCCTCCATAAAATGGGGGACACACAATATCAGCTGCATAGAACCAGCGGGACCCTGGACGAACTCAGGCCCAGCTGAGATGCAGCAAGGATGGTCGCTGAGGCTCAGGCTCAGCACTGACATGTTTATGGTCATCATCACCATCATCGTCGTCTCTGTTCTAACTTAACTGAGGCCCTTCGTTCCTCTCACCTGCAGCATTTCAACAGGCTGCTGCTGATTCCCCCTGCTTCCGCAACCGTGGATTGTAAACACATCCTCCACCCAGCAGTCGGAGCGATGTAGCTAAAGACGGTACTCACCGCCAAGCCTGATTTACAGAGAAGACCTTTATCTTGCAGTGATGTGCGGTTGCCAGTCCTGGTCTCGTCCCTATCCACTCTCCCTGCTCACCTCCAAAATGCTTTGCGCTCTAGAGTGTGATCGCTCTAAACTGTTTCCCACAGAGCCCGGCATGATGGCTCGGTGGCTGAATCCTCACTGCATGCGCTGGGATCCCACATGGCCGGTTCGTATCCCCGCTGCTCTATTTCCCGTGAATGGCTTGTATCTATCCCTTCAGGTTCAGCAAGGTGCCGTGCACAGAAACCTGCTCCAACATCCCAGATAATTTTACTGCCCTTCATTTTTTAAATTTTTGACCTCTTTTTATTTTTAAGATTTAGTTTTTATTAGAAAGGCAGATCATATTGATGGAGAGACGGAGCAATAGAAAGATATTCTATCCACTGGTTGACTCCCCAAATGCTTTTTGGGTTTTGGGTTTTTTTTTAAGATTTATTTATTTTTATTGGAATGGCAAATTTACAGAAAAGTAAAGACAGAGAGAAAGATCTTCTGTCTGCTGACTCACTCCCCATGCAGCCACAACGGCCAGAGCTAAGCCAATCCAAAGCCAGGAGCCAGGAGCTTCTTCCAGGTCTCCCACACAGGTACAGGATTCCCCCTAGATTAGGCTGCTGTTTGCAGTGGTTGCACCCCCACCTAGCAAGCCCAGGGTTGAGTCCCAGCCATGCTGCTGGATCCCACTTCCTTCTGATGCCCAGGTGGGTGCGTCCCCGTCACCCACAAGGGACACCTGGATGGTATTCTGACTTCAGGCGTGAACCTGGCCAAGCCGCACCTGTTGCAGATGTTTGGGCGAATGAACCCCGGATGAGAACTCTTCATCTCCCCAACACATAAAATCATGTGGGCTTTTGTTGTTGTTGTTGTTGTTTGTTAAATTTTTATTTTGAATTTTATGATACAATTTCGTAGAGACTGGGATTCCCCCCCCCCAAAAAAAGTCGCAACAGATTTTTCCCCACGTTGCTACAATAGTATAGTCTTTCATAAGGAGTCATAATTCCATCAGTCTCTTATTTAAGTGTGCTCCGACATTGCTGGTACAGACAATGTCAGACAGTCCAGCATCCCATTGTCTGCACATTTCCAACAGTTTCACTGGGAGTCCATCTTTGATTTGGAAGCAGGGATGCATATTACTTTGTATTCTCACATTTGGATATTGTTTTTTTTTTTAATTAAATGCGAAAAAGAAACACGGTCTGGGGTACTTCTGGTATGTTGTGTGGACAAATCGGTATTGTAAAAACCTTGAAGAAACAGCAGGAAACAAAGTTTGTCAGTTGCCCAAAAAATTCAAAATAAATACGCAATACATTTTACTCCAGTGTGCATCCATACTTGCGCGAATATACACATTTTTAAAAATGACTTTTTGATAACGTTGCTTGTTTTTCTTCCAAAAGCCCAAAGTCCAGGTACAAAGTGAAGTAATCCCCTCGGCCAGCTTCCAGCACGGCGCGTTGTGAGACGTTCGCCACAAGAGGGCAGCATCGGCCCACGGGTGCCGTGCTCCTGGAGGGTGGGCCACCGATGCTCACCGCCTGCTTGGGGGGCTCCTTATTGTCGCTAGAGGCCCAAGTGACCAGCATACTTTAAGAATGCTGTTACCCTGTCAACATGTGTTGCTTGTTTATTTTTCAACAGCATCTCTTATTTACTTACTTTCACTTTATTTGGAGGGCTGAGGCAGAGAGAGATCTTCCATCAGCTGGGCCGCTTCCCAGCTGCGTGACAGCCAGGGCTGGACTAAGCCCTAGAAATCCATCCAGCTGCTGCACGAGTTGGCGGGTGGCAGGCCCAAGCAACTGAGTGAGCTTCCAGGACTGCCCATTAACAGTAGGATCAGGAACTGGAGACAGAACCGGGAATTGAACCAGGCACTCCAGTGTGGGACCCAGCTGTCCCAAAAAGCAGCAACTTTGCCTCTGGGCCCTGTGACAGTCCCAGGTGTGGCTGATTGACACACACACACACATGCGTGTTCACACACTTACACACAGGCACACACACCATCCTGCAGAGGCTAAGCAAGCCAACCCTTTCCCTGGCAGGACCACTGGGGAGACGGCATATTTAAATAATACTCGAGCCTCACTGTACCAGGGGACCACATCCTGTGCATCCAGGAATTGAAGGAAACCACAGGAAAACAAGGGCAGGTGTTTGGGGTTTAGTATTATGTCTGTATTTAGGTTTTTGAGAGGTGGAGAGACAGGGGAGTGAATTAGAGACCCGAGTCTTAACCACTGGGCCACACTACTACCCCTCAGGGAATGCCGAGCACCTGCTGTGGCCAGGGGTAACAGCAACTTCGTCTTCCTTTTTGTCTTCAGGCAACTGAACCTTCGTGATGTTGGCAACGCCCGCGTCGCCACGTAATCCGAGCTGAGCGGAGGGACTAGGGTTGCAACGCAGACAACGCAGAGAGACAAGACAAGGCAACACGCAGTACACCGAATGCCGATCGATGACAGATTGATCTTTATTGCAACTCCAGACTTTCTTTTATACTCTGCTTAGCTCCTCCCAGTAGTGTCCACCCTAAATCCCTTCAGTTCCTCCCAGTAGTGGCAACCCTAAATCCCTTCAGTTCCTCCCAGTGTTTATCCAATCCTCTAGTGGCCACCCTAAATCCCTTGAGTTTTATCCAATCCCTTGGCAGATAACTTGACAAATAGGAAGCAGGAACTTGCGGTTAAGCCAGTGGCTATATGTATCAGGCCAAAATTACCAATCCTGTTATGCTCTGAGAAACAAGCTAAGCTGTGGAGTTAATCCTTGGGAGACCGGGGCCTGCATGTCCCCCTTTTTTTGTTTTTTTTAATGGACGCCTGTCTTAGGTTGTCCAGCAGTCAGTTGACGCCTTACCCGTCATGGGGAGCCCCACCTGGGGAATCCCTGTCTTAGGTTGGTCATCAGCGCTGCCAGATCTTACCCGTCTCTGGCTGCCCATCACACCATGTTCACCAAACTTGAGCGTTAGGGTTTTCCACAGCCAAAACCATCATGGTTTGTCAAATAATGACCTGCTCCCAGGCTTGTTGCCTGCATAGGCGGCAAAGAAGACTAAACAGTACTGCAATCATGGCTACGACCATCAGCCTCATGGCCAAGATTCCGCTTTGTTCCTAAAACATCCATGCTGCCAGTTAAATGCCATTTAACAGGGGTAACACATATATGATGGTAAATCGGGGAGCAGCTGGAGATCTGCGTTTCCCATGGGCAGGATATCAGGAAGTTGCACCACTGCTGTCAGGGTCTCCTATCCTGCAAGAACATCATTAGGAGTGGGATCATGTTGAGTTGGAGCCAAGGAGATTTGCCATGTAAGTCTCTCGGGAACCCATCTAGGTGTTTCTTCATCCTGGGGAAAAACACAAACAGAGCCTCGCCCCCACGTTAGTACTGGATCTGGTCCTCGCCATTTATTTGTGGCCAGATCTTTCCATTTTACTTGGCCTTTATTCTCATTAGAAGGGCGAAGCCAATGGCGCTCTGCAGGAGCTACATCATTAGTGACAGTTAAAAAATTTAACACATAGATGGCAGATGCCAGTAAGGAATGGGGTGAGCTGCAATGCTCAGCCACATCCCCCTTCTTTATTTTTTCTAGATAAACTTTCAGGGTGCGGTTAGCACGTTCAACAATGGCTTGACCCTGAGGATTATAAGGAATGCCTATTTTGTGAGTTATATTAAAATATCTTTTAATTTCTCTCAAGCTGTTCAATTGCAGCCTCTAATTTTTAACCCTGTCACAGACTGGTTGGGGGTCACCTTGAAGATGTCTGCCCAAACCTTTTCCAGGAAAGTATCCCTGTCTATTAAGCATATTTGGCACAGGCTGAGAGGTCAATACAACATTCATGGCACTCAACAAATCTCGTCCCCACAGATTGATAGGAATATGTGGTAAGACATACGGCTGGAAAACTCCTGAATGTCCCTCTTGATCCTTCCACCTTAACAACCTGGCACTTTTCTGTGGCTGAGAAGTTCCTATCCCTTGGAGAACGGTTGGGGTGGCCTCTAATGGCCAGGAACTTGGCCACTGTGCCTGGGATATAACTGTACTATCAGCTCCGGTATCAAGTAAACCTGTGAATTTTCTCCCTTCTATCTCTAACTGTAAGGTGGGTCGGGTTTGCATGTCGGAGACCCAACATGCCAAGGGGCCAGAATGTCCAAATCCTCCTTGTCTATCTCTCTTAAGAATGGGGTTGTCAGTTGGAACCTTGGGGATCAAGATCAGCTGGGCAAATCTAGCTCCTGGTGGAATGATTATAGTGCCTTTGGCTGATTCTGCCATGACCTCTATTTCTGCTGGAGTATCCTCATCTATCACTCCTGGGAGTACTCTGATTCCATGCATAGTAGCACTACTTCTTCCTAGGATCAGGCCCAAGGTATTCTTAGGTAAGGGGCCCCTGACTCCTGTTTTTATCCGTTGGGGTCCCAGGAGCGGGGTCAATACCTCTCCAGAGGTGGCACAGAGGTCCAGTCCTGCGCTACCTGGTGTTGCTCTGAGGAGGGTTGAAATGTCGGTGCTCCTCGCCGTGGGAGAGGGACTCTGGAAGGAGTCTGCGCTGTTCCGGAAGTTACAGGTGTCTGCTGGGCTCCGTACACCTGAGGTTGGGGGGCCCGGAGCGGGCCCCTGACCCCGTTTCCCGATAGGGGATTGCCTTGGGCATCATATCTGGACCTACAATCACTGCTCCAATGATAGCCTTTATGGCATCTTGGACAAAGATCTGGGGCCTGCAAGGATTGTGGGGGTGATCTTCCTTGTCGCAGAATTTTGGGGCACTGTTTTTTAAAATGTCCAGGCTGTCCACATCTGAAACAGGTTTTGGGAGGCGCCCTAGGGTGGGGCTGAGGGTGTTGAACAGCGGCTGCTATCACTTGCCCAAGGGCATGGGTGGAGTCAATATGTCTGCAAATTTTAAGATAATCATGCAGGGACTTATCTCTGTGGGACCTGAGAGCATCCTGGCAATATTTATTAGCATTCTCAAAGGCTATATGCTTAATTACTGGCATTGCTGGTTCCACGTTACCAAAGATCTTAGTAGCAACCTGCATAACACGGTCCACAAATTCTTGAAAAGGTTCTGTAGGGCCTTGCAAGACCTTGGAAAGCTGGTCTCCTGTATTAGCATTAGGCAAGGCCTTCCAGGCTCCAAGGGCTGCATTTGCTATCTGTGCATAAACTCCTAGGTCATAATTAACTTGTTGTTGGATGCCCTCAAAAGGTCCAGTGCCAGTAAGCATTTCAAGGCTTCGATCTGCGTGTCCCCCAGCCGCGTTCTGCTCAGCAAAAAATCTGCACCTATCTTGAAAATCCCCTTTCCATAGGAGAAAGTCACCACCATCGAGAGCAGAGCGGCACAATTGCATCCAATCACTAGGAGTAAGATTCAAACTCAAAAAGGATTCTATGAGTGCAAGAGTAAAGGGTGCCTGGGCACCATAATCTTTAACAGCCTGCTTTACATTTTTGAGGTCTTTAAATTGAAGGGGCTGATGCTCCCGGCGAGGGGGACCCCCTCGAACTGGGACCTCTATTACAGGGAAGCATCGAACCCCACCCACAGGCTGATCAGTGAGACCGTCACTCCATGGCCGCGTGGGGTAATTATTGGGTGAATGGCCTGCGGTTTCCTCCTCAGGAGGAGCCGTAGGGGTCACAAAATTAGGGACATATGGTGGTGGTCTTGAACTGGACAATTTGCCAGAGGAACGTGCACCTATTCCTGCTTTCTTTAACTTTCTTTTAATGTCCCTAATTTCCCGCTTTAAGAAAATCTTCTCTTTATCCTTAATTTTCCGCTTTAAGAAAACCTCCTCATCTCGTTTTTCCTCACTCTCTTCCGAGGAAGAGGCCTCGTTCTCATCTGAAGAAGAGGCTTCACTCTCCTCTAAAGAAGAGACCTCACTCTCCTCTAAAGAAGAGGTCTCACTCGGGGTGGTTTCACTCGAGGCCACCTCGTTCCAGGCTTCCAAGGACCGTAGAACTTCCCAACCCTGGATTGCTTCAAAAGTAGTCTGTACTTCTCTTAACTGTCTCTCAACTTTCACTTTATCATTAAATAATGAATCACGGACTAAGCGCCACAAAGAAAAGTTAACAATGGGGAAATTATCTGGGTCTTTTTGTAAACAGGATTGTAAATTGGCCTTAACCTGTTCCCAATCGGGAATATTGAAGTTGCCTGAAACAATAAACCAAGGACTGCTAGATTGAATGGCTTTAACAAAATTTCTAATCATTTTAAATTTAACTGGCATCCCCAGTTGACGTAGAAGTTCTTCAAGCTCGGTGGCCAATTTATTCCGCGAGAAGGCAGAACCCATTTTATCGTCCTTTTCAACGGATAAATTAAACACCAAGACCTCACTATACTTCAAAATAAATCTAAAACCTGACTATACTTCTAAATTAATCGAAAACTTACAAAATAAATCCAAAACCTAGTTATATTTCAAAATAAGTCTAAAACCTAACTATATTTCAAAATAAGACTAAAACCTGACTCTATTTCAAAATGAAACTCCCTCTCCTACCAGTTTAGCAGAGACTTACAATACGTCCCACTTACCTGGATCAGCTGGCCAGCCTCTTGGGACGACCCTTCGTCGTATCCTCTCTTTCTCAATCTCGGTGGGAACCTCCAGATGTTGGGAGCGCCCGCGTCGCCACGTACCCCGAGCCGAGCGGAGGGACTAGGGTTGCAACGCAGACAACGCAGAGAGACAAGACAAGGCAACACGCAGTACACCGAATGCCGATCGATGACAGATTGATCTTTATTGCAACTCCAGACTTTCTTTTATACTCTGCTTAGCTCCTCCCAGTAGTGTCCAC
This sequence comes from Ochotona princeps, assembly GCF_030435755.1. NCBI lineage: Eukaryota > Metazoa > Chordata > Mammalia > Lagomorpha > Ochotonidae > Ochotona > Ochotona princeps. The sequence continues at coordinate 20,968,600 of NC_080847.1, forward strand.
CCTAAATCCCTTCAGTTCCTCCCAGTAGTGGCAACCCTAAATCCCTTCAGTTCCTCCCAGTGTTTATCCAATCCTCTAGTGGCCACCCTAAATCCCTTGAGTTTTATCCAATCCCTTGGCAGATAACTTGACAAATAGGAAGCAGGAACTTGCGGTTAAGCCAGTGGCTATATGTATCAGGCCAAAATTACCAATCCTGTTATGCTCTGAGAAACAAGCTAAGCTGTGGAGTTAATCCTTGGGAGACCGGGGCCTGCAATGTACTGGTCCCTTGTCCATTGTGAGCGCCCTAGGAGGAGAAAAGAGACTCAAACCCACGTTAGTCTAATCCCAAACCCACTTCTTTGTGTTACTTCAGGGTTTTCTACCACACCGGAGAGACAAGGCTATCCAGTTACCTGCAAAGGGTGCCTGTCTCGCTTGCAATTATTTTCCTTTAGCAAGTAGTCAAATTAAACAAAGGATCCTGCCAAGCACTGAGCAGAAGTTTTCTTATCAAAGACAGACCCTGGGTAAGAAGTGCAGCAGGTGAAACTCAAGCCTATGTTCATCCCACAGGTGCTGCACAACCTTGGAGCTACAGCTTGCTGATCTTCTCACATCCCCTCAACTCCCACGGACATCGCCACACTCATTCTCATGAAAGAAATGAAAGAAAACAAACACTCTAAGTCAGGTAAGGTACTCTGACTCAGAATTCTTCTTCCCTTCTAAGATTTTTCATTATTATTTGAAAAGCAGAATTACACAAAGAAACAGAGAAAGATCTTTCATCTACTGGTTCACTCCCCAAATGAGCGCAAGGATCATAGCTGATCCGATCTGAAGCCAGGAGCCAGGAGTTTCTTCTGGGTCTCCCACGTGGGCGCAGGGTCCCAAGGCTTTGGGCCATCCTTGACTTGCTTTCCCAGGCCACAGGCAGGGAGCTGGATGGTTAGTGGAGCAACTAGGACATGAAGCAGCATCCATATGGGATCCCAGTACTGCTGACATTGAGTTAGCCTGTTATGCCACCAAGCTGGCCATGGAATTCTTTTTAAATGTGTGCTGATGGCTCAGTGCGGTGGCTCAGTGGCTAAATCCTCATCTTGCACATGCTGGGATCCCATATGGGTGCCAGTTTATGTTCTGGCTGCTGCACTTCCCATCCAGCTCCCTGCTTGCAGCCTGGGAAAGCAGTCAAGGATTTCCCAAAGCCTTGGGACCCTGCACCCGCATGGGAAACCCAGAAGAAGCTCCTGGCTCCTGGCTTCAGATCAGCTCAGCTCCAGCTGTTACAACCACCTGGGGAATAGATCAGCAGACAGATCTTTCTGTCTCTTCTTCTTTCCATTAATCTCATCTGCTTTTTCAATAAAAATAGATAAATGTATTTTTTTTAAATGTCATGAAGCTGTCCTTAGGACCGTATAGTCATTGAATCAACATGTGCTTAAGCTGCTGTAATCTGAGAATAAGTGTGTGCGAAATGTACCTAAGATTTTTAGAAAGCAGAAGAGCAAAGCCGTGAGCTGTGGGAGCCCTGTGTCCTCTCTGCTGTGCCTCGGCCAGGCCTCCTGAGACCATGCTGGATTCTTAAAAGTCTCAGAGTGGGTTTTGTGAGCCAGAGCAGAGAGGCCAAGTGGGCAGGGCCCCCAGACTGGACGTCCCCACGGTCCTGCTCAGCTCTCTGTCCCAAGCCTTGGCTGAAGAAGGGACGACTGAAGGGGAGATGTGCACCTGAACTCGCCCTTGGTTGTAATGAGCTGACTCTGTGGATGGGCTCTGTGAGCCGGAGACGTGCACGCAGGGTCTGTGTCATCCCACGCTGCCACAGCGGGCCTATCCGCTGCAGAGCAGGTGGTCCGTGGAGAGCAGCCACAGACAGCTGATAGGCATCCCAGGGGCCATGGGGTCCACATGAGGGCTGTGCTGGGTGCACTTGGAACCTCCAGGGTCCCACCCAACCAGCGAGTGCTCAGTGGAAGGTTCCTCTCACCTGCAGCCGGAAGGGTGAAAGGGAGCTCAGAAAAAGAGGGTTTCCCACCTGAGGCCAGCCTTTTCCTGTGTGCACATTCCCAGTCAAGCCCTCACACGTGACGGTGGCTCTCCCAGCCCAGGTCCCCGTACAGCTCCTGATGACTGGAGTCCCAACAATGCAGGCCCCAATTCTGCGCTCCGTGGGTCTACTCCCGTTGGAGCACCTCATGGCTCCGCTGTGTGAGGTTGGAGGTCATGTTCAGAACCCGAAGTCCACACAGAATAGAGTTAGCCCGCGCTTTATTGGGAGCGTTCCTGAGCGAGGTTCACTGGTCCGGTACAGACAGTCGCACCCCGGGGATATGAGGGGTTGCTTTTGTTAGGGGGTTGTAGAGGTAGGTGTTGGGAGACAAAGGGATGTACCTTCTAGAGTGTCATAGGCGCCCTTCGACCTTGGTGGCTCCTTGGTGGCTCTGGCAGCTGCCTTCTCCTGGGGTGGCTTTATCAGTCACCCTTTCAGTCTCCCCCTAGAGCTCCCCCTCCATCCTGGCTGGGCCTTACATGCTGGGCTCACTGGCACAGCATCGCCTTCCAAGGGCCCCGTGGGCCTGGACCATCTGCCGTGCCTTGTGTTTCTGATACCTGGCTATCGACATGGGGGTGGGGTGGAAGAGAAACACTCCGGTTCTCCTCTACATCGCCTCTGGCCTGCCAGAGGCCCAGAGAGAGCTCCCCACACGGGGCTTAGCTTGGCGCAGCCTTCCAGGAAGGCGAAGGGGTGAAGTTTCCAGGTATCTGGGAGCCAGTTCTAGAACTCATCAGTTCTGCCAGAAGGCATGACATGGGCCGCAGCAAGGCTAGTGTGCTTTCAAGAAATAGGGAAACAGAGTGTTTTTTTTTTTAAGATTTATTAATTATTTGCAAGGCAAAATTAGCAACAGATGCAAAGACAGAAAGAGCTTCCATCCACAGCTTACTCCCCCGATAGCCACGATGGCCAGGACTCGGCCAGGCTGAAGCCAGGAGCTTCTTGCGGGTCTCCCACATGGGTATAGGGTCCCAAGAAGCTGGGCCAACCTCCACTGCCTTCTCAGGTCACAAGCAGGCAACAGGATCAGAAGTGGAACAGGCAGTTCTTGAACTGGCGCCCACATGGGATGTCAGTACTGTGGACAACAGCTTAAGCTGCTTCACGGCGCGGGGAATCAGACTCTTGCCTTCAGTGGAGACAGTTGTTACAGAATATTGTGGCCAGGATTTTCTTTTTTCCTGATGATTTATTTCTTTTCGTCTACTTAAAAGATAAAGTGACAGAGAGATCTTCCATGTGTCTACTGGGTGAGTGCAAGAGCCAGAATGAGGGTGGCAAACTGGGCTGGATGTGGCTGTAGTATACGCCTTGGCATGGGTGTGGACTGGGTCTGGGGTGTGCCAGACTTGGCTAGGCACCTCCGATGTGGTTTCTTTGGGGAATCCCCCCACCCACCATCTGAACTGTTGGACTCAGAACTCCAACCATGGGGAGAATTGCAGGATCTGTGGTCTGACCGTGGAGTGTCAGAACCGGCCTCCTCAGTTGCTGACGATGGTGCAGTGGGCAGCATGCCAGATGCACTGAGAGGATAGGGCGGTCCTTTGGGGCCTACAGAGGACACCTAGCACCATGGCCGAGGATGGAGGACAGAGCGGACTGGACAGCTCTCCTGGCCAAGCTTTGACAGCAAGTGTCTGGGTGAATGGAGACTCTAAAGTGGACTGTGTCAGCCAATGGAACTTGGAAGAATTTCCTCATCCTTGGAGCAACAAAATTAATAGCATTTCAGAACTATCAAGACCACTTGAGGGAACCTTCAGAATATGCTCCACATCGGGGACCCTGGAAAGACATCGGGTGGCCATCCCCCATCCCTGGGTACTGATGCAGTGAGGCTATTGGGAGCAGCCCTCTCCCCTTCTCTCCCCACTTTCCCCAGATACAGGAAGAGAAAAAAAGAAAATTGGAAACAATGGTCTCATCCATTTTCCCCTATTCCTGGACTCTTCCCACCCTAATCAGCGGTCCATAGGCATGCATCCTTCTCAATTATGTAATCATCAGAAATAATTTAAAAAAGATTATTTGACGGGGGATCTAACATTCAGCCCAATGCTTGCATTCCGAGTTAGCGTCTTTGTTAGACCAAGATGACCATGTGGTCAAGCTCATGGTTAGGATCCTACGTGATGTGACATCATGTCTCCTTCCCCTGCCCCGTCATTGCTGGGAAGTGTTATTATTACATGCATTTGTACAAATGGAACCTATTTTAGAAACCTTGGAACCAAGTGATAGATGGAGCTTACCTTTCCACTGGCACCATAACGCACAGTAAAAAAAATTTTTTTTTATTTTTATTTAAAAAGCAGGTTTACAGAGAGAGAGAGAGAAAAAAAGATCTTCCATCCACCAGTTCTCTCTGCAAATGATGCAAGGGCTCAAGCTGAGCTGATTCTAAGCCAGGAACCAGGAACCTCTTCTGGGTCTCCCATGTGGGAGCAGAGGCCCAAAACCCAGGCCATCCCCTGCTGTTCTCCCAGACCATAAGCAAGGAGGGGGGACCAGAAGTGGAGCAGCCAGGACTTGAACTGGCACCCATATGGGATACTGGTGCTGCAAGCAGACTTAGCCTTCAAAGCTGCCATGCCAACCCCCACAGCATACTTTCTGACAGCACAAATATATGCTTTAAATTAAATCTCTAGCCTTTCACAGTTTCTTTTTATAATTAATCATTCATTTGAAAATCAGAATTACAGGGCCCGGCGTGATAGCCTAGTGGCTAAAGTCCTCGTCTTGCACGCACCAGGATTCCATATGAGCACTGGCTTGTGTCCCATATGAGCACATGCCTGAGGTCCCATATGGTTCTGGTTCTAATCCCAGAAGCCCCGTTTCCCATCCAGCTCCCTGCTTGTACAGGCCTGGGAAAGCAGTCGAGAACGGCCCAGAGCCTTGGGCCCCTGTACCTGTGTGGGAGGCCAGAAGAAGCTCCTGGCTTGGATAGGCTCAGCTCCAGCCATTGTGGCCACTTGGGGAGTGAATCAGCAGACAGAAGATCTTCCTCTCTGTCTCTCCTACTCTCTGTATATCTGCCTTTCCAATAACACTAAATAAATCTTTTTAAATAAATAAATCTTTTTTTTTTTTTAAGTCAGAGAGAGATCTTTCATCTATTGGTCCACTCCCCAGATAACCATAATGGCCAGAGCTGCCCCAGGCTGAAGCCAGAAACCTGGAACCCCATCCAGGTCTCCCACATGGGTGGCAGGGGCCCAGGCTCTTGGGCCATGTTTTGCTGCTTTCCCAGGCCATAAGCCGGAGCTGGATCAGAAGTGGAGCAGCAGGGACTCGAAGTGGTGCCCGTGTGGGATCCCGGCGCTGCAGTTGGTGAAGACTCGTGACAATTTTGATGTTGTCATTCAACAATAGCCTTCATGGTTGGCTCAGCTGACGCAGGACTTCCAGCGGGAACTGAAGGCTTGTTCTTGCTTTTGTGACTCCGTATCCTGACTTTCATTTCTCCCAGCAGCCTAGGGGAAGGAGGAGCCTTTCCAGTGCTGAGAACGGAGAATCACAGATAATTTGGAGAATTCAGAATTCTCTCCCGCTCCCCCAAAGCTTCAGGCCCTGACTTCCAGGTAGCTGGCTGCACCCCCACAACCTGTCAGCCACTTAGTCACCGCCCACAGGCCACCCACTCAGAGAGCCTGGTTTTGCTGTGTCCCAGGTTGAGTCTGACTTTAGTGGTCCGTGACCACAAGCCAATCCTCTGACCTCTTTGGGTCTCAGTTTTCCTCTGTACATCGGGGCCGGTCCCCTTTCCACAAAAACTTCCTTGGGCTGCCCCATCTTCAATCTCTGTGTAATGTATGCAGTAATAACTGGGACACCTTGACCCTCACCATGCCTGCTTCTCTCGTGTCCTGCAGCTTGGACCACTGCTGTTCCCTTTCCAGGTGACATTCCTCCTAATGTTGCTTTTCCAGTTTGTCTATTAAGGGTGAATGCTGGGGTGGGAGCAGGGGGCATGAAAGCACAGCAGGCAATGTGGGTGTAGTGTTGTCTGCTCCTTGGGCCCCGCGCCAGCACCTGCTCCTGTCTGTCAGCAGGCAGCTCCTGCAAGACGGATGTAGAGGAGGCTGGACTGGCTGCTGAAGACACAAGGAGAGCCTCTGCAGGGTTTAAAGCTCTAGGGGCCATGGCTGTTGTACAGAGTCTGTGGGCTGCTGGGCAGTGGGCCTGCAATCACACAGTCCAGCCAGGGGCCTCCTGGGCTGCCCAGAAGAGTGTGATGGTGGCAGGCATGCAGGTGGAGAGAGGCAGGCAGCTTCCACGTGCTGTGCTGACTCTCAGCTGTGCACAACTTTGGGCAGGGGAGGGCTTCTCAGCCTCCCTGTCCTGCGGGGTTCCCTGGGAGTCCAGGAGGGGAGAAAGAGATAGATCTGGAGTGCCTGTAGGACTCCTGTTTGGGTTTTTTGTTGTTGTTTTTGTTTTTGGTGTTTTATTTGTTTGTTTGTTTTTAACTTGAAAGGCAGATTTTACAGACAGAGAGAGAGATCTTCCATCCACTGGTTCACTTCCCAAATAGCCACATAGCTGGGGCTGGTCCAGTCCAAAGCCCGGAGCCAAGGGCTTCCTCTTTGTCTCCCATGTGGATATAGGAGCCCAAAGACTTGGGCCATCTTCTGCTGCTTTCCCAGGCTACAAGTAGAGAGCTGCATTGGAAGTGGAGCAACCAGGACACAAACTGTTACCCATGTGGGAGTGCCAGTGCTGTGAGGCAGAGGATTAGCCTGGTGAGCCACCAGGCCAGCTCCAGGGACTTCTGGCTTAAGAAACTGTATGGATTAATAAGCAATGACTCAGCAGTGGGCACGCCAGGTCCTGGAAGAGGCAGGAGGAAGGGCTATTTTAGGATGTGTGGTGGAATATGTTTGTGTCCTCATCGTATCTCAGGCCTCTGGGGCTCGGTCCTCACGGTCTTGGGCAGAGCAGGGTGGGTCCAGCACAGGCAGCTGGAGGGACAGAACTAGGTGGCAAAACCAAGAGGCGAACCCCTTGAAAGGCAAAGCCAGCAGACATGCTTGGGCATCTTGGGGTGGGTCACGTCACCATCAGACCTGCACCCCAGGGCATGCATGAACAGGCGAGCTGGCAGTGCCCAGGCCCATCTCCCAGACACTTACTGGAGTGGTGGGACGGCAGCACCTCTTAGCTCACCAAGCAGAAACAACTCTCCACTCCGGGCTAATAGAACCTGCACACTTGGAGCTGCAGGCCTGTGCCTGGTCCCTGGCTGTGGGAGATCACCCCTGCATCTCTGCCTGCTACCCAGTGGGCGTGGCTCACAGCTTACCTGCCCATGACCTGAGGCACAGCTTCCAGTCCTGCGCACAGAACGTGACCTCTGACATGACTGGAAGGTCAAGAGGAATGAACGTGCCTTCCAACTAATCCGTTGTCAGGTGGGGGGACTGCCAGGAGATACCCTCCAGCCCTGTCCTTCCCGGCCTTTATAAGCTTGTGATTGGTGCACAACAGAAAAGACAGCCCCACCAGTTTGTCTCTGGTGATTCTGAGGCTGAAGAACACAGCTGCCTCACCCTTCGGTGACCGTGGGGCCTGCTGGTCAGGAAACCCCCCGAGGCTTGGCACCAGGTGGGATACAAGCAGGTGCTCGCTGGCATGCTGGCTGCTCTGCTCCCTGCCCTTGCCAGTGACCAGCACAAGACCAGGGCAGTCCAACACCTGCAGCCCTGCAGCCGTGGCCCTGACCAGCAGGTAGCTGAGGGTTTGGGGGTGCATAGAGTCAGGTTATGAGGTACAACAAAGGGGACTCAGAATACCCCCAGAGGCCGCACGACAGCGAGCCACTGACAGACAGCATTGATAAAGTATTTGTAATCATCTTATTAAATTCTTTATAATTAATTAATTAATATTAAATTATTTGTAATTACCATGAGTGGGTATACTTTAATTTAAAATTTTTTTTTCTATTTACTTGAAGCAGAGAAAGAGCCAACGATCTATCTTATGTACTGTTCCAACTGTCCAACTGTCCCTCAGTGGCCAGGGCTGAGCCAGGCCTATGCCTAGAACATGGAACTCAGTGGCAGGCACCGGGACCACAGCAGCAGGAAGTGGAAGTCAGAAGTAAAGCAGGCGGGATTTGAACCAGGCACTCTGATGACAGGCCTGTGTCCTGGGCAGCCTACCTGCTGTATCAGACTCCCTCCCTGGGGGGACGGACTTTTTCCGATGAATCTCACATACACACAGAGGCTTGGAGATGGAACCGGAAGGAGACACCTGCCTCAAGGACCATGAGACAGGACCACGGGCTGTTCTTTGGGGGCTCAGGAGATGCTTTCTCCTGTGGCGGAGGGACAGGGTCCCCAGAACCCAGCCCCTGCTGTTCCTAAGGCAAGGCTGGCACTCCCCTCAGGGGCATGCTGGGTGTGCAGGACAAAAGACGTGCATGTCTAGGTCCTTTCTCGATCGCTAGAATAAATGCCAGATAGTTCATAAACAGTGGCTGCAAGGAGTTACTGATTTGCCATGCCAAAACCTCCTGATCTATTCCTTTCCGCGCCTAATGTGAAGGACTTGACATCCACAAATGGGGTCCTTAGTAACCACGAGCTATTTTGTGCTTACTAAATGAGATCCTGGTTTTTTTTTTTTACACATAATCTCATTTAATCTTTCATAAATGCTCATAAAACACATGAGTTCTCCTCTCCGCGATGGAGATAAGGAAATATTTAGGAAGAAGCGCAGATGAGTTGCATTTTGCAAAACAAAGTGATGGTTTAGTATTCCAAATTAAGACCTTGCGTCTTAAAGGTTGCAAAGCATTGAGCACCGGCTTCACTAGTGTCAACTTTTCCTACCCCTTCTTTCAAACCGGCATCACGCCAGCCGTCTCTCGGGGAGGCGGCCGGCATGACTGAAGGAACGCAGCGTGTCCAGCGACCCCCACTCACGGCCCCGGGCCTGTGGGGAACCGCGCCCTCCTGTTCTCCCAGACCTGCGCGCAGGCCTCACCGCCGGCCGCCAGGAGCCGCTGTGACGCGGCTGCAGCCCGGCGCTGGCCGCTCTAGGCCGGCGAGGGGGACGTCGCCGTGCCTCGCCGTGCGCCTGTGCCTCGCCGTGTGTGCCGCCGCTCGCCCTCCGCGCCGACCTGCTGCCGCCGCTGCCCACCATGGCCCTGCTGCACTCGGCTCGCGCCCTCTCCGCGCTGTCCTCCGCCTTCCACCCAGGCCTCGCCGCCACAGCCTCTGCCAGAGCCAGGTAAGCCGAGAACGACGGCTCTGGCTGCGCCAGGACGTGCTGCCGACCCCCAGCGCGCGCACTGTGGCCGCCGTCCCCCTGCCCGGCTGCCCTGCGCCGTGCGGCCGAGGGATTGAGCGGCCTGAGCGCCTCCCAGGGACCCTCAGAGCCCCACATCCTTCCCCGAGCCGGGCCCCTCAGGAGAGGCGGGGAGGGAGGTGGGCAGCACCAAGGCTCCCCACCCGTTCTGGGGTCTGGAGAGGACGGGGGGTGAGGGGAGAGCACGCGGGCGGCGGCCCCAGTGCCAGGCTCGCGCCGATTGGCCGAGGTGCTGGGGGGGCAGGCCGGGGTGGACGCGTGTGTCCTTGACAGGCCATCGGGGTGGAGGGTGGTGTGCGCACCTGTCGTGGCCTCCCCAGGGCGGCTGCAACCTCGGCTGGGCCGCAACCCGCGCTCAGGCCTCGCCCTCCACGCTGCATCCCATGACCTTGGCGTGCGGCATCCTCTGGCCATGTCACAGCCCGAGTCCGCGGTGACCACCCCCCACCACCACCGGAGACCCTGTCTGGCCTGCCTTCGGGGAGGAGGTCCAGCTGTCTTGAACTTCATGCTTTTTTTTTTTTTTTTTTTTCATTTTTTGAAGCCCCGAGTGGTCCCACTGGAGGGAACTCTTCCTCTCTCCATCCCTCTCTGTTCTCTTTCATTCACTAGATCTTTCTTAACCTTCGTTTCTCAGAGCCAGGCGTTGGTCCAGTTGTCGGCCCTAGAGGCTCGAACAAGCCTGTGGGAAGGACAGGCTTGGTGCCCAGAGCACAGGTGTCATTTGGCACTGTGATGGGGGATGCAAAAGGGAAATTTTTTTAAAAAAGAGCACAGAGTTCTTTCCGGTGGAAACCTGAGCCAGGGGATTAACTTTCCGGGGGATCGGAGTGGGGGCAGCCTCGGGTCAGCCTCGTTCATCTGGTGAGGAACCAACCAAGTTTTAAAACTGCCACCCCCTCTCCAGGCAGCCCTTTCGCGCTGGCCTTTGCTCTAGGCCCGCAGAACAGCCTGTCCTCTGCCGGCGCCGGCTGGCTGGGGCAGTAGGGTTTCGCCTAGGCTTTCACACTTTCTTCTCTCCCCGATTTGGGTCCTGCCTGGCACATGGTACGTGCTCTTTAAACCTGCCAACCTAGTGGGCCTCAGAGTTCTGCCAGCAGCAGCCAAGGTGAAGGACAAAACAGGGGTCCCTAACAGTACGGGCCAGAGAGAGTATGTTCCCCGCTGTGATAATCTTCAAGTAATTCCTTGTTCAAGGGATTTGGCTTGGGGGGTGGGGGGCGTCAGTCAGCTCAAGAGCTTAGTGAAAATCCCTGCAGGGTGTGACCTTAAGACATTCTTTGGGACTGACTCATTTACTTTTTCCTGTCTTTTCCCCATTAGAATGTAAGTTTGAGGAGAGCAGAGACCTTACTTTTGTGTCTTAGCAATGAACAACAGTGCCAGACATGTAGGTTTATATTAAGCGCCGACTTTTAACTTAGCAACAAAACCAGGATATTTTAATGCTGTGTCTTAGGCCAAAAAGTACAAGGCTGTTGCTGAGACATGCACGGTAAGCCGCCCCCTGTGGTGCTGGTGCCCCAGTTGGAGTCCTAGCTCCACTTCCCATCCAGCTCCCTGCCTGTGGACTGAGAAAGCCGGAAGCCTTGGGACCCTGCACCCACCTGGGAGACCCAGAAGAGCTCCTGGTTCCTGGCTTCGGATCGGCTCAGCTCCGGCTATTGCAGCTCACTTGAGGAGTGAATCATCGGATGGAAGATCTTCCTCTGTGTCTCTCCTCCTCTCTTATATATCTGACTTTGCAATAAAAATAAATAAATCTTAAAAAAAAAAAAGATAACATCAGTACCTACCTACTGTTTGGGGTTTAAACACTGCCACTTGGTTGGATGACAGCACCATCTGGGGAGTGAACCAGTAGATAGAAGACCTTTGTCTCTCTTTCTCTGGTCATCTAGTCTGCCTTTCCAATAAGAACTTTCACTCCATCCATTGTGGAAGTATTTTTTTTTTTTTAAGATTCATCTATTTTTATTGGAAGGGCAGATTTACAGAGAGGAAGAGAGGCAGAGAGAAAGATCTTCCATCATCTGTTTCACTGCCCAAATGACTGCAGTGGCCAAAACTGAGCTGATCTGAAACCAGGAACCAAGAGGCTCTTCTAAGTCTCCCATAAGGGAACAAGGGTCCGTGGACTTGTACCGTCCTCCACTGCTTTCCCAGTCCATAACAGGGAGGGGCCTGCGTGGAAAGTTGAGCAGTCAGTTGGACACAGTCCATTGTCCAAAAAGGATCCTGGTGCTTGGAGTGCAGAATTAACCAATTTACCCATCATGCCAAGCCCCTGGAAGTAATCTGTACTCAGAGTCAGCTGGGAAAAGTGAGAAACTTTTAAACTCAACCCATTGAAGTTTCTTTGACGTGTGTGTGGTTCATTTCAATACAATAACACTGGCATTTGGTGTCCTAAGGAACTGAGGTTTAGCCAATGAAATACCTAATTTTCATGCATAACTCATTTAAATAGAACTCTGTTTAAATTCAGATGCTTATTCTAAAATGGGCATTGAATTATCTTGTTGACCTGTGCTTTAAAAGCATCGTAATGTGAGATTAGGCATGGTCAGAGGTCAATACAGAAAGAGAAAAATGTGCTGATGTATTTTGACTTATACTCATCTCTTTCTCTTTTTTAAAATATTTATTTATTTTTATTGCAAAGTCAGATACGTAAGGAGGAGGAGAGACAGAGAGGAAGATCTTTTGTCTAATGATTCACTCCCTAAGTGATCACAATGGCTGGTGCTGCCACTAATCTGAAGCCAGGAGCCAGGAGCTCTTCTGGGTCTCCCACGCGGGTGCAGGGTCCCAAGGCTTTGGGCCATCCTCAGCTGCCTTTGCAGGCCACAGGCAGGGAGCTGGATGGGAAGCAGAGCTGCCGGGATTAGAACCAGTGCCCATATGGGATCCCGGCGTATTCAAGGCGAGGACTTTAGCTACTAGGCCACCACACTGGGCCCATACTTGTCTCTTTTTAAAATTATGTTATCCTGATGATTAGCAAAATGAGGGCTGGCACGAGACAGTGTGCAGTAGTGGTGCAGTGACCAATAGCTGAGAGTGTTGTCCCTGCTATCTTGAGCTCTAAAATCATGAACAAGGCAACCGACTTCCTTTTTTCTCATTTTAACGTAAAAAGATGTGATGGAAAAGAATTTTGAAAACTGCACAACACTGGGTAGGCTTAAGCCTCCTGGAAATTGTGAGGCATTTGACCTGTAAATGCTTATCTGAATGTTTTGTACTGAGCATCTTTTGGTTGGTTGGTCAATATTGCTCAATGTTGAAGCTTTGTACTTACGTTCAAAGTACAGTGATAGGAGTCCCTGTGTAGGTCACAGGTTATCAGCGTCAGTTTTGCCCCCGGAGTAACTCTTGCTTTCCTCTAAAGCTATGCCTGTAAAGCATCGGGTACTTACAGTGTGTTTCTGTACCATTTTAAGGAAGAGAATAAGAAAGGCCATTGATGACTTGAAATGTGGTTGCTCATGTAGGACTAATCGAATTAAGCACCCCTGTTCCTATACTTAGAGTATTTAAAATACAGTTTTGGGGGGGCCATCAGGGTGGCTCAGCATGCTAATCCTCCACCTGTAGTCCAGCATCCCATATGGATGCCAGTTTGTGTTCCAGCTGCTCCTTTTGTGTGTGTGTGTGTGTGTATTAGATAATAACAATATAAATATATAACTATTATATTTATAATCATTTATTTATCTATTTTTATTGGAAAGCCAGGCATATAGAGAGGAAGATCTTCTGCCCACTGATTCACTCCCTAAGTGGCTGCAATAGCTGGAACTGAGCTGATCCGGAGCCAGGAGCTTCCTGTAGGTCTCCCACACAGGTGCAGGGTCCCAAGGCTTTGGGCCATCCTCGACTGCTCTCCCAGGCCACAAGCAGGGAGCTGGATCGGAAGCAGGGCCGCCAGAATGTGAACCTGCTCCCATATGGGATCCTGGTGCATGCAAGGCAAGGACTTCAGCCACAAGGCTACTGCACCAGGCCCCAGCTGCTCCATTTTCAGTCCAAGCCTGGGAAAGCTACAGACGATGGCCCAAACTCTTGGGCACCTGTACCCAGATGGGAAAGTCGGAAGAGGCTCCTGGCTGCTAGCTCAGCTCTAGCCATTGCAAAGTCTTTTGAGGGATTGAACCAGTGTGTGGAAGATGTTTCTGTCTCTCCTTCTCTCTGTAATTCTGCCTTTCGAACAAAAATAATTTTTTTAAAAATGCAGTTTGGGGGCCAGCATAATGACTCAATCCTCTACCTCCATGGGATCCTCCATCCTCCCATGTGGGTGCAGGGTCTCGAGGCTTTGGGCCATCCTTTGCTGCTTTCCCAGGCTACAACAAGGAAGTGGAGTAGCCAGGACATGAACCAGCGCCCTCCCTGCGCCTGCAAGGGGAGGATTAGCTAATGGAGCTATCACGTGGAGCCCTCTTTTTTCATTCTTAAGCTTCTCCCTGGAATGCCCAGCTTCCCCTCCTTTCACCCTTGATGTTCAGCTCATAGGTCTGTCCTCCTGGAAGTGTTCCTAACTCTGCACTTTCACCCTCTTTGCCAAACTGCTCGGCGCTCCCATAAATATGCCTGTACCCTGGCCCTGCCTTTGTCCCCGTGAGTCATCCCCTCCCTCAGTGCCCTGGCCCTGTCGTTATCCCCATGAGTCGTCCCCTCCCTCCTCTGCACCTGCATGCCTGGCAGATCCCTGCTGCTCACGCCTGCTCTGATCTGGTAGTCAAGGCCCCTTCTCTCCATCTTCATACTCCCTCTACCTAGCAGGTTCTCTGTCTCTCTCTTTTTTTTTTTTTAAGGTTTATGTATTTTTGGGCCCGGCATGATAGCATAATGGTTAAGGTCCTCGCCTTGAACACCCCGGGATCCCTTGTGGGCGCAGAGTCTAATTCCAGCAGTGCCACTTCCCTTCCAGCTCCATGCTTGTGGCCTGGGAAAGCAGTCGAGGACGACCCAAAGCCTTGGGATCGTGCATCTGTGTGGGAGGCGTAGAGGAAGTTCCTGGCTCCTGGCTTCGGATCAGCGCAGCACAGGCCATTGTGGCTTCTTGGGGAGTGAATCATCTGACGGAAGGTCTTCCTCTCTGTCTCTCCTGCTCTCTGTACATCTGTGTTTCCAATAAAAATACATAAATCTTTAAAACAAAAAAAAAGATGTATGTCTTTTTATTGGAAAGATATACAGAGAGAAGGAAAGACAGAGGAGGATCTTCCATCCAATGATTCACTCCCCAAGTGGCTGCAATGGCCTGTGCTGCGCTGATCCGAAGCCAGGAGCCAGGAACTTCCTCTACGCCTCCCACACAGATGCAGGATCCCAAGGCTTTGGGTCGTCCTCGACTGCTTTCCCAGGCCACAGGCAGGGAGCTAGATGGAAGGGGGCGGGCTCCTGGGATGAGAACCGGCGCCCATATGGGATCCCAGTGCACATAATGTGAGAACTTTAGCCACTAGGCTATCATGCCGGGCCGCAGTCTTGACTTCTATGCAAACTAATGTGTGTTGCAGTCCAGCCCAATCCTGCCTACCGCTCACTTGTCCCCCATGCAATCCAGTGGGAGCTGAAGCCTAGTTGTAGCAGACTGGGCTTGCCCCAGACCTGAGCCAAACATAAGCTCCTGGGTACCATAACCTGGCCTGGTCTGGACTGTTCTCTTTCTTGATTTTTGTGCTCTTCTGCAGGAACTGTGTGCCGACCGGAGTTGCCAAGCTCCTCCATCAGAACCTTCTCCCCATGCCAGATATCGTGTACTCTGGTGGGTCCGTGGGTCTGTCCTACTTAGTCCACCTCCTGTCCTAGCCTTTCCTAACCAGCCCTCACCCATTCCGGTTATTGTTGGGTGCTACAATCCAGCCAAGCCTGGTCCATACCCAGACACAGCGCATGCTTGGCTCAGCAGGGACAGAGACCTAGCCCAGTCCATGCTACACCCTTCCTGTTTCTCACAAGGTGCTGTGGGTACTAGAGTCTAGCCCAGTCTTGCACACCCCAGACCATGTCCACACCCAGCTGAGGGAGACTGAATCCATGTCCAGACTAAACCACAGCCCTCACTTTGGCCCCCACGCTCACCAGTGGGACCCACAACCCAGCCAGGGCGTCCCCTTAGTTCCCCAACCAGGCGTGATCCCAGCCACAGATCCCATGCGTGCCAGTGGTTGCTCTGACCTAGCTTGGCATTGCCTCTCCCCTGTGTTGACCTTTGCCTTCAGATGCTGCAGCCTGGCCTGGCCTGGCTGGCCCCTAATCCCAACTCTCACTGGCAGGTGCTGCACCCTGGCCCAGCATAACCTGAACTCTATCTTGGTTTCTACACTTGCCAGTAGGCTATGGTTTGCCTGCCCACTCCAACCACTTCTAAAACCAATTCACATACTTACCGACAGATGGAGCTAGCCTGCCCAGCATCCAGGCCTGGACCACGTGCTCATTGGCAGGAGCTGTGACCCACTAGGGAAGTTTCCCAGGTTCCCGTACTTGGGCCGCTCCCAGACCCCAATCTCACGCATGCCAGCGGGTGCTTGTCTTACCTGACATGGCCTGCCCCATCCGTCCTGGCCTATGTATGAGCTGGTGCAGCCCAGCCTGCCCCACACCGTTTTAGGGTGCTCATGCAGGTGCTGCAGCCTGGTCCTGCCCCGCTTGTTCCCAGCCCCAGTACCAGTGAACGTCGGTGAGTTCCATGTTCACGCCCATCATTCCAACTTCCAAGCTAACCAGCGGGACTCGTAGTTCCATAGGGTTGGGCTCACATATCCCCCACAGGATCCACTCCTGGACCTGGTTCTCGTGTGCTAGTTGGTGTCATGGCCCAATCTAATGTGACCCAGCACTGTCATACAGGCTCCCAGGCATGGCTTGTGTATGTGCTGACATGTAGTAGTAAGCCGTATTCCACGCTAACAAGCCCGACCCAGGATTTCCATGTGGACTGATGCATCAGTCTGACCCATAAAGATTTTCAAGTCTCCGCCCCAAACCACCAGGTCTCAGTTCCCTCGCTTACCTGCAAGTACAGTGGCCGTGTGTTGGGTGTCCCTCAGAATTCATTCCTCAGTGACCGTATCCATTGGTGTCCCTAGGCAGTTGTTCCAGACCCCCAAAAGCCCAGGATCCTGTCCCTGCCTGGCAGCGGTGGATGGGAGCCAGGATCCCCAGCAGGAGGCCTGGGCCAGCACGGGTACCCCCAGCCACAGCCACATGGCTGGTGGGTCCAGATGCCGATGCCTCTGGCCAGAGAGTTACCTCAAAATAAATAAGCCTTTAAAACAATAAAACCCTTGTGCTTGTAGGAGCGGTGCCTGCCTCCCGCCCCTGCCTCAGGTTCCTGCTGACACAGGCCCTGGCAGGCAGCAGCAGGGGTGGCTCAAGCAGAGTGCTCACGCCAGGCCAGCTCAGGAAGACCCAAGTTCCGTTCCTGGTGTGGGTAGTCAACAACGGACAGAAGGGTGTTTGCCTCTTCCCTGCTCTGCCTCCTGCCCTCTTCCTCTCCCCCTCCCTCCTCTCATATTTAGGGGAGAAAGAAAAGCTTCTTGCTTATTTACCCCAAAGAAAGGGGGTAGAATAGTCTTCCTTTTTCCCCATAAGAATAGTTTTTATTGGGAGTGAGGGCCTCAGTTTGATACATTAATGTATCCATTCTGGCAGGAAGCTCTATATGGGAAGAAGGGACAGTACTTTCTAAAGTACCACTAGGAAATTTAAAAATAAAAGCCAAGTTGTGTTTTCTGTATTTCAGATCCAATCTTAGAAGTCCAAGATTAAAAAGATAAATATTTGGTCACTTGATGAAGCTAGGAATGGGAGTACCTCAGAGAAATCATCATTGATTACCTCTTTAGTTCAAATGTCAGCAAAGCATAAAATTAAACATACAAATGCAAGAACCCTTGGCTCTTTCGTATGTGAGAAACGGTTTTTTGGTTTGGGTTCAATAGTTAAGATGGGTGGGTGTTGTAGTACAGCTGCCTAGACTGATGCTCTCCTGTCCTGGCTCCCTACAGTGCACCTGGGAGGCAGTGGAGGATGGTCCAAGTGTTTGAGTCCCTACCGCACATGTGTAAGCCAGGTGGAGTTTCTGGCACCTGGCCCAGCCCTGGCTTCTGTGGTCATTTAGGAAGTAAATCAGATCTCTTTGTATATTTCTTGTCTGTCGCTTTTTTGTCTTTCAGATAAATAAATCTTTTGATAATTCACATAAAACATAGACAAGTTTTCTAATAAAAACAGAATCTCCAGTATCTAAACTGCCCAGAAAGAGTGGGGGGAAATGGTTTTGTGTTGCAAGTTAGGTCACTGGTTAATGGCTAAACCGAGGAAACTAACCCATCAAGGTTCAGCAAACTTTGTTGAAATGTTGATATACCATAGCTTCTGTCCAAATTCTGTTCTGTTTCTGTAAACCCAAGACACAGTGTGCTTTCTGTGTTTGCCTGCCTGCACTCTGTCACATTTGGAACAAACTGACACTTTGTACAGTAGAAGTTGTCTCTCAGAAAGTCTGCATGGTTGCAAGGTCAAAAGGATTTTCATGATAAATTTTGGATGTTATTTGTGAGTGCTTTCTATGTGTTTCTAGGTTGATGCTTTCAAATAAGTAAATATTGTGTTTCCATTTCTAACATCATAAATACCAATAGTCACACTAGTTAAGTAAAGGCTCTTTTAGGTTCCCCAGTACTGCTGAAGAGTTGGAAAGGGCCCTCAAACCGAAACTTCAGAACTACTGCTGTGTGACAATGCTCTGTGTCTTTTTCCTTGAAAAACAAAAATATTCACTTGGATTTCTCTGTCATTGATTCTAGTATCATTAGCTATTTAAACAAAGTAGCTTCTGTTGCTATACACTGTGTGTAGTAAACCAATATTTGTCTGAGTGTACCTCTGGCTACTCAGAACCATCCCTGACCTTGAGAATGTAGCAGGTGTAATTCTCATTTCAGCTCCTGGTGGGCTCATGTGGAGATGGGCCCCCCAGATCCCATCCTGGGAGTTACAGAAGCCTACAAGAGAGACACAAACAGCAAAAAGATGAATCTGGGCGTTGGTGCCTACCGGGATGATAACGGGAAGCCTTATGTGCTTCCCAGCGTGCGGAAGGTAAGCCTGCCGAGTCAGGGACACGAACAGCCTGAAGGCAGCTCCCAGAGAGGGACCGAGAGAATGGTCATGTCCTGGCTGTAAGAATGAAAGCTTCGGGGAGGGGTGTTTGACACCGCAGTTGAGGTCTCACCCCTTGGAACACCACCGTCCTATAATGTACCAGGCTCAAGTCCCGACTGCTCCAATTTTTAAGTGAAGTTGCAACTACATGGTCATTTCTAAGACTGAATTTTCTGTAGGTCTGTGACCATCTATAAAGAGGGGTGGTGTCATGTTTAATTCTGAGGCTATACAATAGGACCAAGATTTAAACAGTGTTTCTTGGAGGAGTAGTCCTTTATGGATGAAGCTTAGTGTCATTTCCATTTCTCCCCTCTTGATTGCCTTTATAAACCGTCGTCCTCAGGCACTTCCTGTCCTTTATCTCCACTGAACTATGAAGTTACTCAGATACTGTTAGCTATTATTGCAGGCCAGAACATAACCCGGCGCTATCATGCTTACCTCACTAGCGCTCAGAAACAGTGGCTCTCCATCTAACAGGTGAGGGGTCTGGGACTCAAGAAGACTAAACAAGCTGCGTGCCCAGAGCCATGCAGCCAATGAGGGACAGCCAGGCCTCTGCCTCCAAAACGTGATAGGTGGCCATTACTGCTACCCTCTGAAGTTCTTGGCCTGACGTAAACATTGAACTGCCTCTGTGCATTTGGTCTTATCATCTTACATCTGCTTTAGGTGTTGTTCTTAAACCTTGTGCCTGTGCATTCCACAAATGCCATTTTATGTTAGCTGTATGGGAAGTGCATCATGTCCCTGCTGCTCTATTTCCCATCCAGCTCCCTGCTTGTGGGAGCTGGAAAAGCAGTTGAGGACAGCCCAAAGCCTGGGGACCTGCACTCGTGTGGGAGACCTGGAAGAAGCTCCTGAGATAAAATTGACTCAGCTCCGGCCATTGCAGCCATTTGGGAGTTAACCAGTGGGTGGATAGATCTTTTTCCATTTGGGAATGAACCAGTTTTTGGATAGGTCTTTTTTTAAAGAGAGAAAAAAATGACGGGTTTGTTGTTGCTCTGTGATATTAAATCCAAGTATTCTGTTTGTCTTTCTTGAACATTAATTTGAAATAGAAAAGAAGGGCTTACTCCCAAAAAGTAATTTATGAAGTTTTAAATAGTAATTTCTGGAAAAGAGAAGAAAGTGAAACGCTGTATTTTCCCTTGTCTAGGCAGAGGCTCAGATTGCTGCAAAAGGTTTGGACAAGGAATACCTGCCCATTGGGGGCCTGGCTGAATTCTGTAAGGCGTCCGCGGAACTAGCCCTGGGCGAGAACAGCGAAGTGCTGAAAAGTGGCCGGGTAAGCTGAGCAGGGGCCAACTTGGAATGTCAACAGACTTCAAATACTTGAAGCCAAGAGTGTATGGACATTGTCTTGAAGTAATCATGCCTTTAAATAGTAAGCTAACAACAATTAAGCAAGATTTCACAATTTCAAAATTGCTCTGGTAATCCTGGAATTGTACTGGTCATTGGACCAACAGGTTTGGTTCTACTGTGGGTATTTATGTGAATATGTTGTTTTGCAGGAATATGCTTTGGGAATGCTGAGCTTGCCTAGTTTTAGGACTGTGATTTGCCCCCACACTGGGTGCTAAACTTCCAGCTCAGGATCAGGGACCCGAGAAGGGAACAAGGTCCAGTGGGACCGGTTGCCTGGCCACACCCTGCTGCCCTTTTGTGGCCAAACTGTACTTCCAGGGTGTGAAGCACTCCACATGCCTTGTGGCTTGCTTTCTTTGCAGGTGAAACAGAAACAGTTTTTAGTGACTGTATTTGTATGACTTTTTGGAAAAATCTGGGAGAAATAACGTGAACAAATTACAAAAATTGAGTGACTGTTCTCTTTCCCCCTCCCACTCTGAAAAGCCCAAATAAATCTGGATCATTTTGATAAGCTCACACATCAAGTTTGTTAACCCAGAAAAGCATAGTGCCTTGACCCCAGGATAGTGATTATCTTAAGTCACAGGCAGAATGAAGTTTGGTTGCTATCCACACAGCTGCCTGTTAGCCCTCTTGAAAGTTGTTTTCATTTCTGCTGTGATTTGGTTTGTAGCCAGTGGTGTTACCAGACCTGCAGCTGGGCTTTTATTTCCATTGTGCCAGTGTTCTCAGAGACAAACTATGCCAAAGAAGGTTGTTGGTTGGGCTCCCCCTATTTGACCCCTAGTAAGTCTTAAAGGGCTAAAGTGCCTTTTAAAACAAGCAGGAAATCTCTGAATGCCCTATGGTTCCTTTATCCCTTTCTGTGGGCCATTTTAAAGCCTCATGCCCTTCTCGGGCGTTTCCGGCCTGGGATGCTCTTGGTGAGCTGCGGCAGGCTGCAGGGCCTCTCGGGGCAGGGCCTGTGCAGGGAGAGCTGCACGTCACTGACCATGGCCATCTCTCCCCCAGTTTGTCACCGTGCAGACCATTTCCGGAACAGGGGCCTTGAGAATCGGAGCCAGTTTCCTGGTGAGTGTGGAAGTTCCCTTGGGGCAGTCAGGGCTTTTGGGTGCGTCTGTGACCATGGACCCAGACGTAGAGCTCCTCTACCCCATTCTGTGAACAGTGAAGATGCTTTGGAGAGAGTCAAGGAAGCCGTAATGACATCCCTTTATTCACTGTTACAAAGAGCTGTTGCATTTTAACTCTCTAAACTGTATGAGGGAGGCACAGGTTACCCATTGCACAAAGGAATAAATTGGGGTTCACATGCATTCTCACAACCAGGCGGTCTTGTTGCTGCGTCAGAGTTTTTGGTGGAGGAAAAAGTCTTCTCAGAAAATAGGCCAACTTGTTCTGCCTCTCCTGCCTTCAGTTTCCTCTTGCTTTTCTTCTCATCTTCCAGCAAAGATTTTTTAAGTTCAGCCGTGATGTCTTTCTGCCCAAACCATCCTGGGGAAATCACACCCCCATCTTCCGGGATGCCGGCATGCAGCTGCAGGGCTATCGGTACTATGACCCCAAGACCTGCGGCTTTGACTTTACAGGCGCCATGGAGGACATCTCAGTAAGTGCGGGCGTCCAGGTGGGAGGGCCGAGTGAGGAGCCAGGAACAAACTTCCTGGCAGACATCAGACATCTCCCTGAAGGTCCTAATGTCTGACTTAAGATATTCCCATAGCTCGGATTGTCTTTGATACTTGTCTAACAATAGTGACTTGTGTCATGTCGGGTGTATCTTCTGCTTTAAAACCACAAGCCAAGGCATGTCTTGATTGTTCTTCTCCGTAGAAAATTCCAGAGCAAAGTGTCCTCCTCCTGCATGCCTGTGCCCACAATCCCACGGGCGTGGACCCTCGCCCTGAGCAGTGGAAGGAAATAGCAGCAGTGGTAAAGGTGAGGAGGATGAGCCGATGGGGGGCAGTAATGTGTTTAGTACTCATTCTTGGATGCTTAGTAACTGCTTAGTAATCTTCATGGTGCAAATTAGCCTTGAGTCCTCATAAAGTTTCCTCCTGTGGAAAGCTGCCAATGAAAGACTTGTTTGCATAATTAGCAGTTCTACTATAATAATTAATGATTTATGAGCAGTGCAAAAAAAAAAATGTCATCTTTTTTTCAGCCCAGATCTTGAGAATTCTGGCCTAACTTGTTGCCGAGCCTGTTTAGTAGGCGGCTGGCTTCAAGTGTCTCCTGTTACACCTACACTTGTTCTGGTCACTAGCTGCTTGTTCATCCTTTTATACACTTTTTTTTTCCCAAAGTCACTTATTTATTTGAAAGACAGGGTTACAAAGAGAGATGCCTTCTGTCCACTACTTGTTTCTGTGTGTGTGTTTCTGCCTTTCAAGTAAAATGAAAAGAAATGTAGAAATTTTCATATAAAGATGAGTGTCACAGTGGATTAAACTGCCCTTTGCAACACCCACAACTCACGTCAGATGCCGCTTTGAGTCCTGGGTGATTGCTTCTGTTCTGGCTTCCGGTTGGTGTACCTGGCAAGCTAGCACATGATGTCCCGAGTGCTTGGGCCCTGTCACCCATGTAAAAACCCAGAAGGAGTTCTTAATTCTGAGCTTCTGTCTAGCCCATTCCCAGCTGTTGCAGTCTTCTGGGGGGTGGGGGTGAGGCAGCAGATGGAAGGTTTCTGTGTGTCTCTGTCCAGCTTTCAAAGAAGCAACTTTTTTTGTAAGAGTTGGTGATTTGGTTCTGCTGAGGCCATCCATCAACCCTGATCATGCGTATGCCATGGTTACTTTAACCCCAGAATAGGTGCTGCTGGTCCTGGGTTTGACAGAGTCAGAAATAATTAAGCCAACCACTGCTAGCTTCAGAGGGCTTCCTGTGCCATTAAGCAGCCTTCTGGGCAAACTGAGATTCATATTTTCTTTTCTGAGTATCTTCTTGAGCAGTCATATCCCCCACATTTTTTAAAAAATATGTATGTTGATAACTAGGAAAATTAAATCGTCTCCCAGCTGCATCTGGGGCAGAAGGGTGTTACCTCTGTGTGAGGTGGGCGTGGGGTCAGTAGCCATCCAGGCCTCTCCCGACAGACTGCCTGAAGCTGGGGTCTCCTCTTCCTTCCCAGAAAAAGAATCTGTTTGCATTCTTTGACATGGCCTACCAAGGCTTTGCCAGTGGTGATGGTGACAAGGACGCCTGGGCTGTGCGCCACTTCATTGAACAGGGCATTAACGTTTGTCTCTGCCAGTCATACGCCAAGAACATGGGCTTATATGGTAAGCTAAAGGCCCCAGCATGGTGTGTGTGCTGCTGAGCTTGAAGAAGAGCTGGGGAGAATGCCACAGTGGCAAAGAGCTCGAAAGGGAGGTCGGGTGTGTGTGACTGTGCATGTCCGTCCCTCCCCAGAGAAGAAAGGCTTACACCGTGGACTTTACTGATTTTCTCAGCCACATCTTCTGTGTCCTTGGAAAGACATAGAAGAAAACATTCTCACTTCTCTAAGCAAAAAGTGGCTGATCCGTGAACTGAGAAGATAAACATAACACAGAGAGACGCACGGATGCTCTGGAAGCCTCAGCTGTCTGTTGTGCCTCCGCAGATTTAACTAGGATTTGCTCTGCATGTGGACTGGGGAGCTGGAAGGCAGGCTCCACTCTGTCCTTTCAGGTGAGCGTGTCGGAGCCTTCACTGTCATCTGCAAGGACGCAGAGGAAGCCAAAAGGGTGGAGTCGCAGTTGAAGATCTTGATCCGTCCCATGTATTCCAACCCTCCTCTCAACGGGGCCCGGATCGCCTCCACCATCCTGACTACACCAGATTTGCGAAAGCAATGGTAAGGGCTCCCGACTTCCCAGCCCTGCACCCCTGCCTGCCTGCACACTGCTTTCCCTCTATAGCTGGTGTTTAGTTGGCCCTGGAGACACGTAGCACCTCCCAGATGCCAGCATGAGTGAGGGAAGGAGGGAACGGTGAAGTTTTGTTCACACTGTCAGACACACAAGGTGATCTCTCCTGGTAAACGGAACATGTGATTCAGAAATAGTGGCTGTGCTGCAAGTTATGGTCACCATAATCCACATAGGGAAACATTTTTACAACATGACCACAAACATTGTTATTTGTCTATGGTTATATACATTGTTTTAAAACTCAGTACTGGGCCCAGTGCAGTAGCCTAGTGGCTAAAGTCCTGGTCTTCCATATGCCAGGATCCCATATAGGTGCCGGTTTGTGTCCCAGCTGTTCCACTTCCCATCGAGCTCCTGCTTGTGGCCTAGGAAGGCATTCGAGGATGGCCCAAAGCAATGGGGTACTCTACCCACATAGGAGACCCGGAAAATGCTCCTGGCTTCTGGCTTCAGAACTGCTTAGCTCCACCCGTTGACAGCCACCTAGGGAGTGAACCAATGGACAGAAGATCTTTGTCTCTCCTCTCTGTAAAATCTGCTTTTCCAATAAAAATAAAATAAATTGTTAAAAAAAAAAAGGACAGTTTTATTGAATCACAGCCACACCCATTTACTTCTGAGTTATGTATGGCTGCTTTTGTGCTGAAGTGGCAGAGTGGCTGCCGTAGAAACTATGACTCTTGGTCTGAAACAGTTACCGTCGGTTCCTAACACGGTGTACCAGCCCCTGGTTGCATAATTCAGAGTTCATCAAGACCCATGGTGTCAGTAGAAGGTGTGATTTGCTATGTGCTTATCCCATGTAACTGCTTAATTCAGAGGTAGATTCCTTTAAAAAAAAAAAAAAAGGATGTATTTTTGTTGGAAAGGCATATTTATAGAGAAGGAAAGAGAACCATCTACTGGTTCACTCCTCAGATGGCTGTGACAGGTGGAACTGAGGTGATCCGAACCCAGAAGCTTCTTCTGAGTCTCCCTCACAGGTGCAGGGACCCAGGGCTTTGGGCTGTCCTCAACTGCCTTCCCAGGCGACAAGCAGGGAGCTGGTGAGAAGTGGGGCCACCGGGACATGAACGGTGCCCACATGGGGTGTTGGTGTCTCAGTGATGGCTTTGCCCACTTCTGCATGACACCAGCCCCACTTAACATTATTTTTATGTGGTTTTTGTTTTTTTTTTCTATTTCCGTGTTCTCTTATTACTATGAGGTATTTTATAGTGGCTTCATTGCAGCATACAGTTAATAGTCAATAGTAGACAGACATCACTGGCTGTCTGAGGCGTGCTCTCCATCCCCGGGGAGTTTGGAACTCCTGAGAATGACACACACATCTCTTGATGCCAAAACTCCTGATTCTAAAGAGTGCTGTGGAGTAGGAGTATTGCCTTAAAGAGCGGAGAGGACTTTTTATTGTTTCCAAAATAAATGAGGGGCAGGGGAGAAGGCACAGGCGTGAGACCTGCAGAGCTTGTCCAGAAATCCCCAGCCAGTTTCTCTAGCAGAAACCCCGAGGGTGAGGAAGGGTGTAGAAAGCAGCCGAGAAGCTGAGCTTCCCATGGAGCGCCATGCTGGGTGTGAGGAGTCAGACCTTCGCTCTCGGGCAGTGAAACGGCCAGCTGGGTGCTGCTGAGGGAGAAGTCCATCAGTGGCCTTACACTCAGTGCCTTTAGGAACCAGGCCTCATGGTGGAGACTGGTAGAGAGATGGCTCAGCAATGAGCATGTAAGAATAGAGGATAGAAACTCTTTACATGTCTTTAACAATTGTCCACTTGGCAAGGGAGCCAGGAAGAGTTTTCCCACAGTGCTGTGGGAATGGTGTGGCAATGGTAGAGTCTAAAGCAGAGGGAGGTTGTGTTCTGAACCAAGGGAGCCGTGTGCAGGAGCTGCCTTCTGCAGGCCTCCAGACAGAGTCAGCTCTGCCCTCTTGTGCTCTGGGTATCTTGTGCCGTAGTTGCTCGCATACAGGTGTCACTCCCAGTCATCACTGATGCTTTCAGGGGTAAGGACCATGTTTCAGTCCTTAGCGTGGAGCATAGGAGCCAGTGTCTTCATTGTGAAGGCAAGCAAATTTATACAATCCCTGTTAAAAATCATGTCGCATTTTATTGTGTAACCCATGGCTTTTGCCTTAGCTTCAGTTAAGTATGTTAATTACTTTGTTGCCTGAGAAAACTATATTATAGTTTTTTTGTTTGTTTTTAAATATTTATTTATTTATTTGACAGTTATAAAGAAAGAGATAGGGAAAGACACATCTTCCATCTGCTAGTGCACTCTGCAAATGACTGCAATGGTCAGGGGCTGGGCCGGGCCCCAGCCAGGGGCTAAGTCTCTACTTTCCCAAGCACAATAACGGGGAGCTGGGACTTGAACCAAAACCCAGATGGATGCTCCTACCGCAGCAGTGACTACCCACCACAACACAGTGCTAGTCCCAAAATATAGTATATGTACAAAACAGAATACAATAAAATAGTTTTCTTGTCTGCCCAGTGACATGGTGACTCCGTCAGGGGCTAACGAATTTAGACGGATTAAAGCAACAAACATGAATTCTGACACACTTGCCATGCTTGGCCAGAGGGCACTACATTTCCGCCTTTCCCCACAGGTTGCAGGAAGTTAAGGGCATGGCTGACCGCATCATCGGCATGCGAACACAACTGGTCTCCAATCTCAAGAAGGAGGGCTCCTCCCACAGCTGGCAGCACATCACTGACCAAATTGGCATGTTTTGTTTCACAGGTCTAAAGCCTGAGCAGGTGAGTGGACTGCAACTCCTCCATGGTTGACCAGTTGATCCAGAGTTTGTTGTTACCTGTTTGCCTACCGTGTTCCCTGTGAGCCTACACTTCTGAAGAGCAGAGCTTGTTTTGATGGTGCAGTGAGCACTGCTGGCTCTCCAGAAAGCGAGAGAGCAGGCCATGGTCTGTAGCTCCATCCTGCTTCTCTGCTCAGTGTAGGATTTTGGTTTTCACTTGATCACATGTCAGAATTCACCATCCTACTTTTAAAAAGCCTTTCTTCTTTTGCTCTATCCTAGCATATCAAATTGTAGGAAAAGAGCTTAAGTGAAAAGATAGACTTTCTGTTATTTTTACTGCATTAGCAACCTGGCTAGTGTGCCATATCAGGACTGAGAAAATGCCCTTGGCCGCCAGCAAACGCCAAGTTCTTGTCCCTCGGCAGGTGGAGCGGCTGACCAAGGAGTTCTCCATCTACATGACAAAGGATGGGCGCATCTCAGTGGCTGGAGTCACCTCTGGTAATGTGGGTTACCTCGCCCACGCCATTCACCAGGTCACCAAGTAACTTCCCCAGTGCCAGGAGACAGAGACAACCTTTCCGTGCTCAACCTCTGCTACTGTGAGATTCGCACAAAGGGAGGGTGGATGGTGGTGGATCATTTCAACCACAGAACGCAGCACTCAGCGATGAATTGTGTCTCAGAAAAGAACATGCAGTGAAATAGTGCAGAGGTACCTATGGCTGGTGTCTGGAACTTGTGGCTTTAAAACCAAACTTTTCTGTCTGTCCTTTTGTCTTCAGCTTTTCCAAGAGTTTACATGTGCAGGAAAGTCATAACACCAAAAAAAACAAAAAACAAAAAAAAACAAAACAAAAAAGCCCTGTCAGTCATGCCATTGCAACATCTGAGCAGCTTTAAGTGGAGCAGTGTGTTGTGTTAGGGGCTCCTCTGGAGCCAGCTTCAGAGCCAGCGCTTCATAGAGGCTTGGAGAGAGCTAGTTAGTCACAGTCAGTCAGGTGGCCTCATGCTCGTCCTCCCTTGATTGCAAGAATTGTACTTTGTGGAAACCAGTGAGTCTGCTACCGCTGCAGCAAGAAAAATAAATCATACTGTTTCTTGCCTTTAAGAAAAAGAACACTGTTTCTTCTCCCTATCACTGCTGTTCTGTTCTTTAGTCACAAAGCCCTGTAACTAGCCTAGATTTCCATTCTGTTCTACTGATGAATTGACTACCACGCCCATCCGATCAGGGTTTATTGAAGAAGAAAGAACATCACCTGGGTTTATTTAAGAAGGAAGAACGGTGGTGAGTTAGGGAAGCGCTTTGACTTCCGCGTCCTCCTCGATGACTGTGACATTGCCTCCTCTGGGGACGCTGCCTCCGCCGACTGGACCTCTTCCCTTCACTGGTTGTACTCGTGTGGTCCCTCGTCCGACATTGCGAGCTGGTCGGTGCGTGGTAGTACAGGGAAGGGGATGTTCTGGACTTGCTGTGCTGCGAGATGGACGCAGGCCTGACCCTTCGGAAAGCTGACCACCATCCACTCTAATCATGTAGACTTCTCGCAGCCTGGTTTCTCTGTTACAATAAAATTACTGTAGACCCAACACTGTCTGCTTGTTCTTTCACAGGGGGCAGGGGAGGGTGTGGGGGTGTACCGCAGAAAGCCTCGAGTCCTGTCCAGCTGACCGTGAGCCGGGACAGATGTGAGCTGCTCCCAAAGTTGGCGTTTTCCAAAGGTGCTAAGAATGTGGCTGGAATCCCTTAACCAGGAGGACAAGAAGCACCCCCGTGATCCTGTGCATGTGGGCAGGGCGGAAAGGGTTGGAGGAGAAGTGGTCAGTTTTAGATTTCTACAGGAGCCAAGCAAATGATACAAATAAAAGGTGAAGTGGGCAAGCACCTGTGTGCAGTAGACATCTGGCCTGGTGGTTAAGATACCCATGTCCTGTATCAAGGCACCTGGGTGCAAGGCCCAGCTCCACTTCTTTTTTTTTTTTTTTTTTAAAGATTTATTCATTTTATTACAGCCAGATATACACAGAGGAGGAGAGACAGAGAGGAAGATCTTCCGTCTGATGATTCACTCCCCAAGTGAGCCGCAACGGGCCGGTGCGCGCCGATCCGATGCCGGGAACCTGGAACCTCTTCCGGGTCTCCCACGTGGGTGCAGTGTCCCAAAGCATTGGGCTGTCCTCGACTGCTTTCCCAGGCCACAAGCAGGGAGTTGGATGGGAAGTGGAGCTGCCGGGATTAGAACCGGCGCCCATATGGGATCCCGGGGCTTTCAAGGCGAGGACTTTAGCCGCTAGACCATGCCGCCGGGCCCCCAGCTCCACTTCTGACTCCAGCCTCCTGTTAATGAGTATCTTGTAAGGCAGTAGTGATGGCTTAAGGAACTTGGCGCCCGCCGCCCATGTGGGAGACCTGGGCTAATCTCCCAACTCCCAGCTTCAGTCCTAGGCAAGAGACTGTTCTGGGCCTTTGAGGGGAGAGAACCAATAGGCAGAGGGTCTATAGTTCTGTCTCAAATTTTAAAAACAATGACAATATAAAGAAGTGAATACAAAGTTAAACACCAGCAAGATAAGGTGCGAACTGGAGTCCAGTCATCAGTGATTAGCTCAGCCTCAGAGCTGAGTAATGAGGAAGTGACAGGAACTGAGACTGCAAGCCTGGGGGTATAGGTCTTAGTTTTTTTTTTTTGTTTTTTGTTTTTTTTTAATTGAAAAGGCAGAGTTATGGGCCTGGTGCCATAGCCTTGTGGCTAAAGTCTTCACCTTACATGCGCTGGGATCTAATAAGTGCACCGGTTCTAATCCTGGTTGGCCCCACTTCCCATCCAGCTCCCTGCTTGTGGCCTGGGAGGGCAGTCACTTGGGGAGTGAATCACCATCAGATGGAAGATCTTCCTCTCTGTATATCTCACTTTGCAATAAAAATAAACTTTTTAATAAATAAGTCTTTAAAAAAAGAAAGGCAGAGTTTACAAAGAGATAGCAAATGATAGATTTTCCATCCACTGGTTCAGTCCCCAGAAAGTTGCTATGGTCACGGCTGGGCCAGGCTGAAGTCAGGAGTTGCTTCTGGGAAAGCAATTGAGGATGGTCCAAAGCTTTAGGACCCTGCACCCGTGTGGGAGACCTGGAGAGCTCCTGGCTTGGGATCTGTGCAGCACCGGCTGTTGCGGCCACTTGGGGAGTGAATCATAGGACGGAAGATCTTCCTGTCTTCTCTCTGTGTATCTGACTTTGCAATGAAAATAAAATAAATTTTTTAAAAAGTGGAATAGCCAAGCCTGGTGAATGACTCAGTTGTTAAATCCTCACCTTGCATGTGCCGTAATCCCATGTGGGCACCAGTTCGTATCCCGGCTGCTTTACTCATACAGCTCCCTGTTTATGACCTGGGAAACCAGTAGAGGATGGTCCAAGGCCTTGGGATCCTGCACCCATGTGGGAGACCTGGAACAAGTTACTAAGTCCTGGCTTCGGATCAGCTCAGCTCAGGCCATTGCAGTCATTTGGGGACTGAGCTGGTGGGCAGAGGATCTTTCTCTCTTTCATTCTCTGTAAATCTGACATTCCGATCAAAATTAAAAAGCAGAATGCCCAGAATACCAGCCAGCTCCCATATGGGA
Source organism: Ochotona princeps (assembly GCF_030435755.1). Lineage (NCBI taxonomy): Eukaryota > Metazoa > Chordata > Mammalia > Lagomorpha > Ochotonidae > Ochotona > Ochotona princeps. Next base: position 20,998,845 of record NC_080847.1, read on the forward strand.
TGCCGTCGTCTCAGGCAGTGGCTTTACTCTCCCATGTCGTGACCCATTCCATAATCCAGTTTTTTCAGAAGCAGTTTGCAATCCATGGCTTGAGCTCTGTGAGCTCTGACAAGGTCCTATGCTGCTAGTAGCCAACGGCAATGCAGCTGCTTGGCTTGAGCCTTTATGCCTGTTCTGTCCCCTATACTTCATGCAAGAAGCTGTTCGGGATGGCACAGTGACTATCTGAACAATGGAGCAGGAATCCTCCCCAGCAGGGGAAAGCAGGCCCAGCTGCTTCTCCCCTTGGCTTCTCCCATCTCTCTAGGACACAGTAATCTCTTCCTTGCACAGTGGAAAAGGGTTGGCCGATGGACTGCTTCACTGATGTCTTCGGGAAAGCACTTTTTCAAGGAGACGGACTGATTTATCATCCTGGAAGCTGACTGACTGGCTTGGGTATGAACAACTGCTTTATGTTCCCCTAGTCTGGTGCAAAAAAATGGTTGACACTGACTGCCAAGCCCTCGCTGGGCTGGAAAAGGCATCTGACAGCACCAAGCCAGCTGCCCGAGATTGAAGACCCATGTGCTGTGCCAACTCTGATGTTTTTCACACAAGTTCAGACTCTTCATCTGCAGTTCTTTCAGAGTCTTGGTCTCAGATTACCTTTTCCTCCCAGCCCGATGGAGGAGGCTGGGGAAAGAACAGGCACGCCCTTGTTTCAGAGTAAGGTAGAATAGGTCACTTGTCCACAATATTGTTAAAAATATTATTCTCTGGCCTGAGCTTTGGACATTCTGACTCAGCATGTCTGAGATACAGTTTGAGAATCTATTTTTTAAAATAAGGAAGCTTTCTCAGTCACTCAAATATAGCTGACTTGGTTCAATCATTTGGAAGCTTGCAGACTAAATTGTCTCAGACTTGTATGTAAACATTAGAGTCCATCTCACTCAACCAGCTTGAGAACTGTATTCGAATTCTTGGCTATGTAGTTTTTGTTTGATAGAAATTATGTTTTAAGGGGCAGGTTAAGCCACTGCCTGCAGTGCCAACATACCAAGACCACCGGTAAAGGTTTACTTAAAGTAACATGTATATGCACTAGGTTTTATTCTAAATCATGAAATTTTCAAATAAGTATTAAATTCTCTTGAAGGATTTCTTTTTGAGTGATTTATTAAATTGGAGGATGAATGACAGTAGAAGGAAAGAGAGGGAGAAGGAGATGTTTGAGATTGATCTTCTATCCACAGGTTCACTTTTCAAATGGCTGCTAAGCTAGGAGGCTGGACCTACACCTGGTTCTCTCAGATGGACTTGAGAGATGCAGGCACTTAGGTCATCTACTGATGCTTTCCTCCAGGGATTAGGGAGCTGAATCAGGAACATGGTATGGATTCCAGTGTTGCAACTAGTGGCTTAGCACACTGTGCCACAATGCCAACACCAAGGATTTTTTAAATGTTGGCCAGTGCTGTGGCATAGCTGGTAAAACTGCCGCGTCCAGCACCGGCCTCCCATAGGGGCACTAGCTTGAGTCCCAGCTGCCAAGCCTCAAATTTAGCTCCCTGTTCATGGACCTGGGAAAGCAGCTAAAAATGACCCAAGTACTTGGGCTGCTACAACCTATGTGGGAGACCCAGATATTGTTCAGGTTCCTGGCTTCAGCCCGGCCCAGCACCTTGTGGTCATCTGGGGAATGAACCAGCAGATGGAAGATCTATCTCCTCTCTTCTTTTTCCCTTCCCTTCTCTGTCACTCCCCTACTCAATAACTTTAAACAAGTAACTATTTTCACACACACACAAAGTATTGATTTGCAGCTAATTTGTCCTTTTCAAAGAGATATTAAAAACAATAGTATTGGGCCCGGCACGGTGGCCTAGCGACTAAAGTCCTCGCCTTGAACACACCAGGATCCCATATGGGCTCCAGTTCTAACGCTGGCAGCCCCGTTTCCCATCCAGCTCCCTGCTTATGGCTTGGGAAAGCAGTTGAGGATGGCCCAAAGCCTTGGGATCCTACACCCACATGGGAGACCCAGAAGAAGCTCCTGGCCCCTGTCTTCAAATCAGCTCAGCTCTGGTCATTGCAGCCACTTGTGGAGTGAACCAGCAGATGGAAGATGTTTCTGTCTATATATATCTGACTTTACAATAAAAATTTAGAAATCTTTAAAAAACAAGAATAAATAGTAGCATAGTAAATGATCTCATGGACCCAGTGCGATGACTCAATTAGATAAATCCTCATCTTGCTAGCACCAGAATCCCATATGGGTGCTGGTTTGTGCCCCAGCTACTCCACTTCCCATCCAGCTCCCTGCTGATGTCCTGGGAAAGCAGTAGAGGATGACCTAAAGCTTTGGAATCATGCACCTGTGTGTGAGACCTAAAGAAGCTTCTGGCTTTCAGTCAGCTCTGCTCCGGCCATTGTGGTCATTTGGGGAGTGAACCAGCAGATGGAAGATTTGCTGTCTGTCTCTCCTTCTCCCTTACAAATCTGGTCTACTTTTCAAATAAAAGTAAATAAATCTTTATAAATAAATGAATAACCTCATACATAGGTTAATGTATATTCAAGCAAGCTATCAGATGGCTGAATCTGAAGAGCTGGGATTTCTGAGAGAGGCCACTCCCAGCAGCTGGGCCTGTGTTGATCTCCAGAAACCTGTTAGCTGTGTGTTGCCGATCTGACAGGTGAGGTTGGACATATTGGTGTTCTGATGTGCATTTCTGTTTTGGAGAAGATCAAGCATTTTTCATGTCTGAGACGATATTTTCTCTAAGTGATCCTATTAGTTCTTCCTGTTTTATATGGGAATACAGGTGGTCCTGTCCATTTCATAAGCCCTCTTACTTTAAGGGGAAGTAATCTTTTTTGACAGGAGTTAGATGCATTCTGTCCTTATATAACAAAAAATTACAGAGCAAATTTAGGTTACGGAAACAGGCCTATATCGTCATGTATACAATGATATCTATGCATTTACTTGTTTATCTTAAAGGTATTTCTTTTTTAAAAGACATTTATTTTAATTCAAAAGATTGGTTTATGGAGAGAAAGAGAGATAAAGATCTTCCATCTGCTGGTTTACTCCCTAAGTGGCCGCAACTGCCGGAGCTGAGCCTATTTGAAACCAGGAGCCGGGAGCTTCTTCTGGGTCTCCCACGCAGGTGCAGGGTCTTGGGCCATCCTCGACTGCTTTCCCAGGTCACAGCAGGGAGCTGGATGGGAAGCGGATCTGCTGGGACACAAACTGGCACCCATATGGGACGCTGGTGCTTAAAGGTAGAGGATTAGCACTGGCCCCATAGCTAGGCATTTATAAAACTTTTCCACTCATATTTATACTCTAATTATGTGTTTAGTATATAAGAAATTCACAGATACTGCATACAAACCAAGGACAGTTCACTCATTCCGGGCAACAGCTAGCTTCCTTCTAAGAACATTAACATGCTACTTGGAAAGTTTGATTTATTTTGCTTTTTACAGATACTGTTTGGGGGTCTGGTGCAGTGGCCCAGTGGCCAAATCCTCACCCTGCATTCGCTGGGTTCCATATGGGCACCACAACAAAACATTTCAGTTCTATGAAGTCTTCTTAAGCGGTTGGAAGGCAACGTCATGAAGTGGTGAGCAGCTCTAACCTCAGTCAGACGTCACATCTCCTGCTCTGCAGAACATGTGGAGACCCCCCCTTCTTTTTTTTTTTTTTAAAGATTTATTCATTTTATTACAGCCAGATATACACAGATGAGGAGAGACAGAGAGGAAGATCTTCCGTCCGATGATTCACTCCCCAAGTGAGCCGCAACGGGCCGATGCGCGCCGATCCGAAGCCGGGAACCTGGAACCTCTTCCGGGTCTCCCACGCGGGTGCAGGGTCCCAAAGCATTGGGCCGTCCTCGACTGCTTTCCCAGGCTACAAGCAGGGAGCTGGATGGGAAGTAGAGCTGCCGGGATTAGAACCGGCGCCCATATGGGATCTCTCGGGGCTTTCAAGGCGAGGACTTCAGCCGCTAGGCCACGCCGCCGGGCCCAGAGAGACCTCCCCTTCTTACAGGTGCACAAACTAAGGCCTGCCTTGCCCACGACTGCACAATCAGCTTTCAAGTCCGGAGCTCCTTCACTCTGCTAAAGGCTGCATCTGACTTTATGGCACTTCCACAAATACAGCCTCCACCCTCCAGCTTACGAGCCAACACCAATCCAGGCTGGCAGCTGTCTGGTGTCTGCACTCAACGTTCCTCCAAGTTCTTCCCAAGCAACGAGAAACAGGATTTTAGCATGCATACACACACCGTGCACAAGGACTGTGCTGTGGGCTGGGTTGTAAGTTCACATTTATCTAAAACAGCACTGGAGACCAAGCACACCCCTAACATTCTGTGGTACACCCCCAGTGGTTGGATGAAGGTAAATCACTCCCAAGACTGGAGGCTCAAAGTCCTCCTGTATTTTAGAAATCTTATGCATGTCTTCAACATGACTTCTTGTAGCAGAGAGAGAGGGGGGAAAAAAACGGAAACAGCCATACTTGGCGGGCACATCCACCTGATCTCCATTGGCCAGAACAATCTACAAGGTCAACTTACCAGCAGTTTACCTGAAAGTAGCAGGGCGAGGTGCAAGTCTCCCCCAGGGAAGGACAGCGAGTATTTTAGAGGAGCGCTGCACCTCCCAATGGCAATTTCCAGGAAGAGGCGAATAGGGCTTCAGAGTACAGGTCGGGCTGCAAAGCACCACATTCCCCAGGAGGAGCTGACATCCCCTTCTCTGAAACAAACTTCAGCCTGACACAGGCTTCGCTGTCGCAACCATTTTCTGCTTTTCTTTTCCCTTTAAAAAAAAATTTAAAGACTTACTCATTTTCTTATTGGAAAGTCAGATTTACAGGAGAAGGAGAGACAGAGAAAAAGATCTTCCATCTGCTGGTTCACTCCCCAAGTGGCTGCAACGGCCAGAGCTGAGCCTATCTGAAGCCAGGAACCAGCTTCTTCCGGGTCTGCCATGCAGGTACAGGGTCCCAAAGCTTTGGGTCGTCCTCCACCGCCTTCCTAGGCCACGAGCAGGGAGCTGGATGGGAAGTCGAGTAGCCAGAACATGAACTGGTGGCCATATGGGATCCAGGCTCATGCAAGGCAAGGACTTTAGCCACTAGGCTACTGCGCTGCCTCCACCCCATTTTTTAAGATGCATTTATTTTCATTGGAAAGGCAGATTTTACAGAGTGATCTTCCAGCTGCTGCAATGACCAAACCAGAGGAGATCCGAAAGCTGGGAGTTTCTTCCAGGTCTCCCATGCTGGTGCAGGAGCGCCAAGGCTTTGGGCCATTCTCCACTGCTTTCCCAGGCCATCAGAAGGGAGCCAGGTGGGAAGTGGAGCAGTCAGGACATGAACCAGCACCCATACAGGATGCCAGTGCTTGCAAGGTTGAGGATTATCCTACTAAGCCACTGTGCCAGCCCCTCTGCTTTTCAAAAAAGAAAAGAATCCTGTGGAGTTGAAGATGTTCAATAGCCTGAGTGTGTGGATATACAATTATGTAGAACTAAATACCCACAAAGAAATGGGTACAGGCAAAATCGGGAAATCCCAGTAAGTTCAGTGAAGTGGGTTCTGTCTGCGCCAGTGTCTTGGGGCTGATACAGGATCTCTTTGTATGATTTATGACAAATTTATAAGGCCTGGGACTCGCAAGAATCTCTAGGAGGAAGAAGCAGTATGTGCCCTTGGCAAAGATGTCAGCCATAACAATAAAACACACGGGCTGGCCCGGAGGCGTGCTGTAGGGTAGAGGAAATCAGCGAGCAGATGGCCAAAACTACAACTCCCAGGGTGACCCGCGGCCACCCAAGCAGGGAGTCATGTGATCCAAGCTCACGTGTCTCCGCAGCCGGCTCGGGAATGAAGCGCTTTAGGTAGGTGATGGAAGGTGGAGGTGGTGGGAACCGTAGTCCTGTGGTCCCTGGAGTACCCATCGCAGCGGAGTCGCCCGGTTCGTGTAGTGTTGCGGGTCAGTCCTCGCCCCACGCCTGCCTTTGCCGTGCCGGCTCCACGTCTTGGTCTGCTGTCTCCACCTAGTCCTAGGCCGGGATCGAGTCCCAGGGCTCCTCCCTGCTTTATGCCCCTTGGTAGCCCACCTGTCTGTCAGCAGATCTGGGGATTGGCCCCTTCCGCCCTGCTCCGTGTGCACCGTGGCCCACCTCCCAATACAGCTCACCCTTCATATTTCGGAGCCCCTGGGTGGACGAGGAAGCCGTACTTCTTGGAATTCGCGGGGCCTACAGCCGTGATTACACTCCTGTCCTGAGCCCTGGGCATCAGGTTTCCAGTGCTGGCACGACCACTGCTCCTTCCCCTCCGCGGTCTGTTTTCCTGTCTATCCTGGCGCCCCATTCAGTGAGGAGCCAGGCCTCCTGGCCCCCTCCACTCTGCCAAAGCCAACAGGGAGGCGACCCAAACTTTTCTCTCGTCTGACAGCAGATTTGCAGTTTAGTTTAGAGAAAGAAGCAGCTGGGATTGGAGAGAGACGTGGGGAGAATCAGACCTGGGAGTTCTCAGAAGAAGCTACCCCCTCCGCTGTGGTGCAACAGGTGAGCCAGGAGGCATGTGGCAAGTAGTGGGGGAAGGGAGTGGGAGCTGGGGGATCTGGGACCATGCTGTGCATGAGCTGCAGAAGGACTGCAGCCCTGCCTCCTGCCTGATGGAGATGGCACGGGGTTGGGACAGAGGTGCCGGAGGGAAGGATGCTACTCTAGGTCTCTTTGGAGAGGTGGCTCTGGAAACGTGTGTTGGGGGGATGCGGTGAGCAGGGCAGAGCCGGAGCTGCACTGGAAGTCCGGCCATCCCAGGACTCTGCCTTGACCGCTCGTGGCTTTGATTTTCTGCTGAGCTGTGGCAGAACCCGAGTGGCAGCTTGTGTAAAAGGAACAAGTTCTGTGGCGTTGGCGTGACTTGTTTGGATTTGGAGACAGAAGAGGGAAGTCTCTGGGGCTGGATCACTTGGTCCCGTGCCTGCTGGCAGGTGTCTGCGAGCACTCAGCGGGGTCCATGTTCTGCTCCACGCATGTGCAGTTCCCAGCTTTGCTTGTCCAGCAGCAGCAGCAGCAGCAGCAGCAGCAGCAGGAACCACAGAAAGCATCCCGGGAGGCCTCAGGAAGCATTTTGAACCCATGGAGGGCTGAGAGCAGGGCAGGGAAGGGGCTGGCTCTGTAGTACTCCTTGGTGGCTCAGTTACCACGCTGGCTCTGGTTGGCCACAGGGTAAAGTAGGGAGGGGCCGCTAGAGAACAACCTGCAGATACGGCCTGAGCACCCTGGGAATGGGGCTGAGGATCCAGGAGACTGGCAGACAGCCACAGCCTGGGCGTGGCGACCCAGAGCAGTCTCTGCTCCCTTTGTTTTTTTCTTTTTTAAGTTTTTAAGAATTTTTTAAAAGATGTATTTATTGTTGTAGCAAAGTCAGATTTACAAAAATATACAAAGAGAAAGATCTGAGATGATCCCAAACCTGGTGTAGTTTCTTTGGAGATCCCTCCAACTGAACTGCTGATCTTAGAACCCCAACCATGAAGAGACTGTGTCAGCCAGTGGATTCTGAATAGGTTTCATCGGGATTGGAACAGCGAGATTGGCAGCAATTCAGAACTGTCGAACTATCAAAACTGCTTGAGCAGGACCCTCGGAGCATGCCTCACGTCGGGGACCTGGGATGGGTGGGAGGCTGGGTGGGGCTTTTCCCTTTGTTTCTCCCCTAACCCCAGATACAGGGAAAAAAATGATAATATTAGTGTGGAAACAATGGTATTACCCACTTTCCTCTAGCCCTTAACCCTTTGTACCCTAAGCAACTAAGCAAGATTATTAAAAAAAAAAGAGCAAAGAGAAAGATCATCCATCCAGGCCCGGAAGATCTTATTCTCTGTCTCTCCTCCTTTCTGTATATCTGACTTTCAAATAAAAATAAACAAATCTTGAAAGAAAGAAAGAAAGAAAGAAAGAAAGAAAGAAAGAAAGAAAGAAAGGAGAGAAAGAAAGAAAGAAAGAAAGAAAGAAAGAAAGAAAGAAAGAAAGAAAGAAAGAAAGAAAGAAAGAAATGATATTCCATCCACTGGTTCACTCCCCAAAAAGCAACGGCCAGAGCTGAGCTGATCCAAAGCCAGGAGCCAGGAGCTTCTTCCAGGTCTCCCACACAGATGCAGGGTCCCAAGGCTTTGGGCCATCCTTGACTGCTTTCCCAGGCCACAAGCAGGGAGTTGAATGGAAAGTGGAGCTGCCGGGATTAGAATCAGCACCCATAAGGGATCCCAGAGCGTTCAAGGCGAGAACTTTAGCCACTAGGCCACCATGCTGGGCCCTAGACCTCAGTTTTAACCAGTTCTCTGCTTCCTGCTTTGCAGGGGTCAGCTTTATGCCAAGAGGCACTTGCGAATATAATAGGAGCAGTGATCCTTCATCAAGTATTACCCTGTCTAATGTTAACATACTCCTCACAGGAACTTTTATTGTTAATTAGTTTATTTATTTGAAAGGTAGAGTTACAAAGGAAGAGACAGAGAGAACAAGGTCTTCCATCCTCTGGTTCACTTTCCAAATGACCCCAGTGACTGGAGCTGGGCCAGTCCAAAGCCAGGAGCAAAGATCTAATTCAGGGGACTTGTCCTCCACTGCCTTCCCAAGCCATAAGCAGGGAGCTAAATCAGAAGTGAAGCAGCGAGGGCTTGAACTGGCACTCATATCAACCATATGGGCTGTTGGCACTGCAGATGGAGGCTGAGCTTGCACAGCAGCAGCCCCACAGGAACATGTGAGAAGTGATATGACTTGTTTAAGGCCACACAGCCTTGAAGTAGAGCAGTCAGTATCCTGGCTTGGAGGTCTTGGTCACAGCCCCTGCACATTCAAAGCCGCTGTTGGCCTGGGAGTGTGGACCTGGTCCTTTGAGACCACTGTCTGTCTTGGCGATCTCAGGCTGTGAGGCGTAGAGAACCCTGGAGGTCACACTTCAGGGCTAAGCTCCTCCAGATACTGGGACAGTCCCTCCTCCCAGGTTTCCTGGAGGACAGGCTCAAGACAAAACCACAGTTCATCTATTTACCCAGAGTAGAGGGACTGGATCAGGTGACAAACCCATTGTCTCTGTTCAGCTTCTTGGGCCCAGGGCTTGGACAAATACAGATGGGCGTATTGGGTCATTTAGGCCTGGGTCGGGGGACTGGCATTACGGCATGTCAGGTAAAGCCAAAGCCACTGCCTTCAACACCAGCATGCCGTAGGGGCGCTAGTTCAGATCCCAGTGCCTCCACTTCTGATCCAGCTGCCTGCTAATGGCATTACAGCCATCTGGGAGTGTGAACCAGTGGATGGAGGATCTCTCTTTCTCTCTCTCTCTGTCTCTTCTTCCTCTGTCACTCCTTCAAATAAGTAAATAAGCCTTTTTAAGAAATTCTTATTGAAAAAAAAAAGAAGAAATTCTTATTGAATGGCCCGACATGGTTGCCTAGCGAATAAAGTCCTCACCTTGCATACACCAGGATCCCATATATGTGTCGGTTCGTGTCATGGCTGCTCGACTTCCCATCCAGCTCCCTGCTTGTGGCCTGGGAGGGCAGTTGAGGACGGCCCAAAGCCTTGGGACCCTGCACCTACATGGGAGATACAAAGGAAGCTCCTGGCCGTTGTGACCACTTGGGGAGTGAACCAGCAGATGGAAGATCTTTCTCTCTGTCTTTGCTTCTCTATAAATCTGACTTTGTAATACAAATAAATTAATCTTTAAAAGAAAGAAAGGAAGGAAGGGAAGAAAGAAAAAAAGCCCTATGGAAACAATGGTCTTACCCACTTTCCTGGAGCCCTTGATCCTTTGCGCCCTAAAACTAAGTGAAGATCATCAAAATAAAATAATAATAATAATTTAAAAAAAAGAAATCCCTGTTGAGTCTGGCTTGGGTTTGAATACTAGCCCCAGCACTGACTGCCATAGGACCCAGGGTTGAGTGCTCAGTGATTGTACAATTGAGTCTGCTCACTGGGGACAGTCATGTGGACCTTTTAGGGCCATGCTGAAAACAGCAGGGAACAAAGCTTGCTAGCCAGTGGTAACGATAAGCACCACATGCTGTGGTGTTGCATCATAGAGCAAGTCTCCTAGTCCCTGAGACAAGGCTGAGAGGAAGCCAGTCTGGGCAGTAACAGGGACCTGAGGGCTCCAAGAGGAGCCAAGCAAGTGTCCCAGCAAGTGGGATGTTAGAGGTGACTGGGCAGGAGGGGCTGGTAGCATTGCATGCCCAGCATCACTTACTGTCTGCCCGGGGACACAGCCGTCACTGGGATGCGACACTAGTGTCATAGGACAAGGGTGAGAGTTGGCCTGAGTTTTGACGTACTTGAGTGCCACATAAGGTTATCACTCTGGGCTGCAGGGAGGCCCCCCCGTTGTTGGCGAGGACTCCTCTTGGGAGCCTATGGTGTGGAAACGGGCTGGGAAGCCAGAGTGATCTGGATCCAGATCCTGCACAGCAACTTACTCGTCTGGAGCTCTGGGTGCGTGGTGTTGACCTCTGGTCCTTTGGATCATGAGGCCCATTGAGTGAGCTAAGGCCCGCCCATGGCACACCTGCCCAACAGATGAAATCTGTGCGGCTCGGACGTTAGTGCTCCCATTCATGTTCAACATCTTATTTACGCTGCTTGTCCAGGAGGCTGCAGCAGGCAGGGTTTGCAGTTTGCACCTGTCAGTTTCCGCCTCTGCCGCCCATTACTATGGCACTCCATGGCCCGTTCTGCTCAGAACTGCTTGCCTGTGTGGATCCTAACCCTGTGCCCCAGCTTCCCCAACCCAGGATAACAACAGTGCCACTCTTTGTCCCAGACAGGCTGCCCAGGGGATGTGGTCGTGAGGCAGAACCCCCATCGCCTGCAAGAAGCCAGCTCCTGGGGCCATGGCCCAGGTCAGCATCAACAGTGACTATGGCGAGTGGGCCCTGAGCACCGATGCTGGGGAGCGAGCCCGGCTACTGCAGAGTCCTTCTGTGGACACAGCTCCCAAGAATGAGGGGGATGCCTCTCCCGGGGGCCCAGGCTCAGGCACCACCTCCACGTTGGGAGCCATCTTCATTGTTGTCAACGCCTGCCTGGGCGCAGGACTGCTCAATTTCCCAGCAGCCTTCAGCACGGCCGGGGGCGTGGTGGCAGGTGTCACCCTGCAGATGGTGAGTGTGCCAGCCTAGAAGGCAGAAGCACATGGCGGGGCAGGGGCAGGTGGGCTTTATGCCTTCCCAGGGAAGCGTTCAATCAGGGTCTTCCATCCTGCACACACATCAGACATTATTCATCTATTCCAGCTTTTCCTTCCTCCAAGCCCCCATGAAACAGAGAGGGATTTGAATGTCACTTGTGTATTTTTTAGGAGTTAAAATGACTTTGTGGGGCTTGGCAGTGTGGCCTAGTGGCTAAGGTCCTCGCCTTGATCCCATATGGCCGCTGGTTCTAATCCCGGCAGCTCCACTTCCTCTCTATCTCTCCTCCTCTCAGTATATCTGACTTTGTAATGAAAATAAAATAAATCTTAAAAAAAAAAAAAAAAAAAAAAAAAAAGATTTATTAAAAAAAAAAATGACTTTGTGATTATGTTGGAGAAGATCACCCTCATTGTTTGAAACTACATAGTGAAGTATTTACTGATGAAATTATTTGATCACTTCTATTTGCCTGAAAAATAATCCAGAGTGGGAGGGGGAATAAGATGGAGCAAGATAGGCCATACATGAGTCGCTTTTGAGCTTGAGATACTTGGAGATCTTTTGCACTATTCTACTACTTCAGTTTTTTTAAGTTTCTTTTTTTTTAAAGATGTATTTATTTTTATTGAAAAGTCAGATATACGGAGAGGAGAGACAGAGAGGAAGATCTTCCGTCCGATGATTCACTCCCCAAGTGGCCACAACGGCCATAGCAGAGCTGATCCAAAGCCAGGAGCCTCCTCCAGGTCTCCCACATGGGTGCAGGGTCCCAAGGCTTTGGGCCATCCTTGACTGCTTTCCCAGGCCACAAGCAGGGAGCTGGATGGGAAGCAGGGCCACCAGGATTAGAACTGGTGCCCACATGGGATCCTGGCATGCAAGGCAAGGACTTTAGCAACTGAGCTACTGTGCCAGGCACTTAAGTTATGTTTATAAGTCGGACTCGATGCGATAGCATAATGGTTAAGGTCCTCACCTTGAACGCGCTGGGATCCCTTATGGGCGCAGGTTCTAATCCCAGCAGTGCCACTTCCTATCCACCTCCCTGCCTGTAGCCTGGGAAAGCAGTTGGGACCCTGCACCAGTGTGGGAGACCTGGAGGAAGTTCCTGGTTCCTGGCTCCAGATCGGCATAGCACCGGCCATTGTGGCCACTTGGGGAATGAATCACCGAACAGAAGCTCTTCCTCTCTGTCTCTCCTCCTCTCTGTACATCTGCCTTTCCAATAAAGTAAATAAATATTTATAAAAAAGTTATTTTAATAAAACTTGCGAATCTTAAAGAAAATTTCCACTCTGCACCCTCTAGCAGTCTTATAAAATTGCTCCATGGGCCACTTGAGCGGACCCTCAGAGCATGCCCCACATCAGGGACCTGGGATGGGTGGGGCTTCTCCCTTTTTTCTCTCCCCTTACCCTAGATACAGAAGATAATAATAATAATAGTAATAGTAACTTGGAGGCAGTGGTCTTACCCATTTTCCTGTAGCCCTTGACCCTTTGTGCCCTGATCAACTATGTAAAGACTGTCAAAATAATTACAAAAAAAAATTTGCCCCGTGAGATGAGACCCCTTTCTCCACCCTGCTTTGGGCACTGGCTGGGTAGCTGCTTGGTGAACCCAAATGGCCCTTGGCATCCAGGCCTTTCCCACAGCATCTTGTTTTGCCCCTGCCCGCAGGGCATGCTGGTCTTCATCATCAGCGGCCTTGTCATCCTGGCTTACTGCTCCCAAGCCAGCAATGAGAGGACATACCAGGAGGTGGTGTGGGCTGTGTGTGGCAAACTGACAGGCGTGCTGTGCGAGGTGGCCATTGCTGTATACACCTTCGGCACTTGCATCGCTTTCCTCATCATCATCGGAGACCAGCAGGACAAGAGTAAGGTTTCCCCTAGGTTCCCGCTTCATCTCTCCCCCTTCAGCCCTGGGGATTCCCGGGAGAGGGGGAGGGAAAGGGTGCCCAGGCTCTCCTGGGACCACCCAAGAGTCCTTCTCACAGGTTGCTGGGCCCAAGAGAGAGAGGGTGCTGCCGGGGTTCCCCTCAGCACGAGGGCCATGCTCTGTTGTGGCCTGGCGTGACATTTCCTCCTCCCTCCCTGTGCAGTAATATCTGTGATGGCAAAGGAGCCGGATGCAGCCGCTGGTAGCCCCTGGTACATGGACCGCAAGTTCACCATCAGCCTCACAGCCTTCCTCTTCATCCTACCCCTCTCCATCCCTCGTGAGATTGGCTTCCAGAAATATGCCAGGTAAGGAGGCCCCACCCCAGCCTGTGCCAGACAGAAATTCTGATCATAGACAGCTTGAAACCCAAGGGCTGCTGAGAGCCAACCCCGTCCTCCACACCACCTCACCTTCCTAGGCAAAGCAGACTGGACTTGGGTTGCAGAGTCCCAGGCTTAAGACCTTCCTTTTCTGTCCATGTCAAGGGGGACAATATCCTCTTGCATTCATTAGTCAGTCAGTCCTAAATATACCATGTCAGAGAAGGGATGAGGGAGAGCTGAAATGGGACATGGATCCTGCTGACCTTGACTTTGGATCTCCCTGGGAGGATGGGGTCTATGAGATTTGGAGACCACCAGCCTGCCAGCATCTTTGACACAGCATGGTATCAAGGAGAGAGCCCAGCTTCCTGGTTCCATGTCTGCAGAGCTGAGGGATTCCAGTCTGTAACTAAAGGAGTACCACTTGGCTGTCTCCAACGTCCCTAGAAGTCTCAGCATCGCAGTATCTATCCTCCAAGTGCTTAACTTACACTGTCAGCAGATTCTCCAAGGCCGGGTTCCAAGGACAGCCCTTGCCAAGTTCGGGCTCCTCTGAAATCCCAGATGTGCTCTGGATCCCAGCTCTCCAGCGTGGTCCCTGAGCCAGAAGTGCCCAGCAAGTCCCCATCCCCTGGCCAGCTCCCTCCCCACTCGATCAGTTCTCAGACATTTTCCAAGTGTCTTTAGGCACAGTTGCCCTGGTGTTCAGTGCCCACCTGTGGTCACCAGAGTTGCAGGTGGGCAGCCCCGAGGGGAAAAGCAGAGAGGAAACAACTCGGTGTCTCCCTCCCGCAGCTTTCTGAGCGTCGTGGGCACCTGGTATGTCACCGCCATCATTATCATCAAATACATCTGGCCAGATAAAGAGATGACTCCCAGGGACATCCTAACCAGGTAGGTGTGGCCTCCCAGGAGACATCTGGGTAGAGGCCACCAGCTGGGGCCAAGCGTCCAGAGGCCACACAGGTGCGCTTCCTGAGGCCTATAAACTCACTCATTAGGGCTGTCTGTGGCCACAGTAGGAAAAGGGCAGGAGAACCAAATGGTGGAATACCGTGCCACTAACAGTCAACAGATGAACCAGTGTGGGACTACCAAGGGGTAAATGCACCTCTTCCCAACTTGGGCTTATCTGTGGTGTCTCTGATTTTCATAGGAGGATGACTTGGGTCTATGATTTAAAGAGGGACAAAAAAAAATCTGGGACAAACCAGAAACAGACCTCAGTTCAGAAGCCAAGAATTCTGCACTGTTAATTCCCCAAGGACCTTGTCGAACCTTGGAGTGCTGACTTACCGGGTCTCCTGTGAGACCCCTTCCCAGATGAAGTCAGGTTCCATGTGGAGAACTGCAGGTGGCTGGAGGCAGTGGTGGGATGGATGAAGAGTCGGGCCTGGGGCCTGTGGGTGGTCCCAAGTTCTCCTTAAGTAGCAGCACCTCATGTGTTTGTCCACAGGCCGGCTTCCTGGATGGCTGTGTTCAATGCCATGCCTACCATCTGCTTTGGATTTCAGGTGCCACTTGCGAGGTCCCCACTGTACCCTTAGCTTAGCCCTGCCATGGGATGAAATCCCATTACATGGAATAGAGGAGATCCTGGGAGGAAAGATGGAGCAGGGGCCCCAAGACAAGACCCCTTGTCCTTAAGGTCTTTTTATTTGTTCATTTGTTAAGATTTGCTTACTCAAAAGGTAAAGGTACAGGGAAAGGCAGAGAGCTCTTCTTCCACTCACTTGTTCATTTCCCAAGTGCCCACAGCTGGGACTGGGCCAGGACAGAGCAGACCTAGGAACTCCCATCCGGGTCTTTCATGTGGATAGCAGGAAGCCAAGTACTTGGACCACCATCTTGTGCCTTTCCAAGCACATTATCAGGAAGCATGATAGGAAGTGGAGGAGCCAAGCTCAAACTGGCCCTCCCATTTGGTTTTCTGGCATCCCAAATGGCAACTTACCATGCTGCACCACCACACCCACCCCAGTCCCTGTCATCTCTGTCCTCAGGGTACCTCCCTTTAGAAACGGGGGGTGAGGTCCCTCTCCCCCATGACCATGTGCTTCACACGAACAGTGCCACGTGAGCAGTGTGCCCGTCTTCAACAGCATGCGGAGGCCCAAGGTGAAAACCTGGGGCTGGGTGGTGACAGCTGCCATGGTCATTGCCCTCGCTGTCTACATGGGCACAGGTGAGTACTGCCACCCTCCCACGTCGAGTTCCGGGGTCCTCTAGCCACAACTGTCTGGGGGGACAGCCCTGTACTTCCAGCATGACAAAACTCTTCTGTGGGCGCTGGCTGGAACTTGCCTTGGGAAGTGTGTGCCTACCCATTCACTTCCCAGTTTTCATTGCTGCTAAGTGTAGGGAGCTGTTCTCAGCATGGAGAATGCCACGGGAGACAGTGAGACCTGGTCCTGCACTGGTGGCGTTGATGCCCTGTTGTCAGAGTCAGTAGGGCACCTGGAACAGTGGCTGGTGCCATGGTGACCGCGAAGCCCAGAAGATGCACATGGAATGGGGCAGAGCCAGATTTGGGGGTGATTCAAAGCCCCTCTCTGAGGAGGCAGCATTTGAAGGAACCCCAAGTGATGAGCAGGAGCTAGAACATGAGAAGTTGGCAGCAGTGTTTTCTTAAAAAAAAAAAAAAAAAAAAAAAAAAAAGATTTATTTTCACTGGAAAGGCAGATTTATAGAGAGAAGGAGAGACAAAAGAGTTTCCATCCGCTGGTTCAATCCCTAAATGTCCGCGATGGCTAGAGCTGAACCGATCCAAAGCCAGGGGCCAAGAGCTTCTTCTGGATCTTCCAAATGCATGAAGGGTCCCAAGGCTTTGGGTTGTCCTCTACTGCTTTCCCAGGCTATAAGCAGGGAGCTGGATGGGAAGTAGAACAGTCAGGACACAAACTGGTGCCGATATGGGATGTCAGCACTTGCAGGTAGAGGACTAGCCAATTGAGCCATCATGCCAGCCTCGGGAGAGGCATGCTGCAGACGGAGGAACTGCACAGTGGCGCACACATGGGGGTCTGTGTGGCTGGAGTGCTGTGTTTACAGGTGGTGGGCAGGGAGGCCAGGTTCATGGCTTGGAGCAGATGTTGGTGGGAGCCAAGAAGCAGCATCTTGACCTGGGGTGTGTGGGAGACAGCCTTGACCATGAGAAAAGTACTGTGGGTGAGGGGCAGAATTGGGAGGCCAGGGAGAATTTTGTGTTGTTCCTGCTGTGGTAGAGTCACAGGGGCCACCTGCACCAATAGCCAGGAACAAGGGTGGCAAAGAGCGTCCCTCTTCCCCCAGGGCTCATTAGGTGGGGCGGGCAGACAGGCAGGGAAAAAATGGAGCGAGGGGATGTGAGTGAAGGTCCCAGCGGGGGTGACGGGGGCTAGGCTGGGCAGGGCCGAGTTCTCCAAGCTGAGACCTTAAAAATGACTGGATGGTAATGCAAGGAGCTGGGCAGATGATCGGTCACCCAGAGGTTCCAAGATGGGAGCACGGTGGGAGTGTTCAGGGTCGGCAGAGGGATGCGTGAGGTCAGGAAGAGAAAGCCTTCTCCGCTGCAGACCTTGCAGCGACCAGGCTCCTTCCAGCTGCCCCAGCTGCCCCAGCTGCCCCGACCCGCGCCTCTCTCCCGGCCACAGGCATCTGCGGCTTCCTGACCTTCGGGGCTGCGGTGGACCCGGACGTGCTGCTGTCCTACCCGTCGGAGGACATGGCGGTGGCCGTAGCCCGAGCCTTCATCATCCTGAGTGTGCTCACCTCCTACCCTATCCTGCACTTCTGTGGGCGGTGAGCCATCACCCCTCCCCACCCGCGTGCTGCTGGGGCCCTGTGACTGCATTCTGCGTGGTCCTTACACCCTGTGCGCATGGGCCCAGTGCCGTAGAAGGAAGACGTGTCTGTGCTGGCCGCCACATCCCCAAGTCCTCAGGATCCCTAGGCCCTAGCCTTCCCTGAGCTTTCACACAGACACTCCGTCTCCTGAGGGTAACCCCGGCCATGATTGCCTTCTAAGGGGGGTAACTGGTGCTTTCCAAACAGGCCCGCAAAGCACCAAGCCCCTCCCAGCCAGCGTCTCATCCATTACCCTTGGCCACCGCGGCCCATTTCCCAAGGCAGCATATGGAGGCTTGACCCATGGGCTACCCAGGGAGGGCTCTGGCTCCTGGAAGCCAGCACCTGGCAGCGGGGGGCGTTACCAGAGGCACCCCTGAGCCGCTCTCTGTGGACAGGGCGGTGGTGGAAGGCCTGTGGCTGCGCTACCAGGGGACGCCAGTGGAGGAGGACGTGGGGAGGGAGCGGCGGCGGCGGGTGCTGCAGACGCTGCTCTGGTTCCTGCTCACGCTGCTGCTGGCGCTCTTCATCCCGGACATCGGCAAAGTCATCTCCGTGGTTGGAGGCCTGGCCGCCTGCTTCATCTTCATCTTCCCAGGTTCAGATCCCCCCCACACCGAGAGACGGCCCTGCTCTTGCACCCTCTCAGACCCAGGCCTGTCGGAGTCAGGAGCCCGCCCTGCTCTTCCTGGCAGCCATTGCTCCTTGGCCCTCGGACATCCCGCCAGCTCTCTCTGTGGCAGCCTGTAGGGCAGGGGGGTCCGTGGTGACACCCTGAGGCCACCATTCAGCAGCCTGCATCCCGCACCCCGGTCTGCTGCCAGAGCCCAAGGAGCTCTCCTGCCCACCAGCCACAACTCCCACCTGTCGCCTAGTTTATTGCCAGCTGGGAGGCTACTCCCATAGGCCCTTGATACTTTGCCTGGATCAGGGGGAGCCCCGTGGGCTCAGAAGGACACTGAAAGGCAGCTGAGGTGTGGGCTGCACGGAGCCATCATGTGGGGCCCTTCGGGTCTGCCAAGCACCCCTGGCAAGTCGGATGCCAGGCTGGCAGCTGCCTCTCCCAAGGGGGATGGGATGGGAGGAGAGAGCGAATGCCCCTGCCCCGCAGACTCTCAGGGTGCCCTCTTGCTTCCCAGGGCTCTGCCTCATCCAAGCCAAACTGTCAGAGATGGAAGAAGTCAAACCAGCCAGGTAAAGCGGAGCCCAGCCTGGGGTCCTCTCGGGGAGACAGTGGGTGGCACTGGCAGGGGGAAGGGAGTGGGTGCTAGCAAGTCTTAAAATGGGCTGCGTTAAGAGACTTGGGAGTTTTAAAATATGCTTTATGAAATTAGGTCTTGGGCCCAGCGCAGTATCCTAATTTTTTAATTAAAAAAAAAATTTTGTTTTGTTTTGTTTTTTTTAAGATTTATTCATTTTATTACAGCCAGATATACACAGAGGAGGATAGACAGAAAGGGAGATCTTCCGTCTGATGATTCACTCCCCAAGTGAGCCGCAACGGGCCGATGCGCGCCGATCCGATGCCGGGAACCTGGAACCTCTTCTGGGTCTCCCACGTGGGTGCAGTGTCCCAATGCATTGGGTCGTCCTTTACTGCTTTCCCAGGCCACAAGCAGGCAGCTGGATGGGAAGTGGAGCAGCCGGGATTAGAACCAGAGCCCTTATGGGATCCCGGGACTTTCAAGGCGAGGACTTTTGCCACTACGCTACTGTGCTGGGCCCTCAAAGATTTTTAATTAAAAATTTTTTTTTTAAATTGGGCCCAGCGGCGTGGCCTAGCGGCTAAAAGTCCTCGCCTTGAAAGTCCCGGGATCCCATAAGGGCTCTGGTTCTAATCCCGGCTGCTCCACTTCCCATCCAGCTCCCTGCTTGTGGCCTGGGAAAGCAGTTGAGGACGACCCAAAACATTGGAACTCTGCACCCGCGTGGAGACCTGGGAGAGGCTCCGGGCTCCTGGCTTTGGATCAGCACAGCTCTGGCTGTTGTGGTTGCTTGGGGAGTGAATCAACGGACAGAGAATCTTTCTCTCTGTCTTTCCTCCTCTCTGTTTATCTGACTTTCCAATAAAAATAAATCTTTTTAAAAATATTTGAAAAAAATAAATTAGGTTTTTTCTTTTTAAGATTTATTTATTTGAAAGAGAGAGTTACAGAAAGGGAGAGAGACAGAAACAGAGAAACCTGGGCCTGGCGGCGTGGTCTAGCGGCTAAAGTCCTCGCCTTGAAAGCCCCGGGATCCCATATGGGCGCCGGTTCTAATCCCGGCAGCTCCACTTCCCATCCAGCTCCCTGCTTGTGGCCTGGGAAAGCAGTCGAGGACGGCCCAATGCACTGGGACACTGCACCCGCGTGGGAGACCTGGAAGAGGTTCCAGGTTCCCGGCATCGGATCGGCGCGCACCGGCCCGTTGCGGCTCACTTGGGGAGTGAATCATCGGACGGAACATCTTCCTCTCTGTCTCTCCTCCTCTGTGTATATCTGGCTGTAATAAAATGAATAAATCTTTAAAAAAAAAAAAAAAAAGAAACAGAGAAACCTTCCACTGTTTCGCCACCCAAATGGCCAAAACGGCTGGAACTGAGCTGATCTGAAGCCAGGGCCTTGGAATTTCTTCTGGGTTTCCCATGAACGTTCAGGGACCCCAGGACTTGGACCCATTTTCCTCTACTTTCCCAAGCAAGGAGCTGGAGGGGAATTGGAGCATCTAGGACTTAAACTAGCACTCATGGGATGCCAGTCCTTCAGACAGAAGCTTAGCTTGCTATGCTATACTGCCATTCCTAGTATTTTTTTTTTTAAGATTTATTTACTTCTATTGTAAAATCAGATTTACAGAGAGAAGGAGAGACAGAAAGATCTTCCATCTGCTGATTCACTCCCCAAGTGGCCACAACAGCTGGAGCTGAGCCAATCTGAAGCTAAGAGTCAGGAAATTCTTCCTGGTCTCCCAGATGGGTGCAGGGTCCCAAGGCTTTGGGTCGTCCTGTTCTGCTTTCCCGGGCCACAAGCAGGGAGCTGGAAGGGAAGAGGAGTAGCTGGGATACAAACCAGCACCAGTATGGGATTCCAGTGCATGCCAGAAGAGGACTTTAGCCACTAGGCTACTGTGCTGGGCCCACCAGTATTTTTCTTCTATAAATTTGTAATCTGTGATAGTCATCACAATTTAAGAAATAATGGACTGTAGAAGTGAAATCCCTCATATTCACTGATCACCTCTACCCCCCCATCCTGTATCATTCTGAAACAGCTCTGATACCAGCTTTCTCAGCTGCTTCCCTGCATGTATGGGTGTGTCTGCACACAGTGCTGTACGTGCATGTCAATGGTTTCATGGCAGACATGTTTTCCACCAGCTTCCCCCCTCCCTGCTTTTTAACCACGTCTCGGTCATCACTCTGTCAGCAGAAGGTCTGGGGGAGGTGCGCATTGTGGTGTAACTGGTGAAGCCACACCTTGCAAGGCCGTTGTCCCATATCAAAGTGCTGCTTCAGTCCCAGACACTACTTCCCATTCAGCTTCCATCAGATGTGGAAACAAGTACTTAGGGTACTTGTCACCCACATGAGAGATCAAGGTGCATTGGCCAGGCCCACACCTGGTTATTGTGGCTGTTTGGGGAGCGAGCCAGTGGGGAGAAGATCTCTTTCTTTCCCTGTCTCTGTTGCTCTGGCTTTCAAATAAATACATGAGTAAACCTTAAGGAAAAACAAACAAACAAACAAAACAGGTTTAATGGCTACAATCTTCAGTCATATAAATGCTGACATTTGAAAGGTACAGCGAGAGGCAGATCTCGGGTTACTTGGTTCACTCCCAGAATATGTGCAACAGCCAGGTCAGGGCCAGTCTAAAGCCAGGAACCAGAAACTCCATCCTGGTCTGCTGCATGGAAGCAACGTCCCAAGCACTTGAGCTGTTAGCTGCTGGCTTCCTGGCTCATTAGCAGGAAGCTAGACCTGAAGCAAAATGTCTGAGACTCAAACCAAACAGGATGATATAGGACGCAGCGTGCTGGTCTGCGGCTTATCCCACTATACCACAGCATGTGGACATTCTTATATATCTGTTCCAGGCTTTGAATAGAACTTTTTTTTTTAACTACCTATTTTATTAATTTTAAAGACAGTTACAGAGAGGGAAAGATACCATCCCTGCTTTATTCCCCAAATAGCCACTGTGGTTGGGGCTAAGCCAGGCCAAAGCCAGGTGCTTGTTTGGCATCTGCTCCATGGGTGCAGGGGCCCCACACTGAGGCTGTCTTCCTCTGCTTCCCCAGGCACGTTAGCAGAGAGCTGGCACCTAAATTTGAGAGGCTGGCATTGCAAGCACCAACTTACTGTGCTACACCGTAGCTCTGGCCCCCCACCCCTGCTTTTTGTGCCTTTTATTATTGTTATTATTGAAACATTCCAAGTGATGTGCTTTTTCCTGAACATCTTTCCCATCGGAAGGCCTGCATTCTAACCCAGGACCTGCCCCTGTTGTGCTGTGACCAGTCAGTCGGTCTTGGCCTCCTTACCCTAGAGCCAGGGATGACACTGCTGGCCACCTGTGTCTTTGGGCTGAGAAGTCCTTGGGAAGTGAGCAGGAGAAGTGGTGTGACTGCAGGAACCAGCTATTAACTCCATTGGTGTAGCCAGGTGATGGGACGATTGATCAGACCTCTGTCACCCTCTGCCCTACAGCTGGTGGGCGCTGGTCGGTTATGGAGTCCTCTTGGTCACCATGGGAGCCTTCATCTTCGGCCAGACCACAGCCAACGCCATCTTTGTGGATCTCTTGGCATGACCACTGCCTCCCAGGAGACCCATGGCCTCTGCTGCTGGACCCAGGAAGCTGTCTCCAAAAACCATGGGACCACCCCTAGGATGACATCCTGCCATCGGGCTGGAATGACATCCTTGCATCCCTCCCTCGGAGCGGTTCCAGGCAGAATTGGGCCCCGCACCTCTGGACAGCTCGAACCACCTTCCTCCCTACTTCCCAGTCCTGGCAGTGTTGGGGGTGATGGCAGAAGAGCTGTCCCCTATCTCAGAGGAGCCTAGAACCCAGTAATGGCAGAGGGAGGAAGGGGGAAGCCGGTCTCACTTCCTGCTGTGAGCAAAGGGCCGCCCCCGCTGTGCTCCACAGAGCCGCCTATCCGGGCTAGGGCCACATTCACTCCTGTAGGCTTAGCACCTGCTCCTGCCCATTGGCACCGGGGCTTCCTCTGAGGCTCCAGCCCCTCCCGAGGGAGCGCTGAAACCACACAAACATGCAGAGGCAAGTGGATTCAGGCCTGCCTGTCCCACAACCCCACTGCACCTGCCAAGAGGCCCCCGCAGCCTCCCTCCTGTGGCTGATTGACCCTTCCCAAAACTGCAGGGTCCCCACCCTGCCTCTATCTCCATTCCCAGTGGTCCCAGCTCACCTCCCTTCCTCCTCAGACATCACCAAGTCTAATGTTTACAAACGGTGCCAGCCTGGCCTCGAAACCAGGGCCCGCCTCGTGCCGCCATGGTGCTGTGTGTATTCCTCCGTTAGCTTTTCCACAGGCAGGCAGGGGAGGTCCGCTTTTCTCTGCCAGACTCTGGGTGGCCTTGCTTAGAGGTGCCAAGGCAGGCAGTAGAGAGGGCCCCCAGCTGGCCAGGATCAGAGGAAAGTTCAAGGGCGTTTCCCTTTGCACCTACCTCCCTTCTCCCCCAGCCAGACCTACCCTGATCAGATAGAGCTGTGGCTGGGTTGGCACTAAGGGGGCCACTTGGAGCCCAGTCCCCAACCTCCATCCACCCAGCCCCTATCACTGCTTCACCTCCTGACCATTCTCCCTGGGTTTTCTGGGGCTAGGAGGATGCCAGACCCTATTAGCATCATTGTCCTCAGTGTCTATCAGTGGCCTGACAGTCACATTGAATCCTCCCTAGATTCTTGTCCCAGGCAGGATGTGTAGGGACATCCTGCCTACCCTCATGCTCCCACCCATACACCTGTTTGAACCACCGCGGCCCCTCACCGGTCCACCCCCTATCACTCTGGCCAACCCCAGGTACCCAGTCGGGCTTCTGTGTCCTGGAACTCCAGCGTTTCCGTGGGCTGTCCTGCCCCCATCCTCTAGATTGTGTCACACAGCCCTCCTGCCCATCCTCCCCAGCCAGGACAGTTTGATCTAAGGCACAGAAGCCAGAGGCAGCTCGCCTGGAGCTCAGCCTGCAGCCTGACAGCTGCCTTTCCCCATGTCCCTTCTTGCCCGGGAGCCAGCCCCTCCCCATCTGCTGTCTTCCCAGCCCTACCCCCACTAGCATCCATCGCCGGAAGACAGCCCACAGGCGGGGCTGCACAACCTCCTCATACCCCCATTTCACACATAGGTGGGCCCCAGTAAGGGCAGAGAAGGAGCTAGAATCTGGCCTCGTAGTCCAACCTCAGGCAGGATCCCCCCTCGCGTGCGCTGCCATCCCTTCCCCATCAGGACATTTCACTACTTCCACCTGTACATACTTGGAGGGAGGAGGATGGCTAATAAAAGGGGTCATGCTGCTGAGCTGCGTGCCCTGTGTGCGGGGACAGAGGTGGGGCAGGAGGCCTCCTGTGGCTACTTGGTCTGTCAGATTCAGGTCTCAGGATCGCACCTCTTTGCTCCCAGCACCAAACAGGCCACTCCCTTCTCCTCGCAGCCCATCCCAGAATGTGTCCCTGTCCAGGCCAGCCACCTCTGCCTGCAGTCATGCCTTTGTTCTGCTTTTCCTGCCTGGCCCCTGCTGCCTGTTGCTCCACGACCATGGATCTGGGGGCGGAGCCTACAGCTCCCAAGCTCCTGAGCATCCATCCCTGGGGAGCAGGCCCCTGTGGTCCTGGGCACAGATCCAGTCACCCTGCTCCAATGTGCTCTCAGCGTGGTTGGGCAGGTTGATGCTAAGCAAGCAGTCACACCAAGGATGTACTTGAAAACTGTGAAGATCCATGTCCTTTGCTGGGGATATGCAGTGTTATCTTTGGGCCTTGGAAATTCAGAGAACTGAGGAAGGCTTAGGGGAAGTACTATTTGCGTGGCCCCTGAATTTACTAAGTAAGGAGAAGTGGGAGCAGCATGTGCAAAGGCCCTGGGATAGCAGGAACCTGACTTGACCTGGAAAGTGGCCAGTATGGGTGGAGCGTTGCCTTGTGTGGACGGGAGGAGCAGCAGAGATGGGGCGAAAGTGTGTGGGGTTAAAGAGTCTACAATGGCTGCCTCCCGCCCTCAGGGTCAAGGCTAAGCAGCACATCTGCCACATCCTCCCTCTAAGTGGGAGAAGGGAACTCAGCCTCTAGCAAAGAAGCATGCTGGAAAGGCTGGGCACAGGACAGCTTTGGGCCACAGCTCATGCCTGCCTAGGGGACCAAGAGGAGCTGGAGGTTGGGTTCCACCATGCCCACGGGAAGAGAAGAAAAGGTTATGTCTAAGCCGGAGTTAGACCCTGCAGCAGACAGCCATATGCCCCTGCCCGCGCACTTTAATGCTCCCCAAGCTGCTAGACTTCTGGGCAGCGTCAGTCTTCCATATCAGAGTGTGAGCCACATGGGACGGGGGGACGTCTTTATCCATCTGCTGTCCTGTCCCGTGTCTGGCACGTGCCCAGGAGCTGTTGAATGAATGAGCCTATGTGTTGTGTTCCTTCAGTGTGCCAGCCCCTCCACCCAGCTCATCCTCACCCAGTCTTCACCACTGCTCTGCGAAGCCAAGCACACTGGGTCATCAAACAAGAGCCCGGCAGCACTCCTACCATGCATAAGGAGCTTGGTGAACCAGAGAGCTGCCACAGAGCCAGCCTCGTGGTTCCCGTCTGCAATAACCTGCAAACCCCATGCTGGCACCAGCAACTGATCTCGGAGCCCTCGCCAGGCAGTTGCTAGTGTGTGGCTGTGGGCAGATCATGGTCACTTCTCAGGGACATTGCTTATCTCTGAAATGGGTTGACAGTTTGATCTTCTTAACAGGTTTAAGGAGAGGGGATGCTTTAAAATCAATAAATAAATCACTTCAAACATGACAGGCCTTGGGGCTAGCACACAGCCATGGTGTAGCATGTTAATCTGCCTCCTGTGGTGCTGGCAGCAGCCCCAGCTGAAGGTGGCTCAAGTGCTTGGGCTGCTGATTTCAGCCTGCCCAGCCCAAGCCATTGGGGCGATTGTAGCAAAGTAAGCCATGAGATGGCAGATTGCCATCTCCCTCTCTGTAACTCCTGTAACTTACTTTCAAATAGATTAAGACATCTTTAATAAAAGCAGCAGGTCCTGTTTACAATTGAAAACCCAGCTTCTCCCCATGAGGATGTGTGCTGACAGTCACTGGGCCTGGGCTGGGTCTGAGTTGGCATAGCTTCCATGGTGCCAGTGTGCCAATGACCTGGTCAACAGAGCAGCGGGGGCCAGATCAGGGCTGAAGCCCAAAGGTGCCTGTTGCACGGTGGGGGAAGTCAGAGAGTAGGTGGGTCACTTTTTTTTTTTTTTTACTTGAAAGGCAGATTTACAGAGAAGAAAAAACAAAGATCTTCCCATCCACTGGCTCATTCCCAAAATGGCCGCTGTGGTCAGAACTGAGCTGATCAGAAGCTTCCTCCCAGTCTTCTACATGGGTGCAGGGACCCCAGGAATTGAGCCAACCTCTGCTGCTTTCCCAGGTCATAGCAAGGAGCTGGATCTGGAAGTGTAGCAGCCAAGACACGAACCCGTGTGCATATAAAATGCTGACACTTGAAGGTGGAGGATTAGCCAGTTGAGCCACCACACCAGCCCTGTGACTTTAGTCCTTGAATGACGTTCTCTAACATGCAGTAGGGGCGATGATGCCCATCTTGTTTTTGCTTTTTAAATTGTATTTCTATTTTTTTGTGTGTTTTATTTTGTTGTTATTGTTATTAACGATAACAATAATTATGCCTATCTTGAAGATGTAGTTGCTACAACTGATAAATAGCATTGTAACACTAGCAGGCTGAGGGTGAGCACACAGCTGCAGTAGATCCCTATGGTCCCTAGAGGGCGCCATTGCATCGTTGCTTCTGATGTTGGGATGGACGCTTTGGATCGCCAGGGCTCTTGGAGACGCTGCTGCTGCTCCAGGTGGGTGACACTGCTGTGTGAGACAAGGCACCCCCTAAGTCAAGGCCTGCAGGTCTGGAGGGGAATCAGGCCACTCAGCCACTGGTCACGTGGGTGTATGTATTAGATGCAGATATATACAAACCTCGATTTGGTCATAATTCCTGGGTATGATACATGAAAAAATCTTTGGTAAATGTGGAAGAGACTGGGCAGCCAGAAGTCAGGCCTGTATCCTCCAAACAGATCTCCTAGAGGAGGGCCCAGAAGATACCAGCTGGTACACCTGCATGACGTGTCGGAGTACCCGGTTACAAAACCCAGCTCTAGCTCTTTTTTAAATCTATAAATTTTATTTCAAAGTTAATTTTGAAAATGCATTAATATTTAATAGGCATAAATTGTAGAGAAGGGCCCAGCATTGTGGCGTAGCCAGTTAAATCTCCCTCTGCAGTGCCAGCAACTCATACATACTGATTGAAGCCCCCTACTACACTTTTTTTTTATTGAAAAGCAGATGTACAGAGAAGAGGAGACAGAGAGGAAGATCTTCCATCCGATGATTCACTCCGCAAGTGACCACAATAGTTGGAGCTGAGCCCATCTGAAGCCCGGTGTGATGGCCTAGTAACTAAAGTCCTTGCCTTGACTGCGCTGGGATCCCTATGGGCTCCACTTCCCATCCAGCTCCCTGCTTGTGGCCTGGGAAAGCAGTCGAGGACAGCCCTGCACCCGCGTGGGAGACCTGGAGGAAGTTCCTGATACCCAGCTTCAGATCGGCGCAGCACCGGCCATTGCGGTCACTATGGGAGTGAATCATCGGATGGAAGATCTTCCTCTCTGTCTCTCCTCCTCTCTGTATATCTGACTTCACAATAAGAATAAAATAAATCTTAAAAAGAAAAAAGGTGGAGTAGCTGGGACTCAAACTAGCACTCGTGTGATGCCAGTGTTGCAGGCAGAGACTTAATTCGATGCACCACAATGCCAGCCCTGTAGATGTCTTCTTGTTAAAAACTCAAAGCTCAGAGGAAAAAAAAAAAAATCCACCTAATTGTGAGCTCTGGGTAGCTGAGTTCAAACTAATCTGAGTTCTCTGAAGAGTTCAGGTGCCAAGACAGTCTGGATAATTGGAATACAACTTGAGACGGCTGGGACTGAATTGGAGCCCTTGTTTCACGTTTTCCAGCTGGTGGGTCTTGCCTAATCACGCTTTTGGAGAGAGCCCTGTGTGCTCACTCAGCAGTGTGTGACCCTCCCACGCATCATCTCAGTTCATTGGCAAGCCCTGAGGGCAGAAGAAGACGTTCCAATCCAGCACTTCACCTCCCTGAGCCTGAATCTGACATCTGCCAAGCAGAAGCGAAACGAAGCGTGTGACAGGTTGAGGAGGAGGGCAGATTAGGTGAGCCGCAGAGGGGAGTGGGTTGGATGAACTCCGGGTTGGAAAGTTCCCAGCGTATGTGCTAGCCCCAGCGTGGGTGCCCAGCAAGTGCAGCTGCCTGTCCCCAACACTCCATAAAATGTGTCTTGCCAAGAACACTGTTGGGTAACCAGATTTTTTAAATCTTGCTCCTCCGTTTTTTTCCTTCATTTAAAAATATATCTATATCTATATGTATTATTTCAAAGGCAGAATTACAGAGTGAAAGAGACCTTCTGGCCACTGGTTCACTCCCCCAAATGATTGCAACAGCTGGAGCTGGGCGTTTGAAGCCAGGATCCAGGAGCCTCTTTCAGGTCTTCCATGCGGGGTCAAGGGCCCAAGGACCTGGCCCATTTTCGGCTGCTTTCCCAGACCATAAGCAGGCACCTGATGTGCCCCTGGTGGAGTTCTGGATCTGCTGGCCATTAGGTCTAGGGGCTACCTGACCCTATTTTGGGTGGAATCTATATGATGCCATGTTGGTGCAATGCATGGAGCCAGAAATTAGTTCTCTCCCCCAGCTTAGTGCATGCACAGTCCTATCCTATAGCCTTTGTCTTCTTACACAAAATGGTGCCCAATGCAGCTCTAGTGGGGATCTGGGCTGTGAAATCCACCCTGTTCCCACACCACCAGTTTGGGATTTGCTGCCCTGTCTCTGCCCATGGTCAAATCAAACAAATCAGCAGGATGGGCAGTTCTTTGCTTGAGTTCACCTCCTGAGCTTCCTCCCAGCGAACTCCCTTTCCCACCTGGATGCTGGTGGAGCTCTGGCCACTGGAGGAGCTTGTTGACTGCCACTGGGGTATCTGGTTGCTGCAATACCACATTGTTGTCTTCACTGATTTCCCATGTCTGCCAGTCTCCATGTGTCCCTCTGCCATCCGTCTGTCCTCTCCTACTCCCTGGAATGTGCCCTCTCTGCTTCACCCTGGCTAATGTTTCCGTTTAAACATGCCCTTACCCTATTCCCACCATCTTGTACTCCAAATGCAAGGTCCCCGGCAGAGGAGCCTGGGAAGGTAAGCTGGAGGAAGGGCGGGGACGAGATGGAGGAAAGAAAGAGAGAGAGGTGTGGCTGCCAGGCTGATATAGAACAGTCTCCCAAACTGGCTACAGACGCTGCTATATAACCGCCAAACTGGGTCTTCTCACCTGCCACAGAAAACCAATCACATCAGGGCAGTAGAAGAAAACGCAGAGCAGGGAGCCAGGCACACCTGGCTCAATTCCCAGGCTCCCAGGTTGAAGGGCCTGTGTATTGGGGTTTGGAATGAAAGCCAGTGCTCAGCATCCATGTCTGGTCTGTGTTTGGTCAGTGGTGCTCATAGTTGTCCTTGACTGGTTGACAATACAGGACTCTTTGGGATTGAAAAGCAAGTGAGCTTCAGGAGCAGCATTCATGATAGCTTTGTTTTGGTCTGGGGCAGCTGCCACCAACTAAAGCCAACATTATCCAAAAAAAAAAGTGAGCCTCAGTCTGGGGCAACAGGTTGGAGTGAGTTTTTGTCTGCTCTAGGCCTGGAATTCCGGGAAAAGAAACCTCCAAGACAAGACTGGCCAGCAAGATGTTATCTGCTGGGGAAACAAAAGACCTGGGGAGTCAGGCTCTGGTGGCCAGCTGAGCCCCTCCCTCAGGGAGTTAATTGTAGTGATTAGCAATGGGAAAGGCGGGGCCAGGACACCAAGCTAGGAACAGGAGGCTGGCAGGCAGTGGTGTACAGCATCCACATTCCAGGCGCTGTATGGAGGCATGTGCTTCCTCTGTGCTTCCTCATCACCATTTACGGTTTTAAGACCTTAGCACCCAGCACGTCCCTGCTTAGAAGGAAATGCTAGAGAAGTGCTGCTGTTTCCTAATCTAACTCTAAGAAACCCACTGTCCTGACCGCTTTCAGACTCAGGCCATGCTGTCCCCAAGGCAAGCACCCATCTGGCACCAGGGAAGCCAGAGCAAAGTACACTGAGTTCTGGAGTCAAGATTCCTGCCAGTGTTGTGGTACAGTGGGTCAAGCCACCATCTGTGACGCCAAAATCCTGCTGGGGCACCAGTTCAAATCCTGGCTACCCCATTTCCCATTCAGCTGCTTGCTAATGCTCCCAAGAAAGCAGAAGATGATCCAAGAAGTCGGCTCCTGCTGCATACATGGGAGTCCCAGATGTGGCTCCAGGCTCTTGGCTTTGTCCTGGCCCAGTCTGGGCTCCAGCAGACCTGAGGGGAGTCAACCAGTGTCTGAGTGTCAGGTTCCAGTTTTGCCCTAAGTAACCTTGCACAGGACACCGCCTCTGAGCAGCACTTCCTTCTGTGAGGTGGGACTAGCAATATCTCTCCTCTGGAAGGTTTTTTTTTTTTAAAAGACATTTAGAATTTTTTTTATTTTTTAAATTTATTTTTTTTAAAGATTTATTTATTTTTATTGGAGGACAAATTTACAGAGAGAAGGAAAGAAAGAGCTTCTATCTTCTGGTTCATTCCCCAAGTGGCTGCAACAGCTGGAGCTGAACTGATCTGAAGTCAGGAGCCTCGAGCTTCCTCTGTGTCTTCCACGCAGGTACAGGACCCCAAGGCCTTGGGGCATCCTCAACTGCTTTCCCAGACCACAAGCAGGGAGCTGGATGGGAAATCAATCAGCCGGGATACCAGCTGTCTCCCATATGGGATCCTGGCACCTGCAAGGTTAGTACTGTAGCCACTAGGCTACCATGCCAGGGCCTTAAACACTTTTTTTATTTTTTTAAAGGCAGATTTTGAAAGGATTTACTTAATATTAATTTTTTAAAGATTTATTTTATTTTATTTTTACTGCAAAGTCAGATAAACAGAACGGAGGAGAGACAGAGAGAAAGATCTTCAGTCTGATGATTCACTCCCCAAGTGACTGCAACAGCCAGTGCTGCGCTGATCCGAAGGCAGGAGCCATGAACTTTCTCCAGGTCTCCCATGTGGGTGCATGAACCCAAGGCTTTGGGCCATGCTCGACTGCTTTCCCAGGCCACAAACAGGGAGCTGGATGGGAAGTGGGGGCTGCTGGAATTAGAACCAGTGCCCATATGGGATCCCAGCATGTTCAAGGCGAGGACTTTAGCTACTAGGCCACCATGCCAGGCCCTTATTTTATTTTTTAATTGGAAAGAAAGATATACAGAGAGAGACAAAAATGCTTTCCATCCACTGGTTCATTCCCCAAGTGGCTGCAACAGCTGAAGCTATGATAATCCGAGGCCAGGAACCAGAGCCCATATGGGATCCTGGTGGATATAAGGCGAGGATTTAACTGCTAGGCTACAGTGCTGAGCCCCTCTGGGAGATCTTTGTGATTTATCCAGCAAGAAGGGATTAAATCTCCTGCCTCAGGCTGCAGGAACTTGGAAACAAAAGGCAGGACTTGTCTGCATTCAGGAATCTTGTATTTAAGGAGGGGGTGGGATGGGAAGGAATCAACAGTAAATGAGCAAGGAAGACAACAGGGTGTTGGGGGACAGAACAAGACGGCAAGGCAGGGCAGGACAATTGACAGCAATTTTATCTGGGAAGTTCTCTCAGAGCAGAGACCTGCAGGCTAAGAAAGCTTTCTTTTCCAAGAAGGTTTTGGAAACCTCTGGTGGTAGAGGGTCCCTGGCTGGGGACCTGAAAGTGCAAAGGCCCTGAGGCTGAAACTGGGGGCGGGGGCAGCAAGAACAGGCATAGAGGAGAGCAGCAGGGCACACTGTCAGAGGGGACCTGGTCCAGGTGAGGCCCAGGCCAGGGTGTGCACTTGGCCTGCCATCCGAGGAAGAAAAGCCATGAGGAATGTGAACTGCAACAAGCTATGACCTGATTTGACCTTTTTTTTTTTTTTAAGATTTTTAATTTTTATTTGGAAGGTGGAGTTTCAGCAAGCAGCAAACAGAAAGAAACATTCTTTTCATCCACTAGCTTACTTTCCAAATGGCTGCAGCTGAGCCAATCAGAAGACAGGAGCTCAGAGCTTCCCCTGGGTCTCCCACTTGGGTGCAGGGTCCCAAGGCTCTGGGTAATTCTCTACTGCTTTCCCAGGCCACAAACAGGGAGCTGGATGGGAAGTGGAACAGCCAGGACAGGAACCAGCGCCCATATGGGATCCTACCTTGTGCAAGGCAAGGATTTAACCTTTGGGCCACCAAGCAAGGTCTCTGAGCTTAGTTTTTTTTTTTTTTTTAAGATTTATTTATTTTTTATTACAAAGTCAGATATACGGAGAGGAGGAGAGACAGAGGGGAAGATCTTCCATCCAATGATTCACTCCCCAAGTGGCCACAACGGCCGGTGCTGTGCCGATCCAAAGCTGGGAACCAGGAACCTCTTTCAGGTCTCCCACGCGGGTACAGGGTCCCAAAGCTTTGGGCCGTCCTTGACTGCTTTCCCAGGCCACAAGCAGGGAGCTGGATGGGAAGTGGGGCTGCCGGGATTAGAACCAGCGCCCATATGGGATCCCGGGGCTTTCAAGGCAAGGACTTTAGCGGCGAGGACTTTAGCCGCTAGGCCACTCCGCTGGGCCTGACAGTTTGATCTTCTTAGCAGGTTTAAGGAGAGGGGATGCCGCCAGGCCCTGAGGTTACTTTTAATAGGCTGTTGTGGGGCTGGTGCAGTAGCCTACTGGCTAGAGTCCTCACCTTGCACACAACTGGGATCCCATATGGGCGCCGGTTCTAATCCTCGTGGCCCCACTTCCTATCCAGCTCCCTGCTTGTGGCCTGAGAAAGCAGTTAAGGATATCCCATAGCCCTGGGA
Source organism: Ochotona princeps (assembly GCF_030435755.1). Classification (NCBI taxonomy): domain Eukaryota; kingdom Metazoa; phylum Chordata; class Mammalia; order Lagomorpha; family Ochotonidae; genus Ochotona; species Ochotona princeps. The sequence continues at coordinate 21,031,409 of NC_080847.1, forward strand.
CCCTGCATCTTGTGGGAGACCCAGAAGGGTCTCCTGGCTCCTGGCTTCGGATTGGCACCGCACTGGCTGTTGTGGTCACTTGGGGAGTGAATCATCAGACAGAAAATCTTCCTCTGTGTCTCTCCTCCACTCTGTGTATCTGACTTTCCAATAAAAATTAATTAATTAATTTAAAAAGGTTGTTGTAGTGGGCCTGATCATATAGCCTAGTAGCTAAATCCTCACCTTGCATACACCAGGATCCAAAATGGGTGCTGGTTCATATCCAGGCTGCTCCATTTCCCATCCAGATCCCTGCTTGTGACCTGGGAAAGCAGTTGAGAATGGCCCAAAGCCTTGGGATCCTGTACCCATGTGGGAGACCTGGAGGAAGTTCCTGGCTCCTGCCTTTGGATCGGCGCAGCACTGGCTGTTGAGGTCACTTGGGGAGTGAATCATTGGACAGAAGCTCTTCCTGTCTGTCTCTTCTCCTCTCTGTATATCTAACTTTGCAATAAAAATAAATTTTAAAAAAGGAAGAAAATAAATAAGTTTAACCAAGCACGTGTTGCAGTTGGGAAGACAGTGGCAGAGGTGGAGTGTCCCCTGCCTGGGAGGAGGGTGTGGGAGTGAGGACTCTGGGTGAGTGATAGGGCTCTTTCTCAGTTCAGGCTGGCTGCAAGGCAACACCGAGAATGGATTCCGGACACCCTGTTCCAAGTTTCTCCCAAAGCAGATAAGGCCATCCCTACAGCCCTGGGGGCAGTTCTCAAATCCACATCCCCAAGGAGGAAGGCTACAGCTCAGTGTCCTGGTAGGTTTACCAGGAAGCTGCTCCAGGGGAGGGAGCCCTGTCCCTGGAGGGGTAGGAGGTGGGTTCTGGAAGGCCTGGGCTGGGCCTGAGGGTGGGGACCTAGCAGCCACCCTGCATTCCTCTGGAGATCAGGAACCTGGATATGGACAACTCCTGCTGGTTGGTCCAGAGGGCCTAGGACATGATAAAAGCCCAAGAATTTCCTCCTGCACTGAACAAAGGAGACCTTGTTCCTCCCAACAATCTAAAGCTCAGCTCCACCCACCAAAAACCCATTAACATTTCAATGGTTGTCCATCTCTTTTTTATTGTGGTAAAGCTTTATTTACTTGAAAGACAACATAACAGAGAAGGAGAGTCCTGTGACAGACAGCTGCTGATTCGCTGTTCCAAGGCCGGTAACAGCCTGATCTCCCACAGGGGAGTCCTGAACCCAGGCAGTGAGGTCTCACCTGCGGCCTCCCCCCACCTCCCCTGTGCAACCACAGGAAGGCAGATCAGTAACAAAAGCAGGCCTGGGTCCCAGGCGCTCTGATGCGGGTGGCGGCATGAACTGGCTGCACTATGATGCCTGCTCCAAATAGCTGTAGTTCTGCTTTTTTTTTTTTTTAAACATTACAAGCTCAGAATCATTTAAACATTTTTTGATGTCTTTTATTGACTTGAAAAGTAGATAACACACAGAGAAAAACATCTTGCTTCCACTGGTTCCAGTCCTTTTAAATGCCCACAGCAGACAGGACTCTGGAACTCCATCCTGGTGGGCCATCCTTTGCAGCTTTTGCAAGGATATTAGTAGTGAGCTTCGGATAGCAGAGGCCAGAACTTGAAGTGAGGCTCTGATACGCATATCGCAAGAAATCATCTCACCTTGGGAGATCTTGCTTTGGTTTCTGTACATGGAAGGACCTGTTTGCCTGGTTCTGTTGTTCACTACTGGGGGAAGGTAGCTGTTACTGATTGGATAGTTTAGAATGCACACTTCTAAAAAAGATTTATTTATTTTAATTGCAAAATCAGACATAAACTGATTGGGTATCTGTGTTCCACGGCACTCCAGTTTATTGAATAATTTGTATTGTGCACTGATGTGAGCTTAGTTGTTGGAATGATTCCTTCCTTATACCAATGCTTTTTTTAAAATTTATTTATTTTTATTGGAAAGTCAGATATACAGAGAAGGAGAGACAGAGAGGAAGATCCGTATCTGATGATTCACTCCCCAAATAAGCGCAGCGGCTGGAGCTGAGCCAATCCGAAGGCAGGAGCCAGAAGCCAGAAGCTTCTTCCAGGTCTCCCATGCGGGTGCAGGGTCCCAAAGCTTTGGGCCATCCTCAACTGCTTTCACAGGTCACAAGCAGGGCAGCTGGATGGGAAGCAGGGCTGCTGGGATTAGAACCGGCACCCATATGGGATTTCAGGCGTTTAAGGTGAGGACTTTAACCACTAAGCTATAGCATGGGTTAAATGCTAATGTTGTCTTATTTGACTGGATGAGTGATACTTAAAAACCCCTGAACAGGACTGGGCAGGGCTGTTCCATTCTTCCCTGGGTAGTGACATGGGACAATCCTCTGGCCAGTGAATAAAGACTCCCGAGCTTCCAGGAGTCAGCGACTGACTCATTCTGGGATAGATTTGGCCAACTTGTAACAGCACTTGAAAAACTTTGGCTTTCAAAGCATTTTCTGAGCTTAGATTTTAAGATTAAGGTACTCAACTTTTAAAATCTATTCAAAAAATCCGAAACACTATAATCTGAAACACATCTTTACTGCAGGCTCAACTTCTGATCCAGCTCCCTGCCAATGCACTTGAGAAAGCAATGAAGGATGGCCCAGATCCTTTTGTCCCTTAACCCACCTAGGAGACCCAGCAGGAGCTCTAGGCTCCTGGTTTCAGGCTGGCCCAGCTCTGGCTGTTGCAGAGATTTGGAGAGTAAATCAATAGATGGAAGATCTCTCTTTGCTTCTCCCTCTCTTCTTTCTGTAAATGTGCATTTCAAACAAAAATCAAATCTTTTAAAAAAGTAAGTAAATGCATACATACATACACACACACGTGCACACACACACACACACACACACACACACACGTGCACACACAGTATGAAAAGATGCCTTTGTTCCCAGAAGCCCCTAAGCCTGTGAGCTTAAGCAACAGTTCTACCCTCACCTTGCTATAGGACATTGGTGGACTCCCTAAATTCCTCTGAGTCTTTCCTTTCCTATCAGTAAACTAGAAACACAACGTAATATCCCTGGGCTCCTTTCCTGCCTCCCAGAACTGTTGGTAGGGGCTGACAGTGATGGGAAGGAAAAGCCTTAATACAAATTGTACTTCAAGAGATCGTTCTACGCACAGCAACTTTGAGAATTACCGCTCCAACATTTTTTTGTTTTAAACATGTTTCTAAAGATTTGTTTGTTTGTGTGTTTACTTATTTATATTGGAAAGGTAGATTTACAGAGAGAAGGCAAGACTAAAGGATCTTCCATCTACTGGTTCACTCCCTAGATGGCTACCTCAATGGCCAGAGCTAAGCCAATCTGAAGCCAGGAGCCTCCTCCAGGTTTCCCACACAGGTGTAAGGTCCCAAGGCTTTGGCCCATCCCTTCACTGCTTTCCCAGGCCACAAGCAGAGAGCCAGACGGGAACTGGGATAGCAAAGACATCATCCAGTGCCCATATGGGATCCTGGCACATACAAGGTGGGAATTTAGATACTAGACTATCACACCAGGCCCCCCAAATAAATCTTTTTTAAAATATTTTTTTTAGGGCCCGGCACGGTGGCCTAGAGGCTAAAGTCCTTGCCTTGAACACCCCGGGATCCCATATGGGTGCCAGTTCTAATCCTGGCAGCTCCACTTCCCATCCAGCTCCCTGCTTGTGGCCTGGGAAAGCAGTTGAGGATGGCCCAATGCTTTGGGATCCTGCACCCGTGTGGGAGACCTGGAAGAGCTCCTGGTTTTGAATTGGTTCAGTACCAGCCATTGTGCTCACTTGCAGAGTGAATCATCGGATACAAGATCTTCCTCTCTCTCTCCTCCTCTCATTATATCTGACTTTGTAATGAAAATGAAAACAAATCTTTAAAAAAATGAAAAAAAAGATTTATTTATTTTTATTTTATTTGGATTCACTCCCCAAGTGGTCGCATCAAGTAGTTGCTGAGCTGATCAGATGTCAGGAGCCTGGAGCTTCTTCTGGGTCTCCCACGCAGGTACAGGGTCCCAAGGCTTTGGACTGTCCTTGACTGCTTTCCCAGACCACAAGCAGGGAGTTGGATGGAAAGTGGAGCTGTCAGGATACAAATTGGAGCCCATATTGGAATCCTGGTGCAAGCAAGGCAATTTTAGCCACTAGGCTACTGAACCGCGCCTGTGGCTCCACATTTGATCAACTTCCTACTAATGCACCTGGGAGAGCAGTCGCAGGTGGCCCACGTGCATGGGCCCTGCCATCCAAGTGAAATAACCAGAAACAATTCCATGCTCCTGGGCCCAGCGGCGTGGCCTAGTGGCTAAAGTCCTCGCCTTGAAAGCCCGGGATCCCATATGGGCGCCGGTTCTAATCCCGGCTGCTCCACTTCCCATCCAGCTCCCTGCTTGTGGCCTGGGAAAGCAGTTGAGGACGGCCCAATGCATTGGGACCCTGCACCCGCGTGGGAGACCCAGAAGAGGTTCCAGGTTCCCGGCTTCGGATCGGCGCGCACCGGCCCGTTGCGGCTCACTTGGGGAGTGAATCATCAGATACGGAAGATCTTCCTCTCTGTCTCTCCTCTGTATATATCTGGCTGTAATAAAATGAATAAATCTTAAAAAAAAAAAAAAAAAAATTCCATGCCACAGCAAACATATGGGGAACGTGAATCAGTGGATGGATTATCTCTGTCTTTCCCTTTCTGTAACTCTGCCTTTGAAATATATAATGAAATCTTAATGAAATATATTAGAAAGATAATAAGGGTTGGAATTTAATAGTAGAAATGAAAGGAGATTAGGAGTCCGAGGTTGGCTGCCTTTATGTGCTAGAAACAGGATAGAGAATTCTATGGTAGTTCAACCTACAGTAAAGTGAAGTTACTGATTCAGCTGGAAAATCAGGCTAAAAAACAGGAATGTAAAACAATAAAGCCATCTATTTCTGCTTACTTTCCTGAAGCTCCTCAAAACATCGTGCAGTTTGCAGGGACTTCAGAGTTGGAAAGTTCTTTGTCTTCTAGTTATTTTTTGTCCTCCTCCCTAACCCAATTAAATGAGGCTTTTGTTTCTCAGCATTCAGCATTTCCCTCTCCAGGCTATTTTGAGAACCAATTATAGTTTTATGAAGTTTTTCAGAGCCTGGGATGCACAATTAAATGGGGGAAAAGGCTGAAAGTAGGCTTGAAAAGACTCAAGGTGGGGGATTCTCAGCCGGCCAAGATAACCTGTTTCTTAGTAAGCTTGCACTCCAACATACATAATTGCTGCGTTATAAGGTGATTCAGGAAATTCTTTTTGAAGGTCTCTAATAAAACAGTTTGGGTGTGATTTCTGACTATGTCTTAGGAAAATGAAGGTGTACCAGGTAATCCACAGTAACCCTGCCAGTATGCAGACCTGCTGCCTGAGAGTTTCCCAGGATGAAGCTACGTAGAATTTTTCTTTCTTTCTTCCTTCCTTTCTTTCTTTTTTTTTTTTTAAGGCGGGATTACAGAGAAAGAGAGAGAGAGGCCTTTCAGCTGTTACTTCACTCCCCAAATTGTTGCAATGGCCAGGGTTGGGCCAGGCCAAAGCCAGGAGCCAGGAACCAAGAACTTCATCTGCATCGCCCATGTGGGTGCACACCTGTATGGAATACCAGCACCGCAGGTTGCTCATTATGCCACAATGCTGGTTCTGCCACTGGGGAATTTTAACACAAAGTTGAAGGACTTTGATCTCCAATTTGTTGTGCAAATCAGGCAGGTTTCTGGCTGAGTCTGCATGACACCTCATAGCAACCTCAAAGCTGGTGTGGCTCCGGAGCAGGGCCTTCCTGTGGACACAGGACTTTCTGAAGCAGCATCCAGGAAGGCCAGCAGCCTGCCATTTTTCTTGGCAAACAGATTAGAGCAGGAAAGGGCTTTATTTATTTGAACATATCTTTACTTTAGGAGATTTGCGTTGGGGACCAAGCTGGTTAAAGAGTGACAGAGCTGACCTTAGAGAGTTGGCCTCTATGGGTGTCAGTGCCTTTTTTTTTTTTAATTTGCTTTAAATTATACAAATAAAACATGAATATACCCTCTTTGGGATAAGTTCAAGCAGTCCATAGGGAAAAAAAAAGCAAAGGTTTCTTTTCTCCTTCCTCATTCTCTTTCTGCTGCTCAGGGATCAGCATTGATGTCAATTGTGGGGAAGCAGGGAGTATACCTCCTCAAAAAATTTTTAGAATTGGGCCTGGCATGGTAGCCCAGTAGCCAAAGTCATCACCCTGCATGCACCGGGATCACATATGGGCACTGGTTCTAATCCCAGCAGCCCTGCTTCCCATCCAGCTCCCCGCTTGTACCCTAGGAAAGCAATTGAGAACAGCCTTGGGATCCTACACCTGCATGAGAGACCCGGAGGAAGCTACTGGCTTCTGGCTTCAGAACGGTTCAGCTCTTTCCGTTGTAGCCACTTGGTAAGTGAAGCAATGGAAGGAAGATCTCTCTGTCTCTCCTTCTCTCCGTAAATCTGCCATGCTAAAGTTCCTCAACACCAGGGGGCAGAAAATTGCTTATTGGGCCTAGTAAGAAATTTGGGAGAGTAAACAGTAAGACACCTTCTGAAGAGACATTTTCGTTGGCATAAGTCAGTTCTTATTTTAAGTTAAGCCTTTGAAGGAAAGTGGTTTTGAAGTTTGTTGCCTTTCTGTTCTGAATGTTTTCTTTCTCAGTCTACAAAACCAACATCTTTTGCTCGGTGCATTCAAACACTCCATATGTTATGTGAGTGAGGATTCGCCTGATTGTAGAGTCACAAGTAAAATTAAATGGTTTTACCTGAGTTTGTTTTAAGTTTTTTTTGATGCCTGTCTTCATTTCCTACTTTTCAACACTGATTTGCTCACATGCCTACCTTGTGCCAGGTACTGGGTATTAGGTGCTGGGAATGGCTGAAGTGATTCAGGTGGATGCTGTATGTGGGATTTTGGGATCTCACCCAGGTGCGTGATGACATAAGCCGACATGTTTGCTGAGAGACTTGGCCTCCAGCCAAGAACAACAGGTGTCACCTAGTACGTGTATGCCAAGTGAAATAAAACCATTAAAAAAAAATCCAAATACTGCACAAAAGGTCTTTAAAAAAAAGATTTACTTATTTTTATTGGAAAGGCAGATATACAGAGAAGAGAGGAGATGGAGAGGAAGATCTTCCATCTATTGGTTCACTCCCCAAGTGGCTGCAATGGCTGAAACCGAGCCAATCTGAAGCCAGGAGCCAGGAGCTTCTTCCAGATTTCCCACACGGGTGCAGGGTTCCAAGACTTTGGGGCATCCTTGACTGCTTTTCCAGACCACAATCAGGGCGCTGAATGGGAAGCAGGGCTGCCAGGGCATGAACCGGCACCCATGTGGGATCCCAGCGTGTGCAAGGTGAGAACTTTAGCCGCTAGATTACCGCAGTGGGCCTTGCACAATGCTCTTCTTTTTTTTTTTTTAAGATTTATTCATTTATTTATTTGTTGAAAAGGCAGATATACAGAGAAGAGGAGAGACAGAGAGGAGGATCTTCCATCCGATGATTCACTCCCCAGGTGAGCGCAACGGCTGTAGCTGAGCCAATCCAAAGCCAGGAGCCAGGAGCTCTTCCGGGTCTCCCACGCGGGTGCAGGGTCCCAAAGCTTTGGGCTGTCCTCGACTGCTTTCCCAGGGTACAAGTGGGGAGCTGGATGGGAAGCAGGGCTGCCGAGATTAGAACCGGTGCCAACATGGGATCCCAGTGCATTCAAGACGAGGACTTTAGCCGCTATGCTATCGCGCCGGGCCCACACAGTGCTCTTAAATGAGATACAGAAGTGATCAAATTCTTAGGAAAATGGTACTTGCCAGGGGTGGGGAGAGATGTGACTGGTGAGTTGTTTTGCAAAATGGAAAGTTCTAGACTGGGGGCTTTTGGCACAATGTTTAGGATGCTCAGGTTCATCCACAACCTGTGTTGGCATGTCTAATGTCCAGCCCAGATCCACTTCTCCTTCCAGCTTCTCACCTCCATATCCCGGAGGCACCAGTGCGGCTCACGCAAGAAACCTGCACTGAGTTTCTAGCTTCTGGTATTGGCCTGCGGAGCGAATAGCAGATAGAAAATCTGGCCGTCTCTCAAATAATAAATAAATAAATATAAAAGTAGGCGTCCTAGAGTTCTGTGTCACAACCTGTGTACATGGGAAACACTATTATCCTACACACTTAAACATGGCTGAGATAATTAAGTTTATGTGTTTTCAGCCGCAATTTTAAGAACTATTTTTAGGCACAAAAAGGTAGTATGAGACAGGTGGCCAATACTTAGGGTAAGAGGAGAGGGGTTTTTACCAAATGGTGGCAGAGCTAACACTGTCCTCGCTCTGGTTTGAGAGCAGGTTAACCATCAACTCCAAGAAGTTCCCTTTGGCAAAGCCAAGCGAGCTCAGACTGGGTGAGAATTCGAGAGACTACATTCTCCAGCATGCACCGCTCTTCGGATGGCGCCGCCAGTGAAGGAAGAGAAAAAAAAAATCGTACTTTCACGACAGCAATGGGGGTGAGGAGTGCGACTACAAATCCCAGGATCCAAAGCGTCCTATCTTTCAGCCCCTGACCTGGCTAGTTTTCTGTTACTCGGCGTTCCCCTCCGATAGGACCCTAAGGGCAGGGGAATGTTTGCTTGGGAAATCCCTGCGATCCACTTCTGTGGCACTTCTAGAGAAGAAAGAAAGTGGAAAAACGCTGTTGAACTTCCCCCCTCCCGCCTTGCTTATTTATTGTTTCTCAGAGGCCATGCCCGGTCCCCTTTGGTTGAAAACTTCGCGGGCAGGTGGCAATTCGGGGAGCCCCAAATCGAAGTTCCCATCCTGTCTCCTCCAGTGGCCCTCGCCCGTGGCGCAGGCGCGAGGACCACCCCCCCTCCGTTCCCTAGAGGCTGGAGAGCGGCAATTGGCCTAAGGCCGCCAAGTCAGGGTCTGGATTGGTAGTTGCTAGCAGGAGCCTGGTTTCTTCCTCTACTTCTGCAGTGCTCGCTTGTCATTGGTTGAAATCCGCGGGCGCCTCACGGTGATTTGGCAGGAGTAAGGAGCGGGCTGCTGTCATTGGCTGATATTGGGACCAGCCCTCCTCAGGAGGGCAGCGAATGATGAAATGGGAACGGGGAGGGGAAAGGCCGCGACGTGAGCGCGCGACCTCCGGCGCCATTTTGTAGAGAAACAAGCGGAGTTAACCGAAGAGGGGGTCGAGGAGAGCCCGGAGTCGGGGACCCAGGAGTTTTCCTGTGTCCAGCGCCACCGGAGCCGCTTGAGGTTAGGCGGGCTGGGGTCAGGACGTGGAGTAGGCTGTCAGTGTCAAACCTGGGAACGCGAGTGCCGATGGGAGAAGGAATGGGGCCGGACCTGGGGCCATTGGGAGCGTTTTTTTCCTCCCCCCTCGAAGCTCCGGGGAGTACTAGGCTGCCGGGACAGAGAAATGGGCGAAGTGGGGGAGGACGGACTCTTCCCTACGACTCGTGCAGGCTTTGGGTGTTGGGAAGGCGCTGGCGCGAAGGCGTTTGGAAGCCGAGATTAGGGTATGGGGTAAGACCCGGGGTGGCCCCGTGTCGGGGCCTGGAGGCGTCCAAGGTGGCACTCGGAGGGATCCTCGGAGCTCGCTTCGCGCGGGCTGTACCTTTCTCAGAGTCCGCAACTGCTCCTTTCTCTTCGGGCTCCCAGACGGGTGCAGGCTCCCCCGAGGCCTAGCTCGAGGGGGCTTTGCTAAGGCTCCCTGGTTCTTTTCCGCGTCCGAGAGCGGCCGCTCCGTCCCCCCTGCAGCACGTTGTCAAAAGCCCCCGGTGTTTCGGGTGTCCGCCGGTGGGAGGGGCGGGCGGGAGTGAGCACTTCCTTATTCTTGCCACAGGTTTTTGTTCCACTCGCGCGCCGCGGCGCTTGCGGTTGCGCCGGAGTGCCCCCTCCCTCGGCCCGGTGTCGGGGCGATAGTGGCGGTTCTGCTGGCCCGGGCCCAGCACTTAGAGGCCTCACGGCTGTTGTGAGAAATTGCTTTTGGCCCAACGCAAAAACCCTTTGCCCGGATCACCCTTCTGCAGGGAACCCCCAGGAGTGTGCTTTTGTGGGTAGGAATATGCACGACGGCTGTGGCCTTTCCAAAGTGTTGTTTACAGTTCATGAGAAGTAAACTTCTCGCCTGAAAGCCACCCGGTCCGAGGGCTCACTTGGTAGGACTGCAAAGAAAAGTGTTCCCATGGAAAACAGTAAACTGAGTAACTGTTTAGTTTTCGATCCCCTTTGGCTACTTGTGAAAAAAGAAATATATTTTTTTGAGAAGTGATGGATTGAAATTCTGTTAACAGTATGGGATAATTCCTGATGACCCCAGTGGATAGGACGGGGATAACAGGAATTTAAAAAACCGCAACAGGGAGGGGGAGTGAAACATCAGGAAGTAGGTCAATCAGAGGGGCTATATGGTAACAGTTTAAATAATTGTGTTTTAGGAGCACTGCAGATTGTTACGTTGTCTAAGGAGAAAGTGGGATGATACTACATAAAAGTTTTAGACAGCTGGCTTTGCAGCTTGTTGATGAAAATTGTTAGGGAAAGTTGTACTCGGAATTCCTCAGTCGGGAGTCAAGGCACCAAGACCTGACTGATAACAGAAATTCTTTTCCTACCCCAGTTATAGTGCAAGTTTTTGTGACATTATGGCTGAAGGGAGATCAGTGCCTGGCTTGTTTATTTATTCACTTTGTGGGATCCTTGGGTTAGTTTTTTTTCTCTGCATTTGAATTTTAAAAAAAATTTCTATTTTTACTGGAAAGTCAGATACACAGGGAAGCAGATGGAGAGAGGGAGATCTTCCATCCAGTGATTCACTCCGCCAGGCGGCTGCGCCGATCTGAAGCCAGGATCATGGAGCTGAATGGGAAGCGGGGCTGCTGGGGCATGAACCCGCACCCACTTGGGATCCCAGTGCGTTCAAGGCGAGGACTTTAGCTGCTAGGCTACAGCACTGGGCCCACACTTTTTTACCATGGCTTAAAAGCCTTGCGTCTAGCATGCTGAGTGCTATAACATTCCCATATATAGGGTTAAGCCTTAAAAAGAAGGAAATGCTAGCTATCTTTTAAGAATGTTATGCCTTGAAGCCTAATTTCAAATTATCCTTGCAGGTGCACAGATCTTTGACTTCCTAAATGGCCGCAGTGGCCAGAGCTTCTTCCCTGTCTCTAGTATGGGTGTAAGAGCCCAAGGACACGGGCCATCTTTGGCTGCTTTCTCAGGCATGTAGGCATGGAGCTGGATAAGAAGTGGAGCAACTGGGACTCCAGTGCTCATGGTTCCCTTGGGATGATGATGCCACAAACCATGGCCACAGCACCAGCCCTGTTAATGTTTTTGGTTTGATTCTGTTTAATTTATTTATGTTGGAGAAGCAGATTTTACAGAGAGGAGAAGACAGATCTTCAGTTTGCTGGTTCACTCCCCAAATGACCGTAGCAGTTCGAGTTGAGCTGATCCAAGGCCAGGAGCTTCTTTGGGGTCTTCCACTCAGGTGTAGGGGTCCAAGGATTTGGGCCATATCCTCTGCTTTCCAGGCCACAAGCATGGAGTTGGAAGGGGAGTGGAGCAGCCAGGACATGAACTGGCGCCCATGTGAGATCTTAGTTCTTGCAAAGGAAGGATTAAGCAATTGAGCCATTGCCTTGAGCCCTTGATTCTGATCTAGGTATGAGAACCTTGCATTTTTAAAGGTTGATTTATGTGTTTGAAAAGCAAGGTGACAGATACTGATTCATTCCTCAGATGGTCTCAGTGTTGGAGCTGGACCTGGCTGAAGCCATGAACCCCAAACTCCACCTGGATACCTCTGGATGTCCCACTTGGGAGGCACTTGGGCCGTCATTCTTTGCTTTCCCAGGTACATTAGGTAGCTGGATCTGAAGTTGGAATTGTTGCTTTAACGTGAGCCGTTGATGTTGCAAACAGTAACAATCAGCTTTTCACAGCACTGGCCCCAGAGCTTAAGTTCGCTTGTTTCATTCTGTGTGGCAACACAGATCTTTCCTACTCAGTGCTGCAGAGGGAAGTTAGTTGTAATAATTCTGAGTGAGTCACCCTTGTGTGTGTGTGTGTGTGTGCGCGTGCTCACACGCTTTAATACATTAACAAATGTAGTGCTGATGAATTTATTTTGAAGGATGCTTAACTGAAAACAGTAGTTACAATTAGAGGGCAGGGGTTGTTATCTGATAGTTGGCTGTCCAGATGGCTACAGAACTGCAGCTGCATTGGAGGCAGGATAGTCGAGTCCAAATGGTGCTCATATGGAATTCGAGCTCTGCAGGTGTGTCACAGCACGAGCCCCAATTTTATTTTGTGTTTGAAAAAGTAGCAGGGACAGACTGAAAAGTCTTCTGCTTGCTGCTTCGTTCCCCACATGACAACACCTGGAGCTCAGCCTTCCCAATGCCCAAACATGGAATTCCATTGTAGCTAATGGGGAGGAAGGGTCCAAAGGTGTGAGCCATTCTTTGGGACCTTTGTAGGCAAGAGCAGGAAGCAGAATCAGAAGTGGAGCAGCTGGGACTTGAACTGTAGCAGATTTGGATGCTGGCTAGACATTGCAGGCTGAGGCTTAATGTTGTATGCCACAGTAATGGCACCTAGTCTAGTTTTTATTTATTTTAAAATATTTATTTTTATTGCAAAGTAAGATATACAGAGAGGAGGAGAGACAGGGTAAGATCACTTGCCCCAGAGTGAACACAAAGGCCAGAGCTGAGTCTGTCTAAGCCAGGAGTCTGGAGCCACTTCCGGGTCTCCCATGTGGGTGCAGGGTCCCAAGGCTTTGGGCCGTCCTTGACTGCTTTCCCAGGCCACAAGCAGGGAGCTCGATGGGAAGTGGGGCTGCTGGGATTACAACTGCAGCCATATGGGATCCTGGTGCATCCAAAGTGAGGACTTTAGCCACTAGGCTACCTTGCTGGGCCCCCGGCCATCTGTTTCTTTTCCCAGGGCGTTAGCAGGGGAAGCGAAAAGGAGCAATTGCACTAGTGCCCTTATTGGATGCTGGAATATCATGTATGGCTTGAGCAGTCTTACCACAATGCTATTCTCCCACTGCTGCACTTCTGAATTTGTTAGTGTTCCTGCCAAGTCTTGTCTAAGTGCCTGGTCCCTAACATCCATGTGGGAGATGGAATTCTGGGCTCCTGGCCTCAGCCTGATTCAGATCTGGCTCTTGTGGCCCTTGGAGGACTGAACTGTTTAGTGAAATATCTCCTCTGTTTACTCTGCCTTTCAAGTAAGTAAGCAAAAATTTTTATGCTTTTTTAAAAAATTTTATTTTAAAGTAAGATATATACATAGCTGATGAGAGACAAAGAGGAAGATCCTCGCCTGCAGATTCACTCCCCAAATGGCCGCATTGGCTGGAGCCGAGCCAGAGCCAGAGCCAGGAGCTTCTTCCTGGTCTCCCATGCAGGTGCAGGGTCCCAAGGCTTTGGGCCGTCCTTGACTGCTGTCCCAGGCCACAAGCAGGGAGCTGGTTGGGAAGCAGGGCTGCCGGGATTAGGGTTTAGAACCTGCGCCCACATGGGATCCCATTTCATGCAAGGTAAGAACTTTAGTCACCAAGCTACTGCGTTGGGCCCCAGCCTATGCTTTCTTTGCTGTTTTTTCAGACCATAAGCCAGGAGCTGGATAAAAGTGGAGCACCTGGGACTTCCATATGGGATACCAGCACCTCAGAGGGAAGCTTAGTCTGCAATGCCCCAGTCTGTGTCTTTTGTAATGGAGAAGATGGTGATCTATAGTCTGTCGGTAGACTGGCATTACTTTGATCAGGGTGTTTGAATTCCTGGGAAGCTCTCACAATAGAGCCTCACATTTACTTATTTATTTATTTATTTTTAAAGATTTATTCATTTTTATTGGAAAGGTGGATATACAGAGAGAGGAGGAGAGACAGAGAGGAAGATCTTCCATCCGATGGTTCACACCCCAAGTGAGCCACAACGGGCCGGTGCGCGCCGATCCCATGCCGGGAACCAGGAACCTCCTCCAGGTCTTCCACGCGGGTGCAGGGTCCCAAGGCTTTGGGCCATCCTCGACTGCTTTCCCAGGCCACAAGCAGGGAGCTGGATGGGAAGTGGAGCTGCCAGGATCAGAACCGGCGCCCATATGGGATCCCGGCGCGCTCAAGACCATGACTTTAGCCTCTAGGCCACGCCACCGGGCCCAGAGCCTCGTATTTAGATGTTAACTGTAGGAAACATTCAGATCTTGTGTCTCAGGGTCTTCTGGCTTCCATCTTTGTGCCACTCCCTTAAATGCCTTTGGAAGTGATGGGTTGGTTGGGAAAGTGGTGAGGAAGAGAATCAGAATGACCAAACTGGTGTGTCCCTGAAAGCTTATGAAAGTGGGAATTTGCTTGACACAGTTTGTCATTTCTGTTTGTGTTGTTGGGAGGTAGTCGGAGGTTACAGTAGGCGAAGGAATGTTTGAGACCCTTTATTAGCCAGGTGTGTGCCAGCAGTCCCCCGTGACACTTGGAGGCTGTGCTGGGCAGTGATAGCCAGGGGATGTTTTAAAGATTTATCTATTTTTATTGCAAAGTGAGAGTTATACAGAGAGGAGAAGAGAGAGAGAGGAAGCGCTTCTGTCCGATGATTCACTCCCCAAGTGAGCGCAGCGGCTGGTGCTGAGCCAGTCCAAAGCCAGGAGCCAGGAACTTCTTCCAGGTCTCCCACGTGGGTGCATGAACCCAAGGCTTTGGACTGTCCTCGACTGCTTTCCCAGGGTACAAGCAGGGAGCTGGATGAGAAGTGGAGCTGCCGGGATTAGAACTGGCGCCCATATGGGATCCTGGCACGTTCAAGGCGAGAACTTTAGCCACTATGCCAGTGTACTGGGCCTGAAATTTATTTATTTTCATTGCAAAGTCAGATATACAGAGAGGAGGAGAGACAGATGAAGATCTGTCCGTTGGTTCATTCCCCAAGTGAGTGCAGCTGAAATGGCCAGAGCTGAGCTGATCCGAAGCCAGGAGCCAGGAGCTTCTTCCGGGTCTCCCATGCAGGTGCAGGGTCCAAGGCTTTGGATCATTCTCAACTGCCTTCCCAGGCCACAAGCAGGGAGCTGGTTGGGAAGCGGGGTTGCTGGGATTAGAACTGGCGCCAATATGGAATCTCAGCATGTGCAAGGTGAGGACTTTAGCTGCTAGGCTACTGCACCAGGCCCCAAGGGCTTTTAAACTTTAAAATCACATCTTGGGGTCCAGCTCAGTAGCCTACTTGCAAAAGTCCTCACTTTGGTTGTTGCAGGATCTCATATGGGCATTTCTTGGTGTTCCGGCTGTTCCACTTCCCATCCAGCTCACTGCTTGTGACTTGGGAAAGCAGTGGATGATGGCCCAGAGCCTTGGGATTCTGTAGCTGTGTGGGAGAACCCAAAGAAGTTCCTGGCTCCTGGCTTCAGATCCACTCCGCTCTGGCTGTTGTGGTCACTTGGGGAATGAATCAGTGGACTGAAGATCTTTCTATGTCTCCTGTAAATCTGCCTTTATGACAAAAATAAATGAATCTTAAAAAAAGATTACATGTTGTTTGCCACAGGCCTCTGGGAAAGTGGCAGCGGGCGGGAGGGAGAAAGAAACTACAGAAACACAGTAGCGTAATCAACAGCCTTATTGTTCATTCTAATGATTTTTCTAGCAGTTGTGTTGCTGGTGGTTAATCTTTCCCTCATCCTCAGATTAGCACTCAGTAAACTACAAAGTTTTCAGAGAACCCTGCTAAAATACATGTATTTCCATACCTTTATCACTACCCTTACGGGGCAGTTGGCCATTTCAGAGCTGGGGAGTTTCCATGCATCCGATCAGGCTCTCAGGGTAACCATGTGAGGCAGTAGTGTCCGACATTGAGAAGACAAGAAGCCTCATGCCAGCTTCCTACTTGCCATGATCTACCTCCTACGCCTAAGCATGCTGAATTACAGAGAATTCCTGACAGTTCCCCTGTCATCACAGCTTTCCAGTTATTCCTTTTGATCTCTCCTGCATGGTTTCCACAGTATGCTTTTACTGGCTGTCAGTTGCCACAAGACCAGTTTTGGTCAAATTTAACTGTTTTAAAAAATGTGTTTGGTGGCCAGCAGGCTAGTCCTCCATCCTTTAGTGCTGGCATCATCCCTTGTGGGTGGGTGTGGGTTCATGTCCTAGGTGCACCAGTTCTGGTTAAGCTCTCTGCTTGTGGCTTGGGAAAGCAGCAAAGGATAGCTTCAGTCATTGGGCCCTTGCACTCAACGTGGGAGGCTCAGAAGATGATCCTGGCTCTTGGCTTCAGATGAGCTCAGCTGTGGCCTCGAAGCCAATTGGGGTGTAAACTAGTGGATGGAAGATACTTCTCTGTAAATCTGTCTTTGATGTAAAACTTAAAGAAAAATTTTTTTTGGAAAGGGAAGTTAGAGCTTTTACATCGGTATGTTGGATTATATTCCAAAAGACCAAAAGACCACAGCATCTTGGACTGGGGCATACCAGAGCCAGGAACGTCACACAGTGGCCAGATCCTTGGGCTATGCTCTGCTGCTTTCTTACACGGATTAGCAGGGAGCTTGATTACCAGGACTTGGCCTGCTGTTCACATGGAATTCTGGTGTTGCAGGCCAGGTCCTAACACTATACCACAATGCTTAGCTTTTTAAAACTTTCTGGTCATTTATTATTTCACTGGCTGTGCTTGCCTGGGTCTTAGATTCTGACTTAATACCTCGTAAAATGCTTCAATTAAAGTAATATGCTAGCTGCAGTTATTTGTAGGTTGTGGCTCGGGACATCTTTCAAGCTCACTTAAGTAGCAGGTGGTAGGCTTCAGATATTTGGGAGACAGAAATGCATTGCATATTATATCTTTTTTTAAAGATTTATTTTTATTGCAAAGTCAGATAGAGAGGAGAGACAGAGGAAGATCTTCCATCTGATGATTCAAAAGATTTTATTTTGATTGGAAAGTCAGATATACAGAGAGGAGATGACAAAGAGGAAAATCTTCCATCCAATGATTCACTCCCCAAGTGGCCACAACGGCTGGTGCTGAGGCAATCTGAAGCTAGGAGCCAGGAGCTTCTTCCTGGTCTCCCATGTGGGTGCAGGGTCCCAAGGCTTTGGGCCGTCCTCGACTGCTTTCCCAGGCCACAAGCAGGGAGCTGGATGGGAAGTGGAGCTGCCGGGATTAGAACCAGCGCCCATATGGGATCCTGGCTTGTTCAAGGTGAGGACTTTTAATTGCTACACTATCGCACCAGGCCCCCCAAAAAAATCTTTAAAGAAAGATTTATTCATTTTACTTTTGTTTAAATTTTTATGTATTTCTAAAAATTTTTAGTTTTATTGCAAAGTCAGATATGCAACTAAGCCCAGTAGTCCTTCAGTAGTAGGCTGTGTTGTTTTCTGATTGGTCAGTTCCGCTTTAAATTGGGCTGGGATTGCTGTTCTGGTGGGAACTTGGCGCCACCTAGGGGCTTTCCTTTCAGCCTGCCCTCAGGTCCTCTGGGCTAACATTCCGACCTCTGTGGTCTTATCTGGCTGCTTCCTGCTGAATAGGGACTAGATTTGTGGAAGGTAGGATCCCAGAGGACCTGATTGGAAAAAAAGTGTAGGGGGGCATCTGAGTGGGCTGACTATAGGGGGCATGGGAAAAGTTCCAAGTGGAGGAACATCTGATTCATTGTGACTCAGGATGCCTCCCGAATCCGATCTGTTCCCTTTCTGTTTGGTGCATGATCTGTTGGATGTGGTTACATTGGGCCGTATCTCAGATTCTGCTGCTGTCACTATGGCTGGGAAGTGGGACCAAGTTCCAGTAGATGGTGGACTCTGCACATGTACTCGTTAAACCCCTTCTGGATCTTCCTGTCCAGTAATTGATTTCTCCGATGTGGGCACACGGAAGTGTGACTAAGGAGTCTGGCAGCCGTAGGCATGGTCAGGGTCACTGGTTAGATCTGGTCCACTGAGGTTGGTGTGAGTGTGGGTGGTGTAGAAAGTGAGATGTACGAAGAGGAGGAGAGATAGAAAGGTCTTCCATCTGCTGATTCACTCCCCAAGCGGCTGCAACGGCCGGCGCTATGCCGATCTGAAGCCAGGAGCCTGGAGCTTCATCAGGGTCTCTCACGCGGGTGCAGGGTCCCATGACTTTGGACCATCCTCTCCCAGGCCACAAGCAGGGAGCTGGAAGGGAAGTGGAGCAACTGGGGTGCAAACTGATGCCCATATGTGATCCTGGCGCATATGGCGTGGACTTTAGCCATTAGGCTGTTGTGCCTGGCTGGAGACTTTTTTTGTTGTTGAAAAGGTGATCTGCAGAGTTGGGGAGAGACGCTAAGATCTTCTGGTTCATTCCGCAAATGGCCACAGTGACTGGATCTCATCTATCTCATCTAGATCTGAGCTGATCTCATCTAGATGAAACCAGGAGCCTCTTCTAAGTCTCTCATGCGTGTGTAGGGTCCCAAGGCTTTGGGCCATCTTTTGCTGCTCTCCCACGCTGTAAGCAGGGTAGTGGAGCAGCTGCGATGCATACTGGCACCCAGTGCTTTGCATGGGGAGGATTAGCCATTGGTGCCATCGCATCGGGCACAGTTCGGTACTCTGAAAGCTTGTCCCTACATCCCTTACTTCTTCATTTTTGTTTTAATGTTTCTTTTCCACCCACCTTTTTTTTTTAAAGAGTATTTTTATTATAAGTCAGATATACAGAGAGCTGGAGATATAGAGAGGAAGATCTTCCGTCCGTTGATTCACTCCCCAAGTGACTGCGACGGCTGGTGCTGCGCCGATCCGAAGCCGGGAACCAGGAACCTCTTCCTGGTCTCCCACACGGGTTCAGGGTCCCAAGGCTTTGGGCCGTCCTCAACTGCTTTCCCAGGCCACAAGCAGGGAGCTGCATGGGAAGTATAGCTGCTGGGATTAGAACCAGCACTCATATAGGATCCTGGCGCTTTCAAGCTAGGACTTCAGCCACTAATCCACGGCGCTGGGCCCGGAATTCCTAAGCATCCTGTCATTGTGACTGGTTTGACTCATCCTGTCTTGGTTTTCCCAAGGAACTTTGAGTGATGCAGGTATGAGTTTGACTTTTGGAGTTCTCAGTGGCCCTAAAACCAAACATACATTGTGAGGTACAATTTTGAGACCAGACTGATTGTAACCTAACAAATATAATGAACAGTTGGATCTTGTAAGAATTAAGTGCTTTCCTAGTGCTTTCAAATACTGTGTTTATAGATATCATTTTGAAATGATAAAAATGCTTCCAGTATAAAAAAATTGTCTTGCTAAAATGAAACTGGGCGGGGTGATAACTGTTTTTATACTTGATGTGTTTTAACTTTGAACCTTGGCTTGCTTTATCTTGGTTGAGATACGTTATTTCGAAGATATTTAGCACTAAACATTTTGGATGTGAAGTCAATTGAAGGTTATTTAAGTCCATTTTCACCTACTTTACAGTGATGTGGTCTATGTATATTTTTTGAATCAGGTGCCATGTTTCATAACAGAGTAATACCCCTGGTAACGAAGAACTGAGGATATTGTACAGAAATCAGACATAGCCTCATTACAAAGAAAGCATTAACCTGCCTCTGAGGTGACTAAAGGGGAATAATGGTGATTTTGCGCCGGGCTCGGCCGCCTGCTTCCGCCCCAACCAGCAATGAATCTTGACTCGCTCTCGCTGGCCTTGTCTCAAATCAGCTACCTGGTGGACAATTTAACCAAGAAAAACTACCGAGCCAGCCAGCAGGAAATACAGCATGTGAGTAAACCAGTTATAAAAAATTACTATTAAAGGTATGAGTGAGTATGCCATTGATGGAAAGTTGGAAGCTTAGGAAGGTGGGTGTCATGGGGTAATTTATAAGCACTGTTGGTTATCCCTGGCTGTCATTAGTTTGCTTTCTTGTTCTGCACTTTTCGTATAAAGGGAGTCACACCATATATGGAGTCTTTTCTACCTGCCCTGTATCATTTAAACCTTCTGTGCTTTTTATTTTTTTTTTTTTAAGATTTATTGAATTTGATTGGAAAGTCAGATATGCAGGGGGGGAGAGACAGAGGAAAACCTTCTGTCTGTTGATTCACTCCGCAAGCCGTCGCAACAGCCAGAGCTGAGCCTGTTTGAGGCCAGGAGCTTCTTCCAGGCCTCCCATGCGGGTGCAGGGTCCCAAGGCTTTGGCCGATCTCAACTGCTTTCCCAGGTCACAAGCAGAAGAGCTGGATGAGAAGCGGGGCTAACAGGATTTGAACCTGTGCCCATATAGGATCCCAGTGCTTTCAAGGCGAGGACTTCAGCCACTAGGCTACCGCACCAGGCCCTCCTTTCTTAAAGAGCTTTATTTTGCAGAGGGAGAAACTGAGAGAGATTTCCCATCTGTTCACTCCTCTGACGGCTTTGGTGGCCAGAGATGGATTGGTATGAACCTGGGAGTCAGATGCTGCTTCCAGGTCTCCAGTGTGGATGCAAGGAGCTGGATCAGAAGTGAAGCAGCTGCTGTGAAAACCAACACTTGGGTGCTGGCGCTGCAGGCAGGACATTAGCGTGCTAAGCCACTGCTTTTACCCTGTGTTGTTTTTTAAAAGATTTATTTACTTTGAACGAAAGATCAAAAGACAGAGAAGGGATATTTCATGCCCTGATTGGCTGCAGTGGTGAATACTGGGCAGGTGAGAGCCAGGAGCATTATCCAGATGTCTCATGTGGGTAGCAGGGGCCCCTTACTGCTTGTAACAATTTTCATTGCTTTGCTGTACTTGGCTTCTAGGGAGTTGGAAAGGAAGTAGAGAAGCTAGGACTAGAACTGGTGCCGGTGCTGGGATGCCAGTTCTGCAGGTGGAGGATTAGTACTCTGCCTGGCACATCAAGGATATGGATTTGATGGGGAACAACTGGGACTTGGACCAGTGCATGTAGGGGATTCTGCCTTGGAGGTGGCAGCTTTACTCGCTCTGCCAGGGCATTGCTACCCTCTCACCCTTTCCCAGACCATTAGCAGGGAGCTAGGTTGGAAGTTGAATGGCAGGGACATATGAAATGCTGGTGTTACAGGCCAGTGCTTCACTGACTATGCCACAAAACTAGCCCACATGAGACCTTTGTGAACTTCATGCATTTTGTAAAATAAAATTTTAGTAAATTTTATTTAATTAAGTTTAAATTAATTCATTTTTATTTTATAATAATTGTTCTTAACATAATTTGTTTATGAGATCTAGTGTATTTCCTTTTAGTCTGGTGAGTTATTTAAAGAACGCTGAAATTTCCAAATCATTTGGCAGTTCTGTGAAGTTTGGTGTAACTTCCAGACTTCTTTAGTGAGCTACATAACTGCATTTTTGGAGCAGTATGTGAGTTTTTCCTTATCCTCATGAGCACTATTTCTTGTCTTTGATTTTTAATCATGCTACTGCAAAGACTTTCTTTGTAGTCTTAAGTTACAGTTAATGTGTTGAACATTTTTTCATGGGCTTGAAAAATATGAATCCTTTACCTCTGGTCTTTGGTAATTGTGATTGTAGATTTGACTTGTGGAACATATTAAATTTATGCAAATTTAATAGTATGTTCTGGTACATCAGTTAGTGTTTTTATTTCCTCATTTATATCAAATGGATCATACATAAACTCTATAAAGAATTAGATGAGTTCATGAGTAAGTTCAGAGTATGATGGTTACTAGAGCCTGGTGAGGTACTAGGATTGGGAAGAGCTGATGATTATTAGCCTATATACAGGTACATAAGAGTAAGGAGTTCTGGGATTCCTACAGTGTCATAACTAGATGATGCTAATATTATGTTTATTATTTAAAAACCTTAGGTTATACATTTTAAATGTTTTCATTACAAAAAGTTACATTATTGAAGATAAATAATTTGTTCTAATTGGAAAATACATATTGTGTACCTGTGATATGACATCAGGTAGGGCCTGGTGCGATGACTCAATTGGATAATCATCTGATCGCCAAGCACTTGGATTCTTTATGTGCACAAGTTCATATCCTGGCTTCTCTACTTCCTCTTCAGCTTCCTGCTTATTGCCTAGGAAAACAGCAAGGGGTGGCCCAAAGCCTTGGGACCCTGCATTCATGTGTGAGACCCAGAAAAGGTTCCTGGCTTTATATTGACTCAGCTCTGAGCATTGTGATCATTTAGGGAAAGAACCAGTGGTTCGGAGATCTTTGTTTCTCCCTCTGTACTCTGCCTTTCCAATAAAAATAAGCCTTGGGGGGCGGGGGGAAAGATGTCGCGTAATGTTCCAGTATGTGCAGTTTGGAAGGCAGAGTGACAGATGTCTTCCATTTGCTAGTTTACTCTCTGAATGGTTGCAACAGGTTCCCTGTACCAGGCTGAAGTCAGAGTGGCCGTGTGGGTGAAAAGCAAATACCTGGGAAGTCGCCAGCTGCCTTCCCAGGCATGTTAGCAGGGAACTGGATTGGAAGAAGAGCAGTCAGGACTCCGAGAGAACCAGTCCCCTCAAAGCAGCTACTCAGTTCCTTGTCCTGTACCACAACACCAACCACTGTAATCTTTTTTCTGTATGATTGGTGGCATGTTATATTCTGTCCTTCCTTCCTTCGTAACTTACCAGTTTATCTTGGAAATTAGTATTATTTTTAAAAAGATATATTTATTTTTATTGGAAAGTCAGATATACAGGGAGAAGGATCTTCCATCTGCTGGTTCACTCCTCAAGCGACTGCAATGGCCAGAGCTGAGCCAATCTGAAGGCAGGAGCCAGGAGCCTTCTACAGGTCTCCCAAGCGGGTTCAGGGTCCCTAGGCTTTGGGCAATCCTCAACTGCTTTCCTAGGCCATAGGAAGAGAGCTGGATGGGCAGTGGAGCAACCGGGACAGGGATAGGAACCAGCACTGATATGGGATCCCAGCACAGGGAATGTGAGGACTCTAGCTGCTAGGCCACTGAGCCTGGCCAGGAAATTATTATTTTTTTTTTTAGGAAATTACTTCTTTAAGGATTTATTTTTATTAGAAAGGCAGGTTTACAGAAAGAAGGCGAGAGAGGAAGAGAGATGGAGAAGATCTTCTGTCCACTGATTCACTCCCCAAGTGGCTGTAAAGGCTGGAGCTGAGCCCATCCGAAGTGAGGAGCCAAGAGCTTCCTCCAGGTCTCCCACACGGGTGCAGGGTCCCAAGGCTTTGGGCCATCCTCTCTGCTTTCCTAGGTCATAGGCAGGAAGCTGGATGGGAAGTGGAGCAGCTGGGATACGAACTGGCATCGGTGTGGTATCCTGATGCTTGCAGGTGGAGATTAGTCATTGAGCCATCGCACCAGCCTAAAAATCATACTTTCCAGTGAATTCTTTATCTCTTGAAAGAGTTACAGAGAGGATAGAGGGTGAGTGTAAGAGGTTGATCTCCACCTGCTGGTTAACTGTCCAAATGGTGGCAGTTGTCAAGGTTGAGCCAGGCCAAAGCCAGGAGCTTTTCTTTGTGTCTCTCATGTGTGCAGGGACACAGGACTTGGGCCATTTTTCTTTTCTTTTCCAGGTGTGTTAGCAGGTAACTTAATTGGTGTAAAGTTGGTGGTATTCGATCCATAACCTGTATGGGATCCCTGCTCTAGGGATGGCGCCCTGTCACAGCCCTGATTACACTCAGTGGAGATTTAGCTATGGGAAGTTCAGTAGACAGTATAGTGTGACTTATTACTTGTTCAGCTTATCACATTAATCTGGCAAGCCTGCAGATTGCAGTTCTACAGTAAATAATAAGCACAAATGGTTTGATAGTGATAAGATGTTTGGAGAAAAGAAAAGCAATGTATGAGGAAATGAGACTTTTAGAGATGATCATTATAAAAGCTTCAGTGATGATGCCTCTAGGAAAACAGAATACTGCGGACTATGGCACTTCAGGCTAAATCCTCCATGTGCAATTGGTGACATTCCAAATGGTCACCACGCAAGTACCCTAGATCTTGGTGCCCCCAGCCTATGTGGGATGCTGGAGGAAGCTCCTTGTGCCATTTTCGATCTGCTCAGCTCTGGCCATTGAGATAATTTTGGTAGTGAACCAGTAGATGAAAGACTTTTCCTTCTTTGTGAAATCTCTTTCAAATGGAACTAAATAAAAAAAAAAAAAAAAAAAACGGAAGGAAGGGGGAGAAGCAGCCGTTTGTAGTTTGGATCTTTGCGATGAGAAGGGTTGGCAAACCTGGACATTTGACAAACACAATGAAATTAATGAAGCTCAAGATGAGCAGTTGAATTACTGAAACAATATAATTGTTGATGGGCTCTGCCATGGAGGCTATTTGTAGTCACAGTTCTGTTAGAAGCTAGGCAATATGAGATTGTTTTAGCCTTTTTTTTTTTAAGCTTTGGTTTGCTACTTGGTTTTATTGATATACCTGTTCACTCAGATGCTTCATTCATTGTGTAGGCTTTTTTTGAAGATTTTTAAAATTTTTATTAGATTTACAGAGTTAAGGGGAAATAGAAAGATCTTCTATCAGTTAATTCCCTCCCCAAGTGACTGCAACATTCTGAGCTAAGCTGATCTGAAGGCAAGAGCCAGGAGCTTGTTCCAGGTCTCCCACACAGATGCAGGGTCCCAAGGCTTTGGGCCATCCTCTACTGCTTTCCCAGGCCACAGGCAGGCAGCTGGATGGGAAGTGGAGCAGCTGGGACAGGATCTGACGCCCATATGGGATCCCTGGCGCATGCAAGGCGAGGACTTTAGCCACTAGGCTACTGTGCTGGGCCCGCTTCATTGTGTAGTTACTGGTAGTTTTAATTTTTTTCCTTCATTTTGTCTACAGTTGTATTGCCCTGAATGTGCCCAATCTTGTTATTAATGTTATAAACTGTAAGAGACATTTAGATAATTATTATTTCAAAATGAAGAGTTGATGTAAATTGAAATTCTGCTCTGGAGGTTAGATTTTTTTTTCTTGTAATCTCTTGATGGCTTCTCCAATTCCTGAATTCTGTTATAATATTTATGTTCTTTTCAGATTGTGAATCGGCACGGTCCTGAGGCAGACAGGCATTTATTGCGCTGCCTATTTTCGCATGTGGATTTTAGTGGCGATGGTAAAAGTAGTGGCAAAGATTTCCATCAGGTATTTTGGAACTTATACAGTAAATGCACATTTACATTTTATTTTTCAATTGTATGTAGCAAAACACAAAGGCAGATAGGGGACAGAAAGCTCTTACTTGGAAGACTAAATGTCCTTCCCTCCGCCTTGTGGTTGGTGATTCTAACTTCCTGGTCAAAGCTGGAAATCAGACCTGTTGAAGAGAACAGGGATGAGGACTTCTCTCTTTACGAGTAGTAGTAGGGAGAGTGGAGTAACATGTTCTGGATTCAGTCTCTCTGGTTTAATTTTCAGTCTGGTCATGAATTGTCATATTCTTAAAGAACTTTGCGCTGTTGATCCTGTTTTTTGAAAGTTTTGGCTTAGCATTTATCTAGAGTTAATGGGGTTCCAGATGAGATATTGTTGTTAATAAATATAGTGATTTAGTGTTCTGAGAACCTCTGCTTCTGTTTGGGTTAGCTAAAGTAATGATAGTACAATTATTTATTCATTTATTTATTTTTTTATTTTATTTTATTTTTAAAGACTCAATTTCTGATCCAGGAGTGTGCGTCGCTGATTACAAAACCAAACTTTATCTCGACGCTGTCCTATGCCATTGATAATCCTTTGCACTATCAGAAGGTTGGTACTGCATTTTGGTAATCTTGTGATTGTGTTCCCTTTTCTTAATCATGTGAAGGCCTTATATTGTGATTTCATAATAAATGTCTTCTGTAAGATTTATTATTTGACAAGTACTTATTATCTTTGTGTGTCTCGTCTCACGTGCACCCACCTACCTGCACCCATCCACCCACCCCTCATTGGCTGGATCACCACTCAAATGGCCGGGGCTGGGTGAGGCTAAAGCCAGGAACCCGTAATTTCATCCAGGTCTCCCAGGTGGAAGGCAGAGGCCCAAGTACTTGGACTGTCTTCTGCTTTCTTAGCAGGGAGCTGGATTGAAAGTGGAGCAGCTAGTGCTCTGATGGGTAACCTACTATATCATATTGTGGCCCCAATAGTAGGTCTTTACTTTAGAAATTTTTTTTTTTTTAGAATTTCAAGTAGGTATTTTTGGGAGTCTTTTGAGCTCCTAACCAAAATCACAAGACCATTCATTTGGCAGTAAATAGATTTTTACTAAAACCAAATGATGTATAGATTTAGGCTTGTCAGTTCCAGGATATGATATGTTGTTTCAAGCACCAGTATAGAATATGTTCCTTATAGACTTCTTTAATTGAGTAAACAGATTGTTTGAATAACTTTCAAAATTGAGATCTTGTTTTAAAGTAAAACTTTATCTATTTCAGAGTTTAAAACCTGCACCCCACTTATTTGCCCAGCTGAGTAAAGTTCTCAAGTTAAGCAAAGTACAAGAAGTAAGTGATTTGAGAAATACAAGCAAAACTAAAATTTATAACAGCTAGTTGAACACTTTGATCATTCTAACTCCTTGTTTCAGGTAATTTTTGGCCTTGCCCTGTTGAATTCTTCCAGTTCAGATCTCAGAGGTTTTGGTAAGTTCTTTTTCCCTTAAAAATCTTATGTCGAAGTGAGTCTGTAAAATATGTGTTCTTTTGAGCCTTGAGGCACTGTATTTTTTTCCTTTTACAATTTTTATTTGAGAGATTAAAAAAAAAGGACAGACACCCAGAGATGGCTGCCTCCCATTGTTCACTTCCCTAGGTGCTCATAGTGATTGAAATGATGGGTAGCTGGAGCCAAGACATCAGTCCACGTCTCCCCCGTGGGTGGCAGAGACTCACTCACTAGGTGGTGTTCCTGCTGCCTCCCAGGGCCCTGCATTTCAGGAATCTGAACACTAATGTGAGAGATGCATACGCTAATTGCTAAAAACACGCCACTGCAACTTAGAACCATTTAAGCACACAGTCAAGTTGGTGTTGAGTGTATTTACGTCGTTGTATGACATCTGTGGAACGTTTTTAGAAATGTGTTTTTTTTTTTTTTTTTTTTTTTTTTTTAATTTATTGAAAGAGTGAGAGGAGGGAGGGGCAGAGACCATTCATCCACTGATTGACGCCCAGTGGCCTACAACAGCTGTGGTTTGGCTAGGGCCCATAGTAACAGCCAGGAACTTCTTTCTGGGTTTTAAATATGGGTTCATCAAACCTAGTTACTTAATGTATCCTTCGCTGCCTCCCAGGCCTTTAATGGGGGATTGAAAAATAAGTGCAAGGGCTGACACTTGTATTGAAATTGAGTATCCCAAGTGACAGCTGAATGCCTGATTGAACAGCTGATTGCTACCCATGCTGCGTTCCCCCTAGTCAGTCTTGGAAGTTTATCTCTAGTGCAATAGAAGCTTTAGTGAGCTAAACATTGAGTTGTTCAATGAAGAGGATTTTACATATATTTTGACAGTATCTGACTTTGTTCTGTTCTTCAAGAATAATCCATGCTTTTTTGTTTGACTTGTAGCTGCCCAGTTTATCAAACAGAAGCTTCCAGATCTTTTGCGTTCTTATATTGACGCAGACGTCAGTGGAAATCAAGAAGGTGGCTTCCAAGATATAGCAATAGAGGTTCTACACCTCCTCCTCTCCCATCTCCTTTTTGGGCAGAAGGGAGCCTTTGGAGTTGGACAGGAACAAATAGACGCATTTCTTAAGACACTGCGCAGAGGTAAACAAAGCATTATAGTAGTACTTGTCATGACTTCCTTGGGTGATCAAAATATGTGACAAATATTTTAGGTTGTAATTGAAGACGATGATTTATATTTCTGATGTGATGTTTGTAGTTTCTTAACATTTTTATTGGAAAGGGAGATTCATAGTTAGCAGGATAGAAATGCTGATGATTTAGCAGGGTTTTTTTTTTTTTGTTTGAAATTTGAATTTGTGAAGTTGAAATATTCTTATCAGATTGATGCAAATTATGTCAACTTTGAATATAAACTCGTGCAAGAATTAGAATTCATTTGCTTTTAGATATTTTCTATTAGTGTATCTATTATATGTAATCTTTTTCCTCTCTCAGATTTTCCTCAAGAACGCTGTCCTGTGGTGCTTGCACCACTCTTATACCCTGAAAAACGGGACATTCTAATGGACAGGATCCTGCCTGATTCTGGAGGGGTAGCTAAAACCATGATGGAGAGCTCCTTGGCTGATTTCATGCAAGAAGTGGGCTATGGCTTTTGTGCAAGGTTAGTCATAAGACAAGTTTAACAATAGTTCTTGACTTCAGTCTGTCCCATACCTGGCTGTTGTTGGTATTTGGAGGAGCAAGCCAGTAAGAGAAAGATCTCTTGTTATTTCTTCTTTTGCCTTTCAAATAAATAAAACTCAAAAAGGTTTTTTGGGGGCCCAGCAGCGTGGCCTAGCAGCTAAAGTCCTCGCCTTGAACGCACCAGGATCCCATATGGGAGCTGGTTCTGATCCTGGCAGCTCCACTTCCCATCCAGCTCCCTGCTTGTGGCCTGGGAAAGCAGTCGAGGACGGCCCAATGCTTTGGGATGCTGCATCCATGTGGGAGACCTGGAGGAGGAAGTTCTTGGCTCCTGGTTCCCAGCTGTGCAATTGTAAGAAGAAATGAAGCTTAATATTCTGTTTGTGTTAGTGAAACTATGGATTCCACATAAGGATTAATTTGTTTTAATCATTTCTTAATATTGTTCATTGAGTTTAGTGACATTTTTCTCAAGTTGAGCTTTTCTGTTTCAGCGTTGAAGAATGTCGCAATATAATCATGCAGTTTGGTGTTCGGGAGGTTACAGCTGCTCAGGTTGCAAGGGTTTTAGGAATGATGGCTCGAACTCATTCAGGATTAACAGATGGTATTCCATTACAGGTGTGTGGAATTCTGTTTTTATAAGCTGAGTTAATTTGTTATTCTTATTTATTTAATTTATAGTTGTTTTCTCAGAGCTGAACAGGTTAAGTAGTTGGATTTGTTTAATTCAATATTTACTTCTGCAGAGTATCTCTGCTCCTGGCAGTGGTATCTGGAGTGATGGAAAAGATAAAAGTGACGGAGCACAGGCACACACCTGGAATGTAGAAGTTTTGATTGATGTTCTCAAGGAACTGGTGAGTACATTTAGGGTTTTTGATTGCTGATAATGTTGTGACTTAACCCATGGGAAGCAGATTTTGATAAAGTTGCCCAACTTGAACCAAGTGTTTGATGATGGTTCATGCTGTTGAGTCACTGCCACCCATATTCAAGGAACTGCTTGAGTTCCAGGTTCCTTTCTGGCATGAACTCAGTCTTGGTTGCAAACATTTGGGGAATAATAGAGAAGAAGGAATATCTGTCTCTTAAGTTAGATGAAAATACTCTTAAAAAATCCATTACACCCCATTGTTTATCAGGTTTCTAAGCTTTTTCTGTGTTTCTGTAGAACCCGAGTTTAAATTTCAAGGAAGTAACTTATGAACTGGATCATCCTGGATTTCAAATTCGTGACAGTAAAGGGCTTCATAATGTGGTTTATGGCATTCAGAGAGGCTTGGGCATGGAAGTCTTCCCAGTAGACCTCATATATAGACCTTGGAAACATGCAGAAGGCCAGGTAAGTGAATGGAGCTTAGTTATAAAAGGGGAGAGAAATGGAAGCTTATTGGTTAACATAGTCCCATCTATCCAGTAATGGAAGCAAGTTTGCATAGAATTTGTATTATGAACTTAGTATAATAAATACTGAAGGACTATTTTAGTTTAGTATGGATCCCTTTGAGCTATAGTAGTAAATATTTTTCCAGCAATTTAATGATGTTTATTTCTAAGGTCATTTCCTTGACCTTGTTTCTTTCTTTGTCAGTTGTCTGATTTTTCCAATGAATACTTAAGGTTTGTATAGGAATACTATGTTTCTGTTAACCTTAATGTTGAGATTGTTGATAATTGGAATTTTTGTAGTTTTGCCAATTATTTGATAGGAAGGATGTTCTTTTGTTCCAGCTCTCTTTCATTCAGCATTCCCTAATAAATCCAGAGATCTTCTGTTTTGCTGACTATCCCTGCCATACTGTTGCCACTGATATCCTGAAAGCACCACCTGAGGATGACAATCGGGAAATTGCCACCTGGTAAGCTGTGGAGTCATTTCTGCTTTTTAAAAACAAGGAATCTAGTAATGTACAAGCTACAGTCAGGTTTATTTATTTATATATTGAGATGTATATTTATATATTAATATGTATTGGAAAGGCAGATTTACAGAGACAGAGACAAAAGATCTCTCATCTACTGACTCACTTCCTAAATGGCTCCAATTGCTGGAGCTCAGCCAACTTGAAGCCAGGAGCAAAAGTTTTTTTCAGATCTCCTACCTCTCATTGTGTCTCCCTGTCTCTGTCTTTACCTTTCAAATAAAAAAGTCTTTAAGAAAAATATCTATTATCATCACATTGCATAAATTATACTTGCGTTGATTTGATTAAAACTTTTATAATTCCTATGTCCCACATTTTGTTAGATTTATTTATTTTTTACCGGAAAGGCAGATTTACAGAAAGGTTTTCTATCTACTGTTATACTTCCCAAATGGTCGCAACAACCAATCCTAGGCTGGGGGTTCTGATTCTGGGAGCCGGGATCCTCTTCTGTGTGTTCCACGTGGTTGCAGGGTCTCAAGACCTTGGGCCACCCACCTCTGCTTTCCCAGACACTAAGCAGGATTAGAAGTGGAGCACTGGGGCACAGATCAGTGCACATGTGGAATGCCAATTCCACAGGGTAGAAAATTGGTATTTTGACCTACCGCACCAGTCCCTAAAATTTTTCTTAGCTTTAAAAAAAAAAAATTTCATTTATACCTGTTGCCGCCCAGCAGCAACACTAAAAAGATGGTGCACACTCTTTAGGGTCCTGGAAAAGCTGGAACTGCAACCGGAACTGCCAAAAGCGGCTGCGTAAACTTTCCTCCCCCCTTCTCCAGCCCTCTTTCCGCCACCGATCTTCCCATATTTCTTCCCGTACTTTCTGCTGCATTTCTCCGTTCTTGTCCCCTTCTCTCCGTACTGCTTTTATTGCTTCTGTCTGTATCCCTCTTTTGCAGCTGTCTCTCTGCCACCCTTCTTCCC
Organism: Ochotona princeps; assembly: GCF_030435755.1. Taxonomy (NCBI): domain Eukaryota; kingdom Metazoa; phylum Chordata; class Mammalia; order Lagomorpha; family Ochotonidae; genus Ochotona; species Ochotona princeps. The sequence continues at coordinate 21,062,571 of NC_080847.1, forward strand.
GCCTGTCCTTCTTCTCCCTCATCTGGTCTTTTTCCGTCCGTCGTCCATCCGTCCCTCTGTCGTTCGTCCATCTGCCTAGCTTTTTTTTTTTAAAGATTTATTTTATTATCATTTTTGTTATTACAAAGTCAGATATACAGAGAGGAGGAGAGACAGAGAGGAAGATCCTCCGTCCGATGATTCACTCCCCAAGTGAGCCGCAACGGCCGGTGCTGCGCCAATCTGAAGCCAGGATCCAGGAACCTCTTCCGGGTCTCCCACGCGGGTGCAGGGTCCCAATGCATTGGGCCGTCCTCGACTGCTTTCCCAGGCCACAAGCAGGGAGCTGGATGGGAAGCAGGGCTGCCAGGATTAGAACTGGCGCCCATATGGGATCCCAGGTGCGTTCAAGACGAGGACTTTAGCCGCTAGGCCACGCTGCCTGGCCATTTTTTATTTTAAAGATTTATTTATTTTTATTACAAAGTCAGATATACAGATTGGAGGAGAGACAGAGAGGAAGATCTTCCGTCAGATGATTCATCCTCTACGTGGCCGCAACGGCCGGTGCTGTGCCGATCTGGAGCCAGGAGCCAGGAACTTCCTCCAGGTCTTGCACGCAGGTGCAGGGTCCCAAAGCTTTGGGCCGTCCTCAACTGCTTTCCCAGGCCACAAACAGGGATCTGGATGGGAAGTGGAGCTGTCGGGATTAGAACCAGCGCCCATATGGGATCCTGGTGTGTTCAGGGCGAGGACTTTAGCTGCTTGGCCATGGCGCTACTTTTTTATATCGTTCTTCACCAATCACTTCTCCCCGTGGGTCCACTTGGCGCTGTGTGATAGGCCAGTAATCAGTGAGGGCATTAGCCTATCCCTGTGACTGCCTGTTTACCTGCTGGCAGGACCAACTCCGCCTCCTAGGCCAGCTGCCATCTTGCGACAGCCCCTCTCAATCCCAGAGTGGCTTCAGTACCCCGCTCCCCACATATACATTTGATTATTTTATTTGAAAGGTAGAGTTCCAGAGGGAGATGGGGGAGAGAAAGCCCGAAGCGGCTGCTTAGAATCCCCCTCCTCCATCCCCGCAATCACTGAGGGGAGGGGTAATTGAAGCATTTGTCCCATATATCTTATTCGTACATTACTCTTTACCTCTCCACCCTGATCAAGGGCCCACATGGACGTATGTCCTTCCCAATAGTGTTAATGATATTAAAAATAAGATTTTTTAAAAAGTTTAAGAAATTGTTTTATTTCCAGAGAACGAGGTGGGGAGAGACAGAGCTACAATATGCTGGTTCACTTCCAAATGGCTATGCAATGGCTGGTCCAAAGTCAGGAGCTCAGAGCCAGGAACAGCTTGCAGGTCTCTCATGTGGGTGTGGGACCCTAGACTTGGGTTATCTTCTATTGCTCTCTTAGGCACAATAGCAGGGGACTAGATTAGAAGTGGAGTAGCTTGGACTTGGATGCTGTGTGGTTTGCTGGTTCCCAGGTAGAGGCCCTAATGTTTTTTTAATTTTTTTTTTTCAGATTATTCATTTGAAAGAATGACAGGACCTATCAATGATTAGTTTTTTGAATAAAACTACCACCACAACAGCCATGATGTGCCAGTCTAAACCCAGGGATATAGGGTTTCATTCCATTTGGGAATACAACTATTAGTTATCTCCTTGCTTCCTACCACAGTAGCAGGAAGCTGTGTATCAGTCAGAGAAGAGGGCTTGGTGCAGTGGTGCAGCAGGCTAGTTCACCCTGTGGTGTCAGCATCCCATATGGGTGCTGGATCATGTCCTGGCTGCTCAGTTTCCAATTCAGCTTTGTGTTTATGGTCTGGGAAAGCAGTGGAGTATGCCCCCAGGATCCCTGGATGGACCCTGCATCCGCTGGGAAAGCCTAGGCATCTGCTGGCTCCCATCATCTTTTTTTAAATTTAAAAATTTTTTTTCTCTCTTTTTTTTTTCAACTCTTGTATTTTTTATATATTTTTAAATTTTGCTTTTATTATTTTTTTTCCTAGTTCCCATCTTTGGATCAGCTGAGCTTGGACTGTTAGTGTCCATATAGAGTGTGTAACCAATGGATGGGGGCATTCTCTCTGTCTCTCCTTTTGTAAAACCTGCCTTTAAAATTAAACTAAATCTTAAAAAAAAAAAAAAGATTAGGTGTAATTGGATGGAAGCATAGCAATATAATCATCCTGAGTTAAGTAGCACCAATTAACATATCTTTAAATTGAAACATGCACCAGTTTGGTTCTGATCACTTTTCAGAATAAGGTGTCGTGTTGGAAATGACTTTGTTACTTGGAGTTTCATTGATAGAGCGCTTCTACTTTTTAGGAAGAGCTTGGATTTGATTGAATCTCTGCTGAGGCTTGCGGAAGTTGGGCAGTATGAGCAAGTCAAACAGCTTTTCAGCTTCCCTATCAAACACTGTCCAGACATGTTGGTATTGGCCTTACTACAAATCAACACCTCTTGGCACACCTTACGCCATGAGCTGATCTCCACCTTGATGCCAATTTTCCTTGGGAATCATCCTAACTCTGCTATTATTTTGCACTACGCGTGGCATGGGCAGGTAAGAGATGTCTGTTTGCTTTTCTTCCTTTTCTTTCTTTTTTTAGAAGTTTATTTTATGGCAAAGGCAGGTTTATAGAGAAGGGGAGAAAGGAAGAGAAAAAAAGATTTGCTTTACACTGGTTTACTTACCAAGTGGCCACAGCAGCCAGAATTGAGCCGATCTGAAGCTGGGAGCTAGGAGCTGGGAGCTAGGAGCTTCTTCCAGGTGTCCCATGCCGGTACAGGGTCCCTTTGGACCAGCCTCTACAGCTTTCCTTGAGCACAAGCAGGGAGCTGGATGGGAAGTGGAGCAGCCGGGATAGAAACTGGCACCCTGGATCGTGGCAGATATACAGTCAGTAGACTATCTTGTCAGGCTCTGCAGTTAAATTTTATGGAAGTGTATAAAATGGGAATGCCATATTAAATCATATACTATTCTGATTTTGTGCTGAAAAACATGTTAGGCAGACATACAAAGTGTGCTATGTGAGTATGGAACCTAACCTTAATTTCTGATTTTATAAATTCTAATTTCATAGTATTTGATATGTTTAAAAAAGTTTGATATTCGTAGTTGATGCCTTCATAAATATATATTATTTACTTAAATGTTACACAGAAAATGAGGTGGGCATTTGCAATGGCATGTATCTGAGTGTTTTTTCGAATTGCCTTTAAATTCTTCCTCTTTTTTCCAAGGGACAGTCTCCCTCAATTCGCCAACTTATCATGCATGCAATGGCAGAATGGTACATGAGAGGGGAACAATATGACCAGGCCAAATTGTCTCGAATACTTGATGTGGCCCAGGACTTGAAGGTGAGTTCATAGGGCAGGATGACTCACTTATTATTGAAGACAGCTATGTTTTTATGTAACATGGATGCCTTAAGAATAATATGTTCTAATTACCTGTTAGATAATTTGCTTGAAATTGGACAGAATGGAAAGGAGCAGTTTGAGATATGTGAAGATTCTTTCATTCGTTTTCGCTTGCTTTCTGTGTTTTGTAGGGCTTTCTAAAGACGAGTGATAATTGAGCTTTTTGATAAATAATCTATAAGTATTTTTTCAGCAATTTTGTGTCTTCCTGCGTAGTACATTTATTACAATCAGTGGGATCTATTGAGAGTCTGTAATGTAATTCATCACTAGATGTATTATTATTGATTGTGCTTAGGTTAAAAGAAGTCTGTTGAAAGTCTCAGAAATGGGTAGAGGTAATTATTCATGCTTTCAGTGTGACTCTGTCCTAGGTTTAGTAACTTGGAAATATCAGGATATAAAATATGTTAGGTAAGACCTTATCACCAAATTGTACCAAAGTGCTTCAAATACTTTGACAAGGGAAATACTTGGAGAATGTTTTATTTAAAATTCTGTGAGGAGTGGAAAACAGAAGTAGGCCAGAAATGTACTTGATTGCTTGTCTTGTTGCTGATCTTTCCTTGCTTAGGCCTTGTCAATGCTGCTAAATGGTACTCCATTTGCTTTTGTTATTGACCTTGCTGCACTTGCTTCACGGCGTGAATACCTCAAACTTGACAAGTGGCTCACAGACAAAATTCGAGAGCATGGGGTAAGCAGGGTTTGTCCATTTATTTCTGCTTTTATTTTTTGTTTTGTTTCACTGTTTTTGGCTAGATGGCAAAAGGAACAACTCCCTTAAATGGCACTTTTTATTCGTGGCACTTGCTGATTTTCTTAAGTTAATTTCTGTCTCTGATTACCTTTTGTTTTTCAGGAGCCATTCATCCAAGCTTGTATGACTTTTCTAAAGAGACGGTGCCCCTCTATTTTGGGTGGACTAGCCCCAGAGAAAGATCAGCCCAAAAGTGCCCAACTCCCTCCTGAAACTCTGGCAACTATGTTGGCTTGCTTACAAGCTTGTGCAGGGTAAGAAAAACTTGGCTGGAAATTGTTGTATTTAATAATGGAGTTGGATTATGTGAATGAATTACTGATTTCAAAAAGTGTTGGCTGAACATGATATTCAAAAAGTTGGTTGAACATGATAGCAATTTCTCATCTGGTAATTTTTATAGCCATTGTATTGAACTATTTGTTGTGTGTAGAGACTTCACTTATATTAATATTTTTGTATGTGCCGTAAGATGCGGCACAGTTCTTTTGTATGTGAATATTCAAGTAGCTTGGGACCCTTTGTTATAAAAAACTACTTTTTAAAAATTTCATTTTCAAAGACAAAGGAAAGTTTTGCTGGGTATGTTATTCTGGGCCGAGAATTTTTTGCTTTTAGAATCTGGAATATGTCACTCCATTCTCTTCTGCCCTGTGGAGTTTCTTGTGAACGGTCTCCTGTGAATTTAATTAGCATTCCTTTTTATGTCAGTTGATTTTTTTTTTTGGGGGGTGGTACATTTAAGGAGCTTTTCCTTATGTTCTATTGGAAGAGAGCTTGATGATCATGTGTCATGGTGAAGATCGCTTTTGGTCAACCTTGTTGGGGGTTCTGTGCCCCTCCTGGATGTTGGTTTCCTAGTTCTTTCACCAGGGAAATTTTCTTGTATTATTTCATTGAATACACCTCTAATCCCTGCTTCTTTCTGCACCTTCTGGGACTCCCATAACTTATATTTGGCCTTTTAATAGTATCTTTCAAATCTTGAATACTTTTTTTTACCTTGATCCAGTTCTGCTTCCAGCTTTTTGTTTGTTTCCTCTGGTGATAGGAAATATCTTCCAATTCTGAGCTTCTTCCACATTGATTCTGTTTTGGAGACTTTCCACTGTACTTTTAATTTGATCCACTGGAGTTCAGATCTCCGCTCGCTGAATGCAACTGCGGTAACGGTCACTGGGGAACCACACCGTTGTTTCCGCTGCTTTCCTGTGTCTGTCAGTCTCCAGGTACCCCTCTGCTGCTGTGCTGTCCTTTCCTGTTTCCTGGAATGTGCCTCTCTGCTTCAAACTGGCTAATGTTTCTCCATCTGTTTAAATGTGTCCTTACCCTATTCCACCATCTTGATTCTCCCAACCCACAGAATGGGAGAAGATCTTCGTGCACTACGTAGGTGATAGAGGGCTAATCTCCAGAATATACAAAGAGCTACGAAACAACCAAAATGTCAAAACAAACAAGCCACTCAAGAAATGGGCACGGGAAATGGGCAGACACTTCACAAAGGAACAAACCCAAATGGCAAATAAACATGAAAAAATGCTCAAGTTCCCTGGCAATAAGGGAAATCTAAATTAAAACATTAATGAGGTACCACCTGATGCCAGTAAGACTGGCCCACATGAATAAAAGCACCAACAACACTTGCTGGCGAGGTTGTGGGGATAAGGGAACCCTACTCCACTGCTGGTGGGGCTGCAGGCTGGTACAGCCTCTATGGAAATCAGTATGGAGAACATTCAAACAACTCAAATTCAACATACCATATGATCCAGCAATAGCACTCCTAGGAATATATCCAGAACACTTGTTTTATGAGAAACCAACATGCACTCCTATGTTCATAGCAGCACAATCAGTAATTGCAAACACATGGAAGCAGCCAAAATGCCCATCAGCAGAGGATTGGATAAGAAAGCTATGGTTCATCTACTCCATGGAATACTACTCAGCTATTAAAAAAAACAAAATGCAGCTCTTTGTGGCCAAATGGGCCAAACTGGAAACCATAATGCTAAGGGAAATGAGCCAATCCCAAAAGGTTAAATACCACATGTTTGCCTTAATTTAAGATGATATGATGTTATATATAACATGTTATGTATGTTATATGTTGTGTATAAACTAAAATTGAAATGTCAATGAGGTGGTCACAGAAGGTGGTTAAGAACTAGCATTTATTTTTAACATATTAGCTACTCATTACTATGTCAATTAATTCCATAATGATGTAAATTTTTACTGATGGTATGTTGGAGCTTTTAATTGACTGGGATGATACTCTGCTGGCTCTGTCTTCAAACCAGACAGGGTATACCTAAGAAACCATTGAACTTGACTGGACAATAAGATGCTGGACTCTATGTTTGGTATATGCTTGCAATGAGGGAATCTCAACTGAACTTGAACTGTGGTTATGCAACAAGGTGGAGGAGTCCACCATGGTGGGAGGGTTTGGGGAGGGGTGGGGAGAATCCCAGTACCTATGAAACTGACACATAATACAATGTAATTAATGAATAAAAAACAATTAAAAAATGAGCATAAAAAAGATTTTATTATTATTGGAAAGCCGGATATACAGAGAGGAGGAGAGACAGAGAGGAAGATCTTCCATCCGATGTCCCACTCCCCAAGTGAGCCGCAACGGCCGGTACGCGCCGATCCGATGCCGGGAGCCAGGAACCTCTTCCGGGTCTCCCACACGGGTGCAGTGTCCCAATGCATTGGGCCGTCCTCGACTGCTTTCCCAGACCACAGGCAGGGAGCTGGATGGGAAGTGGAGCTGCCGGGATTAGAACCAGCGCCCATATGGGATCCCGGGGCGTTCAAGGCGAGGACTTTAGCCACTAGGCCACTGCGCCGGGCCCGCAGGCCCAACTTTTTAAAAATAATAAGTGAATTTGATATTTGAGTATTTTTGAGCTTTGTTCTTTTTTGTTTTAACAGAAGCTTCACATTTCCACACCTGTTTATCTTAGTTTTATAGCAGCCACTTACAAATGAGAAGGTAGCAGTGCTCCTGTGTACACTGATTGCATTTCCCAGCTTTCTGTGCTGGCCAGGTTGCTAGTGGGAGTTGAGAACTGCAACTGCTCTTTTTTTTTTTTTTTTATTTACCTTTATCGGAAAGTTGGACTTACAGAGATGAAAGAGCACCAGGTTCTACTAAGTGTGATGGCCATGTGTTTTGAATTGATCTATACAGTATTAATGTGTTGTTTGGTTATGATATAACATAAAAAATTGCTTAACATTTGATTGGGTATGTCTGGGTGTGCATATGATTTGTTAACAAAGTAGTTGAAAATGTAAACTTTTTCTTAGAGTAATTAAAAATATTATTGCCATTGTATACTGATTAAGCTTTTCACGAAAAAGCCGGTGTTTAGAAAATCAGTGATAAATGTGTATTGTAAATGGATGGTATGTCTTGGAATTTATCTTTGTGTTCCAGCAGTTTTTCTTTTTTAAATTAAAGTCATATCATTTAGGTGGTTTTTTTTTTTTTTTTTTTTTTTTTTTTTTTTTTTTTTTTTTTCATTTTTAGGAGTGTTTCTCAGGAGTTATCAGAAACCATCCTGACCATGGTAGCCAATTGCAGTAATGTTATGAATAAGGCCAGACAGCCACCACCTGGAGTTATGCCAAAAGGACGCCCACCCAGTGCTAGCAGCTTAGATGCCATTTCTCCTGTTCAGGTAAAATGAATGCTGCAGTTGGTATGTCCGAAGTTGCTCATAGGCTGGGAATAGAGTAAACACATCTACATCTAAAGTAGTTTTTAAAATATACTCCATTTTAGATAGCTGCATGTATACTGTTTTTGTTGTAATGGAGAACCATAAATAGGCATTGTAGTTGAGCATAGATTTCAGTTGCCACATAGATTTTGACTGAAGGAAAAGTATTGAAAACTTCATTTAGGTAATGGAAAAGGTTTCTTTTTAAAAGTAAGAATTACTCTTGGAAGAATAAGCACTGCCTTTGAACCTGATATGTCTTGTTTGTAGCTTCACGGGCCATGCAACAGTGCTAGAGCATAACGACTTGTTATAACTGGGGCTCTTCAGCTCTCAACTGAACTGCTCTTTTAAAAACAAGGTACATTTAAGTTACTCCCTGACATCGACCACCCCTTTCTTTCTGGGAGCAACATATTCTGCTTCTGTTTCCAGCTGCAGTGAATAGCAGGTTGGGGTTTAAGTGGCATTCGCTTATTTTCTTTTGTAATGAGAGTATGAAGTGGTGCCATGAGGCTTAGAAGTTTAGCTAAGTAGATAGTTAAAGGGATTTTTTTGGTGAATAGTAAACCTTGTTTTTCAGTTTGTTTTTGAAATTAGAGCTGACCTTCCCCAACCACTAAAATTCCTGAAATTTTGCTATATTTGTTTTTACTTGAAATTTTATTTCCAGTTTCTTTTTTATTGTGTTAAGTTGAATAATTTGTTTTCAGAGATGGTCTGTCTTGTGGTTACTATTGAAGTTTAGCAAATATGTTCTGTGGCCTTTGGTAATTGGGCAGGACTTGAGTATTTAGACTTAATAAGTGTTTGACAAATGAATGACAGACATGCTTGACTTGATGATTGGGAGGTTAGTATTATGATTGTGTGGGTGGCGATTGCTTATTAAGGATTTGAACAGCTGTTTCTAAAGATGCTTTACCTTTGTCATGTCTACCTTTCCGTGAACCATGTTTAATATATTTTTATACTATTTTTCTTTAGATTGACCCTCTTGCTGGAATGGCATCTCTTAGTATAGGTGGTTCAGCTGCCCCTCACACCCAGAGCATGCAGGGTTTCCCTCCAAATTTGGGTTCTGCCTTCAGTACCCCTCAGTCACCAGCAAAAGCGTTTCCACCCCTTTCAACCCCAAATCAGACAACTGCATTCAGTGGTATTGGAGGACTTTCGTCACAACTTCCAGGTAAGCAGTGGAGATCAGGGTTGTAGATAATTTACAGATTTATTGTTTTGTAAAATGTAAGGTCATGATTTTTTTTTTAAAGTGTGATAAGGAAAGTACCTTAAGCAGTATTGTGAAAGTTGCTTCAACATGCAAAATTGAAGTCTATTTAGAATGAAGAATTGGGGGCCTGGTGCAGTAGCTTAGCAGTTGAAGTCCTCACCTTGCACGTGCTGGGATCCCAAAGTCTTGCCGGTTCTAGTCCCAGTGACCCTGCTTCCCATCCAGCTGCCTGCTTGTGGCCTGAGAAAGCAGTCGAGGACAGCCCAGGGCCTTGGGTCCCTGTACCTGCATGGAAGTCCAAAAGGATGCTCCTGGCTTTGGATCGGTGCAGCTCTGGTTGTTGCGATGCCTTGGGGAGTGAATCATCAGCCGAAAGATCTTCCTGTCTGTCTCTCCGCCTCTGTATATCTGATTTTCCAATTAAAAGAATAAAATAAATTAAAAAAAAAGAATTAAAAACGAATGAAGAAATTAGTATAAATTTTTAATTGTAAATTTAGCTTATGCAATATTCAGATGGAATTCATCTTTAAATTACAACAGAGAGTAATTGTGTTAGTCACATAGTCTAAAGCGCTTAAATCGAAAACTCATGATAGTGCAAATTATCCAAAAGTGGTATAGTACAAATTTGAGTTGTTCTGTGTACATGTTGAATTCAAGCATGTTTTTCTGCTTTGTTGCAGTGTTGCTTAAACCTTTTTCAGTTTCAGCTGTTTTGGGCTGGACCTTTGTACGATATAAAGATAACATTTTTGCTTGAACTGGTTTATAGTTTCTGTATTCTGATTTAGGTTACTGAAAGGAGAGAAATGTTGCAATGTGACAGTAGCATTCACTTAATGCTTATGAATCTTAAATCTTTCTTTACAAAGATCTCATCATTTTAGGGTTCTTTTTGCTAGAGTTAAGTGGAATAAAAGTCCCAATTGTGTCTCTAGATAACAGCATGAAATTCTTCAGTGTTAATTATTTAGTAAAGGAATCCAGCTTTTACTAACATGGGTATGCTACTGTGCTTTGAACATACTTTAAAGTATACTTTAAAATTTGGATACTGATGTCAATAATACGATGGAACTAATAAAGTAATATAAATGCTTACATATATTGTTCAAGATCAATTTTTGTGATAGTTATAGTTTCTTAAATTGGATGAAAGGTTTTAGGGACTCATGAATATTCATAAGATTGCTGACTACCTTTGTTCTCTCTAGTAGGTGGTCTTGGCACAGGCAGCCTGACCGGTATAGGATCTGGGGCTCTTGGACTTCCTGCAGTGAATAATGATCCTTTTGTACAAAGGAAACTGGGCACCTCTGGATTGAATCAGCCTACATTCCAGCAGAGTAAGATGAAACCTTGTAAGTGGTAGTGTTGTCTGTGATTGTGGAGTGTGACTGATGTACACAAAAATTAAAAATAAAAATTACTAGTTTTATTTGTCCTTAGAGCTACGTAAACAAAAACCTTGATGTCTCTTAGTAAGTTATTAAGACCATACAATTAAAGTGGGGTCATAGACTAATGAGAAAAATTCATGAATTTAAATGATTAAAATTAGAAGTGTCAGTTATATCTTTGTTCAGGATTGAGAAAAAAGTAATAGCTAATAAGTGGTAGTTTGGAGATTGTTAATGCTTTTTTGTTTTGAGGTTATCTTAAAAGCTGGAAAGTTCTATTTTTTAGAAAACTCTTGTGTTCAATATATATGTATCAAATCTTTAAAATTTTTTGTAGGCTTATTTATTTTTATTGAAAAAAACAGATTTTACACAGGGAATGTGAGACAGAGAAAGTGCTTCCGCCTTCTGGTGCACCCGCTAAATGGCCACAATTGCCAGAGCTGAGCCATTTCAAAGCCAGGAGCTTCTTCCAGGTCTTCCTTGCAGGTACAGGGTCTCAAAGCTTTGGATCATCTTTCCAAAGAGGATTCTAGCACTCGTAAGGGCTGTTATTCCAGGCTATATGAACCTTAATTGTAAAGTTTGGTAATTTAAAAAATTTATTATTCAAAGGCATATTGCAGAAAGAGAGAAGAGACAGAACATCTTCCATCCACTGGTTTACTCTCCATGGTCACAACAGTCAGAGCTTAGTTGATGTGGCGCTCAGAGCCAGGAGCTTCTCTGTGCTGCTGCCATGTGAGTGCAATGTCCCACGGACTTGGGCCCTCCTCTGCTGCTTTTCCAGGACATCAGCAGAAAGCTGATTGGAAGTTGAACAGCCAGGACATGAACTGAATATGCCAATATGGGATGCCAGTGGCACAGAGTGGAGGATTGTCCTGTGATGTTTTTAACAAGTCAGGAGTAGTTATAGTCATCCTTTTCTGTAACATTGTGAAGAATAATAAATGACACACTTAAAAAGTATTTTGATTTTAAGGGAGAGAGAAATTTAGAGGTAAGGCAGGTACCTTCTATCCTGTGTCCCCAGTGACTAGGAAGTAAGTAACGCTGGTGCTCTGCTTTGGATGGCGGTGTTGCAGAGATGGCTTAATTGCTGCACCATAACTGAAGCCCCTTACGTGAAATAGATTAAGACAATTTAAAAGTTTTGATTTCTTCAAAGTCCATAGATGAGAATTATGTATTCCTGTCTTCAGAATTAAATAGAAAAGATCTTTAAGAAGCTCTTGGTGGTGTAGCAGGATAAGGCACTGCATACTTTACTGGTGTTTGAGCAATGGTTTGAATTCCTGCTGCTCCAGTTTTGATCCAGTTCCCTGCCAGTGTGCCTGGGAACGCAGTGAAAGATGGCCCACGTGCATGGGCCAATACATGGAAGATCTGGGTAGGAGTCTATGCTTCTGCCATCTGTTTGCATCAGCTTTGGCCATTGTAGCCATTTGGAAAGTGAAATAACTATATAGAAGATATCTTTTTTTTTTTAATTTCCCTCTTTGCCATAACTTTCAAATATAAATAAAGTAATGAATATAAATAAAGTAATGAACGTAATAAAGTTCATGGAAAATACATATTAAGAAAATCTTCTGCACGAAATTCAGTTTTTGTAATAAAATGTATCCTTTAATTTCATTTTCAGTAACCTTTTGAAATTTCATTCATGATAAACAGTTCAGTTGAATTGAAAATGTTAGTGTGAAAGACTTGTCTGTTGTTTTGTAGCATGCTTTGTGTATCAGTGTGTCCCTTGTTACATGTGATTTGTATTAGAAATGATAAAACCTTGTTAATGTTAGGGTATTTTAAGGGTAAGTGCCATGAATTTGTAGCTAGAGTAACTCTGGCTTTTTTGTTTTCTTTCTTTCTTTCTTTCTTTTTTTTTTGGGGGGGGGGGGGTTGTTTTTAATTTTAAAGAAAAAATATTTGAAAGGCTGACTAGACAGAAAAAAGGTAGAGATCTTTGATTCACTGGTTAATGTCCCAAATATCTGGGCCTAGGTGAAGCCACCAGCCTGGAAACTCCAGCCAGCCAGGGTCTCCTCCCTGCGTGGTAGGGGCCTGAGCACCTGAAGTTACCCTCTCCGCTTTCAGGTGCGTTAGCAGGAGCTTACAACATTAGATATAAGCCTTGATGAAGAAAGCTAACAAGGTAGATTATGTAGAGCATTTTAAATCTTTAGATCTAATTTTGAACACTTTTAATTTCTTAAATTTTTCTTGAAAGTGTTAACAGAGGCGGCTAGTCAGAGAACATCTTCCATTCATTGTTTCACTCCCTAAAATGGCTGCAACAGCCTCACCTGAGTCAGTCTGAAGCCAGGAGCCTGAAGCTTCTTCCTGGTCTCACATGCATGTGTTGGGGACCAAGATCTTGTGTCCCCCTCTGCTCCTTTCCCGTCCTTTAGCAGTAGCCTAGATCTGAAGTGTAGCAGCCTGTATGTGACGCTGGCACTGTAAGAAGACGCTTAGCATGATATACTGAACCCAAGTACTTTAATATTAACTGAATTGCATTCATAAGTTTTACAATTTTAACGTTTGATTATTGGGCTACTGTTAGTTTCTCTGGCCTTCTGTATTTTATGGGAGAATAGAGGAAGGATATAAAAGCCTCCTTCCTGATTGCATTTTTGTTTCTAACAGCGGACTTGTCTCAGGTATGGCCTGAGGCAAATCAGCACTTTAGTAAAGAGATAGATGATGAAGCAAACAGCTACTTCCAGCGAATATATAATCATCCACCACATCCAACCATGTCTGTTGATGAGGTAAGTGTGTGGGTGATAATGTTATTGATTGTTTAAATGTATATAAATGTCTTTTTAGAGACTTGTGGAAATTCACCAGTTGCTTTTACTTATTTAAGAACTTACTGTCTATAGCACTACTTTGAGAATTGTGCTCAGTTCCTTTATTAACATTCAGGAAGGTGATTTTTTTTTTTTTGTCTTGCTTTCTCAGGTATTAGAAATGCTACAGAGATTTAAAGACTCCACTATAAAGAGGGAACGAGAAGTATTTAACTGTATGCTAAGGAACTTGTTTGAAGAATACCGTTTTTTTCCCCAGTACCCTGATAAAGAGTTACATATAACAGCCTGCCTGTTTGGTGGGATTATTGAAAAAGGACTGGTCACTTACATGGCACTAGGTCTTGCTCTACGATATGTTCTTGAAGCCTTACGCAAGCCATTTGGATCTAAAATGTATTATTTTGGGATTGCTGCACTAGATAGGTTTAAAAACAGGTGAGTGAATAATTTTTATTTTTTAAGACTTAATTACTTCAAAGGCAGTTTCTCTCCATATACATATATATAGTCCATATATATGTATACATATATATGGATATGTATACATATATGTCCGTATATACACATATATGTATACACACATGTATATATGTATATGTATACATACACACACATATGTCCATATACATATATATGTATATATGGAAAGAGAGAGAAAGATGAGACACACATACATGCGCAGAGTTTTCTATCCACTAGTTCACTCTCCCAAAACTAATGATTGCAAGGTCTGCTGCTGGATCATGTTACAGCTTAGATTCCTATCAGGGAGTCCTTTTTGTTGGCTTCTGGCCATGTATTTAGGGGCGTCCTCATTTGGCTTGCCAGACATATCAACAGGGAGCTGGATCAGAACTGGTGTATCCAGGATTTGAACCAATGCTCATTGAGGGGTGTTAGTTAACCCATTGCTCCATAGTGCTGATGCCTGAAGTTTAACTTTCTAATTGTAAGAAATAGTAACTATTATTTATGAAACAGGGGTACCAGGCATGATTACTATGTTAACCTTACACTAACTTAAGAACAGGAAATTGCATGTTACAATATCAAAAGTATTAAGTGAGATACAGATTTTTTTTTGTTTTGCTTTATTGTAGATGCTCTTTGTTGAGGTTTAGTTGCATATGCCAAGTCTCTCCGTTTACAGATTTCTGATTCTCAAGATTTCTGGTCATATCAAGATACTATTTCAACCCCATCCCTGAAGTTTACTCTTTGTGGTTGATACCTTTTTCTTATAACCACTTTTGTTCTCATACACAGTTTGTGATAGTTTTTTCTCTACTTCCTTTTCTCAGGGTGTTGTTGAAATGGAATCACAATGTGTAGCTTTTTTTGAGTGTCGTGTGCTAGAAATTGATCTGTTATGGCATGTCTCTGCTTTCATTCTCTTGTACAAACTAGACGTTGACCTTCTATTCAAAAAAAATTTTTTAAAGATTTATTTATTTTTATTACAAAGTCAGATATACAGAGAGGAGGAGAGACAGAGAGGAAGATCCTCCGTCCGATGATTCACTCCCCAAGTGAGCCGCAACGTCCTGTGCTGCGCCGATCCGAAGCCGGGTACCAGGAAAGTCTTCCGGGTCTCCCACGCGGGTGCAGGGTCCCAAAGCCCCGGGCTGTCCTCGACTGCTTTCCCAGGCCACAAGCAGGGAGCTGGATGGGAAGTGGAGTTGCCGAGATTAGAATTGGCGCCCATATGGGATCCTGGTGCGTTCAGGGCGAGGACTTTAGCCAGGCCCTATTCAAATTTTAAAACTTGCTTCCCAGGTAGTAATTACAGTGATTCAATTGAAAATCTAAGTAAAACTGTTTAAAAAGTGAAAGCAATGTTTTATTATATGATGTAAAATAGTGTAGGTTCACCAATACATTTACCCTTCTATGTTTCTTTTAGTATTATTTTCAAGGTATTCTTTCTTTTTTTTTTAAGATTTATTTTTATTACAAAGTCAGATATACAGAGAGGAGGAGAGACAGAGAGGAATATCTTCCATCCGATGATTCACTCCCCAAGTGAGCCGCAACGGGCCGGTGCTGCGCCGATCCGATGCCGGGAACCAGGAACCTCTTCCAGGTCTCCCACACGGGTGCAGGGTCCCAAGGCATTGGGATTGGGACCGTCCTCAACTGCTTTCCCAGACCACAAGCAGGGAGCTGGATGGGAAGTGGAGCTGCTGGGATTAGAACCGGTGCTCATATGGGATCCCGCGGCGTTCAAGACGAGGACTTTAGCTGCTAGGCCACGCCACCAGGCCCAAGGTATTCTTTCATAAAATAGGGAAAATAATCTATGTTAGCACTAGGAAGAATGTTTTTTGATAGTAGTGGTGGTGTGACTTCTGTTTTGTGCAATGAAGAATAAATTTTTTTTATTTCCAGATTGAAGGACTATCCCCAGTATTGTCAGCATTTGGCTTCTATTAGTCACTTTATGCAGTTTCCTCATCATTTACAGGAGGTAAGTGTCCTTAGTATCTAAAATCTTTTTACTAGCTGATTTGGGATTTCCTAGGCATGCTATTAAGTGTTCACTGTTATTGACATAATCCAAGCATTTCTATTCCTGTTCATTTTGCACCTTTTTATTTTTTTAATTGTTTTTGAAAATTTATTTATTTTTTAATTGCAAGGTCAGACTTGCAGAGAAGGAGAGACAGAAATCTTCCATCCACTTGTTTAGTTCCCACGTGGCCCTGAGTGGGAAAGCAGCTAAAATTGGCTCAGTGTTTGGACTCTTGGCACCCACATGAGAGATACATGAGCCTCTTGATCCTAGCTTTGTCCTGGCGCAGTGATGGTGGCTCTGTCCATCTGGGAAGTGAACCAGTGGATGTTAGATCTGTCTTTGCTTGTTTTTCTGTCTTAAAAAATAAATGAGTAGAAAAAAAATGCAGATGTCCTGTTAGGCTCAAAAAGGAGTCCTGTGGTATGGATTTTTTCTTGTCATGAATAAAATCTATATCATATAGTTGGGATTTAAAAAAAAATTTTTGTAGGAAATGTAATGGATGGAAGAATAGAGTTTGAACCTGTTTGAAATAACCTCCGAGGAATCATGGTAAGGATAAGGTTAGTCATGTAAATGATCAGGTTTGGGAGAATTCAGAGACAGGAGTAGGAAGTTTGAAAGATGAGGTAGGAGGGGAGCAATCATGCAAAACTGCTGGTCCCCAGCATAAGCTGGAGCATTGTACAGGCTGAGAGAGAGATTTCTGTTTCTCATTTCTGTATTTTGTCACTTGAAAGTTTTATAGTTTCTTTAGAGCTTGCCATCTTTAAAATGTATCTAGAGTTAATTATTAATTATTGAAGTTATTGTACATGTAGGTGGTGGTTTTAGTTTTGTCTGGTAAATACTGTCCTGAACCTCATTTTCACCTGTTTTCATCTCCTGGAAGAGAGGAGCATGGATGACATAGTTTATGCTTTTTGTAAAAAATCTAATGTGCTTATCTCTTTACCTCTGCAGTACATCGAGTATGGACAGCAGTCCAGAGATCCTCCTGTGAAGATGCAGGGCTCTATCACAACCCCTGGAAGTATTGCACTGGCCCAGGCCCAGGCCCAGGCCCAGGTTCCAGCAAAAGCTCCTCTTGCTGGTCAGGTTAGCACTATGGTAACCACTTCGACAACCACCACTGTTGCTAAAACGGTTACAGTCACCAGGCCAACTGGAGTCAGCTTTAAGAAAGATGTGCCAGTGAGTAGTAATTAATGCCTGTTTTTTTCTTTTCCAAGATTTATGTTAGATTGCAAGATAGTTAGTGATATTTTAATTTTACTGTAATACATGCCAATATAAAGACTTGCCTTTCTCCCATGGCCTTCATTTTCCTTCATTTCTCAGACATGCCACTGTTCAGTATATATTAGTATAGTAGCATAAATGTTAATACAGCATGTAAATGTTAAAAATGATCTAATGTGTAACTATTCTTTTCTGTGATTATGCCAGGAAACATTTCAGTGTGTTTACCTTATTTATTACTCTTTCTAGCCTTCTATCAATACTACAAATATAGATACTTTACTTGTGGCCACAGATCAAACAGAAAGAATTGTAGAGCCTCCAGAAAATATTCAAGAGAAAATTGCTTTCATTTTCAATAATCTCTCCCAGTCAAATATGACACAAAAGGTGAGCATGATGTCATAGTTTATAAATGTCCTGTCCCCTTTTCTGTAATGGATTGAGGATTTTGTTTTTGATATTTATTAATATTCACTGTTCAGGTAAATGGGTAGTAGAACTAAAGGGCAGGTACTGTTGATATCCAAAAGAGGTTGTGGTTTTTATAGACATTAAGTGTAGCAATAAGTCTAAAAATGTATGCGTTATACTGTTGGAGACATTGAAAGTAAACTTTGTTCTCATGAGGAAAGGCTTCATTTTGTATTTCCTGTCTAACTCATCGCATCTCAGTATATTATCTAGTAACTGAAGTAGACTTTTATGCAAACCCTAAGAAAAGATTTTTCTTCTAGGATTAAGTTCTAAGACTACTTTGAAATACCTGTGTTAGTTAATGTAATTGTTCTAAACAGGTTTTAAGATGAAATACCTTTCAAAATTGTAGCATCATTTTTTGAGGGAAAATTGCAATAGTTTTGTAGAAGAAAATTATGTAAACATAATTTGATGCTAAAACTATTAATGGCTTGTTGTAAATTACTAATCGAATCTGTGGGGACTGTTTTATCATTTCATTTTTTAAAACTTTAGCCTCCAAGCTCTAGGCTACCACGCCGGGCCTTGTTTTATTATTTTAGAGCTGAGAGAGATTCAGTCTAATTTTAACGATTACTGACTATGTACTGTTTGGAATTAAGTTTACTATACATTTCTTAATACCTTTTTAACATAGGAAAAGATGAAGTATGGTATTTTTTAAGTAAATTTTGAAAGGAGCCTTAAGGCTCCTTTTCAAAAAATCCCCCCTTGTTTTATGGTAGTGTAATTTTGTACGTTTCTGTTTCTTATTGACTAGGTTGAAGAATTAAAAGAAACTGTGAAGGAAGAATTTATGCCTTGGGTTTCACAATATCTGGTTATGAAGAGAGTTAGTATTGAGCCAAACTTTCATAGTTTGTATTCAAACTTTCTTGATACATTGAAGAATCCTGAATTTAACAAGATGGTTTTGAATGAGACATACAGAAATATCAAAGTAAGAGTTGTTTTTTAGATTCCCTTAACATGACTTCTTTGAGTTTTGGACATTTTTAATTTTGTAGCTTAAATATCTTGGTGCTTTTTTTTTTTGTTTGTAGTACTCTATTAGATTTCATCTCTGTGGTTTGCTGTTGTTTGTTTTTAAAAGAGACTGAGATAATTACTCCTCAAATGTTCATAAAACTGGATCTGGCCAATCTGAGGCCAGGAGCCCAGACGCAGGCCAGGTCTACTGTGTGTGCTCAAGGTACACGTTAGACACAAAAAGGAAATAGCAAGAGCTGTTGAGTCTTAACCCCGGGTTCTCTGAGATGAGCTGCTGGCTTCCCAGTTGACATTTTAACTGCTCAGGCACATGTCTACTGCTGTATTTTTGGAAACAGTCCTATAGGAAGCTACTATGTGGATATTAATGGATATTGAACATTTAAACCCTGTAAGTATTGCAAGCAATACTGTAATAAATGTTGTTACTAGTTTCTTCAGGTAGTGAGTGATTCTAATTGCACTTTGTTTAAATTTCAAGTGTTTTAATTTCTAAATTGTTACTTTCTTAGGTGGAGAAATGTACAAAAGGGCAGTCGATCCGGGGTACAGTTATCTTCCTTTGCTGATGGTTTAGGATTGACTTAAGAACCAGCACTATATTTAAGCCTATGGATGAGAATTGTCCTCATCATTGGTTACGCTGTAGTGCAAGAGAATTCCTGGCTCCATCTGCTGCACAGCTGACTTGTGCAATTCTGCTGTTGCTTGTGGAGTTAAGGAACATTGACTTCTTGGCTTTTAATGTAACAAGAATTAGTGGGATTCTTGCAAGTTCGCAAGTACTCCTAAAGAAAAACTACCAAGTTCCTCTCTTTCCTTCTTTTTGTCTTTAAATATGTTCATACTTGAAATTCATAGAGAATAGCATCAGCCTATTCCACTCACCAAATGCTCGCAAAAAACCAGACGTTGCCAGCTCAATCCAGATCTCCCACTACTGGCAAGGACCCAGTCATTTATAACATTAACACTGTCTCCCTAGGCCTGCGGTAAAAGGAAACCTGGATCAGCATCCAAAGCCAGGCTTGACGTCTGAGCAATATGATTTGGGATATGTGTATCTCAATGCAGGCAAAATTCCAGGCCCCAGATCTTCATTTTAAGAAAAAAGCTGATGTATTAGCGTTATGGTATAGTAGATTTAGCTGTCTGCAAGGCTGATATATCTCATTTGGGTTCTGGATGTCCCATTGCTGAAAACAGCTCCCTGTTGATGCGCCAGGGAAAGCCGCAAAAGATAACTCCATGTATCTGGGCCCAGTCATGTGCATTGCAGACCCAAAAAGCAGTTCCATGCTGCTTACTTTGGCCTGGTTCACTGCTAGCTACTGTAGCCATTTGGGAAATGAGTTATCTGTTGGAAGAGAACTTTTTCAATTTTTGCAACTTCATCTTTCTAATTATTAAGTGAATCTTCAAAAATAATAAATGTGGACATAAGGAAACAAGCAATAACAAGGCAGTATGGACTGGATTTAAGTACCATGCTGTATATGTATGTCCCTGTGCATAGAACATACTCGTTTACTGGCTTTTATAACCCTTTGAGAGCAGTAACAACCATAGAATCAAACAGATGGCTGCTTTTTACCAATTTGAAAACAAGTATATTTTAGGACATTACTTAGTAGGCTCCAGAGATTTGTGTTAACTTGAATGTGCCCAACATTGCAGAAGTTAGCTGTTTCGGTAGTAATCCTACACATACCTATTCATTTGAGTTAAATTTAGCTCTTCGAAACATTTGGTCTGTGGTATAAGGATTTTTTTTGGGCGGGGGGTTATTTTAATTTTGAAAGTTACACAGAGGGATTGAGACATGTTCCATTCATGGTTCACTGCCCAGATGGCTGTAAAAGCCAGTTCTGGGCCAGGCCAAAGCCAAGAGATCCTCTGGGTGACATGGAGCAGCAGTCTGTATGGGATGCCAGAGTCACAGGCAACAACCTTCCCTGCGCTTTTATGTCACAAGCCCCACTATTGGGTCTTTATTCAAACCCAAGGTTTTGTGGAATCTTGAACACTGTGTCTGTATTTTAGAAAGGTGGCTGTTAAAATGCATGGGATTCAAGGTGTTCTCGGGCCCTGCACATTGGCATAGAGGCTAAACTCCTCATCTTGAACACGTCGGGATCCCATATGGGTGCCAGTTCTAATCCTGGCAGCCCCGCTTCCCATCCAGATCCCTGCCCGTGGCCTGGGAAAGCACTCCAAGACAACCCAAAGCCTTGGGACCCTGAACCCACGTGGGAGACTTGGAAGAAGTTCCTGGCTCCTGGCTTTGGATTGGCGCAGCTCTGGCTGTTGTGGTTACTTGGGAAGTAAATCAATGGACAGAAGATCTTCCTCTCTGTCTCTCCTCCTGTCTCGGTATATCTGACATTGCAATAAAAAGTAAAACAAATCTTTAAAAAAAGTTCTTAGTCTTAGAGTTTAAGGAATTTGTAGTATTTATGTATGCTTACTTTGGAAAAAAATTTTTGCTTCAGATTTCTGTGTGATAACATCCCAAAAGTAGTAAATATATGTGGTCAAAAAATTCTTGAAGTTTTGTATGTTGTTCTTGATTTATTTGTGAGGGGGAATTATAGAGGTAGAAAGATAGGGGAAGAGCTGAAGATAGCGAAGGGGCAGAAATCTTCCATGCCCCTGGCCATTTATGAAATGGCAGTGACAGATAAGTCTGGCCAAGCTGAAGCCAGGAGCCCTGAGTTTTGCTGGATAGGTTCAGAGCCTAGTAGATGAAGTCCTCAACTTGCATGCACGTTGATCCCATATGGGTGCTGGTTTATAACCCGGCTGCTCCACTTCTTTTCTGGCTCCCTAATTGTGGCCTGGGAAAGCAGTTCAGGACAACCCCAAAACCTTGGGATGCTATCCCACGTCGGAGACCCAGAGGTAGCTTCTGGCTTCCGATCAGTTCTGCTCCGGCCGCTGTGGCCACTTGGGGAAGTTACCAAATGGACGGAAGATCTTTCTCTCTGTCTTTCCTTCTCTCTGAAGATCTGATTTTCCTCAACTGCTTTCCCAGGCAAAAAGCAGGGTACTGGCTATGAAGTGGATAATTTGGACACAAACCACTTCTTGGCGGTGCAGGATTGGCCAATTGAGCTATTGCGTTTGTCCAAACACTTGGGCTTTCTTCCACTTTCTTAGGCACATTAATAGGAAGCTGGATCGGAAGTGGTACAGCCAGGTTAAGAACCAGTACCCGGGCCCGGCGCAGTGGCCTAGAGGCTAAAGTCCTCGTCTTGAACACCCTGGGATCCCATATGGGCACCGGTTCTAATCCCGGCAGCTCCACTTCCCATCCAGCCCCCTGCTTGTGGCCTGGGAAAGCAGTCGAGGACGGCCCAATGCCTTGGGACCCTGCACCCTGAGGGAGACCTGGAAGAGGTTCCTGGATCCTGGCTTCGGATCGGCGCGCACCGGCCCGTTGCGGCTCACTTGGGGAGTGAATCATCGGACGGAGGATCTTCCTCTCTGTCTCTCCTCCTCTCTGTATATCTGACTTTGTAATAACAAAAAAAAAAAAAAAAAAAGAACCAGTACCCGTAGTAGAATGCCGACATTGGTGGAGTGTTAGATAAAATTATAACTGTTTAGGAGTGGAGGAAAATAATTTCAATGTTAAGAAGCCTGAATTTTAAAAGATGACTAAATTCTCACATTTTTAAAGAATTTTCTATCATAAGCTAATTCTTGTATGTGTCTTCATTTTTTACCGTTGCAGGTGCTCCTGACTTCAGATAAAGCTGCTGCCAATTTTTCAGATCGTTCTTTATTGAAGAACTTGGGACATTGGTTAGGAATGATCACATTGGCTAAAAATAAGCCCATCTTACACACTGTAAGTTTGAGCTTGAATAGTTTTTTTTTTTTAATTTCTTTTTATTATTATTTTATGATACAGGTTCTTAGGCCCTGGGATTTCCCTTATCCCCTCCCCAGTTCCTTCCCCCCGAGCTTGTATAGCTTTATGTTGAGTTTCAGAATCCTTTTATCTAAAGAATCTTGTCTTTGGGGCTGTGTTAATGATTTTAAGATTTGGTAGGATTTTAGGCCCATATTTTGAATTCTTGATTTCTGCTCATGGGTCTATACCTTTTAGTATAAAGGAAAAAAAGCAATATGTGATGATCACCCCTTCCTATTCCTAAGCAATGGGTCAGGTACTATGTTGATTTTTATATTTTGAGGACGAGGTTAGTGGGATCCCTTTCATTTGGGTATATTTAAGGATTTTGTTGTGTATGCATAGGGTTTGAAAATACTTCTTTTGTTCTAGGATTTGGATGTGAAATCTTTGCTGCTAGAAGCTTATGTTAAAGGACAGCAGGAGTTGCTTTATGTTGTGCCGTTTGTTGCCAAAGTCTTAGAGTCCAGCATTCGTAGTGTGGTGAGTTTCGTATTGTGTAAAGTTGGTTTGATTCAGTACAAAAGCAAGAGAGTATATTCTTAGTTGTGTTTTGTATTTTGGATTGCAACTTGGGAGGCTAGATGAAATTATGTCTCTAACTGATGACTGTTTGAGTCTTAATCTTATGAAATAGTAGGTAGATGGGACAGCTAGGAAATTTGTTATGGCTATGCAGATATAAATATTTTAGTGGATATCCACATCACACGGTGGTTATTGGGCCATCTTGATATAATGGTTTTTCTTCAGGTTTTTAGGCCCCCAAATCCCTGGACAATGGCAATCATGAATGTTTTAGCTGAGTTACATCAGGAACATGACTTGAAGGTAAATTGATTTCCTTAATCCCATTAAATATTAATCCTTTTAAATATTATCTACCTACATAAGATCAATATTTCGAGTTCTGGCAGATTATTTTTTGGAGGGGAAATGCACAGTAGTAACATTTGTTTGGTAGAATATAGTATGAGTAAACTAAATTTTTGTTGTGAAAATTCTAATCAAATACTGGAATTGTGATGCAGTTAAACTTGAAGTTTGAGATTGAGGTCCTCTGCAAGAACCTTGCATTAGATATTAATGAGCTAAAACCTGGAAACCTCCTAAAGGACAAAGATCGCCTAAAGAACTTAGATGAGCAACTCTCTGCTCCAAAAAAGGATGTGAAGCAGCCAGAAGAACTCCCTCCCATTACAAGTACAAGTAAGTGCAATAGGCTAACCTTTTGTTATCCAGAATCTTCTCTAGATGCATTTCTGTGTGTGTAGGAAGCACAGTTATTCATGTAATGGACTAATACTTTTATGTACGTTTTGGACAGTAAAAGTAATATGTAGGTAATATCTTGCCTTACTAGATTCTGCTTGGCAGGCCACACTATGTGCAATAGAATGCCATTTAGTTATTTGTTCCTCATATTTTGGGCAGTACTGGCTGGTTTGTTTTTGTGGCTCTTTCAGAGCGGATTGCCTATGATGATGCCCTGTGCTATTCAGTTCTAGAGTTTGCCAGATCATATAGACTTTCCTTGGGAATTGGTTATTTTATCTGTATGCCAAATAAGGTGTAGGGATGGGTTTTTGGGATATTGATATGGTGGGATTTACTGTCTGTATTGGGTCAGCTTTTGTCTAACAACTTTCGCCAGCTGAAATATCCCAAATAAACCAGAGAAACAGGTAAGTTTGAAAATAAGACTTTTGTAATGTATAGAGCAAGGCTCTAAGTCTTGGGCCTGCTGCTCTAAGTCCCATGTTCATGATCCGTCAATTAAATTCTGAGCCGTTTGGCACTATCATTGATGTAATTTTGCATACTTTGGATGAATTTGTTATAATAACACAGTCATTCCCTTTCAGGGAGGGTATTCCCCCTCCCTAGTAATTTGAATAGCTTGAACATAGCAACTTAGCTAATTCTCTAGTATAGTCAGCTTTTTTTTCCCCCCCCTCAAATCTCTCTTGCTTTTCACTTAGCAACATCTACTACACCAGCTACCAGCACCACCTGCACAGCCACAGTCCCACCGCAGCCACAGTACAGCTACCATGACATCAACGTGTATTCGCTCGCAGGCTTGGCACCACACATTACTCTTAATCCAACAGTAAGTGGAAACAGTCTTCCTGTTTCTAGCATATGAGCTGTTGTAGTCACCTTACCTTCTTGATTCTTTTTGTCAGAGTAATAATCTGAAACTGCCATGTGGTAGAAATCAGTCATTGGTTACTTTTACCCAAGTCTTGGTTAATAAAATTTAACTGGTGATGAAATCATGTTTTCCTTAGATTTCTTTGTGTAGGTCAAAAAAACTTAAAGTGTAAGCCACTTGTTTTTTATTTTCATGTTAGATTAGCATTCCACTAAGCTATTTGTTCTGGAAGATGGCTGTAATTAGATCTTTGGGTGTGTATATAAATATTTCCTAGCTGAGATCTTGCACGAACGTTATTGGTTACAGTTAGGTCGCTGTCAGGGAACAGATTGCTGGTCAGTTACCAAGAATGAGTTTAGTTTGATCCAAGGTCATGTTAAATGATCTGTGATAAGCATTTTTCTCCAGGCTTGAAGCTAATTAACCTCCTTCATCAGACAGGATTTTTCCTGAAAGGCAATGTTAGAGACAGATACAGGGCCCGGCGCAGTGGCCTAGAGGCTAAAGTCCTCGCCTTGAACGCCCCGGGATCCCATATGGGCACCGGTTCTAATCCCGGAAGCGCCACTTCCCATCCAGCTCCCTGCTTGTGGCCTGGGAAAGCAGTTGAGGATGGCCCAATGCCTTGGGACCCTGCACCCATGTGGGAGACCCTGAAGACTTTCCTGGTTCCCGGCATCGGATCGGCGCAGCACCGGCCCATTGAGGTCACTTGGGGAATGAATCATCGGACAGAAGCTCTTCCTCTCTGTCTCTCCTCCTCTCTGTATATCTGAGTTTGTAATAAAATAAATCTGAAAAAAAGGAGCCAGATACAGAGATGAATGTTCCATGCCATGCATCATCTCACCCCTCAGATTTCTGCCAACCTTGGCTGCGCTGGTGTGAAGCCAGTAGTTTCTTCCAGTTGACTACTTGGGTGAATGGGCACAAGGACTTGAGTCAGCTTTTATTGCTTTTCTATGTTATTAGGGGAAAGCTGAATTGGAAGTAGAGCAGCTGGGACTTGAAATGGCACCTAAAAGGGAGGCTGGCATCACAAATGGTGTCTTTACCTGCTATGCAGCAGTGCTAGCCCCAGACCAGATTTTGTTCAAAGATTTGTTTATTTGAAAACAAGATCAGTAAACTGGGGAAGAAGATGACTTAGAGATGATCTATTTACTAGTTCCCTGCCAAGATGCTGATAGTAACTCGGGAATAGGTTGAAGCCAGAAACCTGGAATTCATTCCAGGTCTCCCATGTAGGCAGCAGGAACTCAAGTAATGGGGTCATTCACAGGCCTGCCAGCATAATACAGTGAAGTGTCAGTGTAGAACGCATACTCTAAGGAATGCTATTGTCACAGGCAACAGTGTAACCTACATTGCGCCTTGAGGCCCACCAGATAGGAATTTATTTTTATCACTATTAGCATTCTGAATGTGGAATATATTTTTGGATTTGCAGTTGATAAACAGCTTCTAAACCATTCTCATCTTTAGTTTTCCAGAGCTAGTACCTTTATTGTGATTTACCATGTGATTTCTTTTTTTTTTTTAAAGATTTATTTTATTTTCATTACAAAGTCAGATATACTGAGAGGAGGAGAGACAGAGAGGAAGTGGAGCTGCCGGGACTAGAACCAGCGGCCATATGGGATCAAGGCGAGGACCTTAGCCACTAGGCCACGCTGCTGAGCCCTACCATGTGATTTCTAACTAATACATCATATAGAGGATAATAGACGTCTTCCAATGCTTTCTGGAATCAATTTGTTGGCCATTCAAAATATGGTTAAACCGTATCTTTGGATCATGGCTTCCTTCTCTGGGATTATTTCAATATGTTGATGCGAAGTATGAGAGAGATTCTATATCTGATTGCTGGGCTTTTATAGTAAAAATCAACCCAGAAGAGACTGGCAGTGTTCGCATTAACATATGCTGTAGAAGTGTACTGCTAGTTGTTACCCATATACACATTTTGTTGTGATCATTCTGGAAATTTGTTGGAACAGTTTTTGTCCTGTGCTTCCTCAATATAAAGCCTGAATTCGATAATGTAATTTCATCATTCTGTAGATGAGCAAACCTCACTTAAACACATCATCAGATGTTGCTGATATCAGATTAAGTGTTGGCTTCTTGAGTCTTCTAATACTTCTGTTGAATATAGCAGGTGCTTCCTTGGCACATCATTGTTTTTTAAGAAAATGGATGAACGTGGGCCCCACGTGGTAGCCTAGCGGCTAAAGTCCTCGTCTTGAATGTGCCAGGACCCCATGTGGGTGCTGTTTTTATCCCAGTGCCCCGCTTCCCGTCCAGCTCCCTGCTTGTGGCCTGGGAAAGCAGTAGAGAACGGCCAAAAGCCTTGGGATCCTGCACCCATTTGGGAGACCTGAAAGAAGCTCCTGGCTAATGGCTTCAGACTGGCTCAGCTTTGGCCATTGTAGCCACTTGGAGAGTAAACCAGCAGACAGAAGAATTTTCTCCCTGTATCTCCTCTCTGTGTATCTGCCTTTCAATAAAAATAAAAATTGCAACAGGAGGCCTGTAGTCATGCAGTAAATTCAGATTGCCTATCCTGGTTGGATTAACCCCAAGTATTTGAGACTTCACATGGGGCAGTCTCTCAGGGTATGCACTAGTAGGAAGTTGGATCTGAAGCAGAGTAGCCTGAACTTGGCCATGCAATCAGAACTGGGATGCAACCATCCCAGACGTTTGTTAACCAATAATTCTGATAAGCTTTTTGGTCACCTTTGGTAAGGCATTTTCTGCCTTTTCTGTGACATTTGCGTTTGCATTTTGTGCCAAAGAAATTTTTCTATGGTGTTGTAGAGAGAAGGAGAGATTGACCTTCCATCTGTTGGTTTGCCCCTCAAATGGCTAAAACCATCAGGGCTAACCCAAATCAAAATCAGGAGCTAATCTGTGGTATCACATGTGGATGATAATACATATATTCCTTTAAAAATGTCAGCAGTGTGCGTTTAATCTAACAGTTAGCAGTCTTGTCATCTGTGTTCTGATACAGCCCGGCTTGCAGTCCTAGCTCCTTTGCTTCCTGTTGTTCCTAGTATGGGGCCTGATGTGATGCCTCAATTGACTAACCTTTCACCTCCAAGCGCTAAGATCTCCTATGGACACCAGTTCCTGTCCGAGCTATTCCACTTTGCATTCAGCTCCCTCTTGTGGAGTGGGAAAGATGTGGAGGATGGCCCAAAGCCTTGGGACCCTGCAGCTGAGTGGGAGACCCACTAGAGACTCTTGTCTCCTGGCTTTGGAGCAGCTCAGCTCCCACCATTGTGGCCACTTGCAGTTAACCAGCGGAGGGAAGATCTTTTTCTTTGTCTCTCTTTTTGTCTGTAAAGCTATCTTTCCAATAAAAATAGGTAAATAAAAAAAAAAAGCAATCTAAATACTTCCTCCTTTTTAAATGCAGGCTCAGCTTCTGTTTGAAATTTTCATTAAGAATTGGGTGGCTTTTTATTCCTCATATAATTCCAAATGTGTGGATATAATTTCTGTTACAAACTGCCTTACTAAATTGTTGATTTAATTTAACGTATCTCCGCCCCCCCCAAGATTCCCTTGTTTCAGGCACATCCACAGTTGAAACAGTGTGTGCGTCAAGCAATTGAACGTGCTGTCCAGGAGCTGGTCCATCCTGTAGTGGATCGATCGATCAAGATTGCCATGACTACTTGTGAGCAAATAGTCAGGAAGGACTTTGCCCTGGATTCTGAGGAATCGCGAATGCGAATAGCAGCTCATCATATGATGCGTAACTTGACAGCTGGAATGGCTATGATTACCTGCAGGGAACCTTTGCTTATGAGCATTTCTACCAACCTGAAAAACAGCTTTGCTTCAGCCCTTCGTGTAAGTTGGTTATTTCTTCATGTTCTTGCTTGAAATCCTTGTAGGTAATAGGACAACAGGGATGTTTCTGAGAAGCCACGTCACCCGACGTAGCTTTGTGCTTGCAGGCTACTTGTAATGCAAGTAGGCTTGGAAGTACCTAAAATTCCTGTCCCCCAGTTATTGACTTAGAGGAGAAAGAATTCATATATATATGCCTATTTTATGTTTCCCAACTTGCCTTTCCCCAATTATACCTAACGGTATTTATCTTTTTGTTTATAGTTATACTGAGACATCTGATAATAATGTGGAAAAGGAAACTTCCACAAAACTTCACTGCTTTGCTAAAATTTTCCATTTCCTCTGGTTATAGTCATTAAATCTTTTTTTTTTTTTTTTTTTTAGTTTTTATTAGATTAATTTTATTAGCTTAGATAATTTATATCTTTGATGTTCTTATCGATTGCATGGGTTGTTTTTTTTAAAAAATAGGATTTATTGATTCATGTATGTATCTGAAAGGCAGATTGTAGATTTTTTCTTTGTTTTAATTTATTTTTATTGTTGATGATGTTCACATAGTTGATCAGGGTAGAAAGGATCAAAGCTTAGGGTAAAGTGTGTGAGATCGTTGTTTGCAAAATTTCTTTTTCTTCCTGCTGTATCGATGGGGAACGGGGAGACAAGGGCAGAAGCCACCCAGCATCCCAACCACCGACGGAGAAATCTTTTATTTGCTAGTTCTTGCCTTAGTATTTGAACCAGCCATACCTGGGCCAGATGAAACCCAGGAGTGAACTGCATCTGGGCCTCCTATGCAGCTGGCAGGGGTCCATGCACTGTGGGCCTTCCATGCAGCTGACAGGGGTCCATGCACTGTGGGCCTCCCATGCAGCTGACAGGGGTCCATGCACTGTGGGCCTCCTATGCAGCTGGCAGGGTCCAAGCACTGTGGGCCTCCCATGCAGCTGACAGGGGTCCATGCACTGTGGGCCTCCCATGCAGCTGACAGGGTCCATGCACTGTGGGCCTCCCATTTAAATCTTTTTTTTTAAAAAAAGATTTATTTTTATTTATTTTTATTTATTTTTATTACAAAGATATACAGAGAGAGGAGGAGAGACAGAGAGGAAGATCCTCCGTCCGATGATTCACTCCCCAAGTGAGCCACAACGGGCCGGTGCGCGCCGATCCGATGCCGGGAACCAGGAACCTCCTCCAGGTCTCCCTCAGGGTGCAGGGTCCCAATGCATTGGGCCGTCCTCGACCGCTTTCCCAGGCCACAAGCAGGGAGCTGGATGGGAAGTGGAGCTGCCGGGATTAGAACCGGCACCCATATGGGATCCCGGGGCGTTCAAGGCGAGGACTTTAGCCACTAGGCCACTGCGCCGGGCCCTATAGTCATTAAATCTTAACAGTCACCGTGTTTTCCTTTCTGAAGGTAGATTGTGTGAGGCCAAGTATCCTGTTTGGTTTTGCTCAAGTCATATTCCTAGCATACTGGCAGATAGTAAATGCCCAGACATTTGTTGTTTTAGAACAATGAAGATTTTCTTATTTCCTCTTAATGAGAAATTCAGATAAGCATTTTGAGTGGGACAGTGAATGCAAAGTAAAGTGATTTTTTTCATGTGTGTGCTGTTAGACTTGTGCACCTTTTTACACACATTGTCTTTAAGTAACTTAGTAGCATCTCAGATGTCATGGTTAATAATCACTTAATTTGCTCCTTTTTGTGTTCTCAACAAACTGGTAAGATAATTTTCATCTTACAGATAAGGGACCTTAGCTTTAAGATTATTTCAAGATCATAGCCAGTTCATCAGTAGAACTCATGGGTCAAAAATATTTGTCAAATTTCTGCATTTCCTGTTATGTCTGTGCATATTAACTATCACATCTTTTTTCCCATCTCTTATTATTTTCCCCCTTGTAGACTGCATCTCCCCAGCAAAGGGAAATGATGGATCAGGCAGCTGCTCAGTTAGCTCAGGATAATTGTGAATTAGCTTGTTGCTTTATTCAGAAGACAGCAGTTGAAAAAGCAGGTCCTGAGATGGACAAGAGATTAGCAACTGTAAGTGTTCAACATTTGCCTCTTAGGTTCTTTATTTCTTATTAAGGAAATGCCTCATAACAAGAACCTCAGTGACTTTTTTTATTTGCAGGAGTTTGAGCTGAGAAAACATGCTAGGCAAGAAGGGCGCAGATACTGTGATCCTGTTGTGTTAACATATCAAGCTGAGCGGATGCCAGAGCAAATCAGGCTAAAAGTGAGAATTGGGACTCTGTCTCTCCCTGCCCCATCTTTGTTTTCTTAATGTGCTTGTTGCTTGAACCACTCAACGGGACTAGGACAGCGGGGCTAAATATTTCTGTGAAAGCATCTCACCCCAAGTAGCATTTCACTTAAAGGCTGCCTATAGAGCAGGTATGGAAAAAGCTTAGAGTCCTGTTTCCCCCAAGTTGTTGAAGTGCACTGTAAAGAATTCTTGTGCCTGTTTTTAATGGTTCCCAATTTGCACTTCCCTAATAATACACAATGGTGTTTTGTTGGTAGTTGCTTATTGGTCCCTAAAATATACTAGTCAGTTCCAACAGAGAATT
Source organism: Ochotona princeps (assembly GCF_030435755.1). Lineage (NCBI taxonomy): Eukaryota > Metazoa > Chordata > Mammalia > Lagomorpha > Ochotonidae > Ochotona > Ochotona princeps. The sequence goes on from NC_080847.1 coordinate 21,093,724, forward strand.
GTACTAGCATGTTTCCATTTGAGGCAGTTTTCAAAGGAAGAACTACAAAATCGATGAGCTAGGACATTGTCTTCTGAATTTGTGTATGTATGCATGTCCAATCATGTAGGTACACTAGGGTACTTTGAAGAATTCAAAAAGTCCCAGCGGCTCAGATGTTAAGATGCCTGCATTCAATATTGGAGTGTCAGGGTTCAGTGCCTGAGCTACTGGCTCTAGGTTCCTGTTTATGCATTGTCTAATGGGAACATTGATACTTCCGTTGAGTCATCTTCATTATTCCTGGCTGTAGTGCCAGCTAGTGCAGGGATTTGAGGAGTGAACTGGGAGAGAGGATCGCTTTCACTCTCTTCTCCCCTTTCCTATAAAACAGATTTTAGGAATATTCTATAGAAAATGTATTATGGAAAAATGCGCATGAATTTCAGAATATTTTATATTGAAAATAAATATTTTAATCCCATTTTTTTCCTTGAACTTTTTGAAGTGTCCTAGTGTTGTTGTAGTTGTGGTGTCCCTTTTCAGAACTTTGTTGCTTACCCTTGTATCAGCTTTACACTTTGAAAAATAAAGGTTTGATTTTGGATTTCTTCTTTCAAGGTTGGTGGTGTGGATCCAAAGCAGCTGGCTGTTTATGAAGAATTTGCACGCAATGTGCCTGGCTTCTTGCCTACCAATGACTTAAGTCAACCAACAGGATTTTTAGCTCAGCCTATGAAGGTAAATACTTTAATTAAATCAAACATTATATAATTTAATTTGCATGTTACCTTTCATTAACTATCTCTTCATGAGAATAACAGAAAAATGTTTACACTTGTTTCAATTAGTTACATTTTGCTTAATAACAATTCTGTTTTAACTAATTTTTTTTTAAGTTTTATATCATTTTATGACACAATTTCATAGGCTGTGGAATTCCCTCAGCCCCTCGCCAATCCCTCCCCCCATATTGAATTCCTCCATATTGTTACAGTAGTACAGATCATATTCAGTCATGCTTCCTTCATTGATGGTATGGACCGTGCGTAGGGTCCAGCATCTTTTTATCCAGATAAATTCAACAGTTTCATTGGGAGACCATCCTTGGTCTGAAATAAGAGCTGGTAAAATATCATTTCCTCCAATGAGATGTCACTATACAACTTCAACAACAGGAAGAAATATCAAAATTAATAGCATCATGAAGTTAATTAACATGGTATTGAGTGACTAATATGTTAGAATATGCAAGTTCTTAACCACATCATGTAACTACTTTCTTGGCATCTCAGTTTTAGTATATACACAAACAGCTGCTATGAACCATTTTTTTTTCTCCCAAGCTAACATGTTTTTGAGTTTAACCTAAATCAGAGTGGCACAAGAAGAGTGGAAGGATCAACATTTTGCTTAATAACAGTTCTATATGACATACAAGGAATACATTTTAATTCTTTTAGGTTAATTGATTCAAATGATAATTTTTAGTGAATTTTAGTATTACCATCATGAGAAACATTGCTCCCAAACCAATGCTCCCTCTCTTTTTTTGGGGGTGGGGGGAAGGTAGATTTACAGAGAAAGATCTTCCATCTGCTTGTTCACTCCCGAAGTGGCCCCTTTGTTTTGGCCACTGAGCCAAGACAAAGCCAGAATCCAGGAGCTTCATCTGGATCTCCCACGTGGGTGCAAGGTCCCACCGTCTTACTCTGTCCTCCACTGCTTTCCCTTGCCACAGCAGGGAGCTGGATGGGAAGTGGAGCTGCCAGGACTGCGTTGGCCCCTATGTGGTGTCCTGATATGTGCAAAGGAAGATTTAGTTACTGAGGCTTCACACTGGACCTAGCCTCAATGTTTTTTATAAAAAACAGGAACACTCAGATGAGCTGTTCCACCAGGATCCCACAGACACCCTTGCCGTAGGCACAGGAGCTAAATGAACTCTACCAGGCTCCTTTTAAGTTAATTTCCTTACACAGCTAGCACCTGAATCTAGTGTCTTCTAATTGCCCGCAGCGTTGTTGAATGACCCCTTCCCTGCACATGGCTACTTATCCTGAGCTCCCCTGACCTATGCCTTTTATTTGTTCTTGTTAAGACTAATAAATATTAGCACAGTTTTTTCTTCCTTCTTAAAAAAATTTATTTATTTTTATTAGAAAGTCAGATATACAGAGAGGAGGAGAGACAGAGAGGCAACAAGAACTTCCATCCATTGATTCACTCCCCAAGTGACCAGAACGGCTGGAGCTGAACTGATTTGAAGTCAGGAGCCTGGAGCCTCTTCTTGGTCTCCCACATGGGTGCAGGATCCCAAGGCTTTGGGCCTTGCCCGAATGCTTTCCCAGGCCACAAGCAGGGAGCTAGATGAGAAGCAGAGCTGCCTGGATTAGAACCAGTGCCCATAAGGGATCCCAGTGCATTCAAGGTGAGGACTTTAGCCGCTAGGCCACCATGCTGGGCCCTATTATTCATTTTCCCCCCGATTTTCCTTTATTTTTGATAATCTTTACATAGTTAATTTGGGCACAAAGTTCAAGGGCTACAGGAAAGTGGATAAGACTATTACTTTCACTTTTTATTCCTTGTATCTGGGGTAAAGGGGGAGATAAAGGAGAAGCCCCACCCATCTCAGGACCCTGAAGTGGGGCATGCTCTGAGGGTCTTGCCCAAGTGGTTTTGATAGTTCAACACTTATGAATGAATTGCTGTCAGTCTCATCATTCCAAGCATGATGAAGTTGCTGCAGAATCCACTGATTGACATAGTCCACATTAGAGTCTATTTGCCCAGTTTTTCACTGCCAACATGTTGCTGGCGTAGTTGGTGGTTTTGTTCTGTTCTCTCTTGTGGTGCCAGGTATCCATCCTCTGCAGGGTCCGATAGGCTGCAGTATCCTCCATGTGCCCTTGGTCACACTCCACCACTCCATATGAGCCTGTTAGTGTTAGGAGGCTCGGCTCTGGAAATTGCACTACGTGGCAGACCATGGAACCTGTATTTCTCTTCATGATTAGGCTTCTCAGTCTGGCAGTTTGATTGGGGAGATCCCAAAAGGAACTTCGTCTGAGGTGATCCCAGACCTGATTCTTGTGTGTATAGTTCATCGCCCCAATCAGCTGGTGGTTGCAATTGCTGGGTCAGTTCTGTTTCCAGCCCTGTGTTCTACACGAAGTGATGGGTGTTTCAGTCCAGCCTGATTCTGCCCAGCACACACTTGGCCCTCACGCAAAGCAGTGGGAACTGCAGCCTAGTTGGAGTGACCCACAATAACCCCCACCAGGCCCGCCCCCTGCCCTGGTTCCCGTGCTTGCCAGTTTGTGCAGCAGACTGGTCCAGTCTGTCCCACATCCCATTCAGCTCTTCTGCATGTCAGTGGGCATTGATTCAAGCCCAGTTCAACCCAACCAGCTCCACTATCCAGCCCACACACGTGCTGTTGGGTGCCGTCCTGTGTAGCCACCCCTGCGCCAGTCCTGGTTCTCATGCTCTCCAGTGGGAATGGTAACCTAAGAGGAAGGAGTTGACTATTTCCCTTCTAGGCCACTCCCGTATTATGGACTCTCCAGGTGGTTCTGTAGTTCAACTTGACAGATTAAGCCCCCAGTGTCAGCCTCTGTTAGCTGAAGCTGCAGCTAAGCCCAGCCAACCCTCACCCAATCTTAATTTTTCTTTGCACAAGTCAGAATTTCTGTAGTTAATGAGTCGCTTTTAAAAAAAGATTTATTTATTTTTATTGCAATGTTAAATATGCAGATAGGATGAGAGACAGATAGGAAGATCTTCCATCCAGTGATTCACTCCTCAATTGGCCTCAACGGCCTGTGCTGCGCCGATCTGAAGCCAGGATCCAGGAACAACTTCTAGGTCTCCCACACTGGTACTAGGCCAGCATGCCTGTTATTATTCATTTTAAAAAATTGATAAATTGATATTATCACTTTCAAAGATTTATTTATATTTGATTGCAAAGTTATATATATACAGAGAGGAGCAGAGGGCTGCTGGGGTACTAACTGGCCCCGTATGGGATGTGGAGCATTCAAGGCAAGGACTTTAGCTGGTAGGCCACTGTGCCTACTGTCCTAGAAATACATTTTCTTAAAAAAAGGGAAGAAAATGAAGAGAAAAAATTCCCCCCTTAATGTATTTGAGAGTAAGATGCTGACCTGATGCCCTCATTAATGCTGAGTCCTTTCATTTGAGTTTTCTCCTTAATAACATAATAGTCTTTAAGGGCTAATTTATTTGATCTTACTCACATTTTGCCAAATTAATGTGCTTTCTAAGACCTGTGTAGGGCCCGGCGCAGTGGCCTAGCAGCTAAAGTCCTCACGTTGAACACGCCAGGATCCCATATGGGTGCCGGTTCTAATCCCGGCAACCCCACCTCCCATCCAGCTCCCTGCTTGTAGCCTGAGAAAGCAGTTGAGGACAGCCCAACGCCTTGGGACCCTGCACCCGTGTGGGAGACCTGGAGGAAGTTCCGGGCTCCTGGCTTTGGATCGGCACAGCACCGGCCGTTGCAGCTACTTGGAATGGATCATCGGACGGAAAATCTTCCTCTCTTTCTGTCCTCTTTGTATATCTGACTTTGTAATAAAAATAATAAATAAATCTTTAAAAAAAGACCTACTATGTAATTTCCTACTTAATTGTGACATTTAATATTTTTCTCATACCTACTACATTTTTACTCCTGATCTTAATAATTTTGAGTATTATGGACAAATTATTTTCTGGAATGGCCTGATTGTGTTTTTTTCTTATTGGTATGATAGGGTAATAATGATGCTGTGCTTTTATTTGTCATAGTAGACTTAAGCAGGTAACACTGAATACTGTAGTTTTCATGGCTTAGAACTTAATGAAATGTCTTGCACTCTGGATGTTGTAAGTGATCCTGCCCGCAGTGAATGAGGGTGCTTTTCCTGATCATGTGGTTTTGTTAGTATCTGCCAGACTTTTCTGTTCTCAAATGTTTCTTCCTTTTTTCCTGCCTCATGCCACTCCAATCAACAGCGTTAAGACTGTATGGGTCCTGGGCCCGGTGCGGTGGCGTAGAGGCTGAAGTTCTCGCCTTGAACGCGCCGGGATACCATTTAGGCGCCAGTTCTAATCTCAGCAGCCCCGCTTCCCATTCAGCTCCCTGCTTGTGGCTTGGGAAAGCTGTCAAAGACGGCCCAGAGTCCTGGGATTCTGCACCCGCTTGAGAGACCTGGAGGAATTCCTGGCTCCTGGCTTTAGATCGGCATAGCACTCGCTGTTTTGGTCACTTGGGGAGTTAAACTTCCACTCTGTCTCTCCTCCTCTCTGTATATCTGGCTTTGTAATAAAAGTAAAGAAATCTTAAAAAAAAAAAAAAAAAAAAAGACTGCATGTAGTTCAGGAATAGGCCCTTTATGTTTGGGGAAAAATTTTTTAAAAGGAAGAAATACAGTAATAGATATTTGAATGGTACATATGGTGTTTTTATCTGTCTTACTGGATTTTGTTTGTTTCAAATAGCAAGCTTGGGCCACAGATGATGTTGCTCAGATTTATGATAAGTGCATTACAGAGTTGGAGCAGCACCTGCATGCCATTCCACCAGCTTTGGCCATGAATCCTCAAGCTCAGGCTCTTCGAAGTCTTTTGGAGGTTGTTGTGTTGTCTCGAAATTCTCGGGATGCAATAGCTGCTCTTGGATTGCTGCAAAAGGTTAGTTTCTAAACTGGCACTTTAGATGAACACTGATGTGTAAATACTTAGTGATCTGCAGTTTCATTAGATTTTTAAAGATGAGCATAAATTGTTATGTTGAAGTAGGTACTTCCAGGTTATAGTATAAACATAGAAGTTAGAAGTGACCAGTTCGGACATCTGTGTTCTTCCTCGGTGAAATGGTTTCTGAAATATGATTACAGAATCATGAGTTTTCAGAGACAAGTTACTCCAAGTATTTGGGATTGAGGCAAGGTTAGGGTTGGAATCCTTTCATATTGACTCTGTAGGGGTCATAGAAACTTTTCCTTTTCTTTTCCTTTTTTTTCTTTCATGGCTTCAGACAATTGAAAATGTTATTTGGACAGTGGAGAGAATGCTCTCAAAGCTATGGAAGATACATTGTGATTTATGTTGAGATTTGGCTTCTCTGTTAGTTGTGCTGACTAAATATTTTCAGTGATTCGGAACACTTTGACCCACAGGCTGTCGAGGGTTTACTAGATGCCACAAGTGGTGCTGATGCTGACCTGCTGCTGCGCTACAGGGAGTGCCACCTCTTGGTCCTGAAAGCTCTACAGGATGGCCGGGCCTATGGGTCTCCCTGGTGCAACAAACAAATCACAAGGTCAGTAGAATAGCAAATACTGGACTGCCTTTTGATAAATGTGACCTGACCCTCTTTATGGCTAGTTTTGCTTTTCCAGAAGATAAGTGAGAAATTTGTATTTCTAATTTTAGAAAGCAGTAATTGTTGAATTATCTTTTTTTCCTTTTGCTTTCCATTTTCTCCCCCTTGGTGAACACAGAAAACCAGTTCTTTCTTTGGAGAACAAATTCAGGTCTTTGACATAAGAAAAGTTTATTTCATACAAGTATTTTTTCACATATGAATATTTTGATTATCTTAGATGAAATGCTCTATTTTTTTTGGATTTAAAAAGAAAAGTTGGGATTTCTTAACACCAGCTTGTCTGTTTTACTTTGTTACCGGCTCTTTTAAAACTTGCAGTTGACTCAGATTTCCATCAATGCAATGAGATGTTTTTACCTTGTATGTTTCAATTTATGAAAAAACAAATCTTCTAGGTGCCTAATTGAATGTCGGGATGAATATAAATATAATGTGGAGGCTGTGGAATTGTTAATTCGCAATCATTTGGTTAATATGCAGCAGTATGATCTTCACCTAGCTCAGGTATGGAATGAACACACTTAGACAAAATCTCAAGGAAAATGTTGTGTTTTTTTCTCTTACATTGTGTTCATTGTGTTTTCTTTATTACCAGTCAATGGAGAATGGTTTAAACTACATGGCTGTGGCATTTGCTATGCAGCTGGTAAAAATTCTGCTTGTGGATGAAAGAAGCGTTGCCCATGTTACGGAGGCAGATCTGTTCCACACGATCGAAACTCTCATGAGGATTAATGCGCATTCCAGAGGCAATGCTCCAGAAGGGTGAGGATTAAATGTGCTGGGGCTCTTTTACATCCAGCAGTCTTTCAAGACAGTGCTTCAAAAATATATGTGCAGATTTCCTAATATTACGTGTTGCAATGCTTCACCTACGAGGTAGGACAAAACTGAGTGAGGCCTAATACTGCCCCTTGAATTGGGAAAGCTTACCTAATTGCCTTGCCTTCTTGGTGTTGAGCAGAACTTACAATGTCAGAACCTGTTGTTAGGACTGGGCTCTGCCACCATAAAGATTTCAGAATGCTGGACTTGACTTTCCTGGTTGTTTTATATAAAATGGATTGATTGGGTATTAAGAGGAATTATATATAAAATTAGCACATATAGTAGACACACAGTGGGTGTTTGTTAGCTCTGATCATTAGGTCTATTCAGTGGGCAATGTGGTGGTGGTGCTCCTGTTAAGTATCTTAACTGAGAGGTTAGTCATTGATGCTGATGAACCCAAGGATAATTTAAATAAAGAAAAGGTAAAGTGATGTCATTATCACACTTGTGCATTTCTTCTAAATAACCAGGTTGTCCAACTGTGTGCCTGTGAAATCACAACCATGAGTAGTAGACTGATTTTCATTCTGGATTTATTGTACTAGATTGCCTCAGCTGATGGAAGTAGTGCGATCCAACTATGAAGCAATGATTGATCGTGCTCACGGAGGCCCTAACTTTATGATGCATTCTGGAATTTCTCAAGCCTCAGAGTACGATGACCCTCCAGGCCTGAGGGAGAAGGCAGAGTATCTTCTGCGGGAATGGGTGAATCTCTACCATTCAGCAGCAGCCGGCCGTGACAGTACCAAAGCTTTCTCTGCGTTTGTTGGACAGGTAGAGCTTTTGGAAAGAAAGGTGCTTTTTATTCAACATATGTAGGTTGTAATATCTCCTGTAGTAAAACTTAGTAGTATTATGTGCTTGTGGTTAGACTGTTAGCCTCCAGATTCTTGCACACGAAAAATGTTGTCGTGTCTTCATTTATATTAAGATTAATACACCTTTGTTCTCATCCTTGATTATTTTTTAAGGCTGGCATTCCTTTACCGCTTAGCTCTGTTTATACCTTTTCCATTGTCACAGCCACAAAAGTGCGGTGAATTTGATGATGAAACTGTCAAAAATGGTTTTACTAACTTGAGCACCAGCTGTGATGGGATTATTCTTCCAGTAGTGCATGGTTTTTCTGTCAGCATATTAGCATTTGAAGTGTTATGAATCAACTGCCGCTAGAAATTATTTAGGGGAAATGTTTGTGAAAAGGATGAAGGCAAAGAGCCATACATAATGCCATGCTGTTTTATTATCTTTGGCTGCTTTTAGCTAGTGAGAGAGGTTAATGCTAGTGGTCACTGTGTCCTAATTATATACTTTTCTCCAATTAACTGTAGAATTTCTTTATAATACAACTATTTCAGTGTTTAGCATGAGCCTTCTGCTTATTTCTACAGGGTGACCTTTGTTTTTAAATTGAAAACAAATACTTTAGTAATTTTTGAAATAAAATCTATTTAAATTTCTTTATTTTATTAAATAAGAACAGATTTTACTTGGAGAAGGAATATAAATCCTCTAACTTCCTGGTTCACAACATGTGTGCAAGGGCCCAAGGAATTGAGCTATTCTTTGTTGCTTTCCCAGGCCATATGGTGGGAACTGGTTTGGAAATGGATCAGCCAGGATGCTGGCATCAAAGGTGGAGGCTTAGTCTACTACACCATAGTGCTGGTCCCATAATTACATGTATTTTTTAATGATTCAATTTCTACAAGTTGTTAGAATTACAATTACTTTTCAATAGACTTCGTATGGAAATGTTAAATAGTAATTCTATTTCTCCCTTAAAATAATCTGGAGAGCTATGAGACATAATATGTTGAAAAAGTATTACTGCAGTTTTTTTGTTTGATTTCTGAGTTGGTGGAACAAACCTGAACTAGTTGTGTTTTGCGATCATTGCTGTTTCGTGGGTATGGATGTGGCATCTGTCTCAGCTCTTCCTGTTGACTTACTGTCTTTGTGTTCCTCTTGGGAAAAAAAAATAATGTGTTTGTTTCCTTGAGAATTCTTTTTTACTGTCATTGTCCCTTGTTGCTTCAGATTTTAATGTAGACACGATTCCCCTTGCTACTCTTAATGTCCCTAGCAAGGCTACATCCCACTGCTGTCTGTAAATTCAGCAGTCTTATCAGTTACCAAGGGAAAGTTGCATTGTTTATAAAATTTTAAGATAACCTTGAAGGTTTCTTTGTGTACTTTGCGTCTTTAATATTGCTACCCTCTTCCTCTGTAAAATTAATGCTTATTTCACTTGTCGATTGGTTTTTTCATATTAACCACTAACTTGTGCTATGCGTCACATTTCGATCATGCCATATTATTTATAGTGTTTCCTCACTTTCATGTAAATATGCGTTTTCTGGTAGTTCATTATATTAAAATAGCAATGATCTATTTAATATATAATTGAGTTTACGCTAGCAATAGCTTGTTGGAATTTGGAATGTTTTGATATTGATTTTCAGTAGGAAGAAATTATCTTAACTTGTGCAAAATTGTAAAATTTTGGTGGAAATGAGTGGAAAGAGTCATTATCCAGAATATCTAATTAGAATATCTAATTATCAACAAGTTATGAGAACTTTTATTGTATTGTTTTCTAAATTATTTGGTAATATCTCACTATTCAGAGTTGCAGTTATATTCTCTGTTGATGTCTGTCTTCTCCAGTTTTTACAACTGGAGGAATTCTATCAGGATTTTGTAATAATGAAGTAATTCCATTATTTGAGATGAGAAATGTGACAATACGAATAAAAGAATATCATTTAAACGTGAAATTTGAGAGATGTATAAAGTTGAGTCATATCTATTAGCTCATGTGTCTCCATATTTTTTGTTTTCATTGTAGATGCATCAGCAAGGAATACTGAAGACAGATGACCTCATAACAAGGTTCTTTCGTCTGTGCACGGAAATGTGTGTTGAAATTAGCTATCGTGCCCAGGCTGAGCAGCAGCACAACCCAGCTGCTAATCCCACAATGATCCGAGCCAAGTGCTATCACAACCTGGATGCCTTTGTCCGACTCATTGCGCTGCTCGTGAAGCACTCAGGGGAGGCCACCAACACTGTTACCAAGATTAATCTGTTGAACAAGGTCTGAAATCCTTTTTTAATTTTTATTGGAAAGGCAGTGTGATGCCAGTCATTCGGGATTAGGGCCTCATGTTTATGACCTCATTTAACCTTCGCTTTGTGTTTTATGTGTGTATTTTTAAAAAAAATTTATTTTGAATTTTTGTTGGAAAGACAGATTTTACAGACAGAGAGAAGAGACAGATTTTCCGTCTGGTGGTTAATTCCCCCAAGTGGCCACATCGGCCAGAGCTGAGCTGATCCAGAAACAGGAGCCTCATCTGGGTCTCCCACGCAAAGGCAGGATCCCAAGGCTTTGAGCTGTTCTCAGTTCTTTCCCATGCCACATGCAGGGAGCTGGAAGGGAAGTGGAGCAGCTGGGGCATGACCCAGTACCTATATAGGATCCTGGCACATGCAAGGTGAGGACTTTAGCTGCTAGGATACTACGCTGGGCCCTATTTGAGACACAGAATGTATTCAATATGTAGGAAGGAAAGATCTTCCTTCTGCTAGTTTATTTCCAGATTGCTGCAGTAGCTGGAGCTGAGCTGATCTGAAGCCAAGAATTTCTTCTGCATCTCCCATGTGAGTGCAGGGGGTCCAAGGACTTGGGCTAGCCCCCTCTGCTTTCCTAGGCCGCAAGCATGGAGCTGGGGAGAAGTGATGAGTCCGTTATGCCAATATGCTGGCCCCTCAAAATAAAACATCTTTTTTAAAACTTTTTTTTTTTTAAGATTTATTTATTTTATTACAAAGTCAGATATACAGAGAGAGGAAGATCCTCCATCCGATGATTCACTCCCCAAGTGAGCCGCAACGGCTGGCGCACGCCGATCCAATACCGGGAACCAGGAACCTCTTCCTGGTCTCCCACACAGGTGCAGCGACCCAAGGCTTTGGGCCGTCCTCGACTGCTTTCCCAGGCCACAAGCAGGGAGCTGGATGGGAAGTGGAGCTTCCGGGATTAGAACTGGCGCCCATATGGGATCCCGGGGCTCGTTCAAGGCGAGGACTTCAGCTGCTAGACCATGGCGCCGGGCCCCACATTTTATAATTGGAGTAGGCCAATTTAGAATACCAATTAGAATGCCTGTGACCCAATCGACTACTTCTCTACTGCACGTGCCCCCTTATGGGTTCCAGTTCTTATCCCAGCCTTTCTATCTCCCGTCCAATTCCTTATGATCTGGGAAAGCAGCAGAGAATGCTCAAGTCATTGGGGCTCTTATCACCCACAAGGTATCCCCTGTAGGTTCCTAGCTCTTGGGTTTGGATTGGCTTAGCTCCAGCTGTTGCAGCCATTTGTTGAGGGAGCCAGCTGTGAGATCTGTCTCTCCTTTCCATAAATCTCCCTTTCAAATAATGCTCCTGTCACCAGCTCGTCTAAAGGCTAAGAGAACAATCAGAGATTCAGCTGTTGGATTGTATTAACAGTAATGCTGGCGAAGTACCATTCTGGTCTCTAGAAACTTTTAAACATTTTTTTTAAAGATTTATTTTTTATTGGAAAGTCAGATATACAGAGAGGAGGAGAGACAGAGAGGATGATCTTGTCCAATGATTCACTCCCCAAGTGAGCCGCAACGGGCCTATGCGCGCCGATCCGAAGCTGGGAACCTGGAACCTCTTCCGGGTCTCCCACGCAGGTGCAGAGTCCCAATGCATTGGTCTGTCCTCAACTGCTTTCCCAGGCCACAAGCAGGGAGCTGGATGGGAAGTGGAGCTTCCGGGATTAGAACTGGCGCCCATATGGGATCCCGGGGCTTTCAAGGCGAGGACTTTAGCTGTTAGGCCATGCCACCGGGCCCTAAACATTTTTTAATAGCAACAGTTATCATCACCATCTCATTCCTTTTTTTTTTTTTTTTTTTTGAATAATTAGAAAGATATAGACAGGAAAGAGTATCCTATCTTCCTTCCAATGATTCACTCCCAAGAGGTTGCAATGGCCGAAGCTGAGCCAAACCAAAGCCAGGAGCCTGGAGCCTCTTCTGGTATCCCACTTGTTTGCAGGGTGTTAAAGCTTTGGGCTGTCCTCGACTGCCTTCCTAGGCCACAAACAGGGAGCTGGATGGGAAGTGGAGCTGCCGGGATTAGGACCAGTGCCTCTGCAAGGAAGTTAGCTGCTAGGTTACTGCATTAGGCCCCTCTAGAGCTTTAGTCTATAATTACTGAACTCTGACAGTAGACTGCAGACTAATTTCGTGATACATGTTATTTGTTGACTTGTATAGAATCTTTTCCTTTTATGTGAGATTTAGGATAATCATGACATGAATTTGGCCTGTACACATTCCCATCTGTGTGTTTTGTATAGGTCCTTGGTATAGTAGTGGGTGTTCTTTTACAAGATCATGATGTTCGGCAAAGTGAATTTCAGCAGCTTCCCTACCATCGCATTTTTATCATGCTACTGCTGGAACTCAATGCACCAGAACATGTGTTAGAAACCATTAATTTCCAGACACTTACAGCTTTTTGGTAAGTATTGGGTTTCAAATTGAAAATAAAGTTTTAGTATATTAGAGGAACTCTCTTAGTCGAGGAAGTTCTCAGGAACTTTGAGCTTTTGGGAAAGGTTTGGTTTGTTTTGTGAATATGTAAGACAGAATTGCCTTTTGATATGATGTTCACTGTGTGTAGTAGTTGTATGATGCTTCTCACGAAAGTTTTCTTCTTGCAGCAATACATTCCACATCTTGAGGCCTACCAAAGCTCCTGGGTTTGTCTATGCCTGGCTTGAATTGATCTCCCATCGAATTTTTATTGCAAGAATGTTGGCTCATACACCACAGCAGAAGGTGTGGCTGCAGTTTATCTCCTGTAAATGAAGCCCGTTTTACCCATGCCTGTAGACTTCTGTTACTCACTTAGTAGTTCATAGAGCATTCGTATTTCAGATTGAACCCTCATGTATACAGGCAGTATCAAAGAACGGCAAAGATAGAGAATCAGAGATCTTCCATTTACGTCTCCCTCATGGGTGGCTTGGCCTCAGCACTTACATATTAGTCATCATTTCATGACTGCCTTGCTAGGCAAACCAACAGAAAATTATATGAAGTGGAGCCAGCCAAGGCTCTAACCAGCACTCTGGTTGCCATGCTATCATTGCAAGTGACCACTTAACCTGTGTGGGTTTTTTTTTTTTTTTTTTTTTTTTTTTTTTGAAGTTGAAATCTTTGTGCATGTCATTAGATGTATGACTAGATTTCTGATGATTGCTGGTTTTCACTGTTGTCACATTTAACTTGATTATCACTGGGCTACTTTATTTGAAGGATTAATTTTTAGAGTATTTGGGAATAGAATGTAGGACATTTCTCTTCTATCTTGCATTTAAATTACAAATGCATACTATATGGAGTACTCTTATCTTGCCCGTAAGAGTGTATGACTGCTAAGTGTTGGAGGTAGTAAATTGGTATAAAAAGAAAAGGTCCAAAAACCATTGAAATAAGTTTCATTTAGTGAATGAAATTCTAGGGGAGAGAAAACACAATGTAATGTGTAATTATTGTGTGAGCATAATCAGTATATTTGGCTGGAATGAAGATTAATGGCACAAATTCAGTAAGGTTATTTGGCAGGAGTTGAGTAGTTGGGAGGTAGAAAAGGTATAGTGGAGGCTCTCATGTGTTGGATGAGCGTTTTCTGCTATATGTGAAACAAGATTTCTTTCCATTTTAAAATTTTAAAAGATTTTACTTGAAAGGCAGTGTAGAGAGATACATTGCACCCTCTGGTTCCCTTTCAACAATGACTGTAACTGCCCATTAAAAGAGTCAGAGGTTAATTTGTATTGTGGTGTGGGTCTAGTGGCCCTACCTGCCATCTGAGGCTTTGGCTGCCACATTAGTTGGAAGTGGGATTGAAGTGTAGCAGCTGGGGATTGAACTGGTGCCCATGGGTGCTGCCGCTTCAGGCGGTGGCTCACTCTGCTCTGCACAGCACTGATTTCTTTCTGTGTTAGTTTTGCTTAAGTCAAAATATTTTCTTGAATTTGTACAAACACTTCATTTCACAAGTCATCTTCCATTTTCTCCATAGTTAGTCTTTTTTCAAAGGCAATGTGTCGTCAAGGGAGATAATATGGTAATATTCTTTGCATTTGTGTGAGGATTAATAGCAAGTGTAGTGTGGACTCTTGGCGTTGTGAAGGCCATACGGCTAAGTTGTGACTCATTGTAACTTTCTCTTTTTAAAGGGGTGGCCTATGTATGCACAGCTACTGATTGATTTATTCAAATATTTAGCGCCTTTTCTTAGAAATGTGGAACTCACCAAACCTATGCAAATCCTGTATAAGGTAATTTATTTGGATTTATATTAAAATAACTTTGAGAATTGGAGTATAGAACCTTCCAGCTGAAAATATATGGTCTTGTTTTGTTTTCCATATTAAGCCTGCAGTCTGTAATGTGCATTCAGAAAAGGACCAAAAATCATATAATTAGCACCCAGATCTTAAAGTATTCACACATTCAGTTGTGTTACCTTAGTTTTGCAGAGAGTCATATACCAGCAGCACATCAGTTGGCTGTTTCTCTTCTTGCCACATTGGTATGTCAGTTTTTCATGCCAGCCATTTTGGCAGCAATACATTAGTACCTCACTGTGGGCTGAGTTTGCGTGTTCTTGATTTTCTGAGGTTTTCACATGCTGGTTGACAGTCTGGAGGGTCATTAGTATGATGTGCTCCACTGCCTTCTGTTCATGTTTTTATTGGATTATTTGTAGTTTTTGCATTTTTTCTCATTAAATGAATTATATATTCTTGGTATAAGCTCTTTGTTTATTCATATAACCTCCACTTCAGAAAGGTGCTTGTGACATTGTTTGTATTGTTTTCTAGTCCTCCCCACCCTCATCCCCTGCTTCAGCCAGGTTTCTCTGTTGGATGACAGGGTCCGAGTACTGCAGTCTGTCTTCAATGCTTTTCTGTGCACGTTTGCAGGGAGCTTAATTGGAAGTGGAGTGAGCTGTGACTTGTAATGGTATTCTAGCATGGGATGCCTGTGGCTGCAGCTTAACACACCGTGCCACAATGCTGGCCCATGTTGCCACTTTTACCATGTTCATTTAAGGCTCCAGACTCCTTAATGCCTAGTTTTTCATGATTTCTAGATGTAAATATTTTGATCAATCATCTGTGATACTTAGTGTTAAATTTTAAAAATTGTAAACTTCTTATTGAAGTCAGATGCAGAATAAGAAAACTGTTGTTCCCATGTCCTCAGTGTGGAAATGTCTTTGTTTTTATCAAATAGGGTACTTTAAGAGTGCTGCTGGTTCTTTTGCATGACTTCCCAGAGTTCCTTTGTGATTACCATTATGGGTTCTGTGATGTGATCCCGCCTAACTGCATCCAGTTGAGAAATCTGATATTGAGTGCCTTCCCCAGAAACATGAGGCTCCCAGACCCATTCACTCCTAATCTGAAGGTAAGTATCCTCATCTGTTGCTGTACCCAGCCCCAGCTGTACAGCTTGCACCTGTGTTAGGGAATGCTCTTGTTCATAGTACTGCTGTTCCTGATACTAGATAGTGGCTCACATGAGCTCTCTAGTTGCCGTTGTTTTCTATTACGTGATACTGAATTTGCTTACAGAACCTCAGCTTAGTGTGGGCAGTTACACTGTGCCAGCTGGGGAGAACTAGCAAGTGTCTGTGTCGCTACACTGTTGAAGTAGATAGGACCACCTTACATCTCAGTTCCCTTGACGTGCTTACTGTAATTTTCATGTATCCTGGTTCCTCCCTCACACCCCCACCCCTTACAGCTTAAAAAAAAATACAGACCATCTTGTTTTTCTTGTTTGGGGATTCTTTAACGAGTGAGGAATGACATTTTAGACTTGAAGTCCAGAGTTACTAAAAATTTGTTAGTGGTACAAACTATAATTCCTTACAAAAGTACTTGCCCTTTATACCACATAAAATAAGAAATTCATATCATTTTTGTAGAATTCTAATTAAGATTTGTGAAGCTAGTAAAATGCAGCAAGAAGATTCTAGACCTTGGTAGTGTGTGTAAACATTTAATGATTCTAATTGTGATCCTTGGCATTTGTCTGGCAGGTGGACATGTTGAGTGAAATTAACATTGCTCCCCGGATTCTCACCAACTTCACTGGAGTGATGCCACCTCAATTCAAAAAGGATTTGGATTCCTATCTTAAAACTCGCTCACCAGTCACTTTTCTGTCGGATTTGCGCAGCAACTTACAGGTCAGTTGGCTTGAAACTCTTACGTCTTCCCTAGAATGTATTTTCTGTGCATGATCCTCTGTGTAGTTAGCGCGAGTTAGTATTTTCAGGAAGGAAATTACGTGGTTAAGTAGCCCATTTCATTGATACAGTGCTAAAGCTGTACATGAAGCAACCAGGAAAACCACTGATTTTCTGCAGGAATAGACACATTGTTTATACAAAATAGGTTATCTTGTAAGTGCAGATAATCTTACTACATAATACTGTTCTCGTATTTATTGTAGTGCTTTGCAAGAGTTCATTCGTAACAAGTTTTCTGTTTTGCTCAGCAGGTATCTAATGAGCCTGGCAATCGCTACAATCTGCAGCTCATCAATGCACTGGTGCTCTACGTAGGGACTCAGGCCATTGCACACATCCACAACAAGGGCAGTACACCTTCAATGAGCACCATCACCCACTCAGCACACATGGACATCTTCCAGAACTTGGCCGTGGACTTGGACACTGAAGGTGAGTGGAGCCAGTGTGTTCTCAGAGTAAAATTCAGTATGCTTATCACATCATGTTCCCAAAAATGTTCTAAGCCACAACAAAGGCTGTGTCGGCACACTTAGATCTAGCTGATGATGACTTTATATATTTGGCAATTATGTTTAAAGCAGAACATAAAGCAAAGAACAAAGGTATGAATTAACCAAATCTTGCTATTACCATCCAAAGACTATGGTGTTTTACTTTTATTAAGATTTATTTCTTTTTATTGCAAAGTCAGATTTTTTTTTTTTTTTAAGATTTATTTTATTTTTATTACAAAGTCAGATATACTGAGTGGAGGAGAGATAGAGAGGAAGTGGAGCTGCCGGGATTAGAACCAGCGGCCATATTGGATCAAGGCGAGGACCTTAGCCACTAGGCCATGCTGCCAAGCCCGCAAAGTCAGATTTACAGAGAGAGAAAGATCCTCCATCCACTGATTCACTCTGCAAGTGGCCACAGTGGCCAGAGCTGAGCCACCCAGAAACAAGTAACTTCTGGGTCTCCCACACAGGTATAGAGCTCCATGGCTTTGAACCATCTCCTATTACTTTCCCAGGCCACAAGCAGGGAGCTGGATGGCAAGTGGGGCTGCCGGGATTAGAACCGGCGCCAATATTGGATCCTGGTGTTTTCAAGGAGGAGCCAAAACATTGGGATCCTGCACCCACTGGGAGACCTAAAAGAGGGTCCTGGCTTCACATCATCTCAGCTCCAGCCATTGTGGCCACTTGGGAGTGAATCATCCGACCAAAGATCTTCTTCTCTGTATTCCTCACTTTCAAATAAAAATAGTAAAAATAAATATTTTTAAAGAAATGTTCTCTGTTATTTAGACCACTTCAAGTAACAGAGTGAAAATACTAGTACATGTAGAACATAGCAATATAGCCTCTTGGGTCTCAGCATATGACCTGGGAAACCTTAGCAGAACCCTTAAGACTCTTTTAATGAGGGGTGTGAATATTAACACAGCATTGGCGAGTATACAGGTTTACATGAAGTGCAGCAGCAGATTGCATATAGACGTAGAAAGAATCCAAATGCTTTCTATTAAGATGTGAAAAGACACGTAAAAATGTAAGGCATCCACTAAATTACAGGGAAGATTTTTTTTTTAAAGCTAATATGTCTTACTCAGGAATGAATACTTAAGTATCTTTTAATGTAGAAGATATTCAAAATAAAATTGACAGAAAGCTTTCTGGGATCCTGAGGACTGTTACTTTAAGGAACTGTTTCCTGGTGCTGTTCTGGGCAAGTCCTGAGTCTCCCTACTTCTTAGGTCGGTATCTCTTCCTGAATGCAATTGCGAACCAGCTGCGATACCCAAATAGCCACACTCACTACTTCAGCTGCACCATGCTGTACCTTTTTGCAGAGGCCAACACCGAAGCAATCCAGGAACAGATCACAAGGTAGGGCAAGACTTTTCATGTGCTTCGAAATGGTGGCTGCCTTGACTTTGGTGTCTTTTGTATAGATTTAATGTATAGTAGGTATTTTTTTATAGTGCAATAACATGCTAAATTTGAGATGCAGCTGAAATGGGCTGATGTGAAAAGTAGGACACAATAAAAAAATCATTTTGATTGAAGGTCAAGAGCTTAATGTGGCAGGAACAACAGCATTTTTACTGGTGTCCTTAATCAGGCAAGCACTTTAATAAGAGCAGTTGGAAATGTGTTGCAGGCTGCTTTGAATTCATACAGCGCTGGAGACTGGGGAACAGGCAGACTGAGTGTTATGACCCGTTTGTGTTCCTACATACTGGTCATGAGCCAGCACCTGCTGGCGCTACAGTCAGCAACCCAACCAGGACCTTAATTTAGAAATCGTATTTTGGGATGCCGGTATCCCAAGTAGTGAGTTAGATGCTATACCAAAAATGTATTCTCTCCCTAATACCGCTTTTTAAAATGTTTCAATGTTACTTATTTAAAAGCAGAATTATAGTCTTCCATCTATTGGATCCCACCACAGGTGGCTGGAACAGCTGGTTTCAGAAGCTTTTTCAAAGTTTCGCCAGGATTGGGCTGTTTTTCACTTCTTGGATTGGAAGTGGAACAGCTAAGGCTGAACCTGGCACTCAAGGGATGCCAGCATTGCAGCAGCAGTTTAATCTGCTCCCCTAAGCACATGTTTTTAATGCACTTTTCTAATGTCTAGTGGGCAGTATTTATATTCTAAACCGTATGTAATCTATGTGAATATCTAAGCCAATGAGCACATTTTCAAAGAGCACATTTTCTGTATGTTGTGTGTTGCCCATTTTTCCCCTATCTCCTATCTTTTGAAAGTTTTGAAATGCATAGTGTTAAACTCCCACCTTAACAACGGCATCCTGTTCAAATCCAGATGCTCCAAATCCAATCTAGCTTCCCTGTTTATGGCCTGCTAAATTAGCAGGGGATTGCTTAAGTCCTTGGGTCCCTGCACCCACATGGGAGACAAGGAAAGTACCTGCTGGCCCAGATGGGCTCACCTCCAGCTAATCTGGTCATTTGTGGAGTGAACCAGCAAGATCTCTGCAATTCTTTTCAAAGAACCGACCTGTATTAACCATGTTGTATTAAGACATCAATTCAACTATCTTGGTATGCCACGGAAAAGAGGGTAATGAAGTGGTTGTAATTCGTGCATATCTGTTAACACTACTGTTTTCTTTTCTCTAGGGTTCTTTTGGAACGGTTGATTGTAAATAGGCCACATCCTTGGGGTCTTCTTATTACCTTCATTGAACTGATTAAAAACCCAGCATTTAAGTTCTGGAACCATGAGTTTGTACACTGTGCCCCAGAAATTGAAAAGTGAGTTTTTTGTCTGAATCATCAAACGATTATAGACTCTTCTATCTCTCGGTTGGCTCTGTGACTGAAATACACGATTAACTGTCTTCTGTTCCTCAGGTTATTCCAGTCGGTTGCACAGTGCTGCATGGGACAGAAGCAGGCTCAGCAGGTAATGGAAGGGACAGGTGCCAGTTAGATGGAGCTGTGTCTTCATTGTAAAGATGTCAGCCTGGAGGCCCCAGGGCGCCAAGTTCATGAACTGAAGAATCCTTTCCTCTCCCCGGCTCTCCCAGCTCTTTGATTCTTGGGCATTTCTCCAGCTACTGCTGGGGTGGGCCTCCCTGTCTACGTGGGCACGTTCCAAAGTTTAAATGCATTTTTTTTGACTCTTGGCCAAAATTTAAAAGATGCTGTGAATATCATTTTGAATTGTGTAAATATATGAAAGAGAAAACCTTTGTCTGGAGTTTCATGGGTTTGTTGAAAATGTTTTAGAGCAGTTAACCTTGTAATGAGGAGGCAGATAGCAGAGCTGTGCGCTTGCTTGAAGGCCAGAGCTCCCCGTCTTTGGCATTCCCGGTGTTGCTGAGAACAGCAAGCTTCAACATTATTTAACCAGAATGTTTCCTTTCCAACTTAAAAAAAAGGGAAACCAGACAGAGGAGGAGAAAAAATTCTTCGTTTGCTTGTTCACTCCCTGATTGGCCTCAACAGCCAGAGCGGAGCCGAGCCAAGAGCTTCATCCAGGTCTCAGTGCAGGGTCCCAGGTTTTGAGCCCTCCTCCACTGCTTTCCCAGGCCACAGTGAAGCAGCCACGACAGGAACCAGCACCCACATGGGATCCCAGCACATGCAGGGCAAAGACTCATGCCACTAAGCCATTGTGCTGGGCCCTCCAAACCTGTTTTAGAACTAATTTGTGGAGCATAGCACTTGAACTAGCTCCTCATTTGTGCTTGAGAACATTCCTTGGCCCCTGGGATGAGGCTGAGCCTACCCTGCTCATCATGTAGGAACAGAAATCCAATCTTATGAATTATCTTCCCTATCACCGAGTTGAAAAATAACAAAGGGGGCCCAGCGGCGTGGCCTAGCGGCTAAAGTCCTCGCCTTGAATGCCCCGGGATCCCATATGGGCTCCGGTTCTATTCCCGGCAGCTCCACTTCCCATCCAGCTCCCTGCTTGTGGCCTAGGAAAGCAGTTGAGGACAGCCCAGTACATTGGGACCCTGCATCCGTGTGGGAGACCAGGAAGAGGTTCCTGGTTCCCGGCTTCGGATCGGCGCGCACCGGCCCGTTGCGGCTCACTTGGGGAGTGAATCATCGGACGGAAGATCTTCCTCTCTGTCTTTCCTCCTCTCTGTATATCTGACTTTGTAATAAAATAGATAAATCTTCAAAAAAAAAAAAAAAAAAAACCAACAAAGGGCCAATACAACCCCTTTTGTAAGGATCTTAAACATATTGGTTCCTGTGCTCTCCTTTGCACCCCGTAGAATTCCTGGGCATTTGCTCACACGCTATACGTGTATGCATGTGAGTCCATGGTGCCCAAATATGGACAGTCCAGGGAAGCACCAGCTCCCAGCTGAGTTAAGATCATTCCCACTACCAAGCTGACTATCTTCAGCAGGAGAAAAAAAAAACTTAGTAGGAATACATTTTGAAGCATAAAATGCCTCACCTTTAACGGTACTCATGTTGTAAAACCAAAGGGCTCAAAATTAAAAGATGATGTCTTACATGAGCAAGGCCTGAATGTCCTTGGTGTCTAGAGCAAATCATTCAAGGGGAAACGACCTGTCCGGTCTCATCAAGGGCCATCCAACAGAAAAGCATGATTTCCTCAAGACGGAGCTGGTTTGACAGGTCACCTGTATGGTTCATACTATTAAACACTAGAATACAATAACACCCATCCCTACCGTAACTCTACGGACTGTTTAAAAATGTGTTAAGCTAATCATTCCAAAGCATGCTGTTCCCAATCAGAACCATCACCTAGCACACCTTTGCTGACTTTTCTTCTGGTATTTAATAAGAAAGTTGAAAGATTCAAACTTTAAAGCAACAATGATTATCAGCTTAAAAACAGTTCTTACTGCTTACTCTAACTGGTCACTTCCAGCAGCTGGTGTAAGATCATCTTTTGACCATAACGGACCTGCAGGGCCTGCTGCTCCCGCGAGCTGAGCTGGGTGTAGAGCTCCTCATTGCCGAGTAAATCCTGCTCACTTTGTAAGTCTGTGGCGTACGTCTGCAGGGTCAGCACCACACTGTCCCGAAGGAGCTCCTTCCATGGCGCCTTGAGCTTGGAGATATTTTTGAGTGTCAGGGTGTCTTCTTCCCTTTCATCATCTCTCCATCCATCCCGGTCTTTAAATTCTCTGAATTCCTCAGCAGGCATGCACAGTACCTAGAAATAAACATGATAGCCTTTAGTTAGGTCACACCACTACCATGTTTCTGAAGTTGACCTGACCTAATTTAGCCTTTTCTAATCGCAAAGGTCATTCTTGGCCTTTTACCTTTAGCGTGGTGGTCAGCTCCTCTTCCGTCAGCACCTCTTCCCGCCCGATCACGAAGGCTCCCTCTTCCCCTACCATCTCCAGTTCGCACAGGAAATCCCAGCGCTCACACAGGAGCAGCCGGTCAGCATCCACCTTCACTCCTGCAAAGACATGCCACAGAAGCCACCGTCTACCAAAGGCTGTCTTCTCAGTCCAGTCATGTGCTACACCGATTTCAAAGCGTGAAGGAAACACTCACTCTGTAATGCTGCTTCACGAACGGTGACCATCTGGATGTCAGCTGTGTCATCTGTGTTGTCAGGATACGGTTCAACAAAGCCATACATGTGAATCAGCTGCCAATTGGCCATTTGTCCATAAGTGTTGAAAATCTCATGGCCTTTAGGAATGGGCTGAGTGGCCACCATCCGAAGATGATTCTGGGGTGAGAGGGAGAAGCTGGGGCAGTGTCCTTCCCAGGTGACCCCTTGGAAGTGGCTCCCCTCCAGCGGATGTGGGTCAGCCACAGACTGAGGCCTGCCTCAGCTCCTGCTAGTCCCCTGGTATAGTGCATCAGCCCCATTTTTATTAGGCAACACTCTGATCACCCATCTTTAACACTTAAAAAGTACTGCTCCCCCAATGAAATGGCGATCAGTTACCACTGATTTTATTGCCACCATCCATCCCTTCCTGTACAAAATACAGCTGATATGAAAGCGGTCATCGGATTATTTTAGACCTCTGAGTGAACATCCCAAACAGTGGAGTGTTGGATGTGAGGGTGCTTTGGTTCTGACAAGTCACCCATTGATCGCTAGGGTCGAGTCGGCTGATCGGGCTGGCTAGGCGGGTGTACCCTTCCCTCATAGCTCCATGCGTGCCCCTACCAAAGCTGCGCGCTCGGGACCACGACCATCCCTGCTAGAGGACCCGTCTTCCGTCAAGGGCACGCAAACAGCCGCACTCCCCTGCTAGAACCTCCAAAGAAAGGGGTGCCCAGGCTGCACTGCGCAGGCCTCATGGCGCACACAGCAGCCCCTCCCATTCCAGCACTGCAATATCGTTCCACAGCCTGTGTTTACCAGAGCAGTTGACTGCAACTTTGAGGACTCTGAGGTATTTTGTGTTTAAAAAAATAAACCATTTTACTGTAATATACCTACAAAAATATATATATATAAGGGAGAACTAAATTTCACCCACTCACTTCTGAAGAGTAGGGAAATGGAGCCCAATGAAACAGCAGTTTGAAGCAAATGCTCAATCACCAATGCACATAACAAGAACTAGGTGGGAATCCACTCACTGCAGAATATTCTAGATTGGCATTGTGATTGGCTAAGTGGTTTAGAATGTCTGCTGCTGGCACCATCAAAGGGGCGTTTGGCTCCTTCTCATCCTCCTCTTCCTCCAGTGGTTCTTGAAAGCTGCCAGAGAGAACCTGGGTTAAGGCTCAGGCTTGAGGGACCCGGCTGGAGCTCACTGTTTGCCCCCTCACCGGCCCAGGTGCTGCTCACCTGTAGGCCATCACCAGGGCCACGAGCTGGCGGTAGAGCTCCAGGGAGCGGACCTTGGGGCTGAAGAGATCAGGATGGGCTTCCATGAAGGGCAGCACGATGGAATGGTACTCGCTGCGGATGTTGGCCAGGTCCTTCTCCACAGCCTCGGGCACTCCAGTGCCCTGCAGCAGCCGCCGGCGCTCCTCCTCCGGCCTGCAGCGACACTCCCACCCAGGCTCCTTTCACACACCTCATCGCGACCAGGCTGGGGGCCCTGGCCCCGGGGAAGCGGCTGGGGCGCCCCTCCCGCAACGCTCACCAGAACATGGGGTGCTCCAAGCGGCCCAGCTCAGGCCAGAGCGCAAAGTAGGGCCTCCAGCGTGAGGTTGGAGCCTGTAGCTCGTGGAGCAGCGCCAGCAGCAGCGGCACCCAGCCCGACTGACTCTGCAGGGCGCCTCGCTCTGCGGGAAGACAGGGCTGAAATCCCCCTGCGCGCCTCAGCGCGCCCGCGCCGCACCCCCCCGCGCCGCCCGCGCGCGCACCTCGCTCCAGCAGGCCGCCGATGGAGCAGGTGTGCTGCGACAGCACCGCGCTCCGCGGCACCGCGAACAGCAGCTCCCCGCGCTGCACGCTCTCCCGCGCCAGCATGCCGTAGCCGGCCACGGTGCCCTGCCGACTCACTTCCACCTGCGAGGGCAGCAGCGGGGAAGGCCGGGTCAGAGCATCCCTGGGCCCGCCGCGCCGCCGCGCCCCGCTCCGCTCCCTGCTCGCTCACCTTAGGACTCAGCTCCAGTCCCACCTGCTGGCACCAGCTCAGGAAGCCAGCCACAGGCTCCGCGTCGCCGCCTCCGCCCTCCGGCCCCGCCACCTGAGAGAAGCGAGCTCAGCGTCCACGTCCCGCTGCGCCCGGGCCGCGCGTGCGCGCTGGCGGCAAGGGGCTCCGGCGCGCGGGAGGGACGCGCGGACCCGGAGGCACACGGCCCCACGGGAGAGAAGGCGCACGCAGGACGCCGGCCACGGCCCCGGGGAGAGGGGTACACCTCGCGCCCGTCGCCCGCCGCTCACCCGCGGGCGCTTCGCCTGCGTCGCCATGGTCCCAGCCGGCCAGCACTCGGCGCCGGGGCTTCCGGCGTCCGCGGCCCCGCCTCCGGGGCGGCACGCTGGCCCCACCCAGGCGCCGGAAGCACGTCGGGCGAGGCTGGGCGTCCTCCGGGCAGGCGCCGTGGGAATCCGGGCAGGTGCAATCGCTGCTCCTTGAAGACGTGCTAGGAGCGCCCGGTGTCTGAAGCTGGAATTAGCGCGTTATGCGCGCACAGAACGGCGGCTCTGCGCTGCTTCGGACCCGATCCAGGGCCACGAGCAACCAGTGGGTCTCTATCCAAGTGCTGAGGCTTCTTGAAGTCTGGGCACTGGAAGAAAGTATCGATTTCAGGCTTGGCAGTCGGGCGGGGACTCTACCCCTGCTGGCAGGCAGCCGCCTTCTTTGAGCTCCGTAGTCGGTTGGTTGGTCAAGCTGGAGCTGTGTGTGGGTGCTTCCGCGAGGCGTGGCCCTCAGGGCTCCTGCTCTGAGATCTTCAACAGACCCGCTGCGCCTGCTGGCGCATCTGTGGACATCTTCTGCATAGCACATATTCACTTTATTAGCTGAGACACAGCAGGGCGTGTTTATCGGGTAAATGAATGAGTAAAATAAATGATTCTGCATGGAGAAATAGCATGCTGTGAATTTAAAAATGAGCCGAATACAAGAGGTCACAGGTGTGGGCTCTGAAGCCAAACGCCCGAGTGAAACTCTCAGCTTGGCCTCATTAGAGCAAATCCTTGCGGAATTAGCTTTAGGGATGGAGAGGAAAAGTGTGAGAACAGGAGTTAGATGAAAACCCGGCACAGCCCCCCTCCCCACTTCCCCTGACTCCCCCAGCCCCATCAGTCACACCAGTCCAGCAGCCGAGCCCTGTGACCCGTGGCCTGGCTTCATTGCCCTCTGCAGTCCCACACAGTCAATGAAACTGCAGTTAACACCTGCTTGTTGATAAGGGTTTTTATTTTATATTTTGTCATCTCAAAGTCTCATGATAGATATCGGCCACCTGAATACACAAAATTAGGCTATTTGTACAGAAAGGGAAAAGAATAAACTCCAATGAAAGTTCACCTTGACCAGAGAACAGACAACCTCCGATAGAAACC
Organism: Ochotona princeps; assembly: GCF_030435755.1. Classification (NCBI taxonomy): domain Eukaryota; kingdom Metazoa; phylum Chordata; class Mammalia; order Lagomorpha; family Ochotonidae; genus Ochotona; species Ochotona princeps. Next base: position 21,119,762 of record NC_080847.1, read on the forward strand.
ACACACGGGAGGAGCCAATATACGTGTACATAGATAGAATGTATAGGTATGTATAGATTTCTCGTCTCAGAGGACACAGCAAAAGAAAAAGTGTAAGGTTTGCAGTGCTATACCTACAGTAAGGGAGTAAGTTTACCAGCTTTCAAACAGTCACATTCAGTTTTCCAAGGAAGCACATAAGTGAATAGCAGTGGGGACATTTTAACACTCTACCAGGCTCCAGAGCAATCCAGTGATGGCTTGATTAGAAGGGAGGGGAGAAGGAAGGGATGCCTGGGCAGGACGCAGTGCCGGAGGGGGAGGCCCCTCAGCCGCAGCACACCTGCCTGCCACAGCCCTGTGGTTTTCCAGTGTGCTGTCCCACCTCTTTCTCTCTCTTGGGGTCTGAGACCAGTGGCTTAGGTGGCAGGATGGGGCTGGTGTGCGGCAGGGCGGGGGACCGTCTTCCTTTACTTGGACTTTAACAGTCGTCCCCTCCCTCCCACTGCTCAGGACCCCGCAAGCCCCTGCCTAAGCCTGGTCCTTCAGGCATTGTTGGCAAGAGGCTGAGGGGGTCTGGCTGCCTCACACCTGTTCTGCCCAAACACTCTCTTTCTTGGTGACACCAACAGGAAATCCTGGTGTGTCTTTACCAGAGCTCAGCCTGGCATCATCGCGGCTGCCAAATGAACTGTCCTCTGGGAAGCCTGGATGACAAGAAGGAAGCCTATAGGAACCCAGCTGCCCTGCCGCCTGCCACCTGCTGGCTCCCAGCAGACATTCAGCACACAGGGTTCCTCAGCCCCACCCTGGTCAGGTCACATGAAACAGGGTCAGGGGGGGCCTTGGCTCTGAACTGGGCTCAGTGTGGGCTGGAGGGGATGGGATGTGATGCCTGTTGTCAGGGGTCTCCATGTTGGCCTTTCTTGGGCTTTGCCTCCTTGGCCCTACAGCACCAGCCCAGCCCAGAAAGCACCAGGAGAAAGGCTGCCTGGTTACAGTGCCCCCTTGTGGCTATTGTTAGGATGACTGTTGCCTGTACTACAAGACAGAAACAGGTGTGCTTGGTTGGAGGCGACGCCCAGCCTTTAGGGGATCTGGGGTTGCTCACCTCCTAATGCTCCCACCACTGTCCCCTGGCTTCCATGCCACATCCATGCCCAGCACGCCCTCATCTCAAACTTGCCTGCCCAAGGTGTTGTCCCTTGTTTGTGACTTTTGCCTTAGTGAATCTCTGATCTCCCCACTGCCCTGCCCTGCCCTGGCCACGGCTGTACGGGATTGGATGAGAGGCTCCTCCAAGTCAGCCAAGTGGACAGGTTGATCAGCCGGAGGAGAGAGGGAGGGAGCCCACCAGAGCCTCAGGGGCCATCCCGCTGCAGCCTAGGGACTGGACCCCCCTGCGGTTTTTATACAGAAGAGAAGCAGCCCAGTTTCCCACCCCGTGCCCTACCCAAAACAAACTAAAGGGAAAATGAGCCGGCATAGGGATGGCAGTGGGACCTCGATGCGGGTGGGTGGGCAGATGGGGGACCTCAGCAGGACCATGGGCTTCAACATGACACCTCCATGGTGTGGTTGACCTGACCCAGCCCCTCGCTGCTGTCTGAGTGGGTGCAGGCCTGTGGGCGGCTGCCATCCACCGAGCTGGCACTGGTGAGGGACGCTGTACGAGAGCGGGCGAGACGCGTCATGCTGGCTGAGGGCACTGTGGACAGAGATGGGAACGGGTGTGAGTGAGGACCAGCAGACCAGGCTCAGCACCAGCAGGTGGCAGGAGGACACGCAAGCAAAGCGGCCAGCGAGAGCCGATCTTCCAGCAGCACAGAGAGGGCCGTCCCAGGCCAGGGCACAGGTGCTGGATCCCCCAGGCCTGAGGCATGCAGGGCCAGTGACAGTTTGGCTGACCAGAGCTCTGGCCAGACTGGGGCAGGGGAGACTGTTTTCCAGCAGGCCACAGTGCCTGGCCTCCAGTGGCCCTCAGTCAGGAGCTCGGCCGTCCACCTGATGGGCCGGGCCATCCTATGAGAATGGGTGCTAACTCCCAGAGACCCCACAGCACTACTGCCTGGGGCAAGCTGGAAGCAAAACTGCTCCCAGTTGCAGCCAACCTGGAGCCACCCAACAGGGCTGGCCCTCGGCATGGCAGGATGTACATGGGAGCAGGAATCTTTCGGGCTTTTGAGTTGAGCGAGACGCGAGAAGGCTCCAAACCACAGCGAGCCGCGGCTTCAGCGCCGAGCAGAGGAAAGGGCTGGGGAAGGCGGGACGGGTGGGTCCATGCATCAGGGGAGGGCCAGGGCTACCTGCTCCTCCGCTCAGCCTTCGGTCCTTCAAGTACGCAACTGAGAGAAGACAGAGCCAGAGGGGGCAGGGATGGGGAGACACAGAACATGTTGAAGATGGCAGCAGGCCGCCACAGGGGCGTGATGATGGGCCAAGGACATGAGACAGAAGGACCCGTATGGAGGGGCCTGCCCACCTGCACAGTGGCTGCAGGAACCACAGCGGGGACCAAACTCTGTGCAGCCTGAGCCCACCCTGCCATCCCCCATACTGACCCCCTTCACCAGCCGAGGCTGTAGGCACTACCACGCTCCTGGGTGAAACCTCGGGCGTCCATCCCTAGTTCTGGCACATGCATGCACACACGCACACTCACACACACCATCCTGCTGCCCCCCCCCATGTAAACACAGGGTGCAGGAAGCCTGCGCAGCCCTCCCCCAGCACCTGTACGTGGAGCTCACACACTCATCCTCCAAGTGTTTGTGGGGCACCCAGGGCACAGCCTCACAGTTGGAGGCCTCTCTGCTGGCCTGGTTCCTCTCCACTGGCGCTGGCCCCTTTCTGCCCTGCTTCTCCATGGAGGGAGGGCCTGTGCCCCTGGGTCCATGTTTTCACCTTCCCCCATGGGGAGATCCGGCCCCAAGGAGGAATTTTGCAGGACGACAGAAACAAGCTTGCAGGGAGGAAGTCGGCTACCAAAGAGCAGGTATGAGGGGTAAAGGAGATGATGTTCGAGGGGCTTGAGTGGCACATGCACATGTGTCCATGTATGTGTGTAGGCATGTGCACACACGTGTGCACGTATGTGTGGGTGTGCACATGTGCTGTGGGGCTCATGAGCCCAGCCTGCAGCCTCCTGGCCCCTGCACGAGGGCAGGTGCAAGGAGAGGAGAGATAGGAAACTGGCCTTGTCCAGGGACTCTGTTTCCTCAGCATCTCTTTGCCACTCCCAGGCCAAGTCTGGCTGCCTTCAGCTCTCCTCACACCCAGTGGGGCCCCTCTGCCCTTCCTGGGCCCCAGACTCCAAGCTCCCTGGGCACTGTCTGCCTTCTCAGGTGCCCAGGCACAGCCATGCCCTGGGCTCAGCAGGGTATGTATGACTTGCCCTCAGACAGGCTCCCTTGGCAAGTCTCTCCCCACCCCCAAAAGGCCTGGCACTGCCATCCAAACAGCGCTCCAAAGCCTCTCCTAGGGCATCATCCCAGGTGCCCTGGCTGGGTTGGTCCAGCACCTGGGGCCCAGCTGACCCCCTTGTTCCTCCCACGCCACCTTGCCCACAGGCCTCTGACCTGGCTGGGTGGAAGTGTACTCACTGTAGCCCATGCCTTGAAGGAAGTATTTGAAGGCCTCGGTCAGCTTTCCGGGCTGTGGGACAGTAGGACAGGCACACTTTGATTGGCTGCCCGGGATTAGGGTGAGGGGAAGAGCTTCCCAGACCCCCAAATGACAGAGGCAGACAGCCGAGGGTCTCACCTGTGTGACCTGGGGAAGCCCTCCGGAATCTGCCATCTGTAAAGCCAAGAGCAGGGAGGGGGAGCTGAGCAGGGCCCCACCCCACACTTCCCTGCCCCGGTCCTGGCCCCTCTTCAGCCCAGGAGGATGGTCTCACCTTTAGGAAGGTGGTGGTGGTTGGGTCCAGCTTAGAGTTACATTCGACCTGGGGATGGGAACTGGTTTGAGCAACAGTCCCACCCGTCCCCACCTCCAATGCCAAGGGCAGTTCTGGGCACAGAACTAGTGAAGGGAGCAGATGCATGGGTGCAGGTGAGGACTAGCAGCCAGGACCTGGGTGAGGTGGCCCCTTACCTGGGCTCTTTCTCCCAAGCCTACCCAAGTCCTGGGGGTCAGTCAGCTGACAGACCCCACTCACAGCTGCTGGGGGAATGGGGGGCAATCAGTGGCAGGGCAGTACCCATGTGGCAGGGCAGGGTCACTGACAGGACTGGTCTGAAAAAGTCCCAGGGGCTCGGGGTCAGGCAGTGCCTGAGGCCCTACTTGGCCCAGCCCTACAGTGCTCTGCCCAAATCTCCTGGAAGGCCTATGTGCTTCCTGGGTGCCCCTGGGCGCCCCTGGGCCCCCCTGGGCCTCCAAGCTGCCAGATGGCTCTGTGCCAATGAGGTACAAGAACCTGCCCAGCCCAGCAGACTACCAGCTGCCAGGGTTCAGGCAGGAGGTGTGCACGGGGGCCCCAAGGCAGGCAGTGGCACGTGGTGAATGACTTACTTAGTTCCTGAGCCAATGAAGTTTTAGAGGAGAGAGAAGGGATAGATCAGGGCCTAAGGAGGTAGAGGCCGAGTTGAGGGGTTGGAGAGTTGGAGGACAGAGCAGTCACCTAGTGGCTCCCAGCTCCCTCCTGTGCCCAGCATGGAGGTGTGCCAGGTGGGGGTGCACGGTGTAACGGGGACCTGCCTCCCACTCCAGTCCCCCAACCCTCCACTCACCACCCCATCCTCAGCGGGCGCATTGTCCCCGACCACCAGCATCACAGGGCAGCTGCAGACAGAGGGAGAGGGGCTGTCTGGCCTGGGCACGGGGGAGCTCAGGCATGGGCAGTTCTGGAGGCCAGTGGGCACTCACCGCAGTGTCTTGGCATTGGGCACCGTCCCAGGCCGGTTAATGTCCAGGTCTCTGCGGCTGTGGGGCAGAGGCAAAGTGGGCACCCTGGGACTAGAAAAGGGGTCCCCAAACCCAGTGCTGCCAAGTAGAAAAACAGGATGCTACAAGGTCTCTCTTCTCTACTGTCCCAGGACCGTGCATATAGCAGAGGGCAGGGCCACTCCCAAGAGCACAACTGAGCCCTGCGGCAGGCCTCCTGCTCATCCACTGGCTGCCCTGCGGGTGGGTTGCCTGCCCTGTCTCCTCCGTGGGCATGGGCCTGGAATGTCCTCCCCAGGCCAGCACCACCCCACCCATACCTGTTGTACATGTTCCAGAAGAGCTGCAGGTTGGCCTGGTTCACCACGTTCCCAATCTGCTGGCGGTAGCTCTGTACCAGCTCTGTGCTGTTCACCAGCTCCTCCTGGGGCCGGCAGGGCAGGTGGGGGCATGGAGAAGAGCAGACACACACAGAGACACGGGCTTGGGAGGAGGCACCAGACGGGAGGAGGTGGAGGGCGATGCCTGGGGAAGGGACTGGGAAAAGGACTCCCACCCCATCTGTTAGGTGCTGCAGCATCACAGATGACAACAGAGTGTGGAATGAGATGGGTCAGGCGCAGACGACCAGGTCGGAATGGCGGGGTGGGAGCCCAGGCTGTCCAGGGGGTGGGCAGAATGCGGCCCTTCAGCGGCTGCCCAGGGCTCCATCTGGTTCCTAGCTGAGGGCCCCTGCTCCCACCTGAGCATGCTCCTGGGTTGGCTGAAGCCCCAGCCCCTCACCTGACTGAAGAGGTGGGACAGCACAGTGTCTGGTAAAGTGCTGGTCAGGCCAGAGAGCTGTGGGGGAGAAGCCGCTGTGACTGGGCGTGCACCCCCCAGCCTGGTTACACCCCAACCTGCGCCCTGGGCACACCCCACGTACCTTCGTGGCGGCCCAGTCAATCCAGCCTTTGCCGTTGGGATCGATGTTCAGCAGCACCAGCCCCTCCACCAGGTCTGGGAAGATGAGCTACAGGAAACAGGGTTAGGCAGGGCCGGAACGGGGTGGGCACACAGGGAGCCCCCGTCTGCCCAGCTGGTGAATGGGCTATCAAATCTGGGCCCTGTCTGTCTCACGGGTGTCCAGAAGAGGATGCGGAAAGCTTTGCAGAGGCTGCGGGATGCAATGGCCGCAGCTGGCTGCGGGAATTGGTCAGCTTGCTGTCTGTGACTACACCACTGCTTTCCCAGCACAGTTCATGCTTCTGAAAGTACTGCTCTTGCAAAGTGAGAACCAAACAGCTTCAGGGATACTTCTTTGCTTTTATAGAAAATGAAGCCCAGGGACCGATGTCATGGCACATCAGGTCAAGCCACCGCCTGCAGTAACTGTCTCCTATGGGTGCCAGCTTGTGTCCAGCTGTTCCATTTTGGACCCAGCTCCCTGCTAAGGGTCTGGGGAAAGCAGAAGAAGATGGCCCAAGTCCCTGGGCCTCTGCTATCTATGTGGGAGACACAATGAACCAGTAATTGGAAGATTCATCTCTCTCTCCTTTCCTCCCTTCCACTTTCAAAATAAAGCCTAAAAAAAAAAAAAAAAAGAGAGAAAGAAAATGAAGCCCTGATGATGTAAACTAAGTATGAAATTGACCTTCTCTAAGCCTGTTTCTTGTTGCCCATGGCAAAGCAAGTCTGTCGTCTCTCCAGGGCTTTGCCTAGCTTAGCGCACAGTGGCTGCACACATGGCCCTGCAGCCACATGGGGGGAGGGGCCTGGGGCATTGACTGGTCAGCAGTTAACATGCTTATGGGTTACTTGAGTTCTTGAGGGGTACCCCTTAGGCTGCCACTAAACAAGGAAGACTCAGTTTGTTGCCCAAACAAAATCTGGCCATGGAGAATGGCTACCAAGTTTCAGTTCAGTCTTAGGAGGAAATGTAAGGAAAAAGGAACATCTTTAAACCCAATACAAGCTAATTCCTTTGGAGGGGAAAAAACTGGGTTTTGTTAAGCGAAGAGGAAGTGGGGAGGGGAGAAGGGGAAGACCCTGTGGCTAGAGGCTCTGGGGCGCTGGTAGAGCTTGGGACACTCACTGCAAACTTGGCCAGCACATAGGCTCCAGCTCCTACTCCGATGCCGATCACGTACTTGAACCTGGCACAGAATAGGATGGTCACTCGAGGGCTGGGGGGTGCTCCATTCACTGGACCTCAGCCCTCGGTGGAGTGGGGTGTCCCTGCCATGGTGGCAGGTACACAAGGCCAGGGCTGGGCGGGCACTCACCCGAAGTGCTGTACAACACTGGGCAGCATGGCTGCCAGCTGCTCCATGGATGGAAACTGGTACCTGTGGATGGAACAGGAGGTCATGGCTCAGGTCCAGCCCGGAGCGCGGTGCTGGGGACAGGGGCTCGGGTGCCAAGGCACCTACCCTTGAGGAAATTGCGACGCCCCCACCTGCTGCCCAGGGGCGTCCACGTGGCACACCACGAAATGCTTGGTGATTTCCTGCATGTCCTCAAAGTTGAAGAAGGTGTTGAAGCAGAGCTTGTCTGCAAAGACACACCTCTCTCAGCTACTGCCTGGCTCAGGGAGGCGCGGACAGGGGGTGAGGGGTGTGGGCCAACTAAGGCACAGGTGATCAGCCTCAAAGTCCAAGGTGGGAAAATTGAGACCCAGGGTGCTAGGGTCACAAAGCCTCATGTCACGGAACCTGCAGGGTCCTGTGGGGAGGCAGGAAGGATGGGGGTGGGAGATGTTGGGTAGATTCTGGGCCAGGGGCTGAGCTGTGCTTACGGTTGAGGCCTACATCATGGTAGGTGAGGATGGCCGGGCGGTTCCCCTTGGGAGAGCCCCGGATCACTACGTGCAGGAGGCCGTAAGGTGTCTCGATGTCATGTTCCTGGAGGGTAGAGACATGCTGTTTGCAGGATGGACCGGGCAGGGCGCTCCTGTCCCAGGGCTGTCCACACAGGCACGGGACAAGCGCGTCCGCCTGTGCAGGACAGTCTTGACCCCTTGGCAGGCCAGCAGCAAGTCCTGCTGCCACAGTCGGAGCCCAGCCTCGGTGCCCAGCCCAGGTTCTTGCTTCTGCCCTCTTCGTGACCTAAGCCTCCCCACTGCTAACCCTGAAGCCTTCTGCCTACTACAGACTGCACCCCATGTCTTTGGGGTGCAGCTCAGGGTCACAGCCCCTCCTGGAGGACCTGACTCTGGCCCTGGGACCCTGCAGCTGACTCAGCACAGGGCCAGGGACTCAGGGAACTGAAGTGCTGGTGCTCACAGAGGGGCCCTGCAAAGGGGCACCATGTCCTGGAGAAGTGCCCTGCTGGTCAGCCCCCTGTAAGCGGGTCCCTGTTGGGTATACAACCAGGAAGCACCAGCAGGATCTGCAGCTGAACACTGCTTGTTCTGAAAATAAGAACACAGAGATGTCCAGGGAACCTGGTACCCAGGGGAAAGGGGCCAGTGGGGTGCAGGAGGCAGTTTCTTGGGGGTCCACCTGCTCTGCTGGGTGAGTGGCAAGATGAGAGCTGCCCCGTTGCTACAGGGTGTTTCATTCCTGGGACCCTGTAGCTGAGCCCAGGCCACTGCAGCCCCCTCCAGCCCAGCCCACCGAATCCAGCAAGGCTTCCTGCTCGCTGACATGTATGTCAGGTGCCTGGGTACATGTCAAGCCCCAAGTGATAGAAGAGGGTACTGGGCCTCCTGAGAGCGGGGGACTGACCTGCTCAAGGTCAAATCCAGAAGGGCAGGGGGTTAGCCCGGGGCCAGGACCTCATTTTGGCAGTGGCCGCTGTGTTCTCTGAGAAGAGAGATCTGCTAGGCACGCAGTCCCACCATAGCTGCCTGTCTCAGCCTACCCCCTCCCAGCCCACATCAGTCTCCTCCCCTCTCGCGCTGCTCAGGAGGGCAGGGCTGGGGGAGGGAGGGGCTCAGGCTGCAGAAGAGCCGCAGTGCGCTGCCTGTCTGCTGTTGCACGCTTGCTTGTGCTCCCAGCAGGGTCAGCGCTCGCCCTGGGAGGCCACAGTCAGGGCCCTGAGCAATGGTCTTCCAGACCCAGACCTCTACACCTGCAGGTGTGAGGGGAGCTGCCAGCCACAGCTGCTGAGAATTGAGGTCATCCCTGCCCTGGCAGGGCCGACTCCTCCCATCACGCAGTGGATGTGATCAGCTCCCTTGGACAGGAAGGGCTGGGTCTGAGCTGGCCATCCGGCACTGCTCCAGTTGCGTGGTACAGGCGGCCCATGACCTTGACCATCTCCTCCTACCAGCCACTTCCTGTGCATCCTTCCCTCCTGGCAGAACTCAGACCCAATGTGGAGGGGTGGAAGGTCAGTGTCCCCTGCCCAGGGATGCTGCACCAGGGGTGGGAGGGTGGGGGATGCTCCAAGGGCTGCAGCCCCTAGGGAAGTGTTCTCCCATTGGCTCCTGGTGACATCAGAGCCTGCTCCCCCTCCTGCGAGGTGGGTAGCAGAGGGAGGCACTGCAGCTACAAGGGAGGGGGCTCTGTTCCTCTTTGCCTGTGACCTTGATGGCTGTGCGGCCCATGGCAGCCCAGCTTTGTGCACTCATTGGAGTGGCAGGTGGTGTGAGACTATCACCCACATCAATAATTCTGGAGACAGGGTCTGCATGGGCAGGCGGGTGCTAACGTCACCCTGTTTCATATAGCAGAGGGCAGGAGTGCAGGGGCAGGGAGAGGTCTGCCTTTGCCCGGCCCTCCTCGCAGAAGAACAGTGGAGGGCCCTGGCACCTGCTGCCCCTTGGGACAAGAGGCGGCGGCCACGATGGGTGGAGAGGATGCAGGGCTCCACCACTGGCTTCCCCTCCTACAAATCCGGCACAGCCACCTCCCCTCCTCTCACCCTCCGTTCCTCCTCTCCTAGGCCCTCTGCCTGGGGAGGCAGGAACACAGAGGACGAGTCACTTGTCCTTCCAGGGCAACTCATGCAGACAGGACGCAGACCCTGGACCCGTGTTGGCCGGGAGCACAGCCCCTCTGCCCCCCTAGGTCTACCACCCAGCACTGAGGCACAAAGACAGCAGGCACACACGATGGGTACAACCACACACCGACACATAGGTCCCTGCCAGCAGTGAGGTGGGTCAGCCAGACAAGTCCCTGCCCTTGGTTTCCAGGACTTCTCCCCTCCCCCGCCTCCCGGCTGTCATGCCATACTGAGCAGTCAGCCCCAGCCTCCCTCCTGTGGAGATTGGAGCCCTCAGGCCTTGCCTCAGTGACTGCTGTCCTCCCTCCCAGGTGAGGCGACTGACGGCTGAACTGTCATTAGAGGAGGCCAGCCAAAGGAGTGCCGTGGCCTGGATGCCCAGCCCGCTGCCCCAGGGGCCCCTCACTCACCCCATCCCAGCACTCCGGCATCGTGCCGAGGGAGGGAGACGCCTAGATCAGGAAGGACACCCAAAGGCCTGAGTCACTCGGGTCCGGCAGCAGGGGGCAGGTCCAGAGGCAAAACGGGTGCCTGCCTTGCCTGTCTCGCACTAGGATGGGGCGCCCTCCCAGGCCATTTATACGCTCAAGCTGCCTGGCCAGGGCCGGCTCCTCCTCCCTGCAGGGATTCTGAGCAGTCACTTGCTCACTCGGAGTCCCCCTGCTCGGATTGGCTGCTGGGGGACTAGGCTGCCTCCCATTGGCTTCCCTCGTCCTCGCTCACACCAGCCTCGCTCTGGCTCCTCCTGCCCCTAGCGACAGCAGCCCATCATACAGAATGGTCCCCAGGCCTGCAGCTCTGCCAGCCCCAACAGCAGACACACTCCAGCCCGGAGCATGGGAATACCGGCACCTGCGGTGGGTAGGGCACAGCCCCTGGCCCACGCCCTGGGGACCAGGCTCCCACCCCCAGCCTCTGAGAAGGCCCTGAAGCTTGATAAGACCAGGGAGTCTACACTGCTCTCGGGCATGGTGAGACACACCACAGCTCTTCTCCCCACATGCAGCGTGCTAAAAGGGGCTAGAGGTCATCAAGAGGGGAGGAGGGAGAGGGGACAGCCTGGCCAGGTTCACAAGCCCCCTCAGCGGATCCTTTCCAGAACCCACCAGTCTCAGGGCAGCAGGACACACAAGCCACCCTAAGACTCTAGGCCATCCTCCTGGGTGGTGGGCCAGTTCTAGGCGTGTGGCTAGGGCAAACTGAGGCGAGGGGGGGGGCTGGGAGAAAACAGGTCAGGAAGGGGAGCAGAAGGGAGAGCCCCGGGACACAGCACAGGTACAGGGGCAGGGGGAGGGTGCTGTTGTCTGTGCCCCTGACGGCTAGCCTTGGCCTGTGCCGATGGCCCTGCATGGCAGCCTGTGGGCAAAGCTTAGATACCAGATGACCTTCTCCACACCCGCCGTGTCCTCTTTTCCAGGCCATGGCCTCTGCCTGGGGCCACCACTGACCTTCCCTACTTCCTCTCTGGCCTCCAGCTCCGGTGCCCCACAGCGCAGGGCAGCTTGGCATTGTGGGGCGTCTCCTGGCCCCTTTATCCTAACCCCGCATCCTGTTCCTGCAGATGTTGCGGCACACAAAGGGGCTCAAGCGACGGAGACAGCCTGCAGAGGCGCAGCATTGGCCTCCCTGGGGCCCGCACAAGTTCTCCTGGGCGTTTCTGAGTGTGGAAGTCAGAGGGGGAGGCAGCCCTTCCAACCACCCTGGGTGCCCTCATGAGCCTCTGGCCTCTCCCCACTCTGTGCCCCGGGGAGGTGCTGACCTGCCCCATCTCTGCTTTCCTCATGCTGCCTGCAAATCCACAGGCCTGGGCGTAGATCTCACCCTGCCTCCCGTCAGCCTCCACCACTGAGCCAAAGCAAGCATGCTGTTGTCACCGAGCTGCCTAGCGCGAATGGAGGACCAAGTGCGTAGATTGTCATGGGCCTGACCTCATGGCCATGCAGCCGAGCAGGTAAACACTGGGCCAGCCTGCTGGCCCCTCCCTCGGGTCTCCCACAGTTGTTGCAGGTAGACAAGGTAGGCTCACGTTTTGTTAACCAAACCCTGCAGCTGGTGCTGCCCCACTGCTTCTGTGCTGGGTGACCCTGAGTAACTCAGCTGCCCTCTCGGAACCTCCAGTGGTGCAACCGTGAATGCTGGTGGCATTCTCTTGCAGGGACGAGTGCAAATCTTCAGGAGAACGGGTGGGGAAACAGGTCCGGAGAGCTCTGGGAATTTCCCCCACTGTGCTGATGAGCAGCCAGGGTTACTGGCTCTTGGGGGAGGGGAAGCCCAAGGTCACATTCTTAGCAGACACAATGGAACATCTCCTATGTGCCAGGCTCAAGCAGTGGGCACTTGTTTCCTCATTTTATTCCCTTAACATCCACAGAGAAGGTGACTAACATGCTGGGCATCACACAGCAGTGACCATAGAGCAGGGAGCTACACCCACCCTGCCTGGCTGACTCTGGCTCCAGGATTTCGTGGCCACTTACCAAGTCAGCTGGGTGCCCCAAACCTGGGCCCGTGGGAGCCCTCATCCACACACACTCAAGGATGGCAGAGCTGCCGGTAGAGCCTAGCACAGCCGTTCGGGTTGGTGGCAGGGACACAACCTGATCAGGTTCTCTGGCTCACACAGGTCCCTCTGCCCTGCTGTCTTGCCCAGCAATGCTGCCTGGCACCACACATCAGATGACAAGAATCCCTGCCTTGCCCCAGATAACCGCCATGCTCCTGGCTGCCTTTCTACAAAATCTAAAAGCCCTGTCCACGAGTGTCTAGTTGGGATGGACAGGAAGACAGGCTTTAACATGTGTTGCCCTTGGTCACATGTAGCAGCTTGGGAGCCGGGCCCCAGTGAGAGGCCTTGCAAAAGCAGCCGGGCACCGGAGGGGCGGTGGGGCCTCAGCCTCTTACCTTGTGGGAACAGAGGATCTGGGCAGGGGCTTCCTGCTACCCCACCTTCATCTGGAGCAAAAAGAACCAAGAGAACTCTGTGCTGCACCTGCTCTGACCTCTGACTGTCCCCTCTCATGCACCTAGGTCATCTCTGGCCACATGTCTCCCATTCTCCTCCTGGCACCTATTCACTGCCACAGCCTTCCCTGCCCTACTCCAGAGCCCTTTGGGTTCAGAGACTGCCTTCCCCAGCAAGCTGGGCATGGCACATGGCTGCCCAGAACTGGCCCAGGGCGTCCTTGAGGCTGCGTGTGACCAAGGGACCAGCACACAGGCCCCAGGTCTTCACTGCAGAGCTGTGGACCTTGGGGGGAGGAGCCACCTCACTCCCTTGTCCAGACCTCCTGGTTGTGCTGTGGTGGGACTTGGGACTGGCCCAGCTGGGGGGAAGACAGTCCAGGGCAGCAGCCAGATCTGCAGATCCAATGGGGCTCACGTCGGGCCTGCTCTTAGCCATTTGCTGAGACTGGGGAGTGGATGGTCACTAAGGGAATCCAGGGGAGAAGCGTCTAGCCAAGCAATCAGGACCTTCAGGTGCACAGGGCCAAACACCAGGAGCAAGTTCAGTTTGCACAGAGAAAATGTGGCCTCACGCTAAAGAGGCCATGGTTGTCCAGGCAACTGCTACCATGGAAACGAGCTATTTTGGGGCAGCGACTTGGCTTTCATTGGAGGAAAAACCTGATTCAGATGACAACATCCCTCACTCCAGCTCCGTTCTCACTACCCCAGGCCTCCCCATCCCCTCCCCACCTCCTGTCCTGGAGGTCAGACCCCTCACTTCCTTTCCATTGGGCCAGTGGCAGCCATACCCACAGTGAGCTGCAGGGGGCAGTCCTGGTGGGTGGGCGCTACCAGCCCTGGGCACACTGAGGGCTGTGGCTCACTCTGGGACATGGCCAGGCAGGGAAAGGACATTGTCAGTTCACATCTCAAAAGGCCTTGCCTTGACCTACCTTCCAGTCCGTGTCCACCGCCAGGAGGAAGCTGTCGGAATTCTCCTACAAGGAGGCAAACGGGGTGAAGGTTAGGCCCTGGCTGGCCTGAGGGACTGCAGGGTCTCCATCTCGTACTCTGCTTCCAACTGTCCAGATGCTAACCAAAGTGGCCGAGAGAAAGCAGACAGTCAGACCCGGGGTTTAGATGCCTACCTCCAGCCCAACTCCAGCTTCCTGCCACTGCAGACCCTGGGAGGCAGTGCGCATGGGGATCCTATGCCCAAGCAGGAGCCCTGAATTATACCTCTGGCTCTCAGCTTTAGTCCAGCACAGTCCCAGCTACTGCAGGTGCTGGAGTGGACCCGTGGAAGTCCTCTAGCAACAAGGTTCCCTAAGGAAGCCTCTGATCTATTCATCCCGGGGTTCAGCATCTCTTGCTTTGACTCCCACCCCACCCCAGCTGCGCCCCTGCTCTGGGGACAGCTATAGCCATGGGAAGACACAAAAGCATGAAGATGGACAGTCGAGGGGGCTGGGGCTAGCATGAATATCAGGCCCATTTCAGGAATGGGGAAGCAGAGGCCTTTTCAGTAAGGAGTCACAGGGGGGCCTTTCTTACCTGCACGGGCCTCTCCCCACCCAGGCCCGTGGCACCTGCCACTGCCCCACACCTGCCTGCTCTGTGTTCTCAGCTCCTGTCTTATGGCAATCGATGTAGCCATGATGGGGGCCAGGCCTCCTGTTGGACTCCAGGTACTGTGAGGGTGCGCATGCCTGGCTGGGCAGTCAAGCACTTATCCTGGTGTCCAATCCAGACTGGACCCCCGACTTCACAGAGGGGAAGGCAGCTGGAATGGCACCCCCAGTGTGTGAGCGGCACCCCACCTGGCTGACTTGCCAGCAGTGCTGGCACAGGCTCAGGCCACTGGGGAGAGACCCATGTCAGGTGACCAGACCACACACAGTTCCTGGGAGGGCAGGGAGCCTCCTGGGATTAAGTGAGAAGCCCAGTGTTAGTGACCATTTGTCCCTGTCCCCTGACCTGGGCTGTGCAGGCTACAGTCTCCTACTGAACACACCATGGGTTAAACGGTGTGGTTAGAAAGAAGGTGTGACTGAGGAGCATGCAGTGAAGAGCAACTTATGTACCTAGGAGTTGGGGGAGAGGATCCAGCCAGCGACACCCCTGTGTTTCCCCAAAACAAGGGTGGGTGGGGAGCTCAGCTATACACTCTCTGGCTTGGAGGCCCCAGGGGACTGTCCCACTCCCAGAAGATGGCCCCTGCCATCTCTCTCCCAGGACTCCCCTGCTGGGGTATCCCACAACCACTCATCGACAGAGGGGACAAGGACCCGAGGGAAGCAGTAGGTCCAGGCTTCCAGAATGCCCTGGCTCATGAGCTGCAGCAACAGCGGCTGTAGAAGCACACTGGGGCAGTTTGTTCTTTCCTTCTTTCCTCCCTTTTTTTTCTTACAGATTTATTTTTATCAGAAAAGCAGATTTGTAAAGAGAGAGGGAAGGACTTCCAGCTGCTGGTTCACTCCCCAAGTGGCCACAATGACCGGAGCTGAGCCAATCCAAAACCAGGAGCCAGAAGCTTCTTCCACCAGTCTCCTATGCAGGTGTAAGGTCCCAAGACTTTGGGTCGTCCTCGACTGCTTTCCCAGGCCACAGGCAGTGAGCTGGATGGGAAGTAGAGCAGTTGCGACTAGAGTGGCACCAAGAGATGCTGGGACCAGAGCATCAGCCCTGTGGGGACAGTTTTTAGCTTAGAGGACAACTGTCTAGAGGAGGGAAGGGGGAGTCTTGTTCAAACAGACCTGACAGAGACACTGAGGCAGATCAGTGTGTGTGTGTACGGATGATCTCGGAGATGGCAGCAGGGAAGGGCATGGTCGCTCAGTTCAGAAGCTACAGGCATAACTCAGGCCAATTCAGAAGTCTGGGTCAAAGGCAGGGAGTGGCACTTGGAGGACAAGGTGGGTGGGGAGCGAGGGCCCAGCCATAGGATAGAAAGCCCAGCTTCAGCGTGGCGAGGCCATGTTGGGGGTATGGCATGCGCAAGAGGAGTTGTAACATCCCCGCCAGGGGTTCAGCTCATGGGGGTGGAGGGGCAGGCGGCTGACCTGAAGCACAGTTGACCCTCAGTGTCCCCGGGACTAGTGCCAGGCTGCCCACAGGTGCTCCAGTCCCAGGTGGGGCTGGCACTGCAGTGTAGCAGGCCACTGTTGGTGATGCCTGCTTCCTATGTGACTGCGATGCCCTGGCTGATCCACCTCTGATCCAGCTGCCTGCTTACAGCCTGGGAAAGTAGCAAAGGACGGCCCAAGTGCTTGGGCCCCTGCCGCCCACGTGGGAGACCTGGAAGAAGTTTCTGGCTCCTGGCTTTCACCTGGTTCAGCCCTGGCCATTGTGACTATCTGGGGAGTAGACCAGCAGGTGGAAAACCTCTAAATAAATAATCTTTCTGGAAAATGGTGTGGTGTTCAGTCACTTGGGCAAGTCCACTGTGCACTTTGCAGCATCTCCACATTGCTGCTAATACCGCATAAATGCTGCACACACAGCTGTCATCTCACAGGACGTGGGGAATAATGACTATCCCACCTCCGCTCCCAGGCTGTGAAGCCTCAGCCTGTAGCTGGCTGCACCCCCAGACGCAGAACCCATGGAGAAACAGCCTGCAGAAGCTCCCTGGACAGGAGGGGGCAGGCAGAGGGCAGCAGGGAGCAGAGGATTGACACCAGGAAGCACACACTAGCAGCCCTGTATGAGGTGTGACGCTCCCAGCTCCCGGATGGGAACCGGGCTCTGACCGCACATTCATTGGAAACACATGAGACCAGAGCCCAGCACCAATTGGGGAGGAGGCGGGACCAGCCACCCTGAGAGGGCAGGCGTTGTCACTGAGCTTCCCCAAGGAATGACCTGACAGGGCGAGGAGCAGGGGACAGTGCATACAGGGGGGGTCAGGCCAAGAAGTTATGGCTGGGGGACTCCTCTGGGCTGAACATCCTGGCGCTCGCATGCTACAGCACTTGAGACAGGGCACAGGGTGCCCGAGGGCCACCATCTGCCTCCCCAGAGCTCAACAGAGGCTCTGTGTGGATGCCATGGCTGACAACAGGCTGGTGGGGTCAAAGACCCAGAGTTCTGCTCCCAGAGCCTGCAGGGCAGGGGCCCACATCAGTAGGGGCAAAGACAGAGGACAGTGGGGGATCAAGTGCAGCCCCAGAGGTCAGAGAAGGTTCTCTGGTAAGGGAACCAGCCCCCAGCATTTCTGGGAGCAAATCCCAGGCAGAGGGAATTGATGGAAGGAGGGAGATAGGGAGGAGTGTGGGAGACAAGCTTAGGTCTGGGATGGAGGTTTGCGTCCTGGCGCTTCTTTCCCGTTGCAGGTAGGTGCGGCTTTCCGCTTGGCCACCAGGTGGCGCGCGCGCCGCCAGACCCGCGACAGGGCGACTCACCAGCTCGGCGGCGTCCTGGCTCCGCAGCAGTGGCTTCTCCTCCGGGAAGCGCAGCTCTTGCAGCCCGGCCATGGTCACGTCGTGCAGCAGGAGCCCTGGGTTTGAGGGGCGAGGGAGAGTGAGTTCGTGGCTTGCTGTGCATGTGCTGGGTGGATGCCTGAGGCAGGGGGCACACGGAGCCAGTCATCTCCACCGCCCCAAGCTCAGGCCCATACTGTAACCCCTACCAACAGTTACAGGTGACATTCTGTCCCTCCTGCGAACGGCAGGGCCTAGTGTGGGAAGGAAAGACTGAAGGCCTTGGTGGAGTCCCCTGGGGCTGGGAAGAGGGACAAGAAAGGCAGGCTGGGGGCTCTCACAGCCCTGAAAGGTTTGTCAGGGTTGGGGGGCTCAGACGCAGGGGACAGGCTAGGGGTGGGAGGGCACTACACGATGAGTGCACACCTGATGGGCAGTCCAGTTCCTGGATGGTGATGGTCTCTGCCTTTACTACTGGGTGTTCTATGGAGGCCTCTGGCATGTGTGTGTGTGTGTGTGTGTGTGTGTGTTGGGGGGGTCCAGCCGTGGGAGTGGGCGGGCAGGCAGAGGCCCAGGGCACAGCCACCATCTCTTGGTATTATTTCTGGACTACACAGATCCAAGAGCGGTGACAGAAAAGACCAGCCAAGGACGGGATCTGGACCCTCACAGAATCCCCAGTGCCCAAAAGCACCTGGACAGACAAGTCCAGGAAGTTCACGTGCAAACAAGATGCCCTTTTATTTTTTGCCACCAGAACGGAGTTTGCAGCACACGCAAAGACGCACAGGCACTTTCATCTATCATGGGAGGACGGCGGGTCACCTGAGAGATCTTTCTGGAATGCAGTTTTGCACAACGAGTTACAATTATTTAAATTTGCTCAGATTCAGCAATCCCTCCCTGGAAGACAAAGCTGGGGAGGAAAAGCAGTGATTCTTGTTTAAGAAAATTCCCTGTGACTTTTTGGACTTTTGTTCTAGATCAAGGAAATCATGCTTCCCATGATCACAAACTCACCACAGGGAAAAACGGGAAGGAGGTAAATGCTGATGGACAGGGCAAGAGATACCTAAGGGCTCAAGAACTTGTGAGAAATGGAAAATGCTTTTGTCACAATCAGTAGGAAAAGCGGCAGAGGGATCGTTAGCACCCTCTGCAGTTGGAGACACCAACAAGCCCACCCCAGCCGAGACCACGGGCCGCACCCTCCTCAGCACCCAGCCCCTCTGCTGGCTCTCTCGCTCCCTCACTCTTCCAGGCGGCTGCTAAGGACACAGCAGAAGTGCCTGGGGGGTCCCTGCTAGAGTCCAGCTGGAGGCTCTGAGGTGCTGGGGCAAGGCTGTGCACAGTCTGCTGGCCACGCCCCCATCCTCCAGCCCACCCCAGGCCCCTGCCCCTGCATGGGCACCCCCCCCCACCACCACCTGGCATGAGCGCCCCCGGTGGAGCTCCCTGTTCCCAGCGGTTTCCGGGGAAACCAGCTACCACCAGCAGATGGGCTATATTTTTAGAAAGGCGTTCCCTCCCCTCCCCCTTCCTCTCCCAGCCTTCCTGATGTGTGCAGACATCCCTGTGTGCATCATGTGGGAGTGGCAGGTGGGGGCTGGGAGAGGGTCCCCTTAGAAAGCTCTAGCCACTGGCCTCCCTGGATGCCTTACTCAACCAAACACCAAACACACAGCAGCTCAGGAGACCCTGCCCTCCTCCCCTGTCTGTTACAAAACCACCCTGGAGACCATCTCCCCAAGGAGTGTGCTATTAACAGGGCTGTGAGTGCGCAGAGCGGGGACAGATGGTCTGTGATAGAGGGGGTGGCAAGAGACCTAATCCACAAAACTGGGGATGCCTCAGCCCACAGAAGATAGGGACACGACCGCAGCCTGGGCCTGGCGAGGTGGTGCATGGCTCCAAGACACAGGTCAGG
The DNA here is from genome assembly GCF_030435755.1 of Ochotona princeps. Taxonomy (NCBI): domain Eukaryota; kingdom Metazoa; phylum Chordata; class Mammalia; order Lagomorpha; family Ochotonidae; genus Ochotona; species Ochotona princeps. The sequence continues at coordinate 21,138,851 of NC_080847.1, forward strand.
GTGGACGTTCTCCAGGAGAGGTACGGCGAAGTTCACGTCCAACGTTAAGGTGAAAAAAACCAAAACGCTGGGGTAGGCTGATGTTGGGTGCAGCAGGTTAATAGCATCCCATATGAGCACTGGTTTGAACCCTAACTGTTCTGCCTCTGATCCAGCTCCCCACTAAAGCATGTGGAAGGCCACAGAAGATGACCCCCGTCCTTGGGCCCTTCTCACCCTTGGGGGAGACCTGCAAGGAGCTCAGGGCTTCAGCCTGGCCTAGCCCTGGCTTTTGTAGCCATTGGGAGAGAGAACAAGGGGTTAGATCTGTCTCTCCCTCTCTTGCTCTTTCCAATAAAGTATCACTTTTTTTTTTTTAATAACAAAACAAAACCCCCAGCAGCTGGATGCTACATAATAGGAGTGGAGATACCTGTCGGCCTGGGGCAACAAAGGCGGGTTAAGGTCCACCAGGAGTGAAGTGCCTGGGGGTGGGGGGTGAACGGAGAGGGAAGGGAGGGCCCCCGACAGGAAATGCCAAGGCTTGGGTCACTGCGGCCCCCTCCTCCTTCCCTACACAGAACAGAGGGCCTAGCACCCCACGGGTCGGGGAGGGCCCAACCCTTTCTGGTCACCAGGCCTACAGCACAATGGCTAATGTTTCTATCTCACTCACCTGCTGCTCCACTGTATGCTGGTGAAGCACTCCTTGCGGATAGCCTGAGGGCACAGTGGCAGCACCAGCCCCCACCCCTAACCCCATGCCCGCCTCAGCACATCAGGGGAAGAGCCCGGCAAATGCCTACATCATGGGAGATTCCTGGGGCATCTGTGGGGGACAAAGTGGGCTTAGCATGGGAGTTCAGGGACTGCCTCGCCCTCCTCCATCGACTCAAGGCCTCTCTAGAGGAGAAGCCCCCCCCCCCCGCCCCAGGTGTTGAGCAAGGTTAGTGGAACTGCCCTGCCACCGCACCCCCCTGCTCGATTCTACATCACCCAACACCTGTGTCGGATGCCTGGCCCTGCCTCCTAGCTCAGTTTGCGGCCATCATGCAAAGGCAGTGATGATAGCTCAAGGGCTCTGGTCCCTGCCAGCCACGTGGGAGACCTGGATTTGGTCCTCGTAAGCTCCCTGTTTGGGTCCCTGTTTGGCCCCAGTCATGGGAGCTTGGTCTCAAATCTTTCTTGGACTCTGAAATACATAATTAAGAAAATGTTTAAAATACATTTTTAAAGAGATGAGGGTGTGTATGCAGTACAGTGGGCTAAGCTGCTGCCTGGGGTGCCCCTATCCCTTATCTGAGCTCAGTTTGCAGCTCTTGCTGTTCCATGGCCCTGCCGGCTGCCTCCTGATGTCTCCTGGGAGGCAGTGGATGGTATCAGGCACATGGGCTCCTGCTACCTAAGCAAGGTGGATGTGTTCTGGGCTCCTGGCCTGTCTGTCACAGAGAGTGAATCAACTGATGGAAATGCTGGCCTGCTCTCCATCTGCCTTTCACGTAGATGAAAATAAAGACTTGTTTCAGAGAGGCCGTCCTAGAAGTGCTCCCCCTTCTGTGTCCAGGAGAGGGAGGGCTTACTTGCTGGTGGATGTATGGGGCTGATGGGCCATGCAAAGCTACAAGAGAAGCCTGCCGCCCCTGGAAGGCTGACAATAACGCGGGCACTGGCAGGGGCTTGGCATGGTGGTGATGCTCACGGTTCTGTCTGGGGAACCATGCCCAGTCTATTACTGAGTCCCGGCTGGGCGGCTGAGCCCTGAGTCCAGGGCCAGATAAATCATTGATTCTTACTGTGGTCACCCGACAGTCCATGATCAGTGCTGAAATGAGTCACAGCAGAAAGCAAAGAGCTGTAGCAGAAAGCAACAAGCCGTCAACAGAGCAGCAGCGTGGCAGCAGGGATGGTGGGTGACGATCGGGTTTTAGCTGTCTCACAGCCCGGAGGTGAGACGAGGGGTACACTGCAGGTCCTGTCTGAGGAAAATCACACCTCACCCTAGAAAGCCTCTGTGGCTGTCCCACGGAAAACAAAAGCATGGCAGGCAAGATAGAGGCTGAAGCTGGTGCATGTAGGACAAGATGCAGGGGAGGCTGGGGAAGCCAACACTCGCAGGGCGGCTGCCAGGGACACTCCTTGCCCTGTCCAGCCCAGCCCCCATGTCCCCTATTTACAGCCCCTTGGCTTCTCCCCAGATATCACCACTCTGCACAAGCAAGTGAACACACGCAGACACAGTGCACACTAGCAAGGCACACAACCTGCGAATCTGTCCACTGGCGTATTTATGACAAACCCAGAATTTACACCTCAATCTCAATTCAATCACACAGAAGTTTCTCTAGCTTCCCTCTTGTCTTTATAACGTTTACCTCCCGATGGTAAGAACCTGACTCTCACTGTGCAGTCTACCACTCCTGGGACACATGTAAAGCAGTTTCAGAATCACCACTCATATGATGCCTTCTGATCACTCAGGACTTCCTTTCTGTTCTCAGGAAGCCTTCTTGGAGAGGTACATCCGGACTCTGAGATCACCCACCAACTCTGCAAGTCCTTTTTGTTGTGCTATTTTTATTTCATCAACACAAATGTGACCTGGCCATCCAGCTAGCCAGCCCAGAAGGAGAATGAAGGAGACAGGGTCCAGAGTACTTGCAGTGAGAGCTCAGGGGGACCGGATCATGCAAGCTAACTGGGTATCAGGGAGCTGCTGCCAGAGCTCAGGCAGGCAGGCAGGCATGAACGGACGGATCTGCCGTTTAAGGTGACACGTGAGTCGGTGTGTTGACAGGACTCCTCTTGCTGCTGGTGACCCTCCTAGGCCCCAACCCTCCGTGGCTTCACCCACGTCCTCTCTCACTCTGCAATGACCACCTGCGTGGCAGCCAGGCATTTAGTCTTGGCGGTGCATGTGCATTGCTGGGAGCTGTGACTCCATAAATACGAACAGGTAAAAAAAATTAAAAACCATTTTTTGATCATGTTGCCCTGCCAGAGAAACAGATGGAAGCCCATGGCATTAGGGTGGTGTTCTTGAAAAAAGGGTAAGACATTCTTTGATCTCAATAGTGCCTGCCGGCTGGAAAACAAACATGATGGCAAGAGCTTGAATAGTTTTGTGGACCTTGAGGCAGGTCACTGCAGGTGGCAGAGCTGCAATACAGAAGGAATCTAGGGGCCCAGGATCAATTCCCAGTCTCCAGGCCAAGTTCAGGAAAGAGGGAAATGCATCTTCTACCTTGAATAATTGATGACTACCACCGTCAGGGGTCTTCTGTCATCTGTAGTTGAAGCTAACTGAAAATTGGCACACTTTTCTTAGAAATCCAACCAACATGTCCAAGGCAAGGAACAAGGCAAAAAAACAAAACAAAACAAAATGGGGGGGGGGGTGGCTTTTCCTCATAGAAAACAGGGATGCCAGTGCAAACCCAGACTGGCAGCCTACCTCCAGTGGGCAGCACAATATACCCCCGGTGCAATTCTTTTGGGTGGCTTCACCACGACAGTGATCCCCAGGGACCCCACGCACCCACACTCATGACACCCAGACCAACTCCACAAGCCATCATCTACATCACAAAGCTAAAAAGCTGGGCGTGGCACTTTCCATTACAGATCCTCAAATTTCTTTAGTACAGGTGTCCCGAGTCTCTGCCCCATATGTCACGTTTCCCAGAAACACTGCCCTTGGCCTGCATCTGGGTGGAAGACTTAGCCAGCAGAGCCGGGGCCAGGCACCTCCCCCGCCCAGGGCAGGAGGAACAGCTTTCTCAGAGGCCCTGTTCCTGCCTTGGCCACCCCAACCCCACAACACCTCATTCTCAGCGCTCTGGGCAACGTGCACCTGGCACGGAGTTTGCCAATCTGCAATGAAGTCTGCCTGCCTCGCACCCGCCCACCGCCACCCAGGTCCTCCTCCTCCGAAGAGCATCTTTGTCAGTTTCCCTTCATCAGACCTCCTTCCAGCATTCCCAGTCCCTGTGGTTCCAGCATTGATGTGCACGCCCTAGACTACATCATTCATTTGTTCATTCCTCATCAGATGTTGACTGTGCACCTGCTACAGGCGGAATGGCCCCAATCCCCAAATTCAAAATGCCATAAACTTGAGTGTCCTCTCAGATCTAGTGTGCCCACAGGGCTCAAGATTTCTGATTCTGGGCTGTAGCTGCCCCCCAGGTAAAGACTCTGCTCCTGTTGAAAGATGAGAAAAGCTCTGAAATATGACATACTGTCAGGCAGGGGACACCTGGATGCTGGGGCAGAGACTGGAGAGAGAAAATATCAACGCATACACACACATGCCAGTCTTCTGGGCATGCGGCAAACAGCCAACAATTCCAAGATAGATACGCGGTGACTGGGACACCCCCAGTGCCACCACATCCCACCAGGCAGGGGCTGCGGCTGAAGCTGGTGGTGGGTCTTAGGGATGCCAGGGAATGAGAGACTGGGAGGTAGGCACCTCCTATGAACAGAAGAAGGCCAGGGTGGCCAGAGCAGAACACAGGAGGAGACAGACCAGCATGTGGGGAGCCAGCAGCCTTGAGGAGGAGAGGAAAGGTGTGCTTGTGCAAGGTGCCTTGCTGGGCTCTCGGCAGAGCCATGACATGTGTAGGATTTGTCGGGAAGGCTTCTGGAGTGAGCGGACATGGGGTGAATGAGGGGACGGGCAGCTGTCACTGCCAACACTCTGCAGTCAGGATGGCAGCTGATGCCAGAGGCAGGGGTGATGGGGGAGGGAGGAGTCCTCAGAGCTAAGGGCACCAGGATGCATCAGGTGTGTGGGAAGGGAGACACAGCCAAGTGTGTCTAAGTCAGTGATGAAATAGGGAAGGCTGGGTGGGGGAAGACATGGGGAGAGAGATGAGGGGTTCTAGTCTAGCTTTCTCAAAAAAGATGTACCTATTTATCTGAAAAGTAGAGTTACAGAGAAAGGACAGACAGACAGAGAGATCTTTCATCTGCTGGTTCGCTCCCTAAATGGCTGCAACAGCCAGGGCTGGGCCAGGCCAAAGCCATAATCCCAGACTCAATTTAGGCTTCCTGCATGGGCATTAGGTACCAAGTCCTGAGTCATCACCTGCCACCCCGGGTACACACCAGCAGGAAGCTGGAGGAGGAGCTGGGACTTCAACCCAGCACTCCTGTAGGCATATGGGCATTCCAGAGAGCAGCGCCACATACCCACCCTGGGAGGGTTGGCTCAAAAACTCAGCCAGCAGCAGGTGGCTACAAGAGCAAGTTGGGGCTTCAAGCAAATCACTATAGAGTCCAGGAGATTAAGGTCAGCCAGGGCAGTGAGGTCCTAGGACTGAGCCCCAGAGAAGCAGAGAAGTAAACCAGTGAAGGAGGAGATGGCCAGAAGTGGGGGAGAGGAAGATTCAGGCTCAGAGATAGTCCAGGGGGTGGCCTAGTCCCCTGCCAGCACCAGGTTTCTGTGGGAATCCGAGGGGAAGGGCAGAGCTCTTTGTGCGGTTATCAGAAGGGTGGGCTGGCAACCAGAAGCCATCTTGCTTGTGTGAGGAAGGGCCTGACTTAGAACTCAGAGTCTTAGGGACTGATCCAACCCGGAGGCCTTGTCCAGCTCTGTGCCCACCTGGCTAGCCATACACACCCTGCATCCCCGTGTCCTGGGAGCCTGTGCTGGGTCCCTGTCCTCCCAGTGGAGAGACCTTGCTGACAGCCTCTTAACTTTCATGCACAACTCAGAGGGACTGGACAAAGACTCCTGGCCCCCAACCCAGATGCAACCATGTGGACTGCACACAGGACACGGGGCCCCATGAGGCAGCAGAAGAGAAGGACTACCTGCAGCCTTTCCCACCACCGGGCCCACTGGGAGGCAGGTCAGCCTCAGCCTGGAGGGGGAACTTCCTCGGAGTCTTCCTCCTGCACTCTGGGGTACTCCTCCCTCATCCTGATCTGCACAGGTTGAACAGAGAGGGAGGCCCTGGGAGCAGTCGGTTTGGCACTCTCCCTTTATAGTAAGGGGCAGCCTGGGCAAGCACAGCCCTGACCGCTACTTGTCCTGTCCTGGGTCCTTATAGGACTCCCTACATTGTACACTGACTGTGGATAGGTGCTAAAAACTACATCTACAAGTCCGGCACCAACACTGTTGGGAAACAGCCTGGGGTGCCCAGAGGACGATGACAGGCACTGCACATTTTGGAGCTGGTCATGGGACTTGTCTGACCTACACATCCACTCTGGAGGGGAAGATACTGCAGACACACAGCCCTGTCCCCTCACCCCATAGAGGCTGGGGTCCCGGTGCATCCATGGACACATTGCACCTGTCCTACCCTCTGTCCAACACAGAAGTGAAGCTACACCCAGGCTTCCAGGAGCATTTGCTAGGGGGACCAGAGAGGCACGTTGTCTCATCCGAGGCTTAGAAGAGCAAGCCCTGCAGGATGGGGACAGCAGGAGGGACAGGAGCAGCTGCACGGTGTGGACCTGTGGGTTCTAACACGGCTGACGGAGGTCCTCCTCACCTGACTCAGGCTCACAGGAGGCTGTGTGTGTGCCAGCTGAGTTATACATATTCCCCGTTGACCCCAGGGGGACAGGGTGGCAGCGGAGCCAAGTTCAGCCCAGGGCCACACAACCTGGCACACAGAGAGGTGGTGGAGGTGAGGGTGGAGGAGTGTGGTGGTGTCAGAGTCAGCAGTGTGGTCTGTACCCTGTCCATGGCACCGCTCTGGTGGAGGCCAAGGCTTGGGTGTGGCTCGCGGATATCCCTAATATTGTCTGTCAGTGGCCGTCACTATAAACCACCACCCATACTCATTTTCCTAGGGTCTGAGGCCAGAAGCAGGAGAGCAGCTCAGGGCCTGGCAGGGGTCTGTGTTCCCGCCAGGCTCAGTGACCCTGGTGGCCCTGGACTTATACTCCCTCCCTCCCTCTTCATGGTCACAAACAGAGCATCTTGCTTCACACGTCCCCTTGTGCTCTGTGATCCCACAACCTCGGGTCTCCACCCTGCCCTACCCAAGGAAACCTGTACTTGAAGCTCGGGTTCACAGGGATCAGTTAGGCAACACACTCCACCTGAAATCCTGACCTCATTACACCTGTAGAGTCCTTTTGTGCCACCCATGGTGACACCAACAGGTTCTGGAACTCTGCTCCCCACTATCTCTGGGGGCCGTTGTTTAGTCCAGCATACCCTCAGCTAGGCAGGGGGCAAAGCATAGCACAGGCTGCCCCTGGAGGCTGAGACTTGGACCCAGAACTCCAGCGTGCCCAGGGGTGGGGTTTCCCTGGGTGGCAGAGATCTCCTCCTCTTAGATTTGTACCAAGCCAGCTCTGGGTGTCCACCTGTGCATCTGTTCCCACCCGGGCTCTGCTTCAAAGTCACCCCCTGCCCCGTCTCAATGAGATTGCCTTCCTCCAGGCACCTGTTCACTTCCGGCTTTAGAACACAGACCTTGGGTCCAGCATGGTAGCCTAGCAGCTAAAGTCCTTGCCTTGAATGCACCAGGATCCCATAGGGCCACCAGTTCTAATCCCGGCAGCCCTGCTTCCCATCCTGCTCCCTGCTTGTGGCCTGGGAAGGCAGTCGAGGAATGACCCAACGCCTTGGGACCCTGTACCTGCATGGGAGACCCAGAAGAAGCTCTGGGCTCCTGGCTTTGGATCAGCTCAGCTCTGGCTGTTGCAGTCACTTGGGGAGTGGATCACCGGATGGAAGATCTTCCTCTCTGTCTCTCCTCCTCCCTATATTATATGTCTGACTTTCTAATTAAAAAAAATAAATCTTAGGGGGAAAAAAAGCATAGATCTTGACCTTTATGTAGCATACACTGGCTGAGAGAAATAAGAGACGCAGAGGACAATGAGCTGCGCACGTGATGGGGTCTCCATGAATGCACGGGAAGCTGAGCCAGGATGTTAGTGCACCTGCTTTCTGGTGAGCCGCAGCTACTCTGGTCACTTGCATACAGCAAGGAAACCACAGCTAAGGTACCGGCACCATCTTTACAGCCTCTTCTCAATGCTCAAAGATTTTTTTTTTTCAAGTTTCATTATTTGAAAGGCAGAGTGACAGAGACAGAAGACATAGCCAGAGACAGAGAGAGGTTCTCCATCTGCTGGTTCACTCCCTAAATGCCTGTTACATCAGGGGCTGGGCCAGGCTGAAGCCAGGAGCCAGGATCTCCATCCAGGTCCCCATGTGGGCGGCAGCGGCATGTCATCTCATTGCCAACTCATGTCATCTTAATGCCTATCCCTAAATAATTTTTAAAAGATTTATTTATTTATTTATTTATTTAAAGATTTATTTGAAAGAGAGAGAAAGAGAACAGGAGCTTCTCCTGGATCTCCCACGTGTGTGGCAAGGAAATCATCATTGCTTTTCCCAGGGCCACCAGCAGGCAGCTGGATGGGAAGTGACACAGCCGGGACTTAAACCAGCACCCATACGGGATGCAGGTGTCATAGGCCACAGTTTAACCCATGACATCAGAATGTTGGTCCCTGAGGACTTCTTTAAGCAAAAGACACCACTGAATCATCTTGTGGACACCAGCACTAACATGCTGGCTCCAAACGCAGCCAGGACCCGTATCCTATGCCTGTCTCCTTATCCACAAGAGGAGGAAGACAGCACTTGCAGGTTAGACAGCGAGCGACTGTACACGGAGCATCACCATGATTATCACCTGCAGTTAGGGGCACGTCTGGCCAGGTGGGCTGCCCACCATCGGCAGTGCACCTGGAACTCTCCGTGTTGTGTCTGCTGTGTGGACGCAGCCGCTCTCACAGCTGATGCCTCCATGTGCATCATGATTCACCAAAATTCAGCCACATGCATCTTCAAGTTTCCAACCCATCACTGCTGATCTGCTTTCATAAGATCTGTCCTGGGGCTGGCGTAGGGCTGAGTGGTAAAGCCGGGGGCTCCCACACTCACAGCTCACATCGGGGCGCCTAGGCACCACACCCTGGTTCATGATCGCAGCTTTCTGCCACTGCACACCCAGGGAGGCAGTGGGTGAAGGCACATGGGTCCCTGCCACTCACATGGGATCCCCTATCCTTCTTCCCAGCCTGGGGCCACTGTAGGCTGCTGGAAAGTAAACTAGCAGATAGCAACACTCGCTCACCCTCTCAACTATAAAAGAGAAAGTCATACAGCAGTCCCCTCCTCTGCACAGCAGCAGAGTGTCCCATCGCCCCACTCCCAGCCTCATGCGACTAGCAGCACCCCTCCAGCAGATGGGGTTTCTTTACCCATTTCCACGCTCCCATAGCTACAGCCTTGCACCCTGGGGAACCTGCCATGACCTGAAAAAGATTCAGTGGAATGTTGCCATGCACCAAGGGGGAAATTGACAAATGCCGGCCTTCCCCACGCCCTCAGTAGAGCCAGCACACCTTCCAGCATCACACGCGGCTGCTGTACAGACACGCTCTTTCTACACAACAGGGCGAGAAGACACCTTCCATGGGTTAGGGTGAAAAGTCCAGGCCGGATCGGCAAAACCTCTGCTCTCTCATCACACAGCAAGCACGTTCATAAACATTCACCCTCATCCTGCACGGAGCTGGACGGGGTGGGTGGGTCAAGCCTGCCCTGCTGGGGGTCACTCGGACTCCGAACCAGGGTGGAAACACCACTTCCACCCCCCCCTCCCAGGCACTGAATTAACTCCCTTCCTGTGTGTAAACAGACTGCCAGCCCACTTGCCCACTGAAAATCTAAAATTCCCCCGCTGCACTTCAAGGCACTTAGAATTTGCCCTCTGATTACTGTACCATGACCAGGCCCATGGGGCTGCCTCCCAGATTGGGCAGGGTCTTCCTCACAATGCTAACGTGTTGGGACCCTTCACCCCCAATGCTAGCTTGAAGATTGATTTGAAAGGCAGTTACAGGGAGAAGTCTTCTATCTGCTGGTTCACAATGGCCCATTGTGGCTGGGCCTGGGCTGGGGTTCTTTTAGGTCGCCCACATGGGTGCAGGGGCCCAAACATTTGGGTCACCCTTTACTGCTTTTCCAAGCCATTAGCAGGAAGCTGGGTCAGGTGTGGAGTAGCCAGGGCTTGAATAGGTGCCCATATGAGATACTGGCACCACAGCTGATAGCTTCACCAACTATGCCACAGCACTGGCCACCCTTATTCTGTCTTACTGATGAGGAGACCAAGGCTTAGAGGAGTTAATTTGCTCAGGAGGCAGGAAGCAGATAGGAGCCCCCTGGAATTCCAATTCTGTGACTCTCCTATTCCTCCCTTCCTGGTTCTGGGGGCAGGAAGGTACCACAGGGGGTTTGGCCTGGGCACTGCCAGCCTCAAGAGCCTCAATGGCACTGTAGTCTCCTTGCCTTGAGAACCAGGACAGTTGGCGGGCATCCTTCAGTCCCATGCCCAAGGGGGCACTGGGCATGGGAGCTGTGGCTGCCTGGCAGAAACACACAACCTCCAGTGCCACTCCCCACTCTGTCCCAGGCCACAGGAACTGGCAGCTAAGGAGGGGGCCCAGACATACCTGGAAAGAGGCCCAGGTTACAGGGACACTCAGTGAAGGAACTGGGACGCCCGGGAGGGGGAGACGACAGCACTGTGAGGTGACAGCTCAGGGCCGCCTGGTGGCCAAGGACTAGCCAGGCACAGCATGTACCTGTGACACACACTCCCACATAGCATCTCAAGATCCCATTCCCATAGAGGAGTTGCTGCACGTGTAGGCCAACTGTGAGAGTGGCCCAAGGTTGGGCAGCTAGGCGGACATGGGAGGACCCCCCTTTCAGGACTTAGGTTTGAATCCAGCACCGCCTCTTCTCGGCTGCATGAATGTGAGGCAGTAATGGTCCTCATTGGTAAAACGGATGCAACACAGACCAGTGCTCTGGTGCTGTGGGTTAAGCCACCATCTGCAACACTGACAATCCATATAGGAACACATTTTCAAGTCCCAGAATCTCTACTTCCTATCCAGCTCCCTGCTACTGTACATGGGAAGGTGGCAGGAGATGGTCCAAATGTTTGGGCTCCTGCTATTCAGATGGGAAACCCAGATGGAGTTCCTGACTCCTGGCTTCAGCCTTGCCCAGCCCTGGCTACAGCAGCCCTTTGGGGAGTGAATCTCACTTTGCTTCTCAAAAAATTAAATCTTTTAGAGATGACCATAATAGGGTCTGACATGGTGGCATAGTGAGTTAGCCTGCCACCTGAAATGCCAGCATCCCAAATGAATGCTGGTTCAAGTCCTGCCTGTTCCACTTCTGACCCAGCTCCCTGCTAATGTGATGGGAAAGGAACAGAAGTTGGGTCCCTGTATCCACGTGGGAGACCCAGAAAAAGCTCCTGGCTCCTGGAGCATTTGTGGAGTGAATCAACAGATGGAAGATGTTTCCATAACTCTACCTTTCAAATCACTCAATCAATTTTTTAAAAATGTGAATTAACGAAGACTGCCTAAACCAGAGCCAAGTTGAGTTTTGAAAAGAAGCCTCGGTCAAATAGTCCTCTCGGCCCAGGGCTTTGGGACCCTGCACCTGCGTGGGAGACCTGGAAGAGGCTCCTGGCTTCGGATTGGCTCAGCTCCAGCCATTGTGGCCGCTTGGGGAGTGAACCATCGGATGGAGGATCTTCCTCTCTGTCTCTTCTCTCTGTATGTCTGCCTTTCCAATAAAAATAAATAAATCTTTAAAACAAACAACCAACCAAACAAAAACAGTCCTCTGAGGCCTGAGTGGGAGCAGGGGGCTCCAAGTCCTCTATGAAATGATCCTGGAGGGATCGGCGCTGTGGCAGAGTGGGCTCAGCTGTTGCCCACAGGGCTGGCCTCCTGGACACGCATTGCTTTGAGTCTCAACTGCTCCACTTCCAGTCCAGCTCCCTGCTAATGTGCCGGGAAAGGCATCCCAAGTCCTTGAGTTCCTGCCACCCCCATGGGAGACCTAGACGGGAGTTTCAGGTCCCTGGCCTCAGTCAGGCCCAGCACTGGCTGCTGTGGCCACTTGGGAAGTAAACCAGCAGACGGATGACCTCTCTGTAACTCTGCTGTTCCAGTAAAATAAACCTTTTTTTTTTTTTTTTAGAAATTATCCTGGAGTCACAGCTGGTGAAAGGCAATGTCAGCTTGGGCTCAGTCAATAACTATTGAGCACTTGTTGTGTGCCACTACAATCGATCAGTCAGCAGCCAGGCCATGGCCTGTTTACCTTCCCAAATGGGTCACATTCTCACAGCTGAATGTGAGCGGAGGTAAAGGGGGGTGAGGAAGGTGGGGGTAGAGCCAGTGCTCCTAGTGGCTCACATGCCAGCACACATGGGGGTCTCCATTAAGAATGGGGGCAGCCAAGATCATGCCATCAGAGAAGCCAGCAGAGCCCAAAAAGCCTGGCCCCACCAGCTGTGTGACCTGCACCCTCTTGGCCCTCTGGCCACCATCTCGGAAAACGAAGGCTCTGGGATTCCATCTTGAAGCCAGAGAGGTGAAGCCACCTGTCAGAATTCACATAGCTTGCCAGTAGCCAGACTGGAACTTAACTCTAAACCCGTGAGACAAGAGCGACTGGGGAAAGTCATGCAACCCACGGAGGGGCCCAGGGCTGCTGCACATGGGCCTGTAGGAGCCTGTGACCTCTTGCAGCGCTCACATGGCTGGCCACTTAGGAAGTCCAGCAGCCTTGGGGAGCCCATCACACTAGAGGAGGGGTCCTGAACCCCACACCCAGAAGATGAAGGCATCACAGTTCAGATCCCAGTGGAGCCCCCCACACCCTTCCTGTGAGCATTCCTCCTTCCAGGCTTTGTGGGGGCAGCAGCAGGATAAAAAGGATCCAGCAAAAAAAAAAAAAAAAAAAAAAAAAAAATCCAGAACTTCTGTCCTCCGAGGGTTGAGGGGGTGACTGTAAAAGCTGCCCTGCATAACTTAACAAGCCCAGCGGCCTGGGCAGTCCTCCTTGCCGAAGAACTCTCCCAGAAAGTTGGTGGGGGTCAGAGCACAGGTCAGCCTGCAGCTTAGAGGGCTCACAGCCCACATGTCCCAGCCCTTGTCCCTGCCTTCCCTAGGAGCTTGCCATGGGCTGACCTCCGCCAGCTCCACCCCCCTCCAGTGCCAGCCTCTCTCACACAGCAAAGAAGCCTCCTGGGGAAGCTTGAGCTGTGGCCGCACCCTTTCTCCCCTGTGGCAGCCGGTGCTCCAGCATTCCACCCTCGGCAGGGATTCTGGCCCCTTCCCCAGTGCACCGACAGCTGCTCCCTGCTTCTTTCCTATTGGTAACCTGGCTCCCCTGCTTGGCCATCAGACTGTAAGGTGCCCAGGGGCCAGAAGCCCAGGCGCCAGTGGACATTTCCTGGAAGCCACATGTACACGCACTAGCATCTGCCCCTCCTGTATCCTCGGGGGAGCACACAGAAGCCGCGGTGCTCCTACCGGATCTGCCGCACCCATTCCTGGCACAGCCTGGGACTCTCCAAGGACCTGCTGTCACCGCGCCTGGATGTGGGTTTCCAACAGGGCGTCTGGTCACCTCCGCAGAGGGCCCCGCAAGTCATAAGGTTCCCAGAACGCTTGGCCTCGACGCCCCAGAAACTTCTCCCTCTGCAAAAAGGGGGCACAGCTTGCTTGGAGAGCAGGAATAAGACCGGGCCACAACTAGGGTGCTCCCTTCTTGGGGAATCAACCGCCTGCCCCGATTGGCAGGCAGGGGCTCCTAGCTCCTTTCCCTGGACTGGGAGGAGAAGCCCTAGGAAAGCCGGGAATTAGTCGGCGCCCGCACCCGCCTTGGAGCTCGAACCCCAGGCGCCCCAATCCCCAGGGCACCGCGGCCGGCGCTCACAAGTAGCGGCAGTACCTGCCAGCAGTTCCAGTCGGTGTCCCAGCACCTTCATCGCGGCGCGGCGCGGCCCCGCTCGGGCTGTGGCGTCGGGTGCGCGGGAGGCGAGCGCCGAGCCCGAGTAGCAGAAGCGAGCTCGCCGCACCCACCCCCCTCTCCAAATCGGTGCGAAAAAATCCACCAATTGCACGGCCGCACACCCCCCAAAAGGCGCCCGCCACCACCTGGTCGGGGTGAACTCCGGGAGGCGGGGAGAACGCGCGGGGCGGGGGCCGGCGACACCGCGGGAGGGGCCCTGCGCCCGCCGCGCCAACAAAGAGGCCCCGCCGCCCCCGGGGCGTCGCGAGGCGTGGGCGCCGGCGGCGGCCTCGCGGGGCAGGCGGGGAGCGAGCGCCGGGGCCGGGTGGCGAGGGGGCAGACCAGGTGCGGGGGTCGCGCGCAGAGGCTGGGGGAGGGGATGGTGGCAGGGCGCGCCGCAGCCGGGTGGGGGGTGCCGCAGACTCACCGAGATGATGCGGGGCGAGGCAGCCGCGCAGGCGAGGAGCCGGGCCGCGGCACCGCAGCCAACGTCCGGGAGCCCCTCCGCTGCGCCCGGGGGCGGAGGCCGGGGCAGGGGGCGGCGCGTCGCGGGGGCGTACCCACGTGGGTGCGGGGGGCGTGGGCGCTCGGCCTGGGCACCGGGCCGGGCCTGGCGGCTGCACCCAACATCCCACCGGCCGCCAACTCCGCCCCCGCTTGTCCGCTGAGGGCGCGCCCAGTGGGTGGGCCGAAGCTGAGCGGGATGTTGCGATCCCGCAGTCCCGGAGAAGACCCTGCCCGCCCCGGTTGATCCGCGCCCCACTCCTGCGTCTCACCTCCTCGCAGTCGCCGGGAGACAAGGTCCCGGCCTCTCAACTCCGCAGAGAGCAGCGCGCTGTCCTGCGTTCTCCTCCCGACCCCTCCTGGGCGCGCGACGTCGGGTTCCTGGGAGCTGGTGGGGATATCGGAAGGGGAAGGGCAGCCCCGGTCTAGGGCTTGATTCAGACTTCCGAGGGAACCCCCGGAGGAGGGACACACCGGAGACAATTCCTGGGGAACTTGGCAGAACCATGGCAGGACCTTTCCGGGGTCGTGCGGTTTGCAGAGCGCGAGGGTTTCCTGGGCAGAACTCGTGCGGGAATGGCTGGCTTCTGGTGGAGGTGTGTTTGGCCTTGCAGGTACCGCCCCCAGCTCACCCCGAGTTATTTGGAGGGAGGGGGCTGGCGAGGGGGTAGGTCCCAGAGGCCAGGGCCTTGATTAGGTGCACCTGCCCAGCTTCTCAGCTCCCACCTACTGCCCCTCCTCCATCCCCTAAAAGGGAGGCCCCAGGCCTTGGACAGAGGCCCACGCTCCAGGAAGCAGGCAAATCTATTGACCTGTAAAACATGTGTTTTGACAAAACAGCTGAAGACGGAGAGGTTTTGTTCAGGCCCTGCCTCACCCCGGATTGCCAGGTTGTCCTGGGCAATGCGGGGGTGGGGGTGTCGGGTCAAGACCAGAGAGGCTTCCTACAGGCTGCTCCTGGTGAGAACCTGGCTTTGCCTCAGCTCCAGGTGGCAGGGAATTAAACCCACGCACCGGCTGAGGCGAGAGTTTAGTGGGCCCAGATGGAGCGCACGTGCCTGCTCCGGGTGCAGCCTATCAGTCACAGAGGCAGAGCCGGCTGGGTTTCCTCACTGTGGGGAAGTCTCGGCTGCTCAGCTCCCTCCCTTTTTGCGGGGGATGGAAGGGTGCCTGTGGGAGACAGATCGGGTCTCTATGTGTGTGATTCCTTATCCTTAAGGGCATGGGACAGGGCCGTAATTTCCTGGTTGTGGGACGTGTGGAGCCTCACTCACCCCCTGAGCGTCCAGGATGGAACTCTGGAGTGATGCTGACCTCAGACGGTTCCTGCGAGAGTTAAATGATGCAAAGGAAAGAAACTGCCTTGTGGCTGAGTATTCAATAAGCAATTGCTGCTACCATCAGTAATGAGCTGGCCTTCACTGCATGCGGGAGTCTACACTTTGCTGAGCTCTGCTCTTCCTGCATGGTTTCAGACATAGCCATTGGGCACAGTGAGTTGCTGATGATCTAATAAGGATTCCTGGGAGGAACAAGACCTTGGAGGAGAGGCAGTAAGTGCTCACCAAGAGCTTTGACACTGTAACTTGCATTTGAGACTAGCACTTGCAATGGGTTTGAATTAGCACTATGCTTGATTCATGTCATTCAGGGGTCCCTGGTGTGGGCTCAGGTGGGCAAGCTGCACATTAGCGTCCCTGAAAATGCAGACATCATCATGAAGCCATGTGCTTAGAAGAGCCTCTTTGGGGTTCAAGGACAAGGTGGGAATAGGAGGAAGGAGCCTGGCTCCTGGAGGAGTTGCTTATGCCAGCCATCCATCCAGCTCTTAAGGCCCCTGTGCTTGTGTGCCCTTGCCATCATTTTCTTAAAAGATTTATTTATTTTTATTGGAAAGGAAGATCTGCAGAGAGAGAGAGATGAAATCTCCCATCCATTGGTTCTTAAGTGGCTGCAACAGCTGGGGCTGACCCGATCCAAAGCCAGGAGCCAGGGGCTTCCTCCAGGTTCTCCCATGCTGATGCAGTCACAAGGCTTTGGGCCATCTGCTGCAGCTTTTCCAGGCCACAGGCAGGGAGCTGGATGGGAGGTGGAACAGCCAGGACACAGACTGGCACCCATATGAGATCCTGGCACTTGCAAGGGGAGGATTAGCCAAAAAAGAAGAGTTTGAGATCTGCCATCTGCTGGTTCACTCCACAAATGACTGAATCAACCGGACCTGGGTTAGGCCAATGCCAGGAGGCTGGAATACCCTGGTCTCCCATGTGAGTGACAGGAACTCAAGGACTTGGGCTATCTGCCACATCCTTCCTTCCCCCTTCCCCCCAGGTGCGTGAACAGGGAGCTGAATGAGGAAGTAGAATGAGTGGGACTTGAACAAGTGCTGGTATGGGATGCTGGCACCATAGGCAGGAGCTTAAAGTGCTGTCCCACAAGACCAGTCCCACTCTTTTATCTTCAACACGCAGTGGGTGGAGCACAATGGCTGGGGCATCCTGGGTACAGGGCTTTTAACAAGAGGTAGGACCCAGCTGTCATGGCCTCTGAGAAATGCCCTCCCTACTCCAGCTCCCAGGTCCTTACTAGGTATCCTGAAAACTACCACCCGGTAAACTGGGCAGGAGAGGGTATGCCAGTCTGCACTGGGGCCAAGGAGCACACACAGCCTTTCTGAAGATCCCTCTGAGCCCTCCCTCCCATCCTTAACATGGACCAGGGCTGCTTTCTCAGGCTGCCTCGCTGTAGGACACAGGGACCACCAGAAAGGGCCTTTTTACAGGAAGTGGGCGACTCTCAGGAGACAACCCTGATGCTGCAGCTTTGTTCCCGTGGGACGTGTCACTGCAGGGTGAGCTGGCATCATCCTTGGTCGCTGGATGTCGCCACCATCTGGACCATGGCTGCCTCTGAAGGCAGGGGGTGATACTGGCCTGGCTGTCACTGCTGCCTCTCCCGCTTGCCAGCAGCGCACATTCTGCACAGCCCCAGTTTCTAATGTGCAGTTGACTACCGAGTATCTGCTATTCCCCAACAAAGCTGCAAGGGAGGCTGGGAACAGGTGTTTTCCATTTTAGTGGGAGGTGGGCTTTGCCTTGCAGAAAGGGGGTGTCAGATGCTGGTGGCCAGAACCATGGCCAGCTCCCGTGTTGGCACAGAGAGGACTGGCGAACCCTTGGAGAAGATGCCTGTGGCCACAGCTCGGCACCTAGAGTGCAAGACCCACCTGAGCCCTGTAAGCCCACACTGCCAGCAAGGGAGCTCTTCTGTCGTCTCTTGGATGTGCCAGCAGGTGAGAGACAAAAGGACAATGAGGATGGTGTGGCTTGCTGCCCTTCCAGCTGCAGAGGCGGCTTTGGTCCTGTTGCCAGGAGGCCAGGTGACCGGATTTTTCCATTGTGGTGATGAATTGGGCTGAGTCACCATCCCTCTCCTGTGCCCTCGTGACCATGACTGGAGCAAGGAGAAAAGATTAACTGATGGGGTCAGGGGCTCTTCATCTCTAAGAAGGGGAGAGGGATGCAGGAAGGCGCTCCCCCTCTCTGCCTATTAGGAGCCCAGTGGCCTCGGTGGAAATGAGCATGCACCCCTCTATTTATTGTATCCATTTTTGTGTCCCTTTGGTGCTGAGCCCTGTGGTGAGGGAGCTCCTGGGAAAGCAAAGCTGACTAGGACAGTAACCTTGCCTTTAAGGTTCACGCCCTGTGAAAACAGAGCCCCATAGTGTGGGTACAGGGCAGATGGCTACGAGTAACTTGTTACCTTGGAGTGCAAGGGGTTTGGCAGGTTCAGCCAGGGCTTCCTGCGGGGAGAATCGGGTGAGCCCAATGGAGGTGATGGGAGCTCTATTCATCTGCCCACCCATCGGTCAGTCAGGCTCTGTGCTAAGCTTGAGGAGTGAACCAGTAGGTGGAAGATTTCTCTCTTGCTCTCTGACTTTCCAATAAACAAACAAAAATCTGTGAGAGAAGACTTGGGGTGAGGGGAGGAAGGGGACTTACCAACATAGTGGCTCAATAGGCTAATGCTCTGTCTGCAAGCACCAGCATCCCATATCGGCACTGGTTTGTGTCCTGGCTGCTTCACGTCTGATCCAGCTCCTTGCTTGTGGCCTGGAAAAGCAGCAGAGGATGACTCAAAGCACTGGGACTCTACACTACGTGGAAGATCCGGAAGAGGCTCCTGGCTTTGGATCAGATCATCTCAACTCTTGCCATTATGGCCATTAGGGAAGTGGGCCAGTGGGTGAAAGACCTTCTCTCTCTGTCTCTCCTCTCTGTAAGTCTCCCTTTCCAATAAAAGATCCTTTTAAAAATACTTGTGAAAAATGCATTTGTACCAAACATGTACATACTTTCCTGGTTCTCAGTATTCCCTATACCCTGCAGCGTAATGAGTCTTAAAGTAGTAGTTGTTTTGTGCTGGGTTGGATAAGCAATCCAGATGTGAGCGAAGGTACACAGGGGGGTGTGCACAAGCCCTGTGAAAACACTGCATCATGTCACAGCAGAGGCAAGCACCCATGGATTTTGGTATCCAGGATGATTCCTAAAACCAGTCCCCTGTGAATGCCGAAGAATGGCCATGTGTGTGCGCATGTGTGTGTTCCTCCAAAGGAATCAACACTGCACAAATTTCTAATGCCAGCCACTCAGGTGCCAGGCCCTGGGAGGTCAGAGCGATCCAGTGTGGCCCAGGGTTTCAGAACTGCACAAAGCCAGTTCACACTGTTGGCATCAACTACGTGGAGGAACAGAGCGGTGTGAAGCCTCACACACACAGCCGTACTATAGGCAGGTGTACATTCCCAGAGTTGGGGTCATGGCCAGGGCTTTGTGAAGGAGCAGACTTTCTTTGGAATATGCAGAATTTGAGCAATACAAACCTGCTGAGTTAACCCCTAACCCTTCAGATACCAAGGCAGTCTGTTCTTTCAAGCAAATGTTCTGGTCCCTGCCCTGGCCCTTGCCCCAGGCTTTCTAAGTTGACTCTGGAATAAATCAGCTCTTCTTTCACATTCTCATCTCACTCCATTCTCCCTGCCCAGCTTCTGTGTGGAGCTGAGATATCCGAGGCCTGGGTTACTGCAAGCGCACACAGCCTGTTGTCACACAACCCCGAGTTCCTCCGTCTGCTACCTGGACAAGCATCCTCACTTTGCAGAAACTCACTCTCTCAATTGGTCTGATGAGAGTGAGTTAACTGAAAAGCTGCCAGCCCGGGTCTACCACTTAGGTGGAACCCATTGTTAATGGCTGTTAGGACAATGAGTTGTGTGGTTCTGGGTGCAAAGGGTGGGAGCAGAGAGCACCCATGTGATGGGAGCAGTGACACATCTGCTTTGGAACTGGATCCTGAGACATACGAGGCCCCTGTGGCCTCTGGGCCTTGGTGGAAGGAGCACAACTCTTGTACCTGGCAGGGGCTGATGGGGCTTGGAGAGGTAGTGAGGATGCACCTGCTCACCCAAGGGCCTTAGCAGGTGCATTCTCTCTGCCTGAGGCTGTCTTCCCACCTCCCGCCACCTGACACCTGCTTTGGCTAATCCTTCCGAGTTTTTGGGTGTCACTGTAGCCCTCACCTGATCTGTGCTCCGACTAGTCTTTGCCATTGCCTATCACTTATTGGGCCACACACAGTGCTGGGGCAGAGACAACATTCATTCTCTCACTCGATTCTTCTGGAATTCAGAGCTGTGTGTAGCTTTAGTTTCCCAAGTTGACAGATGAACAGGTGAAGTGAAGCTTTTGCCCAGGGCAGTGGGTGCGTACATGCAGGTCCTTCTGCATCCCAGGCCATGAATTTGCAGAGGACCAGCGTCGTCGGCTCACCATCTCCCAGCCCCAGTGCCCGGCCCGGGGAGCAGCACTTGGCATGCACTCAGCACACGGCAGTGCCCCCATCGCTATTTGCTGATTATGTGAATGAATGAATGAATGAATGCACAGTGAATATTTGCAAAATGTCAGTGCAGGCTGGGTACCCTGGTGGGCAGAAAATAGACTTCAGTACCCACAAAGGGCAGAATGGTGTTCCCTGTCTCAAATGCTCATGTCCTAGCCCCAGAAATGAAGGCCCCCCCCATCAGCTTCTGTTCCAGGATTATTCATATTCATTTTATTTGAAAGAGAGAGAGTACACACACACACACACACATTGTCTCTCTCTCTCTCTCTCTCTCTCTCTCTCCATTTCACTTGCCAGGAATCAGGAACTCAATCAGGGTCTCCTGTGTGGGTATCTGGGTCCCACATCCTTGGCCTGCTGCCTCCCAGGGTGTGCATCATTAACAGCAAGTTGGAATGGGGACTGGAGCCAGGACTCAAATCCAGGAACTTCAATATGGGTGGCAGGTGTCCCACATAGCATGCTAAGTACTAGATCTCTGCTCTTAACCACTGGGTTCCATTGCCTCTCTCGCGGGTATAATTATACCACCACCACCACCACCACAACTCCAAAATAGGCCACCTCTAAATGTGCTACTTTGGCAGGAGAATTTTTTTCAGCTGAAGACAATTGAGAAGCAGCCGACCCAGGAAAAGCTCTCTGCCCTCCCGCGCTTTGCCTAAAAGCAGGATGTCAACACACAAAGCTCTCTTCCCACTGCCTCTCTACCAGAAGGGCCGACATTCATCAACAGAGACAGCCCTGGGCCCTTAGGAGTCCAGAGAGGCCTCTGGGGGATCCACGTGACATCTCACTGACAGGCCCCTCTGCCATCAGTTCCCCAGAGATTCACCCTCCCACGCGTTGCCTCCTGGAAACTCAAGTCCTTTCTCTTTGTCTTGTCACTTCCGAGGAACGCATTGCTCTTTTGTGCAGATGATGCCTAAGCCCCTCTGAGTCACTCCCGCTGAGGGCTCCCACGTGTGGGCAGGTTGCACTTGCTCCTGAACTTCTGCTGGCTTTTCTCTGGTTACTCTGTCATCCATCTGCCCTCCAGGGCCCGAGCCTGGGGACTGGGGAGGGTCTCCCTTTTAGAGTCCCCTCCTCAGTCTCAGATAGGGCCTTTCTGCCGACAGCTGAATGTCATCTCAGCTCTGCATCCTGCTATCAGCTGTATAAGTGACTGGCCCTTAGGACAGATGTACCTGTCTCTCACCTTGGGCAGCTCCTGAGCAGGAGGCCCCGCAGCCCTCTGACAGCAGGGTGGGTTTCCTTCCCAGGCCTCCCGTCCCACGTCTAGGCAGCTGTCTCGCACCAGCTGCCCCTGCCTTCCTGTGGTGCATTATTTATGGCCCATCACTCACTTCCTGCAGGCTCTGGGATGCTGCCTGCAGAGGGTGTGACCTCGCTGTGTCCCCTGGAGGGGACCAAGGACGGCTCTATTCCCTCACAGCTTCCCTCCTCCCTCACAGCCCTGCACGAGGCCTGGCAGGCTCAGGGTGGGTGATAGCCCATGCCCTCTTCCAGCCGCAGCAGCCACCTTGTGAACAGTCTCCCCTGTGTCAAAGCAGCTGACACACTCAGCAAGCTCCTGACTTCCCGGGCACAGTCCAAGCTCAGCCTCTCCTGGCCCAGGTGTGAGTACTGGTGCAGCTGGGGGTGCGCATAGCATGTATGCAATAGAGGGAGGGGGGCGGGAGGACCAAGTGCCCAGTGCTGAGCAATTCCTGTTGCTGCTTCCATTCTAGTAGCTGAAACTGGAATCAGTAAGGATAAACTCCTCCCACCTTCCACTCCAGGCGTGTGGGAAGAGGTGTTTAGACTGAGAATGAGGTTGAGAGCAGGGCCCCTGAATGATCAGGAGCCCCCCATCTCGGAGCTGTGTGACACTGAATGAGTTGCTTGGTCTGTTGGTGCCTTCCTTTCCTCCCCTTCCACTCCCTCACTGGGTGGATGTGAGGATTGAGAGAGGGTGTCAGAGCATTCAACACAGAGCCTGCAGGACAACAGTGCTGAAAAATGCATTTGGGAGACAAACTCCCCAGCAAGCAGGGCATCTGAGGAGGGAGGAGACGCTAAAGGCTAGAGAGGCAGACACTGTGGGTCATCTTCACCTTGGTGTCCACGCCCCTAGAATGAGCATGAGCTGAATTTAGTAATTACTCAAGTCCAGGAATTCTGGGACATGGTGACATGCAAGTGAAGACTACAGGCTGTCCCAGAAGTAGCCCCATTGTCTCTGGGAGCTGAAGGTGTTTGGCCAGCACTAACATAATCAAGAACCAGCCCCATTTAAGCCTCAAACGTCACAGTCAGACCTTACTATAAGAACTCTGGGCTCTGCTGCAGATTGTTCTAGAAGCCCCTGGACCTCCCAAGTCCTGTCTTCCAGGCTCTGCCTTCTTCCATAGCCTCCTCAAGCCTTACCGTCTCAGTCCCCTGGTTTAGCATCCCTGGTCTCTGTGTCTGAGTCTTCAACAGCTTGTCTGTATTCTTGCACCTGGGATGATTAGCAATATGCTCTGCAATGCCCTCCCTCCCCCACCAGGGGTGAGGGAAGCTGGATCCACATCCGAGTTTCACCCAGACCTGGGAGCCCAACTTTCTGAGCCCTGCCTGCTGCCCATGAGGCTCCCTGGTGTCCTGGAAGCTGCTACCTTTGAGTCCCAGCAGCCCCATCATTGTGAATCCCCATCACTCTGAATCCTGGAGCTGCCAGGGGGTGCTTGGCAACATTTGGGTCCAGGGGTTGGCGGGGATGGCTTGTTAGGCAGTGTCATTGCTCTAGTAACTCACTAGTCATGAGAAGAAATCGCCTTTTTCAGAGATAAGCTATCCTTTAAAAAATATTTTTATTTGAAAGGCATAGCTATTGAGAGAGTGAGAGAGCAAGGAAGCTTCCATCCATTTGCACATTTCCAAACTGCTGGCTAACGCCAGGCTCCTGAAGCTCCACCCAGGTCTCCCATGAGGTCGCAAAGGCCCAAATTCTTGGGCCACTTTCTATTGTTTTCTCAGGTTTATTAGCAGGGAGCTGGGTTGCAAATGGAGCAGCCAGGACTGCCAGTGTGTGCAAGGTAAGGACCTTAACCAGTAGGCTACTGCGCCGGGCCCTATATATTTTTAAAAATGGAACAAAACTTTTTTTTTTTTTTTTGGTAATGTTGCGGTCTGTTCGATATCCCTTTTGTTTATTCTTGGGTATAACTTAAATTTTCAAGCAGACTGTGGGGGTGATCTCTTTCTTTTTTTCTTTCTTAAGCTTTACTTTTGCCTGAAAGGCAGAGTAATAGGGGGTGAGGGAAAGAGGTAGAGAGAAAAGGAGAGAGAGAGACAGAAAGAGAAATCTTCCATCTGCTGACTCATCCCAAATGCCTGCAATAATCAAGACTGGGCAAAGCTGAATCCAGGAGCCTAGAACTCCACCTAGGTCTCCCACATGGGGGTAGAAACCCAAAGACTTGGGCCATCACTTGCTGTCTTCCAGATGCATTAGCAGGAACCTATGTGGGAAGGCCGGAGAAACTAGGATTTGAACTGGCATTCTGCTGAGGAGTGTGGGCATCTCAAGTGGTGGCTTAACTCACTGTGCCACCATACTTACTCTAAATCTGTCTTGAATTGGGCTTAGGGTTAGTGTTAGGGTGTTTTATCTTTAAAATTTAATTCATTCATTGGGAGCGAACACGAGCTTCCATTCACAGGCTCATCCCCTAAAGGCCCACAATGGCTGTGGCTAGGCTGCAGCCAGAAGCTGCAAACTCAGTCCACGTCTCTCATGTGGGTGGCAGGGACCTAGGCCCTTGAGCCTCCCCAAGTGCGCATTAGCAGGAAGGTAGAATCAGGAGCTAGACCCAGACACCTGGATGTGAGATACAGGTAACTTCATTGCAAGGCCAAATGCCTGGCCCTGGACTGTGCTTAAGGTTCACAACATTGGGAAAGGAATGTTCAGGCTGCAGCTCCAGTCTTTAGGAGCTCTTGGTTTGGGAGAGATGAACTCAGAAGAGGCAGTCTGTCTTTTTGCCTAAGTTTTCAAGGAGAGTTTCATGGAGGAAGTGTCTCACACTTTGGAACTGGAGTTTCTAAGTGGAGATGGTAGGCAACACACCCAGGTAAAGGGGAGAGGATGTATAACATCCTCTGGGGTTGGGGGCAGTAAGAAAGCTCAGATCTGGGTGGGCATTTGGTGCAGCCATGAAGATACCACTTGTGGCACCTGCATCCTGTGGCAGAGTGCCTGGGTTTGAGTCTCAGCTTTTGATCTGGCTTCCTGCTGATGAAACCTCTAGAAGGCAGCCTGTGATGGCTCAAACCCCTGGGGCCTGCCACCACTTAGGAGATACCCATGGTGCCTGGCCCAGCCCTGTGGAAAACATTTGAGGAGTGAACCAGTCGATGGAAGAGCTCTGTCTTTTTTTGATTCTATCTCTGTCTGTCCTCTCTCTCAGTTGCTCTGCCTAAAAAAAGAAGAAAAAAAAGAGTGCTTACTTCAGCAGCACATATACTAAAATTGGAACAACAACAAAAAAAGGCTTAAATAGTTTTCCTGAAACAGCAAGTTGCTGACTGTGACTGTAACTACAACTTAGAGTAAAATGTGTGTGTTGCTTGGATGATGGGAAGCTATCTGGCTGGATGTGGGAGCCACTGAAGGCTTGAGGCAAGGAAGTGGCTTGGGAGGCAGAACCCCCAGCAGTTATTTGAACAGAGGGGTCACATAAGGATTATTCGCTAGGGTTGTCTAGCCTTTCATCTAGCCCCCTATGCATCTGCTCTTTCTTTTGTAAAAAACAGTTCTTTTTATTTGGAAGGCAGATTTACAGAGATAAAGAGAGAGAGAGAGAGAGAGAGAGAGAGATCTTTTATCTACTGTTTCACTATCTAAATGGCTGCAATGGCCAGAGCTAACCCAATCCTGAGCTCCAAAGTCAGTAGCCAGAAGATTCCTCTCTGAGTGTTCCACATGGATACAGGGGCCCAAGGACTCGACTCATCTTCCACTGCCTTCTCAGGCTCATTGGCAGGGAGCTGGATCAGAAGGACTCAATCCAGGATCTATATGGGATGTTGGCACTATAGGCAGAGGGTTAACCTAGTATGCCATGGTGCTGGCGCACATCCATTAATTTTTTAAAAGATTTTATTTATTTTTATTGGAAAGTCAGATATATATAGAGGAGGAGAGACAGAGAGGAAGATCTTATATCTGTTGATTCACTCCCCAAGCGGCTGCAATGGCCAGAGCCGTGACGAACTGAAGCCAGGGGGCCAGGAGCCTCTTCCGGATCTCCCACTCGGGTACAGGGTCCCAAGGCTTTGGGCCATCTTCAATTGCTTTCCCAGGCCACAAGCAGGGAGCTGGATGGGAAACGGTATTGCCAGGATTAGAACCAGTGCCCATATGGGATCCTGGCACATGCAAGGCGAGGACTTTAGCCACAAGATTACCACACCGGGCCTTACACCCATTGCTTTTCAATCCACTTCAAAATAACTTGCAGGTTTCAGTGCATTCTCCTAAATATTTCAGGATGCATATGATTCAAGTTCATATGCAAAGGTTTTCCATTTTTCCTTTCCAAAACAAGCTTTACCTACAGTGAAACACAAGAACCCAAAGTATGCATTTGCTGAGTTTGACACAGAGGTTTGTTGGATCATGACATCTGGCCCTGGGGCCCTTGGCTGCATCACGACATGGCAAAGACATGGCAGAGGGGACCCAGGTGCAGCAGGGAAGCAAGAGGGCAGGAAGGGCTGGGCTTGCTGTATACGATGGGCAGCCCTCATGGGAACTAAGCCAACCCCAGGAGAAGTACACAGATCTTCTCAGGAGACTGTCCCACGATATGATCATCTCTTAAAGGCGCCCTCACCTCCATTTCATAACATTGAGGACAAAGCTGCTAGTGCAGGGATCTGTGGGGGACACACTCAACCATATCGAAGGGGCAATGTCATCAGTGGTTATTTTTCTGCTGTTGAGTAGTATTCCATTGCTGAGCTACACCAATGTGTTTACCTTCTTTCCTGGGCCATGTCTACTTTCTGCTTGCTATAAATAAAACTGCTATAAACATCTCTATACAATTTTTGTACTACATATATTCATGCATACCATTTAAAAATGTTTATTTATTTGATAGAGAATGAAAAACACATCTTCTAAGTGCTGGTTTATTTCTCAAATGTCCACAACAGTCAGGGCTGGGCAAGGCCACAGACAGGAGCCTGGATAGCCACCTGGGTCTCCCAAATGGATGGGAGAGACCCAAATACCTGAGCCATCCTCACTACCCCCAGGAAGTGCATTGGTATGAAGCTGGGTCAGAAGTGGAGGCTAGATTCTACTCCGATGCTCTGATGTGGGATGGAGTGGCTTAACATGCCATGCTACAAGGCCCATTCCTGTAGGCACCTGTGTCTGTCTCTCTGGGCCAAATAACTAGGAGGATCTGTTGGATCTCAGGACAGGTGCACAGCTTTGCACAACACTGCTTTCTCTTTCTCCTAAGTGGCTGAACCACTTTAGCTCCTCACAGACGAGCTCTGAGCACTCCCCATCCTGGCCAGGGTTCAGGTTGGTCCATCTGAGTGTTAGCCCTTCTGGTGATGGCACAACAGCTTGTCAGTATGGTTTAAAGATGCATTTCTCTGATGACTACCTGACTGGCCACCCACAGACATTCTGCACACTCTGCTTTGCTTGCTTCTATTGCATGGTCTTTTTATTATGGAAGGGCACATCACTCCTGCCTACTTTCTCCAGGAGCTGGTCCAGGACCAAGCCAGGGCTGGGAGCAAGCCAAGGAGAGGAACTGAAGGTCCCCCAGCTACCTGCTGAAGCCTGGGGTGTCCTGGCTAAGCCATGCTTCACTCTGCTGTGCCCAACAGCCCCCTGACATGCTGGCAATGCCATGCTCCTCCCGGAGAACAGCACCCCAGACCCCCTGCCTCCTTTGTCACCGTTTTGCTTCCTGGCCATCACCCCTTGCCTCACCAGCAAAACCCAGACTTCTCCATCAAACAGGCCTGGAGCTGAACCTAGAGCCTTGTCCGTGAGATGAAGGCATCTTAGATCCTTCCCCTTTCTGCATCTCTCAGCCCTGAGCAGATCTAGAGATGTGGCAGCTTCAAGGTTGTGGCATTTGGACCTCAAGTGACTTTGTCTCCTCATGTTCTTGGCCTGGAGAGACACAAGAGAGGCACCTGCCAAGCAGGGACATGTACTGCTCTCTCAATACAGCCACCAGCTCAGGCTTCCAGAGCAGGCAGGCTACCTGCTTCCCTCTAGATCCTGTCTCACCCTGGATAAGCCACAACCCCTCTCTGGGCCTGCCTTTCCTCACCTGTCAAATGAGAGTTTTCCAACAAGACAGTTCAGCCCTGCAGGATATGGGGAGGCTTGAGGGCCAGACCACGTGCCTCAGTCAAATCTTGCTTGGTCCCCACGCCCAAGGCTAACGACTGCTTCTCCCTGCTTTGGCTTTGCCAGTGGTGCAGCTGGATGAACATTAGTGCCACCGCTGAGGGTCAGTGGGAGACTGAGTGAATTGAGGTCCATGGCTCTCTGGCTCATGGCACTCAATAGGCTGGGCAGGTTCTGCTGCTGCAGTGCCCACTCCATGCGGTGGGAATCATAACCAGCCCCTATCCTGCAGGCAAGAAGACCCAGGCTCAGAGAACCTTACAGACTGTCCCAAGTCCTCAGGCCACACAGTGCTGACACTGGGTTTGAACTCCAAAGCTTTTTGGGGAGAAATTTTTGAAAAAAAAAACAAAAAAAAGCTGTGTTGTCTCATCCCCTCCCCCTTATTCTCCACAAGACCAGTCAGGGGAAGGCGCTGCCGCCCAGAAAAATGTGTGAGGTTTTATTCTTCAAGCAGAAGAGACCAAAACCAGAATCAGAGGGGACACTGTCCCTGGAGAGGAGATGAAAGTTGGTTTGGCGATGAGAGATACCAGAGCGGAGGAGGGCTGAACGGTCCGACATGAGGACAAACCCAGGTAAAGGCTGTTGACAGTGGTCCCAGGCCTGTTGTGACCTAGAGATGTTTATAAATGCAAGAGTTTTTTTTTTAAATAAACATTTAAAAAATCAGGATTAATCTCTCTTTTTCACACAAACACACACACATACTCTTAGCTATCTGGCTTTCCTGAAAGTTCTGAAGATCCATCAATATGGGGTGGTCACTGGCTGAAGCTGAGAGCAGCTGGCCTTCATGGGGTGTGAGCACCCCAACCTCCACAGTCCCCTCTCCTGGATGTCACTGTCACCTGACTCACAGATGTGGCCTGCTTCACCCTGGAAGCACCTGGTTCAGGGTCTCAGACTCCTGTTATGGCCTGCCACCCTCCAAGGAGGCTTTCCCAGACAGGGTTTGTAACTTGGTGTCATGGATGCGAGCTAGGGGCAGGTGGGTGTAGCGGGGAGTGGTCGGGCACTTAGAATGGATGGAAGAAACAGATGTTTCTGTTTTGACATCTGGGGCTTTGTCAATCTGGGACTCACTTAACCAAGCTGGAGCCTAGATCCAACAACAGTTTCCAGCACCACCCTCTTATGCTCTGTGCCACTAGTGCCCTAGGTCAGGTGCTGGAAGACTAGAGGCAGCCCCTAGACCCTAGCACCCACTGAAAGTATCCCAACTGGCCAATCCCAAGCTTCTTCCTCACCCATTCTTACTGAAACCCCCCAATCAAGGCCCTTGCTCAGCATCCCTGCGGTTCCCAGCCTCCTGATGGGTAGTGCTCCCACCTTCCTCCAACCCCCTCCCTGACTCCCACACAGCATGGCCTGGAGGAGCAGCCCAGGGCCTCCTCCTCTGGAGCAAGATCTTCCTACTACTGATTCACTCCCCAAGTGGTCGCAAAGCCAGGAGTGGAGTTGATCCAAAGTCAGAAGCTAGGAGCTTCTTCTAGGTTTCCCATGCAGGTACAGGGTCCCAAGTCTTTGGATCATCTTCCACTGCTTTCCTAGGCCACAAGCAGGGAGCTGGATGGGAAGTGGAGCAGCTGGGATATGAACCAGAGCCCACATGGGATCCCGGCGGTTGCAAGGCAAGGATTTTAGCCACTAGGCTACCACTGGGCCCTGTATTTTTTTTTTTTTAAAGACTCATTTTATTTACTTGAAAGGCAGAGAAACAGAGTTCACTCTTCATATTCTGGCCATGGCTGGTCAGGTCTAAGTCAAGAGCTGGGCACACAATCCAGGCCTTGCAGGAAAATTTAGTTCCTTGAGCCACAGGTGCTTCCTCTCAGGGTCTGTATTGGTAGAAAACTGCAATCAGAAGCCTGAGCCAGAAACTGAATCAGGTTCTCCACCAATAAATAATCTTCAGGTAGTATTCAAATGAGGCAAAAGTATTAAAAGCAGATTTGGGATACATTATGCCAAGTGATAGCATGAGGTCTGGGAAAAGTCCCGTTCACAATAGCCATCTCCACGCTTTGCTCTTCTGATTTCTGCTCACTCCTTCACATTTATAGAAGCACCCGGTTATGCAGCACCTATGGGTGCTCTGTCACGAAGAAAGACCTAGCGGCCTCTGGCCACTCACATGTGGACATGGAACCCCTTCTGTCAATCTTCAAACAGGTTTCTCTCCTTGTCCCTCTCTTGATCTAAGAATCCCATTTCTGGGCAAGTTTATCGCATTAACTGGTATCAGGGAACCTGCTTGGACAGTGTGGCCATCCCACACTGTCAAAGTAGGCAATGCAAAGTCTCTAACCTCAGGGAGCCTTGGCTGCTGGGAGAGGGCCTTGCCCCTTGGGGTGCACAAGGAGCAAGCAGTGAGAACAGCCAGGTTCTCTGTGTGGCAGCTTCAAAGCCCCTTTGCCCACATCAGATAGTTTCCAACACTGACAAGACATCACAGGCCCCAGGTTGTGTCACAGGTATTTTGGGGACCAAACCAGTGGCAGGAAGATCTCCTTCTTCCTTTCACTGTGCCTTTCAAATAAATGAATAAATATTGTAGAGATATAGGATGGAGGAGATCAACACGACTCATTTGTAAGTCAACGCTGCCACAGATTGCCAGAAACCCCCAGGAGCTGGGAGCAACCTGGAAGAATTTCCCAGCATCATCAGCAGCAGCACAGCTAGATGCCACCCTGAATTCAGGCCTGTGCTCTTCAGAATGGCAAGAGGACGAACCTTGGTGGTTTTGAGCCTCCTGGTGGTCCTTGGCCAGAGTAGCCCCTCTCCCCCAGGAAGGTACCCTGTGCCTCTGGCATCAAAGTAGGGACCTTATCCAGAGGCACATTCCTTGCCTGGCCCACAGCACCTGCCATTGGTCAGAGTCAACATTATCCACAGGGTCCTTCCCTGGGGAAATCCTATAACCCCAGACAGAACACATTCTTGGAACTCTAACCTGCTTCAGATCCACAAGACCTCCCGCTCCCAGCAGACGCTACACATGAACCCTGGAGAGCCTGCTGGCCGTGAACGAGGCAGGTGACAGGACACTGACAGAGGTGTCTGTCCCCAGAGTGCCTGGCATGTGCGCTCCCAAGGTCCCCTTCAGCATTGGAAGAAGCCCATAGCTTCCCAGTTAACTCTCTGATGCCTTGGTCAGGCTGGCACTAAAGACAAATACAACTCCCACCAAAATAAAAACCCAGCCCTTGCTCCAGACTAGGCTCTCCTGCAAAGTTTTTCACAAAAATAACTTCTGGGGTAGGGGAGGGAGAGGGCAAGCATTATGGCTCAACAGGGTAATCTTCCACCTTCAAACACCGACATTCCACATAGGCACCATTCATGTTCCAGCTGCTCCATTTCTGAGCCAGCTGCCTATTTGCCGCCTGGAAAGTGGCAGAGAATGGCCCAAGCCCTCAAGCCCTAAGCCCTTTACTCACCTGGGAAACCCGGGAGAAGCTACCACATCTCCGCTTTGGATCAGCTCAGCTTTAGCTGTTGTGGCCATTTGGGGGAGTGAACCAACAAATGGAAGAGCTTTGTCTCACCTCTCTGTAAACATGCCTTTCCTATAAAAATAAATAAATCTCTTTTTTTTTTTATTGTTGGAAAGTCAGATATACAGAGAGGAGGAGAAACAAAGAGGAAGATTTTCCATTTGCTGATTCACTCCTCAAGTGGCTGCAACAGGCAGAGTTGAACCTCCTCCGGGTCTTCCACACGGTCACAGGTTCCCAAGGCCTTGGGCCATCCTCCACTGCTTTATAAGCTACAAGTACGGAGCTCGATGGGAAGAGGGGCTACTGGGACATGAACTGACATTCACATGGGATCCTGGTGCATGCAAGGCGAGGACCCCAGCCTCTAGGCTACCGTGCCAGGCCCCAAAATTAATAAATCTCTTGAAAAATTCACCTCTTAGGCATTATAGGCCCTGACTCAGAGCCACTTCTGATATGCAGACTTTTACTCAATTCTTCATAATGCTGAGTCTCTCGTTTCCTTTCTCCCTACATGAGTGAAGCAACTAAACACACCAGCTCTTGCACTCTCCTAAAGTGCAGGGAATAGACACAGCAAACAAGATGAAGCTGGCAGCCTGGGGCCAGAGGTTCTGTTCTCTGCCCCATGGATGCAGATGATGTGGAATTCTGGAGGGGTGTAAAGATCAAGGTCCTGTCCTCTAAGGTGAAAACCAAAGCAATGGCACAAGAACAGGGCAGCAGAGATGTGGCTGGAGAAGATGCAGGGGTTCAGTTCAGTTCAGTTCTGCCTAAAGGACTGGTACTCTGTGGGAGGCTTCCAAACATGGGGACCTGCTTGGGGAAGCCGGGCTTCCAGAGGCAGGGTCTCCTGAAGTCAGAGGGCAATAACTGGCACAGAAACCTTATGTGGGGGAAACAGTGGATGAACTGGTAAAAGCACTAGGGTCCAAGTGTGTGTCACCTCTGCCCAGTTCATCTGCAGGAATCTAATCCTCTTGGTGATGGTGTTCGTGAGATCCTTCAGGTTGGGGAATGGCACCCTGAGAGAAGATGCCCAGAGCACTCACCAGCCCTTCCACCCTGGGCACACCGCAGGAAGGTGACGTCTGTGAGCCAGGAAAGGGCCCTCAGGGGCTGCATGGCGGTGGTCCCTTCACCTTGGACTTCCCAGCCTCCAGAAAGGCAGGACATGAATGCCAACTGTTCATGAGCCACCTGGTCCATGGTGTTCATCAGAGATGTCCAGAGGGATGAAGACAACAGGTGTGTCCCCCTCCTAGTCTTTCCCTTCACTGCTTTCCTGTTGCTGTTGCTACTTCAGACTACCCCAAGCTGGGATACGACAGCACACACCAGTCACTTCTGCTCTGGGGGCGGAAGTCCAGCTGTGTTCTGCCAGGCTTTGTTCCTCCAGGAGGGCTCAGGTGAGTCCCCAAGTCCTTTTCCAGCATCTTGAGGCTACCTGTGTTCTCTTTCCAGCACATCAGTTCAACCTCTGCTCTGTCATCGCCTCTGCTGTGTTCACTCTACATTTCTTCCTATTGCCTGCTTTAACTGGGACGCTGGCTTCTCTCTTGCAAGGACCTTAACGTTGATTCTCACCTTGCCGTATAACTCAGGACCACTACCCCCTCTCAAGATCCTTGATTTAATCACATAGCTGAGTCCTGTGTCCCGTGCAAGATAACAAAGGCCCAGAGTCTGAGTGTGAGGCTGAGGGCATTCTTCTATCACGTTTGCCTACAGAAACGTACACCTGTGTGAGGATGTAGGCACAGTGACTTCAGATACTGAAAACACAGAGCCGGCCTAGCGCCTGCCAACAGGACTGTATTTGAACAACGATGTAGGCATCTTGGGGAATGCCAAGCAGCCATAAAAAGAATGAAGAGGTAGGTGTGGAAGGATGTCCACGGTGTATTTCTGAAAGTGAGACATATTTCAGAAATTCTTAATTCATTTCCTCAAGCACATTTTTCCAATGCCTGCCTGCTTGCCTGCCATGTGCCTGGAGCTGGGAGCACAGCAGTAAATTATACAGGAAGTATAATTTAAAAAAAAGGAAAGAAACAAAACTATAGACAGAAAAACATGTGTGCCTGGAAAAGAAATGCTTCATCTCAAAAGCAATGATTGAACTGTTAACAGTGGGTATCTTGGAGGAAGTGGCTGGAAAGGGCGAGGATTTGGCCTCTGTATCTGGATGTTCCCAATGGCTTCATCTCCTTCAACAAGCATCTAAGCAAGTGCATGAAGGCATGGATATATGGACAATTGGTGTCAAATCCTGTTTCATAATGATCAAGCTGCCGTCTCAAAAAGGAAAGGAGGGAGGGAAAGGCGGGAGAGAGAAGGAGGGATGTGGAGGCAGAGAGGAGGGAAGGAAGATAGAAGAGTGGGTGCAGGTTGATTCGGAGAGGTCTTGGCTGGTGGCGTCTGGCGCCAAGGCTGTGTTGGGGCAGGTGTGCCCGCTGCAGCGGGAACCGGCATCCCCTCTCGACCTCCTGGCCTCCAGCTCTCTCTCAGCACCTTGCTCAAGCCCCAGCATAGTAGGTGATGGGTCATGCTGCCAAAAAGTGAAGTAATGAGTAGGGGACAGCATCTTCTTCATCATGCAGGACTCCCCTTTGCTCTTCCCTGTGTCAATGGTTGCACTTGCCAGCCTCAGCTCTACCAAAGGTGGTTTCCCCCCACACATGCATGCACATGTCACAAGCCCAGCTACAAGCCAGACTCTCTCCTGGGCTCCTGGAGTCTTCTGGTTTATCAGAACAGCAGGTGGGAATTCCAGGCACTTGTTTCAGCTAGGGATACCCTGGATGAACCCTGAGGCGTGAAGCTCCTGCACCCTGGACCACTGCCTCTGAGCTGGACTGGTGCC
Organism: Ochotona princeps; assembly: GCF_030435755.1. Lineage (NCBI taxonomy): Eukaryota > Metazoa > Chordata > Mammalia > Lagomorpha > Ochotonidae > Ochotona > Ochotona princeps. The sequence goes on from NC_080847.1 coordinate 21,172,909, forward strand.
CTCAGCCCGAGCCCCTGGAGCTAAGAGCTTGTGGCCAAGAGGTAGGGGGTGAAAGGAGGGAGGGGAGACGAACAGTGAGGCCTAGCACACAGGGTCAGTTTCATCTCAGACATAAGTTCCCCCCGACACAGACCATTTCAAAAGCACACACCTAGGAAACAGCCTGGGGAAAACAGCCTGCTAGCAGACACAGCTACACTGGGTCCTCCCTGTCCTGGGATGGAAAGAGTGAACTTGTGTTCCTTAAGCAGTCACGCTTTACTGAGAAAACAAGGGATTCTCTTAAGGGCCAGACTTGTCATTTCCTTTTAGCACTCTGCAGTACAGATTGAAACAAGGAACATGTGACTTCCTGTTTGTGCTGTTCATCTTCTGGACACCATCTTCACCTTTCCTATGCCTACGGTTTGAAAAAATAAACTGTTCCCAAAGTGCAGCATTATTCATCCTGCCAGGTAGTCCACCACCGGTCCCCACTTTCTAGGGTTCTCCTCTCACTTACCCTCCCACCTCACCTAGTTTCTGCCCCAGGCCCTTTGCACTTATTACATTCCTTCTGCCTGGACCATCTTCCCCTGCGCATTCACACATTCCTCTCTGCCAAATCTCTGCCCTGCCGCTCCCATCACCCTCCCTGGGAGGCCCTCCTCAACACCCTCTAGAACCAGCCTCTGCCCTGTCCTATTCTTTCTATACATACTCCTCCAACCTTGCTTTAGTTTTTCCACAGCACTTGTCACCTCCTAACAGGTGACTTATACCTGCTGTTCACCACTGTTAACTGCCATCCCAGCCCAAGATCTGAAGCCGATTCTGGAGAGAGGGGGCTCATAAACCATGTATCCAGGATCTCACAAGAGCAAGTACACTGCTGCTGTGCCAACCCGGCTCCTGCATATGTCGGAATGTAGCTCTTGGAAGTCAACACAGATGTGTGTAAAGATACGGTTAGGAACCATACAGAGGCAAAACTGGGACTAACAAGACCTGACATTTAATTACCACTTAGCCTCTCGCTCTATGGCTTGTGCGCTCACTGTATGCTAGCCCTGCGGATCCTGCAGCGGCTGCCCCTCCCCCGCCCAGCCATGCTGGGCTGGGGGAGGTGGCTGGGAGACCTGGGCAGATCTGAATAAACCACTTTTATGCCTTAAAAAAAAAAAAATTACCACTTAGCATAGGCCAGACCCCCAGCCAAACATCTGATGCACAGAAACTCCATTTAGCTCTCACAGCAGCCCTAATACCTGCTTATTAATGTCAACATTTTACAAGTGAGGAAACCAGCAGAGAAACTGAAGCACATAAGTGCTTTTTCAAAGAGTTCATGGAGAAATGAAGCTAAATGATCACTTTATTTTGTTGCAGAAAATATCTGAAATGCTTTTCCTGTGCTGAGGACACATCTGTGGGTACATGCTCCTGGCAAAAGATCTCCATCCCTCTCTAGAAGAGCAAACATAAGAGGAAACCATTTGCACAGAGCCCTGTTTCTACCCATGGGATGTGCCCAGGCTGCTGTAAGATGACCCATTTCCAGCCATGCAGAGATGGGAGTTTTATGTGTTGGCTGTTCCACTGCCAACCGTCAGGAGGCAAGGCAAGACTTAAAGCAGGATGTTCCTTCCGGAGGAAGCAGTGCTACAAGTCCCCTGAATGAAGATGAATAGGGCACCTTCCCAACAAACGTATTTCGAATATACATAGGTGTCTGAAACCCATGCACACAATCTTTTTAAATACTTCACATTTTCCATGAACTTTTGGAAGACTCTTCATCTGTCCTAGAGCCAGGATGTAAATCATTAAGTTGGTATCAAGAAGCCACGCCCCCGAGACTGGCATTGTGGCACAGCCAGTTGAGCTGCTGCCTCCCATATTGGAGCTACCAGTTCCAGTCAGAGCTAGCTCCTTGGTGGTGTTTGCCTTCTACACTGTAGAGTTGTTTACATACAGCAACCATGAACATTTTAAATCTGCCTACCTTTTGCTCCATCCATTTCATTTCCAGGAGCCACAGTTCTTGCCTGTGGGCCTGCTAGTCCAGTAATAGTCATTTGCAGAAAAGATGTGTGAGCAACCCAGAGACCTTTGGGGAAGGTGAATAGTTACATAAACCACGGTTCCCCAGCTCTGACAAGGGACAAGGCACGCTGCTAGGTAGAAAGGGGAGCTTACAGAATGGCAGGCTGCAATGGGCACACAGCTCCTGCTTGTAAAGGCCTTGCAGGGCACAGGAAGGCCACTTGCTGCTTGATGATGATGTCCCCTCCATAGCAGGCACTAGAAAGTGGGTGTGGACGTAGGAGGTGATGGTGTTCTCAGTTATTGTATATATATGACCCTGTCTCACTTATATCATCCATTTAGAAGCATGCAGCAATAAATAAATAAAATAAATAAATAAATAAATAAATAAATAAATAAATAAAAGCATTTGAAAATGAAAGGAGCCTTTCAGAAATCCAAAGAAAGTGAAAAAGAAAAAGAAGCCATGGAGGCAGGGTGTGGGTGGGAAGTATCACTATGCTGTTAAATCTGTGTGAAATGCATGACATTTGTTCCTTTTATATATGTATTTTTAAAATCTTTTTAAAAATATGAACTCTCTCTCTCTCTCTCTCTCTATATATATATATATATATATATATATAATTTTTTTTTTAAGCAGCTGCCACACTCTGAAGCACAGTTGGGCTACTCACAGCTCCACCTTACAAGCAGTGGCCCTTGGTTACTGTCAGGATGAGACACAGGCTCAAGTCTGCATCGGAGCTCTTAAGGCAGGGTGGAAAGTCACAAGGGTCAGGCAGAAACTGCACACACCAGGGGACAAAGGTGTGAGGGCCACAGCAACTTTTTCAGGGGGATCCCAGCAGGGGACTTCCAAAAGCTTGTGGAAGAATAAAGCTAAAGATAGTTTTCTTTTGATGCAAAATTGTTCTGAGATCCACACAGCTTTTCAGGATACACCTTTCCTTTGGGCTTTTTAGAGAGCCTTCATATTGGTCAGGGGGAGCAGGGAGGGTGTGGGCAGCAGGATCAGGTAGAGCTGAAAGTGTTTTCCCCTTAATTTCTGTCTCTCACCATGCACTGTAACCTCATCTTTTCCCTGTCAACTCAGTGTACCCACTTTCCCATGAAGCACCTTTGTCTCCTCTGGGACCAGGAAGGGAGACATATCATGACAGCCTGTGGAGGTCACGGTCCATTTGGAGACAAAAGAAAGTCTCCCCAAATGCCACCGCAATTGGGGCCATCGCTACCCCCTAATGGTCCATTCATTTTTTTGGCTTCTTGCCTTGATTTTGGGTCCCCCTCAGGCCTCCTCCACACTCTCCCCTCCCAGGCAGACCACCAGCCCACTCATAACAATGTCTCAGTGTGGGGGTGGCCCACACAGAGTCAACCTGCATTCACTCTTTCACATATAAATATAGGCTTTTTTCACTGGGGCACTTAACTGATGCCTTCTTAACTCTGAGGGTCCAAGAACTTAGAATCAAAATTATAATACTGACACCCTGGACAGTGTGGGTCAGGCTCAGTCCTTTTGCTCCAAGGGGTTTCCTTATCCCAGCTCTAAAGCCACATACTTGCCAGGGGTCAGGAATCCACCGGCCATGGGTTCCTGCTGCCTCCTTTCACTCCCTTCCACTCATGCTGTGGCTCACCACCTCATGCTACATGATAATGCCAGCCCTGCTGGCCTCGGCACTCCAGGACTTGCATCCCCGGCTCCTCGTGCCTTCCTGAGCCCACCCAAAGGGCCCCATTGAAAGGGTACCCACCCCTCCAGTCCCAGGCTCTGCACCACCATGATCTGGTTCTCTGAAATCTTCAATTTTTTTCTGTCATTTTCCAGCCTCCCCTAGCGCCCTACATTATCCAAGGACTTACCATGAGCTGCTCGCTGCTTTAAGTGCTTTCCCTATAACCCTCAGTGCTCCTCAAAATTTCTGTGGATGAAGTGGCAAAGCAGCAGTTCAAACCCAGCTGTTCTCAGCCCAGAGCCTGGGCCCCTAGTGACTAAATGCATCTGCCTGAAAGCACTCCTGAGATCATAACAACCTTAACTTGAGGGTAAGCTGAAATAAGCTGAAGGGGCAACTGCTGGTGAGGAGCCAAGCAGGGACGGAGAGGACTCCCTACCCCACCTCCACCACACCACCGCGGCTGATGATTAGGGAGGTGCGATTGGCTGGAGTTTTGAAAGACCAGGCTGTCCTGGGTGGAGTTCTACAGGATAACCTATCTCTAATTTCCCAGGTTCCCAACAGCCTAGGAGTCCACCTGCAGATTGGAAACTCTGGCAGGGTCTCTGGTTCCCCCAATTAGTGCTTGAACACCTGTTTGGGTTCTATTTTATTAAAAACTCATTAACTTGTTTCTATTGGAGCAGCAAATAGAGTCCAGGCGGGGTCTATGCAAGTTTTGTGGGGCACCTCTATATTGCGAACCCAGGAGGGCTTTACAAGGGGTACCCTGGGAGTGGGAGCCCCAAGGCAGATCACTGGGCAACATTCTCTGCAGCTGGTCTTGAGTTAAGCGAGGTTGGGATAACCTCATTCCCCCCACTCCTCTCCTTGGTTTCCCACCAGCTTTTCTAGGTGGAAACCAGTTGGAGGGTTTCTAACCTGCTGCACTGAATGTTAATTTCTTTCACACCTGCGGGGTGTGAAGGGCACTTTGCAGAGCTGTAGAGAGTGTAGTTTTTGCACCTTGAAATCAGCTCAACCCACGTGAGTCAGGCACTGTCCTCTTTCCAGGCTGCAGAGCCTGACTCCAGGCATCTTAAAGCGGGGGCACAATCAGGAACTGACACCATGCAATTCAGTGAATGTTGCCATTAAACAAGCGTCTTCTATGGCAACACTCTGGGCTTTGTTGTCTGGGTGGGACAGTACAGTTTGTAGCCCTAACAGTGGGTGCTGCCCACCCAGGGCCCACTTTTTTGAGAGCTATTGCTGTTCATAGGCTTCTGGACCCCTCATCCCACCCCCACTGGCTGGCAAGGCAGTCTGTGGGGTCCCCAAGCTTGCAGTGATTTCATCATGTCCAGGGCCCTGAGCATTAACTCTGTCCCTGCTAATGCATTTGTCCTATTTGCCTTGCCGAGAATCCGGTCCCAGCTACTTCCCTCTATCTTAGCTGTCATTGTCTCCCACACTCTGTTGCTCCCACCTGTTTGCATTCCTCAGAACAGATCACACCATGTACCTTTAACCGTTTCCTGACCCTGGACCTTGGCACTTGCCACCCTCACTGCCTACCTAGGCTCTGCATCTAGCGGGACCTTCCCTGTAGAAGTCAGTGAAACACAGACCCCCAGCTGCACTTTAGAACGTGAATTCCACAAGAACAGGGAGGCATAGTGCCCCTGCCCACTGTGGATGCCATCCTCACTGCTGGCATAGGCCAGGGCCCCATGGAAGGTGACAGGGCCAAGAGAATGCACAGGATTAGTTCCAGCTTCTAGTAAAATTCAGGAAGAGGCCAGTGAGCGGCTCACTGGCCCTGCAAAGAACCATGAGGGCTTTTCTTTCTGCCACCCATACATCCCAACCTCTTGTTTCAGGCCAAGCCTCCAGCATCCCTTTGTTTCATGTACGGGTGTGGAGGTAGAGGGAGGCAGGCAGGTTTTTTAACAGCCAGAGTTGTCAACTGGACCTGTATAACCAAGCCCAGAGGGCCCCACAGTGTTCTGCCAACCGAGATACCAAATCACAGGAGGCCCAGGGCCTTGAGGCAAGACAGGCTGCCTGGCAAAGTCACTTCTCAGAAATAGCAACGTGCAATCTCAGGAATGAACGTCCACAGTCCAGGACAGGAGCAATGTTTTGAAACAGAAAGCGAGTCCTATTTATATTGCAGATAATGGGTCTGTGATAGAGAGGTAGTTGGGGCCAATTTTTCCGAAGCAGACACGTAGGAGGGATTCTTGTAGAAGCTGTATTGGATGGACAAGAACTGAAGCAAGATGTCATGTGGTGTTGTGGAAAGAGGGCTGCCCCGGTCTGGCTCTGCGACTAACCAGCACAGTGGAGCACAGAGCACCTTAACCTTCAGAAGCAGCTCAGACCTTCTGGCTGTCTGACCTGGAATAGTTAACCTCAATGAGTTTGTGTCTGTCAATTGCGAGTGAGAGTAATTTAGCTCTTAGGGTTGTTGTAAAGATTTAAGGGAGATGGGCTCAGTGTGATAGACTAGTGGCAAAAGTCCTTGCCTTGCGCCCACCGGTATCCCATATGGGTGCTGATTTGTGCCTCGGTGGCTCCACTTCCCATCCAGCTTCCTGCCTGTGGCATAGGAATGCAGTAGAGGACAGTCCAAAGGCTTGGGATCCTGTATCCATGTGGGAAACCCAGAAGAGTCTCCTGACTCCTGGCTTCAGATCAGCTCAGTTCCAGGCATTGCAGCCATTTAGGAAGTGAGCCAACAGATGAAAGACCTCTCTGTGTGTGTCTCCCCTTCTCTTGGTAACACTGCCTTTCAAATAAAATTAAACCTTAAAAAAAAAAGCACAGAGGTTGGCATTGTGGCACAGTGTGCTAAGCCATTGCCTGTGATACCAGGATCCCATTTGAGCACCAGTTTGGCTCCCAGTAGCTCTGCTTCTGAACCAGCTCCATGCTAATGCAGCTAGGAAAGTAGGGGGAAATGCCCCAAGTGCTTGGATACCTGCCAGCCCTGTGGGCGATGTGGATGGAGTTTCAGGCTCCTGGCTTTGACCTGGGCCAGCTGTGGGAGGCCATTGCAGCCATTTAGGGAACAAACCAGTAGATGGTAGGTCTGTCCTCTCTTTCTCTCTCCCTCTCTATAATTCTGCCTTTCAAATAAATAAAATAAATCTCAAAAAAAAGTACACTGATAATGTTCTCAGCAGGAAAAAAAAATATTGCCAAGAAATAAGACAAATACACATGAGATGTCTCTAAGAGGTGCTTACAGAGGTGTGGAATGGCCTCACAATAGAATATTAAATAGCAATGAAAATCATAACTACACTGCTATAAGTTAATAGAAAAGTCAGGGAAAGCACTAAAGTTCAGTAGACTGCATGCAGCAAGTTACTTTGTTATAAAGTTCAAAACAAAATGAAAACAATGTGTTCATTAGATGCAGCAACCATTGAGATAATTAATTTAAATTCAAGGATACTGGTTATTCTGAGTTCACGGTGGCCGGGCACTAACCAGGAGCAAGAAGTTTCATTCTTGGTGGGGCAAAGGGAGCTTTGCTGGATTGTAACTCAGCCAGTAAAGAAATACAATACACTCAGAAGTATAAGGGCACTTCCCAAAGGTCATGGGGAAATGGAACTAAGTTTGTGTGCAAGAAAATGAAAACCCAGATATATTTCTTCATCCCATGCACTTTCCATGACATATTGAAGATCTCTTATATATTCTTTGCATGTGCAAAATGCTCAAATAAAATAATCAGAAGTTCCTCCTATGAACCCTTCACGGCTCGGGGCTATAGTTTCTGAGCTGAAGCACAACAGCTAAAGAAGATTTGATCCTGGGCCCGGCAGAGTGGCCTAGCAGCTAAAGTCCTCACCTTGAACATGCCGGGATCCCATATGGCCGCTGGTTCTAATCCCAGCAGCTCCACTTCCCATCCAGCTCCCTGCTTGTGGCCTGGGAAAGCAGTCAAGGACGGCCCAATGCTTTGGGACCCTGCACCCGTGTGGGAGACCTGGAAGAAGTTCCTGGCTCCTGGCTTCGCATCGGCACAGCACTGGCCGTTGCGCTCACTTGGGGAGTGAATCATCGGACGGAAGACCTTCCTCTCTGTCTCTCCTCCTCTCTGTATATTTGACTTTGTAATAAAAATAAATAAATCTTTAAAAAAAAAGATTTGATCCTATATCCTCCACCATCTGGTTACCAGATCTAACTCTGATGCCTCAGTGTTAATGACCATCTCACAGGCCTGAAGACATTGCCTGTTTCTCAAGAGATTTGTTCTGTAACATCCCACGGGAGGAGGCGGGTTGCTCAAGCTAAAATTAAGCCCATGACCCATTCTTACATTTGTCTCAGCTATGTACTTTGTTCTCTTAACAGGCACATTCACAATAACTCAAGACATTGGTGTTCCGTGATCTGTTTCATTTGAAGAGGCAGAAAAGCATTTTAAAATTGTATTGGTCTTTTAAAATTTTAATTTTTTTCTTTGAGCAGTTTGTATTAGTTTATTTTAAAAATGCCTCCAAAGTGGGAGAACTTGATTTTTACAGCTAGCCCTTCCAGACCCGTAAGCAACTCTGAACTGATCTAGAACTCAGCCAAGTAGCAGCCTCTGAAATGTCCTGAACTCAGGTCCAAATTTGAGAAAATACTTGCTGGGTGGCTCAGCAATTAGAAGTGGAGAATTTTTTTTTTTCTAATCCGGATAGTATCTACTCGGTATGTTGAGTGAAGAGGTGAGAGTGAACACCAAGTGCTAAATCAGAAAGTGATGATGTCCTCCCAACAGGTTTGACATTGTTTCGCTCCAGAACAAGATGGCTGAGTGCCGGGCCTCTTGGTCCCACTGAGATAAGGCCACTCCCTGAGAACAACCATGCCCTGCCCCGCTGGCCAGACTGCGCCCACCCACTTCCTCAATGCACCTTAATCTCCACTGCTCAGCAACTTTTTTGCTTTTCTGTGGCTCCAGAAAATGCCCTTAGAGAATTCTAGCTGGGCAGTGGAGACATGCAAATCACGTGGGTGTCAGCTTTCCCTCTCCAGGGGCAAAGAGGAGCAGAAAATGAGAAAATGTAGGGTTCCAGCTTTGAATTTTGGGATCTGCCCCAGTGGCACTTGGCAGGCTGAGCTTACAGGAATCTGACACGCTGACTGTCTCGATAACAGTGTTGATGCTTGTTCTTAACGGGGAGAGGGGTGTGGATCAAGTGCTTGTGTAAACTCAGACAAAGAAAACTGGAAACAGTAATCCCTGGCAGGTGCAAGATTCAGGGCTGGGAGCATGCTTAGCAGAACCATGCATACTTCCTTGCTAAGCTCTACTTGCCACTGGTGAGTATGAGAACCAGGGCTGGAGGTGGAACATGAGAAACAAGGTGGCAGCACCTGTCAGCATACATGAGGGGTGGGTCTGGGAGTGGGTCAGGCCAAGCTAGGCCCAACACCCAACACAACTCCAGCCACAGGGAGGATCATAGGATTTGTAGTCTGACCTTGAAGTACACACATCAGGACTGGGCCTCCTCAGTTGCTTGCTAGCATACCTGAGTGGACAGCATGCCCAGGTGTCATAAGGGGGGACATAAGGGCCGGCTCATATAGACTAGCAGGGGATGGCAACTGACTTGTCAGAGGATAAAAAGCAGATCAGGCTGGACAATTCTGGCCAAGTTTTGCAGCATGTTCCTGGATTTGTGGCTGCACTAAGGTGGACTGTGTCAACCAATAGACCTTGGAAAGATTTTTTTCAGCCTTGGAGCAACAAAACCAACTTCTCAGAACTATTAAAACCACTCAAGTAATACCCTCAGAACACTCTTCTCCACATCGGGGTCTCTAGGGCATCATCAAATGACCGTTTCCCATCCCCAGGTGCTGATGTAGTTTGGCAGCAAGAAGGACTCCCCTTCCCCTCCTCAGCAGACACAGAAGGAAAAAAAAAAAAAAAAAAGAAAAACTGAAACATTTGTCCCGACTTTCCTTCATGCCTGACCCTTACCATACTGGCTGGAGCCCTGCATGGGCATGCACCCCTCTCTATGTAAACTAGATTGACAACTAAAAAAAAAAAAAAATTCTTTTAAAAAGCCCAACGCAGTAGCTTGGTGGCTAAAGTCCTCACCTTGTATGCGCTGGTATCCCATATGGGTGCTGATTCATAACCCAGCTGCTCCACTGCCCTCCCAACTACCTGCTTGTGGCCTGGGAAAGCAGTTGAGGATGGCCCAAAGCCTTGGGACCCTGAACCCATGTGGGAGACCCAGAAGAAGCTCCTGGCTCCTGGCTCCAGATCAGCTCAGCTTTGGCTGGTGTGGCCACTTGGGGAGTGAATCAATGGATGGAAGATCTTTCTGTCTGTCTCTCCTTCACTGTGTAAAAATATGACTTTCCAATAAAAATAAATACATCTCTTTAAAAAAAATTTAAAAAAAAAATCTTTCTGGGAAAGTAAAATGAAGTCCACGTGGGTATTGTTGCACTGGTTAAGCTATTCCTTGGGAGCGTGGGGGCAATACAATGGCTCAACTGGTCAATCCTCTGCCAGCAAGCACCGGCCTCCCATTTGAGCTCTGGTTCTTGTTCCAGCTGCTCTGCTTCCAATCCAGCAATGGCTTGGGAAAACAGTAGAAGATGGCCCAAAGCCTTAGGACCCTGCACCCACATGCAAGACCTGGAAGAAGCTCCTGGCTTATCTTTGGGTTGGCTCAGCTCTGGCTGCTCTAGCCATTTGGAGAGTGAACCAGTGATGGAAAACTGTTTCTCCTTCTCTCTGTAAATCTGCATTTCCAATAAAAATAAAGAAATTTTAAAAATATAAATCTTACTTTTGATGATGCTTACATAGTTGATCAGGGTGGGAAGGATTGAGGATTAGGGGAAAGTGGGTGAGACTATTGCTTCTATGTTTTCTTTTTCCTTCCTGTGTCTGGGGGAAGGGGGAGGCTGGAAGGGGGGAGCCACACCCAGTATTCCAACCGCCTTAGTACCCGGGGCTGGGAGTTGGCCACCTGATGTTATCCCAGGGTTCCCGTTGTGCAGCATGCTCCTCTGCTTAAGTGGTTTCAGTAATTCTGAAGTGCTGTCAGTCTTGCTGCTCCAAGGATGAGGAAATCCTTCCAAGGAGCATTGGCTGACATAGTCCACTTAAGAGTCTCCATTCGCCCAGATATTTGCTGTCAGCGCTTGGCTGGGGTAGTTGTCCAATTTGTCTGCCCACCTGCACTGGTATCAGATGTTCTCTGCAGGCCCCAATGGGCTGCCATATCATCCATGTGCATCTGGGTATGCCGTCCACTGCTGAGAATTCCCGGTTCTGACACATGCACTCCACAGTCAGATCATAGATCCTGTGTATCTTTCCATGGTTCGGGGGAGGATCCCCAAAGAAACCTTGTCTGAAGTGATCCCAGACCTGACTCTTGTGTGTGCTTGCCAGTACGAGTCTGGTTCAGCCTGTCACTCACAGCAGCTAATGCACACACTGATAATTGCAATTGCTGGGGTGGGGGGTTTCTGTCTCTAGCCCATCTCTTATGTAAACCAGTTGATGCTGCGGCTCAGCCCAGCACTGCCCAACACACATTTGGCTGTTATGTTCATCAGTAGGAGCTGCAGCCTAGTCAGAGCAACAACTAATAACTAGGCCTGCCCCCAAACATGGTTCTTGTGCTTGCCAGTAGGTGCAACAGACTGGTCCAGTCTGTCCCACATCCCATTCTGCTCTCGTACACATCAATGGCATTGGAGCCTAGTTCAACCCCACTATCCAGCCTACACTCACACTGGTGGGTGCCACCACCTGTCTAGCAATGCCCACCCCCAGCCCAGATTCTCATGCTCACTCACCAATAGGAGTTGCAGCCTATCAGAGAGGTGCCCACTGTTCTCCTACTGGACCCACTCCTAGTCCTGGATTTTGCACCCTCTGGGTGGCTCTGCAGTCTAGCTTGACAGTATTAGCATTTGCAGCTGATGCTGTGGCAAAGCCCAACCAGCCTGTACTTACTCTGGCTCATTCATGTTCCAGTGGGAACAGTTGGTTAGCCTAGCCTGGCTCTCCCCCATCCCAGCTCACATTCAGGCTGAGGGGTATTGTGGCCCTGCCTGGCCTGGTTTGGGCCTGGTCTGTGCGTGGTCCCAGCTCTCACTCACCACACTCACCCCGCAAGGCACCCCCCCCGCCCCCCGGGTCTCACATGTGCTGGTAGGTGCTGCTCCCCAGTCTGGCACATGGCCCACCTCACCTAAACATTCACCAGCAGGTACTGTAGCCTGTTGGGGCCCGGTCTGCCCCTAGTTTCAGCTCATGCTGGTGGGTGCTACAGCCTAGTCCTGCCCAACAAGCTCCCAGTCCTGGTCTTAATGTGAACTGGTTTGTGTTGTGGCATGACCCGGCCTGTCCTGCACCCTGTGCTGGTTCTTACATCTTCCAGTAGGTGTTATGAACTGGCCTAGCTTGGCCTGTTCCCAGTCTTGAGCCACACGTATGTTGGCAAGTAGCACAACCTGGCTTGGTCTCTGCTGCTCCCAGCCTTGGTTCTTGTGCTCACCCGCAGGGACTGTGTCCTGACAAAGGAGTTCCCCAACATGCTCTATTAGGTTTCCTTCCAGTGGCAGATCTCACACGTACTGTCGGGTCCTTGGCCCAGCCTGACTACCACCTCCTGTCCTGGTAGGAACAGTCGTCCTGCCCAAGTGGTCTACACTCAGGCCGGTTCTTACTGTTGGCTGCTGAAGTCCAGCCATACCTGGTCCACACCCAAACACAGCTTTTTTTTTTTTTAATTGCAAAGTCAGATATACAGAGAGGAAGATCTTCCATTCACTGATTCTCTCCCCAGGCAGCCACAACAGCTAGAGCTGCGCCAATCCAAAGCCAGGAGCTCGGAGCCTCTTCCAGGTCTCCCACGCAGGCAGTAGGGTCCAAAAGCTTTGGGCCATCCTCAACTGCTTTCCCAGACCACAAGTGGGGAGCTGGGTAGGAAGCGGGGCTGCTGGGATTAGAACCAGCACCCATATGAGATCCCAGCACATGCAAGGCAAGGACTTTAGCCACTAGGCTACCATGCTGGGCCCCCAGACACAGCTCTTGAATGGCTCAGTGGGGGCCCAGACCTAGCCCAGCCCATTCTACACCCACCTCGGCTCTCATGAGCAGCAGTGGGTGCTGGAGTCAAGCCTATCTGGCACACCCCAGACCCAGTCTACACCCATGCCAAGGGACACTGCAGTCATGTCCAGTCCAGATCACCATCCCCATTCCATCTCTTGCATTCAACAGTGAGACCACAACCCAGCTGGGGTATCCCATTAAACTCCCCAACAAGGTCTGTTCCCTACTCAGGCCTTGTGTGTGCCAGTGGTTGCTCTGACAAAGCTTGACATAGCCCATCCACTGTCATTGCTTTTGCCATCAGATGCTGCAGCCTGGCCTGACCTGGCCCATTCCCAGTCCAACAAGCGCTGGTGGGTGTTGCTCCCATTCATGGCGTTCATGCAAACTGGTAAGTGTGATAGCCTAGCCCTGAATGACCCACACACTCCAGCCTGGCTTCTGCATATGCCAGTGGGCTAAGGTTGGCATGGCCAACCTTTTTTTTTTCTCCCTTTTTCTTCAAAAGACACTGCTTGGGATTCCCACATCTGAATTAGAAATATAGTTTTAAGTTCTAGCTGCACTCCCAATTTCAACTTCATGGTAACACAGACTCTGGGAGGGAACAGGTGCTAGTTCAAGTGCTTGGATCCTTCATAGTCATCAAAGACATGTGGATTGAGTTCTAGTCCCCTGACTTGAGCCTGGCCTAGCCCTTGTCTGCATTTGGGGAGCCAACCAACAGCCAGCAGATATTTCTCCCTGTTTAATAAATAAAACTAAATATAAAATGATATGAAAAGTTCAATAGTGAGTTACTTTTAACATGCATTTGTTTTGGGAAAGCAGAATTACAGAGGGGAGGGGAAGAGAGAGAGATCTTCCATCCAGCAGTTCATTCCCCAAATGGCCAGAGTTGAGCTCATATGGAGCAAGGAGCTTCTTCTGGGTCTCCAATGTGGGTACAGAGATTCAAGGATGTGGGCCACCTTCCACTGCTTTCCCAGGCCACAGCAGGCAGCTGGATCAGGAGTGAAGTAGCAGGGCATGAACTGGCACCCATGCACCTCTATGGGATACCAGCACTATAGGTAGAGGATTACTTTGCTACACTGGGACCCCAAGTAGGAAGATCCTCTGTAAACCATTCCTAGGGTCCTGGCTATGTACAAATGCTGTAGTGGTCACAGAACTCACCTTACCAGGACCCAGAAAATTCCTACAGGGACTGTGCCTGGGGTTTATGCACAATGTACAAAAGGAGCAATCATTAAAACATGAGTTTATTTGGGCACTATTGTCAAATCCAATCAAAGACAACGTTCTGTGCGGCAGCAGTCACAGAAATAGCACTGGGCTGGAATGTGTTCGCAGACAAAGTCCATTGTTTAACACTAAAATCTAACTATAAAACATCAATTCCAACTTAAAAAAAAAAAACATTTTTGTCATGCTAACTTTGCATCAAGGTATCTGCTTAACTGAATCCCCAAATTCTACTACAATTCTCAAAAACAAGGATACTTCTTGCAGCTTATGGGGTGCTGAAGGACGAGAACAGGAACAGAGGCCCTACTCCAAGAATTCTTTCTCACTCAGCCTTAGGTGTCCTCCTTATCTGCAGGGTGTCAGTGTCATGCAGGCTCCCACGCAGCCCCAGTGACAGGCCAGGGGCACACTACATAATGATGCCCATTACTAAGGAGTCAAAGAGAATCAAGGCTGTTACCCACTCTGACCTGCCATATTCAGTGTCTCTAGCAGGGCTCCTCTCAGCCTGTAACCCTTACCCTCTGAGTCTCAGATGTAAGTAAAGCTGGTTTACACCCCATAATAACTACTTTGAAACTGTCAGCAGCTGCCTCACAGCTTTTCTAGACAGGGAAGAGAATAAAGATGCTCTACAGACATCAGAGACAAAAGCAAACTCCTCTGGGCTGAGAGCAGTTATGTGTATTCCAATCTCTGAATCCCTGGTGGCACAGGAGGAAAGCAACCTCCAATCTTTAGAGAAAGCCAGACCATTGATGTGCTTTCGCTTTTCCTTCCCTTGTGCTTAGTGGCTGCTTTTGGAAATGGGGTTAACTCTCCACTGGTGGGTGGCAGGAGGTATTTACAATTCGGGCCAGAGGTGTTGGGGTGCTGTCCCTTGTGCAGCCACGTGAAAGAGCAGGCAGATGGGCTGGAGAGATAGCCCAGTTTGTATTTGTCCACTGCAGCTGGTAAAACTAGACAAATGAGCCTGTCCATATTCCCAGACCCCAGGCATCCAGTTCCAATTTGACTGTGAAGTAAGTCCATGACTCCCATTTAGGAGCCTTTCCTTGGCTGTGAATTTTTGGGTCAGCATGGAAGAATCCAGGATTTAAGGGCCAAGCACCTCATCCAGTACCTTCACTCCCAACCAGATGGCCCACCCCTGAGGCAAATGGGGACAAACAAGCCATGAAATGGAACCCGATTCTGGTCCTATGCAAGGCCAACAGGCTCCTTCCAAGGAGGCAAGGCAGGAAGTAGTGACTGTGCCTGGAAGAAGCAATTCTGTGACTCTCTGGCCTTCAGTGCTCCATGTCTGAAAATTTTCTCTTCTTGTAATTCTGAACAAGGGTGGAAGCCGTGATCTGAGAAGCCTGTCCCTTCTCCCAACACTGGAAGTCATTCAGTCCTCTCTGCCCTGTCTGAAATAAGCCCCTCTCCAACTCATCTAGCCTGGCTACCAGGGCTGAGGTATCTTCGTTGTAAGCATTCTGGGAGGAGTCCATGATGCGGCGAAAACGTCCAATGAACGTCTGAAGGAGAAATGAGGAAGAGTCATCAAGGGTGATCTCACACCCCCTAAAACTAATTCACTTATATTCTGTAACATCTAAACATTTGATTCATCAAAGACCGCAGAAGTCTCATCACTCCACTAAGTTACTGTTCATTGTCATGCCTGGATTCTTTTGTTGGTGAAACGGATTGTTAAAAAAGCTCAATGGCTTATTAAGACAACCAGTGAAGTCTACCTGTAAAGCACCAAGCACACAGTAAGCTCCCCACTGTCTTAAGTCACAAACACCATAATATACTGTGGTCACACACAAACACTCCTGATTCAACTAGATGCACCTTCTGCCTTCCTTGGTCTGAGACGACGATGGAGATAAGCAAGATCCAGGGGTGTCACGTCACCATCTGACTCTGGGCTCTGCTTGCTTCCTTAAACTGTCTCTTGGCAAAGTCACCTTCTCTGTAAGTAGCTAATCTAAAACACTGCAGAGCAGTGACAGAAAGAAAATATACAATGCACGACTCTAATTCAAAATGTACCCTGGGGACATTGTTTGGCAAACAGATTTATACTCAAACTCTATGTATTGACTTCTTTTTCTGAACAGATAGTAACAATTTGCTAGCTACATTAAAAATAGCACTAGTAAGTGGTAGACAGGATATACTATAGGTTATTAACTGACATCTGGAAGTCAAGCAGCCTGACCAAGGCATGCAGCTAGTTCAAGGCAGAGTCAGGCCTTAATTCCAGAACAAGAGGAGAGAAAAAATCCCCCAAGAAACTCATGTATCTCTAACAGGAACTGCCTCCCCTCCCTGTCCCAAGACCTGGGGCTGTGTATCTCAGTGCCTGTCACCTGCAAGCCAACATCACTTGGTCTCATTTCCTGGACTGCCTGCTGGTCCCAGTGCTTAACTAGCAAACAGGAAGAGCAGCAGACAAATCATATTGAAGAAAATACACAAGGGTGGCAGAGCAGTTAAGATGCTGCTCACCACCTCTCTATTCCATACTGCACTGCTGGTTCTGCTCCTGATTTCAGTTTCCTGGGAAAGCAGCAAGGCATGGCTCAGGTACTGCCACCCCATGTGGAAGATACAGCTAGAGTTCCCAGATTCTGGCTTTAGTCAGGCCCAGCCCTGGCTACTGGGGGCAGAGGGGGAACGAATCACCATATGGGTGATTTCTGTCAAGCCTGCTTTTCTCTGTTGCTGTCATGCCATCTTTCAAATAAACAAAAAATATTTTTAAAACTACACAACCAGACAGAATGTAACTGTAGGTTGACCTAGAATAACGACTGAGTTTATAAATCACACACTAGCCTGCATTTAAGTTATGTCCTCATGGTCACCACCAGCTCTGGAAACACATGTCAGTTGACACCCAGCACTCACCTGTAGCAGAGACTGGGAGATGTCTACATTCTCTGGGCTGTCAAAATGCAGGAGCTGGGAGCCAAAGCCGTAGAAATGTGGGCCCATCTTGTGGAGGTCCACCACGTTGGCATCGGCGCTGAACACCGTCCTCCAGCCCTGCTGGTAGAGCTTGGGGAGCTCCACGGAGAGGACGCGCCGCTTGTTGTCAAACAGCCCCTTGGCCAACCACAGGGGTAGCTCGAGCTTTGAGCCCTGCACCAAACAAGAAGGTGGACTTGAAAAACTGAGATGCAAAGAAACACGCCTGGCCCCAGCAGTATGACCTGTTCTCTAGGGGAGACACTGGCAGAAGCAGAAGACCAGGCTGTGTGACTTGAAGAAATGAATTGTATGGGTCAAGTCCA
Source organism: Ochotona princeps (assembly GCF_030435755.1). NCBI lineage: Eukaryota > Metazoa > Chordata > Mammalia > Lagomorpha > Ochotonidae > Ochotona > Ochotona princeps. The sequence continues at coordinate 21,190,260 of NC_080847.1, forward strand.
GATCATAATGGAACGGAAAGAAAAGGTGGATCCAAATCACAAAAAATATGACAGAACAAAAATATAGGCTAATTTTAAAAATTAGACTAATAGATAAAACATGCCTAATATTTAAAAATGTGCCCAACTACAGACATTGTAGAGGTATGCATTTCTGCTTTTTGCAACATCTATTCCCCACACATGCTTGATTCTAACAGAGTGGAAGGAGAAATAGAAGAAACTCTCTACCCCACTTCACACCTCCAGAAGTGACAGGAAAGGTAAACATTTATACTTTTTCTTTTCTTTTTTTTTTTTTTTAAGATTTATTTTATTTTTATTACAAAGTCAGATATACTGAGAGGAGGAGAGATAGAGAGGAAGTGGAGCTGCCGGGATTAGAACCAGCAGCCATATGGGATCAAGGCAAGGACCTTAGCCACTAGGCCACGCTGCCGAGCCCAACATTTATACTTTTTCAAGCCATAAGAATATTGTAAAACTAGAATGAGGTGGTCAAATGGATCAGAATTAAGAAAAATCTCTTAAAAAATCTCACCAAATGTAAAAACAGCAGCAAAAACATAAAGCACTCACAAGGCAAAACTGTTGTAAAGATGGGAACAGCCCTGGGACTGCGTGGGCAGTTTCTGGCAAACCTCCCAGCACCAGGGAAACAGTGGGTTCAAAGCTGGCAGAGCAACTGGGACATGAAGGGTAAGAAGCGAAAGGGAGGGAATTAAAACCAATCCTTGGCACCCATATCAGAACCAACAGCACATGACTTTAAAATAGACTGAAAAATCAAATGGAAATTCCAGAACTAAAAAACACAAAAACTGGGGCCCGGCGGCCTGGCCTAGCAGCTAAAGTCCTCGCCTTGAAAGCACCGGGTTCCCATATGGGCGCCGGTTCTAATCTCGGCAGCTCCACTTCCCATCCAGCTCCCTGCTTGTGGCCTGGGAAAGCAGTCGAGGACAGCCCAAAGCTTTGGAATCCTGCACCTGCATGGGAGACCCAGAGGTTCCAGGTTCCCGGCTTCGGATCAGCGCAGCACTGGCCGTTGCGGCTCACTTGGGGAGTGAATCATCGGACGGAGGATCTTCCTCTCTGTCTCTCCTCCTCTCTGTATATCTGACTTTGTAATAAAAATAAATAAATCTTTAAAAACAAACACAAAAATTAAACTGAGGTCAATAAACGAAATCCAAGTTTAACAGTTACACCGTTTTTTTAAAACAAAAGGATTGATTGATTTGTCTGTTGATCTATTTGAAAGGCAGACTTACACACAAACACACAGAGGTCTTTTATCTGCTGGCTACTCCCAAAATGGCCACAACTGTGGGGCTGGGCCAGACCAAAACCAGGAACCAAGAACTTCTTCCGGGTCCTCTCATGTTGGTGCAGGGCCAAAGCATTTAGGCCATCATCAGCTGCTTTTCCAAACACAGCATCAGGGAGTTGGAACAGAAGTGTTAGGCAGGACTTGAATTGGCACCTATAAAGGTGCCAGTACTACAGATAGTGGCTTAACTTGCTATACCACAGTGCTGGCTCCACTCGTACCAAATTTGACACAGATGATGAAGCTCATGAAATGGAAAATATCCAGGTCAAAGCATGGGGATAAAATATAGCAAAGAGTACAAGCACACTCCATATGGTGGGTGAAAGTCTAATATATATGTAGTTTGAATCCCAGAAGATGGATAGGCTGGAGTAAAATAAAAACATCTGAAGAAGCCAAAGGTGTAGGAAAGAGCTAACATGGTAGGTCTGAGAGAGCTATCCCACCATGGCCTGCCTGCAAGGCTGGACCATGCTGGTGGCTGGACACTTGGGTTTCAGGAGGGTCCTAGGTTTAGGAGTATTTTCATGCCTAAACTGTTTACACAATATGTTTGTTGAATACCTGCTCTCCTAGGAGCCTGGAGGTTTACAGTGTGGTAGGCAGTGTTGACATGACCAGACCCCAGTAACATCCTGGGTACTGGGTCTCTAACAAGCTTCCCTACAGGCACAATGTTACACATGGGTTCAGAAGTTATAGCTGCAGAATGTAATGTAGATGCACCCTGCTGGAGCCATGGGAAATAAGTCCTGGAGGTTTGTGCCAAATTTCCTGCAGAGGCCACCTGAAGTCTCCCTTCCTGGTACTGATTCTGATGTACACCCTTCCACTGTAGTACATCTTAACATGGAATACGTATGTGCTTTTAGTCAACCATCCATCTTGGGTTCATCTTGGGATCTCCTGACATGGACAGAAACATAATTTATTGCCAAAAGACCAAGAGTAAAGAAATCCTCAAGGAAAATGAAAATGATGCCTACACAGAAATGGAGACAATAAATAAACAGGCAAATACACTACAGAGTTTAAAATGTGTCAGCTTGGAATAAATGAAAGTAATATAAAAGGGAGAAAATGAGGTTTCTGTATTCTAAAATGCTTTGTCTCAAGTGGTGAGAACAGAAGCTTACATAACATTCTTACTAGTCAAAAATGATTTTAATGGGCCCGGAGCAATAGCGTAGTGGTTAAAGTCCTTGTCTTGCACGCCTGGGATCCTGTACGGTCGCTGGTTCTAATCCCAGCAGCCCCGCTTCCCAAACAGCTCCATGCTTCTGGCCTGGGACAGCAGTTGAGGATGGCCCAAAGCCTTGGGACCCTGCACCAGCATGGGAGACCTGGAAGAGCTCTGGGCTCCTGGCTTCAGATTGACTCAGCTCCAGCTGTTGCACTCACTTGGGGAGTGAACCATTGGACAGAAGCTCTTCCTCTCTACTTCCCCTCCTCTCTGTATATATGACATTATAATAAAAATAAATAAATCTTAAAAAATAATAATAACCCAGAAGTCAAAGAAGAAATTACAAGTTAAAAAATATCTGAATTTCTTGATAATTAAAGTACACAAATCAAGACTTATAAAACACAACTAAAGGTGTGCTTAGACAAATACACAATAAAAGTGTATAAAGGTAGGCTTGCAAAATCATTAAGCCAGGAATCCATCTCAAAAGGCGAGGGGAAGACGACGACGACAGAAAATTAAGTCCAAAGTTGAAGGAAAGAAGTAATTAAGGACTTAGTGAAGTTAAAAAACCAAAGGTAAAAAAGAGAAAACTAAGTCTTCAGTTACTCTTTTAAAAAAACTAATAGAATTGGGCTTGGCGGCGTGGCCTGGTGGCTAAGGTCCTCGCCTTGATCCCATGTGGCCGCTGGTTCTGATCCCGGCAGCTCCACTTCCTCTCTATCTCTCCTCCTCTCAGTATATCTGACTTTGTAATAAAAATAAATCTTTAAAAAAAATAAAAAAAAATAAAAAACTAATAGAATTAAAAACTCCTACCAAGACTACTCAAAAGAAGGAAAAGAGAGCCCAATTTATGGATATCAAGGACAAAACATAGGCTATCAGACCCAGTGTGAAGGCTCAGTGGCTATGTCCTCGCGTTGCACGTGCCCATAATGGAAGCCAGTTCGTATCCCAGCAGCCCCACTTCCCATCCAGCGCCCCGCTTGTGGCCTGGGAATGCAGTCGAGAACGGCCCAAAGCCCTGGGACCCTGCACCTGCGAGGGAGACCTGGAGGAAGTTCGCCATTGGTGCCACTTGGGGAGAGAACAAGCAGTTGGAGGATATTTCTCTATTTCCTTCTTCCGTAAATCTGCCTTCCCAAGAAAAATAAATCTTAAAAAAACAAAACAAAACACAGCTATCTCTGTAACCTTGTTGACATTAAGAAAGTAAGCAGACATTTGGAACATTCTACTAACAAATTTGAAAATGCTGATGAAATGGGACTCTGACATGACATGTGGGCTCTGCAAGTGGCAGGTCAAGCACTGTGCCAAACACGTGCTCCCATCTTCCCACTCCTCAAAATCAGGAAGTCCAAAAACATTATTTAGAAATACGAAGGTGAATCTTGAGGACATTACTGAAAGAGCCTGAGCCCTGTGGATCTGGAGAGTGGGGAAGGAAGCCAGGACGGATATGCTTATTTTTTTTGTCAGAGTTTGTTGACTTTTAAAACTTTTGTGTATGCTTGGGCAGCTGTGGTACAGCACCGTTAGCTGCTACTTGGGATGCTCAGAGTGCCAATTCAAGTCCTGGATCTCAGCTGCTCCAGTGTGCAAGGCCTGGGAGAGGGTCCCTGGGCCCCTGCACCCACATGGGAACGTTGGCTCTGTCTGGCTCAGCCCCTGCAGCCATGGAGGCAGTGAGCAGCGGATGAAGAGCTCTCTGGCTCTCCCTCTAACTTTGCCTTTCAAACAAATCCTAAAAATTAAAAACAAAAATAAAAAGCGAGAGGGATGTTGAATAATTAAAGAAGTCATAAGAGGGAAAGCTTGTGCTCTCACCCCAGAAAGTTCATGGCAAATGGGATGAAAAAAATTACTTAGCTATTTGTTTTTTGTTGTTGTTTGTTTGTTTTTCTGAAATCCGTGCAGTTTTTTTGAACTTTTTTTGAAGACGGCATGTACAGGGATTCAAGTTTGGGGGCACTAAACTCCCCTCTGAGGTCCATTTTCTCCCAACTGCGTTGCGGTGCTCTCCCACCAGCCCCCAGCACACGGCTGTCCATTCATTCTCCGGGACTGAATCTGGCAACGTACAGCTCCCAGGCGCATGCTCTCTGTCAGCACAACCTTGATGGGAACCCGGACCCCAAAATATTCAGGGGGAGCCAGTCCTTAAAATCTTCAACCCATACAGACGGGGGAAAGCTCCAGTCTATGGGGGCAGCTCAAACAAACAAACATGACAGCACCTCTTTCTGCACTTCTGCCTCCCAAATACCTAAATAACAGAGATAATAATAACATTTTAAGTGAAACCGTCGTCGGAGCCTGAGCAGCCCAGCTAAGTTATTCCCGCCCGGCGTGTGGCTACGTCCCCCTGGCGGGACCCCGACGCGGGCCCGGGCGGTGGTCCTCCCGCGGCCGCTCACCTGCGGGAGGGCATGGTCCCCCTCAGCGCCCGAGCTCCGATCCTGGAAGAAGACGCCCAGGCGAGGCATGGGGATCTCCGTACGCACTGGAAGCTTTTCGTGAGACAACAAGATGTCGTCCAGGGAAAGAAAGTTCTCCTCAGACCCCAACGCTCCCGACTCCACTGGGAAGTACGCCTCGGACATGGTGGCAACCAGAGTCTCTCCGCGGAGAACGTTTAACAGGCGGAGGAGGAGGTCAGGGGGTCGGCGAGGGACGAGGAGGGACGAGGAGGGACGACGAGGGACGACGAGGGACGACGAGGGACGGGGAGAGCCGCCGAGGACGCCGAGGACGCCGAGGCCTGAGGAGATTGAAACTTTCCCGCGCCCCAGGCCAGACAGAAGCAATAGATCTTCCCAGGCAGAAGCAATCGACGCAGCCTGCCATTGGCCCAGCGCGGCCCGGGGCGTGGCGTGGCGGCGGGTCCGCCCATGTTCTCTTCCCTGGCCTGGAGGAGGACGTTAGGATGCTGCTAGGGTCGCTGCCCCTCGAAGCTCCCGGACGTCCTAAGGTTCCCGTGAAGCGCAAACGGTCTCCAACTCCACGCCTCATTCAGTCTAACCTTTTACAATGGTTGTCATCGTGTGTCTCTGTTAATCTTGTCACGGACTAGGTTAGGAACAGTTTGTAACTTGGGGCGCTCTGGGGGGGGGGGGGGCAATCAGAGGAAGGATGGCGCATCACTACTGGCGGGCCTCTCAGTTCAACTTCTCATCAACCCACAGCCTCCTTTGCTGGCTCCTAATTTGAATCCTTAAAAGAAAATTCGACTGATCAAGCTGTGTCTTTCTGAGGCAGGCTGTCTTGGTTTTAGATTGTCAGCCATCTTATAGATGGGGTGCCTGTGTCAGGTGCCATGCCAACCCAAGTGGCTGGGGGCGGAAGAGGGATTGTGGTCACGTGGTAGCAGCCTTGGCACTATGCACCCTGGCCTATGAGTGGTGACAGATGGCTGACAGATGCACCTCAGAATTTATTTAATATAGAAACGCATCCTGGACTGTGAGCAAAGGGTGCCTGGGAAGGGAGGTTCGCATTAATCATGGTTTTTCTTTTCTGTGTTGTTTGGAGTGTTGAATGAAGCTTTGAATTTATTAATGCATTTACATAATTTACAACCTTTAAACAACGATCTCATAAATATAGAATTCAATTTTGCATATCTTAAGGAACAGATACTTGGTTTCCCTCAAGAAAAATGTAATAACGTTTACACCACTTTTTTAAAATTAAGATTTATTTATTTGAAAGGCAGAGAGAAAAAGAAAGCAGGATCTTTCACTCCCTGATTCACTCCCCAAATGGCCACGAGAACCAGTGATGAACAAGGCTGAAGGCAGAGGCTGGAACTCCATCTGAGTCTCCCACGTGGGTGCAGGTCCCAAGAACTTGGGCCACCTTTCAGTGCTTTTCCAGGCACAGAAACAGGGAGCTGGGACAGGAGCAACTGGGACCCCAACTGGCACCTATATGGGATGTTGGCTTTTCAGGCAGCAGTTCAACCCAGTGTGCCACACTAGCCCACCACTATTTTCACATAGTCAAAATTTTATTTAGAATCATCAGATTTTAACATTTGGACATAAAAATACAATAAGCAATAGCAAGCTCTGAAGATTATAAAAAGGCTAAATTCTGTTCACTGTAACAAGTGATACTCTAGGACAACAAGTAACAGAATTTGAGAATCTCCACATCTATATAAGCACAGGCCAAGCTTCAGTCTTAAATGTTAAAACTGTCAAAGTTTACTCTCATACCCTTTAAAACACTTAATTAAAACATTATAAACAGAGAAATTGCTTGTAATTTCTTAATCATCATCTATTCATCGAATAATCATTCTTAGTTGAAATAGTTTTTCATAACATACTTTTCTAATAGATTCAATATTTTATACAATTTTATTTATTAAAAATTCCAATATAACTGCAAAGGTACAATGTGGAGAGAAGGAAATTCTTTAGCAGAACTCTGCTCAATTTCCATAAAACTAAAGTTTTCTCTCTTTCTGCTTTTTAAATAAATATGGCTCTTATTAAGTAGGTAAATTACCAAGACTTTCTCTTCTTTTGAGTTTTATTTTATTAATTTGAAAGGGAAAGTTACGGGCCCGGCGTGGTGGCCTAGCAGCTAAAGTCCTCGCCTTGACCATACCAGGATCCCATCCATATGGGCACCAGTTCTAATCCCAGCAGCTCCATTTCCCATCCAGTTCCCTGCTTGTGGCCTGGGAACTCAGTCAAGGACGGCCCAAAGCCTTGGGTTCCTGCACCCGCGTGGGAGACCCAGAAGAAGCTCCTGGCTCCTGGCTCACTTTGGATCAGCTCAGCTCCAGTCTTTGTGGCCTTTGAGTGAACCATCATGTGGAAGATCTTCCTCTCTGTCTCTCCTCCTCTCTGTATATCTGAATTTACAATAAAAATAAATAAATCTTAAAAAAAAAAAAAGAAAGGGAAAGTTACACAGAGACAAAGAGATCTTCCATCCACTGACTCACTCCTCAAATGGCTACAATAGATATGGACTCTAGGAGTCTCTGGAAAAGAAAGAAAAATAAGAAAAATACATGATGCAACTTTCCAGGAACCCTGAGAAGGTGGAAGTCCTCCATTGGGGGACAGGGAGGAAGTTTGGCAATGCAAACATAGGCTTTTTTGTGTGAGATTTATTTATTTTTATTGGAAAGGCAGATCTACAGAGGGAAGGAAAGACAGAAAGGTCTTCCATCTTCCAACTTCACTCCTAAATGGCCACAGTGGCCAGTACTGAGCCAATCCAAAACCGGGTTCCAGGAGCTTCTTCTGGGTCTTCCATGTAGGTGCTGGGTCCCAAGGTTTTGAACATCCTCTATTGCTTTCCTGGGTCATGAGCAGAGAGCTGGTTGGAAAGTGGAGCTGTCAGGGCATGAACCAGCACTCACAAGGGATGCTGGTGCTAGCACACAGATTAGCCAGTTGGGCCATTGCACTGGCCCCACATATACGCTTTAACAGTAAGTTTTGTTTTACTCACTGTCACCATTCATGTGGAAATTCTTCAACATGACTCTCCATGTGGGTAGCAGGGGCTCAAGTTTTTGGGCTATGGTCTTCCCAGGCACATTAGCAGGAACTGGATTAGAAGCGGAACAGCCCCTCTCAACTACGTAAACATCACAAAAATAAAATGAATGTATTAATTTTTTTAAAAGCAACAGCAGTGCTGCTGGGACTCGAACTAGCACTCTGATATTAGATTCTGGCTTTGCAGGTGGCAGCATAATTTACTGTGCCACAACATTGGGCCCTTATTTATTTTTCAGATTGTTTGGAAGTAGCCAAGATTTAACAGTATTACAGTATTAAATCACTTTCTTTACTCTTTTTTTTCCTTCTTTTTAAACTCAGTACTAATTGGTTTACATTTGAGTAAATAGCTCCTGTCTGCTAGTTCACTCCCCAAATGCCTCATCAGCTAGAGCTGAGCCTGGACAACACCAAGAGCCAGAAGCTTAATGTAGATTACCCACCATATTTATCATGAGAACTTATTTCGAAAGGTGACACATAAATGACGGCATCAGAAGCAAATCCAAGATAACCTAGGCATTAGCTGTTACTGTTAATTTATTATGTGTATTGTAGGCTAAAAATATTCAATGAAAAATGCTACAGAGATGACAGGTATGAAATTTTCCATCATTCCTATAAACAGCCTATTTTAATTTGAAATGCTAACTGCTGCCCTACTGCTCACAATATCATATTAAATTTTTAAAAGTCTCTTTATCGGAAAGGCAGATTTACAGGGAGAAGGAGAGACAAAGATCTTCCATCCACCAACTCACTCCCCAAATGGCCGCAATGGCCAGAGCTGAGCTGATCCAAAGTCAGGAGCCAGGAACTTCTTCCAAATCTCCCATGCAGTGCAGGGTCCCAAGGCTTTGGGCCACCTTTGACTGCTTTCCCAGGGCATATGCAGGGAGTTGGAAGGGAAGTGGAGCAGCCAAAATATGAACTGGCACCCATATGGAATTCTGGCATTTGCAAGGTGAAGATTTAGCCAGTGATCCATTGTGCCGGGTCTATCACGTAACATTTTACATGATATCACCCCTGTAACAGTGATAATGGATTCTAGTTTCTTCAAGACCTTATTTTTTTTTTAATTCATTTTATTTAGTTGGAAAGTGGAGTTACAGAGAAAAAGAATCTTCCACCTGATGGTTTACCCTCCAGATAACTGCACGTGCTGGGGCTGGACCAGGACAAAGTCAGAAGTCTCCAGGTCTCCCACACGTGGCAGGAGTCCAGCCCTTGGGCCGTTTCTTCTACTTTCCCAGGCACTTTAGCAATGGAGCAGCTGAGCCTCAAGAAGGTGCTTCATATGGATGGTCTCCACCAACTGCACCACAACACCAGCTTCAACTCCACAAGCTCCCCTCCCCCTTAAGAAACATCAGAATGATAATTTTCCCTTTGCAAACATGGCATAAAATCTTGATTACAGAACCACTCAAATGGTGGAGTCTGTATATTAGAGATTCTTTGCATCACCAGAGTCATTGCTGCTGTCTTCATAGAGGGAATAAAACTGGTCATTTTCTGTGAGTCATTCCTGCATGAAGACTCACATTTCGCTACAAGAAAACAGGTGAGAGGGCCCTTTGTCCTCCTGTTAACTTTTAGAACCACCTACTTTAGCATTAAGTCTGAGATCCCAAGATTCAGTCAACATCAGCTTCACTGGGATTCTGAAGTCCATTTTTAGAGTTTGAAGTCTTTACCAGATGGTGGGTTGGCGTCAATGGATGAAATTCTTTGACTGCTTTCTATAAAGAGTTCATTTATGTTGATGGAGTTTGTGTGTGTATGTGCTGTTCTCTACAAAAATTGCATGAATGGGGTTGGTGCAGTCCTTAGAACTCTGTTTCTTTTACATTGATAATATAATTCATATTTCCTTCAGCAGCAACTGCAATGTTAATGGGCAATACTTTCAGATCTCTCCCACCCAATTCTTTATTATTGCAAATGTTTCCTTTGATACTGATTGATTAACTGCAGATGACTCTTAAAAGTACATTAAGGTTACAGCACAAAACTGTTCTCACCCAGCTGTAGTCCAGATTAGGAATTTTGGTTCTAAGACATCTTGGTTTTTAGTGATGCCCTGTTGTTGGATTAATGATTGGGTAAAAACTGTCTTCTATTATCACTGATTTACCACTCCTGTGCCCCCAGAAGGCCCTGAGCTCCCTGGACACCATGACCCAGCAGCCTGGGATGTGAGTCCACCTGTATCCTCAGTTGAGGAGCGAGAGGCCAGGCCCTTCCCACGCTGGTTCATGGGCTGCTGCCACTGGGTGTTCTTTTCTATATTTTATGTTGCCTTGCAGCTTTGGGGGAGCAGACAGGAAATGCCCCTGCAGAGTCGGCTAATTCCCAGACATAGCAATCAGCTAGTGTGTGAACAGACCTTTTAAATACAGCAATTAAAGTCCATATTTTTATCCACGTTATCTAACATAGCAAACCAAACATTTTCCAGCCCTAAATCACTGCAGTAAATCACCCTGAGATCAAGTACAGCATGATCACAGGTTACCGCCTGGTCCAGAACCTGCTGACAACATTGAAATGATCAAATCCTGTATTTGCTGATTTGCCTACCTTGCCCCACCCATTCTCTCCCAACAAATCCATGATAAAGGCACTGGTCCCTGCTTTTCCCTTGCTCTTTCTGCCCCCTTCTGACCCTAGTACTTCCCATTTGACCCTGGATGCCTTTTTCTCTTAAGAACTGTAATGAAACATTCATTTTCACCAGCCATCCATGTCATCACTCAGCCACCTCCATCAATTACATCTTGAGTACAATCAAAACAAGGGACAGTGAGAGGTTCAGCCAAATTGTGGAAAGTCTTGTGTATTGTTTTAAGGAGTTTAAGTTATTCTGTAGAAAGTATGAGATATTGTAAAGGTTTTTGAGCAAATAACATATCTGAGTTTTAAGAGAATTTTAGTAGCAGGGTTATAAAACATGAAGGATCAAAAGCTGGGGTGCTAATTCCAAAGCTGTTTGGTGAATAGTAGTTGACAGTTAATTGACTATAGGAAGTGAAGGACAGAGACCGAAAATTCAAATGTGAACCTAGTTTAACAGGTGGATGGACATTTTACTGGTCCCTAGAACACAACTAGAGGCACTTTGAGGCAAGCATGAGTTTACTTTGGGACACAGGAAGTGTAGGAAACAGGTCCATAGCACAGTGAAGAAACCAGAAGCTTTCAAGTTAGGAGATGTCTAGTTAGTTATATGAGAGTTTTCCTTTACCAGATTGTTTGTAATTTCAGAGACAGAAGCAGACAGATTCCCAGATTCCGGCTTACTTCCCAAATGTCCCCAGTGGTCAGGGGAGGGCCAGACCCAAGCTAGGAGTCGGAAACTCCATCCATGTTTCCCATGTGGGTGTCAGGGACCAAGTCACCTGAACCATCCAACATCTGCTGCCTCCCAGGGTCTACACTGAAAGTTGGAATCAGGAATCTGACCTGGGAATGTAACTCAGACTCCTGTGAGGGGATGCAGGCCACATGCCCACCCATTTATCTTGTTTTAAAGATTTGGTTTTCTCACAACCCAATGCAGAAACAATCATAATCCACAGTAATGAGTTAGAACTTCTCTGATGAAATGAAGATATAGTCCTGGATATAATGTGGGAAATACAAGTGAATTTGTTAACAGAAGGCAGTGAAGCTTATTTACTAATGAGGACAGTAAGCTAATTAAAAAAAATTGTTGCAACAATTAAAATGGTAAAGCTTAATGACTTACTGATGGCAAAGAATCTAGAATATTGGCTGTAAACTCAAATACCTTTGTTATGGGGTCCCGATGCATTCAAAGTGAGGACTTTACCCACTAGACTATTGTGCCCAGGGTGCCAGTTTTAATTCTGGCAGCCCCGCTTTCTATCCAGCTCCCTGCTTGTGGCCTGGGAAAGCAGTTGAAGACGGCCCAAAGCCTTGGGAACCTGCACCCACGTGGAGACCCAAAGGAGGCTCCTGGCTTCTGATCGTCTCAGCTCTGGCTACTGCAGCCACTTGAGGAATGAATCAGTGGACGGAAGATCTTCCTCTCTGTGTCTCCTCCTCTCTGTACATCTGACTTTTCAATGAAAATAAATAAATCTTTAAAAAAAGTCATTTAGTTTACATCTCCTGGGCTTAGGTCTGTCATATTCTGTCTTTGCAGATACCTTGTGTTAACTGTTGTACAGAATCTTTAATTGACAATAATAACAGATCAGTGTTGAAGAAATAATCATATTGTTTGCTTCTTTTAAAATGTAATGTTTTGGAACATCATGAAATATTATTCATTGAATATATATTGTTGCTCTATTTATTTAACTTGTCCTCTTCTTTCACTAATAATGAGTGAATAAACCTCAAAAAGTCAACTTAGTGAAAGTGTGAGTTTATGAAGCTAAACTTCATCAACTCATTCAACAGAAGTGGCACTGGTTGAGCTAGTTCATATGCAGTCATCAGAGCCAGAATATTCTTAGAAAGTCTATGTTCCTTAGCACCAGGCCACACTAAACCAAATTTCAGCATATTTGTAGCACCCAAAGAAGCATTCTATTGGATCCTGAAAAAAAATTTTTTTCCCAATGGAATTATTGCCAAGTTGCAGAATCATAGAACCATATAACATACATACACACACACACTTTAGATAAAACACAAATAGTTTAAATCTACTCTTCTGAATACCCATGGTTTCTACATTCCTTCTACAGAGTCAGAAGTTTGTGACACAAATATCAAAAATAGCAGACTGGGGGTTGGAGAAATATACAAAGGAAAAAAAAAGAAGGGGGAAACACCTGTGTCTGGGATTCCATCCTCTTAACTTGCTTGCTCAGGTCAAGCTTTAGGGTTTTCTATGGTTTCCTCTCCTACTGTATATTTTGTAACTGGCTCCTCAGCAAATGTTTGTTCTACCCTCATCATATTTCCAGAGCCTGATCATTTCTCATCCGTCACTCTAGGCCCCATCACCCCCATCTCTTGCTCAGCTTTAGCTTTGCCTTTCTCTCTGTTCTTTCTGCTTCTGCCTGTGGCCTCCCTATCGTCCCCTGTGATATGGAGGAAGTAGGGGCAGGCAGCTAGGTAGGGATAAGGAAATCTGGAAGTTTTTTTTTTTTTGCTTCATAATTTCTATGTACCACAGCATGTGATTCTGCCTCCTTAACTTGTCAATCCAGTATACCCACTTTCCCGCAATGCACCTGTGTCTTATCTGTGACCAGGGACAGGGAGAAGTCATGGTGGTGCATAGAAGTTCCATAAATCACCCCCCCCACCCCCCACACACAGAAACTCCACTCTACTTGTGTATTCAGTTACAGTACCACCTCTTACCTCCTGCAAGAGAAGGACACCGTGGTGGGGCCCTTCTCGTGTTCTGGACTCCTGGGTCGTGTTTATGGATCTTCCTCTGGCTGCTTCCCACCTTCTTTCACAAGCCATTCTCGGTCCATTTATGTGGGGTGACCCCCATTCATGTGAATGCATGTTTATTCTTTCCCCTTAAAGTAAACCTAAGTCTCACTTGTGCACTGTATTTATGCCTCTGCTTTGAATCCAAGAATTTGGAGTAAAGACTCTTAGATACATAGGCCCTTAGCACCTGGACTCCCCAGCCAGGCACACTGACTCCTCAGGGTTTCTATTCTCAGTACTTGCATTGCTGTTGTTCCAGAATTTTCCTTAACTCTTCCACATTCACCATTAGGACTCTCCCTTCTCTTTCCCCTCAGGTCTAATCACTCTCCAATGTGCTGTATGTTTTATTTATTTATCCTGTTTACCACATGTCACCCTTTCTAGAACATTAATTCCCTGTGGGCAGCCATTCTTATTGATCTACTTCCCACTACTGCCTATTGTGTGCTGGGCACTTCATAAATATTTGTTGAAGAGACGAATGCCTCTATTTATAGGATTGATATTAAACAGTTTTTAAATAAATAGCAGTATATGTAATAGTCAGATATTGTAACATTCAACAAATGTAGGGCTAAAACACTGAATTAAAGTGCCAAAAATAGTTTGCTGGATGCAGGCTATGTCATGCATCATTCTGTAGATCTAGGAGCTTAAGTTGTTAATTAATGTCATCATGAAAGCTCTACTAATTTGGATTTTCTTTTTATATTTATTTACTTTTTGTGAAGTCAGAGTTACATACACACACACACACACACACACACACACACACAGACCTTCCATCCACTGGTTCATTCCCCAGGGGGTCACAAGGAGCCAGGAGATTCATCTGAGGCTCCCACATGGGTGGCAAGGGACCAAACACTTGGGCCAATTTCTGCTGCTTTCCCAGGCCATTAGTAGGGAGCTGGAATGGCAGTGGAACAGCTGGGACACGAGCCACCACCCACACGGGATGCTAGTGCTGTGGTTTTGCTTGCTATGTCACAATGCTAGCCCTTGATTTATATTCTGTTGAAGTTTTGTTGAACTATACAACATTTTACCTTCAAACCAACTGTAAAAATGGAGAAGTTAGGCAAATTTTAAAGCTGATGTCATTTCCCACATATAAGACATTGCCAGCAGCCATTTCTACTCCATTGCTGTGTTACTTCTGGTTTGTTTGTTTGTTTGTTTCGAGGGGTTTCTGGAGCGATCCTGTTGGTCATTACAAGAGAGGGTGGGGACCCAAAGTCAGAACCAGGCAAGGACCAGAGAAAGCTCCTCTCCCTAGTCCCTAAGGAAGTTTACTATTCTTCTGTTTCTGCGGACCGCTCAGTGCTCCTGGTTGTCGTTCTGATGACCTCGGATCCTGCAAGGCAGGATTTGGGCTTCTTCCATCCCATGTGGTAGATCCAAGTGGGGGTGGGTGACCTCAGAGTTCTTGGCTGTGTTTCTTCTGGAATCCAACAGGCCTGGGTAAAGTCAACTTCCATCATTTTACTATATTTGATGATCTTGGGTGAGTTGCCTCTCAGAGGGCCTACATTTATAAAATGAGAATGATAGTAGCTCAAAAGTTGTGATGGGCTGGCACCATGGCATAGTAGGCTATAAGATTCTGCCTGTGGTACCAGAATTCCTTGTGGGGACCTGTTTGAGTCCCAGTTACTCCATTTCTGATCTAGCTTATGGCTTATGGCCTGAGAAAGCAGGAGAGGATGGCTCAAGTCCTTCGGTCCTGCACCCACACAGACTACCAGAGAGCTCTAAGCTCCTACCTTTAGACTAGCCTAGCTCTGGCCATTGCAACTATTTGGGGAGTGAACTAATAGATGGAAGATTTCTCTCTCCCTCTCTGTCTCTCCTTCTGTCTCTATAAATATACCTTTCAAATAAAATAAATAAAACTAAAAAAAATTGTGATGAAGGTATAACCAATGAGCCAATATCCACAGAGCATTGAGCTCAGAGCTGACTCTTGGCCAGCGCTTCATCAAAGTCCTTCTTATCATCATGGACCCTATGTGTTTGTCTACTGCTGTATCCCCAGCACCTCAGGCAATAGTTGGACCATAACAAGCACTCAATTAACGCTTGTTCAATAACTAGCTTGTTCAATAACTATCATCATTCATTACTACCATTGTCACTCTTGGCTTGGTTATACTTGTCCCCCCTAAATATACTTGAATATGACAAATTATTATTCTATAATTCAAGTTTTCCAATTAAAATTAGATAGATCCTATGAGTTCAAATTCTTGACTTTTAATTATGGTACTCTGTTTGAAATCTTATTATGTAAGGCTAAGGGATTTAAATCACTGGGGTTCATTTTTACATAATATAAATGTTCTTTTAGCTGAGTTATTTCTTGAACACTGCTCCCCAACGCCTTCCATGAGATCAAAATAAATTGATGGGCAGGATGCGACCTTATGTGTGGGTAGTGCCCATTTTAGATTCTTCCCACAGTCTTCAGCAGTACTAAGAGGAATTGTAAACTCATTTCATATATTCAGAGACACTGTGTGTGTTTGTGTGTCACTCTCAAAACTTAGCAAAGCAGCAGCCATTTCCTCGTGATTATAAAGGTACTTGTTAGTCCAACTTTTCTTTTGCTGTGGTCTCAGTACCATTTTTAAAGACCGTTTTCCTAACCATTTTCATAACATCATATTGTGATTATAATTATATAATTTAATCCATGGTCTGATAACCAGAGTTTTTCTCAGTCCATAAGGGTTGCAGTAGTGAGCAGATTCATTAGTTTGAGGAAAAAATAGGAGAAGACAGTGGTCACTTGTTCACCAGGATGTTCATGTGTCTGCTAGAAACCCTTGGGACACAGACATGGTCCTAAGGTAAGTGGTACGTGTTCTGTTGGGGTCAGTTCTTGCCAACTGGGAGAAACACTAACATGAATGATAAGGGTGATGATTGATTGGTTAGGATATTAGTTTGGGTCTTCCTTAAAGGCCCGCACATTAAAGGCTTCATTCCCTAGAGTTTTAATTAACAGTGAATTGAGGGTAGAAAACAGATCCAATTATAGGTTCTCAAGGTAGAGCCTTTGGGAAACGATCGTATTGGATTAGGTTACTAGGGTGGTGTCCCCAGTGATCAAATCATGGTGACTTTATAAGAGCAGATCACATAGACATGATGATGCTCCCTGTCCCTGGTTCCTGGCTATCCATGCAACTGTTCCTCTGTACATGTCTCACTATCCACCACCCTCATTAGACACCGGAACAATGGGGCTGGCAGATCTTGATTGACCTGTGAACTTCCAAAACCGTGAGCCTAAAACAACCTCCTTCCTTTCTAGGTAGACTCTGGTATGTTATTCATAGGAGAGAAAAGCTACAAAAAGCTAACCATGTCCAAAGTGCTGTGCAGGCTCAGAAGATGTGGTGGCTTCTGATCTGGCCATAAGATAGCTTTACAAGGGGTTTAGAGGAAGAGCCATAAAAACACAATGTGGGTAGGACTTTGGCAGAAGGGTCCACATTCTAGGCTCAAGGGCCAGTGCTGAGCAGAGAAACGAGACTGTGAAAGTCCAGGATGAATCATCTCTGAATCAAAACAACTCAACCATTCATTTTGCCTTGTACAACCTGCTTGATATGGCTCTGCCAGCCATCTGATACCTTCTATTTTACATGGTAAGCAATAGGAAAACCCATTCAAATGAGTTAAATAGCAAGGGCATTTCCAGACTTTACAGTTGGTGCCTCTAGCAGCCCAGGGATCTCACTTGGGGATCTACCTCTGCTTTGGTCTGCACACGGTCCACTCCAGTCCATAGTCCATTCCTCTGGAGTCACAAGGTCCTTGCCAGTGAAGTCAGGTCTTCAAGTTTCATTGTCCTTGTCAAGAAGAGGGAACACTTTGGTCCCAGTACTCGAATCAAGAGTTCTGACACTCATTCTGATTAGCAGGTTGAGTCACTACTGAGCCAAAAGTTACAATGAGAGCCATGGAATGGGTGAATTGCTACAAGTCAATCAAGGCTCCCTATTAAAATGCGGACAGGAGTTGGTTTCCTGAAAGCACACTGGCTGCACACTAGGAGAATGGGAGATGGTTCTGTTCTTTTAGGGAGAGGGGTGCTGGTAGAAACAACTAAGTGTCTACCACAGCCAAACACAACGGGAAGCTGGGAAGACTCTGGCAGTATGTTCTCTCTCATCCCCTCACATGCAACTGGTCAACACATGCCACTTTCTTATCTTCCTTTTACCTTTCTAATTTCGTTTGCACAAACACTCATCTTTTCTCACCCATACTGGTTTTTTTGTTTTGCTTTGTTTTTTTCTCACTCAGACTCTTTTTTAAAAGGTTTTTTTTTTTTTTTAACTTTTATTGAAAAGGCAGATATACAGAGAGAGGAAGAGAGACAGAGAGGAAGATCTTCTGTCCAATGATTTACTCCCCAAGTGACCGCAACGGCTGGTGCTGTGCCGATCCAAAGCCAGGAGCCTAGAACTTCCTCTGGGTCTCCCACACGGGTGCAGGAACCCAAAGCTTTGGGCTGTCTTTGACTGCTTTCCCAGGCCACAAGCAGGGAACTGGATGGGAAATGGAGCTGCTGGGATTAGAACTGGCGCCCATATGGGATCCTGGTGCATTGAAGGTGAGGACTTTAGCTGCTAGCCCATCACGCCGGGCCCAATAAATAAATCTCTAAAAAAAAAAAATCATCTATCTGGCCCAGCCACGGAGGTGTTCTTTTATCAGCAGGTAGAAGCAGAGCATGTGCAGAAAGTATGGCCAACCCACGCTTCCTATAGCAGTCGAACACGCCCCTCCGGCAGTCCTGGGAAACCTGCTTACAGCTGTTCTGTGTTAGAAACAGATCCTGTTGCTTGTCAACTTTGTTTGCTATGATCAATGCCAAGTCACTGTTATTGAGTTCTTTTAATTCCCTTACAGCTTACAGTGTTCACTTCATATTTGTGGTGGGTGAAACTTCCTTTTTAGACGATAAAGGCTTTTTACCTCATGCAAATAGCACAAACCGAAAAAAATCTATAAAAATACACCTAGAAAAGCTGCACCGCACACTACCAGTAAACAGAGGACAATCTCATTCAGTTAAAACACAAAATGAGATTTGAAGTACAAAAGTATGGTTTAAAAAAAAAAAATGTATGGGGCCTGGCCTGGTAGCCTAGCAGCTAAAATCCTCATCTTGCTCATGCTGGGATCCCATACAGGTGCCAGTTTTAATCCCAGAGGCCCCACTTCCCTCCAGCTTCTTGCTTGTGGCCTGGGAAGGCAGCTGAGGATGTCTTGAGGCCTTGGGACCCTGCACCCACGTGGGAGACCTGAAAAAGGCTCCTGGCTCCTGGCTTTAGATCGGTGTAGCTCCTGACGCTGCGGCCACTTGGGGAGTGAATCAACAGATGGAAGATCTTCCTTTCTGTCTCTCCTCTTTGTATATCTGACTTTCCAATAAAAAAAAGTTAATCTATAAAAAAAAGTGTGGCTTGATCCCATAAGAAACAGATCAAGTGCGGTTGTTTTTTGTGTTTTTAAATTCTCTTTCCATCCTCCTGTCTCCAATGCCACTAAATATCTGAAATATTTCAGGCCTGAAAGGTGCCCAAATTTCAGTGCTAGCAGTTGGGAAATTAATGCAAATAGAACATTACACCTCCCCCAGCCCTACTGTTCTTACCACACAACAAACCATGGCACAGATCAAGAAGAACAGAAGTCTTGTCCATTATACCAATAGCAATACAAAAAAAAAAAATCCTGTTTAATGGCAGAAACTGAGCATTCTGCCTCTTTTTGTAAGTGATGCAGCATGGGGAAAAAAGAACACGGAAAAGCAGAACCACTAGCAATTAGCACATATAAGAAATAGTGCACAAAGACACGTGAGAAAAGCTTCCCGGATTTACTGACTATGCGTGGGTTTTGTTAAGTTTCTTGGCAAAGGAAGACTCTCTCATTTGGAGTTAAAGCCTTGGTTAGCTTTGGTGTCTATGATTAAGGCCAGGGGTAGGCAAAATGGAATCCTGTGGCCTACAAAGCCCTATTTTCAGTGTCCCATTTGGGCAGTGAGAATTGTTTGCTTCATTATGGATCTATTAGGATCAATCCCTCCCGCTCTGTAAAATTTATTTGAGAGGCAGAGATAGAGAGAGCCCTGCAGTAGCGCCTGAAACCAAATGCAAGAACCAGAAACTCAATCTAAGCATTCCACATACACCGCAGGAACCCAGCACTTGAGCCATCATCTGCCTTCCAGGGTCTGCGTTAACAGGAAACTGGCGCCAGGTGCAGAGCTGGCTCTTGAATCCAGACATTCTGCTACAGGATGGCTTAGTTGACAGTCCAAGCAGCCCCATATAAAGGTGCCTCTCCACCCCGTTTGTCTTTAGCCGCTGTGTGGAAAACCCCACTTTTCCTGGAGCATTTATGCAGGTGAGTTTTCCTGCTGGTGATTCCCTGGCCTGCTGAGGTTGGTATCTTGGCATTTGTGCGCTGCTGGGTTTGTGTCTCTGCTAACCTATGCCCCAGTTTGCCCAGGACTGAGGGGTTTTATTGGAACAAAGGATCTTTAGTGATACAACTGAGTTGGTCCAATCCGTGAGAGCCCACTGGCAAAACCAACCCAAGTGCCCATTGCCACACAAAGGGGTAAACAGAAGGTAGAATACTATTCTACCTTCAAAAGCATGAAAATCCCTACACATGCTACAATACAGACAAGCCCTGAGGACACGCTGCTTCTGAAATGAGCTGGTCTTCAGATGACAAGTACCATCAGATTCCACTTACATGGGGTGCTTACGGTGGTCGTACTCGCAGGGCCAGAAAGGATGGTAGGAGGCCAAGATGAAAAAGTTCTGGAGGTGGTGTTACCACACATCATTGTCACAGAATTATAGGCTTAAAAATAATCTCAGTGATGACTTTTGTTGTATATATTTCACTGTTGTGGGCCCAGCGGCGTGGCCTAGCAGCTAAAGTCCTCGCCTTGAACGCCCCAGGATCCCATATGGGCGCTGGTTCTAATCCCGGCAGCTCCATTTCCCACCCAGCTCCCTGCTTGTGGCCTCGGAAAGCAGTCGAGGAAGGCCCAATGCATTGGGACACTGCACCCGCGTGGGAGACCCGGAAGAGGTTCCAGGTTCCAGGCTTCGGATCGGCGCGCACCAGCCCGTTGCGGCTCACGTGGTGGTGGTGGGGAGGGGTGAATCATCGTATGGAGGATCTTCCTCTCTGTCTCTCCTCCTCTCTGTATATCTGACTTTGTAATAAAAAATAAATCTTTTTACTGTTGTAAAAAACAAAATATTCAGGCCCAATGTAGTAGCCTAGTGGCTAAAATCCTTACCTTGCATGCGCCAGTATCCCATATCGGTGCTGGTTCTAATCCCAGCAGCCCCATTTCCCATCCAGCTCCCTGCATGTAGCCTGGGAAAGCAAACAACGATGGCTAAAGCCTTGAGATCCTGCACCCATGAAGGAGACGTAGGAGGCTCTGGTCTCCTGGCTTCGGCTCAGCACAGCTCCGCCTGTTGTGTCCACTTGGGGAGTAAATAATTGGACAGAAGATCTTCCTCTCTATATCTTCTCTCTGTATATCTGACTTTCTAATAAAAATAAAACAAACCTTTAAAAATAACTAGGGTCCGATGTGATAGCTCAATTAGCCAATCTTCCATCTCCAAGGGCCAGGATCCCATATTGACACAGGTTCATGTCCCAACTGCTCTACTTCCCATCCAGCTCCAAGCTTGTGGCCTGGGAAAACAGCAGAGGATCACACAAAGCCTTGGGACCCTGCACCCATATGGGAGACCCGGAAGAAGCTTCTGGCTCCCAGACTGAGAACAGCTCAGCTCTGGCCAATGGTGCCATTTGGGGAGTGAACCAGAGGATGGAACATCTTTCTGCATTTCTCTCTCTGTAAATCTGCCTTTCCAATAAATAAAAAAGTAAACTTTTTAAAAGATTTATTTACTTTTATTGGAAAGGCAGATCACATTTGATGCCATATAAGTACCAGTTTGAGTCCCAGCTGTTCCATTTTCCATCCAGCTCTCTGCCTGAAGGAAAGCAGCAGATGGCCACCCAGACTGGAGACCCAGATGCAGTTCCAGGCTCCCGGTGCAGCCTGGCCCAGCCACAGCCTCAGGAAGTGAACTAGACTACAGAAGCTCTCTCTTCCTCTCTCTCAATCTCTCTCTGTGGGTAACTCTGACTTTCAAATAAATAAATATTTTTAAAAATATGCATAGACCCTTAATTTCTGTTTCTAAAAAAACTGTATTCACTTATAGTTGAAGGGCAGAGAGAGAGAGAGACAAAGAGAGGAAAGAAATCTTTTATCTCCTCTCTCCAAATGGCTACACAGCTGCAGTTGGACAAGGTCAAAGCCTGGAGCTCCAACCTGACCTTCCATGTGAATTCTGAGAGATATGGTGGCTTGAATAACACCTCTGTCATTGGTTCAGGAAAGCATCTGAAAGACTCTCGTGAGAACGACTACTGTGTGTGTATACATATATGTAACATACAAGTTCATGGGAAAAGTTAGGAACAAGTTTTGAGTGCCCCAACAATTTGAAATCCATGTATACAAAAACGTCTTCAACAAATTTATTGAAAACATGGATTATGACAGCCAGCGTTGTGGCTGCTGCCTGTGATGCCAACATCCCATATGGGTACTGGCTTGAGACCCAGTGGACCACTCCTGACCCAACTCCATGCTAATGTGCTTGGGAAAATAGAAGACGGCACCATTCTTGGGATCCTGCATCCACATGGGAGACCCGGAAAAAGCTTCAGATTTCTGGTTTTGGCTTAGCCTAGCTCAGGGCTGTTGTAGCCATTTGGGGAAGTGAAACAGTGGATAGAAGAACTCTCTGTGTCTCTTCTCTCTGTGTAATTATTTCAAATGCATAAATAAATGTTTTAAATATATATGTTTAAGCACAGCAGCTTAACTATGTGCTGATTTTAAAATGTTTGCATTAAAATAAACTTAATTTTAATTTTAATTCCATTTCCAATAAACATTTTTTTAAAAAGATTTATTTATATTTTTGAAAGGCAGAGTGACACAGGGAGACAGTGAGAGGGAGAGAGAGCTTGGAGGCAAGGACAGGAAGAAAAAGAGCGATCTTCCATCTGCTGGTTCATTCTCCAAATGGTTGCACTAGCTAGGACTGGGCCAAGCCAAAGCTGGGAGTTAGGCATCAACCTGGTCTCCCACACGGGTGGCAGAGACCCATGGACTTGGCATCTCCTCAACTGTTTTCCCAGGTGTATTAGCAGGAAGCCAGATCAAAAACAGAGCTCCATTCTTGAGCTAAGACTCACATTGATGCTCTGATACGTGATGCCAGTATTGCAAGCAGCAACTTAAACCCACTGCATCATAATGTCACCTCCTCCCATGAACTTTTTGTTTTTAAAGGATGGTTTATTTGAAAGTCAAAGTAACAGGGAGACTTTCAATCCTTTGGCTTACTCTCCGAGTAAGCCAAAGGATTACTGCAATGGCCAAGGCTGGGTCAGACCAAACCCAGCAGCCAGGAGCCTCATCTGAGTCTCCTACATGGGAACAGGTACCCAAGCACTTAGGTCATCCTCCTTTGCTTTCCCAGGCCATTGGCAGGGAACTAGACTGGAAGCAGAGCAGCTGGGACTTGAACCAGCGCTCATATGGGATGCTGGCCCTGCAGACAGTTGTTTAAGCTGCTGTGCCTCGTGAACTTCTTGAAGCACTCCTGCACCATGTATGCACAAAATACCACCTTGTTCCCTTCCTTTGTACTTCATTTTGTGTCAGTTTCCTTCCAACATCTCTCCCAGCTGTGCCTCCTACAGCCCTGAGCCTTTTGTGTCTACAGATTGCTTCCTCCCGGGATCTACTGCTAGCCCCAGTGAGCCCAGATTCAGCGCATGCTCATTGAACCCTTCCTCAGTGCCAAGCCCACCCTACACATGGCCATGTTTCATCTGTATAACAGTAGTCTGCAGCGGGTACTACTACTTCTTTCCCTTTACAAATTAAAAGCTTACCCAGGATCTCATCCAACCAGAGGCTGATCTCAGACTCAGAACTCAAGTTGCTTGGGTTTCATTCCTTGTGCTCTTAACCACTAATCCATCCTGCCACCTGCTTTTTAAAGAACAATGAATGCTTGAGCCAGAAATTGAATTAATACTTTTTTTTTTTCTACAGAAGCTTAGATTTGGAAAGGTTTTCCATATCTACTAATTGATTTTTCACTATCTCAAAACATTTGCCAATCTAATACAAGTTCTCAAAGTTCCCACACAGGGAAATGCAACTTCCACAGCCCCGGGATGTTCTGCTAGCTGTATTTCTATACTGCTGTGTCATCTTTCACCTCTCTGTTTGACAATGCATTGGCGCTGCTTCATAATATAGCAGTGCACGTGGCTCTGTGTCAGCATTTCTGAGTCACAGCCGTGTACCTATAACAACCCAAATGACATATGCTCCAGTGGGGTCTGACTCACTTATCTAAGCTTCATTAACTTGACGAAATGGATTTTATAATGCTAAGGAGGCCTCTGAGCTTTGATTTTTGTTCCCCTTCTATTTATATAACCATAAGTTGAAAATTATTCTTATGATTTCATATGACCTAGATCATTGCCTAACTCTTCTTCTTTCACCTTGAAATTTCTCCCAAGTGTAGTCTTCCCTTGCTGTCTTCCCCTCCTACTTCTCTGCCCTCTAGGCCTTCTCTCTGGCTTCCGTTCCCTCTGTGACCCATCATCTCCTGCAGCCTTTCTGGATCTTGCCTTGCTGACCTGTCTGAAGTACGCATTGTTGGGTACAGCTCCACTCTTCGTGATGTCTTCTCTCTTCTTGCATTCCAGGATAGCATTTTCCTTTGCTTTTAGCCATTAGCTTTTAGTCCCTCTTGCTGGCCACATGTTTACCCCTCTCCTCCCATGGGATATATTGTCCTTGCTTTCCCTTTCCTCTCTAGCTCACACACCCTCTTGGGCTTATCTAGCGCCCTGGCTTCCAACTTGCCCCACCGAGGGGGTCACTCCTAGGTTGATGTCTCCTGAGCTCACACTCATTCCAGTCACCTGTCAAGCACTCCCAAGTGGACAGCCATGTACATTTAAACTCTACCTAGTCCCCAGTGTAAATTAATTAACTTCCTTTATTCTTGTCTCTATCAAAGTGCTATCTCCCTATTGCTCAAATGGTATTTAAATATTTTTCATCCTTTAAGTCTCAACATTCAGCCAGTCACTATGTCTTGCTGTTTCTAATTTCTAAACATTACAAAATCCATCTTCTCCCTGAGTATTAATCATTTCTTGCTTGAAATACTGAGTTAGTCTCCTAAATATTCCCCTAGTTGAACTTAACATCTGTTTCCTATTCCATGAGTCTATTCTTCACCCCACTGTGTAATGTAATGAGAATAGATCTTAGAATCCCTCATGTCCACCTTTATTTGATGTGGCATTCAAGGAAACATACCCTATGGACCAAAAGTAATTTAAAACACTTTCAAAAATTGCTTCTAGGCCTGGCTTTTGGGTCTTGAACATGCTGGGATGCCATATGGGCACCAGTCCATATCCGGCGGCCCCACTTCCCATCCAGCTCCCTGCTTGTGGCCTGGGAAAGCAGTGGAGGATGGCCCAGAGCTTTGGAACCCTGCACCCAAGTGGGAGACCAGGAAGAGGCTCCTGGCTTCAAATGGGCTCAGCTCCAGTCATTGCAGCAGCTTGGGCAGTGAATCATCGGATGGAAGATCTTCCTCGCTGTCTCTCCTTCTCTCTGTATATCTGCCTTTACAATAAAAATAAAATAAAATCTAAAAAAAATGACATTCAAGGAGGAACAATAGCCATTAGTGGGCAACAAAGCAAAAATGCACCCTCTCCTCAGTCCTCATCAACACTATACTGGAAGCCCTAGCCAATGTAAAAGAAAAGTAAGTAAAGCAAATACTTATAGAGAAGGAAGAAATACTACTTTGCTGGTTTGTAATGATGTAACTACCTATGCAAAAAATATGAAAGAAGATACCCCAAAATTCCGGAAAATTAATGAGTGACTGTTATGATAGGATACAAGTATGTCAGTACAAAACATGAAAGCCAATCATTTTTCTATGAACCAACAAGGAAAAAGTATAATATGAACAAAAACATAATACTTAATATTAATCTCAAAAGTGAAATAGGTATAAATATAACAAAATACATGTAAGATCAATATGAGGAAAACTGTAAACTCAGATGAAAGAAATTAGAGAAGAATAAACAATTGGAAAGAAATTCCATGTTCATGGATACAGGCTTGATATCATCAGGAAGTCAGTTCTCCCCAACTCTATCTACATATTCAAGACAATCATAGCCAAAATGCCAGCAGGTTAGTTTGTACATATGTGCAAACTGATTCCAAAATTTATATGGAAAAATAAAAGATACAGAATAGGCAACACAATATTAAAGAACAAGTCAGAGAACAGACTTTGGAAGTTATTATAAAGCTAAGGTAATTAAGGCTGAATTTTTGGTGAAAATAGACAAATGTGGGCCTGAAGCAGTAGCCTAGTGGCTAAAGTTCTTACCTTGTATGCGCATGGATCCTGTAGGGTGATGGTTCGTTTCCTGGCTGCTCCACTTCCCATCTAGCTCCATGTTTGTGGCCTGGGAAAGCAGTAGAGGATAGCCCAAAGCCTTGGGACTCTGCATCTGTGTGGGAGACCAGGAAGAGGCTCCTGGCTCCTGCCTTCAAATTGGCTCAGCTCCAGTCATTGGGGCCATTTGGGGAGTGAACCAGTGGATGGAAAATCTTTCTCTCTGTCTTTCCGTCTCTCTGTAAAATTTGATTTTGCAATAAGAATAATTAAATCTTACAAAAAATAGGCAAATATATTAATGGAACAGGATAGAGATCACAGAAACAGACCTACATAAATAGATGCTAGGAATAAATTCATCTTTTGACTAATTGTTGACAAAGGAGGAAAGGTAAAACAATGCAAATGAAGACAGTGCTTTCAACAAATTATGTTAGAACAACTGAGCATCCATATGAAAAAATTAATCTAGGCACAGACCTTACACTCTTCAGAAACGTTAACCCAAAATGGTTCACAGACCTAAACGTAAAATGAAAAACTAGAAAACTTTTATAGTAAAGGAAAAAACCCATCTGACTTGGGGAATAAAAGTGACAGTAACAGTAGGCGACAACAAGGACAGAAAACACTAGGTTATAGTTATAGTGCTGATGGTGAACGATCCAGTCACTGTTTTGTCTCCTTCTTTCCTCCCCTCTTCTGGAATGTGCTTGTCTGTCTCAGCCAGCCATGTGATTTAAAGCAGAGCTGACAGCTAGACTCCCTGACTCCTGGCTGTGAGTAACTGGGCTGCGGGCAGCTCCCTGTTCTTTATCCTCCTGCATCTGGGTAAGTCATGCTGCCCCCATCCTGTTCACTGCTGACTGGGCCAGGAGTGGACATTTCTAAGGTGAGGTCAGTCGGGACCCTTTCTGGGATTTATCAATGTGCAGCGAAGGATGCTGAAAGATGTGCAGAAGGCTCACTCCTCTGATAGTTTCTATTTGTTTATGATAAAATACACATCACACAAAATTTACCATTGAACTCATTTGAAGTTTAACAAGCCTCAGGACATTCACACTGTGGAGTAAGTAATTTCTGGAATGCTTTCATATGGTGCGATCATGGAGGATGCACACTATTTTTTTTTTTTTATTGGAAAGTCAAATATACAGAGAGAAGGAGAGACAGAGAAGAAGGTCTTCTATCCACTGATTCACTCACCAAGTGGCCGCAGAGGTTGGTGCTGGGCCGATCCGAACTTAGGAGCCAGGAGCTCTTCTGGGTCTCCCATGTGGGTGCAGGGCCCCAAGGTTTTGAGCTGTCCTCCACTGCTTTCCCAGGCCACAAGCATGGAGTTGGATGGGAAGCAGGGCTGCCAGGATTAGAATCGGCTCCCACATGAGATCCCGGTGCATGCAAGCCAAGGACATTAGCCGCTAGGTTACCGCACCAGGCCCAGGATGCATGCTATTAAAATCTCTTCTGCATGAAGGTCAGCTCAATGGCTCAACTGGCTAAAACTCCACCACCCAGCGCAGGCATCCTATATGGGTGCCGGTTCATAACCCAGCTGCTCCACTTCCACCTGTGGCCTGGAAAAGCAGTGGGGGGTGGCCCAAAGTCTTGGGACCCTGCACACACATGGGCGATTGGAATAAGCTCCTGGCATTGGATTAGCTAAACTCTGGCCATGTGGCCTTTGAGAAGTAAACAAGCAAACGAAAGACCTTTCTCTCCTCAAGTTTGTCTTTAAAATAAAAATAAGTCATTTTTAAAAACTCTTCTGCATGGACTCAAAAAATGTTTTTGCACCAAAATAAGCTTATCTTTAAATTCCATTTATCTCACAAGCTTTTTGAAACATTCTGTATAGCCAAAAACAAGACAAAGTGAAAGAAATTCTTGGATTGCTTCATTTTCTAGCACTTAAAATGTCGAGTGTTAGGATGCTTTATTTCCTTGGTCCTGCCTCGTGCACTCCTATGACTTAGTGAGGTCAGTGTGGCTAGTCCTTTCTCCAGGGGGAAGAAAACAAAACCCCGGGTGGCTTGTGAAGGTTCTCACTTCACTCCAGGACAGAAACCCAACTAGATCGCAAAGTTGTCAGGTTTCTGTCCTGCGCTTATAAACCTATTCTGTGGGTTTATTTCTTAGTAGGATTAATTCAGCTGCTTCTTCAGCAGGAAAGAATCTGCCGGTCAGATGCCTGGCAGGTGTTTCTACTCCTTGGGATGCAACTTGAGGGCCTTATTTCCAGAACTGATGAAGGACACGGAGGATGACAAAGACATCAGTAACCTGCACTAGACCTTCATCTCTACAAAATCAGGAAACCCTCAGTGAAGCAGAGGGAACACAAAAGTCTTGGAAGAGGGCCCGGCGCGATAGCGTAACGGTTAAAGTCCTCGCCTTGAACGCGCCAGAATCCCATATAGGCACCAGTTCTAATCCCAGCAGTCCCGTTTCCCATCCAGTTCCCTGCCTGTGGCCTGGGAAAGCAGAGGAGGACGGCCCAAAACTTTGGGACCCTGCACCAGCATGGGGGACCCAGAAGAAGTTCCAGGCTCCTGGCTTTGGATTGGCTCAGCTCCAGCCTTTGTGGCCTTTGGGGAGTGAACCATTGGACAGAAGATCTTCCTCTCTGTCTCTGCTCCTCTCCATATCTGCCTTTCCAATTAAAAAAAAAAAAAAAAAAAAAGTCTTGGAAGAGACGCAGGCTCTGGCCTTGGTTCTGATAGGGCAGGGCTCTAAGCAGAAGTGGCCATGGGCTCCCAGGCAGCCAGGTTTGGGGAAGTAAGCAGCTTGCCTTGCGTTTTCTCAGGGGTTAAAGTCTTGCTAAAAGGTGCTGGGTGCATCCAGCCCTTGTGATTTGTTGGGTGGTACTCTGAAAATTGCTTGTCTCTGTTCCTAATTTTAGAGCCAGCAGCTGTCATTGCTTTGTTCTAACAACTCAGTAATTTTCCATTTCCCATGCTTACACGCGTCCCTTTGTGCACAGACTCGCTCCGCAAAAACGTAGACCTCAGCCTCATCACCTTTCCCACCCCAAGGAAGGACGTGCATGTCACCTGCTCTGTCATTTAGCTTTTTTTCTTTTTCAGTTCTGTAGTGTAGTGATCACTTTGAAGAAAGAAAATTTCACCTGCATACACTCTACCTTTGCAACATAAACCTTTTTACACGAGGCCACACAGAGGGGGAAGGATTCAGTGCTTTCCAGCTCCATAGCAGGAGTGGACTTCTGTTGTTTCTATCTGTCCAATTACTTTTTAGGACTCATGGATGTTACTAGAATCCCTTGCAGGTATTTTCTAAATCATGTCATAACTTTTTAATTTTGATTTTGCATTAGCCTTTTTAATTTTGATTTTGCATTACTCCAAAATAATCTACACAGTGGTGAAGGGGTTAAAGTGAACAAAACAGGACTGGCCCTGTGGTAACTGCTGAAGTGGTTCCTGGGACCATGATAGGTCTTTAGGCTACTCTCTCCACCTTTCTGTATGCTTGCAATTCTCCACAACACTTTAAAATACAATTATTAAAAATACACTTATCTTGGGGCTGGCACATTGGCCCAGTAGGCTTTGGGTCATCCTCAACTGCCTTCCCAGGCCACAAACAGGGAGCTGGATGGGAAACGGGACCACCGGGATTAGAATCAGTGCCAATGTGGGATCCTGGTGCATGCAAGGTGACCACATTAGTCACTAGGCTATCGAACTGGGCCCTAACCCTGCATGTGTTGTTAAAAATTTCTATTACAGGGCCTAAGGCAATAGCCTAGTGGTTATATCCTTGCCTTGCAACCACCGGGATCCCATATGGGTGCTGGTTAGTGTCCTGGCTGCCCTACTTCCCTTCCATCTCCCTGCTTGTGGCCTGGGAAAGCAATCAAGGATGGTCCAAGGCCTTGGGACCCTGGCACCTGCGTGGGAGACCCAGGGGAAGCTCCTGGGTTCAGACTGGCTCAGCTCCAGCCATATCAGGCACTTAGGGAGCGAACCAGCAGATGGATCTTCCTCTCTGTCTCTCCTCTCTGTATATCTGCCTTTCCAATAAAAACAAATAATTTTTTTTAAGTTTTATTCATTTTATTACAGCCAGATATACACAGAGGAGGAGAGACAGAGAGGAAGATCTTCCGTCCGATGATTCACTCCCCAAGTGAGCCGCAACGGGCTGATGCGCGCTGATCCGAAGCCGGGAACCTGGAACCTCTTCTGGGTCTCCCACGCAGGTGCAGTGTCCCAATGCATTGGGCCGTCCTCGACTGCTTTCCCAGGCCACAAGCAGGGAGCTGGATGGGAAGTGGAGCTGCCGGGATTAGAACCGGCGCCCATATGGGATCCCGGGGCGTTCAAGGCGAGGACTTTAGCCACTAGGCCACGCCGCCGGGCCCAAAACAAATAAATTTTTTAAAAAAATCTCTATTGTATAAATCAGTAAAACTAATGCTTCATAAAGTCAAATTACACGCTACTGTAAAGACTTGAATTTTTTTAATACTTCACCAAAGTTCAAACCAAAAAGACCTTAATTTACTGAGAGTATAGACAGCAGCTGTAAATAATAATCTAATGGAAAAAAATGACCATTTCACATATACACAGTCAATTTGAAAGCAAACATGAAGAGTCAGGATTTTAAAAAACTTGCAAATTACAAACTACCCCATAATAAAAACTGTGTTTGGGGGCTGAAAATGTTAACTTGTGTAGACACAAGTAACTTTATGGACGCCATGAATAAAGGACAAGCATATGAATACTTTGGGGGTTAAGCAGAATGTTCAGGAAATTGTTCTGGAACCTTCTGCTAGCTCTGCCAGCAGGCTTAACACAATGCTGCCATCCATGTTTCCAGTCCTCTCTCCTGGTCACATGCTCCCTTCCTAGGCTTTTGCTTTCCAGAGTACAAACTACGTGCTCTAAGGCGTGATGGAAGCCTCTGTAGCCTGTTAAAATCCCAAGAGTAACAATCTGATCCGAGATGACCTTGCCCAACACCGCTTCCTTTTTCTCATGAATCATGCTGGTAGCACCATGTCTGCCCCTTGACTTCAATCCAGGTATTCTGAGGACACAGGGTCACCCCGCAACAGGGACATCAACCCTGCAGGGTCTGCTGAGTAGCCAGGGTCAGGACATCCAGGGTCATGTCTCCTGGGAATATTTATGTCACTCAGGCTCTTGTATTCCTCATCAGAGCAAAACACAGATACTACCCAACAATTACAATGCAGTTTCTCATCAAATACTACACTTAGCAATCCAATTCATCTCAGCGTTTAATGTAACAGTCACATTTCCTGCTTGAAAAGGATGTAGGATTTCTTTTTTTTTAAAGATTTACTTATTTATATAAGAAATTCAGATTTACAGAGAGAGGGAAACACAGATTAAAAAAAAATTCTTTCATCTGTTGGTTTATTTCCCAAATGGCCACAACAGCCAGAGCTGAGGTGACCTGAAGCCAGGAGCCAGAAACTTCTTCCTGGTCTCCTGCACAACTGCAGGGTCCCAAGGCTTTGTTCTGACTTCAACTGCTTTCCCAGGCCACAGGCAGGGAGCTGGATGGGAAGTGGGGCAGACAGGATATAAACCTGTGCCTATATTGGATCCTGGCACATGCAAGGTGAGGACTTTAGCCATTAGGCTATCACACCAGGCCCAGATGTAGGATTCCTAATCCATCAGATGGAAAACCCATTTTAGGGGACTATATTGCGCTGTCAGATTGTCAGGCTGCTTTTGGATATGACACAAAAAAACACAAGTAACAAGAAAAATTTGGGAAAACTGGACTGCAATGAGCATTTCAGATTTCTGTCTCAACAGACACTGACAAGACTGAAAAGACAACTCATGGGATGGGAGAGATTATTTCTAAATTATACATCTGAAAAGGGTGCAACAGCCAGAATACCTGGAGAACCCCTACAGCGCAACAAATGAAAACTGCAACTAGCTGGATTTTAAAATGAGCCATGGGATCAGTAGGGTGGCATAATATACTAACCTTCCGCCTGCAGCACTGGCATCCCATACAGGCACCACCAGTCCATGTCTCGGTTGCTCCACTTCCAATCCAGCTTCCTGTTTATGACCCGGGAGAATAGCAGAGGATTGCTCATGCCTCTGGGTCCCTGTACTCAAGTGGAAGACCAGGATGGCACCATGGAGGCAGTGTCTTAACCTGATAAGCCACAACACTGGCCTTGAAAGATGCTTTTACAACCTTAAAATGGAAAAGTTTCCCAAAGTAGACTCTTACAGCACTCTTGCAGGAAAAAAAAAAAAAAAGATAAGGTTTGTGTTATACAGGTTAAAAGACACATGGAAAACATATTTCATTGTATGTTTTAAAAAATGACAAGTTGGGAAAAACAGATCTAACTTAAAGAATTTATTTACTACATGATTAATGAGAAGCCCAACAAATCCATAGAAAAATGGGCAAAAAAGAACAAGAGGCAGGCCCAGGAAAAGAAGCAAAAATGGCTCATGAGATCTTTACTGAAACAGCTTGTGAGCCCTTCCTGAGAGGGAAGCATCCACACTCATTCTTTCATGTGTCAGAGTGGCAGACACAGGGAGAGATCATCACATTTTGACTCTTTCGGGAGAAAGTTATCGAACTTGGGTTCTAGGCCAGGAAAGCAGGCAGGACTAACACAATTCTCAATATTGACAGAGCTTTGGGCCGAGGGAAAGTTACGGAGGGGCAGGCAGAGCGAAGACAACCGTAAGAGCTAGGTTAAGGGAGGGGGGGCTTCGTGGCAGGCAAGACGGAGTGAATGCTGGGGGCAGCGCTGGGGGGGGGGGGGACCCTGTGGTGTGGAACATCCAATCAGATGCCTGGCATTTAAAAAATGTCAGAGCTGGACTGATCTGAAGCCGGGGTCCAGCAGCCCCTTCCGGTTCTCCCACACTGATGCAGAGGCCCAAGCACTTGGTCATCCTTGTTACTTTTCCTGACACATTAGCAGGGAACTAGATTGGAGGTGGAGCAGCTGGGACCCAACCCGCGCCCTGTGGGAACCTGGTGCCAGAGGTAGAGGCTTAAAGTGCAACACTACGGCGCCGGTTCCAAGGTCCACATTTCCACCCGTGAGACAGGCTGTGATGCGGAAAGAGCCTTCAACTAAATAGTCCAGACATGAAAATTCTGGAAATTCACCAGTCCTTTGGTTTTCAGATCTAAGTTCTGTCAGTGCCCAGAGAAAAAAAAGAACTCTGCAGACGGGGTCTTTAGACACCGTGTTCTGCTCCACGGAGCTGGCCTCTGTCCCTCCCGCAGCGAGCTCTGCCGCTGCGAACCCCACCCGTGCCCGCAACGGTGACCGGCGGCCAGGTCCCCCGCTTCCCACTGCACGTCAGCTCTGTCCCTTCCAACTCCAACGTGGACCCTGGCAGCTCCCACCCACCTGTCCTCAGGGCTAGCACGCAGAAACACCGGGCGCCGGCGGCCCGGGAGGGTTCGCCTCACACCGCGTCCGGCTTTGCGAGGCGCTGAGGCGAACGCAAACCCAGTAAAGCCCCAACGCTCTCCACAGCCGGCCAGGGACAGGCCCGCTCCCTCCGTCCGGTTTAAACAAGCGCTGCGCGCCTTCCCGCCGGCTCGCGTCACGGGGCACGACCGCCGCCTGGCGGCCGAGAGCATCATCGCACGGAGCACCGGGGTGGTGCCCGACTGGCCGGGGAGAAGGAGTGAATGAGCGTGAAGGGGGACTTTCCGTTCCTCCTTCAGATTTACTCCTGCAAATTTGGGCGGCTGCCCTGCATTCTCTGAGATGGGAGTCACCTGGCGGTTGAGCTTCCACGCCTTCGCCGCCATGCTGTGGTTCATTGGCTCAGGGCAGGGGTGGAGGCCACTGCTGACCCTAAGGATCTGCGGGAATCAGAAGGGGGCTTGGCGGCTCTAGAACTGGCATCCTGCTCATCTGCCAGCCCCTGGGGGAGGCGATGTGCCCTCCCTCTCGCCGGCAGGAAGATGTTTTCAGGAGGAAAGGGGCACAGAGGGCTAACAGACGCCTGCGCCCCAGGTTTGGGGTTTTCAGCGTTCTTGCTCTGCTTCCGACCCCGTTTGCTGCTGCTGCCGCCCTGCGCTTGGCTCCCCAGCACCCACATTGGAGACCTGGATGGCATTCCTGGCTCCTGGCTTTGGCTTGGCTTGGCCTGGCCTAGTGGCCATTTGGAGAGCGAACCACTGAAAAGAGGATCTCTGCTACACTTTCAAAAAAATAAAATCTCCCCCTCCCCCACTGTCCCCAAAATGGGAAAGACTTGTCGTTAATCTGTTAAAAGAGCTGGGGGAAGCCAGGTGGGGAACCCGGGTCCCCAGCCTCGCCACAGCGGCTCAGATAACTGCGTTTTGAAATGCAACGCTGTGTCTTGTGTTTATAGCTGAGACAGTTTTAACTCCATATGTTTGTTTTGTCTAAATCATACCTTGCTGTTGAAGAAACATGGTGCTGTATCTCTTTGTTTTGGTTAAACAAGCTTAAATATTTGTTTCGAGTGATACTTGACTCGTTATGTCTGCTGTTTTTCTTAAAACAATGTGACACACAAAAAAATTCATTTAAATATTCATAACTAATTGCTAAATCTCGACCTGTCCAGTGGTTTCACAATTATGGGCTTCCCTTGGTTTGGATCTTTAAAATTATTATGGTAAAAGAAGCATAACATGAAATTGATGGTGTTAGGGATTTCATTATTCAAGATTTATTTGAAAGGAAGAAAGAGAAAGAGCTTCCATTCTATGGTTCACTCACCAAACTGCTGCAGTGGCTGGAGCTGGCTGGGCCAGGCCCAAGGCACAAGGCTTCGCAGCATCCAAGTCTCTCCAGTGGGTGGCAGCAGCCAATTCCTACAGCTTTCCCAGGCACATTAGCAGGGAGCTTGGATCAGAAGCAGAGCAGCCAGGACTCTAACAGGTGACCATATGGGCAACAGTCACTGCAGGTGGCATCTTACCTTGTGGTGCCATGGCATCAGCCCCTTTGGGTGAAGGTGGAATTGGTGACTTAAGGCACAGATTTTTAAAAATCATAAACAGACAGAGAATTCACCAAGACAGGGACGGAGGGGTAGGGATGGGGCAGGGGGGCCATCCAGAGGAGAAAGGGGTGGTCATGTCTGGGGTCTGTGGCACAGTGAGCTGTGGAGAGCTGAGTGACCGAGCTGGAGGAGGACCAGGATGATGCTGGTCAGGGTGGCAAGAGGCAGATGGCAGAGGAGGGCGTGGTTTGGCCAAACTGCCAAGGGGCTTCTAACCTGTGGGCAGGAGGAGGAGACCTCGCCAAAGCTTCAGAGTCTGATTCTGGGCAGCCGGAGGCAAGACAGTGAAGGACAGGTTGTCATGGTGGGGTGGGGTGGAGAACAGAGGTGGGGTTGGGGAAGCATCCTGCACGGGCAGGGAGCCCCCGTGCTGGGCAGAGATCTAGCAGGATGATGACCACACGCTTCTAGCTTCTCCCCAGCCCACCCCCACCTCCTTCATGCAAATGTCAGTTGAGGTCATTGCAGCCTGCAGCTTCCTGTCCCTCCTGGCTGGCTAAGTGAGGTGAGGGTACCCCGAGCCGCCTGTGTCTACAAGGAGGGTCTCAACAGTGGGACAGATGGGTCCCTCAGTGCTTGCATTTATTTTGCCCTCCCTTTGTCACGGGGTAGGTTTAGAAACACCACATTCTAAGCCCTTCCCCAGCAGGTGCTCCTTGGCTGGCCAACGTTACAGAAAGTGTGTGTTTTCTGAACCAAGATCATCTCTGTTATTATTTAGAGTGAGAGTGTTCTTACACCATGCTGTGTGCCTCAGAGCGCCGGCACAGCCTGCGTTCTGCACGGGTTTCCTATAGAGAAGGAACACACTGGCTGTCCATGACCAAGTACCAAACTGAATGAAGTCGAGAGGAAAAGATTCTTCTCCCCTCCTCATCACCCCCACATTCCTCTCGCTCCCTCAAGGTGCGGCTGCTCCTCGGATGTTCTCTGCAAGCTTCTTTTTCCAGGACGTGATTTAGAACATCAGAAACAAGCTCCTCCTCTAGGGCTGTTTCCTGGCTGGCTTACCCCCAGGCAGACCCCCTCTTAGAGGTCCTGCTTGGGGCTGCGAGGACTCCATCCTTGGGTTGGGCAGCAAGCAATGCATCCTTCCTGGGATCCGTAGCTGTAAGCCCGGCTTTCTCTGAAACAAAAGGCAGGTCTCAAAGCCATCGACTTCATGGGCAAAGGGGCTTCTTGGGAAACAAGAGAGTTTTTGTCCTTTGTCAAGGACACTCCCTCCCAAGGTAAAGAACTTGCAGAATAAGTTGTTAGTTTGTTAGTTGTTTTACTAAAGCCTTCTCTATCTCCCCACCTTCAGCTTCTGGGTGACCTGGGAAGTAATGAGTATAGAAGTAATCTTTTTCTTTTTCTTAAGAGCCATAATCAAGAGATCATGGCCATTGGAGATGCCCTGGTGGGGCTGGCTGTGGCATGGTGGGTAAAGCCTCTGCCAGGGACACTGGCATCCCCTACGGGCACCGGTTCACAGCGCCCAGCTGCTCCACTCCCACAGCTGCTCCACCCGCACAGCTGCTCCACTCCCACAGGCCACTGCTCTCCAGGGCCTGTTGTTACTGCTGAAGAGACCTGGTTGGCACCTCTCATGGATCAGACATGGAATCGGATTCTTAGACAAAAAAGATATTCGGAGCACAAGAGCAGTCCAGGAGATTGTTTGTTTTTCTGGTCAGAAGGGACAGACACTACCTCTGACACACAGACCAGGAGTTTTCTGGAGGATTCCGGTGGCCGATGGGCAGAAGAATTGGTCCGACCTTGGACGGGACAGCTGAGGCGACACTGCCTGCTGCTGGCCTGGCTTGCCAGCTCCAAATGTTCTTTGGCTCAAGACTCAAGTTCCAGGGGGTGAGGCACCTGCAAGTCCAAGTGGATAGAGAATCCTCTGGTCCTGATGTACTAAAACAAAGGGAGACACAAAGAGGTACACTGAAGTGCAGAAACAGTGGTGCCAAGTGGAGGCGTCCTGCAGAAGTGTGGCTGGAGCTCCAGAGTGCCGCCCTCGGGCTGGACAGGGTTGGATCCAGGAGAAAGATCAGTTCTAGAAAGCAGCCCCGCACCCAGGGGAGTGAAACCCAAACTACAGCGACTCCCTATCCCACAGCGCAGAAGGGACGCGGGCAAGCCCTTTCGGCTTTGAGCATAGCTGTAGGTAGACCAGGTGGCTGGAGAAGCTTACTGCCAAACAGCGTGGACGATGCACCCTAGGGGTTACCTGTTTCTGAATGCCTCAAAACGTTGGTCAGAACGTTGCTCAGAAATCTGGGTCAGAACTGCCAAGACGACTGGTTGCCTGGAGCTCCCGCAGTGCTCAAGGCTGGGGGTGAAAAGCCCTGGCGAATGGCGCCCTCTGGTGACCAGAAGTGGAAAGTGCAAATTCTCTTGAGCAAAGTGTATTCCAGCTAAATCGCTAAGATACCATACAGAAAAAAAAAAAAAAAAAAAAAACCAAAGCAAAACAAAAAAAGCCACCTCACAGCTGAGAAAGTGTGCGTCCAGGGAAGCCACTCTGTGAGTTAACAGAAAAAGAAAAAACACATTTAGAACAGTTCCGGGCCCGACGCGAAGTCTCAATGGCTAAATCCTCACCTAGCAGGCACCAGGACCCCATATGGATACCAGTTTGTGTCCTGGCTGCTGTACTCCCCATCCAGCTCTCCCTGTTTGTGGCCTGGGAAAGCAGTAGAGCAAGACCCCAAACCTTGGGACCCTGCACCCACGTGGGAGACCCGGAAGAAGCTCCTGACTTCAGAGTGGCTCAGTCCCAGCCACTGTGGCCGTTTGGGGAGTGAATCAGCAGATGAAAGCTCTTCTTCTGTGTGTCTCCTCTCTATATATCTGCCTTTCCTATAAAAATAAATAAATCTTTTAAAAATATCTCCAGGATGTTCAGTGAATGTAAAATTAGACACACATGTTTAAGAAACTGGAAGATATATCACAGTAATCAGACTACAGAATGTAATGCAGAGTGGTTAAAAAGATGTTT
The DNA here is from genome assembly GCF_030435755.1 of Ochotona princeps. NCBI lineage: Eukaryota > Metazoa > Chordata > Mammalia > Lagomorpha > Ochotonidae > Ochotona > Ochotona princeps. The sequence goes on from NC_080847.1 coordinate 21,228,411, forward strand.
TAAATGCTTATACAATGGAGATTTACAGGGGAACTATGACAGCCAGTCGACCTCAGAAGTATTTCCTCATTCTTGGGGCAGGGCTATTGGCAGCATCTCAGAACTATGGAAAACACATGAACAGAACCCTCAGAAAATGCTCCATAACAGGGACCCTGGGGTGACATCTGGTGGCAGTTCATCACCCCTTCCCCCTGGTAACGCAGCGGTTGGGAGGCTGGGCGTAGTTTCTCCTCTTGTACCTCCTCTCTCCCACATACAGGAAAAAGAAAAAGAAAATGTTTAAACAATGGTCTCACCCACTGTTCCCTGATCCTTGACCCTTCCCACCCTGATCAGCTATTTAGTCATCACTAATAAAGTTTTTTTTTTTTAATATGAAAGTGATGATAAGAGACAAGAAGGAAAGGATGAGGAAGTCTGACCTTGTCTGTTTGGATGTCCCAGAAATAAAAACTAAAACAGCTACAGCTGTGGCAACGTTGAAAAGACAAATGGCTAAGACTGTTCCAGAACCTATAAAAATATGAACACACAAATCTAGGAGATGGAATATATCCTCAGTGAAATTAAATAAAAATTATGCTTCAACTGACTATAGTGAAATCATAGCATGGCAAAACTGAAAATTCCTAAAAGGGGGCCAGAGATACAGGGAAAGTCAAAGTAAACAATCCTTATAGTCGAAGAATCCTAAAAAAAAAAAAAAAAATGCAAGTGGTGGTTAGGAATCACCAGATATAAGGTGGGTTGTTTTCAAGTAAATTCCCCAAGTTTTCAGGGAGCAAGCCACTTCCTTCTCTCCGACTCATCCTCCAAGACATGTGAGACAGAAGACAGGAAAGGAACAGAACAACCTGATTCCGGAGCCTCTATGTGAAACACCAGCAGGTATCAGTGTATTAAAAACAGGACATTAATCACTGAAATTCAAGAGTGGCTTGACTTGAGAAAGTATGCAAGTTTCATTAATCACATTAGCAAATTAAAAAGAAAAGCCATATAATATTTCAAAACATGCTAAAGAAGTAGGACAAAATTAAAACAAAATCTAGAAATAAGTTACTTAACCTGATTAAGCATATCTATTTAGAAATCTATATATTACTTTATTAATTTTTTTATTTTAAAAAGCAGAGAGAGAGATATCTTCCTTGGTTGGTTTAATTGCCAATAATAATTTGCTGGTACTAGTCATTATACCTGCCCCAAGCTACTGTCGATTATGACAAAAATAATAAGTAGCTAAAAAGCATGATAAGAAAACACATCATTTATTTGAAACCAAAAGGTGAACAATATCTATAAATAAATTCTTTTTTTAAAGATTTATTTATTTTTATTGGAAAAGCAGGTCAGATTTACCAAGAGAAGGAGAGACAGAAAGATCTTCCATTCGCTGGTTCACTCGCCAAGTGGCCACAACAGCTGGAGCTGAGCAGATCCAAAGCCAGAAGCCAGGAACTCCCATGTGGGTGCAGGGTTCCTAGGCTTTGGGCCATCCTCTACTGCTTTCCCAGGCCACAGGCAGGAAGCTGGATGGAAAGTGGAGGAGTTGGGACATGAACCAGTGCCCATATGGGATCCTGGCACTTGAAGGGGGCAGATTAGCCAATTGAGCCACTGTGCCCTTAGGAGCAGATTCTATCAAAAGATATATGTGATTTTGGGCCCAGCATGATGGCTCAGTGGGAAGTGAACCTGCAGATGGAAGATCTTTCTCTTCATCTTTCCTCTGAAAATCTGATCTGCCTTTCCAACAACAACAACAAGAAAAACAAACAAAAAACCCAACTATCTTCTACAGGCCACTGTTGTATATCACTGAGTTAAGCTGCTTCCTGCAATGGCAGTAGTCTATATTGGAATATTGGTTTGAATTCCAGCTGCTCCACTTCCCATCTAACTTCCTGTTCAAAGGCCTGGGGTGGGGGCGGGGAGGATAGAAACAACAGAAGGAAGATGGTCTAAGTGCTTAGGTCCTGCCACCCATGTGGAAGACCCAAAGCAATTCTGGGCTCCTGGTTGTGTTCTGGCCCAGCCCTGGGTATTTTGGGGGTAAAGGTGGGAAGTTCACCAGCAGATGGGCATTCAGAGGAAGTTAAGGTCTTGTGTGGTAACCTCACCCTCACCACTCTTCAAAGAACAGCCCCTGGCTTTCCCGAGTCATCATTCCCATTTCCATTCCACATAAAAAGGCAGAGTGGAGTCCAGGCTGAGAAATGCAGAGGTGGTCATGGTACCCACCCTGTGGACGGCAGCATCTGGCTAGATCCACCCCTGCCACTTCCAAGGCTAGGCAGGTTGCCTCCCTACTCAGAATACATATTCTCATCTAGAGAGCAGGTGTGTGTGTGTGTGTGTGTGGGTGGGTGGGTGGGTGGGTGGGTGTTGAATGAAATGAGAGACATGAAAGCTCTTTGAGGCCACGATGTGGAATCAAAGCATCAACTCTCTCACTTCTGTGTTCCAGCAGCAGCCAGCTGTGTCTCAGACTGCAGGTGGAGGAGGAGGATGAGATGTGCAGGTTTTGGAAGCATCATATGGGAAAGGAGACAGCAGCTCCTCTCTGTCCAGCAAGTGTCTTAGGAGCTCCTGGGCCAGGCCGCCTGTGGCCCCACAGACCTATGGCCTACTGCAAGACACTGGCCATCCAGCATCTGGGGCCCTGGCATCTCTGCGAAAACCAAAGCTGCTCCTAGTGGCTGGAGCCCAGAGCCTGGCTGGTCCTGCAGGCTGCTATCGTGGCTTGGACTCACAGGCTCAGAGGCTGAAGTAAGCCAGGCTGAATCTCAGAGAAACCACACTGGGAGCAGAAGATGCTGACAACAGATGGGAATCCCAAACCCACCCTAACTGCGGGTTTCCTGAGTCCGCCAGAGGAACTTGCATAGACGCAAGGGGTGGGGGTGCCAATGGGAGGTAGACTGACCGTGACCATGATGAAGAGAGGACTCTGATCTAGTAAAAGGGATGTCTTCTTCACCACACCTGGGGGAGGGTTGAGTAACAAGCCGGCTTTTCATCCTAGTTCCTCCTAAGCCCCCCAAGTCCCCTAGATGTTTGCTTGGAGACGCCATGGCAACCTTGATGCCACAATGCAACATTCTTCTCCAGGTGGTAGGAGAACTTCCTCTGTGGAGCTCTGCTGTGTTAAGGCCAGAGGAAGTTCATTTCTCCTTCAGTAGGAGAAGTTCAACAGAAGAACTCGGAGGACCATCCTGAGGACGAGAAACATCCGGTATCAAGCACGGAACACTGTGACTTGAAACTGTGCATAGGAGTTCCTCAGACCAGGGTGCATGGTGGCAGAGAATGGTGTCAGCTTGGGGACACTAGGGGCGGGGAGGGGCAATGAGATGCCCGTGGGTTTTGGATTTAGGTGTATTTGAACTCCCATTCCAGCACCACTGCTTGGCAGCTATGTGACCTCTGACTGGCTCCTTGATGTCCCTGGGGTGGTGGTTTAGGAGAAGGGCTACCTCCTAGGATGGGTGTGTGGATGAACTGAGCTCCATACTGGGACTATTATTAGTCCAAAGTAAGCCCAGCATCACTGAGGCCAGCAGAGTTTAGCCAGAGGGGCTCAACTCAGACATTAAACCCCGGGACCCACTTCTACTAATACTCTGCCGTTCCTTTCAACAGCAGTTTACGGCCACAGAATTAAGGCAAGGGTTCAAGTTCCACCTGTCCAACACTCACCCATTTCAAAAACTCAACTCTCTGGGACACCAGGGATCAGACTGGATTGAGAAAGGAAGAAAAAAAAAAACCACTAACCATTGCAAGCTTCCCTCTCTCCCTGTGCTAACTGACGGATCGCTCTGGGGGCTATTGGTGCTGGCTGGCTGCTTCACGCCACTCTACTGCACTGAACCAAGCACTAGGGATGTGACAGGTGAGTTCCCCATGGCCCTACTCATGGGAGAACAGCAGCCCCACCCCCGATGCTGTGGGGAGGAGAGGGGAATATCCTGTATGTTGGACATGGAAGGAGTCAGCGAGTGTTGCGTGTTCTCACAGCTGCCCATGGTGTCTCCTGTGGCTTGCCTTGGGGATGGCGGAGTTGCGAGGGGTGCTCTTGCTGCTGTTCAGTGTCTCCCTCTCCTCTGCTGGTGAGTGTGCACACTTTGAGCTTTGGGGGCAGCAGGGAAGGGAGTTGCCCTGGCAACTGAAGTGGTCTGTACTGTCCAGGGCAACATGCATTGGTGGTGGGGTTCAGGCAAAGCAGTGAATTGTGGGGAGTGGATGGAGACATCAGTGGCTTCTGCAGCCTGTCAGGACTGATCCTCAGGGAGCGAGCGTGATTAGGAAAGTCAGCCACAGGCTATGGACCTGTCTGGACAGAGAAGCTGGCTCAAGGGGAGACCTCCCCTGCTCCCAGCCCCAACCTGCCCTTCAGGGGATATGCCACTCTTTTGTAAGCTCTAATTGCTCATTGCAGGGCTGGTCCCAGGTGTCTTGGAGGCATTAGATGAATGTGCAGTGTCTCCTCTAAACTCTAGGCTACTCAGGATGGTGAATTCTGGACTAAAAAGGGGCAAGTGGTGACTGCTGACTAAAGTAATCTGCCCAGCCCCGCTGCTCTCCCAGCTGGCTTTGGAGTTCAAGGGGTTCCAGGTGCAAAGGTCAATAGTCTAACGGGGTTTTCAGGTTCAAAGACATCACCGTGTGTCTGTTTTTGATGGAAGACTGTCTAGCACCCTAAGGCCTCCTGTGTAGTTAGTAACAAGAACACTGGTGGCCCAGCTAGCCGGGTGGCAGGGGAGGGAGTGCCCTGAGAGCTGGTGGGGAGTTGGTGCCCATAGGCAAATACCAGAAGTGAGGCTCTGTACCACTTCAGCAGACTGTGGCATCCAGAAATCCTCCTTTACGGACAAGTCCGAGGAGAACGTGGTCAGCAGCACGGAGTTCCCGTGGGTGGTGTCAGTGCAGGACACGCACTACGCCCACCTGGCTTTCGGCTGCATCCTCAGCGAGTTCTGGATCCTCAGCATCGCATCGGTCCTTCAGAACAGGCCAGTGCCCCTGTGGGTGGGGTGGTGCCCTGCTTCCTACTTGGATACACCCAGCTCAGCTCTTGCTCCCTTCCACAAGCTTTGGCATCCTAAACTCTGGGCCTGCAGCCCAAGACCCTGCCAAGCGGTTGGGGTTGAATACCCCTGCGCTCTGAGCAGCAAGGAGACTCTCTGTGGTTTCCCAGCACGTACAGGGCCACAGTGTCTCAGCCCTCCAGACCTGCTGCTTTGGTTGTGAAGCCCGTCCACCCTGGGGCCTTCAGCCCCACTGCTGCCCAAATACTAGTGCATGTAGTTAGAGGAGAGACTTGAAGGATGTACACTTATTTCTGGCTGCTCAGAACACATGCCTTCTTATTTCTTCTTGCACATCTCTCAGTAGTCTCCAGATTCTGTAGCACAAATATATATCATCTTAAATCGGGGTGTAGGGGGAGGAACATCAGTGTTACTAAAAGAGTAGATGTTTTGATAAATATTTACACACATTTTTGGTAACTATTTGACCCAATGATTTCACTTTTGGGAAATGAACATTAGGGTTACAATTTCAAACACCTGAAAAGTTTTATGTACAACATTGTTCTTAGGCTAGTTAATTACATACAAAACTCTGGAAAGAAACCTAATGTTTAATGATCATGGAAAATTGGGTGTGATTTCTCATATAGGTAATAGTACATGTAAGCACTAATGTGTGTATATGCATGTATATGGTGTGTGGGAGATTATATAGCATATATAGACAAGCTGAATTATAAATCATTGGTGGGATTGTACTCCTGCTGAATTTAACATATGATTTATATTTTTAAGCAAAAAAATTCATGGAAAATGCACATTATGAAAAAGTATGCATTGATTTCAAAAAGTTTTTCACATCCAAATTAACTTGGCTTTTAACTCCACTTTCCACAAACTTTGTGAAGTACCTTGCTACACGTACCCAGGCTAATGTTCCCGAGGAGCCGAGGGGTCAGAACAGAAAGCAGTTCTTCCTCTCCCCCACTCTTTGTCACCAATTTCCCTCCCTAGATAATTTTTAAGATAATTTATTTGAAAGAGCAATATAGAGACAGAGAGAGACGTGTGCACACACACACACACACACACACACACAATTTTCTATCCACTGTTCACTCTCCCAATACCTTCGACAGCTGGGGCTGGGCCAGGCTGAAGCCTAGAGCAAGGACTCCAGGTCTCCCATGTGGGTGGCAGGGGTCCAAAGACTTGGGCCATCCTCTGTTGCCTCCCTGGACACGCAGGAGCAGGAAGCAGCATTGAAAGCAGACCAGCCAGGACTCAAAACCAGCCCTCCAATATGGGTGCCAGTGTTGCAAGCAGTGGCTCGCTCAACCAGCTCTGCCACAGTGCTGCGTCTTACTTTTCAGCTTCTTGGATAATTTTCCTTAAATACAAAGCATTTATTCATATCCGTATGCCTATAGGTCTATCTGGGTCAGTGTTCCTGTCCATGGAGAGAGAATTTTCTTTACCCCTGTGCTATTCAGCTCAACCTGCCATGACAAGATACAACTTGTACAGAAGTCTCTTTCTCACAATTTTGAAGGCAAAAGTGTAAGGTCAAGGTGTTGACAGGCTTGTTTCCTGTGAGGTCCTCCTTGGCTTGCAGATGACTATCTTGCAGCTGTGTGCTCACACAGCCTTTCCTTGAGTGTGTTCTCTCCCGAGGTCTCTACTTTGTCTTAGGAGGTCACCAGTCCTGTTGGATTAGGAGCCCCACCCTCCTGGTTTGACCTTCTCTAGCTCTATGTCCAAATATGGCCACATCGTGGGAAGAGCTTCTACCGGTAAATTGGGGAGAGCCACTGTTCAATTGTTTGTGAGGATCTAGGGCTTTGCCAAAATTCATGTCCTTCTGGCATGCAAAATCATCTACCCTGTCCTGCCATTCTGACAGCTCTAAATGTCTGAATCCAGATCAGCATCAACTCCAAGTTGAAAACCTGATTGAAATGTCATCTAGGTCATTGGTTAGGGAGGTTCCAGTGTGATTCATCCTGAGGTACAATTCCTCTCTGGCCAGGAAACCAGACCATAGCAACATGCTTCCAAGATACAAGAGGACGCAGTCACAGGGCATTCCCATTCCAAAAAGGACAAATCGGAAGGCTCAATTCAGACCCAGCAAGGTCAATGCCAGCAGATCTTAGGGCTCAAGAGTCACCCTCTGAGGGCTGCTGCTGTCTGCTGGGAGACCACTGCAGTTGGCATCACTGCTCTCGCCAGCCTGAGCAGCGGTCCCTCCGCTGCAGCTCCAGGTGACCTTGGTCCTCTGAAGCTGACCAGAGGAGGACCTTCTCCCTGCGGCCTGTGTGCTTGGGGCCTGCTTGGGCCAGCAGCCCCGATGCTCCCTGAACCACCTGCAGGATTATCTTCCCTTGCGCTACTGCCCTCTCCTAGGGAGTCCAGGGAGCCCAGCAAGCTTCTTTCATTTTGTTCTGTTCCTACTTCCAATTTTGGCAGTGTTTCTGCTGGCATACATGCCGTCATCGTTAGGTAAAGACCAGCCACACCCTCACTGTTCTCTCCAGCACATTCTTTCCAGCTCTGCAATACAGACAGGTTGAGAATGTTCCAGATTTTAGGTTCTTGTTTCTTTTTGGCCTCACAATTCCTTCTTTAATTTCATATCTTTTCCCCCCCTTGCATTTTACCATAAGCATTAAGGAAAAATCAGACTGTATCATCAACAAAGTTGCTTAGAAACCTCCTCAGCTAAATATCCAAGTTCATCGCTTACCACTTCTTTTCTTTTCTTTTAAGATGTATTTATTTTTATTACAAAGTCAGATATACAGAGAGGAGGAAAGACAGAGAGGAAGATCTTCCGTCCGATGATTCACTCCCCAAGTGAGCCGCAACAGCCAGTGCTGTGCTGATGCGAAGCCAGGAGCCAGGAACCTCTTCCAGGTCTCCCATGCAGGTGCAGGGTCCCAAAGCCTTGGGCCGTCCTCGACTGCTTTCCCAGGCCACAAGCAGGGAGCTGGATGGGAAGTGGAGCTGCCAGGATTAGAACCGGCGCCAATATGGGATCCCGGGGCGTTCAAGGCGAGGACTTTAGCCGCTAGGCCACGCCGCCAGGCCCACCACTTCTTTTCTGCAAAACGCTACAACACAATTCAACTCAAAATTTTTACATTGTTTTGTTTGGATAGAAGAGATAATTTTATAACTAGGATCTCCTTTCTTTCTGTTTCCTCATTTTTACCTTATATACAGAATTATCTTTCATACTTTTATTTAAAAAATTTATTTTAGGGCCCGGTGCGATAGCATAGTGGTTAACATCCTTGCTTTGCATGTGTCAGGATCCCACCAGCCCTGCTTCCCATGCAGCTCCCTACCTGTGGCCTGGGAAAGCAATCGAGGATGGCCCAAAGCCTTTGGGACCCTGCACCCAAGTGGGAGACCCAAAAGAAGCTCCTGGCTCCTGGATTCAGATTGGCTCAGCTCCAGTCATTGCAGCCACTTGGGGAGTGAATCATCGGACGGAAGATCTTCCTCTCTGTCTCTCCTCCTCTCTGTATATCTGACTTTGCAATAAAAATAAATAAATCTTTTTTAAAAATTTACTTTATGTGAAAGGCAGAGTTATGGAAAGACAGAAACAGATCTTCCATGTGCTGGTTCACTCCCCAAATGACCTCAAACAGCCAAGTCTGGGTCAGGCCAAAGACAGGAGCCAGGAACCCCATCATGGTCTCCCATGTGTGAGTCGCAACACCTCAAGTACTTGGGCCATCTTCCTCTGCTTTTCTAGACTCATTAGCAGGGAGCTGGATCAGAAGTGGAGCAACCAGGACTTGATCCAGCACTCAGAATGCTGGCATCACAAGGCATCATATTGTGCCAAACACCAGCTCCTCACTTTTATATCCGTCATAATGACCCTTTATTGCAATCTAGGTTTTTTTCTAGATTCTTCCAGCTTCTACCCATTATCCAGTTCTAAAACCACTTCTACTTTTATTTTGACCCAGGCGGGGAGGGAGCATTTGTTATGGCAGCAGATACCATAATGTTCAGCAGCAACATCTGTGAGAGTCTTCCAAGAGTGATAACAGAAATAGATTTCTCAGTCTGGAGGCCAGACTCCCTACCTGCGGGCTGGTCCCTGAGGCTTCTTTCTCTGAGACTTGTAGACGGCTGCCTTCTGGCTGTGTCCTCTCATGGCCTGTCCTTATAGGTGTCCATCCTGTGAGCTCTTGCTCTTCTTAAAAGCACTGCAGTCCTGCTGTATGACACACACACACTCTTAAACTCTGCTCAGAGGTAACCACTGACTTCATAGATTCCCAAATGTGGTCACATTGGGGATAGGGCTTCCACCTGTGAATCTGGGGGGACCCAAATTCCATAGCATTCTCCAATTCAGTCAGTAACATACCAAACACATTATTCCACTGTTAGCTTTTTTCCCCCAACTCTATCATTAATTTGGAGATCTTTCCTTACCAATATATAGATTAGCCACATTCATTTAGAGAGCTGGACGCTGACCCATTGTGGGATTAGGTACCATAATTACACAGTCCTGTAACAATGGAAATCAGTGCTCTTTCCAGTATTTTACTAGTATTCAAAAAGTTGCAATAGGCTTGTGTATACATTATTTCACACATGTGTTGTGAAAGGCATGTATCATTTCGATAACTACTGACACTTAGCTGTGCATGAAGCTCTGCTTTCTTTATTTTAAAGATTTGTTATTAATTTTTTTTAATTGGAAAGGCAGATATACAGAAAGTAGGAGATACAGAAAGATCTTCTGTCCGTTGGTTCACCCACCAAGTGGCCACAATGGCCGGAAATGAGCCAGGAGCTAGGAGCCAAGAACTTCGTCCGAGTCTCCCAAGCAGGTGCAGGGTCCCAAGGCTTTAGGCCATAAATAAGGAGCTGGATGGGAAGTGGAGCAGCTGAGACATGAAGTGGCACGCCACAGTTGCAAGGCAAGGATTTAGCTTTGGGCCCTGATTCTGCTTTCTATGTAGTGTTTTCATTATCACTACTTTCCATGTTGTCTGCTGGTTTGCTTCTGATTTCCTCTTTGACTCAAGAGCTTTATTAGAGTTTTTGCATATCTGGATGGCCAGGTTGCTCGTTTTTGTTTCCTTTAAGTGATCTCTGTAAGAATTTGTTGGTATTGTCAGTGTAATGGCTCAGCCAACTGATCCTCCACCTGCAAGGATCAGCATTCCATATACATGCCAGTTCAAGTACTGACTGCTCCATTTCCAATTCTGTTCCCTGTTTATGGACTGAGAAAGTGGCAGAGGATGGCCCAAAGCCTTGGACCCCTGCACCCATATGCGGGGCCTACAGGGGAGCTCTTGTCTCCTGGCCTCAGATTGGCTTAGCTCCAGTCATTGTGGCCATTTGGGGAGTGAACTAGCAGATGCAGCATCTCTCACTGTCTCCTTCTCTCTGAAATCTGCCTTTCAAATAAAAAATACATAAATCTTAAAACAAGAGGGTTTTTTGTGGTCTATTATGTGTGATCTCCTACGTTGAGGTTTTCTGAGGTCTACTATGTGTGGTCCATGAGGTCACTTTTCAGAGGTAAATTTAAAAATTCATTTTCTGTCTTTGGTGTATAATTTACTACGCATAACTGGGGAAGCGTGTCCCGTAAACCTGTCCTAGGTTGGTAGAGATGATTAAAGTCTCCTGCCAAGAACATACTTCTAGCTGTTGCTCCATTTCCTGTGGTGCTTTGCTTTGGAAACACTACAGTACAGACGGAATGTATTTATTGTGATGAGGGCTTCACTACAGACTGAATTCTTTTTCATCTTTATGAAGCTTTCTTTGTCTTGCTTAATACTCTTCTGCCTGAATTAAGAGATGCCTTCTGCTTGTTGTTTTGGTTTAGGATTTGTTTCTTATTTTTATTGCTTCTAGCTAATCTTTCCACTGTAGGATGTTTCTTTTGTTTTATCTGTCTCTTTGGACAAACTTGGAAAACTTGTATTTTCACCCCAGTTTCCACCTTAGAATTGTAATTCCAGGTAAATTTCAAAATCCTCTACTACTTTCTGGAAAGTTTTCTCTAGACTCTTTACTATGGCCCATCCCAGAACCTATCTCCCAATTTTACACCTACTACCCCAGCCTCCTACTGTAAGCACCTCCCTTCATTTTCACAGGTTCCCCAGGATTAGACAAAATAGTTAAGATGACATCAGTTATGTCAGTGTAGATGCTCAGGGAGTCCTTCCTTGTCACTCAAGTCCGGCAGCTTTACAAGTGATGCCAGTTCTTTCCCATTTGTCCCCTTTAGACCCTTCTCCACCCTGCCAGGTCCCAGGAAACTGATCGATGTGGGTTCTACCAATGATCTCTCCTGACTTTGGGGCTCCGGTTGGGTTTGAACAAGCAAGTGCTGACAAAAGGTCAGAAGTGAGGAGAATAAGGTCCGGTCCTTATTTCTCTGTGGGGTCAAGGGGGCGGGTGGTCCTACACTAGCTGCCTCCTCCAGCTAAGGAAGAGTTCTTGTCTAGAACCTAGGCACCAACACCCTGTTGTGACTTCTTCAGTCCATGCCTTATAGTACCCAGAATGCTGTTCTTGTACTTTCTCCTCACGCTGCCAAAATGTTTACCTTTTCCTAAACTCTCTCCTTCTTACTGTATTTGAGAGTGCCATGCGTGTGTCAGGATACATCTCCACTCATTATTCTGCATAATTTTTCTCCTGGGATAGAATATTCTTCCAAATTGTGGATTCAAATCTTATTTTTGGAAAACCTTTTGTTATTCAGAGTCATCTATTTATGTAAAATTCAGAATCATACAGAGAGAGAGAGAAAGGGATGAGGGGGGCGGAGAGAGAGAGAATTTTCACTTGCTGATTCATTCCCAGCTGGCCACCATAGCTAGGACTAGGCTAGGAGGAAGCCAAGAACTGGGAACTTCATTTAAATCTCCCACATGTGGCAGGGATCCAAACATTTGGGCCACATTCTGCTGCTTTTCCCAGGTCATTAGAAGGGAGTTGAATGGGAAGTAAAACACTGGGACACAAAATAGTACCTATATGGGATGTCATTGCAGGCAGGGACTTAACCCATAGTGTCACAATGCCAGCCCCTGAAAAGATGTATTTTATATATATATATATATTATATATATATATATATATAAATATATATATATATATAATATATATATATTATATATATATATATATATACATACACACACACACACACACACACACACACACACATATTAACATTTCCTCTACTTTTTGGTTACCTTCCTTGTGATTTGATGATTTTCCTTGAATTGCCATATTTGTCATTTACTATTTTTCGGAGGCCGGCACAGTGATGCAGCAAGCCAACTTTCTGCTTCTGACACTGTCTTTCCTTATGGACACCAGTTCGAGACACAAACCAGGCTGTCCCGCTTCCCAGCCAGCTCCCTGCTTGTAGCATGGGAAAGCAGCAGAGGATGAGCCAAAGCCATAGGACCCTGCACCCGTGTAGGAGTCTCAGGAAAACGTCCTGGCTTCCAGATTCAGAGCAGCTCAGCTCTGGCTGATGTGGCCATTTGGGGAGTGAACCAAGAGGATGGAAAAGCTGTCTGTCTGTTCCTCCATTCCTCTGTAACTCTTTCTTTCAAGTAACTAAATAAATCCTTTAAAAAATTACTATTCTTTATTTAGTTTTGGTTATTTTTCTCAGTCTTTTTCGTCCCTAATTGTGTTTTCTGGTGGTCCTGATCTCCTTTATGCATTTTCCAACTTGGTCTTCGTTTTGGTGGTGGTTTTCTTCCCAGGGCTCTGGTATTTTCTGACTGGAAATCGCTGTCAGCAAGCACTCAATTTCTCCTACCTTCTGTCATTGCTTCCGTCAGCCCTTCCTGATTCTAGTGCCAGGGTTCTCCAGCACCCCCTGGCTTCATGGTCTAGCATTTCTTTCTCCTTTTTACAATTTCCTGGGAGACTCCTGAGAGAAAAAAGGGCGAGGCTCAGCTTCACTTCACTGTTGTTAAAACAGAAACTTCTGCAAAGCATATTTACAGAGCATGTCATGTGGAAAGATGCTAGTGTTAAAAGGCGTGAGGGAAGAGTACCCTTCTCAATATAACTACAGCTTCATTTTTTAAAAAAAATGGAAAATCTACACAGAGATAAGGAATTAATCAGCAATGTCATGCTAACAGATGATCTTGGGGTGGCAGAACACGTGGTGTTAAAGCACTAGAATCTCAGGACACTCTGGCTTCTAGGGAGCAGAACACAAGCCTGGGGATTGAGACACGACTTCCTGGAGACCAAGCACAAAGACAGAGGCAGAGGAACCCAGGGAGGATTAGTTGGACAAGCACTGAAAAAACTAAACATGTAAAGCTCCCTTGGTTCCTTGACTTCTGAAAACTCTTACTGTCTCTCCAGGAAGGATATTATCATTGTCGTCGGTTTAGGTAACATGGACTCCAGAAGAACTACTCACACAGAATATCCTATCAACAGCATCATCGTCCATGAGGACTTCGACAACTACTCCATGAACAACAACATCGCCCTCCTGAAAACAGACTCGGAGATATCTTTTAATGAACTGGTCCAATCCATCTGCTTCCTCGGCAGAAAGCTGCACTTGCCGCCGGTCTTGAAGAACTGCTGGGTGTCAGGATGGAATCCCACGTCTGCAGTTAATGCATTCTTTCTCCTAGAGGAGGCTGTGTGTGTGTGTGTGTGTGTGTGTGTGTGTGTGTGTGTGTGTGTGTGATGTATGATGTGGATGAAATGATCTAGGCTTAGTTTAACCATTCAGAATACTTGAGGTTCTAAAGATCAGGCTGGAACCTTTGCCCACCCAATTGGTCAAGATTCCTAGTGCCTGCCCTTCTGCAATCATTCTAAAGATTTGTTGTTGGAAAGGCAGATTTGCAGAAACAAGAAGAATCAGAAAGATCTTCCATGTGCTGGTTCACTCTTCAAATGGCCACAACAGCCAGAGCTGAGCTGATCTGAAGCCAGGAGCCAGGAGTTTCTTTAGGGTCTCCCACGTGGGTGGTGCAGGGTCCCAAGGCTTTGGGCTGTCCTTGACTGCTTTCCCAGGCCACAAGCAGGGAAATGGATGAGAAATAGAGCATCCGGGACACAAACTGGCACCCAAATGGGATCCTGGTGCTTGGAGGTGGAAGACTAGCCAATGCAGCCATTGTGCGGGGTCCCCATCCTGCAAACACGTTGGTCCTTGTACCTCTAGCCTTCCCCCAACCCCACTGGGAGTGTGTAACGAGCGGATGGGCACAGGCTTCCAAAGGGATGAGGAGGTTTATCCCCTCACCTGGAGCTGACTGCTCTCTTGTTCAAGCTGCCCTTGCTTTCTTTCATTCTTGGGAAAGAAACAAGGAAATGGATACTGTCTAGATGTGAAGGAAGGCTGATCTATTCTCTGCTTGTTGACACATTCAAGTTCAAAGCAAAGGTAGTTTTCATAAAAACACAGACACAGAAAAGGGATTTATAAGAACATCTTCTACTTCCCTTGGGATAGGTAAACTGCAGATGTGTTGCCTAGGGATGACCTCCTTGTTAATTCTTGGGCTCTCTGTTGCATGGTCCAGACAGGAAATCAAATGACGATGAGTATCCTGAGGAAAATCTCCGTGAAAGACATCGAGCGGTGTTTCTCACGAAAACTGCGGAAAACGGGATGTGGCCGGCACATAGAGCAGGAAACAGAGGCAGTCTGCTTGGTAAGAACACGATGGAGCAGACACTGGATGGGGGTTATGGGGGGAAACACACTGGTTCCACCAAAGAGGAGCTGGCTGCAGGCCTCCCTCTCCCTGGATGGGGAACTCCCTGCAAGGAGATTCTCACTTGGATTCATGACTGTCTCTGGGGTGAGCAGCACTTGGCAGGTTGCAGGTGCTCAATAAAAACAGGCTGTCTGGACTAACCAGTTCCATACTCCCTGAAATGTGCGTCGGCACGTGTAAATTGCAAGCAGAGGTGTGACCCACATTTGTCATTTGTGATCAGTTTCTCTGTAGCCTGCCTCCCCTCTGAGGACATGGCTCATCAGATAAGAGATCTTCCTTCCGGAAGCCCTGTCATGCAGCCAGCCGAAGGTTGCACTGTCTCAGGAAATTGTGCAGACTTCACAAACACCTGGTGCAACCCAGAGAAAGCGTGGCTAAGCAGCATCAGCCAGCTAACAAATGCTGGCGCAAAGAACCTGGGTCGACCAGATCTCCAGGCAGAGTTTCTCTCCTCAAACATGTTTTAAGATTTAGTTATTTTTATTTGAAAGGCAGATTCAGAGAGAGAAGGAGAAACAGAGAGAAAGAGAGAGAGATTTTTTTTTAAAAGATTCATTTTTTTTTTAATTGGAAAGGCAGATATACAGAGAGAAGAGACACTCCCCAAGTGGCCGCAATGACTGGTGCTGAGCCAATCCAAAGCCAGAAGCCTCCTCCGGGTCTCCCACGCTGGTGCATGGGTTGTCTTGGGCAGTCCTCCACTGCCTTCCCAGGCTACGGGCAGGGAGCTGGAAGCGGGGCTGCCAGGATTAGAACCGGTGTCCATATGGGATCCTGGCACATTCAAGGCGAGGATCTTAACCATTACGCTATCACGCCAGGCCCAAGAGAGAGAGATAATTTCCATGTGTTGGTTCACTCTGGTTCACTAAATGACTTGTTCATGAAATGGTCGCAATGGCTACAGCTGAGCTGATTTGAAGCGAGGAGCTTCTTCCAGGTCTCCCACATGGATGCAGAGGCCTGAGGCTTTGAGCCATCCTGTGCTGCTTTCCCAGGTCATAAGCAAGAAGCCAAATAGGAAGTAGAGCAGTCAGGACATGAACTGGTACCCATAAGGGATGGCGGCACTGCAGGCAGAGGATTAACTTGCTATGCCACCATGCCCTAAAACTATCTTTTTAAGATGCTGATTCTCATTCTCCCCCAGTCAGGATTCCTTGGTATAAAAAATCTTTTTTTTTTTTCCAGAGAATCTAGAAGAGTAGTTTTAGAGTAAAGAGAATGCATGAATATAGATGACCCTTTCTGAAATCCATTTTATTGTGAAAGCATGGACCACCTCTCATTAGGCAGTTTGCCCTTCCAGAGTGAGTTCAACATTAACTGAGTACTTATTCTCTACCAGGTGCTCTGCCAGGTGGAGTACTCAGTGACTTCTTCAGCTAGATGATGTGTTAAAATACAGTAGAGGAGACCTGACTGATAAAATCCTGCCATCACTGAACTCATTAGTACAGTATTATGCTTCATCAGATCCTATATACCACCAATGATAGAATGCACTGCTATTTATGTAATACCAACATTGAAAAAAAGTTGCCAGTTAAACTCCGATATCAACTGATTCAAAGACACATCATAGTTTCAAAGTCATTTTTTTTCTTCCGTCCGATGATTCACTCCCCAAGTGAGCGCAACAGGCCGATGCGCGCCGATCCGAAGCCAGGAACCTGGAACCTCTTCCGGGTCTCCCTCACGGGTGCAGGGTCCCAAAGCATTGGGCCGTTCCTCGACTGCTTTCCCAGGCCACAAGCAGGGAGCTAAATGGGAAGTGGAGTTGCCGGGATTAGAACCGGCGCCCATATGGGATCCCGGGGCGTTCAAGGCGAGGACTTTAGCCGCTAGGCCACACCGCCGGGCCCAAATAAATATTTTAAAAAATCATTACCCTCTACTGTTCAGCAATGCAGTTCCTGGCATTTCACAAGAGGCATGGAGCTAAACCCAGAATGTCTTCCTTGAGTGTCTGGCCTTGGCCTTCTGCAGAGCTACCAGGGAGCAGTGGAGGCACTCCTGGGTGCCCTGGGTGCCCTGTGGACAGAGTATGCCTCTTGGGTGCCCTGTGGACAGAGCTGCTGCTTTCCTCTCCCATTCACCTGCACCCCTACTCTATGTGGCTGCCACAGCACAGGTTGGGTCACTGGGAAAGAAGACCCAAGACAAAACTACCACTCCAGCCTCCAAGGGGCCACTCTTCAGCCTTGCTGCATCTCTGTGTCGAGTCTATTTAGAAGGTTTCCTGCTGCCCGTTGCTGATCTTTTGTGTCTTGGGCCAAGCAATGAGAACAACATGCCACTGCCCAGCTCCTCCAGGCCACACGGGTCAGGAACAGCTGGTGACCCTCTGGAAGGTTAACCCTTCAAAGACAAGGTGAGGTATGGGATGGGGTTTTCCTTTAAAAGCAGCCCTGGAGTGCAGAATGGGCAGAACAGGCAAGGTAAATCATACCTAGAAGTTGTCTCATTCCTTATCCCATTTTTCTCAACTTTTCACAGAAAAAGCATGTTTCAGCAGCATTAAGATGACAGAAACTAATACTCTTCTGAGTACCTAACAAATCCCAGGCACTGTGCTAGGTGTTCTGCCCATATTTGGGGCATCAACTGTACCCCTGCTTTGGCCCACCAGGTCACTTGCCTAGAGTCACATATCTAGCTAACAGTGCCAACCTTCTATCCACTCTCCTTACATGCAATAAAGTATGTGTACCAGGATTCCTGGGACCCAAGGGGACTGCTCCCTTGGGGACAGGGAAGGCTTGAGCATGGCAACACTGGTAAGCAGGTAGAGTAATGGGCAGCTGCCAAGTGGAAAAGCTGGGAATTTTGCTTAGTTCCCTGGGAACCTGGGCTGTTCCCCTCAGCCTTCAGGACTTCAGGTGGGAGACAGCAGCATAGACCAGGGACAGGAGCAGAAACCAAGTGTAGAGGAGGGAAAACGTGAGGTTTCCAGGCCAGAGAAAAATACCAATCTGTGCTGGGGAAGTAGTCACCGGGGAAGGGGATTTAGTCTAAGTCCTGGAAAGGCACAGGAAAATATGAACCAAGAGATTATGGGCCATTTGCAGAACTCACAAATA
Source organism: Ochotona princeps (assembly GCF_030435755.1). NCBI lineage: Eukaryota > Metazoa > Chordata > Mammalia > Lagomorpha > Ochotonidae > Ochotona > Ochotona princeps. The sequence goes on from NC_080847.1 coordinate 21,246,324, forward strand.
ATTTGTATAATAAAAGTCAAAGTCATCTTGTTGGAATGTGTGGTGGTGACCGCCTAGATTTGAAATAGTATTTGCAGATTTGCCCCATTTCAAGCAAGAACCAGTATGAAACACTTGTAGAACAAACAGTAAATTTTCTCTTTTTAGTGAGCCGCAACGGCCGGTGCACGCCAATCCGATGCCAGGAACCAGGAACCTCTTCCGGGTCTCCCACATGGGTGCAGGGTCCCAAAGCATTGGGCCATCCTCGACTGCTTTCCCAGGCCACAAGCAGGGAGCTGGATGGGAAGTGGAGCTGCCGGGATTACAACCGGCGCCCATATGGGATCCCAGGGCGTTCAAGGCGAGGACTTTAGCCGCTAGACCACACCGCCAGGCCCCAAACAGTAAATTTTCCTAAGGATGTATTTTAAAAAGAAAATAGATTTTCCTAAGACCTAAAGCCTTTTGTCCTTTGTCCCAGGGAGAACCAGGAAACCCAGTTATGTGCCAGCTGCAGCAATCGGATCTATGGGTCCTGCGGGGACTCTTAACCGAAGGTGTCGAGCCATGCCCTGGCCTCTTTCTGTACATCAGGGTGGAAGACTACAGCGACTGGATCACGTTCAAGACCAGGAGGGTCGGCCCTCCCCTGTCTTCACTCCACCACTGGGAAGAGTTGATGCCTCACCCCCATCGCCAGTCACAACATGACCTCATAGTGACACAGAGTGTACGCACTCAACTGGACCATGTCATGTGGTCCCAAGGAGAGACCACCACGCATTTGTTGCCAACAAACAGCTCTAGAGACAGTCTAGACTTCAGGGAAAAGAACCCAGGGGAGTCAGACAGTTCTGATCAGGCCGCGTACTATGACTATTATGCGGAGGCTGGGCAGGGTGGGTATGCGGCAGGTCAGAACAGGTTGCATCAGCCCCAAGAAATGATCTCTGTTCTCTTTGTGCTTGCTTTCTTTTGGAGCGGTGTCTAGGGGCTAACGCATCAAACTGAAGGATAAGCTCAGAATGCTGAGTGCCAGGCATTCACCAAGCTGTTTGGGTGTCTGTTTTTGATAGTTGCACACTTGTGTGCCATGGATTTGGCCCAAGGCACACACCGAGCTGACTCGCTCGCTCTCCTCTGTCCCACTCTCACCTGCGGGAAGGTCACTTTCATTTGTGCTTGTGAACTAAATGTGGGCTTACAAGTGCCAAACCATTAGAGTGCCCTGTGGTTCTTTCAATGTTAATGGTTTCAGGGACCAGGCTGTGAAAATATTCTGGCAAGGTGGTGCGGTGGGGAGATACCACAGATGTGATCCAGGTTGTGATGGTTAGATCGTGGGGGGCACCAGCCAGCACAGGGAACAGTGAGAGGACCCCCATGGCTAAAAAGAGCTTATGACTTTAATGGATCACTTCTTAGTCTGCCAGCCAGGGCCTGCCTCTGGCTACTTCCCAGAGGCCAAACTGTGACTACTCATTGGTTGCTTTCATTTTATTCCAAGATTTGCGGTAGCCTTTTAAGGACATCTGCAAAAACGAAAGAGAGGGGAGAGGAGAGAGGGGAGAAGGTCACTTGGGAAAAGCTGAATATGGCTATTCAGAATGCAACCCTCCTCCAGCCCTGCTTGACAATACAGACAACCCTGTGTGTGGCAGTGTTGTGTCCATGTGCTGTGCAGCTGGGCAGGGCCACTAAGGGGCGGGGCCCATGGGCAAGGGTTCTATCAGGAGTGTGCTACTCTTTGGGGAAGGGACAAGTGGCAGGTTCCTGCTGTGACCCCCCCCCCCCCCCCCGCTGCCTCTCAGCTCCAGATTTGATGGGCCCAAGTTTAGATGCTAGAGAGAGTAGCATAGCACACGTGAAAACATTGAGCTCCTGGTTTTCTAAGTGACCTGTTTGGGTTTTCAAGGCACTCTAGCCAAGTCTGCTAAGTGACCACAGTCTGCAGCTGCCATGGTAGATGCAGCGGTCAACATGGTGTTTCCGTGTGGTCCGTGTCTGTTCCGCAGCTCACAAGGAGCAGGAGTGCTGCCCATGCACAGTGCTCCACATCCAGAGACCACAGAGACCCAGGGCATCCATGTAAGTGCTTGCAATCAAGTTCTGAGTGATATTAAAAATTCATTATTACCTTATGTGTTAAAAAAAACAAACACTGGCTTTTCCATGTATAAAACAGAAATCACTAAATTATCTGTGGTGTGGAAGAAGTCTATGCTTTATTGGAAAAACAAGCAACTATGAAACACTATTCCACCAGGCTCTCTCCTCACAATAAAAAGGGAGATTTTTTTTGTTTTTGTTTTTGTTGTTTTTTTTTTTTTTTAGAATCAAATAGTCATTTGGGGTTAACAGGTAGAGCCCTGGCTGAGATTCGTTTATAGGTGCTACATGTCCAAGTAGCTGCCTTCCTAAGCCGCACTATTGAGGGAATATGAGACGCAGCCATCTTCTGGCAATGCCAACTCAACAAGATGCAACACTTGGGGTTCTCTGGGACTCACCTCTGCGATTTCCACTTTTCTCTCCCACATCTTGATGCTCTTCTCCAGGTCCCCATTGAGAATCTTCTCCCGAACGTACACCATCACCCGGGGTGCCCGGAACTCTGACAGCTGCCTCCGCAATCTCTTGTTCATAGCCTCAGCTTTGGCCCGATCCTGGGGGGGAGGGGGTGTGGGAATGGAGGCACAAGGGAAGACCAATCACACACAGGGGATCCTGGTGGTTCCTGCTCTGTGAATTCCTCCCTCGGCCCTGACCGCTCTCATCCAAATTTCAACAAAATTCTAAAAAAAAATTTAAAAAAAATTTCAACACAATCCTAAAAACATTTTTTCAAAGATTGTAGGGGGAGGAGAATCACAGGATTGTGATTTTGTAAGGGTGGAGATGTTTGAATTCAGTTTACAAACTCCAGTCTAAAACAGTCCTCTCCTTTCTCCTCCTTCCTAGATTAGGAAGATTTTTTTCCTTATCTGGATTCCTTAAATTTTTCTTCTCTGTGTATGAGAAAGATGTATTTTAAGTTTTCATCAGTTTCAATTCACTTTCCTTTTTTTTTTTTTTTTTTTGGTCAAATACATATAGCAAAATGTTTACAACTGTAACCATTTTAAAAGCACACAGAGCAGCAGCACTACCCTGAGTACATTCACAATGTTGTGCAACTCCTACTGTCATCCATCTCCAGGACTTGGTCAGCTTCCCAGCTGTAACTCTGAACCCATTAAACTCAAATTTCCCATTCCATCCTCTGGGCCCTGGAGACCGAGACATTCCGTCTCAATGAATCCAACTCCTCGCAACGCCTCTTCTACGTGGAGTACTACAGTATTTGTCCTGCTGTGAATGTCTAATTTCACATAGCATAATGACTCCAAGGGTCACTCATGTTGTAGCATATTATCAGAATTTCCTTCCTTTTTAAAGCTATATATTTTTCCATCATGTACATACGAGGGCACTTCAAAAGGCTCGTGGAAAAATGGCATGAAAACATAGGTGCTGCGCCAGGCGGTGTGGCCTAGCAACTAAAGTCCTCGCCTTGAACGCCCTGGGATCCCATATGGGCGCCGGTTCTAATCCCGGCAGCTCCACTTCCCATCCAGCTCCCTGCTTGTGGCCTGGGAAAGCAGTCGAGGATGGCCAAAGGCTTTGGGACACTGTGCCCGCGTGGGAGACCTGGAAGAGGTTCCTGGTTCCTGGCATTGGATTGGCGCGCATCGGCCCGTTGCGGCTCACTTGGGGAGTGAAACATCGGATGGAAGATCTTCCTCTCTGTCTCTCCTCCTCTCTGTATATCCGGCTTTCCAATAATAATAATAAATCTTTAAAAAAAAAAAAAAAAGAAAAAGAAAACATAGGTGCTAGGTGTTTACCTATATAAGATACCCAACTTTCACATCGGGGTACCTGAGTTCAATTCCTGACTCCAGATTCTGATTCCAGCAACATGGGGGGCAGCAGTGATGGTTCAAGTACTTGAGCCCTTTCCAAGTTCCCAGCCTCCCATCTTTGGCCCAGACCCAGCCTGAGCCACTGTCAGAAGCTAGCCAGTAACCTAATGGATAGGAAGTTTTTCTGGATCTCAACTTTTTTTTTTTTAATACATTTATCTTAGTGCCAAAAATTTTTTGAAATGCAGCCTTTTCATAACGCACATTTCCCATGAACTTTTTTGAACAGATTTATTTTTATTGGAAAGGCAGATATAAAGAGAGGAAGAAAGACAGCAGCAGATCTTCCATCTGATGGTTCACTCCCCAAGTGACCGCAATGGCCAGAGCTGAGCTAATCCAAAGCCAGGAGCCAGGAGTTTCCTCCGGGTCTCCCATGTGGGTGCAGGATCCCAAGGCTTTGTGGCCATCCTCGACTGCTTTCCCAGGCCACAATCAGGGAGCTAGATGGGAAGCAGGGCTAGTGGAATTAGAACTGATGCCCAGGGCCTGGCGGCGTGGGTAGCGGCTAAAGTCCTCACCTTGAACGCCATGGGATCCCATATGGGCGCCGGTTCTAATCCTGGTAGCTTCATCTCCCATCCAGCTTCCTGCTTGTAACCTGGGAAAGCAGTCGAGGACGGCCCAGTGCTTTAGGACCCTGCACCCGCATGGGAGACCTGGAGGAAGAGGTTCCTGGGTCCCGGCATCGGATCGGCACAGCACAAGACGTTGCGCTCACTTGGGGAGTGAATCATCGGACGGAAGATCTTCCTCTCTGTCTCTCCTCTTTTCTGTATATCTGACTTTGTAATAAAAATAAATAAATCTTTAAAAATAATGAAGATAAAAAAGAACAGATGCCCATATGGGATCCTGGTGTGTACAAGGTGAGGACTTAAGCTGTTAGGCCACCGCACCGGGCCCTCCCATGAACTTTTAAAGACATCTTATATATACATGGATTTAAAAATTTCTTTCAACAAAACAAACTTTTAATTTCCCATCAAGTTTTTGAAGTACCACATTGGTGGTGTGATTTTTAAGTTGCCATTTGAGATACCCACATTCCTTATCCGTGTGCCTGGTCTAAATTCCAGCCACTCCTTTTCCAATCCAACTTCCTGTTGATGAGCACTGTAGGAGGCATCAGATGATACCTGGCTCACTCTGAGTCCTTGATACGCACATGGGAAACTTGGACTGAATTCCAGGCACCTCGCTTTGATCTGGTCCAGCCCTGGCTGTTGTAGTAAGTTTGGGGGCTGTTGTGGAATTCTGGATTAAGCCACCAACTACAACATCAACATCCCATATCAGAATGTCATTTGAAGTCCCAGGAAAACTGTGGAAGATGGTCCAAGGCCGTGGGCCCTGCTAGTCATGTGAGAGTACTGGATGTGGTCTAGAGTTCCTGGCTTCAGCCCAGCCCAGCCCTGGATGTTGTAGCCATTTGGGAAGTGAACCAGCAGATAAAAAAATCTCTTGGGCTAGGCATTATAACCTAGTGGCAAAATCCTTGCCTTGCACGTGCTGGGATCCCATATGGGTGCCAAATTGCATCCTGGCTGCTTCACTTCCTTTCCAGCTCCCTGCTTGTGCCCTAGGAAAGCAGTAGAAGATGGCCCAACACCTTGGACCCTGTGCCCATGTTAGAGACTCAGAAGAGGCTCCTGACTTCTGGCTTCAGATCAGCTCAGCTCCAGCCATTACAGCCATTTGAGGAGTATACCAGCATATAGTAGACCTTTCTGTCTGTCCTTCTCTCTGGAAACCCAACTTTCCAATAAAAATAAATAAATCTGTAAAAACAAAACTTCAGGCCTAGCGCAGTGGCCTGGCAGCTGTAAGTCTTCACCTTGCATGCGCTGGGATTTCATATGGGCGCCAATTCTAATCCTGTCTGCTCTATTTCCCATCCAGTTCCCTGCTTGTGGCCTTGGAAAGCAGTCAAGGATGGCCTAAAGCCTTGAGACCTTGCGTGGGAGACCCAAAGAAGCTCCTGGCTCTTGGCTTTGAATCGGCTCAGCTCTAGCTATTGCAGCCACTTGGATAGTGAACCAGCAGATGGACAATCTTCCTCTCTGTCTCTCCTCCTCTCTATATATCTGACTTTCCAATGAAAATAAAATAAATCTTTTTTTAAAAATCTGACAACTCCCCCCATAACTTTATCTTTCAAACAAATCTTCAAAACACAAGTATTCTTACATATACATAATAAAGGGCCCAGCGCGGTGGCCTAGTGGTTAAAGTCCTCACCTTGCACGCACCAGGATCCCATATGGGCAACGATTCTAATCCCTGCACTCCACTTTCCATCCAGTTCCCTGCTTGTGGACTGGGAAAGCAGTCAAGCATAGCCCAAAGCCTTGAGATCCTGCACTCACGTGGGAGACTTGGAAGAGCTCCTGGCTCCTGGCTTTGGATTAGCTCAGCTCTGGCCACTGCGGTCACTTGGGGAGTGAATCATCGGAAGGAAGATCTTCCTCTCTGTCTTTCCTCTTCTTTCTATATATCTGACTTTGCAATAAAAAGAAAAAAAGAATTAAGGAATTCTGGAGTGTTACTGAATTCCAGGAGTGTTTTATTTTGCCTGCTATCTCTAGAATATAGTCCAGCAGTAAAATCCAACACCACAAATCTGTAAGTCATCAAGTGCTACTTTCTACTTTGGTGGCCCAGAGCTATTGAGACTTTTATGATTCAGGCTTTGCTAGATGAGTAGCCATGGTGGCTTGCATGGTTGGGGATACTGACTCAGTCCCTTGCAGACAGGAGAGGAACACCAGACACAGCACATTTTGTTCTCTCCTACCTCCTCCGCTTGTAGGGTTTCCTTTTGAATTTTGTCAAGTAGCTCACTTCTCAGCAAGATCTCTTTGTCCAGATTGATGTACGTTTCCATTGCTCGTTGAAGTTTGCTCTGAAATACAACACAGCAAGTTTTGAGCTAGGAAGACCTCTCAGAATGGCAAGAAGAATGGATAGCCCTTTGTTAAGCAGGAGCGAAGCAAGAGCAAAGCAGTAGCATCTTGGCCCTTTGGGCCTGCCAGCTTCAGAAAACTGCTATCTGGGAGATGCGTAGGGTAGGACAGGACCTAGGGGGTCTTGCCCTCAGCCAGAGAGGCCAAGTACTCAGGTATACCAGCACTCAAATCCTGCCCCACTACTTTAGGCAAGTCCCAGAACCTCCCCAAATGTAGCATAGTCCCCTTGCAGGATTGTGGAGGAAGCTAAAAGATTTCCCGGTGGAGTGCTGAACACAGCACTGGGTATGTGTGGAACCCTCAGCAAGCAGCCGCCTTGGCTATCTCACATGCATGCAGAGGGAGGACCACTCTACACAAAACGGTCACTACTGTCACACCCACTCTCAGGTGAGGAAACTGAACCCTGGGGGAGAAGAAGCAATTTGTTCACATCCACACAGATGGAGGAGTCAGGACTTGAACCCAGGCAACGTGATTCCACAGCCCACGGGATCTACCACTGGATGAGGCTGGGCCTGCTAACTTCCCAGACTTCCCTCATAGCATTTCCCTTTCACCAACTCCCACAGGCCCCTGCTTCTGAGACTGGCCCCTTTTGAACCACTCTCTTTACCAGAATGAGCCAAAGGAGCTGGGTTACTCTCCATGTGGCTGAAGACTGGGCAAGGGAAGCAGTCAGGAGTTTCAGGGGGTTCACTCAACAAACCCCAAGATGTAGCCAGCCTGTACCAGGCACTGGTCAGACAGACCACCTCTGTCCTACTACCAGGAGGCTGGCTCACAGCTGGGATGGAGCAGGAGAGTCAAATCACTGCAAACAAACAATGCCAAACTACAGGTGCGCCAGGCTGTAACAATGCCAGGACAGCAGCCAGGAAGTGCAGGATTTCCCCTGCAGAAGGAATGAGGGAAAGACAGCTGAAAAGTTCAGTCAGGTATGTGCCAAGCTAAGGAAACAGCTTGAGAAGGCCTAAAAGGAGCTGAAAGAGTGGGTGAGAGAGAGACACAGAGTGAAAGATGAGAGAAACGGGAACAGGACCACTGCCATCCGTGTCACAAGTTAGATGGGGCACAAGAGTGTGGAGCCACCTGCCTGGGGACAGGAAAACATCTGGGAGGACATTCCTTTTCCCATTCCTTTTCCAGCCCTCACTATAAAAACAAACAAACGGTCTGGCCAGTCTAGTGGCTAAAATCCTCACCTTGTATGTGCCGGAATCCCATATGGGAGCCGGTTCTAATCCCAGCAGCCCCGCTTCCCACCCAGCTCCCTGACTGTGGCCTTGGAAAGCAGTCAAGGAAGGCCCAAAGCCTTGGGACCCTGCACCCATGTGGGAGACCTGGAAGAGGCTCTGGCTCCTAGCTTTGGATCGGCTCAGCTCTGGCCGTTGCAGCCACTTGGGGAGTGAATCATCGGACGGAAGATCTTCCTCTTTGTCTATCCTACTCTCTGTATATCTGTCTTTCCAATAAAAATAAAGAAATCTTTAAAAAAAAAAAAGTAAATGAAATATTTAAGCAGTTTCATTAAAAAAAGATCTTCCTCTTCTCTCTGTATATCTGACTTTCCAATAAAAATAAATAAATCTTAAAAAGAAAAACCAACAGAAAATATCTTTATTTATTTGAAAGGCAGAGACACAGAGGGAAGGACAGTGATCTTCCATCTACTGGAATGGCCAAGGATGAGCCAGGCTGAAGCTAAGAGCCCCGAGCTTCATCTGGGCCTCCCACGTGGGCATGAGGAAGCCAAGCACGTGGGTCAGCTTCTGCTCCTTCTCTCAGGCCGTTAGCAGGGAGCTGGATCAGAAGTGGGGCAGCCAGGATACAAACCAGCACCCATTTGGGATGCCAGTCACAGAAAGCTTTACTCAATATGCCACAATCCCAGTCCAATCCCTTACTATTTTGAGGTTCATATCCCACGCCTCCCCCATCACAACCACTCTACATTAGAAATAAGAGACCAGGCTGAGGGGGTTCAGCTGCCAGGTAGGGAGGTAGAGACAGGATTCTGCTGGGTGGGAAGGAGAAGATGTTCATCCAACAACTTAGAAAAGCGGGACAGGAACAGATGGACTCGCCAGGGCAACAGGAAGGCAGTCAGGGACTCAGCTTGGGGCAGGGTCCTTACACAAATGTGATAAGCTAACTGGGGCTATGCTGATATGATGTCATCCAGTGAAGGAGGCTGCTTCGGAGAGGTAAGCATTGGCTTTCCAGGGCTTTGGCATAAGTGGCCGCAGGCTCTGTGCCCACAGCAATCCCCATTTACTGTTAAATGGTTTTTGGAGATCATAGACCCCAGCACAGTGAGGCTGCACTTCCTGTCCTGGGCCCCGCCAGGATGAACCCAAGGCATTGGGTTCTCCTCTGGGGCTTGGTATTCTTCTCCAAACCACCCGGAGCTGGTGGAATGCATTTCCTTAAGGTTGTGCAACCGGAGGCCCCCCTCTGTCTGTAACCTAGCAGCGGGGAATTCTTCAACTAACAAATGGCCTTGGGCTTCACATCTCTGACCTCCCTTCCAGAGGTGTTCTGCTTTCAGGGGGCTCACATGACCAGGTCAGGCCCACAGCAATGATAGTTTACTGCCCTGCCTTTCAGTCAACTGTGCCATATCAGAAAACCTAGCCACAGAGCAGAAGAGAACCGTCCTATTCACTGCCCTGGCTGGGACCTTACAAAGGCTGTGTACACCCAGGGGGAGAGCTTTGGGAAACTTTGGAACCCTACCTACCACAAGGCACCCAGTCACTAGTTTACAGAGGTGAGGGATTCCCTGCAGCTGTAATGAGTCACATTTTGGCACTTTGATAGTGAAGTTATTCTGTGTGTTTGTAGCAAGTTCTCACACACAGGTGCCCCAGAGTTATCTCTAAATGGTCCCTCCTGCCATCTCCTGCTGCAGCCAAACACGTTTCAATTGTGAGCAGCTCAAGCGACTGGCTGCGGGCCTGCTCGTGCAGGTCACACTGCCTCCCATACTGGGGACATAGCACAGACCAGACAGGACCACATCCTGGCACACACAAAACACCACCTAGAGGTGAGGTGTTGCCCCCAGCCTACCCCCATTCAAACCAACTGAGGTCTGACTCCACAACTCCAAGTTGTTCTGCCTCCTTCCCAGCAGGACCCCTGAAGATGGAGACCTAGAGTTGAGACAGCAGGACTGCTTCTCCTGGTGTTCCCTGTCCACCTCCACCCTGCCTATGGTGTGCCTGCTGCAAAACGCTGCCCTCTGGTTAGCATTACACGCAATGGGCCTCTAAGCAGACACAGGCCACTTGCATCTGGATCCCAGCGGCTCCCATGCTGCCTGCTCAGGCCTGTGTCACTGCCGCCCAGCTAATGCCAACAGTCTCCACCTGTGTGTTTAGAAGCATCCAGAAGAGCTCAGGTCCTGGCACCCAGCAGTTTCTTTTTATACAGCAGTAGTCCCCTCTTCCATACTCCACAAGACCAGATGGGCCCTTGTGCTATTTCATGGATTGCACAGGCTAAGTCCAAGGTCCGATGTGGTTAAAGCACAGATGAGTCATGTGTCCGGGCACTGAAGGACTGGGACTCAGGAGGTTGGCTTCCTACTGAGACAAGTGATCAGGTGCGTGATCTGCGGGGTGTGCCTCGGGCATGAATTCCCGACTGCCACTGTAAGATTTTCCACACATTTACACTAGGGGATGGCTGCTGGATGGGGCACACACTAGACCAGGGGTCCCACCTCTGTCATGAACATGAGGCTTGAATTTGACAAAAATTTTGCATTGCTGAGCCTCAGTTTTTTTTTCAATTGTTAAAACTCCAGTCAGACAAACACAAGCCTGCATTAAACATACTTGAATTCACATTTTTTTTTTCCTCAGTGACACTGTATGGGCCAAATGAAGCCCACTTATGAGCTAGGTAAACCCACAGCCACCACTGCCACGTAAGCAGCAGGCCAAAGCCTTCAGACTTTCTCTGTGAAAAAACACATAGTAAATATTTTACACTTTGCAAATCCAGAGGCAAAATTGTAGATGCTATGTAGTAACTCATGTTAACAGAGGGAAAAAAGAAAAAACCTCCCACAAAAGCTTTTATTGATGAAACCCAAATTATAAAACTGAGTATAATATTTTAAAATAGAGGTCTATATGAGGAAGAATGGAATTTCTTGGAAAGTAATGGATTTTGATTAATTGGGCTTCAAAGTTATTATTCTCCTATCTAATTGATTCCAAATAATCTTCTCTAAGGGCCAGTTTTAGTTCACAAGCTGACAGCTGCAATTAGATGGTCACTAATAGACTGACCAGATGGTCTGGTCCGTGGAGGGCAGCCTACAGACCCTCCTTAATTATTTCTTTTCCTCTTTAATTATTAATAGTGCCTGTTTTCCCTCCCTCAAAGGGTTGCATTTGGTTGATAAATTATTCAGCAGTTTTCTGATTTATAGCTAAACCTGCTTTGCAGCACAGGGTTTTAAGTGAAGTGCTTACTACACACCTCAATGAAACAGGGCCCTGAATGCAGTTAGCTCTTTTTTATTTATTTATTCATTAATTACATTGTATTATGTGACACAGTTTCATAGGTACTGGGATTCTCCCCACCCCTCCCCAATGCAGTTAGCTCTCAAATCATGCTGCATAAAAATCACCTGGAGAGTAAAAAAAAAAAAAGCCAGCTGCACAATCTCCACTCCTTAACATAAAGGTGGGACTAGGGCACTGCTATATTTTTTAAAAAGTAAAAGCTCCCAGGTGGTTCTCAGAGGCAGTCAGGGTTGTGGGCCCATTCAAGGAATTTTAGGAGCCATGGCTTTGTTGAGGCAACAGAACCCAGGGGGCAGTGGCTCAGCGAGGGACATGTAAGTGCTAAGTGACAGTGGTGCCAGAGCTTGGGGTGGAAGCCCTGGGGCCAGGTCTTACCTTGTACGTGTTGAGGATCTGCAGGGTGTTTCCAGATGCCATCTTCAACTGGATCAGTTCTTGATTCCTTGCTTCAATCGTCTCTAAAAACTGAGCATTCTCGATCTTCAGCTGCTGAAAATCAACATTGTGGAGGGCCTCGCCCACCTCTTCCTTCTACAGCTCGGAATGGGAGAAGATGGCACAGTCAGCTGTGGCTTCCGAAGATCTGGCCCACGTCCTGCACACTTGCTTGGTGACACCGGGAGCTTGGTCACGTTCAGTCACCCAGCGAAAGTACTGGCAGCTGCTTGGTGCCACGAGTGACATCGGGCACTGGGGATGGAAGTTTGAGCAATTGCAATGCCCTCAGCCTCAATGAGCACATACTGGGAGGGAGGAAGGGTATCTAAGTAAGTGGAAATGCAGCCATTTAAACATTTTGAAGCCTGGAGATCCCATAAAAAGCAGATAATTTTTCCTTCTTTGATTAGGTGACATTTCTGCCCTGTGGGTGGGTTACTGAGCTGGCTTGGCCTCCTCCTAACTGCCTGCAGGGTCTAAGCCATCTTCTACTTGTGGTAGGCCCCACATTCTACCCATACTGTGCTAGTTCCTGGAATGCCTCTTCCCTGCCTTCCTCCAAACAAAACAATAATTACTTTAAGCCCCTCTATGACCCACCCTCCTCCAGCTCCAGGGCTCTACCTGTGAGCCACATCTGAAGGTCATCTCTCTTTGCTGAGTTCTAGAAGCTTTTAGCTGATAGGGTCCTGGTTCATGCTGCCTCTGTATAGCAGTTAGGACCTCTGCCTTCTCTCATAACACCACTGCCCACACGTCTGTGAGAACAGAGGCCGTATCCCTGTCATCTCTGTGCAGCAGTGGCTCTAGGTTAAGGGTCATCCATCCATTCCCCATCTCTGCTGAAAGCCCCGCTTTAAGACACCTGAGCTTGCATAAAGCCCTGAACCAGGAACCTAGGAGGTGCAAGATGTTCCACAGGGGCACCATTTGTCTTACAATGAACTCAAATCTCCTTCTCTGACAACTCCAACCTCATCACCCTTGCACTCCTCCTCTGCCCTTGGCACCCTTCCAGTCCATATGTTGTCTCTTCCCACTGCAGCCTTGAGACCTTGAACTAGCTCATCAGTCCTCAGTCTACCAATGTGGTTTCTATTCCCCTTTCCACTGGGCTTGCTCTCCTGTGTCAACTCCAGTTTACCAACTCTTGCAAGGGTGGAGCTTACACTGGGCACACCATTGCAGATAAGGACCACTCAGAACAGAACAAGGCTAGCCCTTTCTTGGCCTGGGCAAGCCTCCAGCTAATTTATCAGATCCTCCATGGGGGTCATCCTACAACAGTAGATACTGCTAGAGGATCCAAGAGGAGAGTCTCATGTTTCCCATTAGTCATTTTATGTCATTAAAGCCATTTGGGACTGGCATAACGGCTCAATGGCTAAATCCTTATCTTGCACATGCTGGGATCCCATATGGGCACCAGTTTGCATCCTGGCTATTCCACTTCCCATTCAGCTCCCTACTTGTGGCCTGGGAAAGTAGCAGAGAACAGCCCAAAGCCTTGGGACCCTGTACCCTTGTGGGAAACCCAGAAGAAGCTCCTGGCTCCTGGCTTCGGATTTGTTCAGCTCTGACCGTTGCAGCCATTTGGGGAGTGAACCAGTGTATGCAAGATCTTTCTCTGTTTCCTTTTCTCTCTGTAAATCTACCTTTCCAACACAAATAAATAAATCCTTTTAAAAAAGATTGAGTATATCAGGCCCACCTAATCCAGGATTCACCCTCCATCTGAATATCCTCCTTAAATGAGCAACAGCTCAAAATCCTTCTGCCATGTAAATTAGCCATTTGTACAGATTCCAGGAACTATGACATGGACATATCTGGGGGCCCAGGATTCAGTCCATCACAGTAATCTTAAAAAGGCAAAGAGAGAGAGAATCCAGAGGCCCGGATGGGCATTCCTCCCTCTCAGCTAGGTAAACAATATTAAAAACAAAATTTAAAAAATAAAAATAAATTTAAAAAGAGAATCACATACCTGCCTTAATTGCAAAAGCATTTTTTTCCTTTGAACTTTGAGAGAAACATTTTTCAAGCGTAATTTATCCTTCATATTATCCTAAAAAAAGAGAGGCATATTTTAATCCATTTCTGTTTTACCTCCCTGCAGGTTTGAACTACTGCTGGCTTGGGGCTGTGAGCCAGAACTCGAGCTCTATTATGCAGTCACTCATTTGCAGGTCCTTTGCCTTCGATCTAAGCTGGTGTTGCGATGGAATTTCACTTCGGACCACAGAACACAAATCAGGTCTGCTCCATGAAAATCTTCTATTGCTTTCAAAGTCAAACTGTTTGGAGTATAGCCCTACTGGAGGGGCCTTTCCCGACAAAGTCATCTCAAAAGTCTTTGGCCTTTTAGTCTCAAGGTAGCCTATAAAAATGTTAATTAACACAACAAGGTTAGGAATCCCAAGTAAATACCTCTGGGATCCAAAACCTTCCATTCTACAAAATCTCTGGGAATGAAGGAGCAGCCTCCTCTCCCAAATTCTCTTTCGCCTTTGCCAGTCCCCAGTCCCTCTCAGAAATGGGGAATGCAAAGTGGCTGAGATGTTCTTGCCTCACTCCATGAACCAGCCCAACCTCACACCTGTCCCCAAGAAAATACATCAGATTTTGAAGCAACCATAAAAGAAGTCAATTTGATACACTGTTAACATCCATCCTGTCTGATTTTAGCTATGATAAATATGCCCTGAAAATACAAACACACGCTGAGTTTCATACTCCCAGGGATCCACAGGGAGTCAGGCTGGCTCACAGAGATCTTATTCTCAGTCATTCCCACAGGATCCTTTCCTCCCTGCCAAAGCTCTAAGCACCGATCAACTCACCCTCCGACGGTTCATGTCATCGATATATTTCATCACTTTCTGAGTGGCCAGAATACTCCCCTTCTTCTTGGATATGGTTTGCAGGATATCTTTTTCAAAGTCATGCACTGCTTTCTGAACTTCAGTCTCTCGAATTTCAGCTTCCTCAATGATAGCCTAGAAGAACCAGCACACAGGGAGGAGAAAGTTTCCAGAATTTCTCAAGGACCTATGCTAGAAGGATACATAAGTTTCCAGGCCTCCTGGTGTCTTTAAACACACACACACACAGTTCTCAGATCTGTGGATGTTATGATCTGGCCCAGCCTGACCCACCCCCAGACCTGAGCCACACATTTGCCAGTGGGCACCATAACCTGACCTAGTCTGAGTTGCTCCCTATCGTGATTCTTGCGCTCACCTGCAGGGACTGTCCTGACAGTCTCTTCCCAGTGGCAGATCTTGTGCAGATCTGTGGGTTTTTGGCCCAGCCTTAGTATACCTCCTATCCTAGTAGGAATAGTGGCCTTGCCCAATGGGTCCACACCCATTCTGGTTCTTACTGTTGGTCACCACAGCCCAATTATACCTGGTCCACGTCCAGACCCAGCTCTCATGTGGTTCAGCAGGGGCACAGACTTAGCCCAGGCCATCCTACACCCACCCTGACTCTCATGAGCACCAGTAGGTGCTGAAGTCCAGCCCAGTCTGGAGCACCCCCATGCCAGACACAGTCTACACCCATGCCAAGGGACAGCGCAGTCATGCCCAGTTCAGATCATATTCCCCATTCCAGCTCTCACGTTCACCAGTGGGAACCACAACCTAACCGGAACATTCCCTTAACTCACCAACCAGACCTGGTCCCAGTCACAGCTCTTGTGTGTGCAGTGGTTGCTCTGACCCATCCCCTGTCTTGACCTTTGCCATTGGACACTGCAGCCTGGCTTGGCCCAACCTGTCCCAATCTTGCTGATGGGGGCTGCAGCCTAGCCCTGCCCAGTCTGCTTTCATCCCTGGCTCATGCTTTCATCACTGGTAGGTGTGATAGCCTGGCCCTGCATGACCTACACACCAGCCTAGCTCCTGCACTTCCCAGCCCTGCTTGGTCTACCCCTCTCCAGAACGAACCCACATACTTGCCAACGGTTTGAGCTACCTTGCCTGGCCCAACCAACACCCAGGCCAGAATCACTTGCTCACCAGAAGGAATTATGGCCCACCAGGGGAGCTGCCCAAGTTTCCCCAGACACATTCCCAGACCCAAGTCATACATGTGCCAGCAGGTGTTAGGCCCTTACCTGGAATAGTCGACCCCCTATATCCAGGTCTTTGTATGAGCTGGTGGATGTTGCAGGCCAGCCTAACTCACATTGTTTTTGGGGACACCTGTAGGGGCTATAGCCTCAACCTGTCTAGCCTGTTCCCAACCTCAGTACCCATGAGTGTCAGAGGGATCAATGGTCAGGCCTAGCTCAGCTGGTCACCGCCCTCAGCTCTTAAGCTAAACAGAAGAAATTGCAGTTCCACAGGGGTGAGCCCACATATCTCTCCACAGAATCTGCCCCCAGACCTGGTTTTCTCACATGCTGGTTAGTGTCATGACCCAGCCTAACGTGACACATCCCCTGTTACAACACTCATTGGCATATACTATGATCTAACCCTGCCAGGGATGCCCCCAGCCCTAGCTTTAGTGTACACCAGTGAGTAGTAGTCTGCTGTGGTACACGTTAATTAGCCCAACTCAGGTCTTCCACGTGGGCTGGTGTATCTTTCTGACCCATAAAGGTCCTCTGGCCTCTCCCCTCCAAACTGCCTAGTCTCAGCCCCCTCACTTAACTACAAGTACAGTGGCCTTGTTGTTGGGTGTTCCTCAGAAGCCATTCCTCATCTGCAACACACTCCCTCAGTGGTCCTCCTTCCCCCTCATACCTCTACCCCTTACTTGACCAATCCACAGTCCCTGAGCCCAGGCTCATGGCATATGTGCTGGACTGAGACTTTATCCCTCCACATACTCAAGATACAGACCCAGTCAAAGTTCCCCAAGCCTGGAAACCAGCCCACCACACCAGCATGCTAACCTGTGGCTCTCCCCTCCCCGCCTCCTACGCTGCCTGGAACCAATCATGTGGGGAAATCCCCAGGCTTGCGCCACCTACGTGGGTTTGAGCCCTCAGGTCCCCATACAGCCCAGCAGGCGCTATCTTCCTGGCCCTGCAAGCCCACACCCCCAGGCCTTTATGAGCCAGCCACCCCAATGGTGGCCCAGGAACCAGAGGGCTCCCCACCACCTCTGAGTGGGAATAATCTGAAGTTTTACACTTAAACACAGCTCAATACAAGTTGCCAAAAAGCAATGAGTTATTGTTGGTGTGAACCTGATGACAACTAGTTAGTCATCTTCATTTATCTCCTGAACCTCCATGCAGCTTTCCATCAGCACTTTCAGTTCTTCCAAAGCATTGGGCTTTTCTGGGTTCCAGATAGTATGAATCTTTCATGATCCTTGGCTGCAGAGTAGCTCTCTGCTCAGGAAGGCCTGAGAGCCACAGGGCTCAGTGTTCAGGAGAACAAGCCCAAACACCCACTCCATCCTCTTGCTCCACCATTCCTAGGACCTGTCACACCTGAGCCACCGTCTCTCAGCAGTTGGCATCAGGATTTAGCAACTTCTTGGCCTTTGAAGGGGTCAACCCATGTCCCACCTTAAGGTCCAATTCTTCACAAATTCCTTTTTGATCACTATTGCCCACCCTGATCTCTCTGCACTTGACATTTACGTCACACACTGTATCAAGCCAGAACAACCGACGGGAATGGTTCATGGTTGTGAGTGCTGTGTCTAAAGGATGCCTTAAGGATTTTCCACCCCATACACCAACTTAAACTTCAACCTCTTTTGGTATTAAAGATTTGTTGTAAATGTTTATGGGTATTGGGCCCAGCGGCGTGGCCTAGCGGGATCCCATATGAGCGCCGGGATCCTATATGGGCGCTGGTTCTAATCCTGGCAGCTCCACTTCCCATCCAGCTCCCCGCTTGTGGCCTGGGAAAGAAGCAGTCAAGGACAGCCCAAAGCTTTGGGACCTGCACCCGCATGGGAGACCTGGAAGAGGTTCCTGGTTCCCGGCATTGGATTGGCGTGCACTGGCCCGTTGCGGCTCACTTAGGGAGTGAATCATTGGATGGAAGATCTTCCTCTCTGTCTCTTCTCCTCTCTGTATATCTGACTTTGTAATAAAATAAATAAATCTTTAAAAAATAAATAAATAAATCTTTAAAAAAATGTTTATGGGTATTGATGGATATTGTGTTTAAGTTTTTTCTAAAAGATTTCATATCTTAGAAACACACTGAAATATTTACAGAACACTGATATGTCTAGGATTTAGTTCATAATAACTCAATGGGAAGAAGGAAAATGGAGACATCAATGAACAGGAGTGGCTGCATGTGGGTGACAGTTGTATTTCAGGCTTGAGAACACAGCAATTTGTTTGTGCTCCACCTCTCCATATTTGTGCATTTTTGAAAACTTTCCATTAATAAATAAGTTTGAAATTTATTGCCTACCTGGGTAGGTGATAAGTTCCTTAAAGGAAGGCCCTCAATTTGGTGCTGCTAATGTCTGCCAACATGACACGGACATACTAAGGGTACTTCCCATTGAGGTGGTAGTGGGAACCTAGGGAGCAGAGACAGGAATACCTCATGGTGTTGAAGGTCCCGTTCTGCATTTGCCCTCATGTGACTTATCTCTTCCTTTGTGTCTTCCAGTTCCTTCTGTACAAGCTCAAGTTTCTGGTCAACACTGAGGCCTACCACACGGTCCATACCAGTGCGGGTCCTGGATTTTCGCCTGCCTCGTAACTGCAAACCAAAAAAAACAAAGCCACAGTCAAAGAGGAATTAGTAGTTAAACATGCTAGGCTGGGCATCACAATAATCCCTCAGACCTAGAGATCACCCTAAATGACTGTCATGGAGGCCATACCCTTAGCATGAAAGGGGACTAGGATATTTGGCTGAGGTGACATGTACTTCACAAGTCACTGTAAAGCTCTGTAAGGGCTTGAATTTGACAATGACCTGAAAATAAGTAAGGGAGGCATGTCTCAAGGGTAGAAATGCCATGAAGCCTCTGCAGACCAGCGTTCAAGTAAAAGTCAGGAGCTTGGTGCTTCCTAAACTGAACACAGAGGAGAAACTGAGTGCAGTGGAGGTACAGTGCTCAACAAAACCAATAAATAAACAAAACCCTTGATTTCCTATGTCTCTAAGGCAAAAGCCACAAGTGGTACAAGGAATGTAGGGCCTCAAGGAAGATTCGCTTAATCCCCAGAGGACAGATGCACACAGCATGGCCATGTCCATTTTACCCCTTTATGTGGCTGGCTGGGTATTATAAACTGTCAAGTCTCCTAATTTAAGAAAATGCTTTCAAATAAACTAAGTTATTTGGGGGAGGGTCAATCTACTATGAATTATTTCCCTTTACACTCACATGAAAGAAAAATGTTGGAGGGGAAGATAGAATTCAAAATAGAATAGTCCATTGGTCACCGAGTCAAAGAGGGTATACCCAAGACAGATGCACAAACAACACTTGCATTTAGGTGGACAAAAAACAAAATCATCACCAGACCTTCATTTGTGTACCTGTGCAAATTCTGCTGCCGATAATTTAATATCTGATAATCGTGGAGGGTGTTGATCCCTGGGCTCCAATTTAGTGTAATATTTCTCAAACATCTCTGTCTCAGTTTTGAGAGCAGAGTTTCCATAGCTGCAAGACAAAGGGATACTTGAGTAAGTTCTGATAGGAGTTTAAATCTCAAATATCTAGCACTTAACACTTATTAGTAACATACAATCTTCCTCCAGATACTGAATTTCTTGGTGCCTTAGTTTCTTCCACTATAAAATGGGAACAACAACCATGTCCATCTTTTAAAGCCTATACGCCCGCTCCTGGTTTGCAATAATTTCTGTTGAAGCATTTTTAATTTTTATTAATATATTTAATGAGCCACAAGTTTTTTTTGAAAGATGTATTTTTATTAGGATAACAAATTTATAGAAAGGAGAGACAGAGCTTCCATCTGCTGGTTTTTGATTCTCTCACTTGTGTGATATCAAGCACCCTTTATACGAAAATATCCAGAGGGAGCTTATTATAATCTATGTAAAACTTCACATGAAGGTTTTTAAACGCCTAATTTACCTTATGCATGCCATGATAACAACCTTAATGTCTCATATATTACATGTTATGTATATATGTGTATAAATACACATGCATGTAAATATGTGTGTGTGGAGAGAGAGAACAAAGAACTCTGATGTTTTCATATAGTCTTAACTCCTATGCAACTGACTTTTCAGATTACCAGGAAAGGTTGAACAGGAAGTACTTCATGGCAGTGGCTGGCTTTTTCAGCCCTGGGTAGTCTGTGGAGCTGGACCTGCATCCAAATCCCAGTGCTACCACTATCTGTGGGAAGACAGGGAAGTGACCTAACCTTCCTGTCATTGTTTCTCACGCATCTCCTGAGATTTCTGGGTTATGCTATAAGGTCACACATATGTAAAATGCATTGACATATAGTAAGTACTACAAAGCAGTAGCTATCAGTCATATTACCTCACTTTTGACATCAACCCTTTATGGATATATAGAGGTACTGTCCACTCAGCTGTCAGACCCAGGATCTTGCGTCAGACCAAAGTTGCAGCTCAACATCAAGAGATCTTAATACGTAACTTGCTTGATACAGTCATTCTTAAACAGGCTGATAAAGAATTTGGGGGCATTCTTCAGTCTCCATGTTTACACCTGGTTCACCCCTACGGTCACTCATACTGAAGTCAGTCCAATAACTTCTTTCCCAGTCTATTGCCCCATTAATTTCATCGCACAATTTTAGTATTGGAAAGGGGTCACCCGGTCTAACCCTGCAGGCCAGCAGCTAAGCAGTCTGCGCCAGATACCCCCCACCACACTCACACGTCCTGCCCTGCCCCGGCCAGGCCCTCTGGGTAATGGAGGAGCGCCCCTGGCTGCTCTGGGCAGAGGATCCACTGTAAAGACCGGCGGCCCCAGCAGCCGGCTGACGGGTACCTGAGTTCCTCCACCAGCCCACACAGCTGGATAACAGGAAGCTCGCTCTCCTCCACTGCCTGAGAGTCGG
Organism: Ochotona princeps; assembly: GCF_030435755.1. Classification (NCBI taxonomy): domain Eukaryota; kingdom Metazoa; phylum Chordata; class Mammalia; order Lagomorpha; family Ochotonidae; genus Ochotona; species Ochotona princeps. Next base: position 21,267,244 of record NC_080847.1, read on the forward strand.
TGAGGACGTTCTCGGAGTCTTCCTCACTCGTCATTCTGCTAAAGCAGTCCCTGCCCAGGCCGAGTGTGCCTATGAGAGCCTAGCACTCACGATCCCACGTCACACACGCTGCGACCAGAGCCTCTCCGCGTTGCCCGGACGACAGACGCGGCTGTAGGGGTGAGGCTTCAGGCGGTCCCGCCCCGTTTTCCCCAGCCAATCCAACCACTGGCCAGAGAGCATGGAATGTAGCTGGGTAGCCTCCGATAACGCATGCTCAGCTTCACTTCTATGGCACTATTTAAATATTCACTTTTTTTTTTTAATGACAGACATCATTCATCTGCTGGTTTACTCCCCCAAATGCCCACACAGCAGGGCTGGACTAGGCCAAGGCCAAAAGCTATGAACTCCACCGCGCTGCTGTGCCATGTGGGTGGTAGGAACCCAAAGACTTGAGCCATCACTTGGTCCGCCTCCCAGGGTGCCTATCAGCAGCAAGCTGGAACCAGAGGCGGAGCAGATACTTGGAATAGGTCCTCCTACAAGGACTGCAGGTATCCTTAGCAACTTAGAGAAAAGTGGGTAAGACTGTTATCATATTCTCTTTTTTCCTTCTTGTATCTGGGGGAAGGGGAGAGATAAGGGGAAAAGCGACATCCAGCCTCCCAATCATCGTGGAGTCCCCAAAGTGGGGTCTGCTCCGAGGGCTCCACTTAAGTGCTTATGATAGTTCAACAGTTTTCAATTACTGCCGATCTCACCACTCCAAGCACAATGAAATCTCTCCAGACTCCATTGGCTGACATAGTCGACCTTAGAGTCTCCATTTGCCTAGATTTTCACTGCCAACCCTTGGCTGGGATAGTTGATCAATCTGTTCTGTCCTCCATCCTCTGTTCTGGTACTAGGTGTCCTCTGCAGGCTCTAGTCTACTGCCATATCCTCCATGTGCAACTGGCCATGCTGTCCACTGTTTCATCTAAGCCACTGGGGAGGCCCAGCTCTGACACAAGCATTCCATGGTTAGACCATGGAACCTGCAATTTCTTCCATGGTTGGAGTTCTGAGTCCAGCATCTCAATTGGGGGATCTCTGAAGAAAACTCATCTGAGGCAATCCCAGATCTGATTCTTGTGGGTGAATACCGATATAGAGCCCGGCACAGTCCAGTGCCCCAGTCAGCTTACACGCTCACTGGTGATTGTGATTCCTTAGCAACTTTGTTTTGTTTTTTCTTTTTTTAATCTTATTATTATTATTATTATTTTAGTAAATTCTTAACTCTGGAGCAACTCTTACCCTGTTTTCTCTCCTTGATTGACTACAGATTTTTCCCGATAAATAAATCTCTTCATGTACTATTCCAGCTTGTCTTGGAAGACCCAAACCAACAGAGAGAAACTGAATTTCTTTCTTGGGGCCTGGCGACATGGCCTAGCGGCTAAAGTCCTCGCCTTGAACATGCCAGGATGCCATATGGGCGCCGGTTCTAATCCTGGCAACTCCAAGTGGCCGTTGCGGTCACCTGGGGAGGAAGATCTTCGGATGGAAGATCTTCCTTCCTCTCTGTCTCTCCTCCTCTCTGTATATCTGACTTTGTAATAAAAGTTAATAAATCTTTTTTAAAAATTATATTTCTTTCTTATTCCAACAGCTGATTCACCCTCCAAAGAGCCACGGCTGGGCCAGGCCAAACCAAGTAAATTTCAGTCTTAAAGATATTCAGAGCCCAGTGCAGTGGCCTAGCAACTAAAGTCCTCACCTGGGATGCTCCAGGATCCCATACGGGTGCTGGTTCTAATCCCAGCAGCCCCGCTTCCCATCCAGCTCCCTGCATGTGGCCTGGGAAAGAAGTCAAGGACAGCCCAAAGCCTTGGGACCCTGCACCCGTGTGGGAGATCCGGAAGAGCTTCTGGCTCCTGGCTTCGGATCGGCAAGGCTCCAACTGTTGTGGCCATTTGGGGAATGAATCATCGGACGAAAGATCTTCCTCTCTGTCTCTCTTCATATATATATATATATTTCAAATATCTGATTTTGCAATTAAAAAAAATACTCAGGACCAGTGTTGTGGAGTAGCAAGTAAAGCACGCTGCCTGTAACACCAGCAACCCATATGGGCACTGGATGTGTGTCCTGGCATTCCACTTCAACCCAGCTCCCTGCAAATGGCTAGGTAAGCAGCAGAGGACGGCCTGAGCATCTGGAACCCTTTGTTACCCACATGGGACACACAAAAGAACTCCTGCCTGCTGGTTTCAACCTGGTCCAGACTCAGCTCTTGTGCCCATTTGGGTAGTGAACCAGCAGATGAACTATCTCTCTTCTTTGTCTCTCCCTCTTTCTCTGTAACTTGACTTTCAAATAAATAAATAAATCTCTAAAAATTGTTTATCAATACTTTTTAAATTGTGGTCTAAAATCATATAAAAGCTAGTATCTCAACTACTTCTATTTTATTTACTAAATCTTAAAAATAATTCTTACTCTTTTTTTATACTTATCTCTTCTATTTTCCTTTATAAATCCTTGTGTCAGGGGCTTTCAATAGATGGCAGCAAGGTCAACTACTTCGAAGTGTGTACTTCAGTAACATCAAATCTACACTGTTGTAGAGCCAATATCCAAAACTTTTCTAACTTGCCAAACTCAAACTCTATTTGTAGTATACAACTTGATACCCAATAGTCCTTTCCCCAGCCTCTGCAAACCATCACTCTACTTCATTCTCTATAAAGCGGACTATCCCAGGTAGCTGGTTTGATCTGTCCTTTTCTGATTGGTTCATTTCACTTTAGCACAGTGTCCTCAAGGTCCGGCCAAGTGGAAGCGTATGTCAGAAAGTCTTGCATTTTTGAGGCTGGATAACATTCCATTACATGAGTATGTGTAGCCCTTTACGGTCAGAAGATCTGAAGAAAAATAAAAAGAAAAAAGATAAAAGAAGTCCACACCAAAAATGAAGTCAAACTGGGTTTATTAACAGGTACATGACTATATATGTATAAAGCCTAATTAATTTTACCAAAAAACTACTATAACTACCAATTTTATCAAAAGCTTACAAAAATTACAAGATACAAAATCAACATATAGAACTCAATTACATTGCTATACATAATAGCAATTGGAACAACTGAAAAATAATATTAAAAATCGATCACTTTTTCAATAGTATCACATGGTATGAGGGGTGGGTATTTGGCCTAGCAGTAGAGTTGCTGTTTAAGATACCTGTATGCCCTATTAGAGCCGCAGGTTTGTCTCTCGGGCCCTGAGGCCAGCTTCCTACTAGTGTGGACCCCAGAAGTTGTGGTGATGGCTCAAGCAACTGGGCTCCTGCCACCTGCTGTGGGGACCTAGCTCCTTCTTTGACTCTGCAGCCACGGGGAGCATTGGATCCCATATGGGCACCGGTCCATATCCGGCAGCCCCATTTCCCATCCAGCTCCCTGCTTGTGGACTGGGAAAGCAGTTGAGGATGGCCCAAAGCCTTGGGAACCTGCAACTGCGTGGGATACCTGGAAGAGCTCCTGGCTCCTGGCTTCGGATTGGCGCAGCACTGGCCACTGCAGTCACTTGGGGCGTGAATCATCAGATGGAAGATATTTCTCTCTGATTCTCTCCTCCTCTCTCTATATATCTGACTGTAAAAAAAAAAGAGAAAAGTATAGGTGGAACAATATAAAACCTTCTGAGAAAAACTTAAGACTCTCATCAATGAAGAGATAAACAACGATCATGATTTGAAGGATTCAACATATTAAGATATCAGTTCTAAAGTTAATCCATAGATTCAATGTTACTAGAGTTAAAACTTCATCAAACTTTTTAAAAGAAACTTATTAGATGATTCTAATATTCATAGAGAAATGCAAAGAACTAAATAATAACCAAAACAGTTTTGAAAAAGAGAATAACACTAAAGGACATAGCATTACCTCTGGGACATACTATAAAGTTACAGTAGTTAACACAAGATAGCATAGCACCAGTGTTACAGAAATAGAGCAATGAAGCAAAATAGAATCCAGAAATAGATCCACACATATGAGTCAATGATTTTTTTTTTCTTTAAAAATGCATTTATTTATTTGAAAGGCAGTTTGAGAGAGGGGAAGAGACAGAGAGATCACTTCCCAAGTGGCCACCAAGGCCTGGTTCTGGGCCAGGCTGAAGTTAGGAGCCAGGACCTTAATTCAGATTTCTCATGGGGGTGACAGAGAACCAAGTCTTTGGGCCATCCTCCACTGATTTCCCAGGAGCATTAGCAGGGTGTCAGATAGAAAATGAAGTAGTAAGAACTCAAAGCAATGCTCATGTTGGATGCTGGGGCTGCAGGCAGCAGGTAAATAAGCTGAGCCACAACACCAGCCCCAGTCAAGCAATTTGTGACAAAGGTGGAAAAGCAATCAGTATAGAAAAGATAATGGTGCTGGAACAGTTGTATATCTATATTCAAAAAATTCAATATCTCATGCCATGTGCACTAATTGAAAATAAATTATAGACCTACACATAAAACATAATATTAAAAACTTTTGGAAGGAAAAGTAAAAGAAAACTCTGATACTTTTAGGTAAAGATATCTTAGTTACACTATGAAAAAAAAAAGCACATCCATAAGAGACCAAAAGAGCAATAGAATTTCTACTCTTCAAGACATTAAGAGAATGAAGAAACAAGTTTCAGACCAGAAGAAAAATATTTACATATTGCATATTTGAAAAATGACTTGTACCCTGAATAAGGAAAGAATTCTCCAAACACAGTCAGAAGAACAAGAAAAATACGCACACACACAATTTTTAAAAATGGGTAAGCGAGATGAGCAAACACCTCAAGACAAATAGATGACAAACACACACAAGAAGATGCTAAACATCCTTGGTCCTTCGAGAAATAGACAAAAAGACCATAAAGTTGTGTTAGTGAAAATGTTCACTGTTGTTAGAGATACAAAAAGGACGTGGAGGGTGGTGGGAGTAGGGGATAACTCCAGCTCTCCAGGGCCCATCCCCCCTGTCGTCACACCTCCTCTAGCATGTGCTCTACACACCAGCCCTCCCCAGCACAGAACCGCTCCCTGGCTTCCCTCAGACGCACAGCGCCACCTCACCGCCTCCTCTCCGACTTCACCTCTTACCCGAGCCTTTTCTTGCTTCTTTCTAGTCACGCTGGTCTCCCTGTGGTCTCTCAGACACGCCAGCCCACACTCTGTGCCTTTATCCAGGCAACTCTCCTCAATGTCTCCTCTCCCCCGTCCCTTTCTCCAGGCTGCGAACACAAGGGACCGAATCATGCATTTTCAGGCCGCCCATAAACTGCGGGGGAGTTCACACCAACGGAGCCCCTAGCATCACTCGTGCTACTGTTTCTCCCTTAGCCACGTCCAACCACCGCCCTATCCCTCCTCGGCTTCCTAAACCTTCCCCTCACCTGCGTAATTCGGCGTGTTCGACACCGTGCGCGGCCGGTCCTTGTGAACTACATTTCCCATACGCCTTTGAGGCTGACTTCCGGTTGAGTTCAGCCAATGACCGAAGACGTGACGGTGTGGGCGGAAAGGAGTGTTTCCAGGCTCCCAGGGTAAGTCTTTCTTCACTTGTGGTTGGCATGGCTTTTCTGACTGACGTAGACCCTGTACCACTACACACACTCATCTCGCGCCCCCCGCTTCTTCTGGCGGCCCCTCACTCTGAGACCAGCCTTCCCCTACGCTTTCTTACCTAAAATGCTGTAGTATCTAGGTGCCTCACCATCTGTTTTGGTTCTCTTAGGCATGTCCACGTGGGTGTAAATGGTCTCTGCACTAAAGTCTTTCTGGTAGAACTGCGTGGAATCCTGCTCCCTGTAGGACCTGGTCTCGGAAATACCTAGAAACCCACCTACCTACCTGGAACTTCGCCTAGGCTCCTGGACACTCCCGAGGGGCTTACTGTGTGGATGTTCCTGGGAAACAGAGGGAGCTGTTGAATAGAAAGTCCCCCTGAATCTCAGCTGGTTGGCTGATTCTTTAGAATCAGGCTTCTTTAGGGGGGTGGATCAGGAGGACACGAGGACATGGAGGTCGGGGGCAGCAGATTGTGCTTCGATGGAACGCTGGCTTGAAAACCAGGTTTTTAAACTTAGGTAAAGTCCTTCAATGTTTTGATCCCTCAGTTTCCACCTCTGTCAAATGGTAGCAACACATTTTAAGAAAGTATGCTATGCACCTCACAAGGTCACCATCAGGCTCAGATGGGAAGGAGAGACAGAAAACAGGAGTTTGCAAAGTATGACACTGAGCTAAGGCACCCCAACACCCCATCTGGGAGGAGGCACCGCCCTAGTTTGACAGTAATTCCTAGTCAATGATTACGTGAAGAAGTGAGTCAGCTTGCAGGCTTTGAATAATGTTCATGATAATCACCATTGTTATTTATTGATATACTTATTTCAGATCAGGTAATTTTGTTATTGCTTAACAAAAACACGACAAGTATTTCTTCAGAAACCATTTGCTGAGTACTCACCGTGGGTCTGACACTGTACTAAGCACGTTCTGTGCATTGTTTCACCAGCACGGTGGGATTGGCAAACCCAGGCACCCTGAGGAGTTCCCATTTCATTCAGGAGGAGGAGACTGAAGTTCAGAAAAGTGAAGCAACATGCCCAAGGTCACGTAGCAATACCTGGGTGAGGTTGAAATTCTAGGCCAAGTTCATCCCAGTTCTGCTGTGCCTTTTCATCCTATTGGGCTAAGTGCATGATGGCCCACGTACCTGGCCTCCAGCCAGCAACATCAGTTCCAGGCTCCTGATTTCAACCTGGCCTAGTCCCACCTTTGTGGCCATTTGGGGATGAACCAGTAGGTGGAAGATTGTGTGTGTGTGTCCTCCTCTCTCGGTCATGCTACCTTTCAAATGCATTAATTTTTTTAAAAGAGTCTGTTTGAAAGTCACATAAAGAAGTTCAGACTTCCAGGCAAGTGATGCAAAAGGGAAGAATGGTGTCTGGAAAATGAAGAGCTTCTCAGAAGGATCAGAGGCAGAGAGTAGTACAAAGCTCAGCCTGTGTCTCACCTTTCATAGGAACAAAGCACAGAAGGTCATTACTGATACCCACCTTCCAGATTTCCTCTCTGTCCTCTGAGTGCTCCCTCTTTTATTTTTATTTATTGAAGAGGTAGATAGCAAGAAGATCCTCTATCTGCCAGTTCACTCTCCAAATGGCTGCAATGGCTGGAGCTCAGCTTATCCAAAGCCAGGAGCCAGAAACCTCGTCTTCTGGGTCTCCCACCTGGGTGCAGGTCCCAGCGTTTGGGGTCATGCTCTGCTGCTTTTCCAGGCCACAAGCAGGGAACTGGATGGGAAGTGGAGCAGCTGGGACACAAACCAGTGCCCAAATGGGATCCTGATGCTTGGAGGTAGCAGATTAGCCAGTGGAGGTGTCACACCGGGTCCTGGGGGTACCCTTCTACCTCTCTTGCTAGCATGAGTAATTTGGATGTTTTCTGTTCATCTGTCTTCAACATGATTCCTCTCATCTCAGAGCTAAAGGGACCACTGCCTAGTCCTGATCTCCAGGCCAGGACAAGGTCTTTTGAATCATTCAGAAGCATAGGGAGCTTTGGACATGACCTAACATCTTTGGTTTCTAGAAATTTCTTTGTCCCAGCTGAGGGTAAGTCAGAAGCAGAAGGTGTCCAAAGAGCACCATGGTTGGGAGCTGTTTACTGACAAGGTGCTCTCATTTGAAAATCCAGGGTGGGAAGCACATACAATCTCAAAGCCACAGTCCCGCTTACCTGTGTCTTCTGCTCCCTCCAGAGCATAAAAGCACAAAGAAGTTAAGAGCCTGGTCTACGGCCATACCACCCTGAACACACCCAATCTCATTTGATTTTGGAAACTAAGCAGGGTCGGGCTTAGTTAGTACTTGGATGGGAGAAGTTAAGACCCTGAGTACTAGAGTCAGTAAGCCTGGGTTCAAATGCTACCCTAGCTGTTGACTAGGAAAAAGTCACCTCACTTTTCAGGGCCCTATTCCTCCTAATCTTAATGCTGCCTTCTTGAGGATGAAATGTATGTGTTCAACAAAAGCATCTGAGACCATTCCCATGGGCTTTTGCCCAAAGAGGCCTTGGTCATATGGACCTATTTATTTTTCACCTTTGGCCATGAACCCAGGTCCAGCTTTTATCTAGTTTCCAGGGAAGCTCTCTGGGCTGGGATTAAGCAGAAAATGCAGAAAGAAAGCAGTCCTTCCATTAGGGTTTTCACATATTATTAAAGAATTATATACCAAAATTCACAAATCATAAACATGTGGCTTAGCACAATTTCAAAGCTGGAATGCATGGGTCCGGCATGGTAGCATAGTGGCTAAAGCCCTGCCCTTGCATGTGTCAGGATCCCATTGGATGCCAGGTTGCCGTTGCTGCACTTTCCATCCAGCTCCCTGCTTGTGGCCTGGGAAAGCAGTCAAAGACAGCCCAAAGCGTAGGGACCCTGCACCCGTGTGGGAGACCCAGAAGAGGAGGCTCCTGGCTCCTACTTTTGGATTGACTCAGCTCTGGCCATTGCAGTCTCCTGGAAAGTAACCAGTGGATGGAGGAGCTGTAGGCCCCGGTCTCCCAAGGGTTAACTCCACAGCTTAGCTTGTTTCTAAGGGGTAACAGGATGGGCAATCTTGGCCTGATACATTTAGCCCCTGGCTTGACAGGAAGTTCCCTCTTCCCTGCTTCCCCTTTTTTAAGATGCCCCCAGGGGAGCTTAGGAGTTGCTTGAGCATTGGGAAAATACTGGGAAGAACTGGGCAGACTATGAAAGAGGCAGGCTAACTTCAAATAAATGGCATTCTCTTTACAAGAATGACCCACTGTGTGTTGTCTTTTTTGTAACCCTAGTCCCTCTGTAAATCTGCCTTTCCAATAAAAATAAATACACTATATTTTTTTAAGTGGAACACATGGACCTGGTGTTGTAGCCTAGCAGCTAAAGTCCTCTCCTTGCATGCCTGGGATTCCAAATGAGCACAGGTTCTAACCCCACCAGCCCCGCTTCCCATCTAGCTCCCTGCTTGTGTCCTGAGAAAGCAGTCGAGGACTTCCCAAAGCCTTGGGACCCTGCATCCACTGGGAGACCTGGAAGAGGCTCTCAGCTCTTGGCTTCAGATCAGCTCAGCTCCAACTGTAGCTACCACTTGGGGAGTGAATCAACAGATGGGAGATCTTCCTCTGTGTCTCTCCTCTGTACACCTGATTTTCCAATGAAAATTGAATAAATATTTTTTAAAAAGTGGAACACACCTGCATAACCAGCGCATGATTAAAGAGAACAAGACCAGCCACTAGCTGTGATGAGTAATAAATACGGTATAGACAAGAAAGGACTCTTTCATGGGGGTGTGTGGGTTCTCAGTTACAGTGGCAGCCAAGGGCATTGTGACCCACCACTCTCTCCAAGGGTACTCATGACCCTGACTTGGTCAGCCCGACAGTGGTGGAACCTGTTTTTCTATTTATGATAAGTGGAATCATGCTGCACTCATTCCTCTGTGTCTGGCTTCTTTCACTCAGCACTCTGCTGATGAATCTCACCCACACTCATGTGGGTAATTATAGATCATTCACTCGTGCCACTGTGCTGTGTTCCATTGTGGTCACCCATCCCACTGCTGATGAGTATCCAGGGAGTTTCCAGTTTATGGCCATAGTGAGAAGGGCAGTGATGAATATTCTAGGATATGCCTTTTAGTAGAAACACATACGCGTTCCTGTGAGGTAGACCAGCATGAGTAGAATTGTTGCATCATGGTATTTTCAACCTTCTGCATACTACCAACTAATTTTCCGGAGTAATTACACTTGATCCATGACATAGGGCCCTAGACCCTCCCTCCCTAGTGGCCAAACATTTGTTTACCTGCATCTAGAAGCCCAGATCTGTGCCAAGCATGCCATGAGCCATTAGAATGTCAAGGTGGAAAGACCATGGACTGTGCTGGCCCTGCGTACACTGGCGTCCTTCCCTTTATTTATGTGCACGTGATGGGAATGAGGTGCTGTGGGGTGGTCCTGAGGTGCTGGTTGACTCCTCAAATGGATACAATGGCTGGGGCTGTGTCAGGCTAAGGCCAGGAGCCTGAAGCTTCTTCCAGGTCTTCCATGTAGATGCAGTGGCCCAAGTACTTGGGAAGCCTTCCACTGCTTTCTCAGATGCATTACAGACATGGACTGGAAGTGGAAGTGGACTAAGGGATCTCATACCAGTACCCGTTTGGTATGCCAGCATCACAGGCAGTGGCTTAACCCACTACATTGCAACACCAGCCCTATTCATGTATTTACTTATGTGTGGTTTACAACAGACTAAAAACAAGTCATGGGCCCGGCGGCGTGGTCTAGCGGCTAAAGTCCTCGCCTTGAAAGCCCCGGGATCCCATGTGGGCGCCGGTTCTAATCCCGGCAGCTCCACTTCCCATCCAGCTCCCTGCTTGTGGCCTGGGAAAGCAGGAGAGGACGGCCCAAGGCTTTGGGACCCTGCACCCGCGTGGGAGACCTGGAAGAGGTTCCTGGTCCCGGAAGAGGTTTGGCGCGTACCGGTCCGTTGCGGCTCACTTGGGGAGTGAAACATTGGATGGAAGATCTTCCTCTCTGTCTGTCCTCCTCTCTGTATATCCGGCTTTTCAGTAATAATAAAATCTTTAAAAAAAAAAAAAAAAAAAAAAAAAAAAAAAACAAGTCATAACCTTCAAATTTAGCAAACCAACAATTGTTGGAGTCCATGCAGTGGATGTGGGGGACACGAAGGTGTGAAGAGTATTGTTCCACTGCAGGCAGGGCCTCAAGGAACTTCCCACTGTATGGCAGGGCCGGGAGGATGTCTCTACAACTACCTGAATGCAGCTCCACCTTCCTTTACAGGGACACTGGACCACCCTGCATAAGAATTCTGATCCATTCAGGCATTGTTTGCTGCTGTGGAGTTGGCTTTTTTCACTCAATGTGAGCTTGGAGGTTAATGTCAATAATAATGTTTTGCAAAAGGACCTTTTATTATTCATACTGTCTTGGCTGTCCCCACTGACCTTATGCTAATCATTCTTTCCTTGATCTTTAAGTTCTCCTTTTCTTTTTTCTTTTAAACATTTCTTTTTTGTTGTTGTTGTTGTTTTCTTTAATATTTATTTATTTTTATTAAAAAGTCAGACATACAGAGAGGAGGAGAGACAGAGAGGAAGATCTTCCATCCGATGATTCACTCCCCAAGTGAGCCCAAGTTCTCCTTTTCTTTGTGATACAAGATTGAGTTGTAGGGCCCAGCGCCGTGGCCTAGCAACTAAAGTCCTCGCTTTGAATGCCCCGGGATCCCATATGGGCACCGGCTCTAATCCCGGCAGCTCCACTTCCCATCTAGCTCCCTGCTTGTGGCCTGGGAAAGCAGTTGAGGACGGCCCAAAGCTTTGGGACCCTGCACCCGCGTGGGAGACCCGGAGGAGGTCCCAGGTTCCCAGCTTCAGATCGACGTAGCACCGGCCGTTGCGGCTCACGTGGGGAGTGAATCATCGGATGGAAGAGGAAGATCTTCCTCTCTGTCTCTCCTGTATATCTGACTTTGTAATAAAAATAAATAAATCTTAAAAAAAAAAAAAAAGATTGAGTTATAGAATAAGAATTGTAGCAGGAACTTCTAGAGTTTTTAGGTGAAACAAATGGCAGAATTATCCTTGGAAACACCCACTTGGCCATGAGGTAAAAAGTCTGAGCCAGAGTTTGACTGTTTCTGTATAAATAAAGCAGACAGCTTTCCTGCATTGTCCCTTATGATCATGAAATCTTAGTGGTGCATTTCTTTGCTCTTTATGCCTCATCCACGCATCCTTCTCAAGTTCCCGAACTCAGCTGGAGCTGGACTCCAGCAAACAATTGGTTGATTTTGTCTGATAAAATACTACCTGTGATAAATGTGTATGTTGTTCTATACACTGGCCTTAGGTTAGAAATTTCCCTTTTATTGCAAAGTCAGAGATACGGAGAGGAGAGACAGAAAGGAAGATCTTCCATCTGATGATTCACTCCCCAGGTGGCCACAATGGCTGGAACTAAGTTGATCCAAAGTCAGGAGCCAGGAACTTCTTAAAGGTCTCCCACACGGGTGCAGGGTCCCCAAGGCTTCGGGCCATCCTAGACTGCTCTCCCAGGCCACAAACAGGGAGCTGGATGGGAAGTGGAGCTGCTGGGATTAGAACCTGTGCCCATATGGGATTGAAAGGGAACATTTGGGATTGGAAGGACAGTGAAGGTAAAGGACAGTGAGTAGTTGAACGAACATTTCATGATAGAGCCTGGGAGCCTGAGAGGTAAGGGGCACCTGCAACTAGCCTCCACCCCTAATTGCATGGCCCCCTCCCTGTTTATATTTAGGGTTCCCCCTCCCTGTTTATGTTTAGGGTTCCCCTCCCTGTTTATATTTAGGGTTCGCCCTCCCTGTTCATGGTTATGGTTTTATGGCTTTAGCCTTGGTTTAGCCTTTAAAAATCATACTATACCATGACTAGAGGTCGATGCCTACCTCCTGCGTGAGGAACTGGCCCCGGCCCCAGCGCGCTGGTAATTGAATAAAGCCTCTTGCTTTTGCATCAAGCCTTGTCTTCGGTGGTCATTGGGAAAACTCACTCTCTCGAGACAGATGCTAAGGTGTTCCCTGTTGGGGGGGCCTTACAGGATTCCAGCGCATTCAAGGCGAGGACTTTAGCCACCATGCTACCACGCCAGGCCCCCTTTGGGAAATTAAGAATTCTAACATGCTTATACTTCTTTGAAAAAAAAAAAAAGATATGTTTTATTTATTTATTTATTTGAAAAAATAAGATTACACACAGAGAGATCCTCCGTTCACTAGTGCACTCCCTGAACAGTGGCAATAACCAGAGGTGGGCCAGTCCAAAGCCAGGAGCTTCATCCAGGTCTCCTGTGTGGGTATGTGGGTGACTGGGGCCAAAGCACTTTAGCCATCCTCTGCTGCTTGTCCAGGCCCCTGGCAGGGAGCTGGATAAGAAGTGGAGCAGCTGGTGTGCTGATGGGTTTCTGGCATAAGCATTAGCAGGCAGCATCCCATAGCAGCTTAATTATTTATACCACAACCCTGGCTCCTATGAGGTATATCTTAAGACTGAACTATTTTAAGCTTTAAATTTGAAATATTTTAGCTGTAAAATACAATAAGACATTGCCATACACCCTTAATGCAGATTCCCCAAATCCCCCAAATGTGTTTTATTAATTTCCTTACCCTTCTCTCTCTGTCTCTATATATTTTGTGTGTGAACCATTTGAAAGTAACTTAGAGGGCCTGGCAGCGTGGCCTAGCAGCTAAAGTCCTCGCCTTGAACATGCCGGGATCCCATATGGGCGCCGGTTCTAATTCCAGCAGCTCCACTTCCCATCCAGCTCCCTGCTTGTGGCCTGGGAAAGCAGTCTAGAATGGCCCAATGCCTTTGGACCCTGCACCCGCGTGGGAGACCCGGAAGAGGTTCCTGGTTCCCAGCTTCGGGTCAGCACAGCACCGGCTGTTGTGCTCACTTGGGGAGTGAAACATCGGATGGAAGATCTTCCTCTCTGTCTCTCCTCCTCTCTGTATTTCTGACTTTCCAATAAAAATGAATAAATGTTTTTTTTTAAAAAAGAAAGTAAATTAGAAATGTGGTACAGCTTTATCGCTGACTACTTTGTGTCTTTTCTGGAAACAGGATGCTTTCTTACAAGGTTATAAAAAGCAAGAAATTACTTTGCTATAATATCATAATCTGTTATAGAGACCTTATATAGATTATATCAGCTGGGTTTTTTTTAAAATATTTGCTTATTTTATTGGCAAGGCAGATCCATAGAGAGAAGGAGAGGCAGAGAGAAAGATCTTGAACTTGCTGGTTCATTCACCAAATGGCCAACGACCAGAGCTAAGCTGTGCTGAAGCTAAGAGATAGGAGCTTCCTCTGGGTCTCCCACATGGGTGCAGGGTCCCAAGGCTTTGGGCTGTCCTTGACTGCTTTCCCAGGCCACAAGCAAGGAGCTGGAAGGGAAGTGCAGCAGGTAAAACATGAACCAGCGCCCATATGGGATCTGGGCACTTCAAGGGGGAGGTTAGCCAATCAAGCCATTGTGCTGAGCCCTAAATAATGTCAGTTGTTCCACTAGTAACTTCTATAGTAAAATAACAAACTGAACTTTTTTGTTATAGGATTTCATGTAGTGGTCATGTCTCTTCATTGTTCTTTGATCTGGAATAGTTCTTTTGTCTTTGCCTTTGGCAACCTTGATTTTTAAAAAAAGGGTTTTGTTTGTTTGTTTTATTTGAAAAGCAGCGTGACAAAGAGAAGCAGAGAAAGATGATTCTATTTTGTGATTTTTTTTTTCCCAGATGGTTGCAATGGCTGGGGCTGAGTCATACTGAAGCCAGGTGCCTGGCATTCTGTCTAGGTATCCTGCCTGAGTGTCAAGGTCCCAAACACTTGAGCCATTTACTGCTGCTTTCCCAGGCACGTTACCAGAAAGCTGGATTGAAAGTGGAGCAGCTGAGGCCCCATGTGATAGTCTAGTGACTTATTTCCTTGCCTTGCACGTGCAGGATCCTATATGGGTGCCAGTTCGTGTCCCAACAGCCCATTTCCCATCCAGCTCCCTGCTTGTGGCCTGGAGTGGCGGTCAGGCATGGCCCGAAGCCTTGGGGACCCTGTACCCACGTGGGAGACCTAGAAGAAGCTCCTGGTTTCTGATTTCAGATTAGCTCAATTTCAGCCATTTTGGCCACTTGGGGAATCAGTGGATGGAAAATCTTGCTCTCTCCTCCTCCTCCGTCTATATTTGCCTTTCCAATAAAAATAAATAAATCATTAAAAAGAAAGACAGAGAGAGAGAGAGAGAGAGAGAGAGAGAGAGAGAGAGAGAGAGAAGAAAGGAAGGAAGGAAGGAAGGAAGGAAGGAAGGAAGGAAGGAAGGAAGAAAGAAAGAAAGAAAGAAAGAAAGAAAGAAAGAAAGAAAGAAAGAAAAAGAAAGTGGAGCAACTGAAACTTGAACTGTACCAGTCCTCATTAGGGATGCTGGTGTCCCAGGCAGTGGCTTAACCCACTGTGCCACAGGCCAGCACTGGTGACCTTAACTGATTTTTGAACAGTGCCTCTCCATTTTGATATGTCTGGTACTATCTTGTGGATTTTTTGTTTTGTTTTGTTGTTGCTGTTGCTGCTGCTGCTATTTTTAGGTTCTTCATGTTGGACAGGAATATCAGGGAAGTATTGTTCTTGAAGTAGCATAGCACTGAACATTTATTATCTACATGGTGATTTTTATCTTGGTCCTCTTCTTTGCTATGCATTTGCTGTGTTTCCCTTTGTGATTATAAGTATCCCAGCAAGATACTTGGGGTCTTGTCAATATATTGCTTCTCATCATACTTTCACTGACCAGTTTCAGTTTTTTTAGGAGGTGCTTGCCTAAAAAAAAAAAAAAAAAAAAAAAAATTGCTACTATGACAGCTGTCAAAAGGTGATTTTTAAAAAATTCTATCGTCCCTTTTTTTTTTTCTTTTGTCTACTTGCTCACTTTCTGGCAAACTGTCTATATTTCCCTGACTCAAATCTGGAATGAGCCATTTCTCCAAACAGCTCTTAGTCTCTTATTCTTTTTAATGGAGAATTCATTCCTCAACTTTATTTATTTATTTTTTCATTCCTCAGCTTTAAAAGGAGGAAGTGAGAGAAGGGGGAAAGGAGGAAAAGTAGAAGAATGGGAACAAAAAAGTTACAAGTATTGTAGTATGTTTCAAGTATTTATATTTAATAAGCTAATGATGCAAATACATTATATTTCCTGTAAGATAGTTACATCAAAAATCTGTATTTGAGATTTTTCTTAACTGTGGTTCCATATAATCCCTTTTACTGCCCTACTACATACCATAATAAAGCCTGTACTACAGGTTAAGCCTCCCTAGCCTGAAAATCTGAAATCCCACATGCTTCAGGATCCGTCAAAAGTCTTTTCATTGCTGACACGATACCAAAACTAAATTCCCACATTTTATACACACATACAGATACAGAGAGAGAGAAAAGCAAAGCTGTTTACGCTTCTGCGAAGGCCAGAACTGAGACACCCTAAAGAAGGCAGCTCTCTCAGCTAATTTACAGGAATCCAGCTGAGCCCTCGCAGCTGCCTCCCAGGGCTGCATGAGCAGGAAGCTGCGGGCAGGAGTGTGAGACAGACATCAAACCCAGGTACTTGGTTGTGGGACTCACGCCAAATGTCCTATTGGAAAAAAAAAATCCTTGTTTGACCTCATGTGCTCAGTCACAATAAAAACACAGACACCTGAAAACGTTGCATAAAATTACCTACCGGCTATAAGGTATATGTGAACCACAAGTGAATTTCGTTTTTAGGCTTAGGTCCCATCCTAAGTTGTTGTACTTTGTGTGTCCACATAATTCTAAATCTGAAAAACTTCAAAAGCCCAAAATACTTCTGTTCCTACTTGGTTTAGATAGGAACATCTTCATGAGTCAGTGGATGGAGCAATCTCTGTCTCTTGTCTGACTTTCTACTTTTCAAATAAAAACAAAATACACAAATACAAATATTATGGAGAGGTGAGAATAGGGTTACAAAAATTGCCCAAATGGGCCTGGCACAATAGGTCAGTGGCTAAATCCTCACTTTGAATGTGCCAGGATTCCATCTGGGTGCTGGTTTGTGTCCTAGTTGCTCCACTTCCCATCCAGCTCTCTGCTTATGTCCTGGGAAAGCAGTTGAGGATGGCCCAAAGCCTTGGAATCCTGGACTTGTGTGGGAGACCTGGAAGAGCTTCTAGCTCCTGGTTTCAGACTGGCTCAGTTCTGGATGTTGGTGGCCACTTGGGGAGTGAACCAGCAGACGGAAGATCTTTCTCTCTGTTATCTCCTTCTCTCTCTCTAAATCTGCCTTGCCAATAATAAACAAATCTTTTTTAAAAATTTCCCAAATGACCATCTCAGAATAGGACTGAAATGAAGTCAGGGCTATGAGGACCTCAATGCAGTGCCCAGGTGAGAGCAGGTCCTTGGCCTGCTTTGGGGGATTCACAGGGCATGAGTCATGGAGATATCAGCCCTTGCTTGAGACCCCCATATGGGCTGAGGGCCCCTCTGCTCCTGCCAGTCCAGCACTAAAGGTGGAGCTAATATTGGCTCTCTAAGAGGTAGATCGTTGTCTTGGGGACAATGGTGTGTTTTTGTCTCCAGCAGGGAATCAGACTTGATAAAAAGGCAAAGGAGACTGTGGGCTGGGCTGCCAAGTCAGTGGACTGAGTTATTTATCAATTCTCCCCTCAGATAAATAGTCAGAACTCTGTGGACCTTATTTTCTTCATCAGAAAATGGGATTTTTTTTTTTTTTTTATTGGAAAGCTGGATATACAGAGAGGAGGAGAGACAGAGAGGAGGATCTTCCATCCGATGATTCACTCCCCAAGTGAGCCACAAAGGCCGGCACCCATATAGGATCCCGGCGCATTCAAGGCGAGGACTTTAGTTGCTAGGCCACGCTGCCGGGCCCAGAAAATGGGATATTTACCGCAGGTCTGTTTAGTTCACAACTGTTCTTGAGGCCACTGTGGCACAGTAGGTTGAACTGCCTCTTGACAGACTTGCATCCCATATCAGAATTTCTGGGTTGTTTGATCCTGTGGATCATATGGTAATGCTACGTTGAACCTTTCTAGCCAGGGAGTCGTCAGACTTTTTCAAAGTGGCTACACCAGTTTACATTCCCAGCAACAGAATATGTTGTGTGTAGGAGAGGTAAAGATGTTTTCATCTTCATTCATTGATGAACAGTTGTAATGATGTGGTCTATTATGTGTGTCACAGTGTGCAAAGTGTATGAGGATTCTAATTTCTCCATATCCTTGTCAACATTTGTTGTTAGCTAAATTTTTTTTTTATTATAGTCATCTTAATAGATAGGAAGTAGTACCACACTATGATTTTGTGGTCTTGCTTCTTAAGCTAGTCTTACACAAAAATTATTTTTGTTTTTTTAAGCAAGTTGATTCTGGTTGATGAGTGAAGGGTGCCTTGCCGAGCTATCCCTCAGAGGACTGACCTCAGCAGAACCCGGTAGCTATACCAAGCCCTACTTGTGATTTGGCTGCCTGGGACCAAATTCCTGTGGAAAAAGGAGGCGGTGAAAGCTTAGAGTTGTTTGAGGCAGAGGAGGGAGGAATGCAACATGGCCCTGGGCTGAGCCGCTTCTAAGAGGTGTAAACTTCTGGAAGGTATCATCTGAGGACTGCACAAAACCAAAGGACCTTCTCCACCTCCCTGCTGTGTTGTCAGATGCCACCTCATTCCTAGGAGTAAGTAAATAGGTTGCCAACTTTTGAAAAATGTGGATCCTTCTGGGAGGGGCAGGCACAATGCAATCAATAACCTCATTGTGAATTTGTTTATCAGATGCCAACCCGTGGCCTTCAGGACCAGGGATCAAAGGAAATAGGAGTTTGAACTTACTGGAGGGGAGAGGGAAGACACTCTAGTTGTAAAGGTGCTGCTCAGGGGTCCCTTCTAGGATGCTGTACGGGACCACAATTGGGTCAGTAGGGATAAAAGAAAGTTTCCAACTTCGTTCATCAATGGACAAACAGTGTGTGGTGATTACAGTTTATGACATGCAACACATTGTGCTGAGCACTTTGCATACAATTTTTCTGTTGTATTTCTATTAAATTTTTTTACATACACTTATAAAGTCTGTCTCTCAAATTCTACTGTCACATCTTGTGGCTTCCCAGAATAATGAGCCCCAAGTCTGAGCGTTCTCTATTAGACTCCCAACCATCCTCTTCACTTACCTGAATTACTACAGATCTCTCTTCCTTCCCATATGCAGTCAGAACAATCCTTTATAAAACAATGTCTTCCTCTATTCAGAATGTTCTGGTGGTTTCCTATCTCAGTCGCCATCAAGCAGAAGTCTTTCCAAGGGTCTAGAAAGCATTATCCGAACCATCCCCTTTGACCAGCTGCCACCAACTGCTCATTGCTTAGCTTCAGGACACCCACTGTTGCTCCAGCACACCAACATGCTTTGGCCTGGAACATTGCTTCCTTGGGGATCCACATAGCTGTTATACTCCCTTCCTTTCTTCAAGTCGCAGCTGCTATCACCCCCTCAAAGAGGTCTTTCTTAACCTTCCCTCCTCCATCCAAAAGGGCTTCCATTGCCAGCTTCTTCTCTATCAGAAAAGAGGGTTATAAAGCCAGAAAGGGGCCCATCGCGGTGGCCTAGCAGCTAAAGTCCTTGCCTTGAATGCGCCAGGATCAGATATGGACACTGGTTCTAATCCCGGCAGCTCCACTTCCCATCCAGCTCCCTGCCTGTGGCCTGGAAGAGCAGTCAAGGATGGCCCACGTGGCCACAACAGCCTGGGCTGAGCAAATCCAAACTTGAGAACCAGGGGCTTCTTCCAGATTTCCCGGCTCTTGGCTTTTTTCCCCAGTTGGCTTGACTCTGGTTGTTAACTTGGAGAGTGAACCAGCAGATGGAAGATCTTTGTCTCTCCTCTCTGCCTTTCCAATGAAAATAAATAAACCATAAAAAAAAAGGAACAGGTATTGACAGAACAATACAGTTCATTGCTATTCTGGGTGATAATTCAGCCATGACACCAGTGTCCCTAGAGTGGTTGTAAACAGCGCCATGCCCACTCCTAGTCATCTTTCTCTACTCTTGTCCGCATCTCCACCTTTTCAGAAAACAGATTTTTCATCACCCCAGACATATGGAGTTTCTATCTTTTTTCTTGGGCTTGGATTGTATTTTGGCAGCTTATCCATGAGAACGTGTATTAGTTTGTGCTGTTAGGGGCTGCAGAGCTGGTAGGTCTCCTGAATGGGCCCCACCACTACTTATGTGAACTTTCATTCCTTCTTCCAGTCAAATATGAGACTTTTGCAAGTATGTAAAAGCTGCACTTCACCCAACAGAAAGTAAGCCTTGTTCATACAACATCTTTCAGTCTAGGTTTTTCTTTCTTTTTTAAGATTTGTTTATTTTTGGGCCCAGCATGGTAGCCTAGTGTCTAAGGTGGTTCCCTAGTACGTGCCAGGATATCATATGGGCACCAGTTCATGTCTCAGCTGCTTCACATCCCTTCCAGCTCCCTGTTTGTGGCAAGGGAAAGCAGTAGAGGATGGCTCAAAAGCCTTGGGACGCTGCACGTGCACAGGAGGCCTGGAGGAGGCTCTGGGCTCCTGGCTTCGAGTTGCTTCAGTTCCAGCCATTGTGGCCACTTGGGGAGTGAACCAGCCGAAAGAAGATCTTCTTCCCTGTCTGTCCTCACTCTGTTAATCTGAACTTCCAATAAATAAATCCTTACCAAAACCAGATTTATTTATTTTTATTGGAAAGTCAGATTTACAGAGAGAAGGAGAAACAAAGAGAAAGATCTTCTGTGCCCTGGTTCATTACTCCCGAAGTGGCCACAATGGTCAGACCTGAGCCAGGAGCAGGAGCTTCTGCCAGGTCCCCGCACAGGTGCAGAGTTCCAAGGCTTTGGGCTGTCCTCCACTGCTTTCCCAGGCCACAAGCAGGGAGCTGGATGGGAAGTGGAGCTGCCGGAATTAGAACCAGTGCCCATATGGGATCCCAGTGCTTGCCAGGCAAGGATTTTAGCCACTGAGTTATCACATCAGGCCCACTCTTTTTCTTGTCTTTTTTTTTTTTTTTTTTTTTTTTATTATTTATCTTGAGGGTAATTAGTGTCTCTTTAACATGCCCCAAGGTGAGGAAGAGAAGGGCTGGAAGGCAAAAGTAAAAGCCCAATTCAGAGCCATTCCTCTGTATTCTTTTTTATTTTAAGACTTACTTATTTTTTTATTAGAAAGGCAGATTTAAGGAGTAAATGTAACCCAAGTGGCTACAACACCCAGAGCTGAGCTGATCCAAAGCCAAGAGCCAACAGCTTCTTCAGGGTCTCCCACGCGGGTGCAGGGTCCCAAGGTTTTGGGCTGTGCTCGACTGCTTTCCCAGGCCACAGGCAGGGAGCTGGATGGGAAGTGGCAGCTGGGGCACGTACTGCTGCCTATATGGAATCCTGGTGCTTGCAAGACAAGCCACTAGGCCACTTACTGTGCACTATTCCTCTCCATTCTTTTGCTTACAATAATCAGAGCAGTTGAACTTTGTAGAGAATACATTTCCTGCTTCAAAAATAACACTAACTGCAGAATGTAAAAAAAAAATCTGATTTCTGCTGGTGACAGAGACTGCTGATGCTGTCATGTTTTGTTTTTTGTTTTTACCACATTTATAACAGGAAGAGATGCTACTTTTTTTTTAGAAGTCAGTAAAGAACAATGTAATTTTTTGGTCCAAGCCTATGAACTTGCTAAGTTCAAGACCTTGAGTTGACAGGGAGGACACCAGAATTAATAAGCAATGCATCTAAAAGCCTAGAGAACAACGTAGGAAATGCCCCTACAGGGAGGAGAGATGATTTTGGCTTAAACTGGGGTGAAGACTGTGGAGATCAACAAAAAGATGAAGGTGAGTGGCCATCTGGAGAGTAAGCCAGCTTCACTTGGTGAGAGATGGGACGTGGGAGTTGGTGGAAATTCTTGGCAGTTAGTTGCAGTAAGAAATACTGCAGAAAAGCCATGCAGCAGGAAAATGATGCTTTTGAGGCATAATGGCTTTGCCAGGCGATGTGCCTGCTGCTCTACAGCATCACCTTCTCACCTCCAAATGTTCACCCCAAATATGCGGAGTGGCTGCATGACCCAAGAATATCTTCAAACTACTCTCCAACATATTCCCTTCACCTTTGCATTTCTTACAACTCCAGGAGTAAGGCTACGTCTGCTAGACTTTATAGTCCTGACCCTGTTCAAACAGCTTGCAGAGTTGAGGGCTCCTGATCCAAAGAGTTTGAACTGTGGATTCTTCTGCACCATGGAATTTTGCATATGCGTAATGAGGTCTCCTGAGAATGGGATCCAAATCTAAGCCTGAAATTCATATATATAGATATATCTTCCACACAAAACCTGAAGGTAATGTTATATACTCTTGTTAATGTATCTGCATTTTTTATTGTGACCTTCAACATGAGGTCAAGGTGTGGCATTTTCCACTTGTGGCACCATGTCAATGTTCAAAAGCTTTTGAATTTTGGAGCATTTTGGATTTCAGACTTTTGAATTAGGCTCTCAACTTGTACTTACAGCTTAGTCTGAATGGACTTGTCCATCCTTCTCATAGAGTATGAGGAAAATCACTGGAAACAGTTGGGTCGTGGACATGTTAAACATGTGCCCGTCTCCCTGCTGTTTCTGGGGATCAATGGAATTCCCACTGGAGCATCAAAAGAAAATTTCTGTATTGGAGATTCTCTCGCTTGCGCCATGCTGTGCCGCATGCCCTCCTTTCACTGGATGAAGGGAGTCAACGCTGTAAGGATGATGATGGCCAAAAACAAACAAACAAAAAAAACAACCCAAGTGGTGTCTCTAAGGAATTGTTTTGCAGAATGTACTTAGGTAAAGTTGAGCCAGTTGGGCATTAATTAACACATTTTATACACCTGCCTGGATCCTGAAACACACCCAAAAGTGAGAGTTCAGCATTCCTCGGGGACCCCTGGGACTGGAGAGAATTCAGAACCCTATTTTTCCCCCTACTTTTTCCCAAAAAGCTCCTACTGATCCATAATTATCGGAGGGAGGGTTATAGCCTGGAGAGACCTTGGAATTTTTCCTCTGCTGATTAAAAAAGTCAAATCTTACTATTCCAAGACCAAAAGGATTTAATTTTATTTCAGTTCTTTTCCTATGCAATCTTACATGCTCAAGAGCTTATCTTCTAAATATATGTACACTTTGGTGTCCTGCTTTGAAACAGAGCAAAGCCAATCAGAAAAATGTAGATTTGTCATATATTCTTACTGGGTAAAAATGGGCCTGGAAGGATGCAAACCCAACATGGAAATGGATAAGGCAATGAAGGGTAAATTTCACTTTTTGCTTTACTGACTTAGGAGTTTCTTGAAAAATGTTTATTAATGGTAAAAATATTTAAGACACTGGATAAAGATGCTAAGACAGACTTTTTCCAAAGAGGACCATGGCAGTATGTCTAGGGACCATTGCAACAGGGTCTTGTAGTTGGAGAAAATATTTGTGCTCAACCCCAAGAAGGACAAGTGGAAATTCATAACTAAGGAAACAAGTGTTCAACAGCTGGAAAATGGTTAAGAGGAAATACGAAGAGGATTTCCTGCTAAACAAACCTGATGGAATTATTACTGATGCAAGGACAGAGTGATATCAAGGGTAGGAAATTTGTACTAACCTGACTTAGCAGGACTTTTGTACAAACTAGATTCAACAATGTCAGTGACGAAACAAATTGGACAACTTTCCCTGCCAAGCTTTGACAGCAATTATCTGAGTGAGTAGAGACTCTAGGGTGGACTGTATCAGCTAACGGGCTTTGTAAGTATTTCCCTATCCTTGGAGCAACAAAATCAACAGCATCTCAGAACTATCAAAACGACGTAAGCAGTACCCTTGGAACATGCTCCACATTTGGGACCCAGGATGACATCAAGAGGCCATCACCTATCCCTGAGTACAGATGCGGTTAGGATGCTGGGAGCGTCCCTCTCCCCTTCTCTCTCCCTTACCCCAAGATATGGGAAGAAAAAAAAAATGGAAGCAATTGTCTCACCCACTTTCTCCCATACCTTGGCCCAAATAAGTATACATCCTTCTCAGCTATGTGAATATCAAAAATAAAATAAAATTTTTTAAAATGGCAGAGAGAAGTCCGAGGCCAAGGGATCAGAAAATTAAGGTCAAAGGAGAGAGACTTTTATGAACTGTATTTAACTGTGCCTTTCCTAGTGCAACTGTTAAGAAATGAGCACACGTTTAGCTGCTTAAAACAACCCAACCAAACTTATTTGAAATGGATTTCATTGGACTAATTTGCTGTTGTTCTGGGGGCAAAAAGGGAAGATCCTTCTCTTTGTCTTTTCCAGACCCTAGAGGGTGGTCCCTTGCTAGGTTTATGGGTTCTTCCATCTTCCAAGATAACAACAGTTGCATTATTCTCTCTGTTGCTTCTATCCCTACAGTTATTCTTGGTTGGCCTGCCTCCTCTCTCATGGACAAGGACTCCTGTGATTCCACCCATCAGCATGATCCAGGACACTGTTCCCATCTCAAAGTCTTTAACTAATTTTCACCTGCAGAGTCTCTCTTTCCATGTAGGAAAGCATAGGTTCTGGGGAATACAAAGTGGGTGAACTGGGGGGACATTGGTCTGCTTACCACAATTACTTGTGCAACTTTAAAAAACTCATTTAAAAACTTCTATTATAAAACTGTTCTCATCAATAAAAATTCCTTACAAATACAATTTCTAATACTATCTAGTACTTCACTGTAGGGATGTAATAGAACTTATTTCACTGATCCCTTGGTTTATAATATTTATTTCATATTTCCGTGATGAAATATGATTTTCAGGATGAATATCTTTGGGCTATTTGGAACGTGTGTGTGTGGTGTGTGTGATTTATTTATTTTATTGGAAAGTAAGATACACAGAGAAGAGAGACAAAGAGGAAGATCTTCCATCTGTCGATTCACTCTTCAAGAGGCTGCAACAGTCAAAGCTGAGCCGACCCAGAGCCTGGAGCCCAGAGCTTATTTTAGGTCTCCAACATGGGTACAGGGTACCAAGGTTTTGGGTCATCCTCCACTGCTTTCCCAGGCCACAAGCAGAAATCTGGATGGGAAGCAGGGCTACCAGGATTAAAACCAGCGCCCATATGGGATCCTGGTCCATTCAAGGTGCCACTCAGCTACTGCGCTGGGCCCATACCTATATATTTTTAAATTTTATTTTCTTTTTATTGGAAAGATAGATTTACAGAGAGAAGAGACACAGACAAAGACCCTCCATCTTCTGATTCACTCCCCAGGTAGCCACAACAACCAGACCTGAGGCAATCTGAAGCCAAGAGCCAGGAGCTTCCTCCCAGTTTCCCGTGTGGGTGTGGGTCCCAAGGCTTTGGGCCGTCCTCTACTGCTTTCCTAGGCCATAAGCAGGGAGCTATCCAGCTTGTGGATAGCAGCTGGGACATGAACCGATGTCCATATGGGATACCTGTGCATGTAAGGCAAGGATTTAGCCATTGAGCCGTGGCACTGGGCACTGATGGATATAGTGAATCAAGGTGTTAAGGAAATGGAGTTCGTTACCAGAGAGACCTGAGTTCAAGTTCAACCTCTGTCTCTAGTTGTAACTCTAGAAATCTTGGTATTAAAAAGGGGCGGGGAGTGGCGCAGTGGCTAGTGGCTAAAGGCCTCGCCTTGAACACACTGGGATCCCATATGGGCACCGGTTCTAATTCCAATGGCCCTGATTCCTATCCAGCTCCCTGCTTGTGGCCTGGGAAAGCAGTGGAGGAATGGCCCAGAGTCTTGGGACCCTGTACCCACATGGGAGATCCAGAAGTAGTTCCTGGTTTCTGTATTGGCTTCAGATCAGCACAGCACCAGCATTGTGGTCACTTGGGGAGTGAGTCATCAGACAGAAGATCTTTCTCTCTGTCTCTCCTCCTGTCTGTATATCTGACTTTGCAATTAAATAAATAAATAAATCTTTTTTTAAAAGAAGGGGCATTGGGAGAGATCTTTACAATGGTTCCAGCCTTATAATTTTATTAATAGCTTCATTGAGATGTGTAAAATCCACACGTCCTACAGTCTACCCATTAAAGTATAAATGCTTTGTTTTTAACTTGTTAGGGCTTCCTCACACCCCAACCCCCAGCTTTACTGGTTCATATTTTTCATTATTTTCTTACACTAGTTTCTTAAGAAGCAGCATTTCTAGGTAAAAACCTGCAAACCTTGCAGGTGTTTTGCAGATCTTGCAAAGTAGAAAGTGATTTTCTCAGAGTTTTAAATGATGTTTGTTTTTATGTTGGGTGACTTTTGTGTATGTGTGTGGGGTAGAATTTAGGTCGTAGGAGGAACTGATATAAAGTTGTTGGGCTATTTAACTCAAGATGCCCCCTTGTGCAAACCTGAATTACACTTACCTCAAAATCACACCCTGGAGTCTTCAGGGCATGTCAATTCTGATTCAATGAATCCCCCTGCCCAGTCACCAACTCCTGCAGAGACACCAGCCTACCCCTCTTCACATCCCAAGGAGACTCCTTCAGCAAGGGTTGCATTGCTGCCATCTCAAGTTGCCTATGTTAATTCATGCCAAACCTGTTGCATGGCAAGAAGGCAAGAAGGCAAGGCAATGGATCTCCACCAGCTCTGTGGGGTGCCCAACCCTGCCAAACCATCAAAACATATTGCATTTGGCAGGAGGAGGACTGACTGCAGATTTCAGGGCTGGCTGAGTGAGTGAGCTGTCAGCCAAATACAAGAGTGTGTGTTGCACCAGAGTGTTGTGTGGGTGAATGACTCCTCAGGCACACCACAGGTGTGGGAGCCGGTTACGTGAGCTGGGTGTGGATTAGGTGGTAAGGAATGAGAGGAAGGTGCAGGGAGGATGGGTGCGGTCAGACGTGGGTAAGGGTGGAGGATAGGAATGGAGCCCCAGTTGGCAGTAGACATCACAGTCGCATCTACCATTTGGAATTATTTTTGGATCATGGCCTCTTTCAAGAATCTGATGTATGGTAAAGAAAGAATGCATACACACACATACACTGATCCTCACACGTATCTAGTGTTGGAGTTCTAAGAACCCAGGAAGGTCAACCAAGGGGATAGGATTAAAAATATTTGACCCAGGGGGTTTGCACTGTGGTGTA
Organism: Ochotona princeps; assembly: GCF_030435755.1. Taxonomy (NCBI): domain Eukaryota; kingdom Metazoa; phylum Chordata; class Mammalia; order Lagomorpha; family Ochotonidae; genus Ochotona; species Ochotona princeps. The sequence continues at coordinate 21,294,093 of NC_080847.1, forward strand.
CTGTGCTACTGGCATCCCATATGCACACTGGTTCAAGTCCTAGCTGCTCCACTTCTAATTCAGTTCTCTGCTAATGACCTGGGAAACCAGCAGAGGATGACCAACAGAGGCTTCTGCCTCTGCTCTCATGTGGGAGGCCTGGAAGATGTTCCTGGTTCCTGGCTTCAGATCTGCTCAGGCCTGACCATAGTGACCATTTGGGGAGTGAACCGGAAGATGGGAGATCTTTCTCCACCCCACCTTCTTTCTCTCTTGCTGCAACTTTGATTTTTCAAGTGAAATAAGTAATATAATATAATATAACATTATATAATATAACATTATATAACTCAGACTGATCTGCAGAGACTTATTAATAGGAAATTATTTTTTTTAAAGATTTATTCATTTTATTACAGCCAGATATACATAGAGGAGGAGAGACAGAGAGGAAGATCTTCCATCCGATGTTTCACTCCCCAAGTGAGCCGCAACGGACCGATGCGCGCCGATCCGAAGCCGGGAACCTGGAACCTCTTCCGGGTCTCCCACGCGGGTGCAGGGTCCCAAAGCTTTGGGCCGTCCTCAATTGCTTTCCCAGGCCACAAGCAGGGAGCTGGATGGAAAGTGGAGCTGCCGGGATTAGAACCGGCACCCATATGGGATCCCGGGGCTTTCAAGGCGAGGACTTTAGCCGCTAGGCCACGCCGCCGGGCCCTTAATAAGAAATTATAAAGCCAAAGCTACACTGTGCACTTGAGAGGAGCTGTCTGAGAGAAGCTGTGTGAGAGACATTTAGGGAAGTTTGCAGTTTTAGGAAACTAAATCCTAATGCCTACTTCTTCCACAAACACTTTACTTATTTTCTTACAGTTTTTGCTTTGAGATTTTTCCACATACATTTTTTAAGTTTTACTTTTATTAGAAAGTCAGATATACAGAGAGAAGGAGAGAAAGAGGAAGATCTTCCATCCAATGATTCAGTCCCCAAGTGGCCACAATGGCCAGAGCTGAGCCAATCTGAAGCCAGAAGCCTCTTCCAGGTTTTCCACACGGGTACAGGGTCCCTACGCTTTGGACTGTCCTCAACCATTTTCCCAGGCCACAGGCAGGGAGCTGGATAGAAAGTGAGGGCAGGGCCCAGCGCGATAAAGTAGTGGTTAGTCCTCGCCTTGCACGCCTGGGTTGCCATATGGGTGGTGCCGGTTCTAATCCCAGCAGCCCTGCTTCCCATCTAGCCTCCGGCTTGTGGCCTGGGAAAGCAGTCAAGGACAGCCCAAAGCTTTGGGACCCTGCACCCATGTTGGAGACCTGGAAGAAGCTCCTGGCTTTGGATTGGCCCAGCTCCAGCTGCCGCGGCCGCTTGGGGAGTAAATCATCGGACGGAAGATTGTCCTCTCTGTCTCGCCTCCTCTCTGTGTATCTGACTTGCAATAAAAACAAATAAATCTTTAAAAAAAAAAAAAAAAGAAAGAAAAATGACGGCACTGGGATTAGAACCGGCATCCATATGAGATCCTGACACGTGCAAGGTAAGGACTTTAACTGCTAGGCTACTGTGCAGGGCCCTCTACATACTTAAAAAAATTTTATTGATTTTTTTTAAAATTGGAAAGACGGATTAGATTTACACAGAGAAGGAGAGACAAGAGAGAAAGATCTCTGTTTACTGGTTCACTCCCCAAATGGCTGCTACAGTGGGAGCTGAGTCAATCCAAAACCAGGAGCGTCTTCCAGGTCTGTCATATGGTTGCAGGGTCCCAAGGCTTTGGGCCATTCTCCAGTGCTTTCCCAGGCCACGAGCAGGGAGACGGATGGGGAGTGCAGCAGCTGGGACCTGAACTGGCACCCATGTGGGATGCTGATGCTTGGAGGTGGAGGATTAGCCAGCTGAACCAATGCACTGCCCTTCTCCCAGTTTTTTTTTTTTTAAAGTATGCATGCATTTCAAATTTTTTGCAGTAAAGCTATGATTTTTCTAAAAGATTTATTTATTTTTATTGGAAAGTCACATATGCAGAGAGGAGGAGCTACAGAGAGGAAGATCTTCCATCCAATGATTCACTCCTCAAGTGACCTAAATGGCCAGAGCTGAGCCGATCCAAAGCCAAGAGCCAGGAGATTCTTTCCAGTCTCCCACGCAGGTGCAGGAACCAAAGGCCTTAGGCCGTCCTCTACTGCTTTCCCAGGCCACAAGCAGGGAGTTGGATGGGAAACAGGGCTGCCAGGACACGAACCGGTGCCCATATGGGATCCCAGCACTTGCAAGGCGAGGACTTTAGCCACTAGGCTACTGTCTACTGTGCCGGGTCCCCTCCCAGTTTTTACTTTGAAAACTTTCCACAGACTTTTCAGTCATGTTTACTGTCAGCTTCTCCCCTGAGCCACCGCCATGGGGTCCAGCCCCTACCACCTGCACTTAGGTTGTGTGGGACCCATGTGTTTCTGGAGAGCTAGTTGACTTAAGCTGCAGATAGGATACTTCCAAAAGAATCCATGTCTAAACTCCTAAGATCAAGGTGTTCTCCAGCATAACCACTGTTGGGAAGAAGTACTGGACAAAGAGGAAGGGAGGCATGAGCTCACAGCCAGAACAGATGTATTCAAGGGAGTCAGCCCCAGGGTATCCCAGTACCCATGTACACACAGGATGAACATGCATAGAGCCCAGTATAACAAAGGGCAGCTGAGGGTCCTCGGGAGAAGGAGGATGTCAGGTTGGGGCTGAGGCAGGGTCTGGCTAGTTTAAGAAAGAATGCAGGGGGTGAGGAAGACCGTTGTGGAAGTGTATCTGCTTTCAGTCACGTGGGCAAGGAGCTTATGTCCTTGTTTTGTCAAGCACTTGTGATACTGACACTCAGAGAATGTAACATTTATACAGTTTTATTACATTGTAGACTTCCTATATTTGTCTTCCCAATAGTATCCTTTTTAACTCTGTGCTTTCTTCTTCCTTCCTCTCCTTTCCACCTTTTTTTTTTTTTTTATAAAACCCAGAATCTGATCCAGCATCATACACTTCACTTCATTGGGTCTCTGTAAAATCCAGGGCCCAGAATTTGAATAGATCTGACTCCATTGTGTGTGCTTTTAGCTGTACCAAGGATTTTTTTTCTTGAAAAAAAGATGTTTGAAAGGCAGAATTATAGGGAAAGACAGAGGAGGGTGGAGGGAGAAATCTTTCATCCACTGGTTCACTCTCCAAATGGTCATGAAGATCAGAGCTGAGCTAGGTGACGCTAAGAGCCAGGAACTCAATCGGGTTTCTCATGTGGGTTGCAGGGGCTCAAGTACTTTCCACTGCCATTAGCAGGCAGCAGCTGAGACTTAAACTGGTACGAAGCAGGAGGCCAGTGTTACAGATGGGGTTTAATCCTCTGCACACCGATATCAGGTCTTTTGTTTTCCCTGAAAGATTTATTTATTTGAAAAGCAGAGCTACAGAAAGAGACAGAGTCTTCCATCTACTGATTTACTCCTCCAAATGGCCTCAACAGCTGGGGCTGGGCACAGCTAAAGCCAGGACACAGAAATTCCATCATCCCAGCCACGAGCAGCAAGGACTTCAACCAATGCTAATACTGGAGGCCAGCATGGCAGGTGGCAGGGTAATCTCCATCACAGACCCCCTGTATCAGGGTTGTTATCCAGAAAACAGAGTGTGAAAAAGGATACGTGGAAGCCAGAACAACCTGGGATGGGTGAAAAGGTGCTGCTGAGAGGGGTGGGAAGGAGGAGCCAGAGAGAAGAAAGGCTAAGAAGAGGGCCCGGTGTGATGGCTCAGTTGCTAAATCCATATGGGAGCCAAATGTGTCCCCAGTGCTCCACTTCCCATCCAGCTCCCTGCCTGTGGCCTGGAAAAACACTAGAGGATGGCCCCTTCCTGCTCCTGGTTTCAGATTAGCTCAGCTCCAACCCTTGTGGTCATTTGGGGGGTAAACCAGTAGATGGAAGATCTTTCTGTCTCTCCTCTCTGTAAATCTGACCTTCCTTTCCAATAAAAACAAATGAATCTTTAAAACAGAAAGAAAGGATCAGAAGATCCAAGAGAGAGCAGAGTTCAGGATTAGAGGGCCACATTACAAAACAGGCCGGTCAGATTAGCCACGTGACCAAAGTGGACATCAGAGAAGGCCTTGGACCAGAATGTGGGAAAAGGCATACAGGGTTTTGTGGGGAGGGTTCTTCTGGGTGACAGGAGAATGAGGTCTCTCAAGTCAAGTGACAGAGCAGGATCCAGGGGGAAGCGAGAAAGGAAGAAAAAAAGGAGGGTTAAATCTTGAGTTTGGGGAGGTTTCAGAGACTTATGAGCACATCACAGGAAAAGAACTTAATAGGAACGACGGCTAAATCGGGTGTCAGAACCGTGTATGACGGAGTTCTTGGGTGGATAAGGTTGGGTGATCAGAAATGAAGGTCTTGGGGACAGTCGTCAAAGGCTCAAGGACGGCAGATGGCCAAGCCCAGGATGGGGAGACCTGGACCGGCGGGCCTGGGCTGGGGGCGGGCCGGGGGCGGACCGGGGGAGGGGCCGGCACCGCCCCGCGGGTCCCCCCACGCTGCAGGGGGCGCTGTGAGCTAGGCCTGCCCCGGCCTGGGCGGCGGCCGCTCCTAAAAAGCGCTGCCCCTTTTCCGGGTTTCCTCCGCCTTCTCCTCCTCCTACTCCTCCTTCTTCGCCGCCGCTGCCCCTTTCCCAGCCGGTGGCTGCCGCTGCCGGGGCCACCACCGCCGTCGCAGCTGTCGCCTCCCGGGGGCCGCAAGGCGAGCGGAGGCCGCCGCAGAGCGCGAGCGCCGCCCGCCCGCCGGCCGCTCTCCAGGGCCGGGCCGGCTCGGCCGGCGCCCCCCGCGCCCCCAGACCGCCCCGCTCTCTCGCCCGCCCCCGCGGCCCGGCCTGGCGCCGCCGCCCGCCGCCGCGCTCCTCCTCCTCCTCCGGCGCCCCGCGGCCCGCCACCTCCTTCGCCCGCCGCCCCGCGCCCCCGGCCGCGTCGCCGCCGCCGCCCTCTGCGCCCTGCGGCGCCCCCCGGTCCCGCCCGCCATGCCCGGCCCGGCCGCGGTCAGCAGGGCCCGGGTCTACTCCGAGGTGAACAGCCTGAGCCGCCGCGAGTACTGGGACTACGAGGCTCACGTCCCGAGCTGGGGGTAAATCTGCCGCCGCCCCCACCCACCCTTTCGGCTCCTCTCGTCCCCACCCCCGCCCGGCAGCCCCCCGGCTCAAACCGCACTCAGCCCCTGCGATCTGCCTCCAGCCGGCCGCTCGTCGGGTCTGGGTCGGGCGACAGAGGCCCCCATCTCGCACATGTCCTCTTCTTCCTCTTCCCTTATCCCTCCCCCCAACCCCCTACCCCGGGTCGTTCATTTTTCCCCACCTTGTGCTCCCCTCTGTGTGTGGGGGTGGGGGGCGGAAATCGGTGTAGGCTCCAGAGCGCGAAGGAAGGCAGGCAGCAGCCGGGCCCCCTCCTCACACCTTCGGGGTTTCTATTGGGGTGGGAAGTCAACAGCTGTCCTCTTGAGCTATTAAAATTCTCTGCCTTTTGAGTTTACTGACTTGAGGCTGGGTGGGAGGAAATTTTTGAGATGATGTCCAGATTCTCCAAGCAGACGCTAGCCTACCTTCGGGGGTGGGAAATAGGAGGCAGGTGCGGTGGACCCACAGCGGGGTGGGGCAGGGAATACTCAGCCTTGCTTTCATACCCTACCCCCCATTTCCGCCTCCCATGTTCTAGGGGACCAGTTAGGTTTAGGAGCTCTGCAGAGTGGCAGAAGCCAAGTTGATGGTGGGTAGGTTTTAATCGAGGGAAGGAGTTGCAGCGTTGTGTGGATGCACTTGGAAGTGCTTGATGAATGGAAGTGGTGAATGGGTTGTCTTGGTTTGTCCCAAATCTTGGCATTGATGTGTGTCTCTTGCCTCTTGCAGTAATCAAGATGATTACCAACTGGTTCGAAAGCTTGGTCGAGGGAAGTATAGTGAAGTGTTTGAGGCCATTAACATCACCAACAATGAGCGAGTGGTTGTAAAAATTCTCAAGGTGAGTTTCCTATGAGTTGTATGTAACTTTTTTTTTTTCCCCTACAAGCCACAAGGATATGAGCAGAAAGAGGCACATGGCTAGACTGAGCAGTGCAGGCCCTCGTTCATGTCTGTTTGCTCTGAGGTCCCTCTGGGACTCCCATCTCCCACCTCATTTTCTTTGGACTTTGAAGAAAATAGGCAGGCAAGTCTCAAATCTAAGGGGACTAGATCAGGAACATTCTTATTCTAAAATGTAAATGATGGGACCCAAAGCACTTTTCTCCCAAAGGGCTCCATTTGTTACAAAATAAATAAATACTCAGAGTGAAGAAAAGCCTTTTCATGGAGATTGCTAGGACCCAGGGGCTCTTTGAGCACTCTGTTACCCTTGCTGCTCTAACTTGGTCCACAAAGAAAAATTGGAAAAAAACTGGAGCCTAAGGGGAAGGAAACTCCAGAGGGAGTAACAGTAATTTGTTTCTCCTCTCTTTGGCAGTGAAGTTTCAGGTGGGATGGGATGGCTGAGGGGAACGGGCAGTGCTGGGAAGCCCACCAAACTGTGGTGTGCCTGCTAGTCAGTGGCACTTAGATATTGGAAGAATATTCTTTTAATCACACAAGCCCTTGGAACTGATAAACTGGTTTCATTATCTTAAGTTTGGTGATAGGCCTTTTATTATCTCTTGCATGAAGACATAATGAGCATGAAAAGTTGGCTGTATTTTCCTTCAGGTAACTGATTGTCTAACTTTAATCACATTTACAGGGTGTGCTGTAAAATAATTTTTAGCGCCTGTAACGGGTCCTGTGTGTTGCCAGGTCATCTACTATGTGTACACATGTCATTCAGTAAGAGACAGGGAATGGAAGTGTAGTCTTGGGATCCTGCTATCCACAGTGGCATTGAGAGGCTGCCTCTGTGTGCGAGAGCAGCGTGGCAGGTGTAGGCTTTCTGGGCACTTCCTGTCAGAACAAAGGTCCACAAGCCTCCCTTAGAGCCTTTCCGGTCCAGTAATGGAGAGCAACCACAAAGGTGGCTGTGCTCTTGGAGAGAGACGTGAATGGAGGTTGACTCACCTCTAAGTAGGAGCTCATCCGATACAGGCACAAGGCCTCCCACCTCCAACAAGCATAGATACGTGAAGAAATGGTGTTCCCTTAAGAAATCACCTGTGGAGGCCACATAAGTCCTCTGTGTACATAAGCAAGTGTTTTCATTTGAACTGCTTCAACTTGAAGAGGTGAACAGAGCTCAACTTGAAATTAGAAATAGCTGAATTCCACAGATGTATGTTCAGAATGAATTGCTGATTCCAAAGCAATTCCAGACAAATGTCTAAACTTTTGTGCATTTTTGGATAAGTGTGTGATTTCCTGTGTCATCTTTGAACAGCACAGCATTCAGCTGTATGTGTGAGTGATACCCAAACTGCTGTTTGGTCATTCCTGTAAACAGTTCCTGGGGATCAGTTACTGGAGTTTTTTTGGCTGTTGTGGGGAACTCAGTTGGAAGGCTGCCACAGGTGGTTTTTGCAAGGGAAGTCCGAGGCCCCAAGACACTGACCCAGCGTCACAGTCACCGTGTGGCAGTGAGCCTGCCCCCGAACTATGGGCCCAGTCTCTGTCTTGCGCCATGTGTGGGAACACTGATTGCAGGAACTGCACACCGAGCACAGAATGGGCTCCAATGTTCAAGCTTGGAGGGCCCCCTGATGCTCCAGTTGATGCAGCGTGTCTTGTTTCTTGTCACGGTGCAGCTTGAGCCACGTTGTCTCTGTGCCTGAACACTGCCCTCTGTTGATGCTGGCCAAAACCCTGTCGCTTTTCTGTCCAGATTTTGTTCCCATCTAAGGAATGGGATAAGAAGCCACTGATGGAACTGTTGTAGTTTTGTTGGGAAAGTAGATTAAAAGAACTGTTTGAAAAGAGTAGTTGTCTGGATTCAGTGCACTTTTGCACACCGAGGTTTGAAGTTACGACTCATGTTGTGCTGTGATATTTGGGTACAGAAAGCTCAGGCCTTCACAGTCACGGCTGCTCGGGCTTTGCAGGAGTAGGGGAAAAGGCTTTCTGGTCGTGTAAGGCTGCTCTGTGCATTTCAGTTGCAGCAGGGAGCTAGGTGCTACCGTGACGGAGGCGCGCAGCGTCCCCCTGAGGAGGAGACTGTGGCAGTCAGTTATACGTCATGTCAGTCCTTCCTGACAGCAGAGATTGCGGGGCAAGTGACTGCAGACGAATTTTGTATCACTTAATTTGTATTGGTAGATTTCCAAATCTTTTGTTTATCAAAATGTATTGGAATTGTTAAGCTTTAGGAATTTTAAAGCTACTGACACACTGTCCCTGAGTTCTGAGGCTGAAATCTCAAAGATTTCCAGTCACTAATGAGATTGTATCTTCCTTGATAGAAATTGTTTTGAAAAGGGGTTGGTGAGGTACTTATCCTCCACCTGTAGCATCCACATCTCAAATGGGCATTGGTTTGTGTCCTAACTGCTTCACTTCCAATCCAGCCCCCTGCTAATGGCCTGGGTAAGCATTGTAGGATGGCCCAAGTCCTTGGACCCCTGTATCTGCGTGGGACACCCAGAAGAAGCTTCTGGCTCCCAGCTTCAGGCTTGCCTTATTCTGGCCTAAGTTGCCATTTGGGGAGTAAACTAATGAATGGAAGATCACTGTCTCTTTCCTGTAAGTCTGATGATTTTCAAGTAAAATGAATGAATCTTTAAAAAAAAAAATTGTTTTGAAGAGAAAAAGTGGGAGGTGGGGATGGTAGGGGTTTACACAGAGAGCCCCTTAATGTCAGAAAGTTCATCCTTTGAATTTGAAACAAATAATTTTTCAGTCCCCCAGCTCCACAACAGCTGGAGCTGAGCTGATCCAAAGCCAGGGGCCAGGAACTTCTGAATCTCCCATGCAACTGTAGGGGCCCAAGAACTTGAGTCCTCCTCCACTGCTTTCCCAGGCCGTTAGCAAGGAACTAGATTAAAAGTGGAGCAGGAGGGCCCGGCGGCGTGGCCTGGCAACTAAAGTCCTCGCCTTGAAAGCCCCGGGATCCCATATGGGCACCGGTTCTAATCCCGGCAGCTCCACTTCACATCCAGCTCTCTGCTTGTGGCTGGGAAAGCAGTGGGGGATGGCCCAAAGCTTTGGGACCCTGCACCCGCGTGGGAGACCCGGAAGAGGTTCCAGGTTCCCGGCTTCGGATTGGCGTGCACCGGCCCATTGCAGCTCACTTGGGGAGTGAAACATCGGATGGAAGATCTTCCTCTCTGTCTCTCCTCCTCTCTGTATATCCAGCTTTCCAATAATAAAATCTTAAAAAAAAAAAAAAACACAAAACCCCTGAAAGCTAACCTTTATTAAAAAAAAAAAAAAGTGGAGCAGGATCCAGCATGGTAGCCTAGTTGCTAGATCCTTGCCTCACATCTGCCAGGATCCCAGGTGGGAACCGGTTTTGTGTCCCAGTTGCTCCACTTCCCATCCAGCTTCCTGCTTGTGGCCTGGGAAAGTGGAGTAGGATGACCCAAAGCCTTGGGACCTACACCCATGTGGGAGATCTGTAGGAGGCTCCTGGCTTCAGATCGGTTTGGCTCTGGCTGTTGCGGCCACTTGGGGAGTGAAATAGCAGTTGGAGGTGCTTTCTTTGTGTATCCTTCTCTCTATTTCTGCCTTTCCAAATAATAATAATAATAATTTTTTTTAATGTGGAGCAGCCAGCACACAAATCGACATCCATATGCCAGCGCTTGCAAGTGGAGGATTAGCTTGGTGAGCTGTGGCACCAATCCTAATCTTTGAGGAAGGTATATGAGGAAATAAAAGGCCTTTGACCATTTGTGACGATTTGTAGAACTTGCAAGCCCTGCCCAGGAATATGATTTGCAGCACTTCTCGGAGTTCTTAGCATCTTTCAAATTATACTATTTTCTACACAAAAATTGAGAGCAATACTGTTGTGCATCTCTTTGAGCCAGTGCTGCAACAACAAGGCTTCCTGTTGATAGTCTTTTTCTTTATTTACTTATTTGAAAGGTAGAATTAGAGGGAGAGGCAGAGAGCTTTCATACTCTGGTTGATGGTCCCCATGGTTGGGGCTGGACCAGATGCAGGCCACATGGGTTGCAGGATATCTTGCTCTGCCACCTGTTGCAGAGGCCCAAGCACTCCACTGCTATTCCAGACCATTAGCAGGGAGTTGGGTCAAAAGTGGAACAGCCAGGGCTTGAACCAGTGCTTGTGTGGCACATGCAGAAGCTTTAACCCATTGTACCACCATGCCAAGCCCAGGAGTCTTGTTTTATAAACAGCTTAGCTTGGCTTTCCACTCCCCACTCTCCCAAATTAATTCTTGCACTTCAAATTAGAATTTATTTTGCGTTGGCCAGAGGTAGTATCAGAGTGATGTTGATTGCAGATTCTTGTTATACCTTTGTAGAGAACAGTTAGTCTTTCTGTTGTATCAGACTGGTGTCATGCTGATGGAGTGCTTTTTCCTTTATTTCTACCTTTTTGTGGTGGTAACTTTTGTACCCTCCATGTAGGCTTGTATACCAAGACATCTTCTGAGGCTACACACTGATGATATCACACTGATCTACAATTTTGGTGAATTCTAGCTTTCACAAATGTCTCATAGTGGCTAAAACAATATTATCAAAAATATTATAACTTTAACAAGAATTCAAATAATTTGTAAACTGTTAGTGCTGCTTGTAGTATATGTTTTTGTGGTCACAGATGGAGACTGTGGTTAACTTGTACCACAGAACCTGGGGGATTAGAAACCATTAGAACCCAGACCCTTACTAATAAGCCAGGACTAAAGAGACATGTATTTTGCATAGGGTCACTTGATTATGGGGGAGTTCGAGCACTAGACATAGGACCCACTGTACGCATCGTGGAGTCCTAGCAGATAGGAGGAGCACAGTCAGGGCATTGTTGGAAATTTGATGTGCTGTACTATTGTTGAATGGGTTAAGGAACACTCTTTAGAAGTCAAAAAGGAACTTATTTCTAATGATTTTTAGTTACTCCTCTGAAAAAAGAGTGTTTGACTTTGGTGTGTTGCTAGTGTGGTGTGAGTGGCTGCCCACAGGGCTGTAAGGCCCAAGCATGAGGTCTGTGTGGTTTGTGTCCACAGCAACATGTTTAGGACATGTGAAATGCTCCTTTACTCTGCACTTAAGCCACCAGTGTGTATGTTAAAATTTATTCTTGTTTAAAAGACAATTTACAGAGGAAAGGAGAGACAGAGATCTTCCATCCCCTGGTTTACTTCCCAAATGGCCTCAGTGACTGGAGCTGAGCTGATCTGAAGCCAGGAGCTAAGAGCTTCTGGGTCTCCCATGTGGGTAGAAGGGGCCTAGGGACTTGAGACATACTCTGGTGCTTCCCAGGCCACAGGCAGGGAGCTGGATGGAAAGTAGAGCAGCCGGGACACAAACCAGTGCCTATATGGGATGCTGACACTGTAGATAGAGGCTTACCTTACTGCAGCAAGGCTCCAGCCTCTGCCTGCAGTGTTTTTACACTTTTTAAAAACTCATACAGTTTTTACAAGTTTTATCACACTGTATTTTTGGAGAAAATGTAGAGAGGTCTTCCATCTGCTGGTTCACTCCTCAAATGGCTGCAATGGCCAGAGCTGAGCTGTTCTGAAGCCAAGAGTCAGGTACTTATTTCAGGTATTCCCCATGGGTGCAGGGACCCAAGCACTTGGGCCATCCTTTGCTGCTTCTCAGGCACATTAGCAGGTAGCCAGATTGGAAGTGGAACAACCAGGACTTATGCCCATGGGGGGGTGCCAGCTCTGGAGATGGGGACTTTACCTACTATGCCACATGCTGACTCTTTTGACTCTGTTCTCTGTAAATAGATACACATTTCTGTTCTAGTATTATTCAGAAAATCATGAAATATAGATAAATGATTAGGTGGATAGGTAGGTGATTGTATTTTAATGATCTATTAAGTGTTTTTTCTTTCCTGAGAGAGTCTGGCCCAGGAAGTAGAATACCTAAATTCCGAAGTGAATTTTAACATTTAGAAGCTCTGTGGCATTGGACAGTTTCCTAAATTCTTTGGGTCTCAGGGCATTGAAATTCAGCAGAATTAATAGTATGCGTCTTAGGGCCCAGCGTAGTAGTGGCCTAGTGGCTAAAGTCCTCGCCTTATATGTGCCAGGATCCCGTATGAATGCTGGTTCTAATCCCGGTGGCTCCGCTTCCCATCCAACTCCCTGCTTGTGGCCTGGTAAAGCAGTCGAGGATGGCCACAAAACCTTGGGATCCTGCACCCGTGTGGGAGACCTGCAAGAGGTTCCTGGCTCCTGGCTTCGGTTTGGCTCAGCTCTGACCATTGCGGTGACTTGGGGAGTTAAATCATCAGATGGAAGATCTTCCTCTCTGTCTCCCCTCCTCTCTGTGTATCTGACTTCGCAATAAAAATAAATAAATCTTTAAAAAAAATACGTCTTAGAAGATTAAATGTGCTTAAAACAGTTAACTTGCACTGAGAGCAACATATTGCTGTACTAGCTATACTACAGTTATGCCAAGAAAATGAATGTAGAGGTAGAACCAATAACCAAAAGTAGAATCTCTTGATGAGATTCAAAGGTCTGCCGTATGCCATGCCATTTTCCCCCACTGATATAAAATTTACCATGTTTCATTGTAAAGTACACTGATACTAATTATAATATGCAACCACCACATAGCCATTATTCGTCTCTAACTTTTCTCATCTTTTTCATTTTAAAAAAGTCTTATTTTATTTGGAAAGCAGAGAGAGAGATAGACTAATAGATACCAACCATTCACTGGATTGTTCCCCAAGTGTCCACAATAGCCAGTGCTAAGCCAGGAGCCTGGAGTTTAGTCTGGAAGGAATGCAGGTAGTTGAGCCATCACCTGCTGCCTCCTAGGGAGCTTGTTAGCAGGAAGCCCAGTCAGGAGCAGAACCAGATCTCAAGAGATTATGAGATTATGTCCCAAGCAACTGATTAACTACTACTCCAAACACCTGCCCTTTATTATTAATTTTTTTTCATAAAAATTTCTTTCTTTTTTTGAAAGACTAAGAGAGAGATGGTTCTTCCATGTGTTGGTTCACTCCCTAGGTGGCTGTAACAACTGTAATTGGGCCAGCCTGGAGCCAGGAGCTTCATCTGAGAGCTTGCCACAAGGTGGCAGTTGAATCATCTTCTTTTTCCAAGATCATTAGTAAGGAGCTGGATTGGAAGTGGAGCAGCTGGGATACAAATTATGGAATGCCAGTTTTGCAGACAGTGGCTTTGCCTACCATGCTAGAACACCGGCCCTATTGTTAATATACTTATATTTGAGAGATAGTTTCCACCCACTGGCTCATGCCCCACATGATCGCAACAACTGACCCAGGCTGAAACCAGGATCTAAAAATCCAATCCAGATGTCCCAGGTGGGTCACAGGGACCAAATTACGTGAGCTGTCATTTTGCAGGGTTGCATTAGCAGGTAACCAGAATGAGGGGCCAGAGGCAGGTCTTGAACCCAGGGACTGTGATAGGGGACAGAGGCTTTCTAACCCATGTCTTAACTGTCAGGCCAGATGCCAGTGCCTTTCCATCATTTTAAAACTGAGTTATTGGGCCCAGTGTGGTGACCTGGCAACTAAAGTCCTCGCCTTGAACACGCTGGGATTCCACATGGGTGCTGGTTCTAATCCCGGCAGCCCTGCTTATGGCCTGGGAAAGCAGTCGAGGACGGCCCAAAGCCTTGGGACCCTGCATCCACATAGGAGACCTGGAAGAGGTTCCTGGATCCTGGCTTCGGATCCGCACAGCACCGGCCATTGCGCTCACTTGGGGATTGAGTCATCGGATGGGAGCTCTGTCTCTCCTCCTCTCTGTATATCTGATTTTCCAATAAAAATAAATAAATCTTTATAAAAACTGTCCACATTGAAAAATAATTCCTATTCCTCCTCCATTTCCTAGCTCTCAGCATTCTACTGTCTGTCTCAAATACAATTTTTGTCTGCTTCTGGTCTTGATGGAAGTGAAATCCAGCAATATTGGGGCTTTGTGACTGCCGTGTTCTGAGCATCAGTGTGCAGATGCCTTCCTGTGCACCTGTTACACCTCCTGCAGACGGGTATTCCCACAAGTCAAATTGCTGAGACCTAAGATCATTTTAATGGTTGATATTTTGAGGAACTTTTCCATGATGGCTCTACCATTTTGTATTCCCACCAACAGTGTACCAGGGTTCCTGTTTTTCCATGTCATTACCAACACCTATTTTCTGTTGTTGTTTTTTGTTGTTGTTGTTCATTTTGTGTTATTTAGTTACAAGGAGGAGAGATGGGGAACTTGCATTGGTTTACTCTCCAAATGGCTGCAATCAGGAGCCAAGAGTTTCCTCTGAGTCTCCCATGTGGGTGCCCAGGCTGAAGGAGTCAGCCCATCCTCCACTGCCTTCCTAGGCTGTAAAAAGGAGCTGGATCAGAACTGAAGCCACTGAGACTCAGCTAACATGCACATGGGATGCCGGCACCACAGGAGGAAGCTTAGTCTACTATACCATGTCACCCACCCCTATTTTCTGTGTTTGTAAGTGCAGCTGTTATAATGTGTATGAGGTATCTCATTGTCATTTTGATTTTATACCTTGCTCTTTTAAACTAAAATAAATAAATAGGGTCCTACCAAATGGGGAAAATACATGTTACCGGGCCCGGTGGCGTGGCCTAGTGGCTAAAAGTCCTCGCCTTGAACGCCCTGGGATCCCATATGGGCGCCAGTTCTAATCCCGGCAGCTCCACTTCCCATCCAGCTCCCTGCTTGTGGCCTGGGAAAGCAGTTGAGGACAGCCCAATGCACTGGGACCCTGCACCCGCGTAGAGACCCAGAAGAGATTCCTGGTTCCCGGCTTCGGATTGGCGTGCACAGGCCATTGCGGCTCACTTGGGGAGTGAATCATCAGATGGAAGATCTTCCTCTCTGTCTCTCCTCCTCTGTATATCTGACTTTGCAATAAAATCTTCAAAAAAAAAAAAATAAATAAATAAATCCTGAAACTAAATAACTGTTCTTCAGGAGCTGGTAGTATAATTGGAATGTTGAGACTAACTTGAAAGATTAGAAGAATAGAAGATTAGAAGAAATGCATTGCTCAGATTTGAAAGGCAGAGTTGCAAAGAGAAAAGGAAAGACAGAGAAAGAGATCTTCCACTCACTGGTTCTCTCCCCAAATATTTATAACAGCCAGACTTGAGTTGATCTGAAGACAGGAGCCAGGAGCTTCCTCCAGATCTCCCTGTGGGGGCAAGGGCCCAAGGAATTAAGCCATTCACTGCTGCTTTCGCAGACCCTCTGCATGGAGCTGCATCAGAAGTAAAGCAGTGGACACAAACTAGCTCCACATGGGATGCCCATGTCGCAGGTAGAGGCTTAGCCAACAGTGTCAGCTCCTCCTCAAATAATATTTATATTTAGGCTTGGTGCAGTGAATTTTAGAGCTGCTACCAAGATAATTAGATACCTGTTGGGCCCAGTGCAGTGGCTCTATTAGCTAACTCCTTGCCTTGCAAACATTCTGGGATCCCATATGCGTGCCAGTTCATGTCCTGACTACTCCATTTCCCATCCAGCTGCCTGCCTGTAGTCTGGGAAAGCAGTAAAGAATGGTTCTAAACCTTGGAATCCTGCACCCACTTGGGAGACGTGGAAGAAGCTCCTGGCTCCTAGCTTCAGATTAATTCACCTCCAACCTCTGCGGCCATTTGGAGAGGGAACTTTTAAAGAAAGAAAGTACCACTGTCTAGGCTGAGGTTTCTTCCCTTTGTTCTGCTGCTGCTTCCAACCCACTGTTGTTTGAAATTATTCATTGCAGATGAGAAAGTTACTGTCTTAGGCAATTGTTGGCTTGGAAGTAGAATAAAAGCACCAAATTTGAGAATTTAAGCTGTATTTCTGAGCATCTTGCATTTTTTTTTTTAATCAGCCCAGTGGTGCTTGGAAAGAAACTTCAGTGAAGTTTTTTCCTGTGAATACTTGCTAGGATTTATTGAGGTTATACTTCTGATATGTTTGGTGGATACAGGCTTGCAAGTTTATAATTTAAAATAATTCTCAAATCTGACTTTTTTCTAAACAGCTCTGAGTAAATAATGAGGATTACTTGTTAAATTTTTCCTTTTTTTTTTAAGATTTGTTTATTTTTATTGGAAAGTCAAATATACAGAGGACAGAAAGATCTTCATCCAATGATTCACTCTCCAGGTGGCTACAACAGCCAGAGCTGAGCTGATCCAAAGCCAGGAGCATCTTCCAGGGCTCCCACATGGGTGCAGGGTTCCAATGCTTTGGGCCATCCCCAACTGCTTTCCCAGGCCGCAAGCAGAGAGCTGTATGGGAAGTGGAGCTACTGGGATTAGAACCAGTGCCCATATGGGATCCCGGCATGTTCAAGGCGAGGACTTTAGCTGCTAGGCTACCACGCTGGGCCCAATTGTTTTTGTTTTGGAATTTCTTTGAGGATACTAAACAAGGAAAGAGGATAAATACCTGATTGTTGGATCACTTTTTTTTTTTTTTTTATCCCACCCTGATTGTTGGATCACTTTGAATGGGGTCTCCTGACTGCTGGAACTGAGCACCACATAGCAGTCAGCTACTGAAAAGATGCCTTTCTCCCTTCCCTTCTTTCCTTACCTCCTTCACTTCTTCTTTCCCTTAATTTCTTTTGTTTTCACTTCCAGAGTTCATGCACAGAAAAAATTTAAATACATTTTTCCCATTAAATATACTATCTAGATACATATCAAAAGTTATTGAAACTTAATACTTTAATGTCCTTACCTTAATTTTTTGCTACTCTTTTATGTATGTACTTGAGTTCTTTTATGGTTTGGAATAGAGCTTGATCCATTTGAATGTCACACAGATACTCTGTGTTGGGAGGACTTTTTCTTTTTTTTTTTTTTAAGATTTATTACAAAGTCAGATATACAGAGAGGAAGATCTTCCGTCCGATGATTCATGGCCGGTGTGCGCCGATCCGAAGCCGGGAACCAGGAACCTCTTCCGGGTCTCCACGCGGGTGCAGGGTCCCAAAGCCTTGGGCCATCCTCGACTGGTTTCCCAGGCCACAGGCAGGGAGCGGGATGGGAAGTGGAGCTGCCGGGATAAGAACTGGCGCCCATATGGGATCCCAGTGTGTTCAAGGCGAGGACTTTTAGCCACTAGGCCACGGGCCCGGGAGGACTGTTTCTAACATAAAAGAAACTGTCATGAAGGTAACATGTATTTTCTTTTTTTTTTTAAAGATTTATTTATTTTATTACAGTCAAGGCGAGGACTTTAGCCACTAGGCCACGCCTCCAGGCCCGGTAACATGTATTTTCCCCATTTGTAGGACCTGTAGGGAATGGCTGCCTACTCAGAGTCAGAACATCCTTATTTCTGTAAAACTCATTTATTTTCCTTAGAATACCAAAAATCCTGTCTCATAAAAAAGCCTAAATATCTTTTTATTTCTTCTGTAGAATTAAAATAGTTATATTTCACTGCCTTGAAATTCATGGCTGTTTAAGCTTCAGGAATACCTGCCAGGCTCAGAAGGAAACTAAGGCTGCAGAGCTGCTTGGAGTAAGGAGCCCTGGAATGCCGTCACTTGCCTTTTATGCAGTCCTTGGGCTGTTTGTCCATGTGAGGACTGCGGCTGCTGCTGGACTCATTGTGCCACTTGAGAGTTGTCCTGCTGTCGCCAGTCTGTGGTTTACAAAGTTGTTAGACTGGTGACAGTTTGGACAACAACGTCTGCTGCAACTGCTCTACCATTTCCTTCAGACGTATCAAAAGCTAGCTTCCTACTAACTGGTTGGTCTGTGTACGCTCTTTGACTGAACGAGGGAGCAGTGCAAGGCTTTATCCTGGACAGTTGCTTATTGGGGTCCCTAGGTGAGGGGTTGGTACTGACTGTTCAGAGGAGAACAGTCAGTTATGTTCAGGCTTCTGGTTAGGTTTTTCTTAGCCTCTGTTACTACTTCCACAGATCTCTAGCTGCTTCCTTGTGGTGAATGACAGTTCTAGAATTGTCTTGCTCTTGAAAGCATTATCAATAGCATTAGCTGAGTTTACACATGCAAAGTACCAGTTTTTGCTTTTCTTGTTGACATAGTTCAGACTTAAAGTAGCAAGAGTTCCCATGTTTTCTGGACCCAGATTATTCAAGTGTTAACATTCACTTTAGCCTTCTTGCTTTCTCATATGTGAGTATGTCCCATATGTACAAGTGTGTCTATATCAGTGTATATACATAGATAATCTGTATTTTTTCCAAAGTGCTTTAGGGTAAATTGCAGTCAATCATCCTGAGTACTTTCGTGTATATTTCCTATAAAACAAGGACAGTCTCTTATATAACCCTTATATACCAAGATGAAATATCACAAAGTAACATTGAGGCAGTATTAGCTAATCTACAGCCTTCAACTACATTTGCCAATTCTTAAAATTTTTTTTTTTAAGAATTATTTTTAGAATTTTAAGTACTTATTTAAAGGCAGGGAGACAAAGGGACATTTGGGCAGATCATCCATCTACTAGTTCATTCCCCAAATGGTGGGAACAACTGGGGCTGGGGCAGTCTGAAGCCAATAGCTAGGAACTTAAGCTGGGTCTCCCATGTAGGTGGCAGCGTGATTTGCTGCCTCCCCGGGCACATGTTTGCAGAAAGCTGAATCGGAAATGAAACTAGGGCTCAGAACCAAGCACTCTAATACAGAGTGAAGGCAGACATCCAGAAGCAGCCTCTTAAATGCTGTGTCGAACACCTATCCCGTAATGGTCTAACTGGCAAAAGAAATCACAGATCACATTAATATTTGAATAAAATATTTATATAAAATATATGGGTTTTTTTGTTGTTTTGTTTTTTAAGCTAAAGGGCAGGGAGATGGGGGAGATCATTTGCTGATTCATTCCCCAGGTGGTCGCAGTAGCTGGAGCTGTGACAGGCCAGAGCCAGAAACTTTTTCCAGGTCTCCCACATCATAGCAGGGTTCCAAACCCTATCTTCCACTGTTTTTGTGAAGTGTGTTGGGAGGGAGCTGGATGAGAAATGAAGCAGCTGGGACATGAACCAACACCATTATTGGATGCCAGCACTGCAGGCCATGGCTTTTGCTTGCTACACTACAGTACCACTCTGTCATGTCTTTTTAATCTGAAACAGTTACTCAGTTTGTTTCCTCAAGCTGACAGTTTTTGAAGTTTGCCCACTGACCTTCTAGTTTTCCCTGACATTTTTTTAATCAAATTGTACAGTACTTAATTTTCTCCAGATATTGAACTTCCTACTTAAAACAGACTGAGATGTAAGGTTCCACATGGAGATGGGGAAAAGGTGTAACAGGCAGATCTGCGATACAGGAACTCTGACAAAGTGAAGGCAGGGGGCATTACAGGAGATGTGCAGTGACACGGTCTCCATGAATCACGCAGCTAATGCAGGTGCTCTGGGTGTCAGAGCCACCTCCACTGCTCTGTTTTGTGTTCTAAGTGGTATCTTACCAACAGAGATCAAAGTTTTTTGACATGGTACATGTTACTTTTCTCCCATCCATTGTACACAAAGCCCTTTTTATATCATACTGTCATGTGTCTTAGACTCCATTGGCTACTCGGCCTGCATCTCTTCTTCAGTTCTGTTTCTCCTGTTGGCTGTACTTGGGGAAACAAGCAGAGTATATGGCATGCAATGTTAGAATGCCCAAAATTGATTCCTATCCCTAGTCTGCCCTGTGGCTGGGCAAATAGCTCAGCTTTGCTGAGAGTATTAGACAGTGGTCTTGTGAGGTTTAAATATGGTTTACTGCTAATGTGAAATTACTACAGCCACCATGTCCTGAGTGCTTATCATGTTCCAGGCCCTGTTACTAAATGCCTTACAAACCTTACTTGATTGTGACCTGCTTCATTTTCAGAACTGCTTTTGTCTTCCTTTAAATTCTTTAGCCCATTTAGGCAAGAGGTAATGTACACACTGAATTTCTGGCCAAAGTCTAAACTGATAGGCTCACAAATAGAGACTTTCAGTCATTGCCGAATCAGATCCGTTTTCTCCCTGGCTGACCAGCACCTCTTTCTATAGGAACGGGATCTGTTAGGGAAGTGTCACTGGCTCTGCTGTTTCAGATTGTGGATGTTAAGGAAATGGGAGTGGTGACAGGAAATGGGAGCCAGCAGCTGGGAAGCAAGTTTGTAACTTGATGTCGGTGACCTGGTCTTCACTCCTAGAAGACAAAATTACATGTAACTCATTGGCAGAGCAGGTGTCTCACCATTTTATGTCTGTTTTGCCATTGGTGGGTGCCTGATAGACAACTGTTCAGAGTTCTAACATTTTCCATTTGGCAGTTACCTAGTAAACAAGCATTTTATTTTTATAAAGTGTGGCATGAGTGTTCCAAATTTTCAAGTGCCATAAATGTAACTGCTTCAAGGTCTTGACATGTGAGCTCTACGGTTTTCTAATTTATTTCACTTCATGGCTAAGCTTCTTAAGGATAAGCCATTTTATCTCCTTTTTTTTTTTTCACTTCTAATTTGGTAGTACTAGTTGTACAAGACACCATTATTGTATCTGATTGGCTAGCATTATTTTAAGTTTTCTACATTGTATTAACTAAAAAAGGAGTCTCACTTCTGATTACTTTTGTGTATTTAAGCCAGTGAAGAAAAAGAAGATAAAACGAGAGGTTAAGATTCTGGAGAATCTTCGTGGTGGAACAAATATCATTAAGCTGATTGACACTGTAAAGGACCCTGTGGTAGGTGCTTGGTGGCTGGGGAGAGGCTTCTGAGAACCCTGGGTGTGGATATGGGGAGTGAGACGGGGTGTGTTTAATCCCTAAGATAATGACACATGTTGGGGCTGATGATGTTTGTCTACAACTGAGTGGTTTTCAAAACCAGGGGGAGAAAGTCATGGTGCAGACCAATAATGTAGCTCCCTCTACTTTTATAGAATGTAAAAATACATAAACAAAAATGTCCATCTCATGCCTCTTCATTCTTTATATTTAATCCACACATGTTCACAGAATATCTTCTTTAGATCACTGCTTTTCTCCCAATCTTCAAAGCTTACTGTTCCAATTTGTGTTGTTTAGCTCACTCAAGCCTGACTGACATTCAGAAAACACTAGGCTAATACAAGGAAATACCTAAGATCTTCGTGGATACCTGGCATAGAGAGTTAAGCAGGTGACACCTCACTGAGCCCTTGAGGAAGAAGTCTTGCTGTTTCTTATGTTGGTCTTTAATTCAGCATCTACCATTAGAGCTCTCATTACATGTGTAGATACAAATAAAATATTTAAAAATGCTTAAATCTGAACCATTTTAAATGTGTTCTTTAATTTTGTTTTCTCTCCCTACGGAGTAACTTAAGCTTCAGTATTTTTGATTGGCTAGAGTTGCAGGATCTGCCCAGTGCTCGCTCACGCTCTTCCTGTCCCGTTTGTGTTCCCTACCTGCTCTACCACATATTTATTTCCCTGTGTGCTTCCCATAGTAGTTTGCTTTGTCTGCTAAAGATATCTTCATAAAACAGGGACAATTCAAAAAGTTTGTGGGAAAAGGAATGAAAGAATGTTTATTTTGGTATAGGTTTTTTAATTGATGCATAATATTTCACCTTATATCTACTTCCTTTTAATTTTGTGAGGTAGCTGACAAGAAAGCTAATGGCAGCAGGGGTTAAGCAGTTAGTCCAAGGTTTGTATTAGCTTTAAAATTCCCAAGAAAAGGTATTTTAGAAGAAATTTTTTTGTTTTGCAGATTTTTTTGGAAGCAGGGTGGGGGGAGCATAGTATGAAGAGCTTAATTAAGCCCCATTGGTCTGGTGTCCAGTAAGTGTGATGGATAGCCAATTGCTGTGTTGGGGGGGTCACCGCATGGTGAGACAAGCAGAAACACGGGAGCAGTCTCTTCACATCCATGTGTCTCTGGCTGTATCCTCTACCCTAACCTCCCAATA
This sequence comes from Ochotona princeps, assembly GCF_030435755.1. Lineage (NCBI taxonomy): Eukaryota > Metazoa > Chordata > Mammalia > Lagomorpha > Ochotonidae > Ochotona > Ochotona princeps. The sequence continues at coordinate 21,316,116 of NC_080847.1, forward strand.
CAATGTGATCGTTGTATAGGGCCCTACCTTCATGCATAATTCAGGGAACCCCTATCTTTAATGTGTTCATAGAACTGTGGGGATCAAGATTTCAACACATGAACATTTGAAGGACACCCAACTTATTTTCCAAATCATAGCTGTTGGACTGAGCAGTAAGAGTTTTTCTCTTGCTTATTTGAGAGACAGAGAGGCAGACACAACGCAAGCAGATGTTCCAGAAGTCCAGGAGCCAGGAAGTGAATGCAGGTTGCCCATGTGTGTGGGTAACAGGGACCAAGTGCTTACACCATTACTTGCAGCCTCCCAGGGTACACATTACCAAGAAGTTGGAAGTAGAGCTGGGACCTGAATTCAGGCACTTGAATATGGGATACAGAGTCCCAAGTACCCACTTGAACTTGAACAAATTGAACATTCTGCACTCCTCCTAAGGATCATAGTGCTTTGAAAAATAATTGACTACATATCATTTTGGAGGAAGCATTTCTGCTTTTGAGGTGAGATACTCTTTAACGGACTAATTTCACAATGTATTTTGGTGATAGTTTAATGAATGCAGTTTCTATTTGGGTTCTGAAAAGATTTGCAATAGATTTCCCAAGACCCATGTGAATTGTATCAATGTTTGGTTTGTGACACGGAGATGGAATGTGTCACTCCTTTTATAATTGACAATTGGAACACTGCAGAGTGCATTTTCAGATAACTATTAGCAAGTTGATTAGGGGCATTGATGGGTTGTTCGGGGAATACTTTCCTTTTTTAAAAACATTTTATTATGGAATATTGCAGCCTTACCAAAAAAGTGAGTAATATAATGGGCCTCCCATACACATCACCCAATGGTGGAGGTTAATCAGCATGCAGCCAACTTTGTTCATCTGTCCATTTCCCTTCCTTCTACTATTCCTGGTAATTTTGAGGCAAATTGGAGAGATAATATTATTATAAGAATGGGATTGGTTAGTAGGTATCCCTGATGTGTGGATCTCCTTTTTCATTTAAGTGGGATTTAGAAATGAACCATTGTGGCTGGAGCAAATTGCACTTACCATTGTTTGAGTACTTACAAAGCACTCATATTCTCTCTTTCAGTCAAAGACACCAGCTTTGGTATTTGAATATATCAATAATACAGATTTTAAGGTGCGTATACCTTTTGTTTTCTGACAAGGGATTACTGGGAGTTGAGGAGGTGGTGTTAGGTACCGTTGATACTGTATGCAACACTCTTGCTTTAGACAACATAGCTTTAAAATAGCTGTTAACTTTGATTTTCATAAAAAATCTGACATTGTTCATGGGAAGGAACAAACTGGCAAGGACTTGGGGAAAAGAAGTAAAACCTTGGATTGGAGGTGTCAGGTAATGCTTATGTACACTGTGGACAAAACAAATAATAAAGAAAAACTAGATAAGACTTATTCCTTCAGAAGAGCCCTATTCCAGGTTATTTTTATTTTATAAAGTATATTAGACTTTGAAATGTTCTTTTAAAAATACAATTAGTAGAATGGATTTTCTGAGTTTATTTTAATGACTGTTCAAACACTAAAAGATTAATTTGTGACAAGAATTGTTGATTAGGCATGTGAAACCTGGTAGAAAAAACTGCTTTTTAGAAAACCAATATGGAAGCAAAATAGTGGTGTTGATTGTTTTAGGGCTGTTCAGAGAATTCTCAGATAAGTCTTGCACTATCAGTAAAGCCTTAGGGTTTTGTTGGGATGGTAATATCAGGGATAAAATCAAACCAGCTATTGGGATACTTGTATCTGGAGTGAAACTTTTGGGTGAAAATAAAAGCTTTATCCCCTCATTGAAGGTTTCCTAGGTAGACACTCTATAAAAGTTAATTAGTAAAAAATGAACAAAAGTAGCCCCTTTCCTAAGTGTGACAGATTTTCTTGCTACTACGATTTACAATTGTAATCAACAGTGAATGCTTAAAAGTAGATATAAATGTTTTTGTTTAGGGACTAAACAGTTGTTTGAGGCATACTTGTTGGAAATGTGTGTGCATTTCTTAGAACTAGATAGGTGATGTTGACATCAGACATTAAGAACTGGCAGTCATGGAGTGTCAATACAGTTGCCTCAGTTTCACATACTTGTTCTTCATTCATGAATTTTTACTGGTTATCTAACCACATCTGTAAACTTTATTTCAGCATTTTGTACTCTTATAGTAATAGCTATCCATTAGCAGGACTTCTAGTTCTATGGGGGAAATGTCACTTGTTTGAAAGCAGACATGCACGTTCTAGCACCTGCTTTAAGGAGTTTTTAGAAATTCATGTTTTGTGAAGTTTTTGTATCTGAAGACATCTTTATTTTATCTCCCTCAATTTATATGTGTGCTGTGGTATAAAAATCTAGATTATATAATTTGTTATAATTCAAAATTCATTATTTCCAATTTTGAAGAGCTTGTTCCAGTATTACCCCTGAAGCCATTATAGATTCCTCTTACCTTGGTCATCTTCCTTCCCTCCCGCCCCCACTGCGTTTTCTTTTCTGAGGACCTTTAGGGTTTTTCTTCATTTTCAGTCTTCTGAAATTTCAGTGATGCCCCTTCATGTGGATCTCTTTCATCTTGGGCTCTGGACTCTTGCTGGGCTTTTTTTATCTAAAAACTCATGTTCCTCTATTTTGAAAAAGTACTTTTAGGTTCTTTGATTTTTCTTCTCCTTTCTTCTTTCTTCTCATTTTCTAGAACTCATTTGAATGTTAGACTTCATAAGAACTCCGTTTTTGTCTGTGAGCCTTTAAAAATAGTATCCTTTTCTTTTACAATTTATGTAATAGCTTATATTTTCTTGGTAAGTATATGGTATTTTTTCTCCTTTATCTGTTTTCTGTACTTTTCTTCCAGATGGCATTCTTTTTTGTTATTTGTCTCTGTTAGAATTGTTTGAAAGGCCAAGGTTCTTGCACGCCATCTCCCATTTCAGAGTGGTACTCCCTGGAGTGGTCCTGTCCTGCGTTGGGGAGTAAAGTTGCCTGCAAACAGGTCCGAGTTGAGAACTGCTGGGTGTGAATGTGATTTGACACTCCCAGTTGGATCTCCCTCTGTCCCTGCTTGTGGCATTGAACCGTTCCACTTTCTGATCCTCTCTGTGGTTACAATTGGAAGCTGTTTGCTTTGGGCCTCCTTGGCTGATGGCAGGTATTTTGGTCAGCTAGGTCAGCTGGGCAGCTTTTCTAGCTTACAAATGTTGTCTTCCATTCTCTTAGATCTTAGGAGTTAGTGTCACCTCCTCCTTAGCTGTTATATTAGAAGAACTTCAGGTAAGAGTAGAGATGTTTGACCACTTCTGCTTAACTGGAGGTCCTCTTTGTTCAAGCAGTGACATTTTAATCAACTTGAAAACCATTACATATGAAGTAGAAGGTGCTGTTTTGGAAGAGCAAGTAGTAGCAGGAAAATTTTCTGTTTCGATAGGGCATCCCACAGGCAGTAATATTGGCTGAGTTGCTGATCTGATATCCTTCAGGCTGTATTTTGTGCTCTTTTTTCTTTTTATCATCTCATTTTAGTATGGAATGTGTACTGGTAACTGGGGTCTACGCAGTCACCTAGAAAGTATTTGTGCCTGACTTAACACTAGGTTGAATCAGCAGTGATAAGCCACCAGCCAATCATTTTTGGTATTTTTTATTGGTGCAATTTTGTTAACATTTTTTTTTCTTTTATGAAGGGCAGAATTACATAAAAGAGAGAGGCAGAGACAGAAATTTTGAAATCGTTGCTGGTTCATTCTCCAAATGGCCGCAGAGGCTGTGGCTGAGCAGACAGGAGCTTGGAGCTTCTTCAGGTCTCCCATGTGGATTCAGGGCTTAGGGACTTGGAAATGAAGCAATTGGGATTCATTTGATTTGCTTCAGCTTTTTTAAGATAAATTTATTGTTATTGAAAAGTCAGATCTACACAGAGAAAGAACTTCTATCTGCTCATTCACTGCCCAAGTGGCCACAGTGGCAGAGCTGAGCTTATTCAGAGCCAGGAGCCAGGAGCTTCTTCTGGGTCTCCCACATGGGTGCAGGGTCCCAAGGCTTTAGGTCATCCTCGACTGCTTTCCCAGACCACAAGCAGGGAGCTGGATGGGAAGCAGGACTGCCAGGATTAGAATCAGCACCCAGGTGGGATCCTGGCATGTGCAAGGCGAGGACTTTTAGCCACTAGGCTGCTGCATCGGGCCCTACCCTAATACTCTACTTTATGGTATTATCATTTATGTCTGGAAATCAGAAGCTAAGCTTTATATGTATTAAAGCTTATAAGATACATGGTGATACTTGGAGCAAAAGACAAAATTTCGAAACAAATAGTTAGGCAAAGCCAGTCTCTTAAGAGTAGGCAAAGTCCTAAGGCATTTAAGGCCCTATTTTGAGAAACAGCTCCTGTTGAGATGTACTTCATCATTTATTTTGCCCTTGGAAGATAGGTAGATTGGGGTATTTTAAAGATCAATGAAATAGTCTATCCTAGAAGACAATAACTTCATATCAATGTTTTGAGGATTTCTGTCACCTACATAGATATACCCCGTGACAGCTGATGCTTTGCGAACTTGTTCATTGCTAGAACCTGCGTTTCCGTGTTCACAGACTAAAACATTTCCTTACTCATTAAAAGTCATTAAAAGTTTTATCATTTTCTTGTGAAACTTTTTGTAAGTCACTGACATTTGTAATCTGTAGTAAGTTTTACTTGGTTAAAGATTTGCTGTATTTCCTTAAATTTTTGAAAATGTTGACCTTGGTTTTATTCTGGATCTTGATGCTTATATGTTAATAACCCTAAAATGGTAACTACTATAGTACATGCCTCTTTCACTTCCACTTTATGTCCATCTCCTTCCACTCTTTGTCACCCTGCTTAGAGGCCGTTGCGGTTTCTGGCCAATATTTAAGCTGTGTGTATCAGGAAATAGATGCCTCATACTGGGTGAGTTTGTGGTGTCAGTGATTCCCATATGTGACAGGAAACCAGAGCTACCTGGAAACCTTTTTGTGTGGTAACAGGATAGGGCCTTGGCATCTGTGGCCGATGATGCTACAGCTGAAGATCTCTGAGCACTAGGAGTGAGAGCCGCCTCCACCCATTCTGCTGTTTTGGCAGTTTGGAACCTCAGAGACCTTGAAACTGATCATCAGATGGAAGATCTTCAAGCCTTGGGTGGTTTGTTAAAATGCAGAGGAAATTTCAACCATAGCCCCTTTAAAGTGGTCCTATAGTACAAAGGATTTCTAGGAAAATGGCAGTGTTTGAGCCTTTGAAAGCAGTTACTTTCAAATAATTGAGTAGTTGCTTCCTCCTTGCTACCTTGGTGATTGTCTGGGAAGCACAGGCTTGGGTTTCTCATTTTGTTTTTCTTGTTTCTGATAAGTCACAGCATTTGTGAAAATACAAACGAAGCTAGTTTCCTGTCAGTATTTTGCATTTGGTTTGTTGATATTGCCCTCCAAATAACTGGCTATGAGTAGAGGAAAAATGGTTCTTTTGAAATTTCCCTTTCTGATTTGTTTTATTTAGTTATTTGAAACACAGAATGTTAGGGAAAGAGAGAGCTTCCATCTACTAGTTCATTCTTTTTTTGATGGGTGGGGAAAAAGTATGTAATCATCACTTCTTATTTGTGGAGAAATTTTTCGTAGATTTTATTGTGATCTTCATATCTTAATGTATTTTTTAAAGATTTATTTTTATTTGAAAGGCAGATATTACAGAGGGAGAAGAAAAGAGAAGGTCTTCCCTCACTGGTTCACTCTCCAAATGGCTACCACACAGAGCTGAGCTAATCAGAAACTGGGAATCAGGAGCATCTTCTGGGTCTTCTGTGTGGGTGTAGGGGCCCAAGGACTTGGGCCATAACCAGAGAGCTGGATTGGAAATGGAACAGCCAGGACATGAACCAGCACCCATATGGGATGTTCACAACACAAGATGGAGGATTTAGCCTGCTATACCACTGTGCTGCTCCCTGATTCATTCTCTAAATGGTTGCAGTGGCCAGGCTGAAGCCAGAAACCTGGAACTTTTTCTGGGTCTCCCACATGGATGGCTGGGGTCCAAGAACTTTGGCCATCTTGAGCTGTTTCCTAGGTGTAGTAGCAAGAAAACTAGATCAAAGCAGCACAGCCAGGGCTTGAACCAGTGCTTCAATAGGGATTGCTGGTATCACAGGTGGCAGCTCTATCCACTATGTATGCCATAGTGCCACCCCCTCTGGTTTATTTTGGCAATTTTTATTGCCTTTTTTTTTAAGTTTCTGTTTGTTCCGCTGACTGTTGAACATCATAAAAGCTTGTACAGAGCTGAGAACCACTGTCTTGGTATAGAGTAGGTGAACCATGCTGTACTCCTGAATGAGGACTTAGAATATGTCTAGAGAATTCATTGTAAATAAAGAATAGACCAATTAGCCACTGGACCTTTGGCATACTTGAAGAGAGTACAGTAATCTTGGATCACTGTGTTGGTAATTGCTGCTAGCTACATGACTGGGTCTGCCTGTCACATGTGGTCACCATACTTCTGGAGCTTAGACCAAATGAAGCAGCCATTTTTATTCAATAGAAAGCGAAATGACCTGTAGAAGATCATGTTGCTGCCAATACCTGAGTGAGGCTTGTTAAACCTGGGGGTGCTGCTATCCTCCATGTCCTGTTGCACACTCCACATGAAGAGCCAGTGGTCGTGGGGTTCAGCAAAGAGAAAATTCTTTCTTGGTTCTCTAGCAAGTGAATGTGACAAGACAGAATTGGATGGGTTGGTTTTGATTTTTCTGAGTTGAGGGGCAGGAGTAGGGCATTCCAGATTGGGGGCAGTGGGAACTGGAGAAGAAAGAATGTAGGTATCATGACAGGTATGGCAATGGCACACACAGGCTTGGTGGTGGCCTCCTGGGTGCCGCAGTGGAGAACAGAGCTACAGAAGTAGAAGGAAGTCTAGCTGTGGACTAGGAAAATTATAAATAGTAGTTCCAGGTGGTTTCATATTAGGGTGGAGGCTGGTCTCTACCCAGAGCTCCGGACAGGTGAGGGCAAATGACTTTGCAATGGACTCGGTCTGAACACTTTTACACAGCTATGTTTTGAATAAATGAAGTTGATACATCATTGGAATAGCTTGAAATACAGTGTGTTGACAACCAGGGACATTTGTTTTTATGCTTTATACCATTACACACATGCTGGTTTAGAGACTACATGATAAGAGAGAAATGCCTTCCACAGGTAAAAGTCCAAATAAAATAGGCCCATTGAGCGGCACTGTGGTGTAGTAGGCTAAGCTTCTGTCTGTGGTGCCAGCATCGCACATAGGTGCTAGTTTGAATCCCAGATCTCCCACTTCTGATCTGCCTCCCTGCTTATTGTCCTGGTAAAGCAGTAGAGGATAGCCTAAGTCCTGGAGATCCTGCACCCACATGGGAGACCCAGTGGAGGCTTCTAGCTTTGGATCAGCTCAGCTGCAGTCCTTGCAGCCATTTGGGTAGTGAACCAACAGATGGAAGATCTGTCTCTCCTGTGATTCGGCCTTTCAAATAAAAATAAATAAATAAATAACCCCCTGAGGACTAGAAAATTCTGTCTTTCTCTTTGCCTGGGCTATCTGTTGTCTTGAATCTAAGCTAAGCACAGTCTGCACATGGTCTCCTCAGCTTGCTGGAAGGAGCCACTTTGACTTCCAGGAAATGGGGTCTTCATCCCATCCTTGCATTCAGTTTCCAGCCTGCTGAACAGGGAAGACTCGCACTGGGGTGTGTACTCTGCTAGGCCTATAGGTGGCGTTCTCAGTGCCATTCCGTCCACCCGTGTTCTGGCCTGCTGCTCCCTGAGCTAGTAACTGGAAAAAAAAAAAAAAAAAAAAGTCTTACCTAAAAAGGGAAATTTGAAAAAAGATAAAAAGATACTGAGTTTTGGTGTTCTTAGAAAGTGTTAAATTTGATTCTTGGTGAATAGAATTTTTCTGATAAAATATTTTGAACAGGTTATGTACTTAAAACATGGATCTAAGTGCCATTTGTTTCCTTGTGTTCCTCCACACATGTACTGTTAACCTACTTTGTTTCATCTATGTATGATTTTTGCAGTTATAAAAATATATGTGTGTGGTTTTCTTTCCTTTATTCTGTACTGCCTGGAGAGATCCCAAACTCTTCTTGGTCTTTTCTCCAGTAGAGGAACAAGAGATGTTTAATGAAGATGTTGGTTAATTTTATGGAAAGTAGAACTTGGGGTTAATCGGCAAAAAGATTTGCTTGAAATTGATTGGCTGCCAAAGATAATAGTATGATTTCTGACATGAGTTTATGGTGCTTTCAGTGTAACTGTTGCATAACGGTCACTGATTCTTACAAACTGAAATTTTGTTAAAACTACCAGTGAATGGGTCTTTGGGTTATAAGTAATGAAGATTTTCATTGTATCTTAGTTTGATTTGTGATCATTTTTGCCATTCCTGTTTTTTTCTTTTCAATATATCTCTTTACCACTCTGTTTTTCTTCCTTTTTTAAAATTTAATTTGCTTTTTGAGAAGTGAAGAGACATAGATATGTCATTCATGGTTCACTCCCAGAATGCCCACATGGCCAGGACTGTGCTAGACTGACACCAAGAGCCCAAAACTCAGTCCAGATCTCCACATGAGTGGCAGGGACCCAAATTTTTGAGCCAATACCTGCTGCCTCCCAGTGTGTACAGTGGCAGGAAGCTGGAGTTGAAAGTGAAGCTGGTACTCAAAGCCAAGTATTCTAATAATGGTATATGAACATCTCAAGCAGTGTCTTAACTGTTACACCAAATGTTTATCCCATTACTGCTTTTTGATTATCTCTCAAACATTAGTTGGTCTCTAGGAAATGTTACCTTTTTTCCAGGCTGGAATTGCTTTTCGGGGAACATACAGAGTGTTGGAGTCTTATGCCATTTATACTTGTACCTCATTGGCACCTGATTTTTCTCCCTTTGGTTCTTTGTTTTCAAGTATGAGGACAGGTGGGTGTTGCGGTGCATTGCACTAAGCAGTTGCTTGAAGTGGCACATCCCATACTGGAGTACCAATTCAACTCGCAGTCACTTCTCTTCCCGTCCTCCATGCTGCAGATGTGACTGGGAACATGAGTGCCTGCCCCTCATCAGGGAATCTAGGATTGAGTTTCGGGCATTTGGGGAATAAACCAGCAGGTGGAAGATCTCTTGCCGTCTTATGTGTGTGTGTGTGTGTGTCTTTCACATAAACAAGTAAAAGCAATCTTAATATAAGGACAGATGGACAACTCATACTCACAATAATATAATTTTGTGTGCACGTTCAAATCTCTGAGCATTAAGTAGAAAAGATCTGCAGTGGTTTGGATTGTTTTCTCTTGCTGTTTGGAAGATTTAAATGTTAGGTCTTCTGCTGTAAAGTCTTTGTACTAGTTTGTTCTAGGATAGGTAGTAAAAAGACCTAAGATTCTTTATTAACTTACACTGAGTAAGTTTACAGAGAATGACCAACACTTGGAACGCCAAGATACAGTGAGACTAAATTAATTTTGTATTTTCTGAAATCTGTTTCAGCAACTCTACCAGATCCTCACAGACTTTGATATCCGGTTTTATATGTATGAACTACTAAAAGTAAGTGGCATTTATGAACTGAATTTTTCAGATTTGCTCATTAAAGGAGAAGGTTTGAAAGGGACAGAGTTCCAGTAAAATATTCTTGGTACCCAGAGAACTTAGTAAGGTATTTTGAACCTCTTGAGGACTCCAGCATTGTGTTCTTCACAGAGAAACTGCAGTGAGACTGGAAAGCTGACCAACCAAGTTGTAGCAGGGACATTATACCAAAGACTAGAGCCTCCTATAGCCCTGTTAGCCTTTGAATTTTCTTTGTACTGCTTAGTTCATACTAAGTAGTAGTTTTCTCTATATAACAAATCATCCCAAATGTAATGACTTTTTAAAAAATGATGTATTTTGGGAGGGAGGCTGGGTGGGGCTTTTCCCTTTGTTTCTCCCCTGACCCCAGATACAGGGGGAAAAATGATATTAGTGTGGAAACAATGGTATTACCCACTTTCCTGTAACCCTTGACCGTTTGTACCCTAAGCAACTAAGTAAGATTAGTAAAATAAAATCTGAAACTGCAAAAAAAATATATAAATCTTTAAAAATTTCTAAGAATGATGTATTTGATATTCGTTACTCTGTACATTAACTATGTGATTCTTTTGAGTCTGGGTTGATCTGGCTTGGGCAGGGTGGGCCTGCATGGACTCATTCACATGGCTGGGCCCTTTGCTGGGGCAGCTGGGATAGCTGTTTCGTCCTCTGGGAGCTTATCCCCAGGCTGCCTCCCAGAGTGGTCCTGGACTTCTGACAGCAAGACTTGGACAGAGCTCATGATTCAGGCCCTTTTCAGCTCTTGGCTTGTGTTGTGTTTGCCACTGCCTTATTGGTAAAGTGAGTCACATTGGTCACAGCTGTCTTCACAGACTGCTTTGATGGGAGAAGTATTGATAACATGCACTAGAGTGACATGTGCTTTTATGAGAGACTACCCGCTCTTCCTCCATCCCTGCTTCTTAGGAAGCTTCCTAAAGTTATTACTGATTGGTAGAGGAATGATCTTTTGACTGTATCTAGGTAGATGCTTAGTTGAAATATTCTAGAAAGATTTATAAAGTGGAACAGAGCAGTGGATCCTAGCTGTTCAGGATCATGGATGACTAAGAGTCTGCCAAGAGCTGTGGACTCTGCTCACAAGTGTACGTATGTATACATGATACTGCACATCGTTCTAAGTCTAGTGTTTGTCGGTAAGAACGGAACAACAAAGATGGTGCTAGATTTATAACCTGCCTTTTTTCCCTGACCTCCAAGCTTTTGGAGAGTTGAAGGCCCAGATTGAACAAAGTCTGTAGTTCAGTGGCTCTGTGAATGGTCACGCTTGCCCCTTTCCTGGAGTTGCTTCCCAAAGAAGCCCAGGAGAGCTCCAATCCATACATCAGGTAGCACTAAAGGTAGCAATTTATAACTGAGAGCGTTCATGCTTCCATCAGCCAAAGACATGACAGTGACATAGCCCTTCACAGGCTGACCATGCAACTGCTTCGTGTCTAACCTCCCTGCCTGGTGCTGGTGAAGCACAGAATCCCAGATGAAACTTGATGCCAGGGGTCAGAAAATTTACCAGATTTTTAAAATTGAAGTAATACATCAAGAAATTTTAAAGTTTATCAGTAATCCCATGAGGAGTCTGGTGAACATGATAAAGGAATTAATTACCTTACTATATTTATTCAGCCCTGGATTTTCATGCCAAATATTGTCCTAGTTGATTTATCCCTTTGGGCAAGGTCCAGGTGAAATAGCAGTCAAGATTTGATAAGATTTATTTCCGGGGAGCAGTAGGAGTGGGTAAGAGGAAATATTTAGCTGGGTTGAAAATGCAGGGGTTGCTGGGTGAATGCTCCATGACTCACTGGAGTCGGCAGCAGAGGCTGATCCTTGAGGGAACTTCAGGGAGGTCTACCTTTGTGAGCTGGAATCTTTGACAGCTATTACAAAGCAAAGAAAAAATTGAACTGAAATAGGAAGTGAAGTGAATAAATGTTAGGGGGTGTGTGTGTGTGTTTGATTTAAAACATCATCTAGTTCCACACTGATAGGATAACTTCTTCCCATAGGCAGCTGTTGAAATTAAGTGAAATTTAAAATTCTGTTCCTTACCCACAGGAGCCACATTCAAGTGCTCAGTTCTTAGTGGTCAGTGGCTTCTGTAAGGTGCAGTGCAGCAAGGGTACAGAACATCTCCATGGTTATAGAAGGTGCGCAGGGCTGGTAGAGGATATTATGAGCAAGCCTTCCTTTTCCTGTTCCCTTAGTTTTAGTACTGCTTATTGTTGATCTTCCTATAAAAAGCAGTGTGTTTTGTGTATGTTTTTGTATGTGGAGAAAGCAGAATTGGTTGCAGACCAGAAGCGTTTATTGCTGGGGTTTAGATCCTAGAGACCGTTCCTCGCTTTTTAACGTGAAGATGCCTGTACAGTGTCTTTTCTAAAACTCTCATCCAGGTCAAGTTTGCCACCTATCCCACATAAAGCAATATCTGGAACTGTTTTAGTTGTTACAGCCAGATGGGTACTGCTGGCATCTCATGGGGGGAGGAAAGGATTCTGCAAACAGAAATTTGGGGCTGGATTGTGGTGATACTAAAATTGCATTTTCTGAAAACCATTGACTTGCATACTTAAAAAACCTTATCTGCATATTAACTAAAGGAAGCCATTTTCTCTCTGAGTAACACTGTAAAGGGAAACTGACTCAGCAGTTGTATTTAAGGAAAACACACATGGACACTTGTCTAAAAGACAAGCGATGTTGAAAGATAGAGCTGCACGACATTCCTCGTGTGTGGGTGGATGCTGACAAAGCTTATGAACCACGAGGAGAGGCAGCTCCACGAGGTTTCCAAACTTGTTTTTAGTTGTTGTTTTGTTTTTTTTAAAGACTTATTTTTTTATTGGAAAGTCAGATATACAGAGAGGAGGAGAGACAGAGAGGAAGATTTTCTGTCTGATGATTCACTCCCCAAGTGAGAGCAATGGCTAGTGCTGAGCAGATCTGAAGCCAGGAGCCAGGGACTTCTTCAGGTCTCCCACACTGGGTGCAGAGTCCCAAGGATTTGGGCTGTCCTCAACTGCTTTCCCAGGCCGCAGGCAGGGAGCTGGATGGGAAGTGGAGCAGCCGGGATTAGAACCCATATGGGATCCTGGCATGTTCAAGGCGAGGACTTTAGCCACTAGGCCACAGCGCCAGGCCCCTTGGTTTCTTTTATTATTGGTAAGGCAGATACATAGAGAGAAGGAGATACAGAGAGAAAGATCTTCCATCAGCTGGTTCACTCCCCAGGTGGCCACAGTGACTGGGGCTGAACGATCTGAAGCCAGGAGTCAGGACTTTCCTCTGGGTCTCCCATGTGGGTGCAGGATCCCAGGGCCTTGGGCTATCCTTTACTGCTTTCCCAGGCCACAAGCGAGGAGCTCAAAGAGAAGTGGAGCAGCCAGGACATGGACCAGCGCCCATATGCGATCCTGGTGCATGCAGTACAAGGATTTAGCCACTAGACTGGCCCGCCAGGGTCCCCAAATCTGATTTCTTCCACCCTTTTAAAGATGCCTTCCTCATAGCCCTCAGTGTTCCCCCCAGAGCCCTCTCCCCGCCAGTGGCCAGTGGCCAGTGTGGTGTGCACAGAGAGCCAGGAGTGCCTTTTAAAGCTTGTTTTCCCATGGTGGCCACAGAACCTGATTCCTGCCTGGGAGACGGGATTGACGTCAAGGTGTCACAAGCAAATAATGAGCATGTGTGTGTATTGGGGGGTAGCTGAGGGTTTGCTTACCTTTCTCTGTGCTTTTTTACCTAATAGGCTCTGGATTACTGCCACAGCAAGGGAATCATGCACAGGGATGTGAAACCTCACAATGTCATGATAGATCACCAACAACAAAAGGTACCGTTATCACCAGGCAGTGGGAAGCCTGTGTTAGAAGGTATAGAGCCAACCAGAAGGCTCTCCAGGACCCTGGCGGTTTCTAGAGACCCATTTTGTCTTTGGAGGACTGGGATTTCTTCCCTCTCCAGTGTCAGTTTCTGCTTTGCATAGCACAGTGCACAATGAAAGTAGACAGAGGACATAGCTGTTGTCGCTTGCGTTTTCGTCATAGCTTCCCACAGGGTCTCAATAAAGAAATTATTAGCTAGCAGTTTCTGCTGTGCTGCTTAATGACCTCAGACCAATCTGCCTGGTCTTAAATGTACACATGGTTTCTAATGTTTTTGATACCCAACTGTCCCTGATTGGTGAGTAAGTGGTGAATCAGCTGTTATTAGATTAGTGACAGGCTAGAGCAGTGCTCTAGTCTTAGGGTGGGGCAGATGTCCCAACCCCTTCAGTTATACCTGGAGCTTGTAATGAAAGTTTTGGCTGGGGGGAGGATGGCATGTGTTACAATTGTAAGTACTATGAAGGCGGGGTGGGGGGACAACAAGTTCTATTGATCGGGAGAGAGTGGTAAGCCAGAGTGATTTAAATAAATGGCAATAGCCAAAGACATTCTAGGTATTCTAATCTAGAAGGGACCTCTTATGCAGCTGCCGAAACTTACTTTTCTCAAATAGTGCATGGCCATACAGTTGCTACCTAATGTGATAAAGCCTTGTTCTGAGGTGATGGCATCTAGAAACCCTCCTTTCACGTGTCTCTTTTGTCGTGTTTATAGCTTCGGCTGATAGACTGGGGCCTGGCTGAATTCTATCATCCTGCTCAGGAGTATAACGTTCGCGTAGCCTCGAGGTATTTCAAGGGTCCAGAGCTCCTTGTGGACTATCAGGTGAACTTGATGACAAAGCTTCTTGGAGTTATTTTTAAACTTTTCTGGGGGCTTTTCCTGGTTTGCTTTTTAGTCAGTTTGGATCCATTCAAAAAACAGCCATTATTCTATTACCCAAAAATGCTACTTGCAGGTTTTTTTCAGGGGCTTTTTTATGGGCTGTATGGGAGAAAGTGGGTGAGGAGGATGGCTTTAAAATAGTCTGCAAATGAAGATAAGAAATGCTTATCAGCAAAGCGGGTTGCTCACAGTGTTGGTCATTATTGGCGCAGATGTACGATTACAGCTTGGACATGTGGAGTTTAGGCTGCATGCTGGCAAGCATGATCTTCCGAAAGGAACCTTTCTTCCACGGCCAAGACAACTATGACCAGGTGAGTGGACACCATCTGCCTCAAGTTTGTTGGGGGTGAATGATGAGAAAATTATGTCTGGGCTGGTGTTGCAGTACAGTGGTTGAAGCCACCATCTACTATGCCCTCATCTTGTATGAGTACTGGTTGGTGTCCTCGCTATTTCACTTTTTTGAAAAATGTATTTGAAACATTAAAATGCAAAGTTAGAGGCAGCACTTCCATCTGCTGGCTTGTTGCACAAATTGCTGTAACAGCCAGGGTCTCTTGGCTTCTTCCAGGGTTCCTACATGAGTGGCAGGAGCCCAAGAACTTGAACTGTCTTCCACTGCTTTCCTTGGTGCATCAGCAGGAAACTGGGTTGGAAGTAATAGCCATGAAAGGAACTAACACCCATTATGGGCTGCCCAAGCATCTGGGCCCCTCACACTCATATGGGAGACTCAGATGGAGTTTGAAGTTCCTAGTCTTTGTATCTACTTGAAAGTGAACAAGTGTGTGAAAGGTTTCTCTCTCTCTAAATCTCTCTTTTACTTTATATAGTTACAGCGAAATAGAGAATCTTCCATTGGCTGGTTTACTCCCAAATGACCGTAATGGCCAAAGCAGGGTTCATCTGAAACTGGGAGCTAGGAGTGTCTTCTGGGTCTCCCATGTTGGTGCAAGAGCCCAAGAGCCATCTATTACTACTTTCTCAGGCTCTTAGCAGGGAGTAGGATTAGACATGAAACACCTTGGACTCAAACTGGTGATTGTCTGGGATGTTGGTGCTGCAGGTAGGGGATTAGCTTGCTATGGTTTTGTGCTGGCCCCTCAGTGTAACTGTTTAAAATAAATTAATCCTTAATCAATGAAAGAAAATAGGACCCGGTGCGGTGGCTTGGCAGCTAAAGTCCTCACCTTGAACGTGCCAGGATCCCATATGGGTGCCAGTTCTAATCCTGGCGGCCCCACTTTCCATCCAGCTTCCTATTTGTGGCCTGGGAAAGCAGTGGAGGATGACCCAAAGCCTTGAGACCTGGCACCCACATGGGAGACCCAGAAGAAGCTCCTAGCTCCTGGCTTCTGATTTGCTCAAGTCCAGTCGTTGCAGCCGCTTGGGGAGTAAATCATTGGATGGAAGATCTTCCTCTCTGTCTCCTCTCTGTATATCTGACTTTGCAATAAAAATAAATAAATCTTTAAAAAAAGAAATAACTTTTAAAAAAAGAAAGAAAACAATGTCCTTAGTGAGGAATGCTACCCTCAGCCACAAAATCTTAGTGTCTGCGTTGCAACTTTTGTTCAAGGTAAAGAATGTCCAGAGTTTTATCTGTGGTTACAGAAACAGATGATGATGTAATATATGCTAATCTTGCCAAGTGACTTTTTAAAGAAAATCGGGCCTCTCCTTGTCTCCTAACATCAGATTCCATTCATTAGATTTAGATTCTCCCATAATCATTAGGTTCTGATACCGTGATTAGTTGGGTTAGCCTTTGAAAGGCAGTTTGGAAAATTGCTTTCATGGGGACCTCGTGTTCTTGGATGCAGAGGCCTGCTGGCATGGAGTTTTCTGATTTCCCTGACCCAAGGATCCTCCTGAATTCCAGGCTCAGTGATTTGGTCAGTATATTTTGTGTTTCAGCTTGTTCGCATTGCCAAGGTGCTGGGCACAGATGAGCTGTATGGATATCTGAAGAAATATCATATAGACCTAGATCCACACTTCAACGATATCCTGGGACAGTAAGTAAGAGGGAGGGAGGGGCCTTTACCTCTTCCCCTTTTCAGCAGCAGAAAGGTTAGTCAAAATCAGTGTCTACCCTACATGGGACCAAAATGGAAATACGCTTTTTCCATGTGTTTTACCTTATTTTGAAATAATTTGGACATCCTGTGTATTTTCTGATCATTTAATTTATTGAGGTATCACCTGTGTTTCGATAGAAACCAGAAAACAAAATCATGATATTACAGAGAATTTTCTGGTTATAGCATGTATTTATTTTAGTGGAAAATCTTAGAAAGCTGTGGTTGTTCCTTGAATAAAGGATTAATAGATTCTTTATGAAGTGAATTTTTAGGCATATTGAATTTCCAGGTACGTTGTAGCTATGTTGAAAAGTGAATGCTTGATGAGTTTCAGAAGAACAAGTATTTTATAGAATCTTCCATGTTTCTGAGGTTAGCCCTATAAATAGATTTCCTGATCCATAAATATTTTTAGGACTGAGTAACAGTTCTAGGAAGAGAAAGAATTTGCCATTTTAGCTGATTTTCTTTAACCGTGGAGCATTTTTGTTTGTTTGTTTTGTTTTGTTTTTTCATGATGCTGCAGTATAACTGGGAGGGGAGGGTCGCAGGACGGGCCCCAATAACAATGAGATGTAACAACAGGAGCACAGAATTCCAGGATTTTGTTGCCTTTTGCTCCAATAGATGAGGACTCTTGCTAGTGTGCTCATAAGGATGCTAATAGTCAGTGTAGATTCGTATCAGAGCAGCAGTGCTTCCCTTTTCTTCTCAGACATTCACGGAAACGCTGGGAGAACTTTATCCATAGTGAAAACAGACACCTTGTCAGCCCCGAGGCCCTAGATCTTCTGGACAAGCTCCTGCGATACGACCATCAACAGAGACTGACTGCCAAAGAGGCCATGGAGCACCCGTACTTCTGTGAGTGACCAGGGGCTGTCACTTATTTAAGGAAGAATCTTCCATTCTTTGTCTTCAAGACTCTCAAAGGAGTTCTGTCCCAGTTGAGACAACTTTGCAGATCCATTTCTTGATTGCCCCCAGGGATTGCTTCTTCACAAACCGTAGCTCCCTTGGGTCCAGTCTATTTATCCATTTTCTCAATAGATCTCAAAGGTATACACTGAAAGAAAATGATTAGGAGTAGGTGTTTGGCACAGGGTTTAGCCATTGCTTGGAGCACCCACATCCTCTATCAGATTGCCTGAGTTTGAGGTACCTGCCTCAGCCTCGTATTCCAGCTTCCCACTGACATGCACTTTGAGAGGCCATAAGTATTGAACAGTGGGAGTGCTTTTGTGTCTGCCTCTCGTGTAGGTCACCCAGATTGAGCTCACAGCTCTTGCCTTTGGCTGGGCCCTGACCTGGCTATTGTTGCAGTCATCTGGGACATGAACCAGTGGATGGGAAATTTCAGTCTGTCTCCTTCAGTCTGTCTGCCTTTCAAAAACTAAAATTTTAGGTTCCAGTGTGATGACTCAATGGCTAAATCCTGACCTTGCCAGCACTGGAATTCCATATGGGCCCTGATTCAGGTTGTAGCTGCTCCAATTCACATCCCAGCTCCCTGCTTACAGCTTGGGAAAGCAATAAAAGATGGCCCAAAACCTTAAGACCCTGCACCCACGAGGGAGACCCGAAAGAAGCTCCTGGTTCCTGGGTTTGGATTGGCTCAACTCCAGCTGTTGCAGCCGCTTAGGAAATGAACCAATGGATGGAAGATCTTTCTGTCCTCTAAATCTGATCTGCCTTTCTAATTAAAAAAAAAAATAAATAGGGCACGGTGGCGTGGCCTGGTGGCTAAAATCCTCGCCTTGAACATGCCAGGATCCCATATGGGTGCTGGTTCTAATCCCGGCAGCTCCACTTCCCATCCAGCTTCCTATTTGTGGCCTGGGAAAGCAGTTGAGGACAGCCCAACGCTTTGGGACCCTGCACCCGTGTGGGAGACCTAGAGGAGGTTCTAGGCTCCTGGCTTCAGATCAGCACAGCACTGGCCATTGCTCTCACTTGGGGAGTGAATCATCAGACAGAAAATCTTCCTCTTTGTCTCTCCTCCTCTCTCTGTATCTGACTTTCCAATTAAAAAAAAAAATCTTTAATAAATAAATAAATCTTTAAAAATAAATAAATTAAAATTTTAAGATGTGAATTAAAAGCAGTAAGAGCTATAGTGTATTTCTTTTTCTAAAAAAATCATTTATTTGGGCCCGGCGGCGTGGCCTAGCAGCTAAAGTCCTCGCCTTGAACGCACCGGGATCCCATATGGATGCCGGTTCTAATCCTGGCAGCTCCACTTCCTATCCATCTCCCTGCTTATGGCCTGGGAAAGCAGTCGAGGACGGCCCAAAGCTTTGGGACCCTGCACCCGCGAGGGAGACCTGGAAGAGGTTCCTGGTTCTCGGCATCGGATCGGCGCGCATCGGCCCGTTGCGGCTCACTTTGGGAGTGAAACATCGGATGGAAGATCTTTCTCTCTGTCTCTCCTCCTCTCTGTATATCCTGGCTTTCCGATAATAATAAAAATCTTTAAAAAAAAATCATTTATTTTTATTGGAAAGGGAGATTTCACAGAGAGAAAGAAAGAAAAATTTTCTGTCTGCTGATTCACTCCCAAATGGCTGCAACGGCCAGACGTGAGTGGATCCAAAGCCAGGAGCTGCTTTCAGATCTCCCATGTGGGTGCAGGGTCCTGAGGACTTGAGCTGTCCTCTGTTGCCTTCCCAGGCCATATGCAGGGAACTGGATTGGAAATGGGACAACCAGAATTGGAACCTGTGCCTATGTCAGATGCTTGTGCTCAGGCAGAAATCTAGCATGCCTGAAGGATTTGTTATTGTGGTCTTGAACTTCTGACCTATTAGAGGAGTTAATATAGAAGCTCGAACCAGGCCTGGTGCCATGGAGTAGTAGGGTAAGTAGCCATCTGTGATGCCAGCATCCCAAATGGGCCCTAGCTCATGTCCTAGATGCTGTGCTTTCAAACCAGCTCTGTTTAAGGCCTGGGAAAGCAGTGGAGGATGGCCTCGCTACTGTTCTGAATATTTGTCATACTTCAGTTAAGAAATTTGCTTTTTGTTGGTTTATTTAGTTAGTTAATTCATGATACAGTTACATAGGCTCAGAGATTTCCACTTCCATCTCTCCCCTTCCACCTACTGATTTCCTCTATATTGTTACAATACTGGAGTTCCTCAACAACAGTCACAAGTCCATTCTGCTGTTTAAGTGCATAGTTAAGAAAATTGTAAACTACTGTTGCTTAAGATAGGCATCTAATGGCTCTGTTTATTCACTTTTTCCTTTGAAATGCTTATTATTGCATGGGGCTTGAATAAATTAAGGGTTGGGTGTGATGATAGTATCTAAAATAACATGCAGTTAGTAGACATTCCGAACTGTGAGAAATGAGGGCTCAGTGCGTCTCAGCAGTGGAGTCCATGCTCTGAGGAACTGTCAGAGTGGACTCCAAGCACAGTCCCCCTGGTCTCTGCCGTCTGCTACTCTCCCAACCCCGGCAGGCCTGGGTGTCTGCACTTTTTCGTGTGTCTGTCTGAAGAGAGCTTGACTGCCCACCCCAGCCCTGCTAACTGTGCCCCCTGCTTATTTGCAGACCCCGTGGTGAAGGAGCAGTCCCAGCCTTGTGGAGATAATGCTGTGCTCTCCAGTGGCCTCACGGCAGCACGATGAAACAGGAGAGCGACCGACGGGTAATGCGGCATTGATGCTTGCCAATAAAACCAACCAACCACACCCAAATCTTGAAGGAAAACTACAGTGTGATAAAAAGAAATTCCAATCATTCCTTCTAAATGCAAAGAAGAGTAAAGACCTAAAAGTATGTCAAAAAGAAAGCAACTCCCCAGTACTAGTGGACAGGGAGCTGCTGTTGTGATCTGGCCCTGCTCGTAGTTCAGGATCTGAGGGCATTCTCCCTTTGGAATGCATGGGAGATGAGAAACTCGGAGTTGTTGTACGTTTCCCTTTATTTCACAGGACTGCACTGTGGAGTTAACCTGTGCAATCAACAAGCTCTGAATATCTGACTTCCTATCTATTCCATTGTGGTCTGGGTTTCTTTTGATGAGAATTCAGGCTCAAGTTTTAGCAAATGTCAGCAGTCTGTACTGACACACCAGCCTCATATCCAAGAAAGAGATTAAAAGCAGTGACAGTATTTTTTTTAAACTTTTACAGATTCATGGATTTTTTTGGTTTGGTTTGGCTTGGCTTTTTTTTTTTTTTTTTTTTGAAAGACATGAGCTCTCCAGGAAATGCCCTTCAGCCCTGCAGTTTTCCTCTAAGTGTGCTGCTCATTTGGAAGCAAACCACACCTGCTTTCACAAGAATCCTCTTTGACTTCAAAGAGGCATCACTTTACGTCTGATGCCATGAACAGGCCCCTGGGTCTCAAAAGTTCCATGCTGAGTGCGTCACTTGGATAAAACCTTTGTGGATTTGCATAACTATAAAATCTTTGTTGCTAGTTTTTTTTGTTGTTGTTGTTGTTTGGCTTTTTTGTTCTCGCAGTCTTGAAGGAAAACCTCACCCTTCTCAGCATACGCCTCTGTGTATGCCTGTTTTAATGCATCTCTGAAACAGACCTGTTTTTGTTCACAACCACAACCAAAACTGGAAAGTCAGTTTTCAGACAAAAAGGTGAAGGAAAGAATATCCTGTGAGAATTTTTCAGGAAAGACTTAATTGGAGGGAAGGGGTGAAATGTACTGCCAGACCGCACTCCTGTTTCCTTCTGTTTATCCCCCTGAGAGATGGTTTCTGGCTGTAATTGGGGTGCTGTGCATTTCTCAGCTCTGCTGTGTGAAACACGGATGTGATGGCAACAAGCAGTCTGTCTTGCATGCAGGAACTGGCATTGGTGGACAAAGCCATTCTTTATTCAAGGGCCCAGGAGGAGGGGAGTGCACACGGGGGGCGTGGGGAAGGAAGCGGTGCTCCTGGACCAAGTGCTCCGGAGTTGGATCCCTGTGCTAACTCACCTTCACAGTAGCAAAGACAGAAGATTTTGTTTCAAAAAGAAATAGTGTTGATACTGTTTTGGAACTTAGCATCAACATGGCTGGCCGTCATCAGTCCCCTCACACCCAGGGTAGAGCTGTGCTGGAGCTCTGGGGACTTAAACACGTAGGCTAGAGCTCATGCTAGAGATGTTCCCACCACATCACAGTCTAGGATTTCTTCATTAACTATTTAATAGTGCCAGACATTTTTATGAAGTTAGACTGTTTGTTTAAAGCATCTGTTTACATTCCATATTCCAATAAAATCATATTGGTAGTAGGTCCTATTTCTAAATGTAGATTCTATTTTTGTTGTTCGGTCTATGGGAACTTGAAATATAAACATAACTCTTCTTAGTGTAGAGTTGTTTACGGATTAAAAATTTTTTTAAAGACCCCCAAAGCCAAGAAATAGTCAAGGTTCTCTCCCCAGTGCTGCCAGATGTGCTGCCGTGCACAGTCTATATAGTGATGTCAACACTTGTTCTACCTGCAAATCAAAATTATAGTGCAGGCTCTTGGCCAAACCTTTGTCAGGCAGCCTTCTGAGCACTTGGGGGAAGCTGAAGCCTTCACATGTGCCTGCACAGGCATTCCAGCCACTGCTCGCTGTCTGGGATATACACCAGGCGTTGTTCCTGCTCCCCTCCTGCCTGTATCCTTTGTAACTTGCTCCCTTTCTGCCTTTTTATTTCCAAGTTACCTGGACCACGTAGGAACCTACTGGGAGATCTTAGGAAGCAGTAACCATGATTCCCTCAGTTCCGCCCCACCCTTGGGTGCCCAGAAGCAGTAAACGCGTCTGGAAAAACAAAATGATTTCCTCCTCCCTCTCCTTGGGCCATGACATTTTAGGTGCAGACCCAGCCATCCTGTGTGTCCTTGGGTTCTGAAACTGCAGCTGTGACACACAGGAGTAGTTCTTCCTGTTTGAGCAGTTTGTTTTTCCAGTACCTGTTCATTTTACCTCTCATCATGCCTTAGACTCAGAGTGTAATTGGGTGTGAAACACCCCTATTCTGTCTGCTCTTGACAACGAGGCCATTCTTCCTCCAAATGTAGGGAGCCTACTCCAACCTCTGCCTTTCACCTATTTTCAAAACCATTTTGTGTTCAGCTGGACCTAGCGCCCCTGAGATTTTAGAGATTTACCTGAGTTAGAAGGTAGTCTGAAACTTCCAAAAGATGTGTGCAAGGGGTGGGTTTGGATGATAGTTGTGTGTGTGTGTAAATGTAAGTTTGATCTTATATTTAGACTAAACTGGTAAAATTATTCATCCAGTATCCAGTTAAGTTTGCATATTCTTAAACTCATCTCAAGTTTTGTTTGCTTCATTACCTTATAACAGGTTAAAAGTGCCTATGATAAGGACTCAATTATTTCCTAAGGAAAAGCAAAAAACAAAAACATGGGGAACAGGGTAGTGTTACACTATCATCTCAGGTACTGCCTACGTTCAAGGACATAACCCTGGCAGAGTCAGAGCCAAGGGTCCCTGTGCCTGATGCAGGTGGAAGAGTGCCATTTGGTGGTCACAGGGGATTTACTTCAGCTGAGAAATCTCACAGTGATAGTGTAACTGTGCTCTGCTCAGCAATATGTACACCTGTGGCAATGGGCTTGCCCTTGTCCCCCATCTCTGTGAGGTGGCCGAGTAGGGAGATGCTGTTCAGTGCAGAAACAGGCCACACATTCCTGTGTCTGTACCACTTAGAGAAGCGCCACTGCTGGCTTGGTGAACCTCTGACTTGCCAGCCACGTAGCTGAGTCTGCTAATGCATCGTCTGCCAATGCCTTCTCCAGCAGACAGGGAGATACAGTTTGACTGGTTCGCTAGCGAAGAGTGGCATAATCCTTGGGTGTTTGGAGAGAATGACCAGAGGAGAGGCTGTAGTTAAAGGAACCAATAAGAAAAATGACCTGATGGTAAATCTTCAGGCGGTCAAGTTAGAGGGCCTGTGGAGTGGTTCTAGTGGGACTGAAAGGTACTGAGTCTCAGAGAGGGAGCTGGGTGCTAGGGATCTGTGTTACTCAGGGAAATGACTTAGGTTCTCCCAGGTGCTGCATTGATGATGAGAGAAGCGAAACTATTTGGGGACACAAGCAACAATTTCAAGAATTATTGTGCTGGCATTGATGTAACTCTTAAGAGAGCCCAGTTAACAGTTTCCTTTAATGCCCAGTCAGATTAAATGATTTGTTTAGGAACTTGTGTTACTTCGTGGGCACCCACAGGGAAAGGCAAACTTCCCTACTACCAATGAAAGAGAGGATAATAATTGACAGTTCCCATCACTTAAATCGAAACTGTTCCGGCAACAAGAGCAGGGGCCAAATGAGCACACATGAAGCCAAAGTTTGCCAAGAGCCTCATGAATTAAAACTGGGCCATGTCCTGCCTTTGCAAATTCACCCCCAGAATGGGACTGGGAGGAGGGCAGGTGGCAGGGAGACATCTGCGTGAGAGAACCATTAGCGTGCTTTTGAGCTGTGTGGATATGTTAACAAACACACACACCCCCACACCCCCCGCCAGGTGTCACAGAGGCTGGTGGGGAAGGTGTGATGGAATGTGCAGGTGATGTGTACATCTGTGTCGAGACTCAACAATGTGCTACAAATGTGATACTTAACCCTGAACTGCATGTATTGGGGATTGTTTTTAAAAACAACAATACAACTTGGAGTCAATAAATTAACAGTTTTTTACTTGCTGGCTCTTGTTGCTGTAAATGATAACTAAGTTTGGGGCAGAGATCTTGACATCCAGTGGAAAGTTTGGATAATCTTCAAGAACTGTGGAGCCCTCTGTTGGCAGAAAAACGACAACACATGGGCTGTGATCCTTGACAGGTGACTCCTTCAGACCCAGTTGGTCACCCCTTTGTATCCCTGGAGAACTGATGTGTGATTGACGTGCTGCTGCCCTGAGAGGGAAGAAAAATGCCATGTCAAAGCCTGTTTTCATAAATAAAGATATTGACAATAACCAGCTTTCCCAAGTGAAAGAAAAACCATTGCTATGAGGTCCTTACCTTGTATTTCCTGTCTCTTGGGTGAAGGGCGGGGATAAGCCTTGGACTGCAAAGAAGCAAACATTATGGGTGTTTGCTGTTCCTCCCTTGATGGGAAGGCTTTGCTCTGGTGGAAGTGGAACATGAAGAGCTGTGATGGGGTTGCTCACTGGTGCTGGCTGCTGAGTTAGATCACTCAGACACCTGCTGCTTGGGATTGACTTAATTGCATGATTCTAACCTGTGGCCCAGTGTTCTGTCTTGAACAAATGCATGCACTTGCAGGCACACTGTTGCCTAGCAGATGGTGGCACCCAGTATGCCTCCTCATGGGTCCCCCCCAAGGAGTTGCCTCCTTGGAAATCAGTTGGACCTGCCTTACAACACCTTTCTCCAAGCCCAAGCAGTGAAACACTTTCTTTGCCCAGGTTGTGACATGACAGGGGTCAGTGACTGGCAATCTGGGAGACTTCCTATAAAATTCCACTGCTAGCCTCTCACCACGTCTTTTGCCAAGTGCAGAGGTGGAAGAAGAAATGGAATTTTCAGGCCCAAGCCAATCAGCTCACTGTTGGCCTACGCGGGAGAGGGAGGGTGGTTTAAAACGTTTATTAGTGGACCCTTTTCCCAGAATAAATTCAAAGTCATCTGCTGGCACTCGGCCCAAGACATTCTCAGGTGAGGTCGGGTCTGCGGGGAACTTAGACTGGGACAAAATAGTCCAGGTGTTCAAGCGCTTCTCCATCAGCACTTGAACCCAAGGGAAGGAGAAGAGACCAGCTGGCAGGCACTTGGGCCCCAAGTGTTTTCCTCAACTGGCAGAAACTATAAAGTTGCCTTTTGTGACAGTTCTGTTAGGAACCTGAAGTCACCAAGCGATGACTTACCCGAGGTTGCCTACCAACAGGCACAGAAAGGCTAGCTCGCATTCTGTCCCCCAGCCCTTGATCTGAGAAGCAAGCTCCACACAAGTGGAGGTCTGTCTCTGACTTCCAGTCAGATTGATTAATGCCATGTTTCCCCTCCTCCCATCTCTCCCCAGGTCTGTTGCGGTTCTTCCCACTTTTCCATAAGCAGAACGAGAACCAAATCAAACGTCTTAAGGTGTGTAGAGAGATCAAGTGGCGTGGGCAGACACAAAATGGTGGCAGGTTTGGCGAGCATGAACTAGACCACCCGAAGGGTAGCCCACCACCGTATACCAAACCTCACTTTCGAATGTAAAAGGGCCACATGCCTTTGGCTTCCTGTTGACTTCCTCCCAACCCAGAAGCATGGGAAATGTGAAGGATATGCAAAATGGTCGGTTCCTGTTGTCCCCTGCACCCCTGCTCTCATGGCCGCCTATTTTGCCAGCCCACCACAGATGCCGCCACTGTGGGGGAGTGGGACAATATATGGCATGATGGGCAGTTACATATTATTTTGAAAATATATATTATTGAATAAAAGGTTTTAAAAGAAATGCATGGAGAGTTTTCAGTATGGAAGGGAACAGAGGCCCCAAATGACCTAGATGCACGTTTGTGCCAGGGTTCTAGCCTAAGGAAGGCTAATTAGAAGTACCTTCTGCACAGGAAAGCAATGGGAAGGCATGTACAGTGAGCTTATATGGAGAACGGGGCACATTTCCCATAGTCGGGGAGGGATGGGGGAAAAGCGAGTCACCACCAAGAAACAGAAGTGCCTTCACCTTGGCTGTACTGGCAGTGGCTCCCTGGTTCATCCCCTCTTGCAGCCCTGTTCCCTGTCCAACACCCTCTTCTGATGAGACCTCTGGGAACCTGGCTCTGCTGTCCTGCCACAGGGTGGGGCGTCAAGGTGTCAGAGGCAAAGCCACTCGTTCTGCCCAATGGTCCATCTCTACTGCTCCCAATCAGTGAGCAAAGCCAAGCAAGGGCTCTTTCCAAGCTCACCATGATGTCACAATGTCCACAAAGTTCCCCAGGTGTGGGAGCTCAGGACTGAGTGCACACTGGACAGCAGAAATGGGGGTTAGGACAGTGCCACACAGAGTAAGTAGACCCTATACTTCTGCTTTTATCACCAGCTTGGTGTCCTCAAGCTTGTCTCTTCAGGGCCATTTGTTTTTTCATAGTTGATTAGGTGATAATGGTCAAGAGCTACAGGAAGGTGGGTGAGATCACCATTTCCACGTTCTCTTTTTTTTTTTTTTTTCTTCCTGTATCTGAGGGGAGGGGGAAGACAAGGAGAGAAGCCACACCCAGTCTCCCAAATGCCTCTGCACCCTGAGATGAAGGACAGCCACCCAGCACCACCCCGTATCCCTGATATGGAGCATACTCCGAGGGCACTGCTCAAGTGGTTTTGACACTTCAACAGTTCCCAATTACTGCCGATCTTGCCACTCCAAGCACAATGAAATCTCCAGAATCCACTGGTTGACATAGTCCACCTTAGAATCTATTTTCCCAGTTATTTACTACCAACACTTGGCTGGGATAGTTGATCAATTTGTTCTGTTCTCCGTCTTCTGTTGTGGTACCAGGTGTCCTCTGCAGACTCCAATGTTCTGCCATATCCTCCATGTGCACATGGATATACTGTCCACTGCTTCCTCTAAGCCACTGAAGGCCTAGCTCTAGCACATATACCCCATGGAACCTGCAATTCTCTCCATGGTTAGGATTCTGAGTCCAGCAATTACAGTTGGTGAGATCCCCATAGAAACTTAATCTGAGGTGATCCCAGATCTGACTCTTGTATGTGCTTGCCAATACAGGGTCTGGCACAGTCCATTGCCTCAGTCAGCTTCTGCACATGCTGGTGATTGTAATTGCTGGGTCAGTTCTGTCCCCAACCCTGTATTTAACACATACCAACAGGTGTTGCAGCCCAGCCCGATCCTGCCCATCACACACTCTGCCTTCATGTACACTAGTCAGAACGACCCACAATACCCCCCACCAGGCCCACCCCCTGCCCTGGTTACCTGTGCTTGCCAGTATGTACAGCAGACTGCTCTAGTCTGTCCCACATCCATTCAGCCCTCATACATGTCAGTGGGCATTGAAGCCTCTTTCAACCCAACCAGCTGCACTATCCAGTGCACACACATGCTGGCGGGTACCTCCCTGTCTAAGCATGCCTGCCCTAGTCCTGGTTCTCATGCTCACCAGTCGGAGTGGCAACCCAAGAGGATAGTACCAACTATTTCCCTAATGGGCCCATTCCCACTCCCAGATTTTAACACTCTCCAGGTGGTTGTGCAGTTTAACTTGACAGAATTTGCCCTCGTAACAGCATCTGCCAGCTGGTGCTGTGGCAAAGCCCATCCAACCCACACTTACTCTGACTTATTCATGCACTAGTTAGAAGAGTCAACCCAGTCTGGCTTTTCCTTGATCCAGCCCATGAGGCCAACAGGTGTTGTAGCCTTGCCCGGCCTGGTCAGCCCCCATCCCAACTCTCAGCTCACCAGTGGGAGTGGTGATCCAGCCCAATGCAGTCCCCTACAGAGTTCACCACCTCCCTCTCTAGGTCTCACATGTGATGGTTGGGTGCTGCAGCCCAATCTGGCATGGCCCGCCTCACCTTGGCATTTGCCAGTGGGTGCTGTAGCCTGGCCAGGCCCGCCCCATCCTTAATTCCAGCTCACATTGGTGGGGGCTACAGCCTAGCCTAGCCAAACCAGCCCCCAATCCCAACCCTCATGTGAACTGGCTTGTGTTGTGACCCAACCTGGCCCAACCCATACGCCATTCTGGTGCTCAGATTCGCCAGCAGGTGATATGAACTGGCCAAGCCTGATTTACCCCCAACCTGGCAAAATGCTTGCGGGTGAGTACCATTATCGGGCCTGGTCTGGGCTGCTCCCTATAGTACTTATTGCACTCACCTCCAGGAACTGTGTTCCAACAGAGGTGTTGCCCAAGCTCCTCCATCAACCTCTCCCAATGCCAGATCTCAAGCATACCAGTGGGTCTATGGGCCAGCCCTATTTAGTCCACCTCCTGTCCTACAGGAACAGTGGTCTTTCCTGACCATCCCTCACCCATTCTGGTTTTAACTGAGCCATAGATCTTGCTAGTGCCAGTAGTTGTTCTGACCCAGCTTGGCATAGCCCCTCCCCTGTCTTGGCCTTTGCCTTTGGATGCTGTAGTCTGGCCTGACCCAGCCTGCACCCAGTCCCAACTCTCACTGGCAGGTGCTGGAACCTGGCCCTGTTCAGTCTGCTCCCATCCCTGGCTCATACAAAGCAGTAAGTGTGGCAGCCTACCCCAGCATGACCTATGCTCCAGACTGGTTTATGCACTTGTCAGTGAGCTAAGGTTTGCTTAGCCCTGCCTGGCCCGCTCCCTTCCAAAACCTACCCACTCATTTGCCAACATTTGGAGCTACCTTTCCCGGCCTGCCCGGCCCCGAGGCCTGGACCACATGCTCACCAGTGGGAGCTATGTCCCACTAGGGGAGTTTCCCAAGTTCCCCCACTTATCCCACTTCCAGACTCAGATCTCACACATGCCAGTGGGTGCTAGGCCATTGTCTGGCATAGCCTGCCCCTCCATCTTGGCCTAGTATGAGCTGGTGAGTATTTCAGCCCAACCTGCCCCACACTCTCTTTTAGGATGCGCATGGGGGTGCTGCAGCCTGGACCTATCCAGACTATTCTTGGTCCCTATGCCCATTTGTGTTGACGGATTCCATGGTCACACCTAGCTCAGCCCATCACCACCCAACTCTTGAGCTAACCAGTGGGACTTGTATTTCCACAGGGGTTGACCCACATATTCCCCACGGAATCTACTCCCAGACCTGGTTGGGGCCAATTTTTTTTACCCCAGACTCAGGAGATTATACTGGTCTCCTGATCTCTAGGGCAAACCTGATGAGCCTCACTAGCACAGAGGCATTGGTCCATGGGGCATGGACCTGTGTCTCTGTGCAGTCCTGCTGCAGCCCTGTGCCGTCCAGATCCCAAGGATCTCATCCAACACACTGCTGGTTGGGTTGGGATGTCCTAGATATCTTGCAGGATTTGAAATTCTAACTCCATTCTCTGCCATCACCCTCTTTTGCTCCTTTTTTGTAAAGATTTATTTATTTTTATTAGAAAGGCTGATATACAGAAAGGAGGAGAGACAGAGAGGAAGATCTTCCGTCTGATGGTTCACCCCCTAAGTGATCGCAACAGTCAGAGCTGAGCCAGTTCGAAACCAGGAGCTCTTCCAGGTCTTCCATGCGGGTGCAGGGTCCCAAGGCTTTGGGCCGTCCTTGACTGCTTTCCCAGGCTACAAGCAGGGAGCTGGATGGGAAGCAGGGCCGCCGGAATTAGAACCGGCAACTATATGGGATCCTGGCATGTGCAAGGCTAGGACCTTAACCACTATGCTATCGCACCGCCCCCCCCCCTTTTAAAGATTATTTATATTGGAAAGATCAGATTTACAGAGACAGAAAGATCTTCCATCCACAGGTTCACTCCCCAAATGGTCACAATGGCCAGAGCTGAGCGAATCCAGAGTCAGGATCTTCTGGTCTCCCACATGGGTGCAGGGTCCCAAGGCTTTGGGCTGTCCTCTATTGCTTTTCTAGGCCACACACAGGGAACTGGATGGGAAGTGAGCAGCTGGGACATGAGCATGCACCCGTATGGGATCCTGGTGCTTGCAAAGTGAGAATTTAGCCACTGAGTCATTGCACTGAGCCACACCCACCTTTTTGCTCTCAAAATCACAGCTCTCAGGCCCAGTGCCATAGTCTAGTGGCTAAAAGCCCTCACCTGGAACACGCTGGAATCCCATATGGGCGCTGGTACTAATCTCCGCAGCCCTGCTTCCCATCCAGCTCCCTGCTTGTGGCCTGGGAAAGCAGTCATGGATGGCCCAAAGCCTTGGGACCCTGCACCCACATGGGAGACTCAGAAGAAGGAAGCTCCTGGCTCCTGGCTTCAGATCAGCTCAGCTCCAGCCATTGCAGCCACTTGTGGAGTGAATCTTCCTTTCTGTCTCTCCTCCTCTCTGTATATCTGCTTTTTCAATAAAAATAAATAAATCTTTACAAAAAAAAAAAAAGAAAGAAAACCACACAGGTCATTCAGCTTCCTGCTGAGGAAATCTTACTTCCCAAAAGCCTCTGAAGCATATCAAATCATCTTGGGTGTTATGGAAGACTAAGGGAGGGGAGAGAGTGGAGTCATAGTTGTAGAGGAAAGGACAAGGAGAGTTTCTGTTGAGGGGAGCAGAAGCCCACTAACCCCAGCTTCTCCCAGAGCTCAACCTCAGGATGCTTGCACATTCAGAACATAACTCACAGCTCCCAATAGGTCATGTGTGCTTGGTGGTTTAATACTTACTGCAGTTCCCTGATTACCAAGGAACAGTATAAACTGTGTTAATGAAGTGAAATGTAAATAATGATATTTTCATTCGCACCTGACATACTGTGCACACTACACAGACTGTACACTTGTGCTGTGTACACACACACACATATATGTATGTGCTCTTTCCTCCCTTGGGAGGAACCCTTATTAAA
Organism: Ochotona princeps; assembly: GCF_030435755.1. NCBI lineage: Eukaryota > Metazoa > Chordata > Mammalia > Lagomorpha > Ochotonidae > Ochotona > Ochotona princeps. Next base: position 21,347,131 of record NC_080847.1, read on the forward strand.
CTTGTGTTTATCTGGGCCAGTGTTAATTCCCTGCCTGAAGTGCTGGTATCCCGTATGGATGCCGATTTGTGGTCCCATTGCTCCACTTGCCATCCGGCTCCCTGTTACAGTGTGTGAAAGCACAGATGACTCAAGTCCTTAGGCCTCTGCACGAGCTTGGGAGACCCAGAAGAGGCTCCTGTCTCCTGGCTTTGAATCGGCTCAGTTTTGCCTGTTGCAACAATCTGGGGAGTGAACCACTAGATGAAGATCTTTGTCTCTCCTTCTCTCTATAAATCTGCTTTTCCAATAAAAATAGTAGTATTGGAGGAACACATTTGCACACACATTCTTAGATGGTGTGTATGTGGATCAAAATCTGGAACTACTATGCCATGTCTCTCACTGGTCCAGGCCAGGAGGCCTCTATGACTTTAGTCCTAGAAAACTTGGATGAGTCTGCCAGGCAATCAGGTTGTGGTAGCCAGAGCCTGTGAGCCTTCCAGAAATAAGTTGAGACCAAAAAGACACAAAAAAGTTGGCTGTAACATAAGAGAATTGAACATGACAAATAGAATGAAATGTCTTAAGATATCCAACTCTGAATTTGTTTAGTTCAATATCTGCTTCTAAATACATTTCTCTTATGAAAATTAGTGAAAAGTCAAACAATTTAAAAAGCAGATTCTAAAGATTCTTTCCCAAAAAGATTTCAGGGGAAAAAGTATGGTCAGTATGAAGAAGGGCTGCCTGCTAGTGAGTTTGCAGTGCTGTGGGGAGAGCTTCAGCAGTAGGCATACAAGAGCCGATGAAGGCTTTCAGATAGTCCTAGCCAGAGGCGGAGGGGAAGCAGGATGGATTTTTGTCTGGGCTGGGAAATGGGTGCACATCAGATGCATCATGCTCATTCCAGACTCAGAATGCTACATCCCTGTGCATGTACATTCCAGAAAGGCCCCACTGTAGGGCTGGAAAACAAAGCCATGCTGGCCCAGGCCCAAGAGGATGGCAAGGGTGATTGCAGGCAGTTTTGAAAGCAGTGCTAGAGGTTTGTTTGTGGTTTTTTTTTTTAATATTTATTTTTATTTGAAAGGCATATTTACAGAGAAAAGTAAAAAAAAAGATTACTTCCTCCTTAGAGTTGATCCCCAAATGGCTGTAGCTACCAGAGCTGGGCCAGTGCAAAGCCAAGAGCTTCTTCCAGGTGTCGCATGTGGGTGCAGGGTCCCAAGGACTTGGGCCATCTTCTGCTTCTTTCCCAGGCCATCAGCAAGAAGTTGGATCAGAAATGGAGCAGCTGGAACTCTAAACAGCACCCATATGGGATGCAAGCAAGAACTGCAGGCACAATCTTAACATACTACACCACGGCATTGTCGTTAATGCTGTAATGGTCATATGACTTGATGCCTTTGTCAGAACTGCCCACCACAAAGGCCAAGTCACTGTGTGTAAATTTAAAATCTGACAATGTGTAGGAACCTAACAGTCCCATGCGAATTTCACTCTCGATTAACAGGTTTATGTCCTGGCTACATCACATCCCTTACAGCTCCCTGCTGTGGCCTGGGAAAGCAGTTGAGGACAGCCTAAAGCCTTGGGACCCTGCACCTGTGATAGAAACCTGGAAGAAGTTCCTGGCCCCTGGTTTCAGGTTGGCTCAGCCCCTGACCATAGTGGTCATTTGCAGAGTGAACCAGTGGATGGAAGATATTTCTCTCTGTCTCTCCTTCTCTCTGTATATGTGCCTTACCAATAAAAATAAATCAGTAGCTGTCTCATCTGTGCTGCCCCACCTCCACCCTGGCCCTGCCACCGTGACTGTTACTGAAAAGTGGAGCTGATGGCCTTTCTCGGTTGTGACTACTGGCTCTTCCTCTGCCAAGTGCATATTTCAGTTGTTCAGAACACTTCCCTCTCTGCTCCCAGCTTACAACTCTACCTCTCCATCCTCATCGGCAAGGACAACTGGGGCTGAAGTTGGCATCACTGTGCGTGGTGAGCCCCTCGTGTCTCAAGGGCAGGTGCTCCGAGTGAGTTTCTGCAGTTGGACTGACGCAAGCAGGTGCTGTCCATGGAGGCTTTTGTGCGGTGGAAAGGATGCTTGTGGTTGCTCATTTTTAATAGCTTAGTTATTGATGCTGAATATTGGGCCCAGTGCAATGGTTCAGTGACCAAATCCTTGCTTTCCAAGTGCCAGGATCCCATATGAAAGCTGGTTTGTGTCCTGGCTGCTCCACATCCCATGCAGCTCCCTGCTGATGGCCTGGAAAAGCAGTAGAAGAAAACCCAAAACCTTGGGACCCTGCACCCACGTCGGAGATGCAGAAGAAGTTCCCAGCTCCTGGCTTTGGATTGGCTCAGATCCAGCTGTTGTGTTCATTTGCATAATGAACCAGCAGATAGAAGGTCATTCTCTCCATCTCTCCTTCTCTCTGTAAGTCTTCCTTTCCAGGAAAAATAAATAGATATTTTTAAAAAGCTGAATATTTAAGAGCCTGATTTTTGCCTTAAAGATCAACTGACAAGTCTTGTTAGAGCCACAAATAGGAATGCTTTGGCTTCATCTTTGATTGATGCGCTAATAATACAGAAAATTTCATGTGTTTAACCGTAAGCATTGCTTACACAATCTGGTTTGTTTCCTTGGCTGTTTAAAAAGTCAACCTGTCAGATTTGCACAAATACTTGGAATAGCTAATGAAAGACCTAAAGCCTAATGTAATCTTCCTAAGCTTTCAAACACTAGCAGTAAGTCCCAATGCACATGTTTAATAAAATGTTTTAAACATTCTGTACTTAATTAAATTTGCTTAGACTTTTTCAAATGAAAAACACAAATCTGCTATGAAATTCTTTCAGGCACTGAATTAAATTCAGAGTATCACATCCTTCAGTATGCTGGATTTTGTTCCTAGCAAAAGGGGTGAGCAAAATGGACTCCCCTTTTGGCAGAAATAATAGTGCAGGGTAAAAAGCTACAAACACGCAATACCTTTTGTTCCTCCTGGCATTTTTATCAGAACTTGTGCAAACAGGAGTCCCTACAACAGAAAGGCACAAGCCAGTGACAGCTATAGAGAACAATACCCACATGGCTAAGGTTATTGGGGTCATGAACAGTTCACTATTTCTGGTTGTATAGTTTTTCACTGAGTCTATCTAGCAGAATTTATCCGTTCTACCATGGATGGACTATGTCTGGTCAGGGCATAGTAAATACCTTCCCCTAACTTGTGTTTTGCCTTTTTACTCTCTTAAAATGATGATATTTAATAATACTTAAAAGTGATAGCAAAATGTGGACAGTGAGTTAAGCAGCCACATGCAGTGCCAGCATCTCATATACGCACTGGTTCAAGTCCCAGGTACTCTACTTCAGATCCAGCTCCCTGATTTGGTCTGGGAAAATTGCAGAGGATGGTCCAGAGCCTTGGGACTCTGCACCCACTTAGGAGACCCAGAAGAAGCTCTTGACTTCAGATCGGCTCAGCCCCAGTCATTGTGGCCATTTGGGGAATAAACCAGTGGATGCAAAATCCCTGTCTCACCTTCTCTCTGTAAATCTGCTTTTCAAATAAAAATAAATCTCTTTTAAGATTTATTTTATTTTTGGAGTCCAGGTAAGTCCGCTCAGAAGTGCGGGTGTCTGAGTTCTCCCAGACGTGTGGCTGTGGCTAGGAGAATCGGTGCTGGGTCAGGCTTCCTGTGATAGATCCTAGCTCTGCATACACTGCTGCCAAGTGATGGGTGAATCCTGGGCTTGTCCAAGCCTGAGGTCCCAACATTTTCTCCATCCACAGCAATCATGCTGCAGGTGGATCTTGGATGGCTCTGGGCATACTCAGGATCATGGCTCTGCCCACTGCCACCATGTTGGTGGTCAGAGTCTAGGTAAGTGTGCTCAAAGGTGCGGGTGTTTGAGCCTCCCAGCCATGTGCTGTGGCTGGGAGAACCCGTGCTGGGTCAGTATTCCTGTGGCGTAGCCTAGCTACCTGCCCACTGCTGCCAAGCGGTGGGCGACACTGGAGCTGGGCTTTGCTGTGGCCCAGCCTTGACCCTGGCAGCCATCTGAGGAATGAACCAACAAGTGGGAGCTGTGTGTGTGTGTGTAGCTCTGACTTTCAAATAAATAAATAAATCTTTAAAAAAATTTTTTTTAAAGAAAACTTCTGTAATGATGATGGTGTTAGCTGTCAACTGCTTTCCTGTTAGCCACAGCAGTTGGCATAGGCTCAGGCATATAGCACCATATGTAGCAAAATACTCAGTGATGGATGAAGTCTTCAGTATTTGAGATTTTCTTCTTCCCACGCTTTGTCTTTTCTGAAACGTTTCTAAGCATTGAGTCCATTTTTTCTTTATTTTTAAAAATTAATTGTTGGATCAGGGCCCGGCGGCGTGGCCTAGCAAGCTAAAGTCCTCGCCTTGAACGCACTGGGATCCCATATGGGCGCCGGTTCTGATCCCGGTGGCTCCACTTCCCATCCAGCTCCCTGCTTGTGGCCTGGGAAAGCAGTCGAGGACGGCCCAATGCATTGGGACACTGCACCCGCGTGGGAGACCCGGAAGAGGTTCCAGGTTCCCGGCTTCGGATCGGTGCAGCATCGGCCCGTTGTGGCTCACTTGGGGAGTGAATCATTGGACGGAAGATCTTCCTCTCTGTCTCTCCTCCTCTGTGTATATCTGGCTGTAATAAAATGAATAAATCTTAAAAAAAAATTAATTGTTGGATCAATTCAACCAACTCACCAACTCAGCATAGCTTACTTTCAGCTTTTACCTTCACGTCGGGTTTCCTGCTTTCTAACCACTGCATTTTAAGGTCAGCGGTTTTCCTCAGAGTATTGCTTTGGCTGCATCCCTTTCACAGTGGCTCTCTTAATACCTGAAGTATATAAAACACTTAGCAAAGTTTGGCCTCCATACTGGTTTGCTCTCTTTCGTCTCATCTGTATTCAGCCAGGTAAGCACTGCTTTAGCAAACCTGCCTTGCATTCCTCTCCCCTCTCGCCCTAGGAACCCTTCCGGTAGGAACGGGACCTGGCATTCACACCGGTCACCTCACACCCCACCACGTTCCCATGACACCATGCAGGTGCTCTCAACAATTCCTTAATCCTGTGTCTCCTTCCGCTTCCTACAAGCCGCTCTGGAACGACGAGCGGAAATATAGTCCCTTGGTAACGGAGCTCATCTTAGAAGGGGGCGGGGACAGGGCGGGACTTAAGGGAGGAAGGCACAGGAAGTTTGGGAGTCCTGTGCTAGGATTGGGTCCAGCGCTTCCGGGAGGCGGGCTCAGTTGGGCGGAGGGATTCTTCTTGAGCGGCGGGCGGCCGTGCGCCTCCATTTAATTCTGGGGAGCGGCGCTGGCGACAGTTGCTGTGGTTTGCTTGCCGAACCGCTTTGTAGGAGGCTCGTGTATGCGAGTGAAGCGGTGAGTAGCTGCAGATCGGGAGGTTAGGATTTCAGCTTTCCTTCTGAGGAGCAGGACCGGGTCCCCTGCTTTCCCTCCGCCGCTCCGCGCTCGGGTCTTCTCCGAGGCCCAGGTCGCCTTCGGGGCGGCTGAAGAGAAGGCCGCCGGCGAGATGTTCAAAAACACGTTCCAGAGCGGCTTCCTCTCCATCCTCTACAGCATCGGCAGCAAACCCCTGCAGATCTGGGACAAAAAGGTGAGGCTGCGATGGCAGCAGCTGGAAGGGGAACAGGGCCTCGTCCCCTCCGCGGCTGGGGGCCTGGGGCTGGGGAAGGGCCAACGGCAGGCGGTGCCCTGTCCACGGAGGGGCAGCACATGGGGTGGGCGTGCCTGGGCTGGCCGCGTCCTACGGCTGCGAGGTGATTGAGATAGCTGTCTCTCGTCAAAAACTTGGCGTGCTCAGGGACCACGGCTTTCCCATCCGTGCGGTGGGGACCGGTCGTGCCCCCTCTCCCAGCGTGAAATGCAGAAAGCCAAGTGGGCTGGCTCCAGCAACTGGGTTCCACAGAAGTGTGTGCCGATCCCCAGGCCTTGGCGCTGGATGCAGAGCCTTTGTTCCCGCCATCACTGGAGAGGCACCGCCAGAAGCACCAGGGCCAACCTCGACCTGGGTGGGTTTCATTCCCTCCATCCCTTCCTCCCCAACCATCCCAAACACACCCGTGGCCTTTGCCACCTGTTCCCCGTTCTGTGTGACTTGAGGGTCTGTAACCATGCCCTTCCGTGTTCAAATTCCGCTTCAGGAAAACTGCAAAATGATGGCTAAGTCTTGTCTGGATCCTCAAGCTAAGATCCAAGCATTAGCTACAGTTGTATTTGCACAGGCATGCACGAGGCGTCGTGGGGGCGCCAGCCAGGTGATGGGCCTGTCCACTTGTTGGAGCTGTTAAAATTAGGGTGTCACTGTCTTATAGTTGCTGCACATTTTATGGCTTTGGTACTTTGCTCTTCATGGAAGTTCTCAACTATCAGCCCCTGCTGTTTGTTGAATATAAGTTAAGGTGGGCACTGAGTGGATGCCAGGAGGTTTAGGATTAGCCTTAGTGTCTTGGAGTGGAATGGCAGAGGAGCATGCTACATAGTATTGATTTGGCAATTCACATGAAATAGTCTGAATAGACAGTTTATAGTGAGCGAAGCCAACAATTTTGGGTTTCGTCTCAGAACAACTTCGTATCTTCCTGTGATAGCCACGGATTAATGCTTTGGGCCACGGAGAGGTTGGGAAGGAATGCACACAGCCTTCTACCTGACCAGGGCCCCGGGTGAGCGTGGAGGATGGTGCGTTCGGGGTCAAGTGCAGGAGATGGCTGAAGGGTCTGGTTGTCATAAGGTAGGGCGTTTGCCAAGGGGAGAAATCTGACTGGTTGATGTCTCTGGCACAGGCAGAGCTAATGCCAGGAGTGTCACATGGGGGCAACAGAGACTTCCCATTTTTGCTACGTTGCTAAGGTTTTCAGCCTTGTGGTTTTGTTACCAGTGTAATAAACCATTGTTGCTCAGTAATTGTCCCTCTACCAAGAGAACCCTAAATGAAGACACCTAGGAACTTCCTAAGCGTGATGATCTTGGTGAACTTGCAATTGAAAGAGGATGGCATTTTGTTTCGGAGGAGAGGTTGTGGGAGCAGGTTGGAGACCTGTAGCGGTGAGCTGCACTGGAGCTGTTCATTCTTGCCCTGCTCGGCTCAATCCTGTGGGGCACTTTGTTTTTCACATGCAGCTTTTTGCGGGTCAACATGTTTACACCCGGAGTATGAAAGCAAAGTAACCATGGTGCATTGTGTCTCTTAACAACGCCACTAGAGGTGGATGGAACCCAGATGACATAAGCAGGTGTGACAACATTGTTACATGGAAGGGCAGGGTAATGGGGCTTAAACTGAACAAATGTGTCAGCAAAGAAAACAGGATGAGAATAAATCCTCACAATAGAAGGTAGTTATCTGTTTCTGTTCACTTCAATTGAAAATTGGCTTCTGTGTTTAGAGGCTGGTGCAGTGGCTCACAGGCTAATCCTCTATCTTCAAGCTTCAGCATCCTGTATGGATGCCAGCTTGAGTTTTGGCTGCTGCTCCAATTCAACTTGCAGCCTGTGGCCTGGGAAAGCAGAAAGAGGAGGGCCCAAAGGCTTGGGATCCTGTACCTGCATGGGAGACTTCTGGCAAGTGAGGAGGCAGGGAGGATAAGCAATAAATGTTCAATTCTGAGCCTCCTTATTACTAATAGGAAAGTGTCTAAAGGTGAGTCTGAAGCCATATCCCTAGGCTTTGCTGTCCATGTTCTCTGTTGTTTTACATCTTCAGAAAATGTTGGGAATCCAGGCCAGTGGGGAAGACGCTTTCCCAAAGATCTGTTGAACAGCAGGTGTTGTGTGGACTCAGGAAGAAACAGAGCTGGACAGAACATCTTTCCTGCACCTGCAGAATAGAGCCAAGTTGCGTGGGGAGAAGGGGACTGTCCACACTTACCTAGACATGACCCTGACCCTTACTCCGATGTACGTGTTACCCCTGGTGCCTATTTTTAGTTACTGTTTGGATGGCACAAAGCTTTGGTCTCATTTCTGAGTTTATACAGAGAAGATTTTTTGGTTTCTAACAAGAATCACAGAACATCAGGTTTGGCTTCTGTGTACTCTATCCTTACAAGCCTGAGAGGTCAGTGTCCTGCCCACAGTGCTAGTGTACTTGAAGACTGCCCATTGCAGGCCTGGCTTGCTCATGATGTGTGCAACACCTGCAGTTTACACTGCAGGCGCTCACAATCTGGAGAGTGGAGGAAGAGCCCTTCTGCCCCTCCCATCCCATCTCATTCTTCAAGTTTCCACATTTCCCTTGAGTGTGCTCCTATGGCACTCAAGATCACACTGTGTCACCCTCTGCATTATAGGCTCCAGAAGGGAAAGTAGTAACTTACCTTGAAGCCCCAGTGCTAGGGTATGACCAGACACCTGGGGTTTGCATCCTGGCTGTATTATCTTCTAGTTGTGTGACCTTTGGCAAGTACTTAATCCATCTTCTCAACAAGATAAAAGGAAATGTATGTAAAATGTTTGGCAACAGAGTTACCTTGTGCAGTAGTGTGTAAGGAACTGAGGGTTTATTTAGACTAAAATACGTTTATAACCAGTCCCAACATTCAGGTACCTGTGAAGAGAAAGTACATACAGGAAGACCAGACTTCAGGAGGTAGACTAATTTAGTCCTTGTAACATGGTTTCCCTGGTTCAAAGCCTATAACGCAGCTCTAAGACCATCCAGTCCAGGGTCCAACATGTGTCTAATTCTCACCTTACCAGCTTGCTCCTCTTAGCAGTAGCCCCCTACCCAATAGGAAGTGTTGTTCTCTCACTTCCAAGTTTTTTTTTTTTAATTTATTCATTTTTATTGGAAAGGCGGATATACAGAGAGGAGGAGAGACAGAGAGGAAGATCTTCTATCCGATGATTCACTCCCCAAGTGAGCCGCAATGGCTGGTGCTGCACCGATCCGAAGCTGGGAACCAGGAACCTCTTCCAGGTCTCCCACGCAGGTGCAGAGTCCCAAGGCTTTGGGCCGTCCTTGACTGCTTTCCCAGGCCACAAGCAGGGAGCTGGATGGGAAGTGAAGCTACCGGGATTAGAACCGGCGCCCATATGGGATCCCGGGACTTTCAAGGCGAGGACTTTAGCCGCTAGGCCACGCCGCCGGGCCCCATCACTTCCAAGTTTTTTTACTTGCTGCTCCATATTCTGGGTTCCCCTCACTTCCATTAATCTCCAGGTCATACTCAGAGAGGCACTTCCTCCAAGAAGGACTATGTAAATTCATGTTCGCTCCTGAACTCTACTCATCACACTGAAACTAGCTCCCTAAATTCTCTGCTCCTGGGACTGGTGTTGTGGTTCAGCCAGGTTAAGCCGTCACATGAGAGAGACTGGCATCCGTGTGGGCATCGGGTCTAGTCCTGACTGCCCCACTTCTGTTCTGCCTTCCTGCTAATGTTCCTGGGAGGACAGTGGACAGTGGTCCAAGTATTTGACAGAACCAGATGGAGTTTCTGGCTTGTGGTGTCAGCCTGGCTTGTGGTGTCAGCCTGGCTCGACCCTGGCTTTTGTAGCCATTTGAGGAGTTAACTGGCAGATGGGCGATTTCTCTTTCTCCCCTTCTCTCTTTCTTACCTTCTCTCTCTCTGTAACTTAACCTTTTAAATAAATAAATAAATAAATAAATAAATAAATAGTGCTCCTGGCTGCACTCTTTCTTCCTTTCTTCCTTTCTCTGTCTCTGTCTCTCTCCCTCTCCCCCTCACCCCCCCTCTCTCCCCCTCTCTCCCTTTCTCCCCCTACCTCCCTTTCTCCCCCTCTCTCCCTTTCTCACCCTCTCTCCCTTTCTCCCCCTGTCTCCTCCTCCTGTCTCCCCCTTCCACCCTCCCTCTCTCTCTCTTAAGATGTATTTATTTGAAAGCACTGCAGAGAGAGAAAGAAACAGAGGACCATCCATTGGTTCATTCCCCATATGGTTGCAATGGCCAGGGATGAGCCAGGCTGAAGCCAGGAGCTTCATCTAGGTCTCCCACATGAGTGGCAGAGTCCAAAACTACCTTCTGCTGCTTTTCTCAGGCCATCAGCAAAGAGCTTGATCAGAAGTGGAGCATATGGCACAGGAACCAGAACTTGGGATGCCACTTTTACAGGTGGCAGCTTTACCCACTGTGCTGGCTCCATTACACACTATTTCTTGAAAACAGGACGGTTTAAAGTCTTAAAGGCACTGACTTAGAAGAAATTAGTTTTATCTTGTTTCACATTCATTTAACTTCTGGGACTAGAAATAAATTTTGTATTTATTTGAGGATTCCTGCTTAAGGCAAATGTTAACTTCTTGTTTGTAAGAAGAGTACCAGGAGATTCTATTCCCACATCTCCCTGTGTAAAGCATTGTGTACGTCTGTCTTTATAAAACACAGAGATTAAGCTCTCTCCTCTGTAAGTCGTTCCCCTAGTGCACCAAACAGCCTAGGGCAGGGCAAAACTAGAAGCCAGAAACTCACTCCAAGTCTCCCATTATGGCTGGCAGGAACCCAACTATCTTGGACATTCACCTATTGCTTCCCAGGGTACACATTAGTGCGAATTGGGCATGGAGCCAGGATTCCGACCCAAGCACTGCAGTGTGAGATGCAGACATCCCAAGCAGCTTCGTAACTGCTTCGCCAGCCTGTGTTCTCGCCCTTCACTGGTAGTGTCCTGAAAGGCCACCAGGTGAGGCTGCTGCTCCTCCATCCTGCCGGCCTCTCATTGGTGCCTCTCAGCTGCTCTGGTTTCTCCTCCCAGGCGAAATCCCAGAACCAGAGGCCTTTGTTGTTGTAGCTGAAGAGTGTTAAGAGTCCTGTTCCCTGTTCTCATTTTTTAAGTGAACAAAATATCCTTCCAGAAAAACAGTTCTAAACCCCGGATTTTCTTTTCTTTCTTTTTTTTTTTAAAGATTTATTTGTATTACAAAGTCAGATATACAGAGGAGGAGAGACAGAGAGGAAGATCTTCCATCCGATGATCCACTCCCAAAGTATGCCGCAACGGGCCAATGCGCGCCAATCCGATGCTGGGAACCAGGAACCTCTTCCAGGTCTCCCACGCGGGTGCAGAGTCCCAATGCATTGGGCCGTCCTCGACAGCTTTCCCAGGCCACAAGCAGGGAGCTGGATGGGAAGTGGAGCTGCCGGGATTAGAACCGGCGCCCATATGGGATCCCGGTGCATTCAAGGCGAGGACTTTAGCCGCTAGGCCACGCCGCCGGGCCCTAAACCCCGGATTTTCACCAGCAAACCTTATTGGCGACTGTTGCACTGTGTAGTTTCCTGTGGTAGAACCCAATGCATTTGGACAGAAAGGCCATAAAAGTCATTATTTTTCTAACTCCTTGGGGTCAGTCAGATACTGTTCCTCCTTAATCTGATAATAGCTTTTCTGGCCATTGGACAAGGGCTTGGGTTTCCCCACACTGGCCCTGTCGGGGCACTTTTAAGAAGAGGCTGGATAGCGGTGCATGTTACTGCCCCGTGCTGATGGAGGGTTTATTTTAGGATGCTCAGAGCACCTGCTTGCTGGTGGGCTCCCGAGAATGAGGAGCCATTGACCAGCAGGGCACAGGCATGGAGTCAGCTATGCCCAGGCAGCCCCACAGAGGGCCCCCTCCACCAGTTTTCTGACTTGGAGCCCATCCCTACTCCAGGGCAGAAAGCTGCCTGCTGAAATGGACAGCTCTCCAGCTTAATGAAAATTGGAACATGTGTCATTAGGACGAGATGCCAGATGGCTGGGGTGCAGCTGCCTGCCAAAGGGGAGTGGGTGGAGCCTGAAAACTGAAAGTAGGGGCAGGGGGGAAGGGAGTGGCTATAGCTCATGTGTTATTTTTAAAGCACTCAAAGAAATAGAGAGCCTTGGCCAATTTCCTCCCTATCCCTCTAGTGTTTTTTCCCCTCAGTTTGATCCTCCTTCCTGGGGCTTACATTAGAGAGAGAAAATCAGTGTTCTTCATTTGTTGCCCCGGCAACCATGGAATGCCTGGGTGAGATGGCCTTGGAGATCTGGTGCCGTCTTGGTGTCTGCAGGGCTGCAAAGGACTCAGATTTGTAGTTGCCAGTAACCTGGGTGCCGGAGATGCTAAGCGATGTTCTGTGTGTGAAATAAAAGTCCCACAAGATCAGCTTGATGCTGTTTTCAGGGAGGCAACCTTCCTAGGCATTCTGTGATCCTGGGGACGTCAGGAGTGAGAAAAAATGGACAAAATGAAGAGAATCTACTCTCTCTGATATGGAGCAGAAAGTGAAAAACCTGTTTCCATCATGAGCAGTGAACTCTGACGGGCTCATTTTCTCTTTATCCCAGAGGCAGCCTCCTCCATGACCCCCAAAGGGAAAGGAAGTGGCTGCTTGATTAACAAACCCTGATCGTGTGTCTTGTCAGAAGCTGATCTGAGTGGAGGGCTTGCTTCCTGGAAGGCCTGTGTGGCATATAGCAGTGATGATCATTTTGCGGGGACAGTCAGCAGACCTTGCCCATGGAGCCCGCCCCCTTTCTCACTGGGTCCTAGTGTTGGGGTCTACCAAACTGGCTCGGGACATTTCCTGCGCTCTGTGCTCCTATCTCTGATTAATTGCCTCCTTCCCCTACCCCATTTCTTCCAGTGTTTATGACCTTTTGAATTTAAGAATGGATAAAAATTATAATTCACTAGCAAATCAGTTTCTTTTAGTTTCAGAGTTCTGGAAACGTGTGATATGGGAAAAGTCATGGTTTTCATCTGTGGGGGCTGAACTTTGTTCTTTGGGCAAAGCCCTGTTTAGTGTGTCCCTTCACCAGTCAAGTTCACATTCTCGAGAGTCACAGACATGCCTTCGTATGCTGCCTTGGCCCAGCACATGCTTCTGCTGTAGATGAGAATTACATCTGGGGACATGCTTGTTCTCCAGTGATGCCAACAGCAGTCTCTTAAGGAAGTTACTGAAAGTCCAGTTAGAAGGCAGCTTGCCTCTGGAGCACAAGTGTACAGGTCCTGAGAAGTTTCCTGCAGCTTCCAGCATGTTGTGGGCCTCAGGCAGAGAAGGCGCTGTTTTCTTCTGCAAAGCCGTAGATGGGTCAGTTTTGCTCAAGCAGCCCTGAAGTCATCTGTGAGAAACCCTGAGGTGGGCAGGTGCAGATCCCCTGTCTGGTTGTCCCTTGGATTTGGTTGATCTCCCTGTGGCCAGGGAGCCCCTTGGGAATCTGGCCTGGGAGAGGCGGGCACCTGACATCGAGGTCAAACTTTCAGACAAGGGTAACTGAATAGCAACTTGTTGCCTCTTAGCAACAGTAATCCTGCTGCCTCCATTGCTTCTTAATCCTTTAATTTAGACATCTGTTTGCTCTTTGTGGTGTACATCTTCTTTTTCCCCATGATATTTTTATTTGAAAGGCAGAGTTAGAAATCTTCTATCTGCTGGCTCACTCCCTGTATAGCTGCAAAGTGGCTGGAGCTGAACCTGTCTGAAGCCAGGAGCTGAGAGCTTCCTCTGGGTCATGTGGGTGCAGGTGGACTCAGGCCATCCTCTGCTGCATTCCCAGGGCACACAAGCAGGGACTGGATCAGATGTGGAGTAGTGGGATTCAAACTGTCTCCCATGTGGGATGCTGGCTCCCCAGGGAGAGGCTTAACATACTACACCATGGCGCCAGCCCTCGCCTGTGCACCTTTTAAAGAAAGGATGTTTATGTTATGGGGAATAATAGCTGGCATGTTCCAAAATTAGCAATTGCAGCTTGTTGGAATCCTATCAGCTCTTATCTCTGGGGCTGCACCTCATCATTTGGTAATTATTTCTTGATGAATTTCTTCCTCACCATCAAGTCAGCCTTATTTTCCTCAGAAAATGCAGGAGGCATATTACCACATTGGTTGGAACCGTGTATACAGAGACAGTGAGGTGGGTAGCACTGGCCTTTTCTGTACAGACTCGCGCCTTTGTGCTCGTAATCTCCCTTGGCCAGAGGCCCGGAATTCAAAGCAGGAGGGCACTGCAGGCCGCCAGCTTTGTTGGAGAAGCCTTTCAATGTGACGCTTGTGTCTTGAGAACCGAAGGAACGCTTCATTGAGCGAACTTGGGGGGAGATGGGGGGACCCATCCAGCCCAGCATTCTGCGTCTGACAATGGGCACCGGAGGATGTTGTATGGGAAAGCGTTCTTCGTACTGGCAGTTTCATGGGCCTGGTGATATGCCCCAGGATCTCCAGCTTCCTTTAATAGTCCACAGTAGATATGTTTCCAGGAATATTTTCAAAGTCCTCCTTGAATCTGTTCATGTATGCCAGCTATTAGAGTGACAAATTCCAGAAGTCAGCACATGTTTGAATGCTTAGCTTACGCCTAGCACAGTCTAAAGCTTCGTAGGAGACAAAAACGATGCTTAATGCCTGCTGCCTGCTCTCCCTTGAGCTTGCATTTTCTGGAGGAGACAAGTCACAGTTGCTGAAGAAGGCCGGCAGTGATGTCACCGTCCCTGGGGGCACACCAAAGCACACTACAAGTGGCTCAGCCTCCCAGGAGCCGAGCTCACAGTAACCAAGGTCTGAAAACAGACTGTCGTTGTGTTCGTCATTCATGTTGAAAAATACAACTCTCAGACTCAACACTGTTCTCACCCTCTCTGTGCAAAACGTCATGAGAGGCCAAAGGTAATTGTGAGGCTGATGAGGGAAAAAGGAGAAGTTTAGTTAGTGTGCTGCTGTCTTTGGATCTGACAGCCCAGCCAAGGCCATTTTTACCCCTGGAAGACATTTGTCTTTCTGATATCTCCTCTTCTAAAGCTGGTGGATCTTTTTCTAGTATTAGTACTGAACAGAGCAACCCCATCTCTGGAATGCCTTTGCCCATCTCTGCTTTATTCCAGGCTTAAGAGGTTAATGCTGTGACCCAGTGTAATAGCCTAGTGGCTAAATCCTTGGCTTGTAACAGCTGGAATCCCATATGGGTGCTGGTTTGTGTCCTAGCTGCTCCACTTCCCCTCCAGCTTCCTGCTTGCGACCTGGGAAAACAGTGGAGATTGGTCCAAAGCCTTGGGACACTGCATCCATGTGGGAGACCCTGAAGAAGCTATTGGCTTCTGGTTCCTGGCTTTGGATCAGCTCAGCTCTGGCCATTGCAGCCACTTGGGGAATAAATCAGTGGACTGAAAATCTTTCTCTCTGTATCTCCTTCTCTTTGTATATCTACATTTCCAATAAAAAACAAAGCAGTCTTTAAAAAATAGATTTTAATGCTGGAAGTTGCTTGTCCTTTTCTCAATGTGTAGAGAGGAGAGGCGTTGGTCTGAATGTTGATTCTTGCCCATCATTGTGCCTCCTACATGAGCAACAGACAGTACAGAACAATGTAGAATCAAGTGCTAAATTGTGTGGTCTAGACAATGTGAGCCAGAGAAGCGAAATCAGAAGAGAGGTCAGTGTGGGCTGGTAGTGCTAAAGGAAGCATCTGTGTGTGGCTCAGCAGTGGCTTGAGTTCATACTTGAAGAAGTAGAAAGTTCTGGAGAAGTTGACAAAGCAGCAGAATAGGAGTGAGCCAAAGGGAGGAAGATTTCACTCTTTGGTTGCTATCCTCCTTCTCAATCCTTTCTAGCCAAAGAAGCACTTGAGGCAGAACAGGACAACAGAAAGCCTTAGGGTCTGTTATCAGCAGGCCCCAGGTGCCAGGGTCCACATTGCTAACACAGAAACAGCGCCCCCTAGCTTTCCTTTGTCATTGTGAGGATTAAGAGGATGGATGCAAACACCCCATGCATGGTTGGCACTTGGTAAATGCTCGCTGAATCCAAATGGAATTAATTTCTTCAGAAAGAAATGTGTCCTGATTTTTAGGCCATGGAGTCACTTGGAATTGCTATGGTGGCTGATGCGACCCCAGGTAGAAGTGACAGCCTGGCATCCTTATACATCAGTTCAACACACTATGTCCCCAACTTCTGCTGCCCACTTGGCCTTCTGTAGTTTTCCTTAAACAGTCCCAACTCAGCCTTCCACGTCTTTGCAGGATTGTCAGCAGTTACTTCAGAACTAACCAATCTAACTTGCTTCCTTGTAGGTGCGGAATGGCCACATCAAAAGAATCACTGATAATGACATCCAATCCCTGGTGCTAGAGATTGAAGGGACCAACGTCAGGTAGATTGCCAACTCTGTTTTCCCAGAGCCAGTGTTCTTGGCGGTGGGGTGGGGTGGGGGCTTGAGGGGCATTAGTCATGAGGATTAAGAACACAGTCTGCCCATGTTAAGGCAGCTGTGCTCTAGGTCACTAGGTTCCCGGATTGTGGTTCCCTCACTTGTGGAGTGGGCAGGAAAATGGCCCACTTCCATGACAGTAAGCTTACTGTGAGGACTAACTTGGCAAACATGTGTAAGGCGCTTAGACCCATGCTTAACACACAGTAAGCCCTCTGTTAAGTCAAGTCGTTGCTGTATTGTTTCACCGGGGGAAAGGGGTGGGGAAACTGGTTATCAGGGGGCCTGTGGTTTTCCGTGCCCTGGTGGTCCTAGTTTCGATTTTCTAGAATTTCATGGTTCTCTTGGCTCAGAATTAAAGTCTTCTCTCCTTGAGAGAACTTCCTGAGGGCCAGTGCCCCCACTGGCTTTGTGTTTCAGAGATTTTATTGTTGCTGTCCCACCCAGTTTTTTTCCAAGCATCACTTGCCTTTGGGTTGAGGGAGATGTGTCTGAATCTTGGAGACCTGCCTTGCAGTTGACCCTCTTTCCCCATGTGTTCCTGCTGTGCATAGCACAGACAAACAGCAAGCAGATTGGTATTTCCTCCCTCTGCAGCACAACTTACATCACATGTCCCGCAGACCCCAAGAAGACACTGGGAATTAAACTTCCTTTCCTTGTCATGATTATCAAAAACCTGAAGAAATACTTCACCTTTGAAGTTCAAGTAAGTAGAAGTGCAGGATTACACACACTGCAGTCTCTGCCACAGGGCCTTTCAGCTGAGTGGCCAGGCGGCCCCATGAAACAGTCTGCACTCTTCAGTGTGTGTCCTTCTCTGTGTGTCTGGCGGTAGGGTGCACTTTGGTATTAGTAATTGAAACAGAAGGCTAGGTTTTAGACAGAAAGCACCTAAAATCTGATCAATAGCTATAAGATGGGACCAATGTTGTGGTCCAGTGGGTTAAACTGCTGCCTGCAACACCAGCATGCTGTATGAGCTTTAGGTCAAGTTCCCACTGCTCCAATTCTGATCCAGCCCCCTGCTAGTAACCTGGGAAATCAGCAGAAGTTAGCCCAAGTGCTTGAGCATCTGTGTCCATGTGGAAGACCTACATGGAGTTCCACCTCCTGGCTTCTGCCCTAGCCATTGTTGCCAATTGGAAAATGAACCAGTGGATGAAAGATTCTCTAATCAATATGTGTGTGTGTGTGTGTGTGTGTGTGTGTGTGTGTGTGTGGTCTCCTTTTCCCTGTAACTCTGCCTTTCAAGTAAGTAAATAAATCTTTTGAAAAACATTACTACATATGTAAGGATTAGAGTAGTGTTCATGTGGGGTGGGGTAGATAATTTTTTATAACTGAGTTATCCTGTTTTCTTTCTCTTTTTTTTTTTTTTTGGAAGTAAATAATGTTTATGAAATTATTCCATGGTCTGAGAGCCTGCTGGATATGTCATATGTCAGAAGCAGCTGGTGTTGTCTTAGCAACAAATAAGATCAACTTGCAGCTCCCAGGCCATCTGCATCCGCTGTGTGGCCTGTGTCTGGTCTGGGTGCTTCCAGCTGAATCTCTGCCTTGGGAAACTGAGCTGAAGGGCAGGCCAGGCCCTTGTTTTACCCAAGGCATTTTGCGTCTGCCAAGCTGGAGCCGAGGGACTCTTCCCTGTGCTTTCCAGGTGTTGGATGACAAGAATGTGCGCCGGCGGTTTCGCGCAAGTAATTACCAGAGTACCACGCGTGTGAAGCCCTTCATTTGTACCATGCCCATGCGGCTGGACGACGGCTGGAACCAGATTCAGTTCAACTTGTCCGACTTCACCCGGCGAGCCTATGGCACAAACTACATTGAGACCTTGAGAGTTCAGGTACTGCCTGATGTCTCAGGGGCATGTGGGTGCATGTTTACATGGTCTCATGGTATAGCAGTGCAGGCCGCAGGCGCATGGGTCCAAGTCTTTCTTGGGCAGGGAGAAGTGGAGGGGAGAGGAGTGCTTTGTACTTGCAAAGGCTCCAATTCACTGGGCAAGTGCAGCCAGCCAGATCCTCCTGCCTGATTCTGTGCCTGGACCACGCTGAGAAAGGATCTCAAGATGGGGCTTGGCCATGGCCCAAAGAAGGGACCGCGCCCTCACGGTCAACCTTGCCTCTGCAGATCCACGCCAACTGTCGCATCCGGCGGGTTTACTTCTCCGACAGGCTCTACTCTGAAGATGAGCTGCCGGCAGAGTTCAAACTGTATCTTCCAGTGCAGAACAAGGCCAAGGTGAGCTCATCTTCCGGGGTAGGGTGAGCCAGTGAGCCAGGGCCTGTGGCCATGAGGGAACTCTTGGTAAAAAGCATGGTATAGACCCTCTGGCCTGGCGTGTCATGGCCTGGGAAGATCTTGGATCTTCCTCTAGCCTCAGGCATGAGCCAGCAGTGTCCCAGAGGGACCTTCATGCTGCTCCTTGAGTGAGTGAGTGAGTGAGTGAGCTAGTTAGTTGAAAGGCAGAGTGACAGAAATTGTCTATCTGTTGGTTCATTGCCCCCAAATGCCCACAAAAGTGCCAGGGCTGGGCCAGGCTGAAACCAGGAGCCAAGAATCCCATCATGGTCTCCCATGTGGGTGACAAGAAGTCAAAGACTTGAAAGGTGGTTCCCAGACATATTAGAAGAAAGTGGGATCAGAAGTGGACTGTCTGGGACTTGAACCATCACTCTGAAACAGATGTGGGCATCCAAACTGACAGCTTAACCCGCTGCACCACAATACCCATCCCATTTTGTAACAACTGAAACTGAAGCTGCTTTTCTGTTTTTGTTTTGTTCTGTTTTCCCTCCAGCAATAACCGAAATGCAATTGAAGGACTAGACCTTGGACCTGACCCTTAGTTCATAAAGGAGGCTATCTTGGAGAACAATGCAAAACACATATTTATATTCATTCCCTATGCTATGATTCTATTAATTTGCTGCTTGGTCTCCCTCGTGGATCCCGGTGACCATGGCACAACTCCATGACTTGCATTGTAAGTACAGTAGGCTGAGCATCAATGCTGCACAAGGGGCTGCTGGAGCTCACCCTGCTACTAGCCCAGGCATGGTGGGGTGACCTGGTCACCTTGCATCACAGAAATAAAGAGGTCCCATGAGGCAGTTTCTGACGTTGCTCTTGCCGCGGCTCCGTGGTGGTGTTGTAGCATCCCTATTCCTGTGAGTGCTGCAGAGCACTCATCACCTGGAGCCGAATAAAATGCTCTGTTGTTGGTTTGTAAGTTTGTCCCTGTTTGCCTTCTTTCATGCTGTTGTTTCTCTTTTCCTTGTGATGTGAGACCAGAACTATTCCCAGTGAGCACTGCATACAGTCGCACCATGAATGTGCAGGGAGATTTTAAAGCATAAGACAGATCTGTACTGATTTGGGGAAACACATGAATAGTTAGTGATCAGGAGAATCTTCTCACCAGGAGCTAGATCCTAAGTGGAGCTTAAGACACAACAGCAGCTTGTCCCAGCTTCTCTGAAAAGCCTTAGCAAGGGGCCCAGGCAGAGCTCTGCACCTTCTCAGAGTACTCTAGCGGTCCCCAGCATTGAACCAACTCCCTGTCTCCCTGTATGAGGAGAGAAACATTTCCTTAAACACCAGGGAAATGAAGAGAATGAGAGCTGAGTACTGCTGTTTGTTGTTGTTATTGTGTTTAGATTTATTTATTTGAAAGGCAGAGTTTCAGAGAGAAAGGGAGAGACAGAGGTCTTCATCCAGTGGTTCACTCCAGTGGCCCAGTCACTTGGGCCATCCTTCACTGCTTTCTCGGGTGCATCATTAAGGGAGCTGGATCAGAAGTGGAGCAGCCAGGACTCAAACTGGTAGCCTTATGAGATGCTGGGCCTGTAGGCAAAGGCTTCACCTGCTATGCTACAGCACTGGCCCCCATTGCTCTTATATTTGCAAAAATTAAGCAGTTTTATTTGATGCATTTTTTTAAAATTTTGATTTATTTGAAAGGCAGAGTTGGAGAGGGAAAGAGAGATCTTCCATACACTGGATTACTCCCTAGATAACTGTAGTGGCCAGAGCTGGGCCAAGCTGAACCCAGGAGCTCCATCTTTGTCTCCCATGTCGGTGCAGGGATCAAAGACTTAGGCCATCTTCCACTGCTTTCACAGGTGCTTCAGCAGGGAACTAGATTGGAAGTGGAGCAGGCAGAACTCAAACCAGCCTGCATATGAAATGCCAGCACTGTAGTCAGTGGCTTAACTCACTATGCCACAATGCTATCCTCTTGATGCAGCATTTCAGCCTGCTGAGCCTAGGCCATTTTGCAGGACACATGGTGTTTATATCTGGATAAAAGGGGTTTTCCAGCCCATGTGTTCTTTGGTGTACATCCTTACTTTTCTTGGAATGGTTATGCTTTTGAAATGAAAAGTGCAAAGTTGACTAAAGAACAAAAGGTGAACATTAACCAAGAGAAGATAGAGGATGGAGTAGATCAATCAACCACCTCAGCTATATGTTTGCAGCGAAAAACTGGACAAGGGGAAACTCTAAGATGGACTGTGTCAATCAGTGGACTCTGCACCAGTCTCATCGTACCTGGATTGTTGCTGATCTAATTGATCGAGGTGACGCTCTGCTGGCTCTGCCCTTAAACCTGAGAGGGCCTCCCTAAGAGGCCGTTGAACTTGACCGGACAAGTGGGATGCTGAACCCTGTATGGTGTGAGCTTTTAATTAGGGAGTCTCAGCGGAACTTGGGCTGTGGTTATGAATCAAGGTGGGGGGACTCACCATGGGGGAGGGGTTTGGGGTGAAGTGGGGAGAATCCCAGTACCTATGAAATTGTGTCATGTAATACACTGTAATTAATGAATAAATGAATAGAAAAAAAAAAAAAGAACAAAAGGCTATTCCAGATCTGTGCCATCTCCTGGCCCCACCTCTCTGGATTTGGTATCATTCCACGGCAGTGAGGTCTGAGTGGCCAGCCCCAGCCATTGGCCACTTCCTTTAGAGGTGAAAAGACCATGTATGAGGTCTGCTGCCATTCTTGCCACCTCCTTAGAAGTTACATGGCAGTAAGCTCCCTGCCCCCACGTGTGCACTCAGGGTAAGGCAAGTCTCAGAGGACCCACGGGCAGGGGAACAAGTTGGTGTGCGACCCCACGTGATTGTCACTGTGCATTCCTCTTGCTGCATCTGACAAACCAGGTGACCGCCACATGCTCTGTTGAGACAACTTTCCCAGTGAATGGGGCACTGTGGCGTAGTGGGTTCAGCTGATAGCTGTGTGACACCTACATCCCATAATGGTTCATGTCCTGGCTGCTCCACTTCCCATTCAGCTGCCTGCTTGTGACCTGGGAAAGCAGCAAAGGATGGGCCAAAGCCTTGGGATCCTGCACCCACATGGGAGACTCACATAAAGTTCCAGGCTCCATGGGCCCGGCAGCATGGCCTAGTGGCTAAAGTCCTCACCTTGAACCCTCCGGGATCCCATATGGGCGCCAGTTCTAATCCCGGCAGCTCCACTTCCCATCCAGCTCCCTGCTTGTGGTCTGGGAAAGCAGTCGAGGACAGCCCAAGGCTTTGGGACCCTGCACCCGCGTGGGAGACCCGGAGAAGAGGTTCCAGGTTCCCGGCTTCGGATCGGCACAGCACTGGCCATTGCGGCTCACTTGGGGAGTGAATCATCTAATGGAAGAGGAAGATCTTCCTCTCTGTTTCTCCTCTCTGTATATCTGACTTTGTAATGAAAATAAATAAATCTTTAAAAAAAAAAAGTTCCAGGCTCCTAGCTTTAGCTTGGCCCTGCCCCAGGCACTGCAGCCATTTGGAGAGTGAATTAGCAGATGGAAGATCTGTGTGTGTGTGTGTGTGTGTGTGTCCTACTCTCTGTGTGTCCTACTCTCTGTGTATAGCTGTCTTTCAAATAAATCAGTCTTTAAAAAAAGACAACTTTCCCCTCTGTACAGCCAGACTAGAGCTACCTGTCGTGCAACAGAGCCTGCTGTCAGGGCTAACCCGCGCAGGTCTAGAATGCTCACAACTCTGTCCTTCCACACACCATGGCCCACGCTTTGGACTCTGGAGGCTTGTCTCCCCAGCTTTGTAGGGTGCAGCAGGAGTGCTGAGTAATGAGCTAGAGTCCGCTGTGGGTGAAAGATGCCTTTGTGGTGGCCAAGCGAGCCAGGCTGGGTTAATTTCATCTCCCCTTGGTGCCAGCACATCCGCAAAGCACTCCTGGAGGTTCAGAGGAAGACAATGAGGCTGTCTCCACACAGAGCGCCTTTTACCCCCGGGCCTCCACCGGCCACACTATGTATAGGGATGACCTCACTGTGGGTCCCCTCTGGGGTGGCAGTCAACAGCTGCTGACTTCCCAGATGCTTTGCATACATATCCATCTGGGAGGAAATGGAGGGGACGTCCAGGATGACCGACACGGTGTCTTGAGCTGGAACTGGGCCACCCCAACCACACAGCCTCATGTCTTCAGCTTCCCAGCCTCCCAAGATGACAATTGCAAGACAAGACTAGAGGAGATGGGCAGGTTGCACAGGCTGCTGGGGCTGAGGTCGGCCTGTGGACTACTTGCTCTGTAGCCAGACTAGAAACGTTCCCCATCCTGAGGTAAATTGGAGGTGAGCAGATTTGCCAGAAAACGACCCCAAACCAAAAGCACCTCAGTGGCTCCAGCCAAAAGCCTTAACTGACAGAATTGACTGTGAATATCCTGTCTGCACTCCAACCTCTCACTTTTTAGATGAGGACCGGCCCCTCCCAGACCCAGAGAGCAATGGGCTACCCCCCAACAATTCCCCCCCCACCCTGTTTGAGTGTGATGGTTGGTCTAAGGCCCCAGGGCACCTGTACGAGTTACACGCCATCTCTCCCCTCCCTCCTGTTGGTATACCCATTCCCTAATAACTTAGGAGGCTCTATCTTGGCAGCGAGGCTGTGCGTGTGCTTGCTAACTCCAGGGCCGTGGGGTGAAAGCTGCAAGTCGAGTCTGTGTGTCACTAAGGGATCATTGAAGTTACACATGCTCAGGGTGTATCCAGAGTGGATGAAGAATATGGGGGAAGCCCTAAGCCTGTCTCCAGGCCTGATGTGGATGGATTTCACTGTATTAGTCAACTTCAGTCACCCTCTGCTGCCTTGCAGGTCCCTGTCGCTATCACTCTTGTCTCGTAGGAGCCTGGGCAGGCTGAGTGCTAAGGAGAATGTCTTCCTTTAATGAAAAAGACTCATTTATCTACCTGAGGTAGGGTGATAGAGGAAAAGACAGAGATTGAGGGAGAGAGCTTCCAGGGAGCTGGCCTTGTAGCATAGCAAAGCTATGCTCAGCAACCATGGCGTCCCGTTTCTGGGTGCTGATTCATGTCCTGGTTGCTCCATTTTCCATCCACCTCCCTGCTTGTGGCCCGGGAAAGCAACAGAGGATGGTCCAAAGCCTTTGGGACCTGGAAGAAGTTCTTGACTACTGGCTTCAGATCTGCTCAGCACTGGCCATTGTGACCATTTGGGGAGTGAATGAGCATGAAGGATTTTTTTCTCTGCCAACTTTCTGTAAATCTGCCTTTTAATTAATAATAAAGAAATCTAAAACAAAAACAAAACCAAAAAAAAAAAAAAAAAAACCTGGTTACAATGCTTGTGTCCTGCCTGTATCATCATTCCTGGGAAGCAGCCGTCATAGCTCAAGTGCTTGAATCCCTGTCCCTTACGGGGGAGACCTGGCCTACATTTGCAGCTCTTGGCTTCTGGGAGACCCTGACATTGCAGGCATTTGGGGAATGAACAAGCAAAGAAAAGGCCAAGTAAAAAGGGGGAAAAAAGCTTAATCATATAATCCCATCTGCAGAAAGTTTTAAAACAGGTAATACAATGCACAGCTGTAGGATGCAGGGGGCTTCTGAAGGCAGTGGTGACAGGTGGGAGCACAGTCAGGAGACAGCCTCTTCAGCGGGTCCCCCCATGTCACAGTGCTTTTTTTCCCCCCCTGAGGTTTATTGGAAAGGCCGAGTTCTAGGAAACGAGAGAGAAAGATCTTGTATCCACTGGTCGCCGATTCGATCTGAAGCTGGGAGCTAAGGATTTTGTTTTTGGGGGATCTCCCATGCAAATACAGGTTTCCAAGACTTTGACCCATCCTCTGCTGTTTTCCCAGGCCGTAAGCAGGGAGCTGGATGGGAAATGGAGCAGCGGGGACACGAACCAGGACCCATATGGAATGCTGGCACTGCAGACAGTGACGGCTTTAGCTGTTATGGCATAGCGCTGCCCCCTAAACGACAGTTTTTAAACATGAAATGCAGATTCCTGAGCTCTAGATTGTTCAATTAAGATGCACATTCCTCTGCCCTGATAACAATAGTCTGAATCTGTCTAAGTCAGCCTAGGAACCTGCTGTGAACCCCTTCTGGTGTTCTGTGACTGTCAGTTTGTCATGTGAGCAAGTGGAGGCAACGGGTCTGAGGATAGAAAGGCAGGTGCTGCGGGAAAAAGGGGACACAGTGGCTTGTGTCCTCCTGCAAGATTCTACTGTGTAGCTTGCCTTCCTCGGCCTTCTCCAAGACCTGAAAATGCAGGTCCTGTGGCACAAACCAGCAGCATGCCCCCCCAGGCTGCAACATGGCGTTCCCGGGCTGGAAATCTGCAAAACATTCCACATCTGGACAGAGCGTGAGCCTTGGAAAAACCATGCCTCTTGGTCTCCATGGCACCTGCAGCAAAGCAAAACAGTGTGTGAGGGGTGGGCCGGGAAACTGAGCCCAGCCCCTTGTTAAACCGGTGTAGAATGTCGGCTGTTTTATTGCCTGGGAGGAGTAAGTGCTTGAAAGAGCTTTCGTGGGTTCTCTCATCCCCTGGACTTCTTCCAACCCTGGCTTCCCTTGGGTCTCAAGCTGTGAATCCTCCTGGTATTTGGGAGGGAATACAGTCACATCTGTAAGTGCAGTCAAATCCATCCATAAACACTGGCCTTTGGTTCCAAGTCTTTTCCCCTCCTTCAGGATGGCCCTCGCACCCCCTTAAAGCCCTAAGTAGCCTTCCACACCTGGGAACTCTTTTCTGGCCTTGGAAGCTGTCCTGAACCTCCAGCCCTGCAAGATAGAGAACTGTGGTTCTTGCTCCAAGCCTGCTCCTGGAAGGCATGCTACTGGGATGGAATGTATTAGTGTGAGAATATGCAGTTGCCCCTGCTCGCTCCCATCCCTGAAGCACAGCAAAGGGGCCTGTTGATGTCCTCCGAACAGGTGTACATTTATTCCATGACAGAAAGAGGCAGACAGGACCAGCAGGGTGGTGGGTTAAGCCACTACCATCTGTGTTGTCAGCATACAATTGCTGATTCAAGTCCAGGCTGCTCCACTTCTAACCCAGCTCCCTGTTAATATGCCTGGGAAGGTAGCAGAGGATAGTTCAAGTCCTTGGGACCTTGCACCCACCTGGGAGAATTAGATGCAGATCCAGATTCCTAGCTTTGGACAGGCTCAGCTCCAGCTGTTAACAGCCAATTGGGAATGAATCAGCAAATAGAAAACCTGTCTACCTCACTCTCTGTGACTGCCTTTCAAATAAATAAACAAATAAACCTTTAAAAAATTATTAATCCAAAAATGTAGTTAAGTGGTCTTAACGGGAAATCTCCAGTAGGATGTTTCCAGGCTGCACAGCTTCCTGTCCCCTCCTCCCCACAAAGGCCACATTGCCATGGGAATAACCTCATTGCCTCCCACATGTTAGGAAGGCCTGGCTCCCTCTTGACAGTGTCAGTCTCCCATTTATTTTTGTCTTATTTGCATTGTAAAAATAAGGAAGTAGAGGTTGTTTCTCCCTTGGAGCACCCTCCTGTCACAATGACAGGAGACTTCTCTTTCACTCTCTCTTGCTTTGCACAGTGGGAAAAATGGGAAGGGGGAAAGACCAGTGCAGTAGCTCAACAGGCTAATCTTCAGTCTGCAAATGCCAACATCCCCTATACCTGTTTGTGTCCCAGCTGCTCCACTTCTGATCCAGCTTCCTGCTTATAGCCTGGGAAGGCTGTGGAGGATGGCTCAAGTCCTTGGACCCCTGCACCTGTGTAGGAGACCTGGAAGAGATTCCTGGCTCCCAGCTTCAGATCATTTTAGATCTGGCCTTGCAGCCATTTGGGGATTGAACCAGTCAATGGAAAATTTCTCTTTCTGTGTCTGTCTGTG
The DNA here is from genome assembly GCF_030435755.1 of Ochotona princeps. NCBI lineage: Eukaryota > Metazoa > Chordata > Mammalia > Lagomorpha > Ochotonidae > Ochotona > Ochotona princeps. Next base: position 21,373,487 of record NC_080847.1, read on the forward strand.
TAAATTTGCCTTCCCAATACAAATATTTAAAAAAATAGGGAATCACAAAGCTCTGGTATTCTGACCCTGGGACCGCTCCCCACAGAAGTGTCTCCCGGCAGGTGGTTGCACAGTAGCTGTGATAGTTGTCCCCAGCAGGGCGCAGCGTCTACACTCCCTCTAGTCCCTTTTTTCTTTAAGATTTTTTTTTGGGGGGTATCTCCTCGCTCCTTTTGAAAGGCACCCCACCTCCCAGCTTTTCCCTTGGGAGGTGCTTTCCCCTTTCCTCTTCTTTCTCCACTCATCTGGTCCGTTCGCAAATAAACTTCTCTATCTGTAACCAGTAAAAACAAAAAACAAATATTTATTTTTCTTGGAAAGGCAGATTTATAGAGAGGAGAGTCAGAAAGATCTTCCATCTGCTGGTTTACTCCCCAAGTGGTTGCAATGGATGGAGCTGATCTGATCTGAAACCACGAGCCACAAGCTTCTTCCTGGTCTCCCATGTGGGTGCAGGGTCCCAAGGCTTTGGGCATTCCTCTACTGCTTTTCCAGGCCACAAGCAGGGAGCTGGAAGGGAAGTGGAGCAACTGGGATACGAACCGGCACCCATATGGGACCCCGGTGCTTGCAAGGTGAGGACTTTAGCCACTAGGCTACCGCACAGGGGTGCTCTAGACCCTTTTTAAATCTGGGTGGGGTCCACCACCAGTGCATAAGAGGTGGCAGGTGTAGTGGAAGTTATGCCAGGCCAACTCCTGGCTAAGCCTTAAAGAGCCCCCATGGCTTCAGCACTTGTGTTCCTGCAAGACCTGAGCAGCTGCAGACCAGAGGGATCCTGGCAGGAGGCCCCGAGGAGAGATGCTGAGAGGCAGCCCGGCCTTGGCCTTGGCTTCCTGCCAAATGCAGCAACGCTGTCCCCCACCAGCCACAGAGCCACCCAATTGCTCAGCCACAGAGGGAGGGTCCAGAGCAAATTAAGTAGTGTGGTTTCGGCCATGAAGCTTGGCCGGGGATTAGGGTGAGGAGGGTGTTCCTTGGGTAGCCACTGATCACCCAAACCTAACACAGGTCCTGGCAGAACACCCAATCCACCCCCCGCAGCTCCGGAGGAAATGGTAACTTCAGACCTACCCTAGAGAAAGCAGTAATATTTATTCATTTTTTAACAGAGGTCTCCTCTCCATTCCAAGAAGGCTGAGGTGGATTACCAAAACCACATAAAATGAAAGGCTTTCTTAAAAGCTGAAAGACAGGTCCAGGCCCTGGAGTAATGGGCTAAGTCTCCACCTGTGGTGCTGGCATTCCATATGGGTGGTGGTTTGTGTCCCAGTTGCTCCATATCCATCCAGCTACCTGCTTGTGGCCTGGGAAAGCTGTAGAACATGACCCAAAGACTTGGGATCCTGCACCTAGTTGGGAGACCTGGGAGAAGCTCCTGGTTCATGGCTTCAGATCAGCTCAGCTCTAGCCATTGTGGCTGTTTAGGGAGTGAAACAGTGGGCAAATAGATCTGTCTCTCCTTGACTCTCCTCTCTGTAAATCTGCCTTTCCAATAAAAATAATAACTAAATCTTAAAAAAAAAAATCATTGCCATGCCTGTGTCATCGTGCACTTGTCTTGGTTCCAGCCTGGCTGGGCTCAGACTCCAGCTTCCCACTAGCGCACAGTTTAAGTACTTGAGTTCCTGTCTCTCATGGGGGAGACCTGGCCTACATTTGCAGCTCTTAGCTTCTGGGAGCCCCTAACACTGAGAATTTGAGGTGTGAAAAGCAGATCAGAACTCTTTCCAACAGTAAAGAAAAAAAAGACAAAATAAAAAGAAAAAAATCACCCACATGTCAGTCCCAGCATCTGCACTGGGGACTGGTTCTGATTCCAGTTCCAGCTTCCTGTGAACACACACAGGCAGCAGGCGGAGGCTGGCGGGGCTGGCCCCCCATCACCCATGTGGGTGATCCGAATGGAGTTCTCAACTCTGGCCCACCTCTGGGTATCGTGGGCAATCGGGGAGCAAAGCAGATAATGCTGTTCTCTGCATGTCTCTGTCTCTCTGCCTTTCAGATAAGAATGAGAGAAACAATAGCAAAAAAAAAGAAAAGCTGAAAGGGCAGTCACATGGGCTATCCTAGGAAAAGGATAGCAGTGTGAGCATCCCCGGGGTCTGCTCCCCTCTAGAAGAAGTCCAGTTCCAGACTGGGGGAGCTGTGGCCCAGTAGGTACCTGGCCGTGTGCAGGCCAGGCTGGGGTGCTGGGTTAGAGGTCCCCTCCGCCTTTATGTTGCCCTTAGCCCGTCCAGTCTCCAGGAAAGGACCTTGTTCCCAAAAACAACGTGTGCATTGCAGGGGTGGGGTGGGCCCCTTGCCTACTGCCTGCCATCACCACCTGCCCCATCTGGCCATATAGAGTGGGGAAGGCTGACTGGGGGAGACTGCTCCTTCCATTCCCCACCCCTAATCCCTTGCAGCTGCTGTCCTCCCCAGAGCAGACAGTTGTGCCAGAGGGAAGGGAAACAGTTATTTCCAGTTGATCCCTGGCTTGGGACCAGGAACCCTGGGTGGCTGTGTTGGGCTTGGCGATGCGATGGAAGAGCTGGTCTAGGGGGTGGCCCACACCATAATGGGGGCGGGGAAGTAGAGTAAGAAGATCTGGGAGGGGATGGGCAGCAGGCAGGGTGGGAGCTGCTGTCCAAGGAACTGAACAAGCTATTGAGTGTCCACTTGGCCTGTTTGGTCCCTGAGGTACCTGTAACAGCAGAGAAAGAAAAAGCGGGTCCCTGTGGCTGAGATGGGGGATTGTGGGGAGTAGGGACAGGGACACTGTTCCAGTCAGGCAAGAGCCCAATGCCTTCTAACAGACCAAAAGTCAGCAGCCACCAGAAGAAGGAAGAAGCTAATGGCATTGGTTGCACCAGGGAGTGAGCTTGTCCATGCACGTGAGCCCCTGGCCAGTGCACAGGAGTGAGGCAGAATCCTGCTCACTAGCCATGAGCCCTTGGAGTGACCTGTCCAACTTGCCATGTCCACCCCTGTCCCTCTTACAAACCTGGGACCTTGGCACGGTAACTGTGCCTGCTGAGAAAGACTGCAAGGGGTTGGGGTACCCAGCACCTGGGAAGCACTGCCATAAGATAGAATTGTTCCCAGCAGTGCTGTCCTGTGTGGGCTCCTCCCACCCTTCCCTGTGGCTTGCAGAGCGGATGCCAGGAGGGGGTTGCTGGCCAGGAGTGGGGTGCTGGCCAGGAGAAGCAAAATGCTGCCATCTCCCACATAGACTAAGACTAATACTCCCAGGGTGCTGGATGGAGACAGGGGTCAGGGTGGGTGCAAGACCATGTGTCCTGGGAAGAATAGGGCCCACCTCTGCTGTCTTCTCTGGGTGTCCCCAGCACTTAGGACAGCACCACGCATGGAGATGGAGCTCCAAGTGCCTGTGGAAGGCAAGAATGAATGGCTGAAGACAGGTGGAAGTCACATCTCTGGGGTGGTCAAGCGCCCAACAGCATGTGGCTGGTGGATTCCAGTTGGAGCTAAGACAGAACTGGATAGTGGAGGGGTGGGGGCGGTAGCAGCAGGGGCTGGAGAAGCAGAAATGAGAGCCGAGGGCAAATTGGCACTCCCGCTCCTCCCTGCACGGCCAGCCTCTTAGCTGTCTGCAGTGGCCATAGCAGGAGTGGGAGTGGGAGTGGGGTGGGAGGAAGGAGGATAAATTGTTCCCACATAGAGACCCTCCATCATATGGGGAGCTCATTCCCCATTTTTCACAGATACCCTCACATGCAAACAGTAGGCCCTTCGCTGTATACAGGGCTGTGTTGCTAGGGACTGGGCTGAGCCACAGTGCAGAGGAAGCCTCTGAACCCAGCCTCCAACAGGTGGGTGGAACAAGTGGGAGCAGGCTTGGCAGGAGCTATGGCTCCCACGTGTATTGGGAGTTTGGGGATAGCATTCGGCAACCAGGGAAACAACTTCCCAGGCCCGAAGACCAGCATAGGCAGAGACCCTGGGGCTGGAGGAGCCTGGCCAACTTGCAAGCTGCCAGGCTGAAGCAGGGGGTAGGGATGGCATTCAGGAGTTAAAGGGGACAGAGTTTGAGAAATGGGACAAGGGCAGAGCCAAATGCTGGGCCTTGTGGCCCTGGTGGCCCACTGCTGCTTCTGGGTCTCTTTCTCCATTTACATAGTGAAGGGGCCAGCTTGCTCTCCCCCAAGGTCCCGACCTGGGCTCAGAGGAGACCTAAGGGGTATAGGGAGGCAGAATGGTGAGGGGCATGGCAATCTGTAGGCTGATGTCCAATGTGGCCTGTGTGAAGATACTCCTTTTCCAGGATCTCCTGTCCAGCGGAGGCTGCATCTCCAGGCTCCTCCACAAGCTCCTGGCACCACAGCTTGGCTCTCCTCTGACCCCACTCATGGAGGAGGCCCTAGGCTTCCCACCTCTTCATCCCTGCTGGCTTTTTAGGGAAGACTGACTCATGGCCTTGGCAGCTCCTGGCTCAGCTTTTCCTCCAGCTGGGGGTTGGGGGTGGGGGTATCAAGCATCCTCTCTCCCTCCCCCCACTTCTGCCAGACTCAGGCCTTTATGGAGATGGAGACTTGGGGTCTGATCGAAAAGCCCTTTCCTGTACTTTGTCACCTGTGTGGCTCCCAGGTGCACTTGCTGGGCAGGGCTCTGTGCTACAGGTGGAGGGGGTGGGGATAAGGAGCCTTGCAGGTGGCTCAATGAGACAGGGCAAGGCACAGGCAGTGATAGAACTGTCCATGCTTCCCTCCTGGAGTCCACAGGCAGGAGGCTGGAAGCTGGCTGGGCTCTGCCTGCATACCTGGCATTGGAGTCTGTCCAAGTTGCAAGGAGTGATACAAAGAGCATCCACAGCAGCATGGTCCAAGGGCCGGGACAGGCAGTAGGAGCGAGGTGTGAGGTGCCTGTTGCCAGGGAAGTAGGCAGCATGTTGCCAAAGGGGTTGGATATATCCCCAAATAGGAATACCGATTCAACCTTGTTCTCCTGGGTAACTTGGGGAACGTCTGGCAGTCCCCAGTCTCTGACTCAAGGAAGGCACTGTGGTGTGGTGAGTTAAGACACTACCTGTAGCATTGGTATCCTATATGGACTCCAGTTTGAACCTTGGCTGCTCTGTTTTAGATTCAGCTGTCTGCAAATGCATCAGAGAAAGCAGAACATGACTTGAATGCTTGGACCTCTGCCTCTCACATGGGAGACCCAGTGGAGCTCCTTGGGCCTGACCCAGCCCCAAGCATTGCAGCCATTAGGGGGAGTAACCTAAAACATGGAAGCTATTTTTCTTGGGAGCTCTGTCTTTAAACAACAACAGCAACAACAAAGCCCATTGTAGCCTAATCAACCACACAGTAGGCTGGAATGTGACCCAGGAGAGGAGATGGTGTGGGTATGATCGGAGTGGGCCCCTGAGAAGAAGATGGGTAGCACCTCAGACACTTCAGGGAGGGGCATGGTGGGCGCAAAGGAACAGCAGGTGCCAAGACAAATGGTGGAGATGTCCCAAGCAACTGAGGATCACTTAACAAAAGGGCAAGGTGGGGATGAGGACTAGGTCAGTGAGGATGCCAGGCCAATGTTCTGCAGTGGGAGGGCAGGCCGCGGGCCCGCCCCACCCCCTCTTGCTACATCAGTGCCCTTCCTCACTTCCTGCCATTACACGGCCCCTTCCTGAGGGCCTTGAGCCCAAGGCTTCTCCCACCATGGCCTGTGACCCCTGGCCAGGGCAGAGCCCTGGAGCTGCCTGCAGCCACTGCCACCACCACCTCCTCTCCTGGGGGAGGGCTCTGTTCTGCCAGGGCCTCACAAAGGGCCCTTTCACCAGAGGGCATTGTGGGGGTACTGGGAGTGGCTGGGTGCCCTCTTGCCCATGGGCATAAAGACCCTCATTCTCCTCTGCTGTGCTCACTCTCCATGGGCAGGGGTGGCCCCCAGAACAAGAAAATTCTCCCTGTTTCTCGTCCACTGCCTTGGCAAGCTGGCGGCCAAGCCGGTGTGACAGGCATTTTCAGGGGCCAGGTTTGGGTGGCCCTGACTGGCCTACATCACCTTGTCTCACATGGATCCCCTTGGCCAAAAAGCCTAGCTCAGGGATGTGTACCCTCCCAACTCTAGGTCTTGCTGGCCAGCTTGAAGTGGTGGGGTCGGGGGCAAGGCTAGGCTGGGCTGCTGTTCTCAGCTCACAGAGGAACCACACTGCAGAGTCTGCTTTGGACCCCAGCAAAGACTTGCATGTATGTGTGTATTGATGTTCTTGCGAGAATGTGGTGAGACCTTCCATTTGCTGACTCTCCCTGCCAGTATCAACAATAACTGGAGCTAGGTCAGACCCAAGTTAGGAGCCCAGTACTCCACCTAGATCTCACACGTGGGTGGTAGGCATACCAATCCTTGGACTGTCATCTGCTGCCTCTCAGGGACACGAGCAAGAAACTGGATCAGAAGCTGAGCTAGGCTTAAAGCCCAAGCATGCTGATACAAAGTACAGGTGCCTCAAGCAGTGGTGGCCTAACCCACTGACTACAACGCGGCTGCTGCCAGAATTCAATATGCGAAGGGGCAGGCTCATGAGGGAAGGGAACTAGGTAGGGGCCAGGACTAGGAGGGGCATGAATGAAATCACATGTCCCTGGCTGACCGGACCCTCAGTGGAGGAAGGTGGCGCTGTTCTGCGATGCAGAGGGGAGCCCAGTGACAATGGCAGGGCGGGGAGGGACTTCTGCAGCCCAGGCAGGGCTGGTGAAGTCCCTGTGGTGACCAGAGAGCCTCCCCCTGCTCTCCAGCCCCAGCCTTTGTTCCAGGAAAAGTGGAAAAGCAGCTGGAGGAGAGGGGTGGAGGTAGGAGCCCGGCTGAATGTTTCCAGGGAAAAAGTGATCCTTCCATGGATGGGCAGCCAGAGCTGCCACCCCCTAGCTGGCCCCCTCTCGCATCCAGCCCATTTGCACCATCACTGCCCCAAACCTCCCTCCCTCTCTGCTCTCTCTCTGGCAGGGGGGCACCACAGCTGGACAACCAGGCCCTCCCAGGTCCCACTCCCAGCAGTGCTGGCCCTAAGGGGCTTGTGGGTGGGGAAGTGGAATGAGGTGTGGAAGTGCATGGAATGTACATATGCCTGTGTGCATGAGAGAATGTGACTGTTAGCAAATGTGGGTATTTATGTGTAGGTGTGTCCCTGCAGGTGCATGTAAATTGTGGGAGTGCCATGCGTGCATGTATGTGTGTGTGTGTAAAACAGCTGTGAGACTCTGTGTGTGGCATGTATAAGTGTGTTCACAAGTGTGTATTGTGAGTTGCCAGAGTGTGTAATTGTGTGCACACAAAACTGTAGCTGATGGAGCCCAGGTGTAGGTGAGACCAGGAGACATACCTGGACCCAGTGGAGTGGAGGTGGGAGAGAAGCAGGTGTGCCGATAGGGAGGAGCCTGGTGTGAGTTACATCTGTTTTATCACCTGAACCTTGACTGTGGCCCTTGTCCTACTCCCCTATGACTGAGATGAGGGCCATGGAGGAGCCAAGGGGGAAAGGGCAGAGACATGTTCCCAGTCCCCTGCTGTCATGCCACCATAAATGCCCCCTGGTAAGTGACTGACCAGCTTTAGGCCAGTAAGTGGCAAGGACTGCTGCCCTTCCCCAGTACCACCTTTCCCCAGTGCCCAACTCACTTCCTCCCTTCTCCAGAGGCCTCTTCTCCCCTTCCCTCCACAATGGGGACCTCATTGTGAGAGTTTGTACCGGGAAGCTGGAGGATCATGAGAATAACCAAGAGGCGGCTACTTGTGGCACAACTGGTTAAGTCATCACCTGTGAAGCCAGCTGGTTCAAATCCTGGCTTCTCTGCTTCTGATCTAGCTCCCTGCTAAGAATGTGTCACAATCAACCATATTTCTGAATTTTAGGGACTTGGATTTCAAACGTACAATGAGTATGAAAAAGCAGTACATCACGGAGTTGGTTAGCACCAGATTTGAAGCCACTGCCCTTGCTGGAACCCACTGGATCGTTCAGGTACCAGGTGCCCTTCCAGGCAGAGCCCTAGACACTGGAACACAGGTCCCACCCTAGCATGGGTACTCCCCTGACAGAGGCCAGCCAGCCCTTCTCCCAGCAGCTATGGCCTGCCCTATAGCTTGCTTCTCCCCAGAGGACCAGTCTTTGCCATTGGGGGTTGTACAGTTGGAGTATTGAATAGGGTCAATGCACAAAATGGAGAGAGAGGAGAGAGAGAGATGGCTAATTAGCCAAGAGTCTTCCATATCCACTGCTCCAAGGAAAGGCATTGAGCCAGTGGAGTAGTGTCCTTCAAGGGTTGTTTGTGGTTGATGTAGATGCTAGACTGGCGAGTAGGGTAAGGGTGAGGGTTTGGTGAATGAGAAAGCTATTTATAAGTCAAAGTGAACTTTGCAGTTGACCAATTCTGGAAATTGAGAATATTTTCGGTGAAACTCTGTACCTATATCTGGGAGGGCGGAGAAACCACTCCAGGGGTTTTATTGGTGCTCCTCCACTGTGACCAATTCCCCTTCCCCAGTCGGCCCTACTGGGACCACATTCCGTGGACATGTTTGGGAGGTTACAAGCAGTGACAGAATGATGTGGCATGGAGCAACCTGGCTCCCTTGTGCCTGTCTTTGTCTCAGGGGGTCAGGCTGGGACAGGCTTTCTTGCAAAGCCACATCCTTGCTCAGCTCTGCTTTTCTCACCTTCTGACCTGTTTCTGTAGATTCTCCATGAGCCACTGGGGGCCAGGAGTGCCATCTCAGGACCAGTTGTAGCATGTTGGGTTGACAGACATCCACACCATTTCTGTTAAAAAAAATTGTGTCAGAGTTGGGGGAAGTACAGCTTATCTTAGGGGCCCCAAGGGCTTCTGGGAGAAGGTCACATCTGAACTGGGGTCTTGAAGCTTGACTGCATTTTCTAGATTTATTTATTTTTATTTTTATTGGAAAGTTAGACATACAGAGAGAAGGAGAGACAAAGAGGAAGATCTTTCATCCAATGATTCACTCCCCAAGTGACCACAATGGCTGGGGCTGAGCCAGTCTGAAGCAATGAGTCAGGAGCTTCTTCTAGGTATCCCTTGCAGGTGCAGGGTCCCAAGGTCTTGGGTCATCCTTGACTGCTTTCCCAGGCCACAAGCAGGGAGATGGATGGGAAGTGGGGCCACTGGGATTAGAACCAGCACCCATTTGGGCTCCTAGGTGCTTACAAGGCAAGGACTTTAGCTGCTAGACTACTGTGCTGAACCTTTGACTACATTTTCTAATTCCTGCCTGCTCTGATTGCTGGGAATACGGGGAAGTATGTGAACCAGAAACATGCCTCCAGCAAAGGTCCTGGGGCAGAAAAAGGCAGGGTTTGTTCCCAGAAGGATGTGGCCCTGCAGCTGGAGGACAGACCTGTGGGAGGATGATAGGAAGTGGGATTAGAAAGGAAGCTGGACTAGGCCTAGAGTGAGAGCTCTGCTTACTGTGGCATGAGCAAGGCCAGCACGTTCAAGGTCACTCACCACCCCTCTATTTTGCCCATGTAGGTGGAAGAATGGAATTTAAGCTACAATTTTATTCATTTTTTAGAAGATTTGTTTTAATTTCAGGCCCGGCGTGGTGGCTTAGTGGCTGAAGTCCTCATCTTGAATGCACCAGGATCCCATTTGACACCGGTTCTAATCCCGGCAGCTTCTCTTCCCATCCAGCTCCCTGCTTGTGGCCTGGAGAAGCAGTCTAGGACTGCCCAACACCTTGGGACCCTGCACCCGTGTGAGAGACCTGGAAGAAGTTCCTGGATCCTGGCTTTGGATTGGCTCAGCCCCAGCCATTGTGGCCACTTGGGGAGTGAATCATCTGACAGAAGATCTTCCTCTCTGTCTCCTCCTCTCTGTATATCTGACTTTGTAATAAAAATAAACACATCTTGAAAAAGAAAGGATTCATTTTTATCGCAAAGTCAGATAAACAGAGAGGAAGATCTTCTGTCCGTTGATTGACTCCCTAAGTGACCGCAACAGCTGGTGCTGTGCCGTTCCAAAGCCAGGATCCAGGAGCTTCTTCCATGTCTCCCACAGCAAGGCTGCCGGGATTAGAACCGGCACCCATATGGGTGAGGACTTTAGCTGATAGTCCACCGCGCTGGGCCCCAATTTTATTTTAATACAAAAAATAGATAATATGCAGAAATGCGTATTATGGAAAAACTATGCATGAATTTCAAAATGTCTTACACCAAAATAAAACTCATGTCTTTAATGCCATTTTCCATGAACTGTTGGACGTCTGCCAGGCATGGTCCTGACGGGTGGCCGTCTGTCTGACACCATCTGGCCGAGCGGCACACGCTACCGGTCTGCCGAAGTGAGCGCACTAGATGACAGTCCTCACTGCCCTTACCCATGCCAGTGCAGGCTTTGGCAGCATGTGCTTTCTGCAGGTCCAGTCTGGATGTCTGTGGTGCCTGGGCTGTTGTACAGTAGGGGCTTCCCTGGGGATGCAGCCATTGTGGCCCATAAATAGGTTAGGTGGCCAGGAAACAGGAAATCCTGCAACACAATAAGGCCTGCTGCATGGGGGCTTCCTGCAGGTTGAGGACGCCTCTGGGGCCAAGAGCTTTGCTGCCACAAGAAACTCCCTGACCACTGACTGCTGACCCCGCCTCCCAATCCAGCTCCCAACCCTGGGACAGTCCGCCAGAACATCTCAGGGCAGCTCAGGACAGCTGGGGCACCCTGGCTGACAGGCCTAGCTCTGGCTCAGCTTTGACACTAGGTGCTAGTGCTGGGGGCCGGTAGTAGGTGTCCCCACTGCACCATTCCTGGGTACTAACTGCCAGGCCCCCTGACCCAGGAGCCTCTAGTGTTCAGGACCCTGGGCTACCTGCAAAGCCACCAAGCCCCATGCTGGCCCCACCAACTGGGATTTCCTGTGAACTCTTGCTAGAGTACTCAGCAGACCACAAAACTGTGGCTAAGAATTTCATTAGCTACAAAAGACAAGGAACAGGCAGTGCAATAGCCTAGTGGCTAAATCCTTGCTTTGCACCTGGTGGGATCCCATGTGGGCTCCAGTTTGTGTCCTGGCTGCTCCACTTCCCATACAGTTCCCTGCATGTGGCCTGGAAAAGCAGTCAAGGACGGCCCAAAGCCTTGGGATCCTGCACCCACGCAGGAGACTCAGAAGAAGCTCCTGGCTCTGGCTTTGGATTGGCTCAGCTCTGCTGTTGTAGCCACCTGGGGAGTGAATCAGCAGATAGATCTTATTCTCTGTCTTTCCTTCTCTTTGTAAATCTAACTTTCCAATAAAAATAATAAATAAGTATTTTAAAAAAGACAAGGCAAAAAACACAAAGTCCTAGGAGCTCAGCGATGTTAAATTACACACAAGGGCAGCAGAGCCACTGCTTGAGATGCCAGCATATTGTAACAGAAGGCCCACGTTTGAGTCCCAGCTGCACTTCTGCTCCAGCTCCGTGATGGCCCAAGTGCTTGAGACCCTGCCACCCACCAGGACAATCCAGATGGAGTCCTGGCCTCTGGCTCCAGCCTGGCCCAGCCTTTGTGTTATGGGACCTTTGGTGAGTGAATCAGCGGATGGAAGACCTTTGTCTTTCTTCCTTTCAGGTAAGAGTAGAGATAAACTATTAAACAGATGCAAAGATAAATCAGTATGTATGCATGCCTATACACACACACAGAGGCACGTGCCCAGGAAAGGCATGAGAGACAACAAGATGCCAAGGAGGAGAAAGGACCCAGAAGTGCTTTTGCCTACTGTGGTCTTTTCTGGACTTCCTAACTTCTCTGTCACAAGCTCAAATCCTACAAAACTTGCTTTCTTTTTGATACAAGATGTCTGGAGTTTCTAGAGCAATTGGGGAGATGGTGATGACCTAAAGCCCTGGAAGCAGCTCAGACACTATGGACACCACAGGTGAAGCCAACAGACCTCAGCTTGCACGGTGGCTCAGTCCCATAGTGGATGACACCTCCAGGTCTGAAGGAGCAAGGCCGGAGACCTGGTCTGCCTGGTGTGTGGGAGGAGGCTGCATGGAGGCCGGTGGTGGCTGGGGGCTTGCCCTGGGAAGGAAGGCCTTGGGGAGTGTGGGTTCCGTAGGCTGATTGGGCTTCCTCTCTCTCTTTCCTGCTCCCACTTGATTGTCCCCCCACCACCCTAAGGCCTCAGCCTCAGCCTGAACCTGTGAAGCTGCCTGCTCCTGGGCTGTGAACCCCCAAAACTGTAAATCAAAACAACCCCCATTCTTCCTGAGGAGCCCCTCCCCAGTATTTCAGTTAAAATAACAACAAGCTGATAACGCTGCTAGGTCCCCAGAAGAAATCACCCTTCTTGTTCTTCCATCGTAGATTGGCTTGGCCTGTTCTGGAACTTTCTATAAATGGGATCATGCAGTTTGGATACATTTGTGTCTGCTTCTCTCATTCCACTTTATGCCTCTGAGATTTATCTGTGTTATTGCAACAGTTAATGACCTTCTCTTACTGGATCATTGTCTGTTGTATAGACACAAGTTGTTCACTCCCTTTGGCCATGGATTCGTAGGTTGCTTGTGTTTTTACTTAAGAATACAGCTGCTTTGAACATTGACTTGACGGGGGTGTCTTTCCATGAACACATGTTTTCGAATCTCGTGGAATGCAATTTCTCTAGGAATGCAATTGAGCCAACCTCTTTTCATGTCTGTAAGATGCTTGTGTCTCTTTTTCTCTTGCCTGTATTTTGATCTTTTTCTTATTGCTTTGTGGGAGCTCTTTGATTGCCCGTGCTGGCCCCTAGAGATGCAAAAACACTTATGGCATCCTCTTCCTCTCCACTTGGCACATGGTTCCAGGGCTCAGACACAGACAGAACTGGGATGTGATATGGTGGCTGCTATGCATTTGCTGATTCCTCTGCTTGTTGATCTCATCTCTCTTGTGCCCAAAACTCTTATAAAAGGTGCTGCCCATTTGGCACAAAGGCCAGCAGCGGAACCCCCGCGGGATTGCATAGACTCCAGTGCCTGAAGCCTCACCTCTCTCCGCCCCCACATCCTAATCCTCTCCAGCTGCTCAGTTCCTGCCTCTTCCATAACCCATTGAGCACCACACCCGCCCCAGGGCCTTTGTGAGAGTCTCTCTGTGTCTCAGAACATTCTCCCCTGGATTTCCACACTGTCTTCTTCCTGCGTTCCACATCACTAATTGCCATACCCTTGGTGTCTTGAACAAAGGAAATCCCTCCTTGGGGCTGGTGCCATGGCATAGTAGTCTAGGCTTCCTGTATGGGCGCCAGTTCAGTTCATGTCATGGCTGCTCTACTTCTGATCCAGTTCCCTGCTTATGGCCTGAGAAGCGGAGGATAGCCCAAGTCCTTGGGACCCTGCACCACAAGGGAGACCTCAAAGGAAGCTCTTGGCTACCAGCTTTGCAGCTATATGGGGAGTAAACCAATGGAAGATCTCTCTATATATATCTTCTCTCTGTATAACTGCCTTTCAAATAAAGTACAAATAGATTTTTAAAACATTTATTTATTTGAAAAAAAATCACTCTTACAGTTCTGGCAGTCAGGGTGTGATTTTTCAGTGAATTTCTTCATTTTAGTTTCCTCTGTACTCCAGATGGTCCAAGAACATCCTAAATCCCAGAGTGCTGATTCCTTTGGCTTAACCGTCCCTGCCTCAGTTTCTTTCTTTTTGTTCCATTCATTTATTAGAAAGGCAGAGTTCCAGAGAGGGAGAGGGAGAGACAGAGAGAACTTCCATCTACTGGTTCATTCCCCAGATGATGTCAATGGCCAGTGCTGGACCAAGCCAACGCCAGGAACCAGGAGCTTCTTCCAGGTCCCACATCTAGGTGGTAGGGGTCATCTTTTGCTGCTTTTTCTGGGCAATTAGCTGGGAGCTGGATGGGAAGTAGAGCAGCCAGGACCCAAACAAGTGCCCACAGGAGATGCTGCCTTCTCAGGCAGCAGTTTGTGCTACACCCTAACGCAGGCCCCAGTTACTTTCCTTCTTTTTAATTGGAGGAGCAGATAGAGGAGACATAGAGCTCTTATCCACTGATTCACTCCTCAGATCTCCATATCAGCTCAGGCTGGGCCAGCCAAAGCCAGGAGCCAGCAACTCCCTCTGGGCTTCCCATACGGCTGGCAGACTCAAGTAGTTGAGCTATTACCTCCTACTGGCTCCCAGAGCCGCACTGAACTGGGGCTGAACTCAGCCATGCTCATCTGGTCAGGCATCCTCCTGGCATTTTTAATCACTAAGCCAAACATCTGCCGGCTCCAATTTTTTTTTTTTTTTGCATCCCACATTTTACTATAGATAGATGCTGGGGGCATTTGAAGAGTGAACATGTGAATGGGACATCTCTCTGTCTCTCCCTTTTTAAATATATATTTATTTATTTTTATTGGAAAGGCAGATATACAGAGAGGAGGAGAAGCAGAGAGGAAGATCTTACAGTCTATGGTTCACTCCCCAAGCCGCTGTAGTGGAGCTGAGCCAATCCCAAACCAGGAGCCAAGAGGTTCTTCTGGGTCTCCCGTGCGGGTACAGGGTCCCAAGGCTTTGGGCCATCCTCGACTGCTTTTCCAGGCCACAGGCATATGGGATCCTGGCGTGTTCAAGGCAAGGACTTTAACCACTACTCTATCGCACCGGGCCCATCTCCTTGTTTTTCAAATGAGTAAGTAATTTAAAAGGGCAGGGTGGTAGGAGGGAAATAAACTTCACCTACCCATCAGCAGCAGCAAAAAAAAAAAAAAGAAAAAAGAAAAAAAAAATCTGCCTACTTTGGGTCACATAATCACCACTGAGCCAGTCACAACAGCCAGAGACCATTCTTGGTCTCTGCTGATTGGTCAGGCCTGGGTCCTATGACGAGTCTTGGCACTGAAGGGTAAGAGGGCACAAGTTGTAAATCTGCCAAGGAGAGTCCCAGAAGCAGTTGTGAGAAGATGGGATTGGTTATGGTAATAGGTCTGTGGCAGGTGTGAGTGGAACTGCTGGAGCCCAGAGCTCCCTGTGCCAGCCTTGGCAGTCTCTGCCTCTTAGACCCTCGAGGAGACTTCTAGTGGAGGAGGCAGGATGGTACGGTATGGTGGACAGTGTCAACCCCTGGCCAGGGTAAATCTGGGCATGTGGGCCCACCTAGCCCTTGCTTTTGGCCACAGCAGTAGGCACTATCTGTGCGTCTCAGGGGAGGGGTCCAGAAGTGCACTCCCACTCCCCAAGAGCAGTTGTGGTGTGTAACACTAGAGGTAGAGTGGCCTGAGAGAGAGATCCGCACAGCCCATTTCCGGGCGCTCCTGGGCTTAAGGGTCACACTGCAGACTGTCTGGATGGTATGTATGCCCTTGGCAAGTGTTTCCTGCCTTCCTCTCTGATCTCCTTCTACCTGTGCACTGGAATTCCTGGGTTACCCATGGCACATTACCTACAGCCGAGCTCCTGGTCTTGGGGTCCTAGCAGAACCCATAGTAACACATGGGAAGAAGCTGGCAGGTGCTTTAATGGAGTTTTCAAAAGACAAATCACTGGACAACATCTGAGACATGACACAGCATTTACACCAGGGAGCCTAAAACAACTGCCCAGGCTGGGGAGAGATTATTGGGGAAAAAATATTTCTTGGCTGCCTCGGTGGATGATAGCATTTGGCAGAATCTCAGGAAGGGCTGCAAATGAGGCTCTGTGTGTGACCAGTGCAGTGGCCTAGAATTAATGATGGAGGCTGCTTAACCTTCCTTGGTGACCCTAAAAGGAGTGGTAGCCTGGGGAAAACAGGATGCCAGGCAGTGATGGGGCTCAGGTGAGAACTGTGCACACTGTGAAATGGGGACAATTTGGTGATTTCAAAATGTATAGGTGGTGCCAGCATTCCTTCTGGGCACGAGTTCGAGTCTCATCCACTTTTTTTGTTTTTGTTAAGATTTACTTATTTTTGGGCCTGGCATGATAGTGTAGTGGTTAAAGTCCTCGCCTTGCACACACCGGGATCCCATATGGTCACCGGTTCTAATCCCAGAGGCCCTGCTTCCCATCCAGCTCCCTGCTTGTGGCCTGAGAAAGCAGTTGAGGACGGCCCAAAGCCTTGGGATCCTGCACCCAGGTGGAAGACTCAGAAGAAGCTCCTGGCTTCAGATCAGCTCAGCTCCAGCCATTCAGGCCACTTGGGGAGTGAACCAGTGAATGGAAGATCTTTGTCTCTGTCTCCCCTTCTCTCTGTATATATCCGCCTTTATAGTAAAAAAATTTTTTAAATCTTTAAAAAAAGATTTACTTATTTTTATTAGAAAGTCAGATATACAGAGAGAAGAAGAGAAGAGAGAAAGATCTTCCATTCGATAGTTCACTCCCCAGGTGAGCGCAACGGCTGGAGCTGAGCCAATCCAAAGCCAGAAGCCAGGAACTCTTCCAGGTCTCCCACGCGGGTGCAGGGTCCCAAGGCTTTGGGCCGTCCTCAACTGCTTTCCCAGGCCACAAGCAGAGAGCTGGATGGGAAGTGAAGCAACTGGGAAATGAACAGGCATCCATATGGGATCCTGTTGCATTCAGGGTGAGGATTTAGCCCCTAAGCTACTGCGCTGGGCCAAAGTTAGGCCTCTTCTGATACAGCTCCTTGCTAATGTGCCTGGGAAAGCAGTGCAAAATGGCCAAGGTCCTTGGGCCCTTGCACCTATGTGGGAGATTTAGAAGAAGTTTCTGGCTCCTAGCTTCAGCCTGACCCAACCCCAGCCATTACCACCACTTAGGAAGTGAATTACCATTTAGTAGGTTGCTAGGAGACTAGTGTACACATGTTGGTGTCCCTGCTTTTGGTGCTTTGGGAGTAGGTACCCTGAAAGGAAGCAGCTGAATGTAATTCGAGGTTTATTTCTGGAGGACTACTGAGCTGTTCCCCAGAGAGCCCAACCCCATTCCCATTCACAGCAACTATGCACGGGGATCCCAGTGTCTCCAGAGTCTCATCCCTGTTTGCTGCTATCTGTTTTTTATGTTGTCTGACCCTCCCTAATAGGTGACATGCTGGTTTTGGAAAAGACAAGATGGTCACTGGGGCTAGCACCACGGTTCAATAGGCTAATCACTGTGGTTCCAGTATCCCATATGGGTACTGGTTCATGTCCCGGGTGCTCCACTTCCAATTCAGCTTCCTGTTAATGACCTGGAAAAGCAGCAGAGGAAGGCTCAAGAAGTTGGGCCCCTATGCCCATATGGGAAAACCAGAAGTTTCTGGCTCCTAGCTTTGAACCAGTACAGCTCCGGGCTTTGCAGCCATTTAGAGAGTGAACCAACAGATTGAAGACTTTCTCTGTCTCACCTTCTTTATGTAAATCTGCCTTTAAAATAGCCTAGTGGCAGGCCCAGTGCAGTAGCACTTGCACGCACCAGGATCCCATATTGGTGCTGGTTTGTATACTGGCTGCTCCACTTTGCTTCCAGCTCCCTGCTTGTGGCTTGGGAAAGTAGTTGAGGATAACCTTGGGACCCTGCACCCATGTGGGAGACTTGGAAGAAGCTCCTGGCTGCTGACTTTGAATCGACTCAGCTCCAGCTATTGTGGCCATTTGGGGAGTGAACCAGTATATGGAAGATTTTTATCTTTGTCTTTTCTTCTCTCTGTAAACATGACTTTTCCATAAAAATAAATAAATCTTTAAAAAATAATAATAAAATAAAAATAAATATGTTTAAAAGTCAGTCATAGGGCTCGGCGGCATGGCCTAGTGGCTAAGGTCCTCGCCTTGATCCCATATGGCTGCTGGTTCTAATCCCGGCAGCTCTACTTCCTCTCTATCTCTCCTCCTCTCAGTATATCTGACTTTGTAATAAAAATAAAATAAATCTTTAAAAAAAAAAGTCAGTCATATTATCTGTGAGAAAAATTTCTACAAGTTAAATTCTGATTTGAAGTAGTGTGCTTTGTTTACTTACTTATTTGAGAGCTTTTCATCTGCTGGTTCACTCCCCAAATGACCGCTTTGGCCAGAGCTGGGCTGGTCAGAAGACAGGAGTCAGGAGCTTCTTCAAGGACCTGAGTCATCCTCCACTGCTTTCCCAGGTGCGTTAGCAGGGAGCTGTGTTTTAAGTAGCTGGGATTCAAACCAGCATCCTTGTGAAATGCTAACACCACAAGTGGCAGCTTTCACTATGCCATAGTGCCAACCCCAGCAGTGCAGTTTTTTTTTTTTTTAAAGATTTTATTGTTATTGGAAAGCCGGATATACAGAGAGGAGGAGAGACAGAGAGGAAGATCTTCCATCCATTGATTCACTCCCCAAGTGAGCTGCAACGGGCTGGTACACGCCAATCCAATGCCGGGAACCAGGAACCTCTTCCGGGTCTCCCGTGTGGGCGCAGGGTCCCAAAGCTTTGGGCCGTCCTTGACTGCTTTCCCAGGCCACAAGCAGGGAGCTGGATGGGAAGTGGAGCTGCCGGGATTAGAACCGGCGCCCATATGGGATCCCGGGGCTTTCAAGGCGAGGACTTTAGCCGCTAGGCCACGCCGCTAGGCCACGCCGCCAGGCCACGCCGCCAGGCCCCAGCAGTGCAGTTTTTGAGAATCAGTCTAGGAGTGAAGCTGCTGGACCACAGACTAGGTATGTGGTGAGCTTTCATGGATGATGTCAAACAGTTTCCCAGAGTTGTTTGGTTTCTATCCTCATCAACAGGGTAAGAGATCAGGTTGCTCTACCTCCTGTTAACACTCGCTGTGTCTTTCTCTCTCATTGAGCCTTTCTGTTTGGTAGGTTGTGGTATTGCTTTGTTTTAATTTTCCTTTTCCTGAGAATTAGTTGAGCATGTTTCCATTGTTGATTGGCCATTAAGGTGTCCCTTTTCAATGACGTGCTGGCCAAGTTTTCCCTGCATTTTTCTCCCCAGGGATCATCTGTTTGTTTGCTTGTTTTTCCCCCCTTATTTTCTATAAAAGTTCTTTATTTATTTATTTAGACATAAGGTTTTGGGTTTTCTCCTACTCTGTGGTGTTTTTGTCCTCTTACTGGTGTGCTGAATGAAGTTTGCAATTGCCAAGCCTTGCTTTATAAGCAGTCTTAAAAAGGTTTGTTTATAGTGCTACTTAACACTTGCAACTGTGAAATCATATCCCCAGGAAAAATTCCTAAATTTGTGTAAAATAGCCTTGTATCTTTTTCTTTTTCTTTCTGCAGCCAAATCTGTTGGGTGACCACAGTAAACATCCAAAATTAGAATCCACTGAGGTCACTCCAGGCTATTGTATCTTCCCCAAATAGTACTTCCTTGTTTAAAATAAAGAAATAAGAAAACACCAGGTAGTGGGAGAGCCTTGCTGAGAACTTGGATGAATAGGGGCGTCCTCTTTTCTAAGGAATTTTTGGGGGAAGGGAAAAAAAGTTTGCCTAATATTCAGACATAGCTGGTTTATACCAAAATCGTCACTGTCCCATTGCTACAATAGCTAGACTGGGAATGTCATGTGTCCTCATTGGGGTATATTCTCTCAGGAGGATACTGAGCAACAGCTCAACCAAAAAAACGGGGTGAATGTATGCAGGGGAACAGAAACTTGGGAGGGAAAAGCAAAGCATGGAACAGCATGTGTGGAGACCTTGCCCATACCAGGGAGTGCACAACTAATTGCTTGAGGGAGCCACGGAGGAGAGGGGAGAGTTCCCTGCATTTATTATTTATTTCTAAAAAGCTAATTAAAAATTGGGAAGATATGACATACAGGGATTTGAAAAGAAAGAAAAATGTGAGAGGTTGGCTTTGGTGTAGCAGTTAACAGGCTGGGTTGAAGTCCCACCTCCATTTCTGGTCCAGCTCCCTGGTCAGGTGCATCCTGAAAGGTGGCAGATAATGGCTCAAGTCCAAGGGTCCCCACCATCCCGGGGACACCCAGAAGGGGTTCTTAATTACTGGCTTCAGTCTGAGCTAGCCCTGGCTGGGTCAACTCCTAGGACCCCTGCCACCTCCAAGAGAGACCAGGTCAGAATTCCAGGCTTCTGGTTTCATCCAGGCCCAACCTCAGCCTTTGCAGGCATTTGGGGAGTGAACTAGCAGATGGAAGACCTCACTCTCTCTCTCCCCCCATTTCTCTGTAACTCTTTCATGTAAGTAAAAAATTATCACTTTAACAAAGATTTATTTATTTTTATTGGAAAGGCAGATTCACAGAGAGAAAGAGATATAGAGAGAACAAACTTCTGTCTACTGGTTCACTTCCCAAATGTCTGCAACGGCCGGAGCTGAGCTTATCTGAAGCCAGGAGCCAGAAGCTTCTTCTTAGTCTGCTACCTGGGTGCAGGGTCCCAAGGCTTTGGGCTGTCTTCAACTGATTTCCCAGGCCACAAGCAGGGAACTGGATGAGAATCAGGGCCTCTGGGATTTAGAACCAGTGCCCATATGGGATCCCAGCGGTTACAAGGCGAGGACTTTAGCCACTGGGCCACTGGGCCACTGTGCCGGGCTCAGGACATGGACATTTTAACCCATGCCTTAACTGCTCACCCAGAACCTTCCCTTGCAATCATTTTTTCTGAGCGTCTGAGCACTTAGTGGTTCCTTTTGAAGCCACTAAAACCTCTAATGTGGTAAGGATAAAGATAAAGGGCTGTCTCTTTTGATAGGATCTTCTGCAGAGACCTGGTATGGTAAACTGAGGGCTGGCATTTCCAGCAGGGCACAGCAAGCCAGATGCCAGGGGCCCACAGTATTTCTAGGGGCCCAATGGACATGTTCTAATTACTTTGCAATCAGTAGGGAAAGATAAGGACATAATATAGCCAGCGTCATATTTGTGTGTACATCAACACAGCCATAAGAAATAATTTTTTGGGCCCGGCGGCGTGGCCTAGCGGCTAAAGTCCTCGCCTTGAAAGCCCCGGGATCCCATATGGGCACCGGTTCTAATCCCGGCAGCTCCACTTCCCATCCAGCTCCCTGCTTGTGGCCTGGGAAAGCAGTCGAGGACGGCCCAAAGCTTTGGGACACTGCACCCGCGTGGGAGACCTGGAAGAGGTTCCAGGTTCCCGGCATCGGATCGGCACGCATCGGCCCGTTGCGGCTCACTTGGGGAGTGAAACATCGGATGGAAGATCTTCCTCTCTGTCTCTCCTCCTCTGTGTATATCTGGCTGTAATAAAAAATGAATAAATCTTTAAAAAAAAAAAAAGAAATAATTTTTGTGAGACTGGCACAATAGCTCAGTGGCTAAATCCTCGCCTTACATTGCCAGGATCCCACATGGGCGCTGTTTTGTGTCCCAGTTGCTTCATTTCCCATCCAGCTCCTTGCTTGTGGTCTGGTAAAGCAGTAGAAATTTTGTGTGGCAATATCAAAATCACATGATCAAAAATTCTGTTACAGAAGTGTTATATATACATGAGATATAATGGTAAATATGCCACATGATGTTTTGTTTCTCAGGCAGGGACCCGTGGAAGCTGCTGTGAAAATTAGAATGGGATTTTTTTCAGGCAAACATTTGCTGTAAGAAGCCAGAGAGTATATTCTGTAGGTTCAAACTATCCTCTGCCCTGGTGGCAAAAAGCAGCTGCAAGCATGGGTGTGGTTGTGTCTCAATAAAACTTTATTTACACAGACAGGAAGTGGACAGGGCTTGCTGGGAGGGCTGGAGTTTGCGAGCCCCTCAGTTGGCATTCAGTACATGCCAGTGTTTTTTGGTGAATGAATGGCTGCCTTGGAAAAGGAGAATTGCTCATCAGACCTGGTCCCCGCCTGGTGGCTGAGTGCAGGGGAAGGGAGAGGCAGGGGAAGGGAGAGGCAGGGGCTGGGAGCTCATTTTCCATACTACCCTTGCTCCTAATTTGCTGTGTGACCTTTGGGGCCAGCTGCAGGCAAGAGGGAACGCCTCCCATTTGCCAGGTTTCAGGCTGTGTGGAGGGGGATGAAATGTAACTGAGGGCATGCAAATGTCTGCAAGAGGAAAAGGAGCTTCTCCCCAGGGCCGCCTGGGGCAGGAACTGGCAGCTTCCTGGAGGCCTGGCAGCCTGGGCAATGTCAACTTTGCAGGGGAAAGTGGGAGGGGTTTGGGGACAGGTGACAGTGTGACCGAAAGACAAACAGTCCCTAGAGAGCTGCCGAAACTCTCAGGTTGGCGAAAACACGCCTGTCAGGTTTCTGTCCTGCCTCCCAGCAGGAAGGCAAGGTAGCCCAACTGGTTTCAGTTGGCAGTGGCTCCTGTGGCTGGCAGCGGCTCAGGGCTCCTCACGTGCCCCTGGGCATGTGCCCAGCCAGAGGTGGCCCCAGCGCCCTTGGGTGCAGGCCATCTGTTGGCCGAACACTCCCTTGCTTTATTGGAGCTAAAGTCTGCCAGATTCCTAGCCCTGGGGAGGAAGCCCCAGGTGACCCTGCAACCATAGTGCTGATGGGACAAGCCACGTGGGGACTTGGAAGGACAGTCTGCAGTCTTGGGGTGAAATAGATGCCACACGGTCTTGGTGTCTGGCCAGTCTACCTCCCCTGCTGTGTCAATTAGAGCCCAGCAGGACCCAGAACCACTGTAGCGGCCAGCATTCTTACAGCACAGGCAGGCAGGCAGCAGGCAGGGTGCTGCCAGAGCCCAGGGGCAGCCCTGCAGCAGCCTAGCTGCCTAGGGTTGCATCTGTGGAAGCTACTCCGACCCTACCTGCAGCAGGGAGAGCTCCTTGGTGTCTCCTCCAAGCAGCGTAGCCTCCAGTTGGTGTCTCTGCCCTGGGGAAGCCAGGCAAGGGAACCTACTGCAGAAACGTGGCCTACAGGGGCTGAGTGTGGTAACCTAGCTGCTGGTCTGGGATCCCATTTGGGTGTTGGTTCTTGTTCTGGAGGCTCCGCTTCCCAGCCAGCTCCCTGTTTGTGGCCTGGGAAAAGAGTTGAGGACGGCCCAAAACCTTGCGACCCTGCACCTGTGTGGGAGAGCTGGAAGAGGCTCTGGGCTCCTGGCTTTGGATCAGCGCAGTTTCGGCAGTTTGGTTGCTTGGGAAGTGAATCAATAGTATGGAAGTTCTTCCTCTCTGTCTTTCCTCCTCTCTGACTTTCCAATAAAAATAAAATAAATCTTAAAAAGGAAAAAGGAAAAGAAAGAAACAGCCTACACAGGTGAGGCTGAGATTTCCATGGAGAAAAGTTGAGAAAGCCCGTGGCTTTGGGCAAAGGGGAAGCCACTAATCAGCAGAGGTCAGCAGCCAAGACATGGTCAGTGTAGGCATTGCGCAGCTCCTGAGACAGCCAGGCTCTGACACCTGCATGATATTGTTGTCTGAGCAGGCCCTATGTGCAGGGTACCTCCAGGTCCTTGGCTCTACAGAGTGGCTTGAACACGCAAGCCCAGCCAGTCCTTCCCACCAGGTCCCAGCATCTCATATGGGGGCTGCAGGGGAACCTCACATTTTGGAGCAGGCATTTGCTAGGTGATTAAGACATATCCCAAGAGCTTTGTCTCTCTTTCTCTCTGTAAATCTTGCTTTCCAATCAAAATGAATGAATCTCTGTCTCTCTTTCTCTCTGTATATCTGACTTTTTATTGGAGGGGAAAGACAGAGAGGAAGATCTTCCATCCATTGATTCACTCCCCAAGTGGCAGCAACAGCCGGTGCTGAGCCAATTTGAAGTCAGAAGCCAGGAGCTTCTTTCAGGTCTCCCATACAGGTGCAGGGTCCCAAGATTTTGGGCCGTTCTTGACTGCTTTCCCAGGCCACAAGCAGGGAGCTGGATGGGAAGTGGAGCAGCTGGGATTTGAACCGGCATCTAATGGGGACCCCAGTGGTTGCAAGGGGAGAATTCAGCTACTAAGCTATTGTGCTGAGCCCATGTCCCACTTCTCAACATCATTCAGATGGCAATTCAGTGTCAGTGTTGGCTTTGGAGGGGACATTCAGACCCAACAGCCTCTTCTCCCTCACAAACCTGTGCTCGGCCATGTGGACAACAGGCAGGCTGGTGCCAGAACTGTGACACATAGAGGCCAGATCTAGTCTAGCAGTCTGGTCTAGCAGCTACAAAGCCAGTTAAGATGACTACATCCCACTTCAGAGTGCCTGGTTTGATTCTTGGCTCTGGCACGCAAATCTAGCTCCCTGCCACTGCAGACATGGGAGGTGATGGCTTAAAAATTTGGATTCCTGCCACCCACATAGGAAATGTACATTAAGTTCTCTGCTTCTGGCTTCAGTTCAGGTTCAGCACCTGTCCATCACAGGCATGTGAGGGGAGGCCCAGAACAAGGGAACTCTTGCTTGATCTCTCAATTACATGAATTTTACAAAAACCATTGCATGGATATGTTTTCCATTGTAAAAAAAAAAAAAAGGCACCATTAATAGGTTTGGGAGAAAAAAAATCAAAGACTCAAAGACAAAAAAGCACCTGTTTTCCCTCACCCCAGCACAAGAGCTGATGCTGCCAGTAATTTTTCTTACCATTTTCTCCTGCCCATTTGTACCTGAACAACCATCAGTGTTCAATTTCTATCCTGTCTGTTTCACTTAAAGTGTATCTCATCCACTTCCATGTTACTGTACAAGCTAGTTCCAGAAGCGCAGTGAAGGAATACCACAATATCTCATCAGAAAATGTGCCTTGGGCCCGGTGCGATAGTGTAGTGGTTAAAGGTCCTCTCTCTGAGTGTGCCAGGATCCCATATGGGCGCCGGTTCTAATCCTAGCAGCCCCGCTTCCCATCCAGCTCCCTGCTTGTAGCCTGGGAATGCAGTTGAGGATGGCCCAAAGCTTTGGGATCCTACACCTGTGTGGGAGGCCCGGAAGAAGCTTGTGGCTGCTGGCTTCAGATAAGCTCAGCGCCAGCTGTTGCAGCTGCTTGGGAATGAACTATCAGATGGAAGATTTTCCTGTCTCTCCTCCTCTCTGTATATCTGACTTTCCAATTAAAATAATAATAAATCTTTAAAATATATATAAAATAAAAATGATACATATTATTAATAAGGGAAGCATGGAGAATTTTCCTTAAAAGTGAGGGTGGGAGAGACTGCTGGCATTTGTAGTAGTCTTTGTATGGTATTTCTGTGTGCTTTCCTTATAGTCCTTGACAGCTGATCACATACCCACTGTTGCTCCTGCAGGGAGTGGAAGAGAGATGCCCTGTGGGACAGTGGGCCGGAGGACTGCTGGGAATGGCTTCCCGTGGGGCTCCCGTGCACGGCTGTGATCCATGCTGGACCATCAGTGTCGCTGTGTGCATCTACTGGGGGCCTGGCTACAAGGGAAGAAGAGATTGGAGTCTATTTTTAGCGAAAGGCCAAAGTGGGTGAAAAATGTGGGAGTGGAGGTGGTCAGGGCACTTGCCAAGGAAACCTGAGCCTGCAGCTCACAGCCATGGTGATGGTGGTGAGTGGGGAAAGCTGGGCAGCTTGGTTCAGTCCTATGGGTGAGAGTCAGGCCGGTGCAGAGCAACTCCGCCCATAGGTTTCCCCGGCACCTCCCATCCCCCCGCTGAGGGCTCAGCCCCAGCAGCTGGGCAGGCAGGGTGTGAGATGGGAATGTGGCTTGTCTGCAGGCTTGCACCTGTCTGCAGGCTCCTCGGCCTTTGACTCCACCCCTCTGCAACACTTGAGAGAAAGTAAGAAAGTGACAATCAGGCCGGTGCGGTGGCCTAGCGGCTGCAGCCTTCAATTTGAAAGTGCTGGGATCCCATATGGGCGCCGGTTCTAATCCCAGCAGCCCTGCTTCCCATCCAGCTCCCTGCTTGTGGTCTGGGAAAGCAGTCAAGGATGGCCCAAAGCCTTGGGACCCTGGAGACCTGGAGGAAGTTCCTGCATCCTGGCCTTGGATGTACAGAACGTGGTCGTTGTAGTCACTTGGGGAGTGATTCAGCCGATAGATCTTCCTCTCTGTCTTTCCTCCTGTCTGTATATCTGACTTTGCAATAAAAATAAAAGAAATTAAAAAAAAAATGACATTCACCCCAGGACCCACTATGCCTCTACTTTTTTTTTTTAAGATCTATTTATTTTTGGGCCCGGCGTGATAGCATAGTAGTTAAGGTCCTCGCCTTGAACGCGCCGGGATCCCATATGGTCGCCGGTTCTAATCCTGGCAGCTCCACTTCCCATCCAGCTCCCTGCTGATGGCCTGGGAAAGCAGTCGAGGACTGCCCAGAGCTTTGGGACCCTGCACCCGGGTGGGAGACCTGGAAAGAGGTTCCTGGCTCCTGGCTTCAGATCGGCCCAGCACTTGGGGAATGAACTATTGGATGGAAGATCTTCCTCTCTGTCTCTCCTCCTCTCTGTAAATCTGACTTTGCGATTAAAAAAAAAAAAAAAAAATCTTAAAAAAAAAAAAAAAAAAAAGAACCGGTGCCCATATGGGATCCCGGTGCATTCAAGGCTTTAGCCACTAGGCCACTCGGCCGGCCCCCGACACCTGCTTTTAAAAGAGAACTATGGGGCCCGGTGGCGTGGCCTAGCGGCTGAAGTCCTCACCTCTCTGTCTCTCCTCCTCTCTGTATATCTGACTTTGTAATAAAAATAAATACATCTTTTAAAAAAAGAGAACTATGAATAACTCATTTTTTAAAAAATTCATGTTTATTCATCTATTTGAAAGGCAGAGTGGCAGGGAAAGAGGAAAAGACAGAGTTGGAGAGGGAGAGATGTTGTGTCTGCTGGCTTACTTCCTAGTGGTTGCAGCAAGCAGCTTACAGCAGGGAAGAGAGCTTGGGAGAGTTGGAGAGCTTGGGACTCCATCCGGGTCCTGCTTGTGGGTGTAAGGCATCAGACACTTGAGCCGCCTACTACTGCTCTCCCAGAGGCATTAGCAGCTGAACCCACTGTACCACAGGGTTGTCCCCTGTAAGTAACCACTGAGACCTTCCCACAGTCTGGGGCTTTTCCTGGAGGTGTAAAACTACCAGCTCCATCAAGCTCCACAACTGTAGGAAATAGGCATGGCAATAAGATTCATTCCCCTATGTGGGCTATTGGCACAGAGAGTGAAGTGACCTGTCCCTGGATGCACAGCCCGCAGGCGAGGGAGCCATGGTCACTGCCCGGGTGTCTGTGACCATGGGCAGGCCACACTCATAATTGAGGAATGGTCAAGGCACAGGAGATAGGTGAGCCACAGGTAGAGAGAGACCAGAAATCTGGAAGACGTGAGCTCAGATCTGTGCAATGGAGAGAGAGTGGAATGCACAGGGAAGGGTTGCCTGGGGAGAGGGAACAGCATAAGCAAAGGCATAGAGACAAGGGCAGGAGATACTTGGGTCAAGGCAAGCAGCCCAGCAGGGACCTTCTGCCAGCACTTTGTGGGTCATGAGGCCATTTACACAGTGAGCTGAGGGTGAGTCAGCTGTGCCCTGAAAGTGCCTCTAAGCCCAGAACCCCCAGCATTTGCTGGGGAATAACTGGGGTGAGCATCCGACTCCATCTTGTGTGACTGACTTCCTGGCTGTTTGGGATCCTCAAGAGGCAGAACAGGAGGCCGTGGAAAGGCAGGAAGAGCTGCTCATCTTGGACCTGCATGGAGGGTCCCAGCGTACTCCAACGGGTGACTGTGCAAGGACCGGAAGCCGCCACTCCTTCCCATGCACGAAAGAGAATGGGCTCTGTGTGCGCCTACATACAAAGCTGCCGGGCCCCAAGGGGAGGAAGCAGCCAGCTCGGCCCCCCACCCCAGCTGAATGGAGCCTCTGTTGGCAGCCCTAGGGTCTTCCAGGCATAGAGACTGTGTGTGTGTGTGTGTGTGTGGTGTTGGAGAGGGACAGTTCAGCCAGCTCCTGCAGGAACACCAGTGGTTGAGGACGTTGGGCTCTGCCTGGGTCTGGATCCCAGCGTAGCTAGGTACTAGTTATGTGACTTTGGCTTGGTCACGTTGTCTCTCTGAGCCCTACATCATTCTCAAGCAAAGCAGTCAGTATGTTCAGCGGGTGCTGGTAGCACCACAGCCCCCCGCAACCTTGGCCTGGCCCAGCAGCCCAAAGGAAGCTGCCTGACACAGGCAACATGGGGCTCATGCCCAGGCTGTGCAAATGCTGAGAAAAAAGGCTGGAAGGAAATAAGTCATACTGGGGAACTAAGGTGACCTATTTTTTTATCTTCAAAGAATTTTGGGGAGTCCACAGTGGTGGCTCAGTGGCTAAACCCTGGCCTTGCAAGTCCTGGCTGCTCCACTTTCCATCCAGCTCCCTACTTGTGGGCTGGGAAAGCAGTAGAGGAATGCCCAACTCTTTGGGACCCTGCTCCCAAGTGGGAGACCTGGAAGAAGCTCCTGGCCCCTGGCTTCGCATTTGCTTTGGCCATTGCAGCCACTTGGGCAGTGAACCAGCAGATGGAAGACCTTTATGTCTCTCCAATAAAAATAAACAAATCTTAATAATAAATATATACATTCATTTTTTAAAGTTTATTTTTGCTTATTTGAAAGGCAAAGAGAGAACCTAAGATCTTCCTTCCACTGATTACCCCCCAAATGTCCACAGCAGTTGGAAGGGGCAGGGCCAAGCCAGGAGCCCTATCCAGTTCTTCCAGGCCGAGCACCTGAGCCGTGCTGCCTCCCAGGGTGCATTAGTGGGAAGCTGGAGCAGAGCAGAGGAGCTGGGACTGAACAGGCCCTTGGATCTGAGATGTGGGCATCCCAAGCAGTAGCAGACAGCCACACCAGCTGCACTTGTTCATCTTTACTGCCTTAATTGTCTCAGGGGGAAACCAGCAAAACAGCAGGGCCGCCCTAAAGATCATCCTCTAGCATCTGGCCTTGCCTCCCTGAGGAAGAAGAGGGCAGTACCTAAAGCAGTGGGGGTTTTTGGAGACCCCCCCACAGGGATGGGGGTGGCTGTTTCTTGGGCAGTAAGGCTGGCCACTGCCAAGCCTGTTCTCTGGCCTTTTCCCTGCCATGTCCCCAGGCCCCTCCAGCCCTTCAAGCTCCTGTTTCTAGCTCTAGAGCTTCCAGCAGCTCTGGGAGGGACAGGAAAGCTGACAAAAACGTGTCCGCCCCGGAGGAGCCTCCCACCATTCCCACCCCCTACCCCCACCCCGGCCTGGCAAGGAGATGGGGTGGGGGGAGCTCCCAGGCCCCCCTCCCAGAGGAGCTGGAGAGGCCTTTGGGGCTGCCCACGCCAGCACTTCCTACTTCACTCAGCCAGGGCCAGACAAAGAGAGGAAGGGGTGGGCCCCAGGGAGCTGGGGGAGGGGGTGCTGGACCCTGCCTGAGGTCTGGTCTGTGCCATGGCTGGGGGAGGGTATGGAGGCCAGCTGCAACTGGCTCTGGGCCCATCCCAGAACCCCACAGGCTCAGCCAAGAGAATGACCATGGGGGTCCAAGGCAGACCTCCCAACTCTGCTGCCATGGCAACATGCACAGCCTCTTTAAAGATTAGGGGGCAGGTGCGGGGGGTGGGGGTGGGAGGGCAGGTGCCTCAGCCTCTGAATATTTTCCATCTCTCTGCCTAGGTCTGGCTTCCCAACCTGGACTAGTCTTCCTGCCACCAGGAACTCCATCCGGGCCAGTGGGGGATGAATGGCACTGTGAGGCTGTCCTCTCCCTTTTTGAATGACTGAGAACCAAGTTCCACACCCCTCCCCTGTCCAACCCAGGCTCCGCCCTGCCCTGTGATTGACTGCACAGGCAGCTCTGCAAGCCCCACCCCCTTGGGGGGTCAGATTTCTCAAGTCCCCTGCCAGCCACTGCTAGAGAAGTGGACACAGGGTCCTCCAGGCAGGGAGGGCAATCCCCAGGTCTGAGGCCTCTCACACACATGGACACACTTGCCAGCTGTACAGTTTAATCAGTGTAGATTATTTACAGAAGTCAATCCCTAGGGCAGACGCCGCTTCGCCCTCTCCCACCTGCACCTCAGCTGGCTCTGGGTTCTACAGAAGTGGGGTCAGGGCTGCTGCTGGGTGGGCATTCGGTGCCAGCCCAGGAGAATCAACCAGGCAGAGAGAAGCCTGCAGGATTCTGCACCCATAGGGACCTTGGGAAGGCAGAGGGCACAGAGCCAGCCATACAGTACCATGTCCCACAGCAGCCGCAGACGGGCACCTCCACCCTCAGGCAAAGCCTGGCGGGTGGGGAGCCTCTGTGGCCACAATGGGCCCCACATGGGGAGATGAGCTGCTGGCCTGTCCCTGCCAATATTCCCCCTAGGGAGACTGGAAGCAGAAGCCACATGTCTGATGTACAGGCTTGGGGTGCATCCTCATAGGTGGGCACCATTTGTGAATGTCACTACCCCAGCCAGTGACCCTACCAGTCTCTTTATTCCCTGTCAAGACCACTGGCAACAGAACTGGGGGGGCTGGGGCAGTTCTGCCCCTGGGGACAGTGTGTGAGTCCAGGGCAGAGGGGAACGAGGAGGAGGAGGTCCATGAGGAGCAGGTGCATCATAGTTCAGAAAAGGAAATGCTTGGCCTGGCCTGGGAGGCCAGGTCTACCCTTGGGGACCAGCTTCAGCAGGCTCCCTTTGGTCCTTTGTAAGGCAGGCTTGGGGCCCCTTTGCTAGGGAGGGAGGGGGTATGGGCTGGAGGGGCATGGCAGGGGCAGAGGGAGACAGGATCTGGCAGCTAGCAGCCAGCTGGGGGTAGGGGAATGGGTTTTTAGGCATAAGGATGGGGGTGGTTGCTGAAGTTATCAGCAGTGGGCTGGGCGGAAACCAAATTTCACCTTGACTTTGTGTAATGAACTCCACCCCTCTCTCCCCTTGCCCTGCTGGTATAGCTCCTGGGTAAAAAGTTCTTTCCCAGATAGACCTGGCTAGCAAGGTTCAAGGCCAACAGAGCCCACAGCTGTGGTCCTGGAGCTCAGCCTCAGAAGGGGCAGTGGCTGGGTAACACGGACAACCCTCGGGCCGCTCTGCCAATGCAGGCCTCTGTGCCTCTATCCTGTGGCTGTGGCCAAGCAGGGGTGGTGTATGGAGGGGCCTCATTTCCTGTCTGGAGCAGAACTACAAGGTGCCAAAAACAAAAACAAAACAAACAAACAAACAAAATAAACAAAACCCAAGGAGGACTGACAAGGGGTCAGTGGGGCCTCAGGAAGGAAGGAGGGAGTCCCTTGGCTCTCTAGAGCCTTGGCTTCCAAGGCCATCCCTGCCCCCACTGCCCCTCAGCACCACAAGTGGGTCAATGGGCTCAGACCCACTCCTGCAGGGAGCGCTTGCAGTAGAGCAGCATACGGGGTGCACCTTTGCGCTGCATCTGCACCAGCACATAGGTCAGGCCCAGAATGCACAGCAGCAGCAGCAGTGGCACCAGCACCATCACCACACTCACTGTCCGTGCCACCTCCTCCATCTGCACCACCACGCGGCTACCCCCGTCCTCATCCTTGTCGGCTCCTCCTCCTGTGTCCCCCTCTTGGCCGCCGCCCCCATCTGCTCCTGGCTCTGCACCCCCGTTGGGGTTGAAGGGCGGCCTGGCCACATCAGGCCATCGGGGTCCAGGCTCTGCTTGCTCTGGACAGCCCATGAAGTCCCGCAGGATGGACTTGGGGTAGCCGGGCTCCAACCGCAGGCGCTCATTGTCAAATTTCCAGTACTTGCTGCCCTTGTAGAAGTAGGTATAGGCTGCGGAGCAAGCAGGCCAGAGTGGCTTCAGGCTGCAGGTGGCACCAGCCCAAATGGTCCTCCTTCTCCCAGAGCCACTGCACTTCTACTCTCTGCCCCTCAATGAATCGGAATTGGGCCGGGGTGGAGGGTAACGTTCAGAGGGATTTAGGTCCAGGGCACTGCAAGATTCCCCTTGGCTGATGATGACTAGGGCGGAATGTGTAGCAGGCTCCAACAGCCTGTGGTCAGGGAATCCCATGGTGCCACTCTAGAAAGACCAGTGTGTGCTCCAGACCACAGGGACCTGGAATGGAACTCCAGGCTGCCTTCCATGGCCTGCCTTGGGCACATACCTGCTCCCATCTGCAGCATGGGTAGGTTTGTGATACGTGTAGTGCTGTAGGTCAGAGGAGCAGCCAAAGCACAAGCTCACTCCTGGAGATTGTGTGGCCAGCCTCAGTGCTGCTGGCAAGGTTACTGCGGGGGCTCCACAATCTTGGGTGCCCAGCCCCGAACCTCTAAAAACAGGGACCCTGGGCTTTCCCCCAAGGCCCTGGGGGCCTAGGGGGTCCTGTATGAGAAATGAATAACTGTGGCTCCATGGGTCTCTGTTCTCCCCATGGCTCAAGGCTCCACAAGGAGCTGCCTAGGGGGCAGGGGGCAGTCTGAAGTTCCATCTGCACACAGGCAGGCCTGGGCTCCAACGAAATGCACAGTGGATCACCAGCTATGCCACAGGCACAATGTTCCAGCTCTCTGGTTTAGTCTATCTGTAAAATGGGCTGGTAATGATGTGGGGAGGGCTGGGAGGGCCTGTCAGGAGCTCCCAGGCCAGGCCCTCCACTGCCCACCTCCCTACATGCTGAGATCCCTTGGATAAACCCTGTCATCCCGAATATGCAAGGGGCATGGTAAGTGCCAGCCAGTACCTGCATCATGGCTCAGGAAGGCCCCCTTGGGGGAGGCTGGGATCCCCTGCCAGACACTGATGGGTTTGGGGTAGCCAGGGTCTCCGTGCTGCGTCTCTTCATTGAAGCGCCAGTACCTGTGATCAGAAGCATCAGGCTGTGTGCAGCCTCAGATCCTGTGTGGGTGGGGCCCACTCCCCCACGGGCAGGGTGAGCTTCCCGAGGGGCCTGGCTGGGAATTGCTCACCTGTCCTCTTGGAAGAAGTAAGTGTGGCCCGTGGGCTCCCACCAGATGGCTGTGTCAATGCGGTCATATGGGATGCCCAGGCCATAGCTGGTCAGTGGCTGTGGGTAGCCAGGTTCCAGGTTCGCTTCTCGGAACAGCCAGTAGCGGTTGCCTATGAGAGGGGTGGAGGCAAGTGTGGGTGTGGGGCTGGGGTCAAGGGCTGCATGTACCAGCCAGGCAGGGGCTCCAGGGCTATCCTGGCTCCCCAAATCCATTCATGTCCACTGCTGCCCCTAACACACAGAATCAGGCCTTGCGTGTCAAGGAGTCATACCTGCGATGCACTGATTCCCAGGGTCCCCACATCAGCTGCTCCTACTGGCACACCTCTGAGCCCATGTGGTCTCTGGGCCTGCGGGTTTCTGGTGTTTAGTGTTTAGAAACAGCCCAGCCACTAGACAGATGCTGTCTCTGGAGGCCCCTGGACCTGCCACCAGAGTGGGCTGGGGACTCGTTCTTATGATGACCAGAGGTGAGGACAGAGGCTGGGAGGTGGAGCCCTGGGTTGTGGAAGACAGAAACTCACCCCTAATCAGGGCAGCCTCTGTTCACCTCCCTGTCCCCACCCTGCTGCCAGGGACACTTCCTCTTCTCCCAGTCCCCTCCCCCATAAGTCCAGCTGGGCTGGAGGCTGGGTCCAAGGTCAGGGCATGAAGGCTGCCTGGCACTTTCCACCTCCACCTGCCTGACATCTGCCCCAACTCACCCTTGAAGAAGACAAAACAGCCGTCATGGCGCTCATAGGCAGCGCTAATGTTGCCGGGAAGCCCCCGCCAGAAGTGGCCAATGGGCATGGGATAGTTGTCGAGGACGCGGTTGTGCCGGACACGCCAGAACCAGCGGCCCTGGGAAGAGACATGGGTTTGAGCGGGCAGTGCATGTCCCTTGCCTGGGCCAGGGGAGGCCCATTCTGCAGCCACCCTTCCCGGGTCATAGAGGAGAGAGAGCATTAGGGAGACCACCCTGGGCTGGGGGTGGGCACCTGGGCTTGCTCTGTGTCTAGGAACAACTCTGTGAGGGAGGAGCAGGATGCCTGGCAGGTGGGAGCACACCTGTTGGGAGCCTGGGTCTAGGGAATGGGGGAGACCAGGGCAGGGCCAGACCTTGAACACAAACATCTCCCCACGAAGCATGGCCACTGTGTCAAAATTGCCATCGCAGATGTTGGGTCCGTACTGGTCAGGCCGCTCTGTGGCTCGGGGCTGGGCTGGAGGGCCTGGCCTTGGGGGCCGCTCTGGTTTCTCGCGTGGGGGTGCTGGCTGTGGGGGCCTGGGAGGCCGCTGGTCTGGCCGGCCTGGTCGCCGGGCTGTCACAGTGGGGAGGGGCCGGGTGGGCTGGGGTTGACCATGAGGGGTGCCTGTGGGGAGGTAAGGAGAAAGAAGAGAAGGAGGGACAGCTCAGAGACCCAGCCATAGTGGTAGGTGGCCCCACGCAGAACCTTGGGGGCCCAAGGACCCTCGTTCCCCCAAGCCTGGAGAGATCTATACCCTGTGGAAGATACACTGAGGACAAGGGCCCAGCTGTCCATCACCACCAGGGGACCTTAATTCTAATCTGCATAGCCCATCCACAATTTCCCCTCTCTGGGCCTGGGTCACTGCACCTGAGGCCTCTATTTCCCCACAGGGTCATTCCCTGAGGATGCCACCTGCTGCAGTGGAGGCTGAAAGAGACAGAGTAGGGCCTTGGTGTCTGATGTCTCTCAACTCAGGCCCAGTCACTGGGGCACAGGGAGGTGGTTCCTGTCAAGGGCCCAACAGGGTGGGTATCAGTAGCCCCTGGGAGGTCTTTGTCAGAACTCAGGCCCTGACCCATGAACTTGACCTCTGGTGACTTCACTGAAGGTTTTCTCAGGTGGGGCCTGGACCAGTGGAGTGACCAGCCTGAAAAATCATTCAGAAGTGAAAAACCAGAAGGACATGGGTTGCAGGGCTGTCTCTCTGGGGTACCCGCCTGGTCTGTAAGAATACCGTTAAGGCTATGGAGGAAAGAGGACCCAAGGCTATTGCAGTGAGGCCTGAGCACTGGATAAGCAGGCCAGCCGCAATGATACCAGCAGGACCTCCCCAGGCCTGAGCCTCTACACCTGCAGAATGGGGCATCTTTCACGGGTGGGCAGCAGGCGTGTGGCCGGGGCACATGGCAGTACTCACCATAGAGCTGTTGGATGCCACGGAGGTCGTCCTCAGGCAGCTGGAAGTTGTCCGTGTCCATCCATTGGTAGAAGGGTGCCATGATGGCACTGGGGTTGCTTGAGTGCTCTAGGCCCAGTGCATGGCCTAGCTCGTGCACTGCCACCAGGAAGAGGTTGTTCCCTGCAGGGTAGAAGGACAGTGTGATCAGCACTGGCTGGTCCCAGGATCCAGCCACCCAGCTTGTACTTCGTGTTCAGAACAGACTCAGTCTTCTGGCCTCCAAGTCCATATCTGAGAAGTGGGTGCAAGGATCCCTTCCATAGGAGTCAATGGGATGACAGACAGAGGCTAAGGGCTAGACCCTGGAGACCTGCACAGGGGAGCTCTTCCCTGGCTCACACAGCTCTGGGGCCCCGCCTCCACTCTGGCTGGCTTGTCCTCACCATGTAGGTCTGTGCTGGAGAAGGTCCAGGGTTCATCTGCGTCAAAATGGGTATCTCCACCCATGCCGGGGCCGGGGAAGTAGGCGTGAGCCAAGAAGCCCCCCATGCCGTCGAAGGGTGAGCTGTCGCCGTGGAAGCCAGAGGCGAACAGCACCATGATGTCAGCCTCCTTCTGGCGCCGCAGACGGATGTCCTCATAGGGCACTTCCTGGAAGACCAATGGCGTGGCCTGCTCCCACACGCGGAAGGCCCGGCGTACTGCCTCCATCGAGTGGTACCAGCCCAGCTTCTCTGTGTAGTTCTGGATGCTGTGGGAAGGGGTAAGAGATGAGTGAGCAGACACTTAGCCAGCCCGTCACCCTGGAGTTAGTGCCCTTTGGTGCAGTGAGGACCTGGACTTGCCAAACTCAAGAAGTCACTAAGAGACCATGGACTCCAGTGGTCTGAGGTCAGTAATGTGACCTGCGGTGGCTGGAGCCTGGCAAACACAGGCCACAAGCTTCTTAATGCTGAGGCATTAAGTTTCTTTCTGAATTGTACTTTCTTCATCTGTATCCAATTTTAGTATATGTGCTGCCGAAGCAAGCTGTTACTTTCTTATCTGTAAAATAGGTGACAGGGGCAGCTGGAACTCCTTCATGGGGTCCCTGTGGGACTCAAATGACATACATAACTCAGGAGAGACACACGGCACAGAGGCCACACCTGCTATGGTGCCGTGGGCCTGTTACTACCCACATAAATCAGACGAAGGTTCATGGTGTGGGACTGGGAAGGGGGTCCCATGGCTGGGTGGACCAGGGATTTACTCCAAGGACCTGGGGGCAAAGTGACCACATCCTAAGCAGATGGTGCACAGTGGGGTGCATGGTTGGACCTGAACAGGAAGTGGAGTCCTAGGCAACTGCAGCTTGGGTTGAGGCACTCAGCTCAAAGACTCATCCGAAAGGAGGAAGGTCATTGGAGCCCAGCGTTTCAGGATGAAGATCTGCTGGATTTCAGCAGCCTGGTCCTCCTCTGCCCTAAGCCTTGATGGTGCAGGAGCCCATCTGGGCTGTGCAAGGCCAGGCCTGGATGACTGGCAGGCAGGAGGCCAGAAAGGGCAGGGTGCAGGAGAGTCAGAGCAGAAGCGGCTTGCAGGGTCCCCACCTTATCTGGAGGAGACTGCCTGCAGTGCACGCTGGTCCCAGGAGCATGGGAGCCACCGCTGGCTCAGCTGGGCCCTTGGGGTGCAAGGCTGGGAAAGGAAGCCAGAGAAGCTCCTCTGGGGTGGAGAGAGTGGAGTGCCGCCTTCCAGGGTGGGCAGCCGGGGCCCCTACCTGAAGGTCAGGTGGTGGCTGCTCCACTTTCTCCCGGTAAGGGCATAGCGCTTCCGCCGGCGCCGCAGATTGGCTTTCACGTGCATCCCGAACTGGTCTGGCACCCCACAGCGGGGCCGCTTCATCCACCTGTGACGTGACATGTGTACCAAAAGAATGAGCTCAGGGCTTCTCCTTTACCTCTTCCAGATCCCTCTGGGCCCCTGCTCCACCATCAGCCACCCCTCCCATGAAAGGGATGCAGGGAGGGCAACTCAGCTTCTGTTTCTGGTATAACAGTAACTGCAAGGGCAAGCTCCAGCTCACTGTCATCAGTTACCAGCCCTGAGGCCTCCTGCCCAGGCTGTGTCAGGCCTTCTATGCATTCCTCCCAAGCAGGTGGCTCTGGGCCCCCTCATCTTTTAACATTCCACTGGCAAGGCCTGCTCCTAGGAATCCCATCCCAGGCTGGGGTTCGGCAATTTGCTCCTCCCCTGCCAGGGGCAGACATCACCAATTGATACCTATACCAGTTGATCCCTATCTTAGGCCTGGGGCAGCCTCCTCAACACAAGGTACAGGCAGCTGGGAACTGCCCAGTAGGGGCTGCCCAGAGGGACTCACGCCTTGGTCTCTTCATCTAGCACACCAGTAACAGGGATCCCGTAGAAACGCTGCATCTCCGAGAGGGCCGAAGCCAGGATCTGGGCCGAGCGCAGGGTGGACATGTGGCGGTTGGGCTGGGGCAGGTAGCCGTAGAGCCGCAGCCAATTCTGCAAAGGCAGGACCCTGTCAGCCATCCCCACACTGTGGCCTCCATCTAAGCACACCCAGCCTGTACCTGACCCACCCTCGTCATGAGCACAGCAGCCGCTGCCTCCTGCTGGGGAATGGTGGGCCTCCTGCCCCACTTCCACCTTCCTCATTGTTAATTCTCACCCAACAGTTGGAACCAAAGGCTTTTTTTACAAGCCAGTTCTCTGCTTAGCAACTACCACTCCCCTACCAGACTTCCAACTTCAGAGGAAAAGCCCAGCTTTAGAAAGCTGCCAGGCATGCTCCTACCTCAGGGTCTTGGCTCTTGCTGCTCCCATCCCAACTGTGGCTCACACTTCCATTTGTGGGGGGGGTGGGGGGTGGAGGGTGTTGGTCTTCCTGACCCTTCCATATGCCCACTTAGGGGCATATGACTGTTGGTCTTTCCGCATTTGATGCCAGCAGCTGTGGATCCTTTATCACTCCAAATCTACTTCTGGGGACATAGAAGGACTCAAGTTCTTGAAGCCTCACTGAACAGGACAACTAGCTCCTTGGCACTGCCCTGTCCCAAAGGCCTCAATCTCTTGGAAGAAGAGGTGGAACAGGAATATGGAACAGGAGAGCTGGAACAGGAATATGGACCCAGGTCCCACTTTGCCACCGACTTGATTTTCTCGAGGTCTCAATTTGCTCATCTCAGAACAGGGAGCAAATGGGGGTGATGCTGGTGTGTGTGTTGGGGGGAAGGGCTTGGCGCAATGGCTAAATGGGCTAATCCTTCCCCTTCAAGCTCTAGGATCCCATATGGGCACCGGTTCATGTCTGGGCTACTCCACTTCCCATGCAGCTCTCTGCTTGTGGTCAGGGAAAGCAGCAGAGGATGGGCCAAAGCCAAGAGAAAGAGAGAGATGGAGGGCGGGGGAGGGGGAAGTTCATGGCAGAGAGGGGAGGGAAAGAGAACATCTTGAGTTGAGCATGTGGGCCACATTGGGTGTTAAACTTGCTGGGCGAGCTTCCCTCTGCTTCCATCAGTCCGTTTGTCCATCCACTCGCCCTCCCCTGCTGCCTGATGCTGGGCACCCTCTTGGGACCAGGGCTATGGGTGGCAGGACTGAATCATCCTCATGTGCAGGGGAGACCTTGGGGCAAGCATGGAGCAAGGGCTTCACTGGCAGCCATAGCCTGAGGGAGGCTGGAGCCTCCACCCTGCTCACCTCCGGCCCCCAAGGCCACAGGGAGAGGCCACCTCCCTGGAAAGCAGTGAACAGGGGCTGCTGTGTGCCTTGGTCACAGACACTGCGCCCTTCCTAACATTCTGTGCCCCCCCTGCCCCACATTCCTGCTCTCTAAGCAGCTCTGGGAGGGGAGGGCTGTACTTTGAACGCCCACTAAGTAGCAAGGTGGACAGACACAAGGGCTCCTCTGGATTGAC
The DNA here is from genome assembly GCF_030435755.1 of Ochotona princeps. Taxonomy (NCBI): domain Eukaryota; kingdom Metazoa; phylum Chordata; class Mammalia; order Lagomorpha; family Ochotonidae; genus Ochotona; species Ochotona princeps. The sequence goes on from NC_080847.1 coordinate 21,412,225, forward strand.
AGTCACTAGTCATATCCATGTCCTCAGTCACCAGCTTGCAACCCTGGCACCTGGCCAGGTCCTCCAGTCCGCAGAACAGCTGCTGAGTCGGTGAGCGTAGCTGTGCAAAGCCACTGCACTGGCAGATGGAATGCTCAGCCCCAGTTTCCAGGTGTCTGGGGACCCTGGGATACAGGCACTGAGCAGTAAGGTGGAAAACCAGGACTAGCTGGCTGGGGCAAATCCGGGCTTGCCACGGTGAGGTTTGACCAGGCTGTCCTTGTGCCCCAGGCGTCCTCGGTGAGGGTGGAGACCGTGTAGGAGGACCTGGCTCACTTCAGAGGCCCTGCAGGGCTTCATGGGAAAGTGCTTGGTAAACATGCAGAACACAGGGACTCAAGCCCCACCCCCATGGGCCTGTCCCTAGGGAAGGCAGCCACTTCTCAGCTCTGCCACAGCTGCAGGGTCCTGGTTTCCCTCAGCTGGGGACTACTCCTGCTCCAATCAGGGACCAGCATAGGACAACTGGGTACCCTGGGACAGCAGACACTGGCAGTGCCCACCACATATGGCTATCCTGAGGATAACTGAAAGGGTGGAGCAGATGAGGGTGGGGGGCGCTTTGCCAGCTCTACTGGGAAAAAGGGTCCTGTCATGGGAGGGATGAAGGGCCAGGCAGGCTGCAGATGGGAGAGGGCACCTTTACATCACCTATTTGCATAAGGTAAAAATATCTCTGTGCGAGGCAATCAGAGGCTGCCCTGGGGCTGATTAGCAGTGTCTGCAGAGGCCAACAGGAGGGAGGAAAGATTCAGGCTGGGGCCCCTGGGGAACGGAGGGGGTGGCCAGCTTGCAGTGAAGGTTCCAAAGGTGCCATGGACCTTCCCTTCATGGCCACACACTTCTTGCCTCCTAGTGACAAGCCCCTTTCAGCCACTGCTGGAGTGGAGAGCCACCAACAGCACATAGAGAGCAGCCCTCTGGCAGTGGGGAAGAGGTGAGCAGAGCCCTGGGCGCTGACTCTGCCTCTGGGTGACAAGGCACTGTGGACCCCGCCTACCTGGCACACCCTGGCTCAGGGTGGCTGGATGCCAAGTGTTGGGGTGGCGGCAGCCAGCACCCATCAGAGCCACAGGCTTTGTCCTTTCCCCTGGGGCCAGGGAGAAGCTCCCTGCCACTTAGTTGCTGTGCTGTGACATGCTGAGGGTGGAGGGGGGGAGGCTGAGACAGTTGCACCCCAAATTCTAGCTCAGGTGGGTGTGACCAAGGCCGTGACCTTGTCCCTACTGGACAGGGGCTACATCCAAGGCCCCTGCTGTCCCTCCTGGTCACTACAAAACCTGTCCTTCTGTCCTTTTATTGCCTGTCACGTGCAGTTTCAGGGAGGAGTCAACCATACAAGGGAAGCAAATTTTGAGGTCCAGTGAGGTCAGTAAGCAGCACAGTAGGGGTCAGATTTGAGCCAGGGTGATGTTCCCCTGCATGAGGGCCCAAGACCCACCCCTACCCTGCACCTGCAGCCCAGGGCTGGTGCTGAGGCAGAAGATTCCCCCCACTGCCAGCCCTCCCAGCCATTTCTTAGTGCCAATGCCTGCCCCACAGCTATTCACTGAGGCTGCAGGGGAGTGGTCTGTCACCTCTGCCTCCAGGACAGACAGTAAGTTGAGAATCTAGTGTAGGCTACTCTCATCAGCCATTCAACACTTGTTTGCAATCATGCTTGATTATGCTGCCTCTGTACAGCCGCTCTTTTCAGGATAGAATGGCCCACCTGGGACCACACAGCTGCCCTTCCCCGGGCCCATAAGCAGCATCAGGCCAGCCTGTCCCTGACCTAGCACCAGCTCTTCTCTGCCCCAGGCTAGGGACACAGGGCTCCAGACCTCCTGAGCAAGGGTGTCCAGGGAGTCACCTCCCACATCTCTGGCTGAGTCTGGGCATGGAGCCACAGGTCCCTGCTCCCGGGGCCACTCAGACAATCCTGAGGGAGGCAGGCTTGCAGGGAGGTGTGACCGGAGAGGCAGCAGCCAGATCCATGCTGTGCAGGCCTGCAGGCTGCCTTGGGGGAGGGAAGGGGAGAGCCTTATCTAAGGCTAGCAGATAAAGACAATCTCCACTGGGCTTGTTCACCTCTCCTCATCAGAGTTCTCTGCAATCTGAACGGTAGTGGGCAGCTCTGCCCAGCAAAGTACAAAAGGAGCCTTGTTAAGGTTACTGGGATGGCCCTGGCTCCCAGTCCCCAGTCAGACCTCGCTAGCAGGGTCAGAGCCAGAGCCGGTGGACCCTGCATGATGGCTGAAGACCCAGCAAGGTGCAGAGGACCTCCCTTGCACTCCAGGCCCCTGGGGCCCACTCATCAAGCAGGTGGAGGACTGAGCAGGCCCTGGACACACTATCAAGCCCCTCCCCCAAGGGCTCCCCAGCCCACAGCTGGCCCAAGGATCGCTGTGGCCACCCTGCCTTGGGCAGTAGCAACAGAAAGGGCATCTTCATCCCGACTGCTGCTCCACTTAATCAAAAAAGAGCGTAGCCCCAGGCCAGACAAAGGAGGGCTGCTGATCAGGCCTGCCCCTTCATTTCCAAGACACACCTGCTTACTAGGGACTCAGCTGTGCTTCCCTGCTTACTAGGGATTCAGCTCTGCCTTCTGCTGAGGGTCTTAAGGACTGTGACAAGTGGGGGAAGGAACTCAGGTAGTGGGGACTGTCCAGCCCTGGAGGCAGGGAGGAGGCAGGGTCCCAGTTCGGCCACTTCTTGGCCCAGCTGCTGCTTGGTCTGCCCCACCTCCACACTTTTTAACCTAGACGAAAAAACAACCAGGTCCTTTGGTCAGTGGGGGGGGGGGGGGGGGGCGTTGCAAAGAGGCCGCTGTTTGCCCTGAGTTTCTGGGTTGGCTTGGGACCAGGCCTGGAGCCTCACCTGGATCCTACCCTGCAGGTAAATGACTCCTGGAAGAGGCAGCTGCTGGGGCAGGTCCAGCACTGGGGGTGGGAGCTTGGGTGTCATGTCACCCTGACCCCAGTTCAGATCCCAGCTCTGCTACTCCTACAGCCCATGGGTTATGGACTAATCCCTCTCACCCCTCTTCTACCCAGCAGGGACATACAGCGCCCAGGCTCCAAGAGGTGCAAACCAGGGTTAACCGGCTCTTGTCTTGACCCCAGCTTCCTACTATTACCAAGGAATGGGGACCATCCACATGGGAGACCTGGAATGAGTTCCCAGGTCCTCACTTTGGCTTAAGGCTAGGCCTGCAGCAGATTTTAAAAAAATCTTAAAAGGGAACCATTTAAAAAAAGTATTACCTTTTTTGATTTAAAAAAATTTATTTCCATTGCAAAGTCAGATACACAGAGAGGAGGAGAGACAGGGAAGAAAATCTTCCTCAAGTGACCACAAAGGCTGGAGCTGAGCCAATCTGAAGCCAGGAGCAAAGAGCCTCTTCCGGGTCTCCCACACAGGTGCAGGTTCCCAAAGCTTTGGGCCATCATCGATTGCTTTCCCAGGCCATAAGCAGGGAGCTGGATGGGAAGCAGGGCTACTGGGATTAGAACTGGCATTCATATAGAATCCTGGTGCATGCGAGGTGAGGACTTTAGCTACTAGGCTATCACGCCAGGCCTGGAACCATTTTTTTTTTTTTTTTACAGTCACCCATAGTCTAGGGTCAAAATTTAATACCAGATGAGTGGGAAATGGCATTAAAAGGTGAGGTGATCCAGTGAGATGGCCTAGCAGCTAAAGTCCTCCCTTTGCACGCACTGGGATTCCATTTGGGCACCAGTTCTAATCCTGGTGGCTCTGCCTCCCATCCAGCTCCCTGCTTATGGCCTGGGAAAGCAATCGATGATGGCCCAAAGCTTTGGGAACCTGCACCTGTGTGGGAGACCCGGAAGAGGCTCTTTGTTCCTGGCTTCAGATTGGCTCAGCTCCAGCCTTTGGCAGTCGAGGATGGCCCAAAGCTTTGGGAACCTGCATCCATGTAGGAGACCCAGAAGAAGCTCCTGGCTCCTGGCTTTGGATTGGGTCAGTTCCAGCTGTTGTAGTCACTTGGGGAGTGAATCAACAGATGGAAGATCTTCCTTTCTGTTTCTCATCTTCTCTGTATATCTAACTTTTGGAAGATCTTGCTCTCGTATATCTAACTTTCCAATAAAAATAATTAAAACTTAAAAAAAGAAGGCGGCCCTCTCCCCTCTCCTCCCCTCCTTTCCCCTCCCCTAAAAAAAAAAAGGTGAAGTGACAGTACACAAAACTTTTTGAAATTCAAGCCATAGGATTTGCATAAGACATTTTCTGAAACCTCTGTGAAGACCTGTTGGATGTTTCAGGGGCTCAACCCCAGCACTGGTGCATCTTTGGACCCCTAGCGCTGGCAGTGCTGGCATGGCATGCAAAAGCACAATCAACTTCCCACCAACTCCACCAAGTAGATATTTTTGCAATTTCCTTTTGACAGGGAAACTGGGGCTCAGACTGGTTCCATGATTTGCCCAACAGTAGTGAGAGAAGGAACAGGCAGAGCTGAGAACTAAGGGTTAGCCCTGCAAATTGAGCCAGACCCTGGGCTCCAGACTCAACCATCAGATGGCGGGAAGTCCTCCACCCCAACCTTATACCACCACAGGCTGGCTGGCTGATGCTGGCATCTAGGTCCCTTGTGGGCTGTCCCTGACACAGGAAGCTGAATGGGGGCTCTCAGCTCCTCCCCTTCCCTTCCCACAAGTAGCCAGAGGCACCCCCTTTAGCTTGGCTGTTCTTGCTTAGGCTGCACATTTTGAGGCCACCTCCCCCCCAACACATGTCTTTCCAGAGAATGGTCCCTTAAGAGCCCTAACTCTGAAACCCCTGGACATGCTTGTCCAACTGAAGGCATCCACTGGGTGCCTTGGGTCAGGAGTGTCCAGCTACCTAGGACCCTCTCTGCAATGCATAAAGGCCCAAGTAGGATGTCCACCCATCTCCATTTCACAGCCCTGGCTGCGAGGCCCTGCCCCAACCACAGCCACACACCTCAGGCTGATGCTAAGGATACTGGCTTCAATCTGAGTTGGAAAGCATAGAGGCCCTGTGGCGCCCACCGCAGCTGCAGCCAAGCTCCCAGCTAGGCAGAGGTGACAGTGGTAAGGAACAACTGGCACATGGAGGAGCAGCCAGAACCGATCACCTGGCAGGGAGGGGCTTTCCCAGCCCTTTAGCACTGCCATTCTGAATTGGCATCTGTGTTCTGGTCATGCTGAGTGAGTCTGGTTGAAATCTGGCACACGTAGGGCTGCTCTCTTGCAGTGTGGTGGTGGCTGATGGGCACACACACAGGGTCATGGCAAGGGCTGGTGTGAAAGGCACTGCCCAGACAGACCCTGATTGGACCAGCCCTGCCAGGGTCTCAGAACAGAGAGGGAACGGAGATGTGAGGTGTACTTTGGGAGGGAGCAGAGTTGGGTTACTACCCTGAGGCTCCTTAGGAGAAGGCTCTGACACCAGTCCCCTCTTCCTCAAGGTGGGCACCTATGGCCCCCCGATTCCTGCTCCCCATCTAGGGATTTGTGAGTAAAGGTGGAGACACAGAACCTGAAGGTCAGATTAGAGGTCAAGTGCCCCCACGCCCCCCTTCTGTTCAGTAGCCAGCTAGGGGCAAGGAAGACAGGTGGCTTAGCAGGGCCTCCCCAGGGCCTGGGCGGGGAGCAGGGAAAGGGAGGGGCAGAGAGAGGCAGGTGCTCTGGTCAGAAAGAGCAGGTCCAAGACTAGAAAGGGGTCTGGAACTTCAGCGACCACCTTCTCCGGGTGGGGCCTGGGTCTGCACAATGTGCCAAGTACAGAACTGGCTGGAGACAGCTACAAGGCAGAATAGCTCCGGGGTGGGTGCCTTAAGGGATAGCCTTGTCCGGGATCTGGCTTGGCAGGTTGCAAGAGTCTGCCACTCGGATCATGCGACAAGCTCCTTGATTCCTTGGCTGGCTGAAGTGCTTGTGTTTTCCCTGGTAGGAAGGAAAGATGGAGGCAAGAGAGAGAGGGAGTGGAGGGGCTGGCTTTGGCTCAGCACCAAGCTGTTCAGACAGCCATGACCTGACTGGAGGGCCTGGAGCTGCAGGGACACATGCACATGTAATGGAGGAAGGCTGCAGATGTAGGGTGCAGGCCCTGCAGACCCCAGACCTAGGGACAACTCTCCCACAGCAGGCAGGGCTGACTGCTGAGGTCAGAGCTGTGCATCCCAAAGCTGTGCACAGACCACCTATCTCTAGCCCTCGCTCCACCTGGCTTCTAAGATATTCCAGAATGTCCAGTCTCAAGTGCTTGCCACGAGTGGGAATGGGAACAAAGGTGCATCATGGGCTCCCAGCTCAGGGGAACCCCCATCTGTAGCTCACAAGTCTGGGGTGGGGGTTCACTTCCAGGAGGTGCTGAGGAAGGACAGCTCCCACCCTGATCCCACAGGCCCCAGAATTCCTAGCTCTTCACTGTTCAGGATGCCCAGTCCCAATGCCCGGCTCGGTCTGTTCACTGCCCCGGTCTTCCCCAAGCACAATACAAACTCAGGCGTGGGTATGTAACTGTCTGGTGCCAGCATGGCAGGTGAGCCTCCACAGCACCTTCCAGCACTTGGTCACAGGCAATCATATCGGCCAGCCTGTGTGTGGATAGGAGTGCGGTGGGGTCGAGGTCAGCCAGACTGGACATGGGCTGGACTCCCAGCAGCCTCCTGGCAGGGCCTGGCTCCTCGCAGCTTTCCTTACTTGGCCAGGGATGGAGGGCACAGCAGGTGAGGAACTGGTTGGGAGGTGTAACTGGAGCCTGGGAGGAATTCCCTACTCTTCCTCCCTGCTTTTATTAAAATAGGGCAGGGAAAGGGGAGACTTCCATCGGAAAATTCTCCCAGAGGTGGAGAAGCCTCCCAGTGGGGGCTGGGCAGGAACGCCGGGCTTCAAATAGAAACGGAGCTAAGGCCAGTAACCCGGCAGCCCAAGGGCACCCAAGCTTCTGTGTCCCCACTCCCTGCCCACTCTTCGCCTGTCCGGTGAGGGGCAGGGAGAGGGGACCCCCTAAGAGAAGTGATCAAAAAGACCCCGAGAAGCAACGGAGTTGGCGTGGGGGGCTGCACCCAGGAGGAACGGACTGCACCTGGCTCTAGGCGGTCACCCGCAGGACCAATCCAGGAGGACGAGGGGGGGCGGACCTTAGGGACACCAAGACGCGCTTCCAGTGAAGAGGCACGGAGTCCACCCTGCTGGACCCACGCTTGAGGGTAGTGGCGTCGCTGGCAGGAAGCACGGGGAACAGGCGATCTGTCCATCAGACCCCCAGCCGGGTGCGGCGAGAAAGTCGCCTGAGTGCCTGGGGCGGCCCCAGTCGGTGCGGTGGCTCTTACCCTCCCCGCGGCTGCCAGCAGCGCTCCGACATCCGAGGCTGCCCCGGCAGGAGCGCAGTCAGGCTCTGCCTGTATTTCCTCCCGGTCCCCGCCCCAGGGTAGCCCCCTCCCCACGGCCAAGAGCCACGCATGCCAGTCCGGCTCTCGAGGAATTAGCTGTCCCAGAGGACAGGAAGGAGGGGGAGGCAGGGACTGGGGCTTCTGTGAATTAGGCTGGAGCGGGTCAGTGGTCAGCACAGGCAGTGGCGAGCTCTACAACCCCCAGAGTTAGGGAAGAGGTGCACACAGGGAAGGGTTAGGGGAAAGGCAGGCGGCGAGCTGGCAAGGGGGCAGCCTGCCAGGTCCCCTTTTTTCTCCAGTTACAACCAGAAGCGCGTCTCCACTCCCCCACCTCCAGCACCAGGGCTGCAGGCGTGGCTGCGCCCCCTCGCCAAAAGCCAGTGCGGGGGGGGGGGGGGGGGCGGCGGGGGTCCTCACCTCGGCGACATGCACTTCGGCGTCCTCAGCTGCCGCGCAGCGGCCCAGGCAGTCCAGGAGCACCAGCAATAGTGGCAGCAGCCACGGGCGCGCTGCTGTATCCCGGCCACTGAAAGGGCCACCCGCCCAGCTGCGCCGTCCGGGGGCACTCCGATCGCTGCCCATGCTGTAGGCGCCCACTCTGGCCCGCGAGGCTCGCAGTTCCTGGGTGCTCGGCAACTTGCGACGCTGCCTGGCTCCAGGCCCAGTGGACCTCTCTTGCTCCTTGGGTCCCCACCGGGGCAGCGGCTGAGGTTCTCCCCCACCCCAAGGCCCGCCGGGGAGCAGCGGGCAGGGCAGGTCCGGGATGGTGTGCGGAGCCCGCCCGCGGGAGAGGGAACCACCAGCCAGAGGTGGACCCGTAGCCTCGGCGCTCAGTTCCCGGGCCCCGGTTCCCGAGAGCAAAAGCGCCAACTCCGGAGCCTTTGTCTGGCTCAACGCTCCGGCCGCCCGGGCCCGCGGCGCCCCCTGCGCCTCCCGCTCCCTCTGTCCATGCCCGGGGCCGGGCGCTGCCGGGAGCGCGCGCCTCCCGTTCGGGGACTTCACTCTGCGCCGCGCTCTGCTGGAGCCCGGGTCGTCGCTCAGTCCCCGGCGGAGGCGCAGGGAGCCGGGCCGAGCGTGCGAGCGAGCCGGGGAGCCGGGGAGCGGGCGCCCGACGTCCCCAGCGACTTCGGTGCGGCTCCCGGCGCTCCCAGCCCTCTTCCCTGCGCGCCGCGGCCGCCGCCGCTCTTAAAGGGCCAGTGCGCTCCCTACTCGCGGACCCGGCAGGGGACCAGGGGCCGGGGAGGGATCCAAGCCCGAGGTTTCCTAGCAGCAGCAGCAGGTGCCTCGAGCGGAACCCCAGCAGGTGGGCGGCCCCTTTACTCCTCCTTGACGCCCGTGGGAAACCTCCATAGCCCACTGCACGCTGTTCTCATCCTGGCTTCTGGGGAGCAGGGTGACCTCCAAGGCGACACCTCGCGGAGGGTGGGTCGTCTCCCCTTGGGGAGGACCCGAGACTCCTCCTTCCCCCTTTCCGGCCCCCTGCTTCACCAGGTGGATAGGAGGGATACTGAGGCCGAAGTGGGCGTGACAGAGGGCTTGGGGTAGAATCCAGAGGTTTTGTTTCGGAACAGACGGAAAATCGGGTTTGTCTCGAGTGTTTGGGGTTATGTTTTTTTCAAACTTTCCTGGTCTGCCTTTTGCCTCAGTTGCAAAGTGAGGGGATGGGCACCTTGAGCGCGCTAAGACTTAGACCCGGTTCGAATCCACTGCGGTCACTTCACTGTGGCTTGGATGCGGGTAAAAGAACCCTTGTGGGCCTCCGTCTCTGGGTATGTGTGCACACCCTGTCTGTGGCCGCTGTAGTGTGTGTCTGCAAAGGGCGCCAGACCCTGTGCTGAGCCTGAAGCGCTTTCATTGATTCTGTTCCCAAGGAGGCTCCCAGGCTTACCTGGTGACTTGAGACTTAGACTGCCGGGCCTGCGGCAGGAGAATGGAATCCGAACAGCTTGTCTTCAGCCCAAGAGGCTGTGCCCTGCAGCGTGGACGCTGGACACCCTGGAACTGGGAAATGGCCAGGGTGACTGGATCTGCCAGGTGAAGGAACCTCACCTGGTGGGGTCTGGAAGTGAGGTGGGGGTGACGTCCTCGGGACCTGCAGACTAATTTCCCTGTGGGATGCCTCACCTGGGACATGGGTTTCTGCATTCTCTACTTACTAAATTCCTTTTGGGACGTGCACAGTGGCCTTCAGAAATGAACAAGAGCAGGGCGTCTCTGAACTGTGTCATTGAAGGTATTGCAGTCTCTCAAGGCAGTTCCCAAACAGCCGCCTAGTCAGAATGGTTGGGAGTGTTTGGCCTGGCGGTTAAGCTGCCACTTGGAACGTGGGCCCTGGTCTCAGAGTGTCTAGGTTCAAATGTGAGATCCCCGCCTCTGCAGGTGACGCCTCAGTACTCCGGTCCCTGTTACTCAATGGGAGGCCCCAGTGAAAAGCCCAGCGCCACCTGTTGCTGGCGTGTGGAGAGTGAACCGTCAGAAGGAAGACCTTTCTCCCATTGTTTTGTTTACTCAAAACAAACCAAATCAAACACACAAAGTTTGAGGCATGGCGGGTGAAGCAGCTCCTGAGACATTGGCATTCTATATGGGCTCATGTTCCACCTGCTCTACTTCTGCCCCAGTTCCCAGCAGCATAACATTACCCAGGCATTTGGGCTCCTGCCACTCATGGGGAGACCCAAATGATGATCCTGGTTGTGACCTGGCCCAGGCCCAGGAGGCCCTCTGGGGAGTGAACTAACCAATGGAAGACCTGTCTAACTTTTAAAATACAAAATAGTATTTTAAGATTTTATTTGAAAGGCAGAGTTACATGGAGAAGGGGCTCACCCCCAAATGAAGCCAGGAGCCTGGAAATTCATCCGGGTCTCCTAGGTGGGTAGCAGAGGCTCAAGTACTGGGACTATTTCTCACTGCATTTCCAGACACACTAGCAGAAAGCTAGATGGGAAATGGAATAGCTGGGATTTGAACTCCTCATATGAGATACTGGCATTGCAGTCAGTGAGTAGCTTAATCCACTGCACCACAATGCTGGCCAGCCAGGGGGCATATTTTTCATTGACAAGGCAGATTTACAGACAGAAGGAGCGACAGAGAGAAAGCTCCTCCACCCACTGACTCACACCTCAAGCAGCCACAATGGCTGCAGCTGAGCTGATCCAAAGCCTGAAGCCAAGAGCTTCTTCTGGGTCTCCCACGTGGGGTGCAAGGTCCCAAGGCTTTTTGGCCATCTGCCACTGCTCACTCAGGGAGTTAGATGGAAAATGGAGTAGTTTGGACACAAACTGGCATCCAAAGGTAATGCCCACACTTGCAAGGTGAAGATTTACCCGTTAAGCCATTGTGACGTGCCTCATGGGCAATATCCTTTATTTCTATTTTATTTTAAGCTTTATTTTATTGGACAGTCAGATATACAGGGAGGAGGAGAGTCAGACAGGAAGATCTACCATCCGTTGATTCACTCCCCAAGTGGCTGCAATGGCTGGAGCTGCGCAGATCCAAAGCCAGGAGTCTCTTCTAGGTTTCCCACGTGGGTGCAGGATCTCAATGCTTTGGGCTGTTTCTGACGCTTTCCCAGGCCACAATGAGCTGGATGGGAAGTGGGGCTGCTGGGATGAGAAATGGTGCTCACATGGGATTCTGGTGCGTTCAAGGCGAGGACTTTAGCTGCTAGGCTACTGCACCAGGCCCAAGGGCAATATTCTTAAAGGTCTGTGGTCAGACAGGTCTGCTGCTTGTTTTGTCTCTTGAGGATCAGTCCTACATTAAGCAGAGAGCTTCCCTCCCCCATCCCCAGTAGACCTTGAGACTTCTCTGCAGGTGTAGGAGGGTTTGAGGAATCTACCACCATGTGAACTTCCATGCAGTCCGGCCAACAGTCAGGCCTAAGGGAACCAGTGGGATAGAGGCGAGCCCTTCCATCCATTGGCTTTAAACATCTGCCCCCCTTTTTTCCCTGAGAACCTTTTGCACGGAAGCCTAATCGTGGCCTTTCATTCTGAGATCCAGAAAGGTCTGGATTTGGAGCCAGCTCACTGGCTTCCTTCCCCAGCCTGCATTTCTTGGGGGAATCTCTACCAAGTTATTCCCCTCTTGGGGTTTGCAAAAGGAAGTTGCTGAGCCAGATGGTAGCAGGGAAGCTCTTGCTCAGGAGTGTGTGTGACTGTGGGGCTGGAAGTGGACCCAGGACCCTCCTCCTCCACTCCCCGCAGCTCAGTGGGATGCACCAGACCCACCCTCATAGGTGAGGCCGGCCTTGGGACTCAGGGTGCCAAGACAAGGAATAAACAAACAGGCCGAGGTCATTTCCCTCTCCCTTGGAAACGAAGTCGGGGTGGTCTGGGAAGAGCCAGGGCCAGGTGGAGGGAGGCCAAGCAGGTCCGGGCTGATTACTGCCCTGCCATGCGAGGCCAGATGTGTTGGCTTTGGGCTTGTCCTGGTGTGAGAGTCCCCCGCCCCCGCCCTCCCTCCTGTGTCTCCGGGGTCTGCACCACATCTTCTCTTATGGAAGAGCCCTGACACCTCCAGCATAGTCAGTGGGAACTGCACTGAGTGGGCTCAGCTCCCACTGGAGGTGCACTCCAGGGCTGGTGCCTGCCGAGCCCCTCCCTGCCAACCTTCCATGCTCCATTGAAGAGCTCGGTATTGATCTTGGCCCATTTCTCTAAGCTGCCGCAGTCACTGCTGCTCTAATTCCATCCTTAACAAAGAGGGAGGCCTGGAGCCACATCCTCCCCCAGGGGACTGGCTGGTCAGCGTTCCTGGACTGGTTAATGGCAGCCCCTTCTCACACTTTGTCTCTCCTAAGATGACAAAATGCCCAAGTTTTGGGGAGTTCCATTTGTTGGGGACGGAGACTGTTCTGAGTGTCTTGCTTGCTTCCCGACAGCCAGACCCTGTGTGACAGGGCAGGTGTCTGTGGTGTGGGCTGTACATGGCCATTGCCATCATGTTGCTTGCAGGGGGCACAAACCTGGCTTCCCTTACCCATTCTGTGTATCCTCAAAAGCCAGACCCGTGGGGGCGGATGGGAAAACCTGAGCACCATTTACTGTGTCAAGCAGGGCAGAGCTGAGGGGGCAGAGTGAGAGGTGGAAGGTGGGCTGCAGGCTGTGTTTGGTCACACCTGTGCTGCTCTCGCTGTCCTTGGGGTGAGAGGTCTTTGGGAGGAACAGGTGAGTCCCTCAGAAATGGCAGTGTCATAGTAGGACAGGGGCTGGCTGTCTGTGCTCACCCTCACTGCACCCAGGTATTGCAAATTCCCCTGGGGCCACCGGAGAGGTGAGAGGTGCTAGAGGCTGCCCTGAGGGCCCTGGGTGTGAGGCATGCCTGGAAAGCTGGCTGTTCATCTTGTTGAGGAGGGGCAGAGCACAGCAAGGTCCAAAGTTTTTAAAAAAATTGTGATTTTTTAATTGGTTGAACAAACTTTGAAATTACAACATAAAACCACTTCTTCATCCAGCACGGGAAGTCCAGACGATGACTGGGGAGGACCAGAGCTTTGCCCTGGTGAGGGTTCCATTGCTACCTGGTCCCCTCTCCACCTGTCCCTCAGACCCCTGAGGCCACGGGCAGGGCAACACTGATGGGGGAAGGTGCCTCATGGCTGCTTTGGGAGAGCGGAGGGGGAAGCTGAGGTCAAGCAACGTTGGCAGGCTGGCTCCTGGCCACGGCCGGGCCAGCATGAACATCTGCTCACTTTCCCAGGCACCTGGCTGGGGGCGAGTGGGAGGGAGGAGTGGAGAAAATGGATACTGAGCTGCACTTTAGCACCCTGTACCACTGCCCCTGAGGGCATAGCAGTTAGATTAGAAGTAAACAAATACAGACTTCAAGGAAGAAGGCTGATTTACCCGCCCTAGGGCCTGGGAGCTGGGCTTGTCCAGGGATGAGCTGAGCTTGATAGCTTGCAAAGTCCTGGTGTGAGGCCAACAGCCTCCAGATGCAGGAGGGGTGGGAGAAGCTGGGAGGGCCGCTCCCTGGAGGAGCTACCCTGGGGATTCTGACAGAGTGTGGGTGGGATAATCGGGCGACCTCCACCGCTCCCCACCACTTTTTTTTTTGGTATTAGCCACAGAGCAAGAATTGGGATGCTCAGGGTACCCTCTACTGGTGGTTTCTGAAAATGACCACATTACACTGCATCCAACCTGTACCCAAAAGACGAGGAGAGGATCCGACTCCCATAGGTTACTCTTCTTGCCAGGCTGGAAGGTGACGACCGCCTCCTAGTGGGAGGCCGAGAGAACGCTGCTGGCTCTTTTGCTTCTGCTGCTCTGCAGAGGGGCTGGGACTTGGACTTGGACGGACCCTGCGGTTCACTTCAAAGGCATGGAGAAGAACTTGTTCCCAGACTTGCAGCGGACCTGCTCAGCGAGCACCCGCAGCAGCATCTCCGCATCTTCAAACTCATCCACGATCTCCTACCGCCCACAGCAGAGGAGGAAAGTAACAGTGAAGGGCCACCCTGGAGCACAGGGCACTGCAAACAGAAGCAGCCTCCCCGACTCCTACAGGAGCTCAGGGCCATGTGGGCTGGCGGCCCCACAATCTGGAGAGGTTGGCTTTGTCATCCAGACTGTGAGCCAGGGCATGGATGCTCAGAGACCTGGGTTACATGCACCTGCAAGCTAGAGCAGGGCCTGGGTCAGAGGGACCCAGGAACCAGGGTTCTTTCCTGCTTCTAGTATTTAGGCCAAATGAAAGGTGGCTCTGTGGTGACCCATGGGCCATCTCTGGCCTTCACACGTTCTGTGTGGCTTGCAAAAGATGGTTACTGGAGGTCACACAGTGAGGCATTGCTGCTGGCTTTTCTTGGGAACCGCCAAGTGCTGGTGACACTGAGCCCACACTCCTGCGTGGCACACACATGGTTGGCTCTCCTCCAAGGGCATGGGTGGAAAAGCAAAATTTCTCACCTTCCCATCCAAGCACCCAGGTTCCTTTTGGCCAGCACAGCCCACTCACTTCCAAGCCCTGAGCCGCTGGGTGAGAGGCTGGGCCTGCAGCCTTTTCACGTGCACGTAGCTTCCCAGAGAGCTCATGAACATGCAGTTCTGATCTCCTAGGTCTGAGTGGAGCCAGGCTTGGTTGTGTGAAGGAGCTTCCTGGTGCGGCAGCTGCTGCCAGCCCAGGGCCCAGTCTGAGGGGCAGGGCCTGCGTCGGCATGCTCCGCCAGGTCGCAGGGTGTCCAGGCATTAGGATGTGGGTGCCTGGCCCTTCCCCCTCCAACATTCACACCATGGCTTCCAGGGCTCAGAGCCCCCCTTGCTCCCACTTACCTGTAATTCTTGTAGGCACTGCCCTTCCAGCTGCACGCGAGCATCACCCACACACCAGGCCAGACTGATGTGGAAGGAAGGGTCCTGAGGAGGAAGTGTGGGGATGCGGTGACCACACGTGCTCGGGCAGGCCCGGCTGTCATTGCAGCCCTCCCAGGGCTGGGCATATTGTATGGACTGGCTTTGGGGATTTTGCATGGGGCAAGTTCTTCAGGGTTTCCGGGTGTGCCTGTTGCAGGCTGGCCTGAATCCAGGGGCAGCTGAGCTTACAGAGCCAGACCTGCCCTTACCTGGTAGAAAGTGGTGAGGTCGAACTCCTCCAGGACTCTGTCCACCTCGGATACCAGGTGCAGGAGCTGGGTGTGGCCTGAGGTGACCTCAAGTCCTACAAAGGTCCTGAGGAGATGTACAGAGGGGTGTAAGGGGTGGCCTCCAGGAACAGCGGCCGCCTGCAGACCCAAAGCCATGAAGCCTGAGGCAAGGGTGCCCCATCTCCCTAGGGAATCCCTCTCCTCCTCCTCCTCCTCTTCCTCCTGTCTTTAAACTTTCCTTCCCTAGCTCCAACCCATGTGCCTCCTGCCCCCAGGTCTACTGACTCCTAGGTCACGTCTCCGCGCCTCCAGGCTTCTGGCCGCAGCCATGCTTTGGGTCCTGTTGGAGGACTCAGTTCCTGGCACCCCCTCCTCTGCTACAGCACTCAGCCATTCCCTCTCCTCTTCAAACCCCTCCCCTGAACCCACGTGTTCAGCCAGCCTCCTTCTTGCTGAAACTTCTTATCTACCTCATGTTTCTGCTTCCCCAGCCTCTGTTCAGCCCTCTGCCACAAGTGTTTTGGTTGAAGCTGCCAACGGGCCTCATGATGATCTCCCTCCACCCCGACACACTTCCCTCCTTTTTTCTCTTGGCATCCCCGACTCCTGACCTGCACCCCACTGTGCCACCTAGGCCGTGAGGCCAGCAGTTCTGTCTCCAGCTGATGTCTCCCTTGTATATGCCCTGTTGCAAAAGTGACACTTTCCACTAATCTAGCTGCTGGGAACCTCAGTGGATGCAGGGTATCTCAAATGCTGTTTACCATCAACCCAGTCTGGACCACCAGACCACTGGATCTTGCACCTGGCTCATGCTGCCTGATCCTCTCTGGTCTCCATGTCCCGCCTGTTCCCTTCCATCTCTCTGTAGGTCCAACAGCCATAGGACAGGCTGACAGTCACCAGCTTCCATCACAATACACCTCTTTCCCAACCCCTCCAGCAGCTCCCACCTTGCTGGGAATCCAAAGTCCTTATTTGACCTTGGCAGCCCTGCAAGAGCTAACATTGCTTCCCCATTTGCTCCCCCATGGGCTCAGTGGGTTCCACCTCACTGGCGTCCTTGAGGCCAAGCTCTTGGCCCCAAGCTCTTGGCTGCACTGGAGTCACCTCCTTTGTTGTGCCTACCACAGTGGTTCTTGCCACAGCTGGCTCCTTGCCATGTGCAGGTTGGCATCCCCCAGGCATCTTCCCTGGCACCCTCCTGGCAATGCATGTTGACAACCCACCATATCACATATAAACCCACCACATCACATTGTCACTGTTAACACCCTGCCTACTCGCTCAGGATCTTTCTCCTGCACACAGTGTAAGATCCCCATGAGTGAGAGCTGTGTGGACCTTGTCACCGTCCCATCTCTGGCAGCAAGTGCTGGGTACAGTGTAGCTGCCACTAACAACTGTGTCTAGTACAGACTGAGTGCTGAGCCCTTGGAGGAGTTCAGACAGGATGTTGCTTAGAAAGCCTGTTGGACCAGGGTGCTGGCTTTGAGGACCTGACAATAGCAACTTCTTCACGTATTCCTCTGCCACTCCAATGTGTGTGTCTTCTCTGAACCATTGTGCGTCAGAGGGCGTCACATGGGCCTGACAGGTAACCTAGGGTGATGCATGCCTCCAAGGGGCTGACCCCAACTAAGCAGAACGAGGACACCAGCCAGCCTTACAGCTACGACAGGCTCAGCGTAACAGGGCTGCTGACTCTCTGAGGCCCTTTTCTCTGCACTATGAGGGCTCCCCCACTTCGGTGCCTCCCACTCCTGTTACTTCCCACCCTCACCCCAGTTAGCTCTCTTAATGAAAGAGTCAGGCTTGGGAATAGCTGCCTTGAGTTGTTTCAAAACAAACAGAAAACTGGGATAAACAAGTCAAGAAACAAAGTGCCTCTTAACCTCTGCCCTGAGGAATCTTCTGGAAGGATGGGGGAACCTACCTGGTTTTCTCTTGATTGGTATAAATCTTTACTTGGTTGGCAGTAAAGAAGAATCTGAAATGTGTAAGAGTTATCTCTGGTCAGGAAGAGCAAGAAAACTAATCAGAAAGACATGGCTTGTGTCGATGGCACAATGATAATATAATCAACCCATACTATCATCACCTATTAATCCAGGTGGTAAGTTGAACCTTAAAACAGAGCGGACAAGCCTTTCACATCACCTTGTTCAGGTAATACCAGCACCATTCAGAAGCCAGCAGCAATCCTACCCTAACAGTTCATTCAATAAACAATTGGAAACGTCAACTTTACTGATAAGAACTGAGAAAGTCTTGTTCATTGAGTAGGCGATAATAGACCATTTTGTGTCCAATTCATTCCTTTCTAATGAAAAAACGTCCAAGCAACAAGGTTAATTCTCATGTGCCAAGGACAGAGCTCAGAGCTTTGCACATGTCAGCCTGCAGAGTGTCCTGGCATCCATGAGGCAGGCACCCTGAATATGCCCATTTTAGATAAGGAAACTGACACTTGGTGAGGCTGACTTGGGTGAACCAGGATTTGGGACTCAAGGTTGCCTGAGTCCACAGCCCTTGCTTCTACCTATGCTTAATGAAGAGAAGTGGGTTTTGTGGCTGTACAATTGGGGCAGAGGTGCGGGCCTCTGGCATAGTGGCTGAGACGCCACATGGGTGCTCACTCTCATGTCAGAGTACCTGGGCATCTCAGCTTCTGGTAACAGCTTCTTTTTCTTTCTTTTTTTTTTTTTTTTTTTTTTTTAAGATTTATTTATTTTTATTGGAAAGGCGGATATTCAGAGAGGAGGAGAGATAGAGAGGAAGATCATCTGTCCGATGGTTCACTCCCCTAGCGGTTGCAACAGCTGGAGCTGAGCCAATCCGAAGCCAGGAACTCTTCAGGGTCTCCCACACGGGTGCAGGGTCCCAAGGCTTTGGGCAGTCCTTGACTGCTTCCCCAGCCCCCAAGCAGGGAGCTGGATGGGAAGGGGAGCTGCCGGGATTAGAACCGGCGCCCATATGGGATCCTGGTGTGTGCAAGGCGAGGACTTTAACCACTACACTATCGCGCCGGGTCCCTGGTAACAGCTTCTTGCACAAAGCAGACCCTGGGGAGGCAGTAGGTGACAGCTCAAGGGGCCAAGTCTCTGCCTTCTGCGTGAGAGACCCAGACTGTGTTCCTAGTCTCACCTTCAGCTTTGCTCAGTTATGGCTACTGACACTCACCCACGTGCTGCCTTCAGATCTGCTACAGGCTGAGCCAGGTAAGTGCTGTGTGTTCCAGGACCATAGATACCCCAGAGGGATCACTGTCCTCGGCAGCTCCCTCTACCAAAGGTCTTCCACAGCCTGCAGCTCCAGGAGAACCCATGGTTCTACCACAGAGGACTTGGGCCCAGGACATGGGGCAGAGAGCACTTCCCCTGCAGAGTGGGATCAGCCCCATCCCCTGAGAGGCTGCCAACCCTGGGGGCCCTGGATGAGCAAGGGAACAAGCCACATACACATGCCCCATGGGACTAGCAGTTCTCCTAAGGGCCTTTGGACAGAGTTCCCAGAGGTCCTGGCAAGGCACTTGCAGGCAGGAAAGCCCCAAGTCGTGGCTTCCCACCAGGTCCAAGTTCACTCCTAGTCCTCTCAGGCCTGATGCAGGGAGCCTGTCAATCTTTCTTTCTTTTTCCCAATTTTCATTTATTCGAACGGCAGAAAGAGAAACAGCCAGCCAGAGAGAACTTCCACCCGTGAATTCATTCCCCAGGGAATCCCCCAACAGCAGCACCAGGGCCAGAAGCGGGGACCTCAGTCTGCTCTCCCATGTGGGGCGACCGGGACCCACACAGCTGCGTCACCACTGCTACCTTGCAGGGTGTGCATTAGCAGGAAGCTAGGAATGGAAGCAGAGTGAGATGCAGACCCAGGCACTCTGACCTGGGAGGTGGGTGTTCCTAGTGCTTTTTAACAATCATGCCAAGTACCATGCTCCATCAGGTATCTTTCTTTTTCTTCATCAGGTATCTTGAGTTAAGTGACACTGCTGCTGGTCCAACTGCCACTGTTAGGGAGGCTGGCTCTAGCAGGAGGAGGGCCCAGGTCTTCACCTGGCACACATACCTCAGAGTGGGCTTCCACCTTCCTCACATGGAGGAAGGCTTTGCAGGTGAACACGCTAGAAAACTGCCACCCAGATGGTGGCTTTTGGGAGGGACAGGTCCCCAGTGGACCCTGAGGGCTCCAAGGAGGATGTTCCAGGCCTGCCTTGTCCCTGCTTAGTCATTCCACAGCAATACCCCCTCCCCCATGCCTACGGTGAGACAGCACTTGGAAGAAGGTTATACAGTAACTCACAGACCAACAGGTGTGGCCTGTAGGAGCCCAGGTCCTGGAAGGTGCAAGGGTCTGGTAATGACTGGAACTGGGGAGGCACCAATAACCCATAGGAGCCATGGTCCTGGGCATGGAGGGCTTCCGGGGGAGATGCCATCCACCCAGGAGAGTCGCACTGAACGCACAAGGCTTGGTTCAGTCAGACCCAGCAGGAAAGCTGTCTGTGGTTGGAGAGGAGGGATGGGACAGGGAGTGGTGGGCAAGACAAAGTAGCGAGGGGGGGTCCAGTTCTGCCCTTCCCAAGGGCCATGCGGAGGGCATGCCTGGCCTCATTTCACCCTCCCAAGTTCTTGGGCAGCCACCACTCTACCATGATCTGCGTGTGCACATAGGACACTAAGACACACAGGTGTTGGCCTGCCTGGGCTCCTGACTGGAGGTACTAATGCCCATGTGATGTGCTGCCAGCAGAGAGCCTAGGAGCATCTTTTGCTTCAAGACTGGGACTTGGACTGATGCTGGGTCCTGACAATGCAGAGCTCCTGGGGGGAGTTTTCTGACTGATAGCATCTTTTGTCTTATCAGAGGCAATTCTGGAACTTTCAGCCTCATCCCCACTGCCATCCTGTGAGAGCCTACATGGTCATCCCAGGAGGACTGGCCCACTTATTGAGGTGACACACCCCACACTACTGCTCAGAGGGGAGTGCGGGGAGTCGGGTGGTTCCGGGGCAGAGCAAGGGCGGGAAGGTACTCACTGCTGGCAGCAGGCCAAGCGCTCCTTCAGCGCCTGCACGAAGGGGAGGATCCAGTGGTGGCGCAGGACTACACTCTGCGACAGGCTCAGGTGGAAGGCCTCCATGGCCACCAGTCGTGGCACATGCACCTGCGCGTGGTGCAGCAATGTATCCAGCAGATCGAGAAATGCCTCTCCGGCCTCATCTGCAGGGAACAGTGGACAGGGCGGCCATTGTTAGCTGCAGTGTTGTGGGTGAAGGAATCCCAAAAGGCAGAGAGAAACTCTTCTCACTCTGGGCTTAAGTAGAAAACCACCTGTGAATCCACCTCTGTATTCCAGTATTTATTTATCTTTAATTGGCACATACTAGTTGTATACATTTATGGTATCTCCATGCATCTGATCAAATCAAGGTAACCAGCACAGCCATCACTCTATATTTCCTATTTATTTGCATTCAGATTCTTTCTTCTACTATTTGGCAATATGGAGCAAATCAGTCTGCATGTTGGGCGTGGTAGTTAAGGTGCTGCCTGGCACACCTGCATCCCATAGTGGAGACTCTCGGGTTCAGGTCCTCACTCTGTCTCAGACTCCAACTTCCTGCTTATGTGCACCTTGGGAAGCAGTGGTGACGGCTCAAGTACTTGGGTCTCTGCCACCATAGGCAAGGCCTGGAATGAGTTTTAGGTTCCCGGTTTTGGCTTGTCCCAGTACTTCAGCTTCTATAGATATTTAGGGAGTGAACCAGCAGGTGGAAGATCTCGGTCTCTCTGCTTTCCCAATTATGTTTTTTTAAAGACGTAAGTATTTGAAAGGCAGCATTTCAGAAACAGAGCGAGTTCTCCCATCCACTGATTCACTCCCCAAATGGCCTCAACGACTCAAGCTGAAGCCAGGATCCTGACACTCCATTAGGGTCTTCCTTTTGAGTGACAGGGGCCCAAGTCCTAGGGCCATAATCTGCTGGTTTCCAAGGCTCCTTAGCAGGGAACTGGATCAGAAGTGGAAGAGCCGGAACTTGAACCAGAGCTCACATGGGAAGCTGAGGGTGTCATAGGCTGCAGCTTAAACTACTGCAGTACAACACGGGCCCCAACATAAATTACTGTTAGCTATAGTAGTTTTGTATTCAGTTAGCAACCTTTTCCACCCCACTCCCCTTTAGTAACATGTGAATATACATTTCAGGTTAGGGAAGTAACTTACACTATTGTAAAGAATGCGAGTCAACAAGGAACATGCAGGAGACCTCTGGTCTCAGGTCCAGCCAAAAAGAAGCCTGGAAATTGCCATCCTATCCTAACAAGTAAAACAGGGAATGGCCTGAAAGGCCCCTACTCTTCCTAGCTGTGTAAGAGGAGCAGCTCCCAGGGGCTCCCAGCGGCCTAAAGGGGTTGACAAAGTGCAGAAACCCAGCATCTGCAATCTCTGTGAGGAGACCTGGGCTGCAATGATGAATCATGCAGGACTGAATGGGACTCAGCGTGTGCAACTCTGAGAACTAAAAACTCCAGGAAGAGCCAGGCAGGGGATGCTCACCCTCTGGAATCTTACCAGGTTCCCACAGACCCCAGGAGAAAAGCCTCTGTGTGGTCGGCAGGGAAAGGGGGCTGGGTTGCAGTCTGTAGGGACATTCTGCTTTTGGAATGAGGTCTGCCCTCTGCAGACACCGTGGAGGCTGCATTAGATTCTGCTGGACTGGGGAGGGGAGAAACCCAGCTGCAGACCCTCGGGTGTAAGGGAGGAAACCTAAGAAGCTCTAGAAAGTTCAAGGCTCCCCTGGCCCAGAGCTAATCAGGATGATAACTGGGCCCCAAGTCCCAGGCCCCAGCTGTAAAAGCCTCTTTACAGCAGTTCCTTCCCCCCCAAGACATCATGTCCAAGAAGGCAATCCAGGGTAGTGTTTGGCACAGTGGTTAAGACAACACCGGGGTGCTCACATGCCACATCAGTCACCTGGGCTTGAATCCTGGCTCTGCTCCTGACGCCAGCTTCCTGCTAATGCAGCAAGAGATGGTTCTAGTGTTTAGGACCCTGCCACTCCTGGGGAGACCTAGAGTGAACTCCCAGCTCTTAGCTTTGGCTTGGCCCTTACTAGGTACAGCCATCTGGGAGATGAACCAGGAGATGGAAGGTCTCTTTCTCCCTGTCTCTTTACCTCTCAAATTCAAAACCAAACCAAACCAAACCAAACCAAACCAAACCAAACCAAACCAAACCTGTAAGGTATACTGAAAGGCAAACAACACAATTTGAAGACAGAGAATAAGCATTAAGAATTCTGTCAACTAATTTAAATTGTATACACAATGTGTGACTTCAGGCTATAACAGAATTAAAGCAGAAATCAATAGGATAGTTGGAAAATTCCCCAAACACATGTAGATTAAACAACATAAAGTCCACAGCTGAGATCTCGAAAGGAAATTTACAGAGATTTTGAAATGAACGAAAACACAATATCGAAGCTGTGAAACAGTGAAAGAGGAGACTGGAGGAATGGTTTCCACAGTATTGCTCACACTCATTACAACGCAGGAAATCAGAATGAGAAGAGCAAATGAAAGCCTGAGGAAGCAAGGTGAAAACCAATCAAGGGCAGGACATTCGGCATGTTGCCTAAAACCCCAGCTAAGACACCTGCACCTGACTTTGGCTTTGAGGCAAGCTTCCTGCTAACGCAGACCCTGGGAGGCAGCACTGATGGCTCAAGCTGCTGGGAGGCCTGGGTTGAGGCTCCAGGCTTTGGCTTAGTCCTGTGCTACCCACCCCTAGCTATTTCAGCAGATGGCAGACGGGAGTGTTTTCCCTTTCTTTCTCTCTGGTCTCTGTATTTCAAACATTTTTTTTTTAAAGATTTATTTTATCTTATTTTATTTTTTTCCCATTCTTTTTTTAAAGATTTATTTATTTATTTTTATTACAAAGTCAGATATACAGAGAGGAGGAGAGACAGAGAGGAAGATCTTCTGTCCAATGATTCACTCCCCAAGTGGCTGCAACAGCCAGAGTTGAGCCAATCTGAAGCCAGGAGCCCGGAGCCTATTTCAGGTCTCCCATGTGGGTGCAGGGTCCCAAGGCTTTGGGCCGTCCTCGACTGCTTTCCCAGGCAAAAAGCAAGGAGCTGGATGGGAAGTGGGGCTGCCTGGATTAGAGCCGGCGCCCATATGGGATCCTGGTGTGTTTAAGGCGAGGACTTCAGCTGCTACGCCACGGCGCTGGGCCCCAAACAAACATTTTTAAAAACCTACACAAATAAATTGAAAACAAGAAGCAAGTAGAGAAAATGAACAAAACCAAAAGTAGGTTTTGTGTTCGCTTGTTTTAACAAAACCATTAAGCCTTTAGCCAGGCTAACAGAAGATGTTGGAGCTGGTATCGTGGCATAGTAAGCTAAGCCTCTACCTGTGATGTTGGCATTCCATTTAGATGTCAGTTTGGGACCTGGCTGCTCCATTTCCAATTCAGCTCCCTGCTAATGTGATTGGGACGAATAGCAGAGGATGATCCAAGTACTTTGGCCCTTGCGTGCATGTGGGATACCTAGAAGAAGCTCCTGGCTTCCGTCTGGCCCAGCTTTGGCGCTGAAGCTATCTGAGAGGTGAATCAGAGGATGGAAGATTTCTGTCTTATTCTCCTCTCCCTGTTCTTCTGCCTTTCAAAAAAGCGAAAAAAAATTTAAAAATATGTATACATAGATATCCCCAATGACAGAAATGAGATGGGCTTAGTTACAAACCCTACTGATATTACAAGGATTCTCAAGGAATACAATGAACAACTCTGCTCACAAATGTGATAATCTAGATGTTTTCAGGGCCAGATCCTGAAAACACAACATCTGCCAAAACTCACAAAAGAAAAATAGACAATCTGCTGAACTGAATCAATTACAGCTTTTCCACACTGAAGGCATCGGGCCCAGATGGGTTCACTGGGGAATGACTTCAAACACTTAAGAAAGAAATTAAATCAAATTTCTGCAATCCCTTTCACAAGACAGATGCAGAGAGAATACTTGCTAATTCCTCCTATGAGACCAGATCCAGCCATTGCGGTCACTTGGGGAGTGAATCATCAGACGGAAGATGTTCTCTGTCACTACTCTCTGTGTATCTGACTTTGCGATAAAAATAAATCTTTTAAAAAAAGATATATTTTTATTTGAAAGGCATATTTTACAAAGAGAGAGACAGAGAGATTGAGAGACCTTTCATCTGCTAGATCACTCCCCAAATGGCCACAATGGCTACAGCTGAGTTAATCTGAAGCTGGGAGCTAGGAGCTTCTACTGGGTCTCTGTGTGGCTGCAGAGTCCCAAGGACTTGGGCCATCCTTTGCTGCCTTTCCAGGCCATAAGCAGGGAGCTAGATGGGAAGTACAGCAGCTGGGACATGAACTGATGCCTGTATGCGATGACATCATTAGCAGACAGATTAGCCTGCTATGCCACTGTGCCAGCCCCTGCACATTCCACTTTCAAGACCACTGCCCCGAGGACTGTCAGAGTTTCAATGTGCCCACTAATATATACATTTTATTTACTAGCAGAAATGGAAAGCGCCCCATTAAAACTATTCAACAACCATTTATCCACATAAAACTACAAACCGTACATCTTTTCTCTTAGTACAGAAATGTCTAGGTCATTATCACATATGTATAGCAACTCACAAACCAGAAACTGCATTCGTTCATCAGTTTCCCTTGATGGACTTTGCAGGATCCCCATTTCTCACCAGGAACTCTATGACAACTGCTCTTGTATGCTCCTGGACATATATACATATGTATGTATGTGTGCATAATAAACATGTGACTGGAACGGCATGGTTTATGGACCCTTCTGCAGCCTGCATTTCACCCCACCTGCCCAAATGCCTTGGCCATAAAGAACCATCACATCTGCCTTCTGTAAGTGGGAAAAAAGGGACACCATGTTCATGACAGGAGCCGTGTCTCATTCTGTGTTCTGTGTTTAGAGCTTGCCGTATCATTGTAAATTTCTATTTTTCTTTCTGTTGTTGATTTTGTATTGTGGCTTTTCATTTAAGGGGATGTACAGTAACTGTGAAATGGAGACTAACATATCCAGATGTGAGGATACAATGCAGAATGTAGCTCTACTTCCTGACTAAAAATGGACTCCCAATGAAACTGCTTACTATATTGACAATAGGATGATGGACTCTCTGCCATTGTCCATGCCCACAATAATGGACATATGACTGTGTATGAAGAACTATACTTTAGTAATGATATGGGGGAACTCGGGGGGTTAGGGGGGAGGAAATTGGGGAGGGGATAAGGGAAATCCCAGGGGCGTATGGAACCGTATCATAAAATAATAAAGGATTTAAAAAAAACCCCACAAATTATGCAAAAAAAAATAGTTTGCCATGTTCTTTTGAGTTAATCTTCCCAGGAAAGAGATGTTATTATTATTCTTCTCGTTTTAGATGCAAGGACCCTGACTCTTATCAAGCGTTAGATGTAGTGGAGTGAACCACCCTTTGAAGCCTAGACAATCTGCTCATCAGGATGGAGGTGGGACCAGAATCCCCTGGCCCTCTTGGACAGCAAATGCCACCTGCATCCTGGGATGGCCCTGAGATCTTCCCCATAAGCTCCTGAGCTGGGGGAGGGGCGCAACATTATACTTAAGATTTCAGGACATCAATTTAAGATGTCCTGAAGTCAAGAGTTGGGAGAGAAATTCCCAGCTCTCAAACCTTGCTTTCTTGGTTGAGTCAATCTCTTTGCCACCACCAGTGGCACAGGTTTCTGGTTTCCTTCTCCCAGTCAGGCCTTGATTCCTTCCCTCCCAAGGCCCCAGCACTCACAGGGGATGTAGACGTGGGTGGCCCAGTTACCCCGCTCGTGGGGGAAGCTACGGATTCGCCCGCCGTGCTTTGCCCGGTCGTCCTGAGGCCCCTCCTCAGCGCCTGGGAACATGCTCAGCACGCTCTCGGGCACTGGGAATCTCTCCTTGGGAAGGGGGCTCCGGCCGCTGCAGGAAGAAAAACAAAGTGAGCCTCCTGCCTTGGTCCTAGGAATCCCCGACACGGGGTGGAGACGCCCAGTCAGCCGCTGGAGGCAGCTAAAGAGCTGCCTATCTCACTGGGGACTTGCAGCGATTCTGGGAGGCAGAAGTCACTGTGCACCTGGCCCCCATGCGTGGCTGCCGGCCACCTTCCCCGGCTGTACAGGACTGTGCTGGAGGGGCAATTCAGGCTCTAGGCCTCAGTTTCTTCTTCCTTAAAGTGCACTTCTACCTGATGGAGTCACTCACTGAAAGTTCAACTCGGCAAGCAAGCCTTCAGGACTACGAAGGGAAAGACGGATGCACCTGTGCCCGGGTGCATGCTCAGTGAGCACTGACTGCATGAAGGAAAACGTTTCCAAACACTCCAGGTATTATTACGATTCTCATTGGGTTCAGATGATTCAGTCACGCGTTTCAGGAGCCTGCGTGAGCCAGCGGCGGAGGCGGGGATCCGAACCTCCCAACCGTGCCCTTCCGTTCCCGGAAGCCGCCCCCCATGCTCCTCCGCGACTCGCTTGGGTCGGGTGGGCTCTAGCGAATCCGCACATAACGTTAAAGAAGACTTCCTCGTTCCTTACCATCCGCGGCCCCCGGCCCCGGGGCTGGACGGCGGCGCGGCGTCAGCTTCATCTTCCGAGCCGCTGCTGCTGTAGCCCACCAGGGGCGCCGCGCTCATGGGGCCGCGCTCCGCCAGCTGGGGACGGTCCGCCCGCAACCTCACCGGCCTCCCCGCAGTTCCGCGGCGCCGGAAGTTCCCCGGGAGGCGGAGCCCGAGACGGCCCGCCCAGGGGGCGGAGCCACGCGGCGGGACCTGGAGGTGTTTCGCAGGCCAAGCCTCAGTGTCCGGGTTCCCCCGGCTGCGCACGGCGTACTACTTTCAGGCTCCCGGAGTCACCCCATTCCTTCCCCGAGTGTGTGTAAGTCCATCTCACACATCCAAGAGTGCCCTTTTCAAACCTGCCCAGAGTCCGCGCCCCGGGGGTCGAGCTGAGTTGGTGGAAAGGTCAATCCCACAAGGCCAGAGGGGCTTACAGAGGTGACAGGTGCAGCGGTCCGGCCAGGGGCGAATCCCCCGTCCCCCACCGGAGCCGCTTGGTCTGCGAGCCGGACGCCTTCCCTCAGTCAGCCTCTGCGCTGGGGCCCCGGGACTCCAGTGTGCGACCCGTCCGGGGCCGAGGGGTCCCCGGCAGGGGGCAACCTCGCTCCGCGCGGCCCGCTCCTCCCGCCGCCGCCGCCGCCCGGACGGCCGCTCCTCCCCCGGCCCCGCCTCCCTGGCCCCCGCGCCGCCCGCCCGTCCGCCGGTCTCCGCAAGGCCGTCCGTCGGTCCTCCCGCCCTCCCTTCCCGGCGCTCCTCCGCCTCGGCTCCGCTACCCCGGCCGCACGGTCGCCTTTTCCGTTCGGCCCACACCCCCTCGCTCCCCAACTCCTGCGTCCCGGGCCGGCAAACAGCCGCTACGCGAGGTCGGGGATTGGTAGAGCTCCTAGGCCGCGCCGCCGCTGATGGAGCCGGAATAAAGAGGCGGCCGAGAGAGCAGCTGGTCGCCGCCCGCCCCGCGCCCGGCCCCCACCCCCCTTCGGCGGCCTGGAGCAGGTGAGCGGTGCGGCGCCCGGGGGCCGCGACTGGGGGCCACTCCCGCGCCCACCGCACCCTTTCCCCAGCCGCCTTGGTTGCTCCCCCCGCTCCCGCCCCACCCCGGCGGTGGCCGCCGCGGCCTCCTGAGCTCCTGGGAAGCGCAGGCCCGGCTGCGACGCGCAGCTGCTTCCCTGGCCTGGTTTGCGGCCCTGGGGCCTTTTCTCGAGGCGAGCCGCAAGCCTTGCTTGGGCCGCAACGACCGGGGCATTGCGGACGAGGGCTGACAGGAGGCCCAGCTGTGCAGGCGGGAGGTGATCGGCTTTCATTTGGTTTCCCAGGGAGAAAGAAGGAAGGGCTGGGGTGGGGCGTCAGGTGGGGGCTTTCCTGGCCTGGTTGGGCAGTGGGGTTGCGGGCACAGCTGGGGAGCCTTGAACCTGGCAGCTGGAAAAAAATAACCCCAGAGAGGTCCACCTGCCTCTCTGGGTCCTGGAAACTCCTGAATGGAGGAGTGGTACCTGCTTCCTCCCATAGCCTGCAGTTCCCACTCAGAACAGCGGCTCCCTGGCCTTCCTTCCCGGTGGATGCTGAGGTTTGACTCATGCTTCTGTGGCAAAACAGCTAGGGGCTGGGGTCAGGGAATGTGTCTCTTTCCTCCTTCTCCTGCTCAAGGAAAAACTTCAAAACTTTGAAGTGCAGGAGGCAGGTGCGCTGGGACCCTGGGGAGTGGGTTGCATCCTATTCGGGAAGTTTCTGCCCCTGGCTGCTATTGCCTGTACTGTCACAGAGTGGTGACTTAGAGTTTCTCTTGTCTGGGCAAGGACAGTGCAGGGGGCTGACAACCCAGAATGCAGCAGTCTTGGGACACCAAAACGTGGCTATCTCTAGAAGGTAATGTTTGGTGGTTAGTGAGTTGTATTCCACACCACCCTGACAGACCATTTCTGCTGTTTTCCTACAAGCTGATGCTTTAGGATTCCTTTGGGGGGGGGGGGGGAGGAGACCGTTCTTGGAAATGTTCAGTTGCAGGGAAAGAGGGTGAGTGGATTTTGCCATGTGGACCTTGAAGCTGGGCAGGTCTAAGGGGCTGTCTTCTGCCCAGTTCAGGCCCTGGCACCGGAGGCCGGCTATCCTAGTATGGAGAAAGAACAGGTGCATGGTCAGAGCAGAGGGCCTGGGGGGAGAGGAGATGGAGGGGGTTGGGTAGCCCTATGCAGGAGAGGGTCTTTGAGCCAGTCCTTGGTTCCATGTGTTGTCCTCACTATGATGCCTAGCAGCCATTTGTCCCTGGGCTGGCAGACAGAGCATATCGGCCAGCCTGTCTTTTGGGCAGTGCTGTTTTGGGTTGAGACAGAGTGGCACCAGGAGGGGGGTCTGGCAGGTCTCTGTTCATCAGCTCGGACTCTGGGCTCAGAAACACCTGACTGAGGAAGGCCGGGCCCGGGGGTGTTGGATTGGAGTGACACTGTGGCCACGACCATGCCATGTGCTCGGAGAAGCTGAGCTGCCAGCGGCTTGTCTGGCCATGTGTTAAGGGAGCAGGTCTTCTACCCTCGGGTACCCTAACCTTCTGTGATATGGCTGCGTGCATGGGCTGCGTGCAGGGGGAGGGCCCAGGGCGTGGCTGCTTGTTCCTACTTCAGGCTCACTATTTCTTTCTTCCCTGCAGAACCCATCCCTGGGGAAGGCAGAGAAGAGCAGCCCAGCCTGCTGTGTAGACAGCATTGTGTGTAGTGCTGTCTTCTCGGTCAATGACTCAGGTTTCGGCCCAGACCCTCCTCTGTGCCTTGTCTGAGGTGCCTGTCTAAACCTGTTGTTCCTCTCCCTGGGCTGGGTCACTTCACGCAGGAAACTGAAGCCGTTACTCTCCAAAGCCCGCTTCATCTTCCCAAGCATGTCGGAAAGTTGGCAGCAGCCACCACAGACACAGCCCCAGCAGCCCCAGCCCCCGCAGCCCCAGCACCATGCAGAGCCCCCGCCGGCCCTGGCTGAGCACACACTGCCCCCAGGCACGGCTGAGAACCCCCTGGGCTGTGCTGTGTATGGCATCCTCCTGCAGCCTGATGCTGGCCTGCAGCCCTCCCAGCACGCACCGCTGCAGGCGGCAGGGGAGCCAGGCCCAAAGTGTGGGGTGTGTGGTCATGACCTGGCACACCTGTCCAGCCCACACGAGCACCAGTGCCTGGCAGGCCATGACCGTTCATTCCAGTGTACACAGTGTCTCAAGCTCTTCCACCAGGCTACTGACCTGCTGGAACACCAGTGTGTGCAGGCCGAACAGAAGCCTTTCGTCTGCGGTGTGTGCAAGATGGGTTTCTCGCTGCTCACCTCCCTGGCACAGCACCACAGCTCACACACAGGCCTGGTGAAATGCTCCATTTGTGAGAAGACCTACAAACATGCTGAGACAGAGCCGGTGACCACGACGGCGCCTTCCCTTCCCTCAGCTCCCACAGCCTCTGTGGAGCAGGCCGAGAAGCCCTATAGCTGCCCCATCTGCCAGAAGCCCTTCAAGCACCTGTCAGAGCTGTCCCGCCACGAGCGGATCCACACGGGTGAGAAGCCATACAAGTGCACACTGTGTGACAAGAGCTTCAGCCAGTCCTCCCACCTGGTGCACCACAAGCGCACGCACAGCTCGGAGCGGCCCTACAAGTGTGCTGTGTGCGAGAAGACTTTTAAGCACCGCTCGCACCTTGTGCGCCACATGTATGCACACTCAGGCGAGCACCACCTGTTTCGCTGCAACGTATGTGAGCTGCACTTCAAAGAGTCCTCGGAGCTGCTACAGCACCCATGCACACCCAGTGGCGAGCGGCCCTTCCGCTGCGGCGAATGCCAGAAGGCCTTCAAGCGGCCCTCGGACCTGCGGCAGCACGAACGCACGCACAGCGCTGAGAGGCCCTTCAAGTGCGACCTGTGCCCCATGGGCTTCAAGCAGCAATACGCACTCATGCGGCACCGGCGCACACACAAGACAGAGGAGCCCTTCAAGTGCGGCCTGTGTGAGAAAGGCTTCGGGCAGCCCAGCCACCTGCTCTACCACCAGCATGTGCACACACTCGAGACTCTGTTCAAATGTCCCGTGTGCCAGAAGGGCTTCGACCAGTCGGCTGAGCTGCTGCGGCACAAGTGCCTGCCGGGTACAACTGAGCGGCCGTTTAAATGCCCTGTGTGCAACAAGGCCTATAAGCGGGCCTCGGCCCTGCAGAAGCACCAGCTGACACACTGCGCCGCCACAGAGAAACCCCTGCGCTGCACGTTGTGTGAGCGCCGCTTCTTCTCCTCCTCGGAGTTTGTGCAGCATCGCTGTGACCCGGTGCGCGAGAAGCCACTCAAGTGCCCGGACTGTGAGAAGCGCTTCAAGTACGCCTCAGACCTGCAGCGGCACCGGCGCGTGCACACGGGGGAGAAGCCCTACAAGTGTCCCAACTGCGACAAGGCCTTCAAGCAGCGTGAGCACCTCAACAAGCACCAGGGCGTTCATGCCCGGGAGCAACAGTTCAAGTGTGTGTGGTGCGGGGAGCGCTTTCTGGACGTGGCCCTGCTGCAGGAACACAGCGCGCAGCACAGTGCAGCCGCCGCAGCGGCAGAGGGCGCCTACCAGGTGGCTGCTTGCTTGCCTTGAGTGCGTGTGTGTGGACTTTCCTGCCTCACACTCAGCTACCTGTCCTCCCTCCCCAACCCTGCTCAAGGTTTGGAGTGAGGACAAAAAGTGGAGGGCTCCCGTGCTTAGCACTCCTGGCACCAGCTTGGCAGCAGTGCAGCCAGAGGGCTATGGCCGCACCTGACTCCATAACCCTCTAACCTCCCCAGGTTTTGCTTTGCCGAGAGTCACCAGCCTCCCTTGGTTCTGGGGCACCAGAGCCAGACTGGATGGCAAGTGGGGCGATACCAGCCCAGCCCTCCCAAGTCTTTTGAGCTAATTAGCAAGCAGGAAAGTTGGTAAGAGGTGGCTCATAGTTGGGCCCAAGGAGGCGGGCCTGCTTGTTACCCAGAGGCAGGCTTGGTGTAGGGCTTCCCCCCAGGTTGCTGGTAAGGGAGATGGCCAGCTTTGCGACGGAGCCTAGAGACTGGGTAGCAGACTGTGGACCACAGCCTGCCTTCAGCCCCAGTATAAGGGGTCAGGCGTCCACCAGGCACCTGCAGGATGAGGGTCCTTGGCCAGGGTTCACCCAGAGTTCTTCTGACATCCTCAGCTAGGGACAATGCCACCCATGGGGAAGGGAGGGCAGGTGGCATGTTGGTGGCAAGGGCTGAGCACTGCATTGGCTTTAGAAACCTCTTTCCGCTTTTGTGGTGTGCTCGGGCCAGGCAGAACTACTAGTGTGAAACGTGGGAGGGAGGAGGCGGGGCCAAGCTCCAGGTCTCCCCAGCAGATGCAAAGGAGTATTCCCTTCTCAGTGTGCGAACCAAAGCATCTGGGGGCTTGCTGCAGCCCTGCCTCAGGGCCAAGACCAGGCCTGGGGACCCAGAGTGGGGGAATGGCCTCTACCCTTGCATTTCCCCCTAACCCCACGCCATCTGTCTGCCTAGTGACCTGGACCACAGGCCAACCTTATGTTGCCAGGATGCCCTGGACAGCACCCAGACACGTTGAAGGCCAGTTATTCTCTTGGGTCATCCAAGAGTCCCTCCACAGGTCTCACTGCCTATGGGACTTGTGGGTACAGGGTGTTCAGGCATGGGGAGTAAGTAGGAGGGGGACAGGTGGGTTACAGAGCCAGGAGGCTGTGTGCCTGGCAGGTGCACGGAGTCAGCTGAGCTTGCTGGCAGCCAAGGATCTCAAAACCTGGAAAGGATTTATGATAGTCATGGGACATTTTGAGCCCAGTTCTGCCCCCTCCCCTCGGCTAGCCATACCCTCCCGTTTGTGGCTTTTACATGAAGACTGAGGGGTACACATTCAAAGGGCCCGCTTCCCCCTCCATTCTGGGGCGGTGAATGGTCACATGGCCTGTTTGCTGGCTGGGTTCTTTCCAGTGCCTGCAGCGGGGCTGGTCCTTGTCCTGGGGAGGCATCCCTCAGCAGATTCCTGAAAAGACTGCGGACTCAGGCTCACAGTGTTCCAACTGCTAGCTTTCCCTTTTCCATTGCTTTCCAAAAACGGTTTGTAATACTATTCATAACTTTGTATAGCTGAATTTCATGTCATTTTCAGTCTTCTCCAAAAATGTGTGAATCTGGATTTTTAAAATGAACGACTCCATTTTAGGTAGCCACTTTGATGTCCATGTGTAGTGAGTCCAGTGTGTTTGCTGTAGAAGTAAAGACGCCAACTGCCAGAGAGCCAGAGCACTGCTTGTCCTGTTCCTTCTTCCCAGGGAACGAGTGGTGGGCTGTGGAGAAGCAGGTGGGCCATGAAGGCCCGAATGGCAGGACAAGTGTGGCATCAAAGAGCCAGCTCTGAATCCTGGTGTGTGGCCTTGGGCAGGTCCCTGCTGGGAGTCAAAGTTGTCTTGCATGGACAGGTTACTCCTCATCTTGCTTGGTTGTCATAGGAGGACCCAGCATGGGAGGTGTGGAGATACTGACAATGCCAACCGTAGGACACTTGGAGTCCTTTGGAATGGGATCCCACCCAGCGCTTGACCTCCCTTATTATGATGTTTATTTTTTATTTATTTGAAAGGCAGAGTTAGAGAGGATAAGAGACAAAAAGAGATCTTCTATCCACTGGTTTGCTATCCAAATGGCCACAATAGCCAGAATTGGGAGAGGCCGGAGCCAGGAGCCTGGAGCTTCTTTTGGGTCTCCCACATGGGTAGCAGGGGCCCAAGGATTTGGGCCATCTTCTGCTTTCCCAGGTGCATTAGCAGGGAGCCAGATCAGAGGTAGAGCAGCCTGGACTCAAACCAGTACCCATATGGGATGCCTGTACGGCAGGGGGTGGCTTAGCCTGTGTGCCACAGTGCGGGCACCGGCCCTGGGATGTAAGTGCAACCCTGAGGAGGGAGTTGGGCCATGATGGCCCAGCATGGTGAGGAATGGCAGCCCTAAGGGCCAGGGCCTAAGCCTGGTAAGCATGAGAGCTTATGTAGCCCCAGTGGGAAACTAGAGGCCTTCCTGGAAGCTTAAGATACACAGCCAGGCCTTGCTTCAGGGCTGGTCCAGTGCCTCCCCCCATCCCACTGTGACCCACTGTGGGCCCAGCCAGCCGCCTCCCACCTCAGCACTCCTTTTTCTGTACTCCATCCTTTCCCCAGGGGTCCCGCGTGAGTTCTTCCACGTCTCAAAAAGCAGATTGGTGAGAAGGAGGAGCAGGCCACTAGTGTGGCTCTGAGAACCAGCACAGCATGTGCTGTACAGGTCCGAGGAGGCATGGGGTGAGGACAAGGAGTGCCGGCACCACAAGCACCTGGTGCAGAAGCTTCATGACAGGCTGGGAGACCAGGTGGGACCAGGGCCGCGCTCACTATGCTCTGTGGCCACAGGGGAAGCCTGTCCTGGAGAAGGCTCCTGGTCCCTTCTCTGAGCCTAGGCACGCCCAGTGGCCCTATATCTGGGCCAGTGCAAGTGTTGGTGTCTGCCTTGCTGTGTTTAACCATAGGCAAAACCCACCCTGTTCGTGGTCTACCAGGAAGTACTGGTTTGTGTTTGGTGCTTCCCAAGTGTAACCTGAGCTTGCCTTTCCCCCAGGGAGGACAGTCCACATGTACCAGGGGCAGGAGGAGCCCTGGCTGGACGTGGCCTTTTCCTTGACTCCTGCCACCATGTCCTATATCAAAGCAGGGTCCCACAGCTGCTCAGCCTCTGGGTTCTAGCCTAGGACCAACATCAGGGCATGAAGGGACTGCTGGCCTGGGGGCTCCAGTGCCCAGGTTCAAGTCCCTGAACTCGGTGCCTGCAGCTGCCCTCTGCCCTCTGAGGGCCTTGACTTGCCTTTGAAACCTGAGCCCTCTTCTCAGCCCAACCTCTCCGGCTGTTCTCCTGTTGCGCCTGTTCTACATACCCCATGGCTTCTCCCCCGAGCCTGCCTCCCATGTCTCATGCCTCCCTTTGAGTCTCAGTCTCACAGCATGGAACTTCAGATGTGGCAGGCAAGGGCTTTTTAGTCCCTGAATGTTTATTCTCTTTGCTAGAGCCACTGATAATACCAGAAGAGTGTGTGCCTTGTGGGGAGGGGGATGCTTGCAGGAGGCTGGGGTAGAGGGGAGGAGAAGGGAGAATAGGGCAGTAGTCTCCCATGTGGGAGTCAGCAGGGTTGCAAGGAGGGTGTTCTCCCTGGGGCCTGGAGGATGGCATGGGAGCAGGCTGGGCCACTAGTTAGGGCAAGGCCATTCCCAGGGAGATCAGCATGCTGACCTCTGTGTGCTGAGGGGTGGTGGGGAGGACCTTGTGTTTATGAGCCACAACGACAATGGTCTGGTGTCCAAGTTGAGGATTCCAGAGGCAGACACAGCTAGAATTCTGCTTCCATCAGTCATTGGTTTCAACGCTTGAGGTAGGGCCTCTCTGGCTTTAATTTCTTTTCTTTTTAAAGGATTTATTTTCATTGGAAATGCAGATTTATAGAAAGGAGGAGGGACGGGAAGATCTTTCACTTGCTGGTTCACACCCCAAAGGGCTGCAACAGCCAGAGCAGATTCGAAGCCAGGAGCCAGGAGCTTCTTCTGGGTCTCCCAGGCTGGTGCAGGGTCCCAAGGCTTTGGGCCATCCTGGACTGCTTTCCCAGGCCACAGCAGAGAGCTGGATGGGAAGTGGAACCCATATGGGATGCCATTGCGTGGAGGTGGAGGACTAGCCAGTGGAGCCATTGCATTGGCCCCTTTGGACCTTCATTTTTTCATCTGTGAGATGGAGGTGGTCATGCTCTCTGCAGAGGTGGAAGGTGAGGGCACAGAGGGATGACCTGTGTGAGGCATGTGGAAAGCAGAACGCTGGGGGGTAGACGGCAAGAGGAAGATGTACCCTGCTCCCATGTTGGACTGTCACCATTCACAGTCACCTTCTTTGTTGCTGTCCCTGTGAGGGGTACGGGGTGCACCTCAACGTTCCCTTCATGCAGTCCCTAAAGAAGTCCAACAACTTCTCCGAGCTACTTGGTTCATGATGAAAATGGCCTGAAATTGTGGGCCTGGCACCTGCACACAGGCGGACAGACCGTGAGGCCAGCACAGCCCTGAACTATGCAGGCCTGGGACCCAGAATCCAACCTGCCATTTACAGGTTGGAGACTGGAACAGTGACAGCTCTGGGATGGAAGCTGCCATGCTTTGTCCAAAGGGCCTAGGTCTCCCCAGGTGCCATGTGGGGGTTCTCCTGGTTGCCAAACTTCCGATCAGATGCTGAAAATTTGCCCATGGCCTCCCAGCCCATGCCAGGCTGTTCTGTGACAAGTTTCACCTCCTGCCTGTGCATGGTAGTTTCTTTATAATTGACATATGACCCATGTTTATGGGGTGCGGTGCGACTGGATATACACAGCTGATCAGCCCTTCCATCTTCTGATTTCTTGTGGTGGGTCTGTTTCCAGTTCTCCACATGTAAGCTGTTGCAGCCTGTGCTTGGCCTGCTGTGCTGCAACACTGCCCCTTACTCCTCCCAGCTGCGTTTCAGTGCCCTTTTGCCGCTCTGGCCTTTTCATAGCCACTCTTCTACTCTCTTTGAGATCGACTGTTGTAGCTTCCACATATGAGAACACGTGGTATTTTCTCCCACGTCTGCCTTGTCTCACTTGCCACAAAATCCGGTCCATTTTCAGGCAGGTGGTTTCTTTGTTCCCTGAAGGTCATGCTCCAGGAAAAAGCCTTGGCGGCTATTGATTTTCTCTATTCCACAAAGATTCCAGCTGGAACTCTCAGTCCTCCTCGGGGCTCTGAAAAGGAGGTCAAGGAGAGGGGCGGGAGCGGAAGGGGCCTGGGATCACCCTCTCCTCTGTGTGTGTGTGCCCACCCTGGGGCTGCATTCTTGCCTTTGTTCTACCCACAAACACTCCTGAGACCTGCTGTTTGCCATACATGGAACCTGTTCTTCCTACGGGGCATAAAGCAAGGGCTTCAGATGAGAAAGTTTTGAGGGTTTCGTGTATCCAGAATGTCCAGACTCTGATACGTGATGCAAATAGCATGTGCAAGAGTCCTCCCTCACCCTCAGTTCACTCCGCCCTCAGCTTAGCTCCTCATCCCATCCTCTCACCTGCTTGCCAGCCCCAGGTCCTGGGTTAGGCTGTGTATTGTGCATGTTATTTGGTAATAAACAACTCTTTTCCTTTGTAGCAGTCCCTTCATTTAGTCTAGATCGTGTGCTGGTTCTGGAAGCCCCCAGACCCAATTCCCAAGACCCAGATCCTGGTAGATGAGGTGAGTGGACCAGTGAGCCCAAGACACTAGCACTTGAGTTAGTCCTGGGCATCAGCTACCTTTCCTGCTGTTGTGCACGTGGGGAAGAGTGGTAGAAGGGAGGGCCTGAGAAGCGAGGGTGGGATCTGGGCAGGCCAGAATGGAAACACTGTAAGGTGTTTGAATCAAATTTTGAGCAAAAGCTAGAGGCAGACAAGAGCCTGCAACAACATTAGGAGCAGGAAGGAGGCTGGCAGTGGGGTTTGTGTCTGGATAAAGGATCAGCAAATGGCTTAAAGTTGATACCACAGGGGCTGGGCTGTTCCAAAAGCTGTGTCTGTAGTGAAAAATTTTTTAGAAGCTGACACGATAGCTCAATTGGCTAATTCTCCTCCTGCAAGCACCAGCATCCTATATGGGCACTGGCTTGTTTTCTGGCTGCTCCACTTCCCATCCAGCTCCTCCTTGTGGCGTGGAAAAGCAGAAGATGGCCCATGTGGGAGATCCAAATAAAGCTCCTGGCTCCTGACTTCAGATCAGATCAGCTCTGGCCATTGTGGGTCATTTGGGGAGTGAAGTAGCAGATGGAAAATCTTTTTGTCTCTCTCTGTGGGAATCTTTTAAATTTTTTAAGATTTAAAGATATTTTAAGATTTATTAATTTGAAAGAGAGAGAGCATCAGTAAACTGGTTCATTTCCCAAACAGCTGGAACTCGGTCAAAGCCAGGAGTCAGGAACCTCATCCAGGTCTCTCCCTGTGTGAGTGGCAGAGGCCCAAGGACTTGAGCCATCAAATTGTGCCTCCCAGGGTTTGTGTTAGCAGGGAGCTGGATCAGAAGTGGAGCCAAGACTAAAACACAGGTACTCTGATGCAGGATGCTGTCTTCTCAGATGTGCCACATGCCCAGCCCACAGTGAACAGTTCTGATGTGATCTATGCAGGATGTGCAGATGGCCCCTGGAGGCTGAAAGGCATCTCAGCTGGGAGACAATGGCCCTGGCTAAGGGTGGGGCTCTTTCTTAGCCTCTGTTGTGTCTCTGGCTTCTGGGTAGAAGCTTTTCAACTCCAGGAGAGCTTCCTGTTGGGAGATCATCTCCTCCACCTAAGCTCTGCCTCCTCTTCCAGGAAGCTCTCTCTGGTTTCCTCCCCCCTCTTGGCTTACACCTCTGTCCTAGCAGGAAAACAGTATAGTGGCAGGTGTGGACCTTCTTCCTGGCAAGGGCCATGTGGGTATGGATGTAGAATATCTGTCGCAGCCCATACAAAATTATCCACTTAACAATGATCCTACTCTAGATAATGTTGAGTTTTGAGTCCCAATTGCAGTTGAGCTCTGGGCAAACAGGCTTCTTCTCTGAGCCATGATTTAGCAGGGATGCTCAGGTCTATAGAATGTGACTCTGACTTCCTTCCCAGTACCTGCCCAGGGTTCCAGCCAGCATGGCCTGCAGGAAAAGTGTAAAAAGACAGGAGACTCAGTACCTCCTCCCCAGGCCCCAGGGGTAAGGAAGGAACTTGGAGCTTGCTGGCTGCTTCCCATCTGCTGCTCCCTAGGCTGTGTTGTCAGCAGAGCCCCACACGTGAGGACAGAGAGATGGACACTATG
This sequence comes from Ochotona princeps, assembly GCF_030435755.1. Taxonomy (NCBI): domain Eukaryota; kingdom Metazoa; phylum Chordata; class Mammalia; order Lagomorpha; family Ochotonidae; genus Ochotona; species Ochotona princeps. The sequence goes on from NC_080847.1 coordinate 21,450,758, forward strand.
GGCCCTCCCATGGGTAGGAGGCACCTCCACCATTGAAGAAGGTTGAGCAAAAAGAGTACTGTTCTGGGAAACAATTCATTCTACCAAAATCGAGCACAAACTGTGTGTGGACTTGGGGGATGAGTGCCAAGACCTGCTTTCAGCCCTGGGTGCTGAGTCTGGCTTAAGGCTGTTTCTCTGACTTGGGGCTCAGTTTTCTTGTCTGTGGAATGGGGTGGCATCAATTCTCACTTTCTAGAGTGTCTGCGAGGCCCAGAGGAAAGAACAGATCATAGGAGCATGTGTTGTGCACAATGTGATATAGGGTCCAAAACAGAGGGGCTGGGGTTCTTTGAATTCCTTCTACCTGAGACCTTGGCCTTCAATAACTTCTCAGTAAATGTTAGTGGATGGGGATGAACAGAGTGTAAACTGAGGTCTGCTAACCTTTGCAGGCACTGGCTTCCCTGTGATGCACGTGAACACATGCAGCCTATCTGGGACAGGTTGTGTCTTGGCAGAGACAGGATGTTGCATACACTTTCAGGAAGTCTGGGTACCCCAGAAGCTCCAGAGCCCAGGACCAGAAGATCTTCAGACCACTGGCTGCTTATCCTGATCTGGGCCCATCCTTGCTGCCTGTGCACGGATGGATGTGGTTAGGCTATTTAGAAGGTCTGAGAGTTGAACATACCTACTAAGCTGCTTGTATTACATCTTCACTACAATGAAACACCTGCCACAGGCTGCCAAGGAAGGAAAGAGGTTTTTGCGAGTTTGTGGTTGTGGAGCTTCACAGGGCAGGGCAGGAAGTGGCAGGTCTGGGAAGGCAGGGGGGAGGCAGAAGTATGATTCAATGAGCTGGGAAGCAGAGAAGAGTCAGGACTCAACCTCTTACAGTGACCACTCTGGGGAGAACTACCTGAGAGCACACCCCCGGTGACATAAGCACCTCCCACAAGGCTCCCTTACAGAATATCCTTGTTGAATTAAACTTTTGCCCTCTGCACCATTCATTTGGGACCCTGGGGTTTACACCTGTATACAAGTTGAAGTGCCAACTCAAACTGCAGCATTCCATCTTCCCCTCCCAGAAACTCATGTCCTTGTCACACACAAACACACTTCACCCTAACCCTGACTGACCGGTGGGTTCTGGTGGAAACAGTGGGACGATCTTGCATCTTATCAAAGATACCCATGGTTACCCCCAGGAATCACGCCTTCCTGCTATAGGAGGGATTTAGAGTTGGGAGCAGGAAGATAAGGGCTGCTCCCCAAGTGCCGTGGCTATTGCAGATGACCCTTTACTTAGATGATACGGGTGGTGCCACGAGGACTGGGCACCTCTGTTCTCTGAGTGGGCTCAGCACCTCATCCAGTTTCTATTCTGCTGCTTCATGGGAAATACAGATCATGAACCTGGTCAGCCCCCAGAGGTGGCTTCTCCCCCTCTAGTAGGTTCTGGGGCCCAGGGGTGCCCTCTGCCCATAGCACAGTGGTATGGAAAGGGTTTCAGAGAGAGGCACCTATGATGCCTTTTGAGCGCCCCTCTCTACTTGGGTCTCAAATTCAGGTCCTGAGGAGGAAAAGGAGGCTCCGATGGGGAACTGCTAGTAAGGGGACAGGAGCACAAGGGAACCCCAACACTCAGGCCATGGCTTTGCATCTCAACACTTGCTGGGTTTAGGGCTTAGACCCTGACCCCCCTATCCAAGGTCCTCACACTTTCTTCTCCAGCCCTGAACTTGTCCTCCAGAAGCTGGCAGAACTAGCGAGGGTAGGCCACTGCCACCCTGTGTGACACACACACATGGAGAGATTTGCTTTGTGCCTCCCTGAGGGGGCAGTCAGTTTATTCCCCAGGATGGGCTCCTGGTGTGGGGGTGGTGGTAGGAGGAGGGAGGATGGAAGTCTTGGTACCCTATGTCCTCTGTCCCACTGGGGGACTTGAATGCTGAGACAGGGACACACAGATGGTGACCAATTGGAGGAGGGCAGCTGGCAGGGCCAGGCAGGAGGGCAGGGGGCACGAGAAAGTAGGGTCTGGGAGCTTGGGGGCTGGCCTTCTTTTCACGGATTAATGCCAGGGAGTCAGATAGTTGACGCGGCTGTGGAAACAAGCAGGAGGAAGGGTCTAGTCCTGATGTCCCATGAGCCCAAGCGGTGGACCGCCCCCCCCCCCCCACTACTTCTCCATTTGGCATCAAGCAGTGCCAAGAACCAGAATTCTCCCAATCCCAAAGAAGCAACTCCTCTGGGCAATGCTGATACAGTCCCAACGTGGGTGCCCCAGACAGGCAGGAGTCTTAGAGGAGAGGGAGTTGGCGGGGGAAGAGCAGTGGGGGCCTGGGCTGGGACTTCCGAGGGTGGGGGATGACAGTCCAGGTGCGGTCAGCATAGCGGAGGCATCACTGAGGGCCCCACTGTGCCGGGGTGACGGTTTGGGAGTGCACCTTGCAGACCCGGAAGAGGAGGCTGAAGGAAATCAAGACGCCGCCGGAAAGTGGAGGCTGCTACGTTAAGAAGATGCTCACGGTATCAGGTATCCTGAGACCCGGGCGGGTCTCTGTAGCCTCCCCTGGGTCTTGGGGGTGAATAGGGTTGAGGGGACGGCCTTGGGCACCTGTGGGGTGGGGCGGGATCGTTCCTACCTGTAGTGGGAGCCGAAGCGTCGGAAGGCGTTGCTGGGGAAGTGGGGAAGAAGAAGGCGGAGGGCGAGCTACAGCGGGGAGGGCCACCTTCGCGGCACCCGGATCAACTGCACCTCGCTTCACACCCTCCCTTCTTGAGCAGGTGCCAAAGTAGGTAGGTTCCACTGAGCGTGAATAAAGCACCCATTTCTCAGTGGCAGTTTGCTCGAGGTGTTCGGGAGCTGTCCACGGTTCCCCAGCTCCCAAGTTTTCAAGCGCCATTAAGTAGGGGAGTGCTAGGACAGTCACCAAGGCCCCATGTCCCATACTTCGTCCGTGGGGCATCACTTACAGGGAATCGAAAGGTAGCGGCTTCTGTCCATACCGGTCCAGGCTGGGGTTCTGGTTGAGGCAGTACTGGGGTGGGCCGCAACGGGGAGGAAACTTGGTGAGCCTGGGAAGCACAGACCCCCGCCCATGCCCGCGCCTCCCTGCTTCGCATTGCTCCCTGATGGAGATCAAGGCCCTGGAGACCAGGGGACCCTGCTCCGGTCACCCCTCTCCTTACCCCCTCCCCCCCCCCAGGACCCTTGGGGACTGGTTGATGCCCCAGCCTTCCTTACTCGCCAGTTCTGGGTCAATTCAGGCTTCAAGTACCGCACTGCGTAGCCGCTAAAACCTTCCACTGCGGACAGAGACCAGACAGAGACCACCACTGCTGGCGTGCCTGGCCCGCTCACCGGCCCCCCGCAGGCCCCACCCACAGCCATCCTTAAAGACCCCCAGTCTTTACAAAGCTCTGCCCCAAGGTTTGCACCTGGCCCCTGCTCTAACCCTGGCCCTAACCTGTCCTAGTTCAGCCCGGAGCCCGCCTTCTGCTCCCATCTCCACCTTGCGACCCAGTTGCCTGTACTGCCCTGGGGTGCTCCCGTGGCCGTCAGACTGACCCCTTTTGTTCAGGCAGGGCAGTCTGAATTCTCCGGCTGAGGACACGAAACGGGACCAGTCCTCGATGGCGCGCGTGAAGCAGGGCCAGTCCACCCGGTTAATGCCTGGCGCGATGGGTGCTAGCTTCCCCTCCATGCACCGGTCATGCATCCTCTGGCCGGTGGCCGTGATGTTCTGCCAGGGCGAAGGCGGTCAGGACCTGGCACACTGGGCAGGAGCCTGGGAGCCCAGTGAGCTGGAGCTGACATTTGGCCGGTGAGGTGGGTGGGGATGAGGGGAGGGCGCAGGATGGGAGCGGTACAGAGACCTCAAGATGGGGAACAGACCTTGGGGGCTTTGCCTGAACTTGGGTGCAGAACTGGAGGTGCAGCCGGGAGCCCCCTGAGCAAACCCAGGGCCAGGACTAAGGGTGCTCACCAGGCACTGCAGGGGCTTGTTGGGGATCCCGAGGAGGGTGAAGTGGGCGTTGTCAAACTCATCTGTTGAGAGAAGGGAGAGGAGGTGTTTCCATACCAGCCACACATTCAGTGAAGGGTGTGGCCCACACTGTACTTTAAATATGTTTCAGGAAGCTGTGGATGTTTTGGTGCAGAGGGTTAAGCTGATCCTACATCCCACCTCAGGTCCAGGCTCCTTCAGTTCCTACTCAGGTACCTGGGTACCTCAGGTACCCACCATCTGGGTGGGTGGTTCAAGCACTTGGGTCCCTGTCATCCATTGGAGAGACCCCAGTTGAGATCTGGGGTCCTGACTTCAACCTGGTCTAGGCTCAGCTGGTGTGAGCATTTGGAGAGTGAGCCAGTGGATGAAAAATCTCTCTGCCTTACAAGTAGCTGAAATTTAACTATTTTTTAAGATTTATTTATTTTTATTACAAAGCCAGATATACAGAGAGGAAGATCTTCCGTCCAATGATTCACTCCCCAAGTGAGCACAACGGCCAGTGCTGTGCTGATCCGGAGCCAGGAGCCAGGATCTTCCTCCAGGTCTCCCACAAGGGTACAGGATCTCAAGGCATTGGGCCATCCTCGACTGCTTTCCCAGGCCACAAGCAGGGAGCTGGATGGGAAGTGGAGCTGCTGGGATTAGAACCAGTGTCCATATGGGATCCCGGCACGTTCAAGGTGAGGATTTCAGTCGCTAGGCCACACCGCCAGGCCCAAAAATAGATAAATCTTAAAAAAGAAAATAAAAATGGGTAAATGCATGAAGCATAGGTACTTCACATAAAAATACAGCAGGTATAAACCTCAGCAAACCCATGAAAAGACACTGTACCTCACGTGTAATGAGGTGAATACATATTCAAACTATGTTGAGATGCTAATTTTCTCCTGTAGGATTGGGAATAATTGAGACTGGTGCACTTACCAGATAATAGGACAGAGGGGACTGATGCCTGGGGCATTATCATAATTATAAATAACCTCGTCTTTTGACCCTCCCAGGCCTACTTCTGGGAATGTGTTACACTTAATACTGCACAGGGATGCGGTGTACTCTGTTCAGTATGGTTTGTAATATCAATGTTTGCAACTGCTTAAAAGAGATTTTTTTTTGGCAAAGAAAGGAATTCTAAAAAATTCTATATAAGAACCCCAAGGTGCAGAAGAGTGTATTCTGCATGCTACCAATTGTTTTAGAGCTAAGATTTAGGTGGTTGGAGGCAGAAGAGATTGTGTTCCACTCAGCATTTGAATAAATCAAACTTAGCTGCATGAATGATAGGATAATTATGTGACTCCTGCTGCAGCAGCCTGGCCAACTGGACGACCTGTGAAAGATGCCTGCCAGCAGTGCTGGGTATGGCTAATCAAGGCTCTGCCCCTGGCTTCCAGGGTGCTGCGGGAACTAGAGTAACAAGGTACCCACCACAACTATGGGGAGCTCTCAAAAGGCCCAGCACAGTAGCCTAGTGGCTAAACTCCTTGCCTTGCAGTGCCAGGATCCCATATGGGTGCTGGTTCTAATTCTGATGCCCTGCTTCCCTTCCAGCTCCCTGCTTGTGGCCTGGGAAAGCAGTTGAGGATGGCCTAAAGCCTTGGGATCCTGTACCTGCATGGGAGACCTAGAAGAAGCTCCAGGCTCCTGGCTCCGGATCGGCTTAGCTCCGGCTGTTGCAGCTGCTTGGGGAATCAGTCAGTGGATTGAAGATCTCCCTCTCTGTCTTCCTCTCTGTCTGTCTTTCAAATAAATAAATATTTTTTAAAAAGTCAGGAGGCGAGCATTTGGTATAGCAGTTAATGCACCGCTTAGGACATCCATGTCTTGTATTAGAGCGCCTGGGTTTGAGTCCTGGTTTTGCTCCAGATTACAGTTTCCTTGATGTAGATGTACACCCTGGGAGGCAAAAGGTGATGGTTCAAGTGCTTAGGTCCCTGCCATCCATTTGGGAGACTCGGGTTGAGGCTCTGCTTCTGTCTTTGGCCTGGCTCCGCCCTGGGTGTTGTAGGTGTTTGGGAAATAATGATAATAGACCTCTTTCCTCTCTCTCTCTTCCTCTGCCTTCCAACAAATAAATAAATAGATAAGCCAAACAGTACTTGAAAAAATAAGATGCTATCTCTCATTAATAAAATAATCATATGGGAGAAAAATGGAAAATGCGTGGACTCTGAGTCCAGTACTAGAGATGTCATGATCAATGGCAACACTCAGTGACTCCTGGCTCCTTGGCCCCGAATTCTCTGAAGCTGTGAACACATATTCAAGGTAATTGGAAAATGTTAGGGTGGACTGGGCGTTAGATGCTATGGAATTACTGTTGACATTCCTAGGCATGATAGTGTTGTTCTGTCTTATAGGAGGGTGTTCTTGAATGCTGTTTACTGCAGAGAAAGAAAGAGAGAATACAACAAAACATCTGTTGAAGCATACAGAAGGTAAGGGGTGAGTGCTCATAGTAGTTCTTTGAACTTTCCTTTGTCTGAGAATGTTCATAACAAGGCATGGGGAGGGACAAAAGAATGCGTGTGCGTGCGCATGCACATATCAGTGAGCAACGGGAAGACACAGTGACACTAAGAATGGGCACCCAACAAAGGCACAGAGTGCGCATTGTCACAGAGCTTTACAATTTCCAGTTGTGACTGTACTGCTTTTATCAAAAGCTTACAGCAAGATGCGTATCAAAATCAGAGCTATCTCTGGAAATCTCTACCCTTTCTGGAAAACAGGAAATTGGAAGCCCTGATGACCTCACTGACCCTTGCCACGCAGCACTGGCAGTGGGAGGTGGCGCTGGCCCTGTCTGACGGGTCTCTGCACTGTAGCCCTTCCTTCCACACCCACTTCCTGTGTTTGAGGGGCCTACCCTGGCCTGAAGGGGTCTGGACGGGGCCTCCTGTGATCTTCCTTTGGGCTCTGACTCTATTGCCTACCTGTTGCCCCAGATATTGCCATGGCCTCCCTCTCTGCCCTTCCTCCCTACCCTGGCACTGCATCCTGTGGACTTGGCCTCCTAAAGACCTTCCAAATCCTCCCTGGTGGCCAGGACACTTATCACATCCTGCCGGAAGACTGGCCAACACCCCCAGGCCCCCTCTGGGCCACCCTACCCTGTCAGAATGCTCAGCCCTCCTATTTCCTCTGGGAGAAAGCCAAGTCCCTAGGCTTAGCCATAGGACCCTTCCTGTTCTCTGCCCACAGCTCAGGCGTCCCCCACCACCCCCCTTCCTGCTGCTGAACCCAGCCTCACACCGTGACCCAGTGTCCTGCATTATCCATTCCTGTCCGGCCCCTGCCAGGCTGCTCTTGTCAGCTGGGCCGCTCTCTGTTCCCCTGGGAATACAGCATGGGGTCGGGCATGGAGCAGGTGCTTCCTCCAGGTGCGGACCTGAACAGCTGTGCAAGTTTGGGTGGTACCAACTGCTTAATCCACGCAGGGTTAATCCCAGGGCCGAGAAAACCCCTGGACTCCAAAGCTCTTGTGTCCTCCTCTTGTTCATGGGAGATGTGAAACGAGGTCTTTTCCTCCCTCCCCCAGGTGGGGAGATGGCAGGCATGGTTGTGACTCCTGCTGCAGTCGGTCCCCACTCTGCCCACCTCTCTCTCCACAAATGATCCTAACGCCACCAGCAATAGCATGTGTTGCAGGCCAGGCTTCACTCTGTTTTTCATCACTTTCTCATTTTTCTGTTGTTATTTTAAAACTATGTAAGAGACAGATGCAGAGAAGGATGCCCAGGAATTGAAAACTCAATCCAGGTATCCCATTGCTGCTGCCTTCAGGGTCTTAAAATTTAAGAGTCAGGGGTAGATATTGAACCCAGGCAATCTGATGTGGGATGCAGGTGTTTTAGTGAGAGTCGCCAATGTTACGTGGGACTCTGGCCTTGACTCTCATTTGAGCCGCACAGTAACCCTGTGCGGCAGGCACTGGCATCATTCACAACAAGGAGACTGAGGCCTAGTCCTCGTGGAGCCCCTGGCTGGGTCCAGCCCCTCTCACCTGTTACTACTTTTCCCTTTCAGGTCTTCCCTGGAAACCACCCACTCCGTCCCTCCAGGTCTCAGGGAGCCCCCAGTGATTTCAGTGAGCAGGGTGGTCTGACCTTTGCGGCAGTAGGTGGAGGACTGGCAGTGCTCGTCCGGAAGGCAGGCCCTGACAGTGTCCATGTCCATGCGGCGCAGCGTGGGCAAAGCCGGGTGATAGAGCTGCTGTTTCACACCGGCCAGTGGGTGGCGCTGTCGCTCCATGGGGAGCAGGATGGCGGGGGCGGCATATACATGGGTGGAGCCGTCATCCCAGGGTACCAGGTCAATGATACGGGCCATAGCTGGGGATCACAAGGGGTTCCAAGTGGCTCACCCTGGACTCAGGCTGGCCAGACACACTAATGGTTGCAGTACAACCTGGGACACTGTTGGGAGTGTCTTCTTGTTAAGCATTTATTAAGCACCTGCTGTGTGCCAGGACTCAGTCAACAGGGGGTCAGTCCAACCCTGTCACCCCCACCTACCCCTACATACCCCTCAGGACACACTGTGTGCTGGGTCTACAACAGATGTCATCTGAGTCTATTCTTAAATGATGGCCATATGCCGTGGGGCATGCGGTTTATGAATAAGCCTTTGCTAAGGTAGCCAGCATTTCTCCCAGATTCTACCAAGATTCAAATGAGAGTTTTAAAGATGGGAAATGATAGATCTGAAGCAGGAAAGCATGGCTGGCTACCCAGTGCCTCAGTTTCCAAAGTAGAGAGTTCCAGGGGCCTCACGGCCATTTACACTTCTGTGACAATTTGTGACCTCTGCTTGTAGGAGGGGGGTACCTTAGACTGTGGGGGTGCAGGGAAGGCCATGACGACAAGCAGGGTGGGGGGGTGGGAGAGCTGCCTCATGGGATGGAACTTTGTAGGGAGGGAGGGCAGGGAAGTGGAGTGCTGGGAGGAAGGGTGTCCCCTGCTTCCAACCCACGGGCAGCAGCTACCTTGTCTGCAGGACACGTCCTGGGTGCCGGACTGGAGAGGACTTGCCGCTGTGCTTACTGCTCAGTGGGCTGAGAGCAGGGAGGTGGCCCAAGGCTGAGGGACGCTGGGGATAAAGGAGCATTGTGTTAGGACAGCGCCCACTGCAGTCTGATTGTGAGGGCGCCACTCTCAGGCACCTGGCAACCACACCTCTGAGAAAATCCTGCTGCCAGGGCTTCTGGGCCCTCCTGGCTCCTAAGCCTAGACACAGGCAAGGCCTCTTGGGCACTTGAGACAGGGAACTGGAGCACCCTGGAAGTGGCTAGACTAGGAGCCAAGGATAGCTACTGGGCTCTGGACTAGTTACTGTCCCCCTCTGGGCCCTTGTCTCCACCATGTGGGGTGGGAACTGGGAGAACTCAGTTCTTTGGGGAGACTCAGGAAAGAGGCTTCTATGCTGTCTGCCAGGGACAGAGGTGGATGAGGGATGGAGATTAAATGTGGTTGGGATCCTGGGTCAGCGTGCGGATCAAGGGGAGTGGTGGCCTCAGCAGGCCAGGGATTAGCAGGTGATACTACATGCCCAGCCCCCTCCCCCACCAAGGTAGTAGCTTTCTCCCTCCCAGGAAAGCCAGGCTGTGCATGCAAAGCCCTGGGACTGTCCATGCTCTACCTCCCCCGTCCCCCAAGCTGAGGGAACTTAGAAAGAGCCAAACTTATTTGCATGTATTAACATCTACTTTGCATACACCTGCTCAGATGCTGAGCCTACTGGAACCTGAAATTCCTGCCATGAGGCTTGCATAGGGTTTCTTTCCCAATTGCTCTGTGTAAGCCCTACCCCTTCTAGAGGACCTGCCCAGGGTTGACGCTACTCACCACCATCATCCCATCCTACTTTTAACTCTTTTTTTAGATGATTTTTTTTATCTGAAATACAGTTACAGAGATTAGAGGCTAGATACCAATCTTTAAAAAATGATTTATTAGATATATATATTTTTAAAGATTTATTTATTTTTTGTTGGAAAGGCGGATATACAGAGAGGAGGAGAGACAGGAAGATCTTCTGTCTGATGGTTCACTCCCCAAGCGGCCGCAATGGTTGGAGCTGAGCCAATCTGAAGCCAGGAACCAGGAGCTCTTCTGGGTCTCCCAAGCCGGTGCAGGATCCCAAGGCTTTGGGCCATCCTCAACTGCTTTCCCAGGTAACAAGTAGGGAGCTGGATGGGAAGTGGAGCTGCTGGGATTAGAACCGGCACCAATATGGGATACCGGTGTATGCAAGGCAAGGACTTTAACCACTATGCTAATGTGCTGGGCCCAAATTTATTTTATTATATTTTTATTGGAAACACAGATATACAGAGAGGAAATACAGAAAGATCTTTCATCCATTGGTTCACTCTCCAAGTGGCCACAATGGCCAGAGCTGAGCCAATCTGAAGCCAGGAGTTTCTTTTGGGTCTCCCATATGGGTGCAGGGTCCCAAGACTTTGGGCCATTCTCGACTGCTTTCCCAGACCACAGGTTGGGAGCTGGATGGAAAGTGGAGCAGCTGGGATAGGGACCAGCACCTATATGAGATCCCAGTAAATGTAAGGTGAGGATTTAGTCACTAGGCTATTGCACCAGGCCCTAGGTATAAATCTTCCATTGACTAGTATACCCCACAAATGGCCACAATGGCCAGAGTTTGGCCAGGCTGAAAGCAGGAGCCTGGAACGCCCCTCTGGACCTCCCATGTGGGTGCAGGGGCCCAAGGACTTGGACTATCACCTGCTACCTCCCAGCTGCATTAGCAGGAAGCTGGATGGGAAGTGGAACAGCTGAGGCTTGTGCAGGTGCTCATTTGGGATGGCAGAGGCTTAATCTACTGTGTCACAATGCTGGCTCCACTTTGAACTATTTTAAGGCCATAAAATGAAGGAAAATACAGGAAGTGTCTAGACATTCATACAAAATGTTAACTAGTAATTTCTACATTATTTGCTACTACCAGGTCAGGACATGCGATAGGAGTTTGCAAAGCAGCTTCCCAATTTTGTAAAAAGGAAAAGACCCATTTTTTCCAGGTTTGTGTTGTATTGAATGGTGCAGCCCTAGGAGTCTGCCCAAGGAGAATGAAAATATGAGCCTACTCAAAGGGCCAAGATAGACGCTGCCCAGTGTCCACTGGCCAGTGGATAAACAGGCTATGGAACCCTCGTAGGCAACCCTAGTGAAATACCATGCATGCTAGTATAAGGCGATGAACTCTGTGAACTTTATTACTATGTGATTCGGTGGCGACACTTAGGCAGTGAGAATTGCCGCTCTACCTCCCCAGCCGTGCGGTTCAAAGCCCTGCCCAGTAAGTGTGCAAGTCTCCAGGTGTAAGAAGACAGCCACGGCCTGAGCACTCAGCTTCCTCAGGGTGCAGATGCAGCCAGGGGAAAGAGGGAGCCATGCATGCTGTGGGGTTCTTGGGGCAAGTGGGAGCAAGTGGGAGAGTCCTAACATGTGGGTCGCAGGTGGCTGTTTGGCAACTGCTTGGACTGTCCACATTCCATCCCAAGGTGCCTGAGTTCGAGTTTGGCTGTGCTCTCAACGGCAGCTGCCTGCTAAGGAGTGCTAGAATCCCCTAGAATCTGCTTCTGGGCAAGGAGCAGTCAGCTGGCATGGATGTCTGGGTCTCAGTGAAAGCTGGAGGGCCTGGGGCTCAGGCTGTCCCTCAGGTCAACTCTCCAGCCTTGGGAGTGCTTACTGGAAACGCATGGTTGAGGGGCTCAAGAAGTTCAAAGCCTCTGAGGGGCCGAAAGGGATACTACTAGAAATCCCACCCATAAGTCCATCACCAGGATCCAGTGTCAGCTTTACAATAAACAGTGCTCATAGGATTGTTAAGGTTCAAAAAGAAAGATTATTACTGTGCCAAAGAAACCAAGACATGAACCCTCGATGGATAGTGTTTATCATCTGTTTACACGTAATGTCCAGAAAAGGCAAATTAATAATTGCCTGAGGCGGAAGGATAGGAGTGGAGAGTGACTGCAATCCAGCAAGATGAGGGTTCTTGGGGCGAGTGGGAGAGTTCTAACAAGTGGGTCGCAGGTGGCTGTTTGGCAACTGCTTGGGCTGTCCACATTCCATCCTAAGGTGCCTGGGTTCGAGTTTGGCTGTGCTTTCAATGGCAGCTGCCTGCTAAGGAGTGCTCTATGAGGCCACAGGTGGTGGCTGGACTCCTGGGGTCCCTGCCACCCATATGAGAGACCCCCTGCTGAAGTGTCAGCTCCTGGTTTTGGTTGGGTCCAGCCCAGGGTGTTGTAGACATTCGGGTATGAACCAGCAGAGCGAAGTGTCTCTGTCACTCTGCCTCTTAAATAAATCAGCCAGTGTTAGATAAATCCAAAACAGATGCCAAGTAAGGTCATAAGGGAGAGCAACCTGCTGGCGATGAAAGTGTCATTTTGCTTATCTGTGTGACTGCCTGTGTTCCCAGCCATTGCACGGGGGTTATTTGTGTCCTTTTTGAGCTTGGTAAAAGAAACCCTGGGGGTTTTTTGAATATGGTTCCTCCCCTACCCCACAATATATGCACAGGTGATCCACTCATGCATGGGAGTGGCTGTGGTTTGATCCTCTTTTTCACCTGAGAGCCCCTTACTCTTTGTTCAGTTCCCTCTCACCTTGTCTTCTTCCTTCTCAAGATGCAGAGGACCCAGCTGCCTCCAGGTTGCCCATACCAAGTGCATATCCTAGGCTGTGGCACACAGTGGAGAAGGGGTCCCTCCACCTGCTGCCCACATCCATAAGTGGATGCCCCTCCCACCTGGGCTTTCATTCCACATGGCTGCTGCTTCCTTCCATCTCCTTTCGTACCCTCTTTTTGTGCCACGGTGTTCCAGGGGCTCCCTTTGATCCTCTTGACACTGGACTCCACATGTGAACTCCCACAGTCTTGTAGCTTTAACTATCACCCACATGCAGATGCCCCCTAAATTCTTATGTCGAAGTCTGCCTCTTCATGAGACACACACACACATGCGCACACACAAATATCCTGCTGACTGCATGTCTGCCCATAAGACTTGCCTTTTTCATAAATGTGTTGCCAGTTCCCAGTCACCCCAGCTGACTGCCTCTCTTTCTCCCTCTACCATCAGCAGCCTGTCTCAAGCCCTGGCATCTCTTTCCATCAGGACAGAGATAACTCACGCCCATCCTGGTTATGTTTGTGTCTTTTGTGGTTCTTAGCATACTTTGCCATATTATTTTGATTGTAATTCATCATCTTCATGTTCATCTTTATCAGCAGGTTCCACATCCCTCTTGTTCATTGTACCAGTCCTGGTCCATCGCCACACACAATGGGAGAGGTCTGGAATGATTGCAGAACACAAAGGCTGGTCCCACCCCTTTGCCATGTGTGCCTGGACCCCTCTACCCACCCAGACCTTGACACTTGGAGCCCTTCTGCCTGGGTCTCTCTCTCCCCTCTTGGTGCACCTGGTTGTAACAGGCCAGATATAGCCAATACTTGGATCCATCTTGAAAGCCTATCTCTCTGGGGCCATGGCCACAAGCTATTGAATACTCCCAGTCAGAGGAGGAATTGCCTGTGCCCTGGCTTTGGGGCAGAGCACAGGGATGGGCCTTCTTCCTCCATTGACTAAGAGCAGACCAGCCCTGGCACCCTGTGGAATCTCGTACCTGGGTAGGTACGCCACACCAGAGCCACAGAGGTCCCTTCTGGGGGGCCCACATTGTTGCTGGACCCTGGGAGAGTTGCTGCTACATCCCTGCACATCAATCACCTCTTTTCTACCCCGCCCCCATTTGGTACCTGCTAATCCTTTGCACACAGCCAGACACTGCTCATTAATCCGCCCTGTGTTTTGAAAGGCCAACAACTGTGTGTGGCAGCAAGAAGGCAGTTCCCAGTTGTGGCTGGCATCTGAGCAGGTAATTCATTGGGACCCCTGATGGGATTCTAGCAAGGAGTTCAGGCAGGTGTGACAAAATTGATAAAAGGCAGCAAACCTGTGGCTGCCCTCTCATCTGGGGGGCTTAGAGCATGGCCTGTGTCAGAATCTTTGGAGCAGCTGGTCAAGTGCAGATTCCAGGCACCCCAGGGGGCTTGGAGTTCTCAGGGCTCTGCATTTTCACCAGTTCCTCCGAAGATTCTGAAAACACCTGTGGTCTAACCCCATTGTTTGCTGGGCTGATGGAGGACTCTTAGGGCCCACTGCCTGCCAGGGCCTCCCTTGTCCAAGTAGACCCATCAGGGACCTGGCAGAAAGACAGGAGAGAATGACAAAAATCTCTGTCCAGGTGGATACAGCCAAGTCAAGGGGAAGAAGCAAATGGAGAGAAAGTAGGGGAGGTCATTTGCAGAAGGCTCAGAAAGTCAACTCAAAATTATTGCCCGCTGGGAAAGGCCCCTCAGGTCTGGCCCGTGGAAGAGACCAGCACTTGACAAATGTCAGCCACACCCAGGGTCGATATGGGGTGACTGGTTTGGGTAGCTCTGAGCATGACCCTGGCCTGGCTGCTCGCTGGCTGTGCGGCAATGCATTTCTGCACCCCGTGACAAGCAGCCTGTCTTCCTGGGGGTGGGGGTGGGGGATGGTGGTGAGCACAAGTGCACCTGCTGGTGGACAGACAGAGACACTAGGCTCAAAACTAGCTGTCAGGATGGTGGGTGGGTGGTGCTGCCTGTGAGTGGCTGAGGTTCCTAGAGTCTGCCACCCTGATAGCTTGACTTTGGCTTGTTGTTACTTGGGAAAGTATTTGCACTGCCACATCCAACAAGGCAACTGAAGGTGAGAAAGGTCTAGTGTAGCTCAAATCTGCCATCCAGGAAGCTGAGCCTGGGCTCTGACTCCCCAGCCAGCATCTTCCCCCACAACAGGTGCTCACGGCATGCACATAGCTGCAGAGGCCAGACCAGGGACAGGATAGAGGGCCGTGAGTAGAATGGCAGGTAACATGGGCCCCAGGCTCCCAGGCACTGGGGCAGGCATCCTTCTCAGCCTGACCCAAGAGACTGTTGGCCAACTTCTCGGCTGTGGTTGGCTGGGGAAGGGGTGAAGCACAACAGGTACCTTGCACACAGAGACGTTATGGTGCCTGTTGGGTTAGGCAGCGGCTCTCCGCTCAGCTACCAGAGGATAAATAAATGAGAAACTGAACTGGTGTGAAATAGGACTGGAACATTATATCATGCCATGAAAAAGGAGTTTAACTAGCACTGTGTCTTAAAACTGAAGGTGGCTTATTTTAAAACAGTTTTTCTGGGCCCAGTACATAGTCTAGCGGCCAAAGTCCTTACCTTGCACATGCCAGGATCCCATATGGGCACTGGTTCTAATCTTGGCAGCCCCGCCTCCCATCCAGCTCCCTGCTTGTGGCCTGGGAAGGCAGTCGAGGACAGACCAAAGCTTTGGAAGCCTTCCCCCATGTGGGAGACCCAGAAGAGGCTCTTGGCTCCTGTCTTCAGATTGACTCTGCTGTAGCCGTTATGGCTGCTTGGGGAATGAATCAACAGACAGAAGATCTTCCTCTTCTCTGCTCTCCTCTGTATATCTGACTGTCCAATAAAAATAAATCTTGAAAACCCCCAGATTTTCTATTCATATGCTACCTGTAATGGATATTTTAAATATTTGTAATGGAATGATACAGTAGTCAATAAATTAATATTTTCACTAATGCTACTTAATAGTCATAGCTGATATCTATGCAGCCCTCAACATGTGCCAGTCACTGTTCTGAATATGCTGCAGTTGCCACTTCATTTTATCTTCATAACTGACCCAAGAGATTGAGTCCATTAACATCCCCATTTCACAGACAGATACACCGAGGAACAGAGTTCTTTACTCATGACTGGACCCCAAGGCATGTACATCTTACATAGCTTCACATATATTTGCTTCTTATTTTTTTTAACATTTCTAGTTTTAAGAGATTTATTTATTTGTTCATTTTAAAGGTAGAGTTCAGAGAGAGGGAGGGAAGAGACCCTCCATCAGCTGGTTTATTCCCCAGGTAATCGCGATGACTGGAGGTGGGCCAGTCTGAAACCAGGAGCAAAGAGCTTTCTCTGGGTCTCCCACAAGGGTGCAGGTTTCCAAGGATCATCCTCTGCTGCTGTTCCAGACACACCATCAGGACAGCCTCTTGTTTTGGATCTTCAGGGCTTTTTCATCTTTTACTCTAACAGCATTGCAGCTGAGCTCTATCCACATGTGCTTATAGGTTTGAGTAATTCTGTTAAGTAAATACCTGGAACGTTCATGGCTGATGTTTGTTTAAAGGTGGTGAGGGGGAAAGGAAATGAGTAACACACAGAAGTGGCCTCACACAGTGGGTGCTTTGGGGAAGGCCAAGAATGCTGTCTGTTCCCCACAGGCATCAGGATGCTGGGCTGGGTGCAAAAGGTGCTGCCTCAACCCCCGGGGACTGCCCAGAAGACCAAGGCGGTGGAGGAGGAAGCAGAGAACGCAGAACCAGAACCAGAGCTAGAGTCTGAAGCAGCTCCCGAGGAGGCCGAGCCAGAGGAGCAGAGCCCGGTAAGAGAGGTGGTGGGCGAGGGGGATGTGGAGGGTGCAGAGGGTTTCCCAAGGCCTCTGCCACCTGGAAAAGGCTACCTGGTACACATTCTCAGTGTTGGGGGTCACGCCGTCAAGTAACTCTACTGTCCCAGCTGAGGATGAGATGTAAGCAAATGAGCAGGCCATGTGCTCATAAACCTTTCCCTAGGCAGCATGCTGGGTTGAACATGCTGAGTCTGGGGCAAGGCTGTTTGGTTGCCAGTACGTGTTGTTGCTGAGCTCTGAGGAGATTAGGAGCCTGCTGCAGGATATCCATTGCCTCTCTAACAAGGGACACAACTCGGTTCTGAGGTGTTTTGGCTAAGGAAGCAGTGCAGTCAGAGGTTCTGGTGCAAACTGTGATGGATTGGTGACACTTTGTAGCTTGGCCCTGGTCCATCGGGCATACCCTGAGGACCATTTCTCCAAAGCTTTCTTTCTTTCTTTCTTTTTTAGATTTTTTTTTTATTAGAAAGGCAGACATACAGAGAGGAGGAGAAACAGAGAGGAAGATCTTCTGTCCAATGGTTTACTCCCCAAGCAGCTGCAATGGCCAGAGCTGAGCCAATCCGAAGCCGGGAGCCAGGAGCCAGGAGCCTCCTCTGGTTCTCCCACGCGGGTGCAGGGTCCCAAAGCTTTGGGCCATTCTCGACTGCTTTCCCAGGCCATCGGCAGGGAGCTGGATGGGAAGCAGGACTGCCAGGATTAGAACTGGTGACCATATGGGATCCCGGAGCATTCAAGGCAAGGACTTTAACCACTACACTATCGCGCCGGGCCCCAAAGCTTTCTTTCAAGCACATCAAAATATGCCAATTCTGCATGCTGTCCATTCGGGGACTTGATGACAACAAACTCAGCAGCTCAGTTCAGTGGCTAGTTAAATAGATCTGTTTTGCCTTCTAATCGATGCTGGGTCCCATGCTCAGGTGTGGGGGCATAGAGATAAATAAGGCATTGCCACAGTGGGCAACAGACAAGGACTTGGCGGGTAAGGGGGCATGGAGAGCTCCCCTGGCTTCAGGGCGACACTTTGGGGGAACGGAGGCCATCTTTGTCTTTGTCATCTTGCAGGGTGCCCCCTAAACAGGGAGGGCTGTGTAGATTTTAACTGGAGGTGTGTTTAGGAAACAGCTGTAGGGCTTTGTGTGTGTGTAA
This sequence comes from Ochotona princeps, assembly GCF_030435755.1. Classification (NCBI taxonomy): domain Eukaryota; kingdom Metazoa; phylum Chordata; class Mammalia; order Lagomorpha; family Ochotonidae; genus Ochotona; species Ochotona princeps. Next base: position 21,468,464 of record NC_080847.1, read on the forward strand.
GTGCCCATATGTATACATATATATGTTCTTGGTGGTATGTCTGCGCATACACATGTATTGGCAAATTGAGATATTGTGTCTATACATTTTCATGCACATGTGTTTGTGCACACATGTGTAACTAGCATGTGGTTCCTTGTGTGTGTTGTCATGTTGGATTGTGTACATTTGTGTATACATGTTCTTAAGAGGTGAATGTTTTCTTGTTTATTTAGATTTCTATATGTATGTATGCATAGTTTTTGTATTTCCTGTACATACCTGTTTGTATTTCCCCACATGTGTTTGTATATATATTTTGTATGTCTGGGCATGTGTGCTCACATACATGTTTAGTTTTTTACTAAAAATAATTATTTAAAATTTTTTAATTTTTGATAATTTATATAAATATGATTTGGGTACAAAGGGTCAAGGGCTACAGGAAAGTGGTTGAGATCACTGTTTCCACACTCTCTTTTTTTTTTCCTTCCTGCATCTGGGGGAATGGAGGAGACAAGGGGAGAAGCCACACCCAGCCTCCCAAACGCCTCTGTACCCTGGGATGGAGGACAGCTACCCGATGCCATTTCAGAGTCCCCGATGTGGGTGAACTCCAAGGGTCCTGCTCATGAGGTTTTGATAGTTCTACAGTTTTGAATTACTGCCAATCTTGCCACTCCAAGCATGCTGAGATCTTTCCAGAATCCATTGGTTGACATAGTTCACCTTATTCACCTCTATTTGCCCAGATATTTATTGCCAACACTTGGTTGCGAAAGTTGATCGACTTGCTCTGTCCTCTGACCTCTGTTATGGTACCAGGTGTCCCCTGCAGGCTCCACTATACTGCCATAGCCTCCATGTGCACCTGGATATGTTATCCACTGCTCCATCTAAGCCACTAAGGAGACCCAGCTCTGACACGTACGATCAGACCATGGAACCTGCAATTCTCTCCATAGTTGGAGTTCTGAGTCCAGCGATTCAGTTGGGATTTCCATAGAAACTTCATCTGAGGTGATCCCAGACCTGATTTTTGTGTGTGTTTGCCAATACAGGGTCTGGCACAGTCTGTTGCACACATTGGTAATTTCAATTGCTGGGTCATTTCTGTCTCCAGCCCTGTCATCTATGCAAATCAATGAGTGTTGGAGCCCATCCTGATCCTGCCCACTGCACACTTGGCCCTTACTCAAACCAGTGGGAGCTGCAACCTAATCAGAGTGACCCAAAATAACTCCCACCAGGCCTGCCCCCTGCCCTGGTTCCCTACTTGCCAGTGTATATGGCAGACTGGTCCAGTCTGTCCCCCATTCCCATTCAGCTCTCATAAATGTCAATAGGCACTGAAGCCCAGTTCAACCCAACCAGTCCCACTATCCAGCCCACACACCTGCCATCAGTGCCACTCACTGTCTAGTCATATCTGCCCCAGTCCTGGTTCCCATGCTCACCAGTCAGAGTAGCAATCCAAGAGGGAGATGCCCACTGTTTCCCTACTGGTCCCAGTCACACTCCTGGACCTTGCACTCTCCAAGTGGTTCTGCAGTTTAGCTTGACAGAATTTGCTCCATGTGCCAGCCTATGCCAGCTGGTGCTGCGGAAAAACCCAACCAACGCACACCCACTCTGGCTTGTGTGTGCACCAGTAGCAACAGTCAAACCAGCCTGGCTTTCCCCTGATCTAGCGCACATGCAGACCAACAGGTGTTGTGGCGGTGCCCAACCTGGCCTGCCCCCGTCTCAACTTGTGCTCTCCAGTGGGAGTGGTGGTCCGCAGGGGAGCCCCACGCAGCCCCCTTGCCAGGTTCACCCCCCTCCCTGCCAGGTCTCATGTGTGCTGGTTGGATGCTGTGGCCCTGTCTAAAAATTATTTTTTATGTACTTGAAACACAAGTTACAGAGAGAAAAGAGACAGAGGGATCTTCTATCTGCTGGTTTACTCTCCAAATGGTTGCAATGGCCAGGGCTGGGCCAGGCCAAAGACAGGAGCCAGGAGCTCCTTTTAGGTCTCCCACATAGGTGCAGTGACTCAAGCTCTTGGACCATCTTTCACTGCTTCCCCAGGTCATTAGCAGGGAGTTTATTTAGAAGTCAAGTCTTGAATCTGGGTCCACTTGGGATACTGGCATTTCAGAGAGAAGCTTAATCTGATAGACCACAACACTGATCTCACAAATATGCTTAGATGCAAAAGTTTATGCATCTGCATAAGTCTGACATGAGCATCCACCTAGACACATGAGTACATACATCTGTATACAGATACAGTCACATATACATATGCAGACACAGAAACATGCACATATGCATACTGATGTTCAACCACATGAACAGGCATGTGTGCTTTTCTGTGTCTACATCTGTGTATCCTTATATGCATATACATTTCCTATGTACACATGTACTTCATTATCTGTCAAGTGCATGTGTGTTCATACGTGTGTCTGTGTCACTACATGAAATATGTGTGCACCTTCATATCTGTGTGTCTCTACATGTGTAGATACATGAGAGTAGAGTGCTCATTCATGTCTGTGTGCATACAGCAGAAGGAGCAGGCTTGGTGGCAGGGCCTGAACCCCACCACCTGCTAGCAAGGCAGGGCAAGTTTGTGTTGGCAGAGAGGGAGTCCTGACTGGGGTAAGGGGTGGGCACCCCTCCTCCTTCTTTCCCTCAGCTTGCCCCACACCTGCATCCCTCCTTCCCTTCCTCAGGCCTCCCGGGAGGCTGGGAGGCTGCACTGGGGGCCTGGATAAGGAGCACTGGGGCTGGGAGGAGGAGGGGGCTTCCCAGGTGGAAGGTGCAGCTGTTAGGATTTAGGGAGATGGTCAGAACAGAGCTGCTCAGTCCTCTGAGCGGGTAGGTCCAGGGCCCTGAGGGGTTACTCAGGGGCTCTCTGCCCGACTGGCTGGTCTCCCTTGGGGCTAACAGAGTCTGCTCTGGATCTTTTAGCCCCCTGAAGAGACACCTGCAGAGCCATTTGAAGGGTGTGAGGTGGCTGCAGCTGACCCAGGCCTTCGAGGTGAGAGTGCTGATGTCTGGCTGCATTGTCTCTACGAGCTCTGCAATAGCCCATTTCACAGATAAAGTAACTGAGGCTCCTTGCAGTTCAGGGCGGGGGGGGGGGGGCAGCGGGGGAGGCTCCAGGCTTTCAGCTGAGCCCTGGACTTCTCTCTCCTTTTGTGAGGCTCCGTGGGCTGTAGTAAGATACCTTGGGGCCCTGGAGCTCACATGTAAGGGACTGTTTTCCAGGGATGCAGGAAACTGCACTGATTCAGCCTGAATCCTTCCAAGCTCAGTTCGTTGGGGTCCTGGAAGTTAACAGGTATGGCACCCCAACCCCTTTCTCTGTTGAGGGCCATCACCCCCTCTCCCAGTCTGGACATGGGCTGGAGCGAGCATCAGGCAGGGGTGGGAACCTCAGTATTGGAAGCTTCTCAAAGGTGGGGTGAAAAGTGAGTTCCAATTCTCTCAATTGGACATCCCAGGTCAGTGGCTGGCCTCAGGCAAGGAGTCCAGGCCCTACACAGCTAGGCCGGTCAGGCTCAGCCATGGAGGACACACAGCATGGGAAACCACATCTTGTTAGTGTGCCATGTGGTGCAGGGCCATGAAGTCCTGCAGGTGGCTGAGCTCTGGTGTGGTGTCTGGAGGCTACCCTGGGAGGCCATGTGACATCTGACATCCTATAATGGGCAGACAGCAGGACGCTGTGGATGCCCTCAGAGGGTGGGAGTTGAGGGCAGGTGGCTCTCCCTGTGCCCCACAGTCCTGGCGGCTGGGTGCTGACATTACTCCGGAAGGGCCTGGAGAAGGTGGTTCCGCAGCCTGCCTGCAGTGCCAAGACAGCCCAGCAGGGAGACCCTCAGCAGGTACTGCGGGGCCGGAGCTGTCCTGTTGTGGTGGGGGTTCTGGGGGAGGTTGCCCCGGCTCCCTGCCCGCATTTGTTTGTCTCCAGCAGGATGGAGCACAGATCCTTGAGCCCTGTGGCCCTGGGGACGCAGGTAAGACCAAGAGACCCGGCGGCTTTTTGGGGACAGAGGCTCAAGGTTGTGTGAGTGGGCCCTGCCTCCTGGGAGGGTTCAGGCCAGAGTGGTCTTGGGTTGGAGTCTGGGTTTGCGCTGGGCTGTCTGGATGACGGCTGACTGGGATGGGAGGGGTTGGGGCGGAAGGTGCGGGAGGGGGGAGGACTGGGCTCTGAGCAGATCTTTGCTGCTGACTTCTTTGTGCCTGACTCTGCAGGGTGCACCCATGAGCCCAGGGAGACCCTCAGGACGGCCCAGGATGCTGGGTGAGTCCTTGCCACCTACACTGAGTGTGTGATAGGAGGAACTGTATGCCTGGAGCTGAAGGCCTTGAGTTTATTGTAGCCCTCTTGGGTGTGGCCCTGAACATGCCTCCTGTCTCTTCTGGGCTTCACTTTCCCAACTGTAGAATGGGGACAATGGACCCTGTGTCACTCAGGGTTGATTGTGAGAGTCGTTGGTGGATCCCCGAAGGATACCCAGGTAGGGGGAATGGGCAGTATGGGGAGTGTGGCATAAGACACAGGAATGGTGCCCGTAGGTGTGCCCAGATTGGCAGCAACACCTGTCTTTGCAGGGCTGACTTCTGGGGTGTGAATGGCAGGCCAGGTGGGGACTGTGGTAAACTGAGGAGTCTGTGCTGGGGGATCCCTACTCAGTTCTCACTGCCTCTGCTCCACAGTGCAGTCAGATCCTTGCTTTCCAAGCAAAGCTAGGAGAAATCCAGTTGGTTTTGTTTTAATGGAAGCCTGTGAAGTGTTACGTGACCAACCTGTGGGGACAGTGTGGGCCCCCAGAGTAAGCTTCCTGCTTCAAGGATGTAAATTTTTGGCAGAAATCTACAGTCAAATGTTCCTTACCCTTCTCCCCATTCTTTCACCCCTGCATCGGCCAGGCTGTTGGTCCTTGCAGGGTCCAGCAGGGGCTCCTTGCCTCGTCCCACCATGGTGCTTATAATGTGGTGTTGTAGCACCCTACAACACGGGGACTGACGGGTGAAGGGGAGGCAACTATGACCCGTGCACTCCCTGCAGTTGCTGCTCCAGGGCCCTCTGTTTCTGTGGATCCCCCATTTCTTTCTGGGGGGTGATACCCTCCCTGGCACCACCACAGTGATATAGGTTGTGGGCACTGCCACTTGCCCCTGTGAGACCAGCTCTATAACTGGTGGTGTCTGGGATAAAATGAAATGCCGAGGTCTCTGGGAACAGATTTCAACTGTTTTCAGGTTGAGGTGGCAGAGTGGTAACCCCTAAACAAGACCTTCTGAGTATGGGGCCCTACCTGGTTACCCAGGTCCCACAATCACCAAGCCAGCCCGGTGTGTCCCCGTCATGGGGCGCCCCACACCTCTCTTGCTTTCTGCAAGGAGGTCCAAGCTGGGTGCGGCTCTGGGTCAGAATATGAGGTGGGCTGAAGTTTCCCTGTTGCCCTGGAACCCTTGGGACGGATCATACACAATCCCTCCAAGCGCTCACCTCCCTGGGCAGCTGTAGCCACTTAACCCAGTGCAGAACAAAAGCTGCATGAGGATGGGTGCTGAGGGGTGAACCCCTCAGTAGGCAGTCAGGACAGTGGGCCTAGCCGCTTCCTCCATGCAGCCTACCTGGGTGACCATGGGTCCCCTAACACCGCCCCTCCCCATCCCACTGCAGGCCTGGGTCTTTGCTGCTCCGATGGCTTGAGCAGAATCTGGAGAAAGTGCTGCCTCAGCCCCCAAGGGCCTCCTCCCAGGTGAGTGGACTGGGAAGAAGGGCAGGCAGCACTTGACTGCCTGCGGGGGAGCGGAGTGGGTGGTGGGAAACAAGGGATTGAGAGGCAGGCTAGAGCCTGTCTGGAGACCTGTCAGACAGGCTAGAGTCTGTCTGGGGCCAGGCTGGGAGTGCACAGGGCTTGCTTTGATTGATGTCCTTGACCTCTGTTAATGACCTAGGACTGGAAGGATGAGCTTGAGGATGCTGCCTTGGACCCAGGTATGGGGAGAGACCTGGGAGCAGGCTGCCGGGGATAGTCATGGGCTGTCCTGGAGGCTGGAGGTGGTCAGGGCTGCCTGGGAACAGGACATTGCCGAGGCCACTGGAACCTTCACCCCCAAACTGGGAGGCCTGGGATAGACTCAAGAGGTCTTGGTTCCCTCCCCCTCCCCTGGGCCCCTGGTGTGTTTGGTTCATTGGAAGGAAGGGTTGCTTGGGTTGGTCCTAGGGGCGCCCTGTGCCGATGCAGCTCTGCTGAAGTGTCTTAAACACCTGCTCTTGCTGCTGCTTAGAGCCTCCAGGATGTCCACTGGAAACACAGGCCAGGATGCAGGTCCAGGACAGCACCTCCCCGCCTTCCCCACCCCCGGAAGAACCAGCTCCAGGGCCTCAGGCTGGCTTCCAGATTTCCTCCCTGCCGCCTCCGAGGGACCCTGCCAGGTGAGCCCCCCCAAAAGCTACACTGCCCAAGGGGAGCTGCCCAACACTCAACTGTTGACAAAAGCAATTTGTTCAATGACAAAAGTAGCGCTCACCTCCCTGGGCAGCTGCAGCCACTTAACCCAGGCCTGGCCAGTGGAGGCCACGCCCATCCTCCACACCTGCCTGTCCTCAGGCTCTCTTATGGATGGGTTTAGCGGCAAGGAGTGTTTCATGACCCAGTAGCTGTTCACTAGCTCACTGTATGTGATGAACCAACTTCAGGTAGCCACACAGTCGACAGGTTTGTAACCTAATCGCACCCTCTTTTGGTGTGATTAGTAGCTCATGCCCAGGTGAATCTGCAGGGTAAGTGAGCAGAAATGGAGTGGCTGGGCTCAAGTGCCTTTGAAATTCAGACAGGTGCTGCTGCCAGCTCCCACTGACACTGTGCTTGGGCCTGGAAATGCACCTAGGAGAGGGGTGGACCCTAGAGGGAGCCTGAGCAGTCAAGAGGAGGGACAGGAAAGCTTCCGGCTGCAGACCCGTTTCTGCTGCCCACATTGGGAGAGGCATGACTCTGGCCTCAGTTTCCCACACAGACACAAACTGGGCTGTTCTGTCCGTAGGTTGATGGCCTGGTTCCTGCACCGGCTGGAAATGGCTCTGCCTCAGCCAGTGCTCCACCAGAAGGCTGGGGATCAGGTCAGTGTTGGGGACTGGGGTGGCAGCAGGAGGGGTCTTAAAGCTTGGGTGAAAGTAGGATGTTGGCCTGTGTCCCCAAGGAGTGGGACACAGCAGGAGAGCAGCAAGAGGGGAGCCGGCAGTGGGAGCCCAGCCTCTTTCCCTCTAGTCAGCTTGGTATAAAACCATACCACGAATGCCTTTTCCATGGCCACAGGGCTGAGAAGTGATGGCCCAGCTCCACTGCCAGGAGCTCGCAGTCTGAGGAAGAAGAGAGGCTTTGGGGAGCAGAGGCAGAGTCCCTGGGAGCATCAAGGAAGGCTTCCCAGTGGAGGGGGTCCCCACACAAAGGAGACCTCTGCCTGGTGCGTTGGGGGAGCCAGACCTGTTGTTCTCCTATCCCTAGAACCCTGGTCCCCAGCCTCCTATTTTTATGATGGGACCTTCTTGTAGTGTCACTGGTTAAAGTGAGACATAGGCTGCTCGGCGCTGGAAGGTCAGCATACAAGAGACAATAGCATATGCAAGGTGGTAACCTGGACAAAGGTGTTCTCTGTGGTCCCAAATTTGCTCCCTGCCCCAGTCAGCGAGGCAGCAGGGAGACTCTCACAGGACAGAGGGGAACTGGTGGAGATGCAGGTAGTGATGGGTCCAGGGGATCCATTGCCAGACAGGGTCCCAGGGACGGCTCTCTGGACACCTCCCGAGGACAGCTGGGTACAGGCTTCTTGGGAGAGCACTTTGCTGTCTGCTATTGCTGGTCCTAGATTGTTTGCCTTCCCATGGCTACCATGCTAGCCATTTCCCTTCGGGGGGGGGGGGGGCTGAAATCCTTAGGCAGGCAGGGTGGAGCTGCCAAGCATACATTCTGATCAGTCACAAGATGAGCAGTCAGCTCTTGCTAATTAGAAGGTAAAAAAGGGAAAGGAAGGTATGGACTTTACAGACACAAATAGTAGCATCTGAAACAGAGAAGCAGGCAGCCTGATCTCAGTCCTGGCCCAGTCCTTGTGGGGCCTCAGTTGTCCCACCTGAGCAATGGGTTAATGAACCTCTATTTCCACCCAGGGTTGTGAGACTGCAGGAAAAGGGCCCCATCAAGGAAGCTGTCCAGGGCCAACTAGATCCTGGGCCTTTAGGTCACTTGACTCCTTCAGCAGGTGCAACAGGATGCCCCATCCTTGCTCACTTCAGCCAGAACTCAGGCTCTCAAAGCCCCCTATCCCAAACCTTCTCCTCCACTTCCTGGCACTCCTGACACTGAAGTGGAGTGGGTCAAAGCCATGGCTGGAGTCTGAGCCAGGTGTCTGGGCTGTGCCTGGGCTCTCCCAGCCTTGGTACCCTGCCCTTTTGCAGAGTGGGCTCCTGCCCTAAGGGGGCTGTAATGGGAGGCAAGCAGGAAGCCTAGGACCCCATCCTCCTCACACCATGGTCTGTTCACACAGTCTCTGCAGTCAGTGAAGGGGGTCAGTTCAGAGACCTCTTGGCAGGGGCTGTCAGTGATGAAGAGGCCTGAGAACAGGGTGGGAAGTGCCTTGGTGGAGCAGGTGCACAGAGGAGAGGGGTTCAAGGCAGAAGGCAGGGCTGAGCTGAGGTGCTGAGGTGGGAGCAATGGCAGCCCAGAAAGGATGCCCTGTGGGGCAGGACAGGTGCAGCAGGCAGAATCAGGCCAGCAGTGATGATGGGCACTGCTGGGCCCAAGTCCTACTGGGAGTCACCTCGTGTGCCAGGAGGAGGTCACGGTAGCTCTGCTTTTTTTCCTCCCCATGTAGGAGCCTGACTGTCCTGGGACATGTGACGTGCAGACCAGTGAGTGTCATATGAGTGGGTCCCTTGGGTGTCTCTGGGAGGGTGGGTTGGCACCTTCGGGGCTGAGCAGGTGGCATAATTGGGGCCTCCTGACCTGCAGCTGAAAGGGAGCTGGGCAAGCAGGTTTGACTGAGTGGAAGTCTTTGGCAGGGGGAGAGCAGAGTGATGAAGGAGTGGTAGGCCTCCTGGGAGAAGCTGATCCCCCACAGACCCCAGGTGCCCTGAACTGGCAGGGGACCTCACCTGCGGTTGGCTTGCAAGTGATCCCCTGAAGATGGGGGGCAGGGAGGAAGGCCAAGATACTGCTCTCCTGTCAGCCTCTGGAAAGGCATGTAGTAGACATTCATTCATTTATCCACTCATTCACTCGTTTGTTTATTCACTACACTGTCATGGGAGGCACTAGGTACCAGGCATCTAGAGAGCAAAGCAGCATTCAGGGCTTGTGAGCAATGCCAGCCTCTGCTCTCTCCTGGACACAGGGTGTCCCATGCTGTTTGTAAGGCTGTGTCTGACCTGGGTTCTTGTGAGCTTACCATTGCCAGGGTGACCACAGTGATCCAGGATGAGACAGCCAACTGCAGGCCTGACAGAGTCAGAGGGCTGGAAATGCAACTGGGTTAAAGCAGTCTTGGTGACCAGAGGGGAGGAGGGGGTCCCACTAGCCTTGGGACAGGACACTTACACTTCCTTTTGGAACTCTTGGCTGTGCTGGGGTGTCCGGTGTAGGGACTTCTATGGCTGCTGGGGCAGGCTGTGACAGAGTTCAGAGAGCAGAAGGCACCGGTCCTGGGTCCCAGAGCAAATGTCATAGAGCTGTGACTATTATTCATCTGGCCTGGCAGAAGAGGCTCTGTTAGGCAGGGGTTAAAGGATCCATAGATGCTTTGGGGCTTGGGGGGAAGAGAGGGTTTCAGGATGCTGTGCTATTGTTCTGGGAGCTTCTCTGTTCCTCTAGTGATTCCTGAGCAAGTGGTTCACAGCTGGGGGTCAGGGATGGCACAAGGGGCTGGCTCAACTTGGGTCCCAGGAGTCCTGAGGGTTCATCGCCAAGGCTGCCAGCCACTGAGTAGTGGTAGCCATGGATGGTAGGCTTCTCACAGTGTAGGTGCCCAGGGTAGGAATCAGTATCAGCAGTGCTCACGCCCTTTGAACCCTCAGGGAGAGAGTCGCCCCCTCTGGCTTCCGGCTTCCAGGGCTGCTGGCAACTCCTGGTCTCCCTTGGCAGTCAGTTATGTCCCTCAACTTCCCTCCAGCTGCCTGGGCCAAATCCCCCCTCTTTCTTATAAGACATCTATCATTGGATTTAGGGTCCACCCTAAATCCAGACTGATCTTGTCTTGAGATCATTAACCTCGTCACATCCCACAAGACCCCATTTCCAAAGAAGGGCGCAGACCCAGCACAAGGACTCAGATGGATCCTTTCGGCGAGATTCTTCCTGCTTAGTCCCCTAGCTATCCCCTTCACTCACTCACTCACTCACTCACTCACTCACTCATTCATTCCCTCACTCATTCATTCCCTCCATCTGCCCGCCCTGTCGCCCACCCTTCTATCTTCTCCTCTGTTCCAGGGGCAGTGGCAGCTGGAGGCCTCTGAAACAAGGGAGAAGGGGACCTGGGAGAGTGCGGACGGACAAACGGATGGAAAGATGAAAGGGATGGAGGCTGCTCTGGAGAGAAGACCTTCGGGAAGAGGGTGGTTCTTGACCCCCACCCTATGTGAACAGTGTACCCTGCTCCTCCCCACACCCCTAGGCAATGGAGTCCTGCCAGTCCCAGCAGTGCATGGCACTTGTCCAGGTGCAGCCTGAGAGACTTAGGCCAGATAGCAGGAAGACTCCTGTGCTGTGTCCTCCAGTAGAACTCCTTTAGGAGTGTGCTTGTCTATGCCTGGCCCTTAGCCTGGCTCAGCAGACAGGGCCCTTACACAGGTTTTCCTGGAAGCCCAGGAATGTGGGTAAACAAGGGACAGGTAGTGAAATGGACATTAAAAAAGCATACACTAGCTATGTCAACCTATGGTTTCATGTCATTGCTTACAAGAAGGCCGTGGCGCATGCTGGGATTGCAAACAGGAGAGGACTGTTTAAGGAAGCCAGGTGGCAGCCGGGGATCCTAGCAGCCCTTGGAAGTCATTGCACAAATTAGAGTTCATGGCCACTATTGAAAACTCAGCTGGTGTGGCACATGAATGTTGGCTTGTCTCAAACACCAGGAAGATGTAGCTGTGCTCATGAAGATGGTCTGAGGATGATGGCACCTGCTGCTTTTTCATGTCCACCTCCTCCCTTTAATTGGGATCTGAGACCTCCCCTCTGGGTGTAAGGCAGGCAAGCAGAAGGGTTAAAGTAAGCAAAAGCCTTGAAAAAGTGAGCTAAGCCAGAGCCCAGAGTCCTGGACACAGAAGATGAAACCAGCAAGGCCAGGTTCTGTCTTCAGGGGACCAGGCTGTAGGCGAGGGGGAGTGCCTTCATGATGGGCGCTTGGGGGCTGAGTAGCACAGAGGGCTGGCAGGGCAGTCAGTGCTGGAGATGGCCTCTGCCCAGGCTCCATTTAGAGAAGACGGAGAGCCTGGGATTCAGCCTTTTCCAGAAGCACTCAGCTCCCCAGGGATTCTAATTGTGGGTCCCTTGAGAGATGCCCAGGGAGGGAAAGGTCACTGCTTCAGGGCACAGTTCAAGGAGACATGGGGCTGACCCAGGGAGGTGGGGTCAAGAGCCAGGCCTGCCAGAGGGGACAACTAGGAGCTGGGCTGGGGCTTGGTCAGGGAGCTCCGCACAGATTGTTGCCATTTTATGGCTGATGACAGAGTTCCTTTTGGGGAGGGGCTGGCTTGGGATAGCCAGGAGAGCGGAGAATCAGACACCTTCAGTGTGCTGGCAGCTCCAGGGGCAACACAGCTGCTGCCCCTCAAGGCCTGCTGGGGCCTTTCCACAGGGACCAGGGGCAGAGCAGCTCAGCCCTGCCCTTCCCTGTCCTGTCCTGGCCTGGCCTGGGAGCTGCACATCTCTAAGATGCTGCTCACTACATGGGACCTAAGAAGAAGATGTTAACCATCAGGAACACCAGCCCTGCTATGGAGCGCTGCTGGTGCCATTAAGCCACCCCCAGGAAGCACTTAGCACTGGCTGGGGGTTGTGTACCAGAAAAATGGGCATCAGGAGTACTGGCTCCCTGGGTGGTTCCAGATGTGTGGCTCAGCTGGGTGAGCTAGCATCTGGGGCCCCATAATAGAAAGATGACTAGCCTTGCTCTTCAGGGCTGCTGTGAAAGCCAACAAGCTCACCTTCAGTGTGGCTGATGCTTTGTATCCTGCTGTGCCCAGCCGGACAGGGATGTATGCGACCCCAGGGGTTTCTGGGAGCAGCGATGCTGCTCCAGTGCTGGATGGCGACAGGGAGTGGCACATGCAGTGTGTCCCGCTTCTGGAATCAGGGGCACACTTGGAGGATCATTGCAGTGCAAAGCTCAGGGATATATGTAGGGCCCAGAACCCATGCAATATGAGCTACTTTGAGGGTACACATGGAGGCTTCCCTGTCGGGCAGGCAGTAGAACAGGAGTAACCCTTGGGCCTGGAAGCTGGGAGTCCTGTGCGTGGCACATAGGAAATACCCCGGGAAAGAAGGCGTTAACCTGTGCTTCAGTTTGCTCATCTGTAACATGAGCAGCAAAATATACAAGAGAGAAAATAAAATGAGGAAAATAATTATTCCTACCTCACAAGGGTGAGGTGCATGGCCATCAATCACTTAGCATTGGACCTGGCACATAGTCAGTGTTCAGTAACCCTCACTATTGTCACTGTAAGGAAAATTATGATTTAGACTGTTTATTGGGAAGGCAATCTGACAGAGGAGGAGGGACACAGAGCGACATGTGGCATCTATTGGTTCAATCCCGACGTGGGCACAACGACTCCCATCCAAGCCAGGAGGCAGGATCACCATCCAGGTCCCCAACCTGGGTGGGAGAGACTGAAGTTCTTGGGTCATTTTCATAGTAGTAGGGAGCTGGATCAGGAAGGGGAGTAGCTGGGACTCAAACTAGCAATCTGATGGGATACTGGTATTGCAAGTGGCAACACTGACTCCTGTAATGATTATGCCACAATAACCTCTGAAGTGACAGGGGAAGACCTAAGGCTAGCTTCCATTTACTGTCTGTGTTATTGATATGTACAACTTGTATTTTATGGTTCAGTGCTAAAAATTCAGTCTGTTACTAATTCCTGCTTGACTGGAGGGCTATCAAGACCCCTGGAGCTTGGTAGTGGGGGGTACCTGCTTTCTGGGCAGTCTGCCCCTTTCTCCTTGACACTTTCCTGCGACTGAGCTGGGGCTCCTGGGAGGCTCTCTGCCATCCCTGTCTCCCTCTACTACCAGGCTCACAGGCCTGCGGTTTTATATTGTCAGGGGCCAGCGGAGAAATGTGGAAAATCATAGACTCCTTCTGCAGGTGGGACCATCCCTATGAACAAGTGGAAGAAGGAGCTTCTAGGCTCAGGAGTGGAGAGGGGAAGGATGCTCAGAAGTGAGTCCTGGGCTTTCAAGCAAGCTGTCAGCACGGAGGAAGCATCTGGAGCCCTGAAAGTGGGCAGGCTCTACCTGCCTCCCTGGGGCAGGCCAGCTACTGGGCCCCTGTTGGTGCCAGGTGGACTCTGGGTATTTGACATCACCTGTGATGCTGTGCACACATCTCCAAGAAGGTTTTAGTGGGAGTCAAATGCGATCCACAGTGACAAGGCTCTGGATCAGGAGGATCTGGAATGTGTATGTGGGTGGGGATTCTACCAGGAGGAGGCCAGGCAGATAATGAGGACTTCACACATTGCTTGAGTGCCTGTCTGGCTGTTCATGGTCTTCTGACACTGGTGCTGTTTCCTCACTGCCTGGGCTAAGAGTTGACATACTTGCTGGTGACTGTCAAGGCCCCCTGGACTGCAGGGGTGCAGGCTTCCCTGCTCCCACATGCACCAATGGCTCTCCCCCCAGTCAGCATTCACCCTGGAGAACAAGTGGAGCCTGACCTTGTCCTGGAAGAGGTTGACCCTCACTGGGAGGACACCCACCAGGATGGTGATGGCAGCAGCCCATGGGAGACAGAGGAAGTACCAGTTTATGAAGAAGAGGACTATGCCATGGAGGAGGTGCCTAGGTAAGGAGCTGGAGAAGCCCTCCACTCCCAACAAATTGATTATTGCTTAAGAAGGTAACAGGTGTGTGGTGCAGAATCCCAAAGGCATGGAGGGGTAAGAGCAGAAACCTCATTCTCTCCCACATTGCCCATGCCGCTCTCTCCCGCTTGGGTTCTTATGCACCACCCCAGCGATGGCCTGGGCACAGCCCAGCTGGCCTCCCTCTATGTTTTGCAAACTTGATGCTCCTGTCTGCACCTTGCAACAGTTGTTCACCTGCACACCTGGAGGCCACCCTCATTTTCCACAGCTGCATAGTAGTTTGTGCTGTGAATACATCAAAGTCTATTTAACCTGTCCACTTTTGATGAGCATTTAGGTTGATTTCAAAGCTGTATTGTTATGAACAAGGCTGCAACACGCACTGTGGCAGAAGGAATCAGCTGGACCTTCAGGCACAATAAGGGTGGAAGAGGTGATAGCCTAATTGCTCTTCCATGGGGACGCTGCCCTCCACATCTCTGCCTGTGGGGCTTGGTGATGGCTTTATCAGCCAAGAGGTTTCCAGTCCTCAAGTTCATAACTGACATTGCTGTGATGGGGGAAGTTGAGGCCCAAAGAGGTTCAGGGACTGACCACCAGCCCCATGGAGGCTGGAGCAGGCCCCTCCAGTTGTGATGTGTCCTTGTCACTAAAGAGCCCTCAGCTGCTTGAGTGGGGCACCTGGGTGGAGCTTGGGGTCACAGGGAGACAGGTGCAGTTTTAGGAGTCCTGGTAGAACCTCACTTCCCACCTCTGCCCCCAAAACAGGCAGCTGTCCCGGATCCAAGAGGAGAGAGAAGAGGAGGAGGAGGAGGAAGGAGAGCAGGAAGAGGAGGAAGAAGAAGAGGAAGCTGAGTAAGTTGCTTGTCCATCTGGCTGGGAGCTGTCGCAGGGATACAGGGTTATAGCCCTGACTGCTGGGATCCTGGGGTGGGGATTGGGGGCCTCTCAAGGATTCCTGAGTGCTCCTTTGTGTTCTTGTGTGGAGGCTGGGGACCTCCAGTGTCCTCAGAATGATACAGAAATCATAGCCCCTACCACTCTGCAGCCTTCCACATCCATACTCTGGCATGGAGTTCCTTGAGAGATAGAACTTCTTCCTGTTTTCACTGCCCATTCTGAGAGCCTAGAAAGTACCTGGTACACAGCAGGCACCATGCTTGGATGGAGACACAAATGGACTACCAAGTGGGCTCTCAGCTCTCTGCACTTCTTTTTTTTGTTGTTTAAAGATTTATTCATTTTATTACAGCCAGATATACACAGAGGAGGAGAGACAGAGAGGAAGATCTTCTGTCCGATGATTCACTCCCCAAGTGAGCCGCAACGGGCCGATGCATGCCGATCCGATGTCGGGAACCTGGAACCTCTTCCGGGTCTCCCATGCGGGTGCAGTGTCCCAATGCATTGGGCCGTCCTCAACTGCTTTCCCAGGCCACAAGCAGGGAGCTGGATGGGAAGTGGAACTGCCGGGATTAGAACCGGTGCCCATATGGGATCCCGGGGCTTTCAAGGTGAGGACTTTTTAGCTGCTAGGTCAAGCCGCCGGGCCCTCTCTGCACATCTTAACAATGCCACGGCCATCTCCTCATCTTAGCCACCTTGGCCACTTCCTAAGGTTGTCCTGAATGCCCCTGACACCCAGTAACAGTGGACTGCTCTCTCATCTGCAAAGTTTCAGCATTTAAAAACTCATGGGAGTGCTCAGTTCAAATAAAACTTTACCAAATGGAGACCAGTTAGCCTTAGAGAAGGCTGTTAGCACAAGTGGTAATGGAGGGCTGTGCATGGTGAATGTAATTAGGGAAGAAGAGGCAGTGGTAGGCACATCTAAGCCTTGAATTAGGCAGGGGTGGATGGGCCAGATCAGTAGGTGGTATTGGGAGCTGTGAGACTGGAAGAGGTGCCTGGAGGTGAGCGGGGGTTGAGGAGAGGCCCAAAGACCAGAGCAGAAGCTGGGACAGTAAGGGGAAACCAGAAGGTCCAAGCAGCAGGTATGGAGGAGTAAGAGGGAGAAGAGTACGGGACTGGGAGGCCACATGAAGTGTTTCAGGGAAGAGGGACAGCCTCCAAAGCAGGTTGCAAAGCCTTTGAACTTGACCTCCTAGAGGCACTGGGAGTCACTGAAGATTTGGGAGCAGGAAGGAGGTATGCGCTGGCAGCTTTGCTTGGGAAAGCAGGAAGATGGCGAGGGGGTTGGGTTCATGGGACAGGGAATGGGAGTTAATCCAACCTCAAGCTCCAATCCCTGTCCTTGGCACCTGCCCACATCCACCTTCCACCCCTCACCTGTCCCCATGGTCATGGCCTCAGGCAGGGCAGTGTCATGCTTTTGAGGAAAACAGCCATTTGGTTCCTTCCTGTTGGCACAACATCCTGGGCAAGTGACACAGCCCAGAGCTACTCTCATGGCTATAAGATGAGGGTGGCAGCAGTACCCTGCTCATGGCTCCTCAGGACCTGGTGGTGGTGATAGATGCCCATCCCTGGGCACTGACGCTGCTGTCCCCAAGGAAGGTCACTTACAGTCCCAGTTAGGAGATAATGAACTGTGAGACCAACACAGGTTTTCAGAGATGGCACCTCTTTGGTATCATCTGCTGAGTCTAGCTCAGTTCAAATGTTGTTTTTGCACACAGTAGGGGCCACAGTCTCCAGTAACAGGGAGCCCACACCCTCTCAAAAATTGTTGTTTTTTTCTTGCAATTTATTTATTTATTTGAAAGGCAGAGAGAGAGAGAGAGAGAGAGAGAGAGAGAGAGAGAGAGAGAGAGAAAAGAGAGAGAGAGAGAGAGAGAGAAATACTGATTTTCCATCCATTGGTTCATTCTCCAAATAGCTGCCAACAGCCAGGGCTGGAGCAGGCTGAAGCCAAGAACCTAAAACTCCATTCTAGCCTTCCACGTGGGTGCAGGGTTCCAGAATTTGGGCCATCCTCCATTGCTTTTCCAGCTGCATTAGCAGGGAGCTAGATGGGAAGTGGAGAAGCTGGGACTCAAATTGATACTCAAATGGGATGCCAGTGTTTTTGGCCTAACCCACTGCACACAGTGATGGTCCCTTACTCCTCCAGAATTTGAAATTCAGGAAATTTGTGGGCCCCAGGCCCAGGGAGGTAATAGGACACTGTAGTGACTGAGCCGGTCATCCCAAAGCCAGGGCCGAAGGGAGTGAGGACCAGGGCAGGTGGAGTTGGGAGCCCACTGGCTGAGGGAGGATGTGCTTGGCCAGCTTTGCAGAGGCGGCCCAGGTTACTGATGATGCAAAGGTTCTGGTAATGCAGGTGGTTGCCTAGCAACCTGGTCTCTACAGGCTGCTGCCAGGTTTTGCCTAGCAACAGTGGCCTTTTGGTCCCCACCTGGCCTCCTGGGGGTTTTTCTGCAGAGTTCCCTGCATACCCGCTCAGCCTGGGGATAAGTGGGCAGGGCAGGTGCTCACATACTGGCAGGGACTGGGCCAGAGCTCCCCACGTCTACTCACATGCTCCGGCCCCAGGTTTGGGGTGAAGGTCACAACCCCCAGCTGAAGTCTGGCACCATGGGCATCCTTGCTGGCCGAGACAGAGAGATCCAAGTAGGTGGCTGCTTCTGCCTGCAGACTCCTCTCTGTCCTCCTAGGCTTGGGTTTTAGGGGGTGGAGTTTGTTGAAGGTCATGGCCAGGATCTTGATTTTAGGGGGTGCTGCTTGGGCCCTGGGGAAGGGGAAGTGTGCTGGTAAACTTCGAGGTTCTTGGGCTTTGACAATCAGGGTCTCTGAGAAGGTCTCCTCTGTTTGCGGGGATCCTTGGGACTTGGGAACTTTCTGGAAGTTGATGGCTAGATACTCTGGGCTGGACAAGAGGGAGCTGTTAAGCAGGGACAACATGACTTTGGTTCATGGGCTCTGAAACAGCTCACCAAGTACTCAGTGTCTTGAGAGTTGAGGATGTTTGTGCAAGCTATTCCTCAGTTCATGGGGTGATTTCATAGCCCCCCAGATTGCCACCTCTTCTGGGCTGAATCATGACCATGGTAAGAGCAGTGCTAACAGCAGCTGCTTTCAGGTGAACACCATTTCCCACAGCGGCATGGTGCTAGGGCATTCCATTTCACAGATGAGAAAAACTGTTGCTCAGAGAGGGTACTGTGCCAGGAAACACAGGGCTGGAATTCTGTCCTAAGTCAGCTGACCTCAGAGCCAGCACTCGATTCTGCAGTCGAGGAGGGTGGCGGGGCAGTGCCTGGAGGGGAAGAAGCCTAGAGAATCTTCTCTGTCTGGCATCTGGCAATCCTTTGTCACTTACACAAAGTTCCAGTTGCCCCTGCTGACCTCACTCATAAGCCAGGATGGGGCAGGCCTTGTTGCACAGCAGGTTCTGCTGCTGCTTAGTATACCCACAGCTAGTAGGGGAGTGTGTTTGAGTCCCAACTGCTCTGCCTCTGATCCAGCTCCCTGCTAATGCACTTGGGAGGCCTTGGGTGATGGCTTGAATGTGTGGGCCCCTGCCACCCACATGCCAGACCCTGATGGAATTCCTGGCTTCTGGCTTTGTTCTGGCCCAGTCTTGGGTGTTGTAGACATTTGAGGAGTGGCTCCCTGCTTGTGGCCTAGGAAAGCAGAGGAGGATGGCCCAAAGCCTTGGAACCCTGTACCCGCATGGGAGACCCAGAAGAAGCTCCTGGCTTCTGACTTTGGAATGGCTCAGCTCTGGTCATTGCAGCCATTTGGGGAATAAACCTAGTGCATGGAGGATCTTACTATCTCCTCTTCTCTCTATAATTCTACATTCCCAATAAAAGTAAAAAAAAATTATTTTTAAAGAAAGAATTCCTGTATTAAAATTTTTTTCTTTCTCAGTCTTTCTCTGCCTTTCAAGTAGCTAGAAATAAGTGAAAATAATAATAAAAAAAAATTCACAGTCAAGCTACCCTAACCTGGCCCAGCCTTGACTTTTTTTTTTGTAAAGATTTATTATTTTCATTACAAAGTCAGATATACAGAGAGGAGGAGAGACAAAGAGGAAGATCTTCCGTCCGATGATTCACTCCCCAAGTGAGTCGCAACGGGCCGGTGCGTGCCGATCCGATGCCAGGAACCAGGAACCTCTTCCGGGTCTCCGATGTGGGTGCAGGGTCCCAATGCATTGGGCCGTCCTCAACTGCTTTCCCAGGCCACAAGCAGGGAGCTGGATGGGAAGTGGAGCTGCCTGGATTAGAACTGGCGCCCATATGGGATCCCGGGGCTTTCAAGGTGAGGACTTTTTAGCCGCTAGGCCACGCCACCGGGCCCTTGACTTTTTTTTTAAGGTTTATTTTATTTTTGTTTGAAAGACAGGCTTACAGAGAGAAAGAGAGCCTCAGTTGGCTGGTTCGCTCTCCAAATGGCCGCAATAGCTGGAGCTGGACCAATCCAAAGCCAGGAGCCAGGAGCTTCTTCCAGGTCTTCCATGCAGGTGCAGGGGCCCAAGGCCTTGGGCCATCCTCTGCTTCTTTCCAGGCTGTTACAGGGAGCTGGGTCAGAAATGGAGCAGCTAGGACTCGAACCAGCGCCCGTATTGCATGCCAACATTGCAGGCAGAGGTTTAGCATGCTATGCCATGGTGTCACCCCTACCTCTGCCAACCTACCATTTGACAAGCAGGCAACTTCAAGGCTTCTGGGTGACTTGTTTCAGGCCACACAGGGACTTCGTGACCCCAGGAAGCCTGAGCTGGGGCTATGGATGTTCATTTCCTGGGCCTTTGTACTAGAGGCAGAGAGCCCAGGAGGGCCCTGGCCTCTGTTTCCTCCATCCACCTGTGCAGGACCGGTTGCTTGGTGGAGTAGGCACAGCGCCCAGAAGCCTTTTAGTGACTCATGTTTCCAGGTATTATGTTAATGTCTTAACCTTTTTCTTAAAAAAAAACCCAACAACGATTTGTTTATATATTTGAAAGGCAGAGACAGAGAATCTTGCATCAGCTTGTTTGTTCTCCAAATGGCCATAATGACTGAGACTGGGGCCGGGGCTGGTCGTGGCCAAAGCCAGGAGCCTGAAACCCTATCCAGGTCTTCCACATGGGTGGCAGGGGCCCCAGGACTTGGATCATCTTCTGCAGTTTTTCCAGATGCATTAACAGGGAGCTAGATTGGAAGTGGGACAGCTGGGACTTGAACCATTGCTCACATGGGATGCCGGCAACATAGGTGGCAACATAGCCTGTTGTACCACATTGCCAGCCCCAACATATTATTCGTCATACAAATACAGTCACTGAAAAATGTTTCTAAATATATTTGTAGGAAGGAAGGGGCCCATGAAAATCATTGTGTGACCTTGCTTTTGTGACTTGAACCTCTACAAGGAAACCAGTCTCTCCCTGGGGAAGGGGGGAGTTTATTACTTTGACAAAGGACAGGTGCACATGATAAAAATGAAGAAAAATAAAGGGAGGTGGAAGCCTGGGTCATGTGAATCTGTCTTATTCCTCTATGTCACTGGGATGGGATAGACACGTGGAGTCAGGCCACAGAACAGAAGGGCAGCACACAGCCTCAGGTCATGCTTGAGCTGTCCACATTGGGTAACTGGGGACTGACTGTGGGCCTCTCTGAATCTCAAACTTCGGTCTTGGCTTTGGTCTCCCCAGTTTGGGTGCTGTGGGACAACTTGCTGTGTGACTGTGGCCACATCTGTTTGCCTCTCTGGTCCTCACTCTTCTCACACTCCCCTGCTCTGTCTGCACCACAGAGACACCCTGGGGACAGTCAGGGTAGCCTGGGACTTGTGGCTTAGTGTTACACAGTGCTCTTCAAGTGACACCCCAGGGGACTGCACCTCCAACCATTCTCCATGTTGGTCTGTACGTATGCTGATGCCCCTTCCAGGACACCCTCCTCTATCTGTTCTTTCTGTTAAGATCATTATCCTTGTGGCCCACTTTGCTGGCCACCTCCTTTGGAAAGCCCTCCTTCCCAGCAGAGTTGCAGCTTGTCTTTTGTAGGCTATTGTGGGTGTGTTTCATTGGTAATAGGACACAGCCCTGGGAGCCCAAGGAGAGCAGGGGGGCCTCTGTTCTTAGCATCTCTGTAACCCCAGCTCCCAGCACTCACAGGAGTCCGGAAGTACTGAACCCTCCTAACTACCCTCCTTTCTTTGTAGTGTCCTGCTGGATAGCTATCTGGGGGTGCAGGCAGACGTGGATCAGAGTGAAGGAGAAGCCCAGGACCTGCGGGACTCAGACCAGGTACGGAGAAGCACAGAGCTCCCGGGGGCCTGGAGGGCCTGGGCTGGGGTCAGCTGGAAGCTGGGGCTTACCCATAGGGTTGGTTTTCAGTGGGCGAAATGTCTGCAGGATATGGGGTGGTGGGTTGTGCAAGTCCCTGCTCAGACTCGGGTCGGATGATGCAGAAATGACCTTGACCATGGCTGGGGAGTTGGGTGGCCCTCTTGTGAGAGCCATGGTATGGAGTCAGGTGCATGCGAACTCAAGTCCACCTGCTCACGCTGGGTCTCATGACCACTGGTGTCTGGGGACTGTAGAAAGATGTGAAAGTACTTGTACACTGTGGAATGCTGTCCTTGGGGGCAGCATCTCACAGTGGCTGCTGCTTTAGTTGCTTAGTCCCCAGGGCTGCGAAAGGGAACCACACTGAGAAAATTCTGGTGTCAGGGCTGGGGGTTTCCTGTGTGTTCTGCCTTTTGCAAGCTGTAGGCTACCCGCTACCCTAGTGGGCTGGCAGGGCAGAGAGAATCCCAAGGCAGGTTTCCTGACTGGGGAGTGTGGTGGGGAGGGTCACAGTTTCCTTTTCTGCTGCAGGAGCTGTGGGAAGAGGAGGAAGAGGCAGTAACAGCTGAGAGCCCAGGAGGTAGGTGTGTGCAGTAGCCAGGGGCCTCCTTCCTTCCTTCCTTCCTCTCTCCACTGCCTCCTCCCCCTCAGGCCAACCCCACCCCTTGGGGTCTGTGTTGGGGACGGAGTGTGATGGCCCCAGGTCTCCCATGGGGCTGGGGAGTCCCACGGCAGTCAACCACCCATCCTGTCATAGCCTCTGGCTGGGCAGGCAGCTCTGTGGACAGCTTCAGGAATACCTGTAAGGAAATAGCCTGCTGGTAGTGGGTCCTGAGCCCCACATCTCTGTGAGCTTTGGGGGGCTGCTCAGACCCCAGGGTGGGCCCAGCACATAGACTATGACTGCATGGTAGGGTAAGAGTCCAAGGAAGCTGAGCCTGGGAAAGTCACTCGGTGCTCTGGCTTGTGGGTGTTGCATGCCTTACATTCATTCCTCTGTGTCCTTAAACCACCTCACTGTGGTAACCAGACTATTACACAGGTGAGAAAACTGAGGCTCATGTGCCAGATTGGCCCAAGCAGTCAAGGCACACAGACCTGCATTTCACTCCTGGCTCCTCTCCTTCTTCCTTGCTCTGTGACATTGAATCAGTGCTGTGACCTCTCTGAGCCATTGCTCCCAAACCAAGACAACCAGGCACACAGTAGCAGCAGCGACCCGGCAGGGAGGCTGACTCTCAGCCTGGCTGCCAGAAAGGGGAGAGGAGTCCATTATGAGGGTTGTGATACATCTGTCCTAACCAGTGACCGCAATGGGCCTGGACTGTGGGGTAGTGATCCTGAGTGGCCTCAGCTTGGTTCCCACTTGGTCATTGAAAGTGTCTTCTGGTGGTTTCCACACACCAGAGAAAACCCATGTCCAGGCCCAGTGCTGGGTCCCACACATCGTGGATGAGAGCAGGACGCAACAGGTACAGGCAGGTTCTGCCAGTGGCTCTGGGTGATTTGGAAGCAGGTGCTGTGGGACCTGTGCAAAGGAGCATGGGGGCATTTTCCCATTCCTTTGCAAAAGCATGGGCCTGGGGAAAGGTGTTTAAGATGGCCACATCCCTCATGGCAGTGCCCGGGTTTGGTACCCAGCTCCAGCTCCTGCCTCCAGCTTTCTGCTAGTGCAGACCCTGGGAGGCAGCAGCAATGGCTCTGGTAATTGAGTTCCTGCCTGCCCTATGCTGCCTCCCAGCTCCAGGTCCTGGCCCTGTTGTTACTGGCACCTTGGGAGCGATCCTGTGAGTGGGAGCTCTCTCTGTCCATCTGTTTGTCTTTATGCCTCTTCATTAAATAAGTACAATTACAAAAAAAAAAAAAAAGTGTGGCCCTAGAGCTGGTAGCTTTGGCTTGAGCTGGTTAGAAATTCAGATTCCCGGGTCTCATTGTAGGCCTGTTGAGCAGGAATCCGCGTGGTGACACCACCTCCTGTGGATTTGTCTCCACACACATTAAATATTTGAGAGGCAGTGGCCTTGAACCTGGGTAGCTCAGGCTGCCTGCATGGTGCAGTCGCCTGGGGGAGATTTAAACATTACTGATGCCAAGCTTCCTCTTGGAGCAGTAAAGCATATTGGCTGGGGACACTCAGTCCTTCCCCGGGTGATCCCAGCACACAGCTCAAGCTGGGGAGCCAGGGTCCTGGGAAAAGTGACTGCTTGGGACCGGAAGTAGAATTAATTGACCTCCAGGGGGTTTCTCTGGACTTGAAAGCTTCCCCTGGGTTAAGGGTATTTAGTCTGGGGC
Organism: Ochotona princeps; assembly: GCF_030435755.1. NCBI lineage: Eukaryota > Metazoa > Chordata > Mammalia > Lagomorpha > Ochotonidae > Ochotona > Ochotona princeps. Next base: position 21,492,082 of record NC_080847.1, read on the forward strand.
TTCAGGAGCCTGAATCTCTGGGTTCTGGATTCTTTGATGCTGACTCTTCTGAGTGTGTAATGAGAAAAGCTGCTGGTAGCTGGGAGTGTGAGGAATGAGTGGGTGGTGCCCAGTGCGGCTCCTCAAAGCCAGATGGTGAGACAGGTGTGCCATGACTCAGCAATGCCTTAAAAGCTGTACTTTGGGGACAGGAGGGATGGCTCAGACCCCAGGGGGCTGCCAGTAACCTGTGGGCTGCCCTGTGCAGGTGCTGGAGTGGGAACTGCCCCCCCAGTTACCAGGCCTCCCCCAACTCTGCCTCCCAATTGCAGCCTCTAGGTCCCGTCTCCACCTGTGACTTTCCAGCCTCAGCCCCACAGCTGCACAAGGCTGGGACATGGAGCTGAATCGCCTGGTGCAGGACCAGCCACCCAGCCACGTGGGCTCTGGAGCTGTCCCCCCAAACCCGGCAGAACACCTCCCCAATGTGCCCACCTACCGGCCCCCCATCACCCGCATCCCAGTCCTCGTCTCCCGGAGAACTACCTTGTCCAACTCCAACTTCGCCAGGGAGACACGGAGCTCCATCCGCTGCCTAGGTAGCGTTAGCTGGCTGCCCGGCGTGCTCATTCCTGTGGCATGTGGTTGTGCATGGCTTGGGCTGTCTCCCAGTGCCGGGGCCATGATCATGGTGTGGGACTCTTGGCTATGCTCATGGCAAACCAGCCCAGCCTGCCCTGCTGGTCAAAGGCTTCATCCTGCTTTGTGAGAGAGAGAGACTTGAGGGGTTTCATGTCTAAAATTCCATGATTATCAGTTCGTATCTTTCGGGTTAAGTGTTACTTTCTGTGGGTGATTTTTCCTATACAAAGTAGTCATTTACAAGCTAGTCTAAACAAGACCTTCAGCTCTCCAGGCCAGTAGGCTGAGGTAGGGACTGGGGGTAGGTGTGAAGGGCCAGAAAGAGAGGAAGTTGGCTTGGGGAGCAGAGGGATTTTTTTTTAAATTTTACTTCTTTTTTTTTTTTATTATCATTTTATGATATAGTCCCATAGGCCCTGGTATTTCCCTTATCCCCTCCCCCTCACTGAGCTCCCCTATATCATTACTAAAGTGTAGCTCTTCGTACACAGTCATATGCCCATCATTGTGGGCATGGACAATGGCAGAGTCCAGCGTCCTATTGTCAAGATATAGTAAACAGTTTCATTGGAGTCCATTTTATCCAGAAGTAGAGATTCATACTGCATTGTATCCTCATGTCTAGATATGATAGTCTTCATTACACAGTTACAATACATTGGAGCAGAGGGATTCTTTGCACAGTCTACTGACTGAGCTTGCTGGGACCTGGATCATGTGGGGGCAGTCAATACCTGCTGGACCAATACGACTTCAGGAAAAATCACTCCCAGCTTCAGCAGGCAGACCAGGGAGGGAGGCGACTCAGGGGCCCCTGCCTGGGTGGATCCCTGTAATGGTCACAGGGTCCCCACAGGACAGCAAAGTGCTAGGGACAGACCCCTGTCCCTTTCTTCCTTGGCTCAGGCTGGACCTGGCCATTTTGCTTTTAGACTTGTTGGGTTAGTTTTGGTTGATTCTGTGCAAAGATGCTCCAGAGGTTAGTACCAGCAGGTGGAACTGAGCATGCCCAGCCAGGGGAGAGGGCCCCTCTGGGCCTCTTGTGTCTTCCTGGCTGGGGTGGCTGCAGAGAAGGGATGAAGGTTGCGACCACAGCTCCTGCCTTCTGGAGTGCAGGGCTTAGATATACTGCCATGATCTCCCACTTCAGCCCCCATGTGTCCCCTCCCCCATGGTTGCTTTTGTGCCAGCTTAGTGCATTTGAGCACCAGTTTTTCTTTCACTTGATTCTCTTTTCTATGTATCAGAGAGCATGGATCACTATTCAAATGGAAAACCAACACTGGTTTACTGTAAATAGAAATCAGCCAGGTCTCCAGTAAGCCCTGAGGAGGCTGGTGGCTGGTGGATGCCCTCTGCTGGGAGGGAAATGAGGCCATTGCATGGGGAGTACAGTGCAGCAGCAGGACCAGAGGCTGGGTCCTTTATGCAGAGAAAGGATTTATTTAGCTCATAGTTCTGAAGACTAAGGGGCACAGTGCCCAGGATTTCCATGGTCAATTGAGAGCTTTCTGGCTACATCACAGCATGACACATGGGCAAAGGTCACATAGCAAGACTGGAAGCCAGAGACTCAGAGTCACAGCACGCAGCACACTCCCCTGGGAGCCCACATGTCATCCCTTGGGGACAGTGGAGTGGCCAGGTTGCAGAATGGTACATGATGACCTGGCTGCTGCTGAAGACAAGGGAGGCAAAGCGAGAGCAAGAATGTTACCCTTGTTTCGGGGATGCTATGGACGCCTCGCATGCTGGCATTTCATTTCTGCAGAGGCCTCGCTGAGCTGGGTGCCCACAGCCAAGTCTGGCTCCTCTGCGGGTTCCTCCACCTCTCCATGTCTCAACTTCCTTTCCTGCAAAGTGGACACACTAAGAAGCCACACTCTAAGCACTCTAAGGTTGCAAGAGTGACCCTAGGGGTCATCACTTAACAGTGGAGACTCTGGTTAAGATGGCTGGGTCCTGAGCTGGTGTGGTGGCTCAATTGGCTAATCTTCTGCCTGCAAGCACCAGCATCCCATATGGGCACCAGTTTGTGTCCCAGTTGCCCATCCAGCTCTCTGCTCATGGCCTGGGAAAGCAGTAGAGGATGACCCAAAGCCTGTACCTATGCGGAAGACCCAGAAGAAGCTCCTGGTTCTTGGCTTCAGATGGGCTTAGCTCTGGCCACTGCGGCCATTTTGGGAGTGAAACAACAGATAGAATGTCTTTCTCTGTTTCTCCTTTTCTCTATAAATCTGCATTTCTAATAAACAAACAAACCTTTAAAAAATATAGAGAGGGATGCCAGGGTCCCACCCACCTTGGACTACCCGGGCCAGTCTCCTGACACCAACTTCCACCAAGGCACACCCTAGGTGGCAGCAGGTGATGAGCCAACTGTCTTGGTTCCTGGGGAGGCCTGGCTTGAGTTCCCTGCTCCAGTTTTTGACCTGGCTCAGCCCCACCTATTGTGGGTGCTGGGGAAATGAGCCAGAGAACGGAAATCTTCTCTATAGCTCTGTCTCTCAAATAAGTAAATAAAAACATGTTAGAGTTTATATAAAGCACTTAGACTTTATTAAAACAGACGCATAGCTGGCATGATGTAATTTACATGTTTAATAGTTCTTTTTCACTTCGAGATCTTCCATCCACTGGGTCACTCCCCAGATGGCTGCAACATCTGGAGCCAAGCTAGGCTAGAGCAGCAAGCTTTACACAGGTCTCCCACTCAGGTGGCAAGGGCCCAGGGACTTGGGCCATCTTCTATTACTTCTCTCAAGCCATTAGTGGGCAGCTGGATCAGAAATGGGGCAGCCAAGACTCAAACCTGTACTCCTATGAGATACTAGCATTGCAGGTGGCAGTTTTACCCACTTTACCACAATGCTGGCCCCAGCAATATGACTTCTATCTTGAGTTTCCACTCTGTAAAGCTGATGGGGAGTGGAATACCAGTCTGAGGGGTTTTCCCTCCTTTTTAGGGAGGACTAAGGTGGTAGTGTCTTCCCATTGTTGGGGGTCAGGGGATGGGGTATGCCCTCCCCAGCAGGATTCCAGACCACAGCCTGGATGCCAAGGCCAGGCTGCTTCCTGCTGCCTCAGAATACACCCAGGCCCTGAGCATGTTGGAGAGCTCAGAGGTCCCTGACTATATTCTGTAGTCTACTGGGGAACAGCTGGCAGCATTCTGCCTCTTGCTGTCTTTCCTCCTGGAGCCCGGGGGTCTCTTGCTGGCCGGGCAAAACTTCTCATCAAATTCTTGAAAACATCTCCCTTCCTGCCCATCTTTTGCCCTGCAAAGTTTGGGGTTCAGTCAGACAGATACTGGGATTTAGTCTTTACCTGAGGCATTGCCTCCCACATGGGAGTGTCTGGGTTCACTAGGAGACAATAGTTTGGTTGGACAATCACCACCAGTTTTGTTTCTGTTTTTTAAAAAAGATTTATTTTAATTGAGAAGGCAGATCTACAGAGAGAAAAATGTTTCATCCGTTGATTCACTCCTGCAAGTAGCCACAATGGCCAGAGCTGAGCCGATCTGAAGCCAGGAGCTTCTTTTGGTTCTCCTATGTGGGTGTAGGGTCCCAAAACTTTGGGCCATCCTCTACTGCTTTCCCAGACCACAAACAGGAAGCTGGATGGGAAGTGGAGCAGCTGGGACTTATATGGGATGTTGGTGCTTGCCAGCGGAGTCTTGCCTTGGACCCACCACCCAGGTTTCTTGTTGGATCTGCCTCCTACATTTAACTCTTTCCAATCATTGCACTTGTCTTTCCTACTTGCAAGACAAAGACCTGACTACAGAACACCAGGATCATTTGCCAGGAAAGTAACAGACAGATAAAACAACACCCCACCCGCACTGAGAGGAAATCCAATACAAATGGCACTAAAGGCACAAAGAAAAACTTGAGATCCCAAAACAGGTCCCTGATAGGGAGAGGGGTAACTTGCCACAGAAGTTGTCCCTGCCTTGGTCTGGGGGACACCTTGAGGTCACTGTCTGTATATCCAGACAGTGCACCTGGGAAGGTGGTGTTGCCCTTCTTGAGCCCCAGAGAGGAGAAGCGGCTGGTCCAGGCTGTGTTAGGCCAGGCCCCAGGTCCCCATTCCCCATTCTCTATGCCCTCTGTGGGTGCTGTAGTGCCCCCCCACGCCCCAGGCTGAGAACAATCTGGCTGGGCTTTCTGGGGTGAGGCTGCAGGCTGGGTTGGAGGTGCTGTGGCTTCCATCATAGCTGTTGTGCTGAGAGCTGGGGTGCCTGAATCTTGCAGCACTGCCTTATTTCCCCCCCTTGCATGCAGCTTTGTGTGAAGCATGAAGCTGCTGGACAGCCCTGCGTTCCCGCCTGCCTCCTGTGGGGCCACAGTCAGCGTCCTGGGATCAGGCTTTTCTGCTTCTGACTCTCCTTTGCTTCCTCTTCTCAAGTGCCTGCCACGAGAGAGCATCCTGAGGTGCAGGTGGAAGACACAGATGCTGACAGCCACCCCCTTGTTGTGGAGGAAAAGCCCCCATCGCCCCCCAGGCTGCCACCACCATCGCCTGGGCTGCCACCACCGTCGCCCACCAAGACTGACACCCTTACAGTCCCGCGCTCAGCCTCGGCGGCCCTCAGGTCACCTCTGGCACTTCTTTTGGGCTTTACTCAGCACTGTGCCATCTGTCCACTTGGCAGATGGGGAAACTGAGGCTAGGGAGGGAAAACAGCTGGCCTAAAGTCACAGCATGAGCTGGTGTGGAGACTTGGGACCACAGGCCCCCTACTCCCCTACTTCTCCCCAGTTTTGGGGTTCCTTACAAGAGACCCCCCAGTGCTCTCAGCTGTAGGGCTAATAGAATAATACACAGCAGGACCACATGGCATAAATGACACCGCTCATTCGACCCTCTCGGTTTAGTTGTTAGAAGGTATGTTCACACTCATCTGTTTCTGAGAAGCAAAAAGACACGTCCCATGTACTGATTCATTCCCCTAAATGCCTATAGCAGTCGAGGCTGAGCCGGCAGAGGACAGGAGCTCAATGCTGGTCTCCCTCATGGGTGGTAGGATTCCAACTCCTTGCTTAGCCATTGCTCGCTGCCTCCCTGGATCTGTATTAGCACGAAGCTGGAGTCAGGAACTGGAGCTGGGTACCAACCTCAGGTACTCCTACGTGGGATGGAACAACTTATCAGCTAGGCTAAATACCCACCCAATGCCCGCTCCTTAAGCTTTTAACAGAATGTTAAATATATACTATAGCATCACTAACTATGTCTTTTGGTATGCCAAAAGTCTCTATAATTTCCACCTTGCATAACTGAAACACTTTATTCACCATACAACAGCAGCTCCCCACTGCTCTCCCTCTTCCAATCCCTGGCACCCACGATTCAACTTCCCATTACTATGAGTTTAACTATTTCAAATAATTTGTGCAGAGAATCATGCAAAATTTATGTGATTGGCTTATTGCTGGATGGGAAGTGGAGCAGCTGGGATGCATGCAAGGCGAGGATTTAGCCACTAGGCTATCGTGCCAGGCCCAGTTCTGTTCTGTCTTAAGCAGGATTCTTTCTCTAAAGTTGGAGTTGACTTTCTTGGTGGTAGTAAGGTATTTTTCCTCCTTTCCCAGGCTTTTTCTTCTCCAGGAAAGCAATGCATTGTCACCCAACAGAGACTAGGAACATCCAGGCAGTTAACTCCCAAAAGCCTAATAGGAAGTAGTTTCCATGGAGCCTCTCCTACCAAGCCACACTTCTCTGGCTCCAACCCTAACCCTCAGGCCAAGGGCAGGCTGATCAAGAACTTTCTTGGCCCGGAAATCCAGGCAGATTTCGAACCAAGTGGACGTCAAAGCTGAGAGAGGAGAGGCTCTTGAACCCACTTGCCTGGATCTCCCAAATGACAGCAATGGCCCCAGCAATTGTCAAACATTATCCTTCAAAGAGGGAGCCTGGGACTCAGGCAGGGGCGGGGTTTGTCCAAGACCACACACAGGCTGCAAATGACTCCCCGGCCTTCTCTGGCAGCTGAATGGGTAGCATGAGTGGGAGGAGGGGAAGAAGTCGCAGCAAAGCCCTGCCTTGGTGATAAATACCTTGTGTACCTGAGTGGCCTTTTTTTTTTAATGGAAGGAGAAACTGAGGCAGCTCTGAGCATCATGGAGTGATTATAAGTACTTTTCTAGGGTCACTGAGTTATAAGAGGCAAGACCGTAATGCAAACTCAGGTTTGCCTGATTCTGGGTCAACCCTGATCTCTCTATTCTGGCCCCTGGAGCGGAGCCAGAGACTGAGATCAGGGAGTGGCCAGGGCCCTGGGTTCTCCCTTTCTAACTCTTTCCAGACAAAAGAGGCTCCTTTTGGCAGTATCATTCTCCCCCCACTCCCCTGTACCCTCTAAGTGACCTTGGCAGGGATCATTGTCATTTCATTTTCCCTGAGCCCCTCTGCTGTTGCTGAAGTCCCCTTGCACCTCTGCAGGAGGAAGCTGCCCTCTCTGGATGATGAGGCCGAAGAGCTCAAGGCGTTGTCACCAGCTGAGTCCCCAGTGGTGGCCTGGTCGGAGCCCACATCCCCGCAGGACCTTGAGTGAGTAGGGGTTACCTGTGGCATCCCAGAGAGGTGGGTTGGGAAGATGGTAGACACAACTGGGTGTTCTCAGAATGCCTCTCCCCTAGGCAGTACCTGCTAGTGGCTTCCATGTGAAACAGGGCAGCATTTCTCTCTTGCTAAGGCTGCTGAGTCAGAGTGCCAGTGCCCAGCTGCACCTGTGCTAGTTGTGTTCAGGGAGGGGACTAGGAGAGCCCCCAGCAGGGGCTCCTCACATGGGACCCCTGAAGGACCAATGAGAGGAGGAAAATGAGAGGACCCCCCCCTGGGGGCGGGGTCCTGTCCCAGAGGGCTTGTTAAAACTGCAGGTTCCAGGGGCTGGCAGTGGTGTAGTGGGCTAGTATCCTCTATGGGTGCCAGCTTGAGAGCTTGAGACTCAGCTGCTCCACTTGCCATCTGGCTCCCAGCTAGCGAGCCTAGGAGAGCTTCAGAGGATAGCTCGGGTGTTTGGGCCCCTGCTACCTATTGTGAGTGGCGCTTAACCTGCTATGCTCCAGTGTGGGCTCCTACGCACCCTCTTTCATTCCTCTCCCTGTGATGGCTGCCTCCAGCCTGGCTCCCTCTATTGGGCACAAGTTGACATTGAGTTTCTGTGCCTTGCTGTATGCAATGCCAGACAGACTCCCTCTCATTCTCTGTCTGACTCTCATTGCCATTAATTCCCAATGCAAGAATGATGTTATGTTACATCCAAGTTGCTTTCTCCACCAGCAGCTTCCTAAGCCAGCTGAGTAGCCCCGCCCCTCTCTGCTGCTCCCGGACCGCATCTCCTATCAGGTCCATACTGGGAACTGTAGCCTGACTCGTATGAGCTCTAAGTTGAGCTGCCCCTACCTTACTTGTATGGCCCCAGGGTGCTGTTTCCAGGCTGAGCTCCCTCCTGGGAGATGCCATGGTGGGTCTGAGGCTGTCAGAAGGAAGCAGGACAGCAACCTCTCCCTTTAGGCTCTGTGAGGCTCCTGGCCCAGAGGGAGGGAAATGGGCAACCCTTAACCAGCTGAACCCACTCAGTGGTGGTGCTGCACCTACAGTGGCCAGGATCGGGCGGCCTCCACGGCCAGCCAGAACAGCGCCATCATCAACGACCGGCTCCAGGAGCTGGTGAAGCTCTTCAAGGAGCGCACGGAGAAGGTCAAGGAGAAGCTAATCGACCCTGATGTCACCTCCGAGGAGGACAGCCCCAAGCCATGTGAGTCTGCAGCTGGATAGGACTCGTACGACTGGGCGTGGAGTGGGACCCCCACAAGCCCCTCGTGACCTGCCAGTAAGGGTGGCCAAGAAAGGCTTGGAGTGCAGGAGAGACACCTGGGTCCCTGCTCTGTGGATATTAAGTGCCATATGTCCAGGGCTGGGAAGATGGCCAGAGTCTCACTCAGCTCCTTCTGCATAGGGCAGATCCCTTTCCTGACCCTTCCACAAGCTTCCCATCAACCAACAGGTAGTGCCAGTCTGGGACACGTCTTGTGGCCTTGGCATCAGAAAACATCCCTGGCTACCTCTAGAACCAGTTGTGTCTCAGAGCCCTCGCTACCTCGAGGGCTCTAAGGTGCTACTACTCAGGCTTACAAGTGTCCTTCCTGGTGGAAGAAGTAAGGACACACTTTTGCCAGGGAGATTTTCTACAGTGGAGGACTGTGCTTTGGAGCTCACAGGACACTCAATTGATCCAGCCAGGCAGGCTATGCAATCCTAAAGCCAGATACATTGATATATTGAACCTGTAAGTGCCAATCCCTAGGTCAGCATGAGGATGTTAGAGATGCAGGCGGCAGCTGTGGTCCCATCCAGTCTCTCCCTGTTAGAGATGAAGGAGTCCTGAGAAGCCAGGAGCCACAGTGCCCCGACTTTTAGGCCCGTAACCTGTTGACCCTACATAAGGGAACCCTGAGTACAAAACGTCCTCCAGTCCCTCAGGGGAGCCAAGGAGACCCAAATACACACACACAAGCAGACCCTGAGCTGCAGCATCCAGTCTGCCCAGAAATGTCTTGTCTTGGGTAGCTCTTGAGAAGCAGTGACAGACAGGTAGCTAGTGCAACACATGGGTAAGTGCCCATTTGCTGAAGAATGAGGAAGAAGTGGTGGGATTCATATGGGGCTTGTCGCACAGGGGTCCCCTTAGCTTCTGTTGTGGGAACCCTTCTCTGTCTCTTCCACCTATGCCCATGGACTGGGCCAGATGGTCACCCAGGTCATCCCCACAGCCCCAGCCAAGAAAGCTCCAGAGCCAGCCGCGGAAGCAAAGCCAGCTGAGGCACAGCAGGTGGAGGAGGAGCACTACTGCGAGATGCTGTGCTGCAAGTTCAAGCGCCGCCCCTGGAAGAAGTACCAGTTCCCCCAGAGTATTGACCCCCTAACCAGTGAGTCCTGAGACTGTGGGCATCTCTGCTGTGTAGTAGGAGAGGGCAGGAGAATGGCTGGGATGGGAGGAGGCCAGGGCAATGCTGGCAGCAGCATGGGTGGCCACTGACATTGCACATTAACAACTACTTATATTTCCCTTTCTTTTTGATGTAAGATGTACTCATTTATTTGAAAGGCAGAGTGATAGAGAGTGGGAAAGAAAGAAATCTTGCATTTCCTGGTTCACTTCCCAAATGGCTCCAACAGCCTGGGCTGGACCTGACTGAAGCCAGGAGTCTGGGGCTTTATCTGGGTCTCTCCAAAATGGGTGCCGGAGCCCAAGTACTTGGGTCATCTTCTGCTGCCTTCCCAGGTGCATTAGCAGGGAATTAGATGAGAAATGGAGCAGCTAGGGCATAAACTGGCACTTCAATGGGATGCTGACAGCAGGTGTGGCTAGTTTACTGCCCCATAGTACTGGCCCTGACCACTTATATGTTTCAAAAGGATTGCACACTTCCTTGCCCAATTCTGACACCATAGCAATAATAGGAAGCTCTGGAATGGAACCTAAAATCAGACCCATCTTACAGATGAGGGTACAAAGGCATACAGGAAATGTCAGCCTTAGGATGCAGCTGGCTAGTTCACCCTCAGGACTCCTGATTCCTGGCCAAGCCTTCTCCCTGGTCAGGCTGGCTCTGCCCTGGGCTTCCTGTTTGGAGCACAGAAGGATGGGGATTCTCCCAGGGTCTCCCGTGGGTCTCTCATACTTCCTCTTGAGCCTATCCCACATTCCTCAAGAATGACACACCTCTTCCTCCCTCTACCAAGGGACCCCCTGCCTCTCTCATGTGACAGTTCCTTGGGACTTCTTTGAGATAGCATGGCAGGTGCCAGAGGTGGGTTCTGTCTCAAGCACTTACAAAAAGTCACTGGGTGGCAGGGGTGGAGTGGGCAGGACCCTGGTGTCTGCTGGGTTTCTAAGATGACCGGGTGATCTACAGTGTCTACTGACCCAGCTGTCCATCCCTGGCCATCTCCATGCATTATGTCTGTGATCTGGGAGGTACTAAGATAGCACATGCACTGTGGCAGAAAAATGTCAACATGAATGAAGGTCCAGGAGCTTCCTGGGTAGCTGTGTGTTACAACACTGCCCTGTGTTTGCCATAGAGCGCAGACCTCTTAGGGTCGAGAACAGACTTACTTTTAAAGCAAAGGCAGTTTTATACGTGCACGCATGCATTCACACATATACTCCCGAGTTCCAAAAATGCTATGTATAAAACTCAGAGTAAAGCAAAGCCAAAAGCAAGTGCCTCCCGCCCCTCGCCCTTGCAGACCTGATGTACATCCTGTGGCTGTTCTTTGTGGTGCTGGCCTGGAACTGGAACTGCTGGCTGATTCCCGTGCGCTGGGCCTTCCCCTACCAGACGCCGGGTAACATCCACCTGTGGCTGCTGATGGATTATCTGTGTGACCTCATCTACCTCCTGGACATCGTCGTGTTCCAGATGCGCCTGCAATTTGTCAAAGGCGGGGACATCATTGTGAGTCCTGGCGGGTGTGAGGGTTGAGAGAGAGCAGCCCTCGAGGTTGGGGTAGATAATAAAATAAGTGGATACAGCAGTCCTGGCAGCAGAGTCCATGTGTATTCAATGGTATGGCTACTCACTGTGCCCTTCCTTTGTGTGTTCTGATCATGTATGTCAACTGTTGTTCTGGACCGTCTGGTGCAGTTAAAGATGGGCACATGGTCCAGAGAATGGTCTTTAGTGCAGGTGCACCTGGCTGAAACCCGAGCTTCCCTCACAACTACCAGAATCAGCCCCCCACTTCTCAGTATTCTCGTCTGTAAGATGGCCATAGTAGTAATTGCTGTGGATACTGAATTGAGGTGACAGGTGCATTGCAGTCAGCACAAGGAGCTGCTGGAGATAACACTTCATGTGGCTTCTGCTTTGAATTCGGGGATGCTCCCTGGACCAGTTGGAAACCTCCATCTCTGATGCAGCCCACAGAGGACACAGAGACCTTGACTATGGTGCCTCAGCAGCAGCAGCAGTTCCACTCCCCATTTTCCCGTGCTGGTCGCTTTCCACAGTGGCAGCACTGCAGCCTAGCTAGACTCACGCCTCTAAAACAACATGGAAGGAAGAGCGCTCTCTGGCCACCTTCCTTCTGGACATGCTGCTCAGTAAACGAAAGTGTAAATGGTGCAGTGAGGACACCATCCTGAGAGCCAGATCCAGCTACGTGGGCCTGGGCTAGAGCCCTCTGCAGGCAGCAGGGGCACATGCCCCACAGAGCTCACTTGAAAGGCAGGGTCCGCTATTGCCCCCTGCAGGAATGGGGACTGAACTGTAAGGCTGCGGTCTCACCATCCTCATTTCCTTCTTCCGCAGACAGACAAGAAGGAGATGAGGAACAACTACCTAAAGTCCCAACGCTTCAAGGTTTGCACCCAGGATGGCTGCGCGGTGCCTACGGGCTCCTGGAAGGGAGGGCCCATGTGTTTCCTGAACAGTTGGAGGTTGGACCTAGCTCCCCTGGGGGAGTCCTCAAGGCCACAGGCTCTAGGTCCTTGGGGTCAGCTCCTTGTGTGCTGTTCCATGCCAGCGCCTGCTGTGCAGCCCAGTGGGTGCCATACATGGGGCTGTAGCTGCCCTTGGCTTTCTGCACTCAGCCCTCACAGTGTGTGTGGACCACACCCCTCCAGGTTGAAGGGACACAACCTGCCCTCACTCCCCTCGTCCATAGCCCAGGGTTACCCGCTTTGTAAACCGCTGTGTCCCGTTGAATTCCAGATGGACGTGTTCTGCCTCCTGCCCTTGGACTTCCTCTACTTGAAATTTGGTGTGAACCCCCTCTTTCGCTTGCCCCGCTGCTTAAAGGTAAGACTGGTGGATTCCTTGCCTATGGCCTTCAGCTTCCCCTTCTCATGCCCTGGCATCTTTATTGCCCACCTGAACATCCTGGAGGAGGGGAGGTGACTAGAGGGTGGTGACCTTGATGAGTGGAGGAATTCCCTGGCCTACCACTCCACACAGTGCTCTGAGCCTAAGGTGAGGGGCTTGTGCCCACAGTCCTGCATCCAGTGATCACCTGGGGATGGGGGGAAGAATGGCAGGTGGAAGACCTCCTGGAGGCAGTCTCATCCCTCTTCCCAACTATCAGAGCATCAACAGACATGGAGATCCCAGCGTGGCATAGTGTAGGTAGAGAGCTTGCAATCTTATGTTTGATCTGGGCTCAGGGGCTGACTCTGTCGTGTGCCTGCATGGGCTGTGGACAGGTTGCTGGCTGGCTTCCCTCCAGGGTCCACGTGCTTGCTGGGCTAAGCGGGTGATAACGTAGATCTCCCTCACACAGAGATGCTGCCCCTCGGAGGCACTGCCCCTGTGATGGGTGCACAGGGAGAATGATAGCTGGTGTTGATTTTTAATTATGGTAAGAATGCCTGTGGTGGGTATGAGAGAGAGGGTGATTATATGGGTGCTGTTTCTGCTGAAAGTTGGCTTTCTCTGGAGGCCAAAATTCCAAACAGGGTCCCCCAAACATTCTGTGAAATGTTTTCACAGAATGTGTATTCTCCCAAACATTCTGTGGAAAAAAACACAAAAGGTCTCAGAATCTCCTGAAATTATACACAAATTGTGACAACAGGATTCTAGGATTTTTTTAAAGATTTATTTTTATTGATTTGAAATGCAGAGTTCGAGAGTGATCTTCCATGTGCTCATTCACTCCCCACACCAGGCCATAACAGCTAGGGTCTGACTCCAGGCTGAAGCCAGGAGCCCAGAGCTTCTTCCGGGTCTCCCACATGGGAGCAGGGTATCCAAGCCCTTGGGCCATCCTCTGTTGCTTTCCCAAGCCATTAGTATGGTTCCAGATCATAAATAGAGCAGCCAGGACTCGAGCTGATGTCCATATGGTATCTCGGCGTTACAGGTGGCAGTTTTATCCACTGCACCACAGTGCTGGGCCCAGGGTCTATAATTTCTGCAGGAAGATGGGCTCTGACTCTTGGCAGGTTCCTGGCCCCACCTAGGGCTTGGTCTCTAGACCCCTTTCACACCATGGGGCCTGCACAGAGGGCCTTTGATCCTCACCCACCAGGGAGACAGGCCAGGAGGAGGAGCAAGAGCCGTGACTCCCCTAATGCCTGTTCTCCCTCCCAGTACATGGCCTTCTTCGAGTTTAACAACCGCCTGGAAGCCGTCCTCAGCAAAGCCTACGTCTACAGGTGAGATGCCCACACGTGCACACATGTGACACATGCATGACACACATGTGCTGGGACAGGACAGGCTTCCTCTAGCCTATCGTTCTCCCCTATAAGCAGCCTGCCCTCCAGGTCCCATTGCGATGGGAACAGGCCCCTTTTCTACCCTACTTCCTTCCCATGAAGGAATGCCCATTTCCTCCCATTGTGATGAGGGCCATGAAGGTGGTGTGTGGCCCCCGTGGTTTTTCCAGCAGCTGGGCCTCACTTGGGTCCCAGCACTGGAACCTTGAATCACCCTTTGCTCTCATGGAATGGGGACAGTTCCAACGACGCAGTAGGCATTTCATGAATGTCCGAGCAGCGGCATGCAAGACTGGCCAGGCCACACTTGGGGACTCCATGTATCCCATGAGCGGCCTCATTGTCCCCTCTCTTCAGTCACCTGTCCCCTCCTGCCCCTGTCCACAGATATGTCTCCCCTCTGGCCCCTTTGCTCCCCAGGTTTTTTCTGGAAAACTGCAGATCAGGTACCCCCCACTAGAGGGCGCGCTGAGGTGAGCCAGGTTAAGGACTGGCTGATTCCCTGCCGTCCTAACCCTGAACCAACTGTCCCCACCGCCCCTTCTACGCTGCCTTCCTGATCTCCTCATCTGTAGGGTCATCAGGACCACAGCCTACCTGCTCTACAGCCTGCACTTGAACTCTTGCCTTTACTACTGGGCGTCTGACTACCAGGGCATTGGCTCTACTCACTGGGTTTATGACGGCGTGGGGAACAGGTGAGCCCTTCTCCCTCTCAGCCCATGCCTGGGTGATGTGCCTGAGTTTTGTGACAGCAGCGCTGTGGGGGTCTGCTCGCTCCTGAAGACCCGTACATGTGTGTCACTACGCACTAAGACTCAAGGTCAAGTGTTCATTTCTTACAGAGTTAAGTTTCCTGAGCACCTACTATGAGATAGGGACCTGCTACAAAGACACTGCAACACCCCAGGATTTTACAGGGTTGGCAAAAAAGGGGTGTTTCCCCAGAGGCCCGTGGGCAAATGGAATACACAGATGAGTTGGTTGGGGGGCAAGAATTTTTTAATCTGTGCTTAGTTTTTTCACAATATGCTTTTTCATGAAATTTTTTGAAGCTCCCTCTATACGTGGATTTCAAAACTACTTTTTAAAAAGATTTATTTATTTTTATTGTAAAGTCAGATCTACAAAGAGAAGAGACAGAGAGGAAGATCTTCCATCTGATGGTTCATTCCCCAAGTGACCGCAACAGTCAGTGCTGCATTGACCCGAAGCCAGGAGCCAAAAACTTCCTCCAGGTCTCTCATGTGATTGCAGGGTCCCAAGGCTTTGGGCCATCCTTGGCTGCTTCCCAGGCCACAAGCATGGAGCTGCATGGGAAGTGGAGAAGTCGGGATTAGAACAGGTGTCCATATGAGATCCTGGCATGTTCAAGGCGAGGACTTTAGCCGCTAGGCCACCACGCTGGGCCCTTAAACCTATTTTGTACCAAAATAGACTTTGTGTAATTCCATTTTCTGTGAACCTTAAAATTTTTATTTAGGATCTGGTGCAGTAGCCTAGTGGCTAACGTCCTTGCCTTGCACGTGCCGGTATCCCATATGGGCGCTGGTTCATGTCCCGGTGGACCCACTTCCCATCCAGCTCTCTGCTTGTTGCCTGAAATCAGTTCAGGATGAGCCAAAGCCTTGGGACCCTGCACCTGCTTGGAAGACTCAGAAGAGGCTCTTGACTCCTGGCTTCAGATTGGCACAGTTTTGGCCATTGTGGCTGCTTAGGGAATGAATCATCGGGCAGAAGATCTCCCTCTCTGTTTCTCTTCCTCTCTGTATATCTGACTTTCCAATGAAAAATAAAAATAAATCTTAAACAAATTTTATTTAATATTTCATTCTATTTGAAAGACAGAGAAACAGAAAGAGGGAGAGAGAAAGAGGGAGAGGACATTCCAGGTCCCCATGTAGCTTGCAGGAGCTCAAGTCCTTGATCCATCCATCACCCGCTGTCTCCTAGGGTGCACATTAGCAGGAAATGGGAACTGGCAGCAGAGCAGGGACTTGAGCCAGGCCCTCTGATGTGGGGGCTCTGGGCATCCCAACATCCTAAGAGGCGTCTTAACTACCGCACCAGGTTTCTGCCCCTGTAGACATCCGAGGTCTCTGTTAACACCCCCCCCCCCGTGTACATCCGCTCCTCTGCCCCACAGGTGTGGCTGGGGACAGGAAAGAAGCCATTTCCTAGCACAGCTCCCAGATGCAGCTGGACAGCCAGGAGCTGCAAAGGTGACACTGCGTGTCAGCCTGGAGAGAGCTGCTGCCCCTTACAGGACATGCAAAAACAGTGGTAATGACAATGGCCATGATAATATCGGCCGCCGACCTTGTAATACACTTGCTAAGTACCAACCCCTTTCAAAACAATCCAAAGGGTCCATCATCATCCCCACACCACAGAGGGGGCAGCAGAGGGAACTCCCCAGGCTGCACACATCACAAGTCCCAGGGCTCAGAGGAGGAGCAGCCGGTGTGGACGGCCACACAAGTGCCATCCAAGTGCCAGTGTGAGGTCCAGAGGGCATGTGGGAGATGGATGTTGACATGGTCGCTTCCCCTGGAAGTTTCTTTTTTTTAAATTTAAATATTTAAAAAAAATAATGATTACAGGGTTGATCAGGATGGGAAAGATTGAGATTTAGAGAAAATTGAGTGAACTTATTGCTTCCAAATTTGCTATTTCTTCTTCTTGTCCCCGGAGTTTCCAAAGTAAAGTTTGGGGGCCAGCCTAGTGTTTGCTCTGCCTGCATCATTTCACATCTGAATGCCAGGGCCAGCTCTCCTGTTGGTGGTCCAGGGACCTGCAGCCAAGGTCCTGGCTCCCAAATGCTGAAGCCGACTCTGTGCGCCCTCTGGTGGCCAGAACAGGTATGATGGGCTGGATCCAGATCTGTCCTGAGACTTCCAGTGTGGAGATCCCAAGTGACACATGAAGCCAGCCAGGGCCTCTTGGGATCCAGGTCCTCCTGAGCTTGCCTTTTGAAGGCTGGGAGGACTCGACCTGCAGGCAGGCTCAGGTGTGGGAGGACTCTTGCTGCTCTGTGATATAGCATTAGACTAGTTTGGGGTTTTAGTTTACAAGTGCCCTTCAAAAGGCCTGTGGAAAGTGGATTTGAAGGAGAAGTTTAGGGAAGGGCATTTGGTATGGACTGGTTCAGTGGCCATTTGGCGTGTCCACCCCTACTTTCACAGATCCTGGTTTGTGTCCGGCCCCCTAGCTTCTGATCCAGATCCCTACTTAGGCATGCCCTGGGAGACAACAGCTGGTGACTTAAGTGCTGGAGTCCCTGCTACCTGTGTGGGAGACCCAGACTGAGTTCCGGATTTCTTGCTTTGGTCTAGCTCAACCTTGGCTGTTGGGGGCACTTGGAGGGGTGACCAAGATGATGCCTTGACCTCATGGTGGAGGAACCCTGGGTGCTCACATGGGGGGAGGTGGCAGGGCAGGAAGGGGCGGTCCTTCCTGCCTCCAGCCATCTCGTGATGGCCTCATTCTCCCCTTGCAGCCTACAGGACTGCCCCGAGGTCCCGCCCCCTCCCAACTTATTACACTAAGTTGTGTATGAACTTGCAGTCCGTGAATATGGGGGACACACTGAGACCGTGGCTCTAGGCTCTGTCCTCTCTGCCTTTTACTGCCCAGTGGGACTGTCTTCCTCTCCCTCACCTCCCTTACTTCCCGCAGCTGTGGGAGGATGGGGGGAAGCTCCTGATGATGGACCATGACTCAGAGATATGCACAGGGCCCTGGGCTCTGGGCCCAGACCTACAACTTACCAACCATTGACCTTAAGTACTCCCTTTCCCCATTGGACTCAGTTTCACTTTCTGGAAAATGGGTGCAGAAGCGGGTCCCAGAAGGGGGTGGTGCCCAAAGTCTCTTTAACCTCGCTGCTGCCCCAGTTTCATTTGAACCAACTGGAAGGACAGGGACAGTTTTGAGGAAGAACAAGAGTGTGGAAATGGAAGGGATGTTGGGGACACTGAGGGAGAATGTTAGCTGGAAATCAGGGTACCCTGGTTGCTGCTCCTGCCAGCACTCCTTGGTTCTCATGTTTGCATTTGGGTAGGTCACCTGTCCCTGAAGGATGGGGACAGAACATGACTCACCCAGAAAGGTTTGCAGAAAGGGCCCGGCCCTTGGCAGGCTGTTGTTTCTTGTGCACAGGCTGGGAAGTGCATTGGCTGTTGAAAGTGCATTGGCTGTTGGAGGCTACCTGGGGGGCTGGTTGCAAGTTGTGACCCTGATGCCCCTGGCCACTGTCTCTCTCCTCTCTTCAGCTACATCCGCTGCTACTACTTTGCCGTGAAGACCCTCATCACCATCGGTGGGCTGCCCGACCCACAGACCCTCTTTGAGATTGTCTTCCAGCTGCTCAACTACTTCACGGGCGTCTTCGCCTTCTCCGTGATGATTGGACAGGTCGCTGGGGTGCCTGGCCACCACTGCCACAGCAGTGCCCCCTTCCATGCGGGTCCCTTTAGACTAACCCTGGAAGGGAGCATGGGAGGTGGAAGTTGGGAGCTGGAATGCTAGGCCCTGTGGGCTGAGCGGGGGAGAGGAGTTCTGTGCAGAGTGCCAAGTCCCCAACAACTGCAGAGAGCCCCACTATGACCGGTGGCCCCGTGTCTGTCCCCTTCCCTCCCCCAGATGAGAGACGTGGTGGGGGCTGCTACAGCAGGGCAGACCTACTACCGCAGCTGCATGGACAGCACGGTCAAGTACATGAACTTCTATAAGATCCCCAGGTCCGTGCAGAGGCGCGTCAAGACCTGGTATGAGTACACCTGGCACTCGCAAGGCATGCTGGGTAAGTCCTGGGGCCAGTGCCCGCCGTGTGTGTGTGTCGGGGGGGGGGGGCCCTGGCTTTGCCTCTGACCCTTGCCAGGTCTGGTTGGCAGATGAGTCAGAGCTGATGGTACAGCTCCCGGACAAGATGCGGCTGGACCTGGCCATTGATGTGAACTACAGCATTGTCAGCAAGGTGGCGCTCTTCCAGGTACACCCACCTGTGTACTTGTCCACAGCCCCCAGTTCTTGGGGGGGGTCGGTCCTAGCCTTCCTCTCATGGGGGCTCCTTTCTCCTGCTGGCCTTGGGCAGGGCTGTGACCGGCAGATGATCTTCGACATGCTGAAGAGGCTCCGCTCTGTTGTCTACCTGCCTAATGACTACGTGTGCAAGAAGGTGAGCTGGCATGGCTGCTACCGTGTGCTGTCCACTACTCTCTGGGGACCCTGTGAGGTTTGTGGGCCCCGGGCTGGCAAGAAGGGTAGCTCCAGCTCTGTGCACTGGTGGCTTGCCAGAGAGCTTCCAGGCTATTTAGAACCAGCTGCAGTGGCCACAGATGTGCTTGAGCTTTACCTGGCTGTGTGGAGCCAGAGCTGGGGGTCGGGCGCCCCACCTCACAGAGAAGGCAAGTGATGAGCTTGCACCTCACATGGCCTTCCCTGCACTGACAGGGTCGGAAGCTGCCCACCCATTCACTCATACATCCATCCTTCTACCCGTGCACACACCCACACACCCACACAACCACCTGTCCACTCACCCACCCACCTACCTATCCATCTACCCATCTATCCATCCACTCAGTCACCCCGCTCATCCACCCACTCAGCTATCTCCCCACCAACCCACCCACCCGCCCCCACCCCCTCCCTCCCCCGTTCTCCCATCCTCCCATCCTCCTGTCTATCTGGTTTAATTTGGGATTGAGTCCCTTGCATTAATTTGCTAGGGCTGCTGTGGTACAGTACAATTGTATCACAATTGAGCGGCCTCTGTCCTGGCTTGGAGGTAACTGTCTTCTCATTGTGTCAGCCATTAACATCTTCCTTTGTTTTCATTTGCAAGGCAGAGGGAGAAGAAGTAAGGGAGAGAGGGAGGAAGGAAGGTTAGGAGGGAGGAAGGAAGGAGAAAGATAGGAGGAGGGAAATGGATGGATAGGTGGATAAGAGGGAGGGATAGTGGGAGGGAGGGAGATAGATCTTACATCTGCTGATTTATTCTTCAGATGACTGCAGCAGCCAGGGTGAGGCCAGACTGAATTCTGAGGGCAGAAACTCCATCCGGGCCTTGCACAGGGACAGCATGGGCCTAAGAACTTAGGGCATCTTCTGCTGCCTTCTCAGATACATTAGCAGGGAGCTGGATCACAAATAGAGCAGCTGGGTCTCAAAAAAGATGCCAGTGTTTCAGGTGGCAGCTTAACGCACTACATTACAACACTGGCACCAGCAAACTTCTCTTCTTGTTAGGACACCAATCCTGTTGGATTTGGGACCTACCCCACCTCAATATGACCTCATCTTCATTTAGACAATTATGTTTGAAAGAACCTTTTACCACAAGGTCATGTTGGGAGGTTTTAGGGGCTTAGAATTTCAATACCTGTTTCAGCCAGCAACAACCATGAACCCCAGAGTCAGGCTGGGTTCAAATCTAGGGAACAGCTCGGTGGCACAGCAAGCTAATCCTCCACCTTGTGATGCCAGCATCCCATAGGGGCTCCAGTTCAAGTCTTGGCTGCTCCATTTCTGTTTTTTTTTTTTTTTTTAAAGATTTTATTATTATTGGAAAGCCGGATATACAGAGGAGGAGAGACAGAGAGGAAGATCTTCCATCTGATGAATCACTCCCCAAGTGAGTCGCGACGGGCCGGTGCGCGCCAGTCCGATGCCGGGAACCTGGAACCTCTTCCAGGTCTCCCATGCGAGTACAGGGTCCCAAAGCCTTGGGCCGTCCTCGACTGCTTTCCCAGGCCACAAGCAGGGAGCTGGATGGGAAGTGGAGCTGCCGGGATTAGAACTGGCATCTATATGGGATCCCGGCGTGTTCAGGGCGAGGACTTTAGCCACTAGGCCACGCCGCCGGGCCCGGCTGCTCCCTTTCTGATCCAGCTTTCTGTTTATGGCTGGGGAAAGCCACAGAGAGTGGCCCAAGCCCTTGGGGACCCTGCACATACTTGAGAGACCCAGAAGAAGCTCCTGGCTCCTGGCTTCAGATGAGCTCAGCTCTGGCCATTTGGGGATTGAACCAGTGGATGGGAGACCTTCTATCTTTCTATCTCCATTTCTCCTCTCTCTGTAAAATCTGTCTCTCAAAAAAAAAAAAAAAATCCCGGATCTGCCTGTTCTGGCTTTGAGACCCTGGGCAGAGTAGTGCTGTGCCAGAAGCTGTTGAGGTAACCTTATGAGGTACAACTATGTCACAGGAAAATGTAATGCTGGACCCTGTTGTTGATGTCACTATTCCTATTTTGATAGCAAGTGCCTACCACAGTCTTGCTAAAAGGCTGGCACCAATGGTAGTTACGGTTGAACCCCTGTTCCATTTGCTGGACTCCACCCATGGTTGCAGTTGGGAATTTGCAGAATACCTGCACTTCCCTGGCTTGCTGGCATCTTGTTCTGTGGCCCCACAACTCCCTCACTGCTCCCGCACTGCACTGTGTCAGCCAGGCAGGGGGCTGGGCACTCTCCCGTGTCCAGTGATGAAAGTCTAGGGCCTCAGAGGGAGTCATGGCCCCACACTGCACACCAGGACAGCAGCAGGACTGTACTTGGGCTGGCCTTCTCCCTGTGGGCCCAACAGGTGCTGCCCCAGTCCTTGTTGCATCTCTCCTCCCGCATGCCCTTCTGTGTTTCAGGGGGAGATTGGCCGTGAGATGTACATCATCCAGGCGGGGCAAGTGCAGGTGCTGGGCGGTCCAGATGGGAAGTCTGTTCTGGTGACGCTCAAAGCTGGATCTGTGTTTGGAGAAATCAGGTCAGATGAGGGACAAACGCAGAGCCCTGGGCCAGTGGGCGGGTGGACTCTGGGATGTGACTCTGCCTGGGTGCAGCGCTGGCCCCTGGTGCCAGGGCTGTGGGCAGGGTGAGTGCACGGAGGTGTGAAGCTGCACAGGGTGCAGCCTGCGTGCCCGGGTCTCACCCTGCTGTGTCTCTGTCTCAGCTTGCTGGCTGTCGGGGGTGGGAATCGGCGCACGGCCAACGTGGTGGCTCATGGGTTCACCAACCTCTTCATCCTGGATAAGAAGGACTTAAATGAGATCTTGGTGCATTATCCTGAGTCTCAGAAGTTACTCCGAAAGAAGGCCAGGTATGTATGTTCTATTTGGAGGGGGGGAAAGAAGAAAAAAATTGGCGTGAACAGCGCCACCACTCATGAACCACAGCACCTTTGTTGGAGGCAGGAGAGTGGTGCGGCCCGACTGCAATCCCTACCCACATCTCACTGATTGTCCTTGTCGTACCTTTGGTAGGTTTTCTTCCTGTTTCTGGGCCAGGTCTAGGCCTGTATTTGGCATTCTTCTATTCTAGACTCTTTTGCAACCCTTTGGTATCTTTAACAAGTTGGGCTCCTTTGAAGTGCTGAGGCCAGTGATTTTCTAGAATGTTCCTTGGTTTGGTGTGTCTGATGTTGTCTCGAGATGACCTTCAGATTCAGCAGTTTAAGCTAGGATGGCTTATGAGCCACATCCATCCCTCCCACTGAGGTGGCAGAGGGGCCGCTGTTCGCTTGGCCTGCCCCTGGCCTAGGCTTCTGTGTGCTTGAGCCACAGTTTCCCTTTTTAATGGCAGTTAGAGAGGCAACCCTGTGGCCCTCTGTAGGGGTTCAGGTGTCTTGTTCCCATGGAGCTCTCACCCTCCACTTCAAGCAGCCCCTGATGGTGCCCACCTACACTGTGATGGGATGACGTTAGCAGAACAGAAATTTCCTAGCTCGTTACCTAGCCAGCATTCCACAGTGGGAAAGTGCTTTCTCTCCTTCCCAGCGTTTGTTCGGTCATGTTGTGGTTTGTGTCCATGTGGCTGTGATGCAGATCGTGCCTGTCCTGTAACCATGATGACTGACACCGTTTTGTGTCTTCCTGTTTGGCCAGTGGCCTGAGTGCCTAGGAGTGCCTGTTGTATCCCTGCCGTAGTCAGCACCTGTTCACTCTCACAGGCAGCAGCAAAGCCTCAGGGTGTTTCGGATCATCCTGTCTTCCAGGCCTGTCCCCGACACTGGCCGCTTCCCTTGGAGGAGGCTTGGTTCTTACCAGCTTTGTAAGAGAGAAGCTTGCTTAATTCGCAGTGTCTCACAGGTTCCAGGCCATGATGAGGCAGCCCCGGTGGCCTGCACAGGGCAGTAGGGAGCCTGATGGAGGAAGGAACACGTGGTGCAACAGGAAGTGGGTGGGGCTGGGCTCAGCACCAGCTTTTCAGACTCTCCTGTGAGAACCACCTCAGCCAGTGACCCCAAAGTCTCCCACCCAGCCCCCTCCTGCACCTGCGACTCTGGGGTGGACACCAGTGGGGGAAAGGGTTTTAGGAACCAAGATCTGAGTTTTAAGTGCATCCATTGCCACAAAGCTGAGAAACACGCTGCATGTGTCAAAGCAAGATGGTGTGATACATACCTGCTCAGACACGTAGCTCTGTCACCTCCACTTTCCTGCCTGTGTCTGTCCAGCAGTCCAGCAGTTTAAAAAGCCAATCCAATCAGCTCAAGATTTTTCCCTCCCACATTTGAAAATACCCTCTCTGAAGCCAAGCCATCCGGCTCCCCTACCTTCATTGTGTTTCCTTCCGTCTCCAGTCCCACAGGACGAAGCAGGTTTGGAGTCACTAGCCGTACCCCTGTGCCCAGCAGAGATGAGTGTCTGAGGCAGCTCTTGTCTTGAGTGTGAACACACATGGCTGGGTCTCACGTTCATAGGCATTCGGCTTCATTCCCTGTGTTCTCCCTGTGTGACTGTGAACTTTTAATTCGCAACACAGGGAGGTGTGTCATTCACTCTGCAGTCTGTCTTAGCTCCTGCCTCTGGCCCTGACCTTTGCTGTTTTTAGGGGGTCCCATGTGTGAAACTAACATGTTTCCAAGATGCAAGCTGGCTAGCATGGCACACTCAGAGAAATAGCCCCACTCTTCCCTGCCCACACTGCTGCCCACTCTGTGGGTGACCAATCTCATGTCTTCCTCTGGTTTTGTTCCACAAAGCCAAAAAGCCCTGGGAATGTTCTGTAATTTTCCTTCTTTCTCACATAAGAAGGAACACATGATAGATCAGTTTTTGCACTTTGATATCTGGCACATGACAGCAGATTCTTAAAATGTGTCTCTTGGCCTGCAGACAGCTTCCTGGTCCCCAAGCATCCCTGTGAACGGGCATTTAGAGAACTTCTGGCATTTTGCAGTCACAGACAGTGGTGCATGCTGTGAGCAACCCTGTGCACTTGTATTTTGCATTATTGTGAGACAGGATTTATTTTAAAAAGAAGTTGTTGTTTTAAATTAGCAAAGCAGATCTTACACAGAGAAGTAGAGACAGTGCTTCATCCGTTGGTTCACTCACTAAGTGGCTACAATGGCTGGAGTTGAGCTGATACAAGGCCAGGAGCCTGGAGTTTCTTCTCTGTCTCCCACATAAGTGCAGGGTCCCAAGGCCTTGAGCCACCCTCTGCTGTCTTCCTAGGCCATAAGCAGGGAGCCAGATGGGAAGTGGAACAGCTGAGACATGAACTGTTGCTCATATGGGATGCTGGTGCTTGAAGGTGGAGGATTAGCCTGTTGAGTCACAGCATTGGCCCTGGGACTTTCTTTTCTAATAGAAGCTGGTTTTGCTTTCACATTCCTAAAAGCCGGTTTCAACTCAAGCCCAGCATGGCAGAAAACCCACCAGAGGCTCGGGAGGCTAATGGCAGCTCACATCCCTCCCGTGGGAGGCAGCATCAGCTGGGTGACCTGGGAGAAGTTCTCAAAGTTTCTGTTTTCAGTCTTTTCTGAGACAGTCAGGGTGATAGCCCCCTCCTGTGAAATGACAGCGCAGGAGACTTCCCTGTGGGGCCTGGTGAACGGGGCTCTCTGCATGTGCTACAAAGGCCTGCTGCTCTGCATTGATCATGTTCTCCCATAGCTTTTTGGCTGCATAAAAGCCTGTTTCATTCACAAGTCTGCTTTTTGCGCCTTTGCCTTTGATTCTTGCTCTTACTTCCCACTTTATCTGTGAAACGATAGTGAATCGCATGGAAGGTGGCTGTTGGGAAGGCCAGGAACGCGGCACCAATCGAGAACTAGCTTTGAGCCCTGACACACAGCCGGGATCAACAGAGCTGACCTTGTAGCCAGGGAGAGGGGAGACCCACAGTGGAAGGATGGACTGTTTAGGGATCCCAGCAAGCAAACAGCATGGAGATGGCTGTGGCAGATGAGCTGGCGAGGGGAAGCTGCTCTGAGCCCCCTGTGGCATGAAGGAGCAAACACCCTGCCTGGAAGGGTGTTCTAGCACAGGGAATGGCATGTGGTGTACAAAAACCCAAGGAGGAGCAGACTTGTTGCTTGCCCTGCAGAACAGCAAGAAAACTGTTGGCGTGGCTTGGGGTGGGCTCAGAGAAGTCCAGAAGAAGGGACAGGGCTGGGCCTGGAGTGGTTTTGGCCTTGACCTTGGGGGAGATGGCATCCTTGTAGGGTTTCTTGCAGAGGAAAGACATGATGCCATGTAGGGTTGCACAGGATCCCTTTAGTAGCTTCAAGGTGAAGTTTGTGGAGCTGATGTTCGAGCATCACACACCCCATATTCTGCGGTCCCCCCCAGGAATGGAAGGGCCCCGTGACTCATTTACCCTGGCTGTTCTCAGGGAGCTCATTGGGTCTGCCAAAGGCCAGCCTCCTGAATTGTCCCCACAGTAAGGTGCGCATGAGGAGCAGGGAAGTAGATGGAACCTCAGGATTCACAAGTTCCCCTCTGAAACCGCACCTGTAACCCCACATCCATACTCATGGACTTTTAAAGAAAAGGTTCATTTTATTTATTTGAAGGGCAAAGTGTTAGAAGCAGGCAGAGAGAGAGAATGAATTAGTCAAAATGGCCACAAGTGGCCAGGGATGAGCAGGCTGAAGCCAGGAGCTTCTAGGTCTCCCACCTGGGTGCGAGAGCCCAAGTGCTTGAGCCACACCCTCTGCTGCTTTCCTTGGGCATGTCAACGGGAAGCTGCAGGGGAAGCGAAGTAACTCCTTGTGGGCTTTTGAGGCCACGTGCAGGCATTCCCGGAGTAGTGGAAAATTCAAACTGCTCAAGTGCAACTTCACAGCTTGGGCCCAGTAAGGTGGCTCTGCTGTCCCTCTTCAACTCCCCCAATGCATACGGTTGAACAGCAAGCTGCCTTGCAGGTGCTTTGCTTGTGCACTTGCTGCTGGTGGCTGTGATATTTCAGATGGCCCCACACAGCATGCTGCCTCAGGTTCCCATACACACGAGGGCTGTGATGTGCCTGACATGGGACATGGGCATGCTGGGTCTACTGGGTTTAGCAACAGCGTTGGTAGCCATGCATGCACTGTTGATGAACCAAAAATGTGTGCTGAATCAGATGTGTGTAAACAGAAATGCACAGGACACAGCTATGTGCCCGTGTGCCTGTGAATGTTGCAGCAGGAAGCTCACCAGAACCTATACCTGCACTTGCCTTGGATCCATTATTTGTAGGTTGTGCATTTGCAGAGAGCTGATGGCATGCGATAGTACCTGTTTGTGTCTGAAAACTGGCTCTGTACTCCCTGTCTTCTGTCTTCTGACCCATATGCAAAAAGAACAAAGAAGGGCATGGGGAGGTGTTTCCTACAGTCCCCTTACCCCCTGACAGTGCCCAGTGCCACAGAGGGTCTGGGTACAGTGCATGGCAGCCAGAGGGAGGAGCGGAAAAACACACAGGGCCTGGAGCAGGGACTGTACCACGAACTCTGAGTGTGGAGGGTGTGGTCTCTGCACAGGGGATGCTCAGGGGAGGCAAGGGATCCTGTTTGAACTTTGCCTGTCAAAGGAGAGATGCTGACCGATACCCATAGGGTCTTGGGGCATCCGAGATGCTGTGTGCAATAGGCAGGATTCTCTGTTAGTTTCAGGGGACTCGAGACTGCAAAGAGGGGACATGTGCAGGTCTCTGCCTTGGCCATTGTTAGGGAGGGGCCGCACAGGACTCTGGTCAGCCGCTTTCATCCAGGGAATGATGACCTATGCAGATCAAAGAGAGGCAGATCTTCTTAGTGGAGAAATGCTCCCTAGAGGTCAGCTCAAAGCAGGTGCAGCCCTGAGCCATCAGCCAGGATCCTAGAGACAGTTCTTGTGTGTCATGTTAGCATCTCCCTGTGTCTCCTGTGGACTGCCATGTGATGAATTATGGACTCGAGTAACCCAGGTGATAGTGCCTCGCTGTCGCACCACCCACTGAAGGCACCTCTGATGAATGATCACTGTCTTGTTCTCCTGGAGGAGCCCCAGCCAGAAATGCAAATGTTAGGCTGGGAAATCGCCATCCACACAAGAGAAACCCATTGTCTCCGATTAGTAGAGCAGCCTCTAATGGCCTCATTTCTAAACAAACAAGTCTTGCTGGCGCCCTGATGAATGCATTTACCAATTAGTAGTCTAAGCCCAAGAGATTGCAGGCAGACCTCGTTTGTTCTGGGGCCAAGTCACTTCTCCCGTATTTGGAGTGTGGGAGATTCTGGGTAAAAGGCTGAGGCCATTGCAAGGAAAATGCCATCCCAATTGAGAGAAACTGACTAGCACCCTGCGTCTGTCACTTCTTGGTGACATTGGCCATCTCTCTCTCTCACACACGCATGCACTCTTGGAGCCTCGGTTTCCCTTGCTGTCAGGGGTCCAATGATCCCAACCCTTCCCATCTCACACTATTATCTGCATCCAGGAGGACAGTGATGGTGCTTTGCTCTCTAATCACTCAGCATGCAGGGGCAGGGATGTGAGTTTGAATGCTTGCTCACCACTCCTAGCTGTGAGGCCTTGGGAAGGTTGCTCACCCTCTCTGGACTTCTTGGATGTGCACTGGTCTCCTACACATGTCCATATTCAGTGTTGGCAGCAGTGATGGCCAGAGCAGGTGCATGGCAGGGAAGTGGAATGGGAAGGATTTGGGGGGTTTTACTTTAATTGCACGTGCTACCTCAATTTCCATGTATTGCAGCATCATTCAGCATCTCCCAACTGTGTGAGCCCAGGCAGGGTGCACTGCCTCTCTGAAACAGGGTCTTCCATCTAAAAGATGTGGACAGTAAGACTCTTGTTCCAGCTGGGCTAACCATTTGGTGAGATGCCGTGTGTAGACCATGGAGTCCTGGGAGTACCCAGAAGACACCTTCACTGCCCAGCCAGCCTGAATCCCCACCCTGCCTTTCCCGCCTCCCTGGCTCCACCTCCCCAGCAGGTTCTGCTCTCTTGCAGGCGCATGCTGAGGAAAAACACCAAGCCCAAGGAGGAGAAGAGCGTGCTCATTCTGCCGCCCCGGGCGGGCACCCCCAAGCTCTTCAACGCCGCCCTGGCTGCAGCAGGAAAGATGGGCAAGGGTGGGAAGGGTGGCAAGCTCGCCCACCTCCGAGCCCGCCTCAAGGAGCTAGCCGCGCTGGAGGCGGCTGCCAGACAGCAGCAACTGCTGGAGCAGGTACTGGAGCTGGGAGCCCACCTGCCCAGGGGGCACTGCAGGTGCACGCCAGGGAAACAGCTAGGGGATCCCAAAAGAGGGCCCCGCCTAGTCAGGGGTCCTTTGCTAACAAGTAACAGAGGACAAGTTCAAATGGAAAATACATACAGGTCAAATAATTGAAAACTTTAGGTGAGGATGTGTCCAAAACCCCAAAAGAGGCCAAAAGGACTGCTTTACTCATTCTGCTGTCTCTGCTTGCATAGACAATGGCTCTACTTCCAGGAAGTCTCCGAGATGTCTAGGTTCCTGAAGTAGCAACTCCAGCAGAAACCCTTTCCCCGTCATTCTAACCAAAGTCTCAGGACTCACTGTCACTCGCAGGACAGGACTGGGTCAACTCCTGACCCTTCCACATGGCCAGGGGGATGGGGAGCTGCAGTGCTCTGGAGAGGCTGGGGTTGCACCTGAGCCCACCTGTGGTCCTACAGTGAGAGCAGAGCGTCCTGGTGCAGGAGTGGAGGCCGGGGAGTGGGGAGGGACGGGGACGGTCCTTCCTGATGGACAGTGCTGATCTCATGGTTAGCATTGTGGTTGGCATCAAGCAAAACCCCAGACGGGCACGTGCCGACCACCCCAGCCCCATCAATCTGCAGGAAAGCCTGAGATTAACTGCACTTGTCACGTCTGTGCACTGCTTTTCTTGTGGGGAGGCTGCGAGGAAGTGGGGGTGCTGGGGTGGGGCAGGAGCTCATGGAGGGCTTCCTGGAGGAGGGGGCACTGGGAGCCCAAGGATCACAGCCACCATCCCTGCTGGCATCAGAGTCCTGGAAGCCCATCCCGGGGGCATCTGATAGTGACAGTCTGATGAGCAGGTGACAAGACATTCCCCAGATACAGCCCCAAACTCTGAGTGCCTGGCTCCTGGCCTGCCAAGGTGGGGTCTGGAGTGTCAGCTGCTGTGAGGGGCTGAGTGGACATGAACTCTGACAGCACGGAGAAAGACTGGCACTGGAATGGCTTTTTTGCTCCTTGGGATCAGCTTGGCACGTAGGTGGTTTTGAGCTCCACACTCAATGTGTGTATGCGTTTTAAGGAAGGGCCGCTCCCCTGCCAGTCTGACCCACCAGGGCAGGATCTCAAAGCACAGGGACCTTTTCATGAGAAGTCCAGGGACGTGGGTCCAAACTCCAGCTCTGTCACCTGCTGGCCTCAAGATCCCTGGCAAGACCCCTGCCCCAAACTTTTTCGAGACCCGGATTACTCACAGCTGCCCCTGGGGGTTATAGAAACCCAGCAGGGGGAGCTTGGATGTGCTTCTGGAAAAGTATTTTGAACATGGCAAAGCACTTTACTAGCCTTCCGACAATTCTTGTGGTTCCACTCAGAGCTTTCTGCTTCCTTCAGGAAGTCCCACTGTGGTCACTATGTGAGCGTCCTGCTCCGGAAGTGGGTGGACAAAGGAGACGGAAGCAGGTGCAGTGGACCACTCAGGAACACTGAGATGGAAGGAGCAGCAGGTGCCTCATCGTGGCTCTGCCTCTCTGTCCTCTACCTTCAGCATCCCTATGACTTCAGCACACTTAAGGAGTCTTCCCTCACCTAGTCCAGCCCCACCATGGATCAGTTTCCCCTAAATAACTCCAATACACTACATTTTACCCTTTTGGGGGTGTGAGAAAGTGAGAAGTGGGAGGTGTCCCAGACCCCTTGGCAGTCCACGCTTTACAAGGCTTCTTTACCGGATTCCAGGCTAAGAGCTCGCAGGACGCTGCTGCGGAAGAGGCAGGCTCGGCCGCACCGGACCAGCCCGAGGCTCCCTCGGAGGCCGCCCCCGACCAGCCGGCACCTCCAGAACCAGCAGAGAAGCCCGAGGGAGGTGAAGAGGAGGCTGCCCGGCCAGAGGAACCGTCCGTGCACATCCGCATGAGCCCCAGCCCAGAGTCCGGAGAGCAGATCCTGTCGGTGGAGGTGCCTGAGAAAAAGGAGTGAGGCTGCGCGGGGAGCGGTGCACCTGTGGCGCTCGCTCGGGAGTCGTGCAGCAGCGCCCTCTGACGGAGACGCTAGTCAGTTCCACCAGGGGCTTTGCAATCAAGCGTTCATGCCCCGGCTTGGGAATCCTGCCTCTCCCTGACTGGTAGTGTTTCTAAGAATAAAACTATCGTCCACCTGAAAGTTCCTAGGCAGTGCAAAAGACGGAGCTGACACCGCGAGAAGCTAGGGTATGAGTGGGTCCCTTTCCCCAAAGTATGAGTGCCACATTTCAAGAACAACAAGCATTTCAGCAGGAAGGAGCGGGGCTGCACAGGTGGGCAGAATGGGGACTAGGGCTGCTCTGACCTGGGCTGGAGCCTGCCTGCGTCACCTTCTGCGGGCAAGCTGGGTAAGGGACGTGGTCGCCCTTACCTTGCATAGACTCCACACGATTCTCTGATACAGTGGAAATGGCTTTCTGGGCAAGGGGTCCTGAGGGGAAGGGACAGCCTGCCCAGCGCTGCTTTTCGGCTGCTTCCCGGCTGCTTCCCGGCTGCAGGGATGGCTTTCGATTGATTCTGATACCCTGACAACAGGACTGGTGGCGGTGACTCTGTGAAGTACTACAAGAAAGGTGAAATCCCCGCAGTTGATGACGGCATTGCAATTCCCTGAAGTGGCTTGGATGACATCATGTGGTTGTTAGGATTCAAAGAAAAAAAAAAGCAAAAAGTGGAAAGGGACAGATTGAATTCATGAATATTTATGTAGAGGACTTTTTTTTTATGATGTTTGGGGGAGCCAGTGATGAAAAACAGAACATAGGGCTGAGTGGTGGGATTCCAGCAGCAGCAGCAGGAAACGCAGGGGCTGGGGATCCTACTGCGCATTGCCTACCCCAAACCCAGTGACAGGAGCCGTGGGAGACACTGAAGGGGGCTTTGAGGGCCCGCAGCTGCGGCTAGCTGTCACCGTTCACTTCCACTGAGCTGGGCTTCCCCGAGTGGGGCCAAGCAACTGGGAATACCAGTGTGAGACACAGATGGATCTCACTGATGGCACTTGACATCAAACAGCACAGGGGGTCTCATAATCATTGGCAGTGGCATTTTACTTTATAAGAATTACTCATGTATTTGAAAGGGAGAGAGAGAAAAAAAAACATCTTCCATCTGTAGGTTCACTCCCCAAATGGCCACAAGAGCCAGATCTGCACCAGGCAGAAGCCAGGACCTCCATCCCGGTCTCCCAGAAGCCCCTGGGTCGTCATCTGCTGCCTTCCCAGCTGCTTGTGCAGGAAGTGTTGTTTCCAGTCTTATGCTGTTAAAAATAATGCTGCGTCCAGCGTCATGATGCTCATGTCCCACACTGAGTGCCTGGGTTCATGTCCCCACTCAGCCCCAGCTTCCTGCTGGTGTGCACCTGCGGTGGCAGCAGGTGATGAATTCAAGTACTTCGGTCCCAACCACCCGTGTGGAAGATCTGGGGGGAATTCCAGGCTCTCATGACTTCACACGTGCCCACTGTGGCTGTGGGAGGTGACCAGTTGATGGGCATGCCGTCTCCCTCTCGCTCTCTTTTTCTAAGTGTTTCTCACATAAGTAGAGACTGTGAAAAAAATAATGCAGCGATCAAAAAATCTTCATACATCATTTCATTGGGAAACATTGTAAATGAAGGAACCTGGTAGCTGAGGGAGATTTTTTTTCCTTTAACCCTCCCCAATCTCATATTGGCTGCACCGCTCTAGGATCCAAGCCCGGAGAAGCTTCTGCTTTGGCAAGCATCTCAGATGCACTACTAAATGTAGCACCTCCCTGGGAGATCCTAATCTACAAGGGACCTTTCTGCATGAAAATATGCAAATATGCTCATTCTTTCAAATGTCAGTGCTTAGACGTGAGATGCTTAGAGAGCCCCAACAAGGGTCCTGGAAGGAAAAATGAATTTGCGGGGGAGATTGGCAGTATCTTCATGTCGCTGAGATAGCTCGGAGTGTGGCGGGGAGGCCACTTGAATTTGCAGGTGACATTCTCCTGCCGGCTTTGTGTGCGTGAGGACGGGCCCAGCTTGATGGTCCTGTAACTGCAGCAAAAAGATGGGGCTTCCAGTTGTGGGTGTTCAGTTTCCTCTGCCCTGTTAACAGGTCTCCACATTTCCTGTGTTTGGGTAGAAAAGGAACAGCAAGTTATTTTCGTAAACTACATAAATGTTTTCACCAAAAAAAAAAAAAAAGGAGCTTTGAAATTGTCATTATCAAAATGTGTTCAGCTAACCTGGAATATTTTAATCTGTTTTCTTAGCCAACATGAACATTTTGTCTACACGCTGGCTTTCATATTACAATGCACTTAAATTAAAGTATTTAGACAAGCATTCCTACCTCGGGGATTTATTTCAGAAACCTGGCCATGTGTGACAGCACCTCCGTGTGAAGAACTCAGTGACATTGCTGGCTGCAGGCTCCCTGGAGGTCTGTCACTGACATTCCGGGGGTAGGAGGTACGACCCAAGCCCTGTGTTACGGTTGCTATAGTAACAGCCGCGCGCGCGCGCGTGTGTGTGTGTGTGTGTCTCTCTCTCTCTCTCTCTCTCTCTCTCTCTCTCTTCAGGCTTTTTTTTTTTTTTTTTTTTTTAAGATTTACTTCAAAGGCAGAGTGATCCAGAAGGAGAGATGAACAGAAGGGATCTCCCATCTACTGATTTACTCCCGAATGACCACAAGAGCCGGGGCTGGGCCAGGCCAAAGCCTGGAGTATGAAACTCATCCAAGTCTCCCATGTGGGTTGCAGGGGCCACCTCCCCACTGCTTTTCCCAGTCGCATCAGCAGAGAGCTGGATTGGAAGTGGTAGCATCACAGACATGACCTGTGCTCTGATACGGGATGCCCGCATCACAGCTGTGGCTTAACTCCCTTCACCACAACTCCAGCCTGCCTACTGGGAATTCTGAGCCTCTCAAACCAGGAGCCCCTTTGGTCTTCCCACATCTTTCTCACAACCCATTTCAATGGTGCCTTCACCATGAGGTTCTATTTCACAGAGAAACCTTTTTATGTGAAAGCCTTCACTCTCTTACATGTTGGCTCTTTCTTTCTTTCTTTTTAGATTTATTTATTTTTATTGGAAAGGCAGATATGCAAAGAGGAGGAGAGACAGAGAGAAAGATCTTCTGTCTGATGCTCACTCCCCAAGTGGCCGCAACGGCCAAAACTGTGCCAATCTGAAGCCAGGAGTCAAGAGCCTCTTCTGGGTCTCCCATGTAGGTGCAGGGTACCAAGACCTTGGGCCATCCTTGGCTGCTTTCCCAGGCCACAAGCAGAGAGCTGGATGGGAAGTGGGTCCTCTGGGACACGAACCAGCGCCCATATGGGATCCCGGCACGTGCAAGGCAAGGACTTTAGCTGCTAGGCTAATCATGCCTGGACTCCACGTTGGTTCTTGGATTTGGTGTGATTTGGTGTACAAATGACATGTCCCCAAGTTCTGGGGAGTTTGTTCAATAACACAGGGTGCTCAGGAACATGGCGTCATGGACTGGGGACAGATTGCTAATGACCTGAAAGTAAATGAGTTGTACTTCACCCTCACTCCCACTCTCCTCCCAGGCCTTGCTCTGGCCAGAGAATTGTCCCTTGCAAGTGGTTGGATTCTCTATGGGGGAAGCTTAAGGGAAAAGTGTGTTTCTCGGCCTAGGAACACCCCCACCCCTCCAAAAAGGGTCTACTGGGGACACTTAACAGGCATAGGCAAACCCTGACCTCCGCCCTTTAAAACGTAAATCAGCTGTGCGGCTCACTCAAGGCGCAGGTGTCTCTCTGGGAATCTACAAGAGCTAGCTAGGACTCTATCCTTGTGGGTCCGGATATAAGGGGGAGGTGCCGACAGGTTCTTCCGGACACCTTGGAGTTCAACCTGGAGGCCCGGGTTGAGCGGGAGCCACGGGGGCCACTGAGAGGTAAGGTAAGCTTTGCCACCTAAGCAGAGTTGCAGAGCTAATTGTTCTGGGAGTGGGAGTGTGTGCTGGGGGTAGGGGTGGAGGTGAGAGTGAAGAGTGGGGTGGACTTTTTCCACACATCCAAGTTTCCAAGACCAAAAATGTTTTCCTTCTGAAAGAAAGGGGCAGGAGGCTTGGCCTACTTCCATATGAGTCCAAATAATACTTCAAATAATGCTGGAAGCTCCCATGTGCAAGACTACAAAAAGTTTTCCAAGCATAATAACATCAACTCAACAGAGGCTAGCCTGGTGGGGGGACTTTGGCCAGGTTAGTCACCCAGCCAGAATGCTGCCAGGAAGACCAGAAAGCCAGCCGCTGTGCTGGCCAGTAATCCTTTACTGGCTAGCAGAATTACATGGTCTTGAATTTCTGGGTAGCATTGAGGATGTGGGTCAATCCTTTCTTTCTGCTCGCTTCCCAGGAACATTACGTGATGGAGTTTGGGGAAGGAATTTTCAAGGGCTGGAGAAGGGAGATGAAAAACTGTGATTCATGTGTGAATTGGCCAGGGCAGTCTGGAGTTGTGCTCCCAGACCTGACTCACGCTCTGAAACAGTAAACTGAAACAAAGAGGAACAGAGGTTGAGTCACAGAATCTCTCAGACTTGCCCAGAAGGGAATCAAAGGGCACCCATCCAAGTGTAATGAGTAGGATTCTAAAAATATCTGTAGGGGATGCCTAATACATATGTAACTTAGGATGTTCCTCTTGTTAATGCGGCAGCAGGTGAAAAAGCTGAGTTAATCCCACAGCTACTGCACTCGGTGGTAGGCAGGTGTGCAGAATTAGAGTGGCTTTGGCTAGTTTACTTTCTGATGCTCCGACGAGCATGCAGTGTCCCGCTGAAGGATAATTAGAGGCAAACTCGTAGGACAAAATGCCAAAGTGGGGAGCGGTCAACTCTAGAGATTGTGTACGTTTCATTATACGTGTTGGTCTCAGCTCAGTTTGCTTGAATTTAACCTGTGTATTAGCAAGCTACACCTTGGAGATACGGGCTCACGGGTTTTCTCAGATTGGATCCAGCTGGGTGAGGGTCTTAACGCAGACCAAATGGTCTCATTGCCACTGGAAACTTGGGGAGTGGTTTCGCTTCTTTTTCTTTCTTTTCTTTCTTTCTCTCTTAATTAATTAATTAATTAATTTTTATTGGTAAGTCAGATTCACAGAGAGAAGTGGCCATGATGGCCAGAGCTGAGCTGATCTGAAGATAGGAGCCAGGAGCTTCCGCTAGGTCTCCCACACAGTTGCAGGGTCTGAAGGCTTTGGCCTGCCACTGCCTTCTCAGGCCACAAGCAGGGAGCTGGAAGGGAAGTTGGGACAGCTGGGATACAAACTGGCACCTATATGAGATCCTGGAAGTAGAGCAACTGGGACTTGAACTAGTGCCCTTACGGGTTGCAGGCAGTGACTTTGCTTGCGGCACTGCAGCGCTGGCCCTCACAGGTGACCTCCTACCTCCCTCGTGTTAGGATGCAGCGAGGCAGCTCCCTCCAGACGGTGCTTCTATCTTGGACTTGCCCGCCTGCAGAACTGTGAGGAAGAAATTCCTTTTCTGGGTGAATCACCCAGCCTGTGTTCTGGTGTATCGGCTCGGTGTACGTGAAGGCTGCTGTAACCTGGGGTGTCTGTTGCTCGGCCTCCTGGAGTGTGGGCCTGGCCTGGCTGCCACAGCCCCTGCTGGGCCCGCCCTCCATCGCGCGCTGTGGCTGGAGGTTCATGTCCCCTTCCTCCTCTTCTACCTCTTGGACTGCCATGGCTATGGGAATTGTGTATTTATGTTCCCATGCTCTATATTATTGTTCTTTTGAGGCTACGCCTTTTGTTTTGTTTTTAAAGATTTATTTTATTTTTATTGCAAAGTCAGATATACAGAGAGGAGGAGAGACAGAGAGGAAGATCCTCCATCTGCTGATTTACTTCCCAAGTGGCCGCAATGGCTGGAGCTGAGCTGATCCAAAGCCAGGAGCCAGGAGCCTCTTCTGGGTCTCCCACATGGGTGCAGGGTCCCAGGCTTTGGGTCGTTCTTGACTACTTTCCCAGGCCACAAGTAGGGAGCTGGATGGGAAGCAGGGCCACTGGGATTAAAACCAGTGCCCTGTGGGATCCTGGCACATGCAAGGCGAAGACTTTAGCCACTAGGCTACCCGTGCTGGGCCCAAGGCTTATGCTTTCATATATCCCTTCTAGCATGATATTTGGTGCTCATAGAAGCTTTTTCTTTATTTACACTGTGGGCTTCATTCTTTTCATATTTATTTTCATTGGAAAATCAGATTTACAGACAGGAGGAGAGACAGAAAGGAAGATCTCCATCAGCTGGTTCACTCCCCAAGTGGCCACAACGGCTGGAGCTGAGCCTATCTGAAACCAGGAGCCAAGAGCTTCTTCTGGATCTCCCACACGGGTGCAGGGTCCCAAGGCTTTGATGCTTCTCTACTGCTTTTCCAGGTCACAAGCAGGGCTGGATGGGAAATTGGAGCAGCCAGGACATGAGCCGGCACTCATATGGGATCCTAGCAGTTGCTAGGCGAGAACTTCAGCAGCTAAGCTGACTGGGCCCTGGGCTACATTTTTTTTTTAAGGGATAATTCATTGTTTTGTAATTTTGAGATCACTAGTCTTAATCTTGAATTCATTCTGTCCTATGTTTCTATACTCTTTCAAAAATATTCTCAAAGCAGGTGGTGGGGATGCTGGGTAAAGTGCCCCATATCCCCTATCATAGGGTGGGGCGGGGCTCCTGACTGATGCAGACCCTGGAAGGCGGCAGGCAACGGCTCTCACAGCTGAATTCCACTGACCTGGGAGGCCCGGATCGGGTCCTCAGCTCTGGGCTTCAGCCTGGGTCAGCCCTGCTCTTTAAAGAGTGAACCGCCAACAGGTCTGTCTCTCCCACTATCCCTTTCTTTCTTCTCTCCCTCTTTTCTCCCGAACCCCCTTTTCCGCTCCTCTCTCGAATCCTGCCCTCTTCTTTTCTCCTTCCTCCTGCACGCCCAAGTAAATTTTTCAAAAAGAATATTTTCCATCCAGAAGCTTGGATGAGATCCTAATCCTGCTCAGTGCCCATCCAAGGTTCCAGTTCTTCAGCTGAAATGGAGCCTGGCCAACACCTGAACAGCACAAATGCAGAATGAGCTCTGCAGTGGCATAACCTTGACTTTCACCGTGCCTTCCATCTGCCAGCCAAACAAAGCATTCTCACATTTGATTTTTTAAACAGCTCCATTGTTGCAAGGTGTTATCCCCTAGCAGGAGCCAGGAAAGCACAATCTTGTTTATATGGATCTATAAATTGATTAAATGGTCAGGGAGTCGCTTAGCTGACAGGGGCGAAAAATAGGGGGGAAAAGGACGCCTATTATAGGAAGCACATCGTTGGAACAAAAGAAATCAGTTCTGCCGCATTACGTGATTCGATCATCCACTTTGATGTAACTTTCTTATTAACAGAACACAAAATGAAATCCTAGGCCCGTGTGGAAAATACACAAAGCTCACAAAATGGAAGTGCTG
Source organism: Ochotona princeps (assembly GCF_030435755.1). Lineage (NCBI taxonomy): Eukaryota > Metazoa > Chordata > Mammalia > Lagomorpha > Ochotonidae > Ochotona > Ochotona princeps. The sequence continues at coordinate 21,529,846 of NC_080847.1, forward strand.
GGACAATTAGGGTAAAGAGTGACGTGGGGGGGCTGAGCCTGTGTGTGTGGGGGGGATGATACCAGCTCAGTGAGTTGGCAGGTCCATTAATCAAGGACTGCGGGCCTCCCGCTGGCTGGCTTGCTGAGTGTTCATCTCTTGAGGAGTAACCTCAAGACGGAGCCCACAGGAGACGACAGGGAGGCCTGTGGAGAGAAACACTCTCCAAGTGGAAATTCAGAAGGAAATGGGAGGGTTTAACAGCAAAAGAATATTTACTTTTCAGTGGTTATGAATTCAGAAGGTAACTTAAAATTTTCTTTATTTAAAAGGCATGCTAGAAAAGGGGGCAAGAGATTTTCCATCCTCTGGCTCATTTCCCAAATGGCTGCAACCAGCCATGGGCTGGGCTGATCCCAGGAGCCCGGAGCTCCATCCAGCTTTCCTGGGTGGTGCAGGGACCCAGGCACATTAGCAGGCAGCTGGATGGGAAGCGGAGCAGCTGGCCCTGGCCCTCTGTGATGTGAGCATTAGAAATAGTTGCTTCACCCACCACATTCAACATCAGCTCCGGGAAGGTAATTTTTCACGGGCTCCAGCCACAAGCCATGAAATGAACGGTAGATGTTCTCCTCGCCCGAGTGTTGTAGAGCTCGTGACCTTGGCCTGGGTTATGGGCTTTCTCCGTAAGTGCTTAGATCACCTGTGTAAGCCTTATCAGAATGCAGAACTTTCATCTGAAGTTAATCTTTTCAGGTCTGTGTATTTGAAATTTAAAAAGAAAATGCCAGCTACAGTGGAACTGAAGCAAAGGGAATCTGTTTTTGATCGGCCGCGGTAACCTGACAGAAAGCATGCAGGTTGAGACATACGTGAAACAGGCAAAATGCAGCTCAGGCACAGACCTGCCTCGCGCACCGTCCCCCGTTCCTGGCTGGGTCCATTCATGTTAGGAGGATCTGACGCACCTGTGCCCAGCGACTCATTCCTTCCCTTCCACGCTGCCTCCATCCCTGCCCACTGGCTGTTGACTCCAATCTTGAAAATGCTGACATGGTTTTTCCTTCTACAGTTTCTTTCCTTTTCAAACACTTCCTTGTCATAAATCCATCTCAGTCTGGGAAACAACCGCTGTGGGACTGTCCCATCTCAACGTCAACGCTGCCCAATTGTGAAACTCCTGCATGCCAGGACCTCCCAAAGGCCATGGGAAAGGCAAAGGGGATTAAGAGACAAGGTGGGGTGCACATGTGGAGTACACAGGGTTATGACGTTGCTTGGGACAATCGGATGCCTAGCCAGTTGCAGCCTCACCCCTGATTCCAACTTTCTGCTAAAGTGCACCCAGAGAGATGGCCCCTGCTGTTGTAGCATTTGGAGAGTGAACCAGTAGAAGGGAGACTTTCTCTATCAAATAAGTCAATAAAATGTTTTGAAGATAAGTTTGTTTTGATGCCAGAAATTTTGAAATTCATGCATATCTTATTTGCAATGCACATTTTCCATAAAATTTGTAAAGACTCTTCATATGTCTGGATTTCAAGATTTTTTTTTTTTTGCTCTAAAATACACTTGCATCATAACTCCAGTTTTCTGCTGACTCTGTGGAGTTCTTGGGGCTGTGCAGTGATCTTTACTGTGGATACAGGCACCACTCCAGAAGTAGTTACTGAGATGCTGTCAGTAACACATTTATAAGGTCAGGGACTGGCGTGCACCTGTCATTACTGCTTCCCAATGTATTTGGGCACTACGGCAAATCTCACCTTCAGGGTGGCTTAGGATTTGTTTTCTCTCTGGGTCAGGGCCCTTGTTTATCCAACTGTGGATGAAATTCCTCCTCCTTCAAACCTGTTTCCCGTGGGGGCAGGGGGCATATCCTCAGGGACAGAGCCTGGTAGAGTTTCACTATAATCCTATTGCTCAGTGGCAGTTTCCTTCCTTTAAAAAAGAATTGTTTCCTTGACAGCTTGACTCTTCCTTTTGGCCACTAGAAAGTAACTTACAAGGCAAATATTCAGGTACCAAAAACTTTGAGGTCAGCTTTGATGACACACAAGGCCAATACCTGTGTTTTCTCACATTCTTTGAATCATCCTAACTATTTTCTATAGGGTTACGACAGTCGCATTTGGATTTTGATGTTTCCTATCACATGACAATGAGGGCAAAGACATTTGCAAAATACAGATAACACTCTTGGGCAACAGTTCTGTGGTTTAATGGAGTTCCTAGCATCTTCTGATATGGGTTATTCAGGAGGACATTTCCTCTCAAGGAGAGTATTTGTTCAAGTAACAAGCAGTAAATTAGTACAAGGATGCCGGGGCGGCGGGGGGCATGGGCCACAGCCTTGTTACTAGTTTTCGTGTTTTAGGCATTCTCGTTGTCACTGCAAATAACGCCCGTCGTCTCTTTTCCTATGTGCAGTTTTGACCTGCACGGCGCTTAGGGGTTTCAGCCTGCAGGGGGCTCTCGCGTCTCCTGACTTTGCTCCCCCTGTTAGGCGCATATTGGTCACTAGGTGGCGACAGCTCTCGGCGGGTCGCTGCCCTGGCTTTGGAAGCAGCCGCTGTTCCTGGGGGCCAAGCTGGCCCAGCTCTATTAGCGCAGCGCTTTTGTCTTAGAAGTAGGGAAACGTGTACTCAGGGATGCGCACTAGGTTGCTGGAGTCCCAGGAAGCGTTCCTTCCCCTGGTTCCTAGCTCTTCCAGGGAGGCACCGCTGAAGGTCGGAGCCTGGGATTTACTATACAGGAAACACTTGAGCAGCTGGGTAGTGCCATTCATGCATTCATGTATTCGCTCACTCAAGAAACCCTTGTTACATACCTTTGGCTTTGTGCTGGACCCTGGGAGTAGCAACACTGACAGGTCTAGGAATGCACCTTCTCTAAGGAAAGGAAGATAGCTCTGGGCGAATCCCAGAGGCTGTAATGGAGGTGACCCTTGCACACTGTTCACTAAGAGGGTTTCACAACCAGCTGCATTAGCTTGTCTTTTCCTAAGGATGCATCCATTTGTTTGAAAGGATGATGGAGGGACAGACAGATCTTTTCATCTGCTGGTTCCCTCCCCCAGTGGCTGCAAGGGCTGGGTTGAAACCGGGAGCCAGGAACCCCAGTCAGGTCTCCCACATGCATGGCAGAAGTCCAAGTACTCAAGTCATTATCCACTGGGCACAATAGCAGGGAGCTGGAGTACAAGTAGAGCAGCTGGGACTTGAGCCACACTCTGATATGGGATACTGGTGTCATGAGTCATGGCTTTATCCACTGCACCACAGTGCCCTGCCTGGCGTTAGGAGTTTAAAGGGAAGACAATGTCAGACACGGGAGGACACTCCCCATAGGCTGTGCCACAGTAGGCCAGTGCAGGCAGAGGCTTACAGGAATGGTAGCTGGTGTGGCCGAGGCCAAAGGGCAAAGGACGAGGGGCAGCCCTGGGAAGGAGGAGCAGGTTGTAAAGGCTTCAGTCAGGATGTCAGCTGCAGGAATTTGCACTTTACCCTGAAGGCCAAGGAACAGCCCAAGAAGCTGTGAGGCCTGGAGAATGGACTGGCTGCAGCTGATTTTCGGAAGGAGGACCCCAGCAGCCGCTGCAGGGAGGGCCAGAGGCAGCGAACTCCCAGGCCTGGACCCAGAAGGCATAGGGCAGAGCCAGGTGAGGGACGGGGAAGGGGAGGCTGGAGCGTTCTGTAGAACAGGAGATAGAGGACAGGTTTCCCTTTGAAAAACTGTGATGGATGGACCTGGCATGATTGCTCAACTAGCTAATCCTCCCTTTCAAGCATCAGGGTTCCATATGGGCTGGTTCGTGTCCTGGCTGCTCCACTTTCCATCCAGCTCCCTGCTTGTGACCTGGGAAAACAGCAGAGGATGGTCCAAAGCCTTGGGACCCTGCACCTGTGTGGGAGACCCAGAAGAAGCTCCAGAATTTGGATCACCTCAGGTCTGACTGTTGTAACCATTTGGGGACTGAACCAGCGAATTAAAGTTCTCTCCTCCCAGGGTTCTCCAAGAGCCCAGCCTGTGCCAGCGTGGGGTGAGGTCCCCAGGGCAGGTCTGTGAAAGGCGAGCAGGGCCTCCGTGTTAACAGACGGGAATGTGCTGCTCAGGAGAGAGCTCCCTCCTTTGCACAGGAAGTGAACAAGAGCTTGGTTCAGGGAGGCCTGAAGTATGGAGGCCAGCAGCCCACCTGGCTAGGATTTGCTCCCAGGAGGGGATGCAAGCTCGTTAAGATAGATAGATAAATAGATAAATAGATAAATTAATTAATTAATTAAATTTATATATTTGAAAGGCAAAGTGACACAACAGGCAGGGAAGTGGGATACAAACCACTACCCATATGGGATGCTGATGTTTGCAAAGGGGAGGACTTAGCCAATTTTGCCATCATGCCAGGTACTGGACTCCATCTTTAAAAAGAAAGAGAAAGTATATTACTGGGCAGAGTTTACTTTAGCCCCATGGCACCTTTCCACCCTTCTGGTCAGCGGGGCCTGCTGGTTCCCAGGTGCCCACTGAGGCGGTGAGAGCTGACTGCTTAGCTTAGCCTGTTAAGCCACTGGCTGTTCTTCTGGAGATAACTTGCCCTTGTCCCTTGCCACTTGATCTGTGAGGTTACTCAGGCCCTATTTGAAGTGTACAGTGGCGTGAGTGAGAGGGAGAGACCGACCACAGCATCTCCTTGGGGACCCACTCTGATTCTCCCAATGTTGCCTTGCCATGTCTCTGAGGTTTCCCAGGCAGGGAATAGGGGACCTTCCCATTTCTTCTCTCTGCCCATTGGCAACTTGTAGGGTTGCGTTGCTCCCACTGTGTGACTGCTGTTGCTCCCAGGATGGGAGGGAAGTGTGACAGGAAGGCTTCTGAGGCCAGCGTGACCACTGTCATCTCGGGCCACAGGGCAGCTCCATGGGGCGTGGCAGCTTCTGGAAGCTCAGTGAAAATTCCTGTCATCAGTGTGTGAAGCGAGCCATGCAGCCTCTAAAGAGATATCCTTTTGACTCGCAACGAAAGTCATTCATGTCATTTAATGTATGTATTTAGGATTTGTTTACATAAAAGGCAGAGCGCCAGGAGCTGCTGGCATCCCGTATTCCCGACTGGACTCCTGGCTGCTCCACTTCGCATCCAGCTCCCTGCCTTGTGCCTGGGAAAGCAGCAGAAAATGACTCAAGTCTGAAAGCTTCTGTCAGCCATGTGGGAGACGGGGACGGGGTTTGGGGCTCCCGCCTTTGACCTGACCTTGCCTGGCTGTTGCAGCCTCTGTGAGACTGAGGCAGCAGACATTTCTCCCCCTGCCTCTCCCTTTTAGTCACTCAACCTTGAAAGAAGGAAAGGAAAAAGGAAAGGGGAGGAGAGGAGAGGGAACAGGAGGGTGCCCCCACTGTGGTGTAGTCGGCCAAACTTTCACATGTGGCACCAGCGTCCCATTTGGGGCTCCAGTTTGTATTCTGGCTGCTCCACTTCCAAACCAGCCCTCCACTCAATGAATGGCCCGGGAAAGTAGTGGAGGATGGTTCAAGTGCTTGGTTACCTGCACCCACCCACATGGGAGACCCAGAAGAAGCTCCTGGTTTCTGGCTTCAGATCAACTCAGCTGCTGTCCTTGTGTCCATTTGGGAGTGAATCAGCAGATGGAATAGCTCTGTGTTTCTCCTTTTCTTCTTAAATCTACATTTCAAATAAAAATATTCTAAGATAATCTTAATAAATATATTAAATTAAAAAGCAGAGTTACAGAGACTGATGTTCATCTGCTGGTTCATTTCCCAAATGTTTGTAACAGCTAGGGCCAGGCCAGGCAAGGTGGAAGCCAGGAGGCTGGAGTGCCATCGGGGTCTCCCACGTGGGTGGCAGGGAGGGGCTCAGGAGCCTGGAGTGCCATCGGGGTCTCCCATATGGGTGACAGGGAGGGGCTCAGGAGCCTGGAGTGCCATCGGGGGTCTCCCACGTGGGTGGCAGGGGCTCAGGAGCCTGGAGTGCCATCAGGGTCTCCCATGCAGGTGGCAGGGGCTCAGGAGCCTGGAGTGCCATCAGGGTCTCCCATGCAGGTGGCAGGGGCTCAGGCATTTGGAATATCATCCACTGCCTCCAGGTGCATGAGGCTGGGTTGGAAGCAGAGTAGCTGGGACTTGAACCAGGCACCCTGATATAGTTAACAACTATAGAAATGATCCCTGAAAGTATAGTCTTGGCACCCTGATATAGGATGTGGGTATCACAGGTGGCTTAGAAAAAAAATTCCCAGTACACATGGGAAGGAAAGCACTGGAAACCCTTGGCTTTACAAAATCATGCCAAGAACGTTCACCACTGGTTCGAAGCTCATCTGTTCGCCGCTTCTGTTCCGAAGCGGCAAGTTTGCATCTCCCTTCCGTTTGTGAGAGAGGGTGTTGTCAATTCGCAGACTATGCTGGGGTGGGTGGTGAGCACAGTAGCTCAGATGCCTGTGCCCCATATCTGTGAATCGGGGTCCCTTTCTCAGCACCAGATTCTGACTCCAGCTTCCTGGTAATGCCGACCCTGGGAGGCCGTGTTGACAGCAGAAGGCATTGGGTTCCTGCCACCTCTATGGGAGATCTGGATTGAATTCCCAACTCCCAGCTTCATCCTGGCCCAGCCCTGGCCATTGCTGGCATTTGGAGAGAGAACCAGCAGATGGGAACTTGCTGTCTTTTGTTCTCTGCTTCTCAAATGAATCAATCAATCAATTTTGAAAGTGACACTGATGCTCAGGTACTCCAACAGGCATCACTGAGCACATGCACACACATGCGCGCGCGCACGCACACACACACAACTGTTTATCTCAATCACTGATGTAAGTAAATTCACAAGGCTGGTATCTGCAGGGTCATTTATCATAATTAGCTGGTCTGTAGGGAATGAATTAATGAGTGAAATCTGGGTTTCACTGTTTTGCTTATTTACAAACTTTCAAATGAGGCTGCCAATTATCCAGAAACTGCCCTGGTAATTGCCTTGAATTGGTTAACCAGATCTGTGTCTCCAACAGAAGGGTGGGGAGGAGGGGTCCCACAGGTGCAGGCTTCCATGTGCCTGGTTTGTAACGTCTGATGGCTTGTGTTCTCTGCCTGTCCAAAAGCAAATAGGAAATCCTGGCAGCTAAGGGAAGAATGTTTGCAGGATTGCAGGATTAATGTTTCAGAGCATCAGGGGAAGAGAGAAGAAATTCAAATATTACAAGAGGGTCTCTCTCTGAGCATTTCCAACCTGGAAAAGAAAGTAGAAGCCCACGGTCCCCAAGGAAGCTGAATTCTTTGGATTTTTTTCCCACCAGATACTCATGCAACTTTGAAGAGAAATTTTCAGCGATTCTTTTCATGGACGTTTGAGACCGTTGCAGACCCAAAGTCCTGCCACAGGCTGGATCTTGATGTTTCTAATCCACATGGCCGTCCTCGGGGTTTCTGTTTAGCAAGAGCCACTTCAGGGGCTGGCACACAGATTGGGGGATGACCTACATGGGGCATCTCTGTGCTGGTTTTGAACTTCAGCCTTCCAGGTGGTCTTCCTCCAACAGGTACCTCGTTCCAGCTTTGTACTAACGAAGACAAGGACTCAAAAATAACAGTGCCAGCCTCTTCTTCCTCCCAGGGGCATACTCCTCCTCTGAGCATATGGCTTTAGTAGACTCTCCCACGGAGACGGCAATTTCAAGACATTAGACAGAAAATAATGACTTTGGCGGCTTTCCATGCAATCTTTTTTTCAGTTAACGACAAGGATCCTCCAACGATAATTAGAGTATTTTTAACTTGTTTTGCAAAGGACTCTTCTGGCATCTGGACTGCATGTAAAAATAGATCTCCTTGGGGGGCAATGTATTGGCATGGCAGGTTAAGCCTCTGCTTGAAACATCCCGTATTGGAGTGCCTGGTTTGGGTCCCAGCTAACACTGTTTCTAATTCAGTTTCTTGCTGATGTGCCTGTGAGAGCACCAGGTGGTGTTTTGGGGGGCTTGGGTTCCTCCATGTGGGAGACTCAGGTGGAGTTCCTGGTTCCTGCCTTCAGCCTGGCCCAGCCTTGGATGTTGCAGGCATTTAAGGGAATGAACCAGTGGGTAGAGGCTCTCTCTGTGTCTCTGACTTTACCCTTTCAAATACACAAATATGTTTTTAAAAAGATTGATTTATTTTTCTTGGAAAAGCAGATTTGGAGAGAGGAGAGAGAAAAAAAAGAACTTCTATCACTGATTCATTCCCTAAGTGAACACAATGGCCAGATCTGAGCTGATCTGAAACCAGGAGCCAGGAGCTTCTCTGGGTCTCTTACGCAGGTACGGGGTCCCAAGGCTTTGGGCCATCCTTGACTGTTTTCCCAGGCCACAAGCAGGGAGCTTGGTCGGAAGTGGGGCAGCCAGGATGTGAACCAGTGCCCAAATGGGATCCTGGCAATTGGAGGTAGATTAGCTAGCTGAGCTATTGTGCTGGGCCTACAGATACATTTTTTTAAAGATTTATTTTATTTTTATTACAAAGTCAGATATACTGAGAGGAGGAGAGAGAGAGAGGAAGTGGAGCTGCCGGGATTAGAACCAGCGGCCATATGGGATCAAGGCGAGGACCTTAGCCACTAGGCCACGCTGCCGAGCCCGGTAAATACATTTTTAAAAAATGTTCATGGTAATGAATACTACAAAAAAAGTCTCTGAATTGAAAAACTTGATATATAAATTTTTAAAATCTATGTATATATTTATATATAAAGTTTTTTAGTGTATATATATATTTTTCGACTTTTATATGTGGAGCTGAGTCTAATACATTTTTGAACAGAACAGCAAGGTCAAGGACAGACAGCCTGGGCTGCTCCCATGTTCCCCCTGCCCTGTAAATCCGTCTTAGGACTTGCCTCCCCTGCCCACAGCAGAGCCAGGCAGCCCTGTGCAAGTGTGCTAGATACACACACACACACACACACACACAGACTTTGGACCCTCTGATCCATTTCTCCTGTAGTACACTCCTGACTCCATGCGTGGTTCTTCCCACAGGATCGATTCTCTGTGAGACCTGCTGTGGGGGTCCAGGCTGGGAGGGTGAGGGGCTACCATTGCATTTAATTCTAACTCTCCTTGGAATTGACATCAGACCCCACTGGTGGAGGGTCCTGTCGCATGGGCTGCCCCTAGTCTAGATGCCAGAGGCCAGTCTGCACCTGCTGACTGATAAGCTGTGCATTCAGGTGCTCCTGAGCCGCCTCTGCAGGCACTACAAATTCCCGGACAGCTTCTTACAGCATGCCAGGCAGCACTTTGCTGAAAGGCCCTGGTTGGTGATGCAAGGTACTGCTAAGCACTTAGAGTGAGCAGTGGGCAAGGCAGAGGCCAGAGGGATCCTGAGTGCAACAGCCTTCCACTCCAGGGAGCTAGAGGTCCCCTGGCGAGGAAGCCTGTGAAATCTCACTGTTAAGGAGACTTGTTGTTGGGGCTGGCACAATGGTTCAATTGGCTAATCCTCCACCCACAAGTCCCAGTATCCCATATAGTCGCTAGTTCATGTCCCAGGTGTTCCACTTTTGATCCAGCTCCCTGCTAATGGCCTGTAAAAGCAGCATAGGATGGCCCAAAGCTTTGGGATCTTGCACCCATGTGGGAGACCCGAAAGAAGGTACTGGGTCCTGGTATTAGATTGACTCAGCTCTGGCCATAGTGGCCATTTGAGGAATGAACCAGCAGATGAAAGATCTTTCTCTGTGTCTCTCCTTCTCTTTGTAAAGATCTGCCTTTCCAATAAAAATAGATGCACTCTGCTGGTTTGTTCCCCAGATGCCTACAAAGGACTCTTACCAGGGTCAGAGCTGGCAGTAGGTTCCCCAGGGCGGTGACGGGAAGCCAGTGACTACAGCTGTCATGGCTGCCCCCCCTCCATACCCTGGGTCTGCATCCACATGAGGCTGGAGTCAGGAGAGCCACTGGAGTCAAACTCAGGCACTCAGCCCTGGTGCCCAAGGTCGGACCTGCCAGGCCAATGCCTGCCCCTGTTCAAGAGTTCCTCATGGTTCATGACCATGAAGCAGATATATCAGCTCAGAGATTTCCAAAGTTCAAGTGTGAACAATCCATATCAGAGGTGAGAGGTTGCCAGTTCCTCTAATCTGGTCATCGTACATGGCATGCCTGTGTTGAACTGTCTCACTGGTCTCAAAAATATTACAATCGCTACATGTTGGAAAGTATTTAAAGATGGATTTATTTCAAAGGCAGAGCATAACAATGAGAGGTGAGACACACACAACTGCAAAGAGAGAGACAGACAGAAAGATGAGAAGTCGTCTTCCTTCTGCTGCTTTACCCGCCAAACGCCCACACTAGCGAGGGCTAGGCCAGGTCAAAGCCAAAGCCTAAAATTCAGTCCAGGTCTCCCACCTGGGTGGCAGGAATTCAGGTCCTGGGCCGTCATCTGCTGCCTCCCAGGCACAGTGGCAGGAAGCTGGACCTCAGGAGGAGGTAGGACTGAGGCCCAGGCACTCCTGTGTGGGATGCGGCATCCCAGACAGTGGTTTAACCTACTGCACCAGAAGGTCCATATGTGCGCACGCACACACACACACACACTTAAAAAAAAAATGGAGGGGTGGCACCGTGGTTCAACAGGCTAATTCTGCTTGAAGCACAAACATACTATATAGGCATAGGTTCGTATTTGGCTGCTTCAGTTCAGATCCAACTCCCTATTTATGGCTGCTTCATTTCAGATTTAGCAGCGAAGGATGGCCCAAGTCCTTGGGCACCTGCAGCCACGTGGGAGACCCAAAAGAAGCTCCTGGCTTTGGGTCAACTCAGCTCTTGTCATTGCAGCCCCTGGGTAAGTGAATCAGCTGATGGAAGCTCTTTCTCTGTGTCTCTCTTCCCAAGAAAATAAATAAATCCTTAAATATAAAATAAACTTCGTAACAGAGCTTAGGCGATAGCACCTGCCCCACCCTTCCAGGAGAAAGGTAGCAGAAACTCCCAGCCTTCTAATCATTTGGTCTTTTTGGTTACTGGCGCAGTCCTGGGGCTGTCTAGGGCCCTACCCTAAATCTCCTTATTAGCATACAGTCAGGTGGATTAATGGAGGCACAGAGCATGAAGAACAAAAGACTGCTATCATCCAGGAAATTCCGAAGGTTTAAGGTGCTGTCTGTGCCAACAGTGGACAAAGGCGAAACATATTTCCTAAACCACAAAGTCACAAAGGAAAACAAGCTCCCTTGTATCAGGCCTTACTGCATAGAAGAGTTACCCCAGGTCACGGACAAGCTCACAAAAAGCTGATGTCTCAAATCCCTGTCCCTGGGTGTGTGTGCAGGAAGGAAGCTGGGCCTGTGGCAGCAGAAGACACGTGGGCAGGCGGGGCACACTCAAACTAACCTTTGGAGGGACTTGGCCCATCTGCCTCCCTCACTTGAGTTAGAGACCACACAGAGGGGAGAAAGCAGTGCACGCAGGCTGCTGGGGGCCAGCCCCTGCAGGGGTCTGATGGGGGCTACACCTGTCTGCTGAGCACTGCCAACCTCTGGCCCGGTGCCCTGGGGTTTCCCAGCACCTGCATCCAGTCAACTCCCGGTGGGATTCCCCTCATGCCTTGGCTGCCTTCTTCAGCAATCAGGGTCCTTCCTGAGAAGGCTTGGGAGGTGCAGCTGGTGGGCCACATCTCATGACTCCACCTGCTGCTCTCAGTGGGTTTCAGTCTGCAGCCAGGAGGTGTCTACAGGGAGTTGGGCCAGCAGCTGAGATCCCAGTACTTGGGGGTTTCTACCCATGCCCTCCATAGCTGCTGGATGTCAAAGATCATCCCCATAGTTGGATAGGGTGGAGGTGGGCATAGGCTTGCCTGGGCATGGTTAGGATGGGGCTGGCTGCCTCCAAGTCTTTCTAGCACCTCACCGCCGCCCCCGTTCTTCCCCCAGCTAGTTTCCCTATAGGACAGGAAAGTCAAAAACATTTCCTTAGTTGTCCCCGGCATTTCTCAAATCTTACCTGCACCCCTTCCACCTGCCAGGCTCTGTAGGAGCTATAGGTACAACTGCAATAGAGTAAAATTTCAGATAATAAATGTAGGCTTAGCCAATAAGTGAATTGTGTGGTACAATAGGAGGTGCTCCAATCTACAATAGCAAAGGCATGAAAACAATCCAGATGTGTGTTCAAGAAAGAGTGGTTAAAGAAACTGTGGTACATCTACTCCATGGAATATTAATCAGCTATTAAGAAGAATGAAATTATATCATTTACAATCAGGTAGTCCCTCCTAAAGACCATTATGCTCAGTGAAATGAGTCAATCACAATAGAACAAATACCATATGTTCTCTCTTATATAAGGAAACCAACATGGAAAGTGTAACTTCAACAATCCAGTCCATACTGTTTTTTGGTTGGTGGTTTGCTTTTTTTGGCTGCCCATGTGTTTTGATGTTTTTAATTTCAGTTTTGTTTATTCCAAATAATTCATTTTCTCTTGTCGAATTCATCACTGGCTCATGGATTACACGGTGGCATCATTTTTCCCAAGAGACTTGGTGTTTCCTTTTTGTCACTCATGTGTTGGCTACTCAGTGGCACATTTTTTTCATGGTGCTGTAATTGTTGTTGTTGTTGTTGTTGTTGTGGCTGTTCTAACTCATACCAGTTGTTGACCTGGTTTCATGGCTTCTCAATTACGGAAATGTATAGTGATGGAGTCCTGGGGTCTATCATATGCAGATGTGGGGTAATAATGGAACATGCATCCCTGCTTTCAGACGAAGGATGGATTCCCAATGAAACTGTTGGACTTGTGTAGATGATGGGATGCCGGACTGCCTGACATTGTCTGTGCCAACAATGTCGGGGTACACTTAATAAGATACTAATAGAATTATGATTCCTTGTGAAGGACTACACTATTACAGTAAGATGGGAAAATCTGTCCGGGGGTGGGAGTTTTGGGGGGAATCCAAGCCTATACAAAATTGTACCACAAAATTCAGAATTTAAAATAAAAATACACTAAAAAAAAAAGGAGGTGCTCTATGCTGGGACCAAACAATTGAGCAAGGAGTAGAGGAAGGGACTTAGCGAGAGTTCGGAGGTGTAGGTAGAAGATGAAGAGGGCATAGGAAGTCCTGATTTGTTTGTTTTTAAGATTTATTTTTATTTGAAAGGCAAGGGGAGAGAGAAATCTTCCACTGGCTGGTGCACTCCCCAAATGGTACAATAACTGAAGCTAGGCAGATCTAAAGCCAAGAGCTACCTCTGGGTCTTCCATTTGAGTACAGGGGCTCAAACACTTGAACTATCCTCTGCTGCTTTCTCAGGCACATTAGCAGGGAGCTGGACTAGAAGTGGAATAGCCGGGACACCAATGGGCATCCATTTGGGGTGTTAGCACTTCAGGCAGAAGCTTAAGCTACTGCGCTATGGTGCCAACCTTGGAGCCCTGATTTGAAGTAATGGGGTCAGGGTAATTCTCCTCCAAGAAGAAGTAACTGAGCCATGAGGGTATTCATAGTACGAACAGCAAGGAAGAAGGCATAGCCAATGCAAAGGATGCCACGGATTTCAGGAACAGAGTAGGAGAGAATGGTGGTACATGTGTCTGTATGGGGAATGGGTGTGGGGTTGAGACCTTGACTCAGAAAAAGTTGCCGTGACATGTGAGTGGGACAATGGCATGACTGGTCTTCTGGGTTGAGCTGGCCACTGAGTTGAGAAATGGGTACCAGCGGTTGAGGGCAGGAGGCCAGGTTGGGCTGATGGGAGCCCTCCAGAGCATGTTGGGGGATGAAACCCCAGGGGGAAGCAGAGAAAAGAGGAGAGAGAGAGAGAGATCTTCAATCTACTGACTTACTTCCCTAAAGGTTGCAATGGCTGGAGCTGAGTCAACCCAAAGCTGGGAGCCGGGAGCTTCCTCCAGTCTCTCACATGGGTGTTGGGCCATCCACTGCTGCTTCCCAGACTGTGTAAGGGGCTGGTTCAGAAGTGGAGTAGCCAGGACTTGAAACAGCGACTTTCTAGCACTGAAGTTGAAGGCTTAACTTGCTACTCTGAAGTGCATTTTGAGGGATTGAAAACTCAGATTCAGACATCTCTTGTTCTCACTTGGATAGCAGGTGCCCAATTAACTTTATTTTTACCACCCACCTCTTATATCCCTATTGTAACATTTCTAATTCTTCTCCAGTCCCCTTGGACTGCAGAAGAGACACATTGCTCATAAACTCCTTTCAGGCCACATTTTGAGACTATCACTGATGACCCAAGTGGTTCCCTCTCTGGGAGCTGACGCTGCAGGAGATGTTGTCCCCAAAGTCTTTTAATTGCTAAACTAAAGCTTGAATGCCCGCCTTGTTCAAAGCCAAAGGCACTGCTGGGGAATTGGTGAACCAAGCAGAAAATTCCAGGGCACAGGCTGCTGTCGGCTGCAGCATAGAAAGTTGTTCTCTGCAGCCAGTTGGGGAAGCCAGACTGGGCACTGCCATGTTTGTGGTTACAGCCCTGGTGTGGCTGGGCTGGACTAGCTGGGCCCGGCCAAGGGGGCCGAGAGAAGAGTGGGAGCCCAAGTCCCACCCAGGCTCCCCTGACCCGTGTTGGCCCAACCCTGGCATTTCTAATGAAGATGTTCTTGCCAGTCTCAAGGCCCCCTCCACAGGAAGCGCCCTGGCCACAGAGTCCCAGGGACCTGACTTACAGGTAAGGAACGAAAGGAGGGCACTGAATTATACCTTGCCCAGGGGCTTACTTTGCCTCTGGTTACAGGGATGGAGTGTGACTGTTTACTTCTAGACCCTGAAACTCACTAAATTTCAATCTCTGGTTTCTTTATATTCTCAGAAGCACCTGCTGACTATTGAGGTGTAACCCACAAAGACCAGATTTTTCTAACAATGACATTGCCAGGGTCAAGTTCAGGACCCTGTTTCGTTGCTTCCTGTCGGATCTATGACAAGCTGCTCGATGGTCCTGTGTGTCCCCCTGTGTACAACAGGATAATCATGAGTGGTAATGCAGTGAAGGGTGGAGCTTGTTGGCCACAGGGAAAGAAACCCAAGAGGCCATGGTTGGGTCTCTAGCGGGCGGCTCAGGATTACTTGAGGACCCTTGTACCTGGGACATTTCACCCTGGCTTGCCTGAGGCGCAAGCCTGAGATTCTAACACAGCTCCTGGCACACAAGTAGTGTTTCATGGCATCCATTTGGCAGATTCGAAAACAATTGTGTGGTCTGGAGGGAGGATCCTAGCTTTGTCCCAGGGTGATTGTATGATTTTTTTTTTTTTTTAAGATTTGTTTGAAAGGCAGAGTTACAGAGGGGAAGAGACAAAGAAACTGAGAAAAAGAGATTTTTAATCTGCTAGCCCAGAAAACATCTAAAAGGCTGAGGTTGGACCACCCTTGTAGGTGCAGGGGCTAAAGCACTTGGACTATCTGTTGCTGCTTTCTCAGACTCATTAGCAGGGAACAGAATGAAAAAATAGAGCAGCCAGGACTTGAACTGGCGCCGATACAGGGTGCCAGCGTTGTAGATGGTGACTTAGCCCACCATGCCGAAACGCTGTCCCCTGGTTGTGTGATCTTGGACAAGAACCAAATAAATCCTAGGCCTTAGTCTTGGTGTGCACTAAAATGAGAATATAGTGAATGCCAAGGCCTTTGGATAGATGTCCAAATTACTAACACGTGGACAGTGTTACCAAACTACTGTTTCCATTGCTGTTTTTCTTGTGGATCAAATGACTTGTGGTGCCTGGGATGGGCAGAGGGTTTGGGTGATTCTTACTGGGTGCCAGTCACCTGATTGATTAATGCCTTCATGCAGTAGATATGCTCTAAATGTTTGCTCTGGACCAGGTCTGTCCCTGGCACTGGGGGAATCTGATCCTGTACCTGCCCACAGGACTCTGCCTCCCTTGCAGTTTACATTCCTGCTGGGAGAGGCAGAGATAGGCTCAGTGATAAGGAAGGGATGATGAGATTAAAGCCCAGTTAGGAGGTGGGAGTGGTCAGGGAGGCCTCTCTGAGGAGGTAACATTTTGACACGTGAAGGAGGTGCAGCGTCTTCTGAGGCGAGTGGAGTTGGGGCTGGAGGAGTTGGTTCCCACGCAGCAAATCCCAGCAGACCTCAAGCACAGGGTGAGGCATGTGGGTTTCACAGATCCTTGATGCCACAGGGAAGCAGAGCAAGGTGGCACCAGGGCACTCGCAAAGCCCATGTTGGCTCGGAGGTACCACTCTCTACATGAGATGGGCACGGTACCTGAGTGAGCCAGGTTAGCGAAGAGAAATACACTGGGCAGATCAGGCGAGCATCTCGGTAAGAACTAACAGGTGTTAGTCCCCAGACGGGACTTGGTATAGATGTGGGTATAGGCCCCCAACCCCTCATTTCTGCTCTCCTCACCCCTCTTCTGGGACATCTCTGGAAGGATGGCTTTCCAAGGGGTTCCCTACAGGCAAAGCTCTGGGAGTTCTTTCTTCAGCTTAGCATAGAAATAAAAAGCCAGGAATTGGTTGCAGACAGAAAAGTTGTATTTGTAAAGTGAACAGGTGAACAGGAGAAGAGGAAGGAAGTGGGAAGTACCTCCTGGAAGAGAGCCAGGATATGGGGTGTCTCCTGAAAGGAGAGAGGGAGAGACACTGGGGTTTTGGGCAATGTCCTGGGTTTTTAAGGGTTTTCTGACTCCTCTTTGTTTGGGTAGGAACCTGCAGAGAAAACCCTCCCCATTGATGATCTCTCAACCAATCAGGAAATGGCTGTGCAATTTCTGTGCCCCCACCCAGTTGAAAATTATTTTCCTGGGACAAATGGTGGTTTTCCCAACAAATGGTGGTTTTCCCAACAAATGGCGAGTTTCTCTTCTCACTGAGGTGTCAGGCTTTCAGGGGAGAGAGGGTAGTTTCCTTTTGATCAATTCTCCCAGTATGTGCAAAGATGGGGCAGTTAGATAATGGCCCAGGGAGAATGGCCTGCTTCCCCTGGACCTGAGATTTTAGCAGGCTTGGATGGTCTCATATGGGACCCCTGAAAAATCATTGTTGCCCCCACAGTATTGGAGCTAACAGCACTATCAGTGTGGGTTGAGGAGCAGACCCCTAAGTGGCCCCCACAACAAGGCTGTGGACCAGGAGTGATACTTATGGCTATATAGTTGCTGATTTGCCACCAAGCCTGAGAACTCATTTGTCACACACAAAAAATTCCCTTTTGCTTTAAAAATTCCCAGTTGCTTTGGCTCCTTTTACACATATATGCTAATGTCCGCCTAGCCACCTACCTCATAGAGGGGTGGCTAGTTGGAGTGCTGCTACTTCCAATCCAGCAGGATTGAAATGCTAATGCGCGACCCTCCCTCCAGGGACCCTGCAGGTGATGCTGGCTCAGGTACTTGGTTCTCTGCCATCTGCATGGGAGACCTGGACGGAGAGCCTGGCCCAGCTCTGGTTGCTGTAGGCATCTGGGGAGTGAATCAGCAGGTGGAAGGTCTGGCTCTGCCTTTCAAGAGATGAAAAGGCTAAAGTCCTCGCCTTGCACGCACTGGGATCCTGTATGGGCACTGGTTCATATCCCGGCAGTTCCACTTCCCATCCAGCTCCCTGCTTGTGGCCTGGGAAAGCAGTTGAGAACTGCTTAAAGCCTTGCGACCCTGCACCCACGTGGGAGACCCGGAAGATACTCCTGGTCTCTGAGCATCTCAGCTCTGGCCATTAAAGCCATTTGATGTGTGAATCAGCAGATTTTTCTCTTTCTTCCCTCTGCAACTCTGATTTACCTTTCCAATATAAACAAATCTTAAAAAATTAAGTTCATGAAATGGTCAAATTAAAAGATAAATTGATTTTCATGTAAGACTTAAAAAATCCACACATAGTTTATTTTAAGTTTATTTATTTGAAAGACACAGATATATAGAGAGAGCTCTTCCATCCAGTGGCTCTCTCCCCCAATTGCTGCAATGACAGGGTTGGGCCAGGCCAAAATCAGGAGCATGGAATTTCTTCTGGGTTTCCCATGTGAGGAGCAAGGGCCTAAGGAATTGGACCATCTTCTACTGCTTTCCCAGAAACATGAACAGGAAGCTGGGTCAAAAGTAGAGCAACTGAGATTGGAACTGGCCTTCCTAAGGGATCCCAGTGTAGCAAGTAGTGGCCTAGCTCACTGGACCAGAACACGAGCCCCATGTATAGTTTTCATCATGTATTTTCTACGACTTTTAAAAAGAACCCCTCATATATGCAATTTCAGAAAACTGGGACACTGAAACAAAAGTTATCTTTAAATTTTAAAAAAAAATGATTTAACAAAGAGGAGAGGAGAGAGAGAGGCAATTGATAGATTGATCTTTAATCTACTAGTTTGCTGTCCGAATGCTTGCAAAAGCTGGGACTGGACCAAGCTGAAGATGGAAGCCAGGAACTCAATCTTGGTCTCCCACCTGCGTGACAAAGGACCCAAGAACTTAGGCTGTCACTTGCTGCCTCCCGTGCATGAACAGGGAGCTGGAATTGGAAACAGGCTGGAACTCGAATCCAGGCCCCCCAGTATGGGATGTTGGCGTCCCAAATTTTATCTAAATGGCTGAATCAAATGTCCATCTTGGTAACTTAATCTTTCAATTTCAGTTTTGTATGAACTCTGGGGAGCACTTCCGGATCTCGTCCTGGGGTGCTGTGTGGATGCACAGCTCTTTCACGCCCCCTCGGCTTGAGTTCCAGCACTTATTTAAAGACTGGTGGGAGTTTGGCTGCTCACTCTCTGCCATACTCCCTCCCTGATGTCTTTCTCTCCAGTTCTCATCCACTTCCTCTTTCCTTCCCCTGTACTTTGCCATCCACCATTCCCTTCATGTGCCCCTTCTTCCTAAAGAGAAGGTAACATCGGCCTAGAGAAGGTTGCAAGTAGGAGGGTACTTTCAAAAAGCAAGAAAAAAAAATGGAGCTGGAAAATGTTTTCTTTAAAAAGTTTTTATTTATTGTTTTTAAATTATTTGCTTTCATTTTATGGAAAAGCAGAGAGAAAAAGAAAGCACTCATCTATCCACAGGGTCACTCTCTCAATGCCTGCGAAAGCCAGGGCTGGGCCAGGTTCAAGCCAGGAGCCAGGAGCTGGATGCTCCGCATGGGTGACAGATGGCCAAGTATTTGAGCCTCCTAGAGTGGGAATCAGCAGGAAGCTGGATCAAGAGCAGAGATGGCACCTGATGTGGGATGCAGGCATCTTAAATTCTGGGGTAAAGTTGCTCTCCCCATCCCTTAGAAGATAAGTTAGTTTTGATGTAAAAAAAAAAAAATGCATGCATAGTTGTTTCATGCGTATTTTCTGTGAGTTTAATGGAGACCCCTGGAATCTGCTGGAGACACAGTGTAAGGGATGCTTTTTCCCCAGGTGTCTGGGGCTGGAGTGAGGCAAGGGCAGGGGATGGAGGTAATGGGGCTTACGTGCATGAGATGTGTCAACAGACTACGCTAACAGCTGTGGTTTGAGCTGGGAGAGAATCCGTGTTAGGTTTTGGACTTGAGCAGCTGGGACCACCTACTGAGACAGGGAAGTCTGGACAGAAATAGATCTCCCTTTGCTGCCAGTGGAAAAGGATGGCGATGGGAAAGAAAAATTGCTTCGATTAGTGAGAAAACCGTCACGTGGCCCAAATGGGTGCTCCAGGAAGGTGGGATCTGAAATTCAGGCTGGGGTTGAAGGAGGAACCCCAAAACTCAGTATGAAGAGCCTACACGTTTCTCACCTCCAGGTACCAGGCATTGAACAACAGTAATGCACTCCATGAAGCCTCTCTTCTCAAGTGCCCAGGAGATGCTGTCAGGGGGATTTGAGTGAAATGTAAGAGAAGGCTAATGCAGGAGGCTGCGGTCGATAGGGGTTTAGGCAGAGTACCTCACATTGGTGAATAGACATTAGCATTTTAGGCTGCTTCCCCAGAATGCTGTTGTTGGTTTTGGGAATGAGGCCCCGAGTATCTCAACCTCCCCTGGCATCCTTTGCCTTAGGCCTCCCTGGCCCTGCCCAGGGGCCCCTGTCACCTCGCAGTTGTTTCCACCACAAGCCTTACCATGCAGGCAGGGCTGGGACTTCTTGTTGTCTGGCTTCCCCCCCACCCACAACTTACTCCCTGCTGTGGTTGTGGTAGTTGCCTTAGGCATGAGACACTAAGCCTTGCCCTTGGGAGGGCTCGCCCAAGGACAGACGGGGCTGTGGCTGAGGCTGTGCTGGGAGCTTTCCGAGGCTGTGTTTAGTATCCCATGGGCAGTGCCCTCAAATCCCTCAGAGGTGGGAGCATCCAGTCAGGCACTATGCACCTGCCAGGACATGTGAATTCTGAACCTCAGAGGATGCAGCGAGGTCCACAGCTGGAGCAGCAGCTGCTCATGCCAGGGAGCTGCTTGCCTTACTCCCCACTCTGAAAGATGTGCTTTGGGGCAGAAATGATGGCTCCCTGGGAAGAGAAAAAGGTGCCCTGTAGCCTTTGTGGATTGAAGCTGATGAGGCACCTCCTCACCCCCACACTCCTCCACCTTGTACCTGGTTCAGTAGCCAGTGGAGAATAGCTCACCCAGTGTCCGTGAACTTGGACTTGAGTCTGGGCTGAGCTGGGCTGTGGCGACTGGGCATGGCCCTTCATCTGAGCCTCAGCAGCCCATCCCTGCAGGGAACAAGTTCAGGAGTTCCATCTGCTCTATCTTTGCATGGCAATGTTGGATTTGCCCATTGTAGGTGCTGAGTCACAAGGTTCCTTGGGCACGGTCTGTTGACCTTCATTCCTGAGGTCCCCGTCTGGGAATGGTGGCAGCCCCCAGCGAGGAACACTGACAGAGTTGGGTAGGGAGAGGGCAGGCAGACACAACCTGTTGCTCACCCCTCCCCGAGGACATGGGTCTATCCTTGTCTGCCTGGAACAAATGCTGGGGAAAATGAAAATGTCAATTAAATGGTTGCTATAGCAACTGGATCTCATGTTTACTGCTGTGTTTGCGGTATTGCGGCACTGACTTGGTTTTTTCTGTCTGAAAAACTGTCTGAGGTGACTGAATTCCTCAGTTGTTCTGTTCTTCCGCCTGTCAGCCATTCAAAAACCCCAGCACTACCTGCACTGGTTTGTAAAGGCAAGTGGAATTGCTGATGTATCTTCAAAAGGTGGAGCTGAGGGGCAGGGTTTGCTCTGGCAGTAAGATGCCTGTGTCCCCTCTCAGCACCTGGCTCCTAACTCCAGCTTCCTGCTCATGCAGACCCTGGGAGGCTCAAGTCATTAGGTACCTGCCATCCACATGGGAGATCTTGGGTGGAGCTTCCAGCTACTGTCTTTGGGGCTGTTCGAGGGCAGTTGGAAAATGGACCACAAAAAGAATCTTTCCCTCTCTTAAATAAATAAATGACTGAGGTGAGAACCAGAAGACTGCCTCTGGAACAAGGGTTGGCATTTTTGTTGTCCTTTAGTGCCATTTGCAGGGGGTAGTTCCACACAACCCAAGGCCAGGCAAGCTCTGCCATTAATTCCCTTGTTGACCTTGGGTGAGCTCTAGGAAATGACACTCTTCACCCCACCAAGGGGCTGATCAGGGAGAAGTGACCCCTGCACCTCGGAGTCTCTGCCTGCTTTCCTCCCTTCCTCTCCCCCAGGAGTGCCCTGAAGGTTAGGTTCAGGTAGACGCTGTGACTCATGGGAAGGGCGGTTAGGAACAGAAACCTGGATTGGAATGAGTTTTATGAGGCTTGCAGCTTTGATTAGTTCACTTCCCTCCTGTGGCTCCTTGGCTGTGAAAAGAGATTCACGAGAGTGGCAGGTATCTGGTTGAGTAGTTCTGATAATGAAATAAAATACAGGGACCACACTGGCTCATAGTAAGCCCCGATGTTGGCTCTTCTGACACCCAGGCTGGCACTGGGTGCTGCAGGATGACTGGTGGTATAGTTGGAGGAGCCAGGCTTGGCCTTTGCCAGCCTACGTCTCTGCCCTTTGAAATGCTCGCCTGCCCCATCCATCAGAATACTCTGGGTCATGTGAAATACAGGATGCACAGCTGACTTGGTTTTGAGGTGTGTATATTTTTAAAAATTTTTCTTTCTTTTTCTTTTGGAAAGTTAGGTATACAGAGAGGAGGAGAGACAGAGGAAAGATCTTTCATCCGCTGGTTCACTCCCCAGGTGGCTGCAACGGCTAGAGCTAAGACGATCCAAACCCAGGAGCCAGGGAGCTTCATCTGGGTCTCCCACGCAGGTGCAGGATACCAAGGCTTTGGACCACCCTCAACTGCCTTCCCAGGCCACAAAACAGGGAGCTTTGAATGGGATGTAGGGCTGCTGGGACATGAGCTGGCGCCTAAGTGGGATCCCAGCGCATGGAAGGCGAGGACTTTAGCTGCTAGGCTATTGCACTGGGCCCACCAAGATGTGTATTTTCTGAGAAAGTTTCTTCTCTTGCTGGTCAGAAAACCATCTATCTGATGGGCACCTCAGACATCTGCACTGAAAATATTCTGGACAAAGAGGCAGCCTCTCTCCGGGACTGTTCTCAGCGTGAAAGTGGAGTCTTCCTCTGCTCTTCCTCACGGGGATGTGGGCGGGAGGGGGTGCCAGGAGCCAGTTGGCCTTAGGCAGAAGCAAAGCCCAAGAACCCAGCTTTTGCAGTGCCTTTTTTTTTTGATTTCCCCACTTGAGTTCTCACAAACACATTCAGGTGTCTCCCGCTGTTTCCCAGCTCTGCCTCATTGGGGAAGGAGTTGGCACAGTGGCAGCAGAGGCTCAAAAGGTGCTAATTAATTGTTTTGCTCCTGAGAGTGGAGTGCAAGTGAGAGGCCCCTGTAGGGAGCACCTGGTCAGACAGCTGCTAACAGCATCATTGTTTTACAGACTTCTAAATCCTGATGCTCTTAGAATCAGGGTGAATAGTTTACTAAATCATGCGCTGCATAAGGATAGCTTTTGTATTAAATTAAACAAAAAATAAAACTTGGGCCTGGTGCAATGGCTCAATTAGCTAATCCTCTCCCTTCAGGTATTGGCATTCCATATGGGCACTGGTTCATGTCCCGGCTGCTCCACTTTCCATCCAGCTCCCCCCTTGTGGCCTGGGAAAGCAGTGGAGGACAGCCCAAAGCCTTGGGACCCTGCACCCGTGTGGGAGCCCCGGAAGAAACTCCTGGCTTCAGATCAGCTCAGCTCCTGCCATTGTGAAACAGCAAACAGCAAACAGAAGATCTTTCTCTCTGTCTGTCCTTCTCTCTGTAACTTTACTATTTCAATAAAAATAATCTTGAGAGAGAGATCTACTCACTAGTTCACTTCCCAAGTACTTGCAGCAGCTAGGGCTTGGCCAGGCCAAAACCAGGACCTGGAACTGCATCTGGGTCTTCCATGTAAGTGGCAAGAATTAGATATTTAAGCTATCACCTGCTGCAACCCATCAGGAAACTGGATCAGAAGCAGAGGAGATGGGACCCACACTAGGTACTTTAACATGGCATGTGTGGATGTCCCAGGCAACTAGACTAACGGCCTACATGCCTTCCCCTAATTTGATTTTTTTTTTTTTTTGTAAAGAGTGACACAGAGAGATCTTTCATTTACTGGTTCACTCTCCAGGTAGCCACAACAGCCAGGATTGAACCAGGCTGAAGCCAGGAGCCAGGAACTCCATCGGGGTCTCCCATGTGAGTGGCAGGGACCCAGATCCTTGGGCCATCTTCCGCTGTTTTCCCAGATTTGTAAGCAGGGAGCTAGATCAGAAGCAATGCAGCCAGGCCTTGAATCAATGCTCCAGCATGGAATACGAGCATCACAAGCGACCCTTTAACTTGCTGCACCACAAAACCAGTCCCCTACCCACAATTTCTACTGAGGGCTGCCAGAGACAAGCTGAAACTTCCTACACTGAGAGCAGTTGAAACAAGGAAAGCACTGAGAAAATAGTTTCACAGATGGTAACCTTTAGCAATTTTTTTTAAAAAATAAAACAATTTATTTGGTAACATGTCCTGAAACTTACAGTTATGGATATTACTTTAAAAGCAATATGGAAAATACGTATCTAAATGCTGACTATCATTAAGCTAATCTGCAGCGGGAAGAATACCGCTCGATAAGCCACTACTGATGTTCCTGAGGTCTGACAGGCAGCTCCGGGGGGATGTGGGTCACCAGCTGTGAATTCTGTTTCAGTCATTTTAGGGCCTCACCCCTCCCTGGTGGCAATGTCATCCTATTGGAGAGCTCACCCCTTGGGAGGAGGGGCAGGGACTCTGTGCTGCCGTGTGATGGTCTCCAATGCTCACACCATGCATGGGTTACCCCTCTGTGTCTGGCGGTCTCAGGCTGCTTCCAGAGTGAGGTGGACGTGGGGCAGGAGGCCAGGTTGGGGCTGGGAACACGCCTCTGGGCTCAGCCCCCATGGGAGCTCCTCCTTGATGGGTGTTGCAGCTAAGAGCTGCTTGAGAATTAGGGAAGGAGATCCTGATGGAGTTGGTGGGAAGCTACAGGCTCCCACCCAAGCTTCCCTCTTGGGCCATCCCTGCTCCCCACCACCCCAAACTCATCTTGCACAAGGGAAGGGAGAACCACTGAGCTTACAGTTTCATAAAAGAAAGGAAAAACTAGGCCCTGGAGAGTCTTCAAAACTCTCCCCTTTCAGGAGCTGGCATTGTGGTTAAGCCCCTGCTTGAGCTGCTGGCATCCCATGCGAGTGCCACTTTGAGTACTAGCTGCTTTTGATCCAGCTCCCTGATAATGCATCTGGGCAAACAGCAGAAGATGGCCCAGTGCTTGGGCCCTTGCCACCCATGTCTGAGACCCGGGTGGAGTCCTTGCCTCCTAGCTGCAGCCTGGCCCAGCCGCAGCCATTGTTACCATTTGGAGAGTGAGCCAGCAGGTGAAGATTTTTTACTGTCTTCTGCCACTCTGTCATTCAAATGAGAAGAATGAATCTTAATTTTAAAAATCTCTTCTGGAATAACTGCTCCTAAAGAGAAGAGAAGGCCTTAGGAGAGAGTTAGGAAGAGTGGGGATTGAAGAGGGTGGGGCTTTACCTAGGCCTGCTATTTCTAAGAAAAATTCGTGATTGGTCATAATTTTAGCATCTTAGTGGCAAGAGTCCAATAAAGGGTTTTACTACCTCCCTGCAAAGAGTGTAGTGGCTGATGTGCTGGAAGAGAAAAGTTTTTTAAGATTTTATTTACTTTTATTAGAAAGGCAGATTTACAGAGAGAAGACAGTGAGAAAGGTATTCTATCTGCTGGTTAATTCCCCAAGTGCTTGCAATGTCCAGAGCTGAGCCAATCTGAATCAAGTTGCTTTTCCCAGGTCTTCCATGCAAATGCAGGGTCCCAAAGCCTTGGGACATCCTCAGCTGCTTTCTCAGGTCACAAGCAGGGAGTTGGATCCGAAGTGGGGCAGCAAGTACACGAACCGACGCCCATATGGAATCCTCGTGCTTGTAAAACAAGGATTGAACCACTAAGCCATCATACTGGGTCTGGAGAAAAAGTTCTATAGAGAAACTGTCTGCTTCAAATTATTTTATTGGAGAGAGAAAGCTTCCATCGTTCAATAGTTCACTCCCAAATGCCTATAACTACCAGGGCTGGGCCAAGGCAAAACCAGGAGCCAGGAAGTCAGTCTAGGTTCCCATGTGGGTGGCAGGGACCCAAGTATGTGAGCCATGACACCCGTCCTCCCCCGAGTGTGCGTTAGCAGGGAGCTGAACTCAGATACAGAGCTGGGACTAAAGTGCAGGCACTCACGCTCATTAGAGCGTGAGCCTTCCAAGCAACAGTGTCTTAGCCACTGCACTGAACACCCACACCTTGCCCCCAGCACAGAGTAAGCTCATTTGCACTCCACTCCCACTGCCACCTCTGGTATTAGAAAGCACAAAGGCTGTAGTTACAGCAGGGTTGTTGGTTCCTTGGATTCCAAGTTGTGGGGTGCAAATAGATGTGGCCTCCCTGAGGGCAGCTCAAGGTGTCAGCGGGACCAGAGGATAGTCCAGTCTCACCCCCGCCCCCCACCGCCCGCCCACTGCTGTTCAGTTGCGTCAGAGTAGTTGGGAGCGCCTCAGAAGTGCTGATGTCCAGGTCCACCAAATCCTAAGCTGTGTTTTTGAAGATTTATTTATTTTCATTGGAAAGGCAGATTTAGAGAGACAGAATGAGACACACAGAGAAGGATCCTCCATCTGATGGTTCACTCCCCAAGTGGCTGCAACAGCTGGAACTGAACTGATCTGAAGCCAGGAGCCAGGGGCTTCTTCCAGGTCTCCCACGTGGGTGCAGGATCCCAAGGACTTGGGCCATTTTCCATTGCCTTCCCAGGCCACAAGTAGGGAACTGGATGGGAAGTGGAGCAGCCAGGACACAAAATGGAGCCCCTATAGAATGCTGGCACTTGGAGGTGGAAGATTAGCCAGTTCAGGCATTGTGCCGGCCCCCTAAGCTGCACTTTAACAGCTTCCCAGGTGATTCATGGGCATGGTGCAGTTTGAAAAGTGCTTATTGCTCCAGGAGAGTGGGAGGGGAGGGGCGGGGCCGACATGGGAAGAGGGTGCCTCTTGCCCAGAGCTTCCAGAATGCCCAGGAAGCCTTCCTGCTGGGCTGGGCAGGGCTCGGCCTCCTGATGTGAGCAGAGGCGGTGTCCTGTCTCCAAGGAGAGGCAGGCTCACCTACTGAGCAACAACATTGCTCACCGAACCCCGTGGTCTGCCGATGGTGACCCTGGCCTTTGTTCTCATTTCACGGTTTCTGCCTAGGGTTGGGTAACCCGGGACTTGCAAAGGCTCAAGTGTGGCGTAAGTCACCAGGCTGCTGAGGCAGATGAGTTTCCGACGATCTGGTGACGCGACTAATTGGAGGCAAGGCTCTCCTTCCAGGAGCAACACCACCCCATCCTGTCCCAGCTGTCCCCTCAGAGACCTGGAGGCCAAAAGAGGACGGGCCTCCCGAGGGGGGAAGGGGGTCTCTGATGACTGCAGCTTTGACGGTTTCACCAAATTTTTCAGTTGTCACAGGCAAACTCACAGCAGGACAATTACCATCCCAGGGATGCTGGGATCAACTTTCTTCTTTCCTGAACAAAGGGATGAATATTCTGCTGGCTTTTACTCACTGTGGTGACTTTGCTATGTAGGTAGCGTTTCTTTCAGCCAACTCCCATTACAGTGTATCTGGGGTGGTTGCTCTTGCTCCCAATTTACAGAAGGAAAGGCTGAGTCAGAGAGGAAGGTGTCTTTCTTAAGGTCATACAGCTAACTAAATGGCAGACTGGGGAGCCACTCCAAGGGCTGTGCGCTCTGTGCACCTGTGTACTCTCTCCCTAGTCTTTGCAAGGCAGAATCCCTGCAGTGGAGACTGGCTGTTGCTCTTTCAAGAATGTTTTTCCCATTGCCTCTTTGTTCTCATGTACTTCCTGGCTCATGGTCAAGTGCTTCCGTGGACTCCCACTGGTCTTCCCCTTCTCTCTGTGAGTGGCCTGGCTCTTCAAATGGTGGCTCCTCTGCCTCTGTGGCTTCCTGGAAGTCCAGGAACTGAGCCTGGGCCACCTGCCCATCAGAGATTGTGGTCAGTGGTGTGAATGGCCATGCTGGGTGGTTGTGCTGGCTGTCACCCTCCTGGGGGCAGGTATAGATTCTGTTGCTCCTGAGGTTGCCCTGGGTGGCTTCTTCAACACTGGGGAAGGGCTGGAAGGTTCTATGACAGATGAGGGCATGGAGGAGGAACAGATCCGGGTGGGTTCAAGTCAGGCTCACAAGGGTTCACACTGATGTCCTTGCGTCCTAGGCACTTTGGCTGTTGTAAGCCTCTCCATGAAAAAGAATACTTTGCAAACATTTTACTGCCACATTTGTATAAAGAGGGCTATCTTTGTTTCTATACAAGCATTTTCTTTACCCTAAACCCATTTTCGTCCTTCTCCCTTTAGGTAAAATGAAAATGTTTTTCAAAAGTACCTGAAAGTATTCTAGATCCTGGGGACTAAACATCTTGCACTTGCTGAACAAGTCGGACTTGTGCGTGCTCTGTGCTGGCCTTGAGCGAATGGACTTTTTTGAGCCTCAGTTTTCTCATCTATAAAGTGGGTACAGCATCACCTTCTGCTCTAATTCATAGCTAGTGGCTAGTGTGGCGATAGGTCTGTGACTCCTAGTGTTGACTTCTGCTTGGTCAGTGATGCTATCAGCCTTGGGTGGGTGTGGAAGAGGAGCTGAGTGCCGCCCCTGGGGGGGTGGGCTGCTTCTCATACATGTATCGGAAGGCCACTGTGAACGAGGGGTCCTGCTGTCCGCCTTGCTTGCTGCTCCCATGTCCCAAGTTGGTAGAGCCAGGAGGATCATCTGCAACTGCTCAGGCCCGTGAAGAGACTGGATCTGCCAGGGCAGAGTTGGGCCGAGATGCCAGACTCAGACCCCAGCCAGCACCCCTGGGATCAGGCCCCATGCTGGCTGTCTCTAGATCCGCCACCCCTCAGGCAGGCAAATACAAGCAAGCAGATCTTGGCAAAGATGCAGATGAAACTGTGCCATGGCCTCCTTCCCTCTTGCTGCCCACACTGCCTCTTTGGCCTTTCCCTCCCACTTGCAGCCATGTGTACATGTGGGCTGCTGTGTGCAGTGCCCGTGAGGGCCTGGCCTTAAAGACAGCACAGGCTTGGGCCAAATCACGCCTCTGCCATTGGCTTGCCGGGTGAGTTGCTTTGCACTGGCTTCCTGCCTCCTGGGAGTGGCAACAAAGGTGATAGCAGGTGACGCAGAGAAAGCAGAGTGCGGTGGGTAACAGGCACACGCAGGTGATGGGGCAGAGGAATGCCAGGCTGCTGCTTCCTTGTTCTCCCATCCAGAGGTTGCTCAGGATGAACACCCAGGGTCAGGGCAGTGAGCTACCCAGGCCATCAGCCTCAGGCCTACCCCTCACAAATGGTGGCCCTGGACCAAATACTTTACCTCCTCAGTAAGGGGAGAACTTCCCTCAAGGCTGTGTGGGGAGAAGGAAATCAGTGGACACATACAAGTGTTTCGGTAGGATCTGGCACATAGTGAGCTCTCAGCAGGCCACTGTGTGCCAGGATCCGACTTCATATAAATATTTCGGGTCATCTTCCACTACTCTCCCAGTTGCTTTAGAAGGAAGTAGGGAGATTGGAAGTGAAACAGCAGGGACTCCGATATAGGATATACCAGCATTGCACTTCACCGCAATCCATTGTGCCACACCATCTCCCAGGGAGAGCACCTGCTGCTGCTTCTCAGCTGCAGAAGCTGAGCACTTTCCCTTCCCCAGATGGTGCAGCCACTTGGCTCAATCATATAGCCTTTTGGTATCTTCTTCCGTAAGTTGTTTGTGTAACTGCGGCAGGTTTTATTAAGCCCTGCATGTAACCACCTTGGTCTGACAGGAGATAGTCTGAGGCCAGTCAGTTTTCCTTAACTACCTCAGCCTGAAAATATAAACAATTCTGTAGTCGCTCTCTGACTCAAAGACAGAGTTTGCTCAATGAAAGCCCCAAACAAAAGAGAAGTCAGGCAAGGTAAAATATCCATGGCCAGATGGCAGCAGAAGCCAGAGACCCTTTGGGCACTGTGTAACTTGGGAACAAGTCTGCATCACTTTTTTGTTAAGATTTGTTCATTTGAGAGACTGGTGCATTGGCTCAACTGGCTAATCCTCCACCTCTTAGCCCTGGCATTCCAAAAGGGGGCTGGTTCATGTCCCAGCTATTCCATTTCCTATCCAGCTTATGGTCTTGGGAAGCAGTCAAGGATGGCCCAAATTCTCAGGTCCCTGTACCCACATGGAAGACTCAGAAGTTCCTGACTCCTGGCTTCCGATCAGTTCAGCTTTGGTCACTGTAGCCACTGGCAGTAAACCAGCAGATGAAAGATCTTTCTGTCTCTCCTTCTCTCTGTAAATATGCCTTTCCAATAAAAATAAATCAACCTTTAAAAAGAGGTTTATTCATTTGAGTGGCAGAGTTACAGAGAGAGGGGAGAGAGAGGTCGGGAGAGGGCGGGGTGGCGGCAAAACTTCCATCTGCTGGTACACTCCTAAAATGGCTGCAATGACTAGAGCTGGGCCAGACCAAAGCCAGGAACTTCTTCTGGGTCTCCCACATGGGTACAGGGGTCCAAGCACTTGGCTTATCTTCTGCTGCTTTCCCAGGCACATTGGTAGAGAGCTGGATCAGGAGTGGAGAAGCCAAGACTGAAGCTGGCAGCCCTATGGGATACTGGTGCTGCAAGTTGCAGCTTTAGTTTCTACACTACAGTGCCAGTGCCCCCAACCACCTTGCACACCTTCTTCATGAAGGACCTGACAGTGCTGATCTGCCACGGTGTTGGCTTCTTGGCCTTCCCACCTCCATCAGTCATAGAAGAGAGCAAACATGATTGGATTGGGAGGAGTTAGTCTGCACTGAGTTGGAACAAAGTGAACAAGAAGCATAAGGGAGGCAAGAGTTGGGAGAAAGCCTCAATGGCTGATTCTGGGTGGGTTTTCACCTCCTGGCTGGCTTGCCACAGGTGTCAGGAGATGGCTTGGTCAGGTTCTTACCTCTAGTGCAGGAAGGAACACCAGCATGAGACACAAGCAGGTTACATGGCAGGAACAGGATTGATTTGCAAAGTAAAGCACTTACTTGAGAAGAAGTGTGTATTCAAGAGTGACCTGAACTCAACAGGGTTCGGACTGTCTCTTTAAGCAACCTGGAGGCATAGGGAGTGATGTTTTCAGGTGGGGTTTGAGTACCACCCATTTCCTGGCCTTTTTGGAAGCCTCAGAAGCATCGTGTGTCAGGTGCTTGATGGAAGTAGAAGTGTCACCCTTTGTGATTTTATTACAGGACACTGTAATAGGTTCTAGGTCATCCTGGGGATGCTGTCAACAGCTGGGTTTGTTCTTTTTAGCCACAGTCAGCTGGCACCGGTTGTGCGCAATGGTTTGTGGAAATACTGGCTTTCCATAGCACAGAGTGAGTAGATGAGTGGTAGAGAGGGACTGGGAACCTCAGCTTTTCCTCTTTGCTGTAACTTCCGTCTCATCTACATCATCTCCTCTACATGCATGCAGAGGATAGAGGAATTTCTGACTATCTGTGGTCTCAGCAAATGGCCATACCAGAGACACAATGGCCCTGAGACACACAGCCACACATTACCCAGGCAGCAGGAGTTTCTGAAAAGACTTGGAGCTTTAGGAGTTGAGTGGAGGAGGTGGGGGAAGGACAGGAAGAGGTCACAGGTGCTAGAACATCTGCCTGCCTGCCAGATGCCAGTTGGCTCCTTCACCTGGTTCTGGATTTGTGCAAATGGAGGGTCTGATTTACAGCTCCTGCTACATCTCCATGGGGACAGTGCCAACTGGCTGCCAAGGTGTGGCTACCACACTGAGGTATGGCTACCAAGTCAGACCCTACACCCACTGACCCCAGGGCTGACCAGATGAAGGTTATAGCTCTGCTCCTTCCCACACTTCTCTTGTGGGGTCTGCACCTGCTCCATAGGGCTTTCCAGCAGCGCCTGGTGTCAACCCAGGGTGCTCCAGACGGCTGGGATGAAATATTCATGCCTGACTGGGTGTGTGAGCTCCCCAGCCCGCCCTGAGCAGGGTCTGGTTTCAGTCGTGGGCAGCAGCTGTCAGCAGGGTCCGCAGCTCAGATCAGGGCCCGGGGGCCTGAGAACTATGGCTAGGAGCAGCCTGGCCCAGCGCGGGGCTCAGCAGCCACCTCCTGGGAGACTGAGGTCAAAGAACCCGCGGTGCTGGGAGGTATGTACCTTGGCGTGGGAGCATGGCAAAGAGCTTGACTTCTGTAATCACAATTGAACTGTGCTGAGGGACAGGCAGCAGGACAGATGGGCAGCTTCCTGTATGATGACTGAGTCAGACACAGACAGGCACACACACATACACACAGAGGCACAGACACACACACACATACAGACACACAGACACACAAATAAATGTGGAGATGCACACATGGCCAACAGGTGCAGGGATACATGCGGACGTGCATATACACGTAGACACAGACTCACATCAGCGAACCTGCGACTTCCCTACACACGCTTCATTGACCTCTACCAAGACTTCTTTTTAAATTTATTTATTTAATTATTTTGATTTATTTTACTTACTTGGAAAGCAGAGTTAAAGAGATGGGGGAGACACAGTGAGAGAGAGCAAGACATCTTCCATCTGGTGGTTCACTCCCCAAATGGACATAGCTACAACTGGGCTAAGCTGAAGACAGGAGACAGGGATTTCTTCCAGGGTCTCCCACATGGGTGCAGGGGCCTCTACTGCTTTCCCAGGTGCATCTGCAGGGAGCTGGATTGGAAGTGGAGCAGTTGGGGCTCTGAACTTGTGCCCACATAAGATGCTGGCACTGCAGACAGGAGCTTTACCAGCTATACCACAGCACCTGACCCACCAAGACTTTGTAAGATAGTGCTTGAGCTTCCATCCAGACACTGAACGCTAAAGGATCACATAGGTTTTTTTTCCCCTAGAGAATTAATTCTTATTTTCCACCAGATTATCAAAGAGACAGTACTTTCTATGTAAAATATAGAGTGGTAATGCTTGTGATTTCATTTATAGCAATACCTGTGACAGGCCTGGTATCCCGTTCATGAAGTGCTTGAACCCAGAAATGTTTAGGATTTGGGATTTCTTTTTTCTGATTTTGTAATATTTGCATATATATGATGATATATCTTAGGGGTGGGACCCAAGTCTAACATGACACTTACTTGAGTTTCGTATGCACCTCATACACATAACCTGAAGGCAATTTTAGGCAATGTTTTTGTACACCTGTGCTAAGACTATGACCTGTGACCTGAAGTCAGATGTGGAACTTTCCACTTGGTGTGTGCTGTCAGAGTTCAAAAAGTTTCCAATTTTTGACGTTCAGATTGGGGATGTTGCACTTGTACTACCTGTGGGTGAAAATATGGGTGAAAGTAAGGATCTAGGCACTGGGCCTTGCTGGAGGCCACATGGTCACCACAGACCCACACTGGCTGGCAGTCACTCCACAGGAAACACAGTCCCAAGGGGTGAGTCTGTGTGTGCTGGGGGGTTCTGCCCTGGTGGTGGCTGTGTAAAGCACAATCCAGATGTTTGTGTGACCATGCTGACATACGTGGGTCATGGGGCATTTGTGTGTGTGTTTTGAGAGTCGGGGGGGTGGAAGGGAAACTCGTAGGATGGTACTTTCAAAAGTCCATGGACAATGGAATTTTTTAAGATTTAATTTTTATGGAAAGGCAGATACACAGAGGAAGAGAGACAGAGAAGATCTTCCCTATGCTGGTTCACTCTCCAAGTGGCCACAATGGCCACAGCTGTGCCAATCCAAAGCCAGGAGCCAAGAGTCTCCTCCCTATCTCCCACATTGGTGCAGTGTCCCAAGTCTTTGGACCATCCTCTACTGCTTTCCCAGGCTATAAGCAGGAAGTTGAATTGAAAGTGGAGCAGCTGGGACTGGAACTTGGGCCCATATAGGATTCTGGGGTTACAGACTACAGCTTCACTCACTATGTCACAGTGCCAGTTCTGTTTACTTCATTATTTGAAAAGCAGAGTCAGAGAGACAGAGCTTCCATCCTCCCATTTTCTCCCTAAATGCTTTCCAATAATTAGGGAGGTGGAACTCCTTCTGAGTCTCCCCTGTGGGTGGCAGGGACCCAAGTACTTGAGGCACCACCTGCTCCCTCCTGGAAGAGGCATTCACAGGAAGTTGGGATTGGAAGTGGAGCTAGGACTCGAACCAGGCCCTCTGACATGCGAATCAGTATCCCAAACAGTCTGAAACACTGTACCAGACACCTGTCCCATATTTCCCGTAAACATCCTGAAGACCCTTGATGTGTGGAGATTTCTTCCTGGATGGATCCAGCAGCCACTGGTCCCAGGGATTGTCTCAAAGCAAGGAGAAGGAGGGCAGAGATCATGGCTGGAGGGAGACATGGTTTCCAACCAGTCTGTATTGTTTGAACCTGGGTGCCTTTAAAGCAGTCCAACAAGAAAACCACCTCACAGTATAAGACACTGGCTTGGTGTTTGAGCACACCAAAACAGAGAGAGGCGTGTGCATAGCTGGAGGGAGGCTGAAGCAGGGGTGGCTAATTTGGGTGGGCAGCTGCCACTTGTCTAAATTAAGAGTGTGGCCAAGGTTAGATCTGACTCACAGCTGGCCCCTCAGTGGCCACAGAGCTGAGTGGGGCAGCAGCGTCCTCCTCGCTCTGAGTTTAATAGCCTGCAGCACGCAAGCTCATATCCTGCCTGTAATCACCTGTGGCTGAGCTTTCATGAGTGCGGCTCAAAGCGTGTGTGGTAGGCTAGCTTGCCTATGTGGAGTCTTTGCACTTGAACAGCTGCCTGCACCTGAGGGAGAGGGACACAGGAGGGGACTGGACAGTGACTCATGAGGCTGTGTTGTACTCGGGTACAAACATGAGCCCCACCAGGTTATAGGAGGGATGGCACCCAGGAGGTCACTGGTGTGGCCAAGCAGCCTGGGGCTGTCCACAGACCGGGCAGTCCACCTGCCAGGCGGGCTGGGCTGGGCTGTGGGTCACATTCCTCTGTCAGGAAGTGCACTGTTGCTGCCCATCCAGCCTTCACATTGGGTTCTTGCTGTGGGATGCCTCAGTAGGGTTGTGGTGCAGGTTAACTATTTGCCTGAGGCTAAGGGAGGGCCTGGCTGAGTGATGCCAATGGGGCTGACTTGCATTACTGCCATCTACTCACAGGACTTGGCCAGATAAGAACCAGTTGACTGCTTGGAAACCTTGCTCTCAGCAGAGAAAACATGATTTTACTAGGAAGTTACTGACCCTGGCTCTTGATGGGTGCCCTTGACCCTGCCCTCAACTGAAGATCAGGGAACCTCTGTGTGCCCCCACAACATTCATCTGCCAGGAACTGCCTAGAAGCAGAGTGACCCTCACCCTCATCTATATGGGTCTGATGGACTTCGCAGAGTGTGAGACTTTGAGTGCTAAAACTAGGGCTGACCAGACAAACCCAGACAGTGGATCATCTTCCCTGGAAGCTGCCACCAGAGGGACCTGTCCAGTGGCTGGGCTTCTGTGTTCTTTCAAGGGCAGGGGCAGGTGTTTCTTCTTTCTCTACTCATTACAGAAAAATTGCAAGAAGATACCAAAGAATTCCTAGACACCGTCACTTAGCTGCCCCAAGTGCTGTTGTTCCTCCTTTCTCTTTCCTTTTCCCCTGAAAGAGTGAGATGTAGGGGCCTGCACTGTGGTGGAGTGGCCTAAGCCACCACCTATGGCAGTAGCATCCTATGTGAGCCCTGGTGAAAATCCTTGCTGTTCAACCTCTGATCCAGCTCCCTGCTAACAGCCTGAGAAAGCAGTGGAAGATGGCCCAAGGCCTTGGGTTCCTGCCACCCATGTGGAGGACTCTGATGGAGTTTCTAGATTCCTGTTTTCGGCTTAGGCCAGTCTCAGTTGTTCTGGCCATTTGGGAAGTGAGGCCGCCCATGGAAGATTCTTACTCTCTCTTTCTTCCTGTTACTCTTTCAAATAAATCTTTTAAAAACTATGAGAGTGAGGGCCCAGCATGGTAGCCTAGTGGCTAAAGTCCTTGCCTTGCACGTTCTGGGATCTCATGGGGTGGGAGTCTATTCCAATTTAGGCAGCCATGCTTCCCATCCATCCCATTCCCTGTGTGTGGCCTGGGAAAGTGGCACTTGAGACCCTGCACCCATGTGGGAGACCCGGAAGAAGCTCCTGGTTTTGGATCCTCACAGCTCAGGCCGTTGAAGCCACTTGGGGAGTGAATCAGCAGATGGAAGATCTTCCTCTCTGTCTCTTCTCAGTATATCTGCCTTTTCAATAAAAATAAATAAATCTTTAAAAAGCAAGCAAAACAAAGTGGTGCCTACATAGGGATGGAAAATTTACTTAAAAAAAAAACTCACGAAAGTGAGATGTAGACATAGAGTTTCTTTTACCATAAATCTCTTGGGGTGTATGTCCTAAAAACAAGAAATACAATGGTGTGGCCAGTGTGCAGGGACCGGGAGGCAGCATGGCCCCTGCTGACAGGCAATGCTGGAACTGTCAGCTGTCCTTTGTGACAAGAAGTCCACACTCAGGGACTGTGTGCAGCTGTTAGTCTTCGTGGTCTCCTGCAGCCAGGGGCAGCCTCCGCCTTTTCCTTTGAATTTCATGACCTTGATATTGGGTGGAATGAAGAAACTTCCCACAGTGTTTGACTCATGACTGATTCTTAATAAGTGTATGTCTCATGTATTGAACACCTGCTCTGCTCCACACCCTCTACATATATTATCTCCCTCACCTCTCCAATAGCTATCTGTTTCAACTTACTTTTTATAATTCTCATCTTCCCTTCCTCCCTGCTTTCCTTTCTTTCTTCTTTTCTTTTTCACTTTCATTGGAAAGACAAAGAGACACAGACAAGTCTTTATTTCCTGGTTCACTCAATGCCCAAATGACCACAACAGCCAGGGATGGAATAAACCCAAAGCCAGGAGCCTGGAACTCCATCTGGCATGTGGTTGACAGAACTCAGGTTCTTGAGCCACCACCTGCTGCCTCCCAGGGTGTGTGTGAGCGGGAAGCTGGATCAGAGCTGAGCTGGATGCGGGTGTTCCTAGCCTTGTGTTTATCACTAGTCCAAATGCCCGCCTCTCTTCAGTAACTGAGAGACAAGTGACATGCTAACTCCCATTCCACTCAGGACAAGGGGGCTCAGGGAGGTGGGGTTTGCTTAAGCTTGCTCTGCCAGAGGGAAGTACCCCTGGATTTTAACCCCAGAGCTCATTTTCCTTTTATTTATTTATTTTATTTTAAAACAGTGATTTATTTGAAAGAGAGAACACGCTTCCATCTGCTGGCTCACACCCAAAATGCCTTGTAATAGGTAGGCCAAAATCAGGAAACTGGAATTCCACCTGGGTCTTCCATGAAGTTGGCAGGAATTGAAGTACTTAGACCATCTTTCCCTGCCTTTCCAGGCACATCAGCAGAGAGCTGGATGGGAAGTGAAGGCAGGACTTGATCCCAGGCACTCCAGTATGGGGTGCTGGCATGACAGGTGGGAACTACACCCACTGTGGCACAAAGCCTGCCTCAGAGCTCATTTTTTCTGAACCCCTAGGCTGCTGCACCCTGAAGGAAATGCTCTTGGCAACTCTGAGGTCAGCTGGTTGTTGTGAATACCCCCAGCCAACAGTCTCCCCCCACCTCACCTGCACCTGACTGAGGTGGCGGGCCTTTATGTTTTCCCCAGATCTCCAGGAAACCAGGAGGCCGGGAGAGGGTCAGCACGTGGGTCCTGTGGGTAACTGAGGGAAAGGCCACTTCTGAATCTTAAAACCTTTACCTCCTAAAAGTCCCTCTCATGGGTTGGGGCTGGATGTGGCCCACAGAGCTTCTCCCTGGTTCCCGTGGCAGTGGCTGTAACTGAAGCAGCATGGGGTGGCTTCTTGCCCCTACCCTGAGTTGTAGCCACAGGGTCTTCTCTCCCTCCTGCAGGAAGCCCTCCTGGCTTGAGGCCTGGCTTCTCTCCTCACCACCTCCCAGACTTTTCCCAGACATTGAATCATCTATCTGTGACTTTGTATCCTTAGTGAATTCACTCACCCATGCATGTCGTGACTATTCACTTAATCCACCCAAGGCACTGTGCAAGGTGCTGGGTCAGCAGGGAACACAACACTGTTGTTGCCTTCATGGGAGAAATATGCGGAGGGCCAAAGAATAGCTAAATAGGGCTGGACGTGGTGGTGTGATAGATTAAGCTGCTGTGTGTGGTGCCTGCATCCCATGCAGAAGTGCCACTCCCAGTGCTGCACTCAGCAAGGCAGCAGAGGCAACAGAAATGCTCAGGTTCCTGCATCCACTAGGAGACCCAGGTGGAATTCGGAACTCCTGGCCCGAGCCAGGCCCAGCCGTGGTTGATACAGGCACTTGGGAAGTGAATCAGCAGGTGGGATCTTCAGCTTGCTCTCTCTGCCCTAGCTATCTCTTTCTCTCTCCTTTTATCTGTCTCTGTCCTTCAAACAAACAAATTTTTTCATAGCCCCAGCCCTCCTGAATGCCCGTGGCTGAAAGACCAGGACCTGGGCAGAGCTGAGCCAGGCAACCTGGGGTGGAGTCCTGGCTGAGCCCTTCCCCTGCAGAGGGAGCTTCCTGTGAGGCCCTGTTTTCCTCTGGAGAAAAGGAGGGATTAGCAATGGATCTGTATTTTGAGAGCCTTCACTGAGAAAATGCCACACTATGCCTGGAAATAGGCTCAGGAGCCATGCCTGCAGGGGGCGCCATGCCAGAGGGAGTGATGGGAGACAAAGCGTATACAGACACACACACACACACACACTCACTCTCTCTCTGTGTCTCTCTGTCTCTCTCTCTCTCTCTCTCCCTCCCTCCCTCCCTCCCCCTCCCTCCCTCCCTCCCTCCCTCCCCCTCCCTCCCTCCCTCCCTCCCCCTCCCTCCCTCCCTCCCTTCCTCTCCCTCCCTCCCTTCCTCTCCCTCCCTCCCTCCCTCCCTCCCTCTCCTCCCTCCTCCTCCTCCTCCCTCCCTCTCCTCCCCACCCTCAGGCTGCTCCTGGGCTCAGCTGGGAGCACCCCGTCACTTTCTTTTAAGATTTATTTATTTGAAAGGCAGCATATCAGAGTGATAGGAAGAGACAGAAAGAGATCTGGCATTTGCTGGTTCACACACCAAATGGTCACAATGGCTAGGGTTGGGCCAATCTGAAGTCAGGAGCTTGTGGCCATCTGGGTCTCCCACACAGGTGGCAGGAGCCCACACACATTTAGTCCTGCTGCTGCTGCTGTTCTAGGAGGATTAGCAGGCTACTGGATGGAGAGCAGGGCAGCCAGGAGCTCATGGCTATCCCCTTTGTCCTCTCAGGCTGGGGCCATCTGGCCAGGGAACTGTATGCAGAAGTCACACCCATGTGGACCAGCAGCTTTGGCTTAGCCAATTTTGAGGGCAGGGGCTGCTTTCTGTATCGCCCACCTTGGGGTGATTTACATAGGGTGCTCTACCTCTGAGAACCTGGGGACACTGCTCTGCCCACAGGAAGTGGCCTCTCAGCAGGTGTACAGTGACCACCTGCCTTCTATTGGCCATAGAGCCCTACACCTGTCTCCCTGGCTCAAGGTCAAGGCTGGCTTGGTTGTATCCGGGTCTCTGCGTCACCCACCCTTGCCAGGCAGACGTGGCTGTCCCAGTTGGCAGGGAACAGCGTGTGAGTCTTCCACTCTGCTGGGGACTACATGCTGTGTCCAAGCCACTGGACATGCCTCTGGCCTGGCTGGTGTTTCCAGTCCCTGCCATTGTCTGCCTCCAGGGAGGGCACAGGTTCCTGTCAGTATGGTCATTAGCTGGAGCCATCACCTGCCTCTTGCAAGGGGTTGGAAGTGTCTTCACATGCCATGTCTCTGGTTTCTGGGGTAGGGGTGCCTGAAGCCAGGTGGCTGGGAAGCCCAGGCCGAGAAGGCAAACCCTGATGTCAGCTCCAGCCTGACCCCACAACGCTGTCTCTCTCCTTTCTCTCCTTCCTCTTCTCCTTTATTTCTTCCAAGGTTTCATTGAGACATAATTAACAGGTGTAAGAACCAGCTGCTGAAGTATGTGTGTCGATGGTTCAAGAATGTTCCAAGAGTTGTGCAACCATCCCCATCAGCAGGGTTACTCCAGGCCCCTGCCGCTCCTAGGCCCCAACCACTGCCACTGTCACCTTTTGCCCTAGTGTCCTTAGACACCTGGAGAGAGTGAAGCTGGAGACCCGGGTGCAGGGATGGAGCCCCGTGTCCCGGGACCAACCCTTCCAGTGGCCTCTCACCTCCTGGGAAGGCCACCAACCCCTACCTTGTCACCCAGGCAGGGACCAGGACAGCAGCTGAAGGTATGAAATCTGCCCAAGGTAGCACACGGCTTAGAGCCAAGGACCCTGTGCTGTAGTTCCCATCCTTCCAACAGCAGATTCCATCTTCTCCCCACCCCGCAACACACACACCTGTTATTCATTCTTTTTTTTTTTAAGATTACAAAGTCAGATATACAGAGAGGAGGAGAGATAGAGAGGAAGATCTTCCGTCCGATGATTCACTCCCCAAGTGAGCGCAACGACTGGTGCTGCGCCGATCCGAAGTCGGGAACCAGGAACCTCTTCCAGGTCTCCCACATGGCACACCTGTCATTCTAACAATGTCTCCCCAGGGAGCAAGTGGCAGATCAGGCAACCTTGAGTGTCATGTGTGAAGCCCAGAGCTCAGCACAGAGAGCCATCCCGCAAAAGATAAAGGCTAAGCTGAGGCGAGATCAAACTCCCACCCTGGCATTCCAGGCCCTGTGTGTCCCAGGGCTGCTTGGTGCAGGTGCAAGTACAACCCTGAAAAGTGGCAGGTGGATGCTGCTGGAGCTGCCAGGCTCCTTGTCACTGGTTCCTGGCGGGCGATGCTGGCAGGGCTGGCCGAAGGTTGTGACGCACGGTGATGACTAAGACCTGAGGGCTGTGGGAGTCTGGTTAATCAGCCGCTGGCAAAACTTCCCCTTCTGTTTGCAAACAAGGGCCACCCGCAGAGGAGGAGGACCTGGGCCTGTGGGGAGCTATTGGGACTGCCAGAGGGCCTGAGGAGAGAGTGGTGCCTCCATGCCAGGAGGCTGGGTGGGTGGGCTGCAGCCATGGTTTGCCAGGAACACAAGGCTTCCTGGCCCTGGGTGTTGCACCAGACCTTTCCCCCTCCTTGAGGATCTGATCCAGGAGTGACTGACTCATGGCCAGAAGCTGGAGCCCAGTGCAGGGTGGTGGGGAGAGCAGGAGTGATGTTGGCGGGCCCAGTGCAATGGCTCAGGGGCTAAATCCTCATGTTTTGGCTGCTCTACTTCCCATCCAGTTCTCTGCTTGTGGCCTGGGAAAGCAGTGGAGGATGGCCCAAAGCCTTGAGACCCTGCACCCGCTTCTGGCTTCAGATCAATTCAGCTCCAGCTGTTGCAGCCACTTGGGGAGTGAACCATCTATCAGAAGATCTTTCTGTGTCTCATTATTTCTCTGTAAATCTGCCTTTCCAATTAAAAAAAAAAAAAGTGATGTTGGAGGTGCTGGTAGCTGGTTGAGCCAAATCATCCTTCTAGGGGTTCTTTTGAGAGACATAAACAGAGATGTTCCATCCTCTGAATCATTTTCTAAATGGCCAGAACAGTTGGGGCTGGCCCAGGCCAAGCCAGGAGCTCCTCCAGATCTCCCACATGGGTCGCAGCAGCCCAAGCTGCTTTCCTAGGTGTGTTAGCAGGAACTGGATTGGAAGTAGAGTAGCTGGGTCTTGAACCAGCGCTTATGTGGGATACCAACATTGCAGGTGGTGGTTTAACCTGTTGCTCCTTGTCTAGTGTTTCTTTCACTTTTAAAATTTATTTTCATTTTATTTGAAAGAGTGACAAAGAGTTTGATTCTTCTATTCACTGGTTCATTCCCCAGATGCCCATCACAGCTGGGGCTGGGTCAGCCAAAACCAGGAGCCATGACCTGATTCCAAGTCTCCCACATGAGTGGCAAGGACCCAGCTACTTGAGCCATCTCCTGCCTCCTCCCCCAGTGAGCATCAATAGTAAGGTAGAATTGGAAGTTGAATTGGAACTCCAGCCCAGGCACACCCATAATGGGATCCAGGTGTCCCAACAGGTAGCTCACCTGCCACGCCAACGCATGCCCCATCTAGGATTCCTGAGGCTTCCCTTATACCATAGAGTGGCGGAGGATGTTGCAGTACCCACCAAAGAAGTTGTCTGGGGCTTAACAGCTGCTGGGGGAAGGGAGAGGTGTGTCTGTGTTCTCAGCCCCACCCGGCCCAGCCTAGAAACACTCTTGCCCAGCCTGGGCACCCTGTGACAAAGCCGACACACCCCTCCTTGACAGTCATGGCTCGGTTGCCTCTGTATGTGTCTCACACCTTGTGGGAGAAGCAACCAGGGTGAGAGTTCTGGATCCAAGAGGAAACTGTCCCTTGGCGGGGACA
Source organism: Ochotona princeps (assembly GCF_030435755.1). Lineage (NCBI taxonomy): Eukaryota > Metazoa > Chordata > Mammalia > Lagomorpha > Ochotonidae > Ochotona > Ochotona princeps. The sequence continues at coordinate 21,571,831 of NC_080847.1, forward strand.
AAAAACAAACAAACCAACCCACTGTTGGCCATGGTGTAAACCTGGGAGAGATCGGGGTTCGGCAATGGGGCAGCATGCTCAGAAAGTCAAAAAGGCAAGACAAACTCCACTGAGAGATTCCTACGCAACTGACAAGCTGCCTCCTGCTCCCCAGGGGCTGTGGGAAGGGAGATAGTGAAGTCCATGCTGTTGAGTGGATGTGAAAAAATGGGAGCTGCTCAAATAGAGAACTCGGGATGGCCGGGTGAGTGGGTGCTCAGGTAGGTGGTGGTGCACCATGAACTACTTAGCACTAAGATTGCTGTCTCTGGGACCCCAATGCCAAAAGAGTTATGAGTCTCTCCCTCCATGTAGGGCCTATGGTTGGGAAAATGTAACCTAGAAAAGGCTTATTATAAAGGTTTTTTTTTTTTTCCTTAACCTTTGTGTATTTATTTGAAAGGCAGAGTTAGAGAGAAAGAGAGATAAGGAGGGAGATTTTCCACTCCCTAGATGGCTGCCATGGTGAGACCTGGGCCAGATGGAAAAGCCAGGAGCCAGAGAGCTTCACTCAGTCTCCCACCTGAGTGCAAGGACCCAAGTACTGGGCCATTTTCTGTTTCTTTTCTAGTTTCATCAGAAGGGAGCTGGATTGGAAGTGAAGCAGCTGGATTTGAACATACCCATATGGAATGCCAGCATCACAGGCAGAGGCTTAATTGGCCATGCCACAGTGCTGGCCCTTATTATATGATTTAAAGGAAGAAACGGGGAGTGATTCCACACTAGTGTTTTTTTTCCCCAGTTTCCAGCTAATGTACATTCTACAGCAGATGCCTCAAGTCACTGGATTGCTGAAGTGGCTTTACTCACTATGCCAGCCCTTGTATATCTTTTTTTTTTTAAAAGATTTATTTATTTTTATTACAAAGTCAGATACACAGAGAGGAGGAGAGACAGAGAGGAAGATCTTCCGTCTGATGATTTACTCCCCAAGTGAGCGCAACGGCCGGTGCTGTGCTGATCCGGAGCCAGGAACCAGGAACCTCTTCCGGGTCTCCCACACGGGTGCAGGGTCCCAAAGCTTTGGGCTGTCCTCGACTGCTTTCCCAGGCCACAATCAGGGAGCTGGATGGGAAGTGGAGCTGCCGGGATTACAACCAGAGCCCATATGGGATCCGGGGCGTTCAAGGCGAGGACTTTAGCCGCTAGGCCATGCCACCGGGCCCCTCTTGTATATCTTTTTAAAGTGAGAGGGGCTGGTGTTGTGGTACCGTGGGATGCCCTTACCCTACGGCAAAGAGCTGTAGATCAAGTCCCTCTTCCAGCTCCAATCCAGCTTCCTGCTAATGTGTACCCTGGGAGGCAGCAAATGACTGTTCAACTATCTGGGTCCCTGACACCCACAAGTGGGACCCAGAAAAAAGTTCCTGGGTTTTGCTTTGGCCTGACCCAGCCCAGCTACTGAGGCCATTTAGGGGTAAACCAGTTGTTGGAAGGTCTCTCTCTCTCTCTCTCTCTCTCTCTCTCTCTCTCTCTCTCTGCCTTCCAAATAAAAATAATAATAGATGACATCTTAGGAAGTGAGAAAAAGTAGAGTGGAAAATTGTCCCTCCTTTCCGCCTCCCACTATAACTGTAGATTGCTTCTGTGAAACCATTGTGAGCCGGACCTGGGCTATGGCTGTTACAGGCATGCTCCAATCTCGTCTCACAAGATAGTGGGTTAGGTCCTGGACGGAAACTGAGGCACAGAGAAAGTGACTGAGCCAGGGTTCAGATCTGATGCTGCCTGACCCTCAAATACATTTCTTACCATTTCTGTGCATTCACTGTCACTTTAATATAAAAATTATTCTGCTCCAGGTCAATTACAACAATGACAATCTAGGACAATGACAAGACGTTATGGATGGTGGGATGGGGGGTTGCGTTTTTTCCTCTTCTGGTATCTATTACATTTGTTCAGGAAAACATTTCTTAAAGCTTCCTTTTTTTTTTTTGAAAGGCAGAGTGACAGAGGGAGAGGTCTTCCATCCGCTGGTTTAATTCCCAAATGGCTGCAATGCTTGGACCTGGGACAGGCCAAAGCCAAGTGCCAGGAACTCTGACCAGAGCTCTCATACGGGTGGCAAGAGCACAACCACTTGAACCATCTTGTGCTTTCCTAGGCACATCAGCAGGGAGCTGAATAGGAAGTGGAGCAGCCAGACCTAGAACAGACCCTCATCTGAGATGTTTAGCCCTCTATGTCACATTTTTAAAATAAAACAACAACAAACTACCGCCTGGAATTTGTTGCAAGTGGGGGGAAATGAGTGGCAGAGTGGGAAAAAGTGGAGCCCATGTTACTACAATGCAAGTCTCAGTTCAGAGCAAACAGGAGGGTCGATCTAGAAACATGAAAAGAAGCCACAAGGCTTTGACTAGTCAGAGGGAGGAGGAAGGAGGGGTGGCTAACCTATTGGTCCTTTCCCACGCGGTGCTAGCTAAATCTCTTTATTACCTGGAGCTTAAGAACATTATCTCTGCTGTGTTTGCATTCCTCTCATTTTTTTAAGACTACAGGAAACAATAAAGGGGAAAAACAAAATAGGTCTGTTTGCTTTTGACCTTGACTTTGTTGGGAGGAAGGGAATCATGGCACATTCCTTCCAGGATCATAAGTAGGTTTTAGGTTTCCCTCAAGGGTGCGCTGGGAAGCCCTGTGGAGTCCAGCCACACAGGCCAGGACAGAAAGACAGCTACTGTGTGGGTGGTGTGAAGCAAGGTGTTTGGATCAGCTGGAGAATTGCCTGGGTTCCCAGCAGGGACCTCTGAAAGTAGGACAGCTGTTTCCCGTTGATGCAGCTGGCAGAAAAGGGGAGCAAACTGGGCTGCAGGAAAGGGTCAGAGGAAGGCCAAAGGTGTGACTCATCCAACTCCCTGCAGGAGCTGAGTCTGCAGCAGGTGAGGACTACGGGCGGACACCTTCTAACCCTGCATGGTCCAAGACCTCCACTCTTTGATGTCCACCAAATAGCATGGCTTTCCAAAGCCTTGTGCTGGTGTTCCAGGCTATGCCAATCTCACCCACGTCCTGCAGCTGGTGAGGAGCGGAGCCAGGGGTTGGCCCCAGGGGCTGCCGGGAGCTGGAAGTGGAGCCTTTCTCCACGGGCACATCTCTAGTTCTTTCTGCAGTGCCATGACACACCATCCCAGGGGAACCAGGAGATGAGCGTTCTGAACAGCAGCTTACTAAGGGTTACTTACCATAGAACTCCTAAGCGCAGAATGAGTTGTCTAACTTTAGAAAACATTTCCCAAAGCTGCAAGGTGCTTGGCCTGCACTTCCTGGAAGTTATTGCCTAGGGGGTTTTCTCTTGTGTTCTTGTGGTAGGAATGATCATTGATTCGCATGGGAAGAAAGTCTGTTTGGATGTATCCCATGCACCTGTTTCTCTCCCCTCTGAGTTATACAGGATCTGTGGATTTATTCAATGAACACGTACGAGGAGACTTCAAAAAGTCCATTGAAAAAATTATTTTAATGCAAAAATGTTTTTTAAAATCCACACAGAGAAGGGTCTTAGGAAAGTTGACAATTTCTAGAAGGAAAAAAAAATTCATGGACTTTGAACATTTTTCAGTAAAAAAGTTTCTCTTCTTCTAAGACCTTTTGAAATCTCTTTGCAAGTGACACTAGGCCCCAAGCTAGGTTTAACTGAGGCCAATCCTATAATCAGGAGAGTGCCCGGCCTTCTATAGCAGTGGATAGGAAAGGCTTCTATAGCCCAGCCTGACGGACATTGCTGAGACAAGCCCACCTGCTGGCAGTCAGGGCTCCAGCAGGAATTGGGGGATAAAGGTTGGTAAAGGCATACAGGAGTGGAGTAAAGGAGAGGGCCCTTCTGGGAAGTGGCAGGGAGCATAGTGTTTGCAAGGCCAGGGGTGCTTGGAACGCAGGGTAAATCTAGAGAACCGGAAAATCCCGTACTTCATACCTGCGTGGTCTCTGGGTTACTGTAAAAATCAGGTCAAATGCAGTCTGACTTTATTTTTCTTTCTTTTTTCTTTTTCTTCTTTTCCTGTCTTTTCTTCCTTTTCCCCCTCTTATGTTTTTAATACATATTTTTTTAATTGGAAAGGGCAAATTTACAGAGAGAAGTAGATACAGGAAAAAAAAAAAGATCTTCCATTTGCTGGTTCACTTCCCAAGTGGCCGCAACAACCAGAGCTGAGCTGATCCAAAGCCAGGGGGCAGGAGCCTCCTCCAGGTCTCCTCCAGAATCCCAAGGCTTTGGGCCATTGTCCACTGCCTTCCCAGGCCACAGGAAGGGAGCTGTATGGGAAGTGGAGCAGCCAGAACTCCAACCAGCACCCATATGGGATTCCAGCATGTGCAAGGCTAGGATTTAGCCACTGAGACCTCACACTGGGCCTGCAGTCTGGTGTTTCCCTCTGACAAGCACTCCTGGGCCCCCACCTATTTCTCTGAGGGATACTGGAGACATGAGGGCTTCAAGCCCTTTGAGCGCAAAGTTGGTACTGCTGACGCCTGCCTGTGGCGTGGGGTAGCTGTGTCTTCTGCATGGCCCTCACTGAAACAGCCGCGCCTCTATTGGAAAGTGGCTAAGAAGAGTCAAGGCCAAGGCTGACCCTGAGGGTCATCCCTTACATTGGCATGGTCATATTTCTGGCAAGTCGTCTGCTTTCCTTGTGGTAGCAATCATCAGCGATGTCTCCAGGATAGAAATGACCTTGAAGTTGGTCCGTAGGAACTTCCTGGTAACATGGTACATGCCATACATTTTTTTTAAATGTCAGTAATCAGAAAACAATTAGTTTATTTTTTCTTTTTTAAAAGCTTTATTTAAAAGGCAGTATTACAGGCAAAGAGGGAGAAAGAGTGACAGAGACAATTGTCCATCCATCATTGGTTCACTCCCTAAATGACTGCAACCACTGAGTCTGGGCCAGGCTGATGCCAGCAGCCTGGAACTCCATTCAGGTCACCCATGTGGGTGTATAGGCCCAAGCACTTGGGTCATCTTCCACTGCTTTCCCAGGCATATTGACAAGCAGCTGGATTGAAAGTGGAGCAACTGGGACTTGAACGCCAGCCCATGCAGGATGTAGGCTTAATGCACTGCATCGCACTGCTAGATTTTCAAGTCAGACTAGAATTCCAAGAACACCTCTTCCAGATGTCCCAAATCTCATTTTCCTTCCCTGGACTTGTGTCTTAAGCAGCTGTCAAACCTCTGTCCCTAGGATGGCTCTCCACGTGTGCTCACTGGGCTCCAAGCTCGGCTCCGGCACATGCTGGTTTCATGAATGAACTTCCCGAGGCTTGGTTTCCTCCCCTTAAAGATGGGAATGTGACGGTGCAGGTGCTCCGAGGTAAATGGGTTTGTGTTTATAAAGAGCTTACTGCAGTGCCTAGCACACTGTTAGCGTTGAGATAAATGGTATCTATTATGTGCTTAGAAAAGGAAAAAAAAGAGGCTGTGCTGAAGTGTTGGCAGCATTTATCTGCAGTGGGTGGGATCATGGTTACAATGAACATCTATTACTTTCGTAATCAGAGAAAAAGAACAATAAATGCTATTATTAAGTTAAACTTCTGCCTTTGGCTGGGCTTACCGGAAGGAACCTGCAGTTAATGTGAATGGACTGACTCCCCAGTTAGACAGTTAGAGGAGGCCTCTGGTTTTATGCAAGGCCTTGGAAGACAAGTGCCCCGCCCTCCCACTGGCTAGCAGGGACAGTAGGAAAGGGAGGTCTCTGGGAACTTCAGGCTCACCCTAGGCATGGTCACTACTCACCACTGTCTGCAGTAGGGAGGACCAGGCAGGGGGATGCCACTCTTGGTAACACCCTCCCTTTCACTGGGGCCTTCACTGGAAATCCAACTCTTTAGGGGACCATGTCACCAATGGGGGGGCATTTACACTCCACTCACATTCCAGCAGGCCTTAGCCTACTTCCAGTCAGGGGACTGTGATGTGCTGGCCTGGCATCTAGAACATTCTGAGGCTCAGGCCCTTGGCTCCTTCCCTGGTAGACATTCTTGACTTCTAGCCCAGGGGTGCCTGGGCAACCCCCAGAGACAGAACCTTCCTGGCTCCTCCTGGCCCACCCCCCTGCCCACCCTCATCAGATTATCCGTGGAACCATCAGCCTGTGCCAGCTGACTCGCTCTGGAGCTTTCTGTCTCCTCCTTCTGCGCCCTGGAGAGGGGGATATCGCTGCTAACCCTGGAATCAAACGCGCCTCTGTGTGGGAGACAAAGAACAGAGCAGCTCCTCTGGGTCAGCTGTCTGTCCTGGCTGCCCCGCTGGGTCTCCCCCCACTCCTACCCCCCCATCCCTGGCCTCCCATGAGGCTCCCAGGAGCCCTGCAGGGAAGGCCTTGTGGGGCTAGGCAGGGAGCTGTTGCCTCCAAGCTGTTTTCACTGGAGTGTAAAGGAATATTTTACCTTAAAAAACCCCAAGCAGCTTTGTTGGCTCCAAGATGCTCATTTACTGGGATTGGGGGGTGGGGGAGGCTCCGAGGCAGCCTGGTTTAGGCACTGGCAGTAGACAGTGTGAGGAGTGTGTGTGCCAAAGCACACTAGCGCACATGGAATGTAGTGCATTTGCTGGGATTGTGGGGTGAGGGAGGCTCGCAGGCAGCCTGGTTTAGGCACTGGCAGCAGTGTGAGGAATATGTGTGCCAGAGCACGCAAGAGCACACGGAATGTGTGTGCGCACGTGTGTGCACGCATATGCATGCTATGCATATTAGAATGGGAAGAAGAAATGTGTAAGTGTATGAGCAAGTCCGCTTGGGAAAGCAAGGGAGCATGTGAGAGATGGGTACAAGGGTACACAATCACCCAGGGGCCAGCTTTAGGGGGGGCTTTGGACACCTGTGCGCCGTATCAGAGTGCAGGTTCAAGTCCCGGTTCTCCTGCAATTCTGCTGTAGCTTTCGGCTAACGTGCCTGGGACACAATGGATGATGGCGCCAAGTACTTGGGCCCATGCCACCGAAGTGGGAGGCCCAGATGGAGTTCCTGACCCCTGACGTCAGCCTGGCCTAGTCCTGGCTGTTGCAAGTGTTTGGGGAGTGAATGGGTTGAAGAGTTCTGTCTTGTTTCTGTCTTTCCCTCTCTGTGTCTTTCAAATAAAACAATAAATAATTTTTATTTTAAAAAAATCAATACGTATTTTTAAAAATGAAATTTAAAAAAATCATGGAAAAAATTAAGAGGCCTGCATGGCACAGTGGTCACTGCCTATAGCATCAGCAATGTATATAAGTGCTGGTTTGATTCTCAGCTGCTCCACTTCCAATCCAGCTCCCTGATAATGCCCCTGGGAAAGCAGCTGAAGATGATCCAAGCCTTTGGGCCCTTGTACGCACATGGGACACTAGATGGAGTTTCAAGCTCCTGGCTTCACCCCGACTCCCCCAGTTCTAGACTTCAGGGAAGTGAACCAGCAGATGGAAGGTTCTTTTTTCTCTTTCTCCTTCCCCCTTTCTATAATTGCCTTTTAAATAAATCTGTTTAAAAATTAAGTTAAAAGGTAATGCATGGGGCTAATGTTTGACCTGGTAGTTGAGGCACCTGTTGGGGCACCTACATCCCAAAGCAGTGTGCTAAATGTGGTACTTGGCTGTTCCCTACTCCAGCTCTGGCTAATGTTCACCCTGGGATACAGTCAGGTGAAGGTCTCAGTATTTGGGTCCCTACCTCACCCTGCCCCTGTGAGAAACAAGGATTGAGTTCCTGGCTCCTGGCATTGGCCTGGCCCAGCCCCTGATTTTGTAGGCATTTGGGTCATAAAGATGGGAGAGCTCACTCTCTTAAAAAAAATTTCCATGAATTTTCTTTTTAAAAGATTTATTTATTTTTATTGGGAAGGCAAATCAGATTTACAGAGGGAAGGAGAGACAGAAAGATCTTCCATCCACTGGTTCACTCCTCATAAGGCGAAAATGGCCAGAGCTGAGCTGATCTGAAGTCAGGAGCTTCTTTCAGGTTTCCCATGTGGGTGCAGAGTCTTATGGCTTTGGACCATCCTCCTCTGCTTTCCAGCCCACAAGCAGAGAGCTGGATGGGAAGTGGAGCAGCTGGGACACGAACCAGTGCCCATATGGAATCCTGCCATGTGCAAGGTGAGAATTTAGTCACTAAGTCCTTGTGCTGGGCCCCAGTGAACTTTCTGAAGCACCCTGTATGGGTATTGGCTGGGATGCGTAGATTTTTTTTTTTTTTTTAAGATTAATCTATTTGAAAGGCAGAGCAGAGAGAAGGATAAGTATCACATGTTCCATTCACTGTTTCATTCCCCAAAAGCCTTGAGTCAGAAGCTTCATCTGGTCTCCCACGTGGGCCAACCTCCACTGCTTTCCCAGCGCATTAGCAGGGAACTGTATCAGAAGCGGAACAGCTAGGACCTGAGTTGGTGTTCTGAACATCTGCCATGCCATAACAGCCGGCTCATCAATGTCCGAATCCTTGGTTCTGGGTTTCACGCTGCGTATACTAGTTTGTGTGAGCACTCTGTGTGTACCACCTGCCATGGGTTTGCTTCTGAGTGACAATTTCATGGGTGGGCGTTGTCTGACCTGCACCGGGAGGTGCGGCGGCATAACCTGAGCAGGAGATCATTCAAAGAAAGCAGGAACACGTGTGTGGGCGTGCAAGCCGGTGCGGCCAAGCCCACACACGTGCACCAGCGTGTGCGGGGACGCGCGAGTGTCTGGGCTCGCGCGTGCGCGTGGCTGAGCACGCGCCGCCCCCCGCCGGGGTCGGAGCCGGTTGCCATGGTATCACGCCGCGGCCCGAGTTAATCATTTCCTGTGGAAAGTGTGCGGGAGGGGCAGGAGCGGGGCGGACCAAGGAGGAGGAGAAGGAGGTGGCGGCGTGGAGCTGCCTCCCACCGGCGGGCCGGGCCCGGCCGAGCTCCGGGCGCTACGGCGACGCCGGGATCCTGCCTCCACCGGGCCGGTGAGTCGAGGGCCCAGGCGGGCTGGGGACGGGCTGGACGCTCGGGCTCCGCCCGCTCCGCCGTTCGGGACGCTGCGTCCGTCTGTCCGGCTGGCCCTTTCCGAGGGACTGCTGTGCCGGGACCCGCTAGGAACGCAAGGAGAGCCGGGCCCCCAGAGACCCAACCCTTACGCAGTACCCAACCCTCAGACCCCCTCAGCGTCGTCCAGCCAGAGCTCAGGATCTTGCTGGAAGCTGGGCCTGGGGGCGGCACGTCCTCTGGGAACCGGGCAGGCTCTGTGCCCGAGTCTGATTTCATTGGTGGGGACAGCGCAGACCGTACCTGGGATCTGCATTGCCAATCAGCACCGCCCCCTTTGCAGGGGTCTCTTCCAGGTCCCCGCCTCTAGGCCCTTTGCCGGCTGCGGTTTTGGTCCTTGCCCTGCCCCTGCGTCCAATTCTCTTGCCTCCTGGCAGCGCTAGGGGTGGGCTGCGTGGTCCTGAGGTCAGGAAGGAGGCCCTGTGCCGGTGCCCTCGTGGGGCAGGGAGGGGAGGACCCTTGACAAGCAGCAGCTGGGAGGGAGGGTGTCCCATCTGGGAAAGCCCAGCAGCCACCCCTCTCCAACCCCCAAATGTGAGTTAGCGCAGAACTCAGCTGGCGCAGGAAAGGGCCTGGCCCTGGGAGATCTTAAAGAGGAAGCCGTGTGTAAATTTTCCAAGAGCGTTTGTGGCCCCCACTGTGACCTCCCAACATGGGGTGAGTCTCTAGATGGGGCTGGAGGCCCCCTTCATCTTCCCTGGCTCTCCCTATGCCTGAAGCTGGGTGAGCACCCATCTGAAGTGGGATGTGTACCTGGTGCCCTTGATAAAGTTGCGGACTTGGTCGGCCAGAGGCACTGGCCGGAACCTGGGACCCTGTGTCAGCAGTGAGCAGATCTCAGGGACACAGGTGCTGAACTCTGCTGTTGGTGTGGATGCCGGGGTTGACGCCAGAGTTGAGGTTGCCTCGGAGTGACCCAAGTCCCTGTCTAACCTCTCTGACCTTTGTTCTGTCTATCCCTTACCCCTCACCAGGGGGACCAGGCACTCCCCAGAAGTGGCCTGTGGGCAGATGTCATCTGGGCTGCCGTCTATGCAGTGTCCCCTGGTCTAGGGCAAGGTCAGAGCCAGCATGGTCTAAACCCACAGACACAGGTGCTCTTTTTGCCCTCGGTTCCCAGTCAGTCCCTCTGAGTCCCCTGCCACTAGAGTAGAGCCGCTGCAAAACAAAACACACTTCTGGCACATGCCAGGATTGTGCACTGGGCAGGCTCACACTGGCCCCCTGAATTGCATAGAGACAGAGAAGGAGGCACAGAGAGGTGGAGACATCCTCCAAGGTCACACAGCCACTCAGTGACAGAACCAGGGTCTGCACAGCATTGTGGCCCTACCCCAGGAGCCCCAGGTTGGTGAAGGTCCTGGGACCCCAGGTCCGGCATTACATGCCTGGGTTCCTTTGGGATACTTCCAGACATTTGGCCTTACTTCCCTGCTTGCTGCTAAATTCAGCTGCTATTTCCCCTTGGGGAGCTAGCACACGCCCTTCCTCTCTCCCCCTAGCATCTTCCTGGCCGCCTCCCAGCTTCACTTCCTGGTAGCCCCAGGGCCAGCATCTCTGCCCCTACCCCTCAGCCAGAGCCCAGCTCCCCTCAGTGCAGTCAGCCTTGAATGCCCTGCAGCTGGGCACACAGTGGACTGGTCCTTCTGCTCCTCCTGCTCTTGGCCAGCAGGGCGGTTGGTGTGTCTGGGGACCAAGATGTGCTCTGCTTCCCATGGTTTCGTCTGCTCCGTCCCACCGCCTGAATGGAGTCTGCTCACGTGTTTGAACTGGCCCCTGTCCCTTCCTTGGGCACACACACTGCACTCCTCTCGCAGTGGGCCTGTGTCTGGGAGCCTCCTCCTCCAAGTCAAGGAAGGAAGGAAGAGACCGTGAAGTGCTGGGCACAGCTCTGCAGCCTCTGATACTAGTTCTTCAGCCTCCAGCCCTGGACTCTTACATGCATTCATTTATTTTGCCTCCCAGGACCTCATTCATTCCTGCCTATCTACCCAGCATGTTCAACTCTGTCTTTTGGTATACCACATTCTCTAGGGTGTCTTTTTTGCCACCATAGCCAAACATCCTCAAGCAGAAGGAATTGGCTGCTTCCTCTGGCCCCACCCCACTCCTCCAACCTTCTGAGCTGCCCTCTGTCCTACCCACTGCTTTCTGCCTTACGAGAACCCTAGAGCCCCCACCATCTCTGCTCTCTTCCAGCTGGCATGATGCACCATCCTCTCCCTCCCTGCACTCACTGGTTGTTTCTGGACAGTGCACCTGCCACCTCTCTGACATCCTCCTCTGCCCCCGTCCTCGCCCAGCTGCCACTCCTCTCACTCACTCAACCTCCCCACCTCTGTAGCTTGGCATCTCTCTGTCCAGCCCTGGCCTCTCTTCCAGGTTGCGGGCTCAGCGATTGTAAGGGGGGCAGTTCAGAACATCCACCCAGCAAGCCGCGCAGAGTGTGTGATGTGGGTGCAGCTGCAGGCTGCATGCTGGAGCCAGAGTGGACTGGGGCTGGTGGCTATCGTTCTGATAGATGACTTTCCTGCCTGCAGGAGGTGGTCTTTGCAGTCGGGGTGGGGGACAGTGCTATACTAGAACATCTGTTGAGCAGCACTCTCCCCAACTCAGAACCAAAAGCAAACCCTGCTTTGCCTCTGTAGGCTGACCTTCCTTCTGTGACGTGGCCATTTGAGCCTGGGACTGTAGCTTTGATGCCCTCTGGGCTGCTTTGCACATAGTAGGTCCCCAAGGAAGTTTTGTGCAGTGACTGCTGGGACTCTGGTCTATTGGCCCCGTGTGTGAGGGCCCACTGAGGTCTTCAGTGTCCATCTGTGCTGTGCATGTCACCTCCATTTCCTGCACCTGCCTTGGTCCTGGCACCCACCTCCCGCCTCCCTGGATCTCCATTCACACTGTGAGGGTTTATTGACATGTTGATAGGACTTTTGGCTCTGGGGCCACATCTTTCCTGATCAAAGAGGTCTCTCTCCCCCTTCTGTGTGTAGCAGGGATCCAGCCCGTAATAAGTCACCTGATAAATAATCAGTAAATGAGGATTGAATGGGTTTCCTGTTCTCAACACCTGTGGTGGTGCTTGCCACACCCTGGCCAGGCAGATACCTGAATGAACTAACTTTAAGAGAATTTGTTGCAGATCCATCGTGCTTGGCACTGGCCACAGTCCGGGACCTTTCCAAGCCCTTCCACTTGGGAGCATTAGCTGCTGGGCCACAGACCTAAAGTGCAGGAGCCTGAGGCCGAGGCTGGGTGCAGTAAGAAAAGGAGATATCTTAGAGAAAAAGGATCAAACTTTTGGGGGAGACACACCCACCTGTGGCTGTGCCTCCAGGTGGGGCTGTACACCCCTCATGCTGTCTTTGCGTTGCCCAGCTACATCACAGACTCCACAGTATGTTTGCACACACACCTGGTGGGCTGCTTGCTGAGCATCCCCTATTCAGTTTTAGCAAGCACCAGGCAAATGGTGAGGAGTCCCATTTCATTCTGGAAGGACACTGCTGTGGGGGCTGCTTTCCTGGGCAACAGGAGATCCATGTCATTCCAGGATCTGTCCCCAAGCTCCTCTTCTCCCCCTCGATCTTTTCCCACAGGCTGCCACGCGCCCAGAGGAGGAGGAGGAGGAGGAGGCTGCAGAGCCCCAGGCCATGGTCCCCTCTCGCAGGACGTGGAACCTGGGAGCCACGCCTTCACTGCGGGGCCTGTGGAGAGTGGGCCGGGCCCCAGAGCTGGAGCAGCCGGGGATGGCTCGCCCCGCCCCAGCCCCAGCCAGCCCTGCCACCCGCCCAGCCCCACACACCGGCCTGGGAAGGTTGAGAACTGGTGAGTCCGCATTTTTAAAATGCCTCTTTATTTCCCGTCCTTCCTCCAGATACCAGAGATGAGACTGAGGTTTCTTGCCGGTTCCTAACCTCAGTCAGAGCTGTCAGGTAATTACAGGGTGAGCGGCAGCCTGAGCCGGGCAGGCGGGCAGGCGGGCAGGCGTGGAGGCTCAGAGCCTATCGTGGTCTCTCTGGGCGCCCTTCCCTGCACCCTGCCTGCTGGATGCCCCAGTCCTCGGAGCCGGGTTAAACTTTAACAGTCACAGAGCGGGGCCAACAACCTCAGTCTCCCCGACCCAGCCAGCTCCGGACTCTGCTGTCTGATCTGCCCCATCCCAGGCCAAGCATTCCCGGGCTTGTGGCTGGTAAACAAGGTAGGAAGTGGCGGCTGGCCGGGGCGCCCTGCGTGGTGGTGCTGACACTTGATCCCGCCTGGGCTGGCCTAAGGAAGGCGAGGAAGGCACTAGGAGTGGACGGAGGCTGCTCGGGAGCGCAGCCTGGTGGGGGTTTTGGACACCCATGTGTTCCCGGGGGAGGTACCCTCCAGGCAGCCTCTGTAGATGCCTGGCAGCACAGGTTGGTGAAGGAGTCCCCACACTGGACTTGTTGGGACCCTGGTATCTGTCAGTGCCAACATACCTGTCTGGGTCATGTCTCCCGGAGGTGTGTAGCTGGTAAGGGATGAATGGTTACTCTGGTGCTGAGTGGGGCTGGAGAGTAAGGGTCGAAGAGCTGCCCAGGACCTTTTCCCAAGCTAGTTGTGGATAGGATGCCATGGTGTTGTCAGAGAGACCCAGCTCTCCAGGTTGGCTGCTCTGCTGGAGTTGGCTAACCTACACAGGGAAAGGGGTTTAGATAACCAGCTTGCCTCTTGGGCCATTGGCTTCAAGCATCTCCCTGAATAGAAGGGGAAACTGAGGCACATCACAATTTCCTCTCATTCTTTCCCTGTCTCCTGTATTCATGTTTTCATTGGCTGCCAGAGGGATGTCTTCCAAGATCTCACTGCTGCTCCTCAGTAGCTCTGCCGGGCTCAGCATGCCCCCGGGGACCTCTGGGAAAAGCTAGGAGTTTTGGGTCCAGGAGAGGACAAGGTTATCTTTAGGATCACAAATGTAATGTGAGCAAGTCCTGCCTTTCTGGTGGGAAAGAAAAAGGGATCTTCCCTTGGAAAAAAAAAATGTGAGCAAGAAACTGGGACCAGCCAGTGAGGTTGTCCCGAAGGGTTTTTTGTGGTCCCTGCCGGGCCTGTGTGTGTGTGCACCTGTCAGGTGGGCACTGTGGCAACCACGGCCGTGCAGCCTCAGCTGTGTTAGAAGTGGAAGGCAGGAGCCAAACAGAACCCTGCATGAGGGGTGGAGACTCGGCACCTGCCAGCACAGCTGCGCCAGGCCCCTCGGTGCCCCAGCCTCCCCTCTGCAACCCCCCAGACAGGTAGCCGCATAGGGTTGATTGGCACCTGGCATTGAATACTGGCTTCAGGTGACCCTGGGCACCCTGTTAATCCATTCGAGCCTCCAGTTTTCTTTTTCTTTTTTTTTTTTTTAAGATTTTATTGAAAAGGTAGATATACAGAGAGAGGAGAGACAGAGACAAAGATCAGGCTGCTGGTTTACTCTCTAAGTGGCCACAACGGCTGAAACTGAGCCCATCTGAAGCCAGGAGCCAGGAACTTCTTCCTGGTTTCCCACACGGGTGCAGGGTCCCAAAATCTTGGACCATCCTCTACTGCATTCCCAGCTCACAAGCAAGGAGCTGGATGGGAAGTGGAGCAGCGGGGGTATGAACCGGTGCCCATATGGGATCCCAGTGGATACAAGGCAAGGATTTAGCCAATAGGTTATCTCACCAGATCTCAGCCCCCTGTTCTTTGCCTGTCCATTGGGGAGGTCATGGACGGATAGCAGTGGTACTCCGGGTGGACTTGGGATGCTCCATTGTCTCATCCTGTCAGAGCCTCATCACAGGCTTGTGAGGCTCCGTTATAATCCCCACTTTGCTGACGAGTAAACTGAGGAACAAGCGAAATGGAAGGTGGGGATCTAGTGACTCACACTTTGGAGTGTTTGGGGTCACATCCCAGCTGACTCCAATTCTGGCTTCCTGCATGTGTACTCTGGGGGTGAGGGAAGGGCAGCAGGGGATGGCTCAAGCAAGTACTTGGGTCCATGTGGGAGACCTAGATAAATCTCTGACTCTTGGGAGTCAGCCTGGCCCGGCCCTGGCTGTTGCCAGGCATTTGAGTAGTGAACCAGTGTATGGACTATTCTTGTCTGTCTGTATTGGTCTCTCTGCCTTTCAAATCCATAAAAATAAACCCATCAGTAGACACAAAGGGCTGTGGGGTCTGGAAAGCTCTTGGCCTTGCGGGGAGTGGAGACGGGCATTTAGGGCATTATACCCTTGGGGACTGTTGGCTCTCCGAAGGGAGTCCCTGTTTTACTTGTGGAACCCCATATGCCATACTGGAAGGTGCAGGTGGGTGGGGTGTCCTGCCCCAGGTAGCCCTCTCTCTTGCTCTGGGTGGGACATGCCAGGGGGTAGGTTCTAGCTGCCTCTGAGTATGCTTTTGGAGACATAAGGAACAGGCTACCAGGCAAAGGTTGGTTCCTGGCAAAGTCAGGGGAGAAATTGCCACCTAGAGGCAGCCAGAGTAATGAAGCCAAGGGCTCCAGGTACTGCCTGGCACTGATTTCCTTCTGCCACTCTTTGCAGAGGGCGCTAAAGAGCACATGCCAGCGCCAAAGCCACTGTAGTGCCAGGTAACACATGGGGTCTGCAGAGAGGCTTGGGGGTGACCCCTGCCCATGTGTGGAACAGATGCAGGAAGATGTGGCAGGGGGAGGAGGCCAGGTTGGGTGGAAGGGGAGCAGCCAGGTTATGTATGGAAGCTGAATGCTGCCACAGCCCTGCACTGAGCAGTGGTCAGAGTGTCTCACCTGCTTCTCTGTCCCGGGCCAGGGCGTGGGAAAGACGCAGCGATCAGCGGTGAGGAGGACTCCAGTGCCCGAAGCACAGCTCGACCCGCCCTAGCGCAGTGTCGAGCGCTCAGTGTGGACTGGGCTGGCTCCGGGAGCCCCCACAGGCTGTACCTGACTGTGCAGGTAAGACCATTGGGACTGTGGGTGGCTGGCTGGGTAGGGATGCCTTGGCCGTTTGACCTCCAGCAAGCTGGGTCCCCAGGGAGAACTGGGACCTGCCAGGTGCCTCTTTACCGTAGGCTGGTGAGGCAGTTTGCTTTGTTATCTGGGGGAGTGACAGAGCTTTAGGGTGAAAAGTGTGGGACTTCCTAGGGCGGGAGGGCAGACAGGTGTGGGGTGGGGGTGAGCTGGAGTGATGCTTATATTTCTTTGTGTAAAGGCCAAGCAGAAAGCTCTGCTGAAGGGAGATTTTCTCTGGGAGTGATGGCTGTGTCACTGGGCCCAACTTGGTGTACCTGGGCCTGGTTGGGAGCCATGCAGGATAAGGGCACTGGTGACAGCTACCTTCTGTCACACACATGAGCCTGTTGTCACACAGCTCATGCCAGTTCTTGGACCCTTGTCACAGCCTCCAGACACTGTCTCTTCAGTTTTATAGAGGAAGACATTGAGACGCAGAGAGGTGAAGTGAGTTGCTGCTGCTGGCCATACAGCAGGCTGGGGTCTGAACCAATAACCAATACAAGCCTTGTAGCACATGGTACTCAGAGTTCATGTGGGCCACAGGCGCCACACTTAGACCTCGAATGCCTCTTGCCTAAGAGAATCCTCTAGTGTAACGTGTAGTTGCTTCTCTCTCCCATACAAGTGTCTCCTTGTATTTATACAGTAGGGATTATCCTTGACCTTGATGTCTGTTTCTATGGCCAGCTCTTTTTCTCAACAGTGAGTCTTGGCCATCTCTTCATGCATGTTAAAATGTGCTGTACCTTCCTCCAGCGTAAGGCCTTGTATGCTTTGGGGCTTGTCTTCAAACCCACCTGCTGTGTCTGTGCCTGAGGGCAAGGAGCCCCTTGAGCTCCCCCCCCCACACTTGGGTGACATTCATTTTGTCACTTGGCACGTTTTCAGAGCAACGCAGACTGTGCCCATTCTGCATGAGTGCATTTGTTCCACAAATACTAACACAGGGCCTGCTGTGTGCCAGGGCTGTGCTAGTTGCAGGGACATGGTGAGGAAGAAAAACACCTGGGGCAGTCTAGCAGTGCTCCACACAGTGACCAAGCGGTCACGGTCACAAATATATGAATGCAGGCAGGCAAAGACCACAGAGGACTGGAGTTCCCTCAGGATATGACCAAGCAAGGGTGTGCGTGAGATCACTCACTGTTCCCCACTTCCTGCTGGCCACACATGTAGACTCTGCCCTTGCTAGAAGTCATGCTGGCATGGCCCCTTGAGGCACATGCACATGGTGAGGACAGGATGGAGCAGGGGCAGTACATATACCCTTGATGCGAGTCCTCCCATGTGCAGGATGAAAGTCCCGGGCATGAGGAACGCGTGCCCAGCAGTTGACCTGGTTTCAGGGTCAGTTTCAGGTTTGGCAGTATTTCTTGTTTTGCCTCATGCCATCCAGCTGTGGCAATGGAACCCAGCTAGTCTTCTTTTTTCCAGGAGGTCTAGGGGCAAAACAGATCTGGTGAGAGAAGAGTTAAAGAAGTCAGGCAAGCAGAGCTCCGCTCGGATTTGAGCCGGTGGTAGTTAAGTGGGCGGCCGTGGTCAGAAGCCTGCAGCCTGGAGCTGGGCGGTGGCCATGTGCTGAGTTTTGATGATGGGGTGTCAGTTCTGGGGTCAGCAGATCTGCTGAGGATCCCCAAGGAGCTGCTGCGCCAGCAGATGGTTTCCAGGCACCGGGAAGTTCGGACACATTCAAAGGTCATGCACGCGGGGCATGGTGGGTCCCAAGAGCGGGGAGGTGACCGGGGCAGATGCAGGGCCACCCCAACCTCTAGGGCAGCGGTAGAAACTCAAGGTTTTTCTGTACAGGAGCACTGATGAAATCCCCAACCCCTTGGGCTGGTCTGTCCTTCCAAGGAGTTGGCCAGCAGACCAGAAATAGTGTGACCATGGCTTGGGGTGGCAAATGGGAACTATAGCTGCCACCACCGCTACATGGTCGGGGTTGGGGGCAACATGAGGTCGGTGGGCATGCCCCCTGCCTTTTCTAGTGGGACCCACGGTCCTGGGAGGGCGGGAGCAGATGACCAGAGTGGCTGCATGATTGTTATGTCTCCTTGCTTTTCTGTAAGTGACTTTTCAGTGATCAAAGTGAGATGTAAATATGACAGAAATAACGGGTTGCTATAGTGCCCCCTTCCCCCCTTGTGAAAAAATAAGTTCCAGTTATTCCAAAATTCAGAACTTGCTGTGTGCTGACATGATGCCATAGGTGGGCACGTCCATACCACAAAAGTTTGTTTTGTGACACAATTCTCAGTGTTTACATGGAAAAGTGTTTCGTGAAATGACAATTGGGTTCTGTGCATGTGCAGCAGGCCTAGAGACTCCATGCTCAGACTGGGTGCCCCTCCCCACGGTCTCTCCTGGGCTATGGGCCGATGTTCCCAAGTCCAAAAAGTTCTGGACAGGGGCTCATCCCACCTGTGCTAGCTGCTCATGTCGGTATCTTCACCAGTGCCAGCCGCCTCCCACGGATCTTGCCTCAGCTGGCCACGCTGGCCCCTGTGAGGCGGGAGCTGCTGCTCTGGTCTGTGCTCTGAGCAGGAAGATGGTGCAGCCAGCGAAGGCAAGGAAGCTGCCCACAGTCACATGGCTCACACCAGGCAGAGCCAGGCCTCCCACCAGGGCCCTGCCACCTTGAACCAGGCATTTCTCCCTTCCTCCTATGCTCCCTCCCTCCCTCCCTGCTTCCCTTTTTCTCATTCTCTTCCTCCCTCCCTCCCTCCCTTCTTTCTCTTTTTCTTCTTTTTGGATGTATTTCTTTTTAATTGGAAAGTCTGATTTACAGAGAGGAGAGACAGATCTGACATTTGCTGATTTCTCTCCCCAAGTAGCCACAATGGTCAGAGCTAAGCCAGTCTGAAGCCAGGAGCCAGGAACTTCGTCCCGGTATCCCACACGGGTGCAGGGTCCCAAGGCTTTGGGCCATCCTCTACTGCATTCCCAGTCACATGCAGGAGGAAAGTGGAGCAGCTGGGATAAAAACCAGTGCCCATATGGGATCCCGGTGCATTCAAGGCAAGGACTTACGCCACTAGGCTACTGCACCAGGCCCTCTTTTTTTTTTTTTTAAGATTTGTTTTATTTTTATTGGAAAAGCACATTTGCAGAGGGAAGGAGAAACAGAAAGATCTTCCATCAACAATTTACTCCCCAAATGGCCACAACAGCCAGAGCTGAGCTGATCCGAAGCCAGGGGCCAGGAGCTTCTTCGGGGTCTCCCACAAGCGTGCAGGATCCCAAGGCTTTGGGCCACCCTCTACTGCTTTCCCAGGCCACAAGTGGGGAGCTGGATGGGAAGTGGAACAGCC
Source organism: Ochotona princeps (assembly GCF_030435755.1). Classification (NCBI taxonomy): domain Eukaryota; kingdom Metazoa; phylum Chordata; class Mammalia; order Lagomorpha; family Ochotonidae; genus Ochotona; species Ochotona princeps. Next base: position 21,591,169 of record NC_080847.1, read on the forward strand.
GGGACATGAACCAGTACACAGGTGGAGGCTTAACCTACTGCAAATTGCAGTGCCAGTCCTCAGACCAGGAATTTTCAAAACACAGAGGGCATAAAGTTCTTTTGAAAATATAGAACCTGGCACAATGGCTCAGTGACTAAATCTTTGCCCTGCCTGCACCGGGGCTGAGGAGTGAGGGCAATGGGGCAGTCCTTGTGCTAACACATGGACTTGGGTGCTGTGGCCTTAGTGGCCCTGAGGGTGCCACTTGGATACAGGAGACGCACCCTTGGGGTGGTGGTGGCTGACGTGATGGGGAAGGGAGAAGATGCCCCAGACAGGTGCACATGTGGCAGGGCGGGGACAGGTGCTCAGGATCAATGGGGCTATTGCCCCACTGACTCGCCTGTGGACTTGAAGGCCCTTGAGCCCTCCCTGTTGGTGCACAGGGCCAGCTGCCCCAGGGTGGCAAGAGAAGCTGTGCCACCACTTCCCTGTGGGGCTGTCCTCACCTCAGCTGGCAGGGCCTGGACCTGCTGGCCCCCCTGGGGTTCGTGCCAGCTCCAGGAGCGCTCCACTGCCCTGAGCACAAGGAGTCCCCTTCCCGGCAGAGTCTCCATTGACAAGAGGCCTCTGATTGTGTCTTGGCAGCAGGCCCTGCAGGACAAGGGGTACGAGAGCAAGAGTCAGGGGACGAAAGAAGAGAAACTCGCAAAGAGGCCTGCGCCGGCCCCCAGGCGTGAACGAGAGGCCCCGGAAGCCGGTGGCAGTGCCATGAATGTAGAGAAAACAGGTAAGGGAGGTCTGCCTGGTAGCCCAGCACCCTGGCCAGGCTAGTGCCAGAGGAAGCCCCTTGTGGGGTCGGGGCCCACTCTCAGCAGCCACCTGCCCCTCCCCGGGGTCAAGAATGGTGTATGTATCACTCCCTTTCCCCTGCCACCCTCTTCCCTCCCGGGGTGCCACCCAGTGATAAGAGGCCTTGGCCAGCTGGAGCTAGAATTGAATTTCCCCACGTTTTGTCTCTTCCCAGTGCCTGTCAAAAGCAGGGCACAGTGGCAGCCGCACTGACGCCACTGCCTGCAGGGAGAGGCCTGGCTTCCCCCCTTTCCTCTCTGTTCCCTGTCCACCTGCCCACATCCTGGACTTGTGAGGACCCTGGCTTGTAGGGGACCCCAGTTTTCATTCTGCTGCCTTGCGGTACCAGAGGAAAGGAGCTGGCAGCTCTATTCTTCTCTGCCTGAGGTTCTGGAAGATTCTATAACCTCCCCAACTCCAACCCCCGCCCCGTAGCCTCACAGATCCATGCTGAGGTGCCCAGCAGTGAGTCTGAGCCCAGCATCCTCAGGCACCCACAGGAGAGACCAGGAGCGGGCAGACGGCGCAAAGTGGAGCCAGCCTCCTGTTATTTGCCTCCCGCCGCCACTGCCAAAGGTTAATCTGTGTGTCTGAACTTGCTGGGGCCCGAAGAAGCCACTCCCTGCTCTGAGACCATGCCGAGCCTTTCATGCCTGCCTCTGCCCAGGCACTTTGTGTCGAGCGGCAGGTGCAGGGTCTGTCTGCGGAGTGGGCAGACAGGGTCTGGGAAGGGAGGGAAGCAGTATTTCCCAGTTGGCAAATGGACTTTCTTCATTGGGCAGCAGAGTAGCCAGGCAGAGACCCACCCCAGTGAAGAACAAGGATGATTCTTGTCAGGAGATGCCAGGCTGGAGCCTCATGGGGGCAGGGCCCCAGCAGGGACTTGGAGGGCCACACTCTTTTGAACACCAGTCTTTGAGGTGGGCGCAATGCTCTGGACCCAGGGCTCCATTCCGCCCACCCTGATGTTCCTTTGCTTTCATCCTGTCCTGCCTTATGCCTCGTGCTGGGACCTCCTTCAGCATCAGTCAGCATCACTCCCCTCCCCCAGTGCCATCCCCCACCTTCCCACCAGGACCCCAGGTAGCTCCTTGCACCTGCGTGTTGGTCATGCCCAGGTCAGGAGGGTACCTACTAGGGGAGGGCTTCTGAGACCTCTGTGGCAGGAGCAGCGACCCAAACATCAGCTCTCTCAGGCTCTCTTCCCAGTCCCTGGCCCTGCACATCCCTAACAGGCTGCGGGCTCCATTCCCCCAAGTGGTCTTTTGGGCAAGCTGCATTGTCTGCACTTCCCTGAAGGTGACCCCATGGAGCCCCTCCTCCCATGTATCTCCTAGATGGCAGACCAAGCTCCAGAGCCAAGTCCAGCATTTTCCCTGCACGCAGGTCACACGGCAGCCCCGTGTGCAGGCCTGGAAGCATCCACCTGCCCTCACTCTCTCTAGAACTCATCGCGGGAAGCTCGGCCAGCTCCATGTGACATGCATGCTGTGTCATGTGCAGGCTGTGGAGCCAGGCTTCCTGTCCACCCAGGGGCTGCCTCAGCTCCTGCTCTCTGGAAGGAGAGAGAAGCTGGGGTGCTTGCACCCTTCCTGCTCTCTCTAGAGGGCCCTCTTCCCCCTCCTGTCTCCCACCTGTGTTCCTCCCTCACTGGTGGTGCTGGGAGGTCCCTGCCAGGCCCTCACCCCCATCCCCCTGCTGCCCAGTTTGTTGGCCTTGTCCACTGAGCAGTGAACAAACACGCTGGCTGCCTCCTGCTGAGGCTGCCAGCCAGCTGGGTCAGGTGCAGGTGGCTTCGTTCACAGAGGCAGGGAGCTGGGAGCCCGCCCACTCCAAACAAAGCCCAGAAACCCTGGGGCTTGAGGCAAAGTGGGTAGGGCTCCCAGGCCAGCAGGTGCCTTTCATTGCCCTTTGCTCTTGAACTCCCTGCTTGGTCTCTATGTGCAGTGCCTGATGGGAGGAAATAACTCCCCCACCCCACACACACACTCCGCCACTGCCTTTCCATCCACTGCCTAGCTCCCCACTTGCAAAGCTACAGGCACCTGTGAGCTGCAGTAAGTTTTGCTGGGGCCCTGTCAGCAGATCTGGGGCCTTCAATCCGTGTCCTTGTCCTGCATCTGTCCGTCTTTTGCTCCTAGAGGTAGGAGAGAACTCCTCCAACCTCTGTATTTATCGTGTGCCTGCATGTGTGCAGGTCTCACGTGGACCCAGCCTGGTTGCATGCACAGGGCCGTCTCTGCATGCTGACCCATCTCTCTCTCTCTTACACACACCTGCACACATACGTGATTGTGTCGTACTCTTCTTGCTCTGCCTCTGTGCGCAGGTGACCACTCCATGCAGGCCCAGCCCTGCTTTTTTCTCTAGGACTCTTGAGACGGTGAGAGGCTGTAAGAGGCTGTGCTTCCCTAAGAATGGTGTCTCCTGTTCTCCTGTCTCAGCTGCAGTTCCTGGCAGACTGACCCTGAAGAGGGGCTAGCACCCGAAAGCCCTGGGGCACAGGCTCTGAGAGAAGGCCGCAGGGAATGCCCATGCACTCTAACATCTTCATCCAGGCCTTCTGTCTCTGAGAGCAGCAGAAGGGCCCCCAACCCCAGGCAGCCCTGACAGACCCCTGTTGCTACAGCTTCCAGGTCCCCTGCCCTGTACCCCAGGTTCTCTGCTTGCATCCCACTGCTTCCCCAGCAGTCCACCCTGCCTTGGGGGGCACCCTGCCCGCCTCCTTCTGTCACACCCTCTGATCAGCCACTGCTCTGTTTGCAGGTGGCCGGCTATTTGGCAGTGGGAGGTGCTCGAGCCTGTCGGGATCTCCAGGGGCAGTCCCCGTCGTGCATAGGATGGTGGAGGCCATGTCCCAGCTCCAGGAGGAGAAGGCCCAGCTCCAGGAGGAGCTGGTGGTCCTGAGGGAGAGGCTGGCCCTCCATGACAGTGACCAGCAAGCCACGGCTACCCAGCTGCAGAACCAGGTACCCGAGGAGGTTGAGGCCGGTAGAGCTCACCATTATCCACTTGTGGAGCTAGTTACAGGACAGGGGTCAGCCACCAGTGTAGAAAGAGGAGATGGCTGGGGTCTCCTCTGTCAGCCAGTGAACACGCTAGAGGAGGCAGGACAAGCCAGGGGCCTGCTGCAACCTTCTCCGCTCAGGGAGCAATGCATTACAGTGCACAGGTGCCTCGGTCCTTCAAAGCTGTTTGTTGCTGCTTACCCATTGCTCAGGGGTGAGCCTTCTGGGGGCAGCCTTCATGCCCTGTGTTTGCCTCTTACACCGTTACCTGTTGTTTCCCTGTTTGTGGGCCTCCATGTGGCCAGCTGTGTTCCCTGCTGCCCACCTGCCCTTCTCAGACAGCTGCGGGAGTCTCTTTAGGACCTGGAGGGCTGGTGCACCTCTGCCCCTGTAGAGGCTGTAGGCTTCAGGAAGATGGTCACTGGTTCCAGGCACGTGTGTGAGTGTGAGGTAAGAAGGAACAAGTGATGAGGGCTCTGCAGGAGGGACTCATGCGTGGCTGTGAGGGCCTCTGGGTGGTTGAAGACAGTCTCCCTGCAACAGCAGAGCAGGGCTGAAGTGGGCACCAAGCAGAGGAAAGCGCATTCTGAGCTAAGGGAAGGCGGTGTAGACGGCACTGCCCTGGGGCAATGGGCTTGGTCTAGGACGACTCTGCAGGAGGGTCTGAGGTAGGCACCCAGCAGCAGCTCTGGCCCAGCCTGGTGATCCAGGGCTTCTCTTTGAGGGCAAATCTTGTGTGTGTGTTTCTTCCTCCCTCCCTCCCTTCCTTCCTGACAGCGTTACAGAGAGCTGGAAGAAGGGCCAAAGCCGGGAGGCAAAAACTTCTTCTGGGTCTCCCCATGGGTGCAGGGTCCTGGGGCTTTGGGCCATTTTCCACTGCTTTTCCAGGTCATAAGTAGGGAGCTGGATCGGCAGTGAAGTAGCCGGGACATGAACCGGCATCCAGAAGGGATCCTGGCGTTGTATGTGGCAGCTTAACCCTTTATGCCACAATCCAAGGCTTTATTTTCTTTATTCCGTGAGCTTTATTGCGAGCCCATTCTCACATCCTAAATTCAGACCCCCCTGTGATAGAGGGTTTCCTGGTCATGAGTAGGTATGGCTGCTATTTACAGCCCCCCTCCCAAAGCCCTATTGACAGTCAGCTCCCTCCCTCTGCAACCCTTCACCTGCCTGCTGTTTTCATGGATTTTACCTTTTCTGAACGTTTCCCACAGATGAAATCATAATCATATGTGATCTGTAGTGACTCTAAACAAGTTTTTTTAAAAAAAATCACTGCTCCCTGTAATTAACAAAGTGGATGTTTCGCTGTGTCGAAGTTGAGGGTGAGGGTGAAGCAGTTCAGCTGCCTTGGCATCTGTGAAACCACCCTCCCCACTCCAACCTCCTTCAGGACCCTCCAGCTCCACCCCCCCGTAACCCTCTCCCCAGTGACCCAGAAGTTCGCAGTGGTCCCCAGTCTCGGCTCACGTATTGTTTGGGAACTCTGACTGCCAGCCCTTTTCTGGAAATTTCTCAGAAGATGCACCTGCAGCTTCAGGTGTCTGAGCTGCCCTGTGGAGGTGAACCTGGAGCTGAGTTCCCAGTCTCACTTTGGCACCACTCATTAGCTGTGTGACCCTAGGTAGCTAATTAGCACTCTGCACCTCCAATTCCTCATCTGCGGAATGGGCATAATAACAGTCCCTGGCCAAGGCGGTCCCTGGTGAGTTGCCGAGCTTGCAGCTCACTGGCTCTGTGATCATGCAAGCAGGAGCCCAAGCCCAGGTTGTTTCTTCCTTTCTCCCTGCACTGAAGCTAAGAAACATAGCTGTTTGGATATCGGGCAATGGCACCTGGGTGGCATGGCTGCTGCATGCTCTGTTCTAGCATTCTGAAAGCTGCTTCCCTAAGGAAGACCCCCCCACTCCCCTGCCCCAGACGCACAGCACCTTTTCTGCATGCCCGTCTAGAGATCAGACCCACCTCTCAACCTGACCACTTTTCCACGTTGTGGATTCTAAAAGGCTCACATAGCTTGGTCACAAGGAGGAGAAGGGGCCTCGCCAGATCTTGCATGGGTCAGTTGGTGGTCAGGTGACTCTTTGGGTACTACTCATCCTCTTGGAACCTCAGTTTTCCTTCTTGTGTAATGGGGAGCACCCTCTGCAGGGTGGTGGAGGGGTGGCCTGGGGCTTAAAAGCCGATACATGCATGGGGATGCCGGAGTGTCTGAGGCCAAGGCAGGTGGAAGCGCCTACATTTGTTGGGACACTCAGGCTGCAGGGCTAGGATGCAGCAGCCCAGAACCACTCCTGGGTGGCTTTGATGTCCTGTCTTTGGGCATCTCTGAAGCTGGGCCCTGTAGGTTCCCCAGTGTAACAAGCTATGCAAGTGGCAGTCCCATGCCCTTCCTCTCCTTCAACCTTGACACAGAAAAACTATCCCTTGGGGCAGGCATGCTGGCTTAGCAGTGAATGCCCCTGCGTCCCATGTGGGTTCATTGCCCAGCTCTGGCTCCTGCCTCCAGCTTCCTGCGAATACAGACTCAGTGAGAACTCTGGTCATTGGGCTGCTGTCACCCACCAGGAGACCTGGATTGGATTCTTGATTCCTGGCTTCAGCCCAGCCCGGTCCCAGCCTTTGTGGGCAGTTGGGACGTGAATCAGGAAAGGGAAGCTTTCTCTCTCACTTGCTCGTTTTTTCTGTCTGTCTCTCCCTCTCAAAGTATTTTAAAAAAATTGTTCTTAGTGGCCATAAACTAGAAAACTAGATGTTGCTCTTAAAAGTACCTTATTTGGCCTGTTCTTAAGAAGAGATTTATTTATTTATTTGTCTGTTAGAAAGGCAGAATTAGAGAGAGAGAAGGAAAGAGAGAGCGCGTCCATCTGTTGTTTCATTCCCCAAATGACCGCACAGCCACAGCAGGGCTGGGCTGAAGCCAGGAGCATCAGGGTCTCCCCCATGGGTTCAGGATGCCAGGTGCCATCTGCTGCTGCTTTCTCAGGTGCATGAGCAAGGAATGGGATCAGACATAGAGCAGCTGAGACCTGAACTGGCTCCCATTTCAGATGCCAGTGCCCCAGGTGGCAGATTTACCCATTACACGACAGTACCAGTCCCTGGCCTTTTTTCAAAATCATCATTTTAGAAAATTGTGGTAGACGGGCCAGCATGGTGATGTATCAGGCTAATCCTCCACCTGCAGCACCAGCATCTCATATGAGCACTGTTTGTGTCCCAATTGCTCCACTTCCTTTTTTTTTTTAAAAAAAGATGTATTTATTTATTTATTTATTTATTTATTTATTTATTTATTTATTTTAAAGATTTATTCATTTTATTACAGCCAGATATACACAGAGGAGGAGAGACAGAGAGGAAGATCTTCCGTCCGATGATTCACTCCCCAAGTGAGCCGCAACGGGTCGATGCACACCGATCCGAAGCCTGGAACCAGGAACCTCTTCTGGGTCTCCCACGCGGGTGCAGGGTCCCAAAGCATTGGGCCTTCCTCAACTGCTTTCCCAGGCCACAAGCAGGGAGCTGGATGGGAAGTGGAGCTGCCGGGATTAGAACCGGCGTCCATATGGGATCCCGGGGCTTTCAAGGCGAGGACTTTAGCCGCTAGGCCACGCCCCCGGGCCCAAGATGTATTTATTTTTATTGGAAAGGCAGATTTACAGAGAGAGAAGGAGACATAGATGGAGAGAGATCTTCCATCTACTGGTTCACTGCCCAAGTGGTTGCATCGGCTGGAGCTGAGCTGATCCAAATCCAGGAGCCAGGAGCTTGTTCCGGGTCTCCCACATGGGTGCAGGGTCCCAACTTTGGATCATTTTCCACTGCTTTCCCAGGCCACATGCAGGGAGTTGAATTGAAAGTGGAGCCACTGGGATACGAACTGGTGCCCATACAGGATCCTGGAACATTCAAGGCAAGGATTTTGCCAGTAGTTTATTGCACCAGACCCATGTTGCTCCACTTTATATCAAGCATTCTGCTTATGACCTGTGCAGGGGCCCATGATGTGTTGTACATTGTGTCTCGAGGATCCTCATTTCCAGCTCTGAGATGAAGGGACTTGGTCATCTAGTAGTTCTGTCTTTCATTTCTGGAGGGAGCTGCAGCGTCTGACATTCCCGCCCGCAGTGCGGAAGTGGCCCAGCTTTTCCACATCCCGGCCAGCACTTGCTGTGTTGTTTCTTGGGTTTTCACAGCAGCCATACTAATGGGTGCCAAGGGGTGCTTTTGGGTTGGTGATTCGCTAATGGTGAGTGGTGTTGAGCCTCTTCGTGTACACAAAGGTCATGCACACATCTTCCTTTGCTCATGTTTCAGTTGGATTGTTTTTGTGTTGTTGTAGTTGTGCTTTATGTATTTGAATATATTTGAGTCTCTTATTATTGTGACTTATATTCCAGACTAGGCTAGGCTGAAACTAGGATCCAGGTACTACAGCTGGGTCTCCTATATGGATTGCAGAGGCCTGAGTACTTGGACCATCATCTGCCTTCCAGGTGCATTAGCAGGGAGCTGAGTGAGAAATGAGCAGTCAGTACTCAAACTGGCACATATACAGGATAGCAGCTTTGCAGGCAGTGCCACAAAGCCAGCTCCCAAATTTACCTTATTTACTTGAAAAGACAGGAGTTTCTATCTCCTCATTCACTCCCTAGAATGCCTGCCACAAATGGGCCATGCCCGTGCTAAAGCTGAGACCTGGAAGCTCAGTCCGAGTCTCCCATGTTGGTGGCAGGGACCCACAGACTTGAGGCACCTCCTGCTATCTTCCAGAGTGCATACCAGCAGGAAGTTGGATGGGAAGTGGAAGAGCTGGGATTTGAACCAGGCACTCTGATATGGGAGGCAGAGATGCTATTCATTCTAACCACTGTTCCATTGCCTGCCTTCATGGTCAACATTTAAATATCAGTGAAGCTCTCATAAAAATGTGGGTTTCGTGGTCAGCACTGTGGCCCAGTAAGCTAAGTGACACCATCACTTGTGACACCAGCAGCCCATATAACATTGCTGGTTTGAGTCCCGGCTCGTCCACTTCCAACCCAGCTTCCTCCTAATGTGCCTGAGAAGGCAGCAGAAAATGGCCCAAGTATTTGGGGGCCTTTACCACCCATGTCAGAGACCCAGATAGAGTTCCAGGTTCTTGGCTTTAGCCTGGCCAAGACCTGACTGTTGAGCCATTTGAAGAATGCAGTAACAGGTGTAAGATCTTTCTCTTTATTTCTGTCTTTCTGTGTGTGTTTCTCTGCCTTTTAAACAAACAAATCTTAAGAGAAAAAATAATTTGGACCAACATGCCCTCAGCCCCAGCCCTGCTACCCTGCCTACCTCACACCCTGTCAGCCTCCCTGACGGACCTCCAACATTCAGCCTGTATGTTTACTGAGCATTTACTTTGTGCTGGGTGCTGTGGTCCAGCCCTGAGCACCGTGGACAGCTCCCTGCCCTCCAGGGCCCTTCATTCCTTTTTTTTTTTTTTTTTTAAGATTTATTTATTTTTATTACCAAGTCAGATATACAGAGAGCAGGAGAGACAGAGAGGAAGATCTTCCATCCAATGATTCACTCCCCAAGTGAGCACAACGGCCGGTGCTGGGCCGATCTGAAGCCAGGAGCCAGGAACCTCCTCCAGGTCTCCCACACAGGTGCAGGATCCCAAAGCATTGGGCCATCAGTGACTGCTTTCCCAGGCCACAAGCAGGGAGCTGGATGGGAAGTGGTGCTGTGCCGATCTGAAGCCAGGAGCCAGGAACCTCCTCCAGGTCTCCCACATGGGTGCAGGATCCCAAAGCATTGGGCCATCCTTGACTGCTTTCCCAGGCCACAAGCAGGGAGCTGGATGGGAAGTGGTGCTGTGCCAATCTGAAGCCAGGAGCCAGGAACCTCCTCCAGGTCTCCCACACAGGTGCAGGATCCCAAAGCATTGGGCCTTCCTCAACTGCTTTCCCAGGCCACAAGCAGGGAGCTGGATGGGAAGTGGAGCTGCCGGGATTAGAACCAGCGCCCATATGGGATCCCAGGGCTTTCAAGGCGAGGACCTTAGCCGCTAGGCCACGGTGCCGGGACCCTAGAGCCCTTCATTCTAACTGTAGGACTCAGAGCTGGGCCCAGTACATCTTCCCACTCCCCCTGTTCCCCCTGTGTCACCTATTTAATCCTCCCTGTAAGGCAGATGAGGAAACCCAAAGGCATAAAGAGGTTAAAAGACCAGTTCAAGGTCATTGTAGGGAGGGCAATGTCTGCTAGAGAGCCCAGGCTAGTTGGCTTGAGCATGCCTGCTCTGAGTGACCCAATGATTTGGCCAAGGATCTGGCCTTCTGGGAGTGGGAGGAAAGGGGATGGGGAGGGGGCTCCCAGGGCATGCTCCTGAGGCCTTGCTGGCTCAGCAGTGCCTCTGCCTCTTCACTGCACTGCTGTGGGGAGAGCCCGCCTTTCCTGGGAAGCCAGCAGAGGCCCCTGCCGCCACACTCCATGGGTGGTGGGGACCTAATCAGCGGTTGTCTGCCCAGATAAGAGGCCGCCTGCCCCAGGGGCAGACAGCTGAGAATACGCAGCACAGCCTGTCTGCCGCCCCCTCTGCTGAGCTGGTTTCTGCCCAAACAGCCCACTCCCTCTTCTCCCTGAGCCAGGCAGGGCTGACGCCCAACCTGGGATTCACTCACTCTGGCTGTAGAGATGGGTGGGCCTGGGCTGGGGGGAGGGGTGCAACTTCTAACCCCACCCCAAGGCAGGTCGTGGGACCCTCGCTGCAGTGTGGCCAGGTCAGCAGGCGGCTGTTCTTCATCTCCCATCCCACTCTTTGAAATGGCCATCCTTTCCAGTATTGACTGAGCAGCCCACTGGATCCTGGCCAGAAGGGGTCTGTTCTCTGGTCACGATGGCTCTGTGCACCGATTCAAGGGGGCAGATAATAGTCAAACGATGGCCCCTGTTTGAAGCTGTCAGAGCCAACCTGTGTAAGCTTTATAGGGATCCTGCTGCTCACCACACCTTTTCCAAGGGGAAGTATGGGCATCACAGAATGTTCTGGGAAAAAAATCCCCAGATAACTTTGGGTGAATGCTGCTGACAGAGTCTTTGTGTGTGACCATTATATCCCGAGGAGAGGATCCTGGGGGAAGTGGGGGGATGTGAAGCCAGAGTTGGGGTCTTTTGGGGAGGGCAGCCAGCTCAGGGGGGTGGCTCCAGGAACAGGCACTGCCAAGGAGTCCGCTTGCCAGTCTCTGGGCTGCCTCCATGGGGGTCCTCCTCTTGTCAGGCCCTGGATGGACCAACTCACTTTCACTTCTGTCTCTCCCAGTCTTGGCAGAGCACAGCTCTTCTCAAAGTAGAGGATTAGGGGTCAGGCTAGGATGGCTCCAGGACTGCTTGTTAAGAAAGAAGACACATAATTGCCTGTGCAGAGGGCCTGTGTCCCAAAGAGCCAGGGCTGGGGGGCTGGCTCAGTCCCACAGTGGGTGGGTAGTGGGAGAAGGGGCCTGAGGCTTGGCCCCAGGGAAGCCCAGGGCTGTGGTAAGGATGGGTGTGGGTTGTAAGAGAGTAAGGTCCCTGGTCTGCTCTAACACTGGCTTTGTCCTGCAGGTGGAAAACCTGAAGGAGAAGCTCATTAGCCAGGCCCAGGAAGTGAGCCGACTTCGGTCAGAGCTGGTAAGGCCTTACAGCGCCACCCCAGGGCTCCAGTCCTGTCCCAGAAGACCTGGCCATGTCTCAGACACCTCGGGTCATGTGGTTCTAGCGGGGAGGGGACCAGCGGCTCACAGACATAAAATTGGAGTTGTGAGCCCTGTGTGTCACTGTGACTTCTTGTCACTTTCACACTTGGAAAACTAGGGTGGGCCGGGGGTGGGTGCTTCTCTGGTTTTTCCTCCCTCGTTCACCTTTCTCTTTTTCCTTTCCTTCTTTCCCCATCCCATCCTGGGGCCCTTGCATGCTGCTTGTCGACCCGTCTGTCCCCGCCACATGTCTGCCCTGGGCCGTGGCCCTCCACAGGGTGGCACTGACCTGGAGAAGCTGCGGGACCGGCTGACAGTGGAGAATGAGCGACTGAGGCAGGAGCTGCGGCGCTGTGAGGCCGAGCTGCAGGGGCTGCGGGCACAACCGCCGCCAGCAGCGCCCTGCCCAGGCTGTGAACACAGCCAGGTGAGCAAAGCATGCATCCCTGTCCCCCCAGAGGGCTCTGCCAGCTCCTGCTCGCACTGCCCTCCCCTCACCTCCCCTTTCCCCGCGCCCCTGCAGGAGAGTGCCCAGCTCCGTGACAAGCTGTCGCAGCTGCAGCTGGAGGTGGCAGAGAACAAAGGCATGCTCTCTGAGCTGAACCTGGAAGTGCAGCAGAAGACAGACCGGCTGGCCGAGGTGGAGCTACGTCTCAAGGACTGCCTGGCCGAGAAGGCGCAGGAGGAGGAGCGGCTCAGCCGGCGCCTGCGCGATAGCCACGAGACCATCGCCAGTCTGCGGGCCCAGTCTCCGCCCGTCAAGGTGAGCTGTGGACAGGCACCCCGGGCCAGTCTCACCTGCACCTCAGCCCACGGCCCCTGGCACAGAGCAGGGCAGCCTCTTCACAGGGGCGCATGGTGTGAGGAACAGGTGTGAGTGCTTGACGGGCTCATTCTCGTGCTGTGCCCGGCCCTGCCACCTCCTGTGGCTGTCCAGGGCCAGACATCGAGAAACCAGCAGCTCCCCATGATTGGGGTGCCCTACTGTGCCCTCAAGGCTCTTCCTTTCTGACTTGTTCCGAGCCCAAGGGGAGTCACGGCCAGTCTTCTAGAAGGCTTGTTATAATAAGATTCCACTGAATTCTGCAAAGCCACTACCCCAGGCTCTTAGTTTCTTCTGCAGTCCCACCCCTGAGGCTATTGATGGGACCCTGAGGCTCCCCTCCTATGGCTGCCTCTCCCCTCCTGTGGCTCACATTCCTGCACCCCCCAACCCTGACACCTTGCAGTATGTCATCAAGACGGTGGAGGTGGAGTCGTCCAAGACTAAGCAGGCGCTCAGTGAGTCCCAGGCCCGGAACCAGCACCTACAGGAGCAGGTGGCCATGCAGCGGCAGGTGCTGAAGGAGATGGAGCAGCAGTTACAGAGCTCGCATCAGCTGACCACACAGCTCCGCGCGCAGGTGTGCAGGCACACAGGCCACACTCACTCCACCCCACCCCTACCAGGCCTTGGTACCTGCCAGGGAAGGAGGTTGGTCTGGACAACACAGTAACTGTGCATCTGGGGATGACCCACTGTCTTCTTGCCCTACTGACTCTGGGACCAAGGGCAAGTTTGTTGCCTTTTCCTCATCTCTGACATGCACTGGTCAGCGCCCAGGTTTGTTCCATGAGACAAGCCAAGGTCTCTGAAATGCCTCCCACGTGCTGAGTCTGGAACAGTCCTTTGGTTGGTTCTGCAGAGACTCTTGTCAGTTTCAGGGCAGTCACTCTCACAACTCCTCTAGGGGTGTGAGGCCCTTGCACTCCTTCTGTACCCTGGGCAGGCGGTGCTGCAGCTGATGTGTGGCTGGGTGGGAGGGATGCGAAGGCAGCCTCATGAAGCTCACAGTCCAGTGCCAGGGAGTGGGGAAAGAAAGAAGCCACTTGACCCTGCTCCCCCGTGTGTGTGTTCACATGGGTGTGGAGGTGAGGGAGGCGCGGGGCTTGCCTAGCCGACATCCCACCCTCTCAGGCCCCACGGCCCTGAGCCTTCTCCTGACCTGGCCACCAGATTGCCATGTACGAGTCAGAGCTGGAGCGGGCCCACGGGCAGATGCTGGAGGAGATGCAGTCCCTGGAGGAAGACAAGAACCGGGCCATCGAGGAGGCCTTTGCCAGAGCCCAGGTGGAAATGAAGGCTGTGCACGAGAACTTGGCAGGTGAGAGTCCTGCCCGGCCCCTGCTGCAGCCTTCCCACGCCATGCCATGCCCTCCTCCTCCTGCCCCCCTCACACACCGTGCCCACATCTTACCCCTCCTGTCCCCGAAGGCGTCAGGACCAACCTGTTGACGCTGCAGCCGGCACTGCGGACCCTCACCAACGACTACAACGGGCTCAAGCGGCAGGTGCGCGGCTTCCCCCTGCTGCTACAGGAGGCCCTCAAGAGTGTTAAGGCCGAGGTGAGTGCTGGCCAGAGGCAGGGTCATGGGAAGAGGCCCTGGAGTCCCTGGTCAGGCACAGCGTCCCCCTCCCCCCTCCTGGGGCTCTGCTCCTCAACACAACAGGCTGCCACCCACTGGTTATGGCAGGTATGGGTCTCTTCCTGTAATTCTTTTTAGATTTATTTATTTACTTAAAAGGCAGAGTTAGAGGGAGAGACAGAGGATCTTCCATTTGCTGGTTCACTGCCCTTAAATGGCTGCAGTGGCCAGAGCTGGGACAATCTGAAGTCAGGAACTACGAGCTTTTTTCAGGTCTTCCACATGGGTACAGAGGTCCAAACACTTGAGCCATCCTCTGCTGCTTCCCCACTTGCATTAACAGAGAGCTGGATGGGAAGTGGAGCAGCTGGGACTTGAACAGGTGCCCATATTGGATGCCAGCACCACAGGTAGCAGCATAGGTCCTTGTGATTGTTTGAACCCAAGCTGTCGCATGGGTGTTCAGGGCCCCACGTGCCACATGCATTTTCATGACTGCCAAAGCTGCTCTTACCCAGCATGAGACGAGCTGGGGTCTCTGCAGTGACTCCCATTTGCTGAGCCTGGAACAGCCCTTTGGTCAGTTCTTCAGAGACTCCTACATCTTAGGTATCTGCACCCCCTTTCTAGCCAGCAGAGGCAGCCCTACTTGATTTGGGGTTCTACTTCTTGCTTTCTGCTCCTCTGTGATTGAACTGGGAGACCTTTGCCCCATCGTCTCCTACCAGTTCGCGAATTAGCCTTATCCCCATCTTAGAGGTGAGCAAATTGAGGCTCACAGGGAGCTTGTTGTCCCCAGGTTAGAATTAGATCTGTCCAGCTGAACCCAGTCAGTATCAGGTGCTGATGCCGAGCTAGGCGTCTGACCTGTGGGCCTCGCTTCTCCACGTCTTGATTTCTTCATTTGTAAAACAGGACAGTAGTAGTAGTGCTGACAACACCTCCCTCAGAGGGGTCAGTGTGTGTCTAGCAATGAATCCAGGGTGAGGCAGGGTGACCATCCTGGGTGGGGATGGGGGGGTGGAGCCGGCCCTCATGGCTACGTGTGCACCTCCAGATCGGCCAGGCCATCGAGGAGGTTAACAGCAGCAACCAGGAGCTGCTGCGCAAGTACCGCCGGGAGCTGCAGCTGCGCAAGAAGTGCCACAACGAGCTGGTGCGGCTGAAAGGTGACTGATGGATGGGCCAGGGCCGGGGTGGTGGCTCAGGGGGCCTTGGCCTGAACCAGCACTTGCTGTCAGGGGCAGGTCATGCCAAGAAGCTGTCATTGTCTCTTTGTAGACCAGGGGTCAGGGGACTCTCAAAGCCACACTGCTGGCAGACAGTCCTTGCATCTGAACCACTCTGTGCTGCTCTGAGGCCCCCACCCCCATGCCGAGGGCAGGTTATTCCCAAGCCGTGGGTAGCCAAGCACTGAGCAGTGGGTGGCTGGAATGCCACCTGTTCCAACCTGGGGTCTGGTCTCTGGGTACTCTCCAGAGGTCCAGAGAGCAGTGCTTTGTGCCAGGTGCTGCTGTGGCCACTGAGGGGTTGCTGCTGTGGCCACTGAGGGGTTGCTGCTGTTCCTGCCCGCACAGTGGCTATTGTCCAGAGTTTGTTCATACGAGAGTCCCTGGGTGTAGGACAATGAGTGATGGAGGGCTTCCTGGAAGAGGCAAAGCTGTAGTCAATAACTGGCCCTTGAGTGGACAGGGTAAGAGGGCAAGGAAGATGGGGCTGTGTTGAGAGTAAGGGCAGTGTGATCAGCTCAGGCTGCTAAATGCCCTGAGACTTCCCAGTGTTCTTGCCCGCCTCATGGTCCCATTTCCTGGCCTGATTCCCAAGCCCCGTGTTGGCACTGAGTGCCCTTTTCGAATGGCCAGACATTGGCTCACCAGGGCACACGCTACTCACTGAATACATAAGGAAGCTGAAGACCAGAGGGGTGGGGAAAGGGAGAGAACATGTCCACTTTGGTGTCCGTCTCAGACCAGATGCGGTGCCTGGGCCCACAAGGGGCCTTTCCTCCCCATCCCTGAAGTGAAACCCCCACATTTGGCTGCTCAGGAATTAATGCACTAAGTGAACCCAGGTGGGATGTGGCTGCCCAATGGCAGCACTGTGGGCCACTTGGCTAGGGGCTTTGTGCAGGGCCTTCTGTCATTCACCTTCCTGGAACACTAGTGGATGCCAGAGCAGAGTTTAAAAGATTTGAAAGGTGTAGAAGGGAAGAGACAAATCTCTCATCCACTGGTTCACTCCCTAAGTGAGCACAGTTGCCAGGGCTAGGCCAGGAGCCTGGAACTCCATCCAGTTTTCCCATGTGGATACAGGGACTCAAGCACTTGGGTAATTTTTCGCTGCTTTCCCAGGGATGCTAGCAGGGAGCTGAACTGAACTGCAAGCAGAGCAGCTGGGACTTGAACCAGCACACTGTGGGATACCAGCATTGCAAAGAGCAGCTTAACACAGTGCGCCACAGTGCCAACCTTGGTGATCTGCTTTTGACCTGACTTGACCTGTCCCCATTACCCCACCCCCAACCATTTCAGGGAACATCCGAGTGATTGCTCGAGTCCGGCCAGTCACCAAAGAAGATGGGGAGGGACCCGAGGCAACTAATGCTGTGACCTTTGACCCCGATGATGACTCCATCATCCACCTGCTGCACAAGGGCAAGCCTGTGTCTTTCGAGCTGGACAAGGTCTTCTCCCCGTGGGCCTCGCAGCAGGATGTGAGTGTGGCCCTGAGGGCAGATGGCCTCAGGCATGGAAGGTAGACGTAGCCCCCTGAGACAGGGTTGTTGGGACCAGCTAGACCAGAAAGCAGTGTTTGAGGTAGGGACCCTCGGTCTGGGAGGAGACTCCAGGCCTCAAAGCCCCCTTTTGGTGGAGGGTCCATGCAAGCCCCTCCTACCAGATTATTCTTATGGCTCCTCCCATTTAGGTGACTCAGGGTCCCCAAGGTCCCGATCTCCTTCCAGGATTACCCTCTTTGTATCAGTCTCCTGGGTCTTAGTAGGGAGTTGACCCTCAGTGGCATGGATGGTGTGTGGTCTCAGCATCTGCTCTTCTCTGCCTGGGCCCATCTCTGCCCTGACTGCCGGTGGCTGGCAGGCTCTGGAGGTGGGCAAACACGGCCCCCTGTTCCTTGGTTGCCTACTGATGTCAGACACACAGGGTGTGTGAGTGGGGAGCCTCCACAGCAAGCATGTGGGCCGCCGGAGTGTGCAGGGAGCACTGTGGACTGGGAACCAGCAGGGTCCTGGAGCCTGCAAGCCCCCATCCACCATCCATCTCACTCAACTTGCAGGTGTTCCAGGAGGTGCAGGCCCTAATCACCTCATGCATCGATGGCTTCAACGTCTGCATTTTTGCCTACGGCCAGACGGGGGCTGGCAAGACGTACACCATGGAGGTGGGTGCCGCCCGCTGGGCGGGGGTTATGAGTTTTTGACTGCTGCTGCTTGGCTTGACTCATTTTGGGGCCCTCACACTTTGCTCACCCCAGGACTCCAGGCAGACCTGGGGAGGAAACCCCTTGGCCCAGAACCCTGACGAGGGCCCACATAGTTGGGACAGTGCTACGCTGCCAGCCAGAGTCTGGGCCAGTCAACGCCTGCTTTCTGAATTTTTGTGGTCTGGCTACTGCAGGCTGGGCCCAGGGTTACTGGGCTGAATGAGGTGGGGCTTTAGGCCAAGGAGCAGGCCAGGCCAGGCCCCTGAAGACTGCTGTGAGGTATGGTGGAAGAGGGCGGGCCAGCCCCTCCACAGATGGAGCACTGGGAGGGAAAAATCTTGCTTGGAGATGGAAGGCTGGCTCAGGGGGTGAGTTTGGTTTACTCACTGTTTCCTGGAGGGGGAGAAGGCAGCTGTCCAATGTGCAGATGAGGGGAGTGGCAGAGCTGCCAGGCACCCTCCAGGAACCCGCTGTGTCAGCCCTGTTGCCCCCAGTGTACCACCTTAGGATTGGTGAAGTGGTTAGTTGGGAGGGGGTAGGGGTGGCAGAACCTTCTGGGCTCCCGGCACTGTCTCAGAGCTGTTTAGAGCTGAGAAGGGTATCTGTTCTCTAAACACATCTGCAAGGCCTCGATGGAACACAGACCCTGTCCCTACAGCCAGCTTGGCAGTGGGGGAGATAGCAATGAATACAGCCAGTTAGCAGGTGCCGGGCGGGGGGGATGGGAGGTGGAGAGAAGCTGCTCCAAGGTGACAGAGGCAGCCTTGACTGCCTGGGAAGGGTCAAGGCCCGAGTGTGCCTAGGGAGGGAGGAAGGGACATACTAAGAAGTGCTGTGGGAGTTGGGACGAAGTCCAGATGTCTCAGAATCTTGACCCAGGCAGGGGCTCAGCCCCTGTGACCCCAGGCTCTTTGCAGTTCCTGTCTGTGGTTACCTCCAACCCCATTATCCTGACTCATGCTTTTGCTTGGCATACCTGGTGCCTAGCAGGGCTGTGTGCAGGCCCAAGCCCACCACCCCAGCCCTCCAGTGCTCTGCTCCAGGTCCCAGGGCCATCCTGGCAGGACGATGCTACTTTATAGATAAACCTGGGCCTGGGGAGCGGAAGTTGCTGCCAGTTGGGTTTGGGTGAGCAGACCTGCATGGAGACTCCCCTGGGAGGAGGCCCTGAGGAGGTTGGGAGATAACAGGCGTCATGCGGCCCTCAGCCATGGCAGGGAACACCTGACTCAAGGGACCTTTTCTTTCTACTCCCAGGGAACCCCTGACAACCCAGGCATCAACCAGCGGGCGCTGCAGCTGCTCTTCTCTGAGGTGCAGGAGAAGGCATCTGACTGGGAGTACAACATCACCGTCAGTGCAGCTGAGATCTACAACGAGGTCCTCAGGTGCAGGCCATGGCACCAGCCCCAGGGGCAGTTCTGGGGATTTCCAGGGACTGGATGAGGTCGTGAAGGGACCCATGCCCTGGGGGTTGGGGTTCAGGAGGTCCCTATACAGGAACGGGCAGTGATGTGTGACAAGACAGCTGGGGCCTTACCCACGGGTTCATGCAAGGTGGAGGCAGGAGTAGCGCCACCTGCTGGACTCCTGAGGGAACAGCAGAGTACCAGGAGAAGCTGCAAGAGAGCAGGCCTGGATGCAAAGCCAGAGAAGAGGGGGTGACTGTCCTGCTTGCCCCTCCAGGGACCTGTTGGGGAAGGAGCCTCAGGAGAAGCTGGAGATCCGGCTGTGCCCAGATGGCAGTGGGCAGCTGTACGTGCCAGGGCTGACCGAGTTCCAGGTGCAGAGTGTGGACGATATCAACAAGGTGTGTGGCCAGGGGGCATCTAAGGAAATGCTGGGGAGACCCCAGCCCCAGCAATAGCTGCTGCGTACCAGGACAGAGCCAGGGGCCAACAAGTGTATTATTAGGGCATGCCCCTACTCCACTCAGAACCTTAGATGTGATGAGGCAGGCGTTTGGGGGCAGCAATGCCCATGCTGCATCCCACACTTGAGTTTTGGCTTCCCATCCAGCTTCCTGCTCATGTGCAGCCTGGCGGGGGGCCCAGTAGGTGGTTGTTCCTCCCAGTGTCGGAGCCCCGGCTGGAGGTTTTGGCCTGGCCTAGGTCTGGCTGTGGTGGCATTTGGAGGAGCCAACCAGTAGGCAGAGCAAACCTCTGCCTTTGAAATTGAAGTGAGCAGAACATGGAGGGTCACACTACCCCTCAGAGGCTTGGGGTTCAAGGATTTCCAAAAAAGCCCATTGTGAGCCCCTGTGCTGCAGGTGTTTGAATTTGGCCATACCAATCGCACCACAGAGTTCACCAACCTGAACGAGCACAGCTCCCGCTCGCACGCACTGCTCATTGTGACGGTGCGCGGCATGGACTGTAGCACGGGCCTGCGCACCACAGGTAAGTGTGGGCACTGGGTGGCTCAGCCTGGGGACCGCTGCTCCCCCCCGGCAGCCTTGACCTAATGAGTGCCCTCCCTTCAGGAAAGCTGAACCTGGTGGACTTGGCTGGCTCTGAGCGTGTGGGCAAATCGGGGGCAGAGGGCAGCCGCCTGCGGGAGGCGCAGCACATCAACAAGTCGCTGTCGGCGCTGGGGGACGTCATTGCTGCCCTGCGATCCCGCCAGGGCCACGTGCCCTTCCGCAACTCCAAGCTTACCTACCTGCTGCAGGACTCACTCAGTGGTGACAGCAAGACCCTCATGGTGGTACAGGTGAGGCCCCCAAGTCGGTGATCTGTGCTGTGTCCTCACACAGTGCCCTTGTCACCTAGCCTGCCCTTGACTGTCACCTGGGTCTCCTCTAGGGAGCCTCCTAGCAACCCTACTGTCCCTCCAGTGCAGTGGGGACATCTGGTTGAGTGCTCTGACCCCCAGGTGTCCCCCGTGGAGAAGAACACCAGCGAGACACTCTACTCCCTCAAGTTCGCAGAGAGGGTGCGCTCTGTGGAGCTGGGCCCTGTGTCCCGGCGTGCAGAGCTGGGATCCTGGTCGAGCCAGGAGCATCTGGAGGTACGGGGACGACAGAGGGCAGAGTGGGACAGAAACTTGGGATGGCATGGGCAGGGAGAAGGGGAGGAGCTTACAGGAGAGTCATGGGCTGTGGGCCAGGGGACACCACCAGAAGGAACTAGAACTTGACCTCAGCTGGGCAGCAGGCCTGGACCGAGGTATTGAATTGGTCTCATAACACCCATCTTACAGCTGAGGGAACTGAGGCTTAGGAGACTAGAGAAGGGAGTGAAGGAAAACACCACATAGCCAGTGCAGCAAGGTCCCAGGCACTGCCCTTCTATCCACAGTGGGAGCCAGCTTACCAAACGCCGCAGGCTTCAACACGTGCCCACTCAGCACCCGGCTCTGGGACCACAAGCCGTGCTGGCTCCATCCGGAGGAAGCTGCAGCCCTCAGGTGAGCCTGCCCCCACCCAAACCCCCACTGTCTTCCCTGGGCAGACAGTGCTACATCCATCCCAGAGGAGAATCCCAAGGCTCCCTGATGGAACAGCCACTGCCCCCTTAAACTGAGCCTGCTGATAGGAGGCCAGGAGATGGTTTGGAGGCTGGGCTGGCTGGGTTCGGGGAAGCAGCACACCTTCCCAGCATAAACCCAGCAGCCCTGGTCCAGGGACAGAGAGAGGAAGCTGTCCAGGGTGGGGTCCTGGCCCCAGGTAAGCTCTGCAGTGAGACCCCTGTCACTTTGATTTCAGTCTGAAGGCTGGGGCTGCACGGTCTCCAGGTGAGTGTGGGGCCAGCGGCCCAGGGCCTGCTGACTGCCCCCTGCCCACCCGCCTGGCCCGGGGCATAGGGATGTGCTGGGAGATCGGCTGCTCGGGGCTGGCTCTGTCCCCGCTGCCTGCTTGTCTGTGTGCTTTGCTGGGCTCTGTCCTACACTCGCAGTCCTACCATGGGCCCTGCAGCTGACAGCCCTGTCTTCCCCCGCCCAACAGGGAAGTCAAGGCCCGTGCCTGTGTGATGGACATAGTCACCCTGCTGTGCCAGGGGCCTGAAGCTGCTGCACTGCAAGGGATTCCTGTACCACGTTCAGAAGGAAGCAGCATCTTGGCTTGGGCAGACGGCGTGAGCTGCAAGGGCAGGCCCGGGCCCATGAGGGGAGGGTGGGCCTCTGGCCGTCATGTACATAATGTTCCTGGGTGTGTGGGAGCCCCACCACCCAAGTTGTATTTATGGCCAGGGACCCCACTGCTCCCATCTGCCTGGCAGCAGGCATGGTCCTGGCTCACTGGCCTCCCGAGGCCCACCCTCCCCGAAATCCTATTTAAGAACTTTTGGAAGCTTAGCTGTTTTTACTTCTTAAAATAAAAGCCTTTTTACACAAGTGTGGTCAGGGAGTGCTGGGCTGGCAAGCCTTGTTCACCCCTCCCCACAGGCAGGTGGGGGCCCTGCCCCATCCTAACCCTCAATTACCTTTAGGAGGTGCCCATAGCAGCTGTCGGAGCCATCCTGCAGCGTCAACTCCGCGTACTAGGTGGGAGACTATTGCCCACTGCTGGGCTCCATGTTCCTCCTGGTGTCCCCAGGACTATGATGGCCAGCGCAGCCCTTCCCAGACCCAGGGAGACATGCACAGGGCTGAGGGGGAAGCTGTACAGAGCTGCCCTCAGTGGACAGGGCAGCTGTTCCTGAAGGCATCTGGGGTGGGGGTGGAAGGGTAGACATGGCTGGGAGGCTGGGGACAGCTGGAGCATGGCTGAGACAGGGTGAGACCTTGCCCTTTCTCCCAGCCATGGAGGGCAGGTCTGTCCCTCTACTGCCTCCTGCTGGCCACACAGCCTGCACACCTCTCCAGGGCTTGGAGTGGTTCTGGTCTTGGAAGCAGCCAGGGCTGGCAGTGCTGGGAGAGCCTTGTGCCCCTTCCCAGAAGGAGAGCAGGGAAGAGTTACAAATTTAATAAAATTCACCTTATGAATTACAGTAGCAGCCCTGGGGCTCAGTTCACTGCCCTAAGCGGGCAAAAGTCAGGCAAAGCTGGGCAGCCGTTGCTGGAGTCCATCATCTTGTGTTCCAGGCTGCAGAGGTTTCTGTGGAGCCAGCACTGCCTTCTCCAGGACAGTTCAGGGCCAGGCGGGGGCTTGTGGGCCGGTGTACACACAGGGAGCAGGCGTCGACGTTGAGGTTGAGGCCAGGCCTAAGGCCTGCCCCCACCTGCTGGGATGCTCAGTCTAAACTGGCCATCAGCAGGTGTAGCTCTCGGAAGGCACTGCCATGGCGGCCACTCAGGCCTGACTTGCTCTTGACGAGGCCGCTGATGCTCTTGAGCTGCTTATAGCACAGCCGGCACTTGTGCAGCCTACGGATGGCAGGGCAGCCCTGAGGACATCAGCCAGCCAGCCGACCTGGCCCAGGGGTCACCCAGGTTCTGCCCACCCCCACCCACAGTGCCTGACCCTCACCTCTCCTCCCGGCTGATGTCAACACCCACAGAGGGTGGCGCTGCCAAGATGTCTGTGATGAGGGGCAGAAACCGCTGCAGGATCAGCTTTAGGGAGGTGCAGCCCGTCTGCACATAGCTTCAGGGGCAGGGGCATAGAGTCATGGAGAGAGAAGCTGAGAAGAGGGCACAGCCAGCAGACAGACAGACACACAGGCCCGTCTGCACTATGCCCGGCGCTACCCTATGTGTATGGAGGAAGAAGGGGGCGGCAGGGACACTCCATAGCCAATCCCTGGGGCCCCTTGGGGACCCTCGTGCCCCTCCCGCCCACAGGCGTGGCTCCCCAATTGCACCTCTCATATTTGCTCTGTAGAAGCTTCTCGACTTGTGGCAGGACAGTGGTGCACAGATCCAGTTTCCACAGGGAGCTGGGGAGAGGCGCGAGCTGTTAGCCCGGCCCAGCTCCTGTGGGCCCACTCCCCTGCTACAGCCACTTACGCTTTCTGGTTGATGATGTTCAGCAGGTCCACTACCACCGAGAGGTCATTGATGGCCACGGCCGAGTCCACCGAGGTCTGCGCAGACAAGAAGCTTGGTCAGGGGTGGACCTCTGCACACATGTGTGTGGGTGTGGGGTGATGGAGGGGGTCTGCCATGGGTGCTGACAGGGATGCACCTCAAATGATAAGCTAAGGCCAGGCTGGGGAGTGGCTGCAGCTTGGGATGACAGTAATGGAAGAATTAAGAGTCCATCACAGCTCTGCCACTGGGGCTAGCCAGACTCCTACTCAGCCCCTCCCTGTGCAGCTTCTGGAGTTGACTCAAGGGCCAGGCACTTGCCTTGATGTCACTTGTGGTCCACACGGCACGCACAGTGTCCAGGTTCTTATGACGGCTGGTGAGCACCACACACATAGTGTCGTGCCCTTTGCGGATCTGCGACATGGCATCCTCGTCCACCAGCTCCGCCTGCTGCGGGATCTTCACAGCCTGTGGCGGATGGGCCCAGATGCTGGAGTTGGGGCGGTGGCAGGGCTCAGCCCCAACCCGGGGGGCCCTACCCCACTCACAGGCAGGAAGTCGGAGGCCTTGAGCCCGATGGGCTCGTTCCGGGTAGCAGGGATGACGGCGGGCTCACCCTTGGGTGCAGATGTGGAGGTGACGGCCGGGGGCCGGGGTGGGGCCTCAAGCTGGAGGAGCAGAAAGCTCAGTAGGTGGTCACCTCAAGGGCCCCTCTCTGCCTCCCTCAGCCAGGAGCCCAGCCCTGCAGCGCCCACACTGCGCCCCACCCTCCGCTTCAGACGTACATTTGGCATTGGGAACGGCACATCCATGGCTGGGCTGGGCTTTGCTGCCTCCTTCACTGTGGGCGTATCTGAGAAGGACAGGGCAGAATGGCCAGGCCAGGGCAGAAGGGGCCGTGAGTGGGGACAGAACTCAGGTGGGTAATGGGAATGCAGTGGGAGCCCAGGGAGGGCAGAGGCTGGGCCTGTCCCTCCCCTCTCCTTGGGGGCCTAGACTCAGGAGCCCTCACTGGGCACATAGGATATGGCGTAGGGGACGCAGCGTGAGCGTATGATGGTGAGGAGGTGGAGGAGAGGGGCTCTGAGGAAGCCCAGCTTCAGGAGGAGGGTGGGAGAGATGCCCACCCCACCCTCTCCAGCATGGGGCCTGAAGGCCCAGCCAGGGCCCTTGGGGAGCTCCCTGCCAGGGCTCACCCAACTCCTGCTGCTGACTTCCAGGCACTGCCCTCCTGCTTCTTGCTGTTTTGTCTCTCTCTCCTAACCTCTCCCTCTCATCCCCACCCCAAATCCACTGGCAGACCCTCCCCAGCTGCAGGTGCACGGCTTGGTCACCAGAGCCACACACAGGCTGGGTACACAGTAGGTGCATTTAGAAGAGTGAGGGAAAAGACTGGGGAGAGAGAGGTTGGAGGGCACCGAGTGAGCAGGGAGGCCTGGGGGCATGAGCTCAGGGAGGACCATGGGAGGACTGGGGGAGTCCCAGCAGGTCAGGCCCTGCCCAACTCACCATCCTCTGGGGGTGCTGGGAAGGGTTCACTTCTTCGGGGTGGTGTCCGGCCTGGGGAGGCAAGGGAGGCCAAGGACTCAGCTGGGCTTGTCCAGGGCTTCTCTGTGAGCCCCAGGGCTCTATCAGCTTACAGAGGGGCGGGGGTGAGGGAGAGTGGTGGGACAGAAGGTGCTTCCCAGACACAGAGCTGCAGGCCGGGGACACTCGTCCTGCCCCTTCCCAGCTACCTGGCCCCATGGGCCTCCCCTTTGCTCAGGCTCTACTGCGGGATGCTCGTCCCATGGGGGCACATCCCAGCAAGGGCCAGGACAAGGACAGAGCTGGGAACCCAGGTGTGGGTAAGCAACCAAGGGAGGGGGCATGGACAGGATATTCAGCCACCCCCAGAAGCAGGGGCCCGGGTCTCACTGATGCTGTTCTTGGGCTGGAAGATCTCATTGTAGTCCTCAGCGTTCTGGATCTCAGCCCGGGACTCACGCTCGTCCCGGTCCTCCTCACTGCTGGGACTGCGCCGTTCACTCTCTGAGTTCTGCTTCACCCTGTGAGTGTAGGACCGCGTACCAAGGGAGCCGGGGCCCTGGTGAGGCCAGGGTAGGCGCCCCCCACCCCACCCCAAGTCTTTCCTGTGATCCTCCTATACACCTCCCTGACCCATGCCCTTCACTACAGTCCCCCACCCCAACCCACCTCTGAGGCTTGCTACAGGTTGTGCTGGGCCGCTCATAGATGCGCCGGAGCGGGACACTGGGGTTGGGTGGCTGCTGTGCCAGGGGCCGGCTGTCCTGCACGGGATCCTGGGGTACCGTGCCCGTCCTGGTAACCCGGGTCAGGTCCACCACGTAAGAGGAGACATTGCTGTGGGAGATGGCCACACCTATCTGCAGGAAGCAGGAAGCAGCAAGGCTAAGGCTGAGGGCCAGGGTCAAGGTCCCGGCCAAGCAGGGTGGGAGCAGGCAGGCAGAGCCTGAGGCAAAGGTGGGCAGTAGGTGCTGTGGCCCTCTCACCAGTTGGTCGTTGCAGATGGCTAAGTCAGCCACCTTGCCCCAGTTGACGAGGACCATGTCAAAGCAGCGCTCGGGCTCCCAGCCATAGACACGCAGTGAGTCCTGGCAGCCGCTGTACAGGCAACAGCCATCGGGGTTGAAGAGGACGCTCCTGGGCCAGCAGAGAGGTGGTTGTGGGTCAGGGGGCACCCAGCCTGAGCCCCCACCCTGCCTCAAGAAACCTGGGGGAAGTCCAGCTTAGGGAGGGAGGGAGAAGCAGAGATGTGGCCAATCTACCCGTTCCTGTGTGCCGTTTTCTGGGGCCTGGGCCAGCCATCCCACCTACACATGTACCTTACTGGCCCTGGTTCTCCTTCGATGCAGCTCACCACCTGGAACTTCTCTAGATCCCAGAATCGGATTGTCCTGCAGAGGCAGCCACATTGCGTCACCCTCCACCTGCTCCTGGCTTCCACACAGGCCAGGAACCACCCCCATGACAGGGCCAGCAAGAGCAACGTCTGAGGCAGGAGCTAGCCCTGCACAAGAAGAGGGTGAATACTGTCCCAGGTTGAGGCCAAAAGCCCTGTCCCCAGGGTTAGCTATGACAGCCAGGGCCTCTCTGTACTGTGAGTCTCCTCCCCCTCCCCCCCAGGGGTCTTGGCTTCTGGCATGCTCAGGTCACCTAGGCCAGCGGACTGGACTGAGAGAAGGGACTAGGCTCTGCTCTCGACTTGGCTGGAAGCCAGCGCAGTCTCTCCTAATTGGGTGACCCTCAAAAGCCAGCAGCCACGGCAGCACGCCTGCTTCCGCTCACCTGTCAGAGCTACCGGAGGCCAGGAGGTACTCATTGGGGTGGAATTCCACTACGTTGACGGGCCCTGTGTGGCCAGGAAACTCGGACATCATCTTGCCGGCAGTCAGGTCCCAGAGCTGGGACAGAGAGGGTGCTGGGATCATGGTCTGGCCAGGCCCCTCAGTGGCCTGTGTTCCTTTCCTCCAATCCAGCCCTAGACAGGGGAAGGGCATGGGCTGTGCCAGCCCCTGCTGAATGTGGGGCAGCCTTCCCGCACCCAGATTAGGCCAGGGCCTACCTTCACCATATGGTCGTCTGCAGCCGATGCCAACCACTTCCCATCGGGGCTAAACCGGAGACACCGCACGGCCTGGCTATGCCCCTGTGGAGAAAGAGGGGCCCCGAGCTCATGACCGGGGTTATGGGGCACCCCAAAAGTTCTAGGTTACACACTCAGGTCATTTGGGAAGAGACCACATGCTGTGTCCCCTTCTTTTAACACTAAAAGCTCTAGAAACCTCTAAGAATGACACTTTTTACTGGACATGGAGCACATATGGGTGCCTAAGAACACACCACTGGTACCTACCTACTACCAAGGGAGCAGGCCCAGGTGGAAAAGTGCAGCTCAGGGAGGGATGCATGCAAAGCCAGGAGTTCGAAGGGGCTGCCCCCACCCGCCTGCCCCATGTGGTTCACATGCCCACCCCTGCCAGGGCCCAGGGCCAACTGTGCCCGACAGAGGGCACTGTCCTTACCCGGTATCGGAAGACACAGCCTTTTCTCCTGATGTCCCACAGCTGCAGGGAGACAGGGGCAGGCAGGAGAAGTCAGGCTGGTATGCTGGAACCCAGGCCAGCAGACAGGGAGCAACCACAGCACACAAGGACCCTCCAGGTCAGGGCCCCTTCCCCCACCCCCGCCAGGGGTCTGGAAGCCGTTTAGCGACACTGGACATTCCACCAGACAGAAGTGTCTGGCAAACACCTATAGGTCCCTTCCCCTGGTGGTGGCGGTGATGGGGGAGGAAGCACACTGCTACAGAAAGGGAAGAAGCCCCTGACACAGAAAGCCAACATGTGAGGGCCACCCAGTGGCAGATAGCAGTCCAGGGCAGCCCCTCACCTTGATGTTTGTGTCCTGGGAACCAGAGGCCACGAACTCGCCATAGGGATGGAAATCCAGGCTGCAGATGTTGGCTTTGTGTCCCATGAGGGTGCGAAGAACTACCAAGGGAGCAGGCAGAGAGAGTGGTATGAGTGGCACTTGAGCTGCCAGAGGGGCTGCCAGGAATCACACAGAGCCCCAGAGGACAGGCCAGGGAGGGTATTGTGGGGTGGCTGCTCAACAGCTGCTCCTGGGAATGCCTGCACCCCTCGGAGTGCCCAGGATCAAGTACTGCCTCTGCCTCTCACCCAGTTCCCTGTTAATGAACCTGAGAAGGCAGCAGATGATGGCTCAGGTGCAGACTGGGTCCCCTGGCACCCACAGGGGAGGCCTGGACTGAGTTCCGGGCTGCCAGCTCCAGCCTGCCCCAACTGTTGTGGGCATCTGGGGCGTGAATCAGTGAGTGGAGGATCTCTCCTCTGTCATTCAGATAAACAATAAAATGCTCTTTAAACAATAATAATAATAAAAGGCAGGCAGAACCACACCCCTCCATCAACTCATTCTGTTTCCTTCCTGAGCACCTGCAGTCATCTCTGCTGTCAATCAAGTCAGCAGCAGATGAAGCACGCGTTCCCCACAGCCCCTGTAGGCTCTGCCCTGAGTAAAGCCCCAGAGCCGGGCAGCTCCAGGAGCTCAGAGCCCACGGTCACCAGGGCATCTGGTCTCACCTGACAGCACAGGGCAGGGAGGAGGAGAGGCTCAAGCTGCGGGAAGAAAGCCGTTTAGTTGAAAGGAGAGAAGTCCAGGAAGGCTTTATAGAATAAGTACCATTGGAGCAAGCAGCTCAAGTGGAGGATCAGGGATGCCATGTTGGGCACATGGGGTGGTGGGCAAAGACTCTTCATGAAGGAGCATGTCTCGGTGCACCTGTCTGGATCCTCTGGGTTGATCTAGTCTGAGGGATCCTGAGGATGGCCTTGGGGACAAGCTGTGGCAGCCTGGGACAAAGCTTCCATCCTTTAGGCTTGCATAGGCAGCTCCGTGGCCAGGCCTGGCCCTGCCCAGAGGCAAGCCTTGCTCTGTCTTGGGGTGTTCGCTGGTACCAAATAACTGCATCTCCTGCATCTCGCTCTCTGAGAGATTTATAGCTGCCCTGTGGGGAAGGCAGCTGATCAGCCCAAGAGTGGCAGCCAGGGGACAGAGGGCACAGTCCTCATGTTCATGGGCCTCAGCCTGCAGTTGTACCTGGGCCAGGGGAGCATGACTGTACCAAAGCTGCTGGAACAGGGCCAGCCAGGGCCAGAAAAGGACAGAACAGGATGAGCTGCTGTCCTTTGTCAGTGCCTGGGGACAAAGTCTACTCATTCATTCTTGCCACTGATGAGCCCCAGAGCTGGGACCACGCCCCCTTCATATTTTCCCAGGAATCCCATGCTGCCCGCCCACTGGCCAGCTCCTGCTCCAGGCCACGCCCACCCCAGCCCACTTGCTTTCCATCTGGCCTGAGGCAGAGGCAGGCGTGGGCCGGCTTCACAGGTGCCGGCCGCCTTCCCCCGGCTGCGCAACCCTGCCCTCTGGTGGCGCTGGGGAGAGCAGGCAGGACTACATTCTTCAATCGTGACTTGTGTCCGCACTTAGCCTGTTCCAGAGAGAGCAGCAGAACGCCTCCCAAGGCCCAGACTCAGTCCCAGGGGCGTCTGGGGTCTGTCTGCCCCAGGCAAGCAGCTCTCAGTCCTCCCAGGGGAGCCAGCAGCTCCACCTCTGCCTGGATTCCCTTCCTCCCCCTCAATGCTGGGTAGCTTTTCAGAGTCACTGTGACAGCTGGGCCATCCTAAATCTGGGGCCTCAAAAGGCATCTCTGTCGCCGGCACCCACACTCTGGTAGGAGTCACCCACACTCAGGAGTTGAGGGGCAGGGAGGGGCAGGTGCCGAGGTCTTAGCTCTTGCAGCTGAAAACAAGCTGCTGCTCCCCCAAGGATCCCTAACACACGGCAGCAAGCAGTAATGAGTGTCCTGGTTTCTACCTCCACTGTAGAAGACCTCACCAAGGTGGGTGCCTGCCCCAGGCCTCATTCGCTCCCCTGTCATACACAGGGACCATTGTCAACCCAGCTCCAGGCTCCAATCGGCCAGAAGCCAACCAGGTTCTGTGGGGACAGGGTGTGGGCCCTGTGGGGAGTTAGCCCTGGAATCAGAGGTCTTCAGGCTGCACACCCCGGGCACCAGGAGGGACTCCACTAGGGTGGAAGACCTTCTTGGTTGGGAAAGCCTGGGGCAGGGGACACAGTGCCCCTGGCTTCTCCCTCTTGTCCCATAAGCACCTGACCTCTGTCCAACAGGATTCGGGTGCAGGCCAAGGTGTCTGGGAGGCCTGAGCTGCACCTCCTCAAAGCAGGCCCATCCTGGGGTGGCTCCTCCGGCCCACCTAAGTCCAGCAGGCCCCAGGCAGTGGGCTGCATGCTGATAGCAAAGCACACAGCCCTGGGGCTCTGTGGCTCCCAGCCCGATGGGGAGCCCAGCATCCTCCAGAGCCCCAGGCTGACAGAGAGCCCCCTCTTCTCCAGCACAGCATCCCTTACCACTGGGCTTGCATACTGCACAACCACTACCTTGCACAGGGTGGGGAGTCCCTTTGGAGTCTCAGCCAGGCAGTGGGACACTTGCTCTTCTAGAAAAATCAGCCTTAGCAAAACCCACACAGGCAGGGCCAGAGGCTGCTGAAAAGCAGGGAGCAGGACCTCCCGGTGCCAACCCACATGGAATTCTGCAAACCAGGCTGGGTCAGTTGTTAATACTGAAGAAATGGCTGATTCACAGAAAGGGCCAGCTTCTCCTGAAACACACTCAGGGCGCCCCACTCCTGGAGATGGCGATATACTTCACACGGCTGAGCACCGAGAACCCGGGGTTCAAACAGTGAACCCACCGAGGACCTGGTGCAGGGACAGAAACAGACCCACCCGAGTCTCATCACTGCAGAAAGTCAGAAGATGGGGCACCCGTGGCTTGTGGGGACTGGGGGGCTAGAGGGACACAGGCAGATACAGAAAAGGGAATGGAGCAGACCCTATGTACAGGATCTGATGGTAGCCCTGGCACTTGAAAGGCTGCGGGGTGAGCCATTTCCTACTCCGCAACATCTAACAAAAGCCTGGGATGTAGAAGCAGGCCGCCTTCAGCATGGGCAGCCACTGACCCCATGCCTGCTGGAGAGCCTTTTGTGGTAAGCAGTGGGAGAATGAGCAGCCTGGGATAGAGTGGAAAGCAACCAGGATGGCAGCGCAGGAGCCGCTGGGGCACAGAAAGGCACAACTCCATGTATGGGGGGAGATGGGCGGGGGGGGGCAGCTGGGCTGCAGGCTCCCACGCTCCCAGGCCACCAGGAGCTGTGGGTCAGAGGCTCTGGGTTATGGGCCTGGCTGCTAAAAAACAAGATTGCATTCCCTTTTCTGGCCAAGGATGTGGGGATGAACTGGCTGAGAGGGAAACAGACAGAGACTTATGAATTTCAACTTGTGCGAACACTCAGCTGTGAACGGCATACATGTGGTCCTGACAGCGTGAGCCCTGGCTGTATGAACAGGGATCCTGGGAGGAGAGCTGTCCCAGGTGGCGGGGTTGGGGTTCATATGGGAGTTCAGGCCGCCTCCTGCAAGGAGGGCAGCAGTATCTACTGCCCTCAAAAAGGGTATCTACTAGTCTCAAAAAGACCAGACAGAAATTGTAACGTAATTACCATTCCAAAAGTGGAGGTGATCAACACAACAAAAGTTTAAGTAGTAGAAGTCACAGCTCCTGGCTCAGGGAGGAGGGCACAGGCTTCCTTTTCCAGAGACTAACTGTACACCTGCCAGGACTCAACTTTTTACACTAGCTAACCTCAACTTCCCCCACAGGGAAAGCTACACTCAGATGTGCAAAACACAGGCAAGCCTGAGAACTGCCTCCAGTCTTGCTGGGGCCCACAGGCCTGCAGGAAAGCTGAGTGGCAACCAGCAGGGGTTGCCCCAGGGTGAGGCAGCTTACTTTAGTTCACTTTACCACTTCATTCCTCCATGGGTCCTGCAAGGCTCCTGCTGGCATCTGATGTCCTTCTGGGTTCTGAACACACACACAAATGTACACACTGACCCATGCATACACATATACACCCATGCACACACACATAGCTGCGCACATACCTTCTATCAGGCTTTTCATTCAGACATTTCGTGGGCACCTCCTGTGTGCCAGCTACTCAAGGGGCAGCAGTGCATGTCCCTGCCAGGCTAATGGGCAGAGGTGGGTGTCACCCAATCTTGTCAGTGCTTCAGCAGCTGACCTAGTCAGAGTGGGCTTTGTGGAGGAAGCAGCACAATGACAAAGCCATGAGGGGAGCCCAGGCCCAGGCGAGCAGTGGGGGGCAAGCTTGGAGGCCTACTTTTGGCAGCTTCCAGGTCCCAGACGCGGATGGAGCCTGATTGGGAACCCGCCACGATCAGCTCCTCAGGGGTGTTGAGGCGGACGCTCTCCACTGGGGACGTGTGGCCTGTCAGGCTCTGTGGAAGAGAGAGCTGCAGCTTCAGGGAGTGCGCACTTTGCCCCAACTCACCCCTGAATTCAGAGTCTGTGGGAAAGACTGTAATGGGAGTGGCCAGCAAAGAGGGACCACTGTGGGCCACTTCCGAGCAGCCTCACTCAGCTCCCGGGGCTTGCCAGGCGACCGAAGCCCAGGCCCCCCTCTCTCCTCAGCTCCCAGCTGTGCTCTGCTCCAGACATCACTAGCAGAACAGACCCTTGCTCCTGCAAGGGGAGCAACCAGGACACAGCAGCAGCTGTGGTCTCTCTTGTTAAGACGTTATCTGTTTGAAAGAGTTACAAAGAGAGATGGCGGGGGGGGGGGGGGGGGGGAGGGACAGGGCAGGAGGAGGGAGTAAGGGCTTTCATCTACTGGTTCACTCTCCAAAAGGTTGCAGTAACTAGAGCTGGGCCAAGTTGAAGCCAGGAGCTTCTTCTAGTCTCAACGTGGGTGTAGGGGTCCAAGCACTGGGCCATATTCTGCTGCTTTTCCACACATTAGCAGGGAGCTGGATCGGAAGCAGAGCAGCGGAGACTAGAACTAGCACCTATGTGGGATGCTGGTGCTGCAGGTGGCAGCTTAAGCAGCTATGCCCTAGAACTGTGGTCTCTTTAGTGCTAAGACTAGAGTCCTGTCTCAGACTTGGCTCCCAGCTTCTGCCTGGCTCCAGCCTGCCCCTCAGCAAGGGAGCCAGGGCAGGATGAAGGCTGTGCTTGTCACAGCATACTCCTGGAGTGCCTGGCCCCTGGGGTTGCTGGCTGCAGGTACCATGCTCACACATGCCGGCAACACACACCTGTACCAGCCAGCATGATGCACGTGCCCACAGGTGAGGACACAGGTGACAGAAAGGCCCACTGGGCAGGTCCCATGTTGTGGCACAGCACGTTAAGCATCTCACAGTGGAGTGCCACTTTGCACCCTGACTGCTCTGCTTCCCATCCAGCTTCCTGCTAATGCTCCTATCAGACAGTGAGTGCTTGTGCCCCTGTCACCCAGGTGGGAGACCAGGATAGAGTTCTGAGCTTCTGGCTTCAGCCTGGCCCAGCCCATTTGGGAAGTAAACCAGTGAAAGGAAGATATTCTACCTTTCAAATAAATTATGCATGTTTAAAAAAAGAAGGAAAAGAAATGGCCCTCCCAGGAACTGATCAGGCAAGTTGTAGTCAGCTGAGCAAGTGGGGTACTACGTATGCAGCTGCAGGAATGAGTGAGGCCACTCTTCCAATAAGGAGACAAAACTACACCCATCTGCTTGTGTGTGTATAAAATAATTCTGGAAGGACACAGAAGGAACTGGGCACCACCAGGAACGGGTGCAGTGACCTGGGGAGGGAGGAATACATTTCTCCAAGGCTGAAGAGCGTTAACTGTGTACCTGAAAATAAACAGCAGCAGCCGCAGGGGTCTGGGGCAGCAGTCAAGACAGCATTTGCGCTGCCTGCATCCCAGAGCAGTGTGCAAGTCTGAGACCCAGCTCCACCTCTCCATCTGTGTTCCTGCACACCCCAGGAGGCCAGGTACTTGGGTCCCTACTACCTGCCTGACAGGCTTGTGCTTGGGCCTGGCCTCACCCTTATCACTGTGGGCATTTGGGAACTGAACCAATGAATGGAAGATATCTCTCTCTCTCTCTCTTTCAAACAAAATACAAGTAAACAAAAATTTGTAGACCCAGTAATGGAGATGAGCAGGAGCAGGAACATGGACTTCCCTTAGAGGGAGCAATGCGGCTGAGTCCCAGGGACATAGCATCTGCCAGGTGGAAGCCGGTTAAACGCCTGGGTGCGGGTCTATGGCAAGCCAGCGGACATACCAAGGTTGGCTGGGGTCTGAAGGCTGCACGTGGTGTCTAAGGAGAAGCCCCCAGGCTGGACCCCACACTACTAACTGTGCTTCTCTCAAGGGTCAGAGCAAGGATCATTCCACATCCTATATTGGGTTAGTCTTTATTAATCTATGTATTCCAAGTGTTGGGGGGAGATTTATACCTTTCAGAAAGCAAGGGAGGGGAAGTAAGGGAGGGAGGGAGGGAGGAAAGGAGGGAAGGCAGGGAACTATTTCAGCCCGATTCTAGCACCTAGTTCTGGTTCAGGCAGATCTCGGTTCCTCCCACAGGAGTGCACAAAGACCAGCAGTGATGAAGTTTCTGCTAGCCAGCGTTACCTCCCACCATCATTTTCCTACGTGTTGCCTTGGCTGAGCATCCAGAGAACGCCCATTCCCTGTGCTGGCAGGGGTGTGCAGGGAGATGGCCATGGCCCGTGCTGCAGCTGGTGAGCAGGTAAACCGATTTCTGCAGGGCAAGTTTGGCAACGGGCTTTAAAAGGCTTTTAAGCAAGTGCACACCCTGGGATTTGACACAACCATCACAGGTCTGCTTCACATGCAGGGAGATGTTTACCAGTACAAATTTGCAGGGCCAAAAAATCCAAAGACACCCTTCCTGCTGATGACAGGGCGTGGCTAAGCTAATTACAGCCTAGCACACACTGGAATACCATGAAGCCTTTAAAAATCTGCTTGTAAAACAGCATATGTTGACATAAGGAAATCACTGCAACATTGTTATTCCAAAACAACAGACTACACAAGAATAACAGTATTCTTATTCTGAGGATATGCTCTTATGTACTTATGTGTATGTGTGTTTACACACGTGTCTACATGTATATATAAGCACACCCACATGTGCACACACACATACCTAATTTCAAGCCTCTAGGAGGACACAGACCAAAATACCAACCACAGTGCTTTAGGGATAACAGAACTGTGTTTGGATACCATTATTATTTTTTCTGTTTTGCACCTTTCTTGCCTGTTTGGGCAAAGTTTTCAGCACTGAATATAGTTGTGTAAATGGGGGTAAGAGGATGCTGTTAAAGAACTAGTTCTCTAACCAGCTCTAACCCTAAATACTCTGAGGGGCGAGCTAAGGAATGAATGGGAGTGAATGCCCCCATGTGACTGACAGGTGGGCAGGGGAGGGCTTCAAATTTTCCCGTTCAACCACTGGCCTAGGGTTATCTGACCTTTATGTAAAGGCACTGAAAGTTCTCAGCCACAGCTAGGTGACTCCCATTTCTGAAAGCCAACCACTGGGTTGTCCTGGCCTTATGTGGGTGGGGCCTCCTGAGCGGCCATGTCCCCAGCACCAGCCCCCATCAGCCCGCCTCCAGCTCACCATGATGCAGTTAGGCTTGTTGATGGACCACAGGTTGACACGGCAGTCCTCCCCGCCTGTCGCCAGCAGCCGCCCAGAGGCTTTGCCCAGCACAAGTGAGGACACATTGCTGGCATGGGCCACGATCTCCTCTGCAAGGAAGGGGGGAGAGCAGCAGTCAGGGGCCTAGCAGGGCCACGGGCTCAGAACCAGAAGTTCAGACTCCACCTATGCACAGTAAGACTGGGAGCCTGGGCAGGTGTGGGCCCAAGACAGATATGGCTGTTCTCAGCTTGGACCATTCCTCTTATCACTATAACTTTCACTGCACATCAACCGGCAACACTGATGCAATCGTTAAAATTAACTTGCTAGTTTTAGATCATTCTTTCAACAATATTCATGAAATTACAAGTTTGACCTGCTCTTGCTATTTTGCCACAATGTAAAAACAGCAGAAACATTCATTAAAGTAAACAACATTGACACATCCATCTGGAAACACAGACTGTCTTGGGGAACACACTTCAGGAACAATTCAACAGACTGGTGCTGTGGCTCAGTGTGTGAAGTTGCCTCCTGTGGTTACACTGGTATCCCATGTGGGCACCAATTCATGACTGGCCTGCCCTATTCCCAATCTTGCTCCCTGCAAAGGACCTAGAAAAGCACCAGAGGAAGGTCCTTGAGTCCCTCCTGTCACCCACACAGGAGACCTAGACGCAGTTCCAGGCTCCAAGGTTCAGCCTGGCCCCGCCTGGGCCTCTGTGACCATCTGAGGAGTAAACCAGCAGATGGAAGATCTGTCTCTGTAACTCTGCCTTACACACACACATAGGGAGACACACACATATAGGTAAAGAAAAACTGAACAATTCAAGTCACCTTGGGACATGCTGCTTGGGACACCAGGGGAGCTGACATGGGGTATCAGTTCTGGTCTGGATGTTGCAGACACTGCATGGCCTTAGATAAGTCACTTGACTTCCCTGAGGTGGGTCCCTCGTCTGAGGGAGAGGGGCAGCAATGGTGCCTGTCCCCTAGGATTGTTAAGAGACCTTGTTGAGGGGGCTTTGGCAGGTGCTCTGTGGTTCCAGGCTGGCCAAAGCATGGGCTACACCAGGTAGGGCAGAGGGTAGCAGAGTGAGTAGATGGAGTGGGGCCAAGCTGACCAGACTGAACAGGAGATAAAGGCTGTGGGCAGCCCGAAGGGAGGAGAGGGGATGTGGCCTGGACTGGTGGGCAGCATCAGGGACCACAGATATAGCAACCCCAGGGGGCCCTGTCAGTGCCCCAACAGGAGGACAACACAGACAAGCAGCCAAGAGGTGACCCAGGCTCCAGGGGCCCCTGGCTGACTCCCTGTGCTGGAGCTGCAGACCAGGAGGTGGGGAAGACGGGCCCAGAAAACTGGCTGGTGAGGCAGCCTGACTCAAAGGAGCTATGCCAGCATTGGGGACCAAGTCCCAGGCCCAGCCTCACACAGATCGCCCACCTTGGGACCAGGCTAGGCAGCACTCAGCCCAACAAGGACAGGTATACCCTGCGCAGTCCAAATGTGAGGCAGGTGTTGGAGACCCAAGGGAGTTGGGGCCCTCTTCAGTTCTCATCTCTCCTTGGGGGACATATGTCTGGCAGACTCTGACCCAAGATGCTCATCTGTTTAAGAGCTCTAACCCCACTCAGAATGCAGGCAAAGCCGTTTCTCTGAAGACAGCCCTGCAGGTACTGTCCTCTACCCACCACCTGCTCAGAGACCTTGGGCTCTCACTCCTGCCAGGGAAAGTTCCACCTGGGCCGCACCACACTTGGGACTACAGACCTGGAGATGGCCATTAAGTCCCAGCATCAGCACATCCCAGGCATCTTCTGGGACTAGTGCTTGAGAGCCTGGTTCATCAGATAGCTGGCTCCCGATCCAGGGCACAGAATGGAAGGATTGTAGACTTTGGGATAAAAATAACCGACAGGCTGGATCTTTCTTTCTTTTTTTTTTTTTTTTTTTTTCATCTTAAAGATTTGTTTATTTACTTGGAAGGTAGAGTTACAGAGACAGAGAGATCTTCCATCTGCTGGTTCACTCCTTTATTTTTTTTTAATTAATTTTTAATAATCTTACTTAGTTGATTAGGGAACAAAGTGTCAAGGGCTACAGGGTGAAAGTGGGTAATACCATTGTTTCCACCTCAATATCATTTTACCCTGTATCTGGGGTCAGGGAAAAAAACAAAGGGAAAAGCCCCACCCAACCTCCCACCCATCCCAGATCCCCAATGGGAGGTGCGCTCTGAGGGTCCTGCTCATACAGGCTGGATCTTTCCAGAAGGGCCCAGATTTATTCCCCTCTAAGCAACCTAACTAGGAACTGACTGGAGCCCATGGGGGGATATGGGAGCTGGGGCTGTGGGGGACCCCAGCAAAGAGGGACACGGGGCAATGGCCGAAAAGCAATGCTCTGAGGGCTAGCTTGGGAGGACAGTAGCCACCCATGACCCAGCCTGGGTACATCATTTGCATGCATGTAGCAGGTAAGCCAGGTGCCAGGTGCTGTGCATGAATCTACAGCTACCCCCAGCTCTGGACCAAAGCTGGGCTCACTTTGCTTTCTGGTCTGTGGTGCCAAGGGCTTGGAGGCTAGATGAAAGGCACAAGGAACTGGGCATAACAGCCCCCATGCTGGCCAGGCAGCTTCTGCTCCTCACCAGCCCCGAGCCACAATGAGCCAGAGGCCGCATGGGTCCAGGATCTGTGCATGGGCCACGACCTTAGAGACCACAGTGCACAAGAAGCTGCTGGTAAGGCCTGCTACTGCCTGACTGCATACCTCCTGCATGAACACTCTCATGGCTCGGCCTCACCTCCAGAATGAAGCCATGGTCTCAGAAGGGCTGGAAGCTCAGGGACACGGCCCCAGAGGAATCCACCACCCTCCAGGGATGCCTTGTTCTCCCGCTGCAGAGTCACACGCACCCGTGGCCTATAATTGGCCTGCTCCCTGCCTGAGGCCTGCTGCACTTGCTACTTCTGGAGCCTCTGGCAATCCTGGCCCCGCCCAGCCGCATCATTCTGGGCAGCTAATGGCAAGCCCAGGCTCCACAGCCTGGAATTAGAGAAGGAGCCATGGACTGGGGAGGTGATTCCTGCCTGTGGCTTCCCAGGCTCTGAACCCTTCCCCAGACAGTGACCTCGTCAGTTCTGTCCTCCTTTGCCTCCCCAGCACCTGTTTCTATGCTTGGAAATCCTGATTGTGGAAAGGACTGAGGCATAAGCCTAGCTACGCAACACCACTCAGTCCAAAGTGTACCATAACAGGGAGCTCTCACATCCAGAAGCTCTGGAGAATGATTAAGGAAATCGAGGCCCAGCAAAGGGCCTGGCCTAGGGTAGCAGCATTTATACAAGAAGTAAAACCTTACACCAACTCCCCAGGACAGCCCAGGGACAGTGCAGAGCAGGGGTGCCCAGGTGGAGCACATCAAAACCTGTGCCAACCAGGAACTACAGCTAGGGTGGGCCCACAGAGATTCCAACGAGTAGAGCATTCTTGAGACACCATCTGGGGACCCTCCAGGCCCAAGAAGACAGAAATTATATTCACAAAAGGATGAAGATGGCGACTGCCTTGGGCAATCTCACTGGCTTACAAGCCCATGGTAGAGTTTTCCAGAAGGTGCATGATACAAGACGACACCAGCAGTAGTGGCACGTTGGACCACAAGCATTCCTGAGTTCTAACACACCTCTGTATTCACGTCTACTGATTAGGAGGCAAAATGAAAGCATGTGGGGGTTCCCAGCAACTTTTTAAGTATAAAGGGGACTTGGGATCAAACAGCCTAGCACTACCAGCACAGGGCAGGAGTCCACTGCCCCTCAGCCTGCCTGCCTTCTCCCACCCCTAGACCCAGGCGCTTCCTTCTGGGGGAAGGAGTCTGACATTTTAAACAATGAAAACACCTAGGAGTCCTCCTCACTCCATCCCACCTGTCTGCCAACTGGAAATCAGTGCTGAGCATTTTCTCCTGGTCCTGGCCCCACTGGAACGCGTAGCCACTCCAGAATACAAGCGCGAGGATCTCAGAGCGGTCACGCCATCCAGCCGGTGTTACCAAGCTAACAAGTGACTGACATCTTGGTCTATCTTACAAGACCCGAGAGCCTGTCCCCCGACCCTAGCCCACTCTGGGCCCAAGAGCCAGAGACGAAGATACAGGTCCAAACCACCCAGTAACATGCAGCTCACAAGATAAACAGAGGCTGTGGGAGTGGAGGGGAGAGGATAAGAAAATGGAAAAATTACTCACGCAACTTCCAGGCAGTCTTGGTAACCACTGGGGTGGCCATCATTCAAGGGCCGGCACGCCTGAAGCTCCGCCCACAAAGGAACCGCTTTCCTCTTGGGGTGGGGGGTGGATCCCCCCCAGATCCACCAATTAAGTTGGCAGGAAGTTCCCACACATCCAGGCAGAAGGAATGCTGCGTCTTCTGGGGACCTGGGCTGTTTAAATCTTCCACGGCAGCCAGCAGCCTGTGCACATTTGCCGGGACCTGGGAGCATGTATGGAGCGTCAGACTGGAGCCATTTCAGCTCAGCAGCGGCCTACGGTACACACACAACGGAAGCATCTTGTTAGGAGACACCTGAGAACGGCCATGGGCTGAGCTGCTCCAGTGGGGGCACCTGAGCTAGGAAGACACAGGACCCAGGCAGAAAGGGAGGTCCTGCCAGGAGATAGGATGAAGGAAATATAGCAGGCTATGGCAGCTGCAGTGAGGCAGGGAGGAGCACGTGTCTGCAATTCACACAGATTTCTAGCAGGTATTGCTTCTGCCCACCCTCGGGGACACAGGGTGGAGCTAGAGGTCCGATTCAGAAACTGGGGGGGAAGGCACCCCAGAGACAGCCATCCAAGTCCTCGCTTGGGAGAATTTCAAGGGAGGGCCTGAGAGTCCAGACACCTGCCTCCCGCCTCCAGCTCCCAGCAGAACTTCCCCACCCTCCGCAGTCGCCTGTGATGCCCAAGGACAGTGCAAGGGAAATGGGCTTCCATCCAACTCCAGAAGGCCACTTCCCGGGGATTCTACCCCTTTCTGGCACCCTTGTCTTCCTTCCCATGAACCGTCTCCCCCTGCGCTCCCGGTCTCCTGGGACCCCCTCGCTTCTGCCCCTCTCTAGACTCCTGCACTCCCAGTGGTGCACATTCTGGCTCCCAAACTCCCCAAGATGACCTCCATCTCGCTAGAACCCCTTTCTTTCCCCATTCATTCACGCTCCGGTGTCTCGCGTCCCACTACCCACCCTCCAGCAGGCCCCCGAGCCAGCTCTGCTTCCGGCCTCCCAGGTTTTCCCCCTCCGGCCTCCACTCTGGTCCCACTGGTCCAGAGGCAACGGGCTGGTCCGTCAGCCCCGACTGACCCTCCCACCCCTTTCAGCTGCAGGGGGCACTGGCTCTAGTTTCCCCCTGCCGGCCCCGCCTCGCTCGGCCCAGTTCAGCACCCATCCCTTTGGCCTCCTCGCCCCCCTGCCCACCTCACCTGCAGCTGCGGCTCCGGAGGCCGAGGCTCCGCTCCAGGCGCGACCCCCACTTGCTTCCATCCCCTGCTCTGATTGGCGGCTGCTTGACAACCGACCCTCACAACAAAACCTCCGGTGTAGAGCCCCGCCCACCTCATCTGCCACACCAATCAGCCGCCGTCGACGCTCCACCTCCTGCCAGAATTGACCAATGCAAGTAGGCGCTTCTGCCGCTTTTCCTGAATACCCGCCCTCTTTCCCCCTGAATCTGACTACTCCTGAGGAAGGAGCGTTCAAGAGCCGCCCCTCGGCCTCTAATGAATTAATGTGCGCTGCCATTTTTCTTGGTACTGCCTCCGCCTAGAGCTTTTCCCCGTTCCTCCTCTTCCTCGAATCAGTTTGCATTTAAAATTTTGAGAAACGCCCTGCAGTGGTGGCTGTGCCAATCGCTTTAGCAGTCGTCTTGGATTACCCAATCATCGCTCACATTATTGAGCGAAAAATTTCTTGAGAGCCAATGGGAAGGGAAATCCGAATGCCTCTTGAAGCCGCAGATTCCATCTTGGATTGGGGCGAAGCGAAAATATGGCCTTAGTCAGCGTTTTGCCTAGGTGTTTTCTCCTCTGTCCAGGGGGCGGTTCCTTGAGGACTTTCCCCTTTTGTGTATATTGGCACTGGTTTAAGCGCTCCCCAAGAGAGGCCAAGAGGGCAACCGTAAGTCAGGTGCGGAGCTCCAGGCAGGTCCCCACAGCCCAGCCTCAGCGAATGAATGAGTGGGCGTGTGGTGGCTGCTTCCTGATACCCAGGATTCCAGGAAGGCCGACACCTTAGCTGGATGGGTTCGGGGAAAAGCTGTCAGTGGCCACGCAAGGGATTCGCTTCCTGTCCCCCCGCAGATCGAAAGTCTCTGAGGGCAAGATTTTGCCTGTTACAACAGCAGTTTCATTTTCTGGGTCCTGTGCCTGCAGGCAGAGCTTCAAACCTCCCGGGTTATTCTCTCTTGTTTCAGGACAGAATGATTGGGCTCAGTTAAGGCTCACAACCCCAAGGAGCAGGAATTCAATGAGGCCCAGGTGAAGGTGCCTGAAGAAAACAACACCAGCTGCCAAAATCCATGGCCCAGGAAACGGCGCCTTGGAGGGATTCCGTGCTCTCCTGCATCTATCCCCTGCCCTCACAGGAAGCAATGTGACCTCAGATCTGGGGATGTTTCTGGAAAGAAAGCCTGGAGAGGCATCTTTCTAGACATGCTGAAGAGTCTCATCAGATGGGGGTGTCCAACCTGCATTTCCTCTTCAACTTTGTATTATGAAAACATTCGTGGATGGGCCTGACACAATGGCTCAGTTGGCTAATCCTTCCCCTTCAAGAGCTGGGATCCCATATGGGCACTGGTTTGTGTTCCGGCTGCTGCATTTCCCATCCACCTCCCTGCTTTTGGCCTGGGAAAGTAGTGGAGGATGCCCAATGCCTTGGGACACTGCACTCTCCTGGGAAAAGCTCCTGGCTACAAATCAGCTCAGCTCCAGCCATTGCAATCACTTGGGGAGTGAGCCAACAGACACAAGACTTATCCCTTTCTGTGGCTCTATTTTTCCAGTAAAAATAAATCTTAAAACTTTCACAGGAAATTTGAGTGGATAGTATAATAACCTCACTCTTGTTCTCCTCGTTAAAGAACTGCAGGAGGGGTTGGGAGGCTCTAGGCACAAAGCAAAGGAAGTGGGAAGCCTGCTTGCCCAGTTTGATTGGTTTACACTGTGTTGAAATATTGCCCTGTTTCCTATAAAATTCTATGTGTATTACATGTTGGTAAATAAAAAAAAGCCCTGAAAAATAATTTCCCATATTTTCTTTATTGATGAGCCATTGAGCATTGTGGAGACAGGTCACCCCTGACACTAATTACTGAGCATTAAGCTCCTCGAAGAAGGTGCTGATCCAGTTTCCTGCTCATGTGCCTGAGGCAGCAGTAGAAGGTGGGCGAGAT
Organism: Ochotona princeps; assembly: GCF_030435755.1. Taxonomy (NCBI): domain Eukaryota; kingdom Metazoa; phylum Chordata; class Mammalia; order Lagomorpha; family Ochotonidae; genus Ochotona; species Ochotona princeps. Next base: position 21,634,114 of record NC_080847.1, read on the forward strand.
ACTTGGACCCCTTCCAACCAAGGGGGAGATCAGGATGGAGTTCCTGACTCAGACCGGGCTATTGCAGCCATCTGGAGATTGAACCAGCAGATGCAAGGCAACCCTCCCTCCCTCCTTGCCTTTCTTTTTTCCCCTCCTTCCTTTCTTCCTATCTCCCCATACTTTTATTGTTCCACATTTCAAATAAATAACTTTTTAAAACATTTTTTTAAATTTTTACTTATTTTTATTGGAAAGAGATTTACAGAGAGGAGAGGCAGAAAGATCTTCTACCCACTGGGTCACGCGCCAAGTGGTTGCAATGGACAGAATTGAATTGATCTGAAGCCTGGAGCCAGGAGCTTCCTCTGGGTCTCCCACATGGGTGCAGGGTCCCAAGGCTTTAGGCTATCCTCGATTGCTTTCTCAGGCCATAGGTAGGGAGCTGGATGGGAGGTGGAGGAACCAGCACATGAACCAGTGTCCATATGGGATGCTGGTGCTTGAAGGTGGAGGATTAGCCTGCAGAGCCACTACTGCAACAGCCCTTAAAGATTTATTTTACTTGAAAGAGTTACAGGGAGAGAGAGATCTTCCATCTGCTGGTTCACTCCAGAAATGGCTGCAGTGGCTGGAACTGAGCCAATCAAAGTCAGGATCCAGGAGCTTCTTGATATAAATGGAATCATACAGTGCTTTTTTAAACCTAGACTCTTATTAATTTTTTAAAATTTGTTCTCTGTAGTTGTAATTACCTTATAGCAGCCTCAGTAGTATTGACATTTAAGCCTAATTAGTTTCTTGGTAGGGGAGGCTGTCCTGTGCATTGTATGATGTTAAATAGTGTTCCTGATCTCTACCTATTAGACGCTACCAGCATTTTCCCTAATCATTATAACCAAAAATATAGGACTACAACATCTGTGTCCATCCCACTCCTGGTGGGCATTTAGGTAGTTTCCAGCTTGGTTATCAACAGTACTGCTAGAAATAGTCTACTTGCATGCCTTTGGTGGTCATCTATATCTGTCTAGCTACATTTTTGTTGAGTTGTTCATCATGCTTGGTCATTGAATGGATGGATGGGTGGACAGGAGTGGAATTATTGGGCTAGTGTTCCAAAGTGGTTGTGCTATTTTACATCTCCACTAGGGGAGCTACTTCATGAGAGTTCCAGGTGCTTTTCATTTTCACCAACGCTCATCCTAGCCAAACTGGTAAGCACATGGCGGCATTTTGTTTCTCTGATAACTAATTTTGATAACATTCTCGTGTGCTCACCGGCCATATTTTAAAAGCTAACATTTAAGGAGGACTTCCTTTATGCCATTCCTAGTCCTCTCTGCTCTGGAAGTCTTATTTAATGCAACAACAAAAGGATGAGTGGTGTAGGGAAGCAGAGGACCTGGGATTCACTCCTTTGCATTGTCATGTCTCAAGCCTGTATACTCTGGACTGAGCCCCTGGGCCTTACCATTTCCATCCATGTGCTGGGCCACCTAACTTGTCCACAGGTGTCTGTGAGACCACCTGCTGAGGTTCCGTGATGACCCCACACTCCAAGGGAGGGAAGCAAGTGAGGAAGGCGGTGCTGGGAAAGGAGAGTGGTCTCAATTTATGAAGAAGAAAAGGAGATGAGGAGGTGCTTGACTTAGTGGTTAAGACACCTGTGTCCCATCTGTGAATGTTTGGTTTTCCATCCAGCTCCAGCTCTTGACTCCAGCTTCCTGCTTTACAGACATCTGGGAGGCAGCAGTCTCCAGTAACTTGGTTCCTGCCACCTCTGCTCCCAGCTCCAACACCTCAGCCTGTAGCTATTTCAGATGCTTTGGGAGAGAACCAACAGGTTGGGGGCCTCTGTCTCCCTCTCCCAAATTATTTTTTTTAATTTATTTTTATTGGAAAGGCAGAGTTACAGAGAGAAGACAGAGAGGATGATCTTCCATCCACTGGTTTACTCCCCAAATGGCTGCAACAGCTGGAGCTAAGCTGATGCGAAGCCAGGAGCCAAGAGCCTCCTCCAGGTCTCCCATGCAGGGTCCCAAGGCTTTTGGCCATCCTCTGCTACTTTCCCAGGCCACAAGCAGGGAGCTGGATGGGAAGCAGAACAGCCAAGACATGAACCAGCACCTATATGAGATGCTGGTGCCTGAAGGGGGAGGATTTAACCACTAAGCCATTGTGCTGGGCACCTCCCTTTCCTAAATTAAAAAAATAAATAAATAAATAAATAAAAGGAAAAGGGGATTAGGGCTGGAGTGGAGCTTGTGAAGCACAAGACATAAAATAGAAGTGTTTATTTACAGGGAAATCATGAGAAGCAGGACTAAACAGGGCTGCAGGGGATGAGTGTGGCAGGGAGGCTGGGTACCTGTGTAGATAGACAGGCATTACCTGGGTGTGGGGGGCACGGGGCTGAGCTGTGGGCTTTGGCCCCAGGAGGGCATCACATAAAGACTTTGAGGAACTCCACCAGGCGAGGATCCTTGTATAGCTTCTCCTCCAGGGCCAGGTACTTCAGCGGGGCCAGTTCCTTGTGTCTGAAATCGCAGGGAGGAAACAGCGGGGTGAGCGACCCCAGAAACCCCCACAGTGCCTCACCAGTTACATCTCCCAACCTCCCAGGTTTGCCCTGCCCCTCACCGGCTGAGCCGCTGCTCCAGGATGCGGATGCGGAACATGGCCTGAGAGCAGTAACTCAAGTACAAGTCCTCGTCCTCAGGCGTCAAGGTCACCTGATTCTCCTGGTACCACTGCTGCTTCTTCTGCAGCTCCTGGGTCTCCTGCAGCCCAGGGAGAACAGAGATGGAGAGTTGACCTCGGCCAGCTCTCACCCAGGTGGCAGGCGGCAGATGGCAAGCCCACTGGTTCCTTGACAGCCCCGTGAGAGTTGATCCTCCTGTCTGCTCCCACAAAAGCCATAAAGGCAAAGTGTCTTGGGTAGGTGCCCCTGGAGTCCTACTTAGTGGAATAGTATGCCTATGTGGTCAGGGCAAGGACTGAGACAGACATGTGACTCTGGACAGGTGGCTGATATTTTCAGAGCCTCCAATTTCTGGTCTGCAGAACAAGGGTCATTGCACTCTCCCCTCCCACTGCCTGCAGAGCTCCTTGTGGAGAAGAAATGATGTAATCACAGGGCGATATGGTCTGTGCCTAATCTACAAAAGTGAGTCAAGAACTAGGAGTTGCTGCAATGCACTGGCCATTCACGCGCCACCTCCACTCAACCATCATCCTGCCCCTCCCTCCACCTGCCCACTCATCTGTCCACCCATCTGATGGCTAGCAGCCCTCCCTTCCTTCCTTCCTTTTATCCTTCCTGCCATGGATCTCTCCATCCACAGAACAACAGGAAGAACAGCCCAACCATTTGGAGCACACACACCCTCCCCATATTCATCAGCACCCACAAGTCTGTGCAGTGTGGACAAACAGCCCTGGGACCATCTTCTGGATACGGTTCTCCCACAGGAACCCTGGCATTACCTTCTCAAAGCGGGCCTGAATGAGGTTGGCCCTGTCGATGAGCCGCTGCTTGAAGTCATTGAGGCAGTCCTCCTTGAGGCGCATGGCCTGCCAACGGGTCAGCTTCTCACCCGGAGGGAGCTGGGCCAGGAATGGGGCCAGGTAATCGAGCTGGGTCTCCATTTGCCGCAAGTGTTCCTCATGCATCACCCGCTCCTGCAATGGTGGGGGCCAGGGCGTAGGGAGAGGTTGAACTGGCTGTGCTCTGCATCAGCAGTGACAGCACGGCACGAGGCCAGGCCTCCAATCCACCTTCTAGTGCCTGGCTCCCCTAAGACAGGCTTAAGAGGGGCCAGTGAGGGGGTGTCTCTTGCACCCATGTTTGTTAAAAATGAAAACTTTTGCTTTTTATGTGAGCCTATGCCTCAATTTTCTTCTTTGTGGATTTAATTAGGATTCTTTATTTTAAAGGCTTGCTTATTTATGTGAAAGTGTTGCAGAGAAAGAGCAAAAGACACAGAGGGAGCAAGGGAGGGAGGGAGAGACCTTCTAGCCACAGGTTTACACCCAGATGGCTGTGACTGGACCAGGCTGAAGCCAGGAGCCTAGGAACTCCATCCAGGGCTCTCACCTAGGTGGCAGGGAACAAGTACTTGGGTCATTCTCTGTTGCTTCTCTGAGTACATGAGCAAGAGTGGGGGGCCTGACTCGGAACTGGAACAGCCTGGACGCGAACTAGTATGCTCCAATATGAGATGCCACTGGCTTTGCAGGCATCGGCTTAACCCTCTACCCTGCTAGTGCAGGATCTCAGACAGGATCTTGTTTCCAAACACACAGCCTGGGGCCTGGCACTCCACAGCAGACACTTGCTCAGGAAATGGCAGGGGACACCCAATGTGAAATGGGAGATTTCTCAGTTGTCTCTTTCCCCTTGGGGCTGCCAAGATGGGAGCCAGTGAAGTTGGAGAGGCAGGGACTCCTCTCCCCTAGGCACCTGAGGGCCATGCTCGCCTTTCGCCAACCCCAAACTGTCTTAGGAACCTCCTGCTTGGCTGGGGACAGGGATTCAGAAGCTGGCCTCAAAAACTAAGTGGGGTATAGCTGAGCACCCCACGTTATGAGGTCTGAGGCCATAGTCAGCTCGTTGGGGGAATGGGCCCAGACTGTGAACCCCAGGGAGAGGTGGACACACAATTGCAGTTCCTTCCCCGTACATCACAGGTGTGAGCCCGGCTGGAAGACCCTGACCTGGATCCTGAGCATTCTCTGGGACTTATCACAGAAATGGCCAGCTCAGGAGGCAGGTGTCTGGTGAGGCGGTTCAGTTTCCATTCAGGGTATCCACTCAGAGTGCCTGGGTTTGAGTCCTGGTCCTTCTACTTGACATCTAGCTTCCTGCTGATGCAAAGCCTGGGGAGACGCAGATCAAATTCCAGGCTCCTGACTGCAGCCTGGACAAGCCCCAGATGTTGCAGGAATTTGAGAGTGAACCAGCAAACAGAAGATCTCTCTGTCTCTCCTGCCTGTCAACTGCATTTAAGAAACAGCCAACTGGACAACCACAATGACCTTGTCCTGTTGACAATTTCATCCCCTAGGAAGAGGAATCCCTGGCAGAGCCCCAGGGACACTCCAGGGAGAGGTGATGCCCAGGCAGGGAGCCGGGCTCACCATGGCCTCCCGGTACTCCTTGCTCTTCCCGTTGCGCTTGGTGTCATAGATGGAGATGGTCAGCACGTGTGCCTCCTCCTCTTCCTCTCGAAGTTTCAGGATCTCCAGCACCTGCGTGGGAAAGTGGAGGGGCACCAGGAAGGCTCCGGGAGCCCTGCTGCTGCCCACCTGCCCACACTCTGGGGAATGGGAGAGGCACTCACCTCCATCTCCGACTCCCAGGCCTGGTGCCGGGACAGTTTCTCCTCATTCTTGAGCTGCATCATGGTCTCATACTGGTACAGAAGCTTCTTGGTGTGCTCCATGGGCTCCACCTGGTGGTGAGGTGGAGAAGGACAACCACCGTGAGAACCCAGCTGCAAGGTGGTGGGATCCACACCTGTCACTTTCCAGCTGGATCAGAAGCATAGTGGCTGGGACTTGAACAGTTGCTCCAATATGGCATGCCGGTGTTTCAAGCAGGAATTTAACCCCCTGTGTCACAGATGGGAACTTTTGATTTTCCCAAGATGGGAGGGAGAGGCATTTCCTGATTGGGATTCAAGAGTGTTTCTCTTAAGACCCAGTGCAATGGCTCAGTAGCTAAATTCTTGCCTTGCATATGCTGGCATCCATATGGGTGCCAGTTCATGTCCTGGCTGCTCCACTTCCCATCTAACTATCTGCTTGTAGCCTGGGAGAGCAGTGGAGGATGGCCCAAAGTGTTGGGACCCAGTATCGGTGTGGGAGACTGGGAGGAAGTTCCTGGCTCCTATCTTCAGATTAGCTCAGCTCTGGCTATTGTGGCCACTTGGGAAGTGAACCAGTGGATGGAGCATCTTTGTCTCTCCTTTTATCTGTAAATCTGCCTTTCCAATAAAAAAATAATTTTTTTAAAAAATAATGTCTCTTCCAGAGTTGTGGAACAGGATGGAGTACAAGGGCCCTGCTCCTTCTCCTATCTCCCCCTGTGCCGCTGCTACGCGTCCCGGTCTCGGGCGCACCTCAAAGCTGATGCACATATCAGGTGTCATGATGATCTTGTTGCCCTTGCTGTCCACCTCAGAGCGCCGCTGGAACTCGCGTGTGGAGGTGGTGATGTAGTCGTCACGGCAGTGGTAGCGCAGCTGGATGCGGTCCTCGCTAATGAGAAACACGCGCTCTGCCACGTCCTCATCAGCAGGCTTGGCAAGGTTGCGGGAGAAACGCTCCGTGATTTTCTGTGAGGCCAGGACATGGGCAGAGTGAGAGGCAGAGTGGGGCAGGCCCAAAGCTCACTCAGGGTCACTGGGGGTCAGGGCCTCAGCAAGGCACAACCCCCTGTGGTTTCTCAAGGCCAAGTAGCGGCAGCCCTGCATGCTGGGTGCTGGGCCCCTTCTCCAGCTCCCTTGACAAGACTCTGCTTGCTTACTGCAAGTAACAAGTAACCTGTCCAAGCAGCCTACTCTGTCCCTAGGCATCCCTTTGTGCTAGGCAGAGCTGCTCTGGCAGGCAGCCGCTAAGTTCCATCACCATGTTGTCTGTCATGACACAGAGCAATGGCATGCAGAGTTCAGTGGGTGAGAAGTGGGTTCCAACCTGCAGGTCTACACCCACCTGTGACCCCAAGCCCAGCAATCCACAGCAATACCTAGGATGCTACTCAGAGAGCATTTCACTTTTTTTCTGCATGCCTTTCTGTATCTTATAAATGTCCACTTATGGGCATTATATACGTGTGTGTGTATAAAACAGTAAGAAACTAGTTATATATTAGTCATAATATACTTATCGCAATAAGGAACTAACACTGTCTTAGCGCAGTGGCTGAAGGCTCAAGTCGCTCGCAACAGCCCCAAAATTGTGCATTTGGTAAAATGCATGGCTCATCGCAGTCTGCTGGAGTGTGCAGTCCCTGCCCACCCCAGGTACCTAGGCCCAGTGAGCTCTCACCACTATGGGCCGAGGGTTGGACTCGGAGCTATTGGTGCCCAGTTTCTTGACCCTGGACCCGAAGTTGATGTGGCGGTAGGAGAGGAAGTCTGCGCGTCCTTGATAGTACTCCGTCATGGTCTTGGGGGTTTCCTCCCGCTTCATCAGGCCATCCACGCGGGCTGTCTCGTAAAACTCCATGACGCGCTCCATCTCCGGGAGCATGGACTCATAGGAGTGCACTGGGGTGGGAACAGACGGCCAGGTGAGAACCACACCCGGAGCTTCAGCTGCTGATGTGGCAACTAAACCCCAGGCCCAGAGAGAGGCAGCTCCATAATACAGAGCACCATTGGTTATACAGCTAATCCCCTCTCCTGGGCGTGGAGCAAGGGTCCAACTTCCTGTTATGATAAACAACACCCCAATGTGCTTCTGCATTGAGCAAGTCTTTGCTCCTATCCATTGTTGCTAGGAACCAACACTCAGCAGCAGAGTCACTGGCATCTTGCTTAGGGATACGGGTTCTCGCCTCTCCCAGGACATATCCTTCCTTTCCTTGCCATCCTTGTGGACTCCTGGCCACACTCTCCATGCTCCCATGTCCTTGTAGGTGTGTTGGTTGGTTTTACTGTTCAATATCCTCCCCCACCTCCCACTGTGTGCCCTCCAGTTTGGGATCTGGTTCAGTCTCAACCACAAAATGGGCACATGGACCTGGCATCAACTTCCCCTGAGCAGGCCATGTTTCCTTGAGTAGTTGAGCTTCCTCTGACAGCCCACACACCTGGTTTGCTTAGTGGCTACCTGAGAACCTTGTCAATGCTCAGTTGCCAATGCCCTTCTGCCACCCACCAAACCACCTGCTCTCAGGACAGTGTAAGCTGCAACCCAGCCCAACCCAGCCTGGCCCTAGGTACCACGCAGAGCCTGGGGGTGGCCTGGCTTGAAGTAGTCAGTGTGTAGGCCTGTGATCTTGTTGATGTGCCTTAGCTCTAGCATGTCCTCCCGGTTCTGGTACCACTCCTTGATCTCCACAACCTCCATACCTGTGGGGGTGACACTTGGTGACTGTAGCCGGGACAGCTTCCCCACCTCCACCCATGACACCCAGCATCACAGGGGCCAACAGCAAACATGGAGGAGGAGGAAGAGGAGCCAGGGAAGAGAAGTGCAGAGACTATACAGCACGGCGGGTGCCCAACTGTGCCGCTCCCCAGCAGCCAGCGCTACACCTTACACTCCAGGTCCCGGTAGGTGGTGAGGCGGCTCATGAGGCCATTGCTGTTGAGGTACGGGGCCCACTTCTCCAGCTTGGCTCTCTTGTACTGGATCACCTTGTTGCCGTTTGGGCAGCGGGTCTCGAATGCTGTGGGTACAGAGGGAGCGGGGCTCAGCCAGACCCCACAGCTCCCACTGCACTGCCCATTGCACTGTATGCAGGGCTCCACCTCCAGGCCTCCAGCCCACTCCTTCAGCCATGAGGGCTGCCTGATCCCTGAAGGACCTCAGGTTGGACAGAAGCAGAGACCTACCCCAGACTGGTGTGAGCCTGACCTGAGGGTTGTGCCGCAGCCACACCACGTTGTGTCTCACTGCCAGGTCTTCTCCCCTACAGGTCTCTCTCCCAGAAACCCCATCCCTTTCTGCCCTCCCTGTGATGATCCCCTACTCCCAGCAGCCTGTTCTCCACCCATCATCCCCCAGTACCATCCTCCCAAGGCCAGACTGGATGCTCCTGCCTTGCATTTCCATGACAACCACCCCAGCATGCTGCAACCTGCTGGAGTGGCCGGGGTGCTCCTTGGGGGACCTCAGCAGCCAGCAGACACATATGTGGGACATGACACGGCCTTCCCTCTGGTCCTTACACCCTCTGTACTCCCTGGGCACTGACTCCAGCCTCTCCCGGACAGAGAGGTGTAAAGGAAAGCAAGGGGACATGCCCTCCCATGCACGCGCCCATCCCTGAGCCCTTGCTGTGTGCCAGCTCTGGGACCACATTGCTGAGGGTGTGCAGTGGGAGGGAGGGAGGGGTCTGGGCAGTATCTACAGGGGTCCCTTGCTTCCTGGCCTTTGCTGGGAAGCTCTCCGGAGGCCCAGGCACCAGCTCCGAATAGTGCAAGGTACGCAAGGACAACAGACACCTTCTGGGGAGATCTCGATCTGCTCCACCCATGAGGGTGGCATGTCGAAGCTCTTGTCCTCTTCCTCCTTGCCCTGTGTGGAGAAAAAGGCCATGGGATGGAGCAGTCAGTGCCTTGGAGCTCAGCCCTGGCCATCCCCACCACAGGGAAGCCAGAGGTGGCATGGGTCACCTAGGATACAGAAGGATGGCGGAGCTCTGGTTAGCTCTCACCAGGCCCCTTTCCCTGAACCTGCCAATCTAAGACAGCAGCACTTGTCCCCTGCACCCTGGTCCTTGGTTAGGGAGAAGCTTCTGGAGTCAGGTGAACCCAAGCACTGCCCTCTACCACCAAGGAAGGTCTCCTGTGCAAGCCCTCAAACACTCTGAACTTTGAGTTTCCCTAACTGTAAACTGGCCCTCTTGGAAGATGCGAGTGACATGCAGAGGGCGTGAAGCACGGCCTGGCTGGTGTGATGGTTATTTCTTTTCCTCTTGGAGTCTCAGTCTCCCATCTGCTACGTCTGGACAGATGGTCCTGAAAAGAGGTGACCACAGCACTGCAGATGCGATTGTCTGCACTTGCAACTTTTCTCCCCCTCATGTGGTTCTGACACCTGCTCATGTGGCTGTCAATTCTGAGTTATCAGTAGGAAGCACTGTGAGACATTTGAGACATTCTGGCGGGGTAGAGGAGTGGTAGAGGTCTTGGCTTTTCCTGGGGTGGGGGAGCACACTGAGTCCTGGCTTTTAGGGATGCTCATTTGCCAATCTCTACAGGATCTTGAGCATGACAGGCTGTGCCAGGCAACCGAAGATGCCACCCTTGGCTCTCTGGGCACTGGCTGCACCTGGTCTCATGGCCTGCAGAGGGTGCCAGTGTCCCAGGATTGACAGCAACCAACAGAGGTGTCCCTATTGTTTAGCACAGATGAGCACAGAGCATTCCAGGTGATTCTCTGAGCAAGTTGTGAGGCAGAATGAAGTCACCATTGGGAGCTCAGAGTCAGGTTCAAATCCCAGTTCTGCCCTTTACGGGCTGGGGCACCTGGGGTAAGCATGCTAAGCACTCCCTACCCCTCCCACCCTATCACCAAACACCCCTCTACCCACCCTGGGGCAACGTGTGAGTCGTCCCATTTGTCAAATGAGCTGAGGACAGGCAGACCCCTCCTCACTGCGTGACCGGGAGATTTAAACAGGCCAGTTCAGACTGGGCACCAAGAACTCAGGCCCCAGGCCTGCCAATGCCTCAATGATGGGTTCCCAGCTCCCAGTGGGCAGATCCTTCTGTTGAGCCGCTCTGCTGGGCACGACTTCTTCAGGGCAGTCCCAGCGGATTAATAAACTTGTTGTTTCCCTGTGAACTTGACTCTCCCTCCCTCCCCCATTTTGTGTGCTGACACTGACCTTGGGGCTGCCATCGCCACACAGTCATGACAAAGGCCTGTGGGTCCCTGCCCTCTTTGCAGACAGTCTCCTGCACACCTGTCAGGAAGGTCCATGGGAGCTCTGAGAAGGGAGGCTGGGGATGTGGGGGGCTGTGGTCCATGACCTTTAGAAGGCCACATGGGATGAACAAGGAAGAGCTGGTTATGTATGGCTGCCCAGGAGGGACCTGAGGATTGGGCAGGCCCTGCGGCTTGTGGTAAAGGCTTTTTAAGACCCCCATGAAGCAGGGTCACCCTGAAATGAATATAAAGTCTGGGCTGCTCACTGTGGGGGCCTCAGTGTGTCCATCTGTGAAATGGGAACATTGTCCAGGCCTGTCTGCTTGGAGGAATTTCTAATCGGTCTACTGGTGCCTGGTCTACTCCTCCATGCTCACACCCACAGGCAAGGCAGCGGTCAGAGTGCCTTCAGGATAGGGGCAAGGCCTCCCCATGGACCCCCCTACCGTGTGCTGCCACCACTCACCAGATTTTCCACGTCATCGTCATCATTCACCACGGAATCTTCTTCATCGGACAAGGACAGGTGAGGCTTGTCAGTGCCCAAGACCATGTACTCCCACCTCACCGGGTCTCCCAGGTCAAACACAAGGTCCTGAGGGGGTGGGGGAGACCAACTGAGTGCACTCCTTGGCTACCCCATCCCCACTTGCTCTGAGCAGGGAAACAGGGATGAAGGCCTGGGACCAGGAGGCCAGAATGTCAGCTCCAGACCCAATCCCCATTGGAACAAGAAAACTGAGGCCCTGAGGGGCTGGAATCATCCTTCCAGTCACCAAGTTCCCAATGAAGAAGTTTCCTACTACACCCCACAGGAAACAGGGGGAGAGCCTGAGAGGTGGGCATGCGTAGAAGCTGGCCTCTGAAGCAGGTGGAGAAGCCTCCGTTCCCTTCTCACCCAGCCTATCAGAGGCCAGGGTCCCGGGAGCAGTGGCTCCGCCCCCAGAGTGGAAGCAGAGCTTGGGGTGGCTGCTGTTCAGTGCCGGGGAAGCTGATCTCACAGAGGTTCTGCTTTCTGTATTGTCCTACATGCGGTCTGGTTGGTAAGTACTAAGTTGTAGCTACATGTTATTCTTTGCACCTTTCATCTAAAGACTATTGTATTGGGGGAAAAAAGAGTAGGGATGGAAGTTAACGTGTAATTGCAAGCTTGTATCTGAGCCTGAAAGAAGACTTGGCTTGTTCCCAATTCCAGCTGCCTAATCATGTGTGCCCTGGGAGGCAGCAGACAATGGCCCAAGTCCTGGGGTCTCCGCCACCCACGCCACCCACGTGGGAAACCTATTCCCAGCTCCCACCTGCAGCTTGGCCCAGCTCTGGCCACTGTGGGCATTTGGGGAAGTGAACCAACAGATGGAAAATGTCTTTGTTTTCCCTTTAAATAAATAAAAACTAGATGTCTTTGACAAAAACGGTAGCTGAATCTACAGGGGTTGTATCCAGAACACCCAGGAGGTATCTGCACCAGCCAGTCACCACCTTCTCATCCCCTAACATGATTTGACTAGGAGCAGGCATTTCCTGCATGTTACCATCAAGGCAATGGCCATTTCAAGTCCCCAGGAGGGAAGGCAATAGCTGCTCCAATGTTGTTCTGGCACTAAACGGGATAGCCAGTGTCCTGATGTCTTCTTCCAGGTCCCTACTTGCTGCTGCAGGATGGTTCTTCAGACCCTCCACCTTAATCTCACACCTTGTGGCTTCTGTCTGTTCTGCCTGGCACAGGGGTGGGCTCTGCCAGGCGTGGGAGACCTGCAGGCCGGAGGGAGCACACAGTGCCAAAAGGGCCGTGGTCTCCAGGGGATGTGGCCACAGCAGTCCCCAGCCTGGGCTCTGCGGAGGGCATGGGAGCAATCATTTCCCTTCCCGGGGCCTCAGTTTGTTCACCTGTAAAATGATCAACATTTGTTAGACAGCCAGAAACTCTCTGACACTCTACCCTGGGAGGTGAGTGAGAGGGGAGACAGACCAGAGTCATAAGGGAGGAGTACGTCGGGGGTGGGGTAGGGGTCCCTTTTCCTGCAAGCAGAAGTTTCTGTCTGGTCTACACAGTCTGTCCCAGAGCAGTCACTCATGCCTCCACCAGAGGGCGCAGTAGTCTCTGGCACAGGGTCATCAGGCAAAGTGGAGCTCAAATGGTCACCATCTCCCATCAGGAAACCTTGCCTGGCTAGAAACACACAAAAAAGCATGGGGACTTGGAGCCCAAGATCTGAGTTCAAATCCAGCTAGCTTCCTAGTTCCTGCTCTGTGAGAACACAGTGTCCTGTGCTTGCTGGCTGTCTGCAGGGCTTGTTTGCTGTGCTGTGCACCCTGGCCCCCAGCTCAGGGGCTGGCACACAACAGGTGTGTCATGAAGAAGGCACTTGCCCTTGTGGACTGCATTTCCTGGCTGTGGGATGACACAGCTGGAACAAGGGCGACTCAGCCGTCCCGCCTTGCCTGCAGTTGCCTTCCAGACATTTCCTTTACAGCAATTCACATGAAACGCCTCCTTCCTGGAAGCACTGTGTGATGTGCCAGTTAAATTGCATCTATTCATGCCGATGGACCGTTTCTGTCACACTGAAAATGCTGCACTTCTGTCCCCGTTTCATGGCAGAGGTGTGCACAGGGTGTCTGTTCTCTCCTGAAGGAATCAGACTCTCAGAAGGCAGAAAAGTCATTCTTTGTAGATAAAATGATTATTTCTTTACAAAAGCCATCGACATTAGTGGACAATCTATGGCTAGAATAAGAAAGTAATGGAGCAGGTGCTGTGGCATAGTGAGTTAAGGCTCGCTCTTTCCCCTCTCCCCTCTCTCTCTCACACACACACGGGATAGCTAGAAAAAGAATGAAAATGTTGTTTGTGTCAAAGTGGGTGGGACGGGAAGAATCATGTTAAATGAAGCAACCCAAGCACAAAAATATAAATATTCATTTTCTCACTCATCTTTGTGGAGTGAACAACAAAAAAGAGAACTCACAGGAGAGAATGGAAAGGTATTTGATAACAGACACCAAAACACAGTTATATCGGAGGAATTCCCCCCATCTGTGGTGCACTATACTATAGTGTAGTTTTCAACAATCTATGAGGTTCCTCAAAGCCACTGGAAGACTCCACGTGTTCCCACGTTCAAGGAGATGGAAATGCTAACAACCTTGATTTGGTCACTACATACTGTGTCATATTGTCATTCTGTACTCCGTAGACATATACAAGTACCATCTGTACGTTAGTAAAAAGAAGAAATATTTTGCCTATAATGTCACTAATATTGATGTTTAGATAATAGTAATTATTTTCACAAGTTCTCAGGTCTTATTTTATAAAATCAAAGCAAGAGTTGTACTTGTTTAACCATCTTTGATATTCAGTCTTAATATCAGATTATCAGTCTAAACTGGAGGCCATATTGTAGTACAGTGGGTTAAGCTGCCATAGAGGCACTGGTTCAAGCCTGGCTGTTCCACTCCCCATCCAGCTCACTGCTAATGCACCCGGGGAAAGAGTGAAAAATGACTTTAGTACTTGGGTCCTAGCGTTACATGAATCTTGGCTTCTGGTTTCAGTCTGGCTGAGCCCTTGCGGCCAATTGGGGAATGAACCAGTGGATGGAAGCTCAATGATTTCCCTCTTTCTATCTGCTCTCATTCTCTCTGTAACTCTGTCTTTCAAATCAATAAATGAATCTCTTCAAAAAGCTTAAGTTGTGACATAACTAAATAAAAAAAAAATAAAATCCTTATTCTTTTTTAAAAAGTGAAAAAGTAGGATAGCTAATACTTAATACTCAAGGAAAGAAAAATTAGGCAATGTTTAGGCAAAGAAGGCCAGAAGGGGGAAATTTGCAGCACCCGTTGGCAAGTGCCAGGACCTGCTGCGAGTCATATCAGGCTAGACCATGATGCTCCCTGGACAGCAGAAGATATGGGTCTGGGAGAGGGCCTGGGAGAGGAACTGTGGGCCCTCTCCTGCCAGGCTGCAGCTCCTGCTGGTGAGCATAAGATCTATGGCTGGGGACAGCCTGGGCTGGGCAAGGCAGCAGAACCTGTCAGCATACATGGGGATTGAGTTTCAGGGCAGGGCAGGGCAGGCTGAGCTAAGCGGCAACACTCAATGAGTTTGCGTGAGAGCTAGATGGGATGTGGGACAGGCCAGGCTAAGCTGCGGCACATGTCACCACACACAAAAACCAAGGCTGGGGACAGGCCTGAGACAGGGCATTGTTGGTGGTTGGTTGTTAGGCTGTGGTATGCATGAGGACTGGGCCTGTGGTGGGCTGCACTAAATCACAACACCCATCAGTTTGCATGAGATGGGGCTGAGAGTGATACTGACCAGGCAGCTGCATCTACCAGCAGGTGCATTGGCTGGTGCAGGTGACGGATGGAAGCTGACCCTGCACTAGCTGAGAATTATAAAGAATAGAGAAATCCCTGGGGCCAGCACCATGACATAGTGGGCTAAACCCCTGTCTCCAGCACCAGCACCGCACCTGGGTCCAGTTTGGGTCCCAGCTGCTTCACTTCTGTTCCAGCTCCCTGTTTCTGGCCTGGGAAAGCAGCAGAGGATGGCTCAAGTATTTGGGCCCCTGCACCCACATGGGAGGCCTGGAGAAAGTGCCTGGTTTCTGCCTTTGGCTCAGCTTTGGATCAACTCAGCTCCAGCCATCGCAGCCATTTGGGAAATGAACCAATGGATGGAAGACATCTCTCTGTGTATCTCTCCTCTCTGTAACTCTGCCTTTCAAATAAAAATAAGTAAATCTTTAAGAGAAACCCCCAAATTGTGGTTCAATATTTCAGTAACATTGTCAATAATTCTAAAAAAAGAAGTTGACCACAAATCAGCAAAACTGTGGGAGGCCAGAACACCAGCACTAACACCTTGCACTCCCAGAACACCCTCCTCAGCAACAGAACATGCACGCCAGGCAATTCCAGGAAGCTCACCAAAACAGACCACACTCTGGATCTCCAAGCAAGCTGGTAACAAGTTTAAGATAATGGAAACCATACAATTATATTCTCTAATCACTGCAGAATTAAATGAGATATCAACATTAGGAAGATCTCTGGAAATCTTCCGAACATTTGAAAACTCAGTAAACACATTTCAAGATAGCCTGTGAATCAAAGGAGAAATTATAAGAGAAATTAGAGAGCATTTTGAATAGGAAGAAAATGAGTACAGTATAATTGTGTGAGCTGGCACTACAGCAGTCCTTTTGGAGGAACTAAAGGCTTCTACTAAAGAGAGAGAGGTAGCATACCAACAAGCACTTTTGTCAGCTAGTTTACTCCCCCCAATGCCTGCAACAGTGAGGGCTAGGCCAGGCTGACACCAGGAACCAGAACTGCATCCTAGTCTCCCACATAGGGCCGGGGACCCAAGACCTTGAGCCATCACATGCTGCCTCCCAGGGTGCTCACCAGCAGGGAGCTGGGTCGGAAAGAGAGGCAGACCCCAATCTGAGATGAGGCACTTGGACAGGAGATGAGGGTTCCCCAAGCAACAGCTTTAACCCACTGGGCCACAGCACTCCGCCCTCATCGACTGCATTTAAAATGGAAAGCATGATGCAATGCCATTTATCAAAATAAAAAGGACAAAGTATTCAGTAATGGTGAGGCCATGGGCATACCGCTGGTGGCAGGGTTGACCAAGGCGATGGTTTTGGCAAAGGGGCAGAATCCATTCCAACTGAATGTCATGCCTATGCTGAGGCCCGACAATTCCACTGCTAAACATCCTCGCAACAGCAATGAGCATGTGTGCACAAACATGTTTATGTGGTGCTGTTCAGAGCAGCCCAAGCTGCAAATAATCTCAGTGTGCAACTGTGGGGTGGGACAGTGAGCTCTGAGGGATCCAGGTGATGGGAAACCATGAAAGCAAACAAGATCCAGGCATGAAAGAGTAGCCATTGTCTGACTCAAGGGCTAGGAAGTCCCCACACATGGGAAGGTCACGGATACAGTTGCAAGTCAGCCTAGTGTTTAACTCTGGGGAATGGGACGGGCCAGGGGCTGGGTGGGCACCTGAGCGGCTGGTGCTGGCTTGTACAGGTGACTCAGTGTGTGGCAGTTCAAGGCAGTGTATACTGAGGGTTGGGTATCTCCCTGCATGCTTGGTGTGAGTGTGCACATATGTGTACCACTGCCATCCACCCAAGTGAAAAAATATAATAAAAATATAAGGGGGCTTCAGAAAGTTCCTGGAAAAGTAGAACTAAGAGATGTTTCTGGGGGACAGCATTTAGTGCAGCAGTTAGCTGCCAGCATATATAGAGTGGCTGGTTCGAGTCTGCTGCTGACCCAGTTTCCAGCTAATGTGCACCCTGGGAGGCAGCAGCTGATGGCCCAAGAACTTTGGCCCCCCTCTCCCATGGGGGAGACCCAGGAGGAGTTCCTAGCTGCTAGTGTTGCCCTGGATCAGCTGGGGAATGAACAGGGATGGAAGATCTCTCTTGGCCTTTCAAATAAAAGTAATTTTTCTGAAAGGTGTTTCTTTTGCTGCAAAAATGTTTGTGAAATCTGTACTTTGCTTTTTCATCATAAACATTTTTCACAAACCTTTTGAAAACACAGACATGCATTGGAGGGGAGGGAGTAACTGAAGGTGACGGGGTGTGAGCCACATTCTACATCCAGATGAGGTGCGGGCAACTGGGCATCACCAGCTCTTACCAGTCCCCTGGGCTATTTGCTTAGGTTGAGGGTACCCTTTGCATGGATGTTACACTTCAGTTCCAAGTTTTCAACAATGAACCAAACTAACAATCCAGACTTCCAAAGGACAGATAAGTCAAAAGAGAGGCCATAGTCACAGCAGGATGGGAATTTATGGGCAGGTGCAGGGACTGTGGGGACCCAGTGACAGAGAAATTAAAGCCCACCTTTCCTGGCCTGGCCTGACATCCAGCTCCACCTAAGCTCTGGCCATGGCCCCTTGCTCCCATACCCCCCTGCCATGGTCCCACCTGTGCCTGTCACACCCCACTTTCCCCACCCCGGGCACCTTGCAGAAGTTCCAGCAGTCCTGCATGTTGATCCAGTAGTTCTTGTGGTTCCAGATGCTCTCAATGCCCAGGAAGTGCTCATCCTGGGTGCTGTAGCTGCAGCCCGTGAATGGGTCGATGAAGAAGCTCTCAGGGACCTCACGCTTGCCCGACAGCACCAGCACCCATGCATGCACCCGCAGACCATACAAGGGGTCAGGCTTCGCCTTCTCTGCCTCCTGTGTGGGAGAGGTGGGCATCTCCCATCAGATGGGCAGAGGAAAGAGGCTTGAGGACCTAGGGATCTCTACAGGGCTGGGGGCCGGCGGGAGAGTGGGGTCTGAACTGATGGCACTTCTGGTCTCCCACCATGGCCTCTAAGAGCCCATCTGGCGGATGGAAGCGTGTGACTGGATCTGCGGCTTGCAAACTGAAATCTGTGCAATTCCAGGTAGCTGAGATTTCCTGGCTTTAAAAGTTGTGCATCCTGGGCCCGGTGACATAGCCTAGCGGCTAAGGTCCTTGCCTTGAACATGCCTGATCCCATATGGGCACCGGTTCTGATCCCGGCAGCTCCACTTTACATCCAGCTCCCTGCTTGTGGCCTGGGAAAGCAGTCGAGAACGGCCCAAAGCCTTGGGACCCTGCACTTGCGTGGGAGACCCAGAAGAGCTCCTGGTTCCTGGACGTTGCGCTCACTTGGGGAGTGAATCATTGGATGGAAGATCTTCCTCTCTGTCTCTCCTCCTCTCTGTATATCTGACTTTCCAATAAAAATAAATAAATCTTTTTTAAAAAGTTGTGCATCCAGTACTCACTTCAGCAACATATACTAAAAGTTGTGCATCTGGGTGAGGTTGCACCCCAGAAATGTCGTTTTTCCTTTGGTGAAGCCGGAGAAAGGAGCTGCAAGGCTTCCTTTCCTCACTCTCCTGAGAGTTCTGTGACAGGGTCAAGTTCATGATGGTAGCCCTAGGGCCTTGCCCACAGAAGCAGTTCAGCAAATACTCCAGAGAGACAGGGGGACGGGAGGAGGGAGGATGTTGGAAGGAGAGAAGCAGGATGGATGGAAGAATGGATGAGAGAGGAGTTTTGGCAGGATGAAGGTATGTGTGGGAGGGGGATGATGGGAGGAGGATGTGCATCACAGGGGATGTTGGCAGGACAGAGTGGGTGGCCTGGGAGGAGGGGTGTTAGCAGGAGTTGTTTACATGGAAGGGGAAGTTGGCAGGAGAGCAAGGATGTGTGGTGGCAGGGAGGTCACCTCCCAGGTATGCATCCAGTGAAACTGAAGTAAGAGCACCCAGGCTGCCCCACACTGCAGGGAGTCTGCTCCCTGCTGAGCACCCACTGCAGAGGCCCCCAGGCTGGGCAGAGGTGAGAGGTTGCAGCTGTGGAGGTGGAGCCATGCCTGCCTTCCCGCCCCTGGCAGTTCTGCCTCCAGCGGAGTCCCCCCCACCGCCTGAGCCAGGGACCCACCAGGATGCGCTGCTCCTCCTCCCTCCGCAGCCTCTCCTCCTCGGCCAGCCTCTCCTCCTGCCTTTTGATCTCCTGCTCCTGCTCAAAGCGGCTGCTCAGATCCCTGGGCGGCTTGACGGTGTACTTCTTAGGTGGCGGCTTTTCCTCCTTCTTGATCCTCTGTGGCCCAACAGGGGAAGAAGGGTCAGCTCTGAGAGGGGGTGTGGGTGTGTGTGTGTGTGTGTGTGTGTGTGTGTGTGTGTGTGTGTGTGTAAAGTACCTGATGTGGAAAGAGAATTGAAAGATGTATTCATGGGGCTGGTGTGGTAGCACAGCAAGCCAATCCTTCACCTTGTGGTGCCAGCATCCCATATGAGCCAGCATCCCTTTATGTGCCCCTGCTCCACTGCTGATCCAGCTCTCTGCTTATGGTCTGGGAAAGCAACAGAGGATGGCCCAACTGGTTGGGACCTTGCACCCATGTGGGAGACCCTGAAGAGCTCCTGGCTTTGAATCAGCTCAGCTCTGGCTGTTACAGCCACTTAGGGAGTGAATCAAAGGATGGAAGATCTTTCTTTGTCTCTCCTTCTCGCTCTGTAAAAATATGCCTTTCAAATAAAAATAAATCTCTAAAAAATGTTAAATTCATTTTGGTGCAAAAATGCTTGAAATCCGTGTCTATAAAATCGTACATGGGGCCTCCAGTACAATGGCTCAATGGCTAAATGTTTGCCTTGCAAGTGCTGGGATCCCATATGGACATCGTTTCATGTCCCAACCACTCCACTTCCCATCTAGCTCCCTGCTTATGGCATGGGAAAGCAATGGAGGATGGCCTAAAGCGTTAGGACCCTGCACCCACATGGGAAACCTGGAAGAAGCCCCTGGATCCTGGATCCTGGCTTTGAATTGGCTCAACTCCAGTCTCTATAGCCACTTGAGGACTGAATCAGCAGATCAAAGCTCTATCTCCCCTCTCTGTAAAATCTGCCTTTCCTATTAAAATAATTTTAAAAAACCCATGCATGTTACATGAACATCATTTTTTTTAAAAAGACTATTTTTTATTGGAAAGTTAGATTTACAGGAGGAGAGAAAGAAAGATCTTCCATCCACTGGTTCACTCCTCAAGTGACTGCAATGGTTAGAGCTGAGACAATCAGGATCCAGGAGCTTCCTCTGGTTCCCCCAGCAGGTACAGGGTCCCAAGGTTTTGGGCCATCCTCGATTGCCTTCCCAGGCCACAAGCAGGGAGCTGGATGGGAAGTCGAGCAGCTGGGATATGAACTGGCACCCATATGGGATCCTGTCACATGCAAGTGAATTAGGATTTAGCCACTATGCTACCACACCAGGCCCACATGAACTTTTTTTTTTTTAAGCTTTATTTATTTATATTTGAGAGCTACAGGGAGAAGGAGAGACAGAGATCTTCTATCCACTGGTTCACTCCCCAGATGTCTACAACAGCTGGAGCTGAGCCAATAAAAAGCCAGCAGCTTCTTACAGATCTCCCATATGTGTGCACTGTCCCATTGACTTGAGCTAACTTTTGCTGCTTTCCCAGGCCATAAGCAGGGAGCAGGATCAGAAACAGAGCCACTAGGATATGAACAGATGCCCTTATGGAATGCTGGTGCCACAAGCAAAGGCTTAGCTGGCTATACCACCATGTTGGACCCTACATGAACTTTTTAAAGAGCTCTCATGTGCCTGGTTGCAGGATGCCTTGGTGAACACCACAGAGGCTGCGGAAGTGGGCCTGGGCCAGTCGGGAGGAACTGGACCATCCGGGCTTAGAGTCAGTCCCAGTGTCTGCCCTCACCAGCAGCACTGCCTTAGCCATCTCACTCTGCCTCACTGACTTATCTCCACACGCTCAACTGTGAAGCAACAGTGAGAAGTCCCACTCACTGAACCACTTCAAGGATATGAAGGTGGTTTAGAAACCAGAAAGTTCTCTGTGAGTGTTGATACCATTTTCATTATTAAAACTTTGGGGGAAGGCCCGGCGCCATGGCCTAGTGGCTAAGGTCCTCGCTTTGAACGCGCTGGGATCCCATATGGGCACCGGTTCTAATCCCGGCAGCTCCACTTCCACATCCAGCTCCCTGTTTGTGGCCTGAGAAAGCAGTCGAGGACGGCCCAAAGCCTTGGGACCCTGCACCCGCGTGGGAGACCCGGAGGAGGTTCCTGGTTCCCGGCTTCGGATTGGCGCAGCACCGGCCGTTGCGCTCACTTGGGGAGTGAATCATTGGACAGAAGATCTTCCTCTCTGTCTCTCCTCCTCTCTGTATATCTGACTTTGTAATAAAAACAAATAAATCTTTAAAAAAAAAAAACTGGGGGATTGGTGCTGTGGCACAGGCTAAGCTGCCACTTGCAATGCCAGCATTTCATCTGAGCTGAGTTCAAGGCCTCATTACTTCACTTCTGACCTAGCTTCTAGTTATTGCACCTGGGAAAGTGGCTAGAGATGATCCGAGTGCCTGGGTCCCTGCACCCATGTGGAAGACCTGGATGGAGTTCTGGACTCCTGGCTTTGGCCTCGGCCCAGCCTTGGCCATGGCAGCCATTTGGGGGAGTGAGTGTCTGTCCCTCTAACTTTGCCTTTGACACAAAGAAACCTTTGCAGCAAGAGCAAAACTGACTCCAATTGGGCTCAGAGACCTATGAAGCCACAGGCCAGTCAGGAGGCGACTTTTGCTCTGTCTTGGGCAACAGGGCCTGAGCAAGCAAGGCTCTTCTGGTATCTCCACCCTCATCTTCAGTGGTCACCCAGGGAGCCCCAAGGTGCTCACTCAGGGGAAAGCCAGGAGCACCCACACCCTGCTGCTGTATGCCTCAGTTTCCCTTGAGTTCCTATCTCCAGGCTATAAGCCCTTGCTCAAAGTCCTGGAACTTATCAGCTCGCGAAAGGTGTTGTCTGTCATTCGTCCACATACAGGGAAGAAATGGGGACAGAGGTGTCACCAGGGGTTCCTGACTCAGAATGAACTTCCAGATGCAGTGGGGACACACCCACCAGCACCGGGTGGCCGCAGCCTGCAGCGTGGCCATACCTGCCTGGGCTTGATGGTGAGCGGGCATACCTCCCGCGTGAGGTCCATCTGGCACAGGTCCTGCGAGCCGTAGCCGTTGACGCAGTAGGCATCATAGCCAGAACCAATGAGCATGGAGCAGAGCAGCGTGCTGAAGTCAAAGCAGTTCCCCTGCTGCTGCCTGAGGACGGTGGTCGAGGAATACAGGTGCGAGGGCTGTCCATGGCAGTGCCCAGTCAGCAGGTGCCCGGTCAGCACCTGCCACCCTGCCTTCTTTGCCACCATCACAGCCCCGACCTGCTCGGGGCCAGGATCAAGAACCAGTAAGCAGGCCAGACTCATGCCCATGGTCCTGAGAGCAGGCCAAATACAAGGAGGGCTCCATGTGAAGCACAGGTACCAGTCATTTTAAGAGGCTCACGGACTTCCCGAGTGGAGGAGCTACAGCCTAGGTCTGGCCAAGCCTGCTTCTTAGAGGCCCTGCCTAGCTTGACATGAGCCTGCCTGTGAATGACACTCACCGGCTTGAGGGGGTCGGGCAGGGGCACCATAGTGAGGAAGTCGGAGACAAACTGGGCACAGCTGTCCCAGTTGTAGAGTTCGGAGTAGGGCATGAGCGTGGGCCGGATGGTGGTGCTCACAAACTTCTGCAAGGGAAGGTTTAGCCAGTGAGGCCCCTCACAGCCCGGAGCTGCCGGAGCCCATTTCCTGTGGGGCCCTGTGGGACCTGGAACAGGGGTGGACACAGAGCAGCCCCCTTCTGAGGAAGTGCATGGCAGAGCTGACGCAGTGGCTGCAAGACCCCATCATGGGTTAGGAGGGGCCTTAGGCTCTCACAACTCCCTTGAGCCTCTAGGGCCCCAAAGGGCAGTCTGGGGTGTCCCAGAGAATCAGGAGCTGAGCCAGAGGATCAGGGTTCCTGTCCCCTAGGCTTCCTGGAAGTGTTGGCCCCTCCTAGAAGTTATTGGCCAGGGTACAGCTGATGTCTAGGGCCAGCTCCAACTCTGCGGCCCAGCCCTTCCAGAAAATAGCAAAAAAAAAAAAAAAAAAAAGACAAACAAAAATTACAATGAACCAACCAACCAACCAGACCAAAGCCCCAGGACTTATTCCTCCCACCTGTGACCCAGAGCACCTGTGACCTCCCCCAAGTCTCTCTGGGACTCAGTTTCCCCATATGTAGCTGAGGCAACATGGGACTCATCCAGGTAGCAAGACGCCGGCTCATGAGCTACAGAGCTGTGGACCCACAGCCTTCAGCGCCCATGGTAATTTTTAACACCCGAGTCAGCCACCAGCATTCCAAGCCCGGCGTTTCCTGCACAAACCCTGACCCCACTGTCCTCCCCTGACCTGGCAAGCCCAGGCAGCCCAGGCCAGCTTCCCCACAACGATCAGCGTTACCTCTCAGGGAGGTTGAGGAGGCTCATTTATCTGGAGCCCGCCAGGGTTTCTGGATGGTTGAGTTGTGCCACTGCGGGTTCCCACACCTGGCAAAGCCTATCCCTTCTCCCCATCCCTACCCTATCCCCTCCATATCTCAGTCTTACAGGCACTCCACACTCGTTCAGCGGGTGCAAGAACAAGGGCACGCGGTCCGGGCACAGGTGGCTGTACTGGCGAGAGAAGTTGTCTGCCACCTGCAGCAGGTGCTCCTCTCTGGGCGTGTTGGTTTTGTAGGAAAGGGGCAGCTTGGAGATGTCAATGGTGTCCTTGGTCAAGGACCTGGCAAGGCACAACAGGGCAGGCTGTTGGTGCTCAGAGAAAACTGTGCCTGGCATGCTGGGGACCCTCGAGTCACCTTGGCTGCTACTGCTTCAGCCCCTCCCTCATGGCGTCCTTTTGACTACCCAGTTGACAGATATCAGCATGAACATCTGAGCTTTCAGAGTGGTTCAGCAGACTGAGGCACAGAGAGGCTGAGTAACTCATCCAAGGTCCCACAGCAAGGGAGAAAAAAAGTGGAGACCTAGCCCCAGCAGGCTGAGAGCAGGGTCCTCCCTCAATAGCCTGGGCCCAGCCCACGGACTTGGTACTTCCTGTTCCCAGCCCTGGCACACTCTCACCCCAGTTCACTCACGGCTGCTTTGTTGGGCTGGGGACCGGGATCTCTGAGAGCTTCCTCTCCAAGTCTCGGAGTGTCTCCGGCGTGAATGTGGCAGTCTCTTTGCGCATCTCCACGGGCCTCACCGTCATCTTCTCTGGCCTGTCTGCCCGTTCTGCCCGTTCTGCCCGCTCGGCCGCCTCCTCCCTCTCAGCCGCCTCCTCCTCCTCTACCTTCTCCCTCAGGACTTCCATTCTGGCACGCCCCTGGCTGCCTGGAGTAGGGGGTGTCTCTGCTGGGAGGGACAAAGGCTCTCAGAAAGACGAACAGCTCCAAATGGTTTCCATGGGTGGGTGGACTCCATCACAAAGCCCGGAAGTGAGTCCCTCTTCAATGTCCTTTCAGACCAGGAGAAAGTTCCTTTTGCTGCTAGCACCTGTCTAAGTTACGTGACCTTTTATCTGCCCCATGACATCACCCAGAGCCCCAGGAGCAGCACCCATTGTGGTACCCACAGGGCCTCCTGCTAGCATAGCCACCTTTCCACATTGTCAGGCCCTGTCCAACAGCAGTGTGTGTTATGGGGTGGGGAGGAGAGGCCTTGCACCTGGTCTCAAAAGTTCAGTTTCCAGAACTTCCTACAGGTGGCCAGTTGACCTATGATGGCAGCCAGTGCTGGCAAAGGAGATGTGCATGCTACATCCCAGGAGGCATGGCTGTCCTTTCCCCTCTTTCTGCTGGATTGCAGACACAACACTGGGATGCAGTGGTCTCAGCACGAACAGTGCAGTCACTGCAGGTGCTGGCTGCTGACACAGGGACCCAGGTCCTTGGGGATACCACAGACACCCACATGCCAACTCCAGACCTCCATGGATGCAAAAGCTCAGCCTCAACTGTAGGCTGCCCAACAAATGCTCTCCCAGCAGATCCCTGGCAACCTACCTCTGCTCTCCCCATCACCCCATCTCAAATGCTTGCTTCCTTCACAGCGAACAGGGGGCACAAGTCCAGCAAGGAGGAAACTGGGCCCAACCAACAGGATGCCTGGGGGGAGACCAGGTGTCCCAGGTTTCTTATCACCCTGCAGAGTAGAGCCAGGCCTGAGAGTGCAAAAGTGATAGGACCCAGGGTGGTATGTCACTGGCCTCCAGCCAAGTGAGGGACAAAACTTGGCTTGGCCACCTGCTCCTGCTGGGCTCCTGGGCCATGCCCTGGCCCTCTCTGGGCCTCAGTCACTCGTTCTTCCAGAGGAAGAGAGAAACAGGTGTACTGGTCCAGTTATGACAGCCCGT
Source organism: Ochotona princeps (assembly GCF_030435755.1). NCBI lineage: Eukaryota > Metazoa > Chordata > Mammalia > Lagomorpha > Ochotonidae > Ochotona > Ochotona princeps. The sequence continues at coordinate 21,659,528 of NC_080847.1, forward strand.
GCTCCAGGCTCATGACATGCTGTACGGTCCTGTCGCTGGAAGCTCATGAGTCACAGTGGAGGCCCTGCCTCCAGGCAGCCCACCAATGAGGCCCATCCAGGACCCCTGTTCCTAAGGGACAAGCCTCCAGCCAAACAACATGATTGGGTCATCAGTCCACTTGGCACAAAGAGGGCTAGAACCCTAATGGTTCAGTCAGCACCTTCTATGAGACAGACCCTGTGCTGTGGGGTCCTAACAAGAGGAAACTCACCTATCCTCAAACAACTCTGTGAGGCAGATACTTGAACAAACCCACTTCACAGAGGAGGAGACTGAGGTCTAGATAGATCAAGTGCCCCATATAAGCTCACAGCTAGCAGATCTGGGATTCAAACCCATAGACTCCTGGCTGTGTATGCTGTGTGTATATATGTGTGTATGTATGTATGTTTTGTGTATATGATGGGTTTGGGCAGTCCAAGAAGGGGTGGTGGGAGATGAGGAAGTGGTGTCAGAGCGCAACAGGGGTTACCTTAGGGCAGGGGGTGGAATGGGCCTGAGCCAAGGTCATGGGGCACCTCCTCACGGGAGCAAAGGGGGCCAGAACTGCAACACCTGACTCTCCCAACTGCCTCTGCAGCCACCGCTGTTTCAGAGGGGTGGTCAGGACTCCCTAGGCCCTCCCCAGTCCATAGACCCCTCCCCCCATCCCCTTTCCAGCAGCAAGCTCGTCTTCCCTGCTACACACACACTCAAAAACCTCCCCAGAAAGATCAAGATTAGAGCCCCCCACCCTGCCCAGGCAGAAAGAACTCCCTCATCCCACATGTCCCCCCAGTTCCAGCCCCTTGCTCCTTCCTCACCCCTCCAAGGACAGCCTGTGCTGTTAGCTGTCTCCAAGGTAACAATGTGCGGAAGTTGTGGACTGGCCTGAGAGACGAGGCTTCTGGGAAATGTAGTCTTTGAGATGTCCTAGCTTCTCTGGGCCAGAAGGGTGTGGGTACAGCACGGTCTGTTCAGGTAGTTAAACTTACAGTTGTCAAACACAGCCTGCAAGTCAATGATTATGGAAGTAACAGAGGCTTGCCACTCATCACTTCCCAATGACTAGGCCCTTCCTTGAGGCGGTTCGAGCCTTCTGGGAGAGGCCTTCACTCGGAGTGGGAACCTTTGGCTTGAGGTGAGGGAGCTAAAACCTTCAGCACAGAAATCACATCTGGAGGGCCCGGCGTCGTGGCCTAGCGGCTAAAGTCCTCGCCTTGAACGCCCCGGGATCCCATATGGGCGCTTGTGGCCTGGGAAAGCAGTCGAGGATGGCCCAAGGCATTGGGACCCTGCACCCGCGTGGGAGACCCGGAAGAGGTTCCAGGTTCCCGGCATCGGATTGGCACGCACCGGCCCGTTGCGGCTCACTTGGGGAGTGAAACATCGGATGGAAGATCTTCCTCTCTGTCTCTCCTCCTCTCTGTATATCTGACTTTGTAATAAAATAAATAAATCTTTAAAAAAAGAAAAGAAAGAAAGAAATCACATCTGGAGATGAGTTCCCTACCCCCACCCCAGTGCCCCAAGCTCACCTTTAAAAGCGGATCACATGGCTTAACCAATGTGCCATCCACACTTGGGACTTGCTTCCTAGGAATGCACTGGTCCTGCATGGAGTAAGGGAGGACTCCCAGTCTCTCATCATTCAGTTGCTTTGCTGAGGTGGGGAAGTGAAGAGTCCCTCCTGCCGGGGACACCAGCCAGCCCCAGCCTCCAGAGGGGCAGTGGCCCCAGCCTCTGGCGCAGGGGGCAGATTTAATCTTAACCAGACTTCTCACCACAAGGCACCTGACAGTCCACAAGGCACCCTGGAAGGCATGGGATAGGGAGTAGGTACCTGGTCAGGAGGCCAAGGCTGGAACTTGGGCTTGGACTTGGGCTCCAGTGGGAGGCCAGAGCCCAGGCCCGTTGCTCTCAGCCATCTCTCTGGCTCGATTTTCTTTGGGTCAGCTCCTTTGTTCCGTCTCTCTCTCCCCACAGCTACTGCAAACAACAAACCTGGGTCTGGTCAGAGATATTTCCTTGGCCAGGGCCCTGCCAGGTGAAGTCAAACTCAAACATCTACTCAGCCAATGCATATTTATTGAATCATTTGTGTGGTTGTTTGGCCTGAAGTATTCCAGGCCTTGTGCTGGGAGTGGGCAGATGAAGAAGGCATCAGGGTGGGTTCCTGCCCTATGTACAGGCTGTGGCGATGATGCCCACTATCTGCCAGGGAGTCCTCACCCTGCTTAGATGCACGCATGAGGCAGGTACACAAAGCCCTGGACCAATTGTCTCCCACCCTGATAGTGACAGCAGGTCCAGGGTCAGTCACATGCCTGACCTTGGGGTGGGGGATCAGGTGAATGTGGCACAGCTCTCCTGGGTACCCTGTGAGATTCAGTGTCCTGCCAGGCACCTGGTGGGCTAGCAGCCTGTGAATGCTGGGGTCTCTTCCATGAAGATAGGTGCTGGAGCAAAAGGCAAAGACCCCAGGGCAGCTCCATGGGAGGAGGAGGGGGGGTCCCAAATAAGCGTCCAGTTCACAACTCTCTCCAGGCTGAGTGTCCATTGGGTACAGTCTGTCCTTGGGTATGGCTGCAGGGGACATTGGGAAATGCGTAGGAAGAGCCAAGGCTCCTTAGGGACTGAGCCAACTACATGCTCCCCTCTTTGGTTCAGACCCCTACTGTGCTCAGCTGGTGGGCATTGGCCAAAAGAAGCTTCCTGGTGACACAGGCAGTGGTACTCTGTGCTGGTGGGGGTCTCAGGATGACGGGAACTTGGCCTCCTGCAGTCTGGGTCCTTGGCCTTGTGGGCCCATGGACATGTCTGAATGGGACTCAACAGGCCACCACATGCCAGCTGTCTCCTGGCCCCTCCCTCTGAAGCTGCATGGCACCAAGGAAGAGACTGCAGCCTGGAGGAAGGTGGGGAGCCACCCGAGATGACCCAAACAGCCAGTCACATCTCCAAAGCAAGGCCAAGGGCTCCTATTCAGGTGATGAGAACTGGGCCTGGTCCACCCGGGCAGTGCCAGAGGAGGAGGAGTTGGCGCTCTGACGTGGCAGGTAGAGCATGAAAAACCAGCAAAAGATGAAGACACCTACAAACAAGGAGAGGGCCTGGCTGAAGCTGGGCTGCGGCTGACACCGTGACATAGCAAGCTGATCTTCCACTTCGGGATCAGCTCACTTTTGGCCATTGAAGCCACCTGGGGAGTGGACCAGCAACTAGAGAATCTTTCTTTGTCCTCTCTGTAAACTCTGCCTTTCCAGTGAAAATAAATAAATTTTTAAAAAGAAATGTCAGGGTCCTTGTTGAAGCTGTCACATGTAGCCTGTCATTTCAGGGCACAGCTCTCCCCAACTGTGAATGTCTGGGGTTTTCCAGAGGTGAACTCAGGGTTTGTCACAGGCAGGGACAGCAGCAGACGGCTTCCCGGCAGTCATTTCTGTCAGTGCTGACATTTCTGCCGAACCTGGGCTCCCCTACCTCTCAGGGACTCCTGGTGAGTAGCCCAGGGCTTGATGAGCATCACAGGAATTGAGGGACCCACTGGAGCATGGATGGAGCTTGGATTCTAGTCCCAGCCACTATACTACACAGCCTCATGGTCCCTAGGAGCCAGCCCTGGTCTTGAGGGATCATACGTGTCACAACAAGGAAGCCTTGGCTCCTGGTGACAGCCCAGGACAGGTGAGCTATTTCCCTCACTGACAGGTGTGTGAGACATCTCTGTGAGGAGCAAGGGCAGCAGGTGCAGGAAGGGAACAGTGACTTCTATTCTCAGCTCCGCCCCTCTGCCGGGGTCTCAGTCACTTCCTTGCTACCTCCACAGTGCTTGAAAGACAGAAAGTCACAAGACCTTGACTCCTGCTCCTAGCTGATTGGACCAGAGGTGGCCATCTGACTTGGAAGGTCACTACGGTGGAGGCTACCACGTGGAAAGCACGGGTGGAAAGGGCCATCAGGGAAAGAAGCAAGGAAGGAGAGACAGAGTTCTGGGGACCCAGATGCAGAGAGCAGTAGCTTTGGTTTGGGTGGTATCCCTGGACGTAGGCTAGTCTGGCTGCTGGGTATTTAAAATCTCCCACTTGACATGAGCAGCCCAAGGGGACTCCTGCCTCCTGCCAACCATACCCTCTTTCCCCGCTGCCCTGCACCTTCTTGGGTGCACCTGGCCTGCGAGGCTCACCTTGCAGTGAGTTGAGAAGTGCGAAGACATAGATGGTGGAGAGACCCAGGGGTGTGAGGATGGCTAGCCCCCACGTCATGCCCACAAGGCTTGAGAGCCCCAGCACCGTGAAGACCGCCTTCCAGCTCTGCCCCTCCTGCTTGCCTGCCGTGGCACTTGAAAGAGTACAGATCTTCCATGCCACCAAGGCCAGGACCACAGCGCCAAATAGGAAGGTGACCAGGAAGTAACCATGGACAGTGACATGGAGGGCAGTTTCTTCATGGAACCAGCACCTGCAGGAGGGGATGACCATGGTGCCTAAGAGAGGCTGTGTTCTCCCACAGCAAGCCCCAGAAAGTCTCCTCCAGGGGGACCTTTGCCCTCCCCTACCCCCACTCCCATTCCCCACATTCCTGCTGGGCATGGAGTTGCCTGCAGGCACCCTGCCCCAGTGGCACCCAAGGGCTACATTAACCCCAAAACCTGCTCTGTGTGTCCTGCTCTCAAAGACCTTTGGAAGGTTGGACATAGGCATTCAGAATTCTGCTTCTCTTACAAAGTCAGCCTCCTGGCTACTCCATAGACACACTCTGCAGCCCCTTAGACATTCAAGTGACCCCTAACCCACTGCCCTCCCAGCCACTGTAGGCATCTCTGTGACCCAGTCTGTCCTGGGGCCCCTGCTTTCCCAGGTCCTGGGTACAGGTGCTAGCCACTTCTGGTTCAGAGCCACAGGCACAGAAGCAGGCGCCAGAGAAGTGAGGGCAGGCTTGTCCCTGGTCACACACACGTAGTCAGGGTCAGAACCTGGACTAGACTCGGGGCTGCTACAAAGGGATAGACCAGCTGCACAAGGGCACCAGGCTGAGGGGCAGGCAGGAGCTGAGGTCTGCATGCACTTCTGTTACCAGGCTGAGCAGCTGGCACAGGAGAGGTGCCATCTAGGCAAGAGGTGACTCAGGCGAGAGCAAATCATCCTAACTCCTGCTTCAGTCCCCTCTTGACAACCATCTCTTCTTCTCTGCAGCCTCAGTTTACCGCCCCTATGCACCAGCTGGATCTCAGGATCCTTCTGGTCTGACTGTAGCTGGACTCTCTCCCTTGCATCCTTGTCTTTCCCCCTCCTCCTTGCAGCTCCTGACATCACCGCTGCTCCTCCGCAGCATCACTCACAGCTCTAGCGAGGTGCGGTTGTCCTGGTCACGGATGTTGTAGAGGCCATAGCTGTTGGCACTCCCTGTGCCAATGACCACGAGGGCAGGCAGGCCTGGGGGCAAGGGGAGAGACGTGGCCTTGCTAGAACACCCTCAGTGCCAACCTCCATCAAACTCTGTGGGGTCCCCTGAAATCAGCCATCACTGATCAGCCAATACCTACCCCAGCCCACCAAGCTCAGCTTCAGGAAATAGTGCCTAAAGTAGGTGTTGAAGACCTGAATAGCAAGCAGGTAGAGATGGAAGGCTTCCAGGCACATCCAGGTGAAGGTAGTAAGCAGGAAGTAATGGAACATGGCACCCCGGGCCCAGCAGGTAGCACTGGAGCCTCCAGAGCCACTGCCCACATTGATCAAGAAGGCCAGATTCAGCAGAAGGAGGCTACTGCTCAGGGACACGTGGATCTTGGGGGGATCTTCTGACTTGAACCTCTGCCGGGAGAGCCTGCAGAGAGAGGAGTTTGGCTGAGATCCCAAGAGCTGCAGTGCCTGGGAGGTGCCCTGGCCCATCCATCACATTGTCCAACAGCTGTGACTCCACCTCCTGTGCCTGCTCCTGCAGGATCACCCATATCTGCAGTCCAGCTGAGAGTCCTGCCTCTAAGTTCAATCCCAAACTGCTCTGTGGGTGCCAGACTTACAGCCTCAGCCCTGATCTTGATGGCCTTTTGTCTGCATAGCTTGCAGACTGCTGCTGCCTCCTTACCTCCTCCAGTTCAGTCCACACTCTTCCCTATGATTCCTGGGCTCCTCCCTGCACCCCAACTCCTCCCTGCTTTCTGCCATGACCCCCTACTCTGCCTTCAAAACTCCCCTACCACCTTGCCTGCTGTGGACACTGGGTCTGAATGCCCTGAGCACAGGTTGGGCTGCAAGGTTCCCAAGAGCACTATGCAATCCTGACCCTGATTGTGAACTCAGGGGCCAGAACAGGTGATGGGAGGCAGCCAGGGGTGGATGGATGGAAGGACATAGTAGGCCTAGAGTATGTCAGGGCACAGAGTCTCTGAGAGGGACAGGGATTTTCAGAGTCATGAGCAGAGTCCCTGCCCAGTGCTTCTCAGCCAGACTTACCTCCCTCTCCATTGAGCCCCCTCTCCATATTCTTAACCCATCACATCCCTAAGGGCTTGCACCTGACAGACAGGCTCTCTCCCAGGGTTGCCTAGAGATGCTGGTGGGCTCCCATGAAGTGTCAGGCGCTACACCCTTGGGAGCTGGTGGCAGTTCCTCCCAGCACTCCCAGCCCAGTTCCTGGGGCCCAGGCATACAGATAGCTGACAAGCCATGCTCAGCTTATTGGGGTTGGAGACGATGTCCTAGGCCAGGGCTCTGCAGGGCATGAAGGTGGTGGCATGACTTACATTGAGGGGGTTGGTCTGGGACTATAGCCCGGGGTTGATGACCAAGAAAGGCAGTGGAGAGACCCAACATGGGAAACGGGGACCCCCAAGGGCTACTCCGTGTTGGTCATGGCTGAGCTTGGGTAATGCAGGTGGGAGTACCATGGACTGCTCCCACAGGCTCCTGCAAGCCAGCAGGTCTTGAACATCCCTCAGCCTGGGCTCTGGGCAAGTGAGATTTGCCCCTTCTTCTGAAAGCAGCACCAGGCATCCCAAAGGAATACCCTGCCCCCACCAGCCAGGATCCAGTGTACAGGGAGTGGTGGAGGTCAGTCCTTTGTTAGCTCAAATCCAAGAGTAGCCGCTGGACCTGGCCTGACCAATTCACCTGTTCCTTCCTTTAACCACAGAATACCCTGAAACCAGCATGAAACTCAACTCCAAGAGTACACAAGGAGTAGAACTGCATCAGCACACACACATGTGCATACACATGCACAAATTCAAGTTTCAACTGAGGAAATGGAGCAACTCGTCTCTTTCGGCCAGCAGAACCCTCTTGCATTCAACTTCTGGTTTTGGTATCATGCTACGGTTCCAGAGGGCAGCACTGCTGAGCAGGTGACACCAGATGACTCAATGCTATTTTTGCAATTTCCAGTTAGTCTGTAATTACTTTGCAGTAAATCATTCCATTCCTGGATTGAGTTCTGAATATTCAGAAAGAGGAGAGAGGGCTTTTATGTTGGCCTGAGCTGTCACAGCCATGATGTGAGCCTGTGGCTGGGAAGGACTCAGGAGGGGGAGAAGCTGTCTGGCCAGGCCCACAAGGCTGAGAGGTGGAGGAAGGTCAAGGCCCTGTTGCGGACGCCTTGGAATACCTGGACCAAGCTGCCTCAAGTCCACGGGCTTTGGGGTTTTCCCTGACTTGAGTGGCACAGGCCCTATTTCACTTAAGCCAATTGACTTGAGTTTCCACACCTGTCACTGAAGTTGCCCTCACCCTCCCTGATCTCTAATCCCATTTGCAATTGAGGGGGAGCAAAGTATGGACAGACTACACAACCAGGAACTTCTCTACCCTGTCCCTGGAAGGCAGAAGGGAAATGGCAGGAGGGGGTATTTGCATGGGGGTGTCACCCACCTCAAGGCAGTGTAGAGGACAATGGTAAAGGCCAGGAAGATGGTGGATACAGCGCAGGCCGCCTGGGAGATGCGTGTGAGGATGTGTGCGGTGGTCTGGTCCAAGATGGGCCTCTGTGGATGACCCCACAAACCAGTGTGGTCAGCACAAGATCAGGCCCATGCACCCCAGAGGCCCCAGCTTCACTGGGCAGCCCCCTCCCAGGGGCAGGCATGGGTTGGCACTAGCAGCACTGCAGGGATCTGGGAAGAGTGAGCTGTTACCAGCAGCAAGGCAAAAAATGTCAGGTGGTCGCAGCGGCAGACAGTCTTCTCGGCTTGGCACTCTGTGGAGCAGCCCTTGGAATCCCAATCTCCTGGGGAGACCGGAAGGGAGAGGCTTCACTTCCTTTCCTAGGGAGCCCAACCCCTCCCTGCCCATCTGACCCCAGGTCAGCTGGACCTTACCTTTGTCCGTGTCCCAGAACACACAGGTGAAGGTCATGTTCTGGAATCAGGGCACAGAGTCAAGAGAGAGGAAGGGGGAAGGTTGGGAGAGAAGGGAGGGGTGGGGGAGTAGCATGCTCCAGAGGGCCTGGCTTGTGTGCATGCGCATTAGGTGAAAAGCAAGACTCAGCCCTGTGGGTTACACAGGAACGTGAGCTTGCATCATCTGACATAGGCTGGACCAGTGGGTAAGGTACATAGACCATGGGGCTGGTGTGGCAGGGCTTGGGAGCATGTTGTGCACATGTGTGAGCATGTGTGTGTGCACGGTGCCTGTAGGGAACAGATTTGTGGGCAGGAGTGGGAGTGGTCCAGGGCACATGTGTATAGGACAATTGTGTGTCTCAGAGCACAGTAGTGTGTTCGGCCCCAGTGACTTCTACTGGGGATGCCTGCTCAAAACTCATGTGCCCTCTTATGCTCATCCATCCCTGCCTTCCCAGTGATGGCCAGTAGAGAGAGGGGACTCACAGGGGGCTGGCGCTGGTGGGAGAAAGTGATCTCCACGGGTTCGGCCAGCCTGGTGACAGGTGTTTTGTTCACACTCAAGCTCACCAGGCGGTTGTTCAACACGCGGCTGCCATCCTCCAGGCTGAGCCGGGGACCCTACAAGAGCAAAGGGGAAGGCAAACTATGGAAGGAACTGTTCCAACCCTCCCCAGCAGGGCGCTGCCTGCTGCTGCCTGTAGTCTGTGGCTTGGGATGGTCTCATCCTTATACTCCAGGTCAGCCAGCCACAAAACTGTGCACCTGATAGCTCTCTATAGTCAGCCTCTGAGACTTCTCTGCCCTCAGAACAAGCAGGCATGGGGCCAAGATCAACCAAGAAACCGGAGAGCAGAGGGACCTTATGGGCAGGCAACTGCACAGAACTACCACAGGTGCACACACACCTCTGGGTGAACACAGCCAACATACAGATTTAACAGGGTCAGGGGACACTTGCTTATGTGGACGAGGTCCCACAAGATCACATCAGATAGCATTTGCAAGGGCACAGCCAAGGACACACGTGTGTAGGCATGCACAAGGGCACAAGAGCATGCTTGGAACACATGCAAGGTGAAGGGTGCTGGTGTGTGGGTTGGCTTCAAGTCCAAACACTCCAGAGATGGATGGCTGCCCTGGCCCATTGCAGCCTTCAGTGGCCAATGCAGGTGGGCTAGCATGTGGGGCCCTGGCAAAGCCTGGAGCACCCCTGTGTCCCCAACAGGCTTCTCCTCACCTTGAAGAGAGTCCCCAGGCCTACGTTCAGAACCATCAAGACCAGCTGGACGACGGACCTGTTGCCTGGCAGGTCTCTGAAAAAGCTCTTGGGAAATCGGACTCCATCAGGGGGCTTGTTCTCGCCCTTCATCACCCGCCTTGGAACCTGCAACCACAAGCCCAGCAGCTCCCATCTTTACCCAAAAATTATCCCCACCACCGCAAGAGTCCCCACCTCTACCAGTACAGTTGGGAGGGAAACTGAGGCACGCAGGGTGGACAGGCAGCACCTGAAGACTTTCAGCTCAGAAATAGGACCTCCCAACATACTCTGAGCTTGCTCTGCATAGCCAGTGAACCCTAGGTCAAATTATAGCATTTGTGTAGACTCAGTTTTCCTAATCTGGAGAATGGAGCTGAGCAGGTGCCTATGTAACCATCAATCTGACAGAAGTGGCAGAAACAGAACAGAGCTGAGCCAGCTCAGTTTGTTAATGTGGAGAAGGTCCTAATCACCACTATGTATAGCTCAGGATAGTAACCCAGTTCAAACACTGGGAGTCATTGAGACTATTATAAACCCCACTGGTAACTATGGGCATGCTCAGTCTCTGATTTCCCTAAGACTGCAGCCCCATCCCACCTGGCACATCCTCTGTGCTGGCAACTCAGATTTGGAGCTGCAGCCCCACCCCTCATTTCCTTCTCAGCCCAGACCTTGCCCAGAAGACATGTGGGTGATTTCCGGGAACAACGAAGACCCTGTGCAGAGGGTTTGCTGCTTGTGCAATAGAATAAAGGGACCAAGAAAGGACCATGGGGTCCTTCTCTCGGGAGGCTGAGCTCCCACTGCACCTGCCATTCTCCGTGCACCTGCCATCTCACAGCTCCTCCCCATCGTCTTGACACTAAGGAAAAGCCGAGGCTCAAAAAAAAAATTCAGTTGTTCATAATCACACTTGCTGTTAAGGGGCAATGTTGGGATTTGAACCCAGACTGATATAAATCCAGAGTCTGCTCACTGAGCCCATTGGTAGCCAGGGTGCCAACCTGCCCCACCCCTCTTCCACGTGTCTCTTAGATGGAAGCGCTCATGGGAGTTTCAGACTTGGAGGAGATATTGAGCCCACTTTACAGATGAGGACTCCAGAGCTCCTGGAAGGAAATGGATTTCCTGAAGGACAGGTGATATGGTAATGGAGAATGCAGGACTAGAACCCGAGTCTCCTGACTCTTCTTCAGGGATTTCCCCTGCTGGATAACTGGGATCACTCATCCAATGAACCTACCAGGAACTTTGTGGGTGGACGGGGGAACACCTCACCTCAGAGAGCTTTAGAGAGAAGTTCAGGTCCTCTGTGGTGTTGGTGCTGAAGGTCTGGACCACAGCTTTGACGAAAGGCAAGTCCACCCTGTGCTTCAAATTCTGCACCAGGTACTTCTCATAGTTGAGCCAGTAGCTGCAGGGGCCAGGGGTCAGGGGGAGGCCAGGATTTTGTCATCTAAACCATCTACCCATCAGGCTCCTGGGGTGATAGGGCTGACCCAGAACACCCAAATGCACACCCTGGAGTTGCTGTGGGAGGGAGGACAGCCTGGTCCCAGGGGGTTCCCAGCTGGAGGTCTCCGAGTACATGAGGGGATTGTCCTTTTGTCATAAAATAGTTACAACCATTCTGAAGTGTATAATTCACTGGTATCAATACACTCCCCACATTGTGCAATGGTTACCACTATCTAGTTTGTCATCATCCCAAACGGAAACCACGTACCAATTCAGTAGTCCCTCCCTGGCTACTTCCTCCAGCCCGTGGCAACACTAACCAGCTTGCAGCCTTTGAGAATTGCCTGTTCAAACCATTTCATACACATAGAAACCCTACTTCTTGTATTTAGCACAGCATTTTCAAGGTTTATCTGTTATAGTGTGCTTCTGGGCTCTGCTCATTTTCCTGGGTGAATACTATTTCATTGTAAGAATAGTCCACATTCCAGGTACTCATCCTTTGATGGACAGCAGCGCCATTTCTATTTTTTGACTATTATAATACTGCTATGAATATCTATGCACAAACTTTGGTTAGAAAGACTTGCTTTAAGTTCTCTTGGGCATCAATGTTGGAATGGAATTGCTGGGCCTTAGGGTAATCCTAACTTCATGAGAAATTATTGTTTTGCACAGTGGTTGCACCAGGTTATAGTCACACCAGCACTGTAGGAGGGATACAGTTTATTCATCTCCTTACCTGCACTTGGGGTTTTTGCTTATATGTGTTTTATATATTATTTATATGTTTTTTGCTGTTTTTAATTACAGTCATTTTCCTGGGTATGAGATGGTATCTTTGGGGAAGGTTTTTCCTTTTTGTATTTTGAGAGAGATCTTTCAGCTGCTGGTTCACTCCCCTGATCGAGGCCAGCAGCCAGGTCTTTCCACATGGGTGGCAGGGGCTCAAGCACTTGGGCCATCTTCTGCTGCTTCTCCCAGGTCATAAGCAGGGAGCTGGATCAGAAGTGCAGCAGCCAGGACCTTAACTGGCACCGATAAGGGATGCCGGCATCACAGCCATCACAGGCTTTACCTGCTATCCCACAATGCTAGCTTTTGTTATTGTGGTTTTACAATTTGTTTGGGGCCAGCATGATGACTCAACTGATTAACCCTCTCCCTGCAAATGTTGGCATCCCATATAGGCTCCATCTAGTTTGTGTCTTAGCTGCTCCACTTACGATCCAGCTCTCTGCTTATGGCCTGGGAAAGAGGCCTTGGAACACTGCACTTGCATGGAGACCTGGAAGAGGTTCCTTATTCTGCCCTCAGATCAGCTCAGTTCCAGCCACAGCAGCCATTTGAGGCATGAACCAGCATATAGAAGATCTTTCTCTATGTCTCTCCTCTCTGTAAATCTGCCTTTCTTATAAAAATAAATAAATCTTAAAAACAAAAAAACAAGACTACTTATTTGAGCAATACAGAGACAGGCAAAGAGAGCTCCCATGTGCTGGTTCACTCCCCAGATGCCCACAATGGTTGGGCTGGGCCAGGCTGAAGCCAGGTGCCACAAAATCAACCCCAATCTCCCACATATGTGACAGGGCCCATCTACTTGAGTCATTACCACAGCCTTCCAAGACCTGCATTTGCAGAAGGCTGGTGTCAAGAGCTGGAGCCAAGGATCAAGCCCAAACACTTTCTAAAGATTTATTTATTTTTATTGGAAAGTCAGACATATATAGAGAGGAGGAGAGACAGAGGAAGATCCTCCGTCTGATGGTTCACTCCCCAAGGGACCACAATGGCCGGTGCTGTGCCGATCCGAAGCCAGGAACCAGAAGCTTCTTCTAGATCTCCCAAGCAGGTGCAGGGTCCCAAGGCTTTGGGCCATCCTCCACCTCCTTGCCAGGCCAGTAGCAGAAAGCTGGATGGGAAGCAGGGCTGCCGGGACCAGAACTGGTGTCCATATGGGATCCGGTGCATTCAAGGCGGGGACTTCAGCTGCTAGGCCACTGCACCGGGTCCTAACCCAAACCCTCTTAACCACCTCAGCCATGCCATGCCTCCCATTGTGCTTTCATTGGCATTTGCCTAGAGGCTACTGATGCTAAGTATCTCTTTGTATTCTTTTTGGTCTTTACATGATTTGGAGGAATCTGAGTATTTTTAACTGGGGGATTATTGTGTGCTTGAGCACGTACTGTAAGTACATGTACTGAGTGCTAATTGGATATTGGACATACAGCCTTTGAATCAACTATATGGAGAAAGATTGTCTCTCCCCTCCCCACTCCCCATCCCACTAGTCTTTGTTTTGCCGCTGCTCCAACTACCTGAAACTAGCAGTCAACGCTCTCTATGGTGCTGAAACCTTTTGTGTACCAGAAGAAGGGTCTGGGGTGATGAGAGAGAATGCCCACTTCTCACAGCAATTTACACACTCTCAAAAAATCATTAAGAGGGCCCGGTGCAGTAGCCTAGTGACTGAAGTTCTCACTTTGCACACGCCTGTTCGTGTCCCAGAAGCCCCACTTCCTATCCAGCTCCCTGCTTGTGGCCTGAGAAAGCAGTCAAGGATGGTCCAAAGCCTTGGGACTCTGCACCCATGCAGGAGATCTGGAGGAGTTCCTGGCTCCTGGCTTCGGATGGGTGCAGCTCCGGCTGTTGAGGCCATTTGGGGAATGAATCAGTGGAGGAAGATCTTCCTCTGTTTTTCCTCCTCTCTGTATCTCTGATTTCCCAATAAAATAAATAGATCTTTTTTTAAAACATCACTAAGAAAAATTCAAACAAATCACAAAACAGTGAAGGAAAGAATTGAAACAGTACTTACAAAAAGGATCTTAAAATTGCACATAAAGACATACAGGGTGTTACGCTTCAGAGTTAGCAGGGAATTTAAGTCACTAGCAGATACACAACCAACCTGCCAGAATGACTAATATGAAAAAGTAGATTATATCAAGGGCTTCCAAGGCTGTGGGGGAAGTTAGAGCTATTTCAACCTGCTGGTGAGCACGGCGCTCGGGTCAACCTCTTTGGAAAACTACCTGGCAGTTGCTATCACATGCCTTTACCTAATGCACCAAATTGTGCCTAGAAAAATACCACACAAAATTATGCATGTTCACCACACTGAACTATCAAGAATAAACATAGGGCCCGGCGCCATGGCCTAGCACCTGAAGTCCTTGCCTTGAACGTGCCGGGATCCCATATGGACACCAGTTCTAATCCTGGCAGCCCCGCTTCCCATCCAGCTTCCTGCTACTGGCCTGGCAAGGAGGTGGAAGATGGCCCAAAGCCTTGGGACCCTGCACCTGCTTGGGAGACCTAGAAGAAGCTCCTGGCTCCTGGCTTCAGATCAGCTCAGACCCAGCAGACAGAAGATCTGTCTCTCCTTCTCTCTAAAATCTGACTGCAGTGAAAATAAATCAGTATATAAAAAAAAAACCTAAAGCCCAAATATTCATCAACAAAAGAGACGACTGGATACAGATTTCTGATTTCTGTGAAAATACAACCAAAAATTCAGGAAGAGTGAAATTAAAAGATAAATTTAGGGGCCAGCACCGAGGCATAGCAAGCTAAGCCTCATCCTGTGGCATTGGCATACCGTATGGGTACCGGTTTTTGTCCCAGCTGCTCCCTTATGATTCAGCTCCCTGCTAATAGCCTAGGAAAGCAGCAGAGGATGGCTCAAGACCTTGGGCCTCTGAACCCATGTGAATGACCCAGAGGAAACTTTAGCTACCAGGCTACTGCAACAAATATGTAATACTTTGTCATAAGAATCTCATTCAAATAGTAGTATATATTGAGCTCCTACTGTTTGCTAACAACTCTCATTCAATGTCAACAACCACCTAGGGGGAAGGCATGAGAGATCAGGAACAATGGCTTTAGAAGACAAAGTAACAATGCAGTTAACTAAAGAGGGAGAACTGCTAATGTGTGTGAATTACAGATTTGGTGGAGTTCAGTGATATTTTTGTCCATTCTACAGATGGGCAAATTGAAAGACAACCTGTCTGGAATCCAATGCCACTGTTAAGCAATGGCTGTCTGATCCTGCAAGTCTCTGTCACAGCCTTCCAGATCTAGGCTTGCACTTGATTTTGCTACTTGCCTGCTGTGTAATCTAGGTAAATTACTTAGCCTTGAGCGCCTTGGATCCATGGGGTTGCTAGGCAGGGTTTGGAAGTGCTGGTTGGGAACAGAAGCCAGAGAGCCTGTCTGTTCCCGAAGAGTAAGGCAGCCCAAGGCAAAGCCCCTGAATAGCTCTGGGGTCGGGCGGGCAGAGCCACGAAGCTGCCAGAGCAGCTGAGGACAAGGATGGGGGCATTTTCAGTCCACAGAGATCACGGAATTCGGTCTATTTATGCTCCCGCCCTCTCTGGGGTTCATGGGGGGCATTTCCTTCCTTCCACAGGTATCTGCTGAGCACTGGCCCACAAGTCAGGTGCTTTTCTGTGTCCCCAGAAGTTTCTGCCAGCTTTGATCAGATTAGATTAGATTAGATCAGATTAGATCAGAGTAGGTTAGAGCAGGTGAACTAGTTTGGGAGATGACTTCACAATGTCATCTAAACTTCTCAGTCTCAACCCACACCTCAGGTTCTTGGGCTCCTGGCTCCACATCATCTGACCTCCCTGACCCCTCATCCCTTGCCAGGTGCACCTGTCAGTTTGCCAGGTCAGCCCTTCACTCATTCCCAGGCCACTGCAGTGGCATTGACCTATTTCACCCTGCTGCCTCCTGCATCCCCACCCCTGGGTTCTCTGCTAAAGCCTGAACAATCTTATAAAATGTAAAGTGGACCCCATTCTTCTGTGCTTATAAACATCATTTCCAGGTCCAAGGTGGTAGCCTAGCAGCTAAAGTCCTCTCCTTGAATGCACCTGGATCCCATATGGGCGCCTGTTCTAATCTCGGCAGCCCCACTCGCTTCCCATCCAGCTCCCTGCTTGTGGCCTGGGAAAGCAGTCCAGGATGGCTCATAGCCTTGGGACCCTGCACCCATGTGGGAGACCTGGAAGAAGTTCTGGGCTTCTGGCTTCAGATCAGCTCAGCACCGGGCATTGCAATCACTTGGGGAGTGAATCATTGGATGGAAGATCTTCCTCTCTGTCTCTCCTCCTCTCTGTATATCTGACTTTCCAATAAAAATAAATAGATCTTTATTTTAAAAAAATCATTTCCAGGGAGGGCAGGAAGGTGTCTGGAACCATAGCTAAGCCTGGGTTTGGATCCAGCTCCACTTCAGATACCAGCTCACTGCTAATGTGCACCCTCAGAGGCAGGCTCCTGGCTTCAGCCTGGGCCAGCCTAGATGTTGTGGACATTTGAGGAACGAGTGGATAGAAAATCTCTCCTTCTCTTTCTCTCTGCCTTTCAAATAAAAATAAATTAATAAAAATTTTAAAAACCAATGCCTATTTCCCTGTCCTCCCACATTGTTGTAGCTCCCACAACTCGTCCCACCTCAGCCCCGGTCTAGATGAGGCTGCTTAAAAAGATTCGTGGGAAACGTGGGTTTATGACAGAACTAAACACAAACTTCAGCAGTTTTAATTCCACTCCCATAAACTTTAAGTCATCCTGGACTCCCATGCTTAGTTCTGTATCCCTGCCCCCCTTCACAGCAGGGAGCGTGGAGCGTCTCATATGCTCCCCTGGCACTTACAAATTCTGCTGCCTGGGCTCAACTGGAAAACTCCTATACACACCTCAAAACCTTTCCATGGGTTGCCTCTGTGGGAGCCTCGGCAGCCTTTTCTCCTCCAGGCTAAACTGGCACCCTACCCATCGTTCTGTTTGCTAGCACCTGGGATTACCACCGCTTGGATTTGGATAGGGTGGAGTGAGCGCCACCCCGTGGGTCAGCTGGGTCCCCTGATTCCTGGGCAGGAGGGAGATGTGAGAATCAAACAGCAAGCAGGGAAAAGTGAGTGGGAGCAGCAGCATTCTCCAGGGCCATGGGGGCGCCTGCCCCTCACCCCACCCTCTTCCCAGGAGCTACAGGCTCCCCTCCACCGACTGCAGCACCTCACCTCTGCAGGCTCCCCTCGTTGCACGACTCCTGGTGCCTCCGTTGACACTTTGCAAAGCACTGGGCGGTCTCCTCCAAGGAGAAGGGGTCGTACTGGCCTGCACCCAGGATCCCCAAGCAGACGTTTCTTGGCTTTTCAATGGGCCTCTGACCTGGGGTTGCACAGTGTGAGTGGTGGGCTGCGTGGGGTGGAGGAACAGCCACAGTGGGAGGAAGTTCAAGCTCCAGAGCCTGGTGGTGTGTACAGGCTGGAGCCAGCTCTGTTTCCCTGGGCTCCGGTTTGTCCCTGGACCACAATGGATACCACTCCGTGACCTTGACACCTCCCAGGGCTGTGCGATGTTTTGGGCCAAGTACATGCAAAGGGCTTGGTATCTGGCTTTGCGGACACAAAGTCCCCCTATTAGGTGCGATGGCTCCTTTCCTTTCCCACCCGCTCCAGGAAGCTGTGCTGTCACACCTCATGAAACCTTTGCAACAGGAGCTCCCAGTGTAACACTTGGCCCTGTACAGCCCGGGTTTGCCACATTCTCTCACATCAATGTTACAACCCTCACAACCACCTCCTAAGTGCTTCAGCAGAGGATGTAGCCAGCAAAGGCCCCTGGATCCCAGTGTGGTCACCAGCTAATCAGAGGCTGCCCCAGGATTACAGTTTTACCATGGTGACTTCTAGATCAGTTTCCCTTGACTTAATACTGGAATAGAGTGGAAGTCTCAGGCTACCTGATGGCTGTGTATTCTCAAGCAAATTACTTAAACTCTCTGAGCTATGGTAATCTCATCAGCAAAATGAGAGCTTGCATACCTTCCTTGCGAGTTCTGGGGGTTGTGGGGGAGATGCGACATAATACACATAAAGCATGCAGCCCACGGTGGAGGTGCTAAGAGTGTTACTACTTATTCCAGCAGATGGGGAGTTCATTCTAAGACTGTTTATATGATGAAGCATCTGCTGTGGAGGCCTGGATGTGTCTCCTTGTATTTACTGATCTTTCAACATAGGTAACACGGGCCTCGAGTTTACCTCCTAAGCCATGCATGAAGACACGGAATGAGAATTGTAAGCTCCTCTCCCTACAGGTCCCAGGCCACATGCTGGCGTTCACCTCCTTCAAACTGCATCGCTTCCCAGAAATACCCCAGGCACACAGCACCATTTACATGCAGATCTTTTCCATGTACCTCACAGGGTCCCTAGGGGTGCATCTTGAGGAATCTTCCCATTCTTCACAGAGAACATGTTTTGCTCTCTACACAGCTGAAACACATCGCAGCCCTCAGAGAAGGCAGCTCTACTAGACCTCTAGGTTCCTTAGGGGCAGGGGCCACTTAGTGCCTGCCTAGGGCCTGGCACAGAACAGAGGGGCACTACTGATGTCATGAATGCATGAGTGAATGAGTAAGTAGGCAGGCAAATGGCAACTAACGCAGGCAGATCCACTGAGGGAGACACCTCCTCTCTCCATACAAACCTCCCCCAAGGCTGTAGCCTGTCCACCACTGGGGTCCCCACCTGGCCAGAGGGGAAAGGTCACCACCCGGGAAGCATAGAGGGTCCAGTCAACACATGGTACAATGTTTGCAACTGGAGGAGGGGCTTGGGATCCCGTAGTGTCTGTTGACACCTGCTAAGAGCCACTATCCACCAGTCAGTTGGTGAGCCCCACAAACGTCACTGGCCCTCTCTATGCCAAGGCCTCCCCAGCCAATGGTGCTGCCATTTTCCACCTGTCTGGAGGCAAAGGCTGAACTTGGCTTGCAGCTGGAATCCCCAGTTCTGGAAGACCAGAGGAGTTTAAGCCCAAATAGGCTGATGGGTGTGGCCAAGGTCACAGGCCCACACACAGAATAGATGCACTGAGGCACCCAGAGCTAAGCACCCAAGGAGCCAAAACACGGAGTCACCATGGCACACTCTAAGGCACTCTGGGAGGGAGCAGGAGAGCCCAGCCCCCAGCAAAACTGATCAGGACTGCTGGGCTTACCCAAAGAGCTAAGCTCGAGTGGGTGCTGGGGCAGTCAGCGCAGGCTCCTCGGAGGACACGTTCAGACTTTTCTAACTATTCCCTCTCCTGCCCCATCCCCGGGATCCCCATCCCCCATCCCCCTCTATCTGCTGCAAAGGCTACCGTCCACAGCAAGGTCTCCCAGGCCTGGCAAGAGGAGACTGGGAGCAAGTCACTCACCTGAGGCCAGGAGCAGGAACAGGAGCAAGACACCTAAGAGTCGGGGAGTCACCATCATGGCTGGGCTGGCCCACTCTCGCTAGTCTGGCGTCTGGCCCCTGGTCCCAGGCTCTCTCTGGCTGGCCGCAAGCCCTACCTCCCACCCACAGCTGCTTCCTGTGGCCTCCTGGGCTGGCCTTCCTGCACAGTGATGCCACTAGTTAGATTGTGAAAGGTAAGCGGGGGTGGGGGGGCTTTGGGGGGAAGGGATGGGCTCTCCGCACCCCCACTGTCCGAGCCCCTTGGGGACTACTGAGAAGGAACACAGGCTTTGGAATCAGGCCCTCCTATTCCAACCCTCCCTTCAGGAACCTAGAGCCTTTCTGATAAAGTTTTCATCTCCATAAAGCAGACATGCATGAAGCTGCCTACTCGACTGGATGATGGTACTGGACTCAGCCTAGTGCCTGGCTGCACAGATGATGGAAAGGAAGGTATAGGTGACACTGCTGGTGCCTGGAGGAGAGGAGAAGCCAAACCTAGGAGTGGGAGCCTTCCCCGTCAGACTAGGTAATAGGAAGGAGGGAAAGGCAGGATGGCGGGCAGACAGCAGCTTGGGCCCCACCCAGGTCATGCTCAGGCCCCCAACCCCAGCAGGGTATCTGTCCTGGTCACTTCCTGGCTGAAGGACTCAATGAGCATCAGACACCTGGAGTCTGTCCAAGTCCATGAAGCCCTTGTGACCATTAACAATGATTTTGTGATAACCAGGACTAGGCCACCACAACCACCATCCCCCAACTGGACAGAACAGGAAGAGGGGACAGCCCACAGCCTGATGCGGCCGTTGAGATGTCAGCAGGTCAAGTGCACACTGGTGGGATGGGGAGGCAACTTTGACCTGGGCCTATTTTCTTCCTCCTGTAGAGTCCAGACAGGACTAGGTCCCAATCAGGCCGGAGAGCTTGGTCAGGGGGAGGATGGTACTGGGTCACTCCTGGGCTGAGGAGGGACAAGCAGGTAGGCATCTGGCATGGAGCAGCAGGTCAGGGCTGAAGGGCTCTGACACCCAGAATTTCCTTTGCCAGGAATGTTGCGGGCCTGGCTCCCTCCCTCCCACCCCCGGGAGGAGATGCTGTGCAGGACAGTGAACTTGGCATACAGGGTCCTCACACAGGTTCCCAGAGAAGGGAGCTCCACTGACTGGACACACAGAGACCAGCCCACACTGGCAGCTGGGCAGTGGGAGGGGAATACCAGCCCTCTCTGCAGCTCCTTTCTGAAAGAACCCCATGCTGTCCCCACCAACTCACCCATAAGGGCCCAGGGCCTGATCAGGCACCACTCACACAGCCCTGGAACCCTCATGTCCTAGGGCAATGGAACTGCAATGCCCCTTCCTGTCTACAGCCTGTTGGGTGCCCCCATCCAGGGCTTGGCAGAGAAGAAACGGCCCGACCCACAGACCACCTCTCCCCACCACAGCTGAGCCAGCTCCAAGGCCAGACCGGGAGATTCTGCAGGTGGGAGGGCTGGGTTTGTGAGTGATGCTCTCTGCCTGTGGATGGGTTGGGGAATAGGCAGGAGGTGCCTCAAGGCCTCCCCCAGTATCTCGGAGCTGAGGCCTGTGAGGAGGGGAGCTGCCTCTGACCCAAACCCCCAAAACACACACACACACACACACACACAGCAGCCACATCAGGCCACAAGTGGATTTGGGGAATAACAGATTTGGCCTCTGTCTTTAGGAGTGGGGCATGTAAGAGGAGAAAAGGAAGGTTTGGGAAATGGAGAGGCACCAGGGGTTCCCATCTCTGAGGTCCCTGGAGACCCCACATTCACATCCTGCCAGGGAATGGCAAGATTACCCTGGCCGCCAAGGAGGCCTCGCTCCCTCCCTGTCCAACTCTGGCTTCCCCTGCATTGGCAAGGACAGGCAAGAGCCAGCGGCTCAGGGGAGAAAGTGCACACAGGCTGGGCCTGATTTCCATGGCCCCAGCATCTTACTCCTGGATGCAAATGGCAAGACTCAAATGCATGTCAACTAGGAAATCTGCAGCACTCTGTGGCGGTGGGCAGGGAAAAGCAGGGCAGTGGGGAAGAGGGGCAGGGAGCTGGCAGAACAAGACCAAAGGCTGGGCTAGGAGGAAGTGTACCCATGTGTCCCCACCGCCTATCAGCCTCACGTCCTCATGTGAGCAGCCAAGAGGTGAAGTTGGCCTTGTAGCTGAGCTCCTTGGCTGCAGAATGATGCAGTAACCAACACTGGAACGTCGGGGGATTTCACAGCACAGCCTGGGTTCCTCGTTTCTTACAGAAGACAGTCTGGCCTGGTGGTGGTGGGGGTCTCATCCCTAATGCTGCCCTGGCAGCAGAGTGTGTAAGCTCCAGTTTGTCACAGACCCCATCACTCTCCGTTGCCTCTTCAGTGCACACACCAAGTTGCCACATTCTTGCCTTTGCCCCGGCAGCTGGGATATCTGGTGGCTTCTTTTTCATGCACCATCCTCCTCTCCCATGCACATTTCCTGATTTCCCCCAGCCCAGGGCAGAAGATGTGTTCACAACCCTATTACCAGAAACACCAGGAAAAAACTCAGAGAAATTTCCTGACATGCTCACCCAGGACGTTAGCCAACAGTGACAGCTGATTTATTTTGGTTCTTCATACTCTTCTACAGTTTCCAAATCCTCTACAACAAACACGTACTTTTCTCATATCAAAAGACAAAAGAATTCAAAAGAGTTAGTACTTTTAAAAAGAACATCCTCTCCATCCTTAAGGCTGAGAGCAAGATCAAACACCACCTCCTGCCGGAAGCCTTCCTGGGGTTCCCAGTCAAAAATGATGGCTTCCCATTCCCACACCTAAGAGTTGCCTGGGGCAGTGGTCAAGTCCCAGCTGACTAGTGCAGCTCGCTGGACAGAACAAACCAAGACAGAAGTCAAGGGTGCCTGGGGCAGGGACTCCAAGGTGACCACTCAGGAGAGCAGCAGGCTCTAGGCCAGCATGCTCGGAGGAAGAGGAGGAAGAGGAAGAGGAGGAGGAGGAAGAGGAATCTCATGTTAGTCTTTGCAGTGCTGGAACTGAAGCCAGACTGGATAGCAACACCCACGGTTCTAGCCACTACAGGGCTTGGAGAGAGGCTGGGGGATCCCCAAGGTGAGCACAAGAGTGAGGTGGCTGGCATGGGGGCCAGGTGGAGCAGGTGCAGCTGCCCAGCCCCTGTGTCTGCAACCCAACACGGCCGTGGCAGGCTCAGGCTATGCAACAAATATGAGTGTGCAGCAGGCACTAGGGGGCTCATTTGAGCACTACCCAGTAGGCAGCACTGGAACTGTGGGTCCCAGGCTGGACGGTGAGGCCTGGGGAGCCCAGAGAAAGAACAGAGAGGACCCAGGGAGAAGATGGAGGGCCAGGAAGGCTGCTGGAGAGGGAGGGCCTGGGGTCCGAGGTAGGCGAGCCAAGGCTCTGCTCTGGGCTGGGGCCTCTTCTTTCAGGGCCCCATGCTTGTGGTGATGTCACGCTCAGATTAAAACATGACCGGGCTGGAGTGGTTGTCTGGTGACCTCTGGAGCCAGTGCCAAGGCCTGAACCCCAGCTGTAGGGCTGGGCCCACACTGGTGGCCAGGAGATCTGGGTTCTTGCCAAGGTCAGCACAGCTGTAAGAACAAACCCAGGGGGCTCTGGAGCCCTCCAGGAGCCAGGACCCACAACAGAGCATCCCCCAAGTTCCCACTGGGGTGAAAGTCCTAGCCCTCCAAGATCCAGGGGACCTCCTTGAGTCCCCAGCTAAGCAGCCAAGGAGCGAACCTGGCTGCAGAAGGCATAGGCAGCATGAGGCACGGCTGCGGTCGAGCAGGTGGGTTGACACCTTAGATTCGGCTGGACGAGGTGCTGCCTGAGCTGATGGGAAGCCGGACGCTGTCTGAATTGCTCTTCAGGGGGGACGGCCCACCCCGGGCCTGCAGCCGCATGGACCAGTACCAGAGGAAGATGAGGAAACCTGTGGACAGCCAGGAGCATGTGGCTCAGTGGGGAAGCAGACCCAGGCTTTGCCCTCCAGAGCCACCTGGGCTCAGGCCCTTCCCACACCTGCCTCCTCCTTGGCCCTCTCCTCACACGTGTGAATGGTACCCACAAGACCCAGGAGCACCCACTCTGGGCATTGCATCTCTACTGTGTTCTCTCCAGGCTCATCCAAGGCAAGTCCTGCACATTACCCTTCTGTTTGCTGCACAGAGAGACTAAGGCCCAGGTGAGGGGCCAACCTGTGGTGAGCAGGCTCCAGGGTCACCGGTCCAGATGACCGGACTCCCCTGACCAGTGCTACCGCTCTGGCAGACAACATCAATGCCAATGCATGAGTCCCAAGTATATCCCACAGAGCTCTCGCCATTGCACTCATGAGAAAAGAACTCCAGGGCCTTGTAACTGGGGTCAGTGCTGAGGCACAGCAAGCTAAGCCACTACCTGTGGTGCCAACATCCCAGATCAAAATACCCACTCAAGTCCTGGCTGCTCTACTTCCAATCCAGCTCCTTGCTAATGTGCCCAGAAAAGCAATGGAGAATGGCCCAAGTGCTAGGGCCTCTGCCACTAAAATGGGAGACCTGATTGGGCTTCCAGGTCTGTGGCTTTTAGTCTTGCCCAACCCTGGCCCTTGTGATCATTTGGAGAATGAACTAGCAAATGGAAGATTGATCTGTCTCTCCACCCCCGAACTCTCTACATCTTTCAAATAAATAAAATAAATGCTTAAAATGCAGTTTAATAACTCGACCAACATTTTCCTGCCTCCCTCATCCCCAGTCCAGTTCCTTGGCAAGCCTGTGTGAGAGGTTGGCCCTGCATATGTGCGCATGTGCAGGCATGTGCACCTGTGTGCCTCTGTGGGTGTCTGAATGGTGCAGGAAAGGTGGGGGTGGGGGCAGGTGGAACAGAGGGGCCCTTTCAGCATCAGGCTGGATCCTCCAGGTTCTGACCCATTTCTGTTGTTCCAATGCACAACCTGTCCCAACCTCAGAGCCTTGGCTCCTCAGTCTCCCCCGCCCTGGGCTTCTACACCCTCCCCAGGGCCAGCTCTTTCCTGTGAGAGTGTGAAGCTTGTTATACCACAGGTTCTGAGGCCCAGCCCTGGGATGCATCACCGCTTTGTATTTCTACCCAGTGCCGAGGCTGCTTGGCCATGGAGCCCACCTGGATAGAGAGCCCTGGACCCCTCCATGGCTCACCTTTCCTCTGTGTCCTCAGATGTTGCAGTGACAGGCCTCCCAGCCCAGCCCAGACCTCACTGTACCTAGCATGGCCCCTAGATAGCTGCACACTTGCCTGTTTGCCCTGTCTTCCCCAAGAGAGCTGACCCCCCCAGACTTCTCCCAGCTGTAGCCCCTGGGCTTAGCATCATGCACACACATAGATGGTACTCAGTGAAAACTTGTCCACTGAGGCCACCATGCTCCCATTTTATAGTGGGAAGACTGAGCACCACCCCCCTGGGCCAAGGTGTGAGTTCTGCTCCATACACCTACCTTGGAAGGAGGTGATGATGCTGAAGAGGTAGAGGATGACCAGCTGGAAGGTGCCAGAAGCAAAGGAGAAGAAAACCAAAGCCCAGGGCAGGCCGAGGACCAGGCTGAGACCGAGCAGCGTGAGCACATGGGGCCACTTCTGGTTGTGGGAACGCAGCCGCAGGATCTGTACCACCATGGTGCCCAACATGGCCATGTTAAAGAGAAACACCAGGCTGAAGAGGCCCAGGTTGGTGACGTAGCCGACTAACGAGTCCTGGATCCAGCACCTGCAGGACGAGGTGAAAGACTGAGTGTGCTTTGGGCACGGGGTTGGGGGTGGGTGGTATCTCTGTGGCCGACACCAGTGTTGCTTCTAGTAAGCACTGCTTGGTTCCACTGATCACATTGGTATAATTTTTAAAATATATTTAAGTCAGAAGATACGGATGTGAAGACAAGGGCTGAAGATGTTGAGAACCAGAGCCCCAGGGAGAGATTCCTGTCCAGTGCAGAGCTCAGGAACCCTGGCTTCTAATCAGGTTCAGGGTACCAGCAGTTGTGGCCCCTGGCAGCCTGTGTACATCAGGAGCTGATGAGACAGACGGGCTTCTGTCCTACTCATGTCCCTGCTGGTTGCCTTTGGGCAGCGTGCCGGCTCTGAGTGTGGCCCAGAGTAGATCCCTGTCCTGCCCCTGGGGCTCTGACTCCCATGTGCAGAGCAGCAAAGGAATGCAATGGGGGCACACCTGCCACAGCCCCTGAGCCCCTGCAAATGAGGCCAGGGAGGCTGTGAGGAAGCTGGGGCCCATGCCAGGCCACCCAGCCAGGGCATGGCAGATCTGACCTTCCTTGCCTGGTGGCCTGCCCACTGCCCAGCCACCGCTTCCAATGTTGCAGGGGGGAGGTCTCTGGCCAGCAGGGTCCAGATCTTGGCCCTCAGCAGCCCAGTGCCTGGAGAGCCACTCACATGGAGGGGTAGATGGTGTTCTCCGGGGTCCTGTGCACAGCCAGGATGATAGAGCCATAGTTGTTCACGTCCACCAGTGCCACCAATGTGACCAGGAAGATGGGGAAGCCTGAGGAGGAAAAGGCACAGGGCTCCATCTCCTCCCACTGCCACGACTCCAGGAATCCCCTGCCCACCTCCCAGGGGCCCCTTCTGGGGATGGTGCCTCCAGAGCCTACCCAGCCCCAAGTGAGGGTCCCCAAGATGGGACCTTTCCCCTCTCCCTCCCACTTTGGCTTTCTACTCAAGGGAAGCCCTGTTCCCTAAGCTGACTCCTCCCCCTCCCCATCCAGGTGGCTCCCAGGAAAAGAGGGACCATAGCTCTCTGCCCAGGCCGACCATGATGAGGGCAGACAAGGTGGGGGGACAGTTTAGGCAAGACAGCAAGGGGCACAACTTGTGCTGTGAGCCACCTCACGCCAACACAAACCGGGTTGTTGTCAGCCAAAGGCAAAACACCAAAACCAGGGGATCTGTTCCTTGAAGTTCAGGGCCACTGCCAGCCTATGTGTGTCACTTGGACTCATTCCCCAACTGTGATCCATTGAGCAGTGCACAACCTACACACTTGTAGGTGGCAGCTCCCTCCACAAGTCCCCCCTTTATGGACAAAAGTGGGTCTTAAGGACAGGGATGGCCACTTCTTCCAACAGGAACCTTGCCTCAGTCCAGGTGAAGAATTCCGGAGGACACGTACATGAGGGAAACAGTGAGAGAACTCAGAGAGGTGACTAGAGAGGCTGAACTAGGGGCTAGCATTTTTCCTGAAACCTTGTGTGGTGCCACTCACCCCAGCCCACAAGGCTGAGCTTGAACAGGTAACCAGGGACATAGGTGCCGAAGACTTCGACCACCAGGCGGTAGAGATTGTAGCCCTCGAGGCCCATCCAGGACAGGCAGGCGAGCAGGGAGAAGTGTAGGAAGATGGCGCTAGCACGGCAGGCAGCCTCCGAGCCCGTCAGGGCCACGGGCTCGCTAAGCAGGAAGCTCACGTTCAGCAGGAAGACGGCCAGCAGCAGATTCATGTGCACTTTGATGGTGTAGTCCCGGGGCTTCCTCCTGTGCAGGAGCAGAGGCAACTGTGGTGCAGGGAGGAGGCAAGCGAGCCCACTGTTCCACCTCCAGGGAACCTTCCTGGGCTATATTCACAGGTCTGTAGAACGGGGCGATCTCCCCGGCACCCCCCAGGTCCTACCTGGAGAAAAGGTAGGTGGTGATGGTGAAGACGCAGGCCAGGGCAGAGACGACACAGCCCACATAAGACAGGAGGCTCAGGTAGTGCTTGTGCACAGCATCGACCTCCACGGACACCTGCCCCCAGGGTACACAACAAGGCTGGCCTCAGCATCCCCCAGCGGCCGCCTGGAGCTGCCAGCACATTCCAAAACGCACCCCTGATCCCCAGAGGCCAAACCCCCTCACAGAGAACAGCCCTTTTCTGCCTGGGCATCTGTCACAGGCTGGGTCCTGCCCTACAACATGCTCTACTTGGGATTTTCCAGCATTCCATGGGGCCAAACCCGCAGGCAGTCAGTAGCAACAATGCTTCTGGTTTGGAGTTATAGTCTTTCCTGGAGTTTGCAATTAGAGACCCCACATCCTCTTGTGATGCCAGGCAGTGGCCAGCTAGCCTGAGCATGACAAAAGGAGATGCCAGGCTGCATGTGGGCTACTGTGAATTTCTCTGTAGTGTGCAACAGCAAAACAGGTGTTATGTGAGGGAATGAGCTCCCCACACCCTTGTGGGATTTAACCCACAGCTGGATACACGCTTCTGGGGTTTTCCAGGGCCATAAACTGAGGGACATAAAGCCTCAGACAGCTGGCCACCTGGATGCCACCTCCACGGACCTGGGTTCTCAGCAGCCCCTTGCGGCCCACTGGAAGCCCAGGGCTTATGGAGAGCCAGGACAAAGCATTTTCCTCCCACAGACCAAAGAGCTGGGTACCCTGGCTGTGCCCGAAGGCCTCATCTGTGCAGTGGGATGGCCACAGGAGCCAGGGGGGGGGATGAGCAGCTCTTACTGCAGGGTGGGCACCAGGCTGGGCCTCACTCACCATCAGCACAGCAAAGTAGGTCAGGTGGTCGCACAGACACGACGTCTGGGTCTCTCGACGGATGGTCTCGCATCCAGCCTGGCTCCAACTGCCTGGGCTACTCACTGAGGAGGGATGTGGCACAGGCAGCGGAAGGCTCAGTGCAGCCCAGCATGGCACCCCGGGGTGTCTCCCAACTCCCTCCAGCTTCTGCTATACTGGGCCGACCCCCAGCCAGCATCACACCTCCCTTGGCAGCCTCCATCCCTGGCCAACTCCCAGGGCCCCCCAAGATCCTTGTCTGGCGCACCCCCCGACTTTTCCCCCTCACTCCACCCCCTCTCCCACCCTCTGGTCCAGCCACTCACATGTCGGGTCTTCAACCCAGAACACACACTGCAGAGTCACATTCTTCTGTAAGGGACAGAGAGGGGACAGAACAGGTCCCTAACAGCCTAGCCTTTGCAGTGTCCAGCCAAGCCAATCCCACCCCACCCCCAACCCCAAGGCCCTCTGCCTGGCAGTCTTCTTATTAAAGATAGACAAGCAGGAGGAAGGTGGCAGAGAGGGAAGCTGGCCCCACGGAGCCCCTCAGTGCCCCTCAGCGCATGCTTACCGGCTGCGGCTGGTGCTGGAAGGTGAGCACCACAGGCTCTGACAGGTTGGCCACTTTGGTGTTCTGCACCACGATTCCCAGGACTTTCTCGCCCAAGACTTGGCTGGAATTCTTGTCCTGTGAGAGGGGTGTAAGGGAAAAGGCTCAGAGCCAGGGACAAAGGCCTCATAGTGCCCTAGCCTCTCTCAACTCCCGCCTCTTCCAGCTCTGCCATGCAAGGTTGAGTCTCCCCCGAGAACAAATTCTTACACATGCAGCCATGTACATTGTAGTGAGAATAAGGTTCCATAGACACCCTCTCCTCTCCCCGCAGGGAAAATCGCACAATGCACTTCAGTCTATTTACTGGAAAAGCAGAGAGCACGCTTCTCAGCTGGCTCAGCCTGCACTGCCTCGGCCATAGCTGGGAGCTGTGAACGCAACCCACAAGAGCAGTAGAAGCCTGGCTATAGAGCCTTCCCCATGCTTCCCAGCGCTTGCAGGGGGTGAGCTGGGAGACAGAGTCAGGATGTGGACAGTGGCCTGAATGTCCACTCACACAGCAGCATGTCTGAGCTCACACAGGCAAGTACCGATCCCCGAGGGGCAAGTGTGGCTGTAACTTCCCTTCTGTGTCTGGGGTGGGAAGGGTGCGAGGGGCTGCACCTGGAACAACGCCTGGCTGCTGAAGTCCACCAACAGGAGTCGCTTCTCAGCCTCGTTCCTCCGGCCCTTGGTCCGCTGGAAGAGTGCACGTGGCAGTAGCACCGAGTATTCCAGCACCTCACTCTGTTCTGCCTGCAGGATGCAGTTCCCTGGGGCTCAGCTGGGGCCAACCCCAGGCCACCTCCTGCCCCATCTATCCACACACAGGTATGCAGAAACATACATGTGTACATAGGTGTGCACATGCATAAACATACAGGTGCACGCACATATATCGACACAGAAACAGTCACAGACACATGCATAAACACATATGCAAGGCACACATAGAAACAATCTGCACAAAGCAACAAATATACACACACACGTACATATGCATGCAGAAACACATCCATACATATGCATACTCAAGGACACACAGATGCACATGTATCCACCCACACATGTACTCCCACTCACATACGCACACACGTGAACATAAGCCCTAGTTGGGGAGCCTTGTGGTTAGGGCCCAGGGTCCAGGGCAAGCGGGCCTGCAAGCAGCACATGGTGCTCACTGATCTTGGTTGTCAGACACCAGCTGTGGCGGTCACAGGCATATGGTGGGAGCTCCCAGATACCCACAACCCCACACAATCTCAAGGCAGGGTGCACAGACAGGGATTGAAGTTGGACTGTTAACTACCCAGGAGTGCCCAGGAGCCCCGTGCAGGGAATGGGGCCCCCGCTGACACCTCTGTTCCCAGCAGGTGACTCCTGGGTCTGTAGCCTTGATGCATGACTCGAGGAAGAGGCCGAGATGGGGGTGACACACTGCAGGGTTTCTGTTTCCCAGTAGCTCCCCCCGTCCCCAGCCCTACATCTGCCACCTGCCCGGACCCAGCCGCTGACCTCAGGCCGGGAATGGATGTGCAGGTCCTGGAGGGTGGCCGTGGGCTGCAGCTTCCACACTGTGGCATTGATCCGGTCCTCCTCGAAAGACACGACGTTCCCCGGGAACCTCACTGAGGTCAGCTTTGACTCCAGGCTCTGCAGCTGCCTGACAGGACGGGAGTGGGTGGTCACTGCAGGGATGGAGTAGCGGCACGGACAAGGGCTAGCTGGCAAGACCCACAGGGAGATAGGAGGAGGAGAGCCAGGAGGCAAGAACGGAGCCTGCACTCTGCATGGTGGGCCTGGGACCCCAGCTTCATGTCCGAGTTCAGCTTCCTGCTGATGTGCACCATGGGAGGAAGCAAGTGAGGATCCAAGAACTGGGGTCCCCGCCACCCATTGGGGAGACCCGTTCTCAGTCCTAGCTTCAGTCTGGCCTAGCCCTGGTATTTGGGAGTGAACCAGAGGAAGGAAATTATCTCACGCACATACACATATTTCAAATTTTTTAAGTGGGAAAGGGGGTCAGAGAGCAGAGGGGGTCAGAAGAGGCAGGTGCATCAGGTAGCTGAGTGCATTAGGGAAGGTGGGATCTGGATGACAAGGGAGGAAGGCAAGGTGGACAGTGATTAGGGCAGGCCCAGGCAACCAGGGTCTTGCAGCTATGAGGAAGTGGGGAGACAGGGTAGGGTGGAGTCCTAGTCCCAGCTGGGCTGCTGTGGATCAGCCCCCACCTGTCTGAGCCTCAGTCTGCCATGCTAAAAGTGGGCAAACAGCTTCCCATGTGGCAAAGGAAGGTGCAGCCGATGGGTGAGACCACACCTGCACCTGAGGTCCCACACAGTCACATGGCCTAGGGACTCAGTGGCCACCTGAGTGTGCAGGAGGCTGCCTTGCTCAGGTAGGCGAGAGTCAGGGTCCAGGGGCCAGATCTGCACTCACTCCTGTGGGAAGAAGTGGTGAGGGGAACCCCGACCTTTCATGCAAGCACTGGGCTCACCTGTGAGCGATGCTGGATGAGGGTCTCCTGGCCGCCTTGTGGGGCTGCCGCAGGAACTGGTTGAGCAGCTGCAAGTCACGCTTCACCTCACACATGTCCCCCGAGGTGTTGTGGTGCACTTTGTGGGGAGGGTCTGGGGAGAGGGCACATATACACCTGAGCCTGGGGCAGCATCACTACTCCTCAGCCTCTCCACTTCCACTTGGTCCTCATCCTGATGCCCAGGGCTAGTCCTACTCTGTACTGGCATGTGCTGGGGCATGGAGACTGACCCCCAAGAGGGACCTGGGGAATGGAAGTCTCCAGCCTCACCAGCCCCAGCAGGGCACATGGGCCTCCTGCATTTCCCAGAAGCCTTGAACCTGCACTTACCTCATCGATCTGGGGCTCTGAGCCCAGGATGCAGGCTCAAGGGCCAGCAAGGTGTACAGGTGCCCCCCAGCCAAAAGTCAGAGCAATAGCAAAGCCATGGTTGGTCCATGTTCCCAGAGTCCCCTGCAGGCCCAGGAAGGGCTAACCAATGTGTGTTCAGGATGCCCTCCTGGATCGGGAACAATTCCAGCCTCGGGAGGCAGTCCTGTCTGGTGGCTGTAGGCCCTGTTGGTTGCACTGGACACACTTTGGCCAGAAGCCAGCCCCCCATTCCCCTCCCCATGTGTCCCAGTATTGTCACTGGCTGGGACCTGCTAGCAGTCACAGAGCCATGACCTCACACCAACCACCTCCTAGGCCACGGTCTTTTCTATGCAATGGCAAGTAACAGCCCATGCTGATGCTGCGAAGCGCACTACCAGCCAGGCCTGGCTTCTGTCCACCCTGCCTTGTCCTGGTGCAGTCTTCTTCATCCCTCACGGAGATCTCCCCCGACCAACGCACTCTGTAGCCTCTGGGTAGGGTCACAGCCCCTCCACCCTCACCACTCCCTTCTTCTGCAAGACTTCCAGAAGCACATGTGCAACCCAAGTCCTCTCCTCACACACCTTCCATGGCTCCCCACTGCTACTCAAGCTCAAGCTACCGCTTCTGCCCAGACTCCAACTCACCATGGAACCTGAAGGTAAAGGCAGTGGCACTGGGCAAGGTGGCATTCTGGTGGTCCCACCAGGAGCTGATGGAGGTGGCAAGCAGTGGGGGGCCTGGCCCCGGTCTACTCTCCTGGTGCCGGAAGCAGAGGAGGTCTGAGGCCTCCTGGCTTAGCAGGTAGTCTGTTCGACCATAGCGCAGGTGCAGCTTGCCAGCATGGCGGCTCCAGTAGAGACAGAAATGGTAGAGGCCCCTGGGCTCAGAGAAGTTCAGGGGTTTGGAAGCGTTGGGAGAGGCAGGGAAAGGGGCATGGATGATCAGAGCATCCTCTGAATTCCT
Source organism: Ochotona princeps (assembly GCF_030435755.1). Taxonomy (NCBI): domain Eukaryota; kingdom Metazoa; phylum Chordata; class Mammalia; order Lagomorpha; family Ochotonidae; genus Ochotona; species Ochotona princeps. The sequence continues at coordinate 21,691,876 of NC_080847.1, forward strand.
GATGGAGATGTGCTGTTCCTGGGCCTGTTCATAGCGGAGGCTGCTAGCCTTCGTCTGGTTCCGCTGGCCGCAGAAGCGGAAGTCTTCCTGGGGGCCACCGCCGTGGGCACCTGAGGAGGCAGAAGCAGTAGGTGGGGCTTTGCTAGGGGAGCACAGGCCTGAGACTCATAACCTCCAGGGGCCTACACCTCAAAGAATCTACAAAACTATGTCATGGGCCCGGCGGCGTGGCCTAGTGGCCAAAGTCCTCGCCTTGAATGCGCCCGGGATCCCATATGGGCACCGGTTCTAATCCCGGCAGCTCCACTTCCACATCCCGCTCCCTGCTTGTGGCCTGGGAAAGCAGTCGAGGACGGCCCAAAGCCTTGGGACCCTGCACCCGCGTGGGAGACCTGGAAGAGGTTCCTGGTTCCCGGTTTCGGATCGGCACAGCACCGACCGTTGCACTCACTTGGGGAGTGATTCATCGGACATATCTTCCTCTCTGTATATTTGACTTTCCAATAAAAATAAATAAATCTTTAAAAAAAAAAACCTGTGTCAGTCTATCCTGAAAGGAAACGAGCCAAATAAAAATATACAATCTTAAAGGAAGAAATCCTTTTAACAGCAATAAAGCACTTAACTAGGCCATAGCCATCCTGGACGGTTGTACAGGGTGTGCAACCAGGCTCACTATAAAGGCAAGCATGGCTGAAACCCAGTTCACATCCCCCACCCCAAACCGGGCCCTGTGGGACTGCACCTGCCAGAAGGAAAACGTCTTTTTCTTCTCTCCAAGATGCTGCCTACTGGCTAAGCTGTACCTGCAGTCTGGACCTGCCTAAGGGGTCAGCTTATGTGCTTGCCACTGAACTAGACACAAGGGGGGTTAGGGGCTGTGTCCTAACCTAAGACCCAAGGGCAGCCCTAGGGCACCATGGGAAGGCTGACCTTGAACCAGACACAGCACACTAAGCAGGAGCAGCGCCTTCTGCAGCAGCACCTGGGCAGTCATCTTCCCACCTGGAAGTCCCAGCCAACAGTCAGGGCCTGGAACAGAGCATGCGCATTAGCCGAGCCTGCAGAAAGTGTGTGGGGGGTAAGGATCGGCGACAGGTAGGGCAGGGCAGGCGTGAGTGTGCAAGCGGCCACAGAGCCCCCAGAGCAGCCAGATGCCAGATGCACTGACAGATGAGCACTGTCTGGGTCCTGGCGTCCCCTGTGGGTTTTTGTTGTTTTGTTGTGTTGTGTTTTGTTTTGTTTTGTTTTGTTTTGTTGTCACCTGTTTTAAGTCATTCAAAGCAGAGCAAGAACTTCTGGGTTCAGAAGTGACAGGTGACTTCATCAGGCCCTGGTGGCAGGTGCTCACCTAGAACCATTCCCTTGCCCTTGCTGGATATGAAGGAGGCCCTGCGCCGCCATGGAAAGCCCACCCAGCTCAGGGTGGGACCCCTCCTTCAAAAAGCCGCCCGGACACCCTCCAGAGTCCTCCCCAATTCTCTTGAGTTTCCCTCCCCCCAGCCACAACCCCTAGAGAGGTCCCCTTCTCGCAGTGGGAGAGCTCCTGGCTCAGCTGTGCAAATACAGGCCAGAGGGATGGAGGGGCGGGGAGAGGGGGTAATAGAGGACAACAAGCCTGTAGCACCCAGTGGCAAAAGTTGCTTCCAGCCACGGCCACTAGGAGGAGGCAGCTGCCATGGCTGGGAGCAGCAACACACTAGGGCTTGCTGGTGCCAGAAACTCAAGATTCCACAGGGTCCTGACAACCCTCCCATCACTCCTCCCACCCCTGCCAGTCGCAGCCTTGGGAGACCCCACCAGCCCACCGGCCTACATCAGCCAAGCGCCTACCCCTGCCAACTCTCAGTCCCCATGCCAGCTTTCAAGTGGACGCGACTGTGGGTCCATTTTACAGATGGAGAGAACCTGAAACCCAAGTGACTCACCCAAGGATGTGCCAGAGGCCACCCTGCTAGGTCAGGACTGTAGCACCTGACACTCCCAGAGAGATGTGCATGGAGTGGCCCTCCCTCCCTGCCAGCTGGCCCAGGGACCCAGGGAGTTGTGCTGATAGGCCCAGCCAGCCGTCCTCAACCTGCATTGGACCACAGCAACAGGTGCAAGCATCTGCCCTCAAACCAGATGAAGAGAGACCTGGCAACCCTGTGACACGTGAGATTGGGAGAAACCAAGGGGAGCCTCTCAGAAGAAGCGACCTGTTCCCAGCAGGAACTCATGACCCGCTTTCCTGAACCAGGCCTCCCCTGAACCAACCTGGCCCCTTCAAGTCACAACAGCTGGTGTCCCCAAGGAAGGGGACCCCAATTTCTAGGATTTCACCATCAGTGTGATGAGCAAACAAATGGACTCACCAGGGTGATTTCATGAACCCTTAGCACGGAGGATGTGAGGGGAAGGGCCGCTCCCTCCTCAGCTGTGATTTCTAAGATTTCATTTATGTCTTCCTGAAGCACTTAATTCCTTTTGCAACTGCCCCCCTCCCAGATCCTCTCAGACCAGCGAAAGGAAACCCAGTGTCTGGGGCCAGAGGACAGGCCCCTACCAGCCCCTGTTACCATCCCCTTCTAACCATCAGGGCAATGCCACTTCTTCCAGGCAGTCCTCCTGCCCTGACCACAACTCACCCCTGTGAACAGGAGGCACACAGACTGCTGGGAGATTCTGGACTCGATGGCTCAGAGAGGCACAGCGATGGCTTCCAGAGGCCCTATAGCAACCAGGGGAGAGGCGGGGAGGGGTGGTTAGGAGGGATGGATGGACCACCTGTGACTCCCTGGCCCACTGCCCTTCAACAGGAGCCTCTACCCTAGAAGACAAGTTCCCAAGATGGACCAGAACAATGGCCTGGTATCAGCCCTCCAAGGCTGGCACACAGAGCAAGGGAGATGGGAACAAGGAGTGAGCTCCCTGTCACCTGGGAGATTCAAGGGAGGAAGCACTGACTGGAAGATGCTACTCCCCCAGCTGCTGAGCTGCCATTCCGAGGTGGGCAGCTCCAATCCTGTCAGCATTTGGGGGGCAGGGGGGCTGGTTCCCCTGACCACTCCTGTAGTTGTTGGCATGTATGCACTCTGGAGCCAGTTGGCTTGAGTTTAAATCCAGGCTCTCTTATTCTCAGCCTGTGTGTCCTCAAGTCAGTAACTCACCCTCTCTGGGCCTCCCGTGTGCAAAGGAACAGGAAAGTCAAGCCCACTTCAAGGCTCCCCAGGGGCACTGGATGAAGTGAAACCCTTAAGGGCAGGTGTGGCAGGCTGTAGCCACCTTAATCCCCTCCCTGCCCCCCTCCTCACCTTCCCATCCAACGGCCAGCTCACCCTCCGAGACACCTAGAGGGGAAATTCCTCTAGCACACAGCGTCCTTTCCGTCCTTTCCAGGCATGCAACGGAAAGGCCTAGCCCCAGCCGGAATAGGGCCTGGCTCTGAAGCCTGCTATGGAACCCCCTGGGGCAGGAGGGCTGGGCAAGGGACAAGGAGTCATTCCAACCCAGACTAGGCAAGAGGGTGCCGTGGTGGGCACTGCCTTGCTTGTTCCCTTAGCACCTCCTTCATCCCCTTCTGAGCCATGCCCAGGTCTGCCGCTCCCCACCCTCCCATCTCCCCCCACAAGTTGCCACCCAGCCCAGCTAGCCGGTAGGAGCAGTGACAGTGATGGAGGCCGTGTCAGGCCCCAACACCTCCTCCCAAGGTTTGCAAAGAAGGTGCCCCATGGTCTGCGATTCAGAGCTTCCCACAGGCTCAGGATTTGCAGTGGACGTGGTGCCAAGCTCACTACCCACCACAGCCCGTGTCTCCTCTATAGTAGGGACAAGAAGACCAGCAGGCACCTAGGGTGGCAAGAGCAGGGGCAGCGCCAGTAACTCCAGGCTGGGCCAGGGGGTGCAGAGGCCAAGCCCCATCCTTGAGGAGCCCCCCATGACCTCCATTGCCCTCCCCTCCAGCTCCCCTTCCGCTACAGCTGCCCTGACCTCAGAGCTTCCGTAAACACACAGAAAACAGAATAGGTCAGCCCAGGCTGACACAATGGAGGGCTCCCCCATCATGGGGCCTCCAAGGATTCTCTGAGCCCCAAGCAACTCTCCCCAGACTGGACTGTTCAGAAGTAGTGGGGCCCCTGCTCCAGGCCAGCCTCAGCCCTGTGTGCCCAGTACGGGTTGGACAGGGGAACCCATGCCTCACTTTCTCCCCAGGGCCTGAGTCACTTCCTCTGCCATGCTGTGTGGAGCCACGACTCACCACTAGCTCCTGGAAAAACCATTTCCTCCAAGGATGGAGATGGAAGTTGAGTGAACAGGACCTGGCCTGCGGGGTTAACCCTTCCATGGGCAGCAAGCTTTTGGACACCCAGCTCCCCTCCCGCCTCCCTCTTGATTCTCCTACACAGGCACCTGGCCCCAGAACCTGCCACATCCCAACTCCACAGCCTCTCTAGGGAGCATGGCCAGAGGGCACATCCCCGACCCCATCAGAACCCACCCTGCGCTCCTGCGCTCCTGCCCACTCCCCGCCCACCCCGCTGTTCCTGTAAGGTGTTCACAGCCAACGTGCTCAACCTGCGCCCTCACTTGGGACCCTCTGCACCCTCTCCCCCAGTTTGCTAAAATGCAGATTCCCAGGCCCAGCATAAGGAATGGGCAGGGCTCAGAAGCCCAGTCTCAGAGAGGGCAGGCTCTTAATCCCCAGGATACCTCTTGCCTACCCCAGCTCCTCCGCTGCTCCCTCTGCCTGAGCAGGGTACAGGGTACCTGGAAAGGGCCTGGCACAGGACAGCCAGGAGAAGCATGCGTGCGTACGCAGGTGTGCATGCAGCAGTGTGTGCATGTGTGCGTGCAAGCCTGTGCGTGTGCAGGTATGCAGGGACAAAGGAGCTGTGAGCTGGGAGCGTGGGCAGGTTAACACGTCAAAGGGCAGTGGGGGAGGGGCATGGGTGACAACCCAGAGCCGACCTGCAGATGTTTCCTGGGGGGGTGGATGAGAAGGCCCTCCTAGCAGTTTCCAAACTGCTTTTTCTTGCATCAAAGCAATGACTTGGAAACACTATGTACCCAGCAGTTTTATCAGATCCAGGTGGGACCTGGAGCCACAGCCCCTCCCATCCAGTGCCCCCCAGCCCCAGGAGCCCAGCTTGCTGCTACAGAGCCATCTCTCGCTTCACATTGGGAGGCCTGAAGCTCCTCGAGGTGACCAAAGTGACCACAGAGAGTGCCACTACCCTGTGAGGAGGGAGCTGCAGGATGCTGGACATGTGGGCAAGCAGAGTGACCTCAAGCTGCAGGAATTTTTCAGCCATAAAAAAAAAAACTGAAAAAACATCAAGCTAATGGCCTGTCTGGGAGGCTGGCCAACAGCCAGGCCTGGCTTGGCCTGCTTACTGCCCAGGGCAAGACTCATGTCCTTGCCCTAGACCTGTTCATGCCAATGCAGCCCCCACCTGCCGGATTTTTTTTTTTTTTTTTTTTTTTTTGGCCCAGCTAAGTCTATAACCACAAAACTCTGCTGAACCAGTCCTGAGGAGATAGGAGGACAGGGAGCAGCAGGGGCTTCCTGGCAGCCTGAGAAAGAGGCCTGGCCCCATGCAGGGGCCACCTCTACAAGGCAAAATCCAGCCTGCTTCAGCAGGGAGACCAACAGCAACCCCAGCCAGGGCCGCCCTAAGCTGATACATACTGCTGTCCCCTTCCCCCAATGCCAACCTGCAACATCCCCAAGGGTCCCTGGGCCTCATGCCCCAACACCTATGGAAAAGGGGCAGTCCCGGGGGCCCTTTCACCCGGTCTCAGGGGTGCTTGGCACCATGCAATGTCCTTCCCGCCCTTTAGTGGTTCAGCCTTCACCATCACCTCGCCAAGCGGAAGCTCCATAGTGGCCCCTTTATAATCTCTCTACCAAGCACGTGCTGCCAATGTCCTTACTTGAAAGAAAAGGAAATTCAAGTCCAAAGCGGTTAAGTGCCGTGTGAGATCACCCAACAGGAACGTGGCCGAGCATGCACTCCTACCCAATTCTGTGCAACCTCAGAGCCCACACTGCTGGCTGTTACAGTCTGCCAAGTCTGTTCCTTTCTCTGAGACTCAGTCTCTCCACCTTTATGCAAGGCAACTTTCCTAAGCAAGCCACAGTCCCCAAATGAGAGAAACCCTAAGGGTCCTGCTTTGTCTTGTATTAGGTTCTTTTAAATACCACAGGGAGGAACCCTGGAGCCTTGGTTGGACAGGTGCCCAGCCCCCCATTTGGAGGAGCCGGCTTAGCGAGAGACACCTGTGATCAGAGTGGAATGCAAGTTCCCAGACAAGAGCCTGCCTCCACCTGGCTGCTGGTCCATGTCTCTCTGCCTCTGAGTGATCCCAGAGACCATTAGACGCACACAAGATGTGCCGTGGCAACCATTTAGGCTGCAGCTTCCCCAGGGTAGTTCATCTCCATCCCGGACACTTCCAGGCAGCAGATTCGTGAGCCTACCCCATCTCTCTCCTCCAATGGCTGCAGCTTAGACAGTGGGGAGGGGAGGAGGGGCTCTGCCAGGCTCTGGTGGGCTGTTTCATTTAAATCAGCCTCGGCCAGCTACACCCCAGCTTTGCCTTAAGCAGCCAAGATGCTTGGGATGTTGGAGTTGAAAAAGAGACAATAACAATGCAAGATTTGGGCAGGTGAGAATAAAGCCTGCAAGGAAGTGAAAGTGGTTGAATGATCGAAGAAATTTCGAACCCAAAAAAGGAGCAGGGATGAGACAAGGGCCTCAGGGGTGGCGCCCCAGAAGTGGGCAGGGGGGCACTCAGACATGAATGGTTTCCATGACCCATCTATGATGACCAGCTAGTCTGGTCAGCTCCTTGCTCCTGCGCCACTCTCCAGCCAGGCTCAGGCTCATGACAAAGTCTCCAGGATCTAGCCCCGTCCGTGGAATGGCTGAGTCCAGCCCCAGATAGCAGGCCTGTGGCAGTCAGCACTTGCCCTGAGAACATGCATTCCCCTGCCACATACACACTCCTAGGGTGCAGAAGTTAGGGATGCAAGGTGCAGCCCAGCTCTGCCTCCAAGTGGTCTGCAGCTTTGGTATCTGTCCTTTCTCTGGTCTGGGTTTCCTCCTGCCCAGGAGGAGGGGGAACAGCTCTGACCCCAAACCTACCACCTTACCTCCACCTTTCACTGGAGTCTGGAGCCCCATCAAATGCCAATGCACAAGGTCCACAGGTTAAGGTTGGGCTTACCTCTAAGCTCCAGCGAGGGGCAAACAGGAGGCCAGGCTGTCCCCTCCACCGTGGCACTGTCTGTCCGCAAACCGCAGCTGTCTAGCTCAAGTTCCCTTCCCTATCTGCACTCCCACACTGCCCAAGGCTAGGCCCACAAGGTCAGCCCGGTCCCCTTGCCCCTACTTGCCACTTGGTTTGTAGGGGGGGCTGCAGTTCTGTCTGCCCCGGCCTGGCAGGCAGCCTGGCTTTGGATGAGGGACCTTCCGCCTGCCCACGGATGGCTACCAACTCTCCCTTTCTTTTATCCTAGATCTTTGGCTCTGAGGCTGACAGAACACAAAGCAACCACTCTGCCCTCCCTACCAGGCATGTGTTGGAGGATCCCACCCTAGTTCACTGAACACACACAGCACAGCACATAGAGGACCTCCAGCCACTATAAGCTGGCCCCGTGGCTGGGACGCCCATTACTTCCAGAAACAGATTCTTTGTGAGGCAGGATTCTGAGCTTGGCACCTGAGTTAGCACCTTTGTGCCTCCCCAGACCACTGAGACAGGTGGTGTCATGCCCACCGAATAAAGCAGGAGAGCGGGGACAAGGACTTTTTTGCTGGGGGGTCCCCCACCTTTGCCAAGTCACAATGCAAAAAAAAAAAAAAAATGGTGGGACAAAGCTGGATGCCATGCTCAATGGCTCAGGCAGGCAACCCTGAACTCCAGCCCCACTCAGTGGCTCTTCCTGAGCTTCTGCCCCTGCCCACTCCCCACCTCCTCCCCACCACACACACAGAGTGTCAGTCCCTGCCCTGGATGCCTCCTCCTGGCCCTTGACAGGGGGCTTATCTTCAACCCTGGGCTGCAGCCAAAAACTGCCCCAGGATCCCCAGACCTGTCCCAGCTCCACCCCTCACCCCATGTTGGGGAAAAAGGGCAGGAGGAGGGAAGTGAACAGGGAAGGAGAGAAGAGGCAGGGATGGAAAGGGATGGGGTAATTGGGGTGGGGATCATACCTCGACACCTGCGCAGCCTCTGCTCCTGTTGCCCCAGCCCAGATGACAAATGCAGAAGGCGAGGCTGGCAGGTTGCAAGCCCCACCAAGCACTTTCTTTATTCACAGAGCAGCCTGCTGGCGAGGGGAGCCAGCTCACCCCCTCCCTCCCTGGATTTGAAGGGGCCAGAGGAGACTTTGAGGCTGAGCCACTGGCCTCTTACTGGCGCTTCAAACAAAGGGGGCAGCCAGGGAAGAGGGGCCGAGAAGCCCCAGCCACCAGCAGGAGAGGGGGGCGCAGGTGACAGCAGCCCCTGGCAACTGTTGCCCTGGCAACGGCTGGCAGCTGCTGGGAGACGTCACTGGCGGCTCCAATCCAGTGCAAAGCCACAGCCGCACGCCTGCTGCCACCTAAACTGTCTTATACTCAGGCCCTCTGACCTGGTCACTGCCCGCCCAGCCCGGGCAGGCAGCTAGCAAGGGGAAGTGGACAGCAAGTTAGAGATGCACCCAGGATGTCTGCCTGTCTGGGAGGGGACCTCAGGGGGCCAGTACTTCCAATTTCCCAAGAGAAGCTGAGGCTGGAGGTTCATGTGCAGCCTGCAGGTTTGTCCACACTGCAAAATCAAACAGAACATGGCGCCCCAATCCTCCACTCCCCACCCCCACTGTGACCGGATCTGGCTCCTGCCCACCATGGCTTTGCACTGACCACTACTATTGCCTTAGGTGAGCCGAGATTATGCACCATCCATTCCTGGAAACCTCTCAGGCTCCACTCCTCCAGGAAGCCTTCCCACATGGCTTTAGTCCAGCAAGACTCCCCCTTCCGCCTCAGTCCTGGAACTGGGGGGTTCCTCTGGGCTTTTTTCTAGAGGTTCCTGGGGGCAGAGGGGCAGGAGTGAGTCTTCTCTTCTTCAACCTGGTGAGGGCAGAGGACAGAAACAAAAGCTCCTAAGACTGGTCCTGTGTGCCTGGCAGTCACTAGCCCTGGCCACTTGTATGATTAGCCTGCTTCTTATATGTTGAACTTTACAGATGGGCTAAGAGGCTCAGGAAGGTGAGGTAGGAGGGAAGCGGGGAATTCAAGCAACAATCTCAGAGCCAGCACAACTAACTCCCTAGGGCCCAACTCCTAGTGTAGCTCATGCCCAAACTTTGGTCACCTCCAGCTACAGGGAGTTCACTTCCTCTTAACAGGGTCGCATTAATTAACCCCCTAAAGGCCATAGGGAGAAGCGTACAGACCACAGAAGAGATCAGACCCCTGGATGGGGACAGTGTGGGGCTGCCTCGGGGTGTCCAGAGGTCTGGAGACTAAGCTGAGCACCTGCCAGCTGGTGCTCCTTCTTCCAGGGGATGGAGCAGGGGCTGGCAGCAGCCATGGGAAAGGCAGCAGGCTAGGGGCTCTGGCAATGGGGCGCCTCCTGCGGCCCCTCCTCCATGGTGGAGCAACGCCAGGCGGCAGTTCTATTGTCTTGCTGAGTTCTATTCAGACGCTATTTTTGGTCTCCAAAGGAAGAGGAAAAGAAAGCTAAGAAAGGGGCTGCTGTTCTCTGGTAGAACCTGCTCCCGGAAAAGGGTTCCAGGGCCTGTGGGGCCAGAGATGGCAGCCACCATGGCACCTGGGTGGAAGGATCCTGCACCCAACAGGAGCTGCCAGGGGCCCACAGAGTACACAAACCCCAAGGAGGGAAAGATGGGGGCCCCCAGCCCCAGCCTTTGACCCTCACTGCTGCTCTCCTGCTGCTGTGGTGATGCCAAGAGTAGGCAGCCCTGACACCATGTACACTTCCTCAATACCCACCACCCACCCGCCACCCACAGCCAAGAAACCAACTGTCCACCTGCTCCCTGAGCCCCACAGCCCTCCTGGCCAGGTTGCAGTTGGGGAAACCCTAGCAAGGAAGCTCATTTTAGAAGTCAGAAAACTGAGGCTGAATGAGCTGCCTGTCCCCCACCTCACAGCACCCCATCCTTTCCTTGCATGTAATGTAAGCCTCTCTAGACACCATCTATCCTCCAACACATCCGAGGACCTTAGCACATGCCTTTCCCGCAGCTAAGCACATTCCTTCCAGGACGGGGCCTTTCTCAGTCCTTCATGTAAATGTCCCCTCTCGCTGACAACCTTTCCATGAATTCACTAATCAAATCTATCCTTTGCATCCATGACTGATTTCCCCATCTCTTTCTGGCACCCAAACCCTATAAGGAACTTGGGATCTGCATCCTCATCATCCATTTCTCTACAACTGTTCCATCTCTGCCATCTCGCTCAAGCACTTATGTCTCCAGGACTTAGCTCAGTGCTGGAGTCACAAGTAGGTGACCCACCACAGGTTGGATGAGTGAATGAATGTGTGAGACAGAGTTGGGGTCAGGCAGGCTCTGAGTCTTTCCCCAGTGGGAGTTAATCCTTGATCCTTTCACTCTTGGCAGGTGCACTAGAAGCAGGTCCAGCACTGATCCAACCTCACTCCCCAGCCCCTAACTGGACTGGGGCACACACTCCTGTGACAGGTTCCTGGCCAGAGAGGGGCTCCATGAGGTGCCCCATCTGAGAGCAAGGATGCGATCCAGGCTAACTCCCCTCCCATACACAGCTCTCTGTTGAAGGCCCTGAGAAGTCCTGCAGAACCCAACCTTCTCCAAGCCATGGCACACATTTCCGATCTCTACATGACAAGGAGTCGGGGGCCACAGATGAATATGTGAGCCACAAACCTTGTGTTTTATCTCGACAGCAAAGCTACCACTCCCCCAGCCCTCAGAGGCCACTTTGGTTTTTTTTATTATTATTATTATTAAAGAGGACTCAGGAAGATCTGCCCATGAACCTGACCTTGTCACTGCAGCAAATACAAAGGGGCTCTCTGGGCCCACCATGGGCTCCCCAAGGTGGAGCTGGGAGGGGATACAGCAGGTATCTGCAGTGGGGAGAAGTAGGGATATTCCAGGAACACAGAAGGGCAGAGATACCCCGAGGACTGACCTGTACGGACTCACAAGGGAGCTAAAGCAGGAAGAGGACCACATAGGGGTGTAACCCTGACCTCCTATAACCCATGCCATTTACGAAACACTACTATCCCATTTTACAGCTGAGGAAACTGAGGCTAGGAGAACAGAAACCACGTTCCAAGGACACAGAACTGGTTCCACAGGCTTCAAGCCCAGCTCTGGGAGTGGGGGGAGGGTTCCTCCCCAGGGGCTGCCCGTCGGCCTGCACAGCCAGCCTCTTTTCCTGCCTTGGGGACACCAGGTAGATGGGGGTGAAAGCCCCGAGAGCAGAGCCAAGGTGCAGACAGTCCCCTTCCTTGCCCTACACTCACGTGACCTGGGACGCTGTTGCTCCTCGCCCTGCCTCTCTGCGTCCCCACGGGGGACAGAGCTGCTAGTCCTAGGGCCTGCTGCCCTCCACTGGCCATCCTCCCACCTCCATGGCTGGCCTTGGGCAGTGTCCCTGGATTAGACTCTCCAGAGCTCATGCCCAAGGGGGGTCCTTCCGGCCCGGCCCATGGTCCCTGCAAGGAATACTCTGACCCCACCCTGACCCACTGGAAGGACCCATTGAAGAGGAGCCTCCCATGGTATCCAAGTTCCCTGTTACTCCTTGAACCCTAACAGGGATGGGGAGCTCACTATCTCCCAGGGGTGCAGCCCTCTGCAGACTCATGGGCAGGCGGCTTGGGTTCAGGTCCCCACTACCACTGAATACCAGCGGCAGCTCCCTATCTATGACATGGAGACAAAGCTTCAGCTCTTAGAGGGCCGGTAGCATCCCACTCTGAACAGGGGCGTTTGTAGACATGAGGTACAGACAACCAAGGTCAGGGACTGGGTTATGAGCTGCTCTCCCGCCCTGCCCCACCATTTGGCACATGCCCAGGTGGTGACATAGCCGAGCAGCAGTGGGTAGGGGCATGACTCAGTGCCCAGGCCAGCCCCTGGCACTCACCACAAACATTTGTCATCACCCAGGCAGGAGGGTCTGGGCAGTAGCATCCCCACCATTGCCACCACAAGTCAGGGACCCAGGCACCAGTCACAGAGCCACATTCTGAAGGCACATACTCTAGTGATGCAGACAGGCTCATGGCTCACCCAGCCTTCCAGGGGGCACAGGGAGCTCCAGTCAGCAGAGAGGCAACTAGAGAAGGCAGGCCAGCTTGAACAACCCAGACCTCTTGTAGAGGCCCAGCACAGTGGCTGCATGAATAAGGCCTCACTTTGTGGGGAGCAGGAAGGTGCCCCAGGGCAAACAACTCCACAGGTTGAAGATACTGGCCCCACTGGCTGGAATTATGCACTGGTGGCTCTACAGAAGTGGGCCTTGCCTGGTGCACACTCGGGGGACCAGGGAGCAGCTCTGGGTTGACTGCTCCATGACAGAAGGGGTGGGAGTGGCCTGGAACATCAATTAAAACAAAAGAAAAAAAAAACTACTTTTGTCAGATACTGCACTTGGCATTTGAACTCTGCTTACCGCATCCTCCCATAGTATCACCACCATCTTCAGTTCTGAGATTAGGGAAACAAGGCCCAGAGAGATGAATATACCTGACCAAAGTCACACAGTGGATAGGGCTGGGACAGAACCAAGCAGCCCAGAGCCCATACCCTTGACCATGTCCTTGCGGCAAGTGGCAAACGTAGAGTCTAGGCAGGTTGGTGCTAGGGTCTGGTCCCACGTGAGTTCCCCTGGCATGTGGCTGTTCACTCTCACAGGGACCCCACTTGTGGTTCAGAACTTTGGAGATCTTCATCACATTTGACAGCCTCAATCACAAAGCTTAGAGAAATGAAGCCACTCTCTCAAGGGTCTGCATCCAGTTTCTAACTGAGCCACCCCACAGCTCAGAAGCCACAACCTGACCAAAGACTCCAAGCAGACTGCACTACGGTTACCCATCCACCATCCCAGCACCAGCAAACTGAGGTCCCACAAAGCCATGGCCCTGGGTAGCAGGGTGCAAGTTCCTACTCTCCATTCACTCCTCCCAAGAGCCCTAAGATTGCAAGTCAGGGCAACTGGGTGGGGGGACAGTGGCAATGCCTGGGGACCTGAGGGAGGGAGGGAGGCCTATGTTTCTCCCAGGCTCCTAGCTCTTCAGTCAGTGTGAGTAACCTTGGAAGCCAGGCAGGAGCCTTACAACTGCTGAGCCACCCACCTTGGCAGGCACAGCACCCGCACGCCATCTCCCAGTAATGCACGGAGGCTTGTCCACCAGTGTCCAGAGCTCTGCCAGCTCCCGCAGGGCACAGCTTTTATCTCTGCCTGGAACTGCCAAAATGTACCACAAACTGCTGTGGCAGGCACCAGCCCACCAGCCTCATGTCCTCCACAATGCTCCCTCTCCCTCTCCACCCCTGCCAAAGCACATGTCAGGTGGAGAGCCGTGGGGTGAGTCCTGCTGGTGTCCATGCTACCCGGCTGTCCTGGCAGGAGTGGGACCAGGAGCGCACCCACAATCTGGCTTCAGCCTACTCATCTGCTCAATGGGACAGATCATGATAAAGGTTCCAAATTCTCTGCTCTACCAACTCCCTGAATGCTCACAACTGGTCCTCATAGCTGATGTGATTACTACCCACACTTTACACATGGGAAACTGAGGCAGGGGCCCATCTTCACACAACCAAAGAGGAACAAAGCTTAGAGTCTTACTGAGTACAGTCAATCCTGTGTCTCTCAAGCCTGCTGGCCTGGAAGGGTAGTAGCAGAAATGGGGGGGGGGGTGTCTGGGATTGGGGAGCAGGGGCAGAGAAGGGAGGGAGAGGTGAGACAAGGGCGCATGTTCTCTGGCACCCAGCATTGTGCCTGGCTGGGATGGGGAGCCCACACCCCACCAAGAGGGCCAGAAGAGCATAGTGCACCAGAGCCCAGACCCGGGAACCCTCCAGGATGCAGCCTCCTTGCTAGCTAAACCCTCTTGCCTCCATGGTCTCATTCTAAAGTGGGCACAGCCTGCCTAGGCCACAGGAGAGCCAGAAGGTGCAGGGCTTTTGAGGTGCCAGTCCCAGGTTGAGCCACCAAAAAACCACCTGTGGAACATGCAAGAGGGTACAGGAAGGTAACATCCCAGTCCCTGTCGTGCCAGAGCATGGCAATACGGAGTAGCAATCAGAAAATGCATCTCAGACATGAACCCAGCATCCACAGGGCTCCAGATGAGGGTAATGGGGGGCAGCCAGAGCCTGGAGGAGCTGCTAGGGCTTGTGAGAAGACAGGCTGGGGGTGGGGGGCATGGCCAGCCAGTGCCCGCCCAACCACATCTGAGAAGCCCCTTTGTGCCAGTCCTGCCCTGCCCCCCACTTGCCATCTGCCTGCTCCCTGGAGTCTGGTCACCCCAGCTGCTGGGTTTACTCACATGCTGCCCCCATCTGCCACTGAGTCAGAAGGCGGGGTGCATGGGGCCACCCTAGGGAACACGGCTGGGGTGTGGAGCCCTGCTCGAGCTCTGGATTAGGAGGAGAGGCTGGGCTGGGGTCTGTGTCCACTCCCCCACTTCCATTCTCAGCAGCCCCTGCCTCCCCTGTGCCCTCTCCCAGAGCCCTGCCCTTGCTCTTGCCACATCAGGACATGTCCGCCTGCCTGACATGGATACAGCACTGCCCAGCCCGCACCCAAATGCAGCCCTTGCTGGGATGGTGTGACCCTCCCCCCTTTCCACAGCTATCCCCATCCTCTCCTCATCCCTGTCATTGTCATTTGAGGTCCTTCCAGGAAGGTGGCCCCTGCTACTGCTCTACCACGTGTGTCACCTGCCCTTCCTCAGCTGCCCCGAGCACAAGCCCCAACCTTCCCAGGCAGCCAAGGCCAGCCTTATGGGGCAGTGCCTCCCATCAGAGGCAGCCTGGGCCACCCCCTCCCCAGCACACCTGCCCCTTAAAGTGACCCAGGCCAGGTCTCCTGCACCCTCTGCTCTCACCACCCCCAAAGCATGGTTTCCCTTGCTCATACACTCATACACACAACAGCCCCTCTCCTTCCTTCCCCATCTCACAGCGCAACCTGGACACCTCCTTCCTTGTGGCCGGCTGCCAGGGAAGATCCATCCCTACCCAGGTGTATCGCAGCATCCATCTCGCCACCTAACCATCTTGTTTGTTTGTGTCCCAGAGGGAGTGTGCAGCCAGGCCCATGGCCTCTGCCCACAGCACCAAAGCCTCAGGCACAGCCAGCTGTACTGCACAGCCATGCCCTCCCAGACATGCCACACCTGCAGCCTGGCTCTCTGCCATCTGACACCCACAGCTGAACCCCAGGCCCACAGAAGGCTCAGCAACTGTCATCAACCCCACATACTCAGCGTTTGCAGTGACTGAGACCCAGAGGGGAGGCAAAGCAAGGCAGCCATGATGAGACTTTGAAGAAAGTAGGTTCGTATCTCAGGTCCCTGAGAAAAGCAGGGAATTAAGTCCAGCCCCAAAGCACTAGTCCCACCCCTGGACATTGGCAGTGAAGAAGACACAGGAGCCTATGCATGCCATACGTACCTCACTCACTTTATGTCTCCATGGGAGTATGTTGTACACAGCAGGCACTCACTAAGTGTCTATATGCAAATCTGAAGGAGCCATAGAATCTCTTCCTATTGAGTCCAGCTATCCCAGCACAGCAGCTACAGGAGGGGCCTCAACTCCTCCCTCACCCCCTCAAGTAAGATGAGCACTGGCTCCTCCAGAAGGGGGTCCTGGGAGACCCCTACTGGGCACCACACAGGGGGAGTGGCCAGAAGGAGTGGTCAGGAAGGGTGTATCTGGTGTGAGCAGCCAGCAGCCCTGAGGTGGTTAACGGGTGGGGAGAACTCTCCCACCCAAGGTTCAGATCTTGTTGCTGGGCTCCTCCTGCGGGACTGCCCTGGCTAAGTTGGGGGTCCCAGCCCCTGCCCAACTGAGCAAAAGCTGCCATCCAGAGCACCCTGCCTCTCCCACCCCCAATGGTAACCCCTCCCTGGATCTGCTGGCAAGAAAGCATCTGTCTTCCAAGACCTAAGTTCACTCATCCACTCAGTGGGAATGAATAACCCACAGCCCAGAGAATGGACGCCAGCCGGCCAACTCAGTGGCAGCACCATTGCGAGTCCGTTCTTCCAGCTTCTAGAAGGTTATGGCTACATGGGATTCCTTATCCTTTGGGCACTGTGTCCCCCAAGAATCCCCTCATCCCTATGGTGCCAACCCTAGAGATAGCATGCTATAGCGAGCCCAAGCTGGGATGAGTCCCCTCAGAGATGCCAAAGACCTTAACTCCTCATTCCACATCACGCTACCTGCTGATCCACAACCACACACACACACACACACACACACACACACACACACACAGTCCCTTCCCCCACCTGCTGGCCAACCCTTGCTCAGGTACCTGATACCTGCTGGCCCTGTGTAGGACCAGACGGCCAGCCCGCGTTTCAGGCAGGGTCCACCTCCGAGGCTGCTCCTGGTCCCTGCTGCCTGCCAAGTGTACTAGCAACAGAGGCATGTGGGAGGCTCCAGCCCCTCTCCTGCAGCAGGGCAGGACAGGCAGGCGCCTCCCTTCTGCCCTAGCTGGCTCCTCCTCCTCCCTCCTCCTCCTCCTCCTCAGGGATGACGGAGGCTGCTCCATGAGTCATGAATTTCTCAGAGGAAAGCCAAAAGGGAGCAGGGCTGAGTGAGCTGAAGCCGTGACCCTGGGGGATGCCCGTGACTCAACGCCAGGCAAGGGGGGAGCCTCAGTCTCACCCCTCAGCCAGGCAGACAGGTACCAGGCTCAGCGAGGGGATGGTCAGGGACCAAGGATAAGTCTGCCTCCACACCCTGCATCCTTGTATCCGTGGGGCTGTTCTCCCCAAAGTTCTTACAGAGAGGACAGGTTTGCCATGGCAACCAGCCACTCTGATGCCGGCCCGGCCTCCACCCCACCCTGCCTGGGCAACAACTGCCCCTTCCTGAGCAAGAGTCCGGCCTCCTTGGCAGCAAACAGGAGCTGGCGCTGACCAGCAGAGCGGAAGGCACGCCAGGAGGAAGGGGGTGTCAGGTCAGGCAGTCTGGCCCAAGGCCATGCACAACTGACCACTTGACCTTGGGTCCTGTTGGAGCCTCAGTTTGTCTTCACAGCCAAAACGTCCATGTCCAAGCACACACAATCTCAATTGCCTTCAGTCCCACACTGGATTGTGAGACTCCCTAGGGTGTTCTAGAAATAGCTGCTGTGTCTGTAAAGCCAAAGGGGAAACTGAGGCCCAGGTGAAGGGTCAGTCCTAGAGGTTCTTAAAACTTGGAGAGAAGAAAGTGGAAATGGGTCAATGCCTCCAGGTCCCTGACCATGCTTATCTGCCAGCAGGTGCCTGCCAGAGCTAAGGCTCAGTGCCCTGCTGCCTGGCAGTCCCAAGTCAGTCATTTGCGTGCCCTGCACCCCACACCCACCAAAGACCTCCCCTACCCGCATCCCCTGAGCATGATAACCATTCCCGAGTCACAAGTGCTGTCTGGGTTTCACAACCTGATGAGGGTGACAATAACAGCAGCCCAAGAAACAACAGCGGTGACACCTGCATTCCTGGCTTTGCCCAGAGGCAGCAGCAAGGGGTCAAACCTGTTCCCTGTGCTTGAAGAGCCTTCAGTGAGGAGGAGAAGGATGGAGACGGGGCACCAGGCAGAAAAGTGAAGCTCAGAAAAGACACCCTTGTCCCCCAGGTCACCCAGAGGCCTCACTGTGGGCCTGTGGCTGCTCAAATGCTGTCCCTCTGCTGGAATCTGCATTCCAGAAGAGGGGGACTAGGAAAGCTACCTGGGATCCTCCCACCAAAGCAGCATGCAGGGAATCGATTCAGGCAGTCCAGGAGCCTAGGGGTTGCCAAAGGGACTAGCACCTGTCACCTGCCTACCCTGACTTGAGTTCCAGAAGACCAAAGGGAACTGCAGCTGCCCAGTGGGTGTGCAAGGGGGTCCCCAAAGACAGAGCTTCCAGAAAATGTTCCCCACAACTGGGGCAGCCTGGCCAGGGCAGCCCCTGCCCCAGAAGACCTACTATGTGCTGGGCATTGTGCCAGGTTCTATATAGAGGAGAAAGACCAGCTCCGAGTCTGGCTGGACAGGGTAGCCCCTGCCCCCAGAAGACCTACTATGTGCTGGGCATTGTGCCAGGTTCTAGATAGAGGAGAAAGACCAGCTCTGAGTCTGGCTGGCCAGGGAGACTGGCCCTCATGGTGGCACTATCTGGGGTCAGTTTTAGGCCACAAAGAGGACCTTGGGGGTTAAGAGAGAGAAAACAGGCTGTTTATATTAAACACAGGGCCACCTGTTACCAGCAGGGATACTGACCATCACAGCCATCAGCAGGGCTGTCTGCACAGGTGGTGCCCTCCATCCCAAGGACTGGATCCCTCTAGTGTTACAGATGGCCAGAAACACTGAGTGACTCCTCCAAGGCCAAATGGCAGCCTGGGGTTGGGCCTCCAGATGTATAACGCTAGCCAGATCCCTGCCAGACCCTGCATCTACCTTACTAGGCGTTGCATACCTATTCTGTTTTGGGGCTCCTCGTTAAGTCACTGCACCCAACTATCCAGAAAAGGATAGGAGGTGCAGAGAAGGCAAGGGACTTGTCAGGGTCTGAGCCAAGCATGTTGTATCCAGAGTTCCTGCTGGATCATGAAGGAGGGGGCTGCAGCTACGGTGGGTGACACAGCAGCTCCAGCAGCCGCAACAAGTAGATGCAGAGCTCCTTCTTGCAAGGACGTGGGTGGGGAGTGGGTAGGATTCTAGAAACTGCAAGCATGGGATTGGGGGTTCAACAATAGCCCTGGGCAAGGAAGCAGACAGAGAAGGCATGATCAGAACTGGAAATGCAGTGCACAGACCTACGACACAGCCCAAGGAGCCACTGGACAGCCAAACCTCAGGTATGCCCAGACCGGCAGATGGGAGAAGGTGCTTCAGCGAGCTGTCCTCATGATTCCAGGACACGTCAAGCATGAGAGGCACCAGACTAGACTCAAGGGCTTGCACAGCTCTACTGGGACAGGATGGGGTAGGTGGAGGAAGGACACCCCTCTGGACTGAAAGCCCTCCTCCTGCCGCCATCAAGCAGGATGGTGGAAGAGGTCAGAAACTGACTGAAGCAAGGGGTGCCCTAATGAGGTGCAAATGTGGGAGGCAGAAACGGGGTTGCCTTCAGGTACCATGGAATTGGTGGGTAGGACTGTCAGGCCCCCTGCTTCCAACCAGCAGCAGGGGTGACACAGGCGAGGGCTGAATAGGCCCAGTAAGGAGTACAGACATGATTGGGCTGCAGCAGAGGCCAGAGCCGGGGGGCCACAGAAAGCTGCAAGTGCAGGCAGGCCTTCCTTGGAGGGCCAAGGAGAGGGGAATGCTACAGCTGGGAGGAGGGGAGCTCTGCAGGCTGTGTGACTAAGGCATGCACCTCTCTGTCCCTCCACAGCCTCTTCTGTCACCACTTAGGGGACCAGTGTGCACAAGGGCTGGCCCCTGAGGGAGCTGCCCCTGTTACCTGCTATTACAGGGCTGGAGAGAGGTGTGAACCAATGCAAAGGCTGGAAAGTCTCCAGCTCCTTGCTTCCCGACTGACCTTCCAGCCAGGCTCACAGTGACGAGCCGGGCCCACCCACCATCTGCTCCAGGATGAGGGCAGCTCAAGTCCAGGCTTCATCTCTCACAAGCCGAGCGAGTCTGGCGGGCAATGCTAGGCCCACGGTAGGTATGTAAGGAGCATTGGCCAAGGCCAACACAAATGCCCAAGGCTCCAGACAATGGAAGTCCAAATCTCCTTGTATCACAGATGGAAACTGAAGCCAAGGAGAAAGCACCTGCCCAAGGCCCCACAGGTTGTCAGCAGCAGTGGCAGAAACAGGACTTGAACCCATACTGAGCGCTTCAGCCCATGCTCCCAGCCACTTCCCGATTCCTTCCCGTGGGAAAGCCTCCTGGTCCAGGCATTGGGGGCGGCCCCAGCCGCGTGATCACACTGCCATCTCTCTGGCATGCCAGCCGCAGGGCCCAGGGAGCACAGCATTGCCCATGTGACTCAGCCACCCTTACAAAAGCAGCTGTGTGCCTAGACCTCCTTTCCCTTCCCTCCCTCCCCCACTGTGGAGCAGGAGTGGGGGTGGGGTGCAGAGCAGGGAGTCTGGCCCATTCAAAACATGGGAGAGGGAGGAGCTGCCTCAGCGTTAAAATGGGGACTCAAGCCCAGGCTTGGGGTACAAGAGGCCAGTGCCAGCTCCAATGATGGAGCTCAAATGGAGGAGAGAACCGCCTCCCCTACAAGTCCCCAACTGCTTTCTGAGACCTTATTTGGAGCTCCAAGGACAGGTTGTATCCAGTTGGTTCCCACAAAGGGTGGAGCCGGGTCCACCTGCATCAGGTTTCAAAAGCAAAGAGGCTGGGAAGGACTCCAGTGGCTGCCTGGTTCCTCTCACTCCTCCCCGGAAGCTCCAGCCG
Source organism: Ochotona princeps (assembly GCF_030435755.1). Lineage (NCBI taxonomy): Eukaryota > Metazoa > Chordata > Mammalia > Lagomorpha > Ochotonidae > Ochotona > Ochotona princeps. The sequence continues at coordinate 21,712,505 of NC_080847.1, forward strand.
TGCTGTGGAGCACTTGCCCTGAATCAATCTGCACTTTCTCCCACTGCCCAGTCTAGAAAAGTGTCCCACTTGCTGGAGGGGAAAACTGAGGCTTCAAGAGGCAAGGGTACTACAAAGAAATGGAGATTTTTGCACCAGGATCTACCTGGAGCCCTGATTCCACCCCCAGCCCTTACCCAATATCCTTTTCCTGCCTCTAAGGGCATCCTAACCTCCTGCCCACAGCTGTACTTCAGGGCCATGCAGGGAGACAGACATTGTCCTCCCCCAAGGTCACCCAGGAACCTGCCTGGTGGAGGGGCAGGGGCACTCCAGAATCCAGCTCTGTAGTCAGCGTTCAGGTTGGCTGGTGTTCTGGAGCCACCCCCGCAGAACCCCTCAGGACAATGGGCATGCCTGGGTGCCCGCCTGGCCCACACAGAAGGTACACAGGGCAACTAGGCCACTTCCTGGTTTCCAAGCATGACGGATCGTCTGCCCCTCAGCCCAGCCTCCAAGGGGCATTTGGTGGGAGGGTTGGAAGCAGCCAGAAGAGGCCCACAAGGTCATGCCTCTGCCTCCCAGCCTTCAGGACAAAGAAGAAATCCGCCTCAGGAGAAGCCTTGCAGCCCCCGCCTGGCACCCTCCTGGGAGATTCCACACACACACACACACCCTGGCTCAGGCCATGCCGTGTTGCCTTCCTGCTCTGCCTTTACAGCTAGAAACACAGCCCCCTCCTCTGGGTGGGAAGACCCACAGCCCGGGCAGGGGCGGGGCTCGCTCAGAGCTGCCCTTTCCCTGCCCAGGTTCCTCCCACACTGCCCATATCCCCCCTAACAGGTAGCCACAGGGTCTGGCATTGCATTGTCCACTTTCTGGGCCTCAGTTCTCTCCCATGGAAGGTAGAGACAGCGACCCAGCTACAGTGCCTCTGGGAAGTGCAGGATGGTGACTGTCATAGGTGACCGTCTGTCAGCCCAGCCCTCTTCTCTCACTTACCCAGTGTTCTTAGGAAGATAGAGCTCCCAGGAAGGGCTGACCCGAACAGGAGCCCTCCATGTCCTCTGCAGCCACCTCCCTTTCCGAGTGAGGAGCGTCTTGACTTGGTGTGGGATCACCAGCAGCCCCCCAACACCACCACTCCAGAAGCTACCAAGGTCTTTACAGGCGTGCCCCCTGCAAGTCAGGGGTTCCCCGGTCCTAGCCCATAAGCTGTCTACTTGGGTCAGCTGCCCTTGGCTGGGCAACAAGGTATGGCCACTCCAGTGCCAAGGGAAGCAAAGGAGACCCAGAACACTTCACTGACTGCCCACAAAGCAGGGCAAAAGTGTGCATGGGCGACAAGATTTGCTCTGTTTTGAGGGGTCAGTGTGACATAGCATTCCCGGCCACAGGATCTCCAGAATCTTCCCCTGTGCCCCACACCCACCCTCAGCCCACATACATATTTGCTCATGCACACAATCTCTCTTTCACACACACATGCGTACACACACACACACACCATTGGTGCCCAAGGTTGCCACACTTCTCTTGGGAAAACAAAGGGCTGAAGTCAAAATATATTGCGGGAAGTCATGGAGTGCCAGCCCCTCCCCTATGCCCAGGAGACACCCCCAAGCCTCCACCTTCTGCAGCTGGGGAGCCCCCGGGCTCACCCTAAGTGCAGGGGGCTCAGATGGCTTGTTACCGCAAGAAATGGAGCAGTGATGACAGCTGCTCATTAGTGAGGGTTGCCTCATTAACAGAGAGACTGTGGGGGGCCCACTTTGCTGCCCACACATCCCTGGGAGGCGGAGCAGGCAGACGCCAAGCCCCTGCCAGCCTAAGACACCCACCTCTATCTGTCGGGGGAACCGTGCCCAGGGAGGTTGCGTTTACAGGAGGCAGGAGCCACAGCCTTAGTGTTTGCAAATCCCAGGCCCTGTGCACCTCTTCATAGGATAGGGAAACAGGCCCAGGGCCTGGGGGGGGAGGGCACGGGGTGGGGAAGGCCAGGGCCTGACTTCTTCCTGCCTGGTGGCTCCTTTCCCAGTGTCCTGGGCCACCTCAGTGGAAAGGGAGGCAGAGGGGGAGGGGGAGGCGGGGTTGGTTTGACTTCCCATGGCTGGGAAGGGCTGGGGGGACAGGGCTACCGAGCAGCAAAGGGAGCCTCTGTGGGCAGGGGGCCAAGCAGCCCCAGGCCCTGGCCCCTAGGCCTGACTCACCAGGAAAAGCTGCCATCTTCCTCCTCTCCTTGTCAAAAGTCACACCTGGGCCAACCAGCTCCCAAACCAGTTTCCCACCAGTGGCCCCGGGAGGAAGCAGGTGTGGAGAACTGGAGGCTGCAGGCAGGCAGCAGGGGCCGGCCATGTCCCAGCCTTACCCTTGCCCTATGGACTGTGCTCTTGTCCTCTGTGCCCCAGGAGCACACCTCTTACCTGCCCACTTCCCAGGGCCAGAATAACCACCACGCAAGACTGCCAGCTCCTCTCTGGGCCATTACATGGTCACCTCCCTCTGCAGAGACAAGCAGAGCAACCGCCCTCCCCCTACCCCCGCCTCCAAACGGCAGCTCTTACCTACAGGTTGTGGGCTGGCCCTTCTCCACGCGGCACCCGAGCTGTGCCTCCTCTTAGGGCGCACAGCACCGGGTCTGAGCCTGTCCAGGCAGGCAGCTGGCCCAGGTGAGGCTCCGCCTGCCCGTCTAGCCCCACTTCCGCTGACCCAGAGCCTCAGTTGAGGCCCCCACTCTCTCTCTCATTCCTGGCCTTGCTTTCAGGGGCCATCAGGCCTTGGGGTACTCAGTGCCCCCCAGGTCCTCTTCTCCTAGTGGACTTTGGGCTACTGGTCCCCTTACAGCTCCTGGGAAAATGGCAAGGCCCCCTCCCCCAGGCGGCGTTCCACGCCTTGTGTCTCCTCCCCCAGCTGAAGCCTGGGCTGGGACTCACCTGCCTATAATACAAACAATCCCAGGTTCCAGCTGGCTGGAGGCAGGAAGTCAGGGTGGGGTCCAGGAGGCTGGGAAGCCTGCTCTACAATCCTCCTCGTCCAATCGCCGAGGCAAATCTGGGCAACTCTTCATGGGCAAAGGGTGCGGACTGCTTCCCTGGGTCCCCCAGAGAGCAGTCCAGGCAGCACCTCACGACAAGAGACCCTGAGAACACATGGTGCCCCAGCCCCTAGCCTCTGCTGTCTGGCCACTTTAGACCTGCAGTTTGCTGGGGCACTGTTCTGTGCTTCTCGAAGCTCTCCCCCCAGACCCCCATTCTTGCAGGTCCCCTTTGATTCCTACTCCTCCCCTAAGATTAAGCCTCAACCTCACCCTTGCTTATAGTCACCCAGGCTAATGCACCCCAGCAGGCCTGCAGCAAGTACCATACGGGGGCTAGGTGCCGCAGCAGCCTCTGTGTCCTTATGTCCCTATGGGAGAGAGGGGAGTTTCCTCCTGTCCTCTGCCTGCATGGGGTCCCCCACAGCCCACAAGATGGACCTTGCCTGGAGCCCATCCCTGGCGTTGAGGTCATAGCTCTCCTGGGCTGTGGGACAGACACTGAGGAAACAGAAGGGAAAAAACAGGAAAGACAGGCCCCTTAGAAAGGCAGTTGTGCCTTCAGCAGGTGTTTGCTGAGGACCTATTATGTGCCAGGCGCTATTCTAGGCACCAGGGCTCTAGCTATGGGCACAAGAACCTCTGTGACAGACACTCAACTGTAAGGCAGATAAACACAAAAGCAGCAGCCAGGGGCAGAACAAAGCCAGGGAAAGGGAGAAGAGGGAAGGGAGGTGGGTGGCTGGGAGTCCCTCTAAGAAGTGACATTGCACACCAGCAGCAGCAGCAGCACGATGAAAGAGCATGCTCAAAGGGCCTGGGGTGGGTGAGGGCAAGGAGGGAGCTGGCTTGGCTGCGTGGCTCAGTGAAGGGATGAGGGGTGCAGGAAGGGTGGATGGATACACAGTCAGGAGGAGGGAGGCCAGGTCTACTGGCATGCTTGGGAGCTTTCACCCCCTGAGATGGTGAGGAAGAGGGTACTGGCCCAACTCAGAGCCATCCCTGGAGACCAGCCAGGGGCTTCCCTGCTGCTGTGCCCAGCAGAGGTTGAACACATATGAACGGGCCCCCAGGAGAAGAGGGAGTGTCCGGGAGGGGAGTCCCACAGGAAGACAGCCTGGCTCTCCTGGCCCCAGTGATGCTATCTAGCTTGTAAGCTCCTCAGGGGAGTACTGAGGCTTTCCTGACGGGTGCACCCCCAGCCCTTTTCCCCTCAGCCCCAGGTGGGCATGAACCCCCAAGCTTTGGCAAGCAAGCAGCAGAGCTTGGGACTGGAGCCTTGAATGTGTGCTACTTTCACTGGGTACTCTTGGGAAGGTTACTTCAACTCTATCACCTGCCTCTGACCACCTGCCTTCCCTAAGCATAGGGAGGGGGATGGTTTGGTCTGGGAAAACCTGCTCCATGTGCCTTGCAGAGCAGAGGAGGCTTTGTGAGGTTAGGCATTTGGTCTTGGGGAACCCCTAATATGCAGCCCAGTCCAGCACCTCTGAAACAAAGGGTGGGATTATTGTGGGGTAGGCAGCTAGTTCAGGGTCATGAGCTTGGAAGACACTACCCCCACCACCTATATGGTCCCTTCTGCTCACCTATGACACTCATCTATCATCAACTGGGACCTGAGAGGGGGTAGTATTGCACTGTTGTGTAACCACTCCCCTCGCAACCCCCATAAAGGCCCATGAGGGGGAGGGGTTCACTCTCTTGGTCAAGTTCTTCCATCACTCCAGCACTCGATTCTTGGCTTCTCCAGTATCTGCTCTCTGGCTTCCTTCCCACAGACAGACTATGAGGTCAGGTAGCCCCTGAACATGGCCCCTATATATCCTCACCCTCTGTTCATTGCTTGAGCAGGACAGTAAAGATGTTAATGCTAAGATGTTTTGTATTTCTAACTTGTTTACTTTCAAGAGTTCCAGGAGAGGTGAGGCATAATAGTAATGGAATGTGGGCAGAGAAGCCAGGGAAAGGTGAAGGCAGCTTTGTAAGTGTGCCCAGGTTGATCATTATATATGTCTCTTAGGATAACTTACATTACTGGGGAAGCTGGGACATAGGTCTTCAGTTTAATTGATGGACTTCAGGGTAATGACCATTTGTTCCTCTCGGGGTTTCAATTCAGACTGGATTGCCATATGGACTTTTCATTTGCTAATTTCTAATGGGCTTTATTATCACCAAGCTTGGTTAATAAAGACTCCATAATACACTCTAGACTTACCTGGTGTGCTCTCACTTGCAACCCACAACAGGATGACCTGGAACCATAAGTGTCTGAGGGCCCAGAAGTGACAGCAGCAGATGTTGTACTAAAAATATGATGCAAGTCAGCCCACCAAGCCACTGAGGCAGGAGCCTCCTGGTGCCAAGGATGTGAACTGGGGCTATTAAGAGGCCCTGTCTTGGACCTGGTGTGGTAGCCTAGCAGCTAAAGTTCTTGTCTTGCATGCACTGGGATCCCATATGGGCACTGGTTCTAACCCTGGCAGCCCTACTTCCAATCCAGCTCTCTGCCTGTGGCCTGAGAAAGCAGCCAAGGATGACCCAAAACCTTGGGCCCCTGCACCCACGTGGGAGACCCGGAAGATGCCCCTGGCTCCTGGCTCAGCTCCGTCCGTTGCAGTCAGTTGGGGAGTGAATCATTGGACAGAAGATCTTCTCTGTCTCTCCTTTTCTCTGTATATTTAACTTTGCAATAAAAATTAAATAAATCTTAAAAAAAAATGCCCCTGTCTGCAGGGTTAAAATGAGTCTCCCAGGGAAACAGGGTGGGACAAGTGTACCCCTCTGAAATACACCATGCTGGGTGCCACCTTGCTCTCCCAGCAGCTCTGAGTGTGGCTGCCCTATTTTACAGACAGGATGATTGAGGCTGCCAGTAGCCTCAGGCCACATCCTTGAGGTGTAGTGTCTCCTCCAGAAGGGGGTGAGGAACGAGGGCCCCGCATGTCCACCCCTACCCTGCAGTGACTGAGATCTACCAGGGTCGAGGTGAGAGCCATCAAGTCACCTCCTCCCTTAGCATCCTCAGTTGGGCCTCGCTGGGTTGATTCAAGTCAGGAAGCAGGCTGACCCCAAATGTCAAGCTTATGGGGACAGAGGTCGTGGGTGAGCACAGCAGCTCGCCATGTGCCAGTTGCTGATGCCAGACACTGAGGGAGACGGGAGACTGGGGGCACCCCCTCACAGTCCCTGAGCAGGTCCACCCTGCCCACATATCTCTCCCTCCTCCCTCCTGAGTCACCACCTCCCCAATGTCTACCTAGAGAAATGCTCTTCACCACCACCACCACTCCTGTGGACTATTTCAAACATCCCCTCTTTCTTTCTTTCTTTCTTTCTTTTTTTTTAAGATTTATTTATTTTTAACACAAAGTCAGAGAGGAGGAGAGACAGAGATCTTCCGCCCGATGACTCACTCCCCAAGTAACCACAACAGCCAGTGCTGCGCCAATCCAAAGCCAGGAGTCAGGAGCTTTCCTCCAGGTCTCCCATGCGGGTGCAGGGTCCCAAGGCTTTGGGCCATCCTTGGCTGCTCTCCCAGGCTACAAGTAGGGAGCTGGATGGGAGTGGAGCAACTGGGATTAGAACCGGTGCCCGTATGGGATCCCAGTGCGTTCAAGGCGAGGGCTTTAGCAACTAGGCCACTACGCCGGGCCCCAAACATCCCCTCTTTCTAGAAATCTTCTTGCAGTTAACCCCATGTCTCGTGAAAAATTAGCCTTTGAGTATCCAAAGTCTATATTGGGGCTGATATTGTGTTGTAGTGAGTTAACTTACCACTGTGATGCCAACATCCCTACCTTTTAATTAATTAAATAAATAAATCTTAAAAAAAGAAAAGCCCACATCATGTGACTATGAGAATGTGAACATTCAATTCTTAGGAGCACTTCATCATGCCAGGCTGGTTCCTGACATGGCACCTGTACCAGCTCCTCTAACTCTGGAACAGCCCATGAAGATACTCTCGTGGAGGATTCAGACATGAGATCGCACCCAGCAGGTTTGGTAACTTGCTCTAGAGCATGAAGCTGACCCAGGCACTTTCCCCTAGCCCTAAGTGTCCTTGTTTGTCTCCCTCAGCACAATATGTCCTTGCCCCTCTTCATCAAAAGAAATTCACCAACTTAAGGGAGTGATTCCCCAGGAGTCATTTGCTTCTCCAGTAGATAAGAACCTGAATGGCCTGCATTGTCTAGCAGAAAATCCTCTAACTGCATCCTAGGAACTCCCACCCTACGGGCTGAGCCCACCAGGTGATGTAAATTCCCTGAAGATCACAGCACCACTGACCAATCAGGACCCTAGCAGGTACACACTTCTCGGCCCCCAGTTGTCTCTCTACAAGATCTTTCACCCCTAATTCCTCAGGGATCCCAGGAATTAAGCAGTAGCTGTTCAGCTCTTTGCTCTGTGCTTTGCAACGAGTGCCTGCTTTTTTCCACCACCACATGTCAGTGATTGGCTCTCATCAGGCGAGTGGACCCAATTTAGGGGTTCAACAGTGTCTTGGACCAGTTTGGGGTGTTGTTTGGCAAAAGTACACTGCCAACAATGGGTCCACCTTTCACTGGGCTCACACCTGGACTTTCTTTTGGTGATGTATAGATTTCCTCTCCTTCGTTCATTCAACAAACATTTTTCCCAAGCTCCCTCTCTGGGCCTCCCTCAAGCTGGGCCCTGCAAACCTGGCACAGAGACCACCTCTGTGTCCTGCTGGAGCAGGTGGCATGAGGGAAAAGTAAGGAAAGCATTGAAAAAGAAAACCAGTAACTGATGGATTAATTCGGCAGGTTTGCAGAACAGTTTTTATGTGCAATGGAATGGTACTGGGGAAAACAAATAAAAACAAAAGGTGAAGACTTCAGAAGGCTAGCCAGAGAATCAGGGAAGCCCTTTGTCACAGGGTCAAAACCACCTTGTCTCACACAAAAGTTTTCATGCATTTCTTCTGCAGCAAGTGGGAAGGGGAATGGGAGGGAGGGGGATGTCCAGAAAAAGAAAACCCCAAGTAAATGGTCCAAGTGGGGCCTGGCACACAAGCCTAGTGGCTAAAGTCCTCACCCTCCATGCGCCAGCATCCCATATGGGCATCGGTTTGTGTCCTGGCTGTCCCACTTCCCTTGCAGCTCCCTGCTTGTGGCCCGGGAAAGCAGTAGAGGATAGCGCAAAGCCTTGGGAAACTCCTCCTACATGGGAGACCCGAAGGAAGCTCCTGGCTTTGGATCAGCTCAGTTACGTTGTGGCCACTTGGAAGGAAGATCTTTCTGTCTCTTCTTCTCTCTGTAAATCTGCCTTTCCAATAAAAATAATAAATCTTTTCAAAGAAAGAAAGAAAATGGTGGAAGTAATGTTTTTAAGTGCAATTTTTTTGAAAGATTTATTTGTTTTTATTGGAAAGGCAGATCAGATTTATGGATAGAAGAGGAGACAGAAAGATCTTCCATCTGGTGGTTCACTCCCCAAATGGCTGCAACAGCAGGCACTGAGTAAATCCAAAGGCAGGAGCCAGGAGTTTCTTCTGGGTCTCCCTCCCACACAAGTTGCAAGGTCCCAAGGCTTTAGGCCATCCTCTACTGCTTTCCCAGGCAACTAGCAGGGAGCTGGATGGGCAGTGGAGCAAACAGGACACCAACTGGTGCCCACATGGGAGGCCAGCACTTGCAAGGTGACAATTTTGCCACTGAGCCATAGCACGGGCCCTAAGTGTAATTTTGAGAGAAGAAAAAAAAGAAAAGAACAGCAGAAAACAACCACATTGGTAATATCTTCCGATTCTCATAAGTTTCTTCATGACAGAACTGGAGACTGAAAGAAACAGAGGCTGGCACTTTGACCTGGTCAAAGGCAACTTCTGCAGGAGCTGAGCACTTGGCATTCCCTCACGAAGACTTCCCTGCTTGCTGGCTATTCCATAATCAAACTGGAAATTCCAGAAAGTGGGATTCACATTCCTGTATGGGCTCTAGCTGACTGCACCTTTTGCTACTTTTAGGATAAAACCAGAAGCCAGGAGAGACTTTAGATTTTGCTTTTTCTAAGAGCTAACTAGGGGAGAGGCAAGATCTTCTACATTTAAACTTCCTGTTAGCCCATCTAACTCCTTGATAAAGGGGAGCCAGGCTTGGAAAGAGTGCTAGAGAGAAGGCACAACTCGCGAAGGCTGGAAGGAAGGTAGGCGTGGGCTCAGAGCGTGGGAGAAACAAGCAGCTGGTAAACGTGGCCGGGCCCAGGTTGGGGATGCAGGGTTGGGAAACATAAGGAGTTAGATGGGTGAATAGGTAGTTAGAGTCACATCTCCGGTGGAATGAGAAAACAGGAGTCTCTTTTGAAAACGTACAACACCCTTCAGAATGGCAGGAGGCCAGGCTCACCCCCACGTTTCCACGCTTGTCAAGGAGGCAGTGACCGTGCCCTTCAGAGATTTTGCTTATCAAGAGAATGAAGTTACCAATCACACTTTTTTGTTTGTGCAAACTAGACAGGATTACAATTCCAGTCCTTTGAGTTTTGTGTCCCCACCCTTTGGCTGTTAACTGTTTTTCTGCTCACCCAAATTCTGCTTGAAAGACACCACTTCCACCATATTCTCAGGTCTTTCTAAAATGCCACCCCCTCCTAACCACCACAGATAGAGGTTTCTGACCCAACACATTGGGTGCAGTGCTGTGGCTCAACAAGCTAATCCTCCACTCTGTGGTGCCAACATCTCATACGGGGTATTCTGGCTGCTCCACTTCCAATACAGCTCTCTTCTTGTGACCTAGGAAAGCAGAGGAGGATGGCCCAGGTCCTTAGGACCCTGCACCCATAAGGGAGACTAGGAAGGGGCTCCAGACTCCTAACTTTGGATTGGCTCAGCTAGAGCCATTGCAGCCATTTAGGGAGTGAGCCAGCAGATGGAAAATCTTTTCTGTCTTCTCTCTTTGTAAATGCATGTTTCAAACAAAACATAAATAAAATCTTTTAAAAAATTAAATATATCTTGCTTTGTTCACTGGATTGTCTGCGTGAAAATTCTTCTTGCATGTGAGACAAGACCCAAAGTCACTTCCATTCTTTGTGCTAAATTCCCCCTAACAGAAATTGGGCCGAGATAGCTATGGGGCAGGAATGGAGTACAATGTTAGTCCTGGAGAAGAGGGGAGTCACATATTGATTTAAACAGGGACTCAGGGAGTCAATCTACATTTCTTTTTTTTTAATAAATAAATCTATTTATTTTCTATTTTTTAAAGGTTTATAATTTTTTATTGGAAAGTCAGATATACAGAGATGTACAGAGAGGAATATTTTCTGTCCATTGGAATTCACTCCAGCAGCTGGATGGGAAGCAGGGCCACTGGGATACGAATTGGCACCCTTATGGGATCCCGGTGCATGCAAAGTGAGGACTTTAGCTGCTAGGTTACCGCACTGGGCCCTCCATCTACATTTTAAGGAGAACAGTTGAAGGATTGCTCTTGACTAGGTCAGGGCTGTTGGTCAGGGCTGATGGTCAAGACTGACCTAAGCAGCATCTCCTGCCCCCAGGCCAGACCTGGTCAGAAATTCAGCTGTTAACACCACCCACCACCACGTCCTGATAGCAGGAGGTAACTGGTCCCCCAACAGGAAGCCTGCTGGAGCTTCCAGGATGGAGAGTGGGTGGCTACCCACCTGCAACGCCCAGGAAAAGACACTGAGTCTAGTCCACAGAGAATAGCTGGATTCCATCCATCAGGAAGTCTGTCTGTCCATCCATCCACTCATCCATTCTTCAGGAATTCTGTCCACATATCCACCCCGTCCATTTACACATGCAGCCATCCAGCCATGTATTCATCCACCAGTCACACAGTCTGTCCATGTACCCATCGGACCTCTGTAGGCTTGCATCCCTCAGTCCTGGGCAGGTCAGAGCAGTCCTGCCGGCCGATACCAAGAGTGAGCTGATGACTATGAGCAACTGCCTCTATGTATTGATCAGATATGAATATCACTATTTGTATTCACACTGACAACTACATTCAAAGTCAAACAAGGAGGATGTATGTGAGAACTTCACTGGTCGCTTCAATGACACAGGTAACTTTGGCCACATGGGATGGCAGATTGCAAACACTAGACCATGTCCTGGTCATGTTTGGGTTTTCTGTTAACTGTCACTGCCCTTCACCATGCCTCTGGACCAATCCCAGGCAGCCAAAGGGGCCACATCATTGTCCTCACAGTGCCTCTCAAATGGGCATCCAAAGTCAACAAGCCAGCAAGTCTAGGCACAGCCTGTATTATTTGCAGCCCCCTCTGGCACCAATGTTCCTGCCACAGCTGGTTGCAGGATGCCAAGCACTGAAGGCAGAGCTGAGCACAGGGGCAGGGAGCTCACCAGAACCCAGTGGCTCTGCCACAGCCACCCACCTGTTGTGTGTAGGTAACCACAGGAGCATGGAGGGCCTCAGCTGCTACAGCTGCTGCACTGACTCACCACAGCACGTGGTTTCAGCTGTCTCAGTTCTGGAAGATGCAGACGGCTGCAGGTTGGGCTCCCTCTGAGGGTCATGGGGGACACTCTCTCCAGGCCTCTCCCCCAGCACTCAACACACTGCTGGGCATCACAGATGCTCCAAGGCTTCTCAAGGCATCACCCCACTCATGGGCTGAACCACCTCAAAAAAGGGTCTAAATATGGGACAACAGCTCCTATGAGCCAGCACAAGCAGGCTCCACATACACTGCTAACCCTGGCCTCCCCTTGGCCTTGGCCTGAGCACCCAGCCCCCCAGCCCAACCGTGTGGGCTGAGATGAAGGGTGGGGTTTGCATCCTCTCCAGCTCCTCTGAGACACCCCAGAAGCTGGGAGTCCCTTTCCCAGAGAGGGAGCCTGCTCCTCAACTCCTAGGAAAGACACTCCAATGACAAGTCTAGCCCATAAAGAGCTGGGATACCAGAGCCTGGCTTTGTCCCCTGGCCCCTCCTCTCCAGGGTGACAATTTCTCAGGCTGTCTGGGACTGTATGCTTTAGCACCCCCAAGAAACTCTCATCCTGGTGGCATCTGGTCATACGCCCCCCTACCCACAGCATGTGGTTATATGGTCACAGCAAAAAACAGTTGCTGACAACATCAAGTTCAACAGAAATCAGAAGAAAACCAAGATGAGGAGTGCAGCTGTCTTGGGGTCCCATCTGCCTGTTCCGAGGCAGGGCCAGGACCAAGGGGCTCTCAGAAAAGCTCCATACAATGAGCAATACTATAGAACGGATGCATTGTGTCCGGGCCAAAGGAGCAGGAATGCGGGACAAGGGGAAGTGACCAGACAGTGGGAAAGCACTGCTGGGTGCCAAGTCTCCCACTCTGCCAAACATCAGCTATGTGACCCCAAAAGGGAACCTTCTATTCGGAACCTTGGTTTTCCAATCAGTCACATGAGCGGCACCAAGTACAGAAAGACCACTGGGGGACACTTTGGGGAAACAGAGTCTCCAGTGGGAAGTCTTTCTACTGCCGTTGTTCTGGTTTTTCTTTTCAAAAGTGTTTTGTTTTCATTTTGACTTGAAAGGCTAAGATACACAGACAGAGAAAGATCTTGTATTAGCGCAGTCCACTCCCCTAATGTCCACAACAGTCAAGGGCTGGCCCAGGCCGAGAGCCAGGAGCTCCATCTGGGTCTCCTCTGTGTGTGGCAGGGGTCCAGGTACGGAAGGCATTGCAGCTGCCTCCTGGGGCGCACATTAGCAGAAGTCAGGTGCAGAAGCAGAGCAAGGACTTGAACCCAAGTGCTCTGGGATGAGATGGCAAACGAAGTCACCTCTACAGAGCCATATGCCACCCCTCAGCACAGCTGTTCTGATGCTGTTTGTGCCACCAAAATCAAACAAACCATCAGGTCTCCAGGCACACAGATGTAGCTCAACAGAACCTGAGACCAAGCACTGAGCTGCAGTAGGGCTGTTGAAGCTGCACTGCTGACCCCACACACGCCATGCCTGGAGGTATATTCCTAGCAGCTGGCAGCAGCAGTGGCAGGGTCCCCCTGAACTTACATCAGCATATCCCAGATCTACAGCCTGAGCTGGCAGCCCTGGCTGTAGAGGAGTTGGGAGGTGGATGGGCACATTCTGTTGTTTTGAGACCTATTTGTGTGTCTGGAGCAGCCCAGTACCTGTGCAGCCTGGCACAGGTCCGGTTGGCCCTGCATGGCAACCTCAGCTTCCACTGTTGTAGACCCCAGAGGGCAGAAACTGTGCCCATGATTCAGAAGGGGCAGCCACGGCCCCTCCCAGTCCCAAGGAAGTTCTAATAATTATTGTGTCTGGGGCAGGGTGAGGCCCAGGAGGTTGCACTTCCTGGCAGGTGCCACTAACCCACACCTCGCTTCCATCCTGTGACTCTGCTATTACCCCATCCTGGGGCCAAAAATAAACCTGAACAAGAAAACCCAGCTCTTGGGCCCGGTGGCGTGGCCTAGCGGCTAAAGTCCTCGCCTTGAAAGCCCTGGGATCCCATATGGGCGCCAGTTCTAATCCCGGCAGCTCCACTTCCCATCCAGCTCCCTGCTTGTGGCCTGGGAAAGCAGTTGAGGACGGCCCAATGCATTGGGACCCTGCACCCATGTAGGCGACCTGGAAAAGGTTCCTGGTTCCCGGCATCGGATCGGCGCAGCACCAGCCCGTTGCGGCTCACTTGGGGAGTGAAACATCGGATGGAAGATCTTCCTCTCTGTCTTTCTTCCTCTCTGTATATCCGGCTTTCCAATAATAATAATAAAAAGAAAGAAAGAAAGAAAACCCAGCTCTTGCCCAGAGAGAGCAGAAGACAGACTGGAACCCAAGCTGGTCTGGCTGCAGCACCTGCCTGTCAGCTCAACCCCTGGGCCATGCCCCACTCCTGAGCACATAGGCACGTGTATGGAGAAAGTGCACTAAGGCCGGGAGTGCAGGCCAAATCTGTGGTCCCTGCCACTGTCCATACTCCTTGCGGGATCTCAGGCAAGTCCCTGTCTTCTCTGTGACTCAGTATCCTTGCCTGCCTGCAACTCTCCTGAAGCAGGAGGTGCCAACCACTGTGTCCACAAGGAACAGGCAGCCCAACTAGTGAGGAAGGTGAGTGTCCTAGGGAGTGCAGGCTTGGGATGACCTGCGGGGCCCAAGCCAGGCTGGAGGGTGCATCCCAGCTCCAGTACATGGTCACCAGACGGACGACAAGCCTGATCCTTCAGTTTTCCAGAAGCCAGAAATATGATTTACCTGTGAAAATCTTGATGAAGGTTGGGATTAATTCAATGTACTTAAACATCCTTGGCCATCAACATCAGCACCTCTAGGGCTGGTCAGCCTGCAAGAGGCTGCCTGCTGGTACCCCCTGGGCTGTACCGGGCACTGGCAGTGTCCATCACCCACCTGCTCCCCATATAGGAACAGAAGCTCAGACGTTTAGCTCACAGGCTTCCAGAAGAGAGGCCTCATGGGCCAAACTTGGCCACATGATCGAGTTCTAGGGCAACAGGCTACAGCTTTAGGGGCTGCACTTGGCCAGTAGTAGTTAAGATACCACTTGGGATGCCAGCAGTTCGCATCGAAGCACTAGGCTTGAAGCTCCAATTCTGCTGCAGCTTCCTATTGGCAGGTACTCGGGGAGGCAGCATGACGACACAAGTACATGGGTGCCAGCTACCCGAGAGGGAGACCCGGATTGAGCTCCTGACTTCAACCTGGCCTAGCCCTGACCACTGCAGGCATTAGGGGAGTGAGTCAACAGAGGAAAGATTTCTCTCTCTCTCTTTCTCTCTCTAATAAATAAGTAAATAAATGGTAAGATTTAAAACTCCACAGCATTTGGATCACACTGTCACAAAAAGAGGCACCTGCTCCTCTTCATACCCCACCTGATGCCTGGTCCACTGGTTGGAACAAGGACACAGCAGTGGTGGTGGCCATGGGCTGAAATGAAATCATATGCTGGAGTGGAGGAACAAATGAGGAAAAAGACCTGCATGTCTGATACGCTGGAGCTGCCATGTCCACCCTGGACAGCATGGACGTCACTCAGGGGGAAGTTAATATCTTTATTGCCAAGTGTGCTGTTGTTATTCTGTATCTATCACTGCCACTGAAGTTGCGGCCCACCTAGGGCAAGCACTTTATAATTTTTTTTAAAGATTTATTTATTTTTATCGGAAAAGCAGATTTATAGAGAGAAGGAGACACAAAGAAAGATCTGCCATCCGCTGATTCACTCTCTAAGCGGCTGCAATGGCCAGAGCTGAGCTGATTGGAAGTCAGGAGCCAGGAGCAGGATCCCAAGGCTTTGGGTTATCCTATACTGCTTTTCCAGGCCACAAGCAGAGAGCTGAATGGGAAGTGGAGCAGCCAGGACACAAACCGGCACCCATATGGGATCCAGGCACATGCAAGGTGATGACTTAAGCCAGAAGGCTACTGCACTGGACCCTAGGAGCAAGCTGTTTAAAGGGTCTTTCTCCTGGTTCATAATTGTTAAGCCAGAAGGCTGTCATCACCCTCCATGTCATCCTCAAGCCCCATCTATGTGCCCATTTTACAGGTAAGGAGACTGAGGTGCAGAAAGGAATCCTCTGTATTTTGGTAATTACACAACTCAAATGCACATGCAACAGAAAGGAGAGCCTGTCTCTATGCTGAACAAAGCCAACTGGGGCAAAAGGGCTACAGGGCTGCAGACAGCACCTCCCACACTGTCTCAAGGCCACTGTAGGATGGAGCCCCAGGTTTGAGACCCAGCTCTGGGTCTCTTGTGTGGTCCCTTTCACATCCCTGGCCCCCGTGCCCTCTGAGGTCTCAAGGTCATGCTCACATCCTCCTTTCAGAGCTGCTGTGTGATCCCTGGCATCTCATGACTATCTCTGAGTTCTTCTCCATCCAACTCCAAGGTAACCCACCAGTCCCTGACTTAATTGACCTGGGACAGAACCCTGGGTTAGTGTTCTATTTAAGCCCTCTCAGGTGACTCACAGATCGCAGAATGGCAGGATGATGCCTTTTCCCCCAAGGCAGTGGGTATCGGGTGCCAGCCTGTGGTGCCCTCAGCCACCAATACAGTCTTTCTCCGGGAGATGAAGGGCTTAGGGGAAGGTGGTTTGCAAGCCCAAATGGGCAGAGACTCATGAGGGTCAAAGTCTAGATCCCTTGGTGGCAGAGAATAAAAACCCAAGACTGAAGGCTGCACCTGTTGCTCCGCAAACACACCCGCCCCAGAGCAGCAGGAGACCTCAGCCAGGCTCCAGTGGGCACTCAGCCAGGGCCACCTGCCCCAGTGCTGCCGAGTCTCCATCAGGGTGAGAGAACCCCTTGTGGGTCACAGGTATACATGCTCACACCCAAGGTGGGCCGACTCCCGTCCCCCTCCATCACCGAGGAACAGTGAGAGACCTTGAACTAGTTGTTGATTGACCACAGCCTCAATGGGCTGAGTCTTGGCAACAGCCCAGAACCAACCCAGGCCAGTGCCCCACTCCTGCTGCTGTTAAGCACCCTAACAGGAAGAGAAGAGAGCCGAGATAAACCAGCTTTTCTTCTTTTTAGAGTACTCACTGAAGTCAACAGATAAGGTCCTGAGTCAAAAAACAAGGAACGGCAGGCTTGGCCTGTTATTTATGGCTCTGGCTGTGACCACCTTAGCCGCCAGGGCTGTTAGTGTGGCTGCCAGGGAAGGAAGGCACTTGCGGGAAATAGTGGATTTTTACTGTAAGTCCTGTCACATTGTGCTCTTTTTTTTTAAGGCTGTATTTTTTAAATATTTATATATTTTTTATTAAATTTATTCATTAATTACATTGTGTTGTAATTACATAGAATCTGGGATTCACCCCTCCCCCTCCCCCATGGAATTTATATATTTTTAAAATTTATTTTGAAAGGCAGATTTTGAGAGAGAAGGAGAGACAGAGAAAAAGATCTTCTATCCACTGGTTCACTTCCCAAGTAAATACAACAGCCAGAGCTGAGCTGATCTGAGCCAGGAGGTTCTGGATCTGCCACATGGGTGCAAGGTCCTAAGGCTTTGGGCTGTCCTCCACTGCTTTCCCAGGCCACAAGCAGATAGCTAGATGGGAAGTGGAGCAGCTGGGATCCAAACTGGTGTCCATTTGGGATCCTGGCGCATGCAAGGCGAAAACTTTAGCCACCTGGCTACTGTGCTTTTTAATGTCTGCTAAGAGAAATGACATTGGCTTCTCCATGAAGTGCTAGGGGGCTATCAGGGCCACACCTAAGGCTCAGGGCTCAGATTTGGGGTCAGGCTTGAAGGAGTTCAAATCCTCCCTCCTTATCTTGCCAGCTGTGCCACTCTTAGCAAGTGACTTAACTTCTCTGGGCCCCCCCCCCCCGCACAAAAGGAATAATGACAACGACAGGCTCCTGGGGAGTCCAGTAACTGCCCAAATCCTGGGGGACAGTATTACTATACTTCCCTGTAACTCCTGTGTGTGACTGTCTTGCAGAAATAGAAGCCTTCTGTTATATACAGCTTTTGCAACTTGTTTTCCTTTCTCTGGTTCTAACTCATTCTTGTGCACTGCTGCAAAAAGTCCATTGCCCAGAATGCAAAACTAATTAGAAACTTTAGGCTATTCCCATTTTCAGCAGAATAAACTTCAAAGTAATTAACATCTATTTTGGGGCACACTAATGGCTATTCCTGAAGACTAGATTAATTCCTATCAGAGCAATTTCTAGGCCATAGAATTTATGCTCGTCCACATTTCCTAGATAACACTAAATGCACTTCTTAAAAAGCAGCACCAATTTAGTATCTCTCCAATACTGACAACATGAGTTGTCATTTCCCACTTTAAAAAAAGATTTATTTATTTTTAGTGGAAAGTCAGATATATAGAGAGGAGGAAAGACAGAGAGGAAGATCTTCCGTCTGATGATTCACTCTCCAAGTGGCTGCAACAGCCAGAGTTGAGCCAACCTGAAGCCAGGAGCCCAGAGGCTATTTCAGGTCTCTCACGCGAGTGAAGGGTCCCAAGGCTTTGGGTCAACCTCGGCTGCTTTCCAGACCACAAGCAGGGAGTTGGATGGAAAGTGGGGCTGCTGGGACATGAACAGGTGCCTTTATGGGATCCTGGTGCATGCAAGGTGAGAACTTTAGCCACTAGGCTACCATGTCAGGCTATTCAAAAACTTCCCCCAATCCGAATAGAGGGCACTGCATCTTTTTCGTGGCTCTAATTATGACAGAATGAAAGTCATGTCATGGGGCCCGGCGGTGTGCCTAGCGGCTAAAGTCCTCGCCTTGAAAGCCCTGGATCCCATATGGGCGCCGGTTCTAATCCCGGCAGCTCCACTTCCCATCCAGCTCCCTGCTTGTGGCCTGGGAAAGCAGTTGAGGACAGCCTACTGCATTGGGACACTGCACCCGCGTGGGAGACCAGAAGAGGTTCCTGGTTCCCGGCATCGGATCGGCGCAGCACCAGCCCGTTGCGGCTCACTTGGGGAGTGAATCATTGGACGGAAGATCTTCCTCTCTGTCCCTCCTCCTCTCTGTATATCTGGCTGTAATAAAATGAATAAATCTTCAAAAAAAAAAGTCATGTCATGACACCATTATCCATTTTATTTCTTCTGCAAAATAATTCATTTCATTTATCCATTTAAATTGGGCTCTTTGTTGTTTTGTACTTATTTATCAAATTTTTTGAATTAGAAATCTTTCTTTTGGGTCTGGTGCAATGGCTCGATTAGCTAATCCTCACCTCGCCAGTGCCAGGATTCCACATGGCTTTGGATCAGCTTGACTCTGGCCATACGGCCACTTGGGGATGAAAGATCTTTCTCTATGTCTCTCTGTCTCTCCTTCTCTTTGTAAATCTGATTTTCCAAATAAAAATAAGCAATCAAATACATAAACGAGACCCCATTCTGCCAACAGCATTGGTTGATCAGTCTACCCTTCTGCCCTGGCTGACTGGAACACACAGATATCTCTCTGCCCTTTTTGACATTCTTATACTGACCAGCACATGGCAGAATACTGTACTTTCTGGCTTTGGGAGCAACTGAAATGGCAATTCATGTGAGCTAGCAGCCCAGCACAAGGCTCAGAATTCAGAACCAGAACAAATGTGAGTGGCTACCAGCGTCAACTGTGTCTCTGTGGTTGTGTCGTTATCAAATTGACTTGACTTTCTTAGAAACAAAAATTCCACATGTTAAGTGAACAGGTTAATGACTTGGCAAACCAGTATAAAAGCAGAACCAATTCCCCACTGAGATACAGCAGATCTGCACCTGTGTGAACGGCAGCCAGCCTGTCTACACTTCCACCGCCCGTAACTGATCACACAAGCCCTGTGCATGCACTGCACTGATAACGTTTCTAGAGAAATAAATAAGCCTGCTGTAGCCTGTGCCCGTTGGCAAGGAGGAAAGCCAACTTCCTCCCAGAAAGTAACTTCTCCTTTGGGGCTGACTGAACGTCTCCCTGGGCCTATTTGATTAATAAGAGATGGGCAACCCAGACCAGATCTCTACAACTTTAGGCAAGCAAGGTCCTGTCCTTTTTTTTTTCCAAGTCTTGAAATGAAACTTCCCAAATATTCAACAGTTCCTTCTAAATTAATTGGGTGCTTTGTAGTTATTTCAGAATGAGCAGCTGGGCCTCAGTGTGCCTGCAGAACTGAGGGTCTCCTTTTCACAGAGGCAGTGCAATTGCTGTAGGAACTAACTTAGGTCCACATAATCCCTCCCTGCCGGATCATGGCAGGGTCAACAAACAAACCCCTTAGCCCAAAGGTTCTGGAACCTTCCATAGCGCCTCCCCCCAGCAAAAAGCGGGGATTCAATAAGAAAGCGTTTTGAGGTGCCACTCAAGGAGAGGGACAGCTTGGGCTCCATTTCCATTTAGTTACATAAATTGGGGAAAGAGCAGACTCCCGTCTGGAGCCTCAGTCAGCTGTAAAATGGGCCAAATGATAGCAACTCTTTGTAAGAGCTGAGGGAAGCAGGCTTTGTAAAGCACACTACTCAGCCCAGAGTCTGTTCCCAAGAGATGAAAACTAGCTATCTTGTACCCCCACCAGCACAAGCTGGAACAGGGGCAGACCTGGCCGGGCCAGGCTGTAGCACCTGCCACAAATGCCGAGATGAGATGGGCATGTCAGACTGGTCTGCAGCATCCGTCACCAGCACATGCAAGAACCGGGTGGGGGAGGGGTACACACCCGGTAGAATGGTGGCACCCCCCTGCTGGGCCACTGCCACTGCTAGTGAGCATGAAAGCTGGGACTGGGGCAGACCAGGCTGTGCAGGGTTACAACACACTTTGGGCTACATATGAACTAGGTTAGGGGGAGAGCCAGGCTGGGGTAGCTGACTGTCTCCACTTGTATAGGCATGAACCAGAATAAGGGCAGGCAGGTTGGGCTTTGCTGCAGCAGCTGGCAAGTGCTGGGACTAGGGGCAAGTCCTGTCGAGCTAGACTGCAGAACCACCTAGAGAGTGTAAGATCTGAGGCAGGGAGTGGGTCCATTGTGGAGGCTGTGGGCTCCTCTCTGATGGGCTGCAATTCCCACTGGTGAGCATGAGAGCCAGGACTGGGGAGTGGGCCTGACTGGACAGGTAGTGGCATCCACTGGCATGAGTGTGGGCTGGAGGGTAGAGTTGGTTAGGTTGATTTAGGCTTCAATGCCCAATGATATATATATATGAGATCTGAATGGGATGTGGACCAGACTGGACCAGTCCACTGCACAAGCTGGCAGGCACAGGAACCAGAGCTGGGGGGCCGGTCCAGTGGGTTACTGGGGGTCACTCTGACTGGTCTGCAGCTCCCCCTGGTGTATGTGAGGGCTGAGTGTGTGGTGGGCAGGGCTAAGCTGGGCCGCAGCACTCATTGGTTTGCGGAGGAAGGAGGACAGAACAAATTGATCAACTACCCCAACAAAGCTTGACAGCAAATTTCTGTCTAATGGATACTCAGAGATGGACTGTATCAGCCAATAAACCTCGGAAGGATTTCTTCATCCTTGGAGCGGTGATATCAACAGCATCTCAGAACTATTGAAACCACCTGAACAGAACCCTCAGAAAATGCTCCACAACGGAAACCCTGGGATGACATCAGGTGGCTGTTCCCCATCCGCAGGTACTGAGGTGGTTGGGAGGCTGGGCATGGTTTTCCCTTTGTATAAAACCCCTCTCCCAGATACAGGAAAAAGAAAATGTGTAAACTATGGTCTTGCCCACTTTCCCCTGATCCTCAACCCTTCCCACCCTGAGCAACTATGTAAACATCAAAAATAAAATTAAAAAATAAATAAATAGAAGAAAACTAACTGCCTTTCATTTCCCCCTAGCATCCTAGATAATGCAAGCCCATGGATAACGGCCAACACCCAAACACCCAAGTGGCTAACAAAAGCAGACCCTGCCCAAAGAAGCAGCTCTGGCAGTCCTGGGGCTTGTGACTTAATTGCTCAACAAGGCCTTACTTTGCACTAGGAGCAGCTAACTGTCTGCAGGATGGGAGCCCCCATGAGATAACTAATCAAGGGCGGCCTGGGTGGTAGCATAGGACCTGGGGGTGGGCAAGCTCCAGTCACAGAGGGCACCTGCAGCACCTGCTCCAGACCCCACTTCAGTACGGGTGGATCCAGTTCTGAGTTCTGGGGGTAAAGGTAGAGGTCCTGTAGCAGACTCAGAGTGGATGCCAGTCCTGAGGCCTGACCAAGGTAGGAGGGGCACTTAGTGGAAGGCAAATGCCTTTTTAGGCCTAGTTGAGCACTTGCCTGGGCAGAGTATGTGATCCTTCTCCAGCTCTGCTAGGTGGGCACTGTGGCTCCCTTCAGCACAGGTGAGGGGTACTGAGCACCCCCTGCACCTTCGGAGGCAACTAGCAGGGCAGTTAGGGCTCTTGTCGTTGTGCTCGCACTCAGTGTGCCATGTTCCCTGGGGTAGGGACAGGTGGAGCCCAGAGTCAGGTAAGCAAAGGGACTGCACATCCCAGCCTGCTGGCCAGGGCAGAAGTTGCACTTAGGACTTTGCTCTGCCACTCCTCATACTGTCTCCCTGTGACCCAAGCACAGCTTGTGCCCTGCAGGGGTCTTGCCTCAATACAGGGTGGCTGGCCCATGCGAGGCTGTCTGGTCTAGGAATAGCACATCCCCACCCGCATCGTCAGCCACTTCTCGCTGCTGTGAGAAGCACTTAACCCAGTGTGACACTGGGTAACACCTATGTAAGTGCAACAGATGTGGTTGCATTAGTGGTAGGATGTGCTGAAGTGGGTGGGCTGAGCTGCAGCTTCCTGTCACTGCACATCCCCCCAGACCTTCAAGCCGCCTGGGTAACCATGACCCTCAACCCCCTTTCCAGTATGGACTTGAACTTGGTCATGCAATCGCCCCACATGGAGGGTCAAGCAGAGATGGAGGCAGGCAGAGGGGTGCTGACCTGTCCTCTGTTTGCCAATGGGGGAGTGAGGCCCAAAGAAGAGACTGGGCTGCAGCCCCAACAGTTGGGGTGACTATGCTGCAATGAGACACTGCCACCTGCTCTCAGAGCCAGTGGCCTGCTGGGTGGCCTCAGCTGCACCCATGCCCTCTTAGGTTCTTAGCTTCTTGTATGTGAACTGAAAGTCTTGTACCTGGTTAAGATCGTGGGTGCCACAATAACACTGCACATAAGATTCCAGCAGAGCTGGGAGGTCTGTAAGACACTCTTAGCACCTGGCTAGTACCTGCTGCCTTCTCTGGCACATTGACGGGGAGTTAGATTGGAAACCAAGTAGCCAGGACTTGAACCAGTGCTCCAATATGGAATGTGGTGGCTTACCATGCTGCACCACAACACCTGCACCCAAAAGACACATTTTATGGTGTTCACTCTGTACCAGCAACACAGGAATTTACAAATTTATTTGCAAGGCAGAGAGAGCGAGCGAGCAAGCTCTGGTGAACTGCTTCTCGCCTCCAGATGCCCACATCTGAGGCAGAGCTAGGCTCAAGTCAGGAGCCATGAAGCCAATCCAGGTTTCCCATTCAGATGGCAGGGATGGATTGCTTGAACCATCACCACTACTGCCTCCTAGGGTCTGCACTGGCTAGAAGCTTGAGTCAGGAGCCTGGGCCAGGAGTACACCCAGGTACAATGATGTGGCATGTAGGTACCTTAACCACTAGGCTAAGTGCCCAATCCCTGGTCATTACCACAACTATTTGTTAATATTTATTTATTTGATTATTTGAAAGACAGCGTTACAGGGGATATAGGGGGAGAAAGAGAGAGTTCTCCTATCTTCTGGTTCACTCCCTAAATGGCTGCAGCTTCTAGGGCCTGGTCAGACTGAAGCCAAGAGCCGAGAATTCATCCGTGTCTCCCACATAAGTGACAGATGCTCAGATACTCAGGTTGTCTTCTGCTGCCTTCCCAGGTGCATTAGCAGGAAGCTGGATGGGAAGTGGAGCAGCAGGACTGTAACTGGTGTTCATAGAGGATGCCAGCATCTTAGGAGGCGACTTAATCAGCTGTGGCCAGCCCTAGACATGACCTCTGTGAGTTCATCTGTTCTGATTGCCTTCACACACAGATCTGGTGACAAAGGCCTGGGCAGGGAGATTGTACAGCCACCTCGGGTTCTTGTAACTTCTACCCGGCCTGCCTGACTGACAGGCACAAGCCTTTCCCAGTCTACACACAGCCCTCATCCAGGAAGCTGGCATTGAGCGGGAGGCAGGAGTGCATCAGGGAAGCTCTTGGGGTACAGGTGGATGTAGCAGAAGTCACCCAGAAGGAGTACGTGAGGGGTATCTGGGTTCCTCTTCCTGTCTTTTCAGGAGCGGGGGCATCAGATCTTGCTGGGTCTGATCTATTACGGCTCATGCCACTTCCAAGGACAGTGTCCACAGTGGAACATGGAAATGGTTCTAAGCCCCAAGTTGGACATGGGCAGTGGTCAGTGCCACATTTGTCCTGGATGTACTGCCACCCAACACACCCCTAATGAACGTGACACTCAAAGCTGTGGGAATAAGCATCTCATCTCAAGCCTCCCCTCTTGCACTGGGAAGAGAACAGGTGATGATTCCCGAGCCAGATGACATGAACACAAGACAAGAGTCCCCAAGGTGACTCAGCTGGTGAACTGCTGGTGCCTTTTATATCAGGGCTGTTACAAAACACCCACCTGCCTCTCTGCCCTAACACACGCACCAGGTCTTGACTTTGAGGGATTTCATAAGTCAAGGCCAGGGGCAAATAGACCAGGATGGGGAGAAGGCTCAGAACAGACGCTCATCATGACACTTGAGATCTGCTAGGGGAAGGGGTAAACCCCAACTAAACCACATCCCTTCCATCCAGCCCCAGGAAGCTGCTGGGCATCAAAAAAAGCAGAAAGCAAGAGAACGGAAGAAGCTCGTTCAGAGATGTGGCAGCCACAGCCCTGTCAGACATACTGCCACCCAGGGAGCCACAGCCTGCCCTGTGGTCCATGGGGAACCTCAGGCTGAGAAGTTCGCCAAGGTGCTTCCCTCTCTCAACACCCCAGGTGCCTGGTAGAGGCCAACGCGAGGCTGGCAAGGGGCTGCAGCTACTCCTGGCTCTGGAAGAGGCGCTCCAATTGCTTTCCCAAGCCACAAAACACACTCAACTGGTAGATCAGAAAGTTCTATCTGGAAGGCACTCCAAGAAGATAAAACAATAAAGAGTATTATAAAATTATTTTAAAACTATACACATGGAAGATACAATGAGAAAATGTCTAACATTTATTGATTTTTACCTGTGTGATAGTTGGACAAAGAAAACTCCGATGTGCCAGGTCTCCTCTCTGATGCATACACAGCTGGACTTGCCCAAAGCAAAGCTGGGAACCAGGAACTTAATCCAGGTCCCCTGTGTGTGGCAAGAGCACAACTGCTTCAGCCATCACCTGCTGCCTCCCAGGGTGCACATTAAGCAGGAAGCTGGACTCAAGAGCAGAGCCTAGATTTAGATCTAGGCACTGGGATGCATGCATCTTTTTTTTAAAAAAGATTTATTTATTTTTATTGAAAAGTGAGTTATACAGAGAGGAGGAAAGACAGAGAGGAAGATTTTCCGTCTGATGATTCACTCTCCAAGTGGCTGCAACAGCCAGAGTTGAGCCAACCTGAAGCCAGGAACCCAGAGGCTATTTCAGGTCTCTCACGCGGGTGAAGGGTCCCAAGGCTTTGGGTCAACCTCAGCTGCTTTCCCAGACCACAAGCAGGGAGCTGGATGGGAAGTGGGGCTGCTGGGACATGAACAGGTGCCTATATGGGATCCTGGCACATGCAATACAAGGACGTTAGCCACTAGGAAACCATGCTGGGCCCTGGATGCAGACATCTTACCCCCTGGGCAACAGGCCAATGTTAACTAAAGTTTAACGAAACTCACAGAGAGAAGGAATGTTTGGGTCGCAGGAAATAACTGAAGAGACAAATCCTTGGGATGCTTTGAGTATTTTCCAGAACTCCTATACAGGATCTACCCACTCAAATGCACCAGGAAATCCCAAGCAGAACAACAACAACAATAACAAACTGATGTTTTATAGAAAGACAAAAGCCACAGGATGGAGCCGGCACAGTGCCTTAGCAGCCTCCACCTGCAGTACCAGCATGTCACATGGATGCATGTTTGAGTCCCTGCTACGCCATTTCCCACCCAGCTTATAACTTGTGAGGGAGGCAGGAGGGCCTCAGGGTAGCTTTTGAGGTATAGGTGGATAAAGTAGAGGTCACCCAGGAGAAGAAAGTGGGGAGGGGTGCCTGGGTTCCCCAGAGAACACCTATCCAGCTCCCTACCAAGCATCTGGGACATATGGTACCCATATGGGATGCGAGCACCACGAAGAAGAGGTTTAGTCCACTATGCCACAGGTCTGTGCCATGATAGAGTATTTTAAAGTATTACAATTGTGATGGAAACAATATGGACATAATAGCATTACCCACTTTCCTATCCCCCTAAACCTTTTTTTTTTTCCTTCTTTTTCCTTTAACTGTAATTAACTATGTAAAGATTGTCAACAATACAATAAAAAGAAAAAAAATTAATAAAAAAAAAATAAATAAATAAAGTATTACAATTACAGCAAAATAGCATTCCCTTGCTCCTACTGGTATAGGTATTTGTTCTTTTTTCTTCTATATTTATCAGTTCTCCAGAAAATTGTGAGTTTTGTTCATCTTTTTAAAGAGTCAATTAAAAAAGAGAAGATTTATTTATTAGAAAAACAGGACAATAAAGAGAGAGGGAGAGACAGAGAGATCTTCCATCTGCTAGTTCACTCCCCAAATGGCCGTGACAGCAGGCCAGGGTCTATTTTGCCCTCCTCCTTGGAGGTCGTAATTAAGAGATCATTTAGCTGGCCACAGATTCGAGGTTGGCAGGTTTTTTTTTTTCAGTTCCTCCTAGATTTTACCCAACTGCCTGCTGACTCCAGTCATTGCTAAGAAAGATCTCGGGGCCCAGTATGATAGCCCAATGGCTAAATCCTTTCCTTGCAAGCATCGGGTGCCAGTTTGTTTCCCGGCTACTCCATTTTCCATCCAATTTCTGTTTGTGGCCTGAGAAAGTTGTACAGCATGACTTAAAGCCTTGGGACCCTGCACCTGCGTGGGAGACCAAGAGAAAGCTCCTGTCTTCAGATTGTCTCAGCTGTAGCTGTAGCAGTCACTTGAGGAGTGAACCACTGGATGGAAGATTCTGTCTCCCTCCTCCATCCCACCTCTCTCTCTCTCTCTCTCTCTCTCTCTCTCTCTTCTTCTCTCATACTCTCAAATACAGAAATAAATCCTTAAAAACAAAACAAAAAAAAATCTTGCCACAATGGAAACCAAATACTAGGTAGCTTCAAACATTCTAGGAAGAAATAAGTTCAGGTTGACCCAACCTCTTATGAAGAAAGCTGAAGTTCATTATTGCTCGGCTGAGAATAATCTTGACATGAGAACTTCCAGAGCAATATGAGAAGTATCAAAGTTATTGTCTTTCAAAAACATGAAAAACTCTAAACAAAATACTAGCAAACAAAGTCCAGTAACACAGAGAAAGACAATATTATCATCAAGTTATTTTAACCAGTCTAAGGTGGATTTAACATGTAATTCATGACCTCAATAGATTGAAGTAGGAAAAACTAGCAATCATTTCAACATACGCAAAAGAGACATTTGGTGAAACATAGCAGTCATTCATGATTTTAAAATAAGATAAAAAGCTTTTGTGAACTCAAAGTGGAAGGAAACTTCCTAAATCTGACTACAAAAATAGAAACGTTATAATGACAGGTGAAACTGTCAAAAACTTTCCCCTTCATGATAGACAGCAAGATAAGGGAGTCCACTATAAACCACAGCTTTAAGATAAAATTGTGTTTAAGATATAACAAGTATGTTAAGGGAAAGAAATAGAGCCTACCGGATGGGGAAGACCAACTTCAGGGGTTGGTGTTGTAATGTAGCAGGTTGAAATCCCATTCGTGACGAAGGCATCTCACACCGGAGTGCTGCTTGGAGTTCTGGTTGCTCGGCTTCTCATCCAGCTTCCTGCTAATGCGCCTGGGACAGCAGCAGCAAATGGCTTAAGTGCTTTGGCCCGTGCACCCCTGTGGGAGACTCCAGATGCAGTTCCCAGGTTCCTGGCTTCGGCCTGACTCAGCCCCGGCTTTTGCAGCCATTTGGGAATCCAACCAGCTAATGGAAACTGTCTTTCTCTCTGTCACCCCAGTGCCCACCTCACCTCCCATCACTCAGCCTTTCAAACAAATAAATAAACAAATCCTTTAAAAAAAAAAAGCAAACTGTCATTAACAGTTGACACAATTAGTACATTTTAAAAATCCAAAAATGTACATATAAAATATTAGAAATAAGAGGATATTAAGATTACTGGATTTTTAAAAATCAAGTTCCAAATATCATTTGAAAGCCACAATAATCAGAACATGAAAATAATTTTTTTGGCTTGTTTGCTTGTGTTAAAAATTTATTTTTTTAAGTTTTATTTCAGGGCCTGGCGGCATGGCCTAGTGGCTAAAGTCCTTGCCTTGAATGTGCCGGGATCCCATGTGGGTGCCGGTTCTAATCCCAGCAGCTCTACTTCCCATCCAGCTCCCTGCTTGTAGCTTGGGAAAGCAGTCGAGAACAGCCCAATGCCTTGGGACCCTTCACCCACATGGGAGACCTGGAGGAAGTTCCTGGCTCCTGGCTTCGGATTGGCACAGCACCAGCCATTGCAGTCACTTGGGGAGTGAATTATTGGATGGAAGATCTTCCTGTCTTTCCTCCTCTCTGTATAATTCACTTTCCAATAAACATAAATAAAACTTAAAATTTTTTTTTTAATTTGAAAGGCAGAACCACACAGAGAAAGAGAGATATAGAGAGGAACTTCTCCAGGTCTCCCACACAGGTGCATGATACCAAAGCTTTGGGCCGTCCTCGACTGCTTTCCCACGCCACAAGCAGGGAGCTGGATGGAAAGCAGAACAGCCAGGACATGAACTGATGTCCACATGGGATGTCAGTGTTGCAGGCAGAGACTTAACTCACTAATCCACAGCACCAGCCCCAAAATAATTGTTTTGAAATCACTATGACAGCAGCCTCTAGGGTGGTCCACAGAGCTCCTGGCTTCCCAGCATTCACA
This sequence comes from Ochotona princeps, assembly GCF_030435755.1. Taxonomy (NCBI): domain Eukaryota; kingdom Metazoa; phylum Chordata; class Mammalia; order Lagomorpha; family Ochotonidae; genus Ochotona; species Ochotona princeps. Next base: position 21,741,160 of record NC_080847.1, read on the forward strand.
CCTTTGTGTAAACCTGCACTGGCTGGGTCTAGTCACAGCCTGGTTTATCAGAGGCCTTGCAGTTTCCTGCTCGGTGCTCGTGCTGTGTTTTCCTGAGCCCTGGCCCTCGGGGGAGGCAGCGGCCACATCCTGTGCTGGTCCCTGGGATCACCCGTTCAAGGCAAGCTCCCAGAGGAGACCACAGTCCCAGCCCTCACTTTTACCCAGAACCTCCTCAGAGACCCAGACACAGGACATCACAAACGCCTACAGGCGATTTGTAGCACCACACGAGACGGCCAACACACTCATTCATGAGTGCCAGGAAGGAAAATTGCAGGTGTAATGCTAAAATGTAGCCAAGAGCTGGCATGAACAAGGCAGAGACAATAAACTAGAAGGTGCAGCCCACGTCCATGTGGGCACAGCCAGAGACACAGCACACAGCAGTGTTTCTTAGCGCAGAGGGAAGTGTAGACTCCTTGAGGAATGGTGGCAGGCTGGGAGAGCGAGCCATGAGTCATTGACATCAACGCATCATCTCAGGCTAGCCTGTTCCCCGGCTCCCAGACCACAACAATCACTGTGCAACCAGGAAGAGCGGCTCAAACCCACACATGCAATGTAACGGCGAAGTCAAAGAGACTACGAGACTACAAGGCTCACAAACTGCTATTCGCAAAAGATGGCAGCAACCACAGAGACGTGGATGATGTGAAGCTCAGAAAAGTCACGCGGTGTCATGCAACTGACCCGCAGCAGCCTCAAGAATGTGCAGGCAGAAAGAGAAGTGAGGCTTGGACAAGGACGTGAGTGTGGGCAGTAGATCTGTGGCAGCTGACGGCGGGAGCAGGAGATGGGAAGGTCAGGCAGGAGCCAAGGCAAAGTGGGCATGGTCAGGGTGGAGAGTGGGCTCCCAGGGGAGCAGCAGACATGGGGGCAGGGTACCTGTGGCCATCAGTGCCTCTTGCAAGTTGCCCATGGCCTCCAGAGAAGGCCCTGGCTTAGAACCCCCTAGAACTCCCCGATAGTGGGCCGGCTGCCCTCCTCACAGTGGCTGGAGTCAGAGAGACTGAAGCCAAGTACCACATGCGTCCATGGGCAACTCTGTCCTGGAAGATGCTGCCCAGTGGATATTACTGCACTTACAGTGGCCTTGCTCGTGGTGACCTCAACAGCCAGCCTCCCAGCTCTGTTGGAGATGAAGGGATGAATATGGGATAGGGAGCAGGCTGGGCCACTAGTGAAACCGCTGCTTGGACTGCCTGCTGCTGCAAAGTGTCCATCAAAGCCTGGACCAGGAGGCCTGTGGAGGGACAGGGAGGGAGGCGAGCCCACAATTGACCCGCCTGGCCTCAGCTCCAAGGGTCTCGGCCATGGCATCCATGTGCTGAAGCTTCACCTCAGGCCCTGACCCATTTCCCTTCCAGAGCTCCGATGCTGCCCCTTGTTCACCCCATGGCCCTTCCTCACACAGGACAAATCTAATCCCCCGGGGCTCTTGGAGTCCAGTGTGTCAAACAGTGGAGCATGACATAGTGTACCCTCAGGCCTGTCCATGCACAGTTGATTCTGTTAGCCCTGTCAGATACACCTCTGCTTCCTCCCCTACCACCAACTTGGTGAGCACAGCAGGGAGGGAGGTGAGAGGCGAGGGCAGGAGCAGGAACTGGAACTGGGTCTGGGTCCCCTCACTTGCCAGGGTACCCAGGGGCTGGGAGAGCCCAAAAAAACACGTCAGCACACTTGGAGTAGACAAAGGGTATGCAGATGCTTGGATGGATTGATCACCAGGCAGCTGAAGGAAGGATGGGTGAGGGGGTGGAAGTCAATGCACAGGTGCATAATCAATGAGTGGCTGGATACAGGGACGGCAGAGTGGGTCAGTGGCCAGATGGGAGATAAAACACTGCACAGTTGGATAGGCGAGGACAGACAATAGATGGAGTGGAAGTGGCCAACCCTGACCCCTAATGGCCACTGAGTGAATGACCACCCAGAGCCTGGCAGGGTGGCAGCTGCCTGCTGGTTCTGAAGGAAGTACAGCGAGGTTTGTGTCTGCAAGTTTGTGTCTGCGCTCCAGCACTGGCAGATGTGTGACCTTGGAAAAGCCACTTTCACTTCCTGAGCTGCACCTTTCTCATGAGTGTGGCCAATATGGTGCTAACTTGGCTCACGGGGCTATCAGGAAAATTCAGTGAGCCAATACACACAGGGCTCACTGGTTTCTTCTTGTTATTGCTACAGACAAGTGGGATTCAGGGAGAGAAGAGTCTGGTGGTTCTGAGTGCCCTGTCCCCACACTTTCCTCCATGTTTTTTGTGTAACTCATGTCACCTTTGTTCTTTGAATTCTGCTTTGGAAGGCTGTTACAGTGGCATAGTAGGCTAAGCCTCTACCTGTGATGCTGGCATACTACATGGGTGCCAGTTCAAGTCCTGGATGCTCCATTTCCCATCTAGCTCCCTGCTAATGTGCCTGGGAAAGCAGTGGAGGATGGCTCAAACCTTAGAATCCTGCACCCACATGGGAGACCCAGAAGCTCCCGGCTCCTGGCTTTGGATTATCTCAGCTCTAGCCATTGTGGCCACTAGGGGGAGTTATTTGGCAGACAGAAGATCTTTCTCTCTGTCCTTCCTCCTCTCTGTATATCTGACTTTCTAATAAAAATAAATAAATCTTAAAAAAAAGAAAAAATTTTCCCGAAAGCACGCAGAACAGCGCACCTGTGCACACCTCCTCCCACATCTGGCTCATCTCCTCCCTTTCCCTAAAGTGTCTTGGGGTTAACAGCTTGTTTCCTACATCCCATATCAAACAGTCATCCTGGTCCCAAGCCCAGCTACTCCACTCTCCATCCAGCTTCCTGCTTATGCACATGCTAGGAGGCAGCAGGTGATGGCTCAAAGGCGCAGATCTCTGCCACCTGTGTGGGAGACCTGAGTGGCGTTAGGAGCTCTTGACTTCAGCTGGGCCCAGCCCTGGCTGCTGTAGGTGTTTAGGGAGTAAGTCAGCAAATGAAAAATACGGTACTCTCTCTTCCTTACTCCCACTACCTATCACCTTCCCAAAGAAAATAAAAATAAATAAACAAATTGGTTGAAGTTGTTTAAAAGCTCCCTTGAGGCAGGCTTGTGGCCTAGTGGGGCTAGTTGGGTTGGCTTCAATGCCCATTGACATGTATGAGAGCAGAATGGGATGTGGGACAAACAGGACCAGTCTGCTGCACATACCAGCAAACATGGGAGCCGGGGCAGGAGGGAGGCCCGGTAGGGGTTAATGAGGGTCTCTCTGACTAGGCTAAAACTCCCACTAGTTTGCATGGGGGCCGAGTGTGCGGGAGGCAGGATCGGGCTGGACTGCAACACCTATTTGCTTGCACAGAAGACAGGGCTGGAGACAACTCACCCAGCAACTGCAATTAACAGTGTGCATAAACTGATTTGGGGACGGACTGTGCCAGACCCTGTATTGGCAAGCAAACACAAGATCACCTCAGACAAAGTTTCTTTGGGAATCCCTGCAACTGAACCTCTGGACTCAAAACTCCAACCATGGAGGAAAGTGCAGGTTTCATGGTCTAATCGTGGAATGCATGTGTCAGAGCTGGGCCTCCTCAGTGGCTTAGACGAGCAGTGGACAGCATATCCAAATGCAAACGAGAGGCATTTCACTCTCTCAAGACCAAAAAAAGCACATCGCTCTTCCCCCCAGAGCTTGGCAGACTCCCTTCTGCCAGGTAACCATGCCCACATTAGTAGAAAAGGGTCCCACAGTCAGTGTGACCATCGCACAATGGGCTGGGAGTGGCACTTCATCTCTATCTGCCTTCCCATACAACCCCAATGAGATCACAAGGAACACGTGAGACAAGTCTTTTCATCCTGGCTAACACCGCAGGGCTGTTTGCGACTCAGAAAGTTACTCACGTTTGAAAGTGCTGGGAGGCAGCCAGGACAGAGTTGGGGCTGACGACAGGGCCGGGGCACCCAAGGGAGACACCATGGGAATCTGGCAGCAGCCTAGACAGCAACAGAAGCCCCTAACTGCATGGGGCTTGTTGCGCAGGTGGCTGGAGTTAAAGGGTATGAGCCCAGGCCCCGTCCCCAGCCAAAGCTCTTTTGCACAGTTGGCAAACATTAACTAGATGGAGCAGACAGAGAGAAAGCTAAGCCTGAATTTCACACAGCAACTATGTTTTCAATTCCGAGTCTTTCCAAGTCAGGGCATCCCCGATTGGGTCTGGCAATTCTCATCCAACCTGGCCCCCATTGCTGTGGCACCGTATTCCCCCTCTGGCCCAGAAGCCCCCAGGCGTTGGTCCCACGCCTTGACTGGGGCAGACCAGGCCCCACCTCGGTTGTGAGAATCCCTGCCCCCACCCTGGGGTGACACATTTCCAGGAAGTGGCTCCTGCCCAGAGTCTTGGGCAGGAGTTGGGATCACCAGCTTGGGGCCACTTCCTGGAACCAGCAGACACATCCCGTGCCGCAGCGGCCACATCCACCTTCGCTACCGCAGTGGAATCCTGCCCAACTTCCCATGGTTCCTCAGTGCTCTTGTTGGCACAGAAGCCCTCAAGGTCTGGGAGCTGCTGCAACACACAGTTGGACCCCAAACCATAGGAGCATGAGCAGCAACTGCATGCAGGTAGCGCCAGGCTCGGCCTGTGGTCAGCACTGTTACGGGATGCGAGCGAGAACACACCAGACATGTCTAAGGTATGTTAAGGAGTCATTATTAACCAAGCTTGGTGATAATAGAGCATAATAGCAAATCACAAGTCCATATGGCAATCCAATCAATCATAATCCAACCAATCATAACCCCAAGAGGAACAAATGGTCATTACCCTGAAGTCCATCCGTTAAACTGAAGGCCTATGTCCCAGCTTCCCCAACAATAAAAGTTACCCTAAGACACATGCATTGAATAACCTGGACTCACTTACAAAGCTGCAAACATTCGCCTTTCCCAGGCTTCTCTGCCCACATTCCATCACTGCTAGGCCTCACCTCTCCTGGAACTCCTGAGAGTACACAAACCAGAAATAACATTGCTATATCCACTATCCCATCTAAGCAGTACACAGGGACCATGCTCAGGGGATTACCAGTCCTGGGTCAGCCAAGAGTCAAGGTGCCAGAGCAACGGAAGCACCTGACCAGAAAGAAGCCCCTGCTTCATGAGCCTTTAAAGGGGCTTGTGAGGGGAGTGGTTACACAACAATGCAATGCCGTCCCCTCTCAGATGATAGGTGAGAGTCACAGGTGGACAGGAACGGACACCTAGGTGGTGGGGGAAGTGGCTGAGGGCTTCGTAAGGATGGAATTAACATTCCACTGCTATTAGGCCCCTCAGTCAGGACAGAAGGTGGGGGGCACAGTCATATTCCATTTGCCCACTGTCAATGGGTGCTGGCTGTCACTGGCTGCACCCCATAACAGCACGAGGAGGCTTTTTCAGGGAAGATCCGTTCAACGGCTTCTAGGACTTCCACAGATCTGAGAAGTGCTTAGGGTTCTTCAAAGCACAGGGCCTGAGGCCCAGTGAGAAGCAGTGGGGGAGGGCAGGCCTCCAAGGATGAGCAGGCCTGGATGGCCTCAGAGACTCCACTGACAGAGCTGGCGACAACCCCAACCGCTTGCCAGCATTTTTTTTTTAAAGATTTATTTATCTTTATTGGAAAGGCAGATATACAGCTGTTGTGCCCAGATTTTATGATCTCCAGAAAATCATCAGGAGTCTGAAGTCGATGCAAATGCGTAACGGCGTTTTATTCAGGCTAACCTAGCTCCCAGCCGCCACCCCCACCCAGCGGGATGGGGGAGCAGTAACAGCCTAATCAGCATCAGTAGCAAAAAGTGAAGATCCAGAAGAAAAAAAAAGAGGGCTGAGGCTCAACAGCACAGGGTTTTTATACAGTTCAGGTCAATTCCATATAATTATACAGTCACGATTGTTTAGTTTATTTGTTAACTTTTAAAAAGAGCAAGTTGGTAGGCTTCTATTGGTGGGCTTGAAGCAAGTAACTTTCAAAAAGTACAAACTGATGGGCTATAGGGCAGTGGGTCTTATCTAACACCAGGAGCCTCCTTCCTGAGGATTTGTGACCTGCCAGGTGTCCTGTCGGGTGTCAAGTAGACTGTCAGGCCTGGAGTTCACAGTCCCCAGCCAAGCAGGTAAGGCAGAAATCACAGAAGCAGAAAACACATAGGTTCTTCACAGCAAGAAGACACAGAAGGGAAGATCTTCCGTCCACTGGTGCACTCCCCAAGTGGCCACAACAGCTAGAGCTGAGCTGATCCAAAGCCAGGAGTCAGGAGCTTCTTCCGGGTCTCCCACATGGGCGCAGGGTCCCGAGGCTTTGAGCCATCCTCAACTGCCTTCCCTGGCCACAAGCAGAGAGCTGGATGGGAAGTAGAGCAGCGGGAACACAAACCAGCACCCATATGGGATCCCATCACTGCAGGCAAAATGTTAGCCTGTGGGGCCACCATGTGCACATCTCTATCAGATCTTACGAGTCAGCATACCCAGTGACCCATGGTGCAGATGTGGAACACAAAACAGACTGACTGAGCAGCTTGGTTACTATCACACAGCTAGCCAAGTGGAGAGCTGGCACCTGGGCCCAGGCAGTGCAGCTCTGAGTCTACACCATTCAGCACCTACAGAAGTGCAGAGCAGGACAGATCCTCCTGCCTCCTCCGGGCCAGAGATCCAGCTCCTACCGCAGGGACTCTCAAGCTCACAAAACCGATGTGACCGTGACCGGCAGGGCCCTAAGAGGCTGCCCCACAGCACAGCCCTCAGGAGCAGTTGCAACAGTGGAGTCACCAAGGGCCAGCCTTCCTTCCTGCTGGGTTCCCAGCAGTCCCAGTCTTCATGGCATTGTGGTCTCGGCCTGGGGCGTCATCTCCATAAACAGGAAGCACCCCATTGCCCTGCAGTAGCACCCGTGGCCTCTGGGCACAGGATACTGCGCCCCCTGGTGTCCATCCTGTGAAAGCACTGGCAAGCTGTGTAAGGTCAAGAGCAGCGTTGACACCAGGTGGGTTTCAGTGCTGGGCAAGGGTCCTGGGCCCAGGGTGACATCGACGACCCCAATGAGAAGGGTAAGCAGGGCCAGACGAGGAGGCCAGGGCAGGCTAGTGGTAACCCCTCCCCTGGCAGATGCAGATCATGCAGCGAGATCAGCTGGGGATCCGCTGCCAGCATCTGGGCTGACCCATCCCAGAGCCAACTATTGGGGGAGGAAGAACCACGTATGTCCTCTGCACTTAAGGCACAAGGGGAAGTAGAGGCGGCCCTGGGGGGCACAGTGATGCTGGTGTCCAGTGGCAGCCCTTGCCTCCCTCTGCTGGCAGCCAGGGAGGCCAGGCTACTGCACCATCTGGGAGGAGCTGGGGGCCGCCATGTCTGCCTTGGCCACTGCCTTGGAATGGCATCTCTGAGAGCAGAACCAGATGAAAAGAAAAAAACCTGCAAGCAAAAGGCCGGTCGGTGAGCCCAGCGCCAGGTCCCCCAAACCCTGGGAGGAGTGAGGTTTCCCTGGGGCCCACGAGGAACTCCCAGAATTCCCTGCTCCTGGAGGCCAGAAGGGACAGGACCTCGAAACACACCCCATCTCCACCCCAAGGGGACCTTTGAGTGTGGGAGTTGGGTGGCTGCGCCCCTTCTCTGGGCAGAAATGGTCTCATAGAAGCTTGGCCAGAGGAGCAGGGGCAGCAACTGGCTTTTAGTCCCACCCTCACCCCCTCTACCTGTGGCAATCCCTGAGGGCTTCCTGCAGGCAGCCCCAGGCCCTACCATAGAGCGAGTTGAAGATGGTGAAGAGGAAGAGCTGTGGCATAAGCAAAACACCGAAGGAAAAGAAGGCCAGGGCCCAGGTGGTGCCCAGCAGCACCGTGAGGCCCAGCACCAGGATGGTGTTGCGGCAGGTCTGGGAGCCTGGCACCTTCTCCCGTGCCCGCAGCCTGCGCACAGTCCACAGGGCCCAGGCCAGCACCCCCAGATTAAACAAGGACGTGAGGCCACCATAGCCCATGACCAGGACACTGTGAACCGTTGGGCTCCGCACCCAGCACCTGTAGGGGACAAGGCGCAGGGTTCATGAGCCACCCTCTTGCTACCCACCTACCATGCCTACATCCCTGCCACCTGGTTCCACAGCTGCCCACATGCATTGGCTTACTGAGGCCCCTCCCTCTCTACACCGTCACTCTTCTCCCCACCCATGCTCACTGGTATGATATTGATTAGATCATTGACTGGGACCTGGGCATCTGGAAGTTCGCCCTCCCAGGCCCACCATCTTTGGGCAAGAAACCTTGTCTTGGCCTGGCTTGGCATGCTGTCATCCAAGCAGGGGAAGAGCTGTCACCTCATGGCTGGGTGATCGGGCACTCTCCACCAGCAATCGGGGCTGACGGGCAGTAGGAACATGACAACTCGCTCTGGTGCTAGGCTCTCTCTGTGGCCTTTGGGGCTTTGTCTCTGTGGTATACCTCCAGGTCAAGTGTCTCCCCCCATCCCTGTGTCACGTGCCACACGGAGTTTCCCCCAGGCAGGTCTCATGGTGACCCCCACAAGGCATGTCCACAGTCATTGGTATCCCACAGAAGCAGAGAAGGAGGCCCTGGCTTGAGTATCAGCAACAGGCAAGGACAGGACCTGAAGCCCCAGGCTGGTGCCCAGACCTGCACCACATCTGCCCCGGTTCCAACCAGGATTCCTGCTACTGCAGCGCCGCCAACTGGAAACACTTGGGGTTGTCCCTGTAGGGGCCCTCTGGAGCCAGTAAGGGAAGTGGCTGGGTCCCTGGATTCCTCCTCCCATACCCATATTCCAAGCATACTCACAGGGACGCGTTCTTGGAGCCTGTGTCATTCAGGCGGCTGTCGGAGACAGGGATCCTCCGGGGTCCGTACACAGAGCTATCCACAGCCAGGAGCAGCAACACCAGCAGGGCCGGGACCCCTGACGGGGAGGGGGAATACAGGCTCAGGAGACACTGGAGGAGCGAGACTGCCGGGAGAGAGCCTCCCTGGGCAGAGGACAGAGGGCGCTGTTCCGTGCTGAGTGGGTAGTCTCATCCCATGGCCAGTGGCCTGGCACTCTCAGAGGAGGCACTTCTCCAAGCTGGGGATGGAATGCAGGGGGAGCCAGGGGTCTGGCTGGGGTGACGACGGTGACAGTGGTGACAGGGCAGTGCTCACAGGAGTGGGGCTGGGGGAAGAGGGAAAGTGGCGTGGGATGGAGTGAAAGTGGTGATGAAGATGATGGCAGAGATGAAGGAGCTGAGAGGTCACACAGAGGCCACAAGAGTGATGGCTGGAGGTCCCATGGGGCATGGTAGGAAGACTAGCGGAAAGACCATGCGCCCACCTGCTGGGGCCCACGCTCACCCCAGCCCAGTGTGCACAGCTTGAGCACGTATCTGCGGACGTAGACGTTGTACACACGCCCGAGCAGCAGGCAGAGGTTGAAGCCTTCGATGGCCACCCAGGTGAGGCAGCTGAGCAGGGCGTAGTGGAGGCCAGCAGCCAACGCCGTGCACACGGCTCTGGGCCCGTCAGCCAGCACAGGGCTCAGCAGGAAGGCCACATTGAGGAGCAGCACGGCGGTATGCAGGTTCATGTGGATGCGTGTCGTGGAGTCGCTTGGCTTCCTGTGGGAGGAGGGGGACGCCTAGGACTCATGGTGGCTGGATCTGGGGTGACAGCTGCCACAGGGAGAGGGGACAGAGGAAAGGTGTGGGGAGGGGGAGAGGAACGCACCTGGAGTGCAGGTGCAGCAGGAGTGTGAGCAGCGACGCCACCACAGAGAAACTGCAGCCCACGACAGAGATGGAGGTGAGAGGCGCCAGCAGCTCCATGGGGACTGGGGCTTGGGAAAGCTGCTGTGGGAGGGGAACACACAGACAGCTGCCCAGGCTTGGGGGGGCCCTCTGAGCCCATCCCCAGATAACCCTCCCCACATGCCCAGCCATGGGTCTTCCTTGACAGGGGTCAGGCCCCAGGCACACGTGGCAACCCTTGCCCCCAGCAAATCCTCTGGCTTGATGAGAATGTCCCCTCCCTCACTTCCACGGACAGGGATGGCCCCACCTCCACCGTGTGCAGACAGGTGCACCCACTCCCACCCATGGTGATCTGCTCGGAGACATCACATACAATCACCATGGGTGGCTCTGGACTCAATCTCAAGATTTCAGCTGGCCTGACCAGTGAGGCAGGCACAAGCCTGGAGCTGCAAGAAGCTACGTGACTGTCCCACGCAGCAGGTCCTGTCTGAAGCCTCAGCCCTTCAGACAAGCAAATGACAAGCAAAGCAGAGGGACCAAAACAGCCTCCTCTTAGTGGCATGGAGTCCCTGAATCAAACCATGCCCAAGTCTAATGCAATCTTTTTTCAGACACCTGAGCCCAGAAATTTCTTTTCTATGCCGGGGATGTTGCTTAAGCCACTTGGAGTCAGATTTTCTGGCCCTCGCTCCTCTGCCAGAGGCGCAGGTCCCCTGTCCCAAGACTAGCTGTGCCCCAGGCACGCACCATGAGGACTGCGAAGTAGGTGAGGTGGTGGCACCGGCACAGCACCCGAGAAGGCAAGGGTTGCTCTGTGCGGCAGCCGTCTGCACTCCAGGCCCCCCAGGGCTGCTGGCTGGCTGCCTCCTTCCAGAAGACACAGGTCACTGTGTGGCCTTCCTGAAGAGACACACCAAGGTCAGTCACCGGGTGCAGGGGAGGGACCTTGTACAGGCTGGGGCAGGGCATGCTGGGCCGAGGGTGGTTCCGCCATGCACCTGTCAGCCCTGAGTAGGCCCTGGTTTTGTGCTTTGCATCAGATAGTCCAGGTCCTAGCCCCAACACGGACTCTGAGAGGGACCTGGGCAACCTGCCTGGTTCTCCCAAGCCTCAGCTAAAGGAGGTCTCTGCTAGCTAAGTCACAAGGACACTGCAGACAGGCAATGTGGCCTCTCCTGTCAGGCTGGGCACAGCGACTAACTCAGGAGTGGACACATGACCCAGCCACAGGCTAGGAGTTGCCTGGGTGGGGAAAGGCCACTGGGGAGAGGGAATGGGATTCTGGCACTTGGGCCTCAGTGAGGCCATAGGCTATAGAGCCAAGCCAGAGCTTGCTGCTGAAAGACAGAAGGACTGATTCATGATGGCATTGTTGTGCTGCCTGGATCAAGCCACACCTGAAGCCAGATGGAAATTCTGACATTTCATCCACATGAACCAGCAAATTCCCTTTTGTGCCTGAGCTGGCTTGAATTGGTTTCCTCTTTCTTGCAACAGAAACAATGCAAACAGACATTGTGACTTAAGGCCTCTCTCTCTCTCATATTCTTGGCATTGAGTGTGATGGAATTAAGTCTCTTTCCAAAATGGTCCCACAGGTTGCAAATGAGTTAAACTCATGTCCAACAGGCCAACTGCAGGGGGCGGGAGGGGACAGAGGTGGGCTGCCCTCACAGTACCAGGCTGTGGTTGTGCCAGAAGCTGATGTTGACGGGCTCCCGAAGGTTGTTCACGGACGTGTTGTCCAGCTGGGCCCCCAGGACGTAGCCGTTGAGCAGGGCAGAGCTGGCATTGTCCTGGGAGGGCAACACAAGGGCTGGAGGAGGGAATGTGGTGTGTGGAGGGGACAGGGGAGGTCTGGGCCCTTGCCCCAGCTGCTCCTCTGCTTTTGACCTGGGCGTGGTATCCAGCATGGGCTGCCCCTGGCCTTGGCACATGCCAGCCTTGGCACATGCCAGCCCTGCCACTTAGAAGGCTGTGCTGTCCCCATCACAGCTCCAGCTCTCATCTGTTGGATGCATCGTGGTCTCAGAGCCTCCAGCTTAACTTCCAGCCCAATTTGCTTTTAAAGCCAACATGGAAAGATAGCCCCTCCAGAAGCCCTCCTGACTGCCCTGTGACACAAGCCCTAGCTACACCCTGACTCATGAGTCAGCTGCACATTGTGGCTGTCACTGACCTTGAACTCATCTGTGAAGTCCTCATCTACATGGAGTTGGAGCCAGAGACAGAGCAAGCTCTCTGCGGACAGGGACCTCGCCTAGACACACTGTGGCTTTCTTAGGTCTCCTTTGCAAGTCACCACTGTACTCTCCTGCCATTCTGCCAAAGCTGATGGGGAAACTGAGTCCAGGGAGAGAAAGAGGGCTTGGCCGGTGCAGGGACCCAGTCTTACTGGGTGGGTATCAGTTCCTGCCCAGAAGCAGGCAGTGGCAACGATGTCAGTGGTGCCCTCGGGAAGGTGCCAACACCCTGTTGCCATGGCCCGCCTGCCTACCTGTCCCCACTGACCTGGAAGAAGTAGGGCGTGAGGAAGTAGACACAGATGAGCCTTAGCTCCGTGGGGCGGCTCTTGCAGGCGTCCGTGGTCAGCTCAGCAGGGAACTGCATGGTGTGCTCCGGCCGCACCTGTGCAGGGCCACAGACAGGCTGAACTCGGCATCCAAGACAGGCAGACCTGGCCCAAATGCCCTCGCTAACTCCTGCTGCCCACAACATCCGTGTACTGCCTTGGCCAGTCCCTCTCTCAAGTAGCTTACTGCTGGGTAGGGCTGATGCCGGGGGCAGGAGCAGCAGCCTGGGTGGGGAGGAAGGTAGGCAGAGCCTGGGGGAGCAGCGACAGCCTCACTCCCAACACCTTGGCCCTCCACAACTGGTACCCCCTCAACCCTGGTCACCTGCTCCTCTGATCCCCTCTGACTGACCTGGTGGACCTGCCCTGAAGTGGCGCTGCTCAGTGAGAAGCCAGCAAAGTCACAGTTGAGCTTGAAGACCAGGGACTGGATGGTGGTGGTCTGCAGGGTCAGGTTGTGGCCCAGAAAGCTGGCATTCAGCAGCATCTGCTCCAGATTGTGCACCTGCCTGAGAGCCAAACAGGTGGCCAGAGGGGCAAGCCCAGGTTGGGGGTGGGCCCCCACCCCTATCCCTGCCCCAGCCCACTGCACACTCTGTGTCCCTGGAAAGCTCTTTCCTCCATGCCATATGCATCGCCTCCTGTTTAACTTCTGATCAGATCCTACTGTGCTGTCCTCTCTTCCAGGAAGCCTTCCCTGACTGCCCTCTGGTGCCCACTAAAGGACACATTCCCATGCTTCTCAACTGTAGTTCCTCTCACCCAGAGGTGCTGGGTGTTTGGGCCACAGACTGGCAGGAGAGCGCACCCAGAATCTTCAAGTCTACCCGCAGAACAACACAGAGTCCCCAGTGTAGACAACAGACGCTGCCAGGCAGTGACACGCCTGGCCCCACCTCTTGGGATCCAGGGCCTTTGAGTGCAAGGTCCCAGCCCTGGCCCCCCAATTCAGGGTGTAGGCCTAGAGGCCAGCGAGGCGAACCCCCACTCACACAGCACGAGCCAAGTTCTGCCTCCTAGCCAGCTTCATCTTCTCCATCCTGAGCATCTGGTTCTGAATTTCTTCTGGTGATGTCCCTGGTTGGCGCGAGAGTGAGACCAGGCCCCGGCTGTCCCCGACCCTGGGCTCTCAGGGCCTCAGCCCTCTAACGCTAGCCCAAGGTTTCCAGCTCACCCATACCACTGCCCTCCAGGGAACCCAAGCAGCCCTGATTCCCAGCTGTCCCGTCACAGCCCTGGGCCTGGGTGAGGATGCCACCACCATACCCCCGCCTTACCTGCTGTCCCGCCCTGAAAAGTCAGAAAGCATAGGCCGAGGACCAGCACCCTGCAGCAATCCATGCCCCGAGACCACGTCTCCTCCAGGATTTGGTGCCTGCCCTGGGAAGTTGTCACCATCACCATCGCAGTACAAAAACGGCCCCTGGCTTCTGTGTGTCTGCACTCAGGCACCTGCGTTGCTTTGATTCCCTATCCTTCCTGTTCAGTTTCCAAATGAACAAATGCTCTTCCACTTAAACACAGAGCATGAGGGTAGGCGTTGGGCAGCCTGTTTATAATAGCGCTTGGGACACTGGCATTCCATATCAGAGTCCTTGGGTTCAAGTCCCAGCTCTGCTTCCATATTCCAGCTCCCTGCTGATGGGCACCATGGGAGACAGCAGGGGATGACCCTGCCCCAGGGAGATAGTCTTGAGTACCCAGCTCCTGGCTTCAACCGGGCCCAGTCCCAGATTTGCAAGCACCTGGGGAGTGAGCCAGCAGATTGAAGATCTCCTCTGTCTGTATGCATCTCTCTGTTTTTCAAATAAATTCTAAAAATAAGAAGCAACCAAAATTCTCTGGGGGAAGGGAGAATTCTCCCCTCACAAAGAACACAAAGCCCAGACAATTTCCAGGTTAATTCTTTCAAACATCTTTTTTAAAGATGCATTTCTTAGAAAGACAGATCAGATTTGCAGAAAGAAGAGACAGAGAAAGATTTTCTGTCTCCTGGTTCAGTCTCCAAGTGGCTGTAACAGCCAGAGCTGCATTGATCCAAACTCAGGAGTCAGGAGCATCTTCTAGGTCTCTCACGCAGGTCAGGTCCCAAGGATTTGGCCACAGGCAGGGAGCTGGAAGGGAAGTTGAGCAGCTGGGATATAAACCAGCACCCATATGGGATCCCAGTGCATGCAAGGTGAGGACTTTAGCCACTAGGCTACCACGCTGTGGCCCCCACTGTCTCTTGAAGGTCCTCCCACAGCAGGGTTGGGACTCAAACTTGTGAGGGGCATCTCAACCTGAGCACCAAACACTCGCCCCCCAACTTATAGAGATTTTTCTGAAAAAGTTAACCTATCCACACAAAAGGCATCATCTGCAAAATCCAAGGCAACTTCATTCACAACAGCCAAATACTGGGAACATTTGCAGGCACCTGTCGGGCAGTGAATGAAATGCAGACATATCATGTCATGGAACAGCAGTGAGCAACAAGAAGGAGTGAACTGTCAGCTGGTCCATGCCAGTGGGTGTGGCTAAGTGTACTGGGGCCAGACACAATGGACCCTGTGCTTCCTACTTCAGCTCTTCTGGCTGTCCACAAAGTAAAGACTCTAGAAACACAGCACGGATCCATGTGGCTGGGGACAGTGTGAAGTTCGTGACGATGATAGAATACCAGGCAGCTCTTCAGAGCAGCAGAGACCCTGTGTGTAGACTGTGATTAAATGTGCATAGCTTACGGCATACTGGTGTATAGAATGCGACGCACATATGTGTGGAATGTGATTACATGTATATAGATTATGGTATATATGTTTCTATGGTGATGTATGTGTGTGTAGATCATGGTGTACATGTGTGTAGATTTGATGCACATAGGTGCAGATCATAATTACATATATGGGAAGGTTGTAGTTATATGTATGTAAGCTATGGCCATACCTGTATTGGTTGTGATGTACATGTGTGTAGGTTGTGATACACATGTATGTGGACTGTGATGATATGTGTGTAGATCTGGCGTACGTTAACACATGATAGCACACACTTGAAAAACCCATTTACATACTCTTCAATGGCTAAGTTTTCCTTTGTGTCTGTATACCAGACTTTCTAAATGAAAGCAAAAACACATTGGGAGGATGGCAAAGAGGAACCAGAAAGAGGAGAGGCGACTTCCCCCTCTGGTGATGAAAAAAGTCACCAGAGAACGCGATGAGGGAGAACCACAGCACTCAAGAGACCTGCTGGATGGCGAGAGCAGGGAAGCGGCAAGCAGTATGACCTCTCTCTTTGCCCACACTGGTTTGCACAAACCCTGGATCCCACAGCCCCAGGGTCAGGCTAAGGTGACAGGCACAGGCTCCCATCTCACAAGCAAGAGTCCCACCTCCAAGGGGACCATCCAGTAACATCCATGAACTTTATATTCTGAATGTTCCTTGGCCCAGGAAACTTCATTTTTATTAACTGATCCCACGGAAATTATAGGGCAAGCCAGGAATGCTTGTGTATACATAGACAAATATTTCCAACACTACTGTTAATAAAGAAAATCTAAAAACTGGGTAGGCAGCTATCAACAGAAGCATCTTAAATACATCACAGTTTCAAAGCTGCCTTAGAAAATGGCTTGGACTTTTCTTCTTCTTTGTTAAGATTTATTTGTTTTTATTGGAAAGTCAGATTTACAGAGAAAAGGAGACAGAGAGATCTTCTATGTGCTGGCTTACTCCCCAAGTGGCCACCAGAGGTCGAAACTGAGCCGATCCAAAGCCAAGAGCCAGGAGCCAAGAGCCAGGAGCCAAGAGCCAGGAGCCAAGAGCCAGGAGCTTCCTTCCAGGTCTCCCACACTGGTGCAGAGTCCCAAGGCTTTTGGGCCGTCGTACTTTACTGCCTTCCCAAGCTACAAGCAGGGAGCTGGAAGGGAAGTCGAGCAGCTGGGATACAAACCGGTACCCATGTGGGATCCCTGCACATGCAAGGTGAGGACTTTAGCCACAAGGCTACCACGCTGGGCCTGGATCTTTCTTTTAAAGCTCAACATGTGCCCATCCTGTGACCCAGCACCTGCACTCTTGGGCTTCCATCCCGGGAAAACTCACATGCCCAGTGAAACCTACACGCATGCAGACTGAACCCTATGGCGAGTCTAGCAGCTTTGCAGGGGAAAGTCCCAAACGAGGAGCAACTCCAGTGTTGGGGGAATGCATGTACTCAGTACTCCACACCATGAACTACAACTCAGCAGTATTAGGAAACAAATGATACACATGTGTATACACACACACACACATACATACACACACAACTTTGGTGGATGTTGAAATATTCAGAGCAAAACCCAGATTCAAACCAATCTCAAAATGGTGCATATTGTGTAATTGGATATATATAACATGCTTTTAAATGACAAAATTCTAGAACTAGAAAATTGATCCATGGTTGTGGCTAATAGCTGGGTTGGGGGGATTACCTATAAATGGCTGACTAATGCAGGAACTTTTTTAAACTGCATTTATTTATGCGACAGAGAAACTGAGAGAGAAAGAGGAAGAAGAGACAGAGAGGCAAGGAGAAACAGACAGAGCCTCACTCCCCTGTTTCGCTCCCTGAAACATCCTCTCGGGTCTGAAGTCAGGAGCCAGGAATTCAAGCCAAGTGACCCACGCAGTGGCAGGAGCCTGCGCACCTGCCTCCCTGCTGCTGTACCCCAGAGTCCACATTCGCAGGCAGCTGTAGTCGGAAGCCACAGCCTGGTATCAGGTTACCTACTCCGGTGCAGGCCTGTGTCATATCCAGTGCCTCTAGTACTGGGCTAAACATCCACCACTTGTGCATAATTTTGAGGACCCTCGTTCTAGCCTGCACTTTGCTTTTCCTTAATGCTGTACCTTGCAGAGCTTCCATCACCTTACCTCGAAGATGCACCCTCTCTCAACAGTGAGATGGCACAGGCAGAAGCTGTCATGGGTCTAAGCAGCCCCTGGGACCAGCCACAGCTGCAGGGTCTGATCTGCTCTTACAAACAGTGTAGTGGAACATGCATCACCTCCTAAATAAGCAAGCTCACCACTCAGACATACTCAAAAGGGATTCGATTTCTGGCCAACTTCTAGAAACTTCTATACAAACTGAAGTCCTATTACTAGGAAAATTGGCTATTGCATGAATTTCATATCATTTTTATAGTTTGTCTTATAATATAACCTGTAGTCTTTTGTAGTTTTTTTTTCTGGTCATGGAGAAGTATCTTCATAATGGCCCGGCACAATGTCTCAATGGCTAAATCCTCAGCTTGTAAGCACTGGGATCCCATATGGCCACCAGTTCATATCCTGGCTGCTCCACTTCTCATCCAGCTCTTTGCTTGTGGCCTGGGAAAGTAATAGACAACAGCCCAGAACCTTGGGATCCTGCACCCACGTGGGAGACCTGGAGAAGGCTCCTGGCTTCAGATCAGCTCGTCTCCAGTCATCGCAGCCATTAAGAGACTACACCAGCAGATAAAGGATCTTTCTCCTCTGTCTCTCCTTTCTGTAAATCAAAATAAACAAATCTTTTTTTTTTTTTTTTTTTCTGAGAAAGTACCGCGCCTAGTGTTGCAGCCTACTGGCTCAAGTTCTCATCTTGCATGCACAGGAATCCCATGTGGGCACTGGTTCTAATCCCGGTGGCTCCACTTGCCATCCAGTTCCCTGCTCCTGACCTGGGAAGGCAGTGAAGGACGGCCCAAAGCCTTGGGACTCTGCAACAGTGTGGGAGACCTGAAATGAGTTCCTGGCTCCTGGCATCAGCTCAGCTTCGGCTGTTGGTGACCACTTGGGAGTGAACCGGCAGACAGATCTTTCTCTCTGTATCTTCTCCTTTTTGTATGTCTCACTTACCAATAAAAATAAATCTTTTTTTTTTTTAAAGAAGAAGTATCTTCTTAAAAGATGTTTTGTTCATTTTTAGCTTCTGGACTTTGAGTACTAACTAGAAAAGCCTTCCCCATTCCAATGTCAGAAAGGAATTCTACATTTCCCCTAGGACTTTTGTAGTTTTGTCTGTCATATTGAAATGCCAAGGCCACTGGCAAGGATTTTGGCATAAAGTACAGCACAGGACTTTGTTTTTGCTTGTCCTCAGTGGTCACCCATGTTCCTTACCATTATTTTTCATGCTAACGACACTGAGGTCAGAGAGTGTTGGGTAGCTGTTGGGCTGGGAGGTTACTGACTTGCTTACGCTGCCTTTGGTTGCTTTTTTTTCTCAGAATTTAAGACGACGGGCAGTAGAAGAGCACAGGGAATCCACAGAACTGAACAACTTTAAATACTAAGAAAATGGAGGCCTTGGCAGTGGAGGGCTTTCTAGCACAGAAATGATCTCAGGGCAACTTCTCTACATTCCCTGGACTTATGGACGGAAAAGGAGGCCCAGGTAGGCAGGTGTATTCAGTCTCCAGTACCTAATGTCAAGTTCCCAGACCCTGAGCCACACAGTTCTGGGATAAGCATCAGGTGTAAAGGAGACTGACTCCCCCACTCCTCTTTCCCCACACCACCACCACATCCCTGCACACAAATGGAGAAATCAAGGTCAAGCACCCCAGAGAGAAGCTGTGGGCTCCCACTGCTTTCCAGGAGCAAGCCAAGGTCTGTACGTCTGCATGTACCCACTAGCACCCTCACATTCTCAATCACCTTGTCCCCTCCTTCCAGCCCCCACCAAGACTCATTCTCAGGGGCCCCAGGACAGAAATCTCTGCCCAGACTTCCAAGGTGGAGCCATTGGCTGTGGGGAAGCTGGATACCACCCAGGCCAGCTCAGCAGGCCAGTGGCCAGGCTGGGAGGAGAACACAAGGCTCCCAACTCCAAGTGCAGGGCTCTCTCCCACTCCTCCTACCATACTGCAACTTCACGAAAACTGTTGAATAGCCAGGCTTCTACATAAACAAATCAGAAAGACCAGGAAACATGTGGAGGCCCAGACAGAGTCTTGTGAAGATGTGATTTTGATAACAATTTTTAGTAGTGGGTACCTGTGACATTGGGCAAGAAACCTGACAGCTGTACCCTGGGGTCAGTTGGTTTGTTTTTAATTGAAACACCATTTCTATATTTCCACATACCACACTCCTGCCCAGCAAGCCCTACCCCAAGTCCAAGGCTGTGACCAAAGTCCCTGGAAAGGAAATGTCTGCCTTGGTTTATTTTCTTCCCCCTGCCCCTCCCAACCATCCTCGTGGGGAAGCCCACCATCTCCCTTGCATCACAGGACCTGCTAAGCTAGCCTGGCTCCTGCACAGAGCCCTACCCACTTCCTCCAAACAGCTGCCCATGCCAACCACATCTGGGGCCCCATCTCTAGCATGCCGCAGCCTGAGGAAAGAGTGAGAGATGCTATTCTTTGTCCCATTGCACAGGATAGAGAGGCTACATCAAAGCCCAATAGAGTCTGTGACCACACCAAGAGCAAAGCCACGTCCCTAAAACACTGTCCCCTGGCTCCCACCCAGGTCGCGCCAAAGGAAACTGTACCTGCTCCATTCACAGAGCACAACCTCTGTCCCAAGCCCCACCAAGCACTCCATAGTCCCTCACACCTGTCATCCAACAGCACATTAGTGGAAGAGCCTCATTAAAACAAAATGTAGGGGCACTATGGCATAGCATGTACAGCCACTACTCCGGCACCCACATCCCATGTCCCATGTGAGAATGCTCAATGCCAGTCCCAACCACACTGCTCTCAGCCCAGCTCCCTGCTAATGCATGTCCTGGGAGCCTGGCTCAAGTCCTTGTGTCCCTGCTCCCAACACGAGAGACCTGAATAGAGTCCAGGGCACCTAGCTTCAGCCTGACCCAGTCATAGCTATTACAGATATTTGGTAGTGAACCAGCAGGAGGAATATCTCTCTCTCTCTCTATCTCTCTCTCTCTCTCTGCCTTTCAAAGAAAATGAAAGAAAATAAATACATATTTTAAAAGAATAAATATGGAAAAAACTGAGGTACAGGGGCTTAGCCAAGGCCAC
This sequence comes from Ochotona princeps, assembly GCF_030435755.1. Taxonomy (NCBI): domain Eukaryota; kingdom Metazoa; phylum Chordata; class Mammalia; order Lagomorpha; family Ochotonidae; genus Ochotona; species Ochotona princeps. The sequence goes on from NC_080847.1 coordinate 21,761,527, forward strand.
ACATCACCCTTCTCCATTTAGCTGCCTCCGCTTCCAGAAACATGGATGGCTACATTCCCTCAAGGTTGCAGTTGCCATCCAGAAATGGAATGAGGGAGAGTCCCCGGCCTGCAGATCATCAGGCCTACACCCATCTGGGTGCCCAATCCCACCCTCACTCCCACCGCCAGGAACCTGCAGGGAGAACAGAGTGGGCATGGAGCTGACCTGGGAGATTGTACCTGCCTCCGTGCTGCTGTCTCGGCTGCTGCGTACTGTTTCTGCCCCAGCAGGTGGAGGAAGTCAAGAGGTCCAGGTTGCAGGCAGCCTCTGGGTTCATCCCACGACGGCCCGCCCGCTGTCCCAAGCCCCCAAACCACACTCTCACTTCACTTCTTTGGCCTACAGCTGCCTCTTGGTTTCCTCTGAACTGCTGGTTACACCATTCGTTCCCCTTTTCACCTCACCCTCCTCTACAGGGCTTGCTGAACTTCCTGGGGCAGCTGCACCTCTAAGACAATGCCACTCCAGCAAGATTCAAGACCCATATCAACAGCACCCGCTGGCAAATGTCAAGGTGGCATGGGCCACACCAGACTTGGCCGCAGCATCCACCAGCACACACAAGACCAGGGGGAGAGAGAGCTGAGCCTGTTAAGGAAGTAGTGAGGACTCCAGTACTAAGCCACCACTCATGCTGGTGAGCGTGAGAGCTGGAACTGGGGGCAGACCAGGCTTTGCAGGGTTACAACACACTTTGACCTACATGTGAACCAGGTTATGGGAGAGCCAGGCTGGGGTAGCTGACTGTCTCCACTTGTATAGGCATGAACCAGAATAGGGCAGGCAGGTTGGGCTTTGCTGCAGCAGCTGGCAAGTGCTGGGACTAGGGGCAAGTCCTGTCGAGCTAGACTGCAGAACCACCTAGAGAGTGCAAGATCTGAGGCAGGGAGTGGGTCCAGTGTGGAGGCTGTGGACTCCTCTCTGATGGGCTGCAGCTCCCACTGGTGAGCATGAGAGCCAGGACTGGGGAGGGGGCGGCAAGCCTGGTGAGATAAGCAGTGGTAGAGGGTAGAGTTGGTTGGGTCGAGTTAGACTTCAATGTCCAATGATGTGTATACGAGATCTGAATGGGATGTGAGGCAGACTGGACTAGTTCACTGCACATGTTGGCAGGCACAGGAACCAGAGCAGGGGAGCCAGTGCAGTGGGAGTTATTGGGGGTCGCTCTGACTGGTCTGCAGCTCTCTCTGTGGTACGTGAGGGCCAAGTATGTGGTGGGCAGGGCTAGGCTGGGCTGCAGCACCCATTGGATTGCTGAGGATTGAGGACAGAACAAATTGATCAACCACCCCAATGAAACTTAACAGCAAATTTCTGGGCCAATGGAGGCTCGGAGGTAGACTGTGACAGTCAATTGACCTTGGAAAGATTTCCTCATTTGTGGAGCAGCAATATCAGTAGCATCTCAGAATTATCAAAAACACATGAACAGAACCTTCAGAAAATGCTCCACAATGGAGACCTTGGGATGACATCTGTTGGCGGTTCCTCAATCCCCGGGGTAATGTGTTTGGGAACTTGGGCATGGTTTATTCCCTTGTATTCCCCCTCTTACTAATATATGGGAAGAAAAAGAAAATGTGTAAACAAAGGGTCTCACCCACTATTCCCTGATCCTCAACCCTTCCCACCCAATCAACCATATAAACATCATCAATAATAAAATAAAATTTAAAAAAAGACCCACCTCAGTTCTGTGCCATTGGGCAAGAGATGTCGCCTCCCTGGGTCTGTTTCCCCATCCTTAAGGCGAGACAGAATGATGTGACGATGGCAGTGATAACGGCAAGGACCTCAGGCTACTGCTAGGTCACACTGCTCAGGTACAAGTACCAAGCCCCCATTTACTGGTGGGATGACTCTGGGCAAGTGAAGATGCTCTGGGTCTCAACAAGATGTAGATAATGGCAGTGCCACCTTGTCAAGGGTTTCAGCAAGGCAAGGTCACAGGGCACAGTCCTGAGGTGTAGAGCTCTGAAAGCACGGTCAGCACAGGTGGCTTCCCAGCTGGCCAGCTTCTCCTCACCTCAGGGGCCTGGAAACGGCCACCCTACACCAGCCAAAAGGTGGCAGAGCCCCCGAAGAAAGGAGGTGCTCTTTGTTCATGTTGGAAAGGGAAGATGGACTTAGTTACTACAATGCCATCCACATGGCCTGGGGTGAGATGGAGGCGCAGCCCAAGGGAAAAACAGGCCTAGCCCTGCCATGGGCTTCCCTCCCCTTGGGTTCTTAGAGCACTGATCCCAGCACCGCCCACAGTAAGGTGGCCTCTGGGGAAGAGGTGGGGGGAGCAGGAGCACCTGTGAGCTCTCCCAAGGCCTTCATGCACCTGTATCTTGACTCCCACCTGGCCACATTCATTGCCCCACCCTTCTTTTCATTTGGGTTTTCTTGACCATAACCCAGACTCTTCTAGTGGCACTCCCTTCCCAAGGTCACCCAGCTGCCTCCTCTCTTGCGTTATTGAGTGCCTAGTGGCTGTCCTCCGGGGTCCTCTGTCTCCAAGTCTGGCTCTCCAGCAGTCTCACTGAACTGTCAGCCCTAAGCTCCAGATGCTGGGGCTCACAGCTGAGCTTCATTCCTACTCCCAAGCCAGCAGTAGTTCCCTATAGCCTCCAGAGGCTCAGTCTTTGCAGCTGTTACTGCCATGCTGTTGGGCACGAGCTTTCCAAACCCACTTCTCCCTCCCAGTTCGGTCCCTGCTGGTACACACAGGGACCCGGGTAGCCCTGCAGCTGGAGTCCAGAACCCTCTCGGCAGGCTCCTGTGTTTCCTGCCCACTCCCACCATCCCCTTCCCCAGAACATTCTGAGGCAACCATCACTACCACCCAGTTCCACAGCACTGTCCTTTTCTCAAACTGAAACTCCGGCCCATTCAAAACAACAACTCCGCTCTTCCCTCTCCTCACCCTGGCAACCACCACTCCACTTCCAGTCTCTACGAACTTGCCTGCTAGGCACTTCCCGTAAAGGGAAGCGCACAGTGCTGGCCCTTTTGAGACTGACTTAGTTCACTTACCATCATGTCCTCCAGGTTCACCTTGTATATTCCATTACAAGGTTGAACAGTAGTCCACTGGGCATGTCTGCACACCTGAATGTGTGTCTGTGTATGCTTAAACATCTGTAACACAGTAATAGTCTTTTGAAATATTTACTTTTTCCTGAAAGGCACATTTTACAGAGAGAGAGAAGGGGAGAGATGTTCCAACCAATGGTTCACTCCCCAAATGGCTGCAACAGCCAGAGCTGAGCTGGAAGCCTCTTCTGGGTCTCCCATGCTTTGGACCATCCTCTACTATCTTTCTAGGCCATAACAGAGAGCAGGGTTGAAAATGAAACAGCCAGGATGCAAACCAGTGCTCATATGAGATGTCAGCACTACAGGGTGAAGGGTTAGTTTGCTGAGCCACCATGTTGACTACAAATAATTTTTTTTTCACTTACTTGTCTCCTGATGGACACTTGGACCACTTTTACCTTCAAATTATTGTGAATAATGCTGCTACAAACTCAAGTAAACAAACCATGTCTCTTTTAAACAGAGTTTCTGGCTAGATTTTTAATAGTTTTGTTGACACGCTATTTGTTTCAATGACTTTCTTCTATTTTGGGCAACTTGTGCAGAAGTCTTATTTATCCGACTGATAGGAACCCCTTATAGAACCCTATGTCCTAAGAGGTAAAGTGATTTCAAGAAAAACACTAGGTGCCAGCACAATGGCTCAACTGGCTAATCCTCTGCTGCAGGGATTTAGCCACTGAATTAGGCCCTTAACTTTAAAAAAAATTGTTTTAATGATTTTTAAAAAGAAAGAAAAAAGTAAATAAAAAAGAAAGAAAAACACTAATAAGGGCACACGGCATAGGCATTTCACACAAGCGTCTCCCTTAGTGGAGTGCCCAGGTTTGGGTCACAGCCCTAGCTCCTGACTCCAGCTTTTTTGCCCAACCCTGGTCAGTCGAAGAGAGTGAACCAGTCAAAGAGAGCTCTATCTCTTTCTTGGTCTCTTTCTCTCTCTCTCTCTCTGTGTGTCTCACACATACAAACATGTAATAAAAATTTTAAAATAAGGACACAAATGCTGCACAGTGGCGGTGGCAAAGAGTGACAATTAGGGAGATAGAACTTGCTGATGTGGGAAACACTGAAGCAGACTGAATGTAACCCTGCTGTGCTGGGTTCAGGAGAACAAGCCTAGAGGGTCACTGGAGGCTGGACTGACAACATGTGGGGCCTGGAAGTGCCTTTTTTCTTTTTTTTTTTTTTTTTTTTTTTTTTTTTTTTTTTATATATAATCCATTTTATTGTATTGTTGACAATCTTTACGTAGTTAACTATAGTTGAAGGAAAATCAAGAAAGAGAAGGAAAAAAAGAAAAAAAAAAAAAAAAAGGTTCAGGGGGATAGGGAGGTGGGCAATGCTATTATGTCCATATTGTTTCCATCATGTATCTGAGGTAAAAGGGGGTATTGAGGGAGAAGCCCCACCCGGTTTCCCGCCCACCCCAAGTCCCATATGTGGGGCATGCTCTGAGATATGTGCTCAAGTGGAGTTAATAGTTCTCCAGTTATGAGTCACTGCCAGTTTCGCTCGATGAGGTGGTCCACTGATTGATATGGTCCATCATGAAGTCTCCATTTGTCCCATATTTCGCTGCCAACATGTAGCTGAGATGAATGATTGTCCTATTCTGTCTTCTGTCTTTTCTTGGTTAGAATTCTGAGTCCAGCAGTTCAAGTGGGGAGATCTCCAAAGATACTTTGAGGTATTCCCAGACCAGATTCTTGTATGTTCTAGCAAGCACAGGGCCCGGCACAGTCCATCACCCTGATCAGCTGGTGGTTGCAATTGCTGTGTTGGTTCTGTTTTCAGTCCCGAGTTGCACTGGAACCAATGGGTGTTGCAGTCCAGTCTGGTTCGGCCCTTACATCAACCAGTGGGAGCTGCAGCCTAGTCGGGGCGACCCACAATAACCCCCACCAAGCCTGCCCCCTACCCTGGCTTGCCAATTTGTGTAGCAGAAGACCAGTCTGTCCCCCATCCCATTTGGCTCTGGTACTTGTCAATGGGTATTAAAGCTTAGTTCTATCTAATCGACTCAACCATCCAGCAGTCACAGATGTTGTTGAGTGCCTCTGTCCAGCCATCCCAGCCCCCGTCCTAGTTTTCATGCCCTCCCACGGGAATAGTGACCCAAGAAGGGGGAACCCACTTTTTCCCTCCCAGGTCTCTCTGTCCCGGTTTATGCACTCTTTAGGTGGTCCTGTGATTTGACTCGACAGAATTAGTCCCCAGTGCCAGCTTCTGCCAGCTGATGCTGTGGCCCTGATCTTGTCCACATGCAGCGCACAGGTGTTGTAGCCTTGCTTAGTCGTGTCTGTCTCTATCCCAGCCAACACTCTCCAGTGGGAGTGGTTGTCCAGCGAGGGGACCAGCCCCTTAACCCCCCCGCCAGCTCTGCCCCTCCCTTCCTGGATCTCACGTGTGCTGGATGGGTGTTGCATTCATATCCAGTACAGGCAACCACGCCCTGGCGTTCCAGAATGTGTACTGGTTTTGTCGCAACCAAACCCGGCCCATTCCACACTCTGTTCTGGTGATCGGATTTGCCAGAGGATGACATGAACTGATTCAGCCTGGCCTGCTCCTGACCCATGCCGAATGCATGCCAGTGGGAAACTTTCCATGGCCTATTCTGGGCTGTTTCCAATCATGCTTCTCGCGCTTACCTGCAGGGACTGTGTCCTGCCAGAGGAGTTGCCCAGGCTCCTCCATCAGAACCCCTCCCAATGCCAGATTTTGCGCTTGCCAGGGGGTTCTTGAGCCAACCCTACTCAGTTCACCTCCTGTCCTAGCAGGAACAGTGGCTTTTCCTGGCTGGCTTTCATCCCATTCTGACTCTTGTTGTTGGATGTTTCAGCCCAGCCATGGCTCGTCCATACCCACATACAGCTCACACATGGCTCAGAAGGGGATTGAGACCCAGCCTAGTCAGTCCCACATCTACCCTGTTTCTCCATAACACCAGATGGTGCTGGGATCTGAACCGGCCTGGTGCATCCAATCCCAGCCCACACTAGTGCCTCGGGTGACTGCAACTGTTTCCTAGATAGAACGCAGCCCCCATTCCAGCACATACACCCCTTGGTGGGAACCTCGTCCCAGCTGTGGCTTCCCAGATTGGGACCGTTCCTAGCTGTAAATCACGCACCTGCACGTGGTTGCTCCGAGGACCATTAGGTGCCAGCCTGCTACACAAGCCGGAGCTTATCTTTTACTTGATAGGTGTTCAAAGCTCAGCATTATTAAGGGATTGGAAGTTCTTCAAAGGAAGAGTTACTGGCATTGGGAATCTTTAGGATTGACTCAGATCCCAGAAACAGTGGGGTCACTCTAGAGCTATCTCAGCAGCGATTCAGATGTCCAATACCCCAGAGCTCCCCGGCCGGGCGGCCAGTAGGCACAGCCTGGCGCCAAATGGCTGGGCGCCCTGGCCCAGCCCGCCATGTGCCATGGGCACATGGCGGACTGGGTTCGGGATCCGAGCTAGACGTCCTCTCCCGCAGCCCTCGGCTCGCCTCTGGCAGCCGGAAGTTAAATCCTGCAGGCCCGAGGTTGCGCCCCTCCCCAATCCCGTTCACCCACCACCCAATGAGGGTGTTGGGTGGGTCCCGGACATGCCCAGTCACGGAGGCCTCCCCCCTCGGCGTACTCACCCCAGAAGGAAGCAGGCCGCACCCAGGCATGTCCGGGCCCAGCCCGCCATGAGCCATGGGCACATGGCGGACTGGGTTCGGGATCCGAGCTAGACGTCCTCTCCCGCAGCCCTCGGCTCGCCTCTGGCAGCCGGAAGTTAAATCCTGCAGGCCCGAGGTTGCGCCCCTCCCCAATCCCGTTCACCCATCACCCAATGAGGGTGTTGGGTGGGTCCCGGACATGCCCAGTCACGGAGGCCTCCCCCCTCGGCGTACTCACCCCAGAAGGAAGCAGGCCGCACCCAGGCATGTCCGGGCCCAGCCCGCCATGAGCCATGGGCACATGGCGGACTGGGTTCGGGATCCGAGCTAGACGTCCTCTGAAGTGCCTTTTTTCTTAAGACTTATTTATTTTTTATTGGAAAAGCAGATTTTTACAGAGAGGAAGAGAGACAGTGAGAAAGGTCTTCCATCTACTGACTCACTTCCCAAATGGCTGCAATGGCTAGAGCTGAACCCATCCAAACCCAGAAGCCAGGAACTTCTTCCAGGTCTCCCATGCAGGTCCAGGGTCCCAAGGTTTTGGGCCATCCTCGACTGTTTTCCCAGGCCACAAGCAAGGAGCTGGATGGGAAGTGCTGCAGCTGGGACACGAATTGATGCCCATATGGGATACCCACTCATGCAAGGCAAGGATTCAGCCACTGGACAATTGCACCAGACCCTGGAGGTGTCATTTTAGGAACAGAGGTGACACAGGTAGAACATAAAGAACCATTTCTGGGCTCAGGATCCTCTGTAAGACCTGGAGGAGGCACTTGACCTCTGGCCTTTGTCTTCCTCACCAGGAAGCACCCAGCTCTTAGGGGCAGGAATCTGCATTCTAGTGCCCTGCCCAGCCTACCCTAGTACCCAGCACAGCTCCCATACTCAGTGGGTGGCCCTCTAGCCATATCCTGCAAGGGCCACCCTGGGGAGAGAGAGGACCCAGTTGGGACAGCATTGCAGCCAGCATAAAGGACTGCCTGTCAACGCACCCTCCGCCACCCTCACCACCTTCGGTCCTTCCTTCCAACTCCAAAAATATGACAGAGCTTGGGCCCTTAGCACCAGGTCATCCCTAGCTGGCTGGCCATGTATAAGCCAAGGGCCTCTCCAAGCCTTCATTTTCCCAGTTCCAGAATGCTCCACGTCCCTGTCCTCCAAGCACAGAGGGGTTGAATCTCATAAGTCCCAACAGCACATACAGGAAGCTGAGGCCAGCCACAGTGACCAGCCTCTAGTCAGGCACCACTACTGTGTGGGGGATGGGGGGCAGGTGAGGGATGGACCATGCACAGAACTTACAAGGCGAAGGAACTGAGCAGTCAAACCTCTTGCAGAAAGCATGCTGTCTCACAAAGTTCACAGACATGGGATGGCAGAGGAATCACGCAACAGCTGGCCATGAGAGAGCATCAGAAGGAAAGTGACCAAGAACTTCCAGAGAGAATCATGGCCCATTCAAGCACGCAGGGACCCCTAGGGTATGAGGAAATCCCCAAATCCTTTTTGCAAAGCCCCAGCTCTTGCTGCAGGAAAATGAATTCAAAAGGTAAGAATGATCTACTGGCCTTTGTCATGGAGAAAAAAAAAATCCTCCATGTGCAGCCCCACCAACGTGTGTACAAATACAATCATGGTTAGGGATTGGGGTACAAGGCAGCCCATGAAGTTGACACCCTATGTGGGAGCTGGTTGAGTCCCAACTGCTCCACTTTCAATCCAGCTCCCTGCTAATACGCCTGGACAGCAGCGAAAGATGGCCCCAGTGCTTAGGCCCTTGCACCCACACAGGAGACCTGGATGAAACTCCAGGCTTCATTGCAGTCCGGGCCATTGCAGTCATCTGGGGAGTGAATCGATGCACAGTTCTCTATGACTGTCCCTGCTCCCTCCACCCTGTAACTGACTTCCAAATAAATTAATCTCAAAACAAAAACAAAAAACTACCTATTGTTAACCTAAAATAAAACTAACACCTTTGTAATGTTTCTTTTCCTAGGTAAAATTCCAAGCCAGCTGAGTGTTCCCCCAATACATCTGTGAATACCGGGAACCTCTTCTGCGGGGGGCAAAGATGTCTTTTAAAAAATAGATTCACGTCAGACAACCTTCCAAGGTACAGGATGTGGTGAGCAGCCCATCTGACGCACTCCTGCCCTCCATGCCTGCGGCCACCCTACCCCTAAAATAGAGGAAACCTCAAAACAGCGGGACAGATAGCACCCGGCTGGCCTCACCACACATGGCAAAGAGATTGTGGCGGCCTGACCAGGTGTCCTACCATGAGCTGCATGGGTCAAAGCTACTGCTTCGCCAAAAGGGAAACTGAGGCCGGGCGAGGTCACCGCGCCCATGAAGCCACAGGGACGTGCGCTCCCGTGGAGCCCGGGGCCTGCTTAGACCGAGGCAGGAGCTCCGGGAAATTTGAGACGGGGAAAACCGAGCCCACCCCCCCCGTCCCCCTGCGCCGGCCCTCCAGTCTCCCCCACAACACACACACCCTGGCCCCCGACGCGGGGGTGGGGCCTCCGTCCCAGTCAGGTCCGCTCTCGGAGGGGCCGGCGCGCCCCTCGCCCCGCGGCTGGGCTGCGGTCCTCCCCAGTGCGGCCGCTCGGCGGGCCGGGGTCCCCTCGGGGCCCCGCCGCGCCCGCCCCGCGGTCTCCCCGCCGTCCCCTCCCCCCGGGAGGGAGGAGGAGACTCGGCGGCCGCCGTCGCCGCGGCCAGCCCCGAGCCCACTCCGCCCAGGCCGGCGGCTCGCACGTCCGGAGGGCGCCGCTTCCCGCCTCGAGGTGAGCGGGGGCGGGGGTCCGCAGAGTCCCCGGCGCCTCGGGAAGTCGCTGCGGGGCCTGCGCACCCTCCGCAGGAGGGGAGGGATCAAGTCTGGGGTGTGGAGAGGGGAGCCCCCCGGGGCGCCCGCAGCAAACCCCCAAACTTCCAGCAGAACTTTCTAGCCCTCTTGCCTGACCCTCGCATCTCTTGGTAGGGGTGCCCGGGTGAGGAAGGACCCCGCGGGGGGGAGGGGGCCGCCCCTCGGAATGCAGCCGGCCGCCGGCGGGCGGGGGCGGCGGGCGGGCGGGCGGGGGCGGAATTTGGAACTCTCCCGGGGGACCCAACGTGGTCACCATGGCGAGTGCGGGATGGACGGTGCACCTGGCCAATCAGAGCACGGCGCCATCCCCAGACATGTGGCGACTGCCAATGGAGGCCGCGCAAGAAGGATGGGCGGGACCTCCCCGCGCAGGACGGAGCCCCCCTCAGCCCGCCGCTAGGGGAAACGGGGGTGCACCCCATCCCCCCATGACCGAAGCAGCGTGGGTAGGGAGGAGTACCGAGTTGAGGGCCAAAGTGACTGAGGATGGCGGAAAGCAGAAAGTACTTTCTGGAAGGGTTGGGGACAAGGTGGAGGGGCCGGTCTGCGCCAAGAGGAGCGAGTGCCCGTTGCCCCCTCGTCGTCAGGGCGCGGTTGAGTGTCTCATCTGCACCCCCCCCCCATTTCTCCTCCCTGTAAGTGCTTCAGTTTCTCTACCTTAAATGGGATGGCAGCCCCCGTCCCTCCTCCACTTTCCCAGAGAGAATTGGTTTGCGTTGGCCAAGGTCTTCGTCTCTGTTGGCTAGAACTTCCAGGAATCAGTGCTTCAAGCCCATTCGGTAGGTAGGGAAACCGAGGCCCAGAGAGCCCAGGGACTTGCAGGGCTCACGAAATGAGTACCAGGTTGTGCACTTGAAAGGGTTACTGAGGTCTGGGGCTACACCCGCCCACTCCCCACCTTCACCCCTGCTTGCTCCCCACCCACATCCCCGCCACAGCTCTACTTGTCCAGTTGGCCTGAGGACCACCTTGTTGGTTGTGACCCAGGAGGGGAGACGTGCATCCCAGTACCGCAGCACCCTGCACCAGCTTTGTGACCGTCTGCTCCTCTTTGTGGGTTGATGGCTGGTCTGTAGAGAAAGGCGTTTTAGTCATCAGTGATCCAGGGTGGTGGTAGAGTTCCTGCCTCTGAGATGAGGGTACTGGGAGACAGCCTCCCTGCCTCTGGGGGCCTTTGCCGGAGGTCCAGCAGCAGGAGATCAGGTCGCAGGTCCAAGGGACAGGTGCCCATAGCCTGCGGCTGACCAGCCTTGGGCCCTGCACTTATCCAATCAGGCTGGCCTCTGTGGTTTCCTGCTGGGCCCTGCTCCTGGCCGCAGCCAGGCCTGTGGCAACGTGCGCCTCCCAGAGTCTCACCTGAAGGCTTCTAGAGGTCCTGGGGTGGCTCTGAACTGGGGGACCCTGGGGGACCCCCTTTCCCTCCCTGTCTCCACTGTTGGCCCCCATCCAGGCCTTAGCATTGCTTACTGCATAGTCAGAGATCCATCTAAACATACTAAGGACAAAATGCAAGATGTCACTCTAGGGGTGCCCCAGGATCCTCAGGCAAAAGGCCAGAACTCTGAGTGGCCGTGAGGTGACTCCAATCTTGACCACAGGCAGACTCAAGCATTTGCCTGTCTCCAAGCCTGGTGGAAAACCAGTTCCCAATCCTTAGAACGGCGCAATCCTTCCAGACAGCCGCTGGTCATGAGGAGACCCCTACGATCTGCCCACCTTGTATCCATCAGTCCAGCAAGCACTTAGGCAATGCTGGCTGTATGCTGGGCCTAGTGTGGACAGCTGTCCAGACCTGTGTTGTTGAACTTCACAGTGTGGCTGCTGAGGAAAGCAGGGAGGTGCCCTGTGCTTTGGAAACACACACTGCATACCCAGAAGTGACAGGAGTCCCAGGGGAGGAGAGGAGACACTAGACATGGGTTTTGAAGGATGTGTAGGAGTTTGCGGATACCAGAAGGAGAAAGAGATGTTCTAGACAGGCCCCAGGAAGCTACGGTCACTTTGAGTGGGCGGGACTGCTAATGCTGTATAGTCTTGGATGAGAGAGTCGCTTCTGTCCTGAAACCAGCAGGGAGCTAGGCTGATTGGCTGCAGCGTGGAGCCCACTCAGCTCCGCTGCCGGCAGAAGGGTGCTCACCCTCCTGTCGTCCACCCCGCCAGCCAGTAGCGAAATGACTGCTGTGTGCACGGTCTGTCTGGGGTGGCACAGGCATCCTCTATGGGTTGGGGAGAGATTGTGCTGAGAGAAAGGAGAGGCAGCAGCCAGGTCTGGTGGGGTAGGAAGGCGTGGGGGATCTGGGCTTCCTGATTGGGGGAAAGCCCTGGAGTGACCAAGGACAGGCACTTTCTGGAAGTGGAAGCTACTGAGCATGGAAAGCTACTGAGATGGAAAGTCCAGGGTGCGGGAGGGGTTAGACAGCAGCCTGATGGAAAACCCCTGGGGACTAAGGCAGGACTTGACCCTGGGGGTGGGGGTGGCAGGCAGGGAGCATGTGTGGGAAAGGCTTCCTAGGGTATGCTGTGGAACTAGGTGGGTGTGCAGGGTGCTGTCACCAGACAGGATCTGGCTTCCCTTGGGTACTCAGGGGTGCACTGGCACCCGGTGTGCTAGGAGCTAGGTTTCTCCAGAAAAACAGAAGCCCTCCACCCAGAGGGGTACACATGCTCTCCAAGGGCACCCTGACCTGCACTCAGTCCCAGAGCCCCTGCACCCTCTGAATTTCCCCCACCACTTCATCCCCAGTCCCCAAGCAGGGCGCCCAGCAGGGCAGCTGGAAAGGGTACTTAGGACCCACGGCACAGCCCCCACCCTGACCACTTGCGTGGGTGTCTGGAAGCCATTAGGGCCTTGGGTGGTGCCCACCCTGTCCCCGCACACCAGGCTCAGATTCTTGGAAGAAGCTGGCAGTTCCTTCCCATCCAAGCCCTGTGCCAGGCCTAGCAGCTCCCAGAGGCACAAGATGTGGCAGTGGCCCCTCTCTGCCTCCAAAGGGGCCCCTACAGGAAGGGGGCCAGCAGGCAGGGCTGCGCCCCCTCCCCCTGCTGGACTGTACTTGGTTTCCTGCCTTCTCCTTCTCCTCCCCTGCTCTCCTCCCTCTTCCCCTGCCCCCCCCCCCAGCAGGCCTTCACATTGTTTTTCTTTTCCAAGAGCTTCTCCATGTGGAGCTGGGGAGAGGATGAGTGAGTGTTTGTGTGTACATCTGTGCATAAGGAACTGCCTCTGGCAGACAGGACATGTGTCTTTGTCTTTGTTCTGGCCTATGCGTGCCTTCAGGTGGGTGGTGGTCTTGGAGCCTGTGTGTCTATGTATGCATGGACGGCGTGTTCATGTGCGCACATACCTATGTGCACACACAGCTCAGGGCCATGGAGGCTGGACAGGCACAGCCCAACTGCCCTGTCCTGCCAGGGATGCCCCGGGGCCTGGGGCTGTGGGGCCGTGCCTGGGCATGCGACCCTGCCTGTACAGGGGCTAATGTGTGTGAGGGAGCTGTGCCTGCTAAGGCGACATCCAGGAGCATTCAGCTGTTGCCAACATGGATTGTTTAGAAGGCAGTTTGCAGCTGCATGATCGCTGCCCGTGTGTGGAGAGGACAGGGCAGCAAACAGCATGCATGCAGTGCCTCAGAGGATGCCCCTGATTTGGCAGTGCTGGTCTCCCTCGCTCTGCCTCCCTTGCACAGGGGGGGGGGTGGGCACTGAGGCCCAGGAAGAAGCTGGTGACAGAGCTGGACTTAAAGCAAGCATCTGGTGAAGACAGCAGACACAGCAGGTGGGTTAGAAGGCTACCATGGAGCTGCAACGCAGAAAGCTGGAGGTCCCGGATTGAGCCTGGCACCACTCCGGGCAGTGGTGGGGCACTGCTGTATCTGGGCAGCTGAAGGCATGGGCCGGTGAGCATGCAGGGAACCGGGGTTGCCGTCTACAGAGAGCAGAATCCCTGCTGTGTCTGCATGGGAGAGGCTAAGGTACGTGAGCCAGGTGAGAAGGGCAGTGTGGACAGGCAGCATGCAGTGGGGTCAGTAGTCGGCAGCTCCTTTGAGGAGTGGACAATTTTTTTGGAGTTAGAGTTCTAGAGGGAGTGAACCTACAATTGTCACTGGAGAGGAAAGAGTCCCAGCTATGAGGAGTGACAAAGGACGTGACCACTGGCACGGGCAGGTTTGTATTTTGGAAACTACTCTGACGACCAGCACTGTAGTACAGTGTAAAGCCAACATCTGCAGTGCCAGCATCCCTTAGGGTGCCAATTGCATTTCAGGTGTGCTACTTCCAGTCCAGCTCTCTGCCAAGGGCTGGGAAAAGCAATAGAAGGTGGCTTGAGACTTTGTCCTGCTGCCCATGCAGGAGACCCAGATGAAGCTCCTGGCTGCTGACTTTGGCCTGGTCCAGCCCTGATCATTGCAGCCATATGGGGAGTGAGCCAGTAAATGGAGGTATGCTCTCTCCCTCTAACTTTGACTTTCAAAATAAACCTGTAAATATGTGTATGTATTATGGTACATGTATAAATTTACTGTGGCTGCTGCTTCTGGGAAGAGATTTGAAGGAGGTTAACGTGGGTGAGAGATGGCCCACCCAGGGGCAGCGTGGAAAAAGGCCTGTGACCAGGTGACAGAAGCGCTCATGCCAGAAGTCCAACCAGACAACCAGAGGGGACGTGGCAAGGAGTAAAAGCGTGACCAGGGCCAGGGAGGGCACATTGGCACAGCAAGGCTAGAAGCTGGTCTGGCCCAGGTGGCCTGGCAGGAGGCCGGGAAGTGGGCACAGTGGAGACAGCAGCTGTGGACCTGTCTAGCTGGTGTTGAAGGGAAGAAGGGAGGTGGTGGGCGAATGCCAGGAGACTCCACCCCAGGGCAAGGCCCCTGGTAAGCACATTGCTGCACCTTGGCGTAGCCAAAGGGACAGAACATGCCAGCTTCCCTTTGCACTGATACTTATGATGTTAGAGCATCTGCTGGCAGGGGCTGGGCAGAGCTGGAGCTAGGCAGGGGTAAGGAGGGCACGCAAGGGTTGCCAGGTGGCCATCTGCAGTATGCTGGTCTTCAGAAAAGGCAGGTCCAGTGTTATGGTGCAGTGGGCTAAGCTCTTGCAATCTCAGCCTCCCATACAGAGGCCCAGCTGCTCCTCTTCCAGTCCAGCTTCCTGCTTATGTGCCCAGAAAGACAGCAGGTGATGGCCCAAGTGCTTGGGTCTCTGCCACCCATGGGGGAGACCCAGATGGAGTTCCAGCTCCTGGCTTTGGCCTGGGCATCCTGGGAATGAAACAGTGGGTGAAAATGTTGTCTCTAGCTCATTGGGCCTCTCAAATTTTGAAAAAAGAGAGCGAGCGAACAAGCGCCGGCCTTAGGCAGATGTGAAGATCTGTGGCCCCAGGCTCAGCAGAATGGGGAAGGGATTGCATGATGATTTGAAGGGAGAGGAGGCAGGTGGCAGGCAGAGGGTCATTTGTCCTGTATTTAACAGAGGAATGGCAGGGGAAATGCTGTTCATGGAGACAGGTGAGAGAACAGAATGGGACAGATCCTGGGGCGTGAGAAGGGGATGGGGACATCCACCGTGCCCACACACCTGCATCTGGGAGGTGATTTAGCTCCAATGCCCCTCACAGGTGCAGGGGTGCATTCAGCGAATCCCCAAACTGGTGCTTGGAGTTGGGGGTCGCACATACTACCATGTCCACCATGAGTCCCCTCACCTCAAGTCTAAGGACACAGAAGGATAAACTCACCCAGGACCCGGCCAGGGTGTGGCCCAGGGCTGGCCCTCCACAGCTGTCATTGTCATCCTGGATTGCGGCACAGGACCAGTGGCCAGGGCCCAGCCCCTGACCGCAGCCTGAGATGTAAACAGGGAAGTGGACCTGGATAATTGGTCTGGCCACAATGACGTGTTGGCCGATGGGTGTCTTGAGCAGCTGCTAGGAAGAGGTGTGGAGGTGTTCACTCACATGAGTTTTATGAGCAGGCAAACGCCAACAGGGAACGCTAGGTGTCAAGGACAGTACATCATGGTTTCCTACCCACGTCCCCTGCTGCACGCTAAAGGGACGATAGTAAAGGGGGTCTGGAGACTGCTAAGGAAGCTGTTACAGGCTGCTCAGCTGCACGCTGGAATCTCGCGGACCGCACCGCTGCCTGGCACTTGGCCTGCTGGTCTGCGGGACAGTGTGTCGTTGATCATGGCCTCACAGTGGTTGTGTTCTCCCGCAGGTCCGAAGAAGCGCTCTCCACCCCGAGGCCTGGACAGCAGTGGGTCGCTGAGGCCATCATGTGCAGTGCTGTCGTATCTGCCACGTGTCCCCCACGCCAACCCTGAGCCCTGGTCACGCGTTGGAGCCCAGGGCCCTCCCCACCGCAATGAGCCATGGGCCAAGCCCCCGGCTGGCTGAGTCCCCACAGCTGTCCAAGGGCAGCCTCCTGACCATCCTGGGCAGCCCGTCGCCAGAACGCATGGGGCCTGCGGACTCGCTGCCTCCCACGCCGTCCAGTGGCACGCCCTCGCCAGGCCCACCACCCACGCTGGCCCTGCCGCCGCCGAGCGCACTGCTGGCCGATGGCGACTGGGAGAGTCGCGAAGAGCTGCGGCTGCGGGAGCTGGAGGAGGCGCGAGCTCGAGCGGCGCAGATGGAAAAAACCATGCGCTGGTGGTCGGACTGCACGGCCAATTGGCGCGAGAAGTGGAGCAAGGTGCGCGCCGAGCGCAACCGTGCGCGCGAGGAGGTGCGCCAGCTGCGTCAGCGCCTAGACGCGCTCACTAAGGAGCTGGCGGGCGCGCGGCGCGAGCGCCACGAGGCGCAGGGCGAGTGTGAGGCGCGCGGCCGCGAGCTGGCCCGTCTGCGCGGCGGCAAGGGAGGCGACAAGACGCGCGGGGATGAGCCAGAGCCGGAACAAGAGCCGGTGCGCGATGTCGGGTGCGAGAGACCTTCCGCGGCCAGCAGCCAGGTGCGCAAGACAGAGTCTGCAAGGGGACGGGCTGCAGGGCTGGGAAAGGAGATTGGAAGGACCTGGCTCCGGAGAAGTGTCAGGTGGAGCTCTGTCTCCTCCCACCCCCCTCCCCGAGGCCCAAGGGCAGGCCAGCCCGAGTCCCTGTAATTTCGGGTCTAAGAAGTTGGCAGAATCAAGGAGTAATCCCCTTAGAGGTGAAGAAGTAGAAACAGTTTATAAAACAGAGCAGTCATGGGTAGGGGCCCCTAATGTCCAAGAGGAGATCTCCAACCCAGCCTTTAGGAAGGGGCCTTCATGGCAGCTTTTCTGGGAGTGGTCAGTTTAACCTGAGATGAGGGGATGAGTAAGAACGCACTATGGAAAGTACCAGAATGTGTTTGGAATGAAACTGCCTTGTGCAAAAATCCAGAGACCAAGGGGACCTGGGGAGTGGCCTTAGCACAGGTCCCATCCCCCACCAGGTACCAGCACCCAGCTGGGAAGAAGTGGCTGGGGGCTGAACCCAAGCAGCCTGGCTCCAGGCTTCAAGTCAGTGACGGGTGTTAGTGATGGCTAAAGAGGGACAAAGTCTTCCCTGCCAGCAAGCCGTTCCCTGCAGCCTCCCCCCACCTAGCAGGTGGACACTGCCTGGACTCAGCTCCCTGCTATATCCCTAGACAGGCCAGCTTCTCTGAAAGATTCTTAGCTGGCCCTCTCTGTTCTCTGCCCAGGCTTGTTGCTTCCCAGTGTGGTGGTGGCATTTTCTGCTCATGCTGTAGGACCCTGGTAACATGGTTCCCATCACGGTCATCACAACCAGGGGACTACCATGGGAGCCTTGGCGTGCCCAGCACTCCGTGCTCAATGACCTACATGACTGCCCACCCTCCTCTGCAGCAGGTGGCAGGCGTCCCAGGTGCCTCTCCGCAGTCTGCAACATGGGAGTACAGTCTTCCTCCTCAGGGAGGCCGTGGGGACGATGTCGCAGTCTAGAGAGGGACACTGAGGATCCCACAGAACGGGGCTGGCCCGGACTCATCCAGGGAGGCTGTGGGAAAAGCCAGGCTGCAACTGGAGCCGTGGCCCTCATGGGTGTGTGACCAGAGACAGGACCCGAGGATGCACACAGACAGGCTAGAGAGGCAGGAGCGGGGGGCTGGGCACTGGGCTGCCCCTGCCCCCCACCCCCACACACACCACCTTAGTGTCTGCGCTGGCAAACAGGATCTTGGAGCTGCAGTTCCTTCTGTTAGAATCCTGTTCTGGGCCCCTAAGGACTCCTAGCTTCAATATCCATTCCCACTGATACTTGCATACCTCCAGTGCCAGCGAGCTCACCACCTTGCCTGAGACCCCCTCTAGGGTGGCTGGCTCTGTGCACTGCCAGGAGGTTGGGGGGGCAGGGAAGGGCAGGTCCCTCTATCTTCAGAGGTGGAGAGTGGGCAGCCAAAGAGGACTCTGAGACCTCTCGTGACTTGGTCTTGGTGGCCTAGCATGCACAGGAGGCTGTGGGGGAGGGCTCAGCGCCCCCCAGTGCAGCGTGCACCATGGTCCCTGTAGGAGCTGGAACTGATGGAGAGCCTGCTGAAGAGCAGGGCGGAGGAGCCCGAGGGCTGCTGGGAAGCCCGCAGCGTGAACACTGGGGGCACCCGAAGCAACTCCAGCCGCCAGGAGCGCAGCCGGCTGCCCTGGGAGGACACAGTCAGCACCGAGGAGGATGCCTCCAAGCTGACCGCCCTCAGGCTGAGGCTCGATGAGTCCCAGAAAGTGCTGCTCAAGGAGCGCGAGTGAGTCCTGGGGGACGGGCCGAGGCTGGGGTGTGGGGGGTGGGGGATTGAGGGGAAGTCCCCTGATGACAGGATGGAAATCAGTGTCCCAGAGCGGGAGGCTCAGAGTCATGGGACTCTGGGACAGAAGGACCCAAGGCCCCCACGCCAGTTTGTATTTGTCCCTGTAAACCATCCATATGGAGCACGTGCTCTGGGCCAAGCACTAAGGAAAAAGCAGGGACATGGGAAGGTTGGTAGGAAGTGACTGCTGGGGCTTCAGTTTGACAAGTGCTGCAGTTGATGGCACAAAAGGGACATCTGTTGACTAGCGAAGTTCATGAGACAGGTGTGGGATGAAGGAGGAGGTGTCAGCGTGTTCAGTGAGCAGGGGCCAGGGTAATGGGAGGGCAGAGCCAGGGAGCCAGCCAAGTTCAGGGTCTGTTTGAAGTAAGGGGAGTGGGTGGCAGCCAGCATATGGGAGGGGACCAAGAGAAACTTTCCCTGAGCTAAGCTGCTTCACAAGCAGTTCCAGCACTGACCACTGGACATGGCCCCTGCAGGTGGGCAGTGACCTTGGGCAAAGGCCATTTAGAAAACCTGTTAATAATGAGTAGTCGGTAGTTTTACTGGCTAGATATTAGAAGCCTACTACATATAGCTGACTTACAAATGCTTTGAAAAACAAGCCAGCACAACACCTTTGTGAAGGCCAAGGCAGGGGTTAGGGTGGTGCCTCTGCCAGCAGCAGCCAAGATGCCTACAGACCTCCCGCAGCTGGCAGAGTGGATGGCACCAATATCCTGCTCATGTCACAGCCTTGCCTGCCCTTGATTGTGGCCTATGGCCTCCAGAGCTGAGGAAGGGGCAGCACCTCAAGCCACAGAAGCAAGTGGGAAGCAACTGAGGCATACCTGAATACTAGAAATGAGAGTGGTGGATGGAAAAGGTGTGTGGGGACATGGGAAGCTGTGAGCATGACTCCTGGAGAATAACTGAGTGGTCAGAAGCTGGTGTCTTTACATGGAGTGGCCATGGTGGTCATCTGAAGGGCAGACCTGTCCACGGCACATGCTCCGAATTAAGTCCCCTCCCAGGATATGAGTGTGCAGGGCTGATGGCGTGAATCCACAGGTGCTGTGGCTGTGCTGATGAGGTTTCTCTCAGGGTAGGGAGCGGGGCCGCCCTTGCTGATGATCTGGATAGGCTCCGTGCCTACAACCTGTGCGCTGCAAGGACTCTGAGCATGGAGCATACCTGACGGGCTTGGCCCAGAGATCCTTTGGACCTCCAGTAGCATCCAGGGAGATGTTTCTTCTAGATATACAAGATACTTCCTGGCCCAACACTACTGGCCCCCACCCACTGATAGAGCCTTGGTCATTGTGAGCACCAGAAATGTCCCCTTGGCTTCCAGCATGCCTCCTAGTGACCCTGCCACCCCAGAGGGCCTCCTGCTGGGGCCACACACCAAGGTCATTATCTGTGGTCCCTCATTCATGTTCAAAGCAGAGTACACATTCTCCCCACACAGTGAGGATGGCAGGAAGGGGCCACTAGCTCTGAAGGTCCCTGGGTGGATCCTGCGGTTTCTTTAATTGTAGGCTTGCGTGTGCACAGTACAGGAGCCACAGCTGCATGAGCAGACAAGAATGCACTGGTCTCTGGTACTTATACTCGGGGCCGGGAGGGAGAGCAGCCAGTGCTCTGGAGACCCAGTCGCCTCCCCACACTGCACCTGTTCTTGAGTGTGCCTTGGGTGAGGCTCCAAGAGCAATACAGAAAGGAAGGGCTTGCCACCATGGGACAGCCAGCACCTGGGTACAGACAAGGACCGTGCGTGATGGCATAGATCACAGTGGGGCCACCCTTTGTGAGGGCTCATCCCATGTCTGTGCCTCCTTGTCCCTTCCTCAGGGATAAACTGGCCCTGAGCAGGAACATCGAAAAGCTGGAGGGGGAGCTCAGCCAGTGGAAGATCAAGTACGAAGAGCTGAGCAAGACCAAGCAGGAGATGCTCAAGCAGGTGAGTTCTGGTGACAGCCCCGGGGGTTTCCTGGAGGTGGCAGTATCAGCTCTTGGATTTCAGCAGCAGAGGGGAGAGAAAAACTATATTCCTCTGTTCATTCCACAGTTGTTCTTTGTGCGGGGGCAGGCAGTGTCCTGCCTTCAGCTATTCACCTTGGCCTGGCAGGTGGGGATGTCAGCAATTACCAGGGCACTTCAGTTCCTGAGCCACAAACCGCAGGGTGGTGGGTCAGAGAGAGACTCTGGGATAGCAACACTGGGACAGGATTGAAGGGGTTGGGAGCTCTCCTGGGAGGAGATATGGGGTGCGTGAGGGTCCTGAGGCAGGAGCAAGCTACCAGATGTGGGAAATGGGTGCAGCCCATGTGGCTACAGAGTGGCTGCGAGAGTGCCTCATAGGTTAGAGTGAAGGGGAGGGTCCGGATGCCATGTGTGCTGGGTGCCTCAAGGATGCTAGATGTCACTGAAGCCTGGCAGCACTCAAAGATGCTATTGGCTTATGTCCCACCTCTTTAAGAAACTGATACCCATGCCAGCACCTTGTGGCCACCAGGGGGCACAGCCACCGCAGAAAAGCCTGGCTGGATGCAGCTGAGTTTCCAGACCTCAAAACCCAAAGACTGTGTGGGAAGAAAACAGAGATAGATCCTATCCCAGAGTCAGAATCTGAAAATGCAGATTCCCAGACCCCTCTCCGCTTCCAGGTTGTCCCTCATCAGGGATGAGAAACTAGAACATATTTTTTTTCTCCTTTTTGTCCCTTTATCAAGGGTGGACATGGTGAAAAAGGGGCCAGTACACCCCTGGGCAGACCAGCAGGAAATGAATTCTCCAGGTGTGACTCCTCTCGCTTGCCACGATGTGCCAAAGACCCAGTCGTGGCTCTGCCCGCTGCACTGGTCCGCTGGCTTCTGTTCCCACCCAGCAGTGAGTTAGTCTTCTACAGGCATCCCAGGCAGGGCCGGAGCTGTGGCCTGTGGCACCAGCATCCCCTTCTAGCACCAGTTCAAGTCCTGGCTGCTCCACTTTTGATTCAGCTGCCTGCTAATGTGCACCCAGGAGGTGGCAGGTGTTGGCTGCAGTACTTAGGTCTGTGCCAGCCAAGTGGGAGACCTGCCTTGGCTTCACTGTGGCTGTAATGAGCATTGGGGAGTGAACCAGCGGGTATAAGATATCTCTCTCTCTCTGCTTTTCTGCTTTCAAATAAAGTGGAAGATAAATAAAATGAATCATTTTTAAAGGAGTCTCCTGTGGCTGGAGCAGAGTGAGCAGGGGGAGCAGGGGAGGAATGAACAGGGATATGATTGGGACCCCTTGAGTGGGGGCTGGGCTTCCTCTTGACACACCTGGCTGGGACTATCCAGGAGGCTTTAGTTGGTGCATGGGGAAGAGTGAGATCAAGCTATTTTATAGCTCTTTCTGTGCTCTGTTGTGGGTGACAGGTACTCAGGTCTGTCCCTGCTACCTACCTGGGCACTGCCCCCAGGGTTGCTTCCAGTACACCCAGTGGCTGCCTTGTAACTGGGTGGGGGGGACACGTTGCAGCTCAACATCCTGAAGGAAACTCACCAAGATGAGCTGGGCCGCATGTCCGAAGACCTGGAGGACGAGCTGGGAGCGCGGTCGAACATGGACAGGAAGATGGCAGAGCTGCGGGGTGAGGTGAGGTGCAGGGGAGACCCCCAGGGACAGAAGGGGTCTCCAGGCTGCTTGTCCCGCCCCCCCCCCCCAACAGCTGGACCACCGGCTGGGCTCTGAGAGGACTGGCCACACCCCACGGATGCCCTTGTGCGGAGGCTAGACCTAAGTGCCCTCATATCCTGCACACTCCAACTGAGCCTAGGGTAATTTTAGCTGTGCAGCTGAACCTGCTTCCTGGAGCTAGAAATAGCCCCAGGCAATGGCAGCGGGTGGCTTGGGGGCAGCTCTGGGCCCTCCCAGTAGTCCTCCCTACACCCTGCCCTGCTGCCCTGTTGCAGATGGAGAGGCTGCAGGCAGAGAATGCGGCTGAGTGGGGCCGCAGGGAGAGGCTGGAGACTGACCGGCTGGGCCTCGAGCGGGAGAACAAGAAGCTGCGGGCCCAGGTCGGGGACCTGGAGGAGGCACTGGCAAGGCGGCGGCGGCAGACAGCCAGTGCGCTGGATTGCGACCTGCGGGCCAGCCAGGCTGCGCTCTTCGAAAAGAACAAGGTGGGGCAGCAAGTGGAGGCAAAGGGGTAGTGGGGGTTCCCCCAGAGTACCTGCCACATACCCAGCCTGGTAATGGTTATGGGAGCTGCATTCGTTGTGCACCCATTGTGTACTAAGACAGGTGGTAACTACAGCATCTGCATTTATTGAGCACCTACTGTCTGCCCAACTCTGCTGTAGGTGCTGGAGTCAGAGCAGTTAACAGATTGCCTCCCCAACAATGCCTGTGTAGAGCTGATGGCCCAGGGGCTCCTCATCTGGCTCCTTTCCTCAATGGGGCCCTGCCAGTCACAGCTCCACACTTGCAGCAGGCACAGGGGATACCAGGAGACCTGGCCGAGACCCAGAGTCTTGGGCAGACTTCCCATTTGAGCTGAGGTCTCCAGTAGAAGCTAACATTGGCTAGTGATGAGCAGATGTGGGGGAGGGGGTGGAGAGGACTGAGGCTTAGTATGATGAGCAAGTGTCCTGTGGTCGGCGTCGTGGGAAACTCTGGAGAAACAAGGCATCCAGTGCAGCTGGAGGTGAGTGAGGGAGGGGGCCGGGTGGCTGAGGTCGGAGCCAGGAGCATGGATGTGAACAGGTGGCATGGCCAGGCTCACCAGCTACTGTAGGAAGGAAGACCAGAACGCGGGCTATTGGGTTGGGGGGAACTGCTGCTATCCCCCCGCCCAGGGGGAGCAAGAGATTCCGGACACCCAGAATAATAGGTGAGGCTAGTGGAGGGGGACCAAAGAGGCTGGATTCAAGAGACATTGAGGCCATGCTGCTGCCCATCTCACAGATGGGAAAACTGAGGGCCAGAGACACACACATACCCCATAGGCATCTTCTCTGCTGGCTGCTCATTCTCTTTCCAGCCAGCCTGAATGTTTACTGCCCAGCTTTACTCACCCCCAGACCCAGGACTCTAAATGTCACTGGAGACTCCAGACCCACACAAGTCCTGACTCAGCTCCAGCAGCCTGCTGGCCATCCCTGTGGCCTAGCCAGGGGCATTCCTTCCCCCTGGGCAGCCTCCTTTCTCGTTTCATGCCCCTCTGGTCTCTAGGAACTCAGCCAAACCCTGTACAGGGAGAGGGTGGGAAGAAGAGACACTAGCCCCTTAGGGCTTCCTGGCCCAGTGCTGTGTGTGACCCTGAGCCTCCTGCCCACCTGGGCCACCTCCTGCAGGAGCTGGCTGACCTCAAGCACGTGCACGGCAAACTGAAGAAGCAGCTGCAGGAGAAGGTGGCTGAGCTGGCGCATGCCAACCGGCGTGTGGAGCAGCATGAGGCCGAGGTGAAGAAGCTGCGACTGCGAGTGGAGGAGCTCAAGAAGGAGCTGGCCCAGGCGGAGGATGAGGTGCGGCCTGGGGGGAGCAGGGGCTTTGGGGTCCCCCTGGGTTCCTCCATTCTGGCTCCCCAAGACCTGGTGGGAGCTTAACCTTCAGGAAGTGCCTACCCGGGTAGGTGGGCGACAGGTGCACAGCAGGATCAGTAGGTATGTGCAGGTTGGTGAATGGAAGGACAGAGGACTCCGGCCAAGAGGACAGGGATGAAGATGAGAAGGGAAGATGGGTAGACAGTGGGATGGGTGAATACTTACATGGCTGGCTGGATGGGTGGATGGCAGACAGACTCAAAGCTAGCTGGATGAAAGAGAATAAGGATTCCTGGCCCAACAGGTATGCCTGGAAAAGCAGAAAAACACAGGTAGACATGGTGGTAACTGGCAGGTACACAGATGGATAGAGAAAGGGTTTGGTGGGCAGGTGGCTGGATCTGTGGTTTAGGACATCGGAGGATGGGTTAGTGATGGGTGGGAGAAGGGATAGCAGAACTGGAGAAGAATGGGTCGTGGGCCTGAGGCCTAGGTGCTGGGAGCAAGCACTGTCTGAGGAGCAGGTTCTCAGAGAGAATGGGAGGTCCCCTGGTGCCTCAGACCAACGTGACCCTGCTGCTCTTGGCCCTGCCCCGACCCACCCACTCCTGCCAGTTGGATGAGGCCCACAACCAAGCACGGAAGCTGCAACGGTCGCTGGATGAGCAGACAGAGCAGAGCGAGAATCTGCAAGTGCAGCTGGAACACCTGCAGTCCAGGTGAGCCCAGGCCCAGGACTCCAAGGGAAGAGATGAGTGGCTGGGAGCCAGCAGCAGACACAGAAACCTCTGCTCGGGCAGACCTCCAGCCTGGTTTGGAGTCCCTGCTAGGTCACAGGTTAAATAAACTAGAAGGAATCCGGGTACCTGGGGCCAGGGTCTGCTCCAAAGGCAGGAAGGGGTGGGGCCAGGAAATGGCGGAGTGGAGGTGCAGGAAGTCAGCTGGGGATGGAGGGAACCTGGAATGTCTTGTACAGCAGCAGCTGGTGACCAAGGAAGGCAGGCCCGAGGGTCGAGGACCAGGACAGCGGGTCTGGGAGTCACTGACGAGAAGAAGAGGAGGCAGTCCTAAGGTCATAGGGCTGGCCAACCCCGGGACAGCAGGGGCCCAAAGGGTTGGAGGACAGCTGATCGGGCTGGCCCCCTCAGCAAAGCATAACTCATAGTTATGGAGACCCTAGAGATTCCAGAAGAATGCCTTTCCTCCTCTGCCTCTCTCCCTGTCCCAGCACCCTGAGGCCCAGCCTCTCCCTGCAGCTGTCAGAGAGCTGGGGCGGGGGTCGGGGGAGACCCACAGGACTTCACAGCAGGAAAGCTCCAGGCCGTGGTGACCCAGCCGAGCACACCCCTGCCTCCTCTTGTCTATGGGACATGGGGAGTTCGACTCTACAGCCACCTCCTGGCTCGCTCTTAGTGGTCGTGTGGACTTGACACAGTGACCTAACCCCTCTGTGTCGGTTCCCCTGTCTCTAAAATGGGAATGACCTCAGTTGTTACCTGCAGGCTGCTGAGCTGATACAGGCTTCAGGAGGGCTGAGCGGTCATCAGCTGCCACTCCTCAGGCAGGAGTTTAGCTTGGGATTAGAACCTGGGAAAGATGTTGGGTCTGCAGAGGGGAAAACCGGAACCATCAGCTCTCCCAGATGCATAACCAGACCAGGGCTTAGGGAGGGCAGAGCCCCCCAGGTCCGCTGCCTCATTTCTCATGCAGCTTTTGATGCTGGGTGTTCTGGGGACAGCTCTCTGAATCACAGAGCAGTGATGGAAGCTTTGCCCCGATCCTCCCCACCGTGTTAATAATTCATGCCTTCCAGTAACCCACCACCACTGGCCGCCTCGTGGGCCAAGGCGGGGGAGGGAACAGGGCGCTGCAGCCATCAGCTCCTCTCATAGTCAGAGTTTACAAATCCTAGACTCTAGATTGCAGCTTCAGAAGTGGTTGCATGGGGGAGAATCAGGACCAAGCCCCTTCTTCCTGAGTTACAGAATGGAGGGTACTCAGACCACCTGCTACCCCAACATCTGTTCCCCCGACGAGGTTTGGGGCCACGTCCCTGCATGTGGCTTTCACCTCCCTCAGCCCCTAGCTGCTTCCGAGCTGCTTCACTCTGTGGCATCTTTGTGGCTTTCTGCAAGTTGCTGGGGCCCCAGTTCCCTTGTGTGTAGATTATAGGGGGAATAAATGCACCCCTATCCTAGCACATGAGCATCTTGTGTGATGAGGGGACACAAGCCTGTGAGCACTGGGCAGCCCACAGCACATGGGAAGGCAATCCTGCGTACACTGCGGGGTGGCACTCCTGCCCTGACCCACGCTCTCTGCCACTCCCACAGGCTCCGCCGGCAGCAGCAGACAGCACCCCTCTTTGGGAAGATCCGTGGGGCTCGCTTTGGCACGGAGGAGGCCGGAGACGGAGCCAGTGACCTGGATGAGGATGAGGACCTGCAAATCCAGGTGGCCTAGAGCAGGACTGGTCCCAAGCTGCAGGCCCCCCAACAGCCCTGGCTCACCAACCACTCAGACTGACAGAGCTACAGGTGCTGGGCCGGGACCCACCCCTGCTCTCCGCCCCTGCAGCTGGCAGCAGCTGACCCCACCCACTGCCACCCTGGTTTTGACCTGTGTGTCATGTGCAGTACTCTGCCTGTGCCCACTCAGGGGTGGGCCATGTTGAGGGAGGACTGCTTTGGTCCCGACCCAGGCGGCCACTCTAGGCCTTGGAAGCTAGAAGCTGTTCATGCTACCATCTTTTGTAATAAATTCAATTCCAAGTTCTTAGGGCAGAGTCTCCAAAGTTGCAGATGTGGAAAGGAGGTTGGAGGGAAAGAGAGTGGCGTCAACTTGCACTGGGCCCTGAACCGGAGAGGAGTTGGGATTATGAAAAGACTTAATGAATGAACGAGTGTGAGAGTGAAGGGATGACCATGCGGTTGCAGAGTGAGGAAAAGAGATCTAATCAGGGGAAGAGGAGACTTCCTTCCCAGCACCTGCCAGATTCTCTTTGCCACTCCCTGGCTGGGCACCCTCAATGAGTTACTTGCCCTCTCTGGTCATGTGTTTCACCATTGTTCCATCAAGCCATCTCCTTGAGTTGTCAAGAAAATGAAATATGTTCATCCAGGGCTCCGTGCCTATTGCTAACATACCTGAAGGTGTGCCTTGCATAGAAGGAGTTTGCCAGATGGGGACAAGGGATGAAGACTTGGGTGATGGATGGGTGCTTTCCTAGGGCAGGTGTGGACACAGCTAATTCCTAAGCCTTTAATGTCCGCTCACTGACCCCCAGCCCTGCATCATCTGCTGGGGTTATAAATGATCTTTTCGATGCTGAACATCCAAGCCTTCCACAGCCCAGTGGTTAAATCAGATGCGAACAGTTACATGCACCCTTGAGCTTTTTTATGGAAGGCATCCTTTAGGGCACCTGCCCTGCTCAGGAGGCATTGTGGATGCATTCCCAGCACCCAAGTGTGCTCCCTGCAGGAGCAGGGAGGCACGGAATGGGTATCACCTACAGAGGGTAAGGAGGGCTTGCCATGAGGAGGGGCTGGGGCTTCAGCCAGCCCCCCAGGAGGTACCCAATCCCGCGGATGGATGCAGGGGCTCCTCACCAGGCGTTGGGAGCTGCAGCCAAGGACTTTCAGCATGTGCCAGGGCCCAGGGACACCGGAGGCCCGCTGGGAGCCAGAACATACAAGCACGGAGAATTTTCCCAGTGGCCAGGCTTCACTAATGGGATGCCCCTAGGAGTAAATGAAAGGGGCGGTGTTAAGGAGGTGCCAGGCCCCCTCCTAGCCTGCAAGGGAGGGTGACCTCAGTGAGAACACTCCCTCTCACGAGACTGGCACCGGTCAGCAGGGGGGGAAAAAAGGCATTCCTGCCAGGGCTCCTTGCATTTTGTCTCCTAGATAGGAAGTCAGTCCCAGAAAAGGCGGAGCGTGTTACCCTTTAACCCCCGGGAGCTGGGAGCCTGGCCCTGCCATTCCCAGACACTGAGCAGACCCTGTCCTGCAGCTGGACTGCCCCAGACTCCCTGGCACCTCCAGCAAGATAGCACTCTGTCCGCGGGTGGGGAGCGCCTGAGGAGGTCCGTGAGGGCGGGGTCTGCCTCCCACCACCCACACAGAGCCTCCTGACACCCTAGGCCTGGAGTGCTGCTCCCACCCTACTCCCAGCCCTTCCAGACAACCCTATCACCTCCAGCCAGTCACCCGTGGCTGCCAGTAGCACCTGCCAGCAGAAGCATTAACTGTGGTTAGTTCGTGTGTTTCCTAAAGGATCTGTAATGCATTGCTGATGTTAGTCATGGTGAGCTTTCCCCAGGAGATGTGAGTTCCCTTTCTTGAGAAGTCAGCAGCCGTGATCACACTGGGTTCGGCCACAGGCGTTATACTGGGAGGCGGCAGCTCCCTCCATGGGACACAGGCCCCACTACTCCCTGCAGCTTTGTTTCCCCAACCCCTGGAGGTTATTTTATCCCTCTAGTCTTATCCAGTTTCTCTTGGAACAGGTAATGAAACTCTAGGGACTAGGAGGGGAGATGTTGAGCCCAAGTTGGGAGATAAAGTTCAAGGCCAAGTACACCTGTCACTCCCAATCCCTGCAGGCTTGATTGCTAAGATCAGTGATGCCGGTCACATGAGTCATCTCATGGTCCTATGAAGTGGCTGCCACCTCCTCACCCCATTTGGTGTTGAGCCTTCAGGGGCTCAGAGAGAAAGCAAGTAACTTTTCCAAGGCCGCACAACTGATGAATCTTGGGTCTAGGATCTCCATTCAAGTGGTCTGAGGCCACAGCCCACTCTCCTGATGGTGACCTTCCTGGCCAGACCCCATAAGGTCCCTGCAACTTCAACTCTACTCCTTCCTGCCCCCTGCCCCACCCCCTGCATCCCTCAACTCCAAGCAGGCAAAGCCCCACTAACCCCAACCCTAGCCCCAGAGTTGCCCTTCCCCCATCAATACCCCTCCAGCCCCTCAAAGTTCAGCCTGCCAGGTGCATTCTGAGAGTGTTAGAGTCAATCACTTGTCTGTCATTCTGGAGAGCGGGGCATCCTTGGTGCAAACATCACTGTGCCCTGGACTATGGGCATCTACATGTTGGCAGGGAAAGAAAAAGAAGAGAGAAACAGACAAGTAGATGGCAGGAAGGCTGGCTGGCATGGCAGGTGGATGGGCGGAATGGTAGTAGGTGGTAGCCAGCACAGTAGCCCCTGCTGTACTGCACAGGTGGTTAGACCAGCTCCTGAATGAACTTTCTGCTGGCCAGCAGGCCTTGCCCACGGCAGGGAGAAGTCAGCCTGGGCCTGCCAGCCACAACAGCCCAGGGCCTGGAGTGCCCAGACAGGCTGGAGAACCGGCTGGGCCAGCCACCTCTCCACCCAGCCCCTCCCTGCTGCAGTGTGAGCACCCAGCCAAGGCTGTTATGCCCAGCCTGACCAGCAGGCAGCCCCTGCCCCCCACCCTTCCTCAGAAATCCATACCCAGGAAGGAGTCCTCCCCACTCCAACTCTCCAGGAGAAACCTGCTGTGTATCTTTCCTTGAGCTCCTGTGTCTCTGGACTTTCCTTATATATATAAGGAAACAGGAACAAAGGGGTTGTCTAAGTCTGCAGCCTCCCCTGTGACTTCACTAGTACTACTGTCTCCCTCTCTCTCCCTACTGTTCTGCATTTCCCAAACCCTCCACCCTGTCAACCGAAGTGAGCCTGTGGGGTGGGGAGCTGGCAGAGGCAGCACCCGGGAAGCAGCTGCAGCTCACAGCCTGCCCTCCCCTCCACCAGTTCCGCCCGGCTCCTCTGCCTCCTATAGGCACTAATTGTAGGGTTGTAAGGTGCCAGCTGCCTCCCAGGCCCCAGGCGGGCAGGTGCCTCCTCGTGGAGCAGGGCTTGTGTACCCACCTTGCTGTTCTGCTCCAGCTGCCTCTGCAGTACACACAGGTGCCTCTCTGAAAAGGTGGAAACGCCAAGTAGCCTTGACTTCTCCCATTTTTCAGGCTTCCCCTGCGTCAGACACATCCTGGCTCCCAGCCAAGTAGCTCCCCCTGCACATCCCGCGCAGCCCCCAGCTCTGTCCGCTCCTTGTTGCTCTGGGCTCAAGGCCAAACAGGCTGGCTGTGGCCCCTCTGTTCCCTCACCCAACCCCCACCCTCAGCTTTCCCAGTTTCATCTCTGTACCTGCCCTGTCTCCTGAGCACTGGGGAGTCAAGTGTCTGGGGAATTGGGGACTGTCTTGCCTTCCCAGAGCTGCACCTGGAGCTTAGAGGACAGAGACTCCTCCCCTCCTGCCCTCCTCACCCCCACCTCCCTCCACAGGAGCCTGAGTCTCCCCTGGGAAGCATGGAGGTTGTTGTTGAGGACCCAGGCTTCTCTCCTGCTGTGCACTTGTCTCTGACTTTCACAACAGTGCTGGAGCTGGCCAGTGACAAGAGGAAGAACTGAAGCCCAAGAAAGGAAAGGACCCAGGATTGGAGCCCCGGTGGCTGCTATAGCCAGGCTGTGTCAGTTTTCAGCTCTGGTTCTCAGCCTCATTCTGGGCCTAGTCTGGAGCAGGTGGTAGGTCTGTGTGTGCAGGCAGGAGGGAGGCCTGAGATCCGAGATATTCTGTAGAGCCAGGCCTCCACCTCTGGCCTCCCAGATGGAGCATGAGAAGCTCAGCACAGATAAACAAACATAGGTACCAAGAGCCAAGCAGCCCATCCAGGACCCTAGCAGCTGGACCCGCAAATCCTCAAGTCCTTAGAGTCCAACCCGATCCTTGGCCCCTTTTGCTTCTCCACTGTGAGAAAGGGGGGGCTCAGCAAACACAAGAAGGTCCATCTACGTTGTTCTCTGAGCCATAGTTTGCCAGGGCTGTGCTGTGGGCATCTGGAAGCACATGGGTGAATGGGTGAAGGCACCGTGCTGTGAGGTTGCACAGGGGTCTGGATCTGCCCCGCCACACCGGCTGGCCCTACCCTCAATCCAGTCTCAGAGGCCTCCGCCCCATCTGTCAACCAGGTGCCTGGGAATCTCCACTCCAGGCTGGTACAGGGTTGGGAAAGGCAGCATTTGGAGGCCCTGTCTGGCCCTTCAGCCTCTCTCTCCTGACTGGTAACTTGGAGTCAGGAGAGGAACAGACTGGGAGTGTGGCTGGTGAAATTCTTCCATCCATTCCAGTGTCTGGGATTCCCCATGCGCCACAAGAGATACTGAGGAAGTCGCCAAGTCCCTAGGAAGAAGTGCCTGGCCAGATGGGCTGTCTCTGTTGGTTCTTTGGCTGCTCTGGATGGTCCAGTGGGCAGATCCCACCTGGTGTCTCAGCTGACAGGTGAGAAAATGGAGGCTGAGACCCCCAGCAGCTCCGGGCAAACAAGAAACAGGACCTGAATGACAGCCACTCCCTGGGTGGGTGCTGGTGAGGTCCCCACCTCCTGTAGTGGCCTCTAGGACCCGATGGGGGCTGAAGGGGTCACATCCTCCCTCATCACCCCCTCACTTACTGTCCCCCAGCCACCAGCCTCTTTTATGCTCTCCCAGTACCCCAAGCCCCTTCCTGCCTCAGAGCCTCAGGACATGCTGTTTCTTCTCCCTTCTTCCTCCTTCACTTCCGCCTAGTCGCTTAACAAAGGGGGCAGGAAGTGGCTGGAGCTTCACTGATGACTTGAGCCATACAGATGCCCCCATAAACCTCCATTCCTGCCCCTTGATGTGTGTTTTTCCAGATGGCTTCAGCCTAGGTCTGTTTATTCCTCTGGACCACACCAACTTCCTGCTCAGCCTGGAGTTCCTCTGTATCAGTATCCCGCCCCCCCCTCCACTACACACCTACACCTGCCAGCCTGCAGGAGCCACTGAGCACTGAATGAGTGAACAAATGAATGACCTTTCACGTACCTTTTCAGGCTTCTGCCCTGGGCACATAAAGGCCAGGTCCAAAAGCACAGGTCAGTCAATGACAGCAAGATAACAGAGTTGGAAACCAGGGCAAGCAAATG
The DNA here is from genome assembly GCF_030435755.1 of Ochotona princeps. Classification (NCBI taxonomy): domain Eukaryota; kingdom Metazoa; phylum Chordata; class Mammalia; order Lagomorpha; family Ochotonidae; genus Ochotona; species Ochotona princeps. Next base: position 21,793,430 of record NC_080847.1, read on the forward strand.
GGCAAAAAGTTTTTTGAGAGGAAACTCAGAGATGCAGCATAATTAAAAATTGATATTTCAATGAGATAATCCCTCTCCTAGGCTTTTAATTGATTGTCTAAAAGCCTTCCTCCGCTGTTTTGCTTCTTTCTTTGCAGGGGCCGTTAAGTGTTTTATGGACAATCAAATCCAGAGACAGTGGGAGGGCTGCTGCACCCACGCCTGCCACGAATGCAGCGCACCTTGGCCCCCGCTTCTCAGTGCCTAGCCTGTGGGTGAGGAGCTGGCCTTGGCTGTGGGGCCTGGCAGGCCAGGGCTGACCCCCTTGGGCAAGGCAGGGACGCCCTGCAGGTCTAGGACACACACACACACACCTGCCCCCATCTCTGGCTTCACTGAATAGGAGGATAAATAAAAGGGATCCTGGAGTGGGGTGTCAGGGAGTTAAAACTCCTGGTACCCCCTTTGCCACTGACGGCAGCCACTTGCCACCTTTCTCCCAAACCCCAACTCCCATGGGTCCCTTGTAGGGGAGGGTGAGAGGTTGAGGAAGAGAAGTTGAGCAGTGGGCCCCAGTGCTCTGCCACCTCCCCTCCTTGGGCCTCCGTTTTCCCATCCGTCCAGTGGGGATGACCCTGAGGGACAAGCTCAGAGCAGGGTTGAGGAAGCCAGAAGTGTACAGGAAGAGTTGCTGGTGATGACCCTACTGCTCAGCTCAGACCCACCACCCCGGTTTTTGGGGGAGATGGCAAATCAAGGGCATGCCCCTTCCCTCTTGTGGGTATGATGCGGCCACCTGTCTGCCGGGTCGCTCTCCTATCTGCTCCCATCAGACAGGCAGCTCCAGGAGGCTCCTGAGGGTCCCCCAAGCCAGGGGGCTAAGGCTGGGCTGGAAAGACGCCCACAACACTCTCCACCACCCCATCCCTCAGTTGCACCCGGTTTTCCCCCTTCCTATTGGCTGCTCCATCCCACCATACCTTCTGCCTGGAAGGGAGAGACTCATAGAGCAGGGCATGGTCCCTGCAGGCCTGCAGATGGGCTTGGTTGAACATTTTGCTGTTCTCACTTTAAACTGATAAAGAATTTGCAAAGTCTGGTGGTCCACATTTTCATTTTGCATCAGGCCTTGACAGAGCTGCTCCAGGAAATAGCCACAGGTGGGTACCCCAGGGCAGGGCTTCCATCTTTAGGCTGTCTCCAACCCCTGCAGAGAGCTCGCCTTCTTCTTGCACCTAACCCTCCCCTTCACATGTCCTCTGGCTCCCATGTCCTCAGTCTATAGAGGAAGAACAAGAAGGGGACAATGATTTCTCCTTAAGTCTCAGACCCTGGGAGGAGGTTTATAGGTGCATAAGGGGGTCACTAATTCATGACCTCCAATCCTCTTCCGTACACAGTACCAATGTCTCACTCAAGCCTTATCAGCACTGTTGCCAAGTGGAAGCTTCCAGTCTACAGCCGCAGGGCAAATATAAAGTAACTGCAATCACCTTTGGTGTCCATGACAGCCTGGGTCAGTTCACTCCCCAAGTGTCTACAGCAGCCAAGGTTGGGCTAGACTGAAGCCAGGAGCCAGAAATTCCAGTTTCTGATGCACATACAAGAGGCTCCAGTACCTGGGTCATCCCTTTTGCCTTCCCTAGTTGCATTGGCAGGGAGCTGGAGCAGTAGCAGAGCCGCTGGGATTCCAATATGGGATGGCAGTGGCCCTAAGAAGTGGCTTAACAGGGACTGGAGCCTGATGGGCAAGGGCTTTGACCTTGCAGGCATTGGCTTCCATCACTGCTTGTCCTCAGAGGGCAGCACAACAACCTGGCACACACCGAGGCTTCTCACTTAGAGAAATCTATCCCGAGGAAGTCTGGAGGCACAGGTAATCTATCTGTGTGGGTGCAAATATTTAACCACACAAGTGCTCCTTGTGGTAGTGTTTATGAAAGCCTAAGTAGAGACAGCTGAGTGGCCATCAGGAGGGCTGGTTCCGGGAGGGATGGTGCGTCTCCCCAGTGCATGCCCGATATGCAGTATCCGTCCAGCTTGTGAAAGAAGGGAGCGTTCGTGAGAAGTCAGCTTTGCTGAGTGTGCAAGCAGGACCCTGTGTTTGTCAGCACATAGTGAGGGCTCTATGTCTGTCTCAGGGTCATTACTTTTCCCCCCTCTTATTCTCAATGTTCATGGGTGCTGATGGTCGATTGCCAGCAAGCTGAGGACGTGAGACCCCTTGAGGGTCTCGTGAAGTTGTCCACGGTTACCGCCCACCCTACCAGTGCCTGCTGCAGGCTTTGCCCTTGCTGCCATTGCATTCCGCCCACTTCCACCAGGAGCCACCATCTGTTCTACAAGGGCAGCCAAATTGGATCCAGTCCCCTTCTCCATGGGAAGCCTTTGATGAGCTCCTTGTTACCATTAAGCGTGAGACCAAACCCTTGAACTGACTTTCAAGACCCTGCACGGCCAGTCTTGATGGCATCATGTAGCCCTCTCCCCCCCCCCCCACCAGGGCTCAGCTATACCAGCTACTCCCATGCGTGTACACAGGCTGGGCTGTCTTCTGCCACTGGGCCTTTGCACATGCCAGTGCCCTCAACCCAGAACACTCTCTCTCCGCTCTTCACCTGGCTAACTCACCCTTTTGCTTTCACTCTATAAGATGCTTCCAGACACATCCGACCTCCCCAGAACCCTTCTAATACCATGGAACCCCTTTCCCTTCGACACTGTCCCTCCCGCAGGTGCACCTGCAACTGTGGAGTGCTTGGGTCAACACATGTCACTTGCAGGAGATGCCTCAAGGGCATGCACCATTGCATTGGCACAGGGTAGCACTTAGATGTTGATTGATTACTCAATAAACTTACAGGGAAGGATAGGCTGGCCCCAGCACTCTACCTTAACTGTCTGTGGGACAGCTGGTCAACCGGCTATGGGCATAGCACACGTGCTCAGGAAGGTGGCTCAAGGAGAAGGGTCCAGAGCTGGGGGGTGGGGCTGGAACATCCTCCTCAGCCTCCTTCCTGATACTGGCTGCCAGTTGGTCGGAAACCAATCCTCGGCCAGCCTCTGTGGGAGGAAGCAGAAGGAGCAAGGGGCCCCACCTCCTTCCTCTCCACTCCACTCCCAATCAGTGGCCTTTGATGTCAAGGTTCCCGAGGAGGCTGGTTTGTGTCACTGTCAAGCTGGGAGAGGGAGATAGGACGACCCAGGCCCCTGCGCTCCTGGCAGCCTTTCGCCAACATCAAAAAGAGCCTGCCCGGAGAGGCAGGGCAGGGCAGGGACTCCCAGAGCTCCAAGTTCCGTCTCCTCTGGGTCTGATTCTATCCGGCCGACTGTTTTCCCAAGGATACACCTGGGAAGATGGGGGAGGACACTGCACACAAGGCCCTGGTTGGGGGGCGGGGAGGAGGCAATGGAGGGACAACGCAGTCAGGTGGCCCTGCTTCCCATCCCACTCCCTGCTTGTGGCCTGGGAAAGCAGTTGAGGACAGCCCAAAGCCTTGGGACCCTGCACCCACGTGGGAGATGCAGAAGAGCTCCTGGCTCCTGGCTTCGGATTGGCTAGCTCCAGCTGTTGCGGTCATTTGGGGAGTGAATCATCAGACGGAAGATCTTCCTCTCTGTCTCTCCTCCTCTCTGTATATCCGCCTTTCCAATAAAAATAAATAAATCTTTAAAAAAAAGTAGAAAGCTGACTGGCAAAAGCAAGTGTGTAATGACTGCAGATGATGAGTCCATTGTCAGTTCATTCCACATGCCTGTTCTAAACTTTATCATTTGCATTTTCTACTTGTAGGAAGGAAGACATTTTTATCATCATCATCGTCACCACCATCATCATCATTGCACTTTTCAGTTGACAAACCAGAGGCTGCGTAAGTTGCTCAAGTGTGGAACCAGAACTGAACTTGCTGGCTGGTTCTAGGGCCCATGAGTGTAAGCATTGCCCTTCTCCTCCCTGGTCCTTTGGAGCACAGCCTCTTGGGGAGGCCATGTGAAGTCTGCCCCTGACTCTTCTCGAGGGAGAGACGAGGAGCTGAGTTCCCTGGATACGTTGACTCCTATTTGTTGCCTCAGTTTCCCTAACCATCACATTGTGACCCAGGCCCTTGGCATTCCCAGCCAGGTGGAGCCAGTGAGTCAGAGAGCAGGAGGGACAACAAGTCCCTGAAAGGGGCTGTTGCCTATCTGAGGCCTGGGTGCAGGGCTGTGGCCATCCTCGAGGCACCTGATCTCACCAGGCGTTGCCCTGGGAAAGCCCAGCACAGCACTCTGTTCCTTCTCCTTGGCACTTACTGCAGCTCATTCTCTCCCAGACCAACCTGAGCACAAATCAGCACCCAGAGTCACCAGCAACATCAAGAACGCCCAAGTGAGAAGAAATATCAGTCTCCCAATTAGAAAGCATCTTGGCCACAGAGTGAACATGTAATTAAATTAAACCAGTCTCCTTGATTAGGCTGTTGGTCCTGATGGAGGCCATTTGTGGACAACTAGTATGCGAGTTTCCTAGGACAGTGGCCTTTATTTTATCAGGTTTGGACCAATGGTCCAGCAAAGCAAACACAATTGGGGATCAACCAGCACACCTGCCTGAGCCGCAGGCCCAGCATGCTGATGAACTGGAGGGCCGTGTGCACTTGGCACCTTCAACCTCCCTTAGTCAGTGCTGGGATAGACAGGACATTCACCTGTAGACGTTGGGGTGGCCTTGGTCCCATGCATGCTTTCCAAATTTAAGAGGCAGAAAGAGATACACACAGAGAAACAGAGGGAGAGAGTGAGCAAGAGAGTGTGCACCCTCACCCACAGGTTCATTCCCTGCATGTCTGAGGTGGTTGAAAGGCCAATACTGGAAGCTGAGAACATAACCCAAGTCTCCCTTGCGGGTGGCAGGAACCCAACAACTTGAGCCACGCCATGATCTGCAACAGCAGGAAGCTGGAGCAGGAATCAAACCCTATACTCTGGAATGGTTGTGAGTATCTTCACTGGTGCCTTAGTACGTAGTGCTACTGCTTATTTTAAGGACAGAACAGGAATAGTGCTGACAGGTTTCTTTATTGTTGTTTGTTTGTTTAAGTACATTGGATCTTTTATACCTAGGACAATGATGTGGGCTTACTTTCTCCTATTCCTACTACTAAGTACAATTAAAACCCCTGATTCATATACAAGATGGAGAATTGGCTTCTTGAGCCACTGTGCCAGCCCCAGAATATATACATGTCAACAATTATATTAAATGCAAATGGCCTAAATATAACTATTAAAAAACAGAGATTGCCAGACTATGTTACCAATAAAGCAAAATATATACCATCTCCAAAAGACTCATTGCAAAGTTCATGTTATGTTATAGGCAGACTGGAAATTAAAGAATGGAAAAAGCTATATCATGCACAAACCAATCATTTCAGAGAAAATAGAAGGGATTACATCAGAATCTGCTGTCTTAGAATTTAGGACAAAGAAAATTCTCAAAGACAGAGATGAAACGTATATAATAACAAAAAGGCCAGTGTACCAATAAGACAGAGACATCCTACATGTGTTCCAATACATAATATAACTATAAAATAAGTGAAACAAAGACTGATAGATTTGAAAGGAGAAATAGTTATAGTTTAAATTGTCAACATTCCACTCTTAACCACTGAGAGAACAACAAGATAGGACATCAGAAAGGGCATTGAAATCAACAGCACTGTCGGCCAACAAGAACAAACAGATTAAAAAATATTTATTTATTTATTTGGAAGGCAGGGTTATAAAGAGAGGAAGAGGGAAAGTAAGAATGAGAGAGAGAGAGAGAGAGAGAGAGAGAGAGAGAAAGAGAGAGCTTCTATCTCTTGGTTCATTCCCCAAATGGCTACAAGAGCTAGGTTAGGCCAAAACCAGTAACCAGGAGCTTCATCCAGGCTCTCAGTGTGAGTGCAGGGGCCCAAGACCTAGAGCATCTTCTGTTGCATGCCCAGGTGCATTAACAGGAAGCTGGATTGGAGGTAGAGCAACTGGAACTTGAATAGAATCCAATATAGGGTGCCAGCATTGTAGGCGGTGACTTAACAAGTTACACCACAATTCTGCCTGTGGAATTGTACCATAAAATTAAAAATAAAATAGAAGAAAATAAATAAATAAACCTAAATTATACCACAGTTTACCAAAATGTCTGCTGTTCAAATGAGTAGAACATTTATAGAACATTCATCCCTGAAACAGCAGAACACATGTTTTTTTTTTAAATTGCCCAAGAACATTCACAAAGGTAGACTGTATCTTGAACCATAAAGCAGGTATCAATGCATTTGCAAGAGTTGAAGTCTTATCATATTCTTTCTGATTGAAGGGAACCAAACTATACATCAACAATGCAAAGACAGCAGCAAAATCTCCAAAGATGAGGACACTTTAAAAAGTTAATAAAAAGTTAAAAAGATTGTTTGAGTGCAAAAGGTTTTTGAAATCCATCTCAATGAGTCTACAAAAAGTCCATGACAAATAATGAAGAATGTATGCATGGATTTCAGATATTTCTGGCACCTAGTAAACCTATGTTTTAATTTCATTTTTCCACAAGCTTCTTGAAATACTCCTTTAACACACATCTAAATACTTCATGGGCTAAAGAAGAATAAAAGGAAATTTTTAAAAACCACTTTGAACTGAATGCAGATGGAAGTGCAATGCATTAGCAGCTGTAGGAAGACCCCTTGAGCAGTGTTGAGAGACTATTTGCACTAAAGGCACACTCTGGAAAGAAGGGAAGGTTCAGATCTATCATCCAAGCCCTATCCTCAGGACCAAGAGAAAGAAGAGCAAAGGAAACCCAAAACAAGCAGAAAGGAAGAAACTATAAAGTGAAGAAATCAATGGTATTGTTTATATGGAGAAAAATCAATAAAGGGCTGGTCCTCTGAAAAGATCCATGAAATTGACAAGACTCTGACAGAAGAGAGAAAAGAGAAAGTGAGAGGAGACGCAAGCAACCTGTATCAGGAATGAAGGAAGGACTGTCATTGCAGACTCCGCTGATGCAGAAAACGAATGAGAGGAAACTACATAGCACTACACTCACGAACTTGACAACTGAAATGAAGCAACCACTTTCCCCTCAAACACAAAAGACCATAATGTACCCAATAGCAGATTGGTCAATAACTGTGACAATGAAGGAAATTGAATTTAAAATTTAAAGGGAAAAAAGGGAATCTCCACATTCAGAAGTTCTATTGGAGAATTCCTTCTGTAAAAAATGATTTATGAAAAAAAATGATTTATGGGCCCAGCACAATCATTCAGTGGCTAAACCCTTGCCTTGCATGTGCTAGGATCCCATGTAAATGCCTTGGGCCCCTCCACCCAAGTGGGATATCCAGAAAAAGCTCCTGGCTCCTGGCTTTGGATTGGATCGGTTTAGTACCAGCTATTGCAGCCACTTGGGGAGTGAACCAGTGGATCAAAGATCTTTTTCTCTGTCTGTCCTTCTCTCTGTAAGTCTGGCTTTCCAATAACAAGAAAATAAATCTTATTAAAAAAAAATTTATTGGGAATGGCACAATGTCTCAATTGGCTAATTTTACCCCTTCAAGTGCTGGAATCCTATATGGGCACCGATTCATATCCCAGATGCTCCACTTCCTTTTTTTTCTCTCTCTCTCTTTTTTTTAATAATCTTACTTAGTTGATTAGGGAACAAAGTGTCAAGGGCTACAGGGTGAAAGTGGGTAATACCATTGTTTCCACCTCAATATCATTTTACCCTGTATCTGGGGTCAGGGAAAAAAACAAAGGGAAAAGCCCCACCCAACCTCCCACCCATCCCAGATCCCCAACGGGAGGCGCACTCTAAGGGTCCTGCTCATACAGTTTTGATAATTCATCAGTTCTGGATTGCTGCCAATCTCTCAGTTCCAATCGCCATGAATCCTATTCAGAATCCACTGGCTGACAGTCTCTTCATGGTTGGGGTTCTAAGATCAGCAGTTCAATTGGAGGGATCTCCAAAGAAACTTCATCTGAGATGATCCCAGGCCTGATTCTTGTGTGAGTTTGCTAGTACAGAGTCCGACACCGTCCATCACACCAATCAGCTTATGTTCATGCTGGTCGTTGGGATTGCTGGGTTCGTTCTGTTTCCAGCCCTGTCTTCCTTGTGAACCAACGGGTGTTGTAGTCCAGTTCGATCCTGCCCACTTCATACTCAGTCCTCACGCAAACCGGTTGGAGCTGCAGCCTGGTTGGGGCGACTCCCCATAACCCCCACCAGTTCTGCCCCCGACCCTGGTTCCCATGCTTGCCAGTACGCACTGCAGGCTTGTCAAGTCTGTCCCACATCCTGTTTAGCTCTTGCACATGTCGATGGACATTGAAGCCCAGCTCAACCCAACCAACCTACTATCCAGGCCACACACCTACTGGCAGGTGCACTTCTGTACAGCCACCCCTGCCCCTCTCCTGGTGTTCGTGCTGTCCAATGAGATGCTCCACTTCCAACCCAGTTTCCTGCTTAAAGCCTGGGATAGCAGTGGAGGATGGTCCAAGTCCTTGGAACTCTGTTCCCCGCAGGGGAGACCCAGAAGAAGCCCCTGGTTCCTGGCTTCATATAAGCTCAGCTTTGGCCTTTTTGGCCATTTGGGAAGTGAACCTGAGGTAGAAAATCTTTCTCGCAGTGTCTCTCCTTCTCTCTGTAAATTTGTCTTTCCAATAAAAATAAATATTTTTTTTTTAAAAAAAAAAGGGTATTTTTTTTGGGCCCGGCAGCGTGGCCTAGTGGCTAAAGTCCTCGCCTTGAAAGCCCCGGAATCCCATATGGGCGCCGGTTCTTATCCCGGCAGCTCCACTTCCCATCCAGCTCCCTGCTTGTGGCCTGGGAAAGCAGGAGAGGACGGCCCAATGCATTGGGACCCTGCATCCGCGTGGGAGACCTGGAAGAGGTTCCTGGTTCCTGGCATCGGATTGGCACGCACCAGCCCGTTGCGGCTCACTTGGGGAGTGAAACATCGGATGGAAGATCTTCCCCTCTGTCTCTCCTCCTGTCTGTATATCCGGCTTTCCAATAATAATAAAAATCTTTAAAAAAAAAAAAAGGGGGTATTTTTTAAAAAGAAGAACTTAAGAGCCTGGCACTGTAGCCTAGCAGCTAAAGTCCTCACCTTGCACGTGCTGGTATCCCATTTGGACGCTGGTTCTAATCCTGGCTGCTCCACTTCCCATCCAGCTCCCTGCTTGAGATCTGGGAAAGTAGTTGAGGATGGCCCAAAGTCTTGGCCCTCTGCACCCGTGTGGGAGACCCAGAGGAGGCTCCTTGCTCCTGGCTCCAGATCGGCTCAGCTCAGCTCTGGCCATTGTGGCCGCTTGGGGAGTGAATCAACAGATGGAAGTTCTTCCTGTCTGTCTCTCCTCCTTTTTGTATACCTGACTTTCAAAAAAAAAAAAAGATAAAGTAAAAAATAAAAGAATGAGGTGCTAAACAAATTTTGAGGGAAAAAATGAAGTGGGAGGTGAGAAACCAACATGCACTCCTATGCTCATAGCAGCACAATCAGTAATTGCAAAAACATGGAAGCAACCAAAATGCCCATCAACAGAGGATTGGATAAGAAAGCTATGGTTCATCTACTCCATGGAATACTACTCAGCTATTAAAAAAAACAAAATGCAGTTCTTTGTGGCCAAATGGGCCAAACTGGAAACCATAATGCTAAGGGAAATGAGCCAATCCCAAAAGGTTAAATACCACATGCTTGCCTTAATTTAAGATGATATGATGTTATGTATAACATGTTATGTTTTGAATGTTATATGTTGTGTATAAACTAAAATTGAAGTATAGGTGAGGTGGTCACAGAAGGTGGCTGGGAACTCGCATTTATCTTTAACATATTGGTTACCCATTACTATGTCAATTAATTCCATAATGATGTAAATTTTTGCTGATGGTATGTTTGAGCTTTCAATTGACTGGGATGATACTCTGCTGGCTCTGTCTTCAGACCAGAGAGGGTATACCTAAGAAGCCGTTGAACTTGACTGGACAATAAGATGTTGGACTCTATGTTTGGTATACGCTTGCAATGGGGGAATCTCAACTGAACTTGAGCTGTGGTTATGCAACAAGGTGGAGGAATCCACCATGGTGGGAGGGTTTGGGGAGGGGTGGGGAGAACCCAAGTATCTATGTAACTGTGTCACATAATACAATGTAATTAATGAAGTTAAATAATAAATAATTAAAAAAAGAGTGCTATATACACATCAATACAGTAAATGAAACCATTGTATTGTCAATAGGCTCTTGACTTTTCCTTACATGTTTACTGCTATAATTAAAATTGTTATGAATAAAAAAAAATAAAAAAAAAATGAAGTGGGAGGACCCAGTAGACATAATTTCAAAATCTAATGTACGAACTAGCCTGTGGAAATATGGCAATAAAAGAAGTTTGTTTTATCAGAAAAATAATCCATTCATATTTTTTTCTTTCATAATATGCATTTCCATGTACTTTGCTTTTATTTATTCCTTTTTATAAGTGCTTTATGTATTTGAAAGGCAGAAAGACACAAAGGGGAGAGACAGAGATCTTCCACCTGCTGCTTCACTCTCCAAATGGCTGTAAGGACCAGCTGGACCAGGCAAAACCCCGGAGTCAGGAGCTTCCTTTGGCTCTCCCACGTGGGTGCACAGGCCTAACCACTTGGGCCATCTTTTGCTTTCCCCAGGCTGTCACCAGGGAGCTAGATCAGAAGTGGAGTAGATGGAACTTGAACTGGCGCCTATATGATATGCTAGCCTCACAGCAGCTTTACCTGCTCCACCACAAAGCCATCCATCCACAAACTTTATAAAGATCCTTCATCTGTATATTCAAAACATCTTTTCTAAAACAGAACAGAGAACTGGAAGCAGATCCAAATGATTTTTGACAAAGTTGCAAACGCAGCCCTTTCAACAAATAGTGCTGGAACTATCTGACGCCATGGGCAAGACAAAAGAAGCAAAACATAAAACTCACAAATCCTGTACCCAGGGTCACAGGCTTCAGTGACATACGTTATAGATCTTACATATAATGCATAGGAGAAAATCCAAAGACTTGCTTGACTTGGCTCCAAAAGCACGATCCATAAAAGGAGAAATTGAGAACCTGGATTTTGTCAACAGAAAAAGCTTTTCTTTTGCGCAAGACCCTGGCGGGTAGATCCCCAGACTGGCTACAGATTGGGAGAAGATGTCTGCAAATCACAAATCCTGGAAAGGGCTGATGTCTGGGATACATAGAGGACTCTCAACATGCATCAGTGGAAAAGCAAATCACTCCTGAAGTAGACACAGAGAGAGCAAACTGGCCCTGGAAGTCATGGTTCACATCAGAGCCATTTGGCAAATGCTAACTGAAGCCACAGTGACACTTAAAGGGGGGAGGGGATGGGAAGCAACAAGTGTGAGGTGAGGCTGATGGGCTTGGGAAATTGCTTGGCTACTCCAGTTAAAAAAACAAAACAAGGGCCCGGCGGCGTGGCCTAGCGGCTAAAGTCCTCGCCTTGAAAGCCCTGGGCGCCGGTTCTTATCCCGGCAGCTCCACTTCCCATCCAGCTCCCTGCCTGTGGCCTGGGAAAGCAGGAGAGGACGGCCCAAAGCTTTGGGACCCTGCACCCTCGTGCGAGACCCGGAAGAGGATCCTGGTCCCGGCATCGGATTGGCGCGTACCGGCCCGTTGCGGCTCACTTGGAGAGTGAAACATCGGATGGAAGATCTTCCTCTCTGTCTCTCCTCCTGTCTGTATATCCGGCTTTCCAATAATAATAAAATCTTTAAAAAACAAACAAACAAAACAAAACAAAAAGAGGGACTAGTGTGATGGCATAACTGGCTGATCCTATGGATATGCCCCCGTTTTTGTCCAAGCTACTCCACTTCTGATCCAGCTATCTGCATATGCCCTGGGAAACTAGTGGCGGATGGCCCAAGTGCTTGGGTCTCTGCACCACATGGGAGACCTGGAGGAAACTCCTGGCTTTGGATTGTTTCAACTCTGGCCGTTATGAGTGTTTGGAGAGTGAACCAGTGGATGGAAGAGATTTCTCTGTTTTCCCTTCTCTCTGTAAATCTACCTTTCCAATAACATAAATAAAATCTTTAAAATAAAAACAAAACACATACCTATACACACAAAACCAGTAATTGCCCTGATAGACATGTACCACAGAAAATGAAGACTTAGGGTTTCTGAGTAGGAAAAGAAGCTAAAAATCAAAGAAACAATAAACAAGGACAAATAAATAAATAAAATAACCCCTAAAGATTCCATAGTTGGGATTCCAGTCATATCACATTATTGAAAAGACAACTGCATAGAAACGCAGAGTAGGGGCCCAGTGCTGTAGCCTAGTGACTAAAGTCCTCCCCTTGCATGCACAGGAATCCCATATGTGCACTGGTTTTAATCCCGGCGGCCCCACTTCCCGTCCAGCTCCCTGCTATGGTCTAGGGAATCAATAGAGGATGGCTCCAAGCCTTTGGACCCTGCACCTCTGTGGGGAATCTAGAAGAAGCTCCTGGCTGTGTTTCAGATTGGCTCAGCTCTGGCTATTGCAGCCACTTGAAGAGTGAACTAGCAGAAGGAAAATCTTTCTCTCTGTCTCTTCTTCTCTCTGTAAATATGGTTTTCCAATAAAAATAAATAAATAAATCTTAAAAAGAAAAAAAAAAAAAAGAATTGCAGAGCAGGCTAGTGGCTGCCTACGCTAGTGAGAGGATTCGGGTGGGAGCGGGGAGTGAGGGTGGGGACCATCTGGATCCAGATGTTGCCACAGTTGATTCCCTGGGCAAGGTGCTCCCAGTATCTGTATGTATGTCCTGCAGCTGCATGGAAATTTCCATGCTTTTCATCCAACTGAATTTTTTTTTTTTAAGATTTATTTTATCTTTATTGGAAAGTCAGAGAGAAGAAGAGAGAGAGAGAGATCTTCCATCTGCTGTTTCAGTCCCCAAGTGGCCACAACAGTTGGGGCTGAGCTGCTCCTCCAGATCCCATGTGGGTGCAGGGTCCCAAGGCTTTGGGCCATCCTTGACTGCCTTCCCAGGCCACAAACTGGGAGCTAGATGGGAACTGGAGCAGACTGGATGCTAACCGAAGCCCATATGGGATCCCAGTGCATGCAAGGCAAGGATTTTAGCCTGGAGTGAAGGTTTTTAGGTGACAATGGTGCAGCTGGAGAGTGCAGTGGGCAAAAATTTAGAGGCTGACAGAAGGAAGACTTTTGGGAAATCCCTGGACTTAAAAGGATGCCTGTGCATTGTCAAAACTGGTCAGTGTTGTTGGCCCTGCAGAAGCTTCTGGCAGCAAAGGGGTCACGTCACTGGAACAGGCACTGGAGGCTTTATGGGCTGTGGGTTGAAACAAAGCAGGTGGGGTCAAGTTTGGCAGATGCTTGGGGAGGTCAGAAGGTCGGGGTGGGGTGGGCTGCCCCCTCCTCCTGTGGAAGTCGGGCTGGTCTGCTGCGGGAACTGCTGGAGACTTAGGCTCCTCCCTATGTCCTGTCCCTGGCCTCGATGTGGCCCCTTAGAAAGAAGCTTCCTGGGCAGGGCTAAGGTCCAGCCATCTGGGAGGCTGGGGGAAGGATCTGCCAGGGCTCTTGGTTGCTCTGAGAACGCTGCAGGAGGGTAGGATGTGGAGGGTACTCATCAGTCCTCTGGGTGCCTGCTCTCCATTGTGATCTAAAGCCTGGCTCACAAACCTCAGCCTGAATCTGAATCATCTAGGGGCCTGTCAAAACCCGGATTTTCACTTGCAAGTCACCAAAACTGTGATTTCATAGTCTGGGATTGAGCAAGGAATTTTCATTTCTAACAAGCTTCAAGGTGCTGCCCATATAGCTGGCCCAGGGAACACGCTTTGCTTTGAGAACCGCAGAGAGGTGAGGCAGGAGGCCTGGCACAGGCCTGGGGTGGGGGGCAAAGGGGCTGTGGTTCCTGGAAGGTACTGGATGTGGAAGTGGGGGCGGAATGGCTGGGCTGGTGGACCCGAGAGCGGTGTGGGCAGCGGGGTAGAAGTCATAGGTGTGTGGTGATTCCTGAAGGAACTGGGCGAGGGGTGAGGTTTGATGTGGGGCGCAGCTCTCACAGGCTGAACGGCCGTGGAAAATTGGGCTTTGGAGCCAGGGAGGCTTCATGGGGCTGAACCGCCGGTTCCGAAGGGCTGATACTCCAGAGGAAGCAGGTGTCCCGCGGCTCAGAGGAATACGGCGGGGGCGGTTCCGGGCTGCATGGCGGGGCGGAGCCGAGGGCCCCGGGCCGGGGAGAGAGCGCAACCGAGCCCCAGGCGGAGCCGGAGCCCGAACCCCGCGGCCGCACCTCCCTCGCCGTCCGTGCCCAGAATCTCGCACTGCCGCCGCCCTGCCGCCCCCGCCGGCCGCGCCATGACCCGGGCATGAGCCTGCCCCGCTGCCCGCCGAGCAAACGCCCCCGGCCCGGGCCTCGACGCCCAGGTAAATAGAGACAGGGGGTGGTGCGAGGAGGCGGGCGGGGTCTGAACCGCGTCAAGCCGGTAAGACCCTCAGTCACCACTCCCGATGCTGTGAGCCTTGCAAACCACAGGAGCCTTCTGCTCAGGGTGGAGGAGGGAGCTTAGGGGTCTGTTCTCTGACTCCTCACCCTGCCGCCGGCGCCCCGGCCGCAAAACTCCCCCGGAGCTCGTCCGGCCCCCAGCTCTTCCCTTGGGCCGGCCAACCCGCCCCGGCTCTCACGCCCTCGGAGAAACCCAGGTCCCGGCGCTGCTTGCTGGCGCCTGCCATCCCGAAGGGGCAGAGGCCAGCCACGGCAGCACCCACCCTCCTCCTAGCTACCTTGTGTATCCACTTCCTCCAAGTACTCCAGACATGATTTTTTTCCCACCCTGCTGTCTCCTGGTGACTATCCCCGCCTAGTGGAGCTGCCGCCCTTATAGCCAGCTTGACTGTTGGCCTTGACCCTCGAGATTGTTGTCCTTCCTTGCCTACCCCAAGCAGGGCCATGGTTCCAGTTTCATTTTGTTCTGTCCCTGCAAACCTGAGGCTGGACATCTGGACGGAGTGGCAGAGCAGGACCCATGTACGGTCTCCCTGAGCCATCGAGGCTTGGGTCCTGGGGCCTGGGGGCGGAAAGGAGCTAGGTCAGCCCAGCAGGTCACAACACAGCGGCTAGCAACCAGCAAAGGCCTTGGGTGTGGTTAGTCCTCATTCCTTCCTGGTCCCTTCTAAAGGGCCGGACAGGACTTCAGCACAGGCCAGTGGGTGTGAGCTCCGAGAGAGCTGTGTGGCCCCTCACCTGTGGCTGGCTTCTTTGGGCTGCCTCCTTCTGGCCCTTCCCTTTTAGGTGGGGCAACAGGGCTGGGCACAACCTCGCCTGACAACCCCAGGCATCAGGCCAGACCTGGATGCAATGGTAGCAACGTGTTCTCTGCTGTGTCGGCCCTGAACCAGTCTGTGGGTCTGGATCCGGCTGCTTCTCCAGTAACAAGAGTTTCCCGATTCTAACGGCACCGGGACCAGGGAGGTGGGAGCCTGCCACTGCTCACACTACCTGTGGAAGCAGGACTGGACTAGGCTATAGTAACTTACACAGAAAAGGCCAATAGGGTGCTGGGTGGCTGGGTTGTAAACAGAGGAAGGTGCAAGGAAATTCCACAGCGGTGTGTGTGGCAGATACTGCATGCTGTGAGAGAGGTTAACTGGCTGGAGTAGTCACGGAAGGCCTCTCTGAGGAGGCAGTCTTTGCGCTGAAACCCAAATGGAGTAAAGGAATGAACCCTGAGATTGTGTGAAAGGAGCAGTGTTATAGGTGGGAGCCAGCACATGTTGTGGCCTTGTGTGGGAAGGAAGTTGGCATCTTGAAGTGGAGGCAGGGATGGGGTGAGAACTAAGTGGTACGGCACCACCTCCGTGCTGGCCTGAGGATCTGGGGGTGGGGGAACCATAGCTGCCCAGACATCCCCTACTCCTGCCCAGCAGGGTCTGTCTGCCACCTACCACTCACCACAGGGTAAAACCCACAGATTCACGGGGGAGCGGGAGGGGGACAACCCTTGTGGGGATTTGCTGGGGCACTCCTTGCTGGGTCTTGATAACAATCAGCCAGGACTGGGAAAAGTCCCAGAGAAACCTGAGATAGCATCTTCGCTTTGGGGCAGAGACAGGCAGATGACAGCCCTGATGGTGCCCCGGCAAGGCTGTCCCAGAAGTCCTGATAAGATCCCAGCCAGCACTGCCATTGGTCGCCAGCCTCAGCGAGTAGTGTTTGTTCTGGAGCCAAAGCCCTGGGGCAGAACCAAGTTTAGGGAAGGCAAGCTCAGCCCGTGGGAAGGTGGGCAGGGGCCTGGCCCCACCATTCTGTGCCCCCCATTGTGCACCTGTCCTGGAGCCTGTGCTAGCCTAGCCCAGGGTGGGTTGTGTCTGTGGATGAGCGTGACTGTGCTAATGCCAGACTGGGAGGAGGTGATTGGGGTGAGGCCAGGGAGCCTGGCCTCCCTTCAGCAGAACCTTGGAAGGTTCTAAACCCTGTTTAATGCTTCTGGGTACTGGGGAGTGACCTGGGCCACAAGTCCTCTCAGGCTCCTGGGCGTCCATCCCTGGCCGCAGGATTGAGAGGCTGGGGATGGCCCATGGGCACTGGTGAGGGTGTGGACGCCACGGCCCTGTGACTGGCCTGCTTCACCCTCTCTGTCCCAGTGCCCCTCCTGATGAGCGCATGCAGCCCCTCTGGTGGATGCTCTGGGTTGCTTGTCCTTGACGTCCATTACCTGTCAGGTTTGTGGGTCTACCTGTTGGCCCCTCCCTCCCTTCTCCCACTGATTGTCGTGCCCTACCCCGTCTCACTCCCCACATACCATTTTGGGTCCCAGATTGGGGCTCACTCTTGGAAATCTGTGTTTGGGCTGGAGTTTGACCAGGAGTTCCTGCAAATCAGGGCCAGAGGAAGCTGCTAGGACTCTGCCCCTAGGATGCTCAGCTGGTGAATTTCTGTGGGATGGATTCTAGAGCTAGGGTCAAGGGCATGCACAGGGGAGCCCTCCTGTGAAGTTGGTGGTCATGTGCGCTCAGCAGGAGCCAGCAAGAGCAGTTTTTGCTGGGCAGGTGCTTGTGGGTGGTCTCATGGTCCTGACTGGGCAGCAGTCCTTGGGCAGGTGAAAGGTGGGGGGAAGCATAGAAATATCCCTCCTGGTTTTCAAGACAGAAGCTCTGGGGCCCGAGAGGTCAAGCAGTTGCTTCATGGACTAATTTGCTTCTTTAAAGCAGGTGGATTTAGCCTCCTTTTTTTTTTTAATGTTGGGGAAATGAAAGCCCAAGAGGGAAAAGGGCATGCCCAGGACTGAGTGGCCAGCTGTACTCGCGCTCTTGGCTGCGTCACATCCCAGTCGCCTTGGATGAACCCATGTAGCTGGGATAAATGTGTTCTGAAAGGGGCCTCCCTCATTGGGGGCCAGCAGCCAGTGGCTGGCCTTGCAGGGGGTTGGGCACATTGAGCACAGTGTGCGTCAAGCCCAGGTGTGTGGCCAGGCTGTGGGGAAGAGAAGCTGGATGCTTGCATGGCGCGAGGGTCTGGGCCATGAGGAAGTGTGTGGGCAGAGTGGGGGTGCGCTGAGGTGCCATCAGGGCAGGCATGGGCTGCAGGAACAGTGTCCCCCCAGCCCTTCCCTTGATTTCTGTGTGCCACTTGGGTAGACCCATCTGTTCAGTTAGGGACACAGCAGACAGGCTTCTTAGAGATTAATTAATGCCAAGTGGTGGGCACATCCAGCAGAATGCCTGCCCCAGGGCCCTTTCCTGGTAGCACAGATGCCTAGCTGGCCCCAACCATGCTGCTCCCTGCTCACTCAGTGATGTTGAAGCCATATCTGGGAGGCAAGTGTCCGCACAGCCCTGCCTGCCTGCCCCTAAGGCTGGATGGCATAGAAGGCAAATGTGTTGGCGGGCAGCCAGAGGTGGCTTAAGACGTTCTAGCCGAGCCTGACCTCTGGCACCCGCCCTAGAATGGGTCTCATTCATCCTTGGATGTAACTCTGAGCTTGCTGTGTGGCCTTAACCAGGAGGCTTGCCCTCTCTGGGCAACTTCCTGTTCTCATCAGCAAAATATAGTAGCTGGGGTCACAGGCTTGGATTCAGCCAGATTTGGAGCCATACTCCCAGCTTCCTCTAAGTCTCTCCACCCCTCTCCGCTGTGTTGTCTGGGCTGAGTCCCGTGCCCCAGGCCCTGGTTACTTCTCCCTGTAATTAACCCCTGCCTCCCCCTACCTCTCTACTCCATGTAGTGTCAGTACCAGGAGGGAGCCCTAGTGCCAGCCGAGTTCTCCCAGCTCCTGGGCCAGGGGAGGCACCTGCTTCCACAGTGGCCACTTCCAGCCGGCCCAGCACATTCCCCAGCCTTATCTAGAGGCCCGCCCTGCTGCCTTGCTGGACTCTGCCCTCTCTCCCACCCAGGAAGCTGCAGCTGAGAATTCCAGGCGCTGGCAGCAGGGTGGGCTGGAGGGAATTGGGTCTCAGCGGCTCTGGGGTGATGAGAAACAGGTATAGCTGGGGGTGGGGGGTGGGAGGGACAAGGAGGCACGTGGGCTTTAACCCTAGAGAACCCAGGGCTCATTAAGCCCACCCCTCTTCCCCAGTCTGGGCTGTCTCCTAGAACTGCTTTTACTGGGAATGCTCCTATTCCTTGGGGCAAGGAGCCAGAGGTGGGGTATGTGCCTTGTGGTGGTCCCTGAGTTGTAACAGGAGGATTGGGCCAAAGCCAAGTGCCCAGGGACAGCAGTTTGTGGGCCCTAGCCAGGGTCTCTGGCCAGCCACACCCCCTCCCTCCTTCACCCCCATGCCCATGGCAGGGGAGCTGAAGCCAGTCTTCCCAGGAAGGGGTTAACCTCCAGCCCCAGCCATGAGGGAGGGGACTGGGCTGGACCATTTTCCTGCTGCCGGCGGCTGCTGCTGCTGCCAATGCTGCCGCTGCCTCCTCCACCTCAGGTTTTCCTGAATGGTTCTGCCGTCCTGGGGTGGGGAGGGAAGGGAAGGAAGGAGGGCAAGGCGGAGGGAGGGAGTGTGGGAGGGAGGAGTGTGGGAAGAGGAAGGGAAAAAGAGAGGAGCCAGCGAGGGGAAGAGAAAGATGTCACTGTGTCTAATCTCCCTGTCATTTATATTTCCAGCAGGCGCCTGGCGCAGGAGCTGCTAGAACAATGCTGAGGCGGGTGAGGTGAGGAGGTGAACAGCGGCCCCCGACGGACAGGTGATCCCTGGGAGCCCGAGGCAGAACTGGAGCCCGGGCCACCTGGGTCCCCTCCCCTCCCCTGGGCCAACCGGGCACCCCAGAGCCGGAGAGGCAACCATGGCGACCAATTTCAATGATATCGTCAAACAAGGCTACGTGAAGATGAAGAGCAGGAAGCTGGGGGTGAGCGACCCTCCCGGATGGCGGGAAGTGGGGGCAGGGAACCGGTCCCAGCTGGGGCTGGGAGCCCAAGGGCCCCGACTGGAGGCTTCAGGCATCGTGTGTCTTTGCTCTCCGGGCTTGTCACCAGCTGGTTGCCTGGCGTGTGCCCTGGGCCAGGCTCTTGCCTGCTGTAGCTCCCCACCCCAGCAGTACGAGCTGGCCTCCCAGCCGCGAGCCAGCTGTGGTCGTGGCTGCCGGACAGGCAGCTCCTGGCTATTGTTGAAGTTGTCACCTGCACAGCTGTAGCAGGAGCTTCTCACTGGTTTCCTCCCCTTGGTCTCTCCCCTCTCCTGCTCCCACATCCCCTGGCCTCTTTTCTTTGAAGTCCATCCTCTGTGCTTGCCTCTGCCTGCTTTCTGTCTTGGCTATATAGCTATCAGCAGCAGCAGTGGCAGTGGGGGTGGCCGGTGGGTTTCAGCAAGGGAGGGAGAGGAAAGGAAGGAGAGGGCTGGACTGGGCTGGGCTGGGCTGGGCTGGGCTGGGCCGGGTCAGGGCAGAGAAGCTGGGAGCTGCTGTGGGTTGTAAATGAGAACTTAACACATAAATGTTCACTGCTCTGGGATGGACTGCTTTTGTCCAAGTTGGTGCCGGTGGCTGCATGTTTGCCTGGTGCTTGACCCAAACTGACTGTAAGCACGGCTGGAAGGACCGTGGACATGAAGCTTCAGGGGGCTTGGGATCCTCCACACCCCTGCAGGCCCCTGCTCTGGTGGCGGCACTATCAGAAGACATGAGCAAAGTCCTCGGTGTACCACCTCCATGATCATGGGAGAGGTTACCTAAGAACTGCCTCAGTTTCCTTGTTGCCTCTTCCCCAACCCACATTCCTTCAAGCAGGATCTGCCAGCTGCCTCCCCCAGTTCCTTAGCAGGCAGGAAGCTCTGGTGACTGGGGTGCCTCACGTCTTGCTGTCCCCCAGGAGTTCTTCCTGCCTCACAGGGGGATGGAGTTGAGTCACCCTGCCCAGGTGGTCCTGGCTTGGCCCGAGCGGGTTGGGGAGGGGTACCCTACCTAGGTACCATTCCCAGGGCCTCCAAATGGGTTTTTTGGCCTTCTCCCCTCACCTGGCCCCAAGGGCCCCTGAGGGGTGCTGCTACCAGGCTGGGACAGCTGCCTCACCTGATGTGGCCCAGGGCTGAACTGTTTGCCATTGAAATTTGTGGCCCATCTTTCTGATGGAGACTGGGCGCAGCCATCAGCCATGTTGCTCTTCTAGGGAGGGATTCAGCCCACTGACCCGGATCATACAACTAATGCTGAGGCCAAGAGGTCTGGAGGCCAAGGGGCCAGCAGGGACCCTCCATGTTCCCAGATCTGGCAAGGCATGGGGCTACAAGGGAGCCACTGGGGCTCAGTTTCAGAGCCCCGGGTGGGCAGGTGGGCACAGGTGGGCACAGGTGCTGTGGAGAGGGGTTGGTCAGTGGGGTGTGGTAAGCCTGGTCTGGGGGTGGGTCATTTCAGCTTCCGTTGCAGACTTGAGCCTCCCATCTCTGCTGTGCTGGGGCCAGCCATCCTTCTTTCAGCCCCCAGAGACAAGGGGAAGGGGCAGCCAGCTGCCAGGTGCCCACCCTCCAACCTGCCAGGGCCTTCCCCATGGCAGTGTTTCTGAAGTGCTGATCAAAGACGTGTGAGAAGTGGGAAGGAGGGCTCTCCAGTGCCGGCTCCCTGGGGCTATGAGTATATCCTGTAACCAGGCAACCAGGGCACAGCACTCCTCCCCACCTCGCCCCTTCTGCCCCTGACACCATGGAGCCCAGCCAGGGAGTTTGCATCTGGGCCAGCAGCTTCATTTATCCACCTGTCCATCCATTCACAGTCCCTTCCTGTGGTGTCCTTCCCTTGAATGTGGCTACCAGGATGGGAGTGGGATTCTGAGAATCAAGTTGTCCTTGCCTTAAAAAGGAGCTGTGCAGCTGATAGCTTGAGGGTCTCTGGTGCAGAGGCTGGAGTGTGAGTCAGGATCAAGGTGCATGGCAGATATGCCTCCTCAGGTCCTAGACAGGAGCCAGAAACTCCCTAGCTCTAGGGGGCTTCTTAGTCTGAGGACTGCCTGGCACACAGTGCCCGTGACCCTGGCTAGCAGTGACATGGGGTGCCACGGTAGAGTGGGTGAGGCAAGGAGAGGAGTGTAGAAGCCCCATTGGCTCAGCTCTGGGCTGCCTCTATGCCCTACTGTTGGTCAGTGAGAAAAATACCAGAGCTGCCTGCGGAAGGGCTCTGCCATTGAAAGGGGTGAATAACATGGTCACCAATACAACCATCCATCCATTCATCCATCCATCTGTACATTTACCTATCCTTCCATCCATCTGCCCACCCACCCACTCATCCTTCTACCCATCCATTTATCCATTTCACTCTGACAGAGGGCTGGGTCACAGAAGAATCAGCAGCTCAGATAGGTGGCTGGATGAAACTGCAAGGTGGCAGAGGCCAGTTTAGCCCTCCAGCTCTAGAGCATGGTCACTCATCACTCGCTTCCCCTCTCAGCCACTGATTGCTTCTCAGGAGTCTGCGAAGCCCTGAAGAATTGGTTTAAGGCTAGGATGTTGGCAGGAACAGGGAGGGACTGTCCTGGGGAAGGCACCTTGTGGCTGGGTAGCCTTGGGTTCTTTGTCCTGCCTCTTTTCCTCTTACCCTCCCCCCCTGGAACAGGGAAACCACCCCAGCCCCTGCACTCTAGGACTGGTGCAAGAGGGAAGAGGGTGAGCCCAGCTCCTGGAGACAGCAGCAAGAGCAAGGGCTCGGCGATGCCCAGGCTGGAGAATGGACAAGGGGCTTCCCCAGCCTCCCCTGTTGTGCCTAGCACTGCAGGGGCCCTGGCCAGAAGGTACCATGTAGTGAGTGGAGTGCCACAATCTTTTCTGGGTCCCAGACACTGTACCATTAATTAGCTGTTATTTTGGTACCTCACTTTTTTTAAGCTTAATTTTTGATGATGTTTACATAGTTGATCAGGGTGGGAAGGGTCCAGGGTTAGGGAAAAGTGAGTGTGATCATTGTTTACAAGTTTTCTATTTCTTCTTCCTGTTTCTGGGGGAAGAGGGGAGACAAGGGGAGAAGCCACACCCAGCCTCCCAACTGCCCCAGTACCCCGGGGATGGGGGATGGGGAATGGCCACCTGCTATCAACCTAGGATCCTGGTGTGGCACATGCTCCAAGGATTCTGCCTAGGTGGTTTTGATAGGTCTAATGTTGTTGATCTCACCAATCCAAGGATGATGAAGCCCTTCCAATGTCCATTAGCTGACACAGTCAAACTTACAATCTCCATTGCCCAGATTTTTGCTGTCATTGTTTGGCTGGGGTAGTTGTCCAATTTGTTCCGTTCTTCTGCTATGGTCTGGTACCTTATTTTTACCATCTGTAGAATGGTAGTGGTAATAGCACTGACCTCAAGAGTAACCCTGGGACTGGGACTTGTGTGACTCAGTAAATGTTGGCTACTCACATTCAACTTGAAGTAGTGTCCCCTTAGCAGAATAGCTGCTCAGAGCCTGCCTGGCAGTGACCGTCTCTCCCCTGGGCAGTCCTGCTGGTGACTGCCCCCTGTAGCAGGCACAAAGAACTGCAGGGCTGGAGTGGGAGCAGTCTAGGGAGGCCTGATTGCCCTTGGTCTGCTCCCTCCAGATCTACCGGAGGTGCTGGCTGGTGTTCCGGAAGTCCTCCAGCAAGGGACCCCAGCGGCTAGAAAAGTATCCAGATGAAAAGTCAGTGTGTCTCCGAGGCTGCCCCAAGGTGAGAGGCCTGGGCAGGCAAAGATGGTTTGCTTGGGGGTGGGGGTGCATGGGAAGGAGCCCCAGCCTGGCTGAGGCCCCTGTGAATGTTGTACCAGGTGACTGAGATCAGCAACGTCAAGTGTGTCACGAGGCTCCCCAAGGAGACCAAGAGGCAGGCAGTGGCCATCATATTCACTGACGACTCGGCGCGTACCTTCACCTGTGACTCAGGTGAGGTGCTGGATATCCCCCTCTGGCAGGCAGAGTAGGGCTAACCCTGGCTGGAGGTGGGGCTGTGTCTACATTGCTAGACGTGGTCCCATACAAGGCAGGGCTCTTGGGCTGTGGCAGAAGGGCAGGCTGCAGGCGGACACTGAGCTGGCAGCATGATGAAATGCTGTTCTTCTCCAGAGCTGGAGGCTGAGGAATGGTATAAGACGCTGTCTGTGGAGTGTTTGGGGTCCCGGCTCAATGATATCAGTCTGGGAGAGCCCGACCTCCTGGCCCCAGGGGTGCAGTGTGAGCAGACAGGTAAGGCAAGGCCCTGGCTCTGGGCTTGGGGGCAGGGCTGCCATAAGGAAGAGGCTCTCTCTGAGGCTTCCCTTGGCTGCCTGCTGCAGACCGCTTCAATGTCTTCCTGCTGCCCTGCCCCAACTTGGATGTGTACGGCGAGTGCAAGCTGCAGATCACACACGAGAACATCTACCTCTGGGACATACACAACCCCCGCGTGAAGCTCGTCTCGTGGCCGCTCTGCTCACTGCGCCGCTATGGCCGGGATGCCACACGGTTCACCTTTGAGGCCGGCCGGTAGGACCTCCCCGCATGGTCTTGATGCTGGCTGCCCCATGAGGACTGTCATAGTCCTACTTGACAGATGAGGAAATCAGGGCTCAGAGAAGTCACACCAAGCAGGGAGTGGGCAGCGGGGTAGGGTTTGTCCTAGAGCTTAAGGCACCCCTGTACCCGCTGTACCTGGGTTCCAGTCTTGGGCAAGGCTGCTGACTCCAGCTGCCTGCTAACCTGGAGCCTGGGAGGCTGTGGTGATGGATCAAGTAATTGTATCCCTGCCACCCCTGTAGGAGATCTTAACTGAGTACCTGGGCCCTAGCTTTGGCCTGGCCTGGCCCAGTTTTGGCCAATGTGAGCATTTGGGGAGTGGATCAGTGGATGGTTATTTTATTTCATTATTCTCTCTGTCCCTTACACTGTTTTTGTGCCTCTTAGATTTAGAAAAGAAACTGCCTGTGTTTAGCGCTTGCTGGGTGTGTGATGGTAGACCAGCACCCAGGGATGCAGAAAGTGCTGGCCTTCCAGAGCAGCTTGAGGCTTGGCAGCAGCCCTTAGCTGGGACCCTAGGGCCAGGTGGCCTCGACTTAAATTCTGTATAGTCCTCTGTATCAGCTTAAGTGTGTTTCTTAACTCCCGGAAGCCTGTTTCCTTGTATGTGAAATGGCTTGAGAAAAATGCTTAACCGTAAAGCAACTATGAATAGTCACAGAGCAGAGGGGGTGGTGCGAACGGAATGGGCTGTTTGTTGGAAAGCAGTTGGGGCACCACTTGGCATGCTGCAAAGGCTCACCCGCCCACATTGCGGGCAGACTCCCAGGCCATTCCCGGCCTGCCCAGAGGGAACACCTGAGCTCCAATGCCTGCCTGACCAGGCTTGTGCCCGTCTCCCCAGGATGTGTGATGCCGGGGAAGGGCTCTACACCTTCCAGACGCAGGAGGGGGAGCAGATCTACCAGCGGGTGCACAGCGCCACCCTTGCCATTGCTGAGCAGCACAAGAGGGTCCTGCTGGAGATGGAGAAGAACGTGAGGGTGAGGCCTGGGGGAGGGCAGGCCTGGCACCTGTGGCTCCACCTGTGTCCCTGAGGCAAGCAGGTGGGTGCTTGGGCTGGCTGCCACTGTCCCCAGAGCTAACAGGAAGGCCCTGCCCCTACATTCCACAGATGCTGAACAAGGGCACAGAGCATTACTCGTACCCCTGTACGCCCACCACCATGCTGCCCCGCAGCGCCTACTGGCACCACATCACGGGTTCCCAGAACATCGCCGAGTCCTCCAGCTATGCCGGTGGGTTGCTGGCGAGCCCTGCACCCTGGGGAGAACGGGGCCTGCTTGCCCAAGATTCTGCTGACTTGGATCCGAGTTCTGAGCCTGCTTCTATGCCCATAGGTGAGGGGTACGGGGCGGCCCAGGCCAGTTCCGAAACGGACCTCCTCAACAGATTCATCCTGCTAAAGCCAAAGTCTGGCCAGGGGGACAGCAGTGAGGCCAAGACCCCATCCCAGTGACGGCAGGGCTGGCACGCACCGACGACTGCTGGGCGGCCCACCTCAGGGCCAGTCTCAAGGGACTGTTAGCCAAGAGCCTGACAGGAGGGAGCAAGCTCTTCCCTGTTTGCCCCCCCGAGAAGGGTGAGGCTGGGCCAAGGCAAGGGGCTGGCCATACCATCTGAGCATGTGTGAGGGGCTGGAGCTCCATGGGACTATATACTGTTAATGATTTTAATATATATGGCTTATGACATATTCTATATTAATGAAATTTCTCCCTCTGTCCCTTCCTGCCAACACATACAAGTTTTTTAATCCCGTGACCAGGCCACGGTCAAGGCTATTGTCGAGCAGTAAGACAGCAGTTATCCTGTCCTGTCCAGGGCTGGAGGGAACAATCAGAACTCAAGGCTGGCGCTGATGGCTGGCTTCTCCCATGCAGCTCAGGGGCCAGGATGGCAGTTGGCCTCTCCACTCCTCGGGCTTAGAGTGGCACAGAGAGGACCTCAAATTCCATTGTGCTGCTGGGCAGCCTTGTACTTGGGAGTTTTAAGCAGAGGCAGCATCTGCTTGGAAATGTGAGTTCAGTGTAGACTCCTCCCTGTGGTGCAGGCTGAAAAGGTGCCCTGGGGTAGGGGCTGGTACTTATCCTGTCCCTGGGGGGCAGGGAGGGCACCCCAACACTTGGTCCTGGGTGTGGCCGCCCTGTGGCCACCCAGAAGCACTCAGAAACCAGCCCTTCCCCTGCCCTCCCCTTATGGTGCTGAGGCTCCCTGCTGAGATGCAATTAAAGCAATTGATTTTCTAGTGCTGGTATTTATTGACTACCGAGCAGAAGGGCTATCTTTTTATTCACATCAAACCTTCCGTTGTGTGAGGTGGGGTTTTATTTTTTGTTTCTTTTCATACTTTAGGGTTCTGATTTGTGGGACTAGACTTTCTTGTAAATAACTATTGAAGTTGAGGTGGGAGGGTGACAGGCGGCCTCTCCCAAGAGTCCTAGCGCCAGGGAGGGGCCCAGCACAGCTAGCTGAGCTCCTAATCCAGGCGCGGCCCAGCGGCCTTGGGGAGGCAGGCACAGCTGGCTGGCTCAGCTAGTGGCACGGTGACGCATGAAGGAGATTATGTTGTGCTCTTTATTGCCAAAAATAAAAACTTTTAAAAATACAATTCCTGTTAATCAATAACCCTTCCTTTCTGTAATCGAACTGTTGTTTTCTCCTGGCTGCCTAATTAGCTGCTCTGGGTATGTTTTTGACTGTACACAGTGCACCGCGTTAGGTTCAAGACCTGAACTTTGACTAGAGAAATACATGAGGTGCTCACTGCTCCTAGCCTGCCTTACTAAGCGATCATTGGTTAAGGAGTTGGTCACCAACAGACATAATACAGCCTGTTTATTTGCAGGGTCTAATGCTATGCCCAAATGGTGACTTCCCCAATTAGGGGCCCCTGGAATTTGCAGGGTCAGTAGGCTGGCTGTGGGAAAAGGACAGGGTCACAGGCTCAAGGTTCCAGCACCTAATTCTAACACCAACAGCCCAAGGTGCATCCATGAGCATGCCTCCCCGTGAACATGGGAGTTCATAGAGCTGGGAAAGGGCCAGCTCTTCACACGGACAGGCGGGCACGGATGCAGGATGGAGCAATTTGGGTCCTGGGTGGCAGGACTGGCCAAGGAAGATGAACGTAAAGGAAACCAAGGCCCTGCCCAAGTCCAGTGATCTCTGGTCCTGCGGGACCACTCCCAGTTGTACTGACACCCCTCACCACCTCACCCCCCAGAAATTCCAGCCATGGTAGTCCAGATCTCAGAGGGAGAGGAGCCTGAAATGCAGCTGTGGGTGGGGATCCCGGGTATCGAAGCAGGCGAGCTACAGCTAGTTGATGGTTAGCACGTCACGCTGGATCTCGTGGCTCAACTGAGTCTGCAGATCACTTAGCTTCTTCTTCAGCCCGGAGAGCGCTGACAGCACGATGGTTTCGGGCCGCAGAGAGCCACAGGATTCCACGTTGTAGTAGAACCTAGATGGATCCAGTGACAGCCTTCACCAAGTGGCCTGCACAGCCTGTTCTTTAGCTGTGGACCGTTCCCTCTCCCTCTGGGTCTGCTCTCTCTTCCCCCCCCCAGGAACTTGACTTTGTCCCGGGACTGACCTCCCTGCATGTAAACGATATTGTGAAGGACCCTGAAACAGTCCTTAGTCTGAACTTCACACTGTGGGGCTGTGGGGAGGCTGGTGGGCAGAGACCACACATTGTGCTCCATACTCCTCACTATGGGGCCATGGTTAGGGTCAGCCCCTAGCAGTCAAGATGGCCCACACTGCAGTGCCTCAGTTTAATTGCTGATTCCAAGCTCCAGCTTCCTGCTAATGCTCACTTTGGGAGGCAGCAGTGATGGCTGAAGTACTTGGGCTTCTGCACAGATGTGGGAGGCTAGCTAAGATCAAATTTCTGGTACCAGGCCTCCGCCCAGCTAGTCCTGGCTGTTGTAGCCATGGGAGATCTGGGTCTGCCTCTCAAATGGTATCGATACACAGATGTCTGTGCCTAGCTTGGTTCTGAAGTCCCTTTTGGGACTACAAATGAACAGTGAACAGCTAGGGAGGTGGAGAGGCCTGTTCTCATAGTGACCCGGAGGGGGACAGGCACACACAGCAAGGCTGTATTCAAGTGTTAGCATACTCCATGTCTCCTCCCTACCCCCAGCTTATGCCAACTAGGACAGGACACAGCCTACTGCAGACCCGTGTTCTGAGACCCGTTTCCACATGCGAGTGAGCAGGTCTTACCTCTCTGGCTTGCCGTTGGGGTCATAGGGAGCCTGGGACTCGTCCTCGTCCAGCTCCGAGTACTCACTCTTGGGCCTATCAAGTACGGAGAAGGATGACTGCTGTGGCTGCTCTGAAGGCAGCGAGTTCCTAGAATTCCTGCCTGCCTCTGTCCCCGACAGTCACCTGTAGTTACCCCTCAGCCTGAACACCTGCCTCCAACTTGCCCAAGAGCTTACCATTCCTCAGGCTTGGGGTACACGGTGTGCCTCAGGGCATTATCTGGGTCGTATTCAAAAGCCACCCCTGCAGTGGGGTTCCACTTGGCATGTTCCTTGCCGAAGCCCTTTTTGGCGTAGGCTCGAAGCCTCAGCTCCTGGCCCTTTCTCAGCTTGACGATGAGGATGTCTGCAAGGAAAGCTGAGTCAGCCAAGGGCTGGGCAGAGGGCAGTGATCTGAACATGGGCCCACAGTGCCTAGGGAGATGACATGCAATGCAAACACAGGCCTGTAAAACCACTTTTCAGGGGCTGACGCAATGGCTCAAATGGCTAATCCTCCCACCCTAAGCGTAAGCATCCCATATGGGCACTGGTTTATGTCCTGGCTGCTCTATTTCCCATTCAGCTCCCTGCTTGTGGGACCCAGCACCTGCGTGGGAGACCAGGAAAAAGCTCCTGGATCCTGGCTCAGCTCAGCTCAGGCTACTGTGGCCATTTGGGGAGTGAACCAATGGACGGGAGAGCTTTCCCTTTGGCTCTTTATAAATCTGCTTTTCAAAAAAAAAAAAAAAAAGGAAGCCACTTTACAAGGAATCCGGCCAGCAGGACAGGCTGTGGTCTGGTCTCCACTGCCCTCAGCCTGTGGCCTGTGCAGTGGCAGGTCAGGAAGGTCCCTACTCCCCCACATCCCTTACCATCCTGCTCCACGTAGTCGTTGGGGTCATTGTCCCGGTTCCGGGATGTCACCTGTAAGGAGCCCAAGCAGAGGCTGTGGTCAGCTGTGCATTTCAGCACACGAGGCTTCTGTCTGTCCAAGCAAGAAAGGGCCTTCTACCTCTACCCCTGCCTCCGGTGTGGGGATGGCTTCCCGGAGGGCCCCCGCGTGACAGAGCCCTAGAACACTCATAGCCCACTTCAGCAGCCACTTCCTTTTTCACCCCACCAGCTGCTGCCCAGAAAGGAACCAGCAGCAGACAGGGACAGGCCACATCTCCTCACGACCCACTGCCCTGGACACTGACCGGAATGACCCGAGGGCTGTTGGAGATGAGGTCCCGGGACGTGACGTGGCGGGTCTGGTCTTCATTACAACGCACGTCGAGGGTGAACTCCACTGAGCACTCAGGGCAGAACTCCTCGCAGGTGCAGTCCTGGGCGTAGGAGAGGTGGAGTGAGTGTGGAGACATCAGGCAGCCTCCTTGACTTTCTATTCTTCTGCCCCAGCTCCCTGAGCATCCTCATTCATCTGTGACAGGGGCTTTAATCACAGGGACAACCTGGCACACCAGTCTTGCGGGCCACCCAATTTTATGACAACACATGTCCACGCTGCCAACTATGCTTGCTTCCACCCCTGCAACTGCTTGGCCACCAAATGCAGAGGCACCATCAACCTCTCGATGACCCAGGAGCACACCCTCTTGGAGGACCACGGCTGGTGAAAGGGGTACAGGATGCTCTGATACTGTGAACTGAGTGAACCAGCCTGATGATGGTAGCTTCACTGCAATGAAACAGTCTAGGAATAAGAGGCAGGAATAGCTTCTCCAGTTCCAGACCACTCAGCGTTTCTCCATGACCATTTGTGTTAGGAGAAATTTCACGCATGATATAAAAACAGAGGTCATCATGGACCCTTACAAAGCTTCTATAATGCTCAATGTGCTGCCATTCCTTCTACCAGACTCCCAAGACAACCTGCTCTCATGTTAGGCAGTGCCTGCCGTGGCTGCAGCACGGGCCAGGGGACACTGCTTACATATAAACAGGCTCTGTGGCGGCTCCCCTCCTCTGCTGGGATGGCTTCTTAGATTCCCTGATGGATCTAACTGATTGGAACCCTCAGCAGAACCGGGACCGAGGTCTGCCCCATGCTCTGTGCAACAACCCTCATTGACAGCACAGTCCGAGATGGCAGTGAGGTGCTAAGGAAAACTCCCGCGAGCCCTTGAGCCCCTTCCCCAGCATGCAATCTGGTCAGCCACACAGCATACCCGAGAGTTCTGCAACTTGTCCACGATGTCGTCGCTAGTAAGAGGGATCAATCCTGTGAGACACAGGAAAGCACTTTTACCTAAGAGCCCCAAAGTCCCTCTGGGGGTGAAGGAGGCCTCCTCCTCTGAAGGCAGGCACGGCTCCCTCCCTCCAACACTCTCTCCAGCCCAGACCAGCACTCAC
The DNA here is from genome assembly GCF_030435755.1 of Ochotona princeps. NCBI lineage: Eukaryota > Metazoa > Chordata > Mammalia > Lagomorpha > Ochotonidae > Ochotona > Ochotona princeps. Next base: position 21,824,036 of record NC_080847.1, read on the forward strand.
CAAGCCTGTGAGCAATGAATTCATCATGAAGGACAGAGGAATTGGCGTCGATCTGAACCCAGTCAATGGCTGCAATGGGTAGAAAGCAAGCAGAGTTGTAGTGAGGTTCTCACCAACGGCCACACTGAAGACCCTAGGCCTGGCCACACAAGTGGGGGTGGAAGGAAGCTCCAGAGTCTGCATCGTCATGGCAACCACACAGCCATCGTGCCCCACTTTCCTGGCCAGGTGCATTTCAAGCAGGAGCTGCACAATCCAGGTAGTGCTGACTGAGCGAGTACTATGGCCACAGGACCATGGCTCTCTGAGCTGCCAACTCCTGTGAGAAGCAAATCCATCTGCTGCTCATGCCAATACCAGATATCCAGGGATCAGGCTGGTGAGATGGCTCAAATGGCTAATCCTCTACCTGCAAGTGTCAGCATCCTGTATGGCACCAGTTTGTGTCCCAGCTGTTCCAACTCCCATCCATCTCCCTACTTGTGGCCTGGGAAGGCAGTAGCAGCAACAGAGGATGGCTCAAGTCCTTGGGCCCCTGAACCCATGTGGGAGACCCCGAGGGGGCTCCTGGCTTTGGACTGGCTCAGCGCCGACTGTTGAGGGCATTTGGGGAGTGAAGCAGTGGATGGAAGATCTACCTTTCTGATTAGAATAAATCAATCTTAAATATATATATATTCAGGAACACACATGATGTAGGTGAGTGCTAACAAGCCAGGGAGATGCACAAAAACAATGCAGACTTCCAGGGAGACACACGAAAACAGAGCAGACTTCTGGCACACACCTCACGCTGTGACGCAATGACTGGCTCACCCAAATTAGCCTTTTCTTATCACTCAGCTGACAAATAGTTACTGACTTCCTTTATGGAAGAAGGCACAAAGTCCTTGCCAGCCCTGAGCTGGCAAGAGGCTAAGGACTGTAAGTGTACACACACACACCTGATCTAAACTCACGTTTCACTCGTGTTAACAAGCCCAGAATTCAAATAGTCCTAGTGCCCAACTGCCAGGTGAGGGGCATGGGCACCAGGAACAGAGGCCAAAAGAGCCCCATAGTCACGTCCCACCCCGTGCTGAACGAGGACCAGGCCCCAGCTTCTCTGCCCCATCACACTTCCACCCTGCTCTGCCTCCTGCCTGCCCTTTCCCTTCCCCAGGCAGGTTAAAGTCCTCTAAGCCCCCTAAAGCCCAAGTCTGGCCTGCCCTTCAGGCTATACACCTGGGGTCACCCCTCCCCTCTCTTTATGTCTCCTTGACACCTGTCATATTTTGCTTGGTGTCCTAACTGTGTTTCACCCTACCTCAAGCTTGGAGAATGCCTTAGGGCAGGGTCTTGTGGTGTGGGGGTTCGGTACTATCTGCAGAACTTGAAGTGGTCCGCAAAGTGCTGCATCCTGACCCCTCGGTGCTGAGGCTCTGAGGCAGGACGCCACCAGGCACCCAAGCTGATTTAAGAAGCAACTGCAGGTGGAGGTGGCATGTACACCCTATTCTCCTCTTTCCCTACTACTTGGTGGATTCCATTTCCTTGAAAAGTCTAAACACTTGATGCTCCTGTGGCCATGATTTACTTATTTTTCTGAACTCTGAGCTGCCATTCCAGAAGTAGTACAGACAGTGCAGCAAACACTGGGGCAGAGCGGCAAGAAACAGATCTTCCCACCTGTAGGTGCACAGCCTGCCAAAGCACGTCCGCCTGGGTGTTTTCTGCGGGTTCCCCTGTCCCCTGCGCTCTCCTTGTGAAGGCCCAGGAGGACAGTCCTGCTCTGGCCAGCAGGGATGCCCAGGAATCTCAAGCCTTGGGCACTTACGCCCTGCACGCGACAAGACTCAGCAGGAAGTCATGGACCCGACTGATGCTCGCCATCAGCCCGGGGAGGGCCCAACGGGAGCCATGACAAACCCCGCAGAGCACCGCATTCGCGCCCCAGGCAGCCCCCGCTAAACCCAGGCTTGCCCGCACGGCTTATGGAAGGCTGGGCGTTAAGTGGCTAGCAGGGCCGGTCCCCACTCCAACGCAGGGGGCGGCGGCACAGGCGGGCAGGGCCCTGGGGAGGGGCAGCTGGCAGTCCCGGCCAGGCGCCGTGCGGCTCACTTACCTATTATAGGCACCTCGGCGATGAAGACCCTCCGGATGGAATTGGCCACCCTGAAGGACAAAAAAGCCAGCGGCGTTGAGAGCCCCGCGCCCCTCCTTCCCCAAAGCCCCAGCACCAGGGCGGCTCTGGAAGGGCACCCCCACCCCTTCCCTCGGCAGCCTTACGCCAGGTCAGTATTCTCGATGATGAACTTGACGTTCTCGTCCGTGAGCTCGGTGATGCGCACGGTGGGCTGATTGGCGTACGGCATGGCGAGCCTCCGACCGCTCGGCCAGCCACCGGCTGCACTCCTCTGCGCCTGTGCGGCTCTTCTACCGGAAGGCGGACTGCGCGGTGCCTCACTACTTCCGCGGAGACGCGCGAGCAGCGCCATCTGCTGGTCGGAGGCTGTCACTGCCCCGTGGCCAGCGTTTTCTGCCCGCACCTGCTTTAAACTGCTCCAGGTTCCAGCACCTGGAGGGGAAGGTGATTTGGCAAACGTGCATATGCCCTTGACTCAATAATAACGCTGCTGGGCTCGGCAGCGTGGCCTAGTGGCTAAGGTCCTTGCCTTGATCCCATATGGCCGCTGGTTCTAATCCCAGCAGCTCCACTTCCTCTCTATCTCTCCTCCTCTCAGTATATCTGACTTTGTAATGAAAATAAAATAAATCTTAAAAAAAAAAAAAAAATAATAATAATAACGCTGCTAAGAATTCGTCCTGCCGAAATATTTGCAATGTAAAGGCACATTCATGGCAGTACTGTTTGTAATAGCAAAAGATTAACAAAATTGGTCTAATGATAGAGACCTGGTTAAATACACAGGAACATTATGAAGCCTTCAGAAAGCAGGAAGCAGGTTTGAAGAGCTTTAAAGTCAAACTTTAACAATGTGTGTCAGCTTCTAGTAAAGTATACTTGAATAACGGTGTATGTCCTTTAAGATTTATTTTTATTGCAAAAGTCAAATACACAGAGTGGAGGAGAAACAGAGAGGAAGATCTTCCATCTGATGATTCACTCTCCAAGTGACAGCAACGGCTGGTGCTGTGCCGATCCGAAGCCAGGAGTCAGGAACTTCCTCCAGGTCTCCCACACGGGTGCAGGGTCCCAAGGCTTTGGGCCATCCTGGACTGCTTTCCCAGGCCACAAGCAGGGAGTTGGATGGGAAGCAGGGCTGCTGGGATTAGAACAGGCGCCTATATGGGCTCCTGTAAGGTGAGGACTTTAGCTACTAGGCCACTGCGCTGGGCCCGGTGTATGTCCTTCTATCCACAAGTCTGAGTGGAAACTGCTGGGCAAGGACAATGCTCTTCAACATAAAGCATCATCTCGAGTCCGGTCTTTGCAGTGGGTCTAACAGCTCTTTTCCTCTGCGTCACCTGTGTGTGCCACATGGTGTGTATACTCCAATAACAACAGTCTCCAAAACAGCCTCCAGAGGTTTAGCAGACTTTGGCAAATAGCAGCTGCTCACAAGGTTCACCTTAGCAAGGAGGAAGAGAACTCTTGCCCCAGTCTGGTCACCTTAGTAAACTAATTATGGTCCTGATGCACCTGAGAAAAGCAGCAGCAGAAGCACACCCACATGGAAGACCCGGATGAAGCTCCTGACTCCTGGCATGGGCTTGGTCTAGCTCCAGTCATTGCAGATATTTGGGGAGTCACCAAACAGATGAAGATTTCTGCCTTTCCAATCATAATTTTTGGATATTTTTCTTTACTGGAAAGGCAGACCAGATTTATGGAGAGGCAAAAGAAAGAAATATCCTCCATGTGCTGGTCTACTCCCCAAACGGTCACAATGATTGGAGCTGAACCTATCCAAAACCAGGAGCCAGGAACTTCCCCAGGTCTCCCATGTGGGTACAGGGTCCCAAAGTCCTGGGCTGTCCTCTGCTGCTTTCCTAGGCCATATGCAGGGAGTTGGGTGGGAAAAAGAACAGCTGGGACACAAACCAGCACCCACAAAGGACCCTTGTGATTCCAAGGTGAGAATTTCACCCTTGAGCTGTTGCACCGGGTCCCAAATAATAAATCTTAAAAAAATAGAAAAATCATCTGCTGAGTTGTATAATGGGTATGATGAAGGGTAAAGGAAAGAATGTGATGGGGCACGGGTGGCTACTGCAGGAAGCTTCCAGGGTGTTGATAACCAGAGAGGAGCACAGGAGGCCCCACGGAAGGCCCAGAGGGACTGGAGATCCACTTCTGACTCTCCATCAGTATTCAGCTGATGTAGGCAAAGAAGGAGCAAAGCACAAAGCAGAGAGAAGTCAGGCAGATGACAAGGGAGCTCAGCCAGTGCATAACTGACTCAAACAATCTGTCCCTCAAATGGGACAGACAAGAGCAGCCAAGGGAATGAATGGTCTGAAAAGATCCCGCTGCCCCCATTTTATGATGAGAAGACCTGGGTCCACAGAGTTCTCCAATCACCTGGTAGCTTTTAGGCAGACTAGGACCAGAAATTGAGCCTCATCTACAACCCTGCCATTTCCCTCCTATCATGGTCCGCCTGGAAATGAACTACATAAAACGAAAGTGCTGCAAACATATTTATTCTAATTTGTACAGACTTTAAATACTCTAACAATCCTGCAATCTGTGCTGATGTGATGTGACACCAGGCCTGGGACCACAGCTCTCCCCAGGCCGAGCACCACTGAACAGCAGGCACCTGTCTCAGGTGAGGCAGCTCGCTGAGGGGGTCCCAGGAACGTCTCAGAAGGCTGCCTTGGTAAGCATTTGCCTGCACCGTGCCTGGGGGGTGCTGCCACCATCTGGTGACTTCTGGCCTTCACTCAGGCTTAGAGCCGCCAAGAGCATTTCTAGGAAGGTTAAGACGTGACAGTGCCCATGAGACCATGACAGGGACAAGCCGGTTTAATGTCAATCACAGTCTCACTTCTCTAATCACCCTGCTGCAAGGCAGCATGGTGTCAGGCCTGACTGGGTGTCAGGAACCAAAGAGGCGACCCAATCCCGGGCCAGGGCCTGTCATCAGGTGCACTGTGGTTCCCAGGTGCTGCAGGGGGTTCCGGGAGTCCTTCCAGGAGTCTCCATGAACACTCTCTTGGGTGGATGGCATTTCATGCTCCCCACAGACCTGCTCATCCACCCACTCACTTCCCTCCAGGCTCTTGAGCTTGTCCTTCCCTCACCGGCGCTGGTTTAGACCCGTCAAGTTCTTGAGCTGATACAGGGATGGAAACAGAGAGGTGAGGCTGTACCTTAGGCCAGGACTCCAATGGGAGGGAGCAGGGTTTTCAAGGCAACAGCTGTGGCTATGACTTCACAGCCTGGGCTCTCGGGATTTACAATGCATCTTGATGGCAGTGGGAAAATAAAGAGGTGGGACATGTGGGATCTGACCCAGGCTCAGGGTTACTAATAGCTGCCCACCATGTGAGGGCAGTGGCACTTGCAGCAGCAATGCAAGGTGAGAATGGGATGGGGGTGGGCAAGGATGAGCTGGGCGGCACTCACCGTCACTGCAGCACCCATGATTCCTTGCACCAGCGCCTCTCCTGTAGACTTCACCTATAGAAAGACAGTCAGTGTCCCTTAGGGTCCCAACATGAGCTCAAAGGCAGGACAAATTGGAGTCAAGAGGGTCCTGTGTGCTGCAGGGAGAGCCCGTGGATGTCCTGGCCACAAAGCAAAGCTCTCAGGAAAGGGCTGCCATGAGGGAGAACCATGCAGGGCAGGTGCCCAGGGAAGGTTCCCTCCTTCCCCAGACTATTGGCTGAAGCCAATGCAAGCAAGAGAAAGCAGGAGGCCAGCTGTGGCCCACCAACAGTGTGCCTATAAGGGTTCCAACGTGGCCAGCCCCCAGCTACCTGCTTAGCAGTGTGGCCCATGTTCATGGCATCGTTAATCCGGTTCTCCAGGAAGCGCCAAGTGTCCTCAAAGTCCGGGGAGGAGTCCTGCATCATTACCAGCTCCGTGGTGTTGTAGATGCCAGCCAGCACAGCCCGGCGTGTGTACCAGTTAAACTGCAAAATCATGCCCAGAGTGCTGAGTTAGTAGCCACTGGCCCAGGTGCTCCAGGCTGGATTTCTATTTTTTTTTATTTTAATTTTTTTTTAAAAATTTTCTCTCCAAATGGCCACAATGACTGGAACTGAGCCAATGCGAAGCCAGGAGCCAGGAGTTTCTTCCAGGTCTCCCAGGCATGGCCGTGGCAGGCATTCGGAGAGTGATCCAGCCAAGGGAGCTCTTGTTCTGTTTCCTCCTGCCTTTCACTTATTGAAAACTAGCTGGGAGATTACAAATGCACGCTCTGGGCCTGGCCTCTGGGAGCCTGGTCAGTGGGTTTGAAGAAGTGACAGGACTTAGGGTGTGGAACACACGAGCACCAAATGAAACAGTGCTTTCCTGTCAGTTCTGGGGCGGCCAACGAAAGCACCAAGTCTCAAGGCACCTGGGTCCCAGTAGGGCTGTGCTCAGCGGTAGGACCACACATTGGTGTGTTGCTCAATGAAGTGAGGGCTGGGCCGGGGGTATGCACAGAAACAGGACCCAAGTGCAATGAGGGCTTGGCCCCTCAGCAGCTTCCAAATGCCCGGGCACACGCTCCTCAGAGGTCAGGCTCGACAGCTCACTGATTTTTTTTTTTCCTTTTTTTTTTTTTATTTTTATTACAAAGTCATATATACTGAGAGGAGGAGAGACAGAGAGGAAGTGGAGCTGTCGGGATCAGAACCAGCGGCCATATGGGATCAAGGCGAGGACCTTAGCCACCAGGCCACACCGCCAAGCCCAGCTCACTGATTTCTAATTTGTTTCCTGCTATCTCTGGATCTCCACGGGGAGGAAGTTTATTATAGCCCTTTGTTATTGCTGTGCTGAGAGCAGCCCAGCGCCCCCTCACCGTGGAGTCCATCACTTCTTAATTTCTCCGTTGAAGGCAGACTTTTTACATTTCTGCCCACAAAAGTGATGGCATTCATTAGGCAGATCTTTCTCAGCATCCGTTTAAAGGGGCTTATTGATGTCTGTGTGAAGCAAGCCAGGCTGGCAGCGGGGCCTGTCCTGTCAAAGCAGGGGTGTCCCCAGGGCATTGTTTTCTCTCACTGCAGTCTAAGGACAGACACATGCTGAGCAGGCCTGATATGGAATCTGCACCTCCAACAGGGAGGAGACATGGCCACAGCAAGGGGCCCCTGAAGCTTCCCTCAGGTCCCCACAGCAGGCTTGGGGCCAGAATGCTGGTGCCTGAGGGAAGATCACCTGCATCCTACTCAGGCTGATGGAAGGACTTCATACTTCAGACAGCACCAATGTCACAGGCCCCGCCCTCCCCCCCCCCCCCCCCGCCTCCCAGCAAGACATAGAGATCAAACAAATGTCACAAACTTGTAGTGTTCCACGGGCTTGCTGCAAGCACTTACATCAGTGGACTGGTCGCCAGCGTAATGCCACATATCATCCACCATGCTGGTGAGCAAGCTCAGGCTGGGTGGGATGTTGTGGGGGAGCAGCAGGATGCTGAGGGCCTGGGGACAGAGCGGCAGAGGAACAGGTCCAGCTGTGGGTAAGCACACATGGAGGCGGCTGGCCTCACCAGGGGACCTGCCCGGCTCGTTCTCTGAGTCCCACTGTCTCCACCCACCATCTCCAACATCCCGGCAGCAGAGGCCTCTTCCTGTGCACACCTGGCCCGACCACACTCTCCATCCGTTGCACTTGGAATTGCAATGTAGACAGAAGGAGGGCTGCCCTGCCTAGGATTGCTATCAGCAAGGAGGAGGGCAGGCACCCATCCCATGACACAGAGGACAAAGCAGAGACAGGAGCTAAGCTTGGGAGGAACAAGTGCCCAGTGCCTCGCAAGCCCAGCAGCATTCCCTGATATATCTTTGTGACATCACCATAAATGTCTCCCCCCGTCCTTTTTTTTTTCTTCATTGGTCTAGTTGACTTGTATTTCCTGAAACCAAAAATTCTTCAACTAATGCAAGTGATGGCCCAAAGCAAAGATCCTTCCCTTAGCTTTCCTGATAGAATATGGTCCAGCCATGTCCTGTGCCCCTGGCTGTGGCCTGTAGGAGACAGACAGAGGTCCTGCACTGGCTGGGACATTCTCGCTTCAGGAAGCAGTCCAGAGGAAATGGCATGCTGAGCCCAGAAGGGAGCCCAGAAGGGAGCCCAGGACCTACTTTGAGCCCTTCCACTGCTTTACCCACCAGGCAGAAGGGGCCAGGGATGTAAAAATGACTGTGGCAAGCATAAGCTGGGGACAGGAGTGACCCTCAACTGTCCTCCCTATGTGCCCAAATGCCTATGTGTTCAAGTGTCTGTCACCTGCAGGACCGAAACTATACACGCAATAGAGTCTTCCAGCCGGGCAGAGGACAGTGGCCATCGGAGGCCCTCTAGCTTTTGATGTGCTTTAAAGAAAGGGCCACACTGCTGTGCTTTGAAACAGAGGAAAAAAGAGCTTCAGAAAAAGGGTTTGAAGCAGGCCTTGGGAATGACTACTCCAAGCCTCCAAGCATCACATCGACAACGGACCACGAAGTTCCAGTCCTTGGGATCTGAAACATGACAGGTCTCATTGAAGTGGCGATGGCCAGTGAAATTTCCTGGCTGTCCTACCCTCCAGGGACTCCTTCCCTCTCCCCTGGGTGTATCTTTGTCCCCAGGCCACTAACAGTCCCAAAATCTCAGGGTGGTTCTTTGCTACCCAAGGTTCAACCCTGACGACTAAGGACTACTGGCTGTAAGGAGCGGACTGACGAGGTAGCTTCCCAACAGCAAGCAAAGCGCTCCGAGTGACAGGTGCAGCCCAAGAGAAACTCGTGTGGGATTGTGCCTTTGGGGCCTGAACAGAGATTCTACCCGGGGCCAGTGCTCAATGTACGGGATCAGCATTCTCAGTCTGGTTTCCACTGCATCCCTCAGGAACTGGTCTGTCTTCCTCTTCCTGGAAGAGGGAAAAGAAAACAGTGGGTCTCTGGGTCAGGGGCAGGGCAGGCACCACACTGTTCGCTCAGCCCTGGAGGAGGAAGGCCCACCAGCTCCTCTCCATCAGCAGGCTCAGGTGGAACGCCAAGGGGTGGGAGGCTCAGTTCCATCAGAGCAGCAGAGCTGCTCCACACTATTCTCCTTTGACTCTGCTTGGATTGGCTTCCTGGGCACAGCTGGCGAGGCCCAGTCCTCAGCTGCCACCCTGCACAATGACCCCCTTGCACTCACTCTGCCTGGCCCAGCTGCACCAGTTTCTGTTCCTCTTCTAGCACACGGGTGAGACGGGCGTTGCACTCAGTCACAAAATGCAGGATCAGCTCACTGCCATCGTTTCCGAACATGCTGGCTGCTGCACTGGAGAGACCCAGGGACTATAAAGGGGATGAGAAAACAGAAAGGTGGTGGGCAGATGGGACGCATGCTGCCTGCTCAGCATAGCCGCCGCGCCTAGCAGCTGCTCCTCTTCTCTCTGGTGCCTGGCGAGCTGACCACCAGCAGTTCCTCTACATTCTAAGTTCCCCTGCTGGGCACCAAGCAGGGGATCTACGCGTGGGGAATGGAGTCCACAGCGATGAGCTCTGGAATGGGGACATTTGGCCCTAAGAGGCCACCTAGGATTTTGCCAGTACTGAGCTGCTGAGCTGCATTTATTTGTGTGAAGGAAGATCACCAGGAAGAAAGCAAGGCTGAGATGCTGGAAGGGATCACTTCTGGCAGTGCAGCCTAAGAATGCTGCACCTACATGCTACTGCCTGGCATGGGTTGGCTCCCTGCCCCTTCACAACAGTGCCACCCAGTGAGTGTTGTTAGCAACCGCATTTTACCGGTAAGGAAACAAGCTCACAGCTCTCTGGCTCTGAACCATGAGACTAGACTGTCTCCCATATGTGTGCAACCAGAACCTCAGATGCATACATCTGCTGCATGAGGTATTGGATTGCTCTCGGCTGCAAAGCTGCCTTTCTAGACTCAGCTGGGGATGCAGGCTCTGGGGCCTACAAACCCCATTCCTGGCTCCCACTCAGGCTCTGCCACAGGGTTATTAGTGGAGGCTGTAGGAGGAAGGGACTTGCTTCTTCCTCTTTACCTCCTGTCTGCATGTCATATGTTTACTACTTTTTTTTTAAATTGTCTATTTAAAAGGCAGGTTTAGAAAGAGAAGAAAGAGGAGGAGAAAGAGAGGAACAGAAACAGAAGAGTTTTTCCACGTTTCACTTCCCAAATGGACTCAATGGCTGGAGGTAGTCCGATCCCAAGCCAGGAGTCAGGAGTTTCTTTCAGTCTCTCACTGGGTTCAGGGACCTAAGTCACTTGGCACATCCTCTGCTGCTATCCTAGGTGCATTAGTAGGGAGCTCGATCATAAGTGGAGCAGTTGGGACTTCAAGTAGTATGTGTCCATATGGGATGTTAGTAACACGGGCAGCTTTACCTGTATACCACCATGATGGTCTACATTTACTTCTTGTCTGTCTGGCTGCGTTATCAGCCCAGCGATGTGTCTTCACCCAGGAAAACAGTGGCTGACAACAGTGTGTAGCTTCCCGACACTTGGTGGAGCTAGTTTCATCAAGTCACCACCCTTTTGCTACCTTCCTAATTAGGCACCGCCCTCCAGGTCAGGTGCCAGCCCCAAGGGACAGTCCCGTTAAGCTCAGAGACACTACTGCAAACATGGCAGTGCCTCTTCCTTGGGGGGAGGTCTGAGGGTCTCACCAGGGGACCCACCTGCAGCCCCTAGCTAGAATCAGTCCGACTTTCCCTCCTGTTTTTGGCCCTGGTGATGGAGCTGCTGGTTATAGCTGCTGGCTCCACAGTACCCTAGGGTGTTCTGTGTGCCTCTGCACCTGGCTAACAAGTCCTTGTAGTAAACTCTTTCTATTCCCGTAACTGGTGTGGTTTCTGTCTTCTGACTCAACCCTGACCAACACGCTCCCTGAAAAGCAATTCTGCTCCTTGGAATTTATCCTAAAGAAACGAATTAGAAACGTACCCAAATGATGTGGTACAAACAGGTCTATAGCAGCCCCTGTGAAGATGTGCACACATCTAGTTAACCAAATACTCAGTCTGAACAGGTTTTTCCACATAATCCCATTATGTTTTTTTCCCTCTACCCATTCCACCACTTCTTGTACTGAATCTTAAGAGTTTTTGTCTCCTGACCTTCCCTAGCCTTGGGTCCATGAGACGACTGCATCTATTTCACAGAAAAACAAGAGCCACCCTCTGAGATGCCCTTTAACATGCTTCGAGAAAATTGCCCTTAGCATTTTCTCCAACTGTGTGCCTGTTACATTGAAAGCCAGTCCTTCCATATGTTTCTAGAGTTCATCATCCTTGCCTTTAAGAAGCTGCAGGCTGGGGCAGGCGTTCAGCCTAGTAGCGAAGATTCTGGCTAAGATGTTACATCCCACATCAGAGCATCTGATTTGATTTCCAGCTCTGGCTTCTCACTCACGCAGATCCTGGGAAGCAATGATGACAAATCAAAGCAACTGGATTCCTGCTGCCCCTGTGTAGCTCCTGGATTGAGTTCCTGGCTCCTGGCCCAGTCCCAACCACGATGGGCAATTGGGCAGTAAATCAGAGCATTCTGTCTGCTTCTCCAAATAAATAGCCCAACTTCTGTAAGAAGTTGAAAGCAACCCCAGACTTTTGGTTTTGTCTATTTTCTCATCTAGCTTCACTCTCATTTCTGTTTCTATACGCTTCCCATCAGCATCCAATCACACTCTCACTTCCCTCACATCTCCCCTGCCCAGTACACCCCAGGTCCCATCTACCCTTCATGGTCAAGTGCCTCTCCAGCTCCATACCTCCTCCCATTCTAAAGCATGTCTGACTCAGCACTCTGCCCAACACTACTGCTGTAATATCAGGATTTCCCTACTAGGTCCACTCTCCTACTGTGCCTCCAATATCGGGGTACTCAAACTCCAACTCTTGAACTGTCACAGTTGCAGGTGGATCTAGAATCCTCTCTCTTACGTGACACTCTGGCCTGAGGAAATCTTGTTCATTTCCCTATTTTATCATCACATGCATATCCTGATAACGCCCAAGTGTAGTATTCAGTCCAGTTGTCCCCTCCAGTTCCAAACCTGTGTGCTTGATGCCTCCAATGAGTTGACTCGAAAACCCATCCTACTCAGCAAGTTCAAGACTGTATCCATCTTCCCCTAAACCCTGTTCTCTTCCAATAGCCTCATTTTAGCAAATAACACCCCGACATACCAACTTGCCCTTGGTCACTCTGGTGGTGCTATTCCATCACTCTCTCCTAGGTTCATCTTCCACCAAATCTAGCGGGATGACCCGCTAAACACCGTGGCTCTAGACCAGGCCACCTTCTCCCTGCTGGATGATTGACAGGTGCCCCAATGACTCTTGCTTCCTTCTGATCCACCTCTCATCCAGCAGCCAGAATGGGCATAGGAAGTGCCAAACTTAATCTCGTGTCTTTAATTATTCTTAGAGTAAAAGCCTAGCTCCTTGACCTTGACAGCCTTGCCTGATGCTGCTTCCACTAACATTTCTCATCTTAAGGCTTCTGACAGCAGGTGTCTTCCCTTTCTGCACATACCAGCTCTCCATTTGGACTTGCCCACTCCCTCCTGCTACCAGAAAACCAGCCAAAGCCTATTTGTGCCTCACTTCTAAGCTCAAAGATTCTCTTCTACCCTGCCCCATGCTGGAGCAGGTACCTCCAGGTATGTCTCAATGGCACCTTTGCTTGATAGTACACATCATGCATGCACTTGTTAACGTCACTAGATTGAAGTTCAACAGGGGCAGAGACCATTCTACCATGACTGCTATCATGCTGCCATCATCTAATAAACACTGCTTGCTCAACAAACACTGACATCATAAATGAATAGTAATTTTTAAGGACGTACAGTGCTAAAATGACAGCAGGATCTTTGATCATGAATGGTTTTATGTTCTTTTTTACATTTGCTTGTACTGTTTAAAGTTTTCCAAATGGGGCCCGGCACAATAGTGTAGCGGTTAAAGTCCTCACTTTGCATGTGCCGGGATCCCATATGGTCACCGGCTCCAATCCTGGCGGCCCTGCTTCCCATCCAACTCCCTGCTTGTGGCCTGGGAAAGCAGTTGAGGATGGCCCAAAGCCTTGGGACCCTGCACCCTCGTGGGAGACCTGGAAGAGGCTCAAGGCTCCTGGCTTCGGATTGGCTCAGCTCCAGCCGTTGTGGCTGCTTGGGGAGTGAACCATCAGATGGAAGATCTTCCTCTCGGTCTCTCCTCCTCTCTGTATATCGCCTTTCTTTTCCAAATGAATATACAGCAGAGTCACAGAGGACACAGACATGTCATTAATATGTCTGTTACTGTGTGCTCTTGGGAGAGGATGTAACAGAGGATGAAGAACATCAGCTGAATTTCATGGCATTGGGTCAAACCAAAATTTGTAGTGTTGGCATCCCATACGTTTAGCGATTTGAGACCTGCCTGTTCTACCTCTGATCCAGCTCCCTGCAAATGTACCTGGGAAAGCAAGGAAAGCAATAGAGGATGACCCCATATAGACCCTTGAAGAAGCTGATTTTGGATAGATCAGCTGCAGCCATTGAGGCCATCTGGAAAGTGAACGAGTGGATCGAAGATATCGCTCTCTTCCTTTTCAAATAAACAAACAAATAAATCTTTAAAATAAAGTTAGTGGGCCTGGTGTGATAGCCTAGTGGCTAAAGCCCTTACCTTGAGCAGGCCGGGATTCCATATGGGTGCTTATTTTTCTTTTTTTTTTTTTTCTTATTCTGTATGGGCGCTGGTTTGTATCCTGGTGCCCTACTTCCCTTCTGGCTCACTGCCTGTAGCCTGGGAAAGCTGCAGAGTATGGCCCAAAGCCGTTGTGGCCACTAGGGGAGTGAACCAGCAGATGGCAGATCTTTCTCTGTCTCTCCTTCTTTTTGTAAATCTGACTTTCCAATAGAAATAAATAAATCTTCCAAAAAAAAAATAAGTCAGTGTGAATCATAAACTGATGATGTGTGTTCCATAGGCAACCTTTTGTTCTTTGGGGATGCATACCAACCCAGTGCTTCTGGTGATCAGCGGTGCCTCAGGATCAGTCCTGATCAGACAATGCTTGCCTAGTAAGCTGCCTTTAGAACCTAATCCCCTGGTCCACTGTTTTCATATTTAAAACAGTAAACTCAGTTTCCCACTCTACTGGAGAAAAAAAACAAAAATCACAGAAAAATCTTGTGGTCCCAAGAAGTGTACAGCTGTGCTGGAGGCAGGTCCGGGGTGGGCTGGCCCTCTCCCACACACACCTGGGCTCCCTGGGCAATGGCCTCTGCTGTCCACCCGTGGGCAGGCACGAACTCCAGGGCTGCAGTCAGGATGCGGTGCTGCAGATGCTCCTCACTCTCATGGTCCTCGTCTTCCTCGCCACTCTGGTCCGTGTACCTGCGACAGGGGACAGAGGCCAGCCTGCTTAATCACTGCCTCATGCCCGTCACGCAGCATGGGCCTGAGCAGGCAGAAGAGGCGTGGAGGCTCTGGGAAGCGCATGCTGTGAGGTCACGTGCCTTGGCAACATGGAGGCTTTGACGCGTCATCCTGCCCTGCGCACAGGAAGAAGGGCCCAGGGAGTCGAGCACGTGTCATGCCCAGGCAGTGCTCCCATAGCCCTTGGAGTCCCCTGTGCTCAGTCCTCAGCATGCTGGGCTCACAGGGTTGTTTTCAGCTATATTTGCACCAGACTGTAAGTCTATAAGGCAGCAGCAGTAATTATATTATTCATAAGGTTTGGTCCATAATAAAGCCTTACAAAATATTTATTTATTATCATTAATTTTTAATGATTTTTCTTTCCAGTCCTTTAAGAGGACTTAACCGCTACACTATTGCGCCGGGCCCAAAAATAATTAAATTTTGAAAAATACAAAAAAGGATGCGTGCTTTGAGTAACATCTAAAAAGTTATGTGAAAAGCAGGTCATGCAATGGCATGGAGAGTTACTGATATTATGTATACACATACGTTTATAAATGAAGTATGCTAAGAAAAAGTTACCAGGATAAGAACCTTTTTACACGCACACACACCCCTTCCGTCCATGTTTTAGGGTCATTTTTGCTTTATTTTTGTGAACCACTCGTGCTGTCTAGGGTTTTAGAAAGTGCAGACACCACTGGAATCAAACAATGTACAGCTAGCCTTGGAATCCGAGGGAGGAGCAGAGGCAGGTACAGGGGGCGTCACCAGGCACTCAGGGCAGACTGGGTAGGTTCTGTCACCTACCTGGGTGGTGAGCGAGTTGACTCTGGAGCGGGCTTCTCTGCCCCCGGTGCCTCTGGATGCTGAGAAAAGGATGGGGGAGGCTGCTGCTTTTGCTCTTCTGAAGACCTCAGCCCCACAGCAGAGGCCTGGAAGCCACGAGACAACAGGAGTGGGCGGCAGTGGGACACTAAAACAGAAGTGGAGTTTGATCAGTCAGGGCCGTTGGCCAGTGAATGCCCAGTGAGAACCAGACGGCAAGAAGCATGAGCAGGGCACACTCCTCCAGAACCACGGACCCAGTGTTGGGTCCCACAAACATCCCAGGCAACCTCAAAACCCAGGATTTGATGTGCTGACAACAGTAACGAGCCAATGAACAGACCTGGCTGGTGTCTACCACCTGCTAGCCACGTGGTAACAGGCAAACTGTTTCACTCCAACATGCAGAATTGGAAATCTGCCACTTTTGGGTAATAATCTCTATTTGCTCAATGGGCATGTTTTGATGTCTGAGCAAAAAAGTGAAAGTGACTGGGCCCAGTGCAGGCTAAAGTCCTTGCCTTGAGCACGCCGGATCCCATATGGGCACCAGTTCTAATCCCGGCAGCCTTGCTTTCCATCCAACTCCCTACTTGTGGCCTGGGAAAACAGTCAAGGACAGCCCAAACCCTTGGAACCCTGCACCCACGTGGGAAACCCAGATGAAACATCAGGTTCCTGGCTTCAGATCAGCTCAGCTCCGGCCACTGCGGTCACTTGAGGAGTGAATCATCAGACAGAAGATCTGCCTCCTCTCTGTCTCTCCTCCTCTCTGTATATCTGACTTTGCAATGAAAATAAATCAGTATTTTTTTAAAAAAGTGAAAGTGACTTGAAAATGCCAAGATGAGTAGCAGGGCAGCAAGGGCACTAGAACGGGAGTTAGGGCACAGGCCTGACCCCGTGGGGCTTATACAGCATCTCTGGGTATGCCGCTAATGTCTGTGTTCACAAAGTCACCGTATGCCACTTGCTTTCAGGGATGCTGACAAGTGTTTCCTAAGCATAAACTCAAAATATTTATTTCTTTCCCACATTTATTATAACACAGGTAAGGAAAGCTATATACCCCCACAGGCTCCACCTCACCGCCAGTCTTTACACACTGCTCACTTGCTTGCTACGGGTCTCCACAGTCCTCCTGCTGAACACTTTCACACATACACCCTGAATGGGGACTCCGGGCGTCCTGTTCCTGTGAGGGGCTATGGGCACACAGCAGGCTGCACGGCTCTGAAGTGTGTCACCCTGAGTTCGAGCCAACGCATACCTGTCCCAGTGCAGAGGGAGACCACCCCTGCCTGCCCAGAAAGCCCCACTTGCCCCTTCACAACCATTCCTCAACCACACTGCTTTTTTCCCACTGCTCAAGTTTTTCAACCCAGGTTTTTGCTAGTCTTAGTTTTCTGTGTCCTCAGATTTCATTTTTTAGAAAATGTGTTTTCTATTTACTTGAAAGGCAGATTTACAGAAAGGAGAGACAGGAAGATCTTCTATCTGCTGGTTCATTCCCCAAATGGCCACATGGTTGGAGCTGGCTGATCTGAAACCAGAAGCTTCCTCCAAGTCTGCTACTTGGGTTCAGGGCCCAAGGACTTGAACCATCTTCTGTTGCTGCTGCCTTCCTAGGTCACAAGCAGAGGGCTAGATTGGAAGTGGAGCACCTTGGACGTGAGCCAGCACCGTTATGGAACGGCAGCACCACAGGCAAAGGATTAGCTTCCTATACCACAGTGATGGCCCCTCAATGTACTTTTTCTAGAAGACATTTTTCACTTAGTATATTTTTGAGACTGATTATATTGTGCCAATCAGATCTGACAGAGGTTTCCTCCTTAACTCAAGTTAGGTTCTTTTGATTCCTTTTTCTTTTTTAAATATTTATTTTATTATTATTATTTTTTATTGGAAAGCCATATATACACAGGAAAGCCAGAAAGGAAGATTTTCCGTCTGTTGATTTACTCCCCAAGCAATTGCTCCTGGAGCTGTGCCAATCCAAAGCCAGAAGCCAGGAGCCTCTTCTGGGTCTCCCACAAGCGGTAAAGGATCCTAAGGTTTGGGGCTATCCTTGACTGCTTTCCCAGGCCACAAGCAGGGAACTGTATGGGAAGTGGGTTGCAAGGATTAGAACTGGCGCCCATATGGGATCCCAGTACTTGCAAGGTGAATACTTCAGCTGCTAGGCTACAGCACAAGGCATCTGCCTCCTTTTCTTAACAAAACTTAGACCTTGGCCCATAAAGAGTTAGGTGCTAAGATGACTCAAACCCCCTTAGAATTACTGCCTGAGAAAACTCAAGAATGGCAAAAAACAAAAAAAAAAATTCAATTGTTTCTGCTAACATTTGAGGACAGGACCTCTCTTCCTGTGGGGAGAAAACCCCAGCTTTGGTCAGGCCAGCTAGAGCACACAGTGAGCTCTGCATCTCTTCTTTCCTTAACATTCAGCCCTTCTTCCTCCACTCCTTCAAGTGCCCAGGCTTTTTCTAACAAGTACCTCCAAATTCCTCCAACTTTTACCCATTATAGTTTCCAGGCCACTTCCACATTGCAAAATGTATTTCTCATGCTATGGACACTTTTGGCTACTATGAATAAAGCTGCTATGAACACACTTTTTGTAAACTCACTTTTTAGCAAACTTTCTGGTGGACTCATGCTTTCATTACTGTTGTGTAAATACTTAATGCAGGGATCAATTTTACTAAAGATATTTAATTTGGCCTTTTGTATTTAAAAAAACAGTAAAGGATTCACCTTTTGCCGAAAAACAAAAACCCACAAAAAACACCACACAATAACTCAGGGAACACTGGTTTTAAAGGAAATAGAAGATGCACGTAAAAATATCAACATTTTTGTTACATGCACACAAAAAACTAGAGGAAACATCCAAAAGATTTGGAAAAGGTCGTGAAGGATGGCCCTGGATCCCAGCAGGGGAGAACTACAGGGACGATTTCGTTAGTTCCGTGTTATGCCTACATCCATGCATTCATGCAGCCATTCTAGTTATGAAAGATGACAGCCGTTTTTCCACTGACGCAGTGATACAAAATTTCCTCTTTAAAGCTCCATTTCTCAGAACTCACGCATGGAAATAAAAACACGCAGAACACGGTAGCAAAGGTGGTAAGAGAATTGCACAGATTTAGTGCAGTGGTGGTGGTGGGGAATGTCTGGCTTTGGGGAAACCACGGTTAGGCTGAGGAGTCGAGACTGGGTCGCAAAGTCAGATCCGCAGCCGCCGAGCTGCGTGACCTTGGGAGCCCCCAACCCTCTCGGAGGCTCCGTTAGCTCCAAGACCCGGGGTTGACAAGTCCTGTTCTGTGCCTCTTGTCCTTCACAGCTCACGAATAAAGATCACAGCGGACCGGAGCTCGCGACGTCGCCGGGGGCTCCCGCGCGGACGCCCTTCACCTCACCTTGCTCGCCGGCCGCCACGACGGCCTCTTTTCTCGTCCCCACACCTCGCCCCAGCCGCTTCAAGCCTCCTCCCTGCTCCTCCCTCTTCCCCCGACTCAGCCTCCGGCTCACCCGGCAGGCACCGCAACTGTAGGAACCTCCAACCCGCCCGGCCCAGCACGCCGGACACCGCCGCCGCCATCTTGGAAACGGGCACGCCACTGGCGGTGACGCAATGGGCAGCGTCAAGGCCGCGGCGCAGCCACTTCCGCCCTCTTGACGTCGCTGAGCCGCCTCCTCTCGCGAGCGGCGGGACGCAGGGAGCGGGTGGCTGCGGAGAAGCCGGGAGAGAGATCAGACGGCAGGTGAGCGCGGTTAGGGTGACCTGAGAGCCCAGCATTTCGCCCACGGCTCTCCTCCGGACTCACTTTGTAGCACATCCTCTGCTTTCCTATTTCCAACCCCTTCCCACCGTGGCACTTTTGTCTGACTTGTACCCCGAGAAGCGAGTGCGAGGTGGCTGGGACCGGCGCTCCTGACGCTGTAGCTTTCCAACCTCCCTTTGGGCTGCCTTATTTCTCGAACATCCGCTACCGAGTCTGGGACTCTAAGGAGGAAGATCCCCGAGCTAGGGCCCGAGAAAGCCTGCTTTTCCTCGCAGCCACTATGTGACCTTGGGCCCCTGCTCCTCTGAAGTTCGGGTCTCCGAAGAACCAAGGGGGCTGCTGTGGCCCACCGTTGTATTTTTGACCCCACGAGTCCCCAAGATGTGAGAGCTGAGTCCTCTCAGACTCAAGGTCGAGACGCCCCGGGGAATTGAGTCACTTGCTCTGTTTTCGCTCCAGGCGTCTTCCTTCAACAAGCGTCCCTGCCTGTGGGTTAGGGGAGTTTGGAAAAGGCCGGTGCTGTGCATTCGGCGATTTCTGAGTGCCCAAGCTCCGAGGGCTGGAGCAGGACACGGTGTGACCCCTGAACTGAAACACTAATGCAGGACCCCTCCTTAGGGGTGGCTGGGATAGCATCAAGAAAGCGTGATGGGGAGAAGCGATGTGGGGTTCAGAAGTCATTGCCGACAGGAGCTTGTCATTCTGTAGATTTGGTGTGTTTGCCTCCGGTCTCTGGCTTTGTAACGAGTGGGTGTTTTGTTTTGCACGCTTGTTCGGAATTGTCTTTTCTAAACATCCTGCTCCACACTGTTTGAGTATGGTGGAGATATCCTCGACCAGGGGTCTTCCCCGCAAGATGTTAAAATGTAAGATGCACACTGCGGGAAAGAGGTGAAGGCCAAGGGAAGGACCTGCTGCCTCACCGGATTTTTAAAAAATAAGCAAGTGCCTCTACAGAAGGGATTCCCAGGCCTTGGCTCTGCTACCTACCGGGGGCAGTTTGTAACAACTGTGGGCCTGGGCGTGTGGAGAGGTGCCTTGCCAGCAAGGTCAGGAACGCGACCCTGGCTTCTCCTCTACCTCTCTGTAGTTAAGAAACTGGGCCCTGAGTCACAGCTTCTAGTATGTGGCTTAGGTACCAGCAACTCTGTCCTAGTATGTGACTTAGGTGTCAACAACTTTGTCCTGATAGGTTTTTATTCTTAAAGATAGATTCATACACAACCATAACAGAGCAGATGAAGGAAAGCTTCACACTGTGGCTTTCAGCTATTTAAAAGTTGTGTTTGCTCTTTTATTTGGAAAATGCTGGCTGAGAATCGGTGCCTGTGCCTGCTCCTTGAGGGTCAGTGTTTAACAAATGAGTTTTATGAACACCCTGTTCCCATGAGAAGGTCATTTTGGGGGAACACTGAAAGCAAAGCATATGTAAGCTGGTGCCCAGCTTACAGCCCGCAGTGCCACTCGGACACTGTCCAGGATCCCCCCGTGTGCAGTTCTTACCCTGTAGAGCTAATGAGAAAGAAGCTTCACCTATGAGAATTAGGTCAGAAAGGCTCTTAACTTACCCACGGTCAAATACCTAATGAGAAGATCTGGTGGTAGATAGATTCCATTTCATCTGTCTTCAACACCTGTGTTCTGCCCTGATGTCAAAATGCGTGATAAAGCTGTTGTTATCAAAACAGCTTGGTACCGACATACAGACAAGATGATGGGACAGGGTAGAAAGCCCAGAAATAAACTCAGGTATTCATGGTTAATTGACCTACCACTAAGGAACAGACAGTGGGGAAAGGACAGTCAGATGGTGTTAGGGAAACTGGGTATCCAAAGACTGAGGTTGAGCCCTTACCTCATACCATATTCAAGAACCAGCTCAAAGTGGGTACATTGTTTAAACAAAGTTCCTGAAACTGTAAAGCTACTGGAAGAAAACACTGTGCGTGCTCCAGGGCATTGCGCTGGGCAATGATTTATTGCAAAATACAGCCATACCAGCAAAAAAAAATTTCCTCTGGCTAAAGGGCCTCTGAGGAAAAACTGTTTGCAAACTGTACAGCTCATGAGGGATTAATATTCAAAATGTATCAGGAACTCAATAGCAAGAAGACAGATAACCTAGTTGAAAACTGGTAAAATGTCTGAATCTTCAAGGTATGAAATGCAAATGGCTGAAGAAATGCTCAACATCTTTAAGGAAGAAAATGTGACACGACCTCATTATGGTGTCGCCTCACACACTGATTAGAATGGCTGTTACCAAAAAGACAGGAAGTATTGGTGAGGAGGTGGGGAAGAGTAAACCTTGTATGCTGTTAACAAAAGTGTAGATGAGTACAGCCACATCAGGGATTGTAATGGTATTGAGATTCCCGGAAAAATTAGACTACTAGAGCTATTACATGAGCCAGCAACCCTGTTCTGGGTGTGTTTGCCAAGGAATTGAAATGGGTATGCTCTTCTGTGTTCTGCTCAACTTTCTTCATGTTAGGTAAGGTAGGCAAGCAACCTCAGTGTCAGTGCATGTATAAAATTGTGTGAGTGTAGGAGTGTGTATGTGTATGCACACTCGCAATGAAACACTGTATAGCCTTTAAAAAGGAAATTCTGTCATTTAAAACAGCAGAGGTGAAACTAAAAAGCATAATGCTAAATGAAGTAAGCCAGGCACCAAAAGGGATAATTTTATGTGGGCCCCAAAAGAGCCACATTCACATAGCAACAGTGGTGGTTACCAGAGGCCGCAAGGGAAGAGGGAGCTGTTGATGAAAGGGCCCACCATTCCAGTGCTTTAGAGGAATGAGTCTTAGTGATCTCTCACCCTACAGCATGATCACAGTGAATCATATTGTGTATTTCAAAATTGCTAAAAATGTTTTTTTTAGCATTCTTGTCAAAAAGATCCCGTAGTAGGTGAGGTGATGGATATATTCATTAGTTTGAATCTTTCCACATTGTATATGTGGACTGAAGCATCACATTATACCCCCATTCATAGACACAGTAAGTATTGGTTATTTACACAGAAATATTGAAAAATCCCTGTAGAGTAGCTGCCCTTCCGGTTTTCTGTGGCAACAAGCTACCTTTTCTCCTGGTTTGCTTCATTAGGGCTTGTACTTTACAAGAACAGCAAACTCACAGTAGGCAGTGGCGGGCAGGGAGCTTGTCATGACTTTTGCTCCAAGGGAGATCCTATTCCAACAGACTTGTAGAAAACATCAGTCTTTATATCTTCCAGCCCAATGCCCGCCCAGCATCCCGACCTCCCATCTGCCTTGCCTGGTTCTTAAACGTGATCACAGGTGGCTCACCTTGAAGATTGGCAAAGATTCCACCCCTACATTATGGGACAAGTTCAAACTTAGTTTCTTTTTTTTTAATTTTTTTTTTATTATTATTATTTTTTTTGTTTTACAGTTGTTTGGTTTTAATGTCTCTCTTTTTTTTTTTTTTTTTTTAATTAATTTCATTGCTTCTTGCTTTTTGTGTGCTCGTTAGGGCTTGACAAACCCACACCAAATGGTGAAAAGCAGCTCGTCCAGTAGCACTAGGCATCCTTTTGCTGGGTCTTGTGGTCAGGTTCAGGTAATATAAGCGGGGGTGTTCTATGTGAAGTTACTGGATAAAAAGAAAGGCCTGCAAGAGGGAAACTGCATAGGGTTTTTGCAGAATAGGGAGTGGAGGCAGATGACAAGTGGAGCCCCTGATTCTAGAAGGCTTAGACATTTTGACTTTGCTTTAGAAAATAAAACCTTTAGTGACTGTTATGGGAAAGGAGTGAAAGATCAAAGTCCCATCGTATTTACAGGATATTTCTGGGGACAGGCGTGTTTTCTAGGCACAGAGGAGAGAGCCGTTTGAAAGGAACATTTTGAAAGAAGGTCGAGTGCACATGGCTTACACTGAGCACCCGAGAGACTGGTGGCCATCACAGCCGCAGTCTGCTCATGCCAGACACACCCCTGCCTGACCCTTCTGCCACTGCTTCTGCCTTGCTTTTATTTGAAGTTGGGAACTGGTGGCATGAATGTTTCACAAAGCAAGGAGGAGCTGAGCAGAGTGCTGTCTCTTGACCTCATTTCATTGTTAGCACATTTCACACTTACCTGAGTATCATGTGGAAGAGAGGTTGACCTGTAGAGGGAAATTTCTGCAGCTAAAGGCATGGATGTGAGTTAAAATTGCAGCTGTTTTTCTGTGCCTAACACTGTTTGTGTGCCTTGAGCAAAGTCACAGCTTCTTGACTGTAAAGTAGAAGTGGTATCTGATGTCACGCTGTCCTCAAGTTTCTTTGAAATAATATACGTAAGGTGCTTTATGCAGCCTGGCTATCGTTAAATGTTAACACCAGTGGGCACTCTGGAGTACTGCAGATGCAGTGGAATTAGATTTCACATCTTGATGAAAGTGGAAATCAACACTCACACTACAAAATTTAAATGAAGCTTGTGGTTGGGTTATGTCTGCCAAAGTTACTTGCCGTCTTTGCTGAGTCATGCTTCTGCTTAATTAATGCCCTGTGTGTTTTCATAGTCTCTTCTTTTTGCCTGTAGCCTGCTTACTTGACTCAAACCCTTTTTCCTTGACTGCCAAGTTAGCATTCTCTCCACTTGCCTGGATGGCAGTGGAAGCAAGGATTAAGAAGACCTTGATGGTAGGTTCATTCATTCATTCATTCATTCATGCTCTAGCATCTGCAGCAGCATGTCTCATGCTGTCAGCATTCGTTGGTGGGAGGTTGGATGTAGATTGGGTTTGTGGTCGTATCTGATGAGACCTCGTGGATTAGATGACGCTTTCGTCTCGGCTCAGTTTTGGTTCCTTTTTGCCCGTTGACTCTAGGTCCATCGGCACCACAACAATGGCAGACTTTGGCATATCGGCTGGCCAGTTTGTGGCTGTGGTGTGGGATAAGTCATCTCCGGTGGAGGCTCTGAAAGAGTTGGTGGACAAGCTTCACGTGTTAACTGGCAGCGAGGGGCAGGTGTCTGTGGAGAACATCAACCAGCTGTTACAGTGTGAGTACCAGCTATGCTATCTTGATGGGCCTGTCAGGGGTGTCTAATTCCTTGGGAATTCCTTGGTCTGAGGTGGCGTGTGAGAGTGGTGGCCAGGCACTCCGCTCAGCAGACGTGAAGTGTGTGGTTGTGTCTTAGTAGCTATTCCATAGTTTTGGTTTTTAAGATATATGTGTGTGTATATGTATATACATATACACACACACGTATATAAAAGATTTATTTTTATTGAAAAAGCAGATCAGATTTACAGAGAGAAGAGGAGACAGAAAGATCTTCCATTTGCTGGTTCACTCCCCAGATGGGCTGCAATAGCCCGAGCTGAGCTGATCCAAGGCTAGGAACCAGGAGCTTCTGGGTCTCCCATTTGGGTGCAGGGTCCCAAGGCTTTGGACCATCCTCTACTGCTTTCCCAGGCCACAAGCAGGAAGCTGGATGGAAAGTGGAGTATCCAGGACATGAATCAGCACCCATATGGAATCCCAGCTCCTGGCAAGGCGAGGATTTAGCTGTTGAGCCATGCATTGCGCCCCATAGTTGTTCCTTTTTTTCTTAAATTCATTCTTCATCCAGCTGCTTTTTTTTTTTTTTTTTTTTACTGCTTTCCCTGAGCGCAGTAAGTCAGACTGAGGGTGAGCTAGCAGGCTGCATGTCCCTGAGTGCTAGCCCTATGGTGTTGTGTACTGAACGGGCAGATTGGTGTGAGGCCTGCAGCCATAGCAGGGGCCTGGGGGCATGGGGGATTGCTCCTGGGGCTCGGGTGTCTGCTGATATTGCGTCTGCCTTCCTTGCAGCTGCCCACAAGGAATCCAGCTTTGACGTGATCCTGTCCGGGGTAGTCCCAGGCAGCAGCATGCTGCACACTGCTGAGATTTTGGCCGAGATGGCCCGGATCCTTCGGCCCGGGGGATGCCTCTTCCTAAAGGAGCCAGTAGAGACGGCCGGAGGTACGGACACCTACACTGGGAAGGCTGGCACTTGGCAGGGGCCCATCCTGGGTGTGCCTGCCGGATTCCCTGTTGGTTGAAGAACCCATACTCCTGCAGCAGAACCATCTCCTTAGGGACACACTGTTGTTAAAATCTGAAGAAGTGCTGGTCTGTGGCTGACCCAGTTAGTAGTAGAAAGAAGCTCCGATGTGAAAGTGACTGGGCCCTTCCACAGGTAAACAGTTACATGTCAGTGTATCAGTAACAGGAAAACTGGTGGCAGCAATGGCAAGGAGAGAACTCCTGATCCATGCAGCAACTGCAGTGTGCCGAGTGGAAAACCAACCTGGCTCCATGGTTCCCCCATGCAAAATTCCTTACTCTTGAAGTGACAGAGCGGTGGTGGTGGGGGGGATCAGATCAGTGGTTGCAGGGTTAGGAAGGGGAGGGAGGGAGCGTGTGGCTGTGAAGGAGAGTGGGGGGCGCCTCATGATGAGACAAGTCTGTGCCCTGGTGTGTTGGTGGTTGCACAGATGCACGTGTATGAACTGTACACCCATAACCCCACAAGCAAGCACACGTGAAACTGGTGGAATCTGGATGAGCTGTGGTCCACGCAGGTCAGGATTGAGGTCTCCCCGCTGTAGCTCCGGGTAGATCCGTGTATCTCCATGCAGTGGAGATGTTGGCTTGTGGGGAGACCAGGTAAAGGGGCCATGGACCTTGCTAAACCTTTTCTTCCTTTTCTTCTTCTTTTTTTTTTTTTTTTTGACCACTTCCTATGAATCTATGTAAATGTGTAGTTTTTTCAGCCATTAAAGAAACAATGGTTAGGAGTCGAAATGATGTGGTAACTAACTAATCATGGTGTCCCAGACCCTCTTGCTGGGAGCCCGTAAGTTCTGGAGTGGGAACATTTTTCACCAGACTTTTACTTCATTGTGGTTGCTTATCTTGTCAAATGAAAGAATAGAAGTGAAAGTATTGTGAAATGCATAAAGATCCTGATTGTTTATGGCAGTATATAGCCACGTGGTGTCTGCAGTGGAAATCCACTTTCTGTTAAAACTTGGGTGAAGAAACATAGTTTGAACTACACAGCGAAAATGCTCATATTTTTATGCACCTCAGAGTTAAGCCTCTTTTACAGTGCTCAGCCAAGTAACCTCTGAAAAAAGGTTCTAGCAGCAGAGAGTGACGAGGAACAATAATAATGAAATTAGAACTTTTAAGAGCATATATCAGAGGCTTTGAATACCCAAAAGCATTTGTCAAATAAACATTGTCGCTGTGTGTATGTGTGTGTACATACTCATTATATAGATGGAGTGACTGAATGCCTGCTGGCTCACTGAGGGTGGAGCCTGGAATGTTTTTGCTGGTTTGCCCTGTAAGGCTATTAATTGGGATTTTCCTCTTGGCAGTTGACAATAGCGAACTGAAGACACCATCTAAACTGTGTTCAGCCCTGACTCTCTCCGGTCTTGTGGAAGTGAAAGAGGTAGGTCTGTAGGCACCGCCTTTGCTAGGAATTTGAACCACAAGTGACAAAACCAGTCTTCTTGTCAGAACAATCTGGAATGTGAATGATGAGCATCACACAGGACTGGGAAACAGGAAAGGCTGCCCACGCAAGCAGTGTGAGGCCTCAGGGGACACGCCTTAGGCCTGTGGGGGTTGGGCTGGTCTTGGCCCCCTGGAATCCAGCTCAGTGGTGCACGTGAGTGGGGAGAGCAGTTGATCTGCTGCCCCCGACAGCCGTCTGATTGGGGTCACATCCTCAGCCGCAGATGCACCGTCACCTTCATTAGCCTTGAGTCTTGGTGGGAGACTGGAGTGTGCTGTGGCTGGGGTGGATCCCATTTCTGACAGTTCAGTGAACTTCTCAGTGTTTCAGTATCTGCATTCGCCTGCTGTGGTCCCGTTGTCTGGGGTTCAGAGAGGCTAGTGACGTGCAGTGATGACTGTTGTCCTGATGGGTACTGGGGCTGGGGCCGTGATTCTTTCATTGCCTGAGTTTTGTCTTAATAGAAGGAATGCTCAGAAGAACTCAGTTTGTCCCGAAGAATGCAGAATACAAAGTGACATCCCAGCCCTTGGTTGCAGTTTTGTCCCCTAGGAAAGCCACTAAGGCATTTTTGTGTGTCAGTTTGGGTCTTTCTCTGTGCTGGCCAGCACAGACGTACAAACTTCTGTTTCATGTGGAAGTGGGATCCTGGGAGTGTATTGTGCAGTTACCAACTTTTCCTCCAGCATTAGACATCTTAGCCATGCTGATTATTATGTACAATTTAGAAGTATTCTGTGCCATGGGCAAGCCATGTTTTGTTTTTTTTTAAGATTTATTCATTTTTTTCTATTGCAAAATCAAATATGCAGAGAGGAGAGACAGAGGAAGATCTTCCGTCCATTGATTCACTCCCCAAGTGGCTGCAATGGCCAGAGCTGCGCCAGTCTGAAGCCAGGAGCTCTTCCAGGTCTCCCACGTGGGTGCAGGGTCCCCAAGGCTTTGGGCTGTCCTCAACTGCTTTCCCAGGCCACAAGCAGGGAGCTGGATGGGATGCGGGGCAGCCAGGCCATGAAATGGTGCCCATATGGAATCCTTATGCGTTCAAGACAAGGACTTTAACTGCTAGGCTACCGTGCTGGACCACGCAAACCATAATTTATTTAACTATTCCATAATTATATTGGACATAGAGGACACCCTGGCCCTGGTTTTTTTTCTACCTTTATTATCTGCTGCTTCCCAAGAGATATAGAAAGGCTTTCCCTCCCTGTTTCCTCTTTCAGGGTGTGAGTCTGCTGTCTTCATGTGGGCATGCTTCTGTGTCCTACCCCAGGACTGTGCATGACTGACCTCTGTGTCACAGTTGTGAAGCACCCCCCAGAGGCTAGCCTGGGGCCTTTTACCTGATATAAATGTATTTAAATGTTCCAATGGGCAGGCTCAAAGTACACAGGAATGACACTCCGGGGTTCCAATGAGTGAGAAACTGAATATGAGTTGTGATCTACTATTATGTGCTGGATCTGTGTCAGACAACATAGGAAAACCTTCCGTCATCCTGAACTCATATTCAGGATGTCTTGGCTTGCAGCTGCAGCGTGAGTCCCTAAGCCCTGAAGAGTCCCAGTCTGTCCGGGAGCACCTGGGTTGCAAGAGTGGTAGCCTGCTGTCTGTTCAGATCACGGGCAAAAAACCAAACTTTGAAGTGGGTTCTTCCAGTCAGCTGAAACTCTCCATCGCCAAGAAGTCTCCTGCAGGTGAGACTGACTTGGGGTCGTTTTCTGGTGGATTGGGCTGGAGGGGCAAGTTGGAAACTGGGCCGGGGTGGAAATGGGATGGCGATGTTTTTAGATTGGGTCTTTCATTTTGGCCACTTCCAAAGAGAAAGATGTACTTGATGCTCTTCTGTCCTGGGCATGCTAGGGTACAGAGTGAAGCAGCACACACAGCTTAGCTAGTCCAGCCGCTCAGCACCAGGCGGTTTGAAATGCACTCTTTGTTGATTTATTTATATGGAAGGGTGAGTTGGAGGGAGCGAAGAGAGAGTGAGAAAAATCTTCCCTCCACTGGTTCACTCTTCAGATGACTGCGGTAGCTGAGACTGGGCCAGGCTAAATCCAGAAACTAGGAACTCCACCTTGGTCTCCCATGTGGGTGCAGGAGCCCACACATTTGGATCCTCCTCTGCACTTTCCCAGCCATGTTAACAGGGAGCTTGATTAGAAGTGGAGCAGCCAGAACATGAATGGCAGCAGCTTAACTTACAATGCCACAATGCTGGCCTCAATCATGAGGTCTTCTCAGGCCCCAGAGTTCCAACATTTGTCCTCAACAGACCTCTGTGAAGTGGGGTGAAGAGGGCCCTCGTCTGGGTCCCAGGCTTTTCTTCCTGCAATAAAGTCAGCTTTTGTTGCTTTAAAGACCTTCACAGTTTGATACTTATAAAATTACATTTCCTACTTATACAAAATCGTGAGCACACACGTTGTGTCACTCTCATCTTTGCTAATGCCTGAATTGTCCCTGCTTTGAGGAGTGCAAACTAAACAGATATTTATTCACACCTCACTGGTTGGTTCAACCCACATCTTCAGAAATTCTTTGGAATCTGGTTCTAGAATGGGTTGGAGCTGCTTTGCTGAGCTTTTGGGACAGACTCTAGTGACAGCAATTACCAGGGAGTGCTCTTACCCAAAGGCCCTTTTATTTTTTTACTGATTTTTAATTTATTGGCAAGACAGAAACAGAATTCTCATACTTGATTTAATCCCTACATGCCCTCAGCAGCTGGGCTGGGCCAGGCCAAAGCCAGAAGCCAGAAACTCATGCTGAGTCTCCTCCCTAGGAGATGGGGACTCAGGTACTTGAGCTTCTTATGGTGCTAGTTTGCAGGAAGCTGCATGAGGAGGGGGGCCGGGACTTGATCTTTGTCCCCTGATGGGTGATGGTGTTCCAAGTGGCATCTGAAGCACTGTGCCAAGTCCTCAGCCCTCCCCGAGGTTTTGCCTTCGCTAGATTCGAGTCTGTTCTCACAGGCCCTTCCTTGCGTTCTCCTGGCCTTGGCAATCAGATGTGAGGTCTGTGGCTACCTTGTTGCCAGCAGCTCCGAGCCTGTTTTCTTCCAAGTAACAGGTGCAGATGAGGCTGCTGCTTGGATGAGTTTCTCATTCAGTCCTCAGAACTACCTGCAGTAGGGAGAGGAGGTACCACTTAACCCCATGATATGGAATAGAAGCTAAACTCGAGAGAAAGCGAATGAGCAAAGTCTTAGCCAGATTCGTACTTGGGGCCTTGTGTAACTGGCCTCCCCACAGGTGTAAAATTGGGGTGACAGATAAATACTTCCTAAGGCTGAATAAGGGTTAAGTTGAATACCTCTATAAAGTGCCTAGGGTAACGTCCATT
This sequence comes from Ochotona princeps, assembly GCF_030435755.1. Classification (NCBI taxonomy): domain Eukaryota; kingdom Metazoa; phylum Chordata; class Mammalia; order Lagomorpha; family Ochotonidae; genus Ochotona; species Ochotona princeps. Next base: position 21,854,052 of record NC_080847.1, read on the forward strand.
GCTGGGTGAGAACCTAACAGATGATGGCAGCGTCCTTGACCTTTAGAGTGGGTCTGGCTGCGCCTTTCCAAGTGGCAGTGGGCCTTGAGCCCAAGTCCTGTGCCTCAAGTCGTGGGGCTGGGCCCTGCCAGGCTTGCAGTGGCAGGTGTGCTTGCCGTCATGTTTTATTGACTGTAGCCCCTTTTCTTGTCTTGGTCGGACTCAGCGAAGCCTGCTGTGGACCCTGCCGTGGCCAAGCTCTGGACGCTTTCGGCCAACGACATGGAGGACGAGGGCACGGTGAGTCGGCCCTACTTCGCTCGGTTGCTATCTTCCCCTTCTGTTGGTGTGTGGAGCTGCAGTTCACAGAGTGACCTTTCTGGACTTGTAGATGGGAATGTTGCATCTGCTGTAACTGTGACCAGTGCCTTTAAGGAAACTCCATGTCAGAGACCTTTGACATTCCCCATGAAGCCTCTGTGTCCCCCAACATTGTCTCATCCTCACCAGAAGCCATGCGCCAGGACTCCTGTGGATCTAGATTGACCCAAAAGGAGTTTGTTAGCTAAAATATGTGCATTGGCCTCTAGGCAAGTTGCGGAATATTCTGTGTCATAAACAACACGTCCTGCCTTTGACGAGCCCTGCCTATGCTGAAGTCCTTCATTGCCATGCCACTGTGGTTGAGGTGACACACATGGGCATGATAGGTTGTGGACCATGTCCTTGTCGGGCTCACAGCCTTCCAGGCTTGACTACCCACATGCTCATAACCTTGCAAGTCTTGTGTCCCGATTTGCGGTAATGAGAAGAGATTTAATTCATATAATTTAATAAGCACAATACCTCTCTCTGCCCTTTCTGCCCCTTGCCTGTTCTCTGCATGTTGCTGACCCATCTCACAGATGTTTTCCACAAAGTTCTCAGTTCTTTGCCCTCCTGTTCCATCTCTGTGGTGGCGGATTAGTTTACGTTGGCCTCTTGAGCCAGTGGTTGGGTTGAGTGAGATGACTAACCCGGTCTAGGTCCTGGGCTGTATAAGTTGACCCTATTGGCCCGTACGTCATCAGTCAAACTTTTTGCCAGCAGAGGCCATGATCGTGGCCTTGAACTAGTTGCATTGAACACATTCCAGGATCTCATTGACTCGGATGAGTTGCTGGATGCAGAAGATTTGAAGAAGCCGGACCCAGCTTCCCTGAGGGCTGCCTCGTGTGGGGAAGGGAAGAAGAGGAAGGCCTGCAAGAACTGGTGAGTGTGGGGGGCGGGGCGGCCACTCGGCTCCGACTGGCTTCTGTGTCTCAGTGTTGCTAACATGCCAGCCCACTGTGAGTGTGTCACACATATAGTAGGGTGGGGAACATCCAGATGGTGTGAAGTTCTCTGTTCAGAACCTGCCACGGCAGCCACATAGGTGGGACTTGATGTCCAAAACATCTGGAGCAGGGTTTTTTTTCTTTTAAGTTTTTTTTTTTTTTAAGATTTATTTTATTTTTATGGGAAAGTCAGATACACAGAGAGGAGGAGAGACAGAGAGGAAGATCTTCCATCCATTGATTCACTTCCCAAGTGGCTGCAATGGCTGGAGCTGGTGCCGATCTGAAGCCAGGAACCAGGAACTTCTTCTGGGTCTCCCACGTGAGTGCAGGGTCCCAAGGCTTTGGGCCATCTTCAACTGCTTTCCCAGGCCACAGGCAAGGAGCTGGATGGGAAGCGGGGCTGCCAGGATTAGAACTGGCACCCATGTGGAATCCTAGTGTGTCCAAGGCGAGTGCTTCAGCCACTAGGCGACCATGCCAGGCCCTTGTTTAAAGATTTATTTGTTTTTGTTGGAAAGGCAGATTTATAGAGAGAAGGAGAGACAAAGATCATCTATCCACTGGCTTACTCCCCAAATATTTGCAACAGCTGGAGCTCAGCCGATCCGAAGCCGGCAGCTTTTTCCAGGTATCCCACATGGGTACAGGGTCCCAAGGTTTTGGGCCATCCTTTACAGCTTTTCCAGGCCATAAACAGGAAGCTGGATGGAAGTAGAGCAGCTGGGCCGTGAACTTGCACCCATATGGGATCCTGGCACTTGCAAGGTGGAGGAGAATTTAGGCGCTGAGGCATCATGCTGGGCCCAAGCAGGCTCGTTTTTAAGTTTGTAACTTTTGTGTGGCCTGTGTGTGATATTATAAATATCCAGATGGCCCTTGGCAGAAAGAAAGTTCCCGCTCCCTGGTATAGGGGAATGAATTAAACAGGTACCTTTTAGTTTATTAAATTTTGAAAGATGTATTTATTTTTATGTGAGAGTTAGAGTTAAGAGAGAGAGAGAGAGAGACAGGCAGGTCTTTCATCTACTGGTTTACTCTCCAAATGGCTATTATGGCTGGGCTGGGTCTGTCTGAAGCCAGCAACCAGGAACTTCTTCTAGGTCTCTCGTGGGTGTTGGGGCCCAAGCTATTCTCTGCTGCTTTCTCAGGTCGAAAGCAGTGAACTGGATAGAAAGTGGAGCGGCTGGAACTTGAACTGGCACCCATATGGGATGCCAACCCTGCAGACTGAGGCTGAACACACTGTGCCATGGAACCTGACCCACAGGTAGCATTTAAAGAATAATCAAGGGCCTGGCATGGTAGCATAGTGACTAAAGTCCTCACCTTGCACAGGCCGGGATCCCATGTAGGCACCAGTTCATGTCCCAGCGGCCCCACTTCGTATCAAGCTCCCTGCTTGTGGCCTGGGAAAGCAATTGAGGAAAGCCCCAAAGCCTTGGGACCCTGCACCCACGTGGGAGACCTGGAAGAGGCTCCTGGCTCCTGGCTCTTGGCTCCTCGCTTTGGATCAATGCAGCTCCAGCCGTTGCGGCTGCTTGGGGAGTGAATCATCGGATGGAGGATCTTTGTGTCTCTCCTCCTCTCTATATCTGACTTTCCAATGGAGATAGTTAATATTACTCTACCTTACAAATCCCAGTGACCAAAGAGGTACTGGTGTGTCAGCTTTGTATTGCTCATCCCTGGGTTGGGTGGACGTCTCCCACCGGTGTAAATGTGCTGGCAACACAGGAGGCCCAAGTAGGTGAGGAACAGCCAGTGTGTCACTGGGGACTTATTTTCAGCCAGGGGCCATTTATAACATCTTCTGCAGATTATACCCATTTGTCAGTTTGAAAAACAGCCTGCTGTTGATGTATTGAACTATGAATTCTGCCTGTGGTGGTGCCCTTGGCAGGGCCAGACCAGAAAATCCTGCACACCTTACATGGCCACCCCGGGTTAGGTGCAGGCTCCCAGGGAAAGACAAGCTGGGTGGTCGGAGCGTGGGTGAGGGTGGGCGGTGTGTCTTTGGGTTAAGGTTTGCTTCAGCTTCTGTGAGACTGGACACAAGTCCCTGGAAGGGAAGTCAGTGTGAAGAGGCCAGTGTGTGCTGGAGCGAACACTTCTGTTGGAGCCACTGGCAGGCTGATGGCATTGTGCGGGTGCTAGGTAGCCAGCAGAAGGTGGTAGAGGCATGGGCACCACACATGCCCCACCTTCAACTACCCAAAGCCGGGCTCTTTCTCAGGAGCAGTCAGAGCAGAACACATCTGATGGGGACCTGAGTGCAGAAGGGAAAGGTGGACACTCTCAGCATGTGGTTGGGACCAGTAGGCCTGGCCTGGGGTCACGGTCACGGCGCAGGGGAGTGGTATTGAGAGCTGTCTTGGGCGTTCAGGGCAAAGCTGGCATCTCACTGTCCCCGTGTTCTTCCCCTCTCTGTTACCTTGTCTGTCTCTTGTTCACATTGACATCTTTCATGGTGTCTCTGGTGTTGATGGAGCAAGTTTCTTGGTATTGAGATTTAAAATGGCTACTTGGAACATTGACTCAGTTTTGCAGACTGTGTGAGAGAGTGCCTTTTTTCGACTCTTAGAAAATAGCTGGTAATGCCCACAGGGAGTGCTGGCATCGCTGGACGCAACTGGACCCACTGTGCTCCAGTGCTGCCTTCATGCCTGGTCACTGAAGTCAGGGCTCACTTTGTGTCTGCTTGACAGTTTCCAACAATCAACATCATGGTCTCTCCAGTCATCTGGCCTTATGGGTTTATTTCTTCACCCAAGTTCTGGTGAGATTTGGAGGAAGTGAAAGTAGAGGGGTGCTCTGGTTTATTCTGACCAGGAAACTGCAGTGTATTGTGCGCTGGCTCTCCAAGCCCACACAGGTGGAGTCAGGCTTGGTTAGGTGGCACTTGGTGCTAAATGCAAAAGTCACCAGCACTTGCAGATCGAAGATTTCAAGTGCAAATCCAGAATGTGGTTTTCCTGGCCATATTGTGACAGTGACAGCTGGAGTGGCCTGCAGCCACAGCATCGACCCTCAATTGCCATCCTTCTCCCTCCTTGTCAACCTCATCTTCCTAGCTCCCTGGAGTCTTGAGTTGACACCTAGGTTTGGATGGGACGTGGTGGGTATGCTAAGGCACTGTCCAAGATATCCGTTTCTGGGCAGTGACAAATCTCATTTGTGTGCACCTGCTGTCCCTGCAGCACCTGTGGCCTCGCGGAAGAACTGGAGAAGGAAAAGGCGGCAGAACAGAAGAGCTCCCAGCCCAAGTCGGCCTGCGGGAACGTACGTATTACCCTTCCCCAGTCCCAGGACACTGGCCTCGTCCAAGCTGTGCCTCTCAGGCACTTCCTGTTCAGGCATCCTCCCAGTGGGCGAGCGTGGGAGGGCATGTGTGTGTCAGTGACCCGTATGAGTGCACGCACCTATGCCTATGTGGAAAGCACCTGTTCCTTCTACTTTGGGCCCCTCTGCTCTGGGCCCCTCTGTTCTGCCTCACAGCGGGTCCTGAAGTTCATTGGCCCCTGGGGAGCTTAGCTGCAACCTGAACTGCTGGCGTGGGAAAAATACAGCCTGAGTACCATCCATGGGACCCGAGAGCGTTGAAGCTGTGACCGTGCATGCGGTCAGCAGTCTCCTCTTGCTGTCCTTGTCTCTGGCTGTTTTGACCTCAGTTTCCTGGTGTTCTCTCTCCTCTCTGTGCAGTGCTACCTGGGTGATGCTTTCCGCTGTGCCAGCTGCCCCTACCTCGGAATGCCTGCCTTCAAGCCCGGGGAGCAAGTGCTCCTGAATGCCAACAACCTTCACGATGCCTAGGAATGGCCTGGTGTGGCACACACCTGCCCCTCCAGCCAGCCCTCTCCCTCAGATGCTGCCACTGTGCTCCTCCCTCAGCCCCCAGGTCTGCCTCTCTTCGTTTGCAGTCCGTTTGCTGGACGGGTGCTTGGCAGCCCGGGGCAGCTGGCTGTGGGTGCTGTGGTGTGCAGTGCTGCTATGAATCAACACACTGAGGACCATGGGGCCCACCATGCCTGGGAAGGGGCCTGTTTCCCAACGTATTGTTAGGGGAAGGCTGTGGGCCTGCACGGGTCCCTTTCCTGCTGACCACACAGGTCCTGGCAACACAGGCCAGGTTTCTCTTGACCTCATCGGGGTACCAAAGGAGCTATCACTCACTGGTTGCCGTGATTCCATCACATCCAGTGTCCCTGTGTCCCCACCCTGCCCCTACCATTTGACGGTAGCATTGGATGTGTGTCCTGTTGTCATTTCTGTTACCCTACAGGTATTAAACCCATAAACTTCTGCATGTCTGTTGTAAAGAGAGGGATGTGCGTGTGTGTGTGAGAGAGAGAGGAGACAGAAGGCTCACGCATGGCCCAAGCACCAGAGTTCTGGAGGAATGTGATGTCCCATGCAGGGGCCCGTGCTACGCTTGGAGACCTAGAGACTGGGGCCTCCACAGCCGCGAGTGGAAGCTTAGTGAGAAGCAGGGCAGGACCAGGAACCAACTCCGAGGCTTGGCCTGGAAGTGCTTTGTTCCCCTGCTGCCCGCCCATAATCTGTGAATCCATCCTGCTGAATGCTTGCAGTGATTGTGTGCATTGGTAAAAAAGTTGGTCCATTTGAAAGGTAGAGCTACACAGAGAGGTCTTTTGCACATTGGTCCATTCCCCAGATGGCTGCAATGGCCAGAGCTGGGTCAGGCCGAAGCCAAGAGCCTGGCTCTCTCATATGAGTGGCAGGGACCCAGGTACTTGGGCCATCTTCTGCCACTGTGCCCAAGCTACATGCAGGGAGCTGGATCGGACATGGAGCAGCTGAAACATGAAATTGTGTCCACCTGGGACACCGACATTGCAGATGGCAGCTTTACCCACCAGGCCACAATGCTGGCCTCAGCCTGTACATTGAAGAGAAGTGCAATCAGCGGAGCAGTGTCCGGTGTCTGAGCTGTGCAACTTTGCCAGTTCTCTCATGAACACACTTTGCTTTTCCTATAGCCCGTTGGTGCCGCTCAGTATGGCCCAAGTTTGAGTTTGACTTAGATGCTCCTGTGATTGGCAGAGTTCTGAGATGACTTCCAGGGTCCCAGGCCCTGTCCCAGTTCCCTACCCTTGAACTTGAACAAAGCCTGTGTGCATGGTAAAAGAGCCCATCAGTGGTGACGGAAAGCAGGTGTCGCAGGTGATGGAAGTCCTAATGGGGTGTGTTAACTAGAAGGGAGATCCCCTTGCATGGCTCAGACCTAAACACATCCTTGAAAACAGAAAATCCTGACAGATCAGAAAGCTGCCCAGCTGGCCTGGCAGAAGGTGCCCGGTGGTGAGAAGCCTGAGGTCCAGCACTCAGCGGGGCATGGAGGCCTCAGGCCTATGGTTGCAAGGTGTTGGGTCCTGGACTGCAGCCTTGGGAGGTCTGGGTGTAAGCCTCACCTGGACCCTGACACCAGAAACAAGGATGCTTTAGTAGGTACTGCCAAAGTGAGCACTCAGCGGGCATTTTAAGCAGCTGTAGCTATGGTAGCTTGTCATAGGGCAACAGGAAACCAGGACAGCCCTGGGATGATTTTTTGTTCGTATTTATGAGACGCCAAGGACAAAGAGCTTGTCCCTGCAGAGTGAGGATGGGGGAGCCTGACACAGAGGGCTGCCTAGAGCAGGCTATGCCAACACCATGAGCCTGGCTGCCCGTGTTCTTGGGTCCCAGCCAGTGCTGACGTTCAGGGCCCCGCATGGCCGGCTGCTGTGGCATTCCAGGGTCCCCAGGGAAGCCAGCCAGCTTGGAGGCAGGGCTCTGGGAAGGTGGGAGAGGCACGCCTGGGCCTTGGGACTGATTTGACCATAAATTGACCTTGCAAGGAGATTCTCGGGGACATCTTCACACCTTGTGACTTTGAAGGTGCCATTTTGGAAGAGGTGTTAGCCTGTTTTCAAGCTCAAAGTAAAAGCAGAGCTGAAGACAGTCTCAGGTTTCCCTGAATGCAGCTCTATTTACATTTAAGGACACAGTGACACCAAGAAAGTCACCTGCCTGTGATCACTGGGGGACAATTCAAGAGTGGGGGTGGGGGTTGGTGCCACTTGGGACTCCACATTCCACAGTACAGTGCCTGGGTTCTCATCCTGGCTCCACTTCTGATCCAGCTCCCTGCTAGTGTGCACCCTGAGAGGGAGTCCCTGCCACCCTGGATGAGTTGTTGCTCTTTCAAATAAATAAAAACTAAACTAAATCTTAAAAAAATTCCCTTCACCCAGATTGAGAAAACCCCACCCCACTGCCTGCCCGGGTGGCCATGTCTTTGATCCCACAGCTTTACTTCTGACCTCAGAAGCATAGCTGCTTCTCTTAGCACGGATTCCTCTGTGGTGCACCTGGGGTTCAGCCTTACTGTCTCAGCAACAAGGTGGGAGACACTAAGCTGTCACACCCTCACAATCAGCTGCAAAGCAGAGACTAGATGAGTCCTTGTGTTACAATGGATGCATAAGAGGCAGCGAGAAGTTGCCACCTGCTGGTTCACTCCCCACAGTGGTTGAGGCTGGGAGCTGGGAACTCAAACCATCTCCCACATGCATGGCAGGGACCAGGTCAGCTGATGTCTGGAGTCATGCTGAAGCCAGGCACACCAATGGCCTAACACCTGCCAGTGGCCATTCATTTCCCCTTGTGGTTAGTCCATGTCCAATAGGCCAGTACAGACCTTAAGGAGCCACAGAACATTGGGCGCGGCGCTGCCAGCCCTGCCACCCAGGACCTCCCCTTCCTCTCCCTCCAGGTAAAGAGCCTCAAGTAACAACCCCACAACTTTAATGTAGGGTTTGGATGCCCTCTAGTGGACAATTGGAGAACAACTCCATTTAAATTTTCATCCCATAAATGTGATGCCCTTCACGGCAAGGTGTGGAGGGCTCCCGGAGAAATTTCTCTTTTCCCACGAGTGCCTCTGCGAAAAATTCACCTCAGTGCTGTTGACGAAAATAAATCAGTCAAAATTCCACTGCGTGCAAAGCACCTTCCCCCCACCCTTTATAAATGAGTCATGTTATACATGAGTCAGGTAATGAGTTGTGATCCAGATAGCTGGGGGCAGGGAGCTCATTGCACGAATCAACACTCCCCCACCCCCAGGCAAGCACCGGAGGCAGAGTGGCCGAGTGAGAGCAAGAAGTGAGCAGAGGGTTCATGGGCATCAGGTCAGTGGAGATCTCCTTGAGTAGGTGGTGTTGGAGCTGAGCTCCCAAGAGGTGCCTGGATCTCAGGTGCTGAAGGAGCCAGTGCCCTCCGCGCGGCCCACCGGGCCCCGCGCTTCGCTCTCTGTCATGCGCACTGCTCCCAGGGGCGTCCAAGTCACAACTCCCCCAATCGCCCCTGGCCCTACTGGGCTCCACCTCTGCCTGGCTCCCCACCCCGGCAGTGAGGCGACCCACTGCAGCCCTTTGGGAACTCTCCAGCTCCGGCACGCCCCTCTGTGGCTCTTGAGCAGGACCTTGCTGGTCACGCCCAGGCCTGCACCTGCTCCGAAACCTGCTCTCTGAACTGCAGAGCCCGCCATCGCGTCTGCAGCAGCCAGCGTCCGGCTGTTCAGGCAGGCAGGGGGCAGCCGCGAGCCATGGTCCTGCCTGAGGGGACCGACACTGTGGCAGGTACCCTGCATTCCTGAAGCTCCCAACGCCCAGGCCCCAGGCTGCGACCCACACAACTGCGGAGGGAGGCAAGCTCGGGAGGTTAAAGACCCCACCCTCTCCCGCTGCACACTGCAGCTTCCCAGCTGGAGTGAGGGGACCCTACTCGGCTCCTCGTATCCCCACCCTTAGGAGTGCCAAGCTGTAGGGTCCCTAGAGGGGCTCAACTGTGCTCTGGTGTGAACCCAGAGGCTAGGGTCGTGTGGTGAGTACAGAGGGTGGAAGAGTGTGGAACATCCCACACACATACATCTCACATTATATATGCACAGTACATGCACACACAATTCACACAGCACCCATACAGCACATACCACACACATGTACACATACCACATATGGACACACATGCATACACATATACGCTATATGCACATAGCACATACATACACCACACACCACATGTACACATCACAACACATACAGTCATATACACCACATGCACATCACCATACATATACCACAAATACACATATATCACATTCACACACACCACACACGTGCACATTACACACCTGTGTGTGTGAATGTACCACACACAGGCACATACCACCACACTGCAGGGCTGGCCAGCCTGGCCGGCAGAGGGGTCCTGGCGGTGTTTGTGGAGCTGAGTCCACAAGCAGGCTGTCAGCTCTGCGTGGGGCGGGAAAAAGGCTGCTGTGGAGTGGGGGCAGAGAACCCAGCTGGCCCTCCCTGGAATGCCCCGTGGGCAGGGCACACTGAAGATGTTGGGAACAGCCAGCCCAGGGTCCCCACTGCTCCCCAACTCTCTTCCACCTTTGCCCTGCCCTTCCAGGACCCCACAACCCCAGCCCCTGCCCAGGCCTCCTCTCTCCTGGCAGGGTCTGCAGCAGCCTCAGTTGCCCTTCCTGACTGTGGCCTCTGTGTGCGATAGCAGGGAGCATGGGGACAGAACACACAGACCCAGGCTGGAGGACAGAGACTTTAATACCCAGCCTGTAGCTCCTGCAGCTGCAGTCCAAACAATGGCAAAGTGGGGCCTCTGTAGCCAGGGTGCCTTGTTGGACCAGGTGGTGCAGGGAGAGTCTCAGGGCTTGGGGTCTCTGGAGTTGCGTGCTAGGGTGGTCTTGGACAGATATCGGATGGCCTTCTTCACATGCCCATTCGTGGGGTCTGAGCAGATTAACTTCTCCTGGGCTGTCACAAATCTACTCAGAGGGAGAGAGACACCAGAGGAGCTGTCAGGGCCCAGAGAACTTTCCAGAACCTTCCAGCCCCACCTGTGCCAATGGGGACCCTGGGACCAAGAACTTGCTAGAAGTCACCCAGGCCATTGTGGGTAGGTGTGTCCCAATAGGCTGTGTCTTTGGTGGTGTCCACCCTCAAAGGACCCTGCCTTAGCCCTGGCCCACCCAGGGACCTAGTGTTGCAAGCCTGTGGCCACCCTGGAGCCTGGCAGATTGGACATGGCACTGGGAGCTGACTGTGGCTCAGCTCGGGCCAGACCCAGGCCAGGAACAGTGAGCACAGGACACTGGGGGGGGGGGGTGCTCTGTGACCTGGTGCATGGTGCAGGGTGTCCCCAGGAGCAGAGATGGGGCAGGGACTTACACGATGGCTTTCTTGGGACACTCAGTAGAGGTCTTATACCACGACACCAGCTTCCTCAGTGGGATGGAGCCCCTGAAATACTCCAAGCAGCACTCCCGGCCCACGTTGGTGGCTCGTGCTGCAGAGAGGGGAAGCAAGAGTCACTGTGAGGGCGTGTGTGTGTGTGTGTGTGTGCGCGCATGAATCTGTGTGTACATGTTCCTGTGTTGGTCTGGTGTGTGTGACAGGGGCGTGGCTTGTGTGTGCCTACACTGTGTGGTGATCTGATGTGAAAGCTGTGTGGGTGCATGTGTGTGGGGAACCTAGGAGGGGCTGCTTAAGTCATTATGTGTGTGTGTGTACATGCATGTGTTACACACATCTCCGTATGTGCTCTGGGGGCTCTGTGTGCCTGTGCGTCTCCCCGCCGGACTCCATGTGTGTGCACGTCTGTGTGCAAGTCCCCGCTGCAGCCGTGCACACATCTGTGTCCGCCCGTCTTGCTCCTTTGGAAATCCTCCACTTCCCGGCTCCAGAGCCCCACCTGCTGTCTTGATTCTGGTCCCTCCTCAGTGCCCCCAGAAGAAGACAAATTCTCTGGAAAGCTGCTGCTGCAGCTGTTGTCTGCTCAGCGCTTCAGTAGACACATGCTGGCCCAGCAACACCATTACCGTAGCACTTCTTTCCCTCCAAACCCTACCCCTGCCGGCCCTTCTCACCTTTAGTGTGCAGGGAGGAGAGGAGGTATAAATTAAACAGAAATCTGTGTTGGTGCTATGTCACCAGCCCATCCATCACCTCCTGCACTGCCTGTGCCCCAGCCCCGGCCCTGCTCTCACCTGCATGCACCTGCTGCAGGACTGCCCCCAGAAGGAGCATAGCCACAAGCAACAGCCTGAGGGGGGCCGCCATGGTGCTGGAGTCCTTGTTCCAGGGGAGACGAGGCAGGGTGTGTCCTTGGTGGGAGGTGACTATTTAACCTCTTTGGGGGGTCCTGCTCCGCCTCCTGCTGCCTCCCCCAACATCCTGCCCCAGAGCAGGGGCGATTCGAAGAATCTGAGATGAGTCAGTGAAAATCCAGTCTTGGAATGTTTGTGGCTTTCCAGAGAATGGACGCTTAAAGGGGGATGGAGGTGGGGTCCACGTGTCTGGGGCCACCCCACTTCTCATTTCAAAGGAGACATTTCTTAGTTCCTCGTTAGCAGAATCGAAAAGCCTACATCCTCTGCAGAGGGGATGTCCCTCGTGCACAGTGCCACGCTGAGGTTGTGCCCAGCCTCTGGAGCCTGGGTGGGCCTCAGGCTGCTGGAGAGGCCGTCCTGGGAGCTGGCAGAAGTGGAGCATGGGGGCAGAAAGCACATGGAGCCCCTCTCCATCTGAGCTGATTCCAGAGCAGCCTTGGCTATGCGTGTAACCTCGGCAGGCTGAGGGCCCTGCCTGTAGAAGGCTGGAGCCCAGCGAGGTCTTTATCAATGGTCTGCCAACATGGGGCTCCCACAGCTTGGGAAGCCCAGAGCCCCTAGCTGGATGCCTCTCAGAACAGCTGGGAGGGGAATGACAGCATGACTGCCTTGCACTTGTGACCAGGCCACGCCTGGAGTCTCCTGACCTGGGCATCATGGCAGGCGGCTCAGACCCCGGGGTCGGAGCATGGGCATGCTTTCCGAAGGAGGAACTCCAGGCTTACCTCGTGTGGGCATTTTCCGACAGGTGTAAGGCCAGAAGGTATTTAGTTTGGCCTTTTAAATTGGTGCGTGAGCTTGAGGCTTGGTTCCAGCTACTTCCCCTGCCCAGGCACCTAGGATGACTCAGGATGACATCTACCATGGACTCAGGTGCAATCTACCTTCTCATGTGATCTCATGGCTGATCATATTTCTTTAGCGATGATGCTGACAAACAAAGGTCTTTGCTGAAACCCAACTCTCCCAGGGACAGCGATTGATTCACTATATTAAGTTATGGCTTCTCAGAACAAGCCCAGAGCCTGTGGGGAGAGACCAGGACAGGCTCACCCCAACCTACCCTGCAGGGCCACATTAGTTCCCCTGAGGCAGTGGGACTCTTCCCTAGTCATTACAGAGCCTCCCCATGGGCAGGATCCCCTGCTGCCGGCCGCTGTCATGCTGTGTGATCTTGGGCAGCTCACTGACCCTCTCTGGGTCTCTATTTCAGTACCTAGAGAGGGATGTTTGACCCATCTCAGGCAGCTCTGCCAAGATATAAAAACAGATACATGGGATACTCCCTGTGGCAGGCTTCACACCTTGTTTCTCTGCTTCTCTTGGGGTCCTGCCAGCTGCCAGAGACCCCGACCTGGTCCCTTCCTTAAACCCGGTGCAGGACAGCGGGGCTGCTCCCTGTCACCTGCAGGTACACAACTGTGGCATAAGCTTCCTGTGCAGGAGTAGGGAATAGCAGCTGCATCCTCCACCAGTTTCTTCTAACTAGGCTGGGTGGAGCACAGTCTGGCCTGGAGACAGAGGCAGAGTGTGTGGGAGCAGGCACCAGCTGTGTCCTTGCTGGGCAAGGGGGTGCCCCCAACCTGCCTTGCCCTCCATGCCCCTTCCCTATTCCAGTACTTTCTGTCCACCTGCTGTGGCCCCTGCACCTGCCAGGAGCCACTGATGCTCTTCAGACAGTGCCCAGGCACCATAACAACCCACATGACAACTTCAGCCAGGCTGCACCCATGGGGACCCCACGACCCGGGAAACTCCCTGAGTGGGTTTTGTGGCCTCTTTACTCGGCTGTAGCCTCAAGAGCTTCCCCAGAAGAACCCAAATTCCCCTGACCATTCTAGGAAGCCACCCAAGTCAATAGCTGCAGAAGGTTCTAGATTAGCTCTAGGCTGCCATGGGCCCCGAGGCTAGGAAGAGGCTTATTTCTGTGTGCTCTGGGGTCACCCCTGCAGCAGAGAGAGGGCAGGGGCCACCCCAGGCCTGCCCTAGGATTGTGGGGAGGTTCAGTGTTCCCAAAGTGGGGAGCAGGCCTGGCTACTCACAGGGACATGTTGGGTGATCCAAGGTCTCATTGTGGAGAGAGGATGTCCCACATCTGAAGTTCTTAGAGGGTTCTCTGGGGGAGGCAGCCAGTGGGTACGCATACAAAGGTATGGAAGAGGAGCAGGTGACAGCCACCCAGAGCCAAAACTCAGATGCTGTCTGCCCTGTTCTCCATCCAGCATGGAGCCTGGCCCCAGTGGACTTCCACCTAGTGAACGCAGCACAGGAGGCGGGATGGACAGGCTGCCAGGTAGGGCCCGGCCTGCTTCTCAGCCTTATCTGGGAGGTGGCAGGGACCGGGGGCTTCAGTCAAGGAGAGTCCCTCAGACCTGTCCCTCCTCACTCCCCCAGGCTTCACCGCTGATTCTCAGAGACCTTCCTTCAGGAATAGTCAGGTGGGCGTTCATGCCTAGGAAAGGACTGTCCAGTGCTAGGAGGACACTCGGAGCTGGAGGTCAGTCAGCGCAATCAGGAATGCTCCCTGGAGGAGCTGGCTTCGTGGAAGGGCAGTGGGGGCAGGGGTGCTTCAGAGAGAGGAAGGGCAAGGGCAGGGGAAGCAGCCAGACGTGAATCAGCAGCGCAGGAAAGAACAGTGTTCAGCGTCTTCCCCCAAAGGCAGCCAGGCCCCACCTGTGCGCCTGCCATCTCCCACCCCACCCCAGAGCGGGGAAAGAAGGGGTGCTACCACCAGGAGTTCGTTGACACCCCCACTCGGCTGGGGCCAGAAAAGGCTAGAACAGTGGCACTAGTGCTGAAAATGAGGGGATGACAGTCCTGTCTTCTCCCCTAACTGGATAGAGCCCAGGGCAGGGGCTGGGTTGTCAGGGCGGTGGCAGAGGGGAGGGACCAGGGCAATCTTTGTGTTCACTTCGCAAAGTGCACTTGGCAAAGGCTGAGTTGCCAGGGTGGTGGCGGAGGGGAGGAACTGGAAGGAATCTCTTTGACATCTTCAGTTGCACTTGGCAGTGATTTCCCAATAGGAGGGGAGGGCCAGAGGTAGTGTAGGCCAGTCCAGGAGGCACCACCCACCCCCTCACCATCTCCCATCTCATCCCCTCAGCTATACCCTCTGACAGCTGCTGAAGCTCTGCCCATGTTGGGGTCTGGGCCAACCCAGCTGAGTTGTGGCTGGCCCCAGTGTCATTTCTGCTTTGAGCCCTTCTGTGGCCCCTACTCTGGTCCTAAGGGCTTGGGGCGCTCACGAGCCAGCCCATCGCGCCTGGTAGGTCATTGGCCCACTGGATCTCAGGTGAGCAGCTCTGGGGTTGTCCCTGCCCTGGGTGCACTCTTACCACCCTTGCCCGGTGAGCCGGTGGCACCTGCTGGGTTGGCCAGCTGGGTGTCTCTCATAACCCACAGAACTTCTTCTCAGTTTCTGTGGGACCATGGCCCACACTCCCCTCCTGCCTGGGGTTCAGCAATGCTTCCAAACCACACACCTGAGCAAGTCTCACCATAGCCCTCCAGACGGAGCCCAGATTCCTGCCTGCTTCCCCTTAAGCACTTCACTGCAGTGGCTCTCTTCCAGTTCCCCAAATCCTGGCTCTCGCTGACGCCACCGTCGGACAGGTGGTGGCCCATCCAGGATGCTCAGCCCCTCCACTTCCTTCTTCTTTTTTTTAAAGGTATGTCAAAAGAAGCCTTTTTTTTTAAAATGAAGATTCATTTATTTTTATTGCAAAGTCAGATATACAGAGAGAAGAGACAGAGAGGAAGATCTTCCATCTGGTGATTCACTCCCCAAGTGACCACAATGGCTGGTGCTGTGCCGATCTGAAGCCAATCCAGGAACCAGGAACTTCTTCTGGGTCTCCCACGTGAGTGCAGGGTCCCAAGACTTTGGGTCATTCCCCTACTGCTTTCCCAGGCCATAAGCTGGGAGCTGGATAGGAAGCAGGGCTTCCGGAATTAGAACCGGTGCCCATATGGGATCCCGGCACATCCAAGGTGAGGACTTTAGCCACTAGGCTACCACACCGGGCCCAAGGGAAGCCTTTATAAATAAATAAATAAATAAATAAATAAATAAATAAATAAATAAATAAATAAGAAGATTTATTTATTTTTATTTGAAATGCAAAGAGAGAAAGAGAGAGCTCTTTCCTCCACTGGTCACTCCCCAAATGGCCACATCAGCCAGAGCTGGACCAGTCCAAAGTCAGGAGCCAGGAGCTTCTTCCCAGTTTCCCATACGGGTGCAAAAGTCCAAGCACTTGGGACCTCTACTGCTTTTCTCAGTTCATCAGCAGGGAGTTGAATTGGAATATTCTGGACTGGAACCAGTACTTACATGGGGTGTTGGCACCACTGGCTGTGGCTTTTCCCACTGTGCCACAGCACTGACCCCCAAACAAAATGTTTCTTGAATGGATGAAAAAATAGGTGGTTGGATGGAAGGATGGATGAATGAATGAGCAGGTGAATGGGTGATGTTTGGGTAGATGAGTGGATGGATAAAGTGACAGAATGAGAAGTTAAAAATGATAGATGCATGTAGGATGGATGGATGGACAGGTGGCTAGAAGAATGGGTGAGTGTGATGGTCTACGGCGGATGGGTGGACAGGTGGATGTGCAAATGGATGGGTTAGTAGGTTGGTGAATGATGTTTGGAAACAGGCATGGTGACATGAATTTGTGACGAGATGGGTAGTCAGCTACAAACCTCCATGGCCCAGGCCCAGCTTGCCTTCTGTCCCCGGGGCTCCTTTGCCCTGGAACTAATTGCTTCTCCTCTGGTGTGTCCTTCCAGACACATTCTGTTGAGGATGAAACCGAGGAAGAGTGGGGCACCCTGGGTCTCTCCCTTCCTGTTTGCAACTTCCTTGCGGGCTATGGCCACTTCCTGCCAAATCTGAAGTGCTTCAGCTGTGACATTCTATATTTTTATTGCGCTGTTTGAAAGGGGGAGAAACAGAGATCTTGCAACCAATGATTCATTTTTCAAATGACTAGAGCCACACAGGCTGGGCCAGGGTAAAGCCAGGAACCAGGAATTCCATCCAGGTTTCCCAGGTGGTTGTTGGTAGGGACCCAAGTGCTTGAGCCAGCACCTGCTGCAAGATGCAGGAAACTGGAATTGGATGCGGAATCGGGTCTTGAACCCAGGCACTCTGACATAAGGTGCAGGCACCCAGAGCCACAGCCTAACTCTCAGCCAAATGCTCACCCCCTGGGCTGTGGCTTCCATTCTCAGCCACAGCCCCGCCTCTTGGCCCTCCCCTGCTCCCATCTAAGCCCCCTCCTCTTCTACCTGGTCCTGGTGGTACAAGCCTCACTTTGTTCACCTGTGAAATGGGTGTGGCCACAGACCTTCCCTTGTGGTGTGGCTGTGATGTCCTAGCTCTGGCTGTAGCAGGGACTCTCCTCGGTACCTTGGGACGTCTGTTTGTCCTTCGCCCTGCTGGCGTTCAGGGTAGGAGACTGCTGGAGTGACTGCAGGGAGATGCTCTGAGCTGTCACAACAACCTGGGGATGTGGGAATGTCACTGCTTGCAGAGGAGCAACCAGCCCAGAAAGCAACAACTCCAGGGCACGGTCCTAGACTTTGCTGCTGCCCCAGGAAACCCCGCCTCTCCACCTCTCCCGCCACCGTGTCACCCCCTCCAGACCCTCAATGCTCTTCCCCCACAGAAAGCACCAAATAGTCTGGCACAGCCTGCTGGTATCCACTGCACCCTGGCCTCTTCCCACCTCTCAGACCCTGCCTGCTATCCAGCAGGCCCTGGGCTGGGCTTTGAGCTTCTGGGAGGCAGCACTCTGTCCCCAAGGGTCCCTGATCCTGAGGACCAAGCACAAAAGGACTGAGCTGCCTCTCAGAGCAGCTTCCCTCTTGCTGGCTCCCGTCAGCAGCACTGCCTCCTCTTGTGGAAGTTGGCTTTGACTCATGCCTTGCCTGCAGCCCCCACATCCCAGCAGACTGTCACGCTCAGCACCCTCCATCCCTCCCACCCCACTCCCGCCAGCTCAGCTCACACCAGCACACCCAGACAGGCTCCCTGGCTTCCTGCTGCTGGGTCCTTCCTGGCCACCCACCTCTTTACCCCACGTCATCCCGCAGGTCCATATCTGAGCCCTTTCTCAAGCATTGCTCAGGATGGTGGAAAGCTTGCTTAAGAACCATCCATGGCTCCCCACTTCCCCCTCCTTCCAGTCAGAGCTCTTTTAGGCTAGTCTTGGAAAGTCAGATATATAGAGAGGAGGAGAGACACAGAGAATGATTTTCCATTTGCTGATTCACTTTCCAAGTTACCACAATGGTCTGAGCTGAGCTGACGCAAAGTCAGGAGCCAGGAGTTTGCTCTAGGTCTCCCATGCGGGTGCAGGGTCCCAAGGCTTTGGACCATCCTTGACTGCCTTCCTAGACCACAAGCAGGGAGTTGGATGAGAAGCGGGGCTGCCAGGATTAGAACTGGTGCCTATTTGGGATCCTGGTGTGTGCAAGGCAAGGACTTTAGCTGCTAGGCTCAAAACCTCTTTTAAAAAGGCCTTTTAAAAATTCACATTCCAAGGTATGGTGCAGTGGCTCTATTGACTATTCCTCTGGTTGTAAGTGCTAACATCCCATATGGGTGCTGGTTCGTGTCCTGGCTGTTCCACTTCCCATCCAGCTCCCTGGTGATGGGCTGGGAAAACAGTTGAGGATGGCCCAAAGCCTTGGGACCCTGCACCCACGTGGGAGACTGGAGACTGGAAGATGCTCCTGGCTTCTGATTAGCTCAGCCATTTGGGGAGTTAACCAGTGGGTGGAAGATCTTTCTCTCTGGCTTTTCTTTCTACAAATCTGCCTTTCTATTAAAAATAAATCTTTAAAAAATAAACTCACCTTAAAAAAATTTTATCTTTGGCCCAGTGTGATGGCCTAGCGGTTAAAGTCCTCACCTTGAACATGCAGGGATCCCATATGGGCACTGATTCTAATCCCAGTGGCCCCACTTCCACATCCAGCTCTCTACTTGTGGCCTGGGAAGGCAGTCGAGAATGGCCCAAAGCATTAGGACTCTACATGTGTGGGAAACCTGGAAGAGGCTCCAGGCTCCTGGCTTCGGATTGGCTCAGCTTCCGTCATTGCAGCTGCTTGGGGAGTGAATCATCGGACAGAGGATCTTCCTCTCTGTCTCTCCTCCTCTCTGTGTATCTGACTTTGCAATAAAAATAAATAAATCTTAAAAATATATATATATATATATATATCTCATTCCAGTTCCTTCCTCTGCTCTGCTTTTTCCTCCCTTTTTCTCTCTTGCTCTCCTGCTTGTCATCCTGACCTTCAGTACCTTTCACTAACTGCTGCCTGTGTCCATTCCTTTCCCCTCTGCACCTGTTACACCATCGCTCCTGTGATGTTGGCACCGCAGGAGGCTCGCTCTTTTTTCCCAGTCACCTCTCCCCCAGCCACTAGTTGGCTGACAGTGAAAATGTGTTGCCTTGACAGGTGGTGGCTAGATGGATGGATTGGTGGAGGGGTGGATAGATGGATGGCAGTGCCGTTGCTGACGCAGGCTGTGAACTCCTCAGCTTTGTCTCTTGCTGGTGCACGTGTCTCAGTGCCTCTCAGAAGCCAAGCCTTGGGAGACTGAACTCCCCTCCAGGATTGTAAGTTGATTCTTTTACATCACTGCTAGAGCCTGACTCTCTTTCCAGGCAGCATCTTTGATTTCCCGATAACCTGGGAAAACTCAGAGGGAACTACCCCTTCAGAGTGCAGGGACGGAGGTCATGGAGAAGCCAGAAGTCTTCCGTGGTCTGTTGCTCCCAGCCTGACAACCTCCTGGAGGCATCTTTCCTGCCCAATTGAACTCTGTACCCTCAAGGATTCTTTCCGTTGTTCAGCACCAGGGTCAGTGCCAACAGCCAGTGCCTGGGGGAGGAGAGCATTTGGCTTTTGCTAAGGGGTCTTGGTGGTGGGGGCTCCTGCACCTGTGGCCAGCCTCCCACTGCCAGAAAGCCAGCAGGGGAAGGGGCCACACCTCAGCAGCTGGCGGTCGGATGTGGCACAGTCTCTCCTGAGTTCTGGTTGAACAGGCCCCTGACCTGGAAAGTAGGAGTCCTTAGACACCCCCTTGTCAAGAGGGGCTGGCACCACAGCAGCCCACCAGACCCTGGCAGCCCAGCTCTGGCTGCTTGCCTTCCCCACTCTGCTCCTGGCAGGGATCCTCCTCCTTTCTGGCTCGCCTGGGTTCCTTCCAGCTCTTCCAACTCATTGCTTCTTTTTAAAAGGAAACTAAAATTAATCCTCTTCAGAAATAACATGCCATTTTGACTGACTTCATGGAGTGCCTTTGGGCAGATGGACATCTGTCTTGCTCGTTTCCCTGCCATGCCCCATGTCTCTCACCCTTCCCACAGACTCAGGCTGGCGGGGGGTGGGGTGGGGTGGGGAAGCCTGGTGCTTAGGGTCCCTGCATTGTATTCAAGGGGCCAGTGAGGATATGCTCCCAGAGGGAGAGGGAGAGGAAGAGGGAGAGGAAGCAAAACAGAGAAGGGACACAAGTCCCCGCAAAAGTGTCAACCGCAGGCTACATCCTTGGGGCACCACATCAGCCTGATCCCTTGCGGGAGGGGGGGGCAGGAGTGGTGCTTGCAGTGGGAGTTAGAGGCAAAACAGAGGTCAGCCTTTAGCACAGCAGTTAAGACACTACTTGAGGGCCCAGCATGATAACTTAGAGGCTAAATCCTCACCTTGCATGCACTGGGATCCCATACGCTGCTCCATTCCCCATCCAGCTCCCTGCTTACCGCCTGGAAAAGCAGTCAAGGATGGCCCAAAGCTTGGGACCCTGCGTGGGAGACTTGGAAGAAGCTCCTGGCTCCTGGCTTTGGATCGGCTCAGCCCCGGCCGTTGCGGCTACTTGATGAGTAAACCAGCAGATGAAAGATCTTTCTGCTCTCTGAAAAATCTGCCTTTACAATAAAAATAAATAAATCTTAAAACAAGACAATATTTGAGATATCAGCATCCTATATCAGTGTGTCTGGGTTCAAGGCCCACCTCCACTTCTAACCCAGCAACTTGCTAATTTGCACCCTAAGAGGCAGCAGGCAATGGTTCAAGTGATTGAATCTCTACCAGCCACATGGGAGATGCACATGAAGTTTCAGTTCCTGGCTTTAGCCAGGCACGACCCTAGCTGTGGTGGATATTTGAGGAGTGAATGAACCAGCAGGTAAACTCAATCTTTCTCTCTCTGCTTCTCAAGCAAGTAATTAAAACTTTAAAACAGGAACAGAATTCGGCCCCCGTGCCGTGGACTAGTGGCTAAAGTCCTCGCCTTGAACGTGCTGGGAACCCATAAGGACGCTGGTTCTGATCCTGGCAGCCCCACGTCTCATCCAGCTCCCTGCTTGTGGCCTGGGAAAGCAGTCGAGGATGGCCGAAAGCCTTGGAACCCTGAACCCACATGGGAGACTTTGGATCGGCACAGCACTGGCCATTGAGGTCACTTGGGTAGTGAATCTTCCTCTCTCTGTATATCTAACTGTAATAAAAATAAATAAATCTTAAAAAAAAAAAAACCAGGAACAAAATCAACCAAAGGGAGTAGGGTCTTGGGTTGGAGAGGCAGATCCCAGGAATGCAGGAAGAGACAAACCCCAAGGCCGCTTCTTAAACTTAAGCAGTCAAAGGAGACCTTCTAGAGAAAGTGACACCTGAACTGAGCCTGGGGACTGTCTGCCCTCGCAGGGAGGGAACTGGCCTGCAGGTCTCCCAGGATGGTGCCAGAAGTGGGGAGGTGGGAGCCAGCTGAGGCATCAGGAAACCTGGGTTGCCTGATGAGAGTCTTCAGGGAACCCTGGGCATAGCATGTGTCTTTGTCAGGCATGGAGCAGGGTCTCAGTCTCCACATCCCAGGCCCTGGCTACCTGGTTGGGCTTCTGGACTGAGGAGGCAGGTGGGAGACCTGCTGGGCAGGGTCACCCAGCTGTGCAGAGCTGCAGATGGAGGTGGCAGATATTTCCTTCCTGATCTGATTAAATGGGTCTCAGCCCTTAGAACTCCCTAGCACAGTGCATTGCTGAAATCCACAGGATCCTCCCTTTGTCCAATCTTCTCAGTGGGAGTGAATTCTTAATAGACTCATAAGGGCAGGGCATTGTGGCACAGCATGTTAAGCTCCTGCTTAGAATGCCCACATCCCTTAGAGCACAGCTTCAAGTTCCAGCTGCTCCATTTCTAATCCAGCTCCCTGTTAATACATCTGGAAAAGCAGCAGAAAAAGTAGCAGAACAGGGTTCACGTGTGTGGCTCCCTACACACATGTGGGAGATCCAGATGGAGTTCCGGGCCTGAGCCTGGCCCAGGTACAGCCATTGAAGTCATCTGAAGAGTGAAACAACAGATAACAAATCTCTCTCTCTCTCTCCCTTTCTCTCTCCCTCTCTTTATGTCTCTGCATTTCAAAAATAAATAAATATTTAAAAAAAATTTCAAACAGTGACCAAGATTGCCCCTTTCCGCTTCCTAGCTTCTCTAGCTTCCTGTCTCACACTGTGACACATCTCGCAAGGGCTGCCACTGGATGCCACCTGCCATGACGATTTCACCAGATGTCAGACCAGCAGGGTCCCAGGTCTTGGCCATCAGTCTCCACAACTGGGAGCTAAAGAAAGCTCCTTTCTTGACCAGTTCCCAGCATAGGTATTGTACATCATCACAACAGAAAACACAGCTATAAGCTGTCTCTCCTGTGCCGAGAGAAAGCAGGAGAAAGAGAGAGCTGGGGTGAGGATGGGAGGAAGTCGGCCTGGGCAGACAGACCATGTTGTCCAGTCTGGCTATAGTATCACATGGGTCACTAGCAAATTGTGCCAACCTAGTGCTAGTAGCTCCCAGTTATTCTTCCCAGTTGCTGTGTCCATGGGTTTGACTGGATTACACTGCAGCAGCAATGACCTCAAATTCCATGCAGCACACGGAATCCCAAAGATCTGCTGCTTCCCACACCAGCTTCTACAGCTAGAGGCCCTGGTCATCCTGCTTCTGGGACTCCACCATTTTCCAAACGTTCTTGGACACTAGGCCACAGGTGCAGAAAAGGCTCTGATGGGTCTCCTGTTGGCAGTTAAATGGGCAAAATTTGGGTGGCACACGCTGCTTCCACTCCCAGCATGCTAGACCCACCAAGCTCCAGATGGCCAGGAGCCGTCCTATTGTGTGTCCCGGAGGCAGGAAACCAGGAACTGTCCAGAAACCTACTGCCCCAAGGGCTTGAAAACTAATAAACTCCCCTTTCTGTTCCAGTCCTCTTACTAGCCTGGTTTTAATTAGCTGCAATTCATGATTTTGACCTTGCCAAGTTCAAAAGCAATTGGGAGAAAAAAGTTATATGAGCATTTAATCACTGAGGGGAAAAACATGCAAATTGCAATTATTCTTATCTGCTTCATGATACCATAACATTTCTTCACCCTACTTGAATGCAAACCAAGATAAGGACTGTGTTTCTTTATAGATATCCTATAATTCTATAGTGTTACTTAGATACCCGGTAAGAAAAGCAAATAGAATTTGGATGCCTCAGGCTGGTACTGTAGCTCAGTGGGTTAAGTCGCGGCCTGCAGTGAGAGTTCTCATTGTGCCCTGCTAATGCCCCTGGGAAAGCAGCAGAGGATGATTAAAATGCTTGGGGGTCCTGCACCCATGTGGGAGACCTGGAAGCAGACCTAGGCTCTTAGCTTTGGTCTTAAACAGCCCTGGCTATTGCTGTCATTTGGGAAGTGAACCAGCAGAGTGAACATCTTTCCCTCTATCTCTCCTCTCTCTCCATAATTCTAAAAAAACAAAAATAAAAAGGAATAGGATATTATAAACTCTGTGGAAACTGGTTCACTTCCCAAATGCCAGGCTCAAGCCAGGAGCTGGAAATTCACGCCAGGTTTCCCAGGCAGATGTCAGGGACTCAAGTACTTGAGCCATTACCTGCTGTCTTTCCCAGGAGCATCGGCAGGGAGCTGGATGGGAAGTGAAGTAGTTTGCCCTGGAACCTGCATGTTCACGTGGAATGCAGGTGACTTAGGAGTTGCTGCACCCCAGTGCCCACCCTGTGACATCACAGAGGCATCGTCCCTTCTTGTCTTATTTCCTGTGACAAAAACCAGCTCCTGAGACTGTGAAGCACCTGGGCCTGGTCTGATGAACAGCAATGTTTGCAGAAGAAGTTCAGGAGTCTCCTGAGGGTGGAGGGGCTGGTCTGATGGACTCTGACCCAGCCCAGGAAGGAGCCTCCTTGGCCGCGGTGCCCCACTGTCATGCCTCTGCTGGGCTGGCGCCCTGGGCTGCTCCTTACCAGCTGTGTGGACCTTTGCCAGAACACAGCCAGGACTTCTGTGGAACTGACTGTGAGACAGACTCACTGTTTCATTTCTAACCTCATCCTGCAGTTGTCTCTGACTCCTAAAAAATGAAAGCAAACCTCTTCCTGGCTTGTTGGGCATATAGAGAGCCCATTTTGGATCAAGAGATTTCTATCTTGGGGCAGGCCCTGTGGTGTTGTTGGTAAAGCCACTGCCTATAGCGCTGGCATCCCATAGGGGCACTGGTCCAAGTCCTGGCTGCTCTACTTCCAATCCAGCTCCCTGCTTAAGGCCTGAGAAAGCAGTGAAGCATGGCCCAAGTACTTGGACACTTGCACCCACGTGGGCAACCCAGAAGAAGCTCCTGGCTCCTGGCTTCAGACTGGCACAGTTCTAGCCATTGTCACCATTTAGGGAGTGAGACTGGGGATGGAAGATCTCTTCCTCCTCTGATCTATGTGATTCTGCCTTGCAGATAAATAAAACTTTTGAAGATTTATCTATTTATACTTGTAAATCTGAGGGAGAGCTTCCATCCATGGGTTCACTCCCTAAATGGCCATAGCAGCCAGGCTGAAGCAGGGAACCAGTGGCTTCTTTTGGATCTCCTGTGTGGGAGCAGGAGCCCAAGCACCTGAGCCAGCTTCTGCTGCCTTTGTAGGTGCATTAGCGGGAAGCTGAATTGGAAGTGGGACAGTCAGGATTCCAATCAGTGTCCATGTGGGATACCGTTATCACAGGCAGAGGCTTAGTCTACTATACCACAGCGCAGCCCCACCTCATGACCTCATTACTCAGGCAGTGAGTTGTTATTATTCTCATTTCACAAAAGGGGAAACCCAAACCCTGGGGGGTGTCAACCGCCCCAAGTCACACAGCCAGGAAGCCCCTGGCTACTGCTCCCCACACTGCTGCCAAAGAAGCTGCTCACTGCCAGTTCTACTCTGTGCCCCTGGGGACTATGAGGTTTCCTGAAGGCAAATGAAGGGGCAGCATTTCCTTCCAAACGTGTCTCTGGCAGCGTGCTGCTCCTTTGAGAGGTGGCATTCTGCCTACTTAGGCCAGATAGAGGTTATCCTGCACCAGGACCAGCCACTGCACTTGAGTGGTTCAAGCAAGCCGGCTTGGCTCAGGATCTATTCTGAAATTCCTGTGGCTGAGTCATTATTTATCCAGAAAAACACGTGACTGAGCAGAAGCCAGCGGGCTCCTGGACTGCCATCATCAAGGAGGAGCAGCTGGGCACACTGCAACCACGCACACACACAGAAACACAACACACACAGAGAAACACAGCAACACACACACACACACACACACACACACACACACACACACACACACCTCCTAGATGCTTAGTATTCAACCTGAAGCTTGGAAACTCCCAGCCATTCAATTCTCTGTTTTCCGGCCCAGCCTCACCCCAGTGGGGAATGTACACAGGACCCAGTGTGGTTGGGGAGAAGGGCAGAGGGCAGAGGTGATGAAGTCTCAAGTTGCTCCCAGTGTCCTTGGTTACAGGGAAAACAATGCAAAGGAAGGAGGTGACCTGGGTCCTTGTCTGCCACCAAAGAAGGACTTTGGTCCGGACGAAACAGGGAGCAAAGTGGTGTTTATCCACGACTTAGAAAACTCCCACCGAAGCAGCATGAGCAGCGAGGCTTCAAGCAAGGGAAGATCCAGGACAATAGTGGGGGTAATATCTTATAAGCACAACTGGGGTGAGCATAGTAACAGCTAACAACCAACAAAAGGGTGGAGATGAAACTCATCAGAAGGCCATAATTGTAATCTGGTCTAGACTGTTAGAGATAAGACAAAAAAAAAAAAAAAAAGCGCCACCAGACAGGGGACCAAGGGTGGTAACTTAGTGGCATGATCTCATACGGGTGCCAGCTGCTCACTTTTTTCCTTCTCCTCATTCTCTCTGTAAATGCCTTTTCAGTGAATAAATTTTTAAAAATCTTTTTAAAAAATTTACATTTTGTGTGGTACATAGAAAGCATGGAATGAACAGTGGCTGTTATGTCTGCAATAGCAAAGCTAATGTTACATCCTCATGGCCCCATCCACCCTATGCACTAATTGTGGGAATCGCTTCTGTAAATGCCTTCAGCTCTAACAGAGAGAAAAGGCAGCACAGAATACCACAGGCTCACAGGACGAAACCTTCCCCCTGCACCTGCCAATCCAGTTGCTGGAACAAGTGGACCTTTCCTTGAAAGGTCTTGGCAAACTGCTAATACAGAGGGAATGAGGGAGCGATCTTTGGGGGGAATGGGGAGAGCTCCTCCCTGGGGGTGGGAACAGGTGGCAAAGCAGTGGCAGAGTGGGTTTGGGAGCAGGGAGCATAAGAGCTCATGGCACAGGGGAGGTGGGGGCAGCTGTAGCAATTCCTGCAGGAACTGAGCCCCTCAGAACTCCAGGGTGGTGAACAGCTTGGGAGTGGGAGGAGATGAGCAGGGCACGACAGGAAAAAAAAGCCCTGTGCCTGTCTTGGCACACCTTTTTGCTATGTGTTTTCTGCAAGGCAGACACACAGACACACAGAGAGATCTCCTATCTGCTGATTCACTCTCCAAATTCCCACGGCAGCCTAAGCCAGGCTAGACTGAAGCCAGGAACCCAGAACTTAATTTAAAGTCTCCCACAAGCATGGCAGGAAACCATGAACTTGAGCCAAAAAACCTGCTGCCTCCCAGGGTGTGCAATAGCAGGAAGCTGGAGTCAGGAACCCAGCCAAGACCCCCGACTCAGGAGCTCTGAAATGGCTTGCAGATGTCCCATACGGTGGCTTGCCCACCGCCAAGCCAAACACTCACCCCCCTCTATGGCCTACTTTTGCTGGGGACTTTGCTGGACTGAGTTCTCAGGAAGCCACGATGCAGGCAGAGGGGACAGAAGGACATAGGGCCCTCTCCGGACCTGCCCTAGCTCAAGGAGCAGCTGTCACTGAGGTCTACTTGCTGTCTCCTGAAGGAATGTTGCCCACGGGGTCAGTGCTTCTGAGCCCTCTTCTGCGAGAACATAGGACAATGAGTTTGTGGGGCAATGTCCTGCTGTGAAAATGTTGCCTCTCATTTTAAAAAACCCCAGCTAGGTACTTGACATTATTGATGGCAAGATATTCTGACAAGTAGTAAACTAATAAAGATTCTACCCATCGGACTCCAACAAACCAACAATTGCAAAATAGAATCCCATTTCAAAGCACATGGTAGCATAAAAAATGTGCACCTGAATCTGGGAACTAAATTCCTTTGATGAGCTGAACTTGATCTGTGACATCCTTGTGCAGTGTCCAATTTGCACAACTGAATGAAGCAATGGTTTTGATGCCACTGCAGGACCCTGGAAGGCTTACAGTCCCATCTGTGAACCTTGGGAAACAGTCACTGCTCTTTGCCCTCAGTCTGAGACAGGAGTGACGCAAGGCAGCGACAAGAAGTCGGAGCCCTGCTTGTTCCCTGAGTCACTAGCCTGTGGCCCGGGAGCCCCTGGGACAGTGGCTCACTGGGCATGAGGTAGACCTTCACAAGGGACTCTGAATCCTGCCAGGAATGCCAGCTGCTGGGAAATGTTTCATTTCTTCCTTCTTTTTTCTTTTTAAAGATTTATTTTTATTGGACTGACAGATTTATAGAGAGAAGAAGAAACAAAAATCTTCCATCCACTGATTCATTCCCCAAGTGGCTGCAATGGCCAGAGCTGAGGTGGTCTGAAGCCAGGAGCCAGGAGCTTCTTCTGGGTCTTCCATGCAGGTGCAGGGACCCAAGGTCTTGGACCATCCTCTACTGCTTTCCCAGGCCACAAGCAGGGAGCTGGATGGGAAGTGGAGCAACTGGAACATGAACTGGCACCCATATGGGATCCCGGTGCATGCAAGGCAAGGATTAAGCCACTGGGCTATCACCTGGGGCCTGGAAACGTATCATTTCTCTATCGACACAGGCAAGTAGAACAGAGAGCCAGGAGCCCAGCCCTCCTTACTCCCCTCAGCAGGCTGTAGACAGGGCCCCTCCCTTGCTCCATCCTCCCAGAGGGACTACCCTACTGCCCTGGCCCAGGGGCTGGGCCCATTCCCCCAGAAAGCACCTTTTGTTTAATTCACAAGACTTTTAAGTTTTATTAATAAAATACAAAATGGCACACATACATTAGTGATGAGGGTTGGGAGAGCAAAAGGGTCAACCAAGTCCTTCCAAAGTCCTTCCCAGATTGCCCTTGACCGTGTCAGGCCTGCGGGCAACCCACAAAGTCTGTTGCAGGACTAAATCACAGCAGCTTCCTTGCAAGGAAGGACTCCATCTCCAGGTGTCCTGTCCTTGCAGTTTCTCCCAGCCTGGGGCAGCCGAGTCAAAGTGCATCAGGCCTGCTGTCCTCTCCGAGCCATCACCAGTGACTTGAGCCAGGCCCTGAGCATACCACTCACACCAGGCTGAAGGGCAGGTGGGCATGACCACAGGTCTTCCTCCCCGTCAGGGGTAGAGCTGGGGTTTCTTCTGAGCATGCACCTGCCAGAGACCGCATCACTGGCCCCTGGGTGAAGCCCAGCCCATGAGAGAGCAAAGGTTACTGTTAGGGATAGTCCGAGGGGAGGGATGAGCTGCCTTCAGGATCCAAAAGGGGGAGAGCTGCAAGGTCCTAGTGCTGGTCCACGGGGCATGCAGCTAGCTTGGGTCCCTTTTCGCAGTCAAGAGGGACCTGCCAACTTCATGGCCATGACCTCCACCTCTCTGGCACAGTGGAGGGAGGGTATGTGCAGGCTCTAGGCCAGGACCATAGCTGCATAAGACCCATGGAAATTCCAGGCCCTGCTTTAGTGGGGAAAGGGGGAGGGGAGGAAATCCTGGAATGCAAGGAACAGTGTTTTCAGGGATGACCAAGGTGGGAGGAGACTCAAGGCCGTGGGAAGGAGCCTGGGGTGCAGGGGACCAAGGGGGACGCGAGCCAGGCCACCTACAGTCAGTCCCTAGAAGGACAGCTGGGAGGGTCACTGCACCCAGAGCTTTTTTCTGGACCTCTCAGGAGTCCCAGCCTCCTCAAGGACACATGTGTCTGGCGATCACTGAGGCTGGCTGGGAACCTGGCAGAAACGAGCTCCCACAAAGCCCCAGCCAAGTCCCCATCTTAGGGAGCACAAGGCAGGCCTTGCACTCCCCGCTGCTGCCCCTGCAGATGCCCTTGGGTTGCAGGCCCCATGGCAGTGTTGCTGCAATCCATACTGAGGCTGCCCTTGGGGTCTGCAGAAAGGAGGTCTGGACCCAGGTAGGGATGTCATAGCTCCGGTCATAACCACTGACCCCTCCTCCCATTCCAGAGGGGATGCCCTTGCCAAATGGAGGCTAGAGGCAGGACACACTCTGAAATGGCATGCAGATGTCTCACCGCCAAGCAAGCGTCAGGCCCTGCCAGCCTCAAGCCTTGTTGTCAAGGTGCCTTAGCAGCCTGACAGAGAGGAGGAGCACCAAAGCCACTGGGTCCCCTCCTTTTCATGTCCCATGAGGCCTCACTGAGGACAGTGCCTTCCTGGGAGCGGTCCCCGGAGGCCCCATGCTAGCCTCATGCAAGGCAAGACTGGTCCCCAGGTGGGGCTTGGGGAACATAGCACCGCAGTGGCCTTGAGGGGGGGCGGAGGGAAGGGCAGGGATGCGTGTAGCAGGACCAGGAGACACGAAGGAGTGGGAGGGAGCAGGCAAGAGGTCCTGGCCGCTGCTCACCTGTGAGATGCAGGACCTTGACAGTCCTGGCGAGTCCTGGGGAGTCCCGGGCCAGAGGGGGCTGGGTGCACAATAAATAACCGTTTGATGGGGTTGGGGTGGGGACTGTGTCAGAAGGAACCTCAAACCAGCCAGCAGCAGAGGAGAGCTTCCAGATTTCAGGGTGGGGTGGGGTAAGAGGTCGTTCCTACTTTCCCCAAGAGGTCAAGAACGGCCGAGGGCAGCCCTGGGCTTGGAGCAATTCACATGGGGAGGACCAGCCTCTTCTGTGAGTCTGTGGATGATCCCAGCCTAGGCCTGGCTGTATGGGAGGTGGGGGAGGAGGGGTAGGAACCTGGGGGGTGAGGGGGCAGCTCATGGATGGAATAAGTGGGTGTAGGCAGGCAGGTGGCAGCAGCGGCTCACACGGGCACCAGGACATAGGAGTTGGTGCCACAGCTCCGGGGCACATAGCGCAGGCCTTCTACCATCTCTCCTGCCATCTTGCGGGGACAGCCCTGGAGACTCTGATAGGCGAACATAGCTACTCCCAGGCAGAAGAGGAGGCCAAGGAAGGCTAGCAGCCCCACCGCCTGCCTTCGGGTGGCCTCCTGGGTGTCAGGGACTGGAGTGATGCGGACGCCCAGCCTCTGGGGCTCCACAGTGGCATGGATGGGCTCCTCGGCCTTGGGCACCCAGCTGCCTGAGGCCACAGGCTCGCTGCTAGGGGTCCCTGCCGAGGACACATAGCCCACACTGCCAGGTCCCCAGTCCTGGAAGGTGTCTGTGTGAGCGACCGTGGGAACTGTCTCTTGGGCACCCTGAGGGTTCCCTGGCCCGGAGCTCTGTGTGGTGGCTCCCAGGGAATGACCTTCAGGTCCAAGGTTCTTCTCTGGGGTGGGGTGTGAGGTGGTTGGGATCTGAGTGAAGGATTTATCAGTAGATGGCATTTTGATGGAGGGGGCCTCAGTGGCGTCAGGTTGGTAAGCAGTAGAATGCGGCCGAGGGACAGCGGCAGAGGAGGCAGTGGCTGTGTTGAAAAACTCAGGGCTTTCAGACTCTGCTGGAAGCTCTGTGGTTCCTGAGGAGCCGGGCACTGCAGTGGGCAGTGCTGGGGAGGTGCCCACGGCCGTCTGTGCCTCCTGGGTAGAAGGAGGCAGCTCAGGGCTCCAGCCATGCCCTGTGGCTCTGGGCTCTGAGACCACAGCTGATTCGGGTATCCCACTGGGTGCTGCTGTGGTCCCCGCCTTCGCCAGGCCCATGCTTGGCTTCATAGCACCAATCTGCTTCTCAAATGTGCCGCTGTGTGGGGTCTGAGCAGTGGCCTGGCGGTCGAAGTGTTTCATTACTTCCTGGACCCATTGCGCCTCAGGGTCAGCACAGAAGGTCTTGTTTTTCTTTGTTTTCAAGCTGTAAGGAAGACAGGAACTCCATGACATCTCCAAACACCAGGAACCCAGGCCAGCGTGGGGGGGTGGGTCAGGGGAGGGGGGCCTGTGCACCTTTTCTACTGACTGCAGATCCTGTTCCCACTCCCTTCTCGGACGCCTGGAGCAGCTCTGAGTTTCCAGGACCTGGGGCCTCACCTGAGAGCTAGGGGCAGAGAAGCATGCCAGCTTTGGGGGGTGTGTCTCAGGAAGAGGGACCTCTTATTTGAAACTGGAAAGTCCCCGGAAACAGGGACACGTGAGTAGCCTTACTTCAGTGTCACAGTGCCAAGGTAAACTGGCTAAAAAGCTTCCTTCAGAATAGGAGAGAGAAAGAGATAAAAATAATCATGGTGTTAACTGACACTTGAGGGTACCCCAAAACTGTCCATAGGAAACGGGAATGAAAAGTTTATGGGGGCTCAAATGATTGTCCAAATCCAGGCCCAGCAGCGTGGCCTAGTGGCTAAAGTCCTCGTCTTGAACACGCCCGGGATCCCATATGGACGCCGGTTCTAATCCCGGAAGCTCCACTTCCCATCCAGCTCCCTGCTTGTGTCCTGGGAAAGCAGTCTAGGACGGCCCAAAGCCTTGGGACCCTGCACCGGTGTGGGAGACCTGGAGGAAGTTCCTGGCTCCTGGTTCCGGATCCGCGAGCACCGGCCCATTGTGACTCACTTGGGGAGTGAATCATTGGACGGAAGATCTTCCTCTCTGTCTCTCCTCCTCTCTGTATATCTGACTTTGTAATAAAAATAAATAAATCTTAAAAAAAAAAAGAAAAAAAAGATTGTCCAAATCCATACACACTTTTTTCATAGCATGTGTTTCTGGGAAAGTTCTGGAAATTCTGTGCAGTTACTATTGAGGCAGGGGGTAACTTTGTTACCATCATGGCTGGGAGCTTTCTCAGCAGGAGGCATGTGACAGGTGAACTCCACAGTGGGGAGAACTGGATGTCCCCAAATCCTAACTCCTCCCTCCATTTCATGACCACTGCTGCCCTCTGGCTCCTCCTCAAGGGGCAACCTGTAAGGTCCCAGCCCTGTAGAGGATGGCCCTGTTACAACCCCAAGTGCCTTTCCAATCTGGAGCCCTCTGCACCTCCTCTCGCTAAGCCCCAAAGCTGGTTAGTTCCCATAGCAAGAGTCTGAGCTGAGGGGGCCTTTGTTCTACACTACGCCAAGGCCTGTCTTTGGCATTCTGTGGCTGTCTGCCTCTCCCAGCTACCCTATAAGGTGGCGACTGCCCCCACTCCTGTGTGGGGTGGGGCACCAGGCTTCAGGGGGGCAGAGTGAATGCTGTGCATATTCTTGCTCTGGAAAGCCAGCATGCGCAGGAAGCACAACCCTGTGAGGCTGCCCACTTCTGCTTCTGTTTCCCGAGAAAGCAGAGGCCAGTGGTGTCCAGGGAGAAAGCAAGGCCTACTGGGAGGGCAGGTGAGAGAGAGGTCAGGGAGGGGCACGCTGGTGCATTTTGCCCCTTGCAGAAACTGTGAGGTGGTGGGATAGGGGAGACCGCAGGGCTGCTGGCCATTTCCTGCTGAGTGCCCCTAAGTCAGCTTTGCAGAAAGGCTTCAGGGCCTGGGACTCCAGTAGGAGCCAGTAACCGGGATGGGCAGGGCAGGGCCAGGGGAGTTGGAGGGGTCCCAATAACCAGCAGAAAATGACCCAATCCCATCCCTCCCCACAGTCTGGAGTGGGAGCTATCTCCTTCTCTGCCATTGTTCCAGTGAAGAGAGTGCCCCCTGTTGCTCGCAGGAGCTCTGCTCAGCACCATGCCCCTAAGGAACATGATCTTTCATCCTCTGAGCTGCATGATGGCCAAGGAAACCAGGGCACCCAGCCTGAAAGAGGTGAAGCTGGGACTTGCATGTGGGATTCTGGACCACTCTGTCCCAACACTTGCCATCAGGTGGGCCCAGGATCAATGTGAGAGTGCTTCAGCCTGGTAGGAATTGTCCCTTACTGTGGTTGCTGCAGGCCATAAGCCAAGGTGGCCGCCCCACAGCCACCCTGGGCCATTCAGGAAGCCGCTTGCCATCCTAAGCCCTATGATACCGCTAGTAACATCAGCAGATGGACTGCAAGTAGGGAGCAAGGGGCAGAGCTTGCTGAGGCCTTTGGCTGGGAGCCCAGGTGGGCTGGGCAGGTGTACATGCAGACTGGGAAAGGCCCTGGGCTGTGCTGAGCCTGAGGTTCAGGGTCATGGAGGCCGTACTCACATGATGGCACGTTTTTCACAGGACTTCTCATTATGCTTGTAGCCAGCGAGAAGTCTCAAGGGAATCTTCGGGGTCATGTTGCTGTCATTGCACTCATAGCTGCATTGTTTCATACCGGAGTGCTGACCTGTGACCAAAGAGATCCCTGATCAACATTTGGCCTCCCTACCCCAATGCACCCAAGTCGGGACCTGTGTCCTGCACACCCTTGCTTTAAGGCTCTGGATTCAGTCTCCCCCTTCTCCAAAATCCCCTTGGTGTCTCAGTTTCCCCACCCATAAAACAGGGAAAAAACAGAGTCGACCTCAGGGTGTTATTCATGAAAATGAATTCTTTTTGCAGTACTTTCTCTCTGGCACATACAGAGTATTGCATTTTGGAAGTTAAGTTGTATTTGGTCCATGATTCAGCAAGAGAATGAGACTGACACTGGAGAACTCTGCCCAGGACCCCAGCTCCCAGACCCTCCCAGTCTATAGTCTCACCCTTCCTCCATCCTGCATTCACCCCAGTTAAGTCACCTATCACCCCCTAATATGGATACACCCCATTCCTCCTAAGTGCTCAGGGATTTCTATGACTTCCGAGATACATCCAGACCTCTGCCCAACACAGTTCCCATGCCCAGCCTGTGACAGGTGCGCGTGTACACACACACACATCCACAACTACAGGGCCTGAATATTCGTCTCACACAGAACCACATAAACATGTATGCAGCCATGCAGCCGGGTCCCCAGATAGGAAACCTACACACGACTGCTTTCTGAGGAAGGTAGGGGCAGCCGGACAGCCATTGCAGCAAGCGTCTATGTTCTCCTGCTTGAGAGCAGAGGGAGCCTTTGTGGCTACCTGCTGGAGTATTTAGGAGATGGTGGGCATGCAGGTGGCTGGGAACCAAGCACAGTTGGAGAGAAACCCCAGGGCAGGACAGGGCAACCCGGCCCAAGCTTTCAGTATAAGCACTTGAGGTGGTTTGCATTGCATGCCTGCCTTCCCCCTCTCCCTAAATTTCCAGATACTTTTCTGCTTGAGGTAAGCTCAGGGCATGATGAGTTCAAAAATGAGGAAGAGCTCAAGTTTCAGATCTGGGTCAAGGTCATGTGCAGAAGCAACAAGAACCTACAGGCCACACCAGGCAAACAAGCAGAGTCCAGAAACCAAGCTGACACTAGCTAGCACTTCAGGGTCTGCAAGGTCCCAACTGATAGCTGGGCTCCACTGACATACACACAAGGACCTGCGTGTTGATATGCCAGCAAGCTCCACTTCCCACTACATACGTGTGGACATGCCAGCATGATTCACTTCTCACTATGTGCATGTAAACATGCCAGTATGCTCCACTTCCTGCTACATGCATGTGGACGTGCCAGCAAGCTCCACTTCCCACTCCGTACATGTGGAAGTGCTGGCATGCTCCACTTTCCAACCTCCCCTGACCCCTCCCCACCCCACCTCCGACTTCTCCACTCCATCACTTGTACCTTTGGCCTACCCCCTGTGGGCAGAGCAGGTTAGGGTTGCAGGCCTGGGATGGACAATTTGGGCTCCTGGGGCTTCCCTCCATCTGGGGGAAGCAGGATATGAAAGTCCCCACCAGACAGTTTGCCCTCCTTCCTCCCCAGGGGGACCTCGCCATGACTCAGCAGCTGCTTCCCCAGACCTGCGTAGGAGCAGGTGGCTTCCTGGGGAAGCCCCAGAAACGTGGTGCCCCCAGAAACGTGATGCTCCTGAGACAGGAGGAGACACAGGGTGCTGTACAGAGAGGGAGGGGAAGGCTGTAAGAGCCACAACAAGGACACCAGGGCCCCAAGTCCCTGCCTCTGCCATGGGGCTGGTTGGTGTCCAGGCTTAAGTTCTGCGTCCTGTCCAGAGGGCTATGTAGCTAGCCCAGGAGAGGCCTTTCCCATCTCAGAGCTGCCGTTTTCCTTCCTGTAAATGGGAGATAATGCCTCCCGCCAGCCGGTCATCTGTTATCTGCCGCCAGTGCCAACAGAACGGGGACCTCATCTTTCTTGGTGTCACAGTGTTTACCAGGGTCAAGCTGAGGTGGTCACTCCATCAGTGTCCACAGAAAGGCATAGTTTGCAGTTCTCAGTGCTCCTGTGGGCACGCAACCACTTACCTGCCCGTCCATCCACTTCTCCCACCTGTTCACCTGTATATCCTCCACACCCCTTCATCTCACCCACCACTCACTCCTCCACTTCCTGGTCACTTGTTTGCATTCCTTCTAGTTACATACAAGGACCACAGGCTCTTTTGTCCATAACCTTGAACTCTCCTCCCACAGGTGTTGGTGTTGACTTCTTAAGAGCACCCCTATTCTAACACACCTATCAGATCATCAGATTCATACATTCAAGCAACAAAGGCTGGGCCCACTCCTCCCCAGGCTCTATGCCGGGGAGTGGGGTGACCAAGGCTAGGATGTGCCCTCACAGGGCTCCCAGCCTAAAAATACCCATAAAGCAGCAGAGGTTTTCTTTTTTGGTTGAGCACTTGCTGTGTGTTGGACCCCATGTCACCTGCTTGCATTAACTGCCAGCATCTAGGGCAGGCAGGCAGGCATTTAGTGTGGCATTTGGATACGGGTACCGTATCACTGCCAACATTTGAGTCCTGGTTCTGCTCCCAGATCCAGTTTCCAGCTAATGTGCACCCTGGGTGGCAGCAGGGGATGGCTCAAACAGATAGATCCCTGCCACCCAGGCAACAGACACAAGTTGGGCTCCTGGCTTCTGATTTTGGCCTGGCTCCACTCTGGCTGTTGGAGGTGTTTGGGGAATGAACCAATGAATGAGTAATCTGTCTCTCCATTCCTATCTCTCTGCTTTTCAAATAAATCAATAAAAACACAAAAACTATTTCTTACCATCCCTTCAAAGAGAATGTTTGGTATCCCCATTTTGTAGGCACAAAAGTCAAGAATCAGAGAGGCTAAATCATTGGCTCAAGCCCACAAAGTTACTTTGTGTATAGCTAGTTTTTTTCCTGCCTCTTAGACCTTCACTGTTTAAGCTACTAAACTGAGTTAAAAATTCTACATTCCAGGACATGTCTGGAGCATGCCGGCAAGTCCACACATATGTACTGGGAAGTGGAGAATGCTGGTATGTTCACACATATGTCTTTGTTGTGCATGTCGGTGCAGCTCTCAGCATAAAGCCCGGAGCCACGGCAGATGGCAGTGAAGCTACCACCCGTATATCCCATAGGGCATCCCATAGGGACTCTAGTTCAAATCCTCGGTGCTGTACTTTCCACGCAGCTCCCTGCTAATGTGCCTGGAGATGGCCCAAGTGCTTGGCTTCCTTCATCCATGTGGGAAATCGGGATGGAGTTCTAGGTTTCTGGCTTTAGTGTGGCCCAGCCTGGGACATTAGGGAATGAACCAGCAGATGGAAGATACCTCTTTCTGTCTCTCTCTCTCTCTCTCTCTCTGTTTCTCCTTCTATCTTCTATTTCAGTAATTTGGCCTTTCAAATAAATAAATCTTTTTATAAAACATAAGTCTGAAGCAGATCTGACCAACACAGATCTTTTGGACCAGAGAACTGTCCTGTGCTGTCCTTAGGCGCCCCCTTTGGTTTGGCCAACTCAGATGCCAGCAGCCATCACCAAAGCAAAAACGTGGAGTCATTTGACAACCAGAACCGTGCACAGCTGAGGACTTCTGCTGGGGCCACTGTCCTGGCAGCCCTCCTATCCTCACAGCTATGCTCCACCCCATCCCTACCACCCAGGGCAAAGGCAAACACCTGTAGGAGTACTTTGCTTCAAGGTCCTTGTGCTGATGCCGGCATGTTTGGGTCATGGATGAACCTGGGTCACTCTCCTCCAACTAAGTTCAGATATCTGCCTTGCTCATTTGATTCTGAACCATTTCTTCTTGTCTGTAGTCCTGGGAACACCCATGTTCCCACGCTGGCTGACTCTGCCCAAGGGTCTGATAGCACGCAATATCTCATTTGTACATGATTCAAAAACCCACATGCTTTCCAGCTGTTCCCTTCCTCTCCACAAGCCAATCACTCGGGTGCTCTGTCTCCTCCAACTTTGTCCCATGTACTCTGAGCCTCACTCCTTGCCACCTGGTACATCCCGTATAACTGCTCCCTGACTCCTAGCCCCCCGCCCCTCCCTCCGCAACCCCTATTGCTCCCTTGCAGACTTTTTCAGAGGCCCACCCTGCTTGTCACCTGCCACCATTAGGAAGTGGCTTTGGCAGCAGCACCTTTAGCTCCCAGGCTGTTCTCTACCAAGGTGACAGCTTGGGCAGATGGAAGCACAGTGGACCCCATGCTTACCCTGGCTGGGTCTGCCTCCCTTTCTATCAGAGAAAACCAAGACATTGAGGAAATCTCTGCCACGCTCTGTGCATGTTTGGGAGCAGGAAACCCGCTCACCCTGACAAGGCTGGGCTCGTACAAACTTGAGGCAGCTCCACAGAGGGCAGAGATGACTGGGCGTGATGGTGGCAGAGGTGGTGGGACAAGAGGGCCTAGCTGGTGTATGAAACCAGGGCACAGAAACAACCCGCGGAGGCGTACTAGAGTGCATGGAGTGGGGCCAAGACCATCTCCCAGATGTGTAGCACATCATGGAGGTATTGGTGAACCCCAGGTGTGCCTGTTGGGGTTGAAGTTCCAGAGCAAGGAAGGGTGTGGGGAGTAGCCCTCAGAGTTGCCATGGAGGGGACTGGTGGACGGGGTGGGTGGGGAAATACCAAGATCCAGACATGGAAGGGGTGCACTTAGCCAGGCCTCAAAACCAGATAGGAAACAGAAGAGGGATCCTATCTATGGTCTGTGGGCTGGAAGCTGAGAGCTGAAGCATATTTGCTATGACTCTACCTGTCAAAGGGTTTGGAAACCGGGAAAGCCAGATCCTGGCTTGGGTGTCCCAGGTGGAAGGCAGCAGGAAGCACTGTGGGGTGGCTTTAAGCCGGGTCATCTGTGTGCTGCTTTTTATGGCCCTATAAAATGGGTTGATTATGTTCACTTTGGCAGCACATGTACTAAAATTGGAACGATATAGAGAAAAAGAGCATGGCCCCTGTGCAAGGGTGACAAGTAAACAAACAAATAAAAATAAATAAAATGGGTTGATTATGTTTGTGAAGTTACGTTTTTACAAATATAATGAAAAATAACATCTCCACAAATTTCCTTAGGTCCCTGGAGAGTGAAAGGTTGGGGCTAAAACCACCCCTGAGGCATGAGGACTACTACCTGGGGCTCCCTCTCAGGGCCCCTCCAATCTCTGCCCAGGGAGGCTGGCTCCACCCTCTCTAAATGCCAGCATCTCCCTGTCCCTCTCTCCCTCTTATATTTTTTTAGGGGAAAAAAATGTTTAATACTTATTTGGAAGACAGAGAGAGAAGTTGCCACTCACTGGTTCAT
The DNA here is from genome assembly GCF_030435755.1 of Ochotona princeps. Classification (NCBI taxonomy): domain Eukaryota; kingdom Metazoa; phylum Chordata; class Mammalia; order Lagomorpha; family Ochotonidae; genus Ochotona; species Ochotona princeps. The sequence continues at coordinate 21,892,638 of NC_080847.1, forward strand.
CCTCCCAAAGCCCACAAGACCACACTAAGGCTGGACTCAGGTCCTCCAACTGGGTCTCCTCCATGGCAGGAAGGGACCCAAGTCCTTGAGCTGCCTCCCAGGAGGCCCATTAGCAGGAAGCCAGAATCAAGCAGAGCTGTCACTCGATGTCAGGCACCTGCTCCTCGGCTCTCTCTTTTCTCTCATTCCTGGGCCTTTTCTCTTCCAACCCCTCTCTGGTTCGCTGCACCCATTGCTGTCTCCTGCAGCTCAGCTCTGGTTCCACTAGGGATGCTCTGGCCCCTGCTCTTGGAACCCAGCTTGGCACGCCTTAGGTGTTCCAGTACATGCCTGGAAGATAGAAGGACTTTGAATTTAAATTTGGTGAGGCCTGGATCTGACACTCTGAATCTGTCCTCCCCTGCCTTCCCCAGTAACCCCCCACTGCCAAGCAGGGGGCAGACTCCAGCCACTTAAAACAGAAATTTTTCTCTCTTGTCGGGACTTGAGTGGGTGTGCATGCGTCAGTGCTGGGCTGTGACTTGCATCTGCAGGTTTTGTTACATAAAGCACGGGAGCCTTCGCCCCGCCCAGCAGCCCCACAGACCTACATGTGGGAATGACGCACAGCCCTCAGCAACCGCGAAGCCCCTCAACCTGCCTCCCGCAGGGCTTCTGTAGGGGGCTTCAGGGGACCAGGGTCCCTCAAAGCCAGATGAGAAGAAACTGAGGCACAGAAATGGTGCCCAGTGCCTCCTGATAATGTCAACAAACAACACCAGGACCTGGGTCCTGAAGCCCTAGGCTGCTAATCAGAGCACCCTGGCACCCCCAGCCTGGGGCACCCTTCCTGCCCAGTATAGGGGCCTCCCACACCCTCCTCCTCCCTCTTCCAAAATACCCTAAGAAACAGTGGAATGCTGCGTGCGTGTGTACACACACACAAACACATATATGTATACACAGAAACACATAGGCACACATACACACACACACCCCTAGAGAAGCAACAACTATATTTAAATGTGCAGCATCCAGGACCAAGACCCTGCTCAGAAGCACATTGCATGGCTGTGGCAAAGCAACCCCCACCTGACACCCCCTCCTCCGTCTTCCAAGGCTCACTAACCCCAAATGCCCCAATCCTCATGGCCCAAGTCTCCAAACAAGGAAGCCTGAAGCCATTGGCCCCCTACCCCTACCTCCCCACTCACTCCCCTTTCTGCTCCCTGCCCCCTGTTGAGGCTGGGCCATGGAAATGCTCCCGCAGCTGGGGTCTGGTCATCATGCTCCCAGCCTCTCTGTGTGCCCTGGGGCTGAATTCTACCTTTTCTGAGCATCAGTCCCAGGGAGGATGAGGCTGACTCCAGCGGTTCACAGAGACTGTGTGACCCCTGGAGGTGGTCAGCATGAGTGTGTGCCCCTTGCTGCAGCCCATTCAGTGGGTCTTCCCTCTCCTGCCTTATGCTGGCTGGTGCTCCCTGAGGTCAGCAGCTAAACCTCTTTGGGCTTCTGACTTCCCCAGCGTAGGTGGGACAGATGGACAGACCTTGCCCTACAGGTCCTGGGATCTACCTACGAATGACTGGACAGGAGGAAGGCAGTGTGTGATGGGACACTCAGGCACTGGGACCACAGACCCACACAGCACCCCTATACCCCACCCAAGAGCTGCAATGACCTTGACCTTCACTGGTATTGGGCCCTTTATTCTGGAGGGCTTTACCATCAGGCCAGAGAAAGTCCCAGCGCGAACCTGGAACAAGGCCAAGACTGCAGGTTACACATTAACCCTGGGTGGGTAGGTAGGGAGCCCCAGCCCATGGCCAGCTGGGTCCTTCCTTCCCATCCCTCCACTTGTCCTTCTCCCCCTCAGCATCCATCATCCTGGTGCACCCCCTCCTGGTACCCTGTACATCCCACATCCCCTCTGCTTGCTGCCTGCGCCCTGCACACAGCAAGGGCAGTCCCCTGAGACTATTCCCGCCTCTAGGACAAGGAAGGGTCCAGGCTCCCTCTTTCACAGGGATTTGTGCCTTCGCCAGGCGGGGTATTGGGGTGCTAGGGGGCAGAAGGGGCTGGAGCTCCCCTCCTCCAGCCCCCTAACCCTGCTCTAATCCCAGCCACACTCACCAGCCACTAGGATCATGAGATGGTAGAACGCAGCCAGCCACAGCAGCCACGAGCCAGCGATGAGAGCCATGGCGGAGAGTCTTAGGCTGGGGCCACGCGTCTGCCCCTCTGTCCAAAGCGACTCAGAACTGCCCCCTCTCCTGCTTGCCCGCCGCCGCTGCCACCGTCGCTTTTTATAACGGGGCTGCGCTGCTGCCTCCGCCTCCAACCCCCGTAGGCAGGCAGCAGGGAGGGGGCCGGAAGGGAGCCAGTGAGCGAGCACAGATTCCTCCCTGGATGTTGCCAAGGAACCGATCTGACTCCGCCGCCGCCGCCGCCGCCGCCGCCGCCGGAGGGGCTGCCGCAGGGGTCCTGGGCCAGAAGCTCTGTGGCCTACAGTCTTCCTGGGAAGACGTTCTAGGGTTCAAAGGGCCTGGTACACACCCGTTGCACAAGTCACCTCCCTGCCAGAGTTGACCCACCCCCTAGGGTAGGGCCAGGCGCCCCAGCTCCTGAATGGTCAGTAGACAGAAAGACGGCCTGGCTGGTAGAAGGCAGCAGTGAGGCCTCCCACCTCCCAGCTCTTTTTTGGTCTGGGAGGAATTGTTGGACCCAACCTGTACCCCTAGCCCTAACTGTGAGTCCCCTGGGTGCAGCCCAGCTTGCACCCCAAGCCCTTGACATGAGCTCCTCTTGGGAGACCTTGTTTCTGAATGCAGCCCTTGCACCCTGGAGCAGCCTGGAGAACAAGGGGGACTCAGTGATCCCACCCATCTGTCAGACAGAGAAACAGAGGCTCTGAGGGGCAGGTTCCCCTCCATCTGGTGGTAGGGAGGACTCTTCTTCCCACTGCCACAAAGAGGGCAAGGAGTTAGACCACTGAGGACACAGGAGAATCCTGCCCCCAACCCCTGCCGCTCCTGCTTTGCACTGCCACCGCCCCTACAGTGTGGGAATCACATGGCTGCCATGCCAACCATCCCCAGTAATGATGATGTACCTATCTGACACATCCTCTTAAATTGGAAGTAGAACTGTTTGGGCCTCAACTTGCCCAATGAAGGAACTGGGGAGGGTCCTGAGCTCTGACCTTGTAGGCTTGCACCCCTTGGGCCAGGCAGGCTTCCCCTTTCCCTGGGCCAGACCCATGCAGGCTGTGGGCTGGTGTCAGGAGCAGTACAGTTAGTTCTGAAGGTGGTGGCCACAGTTCCCCAGACTCCAGTGGAAGAGTCAGGAGCTGGCTGCACTGGGTTAGGTGTCACTGGGCAGCCAGCCAACGGGAAAACCCACGTCCCAGATTATAGAGCTAGCTGTACCAGGTAGGGCTGGACAAAGAAGCCACCTAGTTTCCAAGGCCAGAGGAATTGTGGCTCTTCAGTTACCTGTCCCCCACCCAAGAACAGGTGGGTCCCCTGAGGTGTGGACATGCCTGTGAGAGGAGGAGCAGCTGGGCATGGGCCAGCGACTCCCTTCCTCCTAAAGTGTGCAGCTGCGAAGGCAGGAGTTTTTCCATTTCCATTGTCCTGCATTGTGTTTTATAACTGGGGAAACTGAGGTTCAGAGAGAACCCCAGAAGTCCAGGTCTCTCTCTGCCCTGCTTGTGTAAGAGCAGAAGAGGGAGAAAGGACAGGACAAGGGAGAGGGAGAAGGGAAGATGAAGAGAACAGGAAGGGAGCTGCAGATGGAAGAGTCAGGAGAGGGGAAAGGAAGAGGAGAAGAGGGAGAGGAGGAGGTTGGGAGGAAGGAGGCAGGACTGGGAAGCCCCACCCTTCAGGAAGGGCCAGCAGGTGGAAGTAGAGACCCCTTTCCAACCCAGACAGCACCTGCAAGAAGTGTTGAGGGTTTGGGGCGAGGCAGTGCTGGAGCTCTGGCACAACTTTTGTGGGATCCATGGCAGCTTCCCCACATCTCTGAGATTTTGCTTCCTCCTTGGCAAAGTGAGGATAGGAATACGTGCTCGCACTTGCCCTGCTGTGCATGCTGCCCCACGGTACTCACGGTACTCACGGCACTCACGGCACTCATGTCCATGGCGCAAAAAAAACCCACAAGCAAACACCCTCTTGCACTCCTGTTGTGTGTGGGGATACCAAGCCATGCCCAAGTTCTGAAACTGTCAGCAGCCAGGAGCCTGGATTCACCCTGGATTTATTCTCCTCTTCCTTCCCTCACTACCTCCTTTTATTCCTTCCATCCATTCTTTTTTTTTTTCTCTTTTATTTTTGAAACCACGATCCAGTGTAGACTCAGGCGTCCCGTATAGTTTTTGTTTCACTTCTCCAAAAACTCTCTGTATGTGTTTTGATGACACTGGCTTTTTGAAGCATCAACATCATTTTCTTGTGGTACAGCAGGTTCTACTCCCACTTGTGATGCCAGCATCCCATACAGGGGCACTCACTCCCATCCAGCTCCCTGCTAATACACCTGGGAAGGCCGCAGATGACACAAGTATAAGGTTCTCTGCCACCCAAGTGGGAGACCCAAATGAAGTTCCAGGCTCCTGGTTTCTGGGGTCAAATGGGGGAGTGAACTAGCAGAAGGAAGACCTCATTTTCTGTCTCTCTCTGTCACTCTGCCTTTCAAATAGTTTTTTTTTTTTTTCAGAAGACCATCATCGTATACTCTACGATGTTCTTGTTTTTAATTTATCTTATTTCCTTGAGATGTCATCTAATTTATTTCTCTTCCCTGACCTGTTTCCGGTAAAACAGGAAGGCTTGATCAGAAGCAGATTGGTTAGTCTTGGCAAGAATCTGTTATGCATCACGCTGCACTTGGAGGTGTGTGTGGCCAGGCTCTGCTTAGTCCATGACCTTTCAGGATGCATGAAGTGCTGGTGACAGCCACTGTGCTGCTCTCTTTGGCACCCTGCATGTGCATGCTGCATGTGTTCACTGCATTCCAGGTGTTGGGGGAAGTCCCACCAAGGCAGAAAGTATGCAACCTCTCTGGTCCCTGGGGACTGGCTAGGGCTGGGGAGCAAGGATGGAGTGGCAGTGACGCCACTGCTGGCCCAGGAGCAAAGGGCTTGGGGGATCAGGGAGGAAATTGTTCATATGACACAGGAGGTACTCTCCCAGCTCCAGTAACAGAACACACACACACACACACACACACACACACACACACACACACACACACAGAGCTGTGGAGAGGAGGTTGGGGAGGCTGGGACATTCCCCTGAGGTCCCAGGATGGTGTGTAGGCATGGGTGTGTAGGGATGGGGTAAGCTGTGAGGCAGCCCTATGACCGTTCCTGTGGCCCATGAGGCAGCCCTCACCTAATCTGGTCCCTGCCTTGCCTATTCCATTCTCCAGCCAGTGGGGAGGACTACTCATGTAACCTCAGCATTTTGTTTGTTCCACATTTGGCCAAACTCCCTTTTTTTTTTTTATTGTGGTTAAAAAAAAAAGCCTACATAACACATCACTTCTCGGCCTTTTGGCTAAGATCAAGTGTAAAAATTTATATAACACAAAAGTTACTGCTTCAGCCAGTGTAGGTGCACAGCTTGGCAGCACTGGCTCATTCATGCTGCTCTGCGTGATGCTCCCCATCGTCCATTGGCACAACTTGTTCACCTTGCAAGATCAGAAGTCTTTACCTGCTCAACAGTGACTTTCTCCTCCTCTCTGCTCCATCCCTGACAGCCAGCACTCTACCTTTTATCTCTCTGATTTTTGTAATTAAAAAGTGGGGGCCCAGTGTGGTAGCCTAGCAGCTGAAAGTCTTCTCCTTGCAAGCACCAGGAACCCATATGGGTTCTGGTTCTAATCCCAGTGGCCCTACTTCCCATCCAGCTCCCTGTTTGTGGCCTGGGAAAGCAGTCGAGGATGGCCCAAGGCCTTTGGACCCTGCACCTGTGTGGGAGACCCAGAAGAAACTCCTGGCTCCTGGCTTTGAATTAGTTCAGCTCTGGCCAATGTAGCCACTTGGGGAGTGAATCAGCAGACAGAAGACCTTCCTCTATATCTCTCCTCTCTGTTTATCTGACTTATGAGTAAAAGTAAATAAATCTTGAAACTAAAAGCATTCAAGTGTCAGCATTATGGTGCAACAAGTTAAGCTACCACATGCAATGCCAGTATTTCATGAGGAAGCACCGGTTGAGTCTTACCTGCCCTGCTTCTGATCTGGTTCCCTGTTGATGCTGGGAAGGCAGTGGAAGATGGCCAAATTGCTTGGGCCCTTGCCACTGTTATGGCAGATAAGGACAGAGCTCTAGGCTGCTGACTTAGGCCTGGATCAGCCCTACCTACTTAGGTCATTCAGGAAATTGAACCAGAGGGTTAAATCAATCTCTTTCCCCTTGACTACCCCAGTTCACTCTTCCTGTCAAATCTACAAATAAATTTAAAAACTTAAAATTGAAAAAATAAGTTTTTAAATAGAAAAACATCATGGGAAAAACACATCTTTTAATTCCATTCTTCTAAGATCCTCTGAAGGGTTGTGATGCAATGCAGTCAGGGGACCCTAACCAGAGCTGCTGCCATGGGTGGGTGAGACTTTTAGCCTCCCAAACAGTGAGCTGAATGGACCTCTTTTCTATATAAAAGGACCCAACCTCAGGGAGTTCATTATGGAAATGAGAATAGACCAAGAGAACCCCCTGGCCCACCTCTTGGAGACAGCAAATGCCAAGAATCTTAGGGGGCATTCAGCCTAGGGGTTATGGTGTTCACATCCCACACTGGATGGAGCTCCTGGACTGCATCCCTGGCTCCAGCTTCCTGCATGTGCAGACCCTGGGAGGCAGCAGCAGATGGCCCAGGAGCTGGGGTTTTGCCACTCATGGTACAGACCTGGGTTGAGTTCCTGCCTCCCAGCTTGCATCCCAGCACAGCCTTGACTGATGTGGGGCCTCTGGGGAGTGAGATAGAAGATGGAGGCTCACTCTCACTGTCACTCACTCTCACTGTGATTCTCACTTTCACTCTTGCTCTCTTGCTCTCTCTGCCTTTTAAATAAAGAATAAACAAAATAACAAATTTGAGGCAACCAAAGTAGACACGGTTGTAGAGGATTTATTTGCCAGAAGGCCTGAGAGCCAAGGACAAGGCAGAAGGGGGTGGACCCTGGGCTGTGTTCATGAGCAGCGGGCAGGTCAGCATGGGTCATCTCCAGCAGGTACCTGGCCTTGGGCTCTAGAAGGCCATGCACACCCAGAGCTGTCTCGCCCCAGCCAGCTGCCTCCAGAGCCAGGAAAGTTCCACCTGTTCCCCTCCCATACAGTTCCTAATGTTCTCCCATTCATCCACTTGTCCTCTTAGCTATGTACTCTTTAGCAGTATACAAAAACACCTATAGCTTATAATACCAACGCACAGGTAGTCATTCACACCCTAGCATGAATTGGATCACCAGCTACTTGGGGAGGGAGAAAGGGAAAGTAGAAGTCTGATCCAGGTGTTGGGGGTTAGAGAAGCACTAAAAGCCAAAGGGAAGGATAATGACAGAGATTTAACAAGTTGAATGGACTGCATCAGGGAGGAAATTGGTCCAATGGAGAAGGATGGAAACTCTGGACAAGCTTGGAGCATCATGACGGATCTGGTCAGTCCCTCCCTTGTGACTGTGAGAGCTGACAGGCAGCAGCTTCCTTGCAGGGGTGGTAGGGAGGGTTACTTTCATTGCTTCAGCTTGCAGTCCCTCACTGGGTGCTGGTTCTAAATCAGAGCTTGCACTTCATGCTCTATGCTGCAGGCCAGAAAAGCAGACTAACTCATTGTGGACCTTGGCCCAACCTGTCAGGCTGGAGCACAAGGCCCCAGCTCTGGGGTCTGGGCTGACTGAGCCCAGCAGTGTGAAACAAGAGCAGAGGGCAGGGGGAGACCTGGCAGCAGGTGGCGTGGACTAAACATTGCCTGTGAGGGGAAGGGGGTGGGGCTAGACACAGGCAGGTGACAGCAGGGTGTTCCAGGTAGCAGCAACCATGGAGAAAAGACCTGATGTAGAAATGCAAGGGCTGGGCTTGGAGACCAGGGAGCTGTGCTGGGGGAGTGAGGCTGCAGGCAGGGGTAGAACCCCATGCCCTATACCTGGAGCTCTGGCCCCACCTTAGAGCAGAGGGGAGCTATGGAGGGATTTGGAGTAGGGGCGTGACTAGGTAGGATGGAGACCCTGCAGCTGCACTGGGGTGGAGGATGGGTCATGGGTGAGTTGGGAGCGACAGGGAACCCGAGGAGAGGTGTAGCAACAGGGATGGGGACCAAGGGCTGCAGAGCCATCAGCTTCCATGGGACAGCAGCTGTGACAGGGCAGAGGCAGGGTTTCTAGAACTTCCCCCAGAGATGCCCAGGCCGGGATCAGGGGACCCCTCTTCATTCATCCAGCTTCCGGAGGATCTTCTTTACCCAGGGCATCCTGGGGTCAGCACAGATCTCCAGGTCTCTGTTGGTCACCAACCTGGAAGGAGGACAGGGTGACAGCGAAGTCAAGACACCACCCGGTTTCCTCCTGAACCTAGCGTTTATGAGCCATCTTCTGTATGCACAGTCTGCTCTGATGTGTCACCTGCTCTGCGTGGTCATGCCCACTCACCAGAGTGATGCAAATGTGCAAGCCACCTACTGCATGCAGCGCACCTGTTGCAAAAGGGAGATGGGCAGCCATAGCCTTGAAAGCCTGGCCAGGCAGCGTGGCCTAGCGGCTAAAGTCCTCTCCTTAAACGCGCCTGGGATCCCATATGGGCGCCGGTTCTAATCCCGGCAGCTCCACTTCCATCCAGCTCCCTGCTTGTGGCCTGGGAGGAAAGCAGTCAAGGACAGCCCAATGCTTTGGGATCCTGCACCCACGTGGGAGACCTGGAGGAAGTTTCTGGCTCCTGGTTCCGGATCGGCACAGCACCAGCCATCGATCGCACTCACTTGGTGAATGAATCATCAGATGGAAGATCTCCCTCTCTATTTCTCCTCCTCTCTGTATATCTGACTTTGTAATAAAAATAAATAAATCTTTAAAAAAGAAGAAAGAAAGAAAGTCTGGCAAGCCCATGAGGCAGCAGCCCCTAGAGGCTCATGGTGTCACTGACACTGTCTTGGGAAGAAGGATGGGGTGGAGGTCCAGACTGTGGCGTTCAGACTCACATTCTAGCTCTGTCACTTGCTAGCAAGTCACTGATCCTTTCTGAGCCTCAGTTTCCCCATCTGTCACATGATAATCCCCATTTGAGTTGCACAGGATGGTGGTGAATTCAGACAAATTCAAGCCCACAGGCAAACACAAGGCAGGTGCCACATAATTGTGCCAAGAGTTGACCTGAAGTGTTTGCATTGGTATAAATTCTTATAACAACTCTCCAAGGAAGGTCCTATGAATTTGCCCATTTTATAGCTAAAGAGAATGAGGCCCAAAGAGGGTTTCCCACGTGCTAAAACTGGTGAGAGATGACTATATAGTGTTCGCTGGGAAGTCAGACCCTGGGGGACAGGGCCTTTAGACAATGGCCACACCCCCCTTCCATTCCTCCTGAAGGCCTGAAGCACAGTAGGGGACAGGCAGGAAGGAGACACTGGCCCAAGCTTGCACAGCACCAACACTGGGCCCACCCTTGTACCATCCTTGGCAAAGGTAGACTAGGAACTGGCCAGTGGCTGGAGCTGTACCCCTGCGCAGGGACTCTCTCCCTGACACAAGGCCCAGGGGACACTCATTCCCCTAACTCCTGTCCTGGCCCCCACCCACAGAACCGACAAACAGAATGGCAGCAGTGCTGACTTTGACTGTGTAGGTAGTGGGACTACCTGTTTGTGAGCCCACATCCTTCCTAGCATCCCTTTTGGCTCCAGCTCAATGACCATGCGTGTGCTCTCTTTGGCCGAGCACCTATTGTGTGCCCAGGCCTTGAACTTTACACCTGCTCTTTACCATTACCCGCCCCCCCGCACTTTTTTCCTCGCCTGGGGAATGGATACAGAAATAGCACCCACTCCATGGTGCTCTTTCTAAGGTGAATGAATCCATATTTATAAGCCACTTACGACAGCACCAGGCCCTTTGCAAGCACGCTCAGCACAATGGTTCAACACACAAAAGCTGTGCTGATGGGAAACTGAGGCTCGGAGCTTAAGGGACCAGAACCCGCATTGCCTCCTGCTTCAGTCTTCTCCATCATTCACCTGCACACCTTCTGAGAGATGGAGTCAACAGTGGGGACAGGGAGAGGAAGACCAGAGCAGATATGGAGCCCCAAGGAGGATCAAGAGCTCTCGAACCCAACCCCCATACTGGTCCCCAGCACTTCAGGGTGTGACTCAGAGAGGCAGGTACAGGCACAGCCCCAGGTCACGAGCAAGAAGCCAAGAGGCAGAGAAGATTGGTAGGAACAAAAGAGCCTTGGTAGAAAGGCCAGGAGACCTGGCTCTGCCCAGACACCCTTGGGCAAATCCCTCTTCTCTGCGAAGCCCCTGTGTCTCCTGCTGTGGGACTGCCCTGAGGAGCCCATGGATCCACATAGGCTGGGTGTACATGTTGGCACTACCTGGCCCATAGCCCCATATGTGTAGGCACTGCCAGGCACAGGCACCCTGTATGTGTCAGCTCTCACCAAACAGCTCCAGGAACATGGGAAGGACCCGAAATACTTCCTGTGGGAGTGTCTGCTGAGCCCATGCACCAAGCATGTCCCCTGTCCTGGATCCTGTATCCTAGAGTCAGATGCTGTCCACAATGCCAGGCCTCTGCTATTCATTCCCACCCTGGCATGTGACAAACCCCAACTAATAGCTGTTGGGTGAGTTCATTATCTTTGTTCTAGTACATCCATGCCCGGGCTGAGCTATCACTTCCAGTCAACTTCTCCCAGCTGGCACGAGGAGGCCCAGCTGCATTCCTCCCATCGCCTACCGCATGTAGATCACCACCCCAGCCCCACCCCCAGCCTCTCAACCTTGCTGCAGCGCACACAGTCCCTGTAGCCTCAGCACTGCCATACTCACACCACGCCAGGCCTCCGGCAGGAGATGGAAGTCAAATAGAAATGCTTGACCACGCGCGGATTTAGGGGTCGGCGCACATAATCCCGGCAGCAGACGCTGTCCTCCACGTTGGCACCATAGGGACCTGGGGGGAGCACAGATGCTCAGCCTGAACTGCAGCCCCGGAGCACAGGTTCCAGGGCAAGAGACACGGCTGCTCCATTCTGGTGAGCAAGGATTGGGTCCAGAGTTTTCTGGGTCTCCTCCAAAGTCCCTGCTCTAAGGGCAACTGGGGAGGCTGGCTCTTGGGGAAGGCACCGATACTATCCCTGAGCTTCTCCAGGGCACAGTGGGGTCCCAGGGTGGGTACAGTACCAGCTTTGGAAACACCCAAGCCAGTCTAGCCCTGTGGAGTCTGAGGTGCATTTTAACAAGATTTTGGGTGATTTCTGTGACCCCTACCATTCCTGCTTTGTTAGCCTCAGCTCACCCTTTCATCACCTACTGTTGAGACTGCAGCCCAGAGTCAGGGAGCACTTTCCTGGGGTCACTCAGCAAACCCCATGGAGTCGGAGTAAGGGTTCAAACACAGGATAGTACCACAGCCACGGGCTGGGGTCCTGCTCACCATCAATTCCCCTCCACCACCCGCCCCCCCAGTGAAGCAGCACTGGCTCCACGAGGTCTGCAGCATGTGGGGCGCTCCCAGGAGACCCTCATCCATGAGGCTGTTGCTGTACATGGCCACTGACTCCTTCTCCAGTGCACACTCCTCTACCAGCACAGAGCGCAACTGGCCACAAAGGCGTGAGAAAGAGGAGGTAGGACTGGGTGGCGATGCTGAGCAAAAGCAGTGAGTGGGAAGGCAGGGCCAGCACGCCAAGAAAGGCCCCTCCTCTTCCCTGTTTCTCCTCTTTGGCCTGGCCACAGCACATTCCAACTGCCCTGGGACCCTCAGACCACACCTGCCAGAACCTCCCAACCCAGCTAAGGCAGAGCTTTCTTAAGTACCCATTTAGCAGATGTGTAAGTTGAGGCCTGGAGCAGCACCCCTGGCCCAAGGAGACCACAAGAATTCAAGGTAGGCCTCTTTCCTTCCAGTTCCTCCCAGTCCTCACTCTTACCTGCCTCCGCAGCCTGGAGCACCATGGCAAGGAGGATGAAGGCAGCCAGGAGTGAGGCTTGCAGGCTAGCCATGTTCTGTGCTGTGGTGTCTGCAGTGTGGTGTCTGCAGTGGCCTGAGATCAGAAAGGTCCAGTATTTAAGTGTCCGCTCCACCCACTCACCCACCAGGCTCAGACTTCTCTTAGTCATTCGTTCCCTAGAGGCTGTGACATTCACATCACGAAAGGAGAACTCCTCACTTCCTCCCGGAGACAGCGGGGAAGCACTGGAGGGGACCCCCACCCCAGCCGGTTTCTAGGTCTCCAGAGACTGCAAAAATCCCCCTTGGGCCTGGCCTCCTGGAAGCTGCACTCCTCGGGGGTCTGCTCACAACATGGCCGTGACTTGGATGACCCTGGTTGTCCCCAGCTAGGCTACCCCCATGGCCCTACCTGTTTGTCTTCAATGAAAAGGTGGCGCCGACTCATCTGGAAACCAGGGCCTGACCTGGAGCTTACACAGCCAGCATCCCTGACCTCAATTTCACTTCAAAGGAACAGACCTGCTCCTCCCTGGGCTTCCCTGGGTTTTGGGGGAGCCCAGCAGTTTGCTTCTTCTCCCTCTCACCTCCAGCTGTCCCCATGCCCCCACTTCCCTGAGGTCTGTCCCCTTGTCTCCATGCTACTGTTCATGCCTGGCATAGGCGGCTTCCCTCAGGCTCACAGCCAAGGGTCACCTCAACACAGGGCAGCAGCCAGAGTCAGCTGCCCAGACTCCAGCAGCCCGCCTTGACCTGGCTACAGGTGTCCCTTGGCACCCCTCCCCCCACCAACCACAGACCCAAGGTCAAGTCCACGCCCCTCGCTGTGGCCACCAAGGTCCACTTCCCAGATGTGTGCTTCCTGGGGGCCTCCCTCACATGAGGAACCCCAACACGTTCCTCACGCATCCTCAGCAAGGTCTGAGGCCTGGCCTGGCCCATGAATGTCACTTTTCACTTCTCTACCACACCGGCTATTTCTGTGAGTCAAGGACTTTCTGAAATGTCAAGCCCACAGGAAGGTCAGCCCTCAGGACGTCATGGCATGTGAATGACCTTGCATATGATGGCTCTGAGCAGTCCCTGTCAGCTCCCCGGAAGGCAAATTCTGGGTCCTTGAGGGTTGGGGTCTCCTTTGTTTCTGGCATCCCCAGTACTCTATGGGATTTGTCCATATGCCTGGAGCCCATTGAATGTAAAAGGATACTGAGGCTTGGTGAAGCAGGAGACCTGCCCTAGCTTACACAGCCACACGGTAGGACAGCCAGGCCTGGGACTCAGAATTCTTGGTTCCATTTGCGACGGACAATCTGCCTAACAATTCATTCATCCAACAAACATATGTTGAACCCTGTGATAGACAGAATTGTGGCCTGGCAAAAGCACACATCCTCCACTCCCCAAATCTGTAGGTATGCTTCTTTCTTAGAGGGAGAGAGAGAGAGAGAGAGAGAGAGAATGACTCACAGGCAAATTCCTGGAGTATCTGGTTGTGTCCAGTGTGGTCTCAGGGGCCCTTGTAGGTGGAGGCAGTGATCAGAGTGACAAGAGAGGAGTGGAGAATGGGATGTGGCATTGTGGCACAGCAAGTTAAGCCACTGCCTTTAATCTCAACACTCCATATCCAAATGTTGGTTCAAGTACTGACTACATTGCTTCTGATCCAGCTCCCTGCTCAGGAATTTGGGCCCCTGCCACCCACGTGGAAACCCAGCTGGAGTCCCAAGCTCCTGACTTCGGCCTGGCCAAGCTGTGGCTGTTGTAGCCATCTGGGGAGTGAACCAGCAGATGGAATCTCTCTCTCTCTGTAATTCTGATTTTAAAGTATTTTTTGAGAGAGAGAGAAGAGGCTGGGGTGGGTTTAAATGTTCTCTAAGTGTTTGCATCCTGCATCAGAGTATGTGGATTCAAATTCCAGCTGTGCTGCTCATTCCCTGCTTTCTGCTACTGCAGATCCTGGGAGGTGATGGCTCAAGGAGTTGGTTTCCCTCACCAACCTGGGAAACCTGATTGGTTCCAGCTCCCAGGCATTGGGGATGAGGAGCTCTCTGTTTCTGTGTCTCTTGAATACAAATATTGTTTTAGGAACTAGAGCAAACTAGAAACTGGGAGAGACTGAGAAGCACATTCTCTCCTGGAGAACCCTGACTCGGCAAGGGTCGGTTTTTTTCCACTGAGACTCGGCTGGACCCCGGGACCCCTAAGCTGTAGGATCACAGACACTGGGTGTTGCGAGCCCACAGAGTGCACTAAGAGTGCAGCCTGGGCAGGCTGGCTGGCAGGACCACAGGCTTCCAGGGAGCCTCATGTTGGCGCATGGCTGAAGGGCATGACACCACCTCAGAGCCCCTTTTGCCCAGAAGCATCACCTAGGCCCAGCCCCAAAACAAACACCATGGGACTCTGTGGCTCGAGTGTTTGGGTGCCGAGGTACTGGGGGAGGAGGCATAGGATTTAGTATTCAATAGGAGCCTCTATTGGAAAAATGGAGAGTTCAGTAGGTGAATGGATATAGCGCTGAACTAGACTCTTAAAAGCAGCTGAGGGCCTAGTGGCTAAATCCTCAACTTGCATCTGCCGGAATCCCATGTGAGAAACAGTTTGTGTCCCAACTTCTCCATTCATCCAGCTCCCTGCTCATGTCATGGGGAATTAGCAGAGAATGGCCTAAAGTCCTGCACCCAAGTGGGAGTCCTGGAGGAGACTCCTGGCTCCTGACTTTGAATCGGCTCAGCCCTGGCCATGGCAGCCAAGATTTACGTTATTTATTTGAAAGGCAGAGTTAGAGAGAAAAAGAGAGAGTGTATGTGTTCTCCCCTTCTGCTGGTTTACTCTCCAAATGACCTAAACGGCCAGAGCTGAACAAATTTGAAGCCAGAAGCCAGGAGCTTCTTCTGGGTCTCCCAAGTGCATGCAGGGGCCCAAGCACTTGGGCCATCCTCTGTTTTGCTTTCCCAGGCACGTTAGGAGGGAGGTGGATCAGAAACTGAGCAAGCAGGACTCAAACTGATCCCTGTATGGGCTGCCAGTCCTGCAGGTGACAGCCTCTAACCCACGACCTTACAGGGATGACCCAAGCTAAAAACTTAATAAAAGGTCCCAGCGGGCCCGGCACCGTGGCCTAGTGGCTAAAGTCCTTGCCTTGAAAGCCCCAGCATCCCATATGGGCGCTGGTTCTAATCCCAGCAGCTCCACTTCCCATCCAGCTCCCTGCTTGTGGCCTGGGAAAGCAGTCGAGGACGGCCCAAAGCTTTGGGACCCTGCACCCGCGTGGGAGACCCGGAAGAGGTTTCTGGTTCCCGGCATCGGATTGGCGCGCACCGGCCCGTTGAGGCTCACTTGGGGAGTGAATCATCGGATGGAAGATCTTCCTCTCTGTCTCTCCTCCTCTCTGTATATCCGGCTTTCCAATAACAATAAAATCTTAAAAAAAAAAAAAAAAAAAAAGGTCCCAGCATGGTAGCCTAGCAGCTAAAGTCCTTGCCTTGCACGCGCCAATATCCCATATGGGACTGGTTCTAATCCCAGCAGCCCCACTTCCCATGAGCTCCCTGCCTGTGGCCTGGGAAAGCAGTTGAGGACAGCCAAAAGCCTTGGGACCCTGCACCTGCGTGGGAGACCCGGAGGAGTCTACTGGTTTCAGATCAACTCAGCTCAGGCCGTTGTAGCCATTTGTGGGGGTGAATCAGTGGATGGATTTTCTTCTCTGTCTCTCCTCTCTGTGGATCTGACTTTGAATAAAAATAAACAGATCTTTAAAAAAATTTTTTTTTAAAAATTGCACGAAAGGGACTGGCACTACACCATAACAGACTAGCCTGTGGTGCTGGCATCCCATATAGGTACCAGTTCATGCCCCTCCTGCTGTACTCTCAGTCTAGTTTCCTGCTTCTGGCCTGGGGCATGCTGCAGAAAATGGTTCAAGTTCTTGGGAGCCTACATCCACAAGGGAGACCCAGAAGAATCTTCAAGTTCCAGGCTTCCCATCAGCTCAACCCTGGCTGTGTGTGTGTGTGTGTGTGTGTGTGTGTGTGTGTGTGTGTGAGACTTTTTGGGGAGTAAACCAATAGATGAAAAACCTCTCTATATATGCCTCTCTCTCTCTTTCTCTCTGTAACTCTTTCAAGTGAAATAAATAAATCCTTTTTTAAAGATTTTTTAAAATTTTTATTGGAAAGTCAGATATACAGAGACAAGAAGAGACAGAAAAGAAGATCTTCCATTTGCTAATTTACTCCCCAAGTGGCCACAATGGCTGGAGCTGAGCTGATCCGAAGCCAGGAGCCTCTTCTGGGTCTCCCACATGGGTGCAGGGTCCCAAAGCTTTGGACTGTCTTCAATTGCTTTCCCAGGCCACAAGCAGGCAGCTGGATGGGAAGTGGGGCCACCGGGATTATAGCTGGCATCCATATGGGATCTCAGAGCATGCAAGGTGAGGACTTTAGCCACTAGGCTACCATGCAGGACCCAAATAAATCTTTTTTTTTAAGTAGTATCAAAATTAATATATCTTTTAGTTTTATTTTCATAAACTTTCTGAAGTGCCCTCATGCATGCATGTATGCTTATGTATCTATATAGTGTGTGTATGTGTGTGTGTAGAGATGACTGTGCATGCATACGTATTTGTGTGTGTTTCACAGAGAGAGGAAGTAGAGAGACTGATGCTGCAGCTAGGTGGTGGGTGTGCCGGTGGCCTTTGAAACCTAGCAACATTCCTGAACGTTCCAAATGTGTCAGCACTGAAAGCTGAGGACAAGAGCAGCAGTTTTTAAAAGGGGGAGTCACGCTGTGGAGTGCGAATAGGCACAGGAGCATCATCAGTGACAGAACTGGGCTGCTGGCCCTTGATCCAAATTTGGGGTTTTCTAACTGGGGCCCTTCAAGGGTGAGGCTCCTCCATGTACGGGCTCCGGAGCTCCCTCTGGAGAATACCTAGGTCCCCAGGAACTTGACAGGGCCCCAAGCAACCCCTGCTGTCCTGGCAGCAATGCCCCATCCCCATTACCTCTCCAGGGCTGAAAGGAAGGCAAACCCTGCCTGTTGCCCAAGGCCCTTTGCCCCCAAATACCCTTGGTCTTTCTCAGCCTGGGGGAGAAAAGGACAAGGTGTTTAAGCAGCAGTGAGGCAGTGGCTTCCAAAGAAAGGATAGGGGAGTTCCTGGTGGGGCGGCAGGTGGGTAATCACCAGGTCACGGGCAGTTGCTAACCGGGGATGTTTCCACCCTCCGAGTGGTTTTCACTGCCCTGTCCTTCTGCCCTCACTTCAGTGTGGGGAAAACTCCCAGACAGAATTGTCTTTGCTCCAGTCTTGCTTCTTTTTGCAAAATTCTTAAAAAAAATTTATTTACTTTTTAATGAAATGCAGATATACAGATAGGAGAGACAGAGAGATCTTCCATCCACTGGTTTACTCCCTCAAATGGCTGCAACAGCCAGATCTGAGCTAATTCAAAGCCAGGAGCCAGGTGCTTTTTCTGGGTCTCCCATGTGGGTACAGAGGCCCAAGGACTTGAGCCATCCTTTGCTGCTTTCCCAGGCCATAAGCAAGAGCTGGATTAGAAGTGGAGCAGCTGTGGATCTGGTGAAAGAGCCTAGTGCTTAAATCCTCTTCTTGCATGTGCCAAGATCCCATATGGGTGCCGGTTTGTATCCCAACTGCTCCATTTCCCATTCAGCTCCTTATTTGTGGCCTGGGAAAGCAGTAGAGGATGGCACAAAGCCTTGGGTTCCTTCACACTTATGGGGGACTGAGAAGAAGCTCCCGGCTCCTGGCTTCTGGTTTCAGATCCGCTCGACTCCAGCCATTGTAGTCACTTGGAGAGTGAGCCAGTGGACAGAAGATCTTTCTCTCTCTCTCTCTACAAATCTCTGTCTCTATGAATCTGCCTTTTCCAATAAAAAAAAATCTTAAAAAAAAGAAGTGGAGCAACTGGGATATGAACTAGTGTTCATAACAGATGCCAGCACTTGCAGAGAGAGGATTAGTTTGTTGAGCCCCTGTGCCAACTCTTTTGTTTAAACTGATTTTTTAAATTGAAAACATAGGGGTAACAGGATGCGGCAATTAAAAAACTGTTTGGAGTGCCTGGCTGAATCCCAGCTCCACTTTCCATCCAGCTTACTATTCACATACACACACTGGGAGGCAACAGATGACAGCTCAAGTCCTTAGTGAGTTCCAGCTCCTAACTTTGACCTGGCCCAGTCCCAACTGTTAGTAATGAAGCAGTAGATGAGAAATCTCTCTCATTTTCTCTCTATGCCTTTCAAGTAAGTAAAGTCAAAAGGAATAAATACATCTCCGTAAATAAACAAGTATATGAAGCAGCCTCCACCGGGCCACTGCACAGTGGGCTGGCTATTTCCATGCTGCTGCCACATGGTGGGGGGGGCTCCTAGGGGACTAGGAGTGTGGGCTTGCAGGGGGCCTGGGGGATGGCACCAGTGGGGGTGTGCAGGGACCTGGGGGCTCATGTCCAGGCAGGTAAAGCAAGCCTGAGGCTTTTGCCGTGTGCCTGACCTCAGGCAGGAGTTTGGGAGATGGAGGGGGAAGGAGCTGAGCCCTGGATTATTATGCTGACGTGGAGTGCTGTTGGACTGGCCCTGGGAACCCGTGAGCTCCCAGGTGCAGGGACTATGAATTGATCAGGGTAAGGGGTAGGAGAATGTAGGGGAGGAAAGACTGCTGAGGAACTCCAATCCACAAGGCCACAGTACTTGCAGGTAAGCAAGGGTTTTAAACAGAATGGTTAGGAGAGGGAAAGCCGCAGGACTTTTGTGGGTCAGACAGGTGCACCAGCCCACATGGGAGATTTGAGCTGGCTATTTAGCATGGATTACAGCTTACCACTACTCATAGACCCATATTAAAGCTAGAGCTGGGGCCTACCTGGCAGAGATAAATCACAGTATCCACCAGTGAGAGTTGGAACAGGGGATGGGTAATGTTAAGTTGGACCATGACACTAACCGGCATAACAGACAACCAGGTCTGTGGGGGATATGAGGGCCCACCCCTGTGGAACTGCAATGTCTAGTGGTTTGCTTAAGAATTGGGGATCGTGGGTGTCTCTCTCTCCCACCTCTTTCGAGAGGCACCCCACCTCCCGGCTCTTCGGAGGTGCTTTCCCCTTCCTCTCCCTTCCCTGCTCACCTGGTCCCTTCACAAATAAACTTATCTGTTTGCAACAGGAAAAAAAAAAAAAAAGAATTGGGGATGGTTACAGGCTGAGCTGGGCATAACCGTGCCAGTAATTGCTGAGGTGAGACAGGCCATGCCAGACTGGGCCGCAGCACCCACCAGCACATGTGAGACTCAGCAGGGAGGGGTGCAAGCTTAGTAGGTGGGCAGCACAGCCTCTCCTGTTGGGCCAGTGCTTCCACTAGTGAGCATGAGAGCTAGGACTGGGGGCAGAGCGGAGTGTGCAGGGCTATAGCACCTGTTGGTCTACCTATCATCTGGGTGAGGGGGAAAGCCAGCCTGGCCTAAGTAACTGTGCCCACTGGTACATGTATAAGCCAGAGTAAGTACAGGCTGGTTGGGCTTTGCCACAGCATCAGCTGGCAAGTGCTGGCACTGAGGGCAAATCCCATTGAGCTAGACTGCAAAACCACCTGGAAAGTGCAAGATCCGGGACTGGGAGTGGGCCCAGTAGGGAAACTGTGGGCACATCTCTGATGGGCTGCAACTCCCACTGGTGAACATGAGAACCAGGTCTGGGGAAAGGCCTGGCATAAGTATAGGCTAGATAGTTGGGTCGGTTGGATTGAACTAGGCTTCAACACCCATTGTTGTGTACAAGAGCTGAATGGGACATGGGACACTGAACCACTCTGCTGCACACACTGTTAAGCATAGGAACCAGGGCTGGGGGCAGGTCTGATGGAAGTTATTGGGGGTTGCTCCGACTGAGCTACAGTTCTCACTGGTGTACATGAGGGCCAAGTGTGTGGTGGGAAGGGTTGGATTGGGCTTCAGCATCCATTGGTTTACTTAAGAGACAGGCTGGACAGAACTGACCTAGCAATTGCAGCTACCAGTGTGTGTGTGTTGGCTGATGTGGGTGATGGACAGAACCAGACCCCGTACTGGCAAGCACACACAAGAGTCAAGTCTGGGAGCACTTCAGAAGAGGGTTCTTTGGGGATACCCCGACTGACCTGCTGGACTTAGAACTCCAACCATGGGGAGAATCGGAAGGTCTGTGGTCAAACTGTGGAATACAGGTGTCAGAACTGGGCTTCCTCAGTGGCTTAGATGGAGCAGTGGATGGCATACCTAGATACACATGGAGGATATGGCAGTCCATTGGAACCTGCAGAAGACGTTTGATACCATAGCAAAGGAAGGAGGGCAGAACAAATTGGTCAACCACTCCAGTCAAACTTGATAGCAGATTTCTGGGCAGATGCAGACTCTAAGGTGGACCAAGTCAGACAATGGACCTTGGAAGGATTTCCTCATCCTTGGATTTCAGAACTATCAAAACCACTTGATCAAAACCCTCGGAGTGTGTTCCACATTGGGGACCCTGGGATAACATCAGCTGTCTCTTCCCATCCTTGAATACTGATGCAGTTGGGAGGCTGGATATGGCTTCTCCCCTTGTCTTTCCCCTTCCCCCAGATATAGGAGGAAGAAAAAGAAAATTTGGAAACAATGGTCTCACCCACTTTCTCCTAAACCTCGACCTTCCCACCCTGATCAACTATGTAAACACCATCAAAAATCAAGTAAAAATAAATAACATTATTTATTTGAGAGAAAGTGAGCACACACACGTACACAAACCAAATATATGAAGCTAGAAATGGTCAAATGTCTATCAACTGATAAACGGACAGCAACCACATGGAGTAGTCAGTCAATAGTATCATCCAGCATGGCAAAGGTCACTGCGACCACACCATGAACCTTGAGGTCACTGGGCTGAGTCAGATAAGCCACTAGAGGCCTGACATGGAGCCAGCATTGTGGTGTAACAGGTTAAGCTGCCCACACTGACAGCCCATAATGGAGTGCCAGCTTAAATCCCATCAGCCCTGCTTCGTTTTCAACAACCTGCTAATGTGCTTGGGAAAGCTGTGGAAGATGGCCCCAGTACTTTGGGCACCTGCACCCTTGTAGGAAACCTGGATGGAATTCCTGTATCCGGGCTTTGGCCTGGTCCAGCTGCAGCCATTGCAGCCATCTGGGGAGAGTGAACCAGGGATTGGAAAACCTGCCTAGCTTCCTCTCTCATATCACTCTTTCAAATGAATAAAATAAATCTTAAAAAGTAAAGGGCAAACACTGTACAATGGAGTAGTTAGCGTCTTAGAGAAAGGACAGGGCGGCTGGCAAGAGCTGGGGTCAGCGGGGATGTGGGTTTTGTTCTGCAGAGGGAAGGAGGCAGCCCCAGTGTGTAGCTGCCGCATGAATTCACTTAGTGTACTAGTCGATCAGAGCCCTCACGTCAAGTGGTGTGTGCTGCATCGCGATAAGAACACAACATCACCTAAAAATGGGAGCTGATACCAAAGCATAGTTCCGTCAGGAAAGACACCAACGACTGAGAGCCTTCGTCACCTCTGGGGGATTTGAGGGGGTGCTCAGAGCAACTTCCCACCACACGCCCTGGAATGTGAGCTCAACCTTTTCCCCCACGCACATATGTGACCCACAGAGGCCCATGAAGCGCCATACCCCTGCAGACAAAAGGGGACTGGACTGCAGAGCAGGTCTGCCTCACACCCCCACCCCCCCCACCAGTGTTTCCTTTCCTTTTCTCAGAGGCAAATGGACTCCGGACTTCCTGTTTGTCCTTCAGGAGTAGCCATGCTTGTACTCAGGAACAGAAGGACATCGGGCAGGGAAGGAGGAAGAAGGCTGGGAGGTAGGGAAGAGAGAAGGCAGAGAGGACGGGAGCAAAAAGGGAAGAAGGGAGGTAAGAGGCTGAAAGGGAAGGATAGAAGGAGAAAGGGAGGGAGGACAGAGACAGGAGGGAAGGGAAGAAGGGTGGAAGGAAGGAGGGGCGAAGGAGAGATGAAAGAGGGAAAGGGAAGGCAGGAGGAGGGAGGGAAGGACAGTTCCAGTTTTGCACCTGTTTGCTTGTTTAAAATGCATCTTGGAAGCAGTGCCCTCACAATGCACACAGACCAGTCTGGGTTGTGCTACGGCTGGGTGACTGCCGTGTGGATGCACCACAGTATGCATGGTCAGCCCCGACAGACCAACTGGCAGACACTTGGGTTTTTCCAGTCTTCATTTACATAAAAACTCCAAAATCACCTCCCCTGACCGGCCAGCACAGGAGGCAGCATCATTCCTAGAAGTAGGTTGTCTGGGCTTTTACTTCCACCCTGGGGTAAGAGAAAGTCCCTGCTCAGAGTGGTTGCCCTGGCACTTCCCCATTTCTGCAGAGGCCTGGGGGTGGAGGAGGGGGTGGGTGCCCTGCACCAGGGCATCACCCCAGGCAGCTAGCTGACAAGCCTCCTCTGCTTGTCTGGGTGGAGCCCAATACCCCAGCTCATGCCAGAAGCAGAAGGAAAAATGGACACACCTTTCAGAGGGCCTAGGGCTGGGGACCGGCAAGTTTGGGCCAGCTCTAAGCCAAGAGAGCTGGTTAAGAGCCTGTCAGGGTTCCAGGCCTTGGACGCTGAGCTGAGCCCAGCACATAGGTCTACTGGGGAGCCTGTGCAGTGGTTGAGAAGTCTGGGACAGAGCTTGGGGTGAGGGGAGGTGCCGGGGGCAGAAGTAAGGGACTTTGAGAGCTAATTGGTCACAGGGACAGCCACCACCCCTGTAGTGATGGTCATTATCATCATCATCATAAATGGCGCTATGAGCACTTAGCATGAGATTCCCCCGCCCTGTATTTCACAGTCCTGACCTCACCAGGCCCTAACAGCAGTACCCAGAAGGGCTGCTTTGACTAAGTCCAGGTCTTCGGTGAGGAAGCTGAGGCCCACTGAGCCCACTGCGCACTAACTGTTCCCTGAGACTGGGGTCAGAGCAGGGAGGCTGCAGGGACAGTAACAAGCCACAGGTGGGTTTCAGCATGGTCCACCTGAGAACAGTCTGTTGACCAAGGTCACACTGCTGGAGTCCACATTTGCCTCCAGGTCTATTTGATTAAAAGATAAACCCCATCAGGCTCCATAAAACCCGCTCCCTTTAAAAAGTTTATTTGTTGGGCCCGGCGGCGTGGCCTAGTGGCTAAAGTCCTCACCTTGAAAGCCCCGGGATCCCATATGGGCGCCGGTTCTAATCCCGGCAGC
This sequence comes from Ochotona princeps, assembly GCF_030435755.1. Lineage (NCBI taxonomy): Eukaryota > Metazoa > Chordata > Mammalia > Lagomorpha > Ochotonidae > Ochotona > Ochotona princeps. Next base: position 21,916,056 of record NC_080847.1, read on the forward strand.
TCCACTTCCTATCCAGCTCCCTGCTTGTGGCCTGGGAGAGCAGTTGAGGACGGCCCAATGCATTGGGACACTGCACCCGCGTGGGAGACCAGGAAGAGGTTCCAGGTTCCCGGCTTCGGATCGGCGCGCATCGGCCCGTTGCGGCTCACTTGGGGAGTGAAACATCGGATGGAAGATCTTCCTCTCTGTCTTTCCTCTGTGTATATCTGGCTGTAATAAAATGAATAAATCTTTAAAAAAAAAAAAAAAGTTTATTTGTTTTTATTTGGAAGGCAGAGTGAGAAACAGATATCTCTCATTGGCTGGGTTGTTCCCCAAATGCCCAAAACAACCACAATTGGGCCTAGGCTGAGGCAAGGAGCCAGAAATTCAAACCAGCTCTTCTGCATGGGTGGCAAGAACCCATGCAGAGCCACATCTGTGACTCCCAGATGTGCATTCACAGGAAGCTGGGTGGGAAGCAGAGGTAGGATTCAATTTCAGGTCCTCTGATTTGGGGTATGGATGTCCCACCCCAAACTTGCCATGGTAAAACATGAAAGGTGACAGTTTTTAACACACTCATAAGGCTGTGTAACTGTTTCCTGCTCTCTAATTTTAGGACATTTTTATCATCACAATAAGAAAAACCCCACACCACTAAGTCCTGATCCATGGCAATCACTCAGCCCTTTTCTTTTCTGTGGATTTACCTTTAGGGGGTTTTTCATATTAGTAGAATCTTATAAACTTGAGCCATCACTTATGTCTCCCAGGGGAACACATAAGACAAGAAGCTGACATCAAGCGTAGAGCTGAGATTCAAGCCCAGGGACTTGGAGCCAAACACTGATATGAGATGTGAATGTCCCAAGAATTCTTAACTGCTGCACCAAATGCCTGACCCTGTATGCAAGTTCTAAGTGAACATGGTTATTCCATTCTTTGGGATCTATATGTAGGAGCAGAATTTCTAGGTTGTATGGTAATGTTTAATTTTTTGAGAACCTGTTAGATTGTTTCCAGAGAGGGACCAATGTTTTCCATTTTTCTCCAGCCCTGAAAGGAGGGTTTGATTGCCCCATTTCCTGGCCATCTCTTGTTCTTGCCAGCCCTTTTGATGAGAGAACCCTTTGGGTATGAAATGATATCTCTGCAGTTTTGATTAGCACTTCCTTAATGACGAATGGTGCTGAGAATAACATCATGTGCTTATTGATCAAATGATAAATAGATATTTTCTTTGGAAAAGCCTATCCAAGTTCTCTTCCCATTTTTAATCGGGCTGTTTGTCTTTCAGCTGTTGGGTGTAAACAGTTCTTTTTTAAAGATATGTTTATTTTTATTGCAAAGTCAGAGGTAAACAGAGAGGAGGAAAGACAGAGAGGAAGATCTTCCGTCCGATGATTCACTCCCCAAGTAACCACAATGGCCAGTGCTGAGCCAATCCAAAGCCAGGAGCCAGGAGTTTCTTCCAGATCTCCCACGTGGATGCAGTAAGCCAAAGCTTTGGGCCGTCCTCGACTGCTTTCCCAGGCCACAAGCAGGGAGCTGGATGGGAAGTGGAGCATCCGGGACATGAACCAGTGCCCACATGGGATGCCAACAAATAAAAGGCAAGGACTTAGCCACTAGGTCATTGCACCAGGCCCATTTCTTTTTTTTTTTTTTTTCTCTCTTTTTTTTTAAAAGAAGTAAAAATATTTTATCAAAACCAAAGCTACCCTATGTCTCTACCCTCATCCATTCCCCTCCCTTTTTTCCCATGGGTAACCACAAGACCACCGTCCTAAAGCTGCTGAGATCCTTCTAAGGTTGTCCTATACTTGTAGATAAAATATAGGGAGGAGGGCATCCCATATCACTGTATATCCAATCAAGTCCTGACTGCTTTGCTTCCATTCCAGCTTCCTGCTAATGCACCCAAGGAAAGAGTGGAAAATGGCCCAAGTTTTTGGATCCCTGTCAGCCATGTGGCAGATGTGAATGGAGTTCCTGGTTCTGTCTGTGTCTTGACAAGGCACTGCCATATACATTTGGGGAGTGAATAGTTGCATAGAAGATCTCTCTTTCTGTTTGCTTTTCAAATAAATAAAATAAATCTCACTACAGCCATTTGTATGCTCCTAGCTGCCCCTTCCTCGCTGACAAGCAGCGCCCCCAGTTCTCAGTCATTCTGTGGTGTTGAACTTTTTTCTGCCAATGAACTTGCTCTCCACCTGTCTCAACACTTTGCACCTGAGGTCACACCCTTGATCATGTAATTACCAGTAAACCGCTCTTGTGTAAATAATTGCAACTCCACACACTCCTCTTTCCAACCACAAGCTTCCATCAGTTTCAGCTCACGCCATGGATCTATCTGTGATAACGCCAGACCCCACCCAGAGGGATGCTGCCCTTTCCCTTTGCCCCCTGCTTCTCTGTTCCTCTCCTGACTCAGCTCAGCTTCCCCGATCTTTGATTACCAGCTTCTTTGGCCCACATCCTCAATTCTCTTCCCAGACAGCTCCACTTCCCATTCTTCTGATACGTCTCGACAAAACCATCATAACACTCAGCTCTCTACCACTCTGCACCTGCACCAGTGCAGCCAAATGCAGATGGAGAATAGCATCAATCCTGCCAACTGCAAAGTCAAGGTCACTGGCCTCCCTCATCCCTTAATACTGTTCCCTTCCCACAAAGTCTACAGTCTTTTCCTGCCCTGTTTGCTTTTCCCACTTTTCTGGATCATTTCTTCATTTCTTTCCATCATTGAAACCTTCAAACTCCTCCTCCCCATCCGTCACATGCAACTGACAACTCTGAGAAAAGAGAAGCTACCAGAAGACCCACCCACAGCTGTCCCTCTAGCTCCAGTTCTGCATATTCCTGACTGCTAACACCCTCTCCTACTTAGCACACTCCAAACCGCAGGCCTCAGACAAGAGGGTCTGGCCTCCCACGTGAAGGGAAGCAGAGAAGGGCAAGGAATGACGGTGGGGAGACAGGACAAAACCCACATACGGTCATCCCGCAGCCCACGCTTCTTTCCACAAAGTTCTTATCATCTTCCGGTTGCTCACTTGCAGCTCCCCACCCCCGGGCCCAGGGATCCTGACACAGAGCGTGGCCACAGAGCCAGAAAGGACGTCCTCAGGGCAGCGGGGAGCCTCAGGAGCCTTTGGCAGAAGGACAGCTGCATAGGCACGTCCCCCTCGGTCCATGGCCTCTAGCTCCAGAGGTGGGCCCGCCAGGACCAAGTGGGAAGGGGAAGCTGCCTTCTCTGCATTCTTTCTTTCTGATCCCTGAGAAGTCACTGCCTTGGAGATGGATGGGGTTCTTCTGAGAGCAAGGACAAGGTAGAGTGGGAAAAACTGCATGTTTTACAAATCCCTTTATTTATTTGCACCAAAGTAAACTTATTGTGTAATTCCATTTTTCAATGACCTTTTTCTTAAAAGTAGTTTATTTGACACACACACACACATAAACACAGAGCACCTAGCTTACACTTGGGAACTTACCCACGAACTTCACTCCTTAAGCATCTCTAATCCCAAATCCTAAATGTGTCAAAATCAAAACTTCTTGAACTTCTTGAACTTTTAGATACCAGAGCATTTTATTTTTTTATTATTGTTTCCTTCATATATCTGAGGTAAAGGGGGATTTTAAGGGAGAAGCCGCACCCAGGCTGCCACCCACCCCAGGTCCCGGATGTGGGGCATGCTCCAAAGGTCTTGCTCAAGCAGTTTTGATAGTTCAACAGTTATGAATTGCTGCCAATCTCGCCACTCCAAGCATGATGAGGTCGTTGAAGAATCCACTGATTGACATAGTCCATCTTAGAGTCTCTGTTTGCCCAGTTTTTTAATGCCAACATATGGCTGAGGTGGTTGACTGACTTGTTCTGTCCTTTGTCTTTTCATGGTTAGGGTTCTGAGTTCGGCAGTTTGATGGGGGGATCCCCAAGGAAACTTTGTCTGAGGTGTTCCCAGACCAGATTCTAGTATGTACTAGCAAGTACAGGGCCCGGCACAGTCCATTGCCCCATTCAGCTGATGGCTGCAATTGCTGGGTTGGTTCTGTTTCTAGTGCTGTCTTCCACTGGAACCAATGGGTGTTACAGTCCAGCCTGGATACCAGAGCATTTTAGATAGGAGGTTTGGAAATTACGGATGCTCAACTTGTATTTTTGCAAATTTCCGTAAGTTTGAAATTACTGCAACAAGAAGTTTTCCCCTGCCCCCCAGCAAATCAGCACCTAAAAACTCCCTCGTGACTTTTCCCCACCATAACTCTCCCTAGCGACCCACAACTCTCCCGTTGTGACTTCTAATACATAAATGAGTTATTTCTATTTGAATCATGCGGAAAACCTTTTTTTGTGCCTGACTTCTCTCATTCAACATGAAGTTTGCCAGATTCAGCCATCACAGTGCTTGTACATGTAGCTTAGCACATGTAATGTTGCCAAAGGGTAGCCCATCATAAGAATTGATCACATAGCGGTCAGAGGCCACCATGGCCAGGCAAGGAGCACTGAAAATTTCCCCCTCAAAGGCTAATCATAAAACCGTGTGAAAGTATTCAAAATAAGCCAAGGGGGGATACGCGTTGTAGGTAAATATACTTTCACATGGAAAGGAGGAATTACGAAGGCAGAAGGTAGGCTTGCCAATCAGCTGACCTTGAGCTCCAGAATTTGCTGAGGATAGTGTTGTGGTATAGCAAGCTAAGCCAGTTCTGGCATCCCAGAGTCCCAACGACTGTAATTAGGATCCAGCTTGTTGCTAATGCACCTAGGAGGGCAACAGAGGAAGGCCCAAATCCTTGGGCTCTTACCACTATGTTAGAGACCCAGGTGGAGGTCCAGGCTCTGGGCTTTGCCCTGGCCCAGCTCTGGGTATTGTGACCATCTGAGGAGTGACTCAGCACATGGAAGATGTCTCTCTGGCACTTTGCCTTTCAAATAAATAAATATTTTTTAAATCAATGTAATATGCTCTATTAATAGAATAAATGACAACTATCTCAGTAAACAAATAACAAGAATAACAAGAATTTGACCAATGCCAACACCTTTTATGACTTAAAAAAAGAAAAAGAAAAATACAGCTCAACAAAGTAATAATAGAAGGGACTGCCATGTGATAAAATCAGGAAAAGGCCATCACTACCATTAGCCTCAGTGGTAACAGACAGAACACTTTCCCTTCAATTCAGGAATAAGACAAAGAGATCTGCTCTGGCCACTCCTACTCACCATTTTATTGTAGGTTCTGATAAGGCATCTAGACAACAAGATAGACATCCAGATCAGAAAGGAAGAGTTAAACCAATGAATTAAGCTATTCCTTTGTGAGACGCTATCACTTAGGCTAGAAAATCCCAAAGGACCTACAACAAAATCCCATGATAAAAATAAGGTAGTAGCTCCAGCTGTGGGCAATGGCTTACATAACATTGTACCTAGGCAAGTGTTACACTGCTAAGGGAAAAGCAGCTAATAGCTAGTGGACATCCTGGGCCTGGTTAATACCAAATCTGTGTTAACCATACCAGTGTGCCAGTATAGCTAGCCTATTCTGTTTTTTTTTTTCTTCTAAAGATCTGTGGGGGGATGGTGTTGGGTTCATGAGTGCTTGGGGCGGGGACCCTTAGGCCTACCTATATGGTGGGTGCCAGGTCCATGGGCCCCAGGAGAGGGGATATGATGAACCCCTGGTCAGGCAACCAGGGTGCCAGTGACAATGGGTAAAGTCTGCTCTTGGCAGTGTGCTGGTAGAGGCTTGGTGTGTGGGGTCCAGGGAGTCTGGGGGATGACACAGGTGGGGGCATTCGGAAACATGAAGGCTCACTTCCAGGATTGGTGGTCTGACTATAGAATGTAGATGTCAGAACTGGACCTCCTCAGTGGAAAAGATCAAGCAGTGGATGGCACACCTAGTTGCAAACGGATGATATGACAGCCCATTGGGACCTGCAGAGGACATCTGGTGCCATAGCAAAGGAAGGAGACAACTAGCCCAACCAAGCAATAACAGCAAATATCTGGGCAAACAGACTCTAAGGTTGACTATGTCAGCCAATGGACATTGGGAGGATTTCCTCATTTTTGATCGGTGAGATGGACAGCATTTCAGAACTATTGAAACCACTTAAGCTGAACCTTCAAAACATGTTCCACTTCCAGGACCCTGGGTTGATAGTGGGTTCCGTTCCTCAGCCCCCACATTGCTGGGTACTAGGGTGGTTGGGAGGCAGGGTGAGGCTTCTCCCCTTATCTCTGCCCTTCTCCCAGATACAGGAAGAGGAAAAAGAAAACTTGAAAACAATGATCTCACAGACTTTTCCCCACCCATTGATTCTTCTCACCCTGATCAACTATATAAACATCATAAAATAAATAAACAGATAGATAAATAAGGTAGTAACAGATACCTCTCTTTCTCCTTTCAGGCGACCCCCCATTTCCCAAATCTTTCTGGGAGGTACTTTCCCCTCCTTCTTCTTTCCACATTCACTTGTTCACTTTGCAAATAAAACTTTTTCTCTGTCTGCAACTAAAAAAAAGTAGCATCTCAAGACTGCAGGATAGAATAACACTATGCAAAGATCAATTGCATTTATTTATGCTACAAAGGAGCTTTCAAAATGAAAATAGATACTATGATAAAAAAAAACCTGTGGATTTCAAAATCTTTTGCATCAAAGTAAACTTGCTTTTTAATTCCACTTTCCATCAACTTTTTGAAGTACCCTTGAATTTAGAAATAATCATAACTGAAATTAGGACAACTATTCCATTTACAATTGTATCAAATAGAGTAAAATATTTGGGGATACATAAGATTTTTACCTGAAAGTTAGAAAAATTTTAAACAAAAGCTTTTTTTTTTTTTCCATTTCAAAGTCAGAATTACAGAGAGAAGGAGAGACAGAGAGAGAGATCTTCCATCTACCAGCTCATTCTCTAAATGGCTGCCACAGCCAGGCTGGGCTGGTCTGAAGCCAGGAGTCAGGAACTTCTTCCAGGTCTCCCACGCAGGTGCAAGGTCCCAAGGTCTTGGGCTGTCCTCCATTGCTTTCCCAGGCCACAAACAGGGAGCTGGATGGGAAATGGGACATGTGGGACACAAACTAGTGCCCATTTGGGATGCTGGTGTCACAAGTGGAGGTTTAACCTGATACACCACAATGACAGCCCCAAATGAAAACCTTTACTGAGAAAATTAAGGAGTTATATAAACAGAAAAATCTTCTGTGTCTAAGGATTGTGAAACTAATGACGAAGAGAGAATTCCTCCTATTTAACCCATTGTTACAACTCAACCCTTACCAAAGTGCAAGTAGGATTTTTCTTTTCACAAATATTGGCTAAGCATTTTTCCCCCTAAAATTTACACCAAGACAAAGAAATGAGAAGAGTAAAAACAACCTTGAGACAGAATAGGCAAGTTAGAGGACATCATTTTACAATTTCAAAAATCACTTAAATCTACTATAGTCCAGAGAGAACAAGCACATAGATCAACAGAACAGAAATTCCAAACCCAGAACTAAATGCTTACATTTAGATCAATTGATTTTCTACAAAGAAGCCAAAACAATTTGTCAAAAAGAAAAACAATAATCCCTTTCACAAACCATGTTAGAACAGCTGAATATCCCTATGCAAAAGAATTTAGCTGGATCCCTACGTTACATCATTAACATATCATTAACTAAAAGAGAGTGAGAGAGACCTCAGTGTGGCATTATATTTTATTCAGTTATTTCAGGAATACAGAAGTAATTAATTTAAAGGAGAACTAAAATAAATGTTCAAGATGATTTATCATTGCCCTCCTAGCAAAATGAAACATATACTCCCCAGTGCCTTGCACATGAACGCCCACAGCTGGGTTACGCACAGTAGTCCAAAATGAACACCACTCAAAACTCCATCACTAATGAACGAATAAATAGAATGCAGGGTACCCATGTAATGGAACACCAAATGCCTGCAACAGCTGGGGCTGGGCCAGGTTGTAGCCAGGAACCCAGAATTCCATCTGGGTTTTCCATGTGGGTGGCAGGGGCCCAAGTGCTTGGGCTGTCACCTGCTGCCACCCGGGCTGTGCATTTACAGGAATCTGGAGTTAGGAGCGAAGCTGCCGCTGTAACCCAGGCACCCTGTTGTGGGAAGCAGGCATCCCAAGTAGCATCTTAACCACAGCACTAAACGTCTACCCTCTGATTGACTTTTTAACATTGAACCTGATGCAGCAACTGTGCTGAATCAACTTGTCGAATGCACTGGTTCATACGTGGGTTCTTTGAGAAATGTCCTGTGTTCCATCATGTCAAATGAGTGATAACAGCTTTGGTTTTTCCCTTTCTTATCCTGATGTCCTTTTATTCTTTTTGCTGACTGACTGTACCTTTAAGTATAATTTCAGTGATAAGTGAGAGAGTGAGCTGTTCATGTCCCAATCAGGGAATGTATGTGAGAGTTGAGTCTGCCTGCTTTTGAACATGCGGGACACAGAGGCACCGAACCCATACATACCTGGAGGCCAGGCTCTTTCTGGAAGAACACGGTAGAAACTGGCAACCTAGCAACCAGCCATTACCCACTGGACAAAGGGATCCACGAGGAGCCCTTGACTTACTGGTGGCCAGTATGTTGGGCTGGTTTGAGAGCTCAGCAAAGAGGAATGTTCTGGAGTGGAGGGATGATATGTCTCTTCAGACCTGTGGACACACACAGCAGAAATCACAGACTCTCCCTGGAGGAGGTGCCCATCAGAAGGGTTTTGGCCACAGCTGGCAAAAGGAGGTGCCCCAGAGGCCAGCCCCTCTCCTCTGATTGCCTCGAGGGCAGGTCCCGACCTGGCCAACTTCTGGCCTCTTCTAAGAAACTCTCATGTTGTTGCAAAGCCTTCCAGTCCACAAATCACCATAAAAACGACTGTGGAAAAACCCGGGCAGGCAGAGTTAACCTCAGGAACAGGGGTGGGGTGGTGAGTGGGGTCAGGGGGTGGTAGGAAGTCTGGTTTGTGCGCTGTTGCCCATGCACGAGCATCACTGGTTCAATTACTACCCATGCATTCTATAAGAAAAAAAGCCAAAAAAATTTAAATGCTACCAGGCTGGGGAGTTGGGGGCTGGGAAGGTCCCCCCAGTCCTCCGTACCCCACCACCACTCCAACTGTGTGCTGGTGCCTGGGAAATAAGGGCACTGGCAGGAACCTGGGGCCACCAGTGAGCATGTGAGGAAGGGGCCTTGGGGTGGGGGTCGACTAGGAAGTGAGGACGGCAGAAAATGCAGGTCCAGCTAAGAGAGGTCGAGGCCCAGAGAGAGCAGAGCACTCAGCGCAGGGATAGGCTGTCCCCCTCCTAGGGACGGAACCCCAAAGCCCGGGCAGGAGGCTGGCTGGGATGCACAGGCTTGTTCCCCACCCCAGCTAATTCTGGCAAGTTCTTTTGGGGTTACATTGAGCTATACACCTATGACCTCCCACTCGCTGCCTCCCTCCTCCTGCCGTGGTGCAGGGACAGCAGAGTCTCTCCACTCTGTTGGGTGGGGGAGGGGAGCAGCTGCTTCCTAGACAAGCCCCTCCCCTCTCTGGTCCTTTCTCCCAGGCATGGGTCACATCTTGGAAGTTAGGGGTTTTCCACTGTCCATACCAGGCTTCTGGGTCTCTATGGTGGGGTAACGCAGCTGGGAGGGCTCCTTGGAATCCCGAGTTCGCAAAGAAGGGCCGAGGGCAGAGGAAGATGCCCCAGGCAGGACTTCAGATCCAGCTGTGGTTCACATTCAGTTCTCCCCAAGCCCAGGCCACTGTGTTCTCACCAGCAGTGCCCAGTCATGCCACCCTTCCCCACCCCATGGCTTTATTAATCCAATCCTGTCTCAAGTCCTTGGCAGCAGAAACTGTTTTCCTTCCTATTATATGGAGGTGGAGACTAAGGCACTAAGAGGTGAGGGTGCTTGCCCAGCTCTGTAGCTACAAAGCAAGTCAGACCTCACTCCTCAGTCACACGATTCCAAAATCTCTGCCTCTATGCCTTCAACGCGTACGTTCTCCTGTCTCTCCCAGTCCCCGTCAAGTCCTCCTCCGAGCCCTTTTTGTTTTGTTTGTTTAAGATTTATTTATTTACTTTGAAGGCCGGGCAAGATGGCCTAGCAGCTAAAGTCCTCACATTGAATGTGCAGAGATCCCATATGGGTGCTGGTTCTAGACCTGGCAGCCCTGCTTCCCATCCAGCTAGTTCCCTGCTTGTGACCTGGGAAAGCAGTTGGGGACGGCCCAAAGCTCTGGGACTCTTGCAGCCGTGTAGGAGACCTGGAAGAAGCTCCAGGCTCCTGGCTTCGGATTGGCTCAGCTCCAGCCATTGCGGTCACTTGATTTTCCTCTCTCTCTCTCCTCCTCTCTGTATATCTGCCTTTCCAATAAAAATAAATAAAATAAATTTTAAAAAGATGTATTTATTTACTTTGAAAATTACAGTGAGAGAGGGAGGGGGAAGATAGAGAGCCAGGAGCTCCATCTGGGTCTTCCACATGGATGCAGGATCCCAAGTTCTTGGACCTTCCTCTGCTTCTTTCCCAGGTGCATTAGCAGAGGCTGAATTAGAAGTGGAGCAGTGTCGGACCCGGCACCGTGGCCTAGCGGCTAAAGTTCTCGCCTTGAACGCGCCGGGATCCCATATGGGCGCCGGTTCTAATCCTGGCAGCTCCACTTCCCATCCAGCTCCCTGCTTGTGGCCTGGGAAAGCAGTCGAGGACAGCCCAATGCATTGGGAACCTGCACCCACGTGGGAGACCCGGAAGAGGTTCGTGGTTCCTGGCATCGGATCGGCGCGCACCGGCCCGTTGCGACTCACTTGGGGAGTGAATCATCGGACGGAAGATCTTCCTCTCTGTCTCTCCTCCTCTCTGTATATCTGACTTTGTAATAAAATAAATAAATCTTAAAAAAAAAAAAAAGAAGTGGAGCAGTGGAGACAGGAACCAGCACCCATATGTGATGCTGGCACTGCAGGCAGGGGCTTTCCACACCATGCCACAACACTGGCTCTGTGTTGTCTCTTTCCAAGAATGTCTACCTTCCCCTCTCCACATGACAGAATGCATCCTTCCAGGCTCCTGATGAGTCTCCAACACATGCACTTGTATAACACAGTCCCATGGTGTCCTCTGGGCCCCGTGCTTCCCTCCAGCACTGAGCAACCCCACCTGCCATTTTCACCCAGATGTGACTCATTGAATGGAGCCAGGAGCACTTCTAGGCCAGCCCTGGGGCCTCATCCATCCAGGAATCCTCAGCCCCAGGCATGCAACGACTATCACTATGTGCTACTGTGCTACTCGCTGTGCCGGTGGTGACGGGACTCACCCTCCAATGCTCTGTGGAACTTGGGGTTGGTCGCTGTTCCCCTCCCTGCCTCACCCCTCTGGCTTTGCTCTGGCCATTCCCTGCGGCTGGAGGCCCCATCTTTCTCTCCCGGGGAAATCACCAGGGCCCTTCCCTCCACAATTACTCTGCAGTGAGACACTTGGGGAGCAGTTGGCAGGGGCCAGGGATTTCCTGGGGTCATAGCCTCCTTCTTGTCCAGGGAAAGAGGCTGACCGCTCTGTGTCAGGTGAGGGAGGAACAGGAACACTCCAGGTCTTCTGTCCCAACCTCCACATCTCCTATCCTGGCTGGTGGGGGATCGTCCAGTAACAGTATCCTCCCATAACACTTGTGGTGATTAGTGTTAAGTACCCCCCAATACAAACACACACACACACACACACACACACACACACGCACTCACTCTCAGTGCTGTGCATCTCCCCAGCCAGGGGGCTAAGCAATGGGACACCTGGGACAATAGGCTGGGGTCAGAGCAGAGCTCCAGCTGTCGCTTCTTCCCCTCTCTGAGCCTCCTTTTCCGTCACCTGTAAAATAGGTTGAGTTTCCTTGTACGTTACCGGGAAGGCCAGTCTTCGTGTGTATGCCACACAGTGTTGGCACTTAGAAAAATCTCACTCCTGGGAATCCTGAGGCCAGAAAAGGCCAGCCGTTTACCCAAAGTCCCACAGGCAAGGTGGCAACTGAGGCAAGCCCTGGGTGGGACCACTGGTCTGAATCAGGCATAGGCTTGCCCATCATCCCAATGAGAAGGCTCCAACCAACTCAGGGACAAGCAACAGGTGCCTGCAGCATGAAACAGGCATCAGAGATGCCTAAGGAATGTTCCCTTACACTCAGCCTGAGGCTTGCCCTCTCTCTGCCTTGCTTCTCTGCCTGGGATGGACACAGGTGGCCTCGGCTCCCTGGTGCTGGGAAGACAGGTGGTGGCCACACAGAGCACTGGCCGGGGTGACTGCTGCCTCCCACCTGCATAACTACACGACGAGGGAGGCTTCTCAGACTTCTCCAACTCCCATTTTTCCAAGCAATAAAATGAGTCCAGATTCTCCTTGTCTACCAGGGAATTTTTAAAAATTCTATCTTATTAAGGGCCCGGCGGCATGGCCTAGCGGCTAAAGTCCTCACCTTGAAAGCCCCGGGATCCCATATGGGCGCCGGTTCTAGTCCCGGCAGCTCCGCTTCCCATCCAGCTCCCTGCTTGTGGCCTGGGAAAGCAGCTGAGGACGGCCCAATGCATTGGGACACTGCACCTGCGTGGGAGACCCGGAGGAGGTTCCAGGTTCCCGGCATCGGATCGGTGCGCATCGGCCCGTTGCGGCTCACTTGGGGAGTGAATCATCAGACGGAAGATCTTCCTCTCTGTCTCTCCTCCTCTCTGTATATCTGGCTGTAATAAAATAAATAAATCTTAAAAAAAAATCTATTTTATTTGAAAGGCAGAGAGAGAGAGAGAGAGGTCCTCCATTTGCTAGTTCACTTCCCAAATGCCTACAACAGTCAGAGCTGGACATGGCCAAAGCCAGGAGCCTGGAACTCCATCCAGTTTCCCACATCAGAGGACAGAAGTCCAAATCCTTGAGCCATCACCTACTGTCTCCCGGGATGCTCATTAGCAGGAAGCTGGAAGCTGGAAACAGCCGGGGCCCAGACCCAGGCACTCTGATACAGGCTGCAGGAGTCCCTCGTGGCCCTAGGGGAGGCCTCAGTGCATGACCAGTGTCCGGCACAGCCCTGGCACATGGTAAGTGCTATTGCACATGAGACAATTCTAGAGTGAGTGGGCAAGTGGGCAGGGAGGCAGGGCTGAAGGGCTATGAACCAGGGGATGCTTCTGCTGCAGGGTTGCAGGAAGGAGCTCCTTGGAGAAGCTGGTCCACAGAGGGTGGCCTCCACTCCTGTGACAGCCTCGCAACAGAGCCTGTTTTGGTTGGGCTGTCGGCCAGGAGTGAGTGATGGCTCCTGGGTGTCTGGGACCACTCCCCCAGCAGACAAGGAATTCAACACTCTTCAAATAAACAAACAACTCCATCTGGACGTAAATTCAGTGTTACTCAGTAAATTAGATAGGGTGGGCCACTGCATTCCAGCAAGTTAAGCTACTGCTTGAGAGGCCCAGCTCTCCTATCCACATGCTGGTTTGAGTCCCTGCTACTCTACTCCCTTCCTGCTAATGCCTGGGAGGCAGTAGGTGAAGGCTCAAGTGTTGGAACCTCTGCCACCCACGTAGGAGACCTGGATGGAGCTCTGGGCTCCTAGCTTTGGCTGGAACCAGCCCCAGCTCTTATGGCCATTTGGGGAGTGAACCAGCATTCTTTTCTCTCCCTCACCCTTTCATCCCTCTCTCTCTCTCTCTACTCCAGTGATGATTTATTTTTCAAATAATGAATTCTTTTTATGGAAAAGCCAGCCAGATTTACAGAGAGGAGAGACAGAAAGACCCTCAATCCACTGATTTACTCCCCAGATGACTGCAATGGCTGGAGCTGAACTGATCCGAAGCCAGGAGCCAGGAGCTTCTTCTGGGTGTCCCATGTGGGTACATAATCCCAAGGCTTTGGACTGTCCTCTATTGCTTTCCCAGGCCACAAGCAGGGTGCTAGATGGGAAGTGAAGCAGCCAGGACATGGCATCTCGGCCCTTGCACGGTAAGGACTTAGCCATTGAGCCATCATGCCAGGCCCACAAATAACAAATCTTTTTTAAAATTAATTAATTAACTTTTTATAGATTACACTGCATTATGTGGCACAGTTTTATAGGTACTGGGTTTCCCCCCTCCCCAACACCCCCCATGGTGGATTCCTCCACCTTGTTGCATTACCACAGTTCAGATTCAGTTGAGATTCTTTCATTGCAAGCATCTACCAAGCATAAAGTCCAGCATCTTATTGTCCAGATAAGTCCAACGGTTTCTGGGGGAGACCATCTCTGGTCTGAAGGTAGAGCTGGCAGAGTATCATCCCAGTCAATTAAAAGCCCCGACATAACATCAGTAACAATTTATAACGTTATGGAATTAATTGACATGATATTGAGTAACCAATATGTTAAAAGAGAAAAAAAAAAAAGAATGCAAGTTCTGAACCACATCCTGTGACTTCTACATTGACATTTCAATTATTAGTTTATATACAACCGGGTTCTATATACCTTAAAATGGCTATAGATTACTCTTCAGCTATTTTAATTTTATGTCTATTTTAATTTTAGTATTTAGCAGTTCATAGCGTTGAAGCATGATTTTGCTGAACCTGGCTGTTTTTCGGGTAGTCTAACTCTATAACTCTAACAAGACATATGTCAACAGTTTAGGTGAACAGTTTTAGGAGGGGTGTGCAGAGAAATCTTCAATACCCCAATGAGGAGTAACTAATCTTTGTGTCCCACCCAGTGAGTTATAAGTGCATCCCCGCTGACCGTTTCCTGTCTTTCTAAGCTTTCTTTGTTGTTCTCTGACTATCTATTCTAGTTTGTTTGTTTGTTTGTTTGTTTGTTTCTTGTTACAAATAACAAATCTTGAAGGGGAAAAAAATTGACATCTAAGCACAGGGATTTTATTTCTCCTCATTTCACCCTCCAACTAGAACTTGAGGCTAGACTGGATTCTAGAACTCTCTGAGCCTCAGCTTTCCCTTCTGGGAAATGGCCAGATTTGACAAGCATCCTTGTTCTCTCGCAAACAACTGCCAAGACACACCGTGAAGTGGAGGGAACAGAAAGGATGAGGTATTGTATATGGAAGATTCACCTGCCGGAGGGATCACCTGTACCTGTGGGAAAAATCACAAAGGACTGTAAGCCAGCATTTTGGTACCTTCACAACTTATAGCATTGCCGGCAGCTGGGGCTTCGTTTTGTTTTGTTTTGTTGTGTTGTGTTGTGTTTCAAGAGATTTCTTTTTATTTTTATTGGAAAGGTGAATTTACAAAGAGAAAGAGTGACAGAGACAACCTCACTCCCCAAGTGGCGCAGTGGCTGAAGCTGATACTATTCAAAGCCGGGAGCTTCTTCTGGGTCTTTCATGTGGGTACAGGGTCCCAAGGTTTTGGACCATCCTCTGTTGTTTTCTCAGTAATACACTGAGTTTCAAAAAAAGAACTTGCTCCCCACACACATACACTCACCCAGCTGCTGCTGATTGGCATGAGCTGGCCAAGGAATGTCCTGGTGCTGCGAGGAGGCTGTGGGGCACAGCAAGTAGCAAATGACCTAAAAGGGTGGGGAATGCAAACCTGTCAGGGAAAGCAACAAGAAGGAAAGCGAAACCTTTCCAGGGCCCTTCCAGGAGGCACAGGAAGCGAAGTCACCTTTGAGAATAGGTTTGGTGATTCATTGGCAGGATGGGAGAAAGGAAAAACAAATAAGAAAGGGAAACAGGCATTGTGAAGACCAAGTATCCCCTTAACTCTTATCCTCTGGCGGGGAATTTGTGTGTAGGCAGCTTTGTGCCAAGTGTGGAAGGCATTCTGTCGACTGCAATGCTGTAACATCCTGAACTGGAGAAGGGGGAGTTCCCCGACAGCCCGTCCAGCTTCAAGCTCTGTCCCCTGGCAAATAACCTTGCTCCCTGGTGTGGTCTGCCCTGGTCCTTGGTGCCCGCAACATACAATGGCTGCCCAGACAGGCTGAGAAGGAGGTGCCAGTGCCTTCATTTAACTTCTACTTTGTGACAAAAAGTAGATGAACCTGGTGTGAGATCCCAGGGGCAGGGAGGGGTGGACCCCTTTCCTACACCCCTTCCCGGAGTGAGCCGATTTTCATCAGGCCTCCTGGTGCCATCCCAAGGTTAGCCAATAGGGCCATCTGGGAAGTAGGAAAGGTAAGCACGCCCATTTCACAGCTGAGGAGCCTGAGGTATGGAGAGAGGCGTGTTGAAGCCATGCAGATGGAAAGTGGCCAAGTTGGAACTCCAACATGGCTTTCCTGGTCCCCAAATCTAGAACTTCTATGAGTCTACCAGGGATAGAAACTCTGAATGGCTTCATGCCAACTTCCTAGTGCTTCCCTGCCCCATCCCAACTCCCTTCCCACCACTCCCCCTCCCAGTGAGCCCCCCCTTTAAGGGCACCTGTTGTGGTGCAGCAGGATGGTCTACACCCCAAATCAAAGGACCTCGTTTGAGTCCTGGCACCTCTGCTTCCAATCCGGCTTTCCTGCTAATGTTCCTGGGAGGCAACAGATGATGGCTGAGTGTTTGGGCCCCTGCCACTCAGGTGGGCAGTGGCTGGGAGAGTCAGCAGAGGCAGAAATGGTCTCCTCTCCTGTGGACAACATGGGTCACCCTGAAATGCAATTACTGGGGCTGCGGCACAAAGGCTGGGGTCTTCAGTGGGGGTGCTGCAGCTGTCTGGGGGAGAAGCCTTTGTAATTTATTCACTCCTTTGTTCAGTTAATGGGAGTTCTGGGTCTGGTGGTCTCTCTCTCTCTCTCTCTCTCTCACACACACACACAGTGCAGCCTCAGGCCTTGCTGAGGGGCTGGTGCTGACAGGGCAGCCATGCTGGAAGGCAGGGAGGGCTTCCCGGGGGAGGGGACATTCAGGGAAGACCTGGAGCTCCTGCAGCAACTCTACCTTCTCCAGGCTGCCTGACCTAGAACAGTCTTTCTTCAGGGGCCATCTCCTCTGGGTGGGGAGCGAGCTACAAGATGCTCATTCACAAGGCTGCTGCTACCTCGGCAGCACCAAGGCGGGGCACGCATGTTCTTTTTTCAGAATGAAAAGTCATGTTCATGCCTTCTATCCATGGCAAAGGCAGTACCTTGGGGAGACATGCGTTCCCCCAAGGAGGGGGGGTGGGGTGCAGGACCTCTGAATTGTCTGACACAGTGTTGACCTATGGGGAAAGCACCTGTCCCCTCCTCAGGTCCCCAGTGGATGGACCCCACTCACACTCTGCCAGCACCTCAGGTTGAGGACACAGGAGGGTTTCTAGGACCTGGATTCCAGTGACCCCGAATAGGAATGGCTAGAGGCAGTTCCAGAGGAAACAGAAAGTGGAAGTGGCAGGCCCTTAAGGGCTTCAGAGGGAAACTGGGAGAGCTTTGAAGATGAGAGAATTTCCGGAGGAAGTCCAGTGGGAAAGCACTGTGGCTGCTGGCTCCTGCCCGTTCCCCAGCGTTTGGTCCCTCTCCCTCTGTGGAAGCCTTACTTGGCTCAGGCATAGCAGAGAGAAAGGTCAGAAGGAGTGGCTGCCAAGGGGGTTCAGTCTCCCGAGCAAAGCAGGAGCTGCTGGCGCCTCTGTTTTACAAGTATGATTTATTTGAAAGAGTGACAGAGAGAAGGGGAGAAAAAGAGAGGCGGGGGCGGTGGTGGGGTCTACCAGCTGCTCATTCAGTTTCCAGATACCCATAACAGCCTGGGCTGAGCAAGGCCAATGCCAGTCTCCCACCAAGGTGGCTGGGCACATCCTCAGCTCCTAGGAGTGCTGCAGCTGGGTCTGAGGAAGAGACCTGGGAGCTCTCGTGATGTTGAGGAACCAGCTCTGCACCCAAGGGGCACAGTGTTGGCTCCAAACAGAGGAAGTAGCAAGGGCAGAGGCCCTGCAACAGGATCAGTTGGAGACTAGAAAGACAGAGGTGGGAGAGGACACAGGTGAAGGGGCCAAGGCTTGCCCAGGCAAGCCAGTCAGGGTCTGCTGGCTGTGGGGGTGTCTTTACAGAGACGCTGTCTGCTTGTGGGGCCCTCTGTAGAGCACTCCCTCTCCTCCAGGCAGTCTGTGTGCTCAGCATGTACTATTCACTCCAGCCTCTCCCTATCGCCCAAAGGTGAAGGCTCTCACTACACCCATTACACAGATAGATTAAGGCACCCATGGCTAAGCAGCTCTGGGAAGGTCCTGGAGCCAGGATCTTGTGAAGCAGGATTTGCACTCAGATGTTTCCAGAGCTGATTACCACTCAACCACACTGCCTCAAATGCAAACTGGCCCTGTCACCCCCATAGAGTTGTGGCCATTCCTGGGGTTCTCCTTGCAGGGTGAACAAGGCCTTGGGGTGTGCTAAGCAGGGCTGAGAACCTGGAAGTGCTTTGGTCCATTGTGGTCCATTGAGATGCCCTTCATCCATTGATTAACCACAGCAAAGAGCTGGGGCCACCTGCTTCCCACAGGGGCACCTTGCAGTCTGCGGCTCCAGTTCCAAATGCACCACACATACCCCATCCACCTTCCTCATCCTCCTGGTGCCCAGCCTCCACCTGATGCTTTGGGGCAGGCCTGGCTTCCCCATCTGACCCAAGATGTCTGCATAGGGACTTGGCAGGAGTATCCCGGTGCCTGGCGGCTTCTGACCTCTCTGCTCGGCCAAGAAAACCAAGCACAAAGGCTTGGCACGCTTCTTGGACTGCCTTGCTGGGAAAAAGCGACCCTTTCTTCTGTCCTGTCTGTTCCAATAATGAAAACAGAGCTAAGAATAACATTGCAAGGTCCAATCTGTCTCCCAAACTGGCATGCCTGTGCGACTTTGCTTTTCCTTTTGAGACAGTGTGAAGAAAACACACAACAACCCTGCCACCCCCTACCCCCAACCTCTCCACGCACTTCCCCTGAGCAGCTGTAGGACTCTGGGTGAGTCTCTTGACCTGTCTGAGCTTCCTCTTCCTCTTCTATGATATGGGGTGTGGTGATAACCTGTAGCAAGTGCAGGCCTAGCTGGACAGAGCCCTCGCAGAGCTCAGCTTCCTACCACCCTGCACCCAGCCAGGGATGGTGTGATGTGTGCTGGGGCCCGTGGGAATGCCACGAGTGTCTCCACGGGCCCCCTTGGGTGGATGAGCTCTGGGTCCCTCCTAGAGGGCCATCTGACTCCCTCTGTGTCAAGCAGAGTTGGGCCCAGGAAGGACCACACTGGGATTTCCCCGGCTCGGGCAGGTTTTCCAAGCTGAGTTCAGGGACTTTCCTCTGCACACCAAGCTGGACAGCTGTCCCAAGCAGGGGCCAGGGAGGCCTGCTCTGGGCTTGTGGGTGGTGTCTAGGCTGCTAAGGAGGAAGAAACAGGACTCAGGTGGCAGTCGGCATCTTTCCCATTTTTGGTCTTGGGGATGTAGAATGTAGCTCCCTCCAGGCCCGGAAGTGCTCACCTACAAGGTTTCGGGGGTGGGGCTGGGGGAAGGAGGCGGGGCTGAGGGGAGGCTTGCCAGTGGGGCTGAGGGGAGGCTTGCCAGTGGCTCCCAAGAGGTGACTGCTTTCTCTGTGGGCAATGCTGAGCGTCTGCTTTCCTCTCTCTATAATGGGGTACCCCAAAAAGGCTGGTGGTATGAGGGACATGGTGGAGATGGGGCTCCTGCCCCAAAGAGGACCCCCATGGGAGCAAGCAACCTGTCTTTGCCTGGACTCCCTGGGCTGCAAACAGGCGGTGGGGATGGGGCTTCCCCCAAGGCACCTGTCTCCCAACGAAGTGGTGGGCAGCTGGTAACTCAGCCCCTGCGGGGTCTTAGTGTCTTCCTGTTGAGTCTTCTCACTACATCACACACACACACACACACACACACACACACACACACACACACACACCAACCTGCAGGTTTTGTCTGTTTTACTTCCAATCACAGCTATAGCACATAGCTAGTTTGAGTTTACCTCCTTTTGCAAACCCCACTCCTTGCGCCCAGCCAACATCCTTCCTCTGCCCCAGGCTCTCTGATTCTCACGTGTAGGGACACCAGGACTACATGACTCGCTTGTTGAAAACCCTCTAGAAACTCCATCACACACAGAAGAAAGCCACATTCCGCTCCGTGGCCTGCCAGCTCTGTGTGAGACAGGCGAGCCTCTTCCCCTTGGGCCTTGCTGCTTCCCAAACAAGTCATAGCCACCCCACCCCAGCCACAGGGACTTTGCACTGGCTATGTTTCCCAGCTGGAAGGCTGACGCCCCTGTCTTACATCTCTGCTCCTTATGAACACAGTGTCACATTCTCCCTAACTATCCTATCCGAGAGATCCTCCCGCTGCAGGTCCACCTCCCAATCTCTACTAAAAGGTAAAATCATTATTCTCCTCTGAATGTAAAATGTTATTAACTCCTGAGGAAAGCAGTGTAATATTGCAACTGATTAAAAAGCACTTGCCAGGCACAATAGCCTAGTGGCTAAATCTTCACCTTGCAGTGTGTGTGCCGGAATCCCATATCGGTGTTTGTTTGTCCTGGCTGCTCTACTTCCCATCCAGCTCCCTACTTGTGGCCTGGGAAGGCAGTCAAGGACAGCCCAAAGCCTTGGGACCCTGCACCCATGTGGGAGACCCGGAGGAAGCTCCTGACTCCTGGCTTCAGATTGGCTCAGCTCTGATTGTTGAGGCCACTTGGGGAGTGAACCAGCGAGTGGAATATCTTTGTTTCTCCTTCTCTGTGTAAATCGGCCTTTCCAATGAAAATAAAATAAATCTTAAACAAACAACACTTGCCAACAGGAACGGTAAAGTGAATTTCTGAGTGACTGCACAATTGTTCGATATCCATAGAGCAATGGTCAGTTGTATTCCACCCCAACAAACTCTACATGCAAGGGCCATGTGCAGACAGAAGCAAGGAAAGCCGGATAAGCAGACAGCACAATGGATGTGGCAGGCAGGACTCTGGGTCAGCTGTTCTGCTGTTTCAAAGTCTCCAGGCACTGTGGCGCAGCAGCTAAGTCTCAGCTTGGGAGAGACAGAAAGAAATATCTTTCATCTGCTTGTTCAGTCCCCAAGTGGCCCCAACAATATTAGGGCTGGGCCAGGCTGAAGTCAGGAGCCTGGAGCTTCACACAGGTCTCCCACATAGATGGCAGGGGTCCAAGCACTTGGGCCATCCTCTCCTGCTTTCCCAGGAGCAGCGATACGGAGCTGGATGGGAAATGGAGCAGCTGGGATTCAGACCAGCGCCTATATGGAATACCTGCATTGCGAATGACAGCCTAACCAGCTACACCCCCGCCCCTACAGGCCCATGTTTGTTTTTTTGCCTGTTCTCATATTCCATGGTGGATGTGTCTGCAAAGCAAAAATCCTGTTTTGGTAACAGCATCTGGAACTTAGCAAGCCCTGCCCTGACAAACCATCAAAATACTGGCTGGCTTCCTTCAAAGTGGCCACTTTGTGTTTTAGCAGAGTCAGGACTAAACCTAAGGGAGTTCACTCTTCTAAGCGAAGGAGGAGGGGACAGTTTGAGTCTATCAGGACCTCTGCCCAACCCAGGGGGCTGCCACAGAAGCCCGCCTGACCCAGACTGCCGGGGTGTGGGGGGACTGCGGGGGGAGGGGGAAAGGTTATGGACACTTTCTGATACTGCCTATAGGGTCTCACAGGGTGAATGTGACCCCAAATCTCACATCTTTTGGGGGTGCCCCAGGGACTCCGATGAAGGCGCACAGAAGGCTTCCCAGCCCCCCTGTGCAGAGGGGTAACGCCTGCTGCTGTGGCACAGGACTCTAGGACCCAGCCACCCAGGGGTGGGAGCACCGAGGGGACAGGGGTGCAGCTTTGCGTCTTGGAAATTCCATATGAAGTGCACCCTCCGGCCCGGAGGGTTTGCAGTCCCTAGAGCCACAGTCAGTGCCTAAGTGTAGGGTTGAGAAAGGAGGGGAGGAAGGGTCCGCGGGAACTGGGAGAGCACAGATGAGTCAAGCAGCAACGGGAGGTCAAAAATATAATTTTAAAAAATGAAAAAAAAAAAAAGCAGCAGTAACGGAAGGCCGGAAGGAGGAAGAAAGGGGGCGGGTCCTCCCTAAACACCTACTGTGTGCCAGGCACGTTCTGTGCATGGGGTTCGGGAGCCCGAAAGATCAAGCGGTGCAGCTGCGGGACTCCTGCCAAGCTGAGGCCTGGACAAACAGGTTGCTGGCACAAATAAACGGCCCAGCTGCAGTGCTGGCCCGAGACCTCTCCATCTCCTGGCGTCTCGTGGTCTGGGCGTCTGCAGAGACGTCGATACACTAGCTCTGATATGTGGGCTGGAGTGCCACATGCAGAAGACACCCAAAGACAGACACCCCGAAATACCAGGGCAGATGAGCAAGGGTCAGAGCCTACGTGCAGGTTCAGGTGTGCTCCGGTGGCTCACGGCCCTGCAACTTTTACATTGGGCCTCGAGCGCCCTCTGCCGTCGCCTCGGAGCCTTGCGGAAACTCAGCTCCGCCGAGGCCAAGCGGAGAACATGAGCCTACAGCAACTTACTACGCATGCGCATATCGCCAACATTCTGAATAGGATTGCTTACGCAAACATCCACTGTAGCAGTCAGGATGGCCGAGCGGTCTAAGGCGCTGCGTTCAGGTCGCAGTCTCCCCTGGAGGCGTGGGTTCGAATCCCACTTCTGACAAAAGCAGTGTTTTTTCTTCCACCTTTTCGTTTTCTCACTTTCACTATTCTACCGCCACAAGCAAACGAGGTGATCTACGCCTTCTTAATGTTGCTTTAAAATTTCCACATCCTCACTATACTCAAAAGACGTTGCCTTCCAGAAGACAAGTATTTGGCTTTGACATTTAAGAAGAGCGGTTTCCCTCTGTGGTATGGTACATTCCACCTTCTTCAGTTTGGGAGAGAAAATTAGGTAAGAAAACAGATACTGTCAGAAGTGGGATTCGAACCCACGCCTCCAGGGGAGACTGCGACCTGAACGCAGCGCCTTAGACCGCTCGGCCATCCTGACTCGCTGTAAAACCTACTGCCTATATAGTTAAGTCTCCGCGACACTACCTGCCACGGAGACCCGCACTGCCGTCCTGCTGGCCCGAGGTGATCCGCGTGGTCTCAGCGTTCTCCTAAAACCCAAGTGATCCAAAATTCCGTGGCCTGAAATCCCACACCAGTTTCCCGGCGCGTGAAAGAAACGCACCGAGGACGCTGAGCCTGAAGGGGCGGCATTCTCATTCACCAGCGCGCACAGCGGCGGCAGGTGCGGGGCTAGAAGCGGGGTTCGCTGTCGCACTTGCGTCTTGGTGGGAAACGGGGTGCTGTGGGTGGACCCAGGCATCTCCTGGGGGCAGGCTGGCAAGGTCTAGCCGCCTGCCCCCGGGCAAACCTAGCAAGGCAAGACTACAGTGATGAGCACCAGGGCCTGAGTCGGGGTGCCGCGGGACACAAATTTTTGAAATAAAAGTGGTTTGTAAACAGATGCTGGTTGGAGTGCAGGCAGCAAGTTTAAGCAGCCTGCCAGTTTGAGGAGTCCCACCCGCTCGGCTTCCAGCCCAGCTTCCTGCTCTCGTGCTTCCTGCCTGGTGGACAGGCCACGGTGGACAGGTTCTTGAGGCCCACCGAGCCATGAGGGGGACCCTGCTGGAAGTCCTGGCTCCTGGCTTCCACTAGGCCTCCCCCAGATGGTTGCTGGCATCTGGGGAGTCAACCAGCACGTGATGGGTCTGTCGCGAGTGCACTCTTTCTGGCACTCTGCCTTTCAAAACCAACAAACTTTTCTTAATGATTGGAGTTCATTCGTGCAACTGATGTAAAAATGAAACAGAGAAAACTGGGTATGTAGGGTATAAATGAATTCTAGACTCTTAAAGAATTTCTGAAGTTTTAAAGCGTTTAAATATAAATAGAATTTCAGACTGTACATGTGAAAATATAAACTTTAAAATCCATGTTGTAAATTTATATTTTATATAAGCAAAGAAACTAAAAATCTACAACCAGGGTGAATGCCAATGTCCCTAGGCTGTGGTAGCGGCAGCTGTTATTGTATTGGGGGCGGGGGCATTTGTTGTGACTTTTGCTGTTTGATTACCTACATTTGGTATTTGTATGGTGAATGTGGATTACTTGGGGACATATTAAACCCTCTTTTGTTTGAAAAAAAAGAAAAGTCATCGGGCCGAAGCCGTGGCCTCGCGGCTGAAGTCCTTGCCTTGCATGTGCCAGATTCCATATGGTCGCCGGTTCTGATCCCGGCAGCCCCACTTTGCATCCAGCTCCCTGCCTGTGGCCTGGGAAAGCAGTCAAGGACAACCCAAAGCTTTGGGACCCTGCACCGGCGTGAGAGACCTGGAAGAAGCTCCTGGCTCCTGGCTTCGGATTGGCTCAGCTCCAGTCACTGTGGCCACTTGGGGAATGAACCATCGGACTGAAGGTCTTCCCCTCTGCCTCTCCTTCTCTCTGTATATATCCGCCTTTCCACTAAAAGATTAAATAAACACATCTTTACATAACAAAACAACAACAACAAAAAAACATCTCAGGAGTGACTCCCATACCAGAACCCCCAGGATCCACAACCTCCCATCTCCAGCTTGTGAGGCAGCAGAAGCCACCCTCACAGGGAGACCCAGTTTGGGTTCTGGGCTCAGGTCAGACCTGGAGGGTGCTGGCATTTGGTGAGTGAGCCAGCAGAAGAAGAGTCTGGCACTGTCGGTCTCTCCCTCCCTGTCACTCAACCTTTCAAATAAAATGACAATAAAGAATACATTTGGGGCCCTGTGCAGTAGCCTAGTGGCTGAAGTTCTCATCTTGCTGCGCTGGGATCCCATATGGACGCCGGTTCATATCCTAGAGGCCTTGATTCCCATCCAGCTCCCTGCTTGTGGCCTGGGAAAGCAGTCAGGGACGGCCCAAAGCCTTGGGACCCTGCACCTGCGTGGGAGACCCGGAGGAAGCCCCTGCCTCCTGGCTTTGGACTGGCTCATCTCCAGTTGTTGAATCAGTGAATCTTTATATATCTGATTTTCCAGTAACAATAAATAAATCTTTTTTTACCAAAAAAAAGTATTAAAAATATGTTTTGAAAACCAAAATATAGATCCTAGGAAGGATGAGAAAGAAGTAGATCACACACTGTGGTTGAGGCCAATTTTGCACCTAATTAGCAAATTCATTTAACATTTGTCCATGTGCTTGCCATCTGTAACAGGTTTTTTTTCTTTTTTGAAGATTTATTATTTTTTTAAAAGATTTATTTATTTTCATTACAAAGTCAGAATTACAAAGTCAGATATACAGAGAGGAGGAGAGACAGAGAGGAAGATCCTCCGTCCGATGATTCACTCCCCAAGTGAGTCGCAATGGCCGGTGCTGCACCGATCCGAAGCCAGGAGCCAGGAACTTCTTCTGGATCTCCCACGCGGGTGCAGGGTCCCAAGTCTTTAGGCCATCCTCAACTGCTTTCCCAGGCCACAAGCAGGGAGCTGGATGGGAAGCAGGGCTGCCGGGATTAGAACCGGCGTCCATATGGGATTCCGGGGCGTTCAAGGCAAGGACTTGAGCCGCTAGGCCACGCCGCCGGGCCCATGATTTATTTATTTTTATTAGAAAGGCAGATCTGTGTAAAGAAGGAAAGACAGAGAAAGATCTTCCATCCTCTGCTTCACTCCCCAGTGACGGTAATGGCCCCATCCCTCTAAGCTTCCCGCTGGGAGTGTCACAGTTTTTGGTCTCACAGTGAGGTCTTTCCCCTCTTTTCCATTTCTGCACATTGTTTAAGGTAAGGGCTCAGCTTCTTTTGTGAATAAACATCCAACTTCTGGAATATCATTTGTTGAAAACACTGTCCTTTCCCCCATTGGATAGTCTTGTGAAAAGTCACTTGAAAGGCCAATGTTGTGGCTAGCAGCCCCCACCCCACTTCACCCCCCAAATACCAGCAGTTCAAGTCCCGGCTGCTTTACTGCTCCACTCCCAATCCAGTTCCCTGCTAGTCGGTCTGGAGAAAGCAGTGGGAGATGAACCAGGTGTTTGGGCCACTGCTTCCCATGTGAGAGACCTAGAAGAGCCTCTGGGCTCTTCAGCTTGACTCAGCTCTGGCCATTGCAGCCATTTGGGGAGTGAACCAGTGAGTGGAAGATCTTTCTGTCTTTCCTCTCTGCAAGCCTGCTTTTCAAATGAATATTTCTTTTAAAAGATTGTAAAATCAATGTAATTTTTAAAAGAAATTCAAAGTATTCTTGTATGGAAAACCTGTATGATTCTGCATGAATAGAAGGTCATGTTAAAAATAAACACATGAGAACAATACCCTGGTTTGGAGTTCTACCCAAGAGCTTCCGGCCTGCTGGGTACAGGGCAGGGCTGGGAGAAGGGCACCGATAGAGCAGACGTGGGAACTCTGTGCCCCCCTCCCCTGGCAGGTCTGGCTCTGGCTTGCCTCCCATTGCCCTTGTTTCAGTGCCACGTCCTTAAAGTATAGGAACCAGAACCCCTAGCCAGAACTGTAGCTGTTAGAGAGCTGTGACCAGGATTTGGTGGAAAGCACATAGCAGGAACCAGGGCTTTCTCCTGGGCATGCGCAGACTGAAAGCCAGTGCAGAACAAAGTGCTTCCTGTTAGTAAATGACTGCCTCCGGACCATTGAGAATCATCTCACGTCCCTCCCAAAGTTCTTCTGCAGCAGGATGCAGAAGGGGTCTTGTCATCCCTCCCCACTACCCAAGCATCTCTCATTTGCCAAATTGTCCAGACCCTGTCAATGGGGTTGGGCAGGAGCAGCAAGGGCTCAGGCTAGAAGGGAAGCAGAGGGTAGAAGCAGCTGGAAAGGGGTGACAGGAGCTGGGGTTAGGAGAGCCCCTCGGGCATAGCTGCCTCTGAGATCCCTGTGCGGGATGAGAAATGTGGGCTCAGGTTTGGCTGATGCCTCTAGTCGGGCAGAGGTGAGGAGGGTGTGACCCTGTGTGAGTCTTTGTCTCTCCCCAGTCTCTGTTTCCTCTTCTGTGAAAGTACAGCGGGCACCTGGGACTCCACTGTGCCCCCCAGCTCCGCTGGCCTCCCCCAGAAATAGATGCTTTCCCAGACCCCCTCCCTCCACTTAGTCACCAGGCTGCTCAGCCCCCCTCTGCGACGGATGCCCTGTGGTGCTGCAGGCTAAGCTCCTGCACCAGAAGATGGCTCCCTGAATGTTTGAGCCCTGGATGCAGCTCCTGGTTCCTGGCTTCGGCTGGGCCACAGGCAGCAGCAGCTGTTGCTGTCATTTGGGGAGTGAACCAGTGGATGGAAAAGATCCCTCTGTTGCTTTGCCTTTCAAATAAAATGTTGTGTTTCTGAATTGTAGGCCTGTTTGTTTTTCTATTTAGCTATTGTTGGCAAGAGAAAAAGAAGGAAGAGTTGCAGCTTCCCACTCCGGGTTACTCCCAAATGCTGCACTCGGGCTGGAGCCAGGAACAGCCCAGGGCTTTGAAATGAGTGATGGGGACCTAGGTACTTGAGCCATTTCTGCTGCCTCCCCTGTTTGGGAAATATTTAAAGTCAGAGGTTATACTATTCACTGCAGAAGTTTCACGCGACTTTCAAATCTAAGCTTAAGGGGTGAAACTTAGAACTACTGGCAGAACTTATAGGA
This sequence comes from Ochotona princeps, assembly GCF_030435755.1. Taxonomy (NCBI): domain Eukaryota; kingdom Metazoa; phylum Chordata; class Mammalia; order Lagomorpha; family Ochotonidae; genus Ochotona; species Ochotona princeps. The sequence goes on from NC_080847.1 coordinate 21,943,672, forward strand.
GACATTTTAAGGTTGGACTGGAAAGTCTTTGAAAATAAGATACAAAATGTGGGAGTCATTTACAAAAAAAAAAAAAAAAACACCTGATAATAATAGTGAAAAACAACACGTATAAAAGTGACAAAGTTGATTCCTTATTGACAGGAGATTTTGTATCCTGGTTTCTACTATGCCCGATTCATTAACATAGTAGCAACACTGTTCCTGTAGGAAGATGTAGGTTCCTCCTCTACTTGTGGTAAGAAGATCCAGGGCTTGTCGATTCCGGAGTGCCACTTCAGCCGGTAAGGTGATTTGTCGCTACAGGGACCTCAGGGACCGGGCCGAGTCTTCTATTACCTGATTGAGGTCAGCCTGGAGCTTATTGACCTCGATGATGGTATGACCCAGAGCTCCTGCACTGAAGTCTACCCCCGGTAGGGAGATCGCAACTGACATGCCTGTCAATGCTGGAATGAAGAATGCCCATTTGGTTTTCTCAAGACCCTGGGAGTTTGAAATTTCCTGTTTAGCCTCCAACCAAGAGAGCAGTGTTAGTTGGGGTACCAATAGGACTGGGAGACACGTAAGATTCTGGGAGATATCAAAGGTCTTATACAGTGTTCCATTGTACCAGAAATATCGGCCCTTGGGTGCCCTTGTTGAGTTTGAGCATACCACCGTGTGGTCTGACATATTTAGTAGGTAGGGTGGGCAGTTGAGACTAGAGACATAATAGGTGAGGTTCTGAGTCCCTATGTCTTGTAGAGGCATGCGGGGTATTGTGATATCTGAGAACTGAGGTGGTCTATATGGGAGTGCGCTAGTGAGGGGCACTGCAATTAGTGGGGGGAGAGAGAGGCAGGCACACAGAAAAGTCATACGTACTGTTGTGCAGGCCTGTCTGCTTGAGCAAAAGCAGGGCTTGTCTAATGAAACTGAGCCAGGAGAATGAAGCTCTCATGCCCGCTTTGGGAGTTCGTGGTGTCCTTCTTGGAGGTAGTAACCCTGGGGAACGGCCAAATGAAAGGTCAGTCTGTTGGTTTTAGGCTTCTTCTTGGGTTCGTATATCAAAGGAGAGGTTATGAATGGATGGTGGGGGAAGGACAAGGGTTCTTGTTCTGGTAGTGATCTGGGATGGGTAACTAGAATGTATACCGTCCCAATAGAGGCCCCCAGTCTGTCCAAGGCTCCATCGATGATGATCTGGGTCCTGGATAACAAAACTCCAAGTTAATGGCATAGGAGCGTATCGATTGAGGGTTCTCCAATAAAGAGTTATGAGTGGGTATCCCTTTGCCCATGAGGCCTGCCAGAGTGGTGCATCAGACCCGGCAGGTCCTTTGTGAGGGTCTCTGAGTCCCCCATTAGCCCAATCAAGGACACATGAACTCCAGGGACAACCGTAGTTCTCGGGCCATTGAGTCTTGCAGGCAGAGTTGGTCTGTCGATAGGGAAAACAAATTAGTTTTCTTATCCAATAATTAGGTGAGCCAGTTAGGCCACCTCCATGAAAGGAGTCTCTCATTAAGAGGTCTTTCTGTCTAAATGGAATAACTAGAGGTCCTGGGCAGGGCAAAGGGCAGTCCTGAACTGCAAGTGGATGGTATTGTGTGTGATCCATCTTATTGAATGCCTGTGTAATGGTGAAGCGATAGAGAGGAGCCTGTTCAGAGCTGATGAGGGGAAGGAGCAGGGCGATTTGGCATGCTGGCACTTAAAGGTAAGAGTAGTAGGCCCAGTTCGTTGCACTTCCCACTGCGATGAGGTAGATGTCTGAACAGGTTTAAGGTGAGAAAGGTGATACCACGAGGAGTAGCCAAGGAGTCTGGCCACAGTGGGCGTAGTAAGAATTTCTATGTGAAGTCCGGTCCACTGGGGCTGGAGTGACTCCGGCTTGAGGGTTTTGAGTAACACCCGGTCTCCTGGTTGAAAAGGTAGGGTGTTTTGAGTTCGTTGTTGAGGTCGATTCAGGTTGTGGAAGACACTGGTCCGCGTGTTCCTGGAGAAGGTTGCAAAGAAGAAAGAGACAAGGCAGGTAGTTAGCTAATGGAGATTTTATTGGAAGTTGGTGAGTCACCAGAAAGGGTTGACCATACATCAATTTGAAGGGGTTTGGTCCAAGAGGCTTATGAGGAGCAGTTGAAATGTGTAGTAAGGCTAAGGAGAATAAATCTATCCAGGAGGATTTGAGTTCCAGGATTCGCTAAGATGGTCTTTGATGATAACCAGTAGTCCTCTCCACCTTCCCTGAAGAGTGTGGGCGATAGGGGATGTGGAGTTTCCAGGTGATATGTAGTGCTTCTGACACATGCCGCGTGACCTGGGAAATGAAGGCTGGGCCATTATCGGATTGAATGGATAAGAGCAGGCTGAACTGGCGGATGATGTGTTTTAGTGGAGTCTCAGTCACCACAGCCAAGGCTTCTTTGGTTGTAGGGAATGGTTCCACCCAGCCTGAAAAAGTATCAACCATGGTAAGGAGATAATGGGATTTCTTGAGTGGGCATATGAGTGAAGTCTATTTTGCTGGTCTTCACGTGGCTGGTATCCCCTAAGTTGGTGGATAGACACCTTTGGCGTAAGAGACTCCGTGGAGCAGGTTGGGCAGAAAGCATGTACCTGTCGGACAAGTGCCCGCATGTTGAGGGCAAGAGAACAGAGGTGTTCAAAGCCTGAGCACTGAGTCCAGCCCCACCTGTAAAGAATTACAACTATCAGGAAGTAAGGGTATGGCAGTAAGGGAGGACAAAGTTATTTTGTCTCCCACAAAAATCTAACCATCCAGATGTTCCTGTCCCCCTGTGTTGAGCAGGTCCTGTCACTCCTGTGGAGAATAAACAGGTTGGAGGGAGGTAGACAGGAATATGACAGAAACTGGAGCCATAGCTGCCTGGATGGTCAGGTGTCTTGTGGTTTGGTCCACCTTGTTATTGCCTTTCATCACCAGGTCTGTAGAGGACTAATGTCCCCTACAATAGATGATTGCCACCTATTCTGGAAGGGAAAGAGCTTGGAGGAGTTTGGTTATGAGGGAAGCATTTATATATTGGGGTTGCCTTTGGTGGTGAGAAAGCCTCTCTCCTACCAAATAGCAGCATATGAGTGTGTAATGAGAAAGGCATACTTAGATTCAGTGTAAATATTAACCCACTTCCCCCTGGGCTAGTGTTAATGCTTGCATGAGTGCACATAGTTCCGCCTTCTGAGAGGTAGTTCCCCCACCCCAGACTTTGTGCCTCAAGGACTGCATCCGGTGTTGCCAGCGTGTAAGCTGCATGACAGAGTCCGGTGTCCTTCCACTCTGCATATTGACCTGCTGTCTACAAAGAGGGTGAGAGCAGCTGAGGTGAGAGGTTGGTCCTGTAGTCCATCTCAGGGAGTCAAGTAGATCACCTACGGGCAGGAGTATGCAGTCTCAGGCTCTGCTGAGGGAGGAAGGAGAGAGAGGCTGGTTTAACTGGTGGCAGCAGGCTTAAAGTGATATCCAGATTTTCAATGAAGAGTAGGTGTAGGTCCTGAATCTGGGGGGGGGGGGGCTAAGTAATGGCAGAGTCTTTGTTCTTGAAAGGGTCCTTGAGATTATGAACACTCATAGGTGATTGAAGAGTTCATTTGAGAGTTTCCCTGGTAAGGAGCGCCTTGGCTGCTAGGGACCGTAAGCAGGCTGGCCACCCCTTGACTGTGAGATCCAGTTGTTTAGAAAGATGGACTACCGGCCAGTGAGCTGAGCCCATTGGTTGTACCAGTAGGTCCACTACATTTCACTGTTTTTCTTTTTTTTCTTTCTTTTTAAAGATTAATTTATTTTTATTTTATTACAAAGTCAGATACACAGAGAGGAGAGATGGAGAGGAAGATCTTCCGTCCGATGATTCTCTCCTCAAGTGAGCCGCAACGGCCGGTGTTGCGCCGATCCGAAGCCGGGAACCTCTTCCAGGTCTTCCACGCGGGTGCAGGGTCCCAAAGCTTTGCTTTCTCAGGCCACAAGTAGGGAGCTGGATGGGAAGCGGAGCTGCCGGGATTAGAACCGGCGCCCATATGGGATCCCAATGCGTTCAAGGCGAGGACTTTAGCCGCTAGGCCATACCGCCAGGCCTAATTTTCACTGTTTTTCATCCGTATAAAGGTGGGAAGGTCTTCAGGGGTCTGGGAGGGATAAAACTGGAGAAGAGATTAGTAAGTCCCACAGATGAGAAAGCCTGTGCTATCTCTTTAGGTGTTGTAAGAAGTCCCTTGGTGTGTCCTTAGTAGCCTGGTAGAGAGGTTTGGCTAACACTGCAAAGTTAGGTATCCAGTATCGAAAGAAACCTACCAATCCCAGAAATGAGAGTAGGAGGTCAGTGTCTGTAGCTGGCTGGAGATCTTTTAAGTGTCTGGATCCTGTCCCCTGTAAGGGATTTTTTTCCAGCTGGAGAACACTAGATAGGTTACCTGTGTGGATGGAAGTTGGGCCTTGACTAGGGGAGACCCTGTAACCTTTATCTCCCAGGAAATTCGGTAAAGCTGCTAAGGAAACCTGCGATGCCTCTAGGGATGGGCTGCACACCAGTCGATCATCCATATATTGTAATAAGGTGGAGTTGTTTCGGTGAAATGTCAGGAGGTCTTTGGCCAGGGTCTGGCTGAAGTAATGGGGGCTGTCTCTGAGCCCTTAGGGGAGGACAGTCCATGTGAGTTGCTGTGAATGGCCAGATTCCGGGTTCTCCCAAGCAAAGGCAAACAGGTGATATGAGTCCTTATGAAGAGGTATAGTGAAAAAAGCATCTTTGAGATCTAATACTGCAAAGTGAGTTGTGTCTGGAGGTATTTGAGAAAGTAAGGTATATGAGTGACTGAGATGGGAGAGATGTGGGTAAACCCTAAGGAAACGGGCAGTTGAGTCAGATGTTAGGGGTGGCGCGCCACAGTGGCAGGACAGGGCAGCAGTTCTGGCAGAGGGGTAGGCACAGCCTGTGTGTAAGGTGGCTGGGTAAGGGGTGAAGGAAGAGACACTAACGTGTCCGGAGGAGGGTAAGGTGTAGGTGGAGCAGCGGGCAGAGTTATATACTGCGGTGAGGGGAAATACATCCTCAGGTCTGGCGCCAGCAGCAATTAAGAGGCAGGGTTTGAGTCGGTGCAAAGATGGGAGCGACACTTGGCAAGGCTCGAAAGTTGGAGGCAGGACTGGCACCCATTCTGAAGATGGTGCTGTGGGGAGAAACAGAGTAGGGGATGGCCCAGCCAATGGAGTCAGGGTGGGACAGGCGGGAGGAGAGAGGGGTGTCTCTGGTGGAGGAGGCAGAGGTGATGTCTTTTTCAGGGGCGGGACCTGTGAAGAAAAAGAAAGGGGAGGGGTCTGGTTGAGGGTCTGAAGATAAGTCCACTGGGCTAGACGTGGAAGCGGGAGGAGAAATGGTGGAAGCGATGAAAGAAGGGGGCGAGTGAAGGGGCTAGAAGAGAATCCCAGGAGTTCAGGAGACTTGGAGAGAGCGTTCTAATCTGAGAATCTCCAACAAGCTGACCAGATTTAGTTGTCTCGGTTAAGTCAGGTTTTGAATTCAAATCCAAGGAATCTTTCTAAAGACAATGTTGTTGGGCTTTTGTCAGGAGGACTTGGGAAACAGAACAGGAGGAACAAAGCATGGGACAGGAGTGAAGATTGCAGAAGGCTTGTATATAGCGCATCTCAGACCACCTGCCACTGCGTCGACAGAAATTTTCTAACTCTGTGAGAACGCACGAATCAAACGTGTGCTCCACTGGCCACTTGGATTCATTGTCTAAGAAATATTGTAGCCAAGCCTTGGTGCACTAAAAAATGAAACATTTCGGCGTAAGTCTTGGCCTAGCCCCATATTTTTGAAGTTGGCCAATAAACTTCTGAGAAGAGTCTGTGGGTCATAGCCCCGAGTTTATGAATTGCCCATTCTGTCCCGATTGTCTCACGGCTAGTTCAACCCTCAACGAAGGTGTCCCCACTTCTAGAGACAAATTAGGGGCCTGGCACGATGGCCTAGCGGCTCAAGTCCTCACCTTGGCAAGCGCCAGGATCCCATATGGTCGCAGTTCTAATCTCAGTGGTCCTGCTTCCCATCCAGATCCCTGCTTGTGGCCTGGGAAAGCAGTCAAGGACGGCCCAAAGCCTTGGGACCCTGCACCCGTGTGGGAGACCTGGAAGAGGCTCCTGGCTTCGGATTGGCTCAGCACCGGCCATTGTGGTCACTTGGGGAGTGAATCATCCAACAGAAGATCTTCCTCTCTGTTTCTTCTCCTCTCTGTATATATCTGACTTTGCAATAAAAATAAATAAATCTTAAAAAAAAGAAAAAGAGAAACTAGGAAGGGAACCTGGTTCCCCAAGGGGTGGGCGTCGCAGCCAGTGAGTGGGATGTCTCCTGAGACACTGGGGGCCCTGTCAGCACCGTGAGTGCCCAAATGGGAGATTGGTGAAAGGGATGTCTCCCAGACACTGACCGCTCGGCCGGGGTCAGCGTGCATACTGTTTAAATGGAACAGATGGAAAAGAGGAGTTTCCGGACAGGAGCAGTTAAACGGAGGGTCTTACCTTGCTCACGAGTGTCCTACCCCGAGATCGGCAAGTGCTCCAGGAGGTCAACAACTCGGAGAGGGGAGGGCAGACCCAGGCTCCGCAGGAAGGAGTGGGCCTGCACCCGCCTCCCAGGTTCCGCAAAAGATGTTAGATTTGATGACCACCAGTTCGCTCCCGGGCCTCTTCCAAGTGCAGCAAAAAGGGAGCAGAGGTGACAGGGACCACGTGCAAAGGACAAGGAGCAGGATGGGCTGCAAGAACAAAAGCTTTATACTCCTTCTGAGGTAGATACTGGCTCTGGCCCTACCTAGGCCCTAATACGGTCAGGAATGTTGGCCCTTGTCCATTATTGGTCTATCTGTTATCTATTAGCCTTTAGATGTGCTGCATTCTGGGGTGAAGCTAGAGTGAGCTCCTGCCTAGGGACCTACTCCACCCACCTCCCGTACCCATAGCAACCATCAGTGACCAAGTCAGGGATGAGGAAGCCCTGGAGAAGCCCCGCGGGGGGTGGGGGGGTGGCGCTTGGAAGCCCGGGCCACCAAGGGTGTGGCACACCCCACCGGCAGAGTTCAGGGACGTCTCCAAGCCTGGTTGGCCTTACGGATCTGCAAAGCCGGACTCTAGCAATCGAAGCTACTCTGCTCAGCCTTGGAGCGTCCTGGGCCCTCTCCCTGTGCTGGAGCCTTGCTTAGGGCGCCTTCTGGCACAGCTGATAACTGATGGCCCAGGGAGCCAAGCTCTGCCTCAGCTCCAGGAAGGCAGAGCTGTGCGAGCTGATAACAGAGGTGCCCAGACCCCATTCTACCGCAGGTCATAGGTCAGGAGCAAAACCTCACCTTGAACAAAGGCGTTTCTATCAGGTGGGACTTCCCCAGGGTTCAGAGATTAGCTCCCAGAGACTGAGGGCAAAGGCCACACATCTCCCCTTTGAGCCAGTTTAAATGTCTTACTACACCAGGGTAGAAGCCAGGAAGGATTATGAAAAGCAAATGGAAAGGACGAGTTGTTTTGTTTGCTTGTTAGTCTAGAGTGCTTCCTCATACATGTCCCAGGAGTAGGCAAATAATGAAGATAGTTGATGGTGGTAACTCAGGTGGCCTTTGGGGACAGTTGGCTAATACAGTTGCCCCTTGGTATTCATGGAGGATTGATTCTGTCATCTCAAGGATGACAAAATGTCGCTGAAGGTGCAAGTTTCTAGCTTGTGGAAATGTGGGGTAAACCACCCTCCTGAAATGCCTACCTACACCCCCTGTTGGAGTGCCAGTCATCCAACTTTCTTCTGATGTGCCCTGGAAGGCAGCAGAGGATGCCACAAGTGCACCAGGCCCTGCCACCCATGTGGAGGTGGACTTCTGGGCTCTTGGCTTCTACTTGGCTTCTACCAGGTGCGTGGGCAGCCTTTGGGGAGTGAACCAGGGAAGATATCTCTTTCCCTCTCTTGCTGTATCATTCAAGAAGATGAAAGTAAATAATGCAAACCAAAAACTGAGAGAAAGTGGTGTGATATTTTGATATAACTTAGGTTCTCTCATAGATTTTGAATCATCTGCAGGTGCTTAGGGTAACAAATCCAGTGTAAATGATGTCTAATAGTTGCTATACTGCATTGTTTACAGAACAGGGATAAGGGGGTAAAAAAAAAAGCCTATACACATAAACACTTTTTTTTTTCTGAAAATCTTATTTTTAAAAACTTTTTTAGGAACCCCAAGGGTAGGAGTATGGCAGAGCCCAGGTCACCTGGCCCTGGACCTTGGGTTTACCTTCGAAAACTGGTTGTCCTTGGTAGACAATACAGAGCAGTGGATGGCAGCACTGATGCACATGGATGATATGGCAGCCCATTGCAGCCTGCAGATGACATCTGGTACCAGTGCAGGGGGACAGACTAATTAGACAACTACCCCAGCCAAGCGTTGACAGCAAATATCTGGGTGAATGGAGACTCTAAGCGAACTATGTCAGCCAATGGACATTGGCAGGATTTCCTCATCCTTGGATTGGCAAGATAGAGAATATTTCAGAACTATTGAAACCACATGGGCAGAACCTTCAAAGGTGTGCCATATCAGGACCTTGGGTTGACATCAGTTGACCTTTCCCCATGCCGGGGTTCTGGGGTGGTTGGGAGGCTGGGGATGGCCCTTACTTCCTTCCTTCCCCTGGAAACAAGAAGAAAAAGAAAATTTGGAAACAGTGATCACACCTAATTTTCCCCAACGCTTAATGCTTCCCAGTCTGATTAACTATGTAAACATCACACACACACACACACACACAAAACACCTTTTTTGGACCCGGCACAATGATTCGATTGACTAATCCTCCAGCTCTAGGCACCAGGATTCCATGTGAGTGCCAGTTCATGTCTCAGTTGCTCCACGTCCCATCCAGCTTCCTGTTTGTGGCCTGGGAAAGAAATAGAGGATTGCCCAAAGCCTTGGGACCTTGCCTCCACATGGGAGACACAGAAGAAGCTCCTGGCTTTGGATTGGATCAGCTCTGAACATTTCAGCCATTTGGGGATTGAATCAGTAAATGAAAGATCTTTCTGTTTCTCCTTCTCTCTGTGGGTCTGTGCTTCCAATGACAGTCAATAAATCTTAAAAAGGTGGGTCTGGCGCTGTAGCCTAGCGGCTAAAGTCTTTGCTTTGCATATGCCAGGATCCCAATATGGGTGCTGATTCTAATCCCGGCAACCCACTTCCCATCCAGCTCCCTGCTTGTGGCCTGGGAAAGCAGTCGAGGACAACCCAAAGCCTTGGGATCCTGCACCCGCGTGGGAGACCTGGAGGAGGTTCCTGGCTCCTGGCTTCAGATAGGCGCAGCACTGGCCATTGCGTCCACCTGGGGAGTGAAGATCTTCCTCTCTGTCTCTTCTCTGTATATCTGACTTTGCAGTAAAAATAAATTTTAAAAAAAACAAACACGATTTTTTCTTTTATCTTTAAATATTATTTTATTTCTATCCACTTGAAAGAGGGAAGAAAAAGTGTGAGTTTTTGATTCACAGTTGATTGAATCCATGGACATAGAAGTCTGATTGTATCTATAAGACAGTTTAAATGTAAATGCCCTTCACCTTAATACTTCCAACAGCAAGTCGCACCCAGGGGTGCAGGGATGTGTCACTGAGAATGCTCATATATGCTATTGTAGTGAGGTGATTGGGAGCCACCCATGGGGAGATTAGATAACGAATTATGAAAAGCACCTTGGTGTCCACCACTGGGGACACTAGATAAAGAATGATTATATTCAGTAGTAAAGGATTCTAACAGCTTTATTATCTCAGGGTGTGCAGGGGGGAAAAAAAACAATAAGGCTAGTCTTCATGTCTTAGCATAGAGAATTTTCCAGGTGTGTTAAGTCTGAGTCAAATTTCAATATATATATTCCATTATATTCCATTTAAATAACACAATAAAATATTTAGAATCAGAAAGTTAAGTTTGTGTACTTCTACTCATACAGGTGCTGAGGGAAAAAGAAAAGAAAACCTCGGATAGGCAAGGCCCGATGGTAGCAGTGAACAGAGGGGAAAGGGCAGGTTTGGAGTGAGGTACAAAGAAGTGAATGAATCAGTTGGGTAGCTAAGAACAAAGGAATAGTAACTAGCCAATTCCGCAGCAGGGTGCACAAGCTAATTGGCAAGGTGCTTTGTCATCGGACTTGACTTGGCAACCTCTTTTTTTTTTTTTTTTAAAGATTTATTCATTTTATTACAGCCAGATATATACAGAGGAGAGACAGAGAGGAAGATCCTCCGTCCGATGATTCACTCCCCAAGTGAGCCGCAACGGGCCGATGCGCGCCGATCCGATGCCGGGAACCTGGAACCTCCTCCGGGTCTCCCACACCGGTGCAGTGTCCCAATGCACTGGGCCGTCCTCAACTGCTTTCCCAGGCCACAAGCAGGGAGCTGGATGGGAAGTGGAGCTGCCGGGATTAGAACCGGCGCCCATATGGGATCCCGGGGCTTTCAAGGCGAGGACTTTAGCCGCTAGGCCACGCCGCCGGGCCCGACTTGGCAACCTCTTATGATAGGCTACTGGAGGCTGCGATGAACTGGTCAGGAACATTTCTGTAATTCTTTTTTTTTTTTTTTTTGAAGATTTATTTATTTTTATTGGAAAGGCAGATCTACAAGCCAGAAGTGGCCACAATGGCTGGAGCTCAGCGAAACCAAAGCCAGGAACCAGGAGTTTTTTCTGGGTCTCCCTTGCAAATGCAGGATCCCAAGGCTTTGGGCCATTCTCTACTGCTTTCCAAGATCACAAGCAGGGAGCTGGAAGGGAAGTAGTGCAGCCAGGACACAAACTGGTGCCCGTATAGGACTCCGGCACGTGCAAGATGAGGACGTCAGCCATTAGGCTGCCATGCTAGGCCCAATTTCTGTAATTAAAACAAAACAAAACAACAACAACAAAAAAACACTATTTACTTGAAAGGCAGTGAGTTACAGAGAAAGAGAGATTTTCTATCGTCTAGTTTGCTCTCAAATGACTACAATGGCTGGTGCTGGGCCAGGCTACAATGGGAGGAGTTCGTACTCCATTCAGGTTCCCTCATGGGTAGCAGGGGTTCAAGCATTTAAACCATCTTCTGCTGCTTTCCCAGGAGTTTATGGGAAATGGAGCAGCTGGGATTTGAACTAACACTCATAAGGGATGGTAGCATGGCAGGTGGTGGCATAACACATTGCAGCACAACACTGGTTCCCTGACATTTCCTCGAAACAACAGATCAAGCAGTGTAGCTATCCTTCAATGGGTTATTTATTTATTTTAAATAAATCCCCTCTGTTACCAAGAGTTTCAGATCTGAGTGATCCTGAACCTTGGCTGCCTTGAAGAACCCAGGGTCTGTCCTGTCCCGGGGCTTTTGCACATGCCGTGGTCTTTTTTACCTAGAATACTGCTCTCCTGTCTGGCTCTTATTCATCCTTCAAATGTCTGCTCAGACCTCCCCCATCAGGCTACCTAGACCTCCTCCATCCTCAGCACATCCTCACCTATGCATCCTGCTCTTTCACGCTGGCAACATTATCCCAGATAATAATGATGGGTTTCCTCTAGGCCATCTCCCCCATCAGCCACCCTGAGGGAGGGGCTCCTGCCCCAGTTCAGAGCTCAGTGGTCAGTTTCTAGCACACCCAAGGTACACACCAACATCTGCCCAGTGCCTGAAGCAGCCACTTCCTTCCCAATGCGCTCTAGCTCCACCCAAAGGGAAGCCCAGCCTAACACACAGCAGGAGATGTCGCAGATTAGGGGGCTTTTGTAGAATGGAGCATAGAGTCAGAAGGGTCATGCAGGTGCTCCTAGTGGGGACACCCGCCCTCAGACACAGGCTCCCTGCCCCCCATCCATGCCTGAAACCCAGGACTCTCATAGAGCCGGTGTTGACTCCCGGCAGTCCCAACCCTTCCCACTTTTGCTTAGGGGAGGAGGGCTGGGAGGGGAGGGTTGGCAATGAAGTGGGTTTGGTGGGGAAAAAAACAGTGCTGCGATTCAATGTTGCTCACTGCCATTTGAAAGGAATGAAAGTGGGCTTAAACCAAAAAAAACCAAATCCAAACCAAAAGCCAAACAAAAACACCCTACTGTTTTCGAAACTGCCTCAAATACAAGCATCCTATTGTTTGCAGTGTTGTGATGCAGCGGAGGGCTCCCCCGAGCTTTGTTCAGCACTTGGGACTCAGCAGGGGTTTTAAGGGAACTGAGCTCCTCAGGTGGAAGAGAAGGTCCCAGGTGCATGGGGGGTGGGGTGTTGCCCATTCAATGTGTGGCTCAGCTGCCATCCCTCTGCTTCAAGCCCTGCAGGATTTAAAATGTTCATCCCTCTGTGTCATTGTGGCAGGCTGCATGATGGCCACGTGAAGACACCCAAGGTCCTACCTCAGCTTTGGAAATGGTACTTTTAAAAAAAGATTTATTTTTATTGGAAAGGCAGATTTACAGAGAAGAAGAGATAGAGAGAAAGGTCTTCCATCTGCTGGTTGATTCCCCAAATGGCTGCAATGGCCACAGCTAAGCTGATCTGAAGCCAGCAGCATCTTTTAGGGGCCTAAGGCCTTGAATCATCCTCCTCTGCTTCCCCAGACCATAAGCAGGGAACTGGATGGGAAGTGGAGCAGCCAAGACAGGAAATGGCTCCGATATGGGATCCTGCACTTCCTAGAGGAGGATTATAGTCAATTGAGGCATTTCGCCAGATCCAGTAATGGTACATTTTACCTTGTAGAGAAAAAGGGCATGCCTGTGGGGCTGGAAGTTGATGTCTGCATTTCCTGTCCCACGCCTGGGTGCCAGTGCCTGCTCTGATTGCAGTGCCAGCTTCCTAGTAATGCACACACCCTGGGAGGCAGAGGTCGAGTCTCAAGCAATTGGGTCTCTGCGAACCATGTGGCTGACCTGGAAGGAGCTCCTGCCTCCTGGCTTCAGAGCATTTGGGCCACGAATCCAGTAGAAAGGAGTACTCACTCTCTCCGAGATCAATCGGTGAAATGAAGGTCAAGTGGTGAAGACTCTTGGTTTGGAGAGATTAGCGTGGGCTGTTGGAGTGGGCCCTGATGGTGTCTTTGAAAGCAAGGCGGGGTGGGGATGTGGGGGAGAGATTTTTAGACATAGAGAGGTGGCAGCTGGGAGCCAGGTGCCCTGAGGATGAGGTCCTGAGCCCAGGACAGCTACAGACACCAGCAGAAGTTGGAGAGCAGGGAGGCTTCTCTCCTGGGGTCTCTGCGATCTGGTCACAGCATGAGGAGAGCGTGCACAGTTGCTGTGTGGCCACCAACTCACCCATCTGAGGGACCCTACCCATGCCAACAGCCTGTCAGACCCCGGATCTTCCTCCTGTGTCCACCCGCGCCCAACCCCAGGGCCCTTGCCCTGACAGTCCCTACTCACTAGGGTCTCTGCATAAATGTCGCCTCCTCTGGACCATCTTCCTGGACCATCACTTTCGTCTCACTCCCTCCCGCCCCTTCCCCGGCTTGGTTTTAATCGCAGTCTTTGGCAACTATTGGCAAGTCCTTCTCCTCCCTGGGGAATGGGAAATTCCTTGTCTAGCTTGTTTCCTTCTGCACTGACCTCCGTGGTCGGGGGTGTATGGGCGCCGGTATAAGGAGCATCCAGCTGCAACCTTCGGCCTTCTGCGCCATACCTCCCAGCTCTTGGCAGGCCAGAAACTTTCTGGATAAGATTTCATTTGTTCCAATAGCAGCTCTGGGAAGGGAGGAACTCCCTTTTCTATATTACACACCTGGAGGTGAAGGGCCGACGTTTGCTAGATTAGGTGTGTTCCGCAGCGAAAGCCCCATCAGTAAGGCGAATAAGGACCGCAACCTCCTCCTCAAGCGCCTATCTTGGGCTCCGACCCTCCCATTCCGAGACTCCTCTGGCCGCGAGGCCCAGGAGATCCGCCTGATTTCTGGGGAGGCCCAGGAGATCGCCCCCAGCACACTGTGCTCAGAGAACACCAGGCAGAGCGGCGCAGGTGGCAGGTGGCACCGGAGGCCAAGAGCGCACCGAAAAACACTGGGAGCCGCGATGCGCGTGGTGGGGAAACGCGCGGCCGGCTATGCGGTCTCTGGCTAGGGCGTCCTGTATCCCTGGGCCTCCGTTTCGCCGTCTGCGTAGCAAGCAACCGCGGTGGGCCGGGCAGGTCCGCGGCCAGCAAAGAGTTACAGGGGCGTGTCCGGTGGCGGGGGCGGGACCCGCATCTGGCCGCACCTGGCAGCCGCGAGTTTCCCCTCCCCGACGTTTCCCCAGCTCCCGGAGCCACCGCGGGAGCCGGCAGCCCCGGCGGCCGGAACCACGTCTGGAAGCGAACCGAGCCGCCATGGCCGAGTTTCCGTCCAAAGTGAGCACACGGACCAGCAGCCCAGCTCAGGGCGCCAGCGCCTCGGCCTGGACGCTGCGCCCGGACCTAGGCTTCGTGCGCTCTAGCTTGGGCGTGCTCATGTTGCTGCAGCTGGTGAGAGCGCAGACCCCGGCCGGGGCCTGAGGGGTGTGTGGGGGGTTCTGTGACGGCGTACCCTCGGTACCCAAGGGCATCCCGGGCTCTGGCTCAAAGCGTCCCGGCGCGCCCGCTTTCCTCCGGGGACCCCTCCAATATGGGCGCTGCTGCGATCACCCTGGGGCCCTAACCTTGGCAAGTCACCCTCGGGATCATCCCTGACAACTCTCTAGGTGCACCCGGCGCCTCGCCGGTGCGTTTCATCCACATACCCTGCGAGATTACCGCGACCGCTCCCCGACTCACCTGGCTCATCGCTGGCTCATCACCTCTGCGCTCCGTCAAGACAGCGCCGGTAGCCCTCCTGGGGCCCCGGCCTGAGGCAAAGTCCACCCGCGGTTCCTCGCGGCTGCTCCCAAGACCGCGCTTGGTCTGGCCAAGGGACACATTTATCCCCTACACGCCCTCGGGCACGGTGGCCGCAGCCGGGCCCTTCTAGCTGCTTCTGGGCGGCCGCCGGGTTCCAACCAGTTTGGCGAGCCCAGAGGGACCCAGGTGTGGCGCCCCGGGCTGCCGGGGAGGAGGGGAAGGGGAAGCTGTGTGGGGAGCCCGCGGCCGGATTCTGTCCCAACCGGACTAGGGGCGCGGACTGCACCTGAACTTGGGGGGTTGTCCCTGTTCAGTTAAAGGCCTAGGATGTCCTCTTTTCTCGAATGTGCTGCTGTGGGGGAGAGGAGTGTTCCCCACCAGTTGAGGAGTGAAGCTGGGGAGTGGGAGAGGATCTACGCTCTTGTTCCCTCCCGAGAGGGGGCCTTCCCCGGGTCCCCACGCTGGGCTGTAGAGCTCAGGGTGATCCTGGGCTGAAATCCCGCCGCCCCGTCCCTCAAGTGTGCACCCGCTTCAGGTGTGCACCGCGGTGCGGCGCCCCGGCTCTGCCTGAAAGTTTCTCGGGTCACCCCTTGTGGGTCCCTTACCCCCTGCACACCTCCAATCTTCTGTCCGGGATTTGTTTGAAATGTGCATTCTTGGCCCTCACCCATGCCTGACAGAAGTGGAATTAGAATCTCCGTCCGGGAATTCTAGGTATTTACTTTTTAAACTCTTTCCAAACTCTTTTTCGGGAGCCTGGCTGTGAGGTGGAGAGTCCTGGGGTTAGGGAGAGGAGGTGAACTGGGAGTGACCTAGTGACCGGAGAACTTAAATTGTGCGCTAGCAGTGTGGACAGCGGCTGATCTCTCCTGATTCTCCTGGCTTATGGCTAAGTGTGAAGGGAAGCTTCTGGGATGCCCAGGGATAGTGTGATGTCCTTGGGCCTAGAGGGAGATCAATTTTAGGTCTTTGAGGGCTTCCTGGAGGAGGTGGTGTTTGAGTCCTGAGTTCCGGGGAAGTCAAGACGGTGAGGGGCAAAAAGAGGGCGAGATGCTGGGGAGAGGAGCCGCAGGTTGGAGGAGCTGCTGTCGGAGGTGTGTTCCCTGCAAGACCTGGGAACCTGGCTGCTGGCGGCCTTAGGAGCTTCTGGCTTTGTGGAGGATGATGGCAGGTGGAGAAGGGCAGAGGAGAGGGTCAGGGCACCTGGGAACAGGAACAGAGCCCCTAGCACTAGACCTGCAAACCCGCTGGGAGGCTCTGCTGCATAGTCAGGGACCCCGTGGACTTCCTCTGCAGAAGGCTTGGAACACTGTGCCCGGATGTTAGCACCCAATAGGGGCTCATGGTGCAGCTTGCTGGTGAGGACTCTGAACTCTAAGGACCGGCTGGGGGCCACCATGGCTTCCCTGTACACCGGCAGCCGCCAGGGTGCTGGGCTCCCATTGAACCTGTACCTTTTAGAGCCGTTGCCTGTCTGCTGCAAGGAAACTTGCTTCCCCAGCTCCGACAGGTGGCAGTTCTCCTGGGTCTGAGGTGGAGCTGGCCCTGCAGGCATGGAGCTCCCGCAAGGACCTCACAGCAGGCTTCTGGCCTCTGCCTCCTGCTTAGAGCAACCTAGTCTTTCATCCTCCCCCAAATTCTGGGTCAGGAAATGGCCACATATGGGGGTCAGTTCTTAGCACAGCCACACAGGCCGCCCCACAGGAGTGATTTTTTTTTTTTAACTTGTCTGGCCATGCTCTTCAAAAGGCACAGCCAGAGAGAAAGTGAGTGCATGACATCTTTCATTTGCTGGTTCACTCCCCAATGGCCACAAGCACCAGGGATGGGCCAGGCTGAAGGCTGAAGCTAGATGCCTTGTCTGAGTCTTCCCCATGGGTGACAAAGGTCCAAACATCTGAGCCATCCTTCACTGCCTTTCCCAGGCCATGAGCAGGGAGCTGATCAGGTCGCTCAGAATGAACACTCAGTTTTGCCAGAGATCTGCCACTGTTGAGGGAGTGATGGAGGTGCAGGCCCAGTGCATGTTCTCAGGAGCTCTCATCATTCTGCAGGGGTGGCTTCCTGGAGGAGGTGGTCAAGTTGAAGATGATACAGATTCCTGAAATGTTCTCCCTGTGGTAGGAGGAAGGGTATTAGTGGTAAGGCCCCCACCTCCATGAAGTGTCCGGAACAACCTGCGTCAATCCCCACAGATGCCAGGAGGTGGCCACTGACTTCACACTTGCCCCATGCCCTCATTTCAGATAGACATTAGTGGCAGTGGTTGTCAGCCCCATTAGTCCTATATTTTAAGTTGATGGTTTGGAGGTGGGAAGTGATTTTTTTTTTAAGATTTATTTATTTATTTAGGTCCGGTACTGTAACCTAGTGGCTAAAACCCTTGCTTTGCATGTGCATGGATCTGCTATATGCACTGGTTCATATCTCCATCACTCCACTTCCCTTCCAGCTCCCTGCTTATGGCCAGGGAAAGTAGTAGAGTACAGCTCAAAGCCTTGGGACTCTGTACCTGCCTGGGGATTCCAAAGGAAACTCCTGGCTTCGGAGCAACTCAGTTCTCAATTCCAGCCATTGCAGCCACTTGGGGAGTGGACCAGTGGATGGAAGATCTTTCTCTCTCTCTCTCTGTAAATCTGTCTTCCCAATATAAATAAATACATACATACATACATACATACATACATACATACATACATAAATTTATTTTATTTTATTTTTTAAGATTTATTTTATTTTTATTACAAAGTCAGATATACTGAGAGGAGGAGAGATAGAGAGGAAGTGGAGCTGCCGGGATTAGAACCAGTGGCCATATGGGATCAAGGCAAGGACCTTAGCCACTAGGCCATGCTGCCGAGCCCCATAAATTTATTTTTAAAGATTTGTTTATTTTTATTGGAAAGTCAGATTTACAGAGAGAAGGAAAGAAAGAGAGAAATATCTTCTGTCTGCTGGTTTACTTTCCGAGCAGCTGCAATGACAAGAGCTGAGCTGATCTGAAGCCAGGAGCCAGGAGCTTCTTCTGGGTTTCCCACGTGGGTGCAGGGGCTGAGGTTTTTGGCCATCCTCTACTGATTTCTTAGGCCACATGCGGGGAGCTGGATGGAAAGTGGAGCAGCCGGGACATGGAATCATTCCCATATGGGATACCAGTGCTAGCGAGGTGAGGATTTGGCCACTGAGCCATCAAGTTGGACCCAGGAAGTGATTTTTTTAGGTTCTTTCAAATAAATTGCAATATAATTGTATCTGTTTGTGGGGTATCACGAGACATTTTAATACATATGGACATGGAATTCTACTAAAATCAGGGAGCACCTCTATCTCAAATATTTCTTTGTGTGTTTCTAGCTTTTTTGAGATGCACAGTCCACTACCATTGTTTATAGCTAAACTACTAGGCAGTTAGTTTCAAGGATGAGTTAGAGGTCACAGTATCAGGATTCTGCAGCAAGTTTAATACCTGATGCTTTCTTGTGCTTCCTAGTAGCCTAGACAAGACAAGATAAACAAGATTCATTGATGCAGGGAGCCTCTGAAAAAAAGAAGCAAGTAGGTTTGCTCTGGAGACAGCTCTGGCAAGAAAAGCCCACATACCCTGAGTGATGGAGGGGCAGATCTTTTTGTGGTTAGTAACTGGGGGAGTTTTGTAGTGGTGTGGTCTGAGTACCTGAGTTCAACTTTGGCTTGCCTCTGATTCCTGGTTTCTGCTAATAGCGTGCCCTGGGAGGAGGCAGCAGATGAGGGCTCAAGTGCTTGGGAGCCTGCTACCCACGTGGGAGACTCAGGTTGAATTCTGGGCGTCTGGCTTCTGTTTGGGCCAGTCCTGGCTATTGTGGGCATTTGGGAGTGAACCAGCAAATGAGAAACATCTCCATCTGTCACTCTGCTTCTTTGTCTAACAAATTAAAGATAAGAAGAGTATACTGAAGAAAACTGTGCCTGCTTGGCTGGCACTGAGTCCTTCGATGCCCTTAGCTTCCTGTGTACCACTTAAAGACCTCATTTAAAGAGATATGGGCCAATGTGATTGTGGATTCCCATGTCTTCCCTCTTTACCCAGGGGTCGAGTCTGGCCATATCCTTCAGCCTTGTACCTTTCCCACATCCAACGGTACCCAGGCACCTTTGTCCCCATATCCATGGGGCTGCTGTTTTGGCAGAGTTGTCACCATATTCCCTTGTGCCACTGGGTGTAATTTGTATGGCCAGCCCCTTTGTTGGCAGGCAGTTGGATTTTCCATTCTTTCGCGGCTCTGTACCCTGCTGCAAGCAATGAGCTCACGCGTGCCATTGAGTGCACTTGTACGACACATTTCCAGATGTGGGACCACCACAGCAGATTGGCTGTGTGAGTGGGTGGGGGAAGTTCCATAGAGATTGTCCTACACCCCCCACGGAGGCCACAGCCATCCTTCCATCCAAGGCTGCCTCTTGTTCGCAGCACCTCCCCAGTGTGAAGGAATGTCCCTATGCCGTGGGCCGGGATGACAGTCGGTAGGGTAGCCATCTGAGTTCTCTTACAAGTGAGGTTGGCCTGCAGTCCCTGTTTCAGAACCATATGAGTTCCCCTGTGTGTCCATTTCTCAGCTCATTCCACTGAGTTGTGGGTCTTTGGGTTATCAGTGACCAGGCATTCTACAAGATGTGCAAACATGTTTTTTTTCCTAGTTTGCTTCTTTGATTTTGCTATTACTGTTTTTTTTTTTCTTTATCCTCTTCTGTGTTGCAAGGTTTCCTTTCTTTTTTTTAATTTCTTCTTTCTGGAAATGGGGTCATAATTCTCAGCATCCTACTTGTAGGTTGTAAAGAAATTCTCCAGTGTAGAAAGTTGCAGAACCAAGGAAAAGTGGTATCAGCCTAGATCTACAATGTGTTAATATTGTTATGTATCTGTTGCATTTTAGTCTGTATATGATAGATAACATCTGGATGGGATTTAAAAGCCATTCCATGCAGAGAGCCTTAAAGCTTCGGGATACACGTGTGCCTGGCCTGCAGCTTGGGAGTCATGGCCCAACCATCAGAGAAAGCAGTGAGGCAGCTCCACGCGTGAGGATGGGCAGTCTCTCTCTGCTACATGGCCAAGAGAAGAAAGCAGGGATAAACTGTGTGTGTGCTGTGACTGTGCAGGAAGTACATGTGGATACAAGGTGCATTGGCCTGGAGTGTGTGTGAGTGTGTGTGTGTGTGTGTGTGTGTGGTGGGGACTCTGGAGATGCAAATAAGAAACTATTGCTGATTGTCCCAGAAGAAACTGAGTGTCAGGGGAGAAGGGCATCTTTCTTTTTTCAAAGGTTTATTCATTTATTGTAAAGGCAGAGTTACAGAAAGAGATGGAGAGGCAGAGAGAGGTCTTCCATCTGCTGATTCACTCCCCAGATGGCTGCCATGGCTGCCAGACCTGAGCTAGTCTAAAGCAGGCAGCCAAGAGTTTCTTTTGGGTCTCCCACATGGATACAGGGACACAAGCGCTTGAGCCCTCCTCCATCGCCTTCTCAGACATATTAGCAGGGAGTTGGATTACAAGCAAAGTAGCTGGGCAAGAGAGGATAAAAACAAACAAACAAACAAACAAACAAACAAACAAAACAAGTGGAGCAACTGGTGGGGGTGGGTCTACTGCAATGGCTCAACTGGGTAATCCTTTCCTTGCAAACACCGGGATCCCATACGGGCATCAGTTCAAGTCCCGGCAGCTCCACTTCCCATCCAACTCCCTGCTTGTGGCCTGGGGAAAACAGTGGAGGACGGCCCAAAACCTCAGCCCCTGCACCCACGTGGGAGACCTGAAGAAGTTCCTGACTCTTGGCTTCAGATCAGCTCAGCTCTGGTTGTTGTGGCCATTTGAGGAGTGAACCAATGGAAGGAAGATCTTTCTCTCTGTCTCTCCTGTATGTAAATATGTGTCTTTCCATTAAAAATAAATAAATCTTCAAAAAGAAAGAAAGAGAGAGAGAGAAAGACAGAATGAAGAAAGAAAGGAAGAGAGAAAGAAAAAGAAAGAAAGAAAGAAAGAAAGAAAGAAAGAAAGAAAGAAAGAAAGAAAGAAAGAAAGAAAGAAAGAAAGAAAGAAAAGAAATTAAGTGGAGCAGCTGGGACTCAGACCATTGTCCATATAGGTTGCCGGCACCACAGGTGGCAGGTTCATCAGCTATGCCCCAGAGCCTGTTCTGAGAAAGACATCTGAATGTAGCATCTAGTTACCCATCATGTCATATGTGTTGCAGATTTCAAAAATGAAATTGATTTGGAGAATGAATCAGTGGATGGAAGATCTCTCTTTCTCTGTCTCTTCTGTAACTTTACTTTTCAATAAATAAATAAATCTCTTTCAAATGTTTATGAAAATGGTGCTGGATTGCCCGTCATACCCTGAGAGGGGAAGGTGCTTCTCCAGGATCACACAGCAGCCAACTGTAGCCCTGTATGCGGTGGCACTGGCTGAGGGTCCTGGGTTGACTTTGTGCCCACCCACCAGTGGGAAGTGGAGTGAGGCCTAAAGCTGTCCACGTTGCGATGGGCGGCACTTGCTTCAGATGTCTACAATTCCTTTACTTTTAGATGATTTGGGCAGGGGGTGTACTTGCCCTGGTATCCATGGTGACCAGAAGCTAGGAGGTGGAGGGGAGGAGAGGGACTGCTTTCCTTGGCCACTCAGGGAGCAGCGAGCCCAGCCCTGATACTCACAGAGAGTCCAGCTGTTGGGCTGGGCCAGCCTCTCCTGTTTACTTAAGAGGAAAGGCCAGGTCCCGGTGGCGTGGCCTAGCGGTTGAAGTCCTCGCCTTGAACATCCCGGGATTCCATAGGGCGTCGGTTCTAATTCCGGCAGCTCCACTTCCCATCCAGTTCCCTGCTTGTGGCCTGGGAAAGCAGTTGAGGACAGCCCAAAGCCTTGGGACCCTGCAACCCGTGTGGGAGACCCGGAAGAGGTTCCATGTTCCCAGCTTCGGATCGGCGCAGTACCGGCCATTGCAGTCACTTGGGGAGTGAATCATCGGATGGAAGATCTTCCTCTCTGTCTCTCCTCCTCTCTGTATATCTGACTTTGTAATAAAAATAAATAAATCTTTAAAAAAAAAAAAAAAGAGGAAAGGCCAGTATGGCATCCAGAGATGAGGGTGGGGACCCCCAGGCCTGCCAAGCCTACCATGGGACATTATGGATTTCATTTGGAGGGGAGGAGAGGTCATGGGAGCCCATGTGAGGGTATTCCCCCCTGCCGTCCTGGGTGACCCTGGGTGACGGTAGTGGTTGAGGTGGACAGGACTTACTCAAGCACCAGGAAGTTCACAGAGTGCAGAGACCCTCCACTGGGGCCTCCGCTGGCCCCAGCCCAGGTCGGATTTTCCCTCAGGGGCTAATGGATGGGCAGCTCCCTTGGGTGGTTTGCCACCCGGGGTTTGCACTCTGCCCCATCTCCCTTTTGCTCTGACCTCCAGGGCCTGGAGGCAGCATGGGAAGCAGGGCGGGGCCGAGCACGTTCTTTGCTTTGCTTTTTCCTTTCTTTCTTTCTTTCTCTCTTTGTAAGAGATGTGTTTGAAAGGCAGAGTTAGAGAAAGGGAATGACAGAGACATAGAGAAAAATCTTCCATCTGCTGGTTCACTCCCCAAATGACCATAACGGTCAGAACTGAACCAATCTGAAACCAGGAGCCAGCAGTCTCTTCCACGTCTCTCACATGGGGGCAAAGACCCAAGCACTTGGGTCATCTGCTGCTTTCCCAAATGGATTAGCAGGGAGCTGGATTGGAAGTAGAGCAGCCAAGACTAGAATCAGCACCCATATGTGATGCTAGCACTACAGGCAGAGGCTTAATCTACTTTGCCACAGTATCAACCCTGGGAAGTTTTTATTTTTTTGTTTTTTTGTTTTTTAAGCTTTATTTACTTTTATTGGAAAGGCAGATATACAGAGAGGAAAAGAGAGAGAGGAAGATCTTCCATCAGATGGTTCACTCCCCAAGTGACCACAATGACTGGAGCTGAGCCAATCTGAAGCCAGGAGCCAAAAACTTCTTCCGGTTCTCCCACATGGGTGCAGGGCCTCTGGGATTAGAACCGGTGCCCATATGGAATCCCAGTGTGTTCAAGGTGAGGACTTGAGCCGCTAGGCCACCGTGCTGGGCCCAGGAGTGAGCAGAGACCTTGAAGCAATGAGAGTGGTCAGAAGCCAAAGCTGAGTTGCCAATGTGCACACAGTGGTTAGAAGCTCTCCTTTGCTTGGGGTTCTCCGAGGATGGCTTGGACACTGGGGTAGGTGAGCACCAGTCAGTTTTACCTCTTCAACAACAGCAGGTAACAGGATTCCGGCTGCATTTGTAAGCCTTGGAGGGTACCAGGCCTTGCGGCCACCAGAGACCTAAGCTGGGGCTTGCCGTGGGGGGGGTGCTGAGCCCTGCTGCGTTTCCCGAGCCTTGGAACAGCAGTCAGGTGTGGTGGCAGACTAGCCATGTGACTCTTCAGTGACTGATTCACTTCCTTCACTTGTGTGTCTATTTTTCAGATAAGGAAAGGGAGGTGCACAGTTGTTCAGGGCTGCCCAGGCTGAGTCAGCTTGTAGTTTGGGGCTGGGGTCGGACTCCACACCCTGGATCTCTGGCTAGCTGGGCCATGGTGACTCCAGGATTCTCAAAAGCTCAATGTCTGCTGGCTCGGGGATTCCGAGGTGCCTCCCCCACTCTCCACCCCAGGCCTCCCTCTGACCCAGGAGTGGGTGGCGTGTGGTGGTGTTCTGACCAAGCCAGGCGCCTGGAGCCTCTGTCCCCTGCCCCTTTGTCTCGTGCGACACAATGGGTGGCTTTTTATCCCCATAAAGTCCCTTTCAGTGTAGGGACAAGGGCCAGGGTGTGGGTGAAGGCTGGGCTGGGGGGCTGGGGGGGCGGTGGCAGGCCAAGTTCTAAGTGTCCTCAGGCTACCCAGATGTGTCCCAAGTGAGGGGGACACCAGGAAGGGTCATTTGATTGCCTTGGGCCTCTGTTTCCTGGGTGGAGAATGGGGTGAGGGAGGCTGGGGGCTTGGGGAGGGTCCCAGGCAGGTAGCAGGTGGGGTCTCCCTGTCTCGTCATTGTTTTTGGAATTCTGGATTGAGTTGTGAGGTTGAGAATTGAAAATTCCACACAGAAATCAGGTTCTGACAGCTTCTGAAAATGTAATGCTGGCTCTCTAGGCCCAAGTCCCCACCTGACACCATAGGGCTACTTTCTCCTGCCCCTGCCTGTTGGCCCTGCTGGTGAGTCCCGCAAGACCACCTGAGGCTCACCCTGGGAAACACTGCCCATGGCACCCACCCTCATGAACTCTCCAGCTTCCATTTTTTCTCTCCTATGCCACCTGGGTGACACCGTGAGGGGACCAGGAGAGGCATGACCTCCTACCCCTAGTCCTTCACATGTCACAGCAGGAAACCTATCAGAGAGGTGAGGTGATGTCCCCCAAGCTGCCCAGCAAGCCCACAGGGAGCTGGGAGGATGACAAAGAGGGTTAGTGTGACTATCTGTGGGTGGGAGGGGAGCTGGGTCTGTAACCTGTGTGGAATGTCCCACCTGAAGCTTGCTTCCATTGTATCGTGGGGAAGATTGAGGTGCAGTCCCAGAAGAGGTCCCTGGAGCCCAGCTGCCTTACCGGGCAGATGGTCGGAGTCAGCGAGGGCTTCCCCGTATCTGTCCTGAGTGCAGTGTCTGCTGTGTGTATGTGTGTGTGTGTGTGTGTGTGTGTGTGTGTGTATGCATGCATTGTCTCTCCTGAGGGCCTCACCACCCCAGGGAGCCCCACACACTGTGACCAGTGCGGGAAAGAGGCATAGAAAGGGTGTGTAATGTGGCTGAGTTTGCACAGGCAGGAAGTTGATAGGACCAGGACTTGGATCCCAGGAGTTGGCAAGGCACACATCTGTCATTGCTGATGCCAGCGTTGCGGCAAAGTGAGATGGTGACGGATAGCAACAGGCTGCATACATCTGTATGGTCTGGCAATTCCGGAGACTTGGTGTGAGAAAATCATCTGTGGGTGGGTTTGGGTCCGGCTGGAGGCCAGAGGGAGCCTCCAGGCTCTTTCCCATACCTGGTGGCAGTGGCCAGTCCTTTGTGCCCTGTGGACACAGCACCTGGCCTCCATGTGGCTCTCTGTTCTAGTGTCCATCTTCTTTTAGGGACACCAAGCATTGAATGAGACTCCACTCCAATCCACTGTGACCTCATTTTAACTGAAAATTGAGGACTTTTTGGAAAGTTCATGTGAAACTATAAGTCAACTTTGGTATAAACATTTCATCATATGTGAGAAAAAATACAAACCAGGAAAAAGCTATGCATGGACTTTGTTTTTTTTTTTTTTTGCACCAAAATAGCTCATACTTTTAAAAATAGATCACTTGTTTTTCTGTTATTTATTTATATTTTTAGAAATATTTCTCACGATACAGTTCCTTAGGCTCAGGGATTTCCCCTTCCATCCTCCCCCAAAATAGATTTTTAAAAAATATTTATTTCTTTTGTAAAGTCAGATATGTAACAAGAGTGGAGGAGAGACAGAGAGGAAGATCTTCTGTCTGCTGATTCACTCCCCAAGTGACCGCAACGGCCAGAGCTGAGCCAATCCGAAGCCAGGAGCTCTTCTGGGTCTCCCATGCGGGTGCAGGGTCCCAAGACTTTGGGGCGTCCTCGACTGCTTTCCCAGGCCACAAGCAGGGAGTTAGCTGGAAGGGAAGCTGGGCTGCTGAAATTAGAACCATATGGGGTCCTGGCGCGTTCAAAGCAAGGACTTTAGCCACTAGACCACTGTGCCAGGCCACTAGACCACTAGACCACAGATTGTTTATTTGAAAGGCAGAGGGTGAGGAAGAGGGAGGCAGAACTTCCACCTGCTGGTTCATACCCCAAATGGCTGCAATAGCCAGGTCCGGACCAGGTGGAAGGCAAGGGCGGGAAGCCCTGCTGTGTCTTCCATGTGGATGGATGGCAGGGATCCAAGCACTTCCTACTGCCTCCCAGGGTGCGGATGAGCAGTAAGCTGGAGTCCGGAGTGAGGCCGGAACTGGAGCTCTCCAATGGGGCATGCGAGTGATCCAGCCCCATCTTACACACTATGCCGGACGTCTCTCTCCACTCCACAGTCACTCCATTTCCCCTGAACCTTTTGAAGTGTCCTCGTGTGTCTAGGAAGCCCTGGTTTTCCAGATAGTCACAATTGCCGGGACCAGTGGAAGCTGCGCTTGAGCATAGTTGGGAATCACCATTGAACCCGCAGCTAGAGCAAAAGAGAAGAACATGCGCACAGCACAGCCGGGACTGGGCCTGCACTGGCCGCCGCGGGGGTGGTGGGGTGGGGCTGTGCTGGGGTCCCAGAGCCCTCCTGGTTAGAATTTTGTGATCAGTCTTTCTGGTCCTGTAGGTGTGTTAACAGAAACCACTCTCAGCTGTCCCACAGCTCAAGCAGTCTTTGGCAATGCCAAGGTCCTGTGAATGGATTGCTTTTGACCTTTCTTTCAAACCTCCAGTGGAGAACCAGGGCTCCGGCCTGATTTCTCCAGATTCAGAGGGTAAGATAGGCCCCTACACCCTTGAGATTTCCAGGCTGTTCTTTGTTTACCTGTAGCACCTGCTGGGGAGGGTAATGCCCGGGGCCTCCAGGGAGCTGGGAAGCAAGGCAGGGCATGTCTGAATGACAAGTGGTTGTGTGTGTAGAGAAACACAAGGCGGCTGAATCCATAGGCTGAAGAGACCTGTGTGGGCCCAGAGATCAAATCCCCAGACACCACACAGCACCCCCACTCTCCCCTCTCCCCACCCCGCCCTTACACAGCAGGTGCTCTGTAGGCGTCATCATTGACAATGAACTGGGGTGCAGCACACAGCGTCCCATGGCAGCGGCAGGGGGACGAGGCGGGGAGGGGAGTGGGGGGAGGAGGGCAACGGGGACCTCCTGCCTCACTGTCACCACTTGTCCACTGCTACTGCAATAGCAGGTAGAGACAGCAAGTTCTCTGGCTCTCTGCTGGCTGGGGCTGGGGCAGTCAGCAGGAGGGTTTCTGGGGGCCCAGCTGGGAGCTCCCTCAGCTCCCCAGCATACTCATCCCAGCTGGCGAAGGGATGAGAAAGCATGAGGGTACCCCTACCTCAGCCTGCAGTGGGAGCTCCTGGGGGGACCCAGACATCCTGACTGGTGTGTGGCTGGACTTTGTTCAAGAACACAGGAGATTCCCAGGGCACAAGAAGCCTGACAGTGTCACTGTCAGCCAGCAGGAATACTAGAAATTCCCACTGCTTGCCCTGACCCATGTGGCACTGAGCCTGCAGGTGCTGATTTGGAAGCCAGGGGTGGGGTGGGAGCCCAAGACAGGGCAGTGCTAAGGGGACTCCGGGTGCCTGCCTGGGCCCCGTCCTTGGAGCCATCCCAAGTGCTGTCACTCAGCTTATGGTCACACAGCTTCCCAGAGACTCCAGCTCTGGGTTCTACTTCGCCCTTCTGCCACGGGAGCCACAGGCACACTGCCTTCTGAGCTGATGTGGGAGGTGGATTGCGGGAGCACGAAGGGGTTATAGTGATGAAGTCCGTGAGAACTGACAAGTGTTCATGAGCGTGCACCTGGGTCGAGTTCCCCGGATTGTTAGTTCAAAGGCATTTCCTAACTTGTTCTAAATAGTTGGAATAGGCAGTACAAGAGCATGATGGTTCAACCAGCTAATCCCCTGTCTGTCAGTGCCGGCATCCCATATGGCTGCTGGTTTGCACCCTGGCTGTACACTTCCCATCCAGCTCCCTACTTCCAGTCCGGGAAAGCAGCAGAGGCTGACCCAAGTCCATGGGAGACCTGGAAGAAGCTCCTGGCTCCTGGCTTTGGATCAGTTCAACTCTAGCCATTGCAGCCAAAGGGGAGTGAACCAGCAGATAGATCTTTCTCTGTTTCTCCTTCTCTCTAAATCTGCCTTTAAAAAGTCTTAAAGAAAAAAAAGAGAGAGAGCAGTGGAGGCCCATAGGAGCTTGCTTTACATGAAAAGTTTTTCATGTTTTTTTTTTTTAATTTTCATCAATAGAATAGTTTATTTCAATCCTAGCAGAGTCGCTGTTTATTATCTGACCAGATTATAAAAACACCAGAACAGGCACCTTAGCTCATTCTAATAAGCCTGTTGATCTGGTCTTCCCTGTTGTCAGCACCTCCACCTCTACAAAGCGGTGGCCTTTTTCTTCATCCCACCTTGGGGAAAAGGTAACTTGAAGGGGCACAGGAAGCTATTTGCTTCTTTAAAGTGCTTCCCTGCAGTACAGATATCATGAATCAGATGATAATGTATTTAGCAAGGGAACGGGCAATCAGGGTGTTCTCTGTCAGGGCAATTCGCTTCTTACTGATTTTGCCAAAGCCATGCTTGTAGATCAGCTCATTCAGTGACTAGATTCGGGTAGCCCCATGCAATCTAGGGCCCCACAATCCTCAGCATGTTAATGGAAGCCTTGTTGAGCTTCACAAAGGTGCCATTGAAGATCTGGCGAAGGCGAAGAAGCTGCAGCACTTTGCAGACTCTGGGGCTCAGACCACTGATACCTCTGATCCTGATGACAAACACCAATTTGGGTTCTGCAAGGATGTAGCAGTTGCCAGCTTTCCTTGCCATCCTCGCCATCCGAATTTCAGTTCTGTGCATCAGCCTGTACTCCCTGTGATGGCGTTTGGCCTTCTCATAGATCAACTTCCTTCTCACCTTTCAGAGCATCTTCTGGGAAAGCTGCCTTCACAGGCATTTGATCTTCAGCTCTGCAAAATTTCTGTTTTTTCTTCAGCGTTTCTGGCACAGCAGGAGATTTCTTCTTTTTGGCACTCTCCACGGTTCCATCCGGACTATTTAAACATTTTTTTAATATATAAATTTGTTTATGGGCCCAGCGTGGTAGCCTAACAGCTAGGGTCCTTGCTTTGCACAAGCTGAGATCCCATATGGGCACTGGTTCTAATCACAGCAACCCCACTTCCCATCCAGCTCCCTGCTTGTGACCTGGGAAAGCAGTTGAGGATGCCCCAAAGCCTTGGGGCTCTGACCCGAGTGGGAGACCTGGAAGAGTTCCCGGCTCCTGGTTTCAGATTGGCACAGCTCCGGCCATTGTGGTTGCTTGGGGCATGAATCCACAGATGGAAGATCTTCCTGTCTCTCTTCCTCTCTGTATATCTGACTTTCCAATACAAATAAATAAATATTTATTTATTACGATTTATTTATTTTTATTGGAAATTTATTTTTTTGAAGATGTATTTATTTGAAAGAGAGAAAGAGAGGGAGAAAATTTTTCCTCTGCTGGTTCATTCATCAAACACCCTGAAACAGCCAGAGTTGGCCCACGTCGAAGCCCTTGAGCCAAGCCCTTGAGCCATCACCTGCTGCCTCCCAGGGTACACATTAGCAGGTAGCTGGAATCAAGTGGATCTGGGACCCAGGGTCTCTGATACAGGATGCTGGCCTCCCAGGTGGCACCTTAGCTGCTTGACCCAGCGCTTGCTTCTGCCTCCTCCTTTAATGCAAAGCATAGGCTGAGCAGGTGTGGGACCCCAGTTCATGGATGGGGAGGTGAGACTGTAAGTTGTTCTCAAACTACTGGCTGAGCACATTCTATGTGCCAGGCACTGTGGGGTGCTGGTGCTGCAGCAGCACAAAGCACCAGGATTCCTGTTGGCACCCCCTAGCGGGGGGACTGGGACAGAAATTGCCCTGGGCCACACAGCACAGCAGGGTTTCAAGCCCTGTGCTGCCTCAGTGGGAGTGGGGAGACAGAGGGGAAAGGGCAGGAGTTTGGAAGGACTCAGCTGCAGGCCATTTCTCACTGGGTGTGTTCTGGTGTACTGGCAGGTGCACCCGTTCTGGCTGTGCTCTGGATTAGCTTGCCCTTGTTGTATGTAGCTGCTGGGAGCAGGGCTGATTCCTGCAACGCACTGGTTGTTGCCTCATCCTAAGGCCAGTGCATATGCCTGGACCCTGTCCGGGCAGATGAGGGTAGCTCTCTCCCTGTGGCCTGATGGGCAGTGGAGCCTTCTTCATCTTCCCATGCACTTCCTGAGTCGTCAGCAGGCAGGTGTTTGTGTCCCTGTGCAGAAAGGAAGGGGCTGTGTATGTGAGCTATGCCTGTGGACTGGGTCCATCAGGCCAAGTGTGAGTGCTATACCTTTCCCCATGCGACTGTGGCTTGGGCATGCACAGTATGGCTGTGGCTTAGTCCCTTCTGGAAGAACGAGAGCAAGCATCTCCACTGCACCCATACGTGTAAATGGGTTCTTACATGTCAGAGTTCTGTGTGCAAGGGACAAGGTGACCGAGGCACAGGGAAATCACGAGCTTGGCCAAGGTCACACTAGGCAGGTGGCTCTGCAGAACATGCTCTCAGCCATTACACACACAGTCTCCTGGGCTGTTGGCCTATGCTAACACATGGGATCAGTATGACAGATCCCTTGGCTTCCCAGAGGCCCACTTTGACCTGTCAGATAAGGGGTGGGGACACTTGAATGGAGGTGCGATTGGGAGAGCACATGGTACATGTCAGACAGAAGGTCCCCCACGGGTCCTGATGGTGTCCTTTCTCTGCTGGGAGGAAACATGGTCTGTGAGCCCCTGGGGCTGAGTGGCTGTGGCTGTCCCTTGGGGAGGTGCTGTTGCTTCTACTTTCTTTTCCAGTTTCCTGGTGGTGGCAGGGCTCCAGCTGCACAGCTGAGTGACAACAGCGGGGTGTGTTTGGGGGGAGAGGGGGTTGCACAGAGGGTTCTGAAACCCTCCTTGGTGGAGTGGGGGAAGGGTGTCTTGGAACATGCACCATCCCAGTTGGGCCTGGGGAGCGGAGCGTGAGTAGGTGAGGGCTAGCACAGTGGTATACAGCAGGAGCCAGGTGGCATTGCTGGCTGGAGGGCTGGGCTCTGGGAGACACTGTTCTGTTCTTTCCCAGGTGCTGGGGCTGCTGGTGTGGGCCCTCATTGCTGACACCCCGTACCACCTGTACCCGGCCTATGGCTGGGTCATGTTCGTCGCCGTCTTCCTCTGGCTGGTGACAATCGTCTTCTTCGTCCTGTACCTGCTTCAGCTGCACCTGAAGTGGTACACCGTGCCCTGGCCGCTGGTGGTGAGTCTTGGTGGGAGGGTGGCTCTGGTGGCGGGAATTACGGTGAGCTGGGAGCCCAGGACCAGGCAAGTTATTCTTGGTTCTGGGAAGGGAGAAGGAAGAGGAATGGGATTGGGGAAGGGGCTATTAGCAATCCTGAATCCTTTTCCTTTTGGTGCCATGGATTGGGTAGCCCTGGAGGGTGAGGTATCAGACAGGAGCCAAGGTCAAGGTCTAGTATATGGCACTGACTCGGGCCATCTGGGAAAGGCTAGGTCAGCCACAGAAAGAAGCCGGACCACATGCAGGCGGAACTTCTGCTGTGAGCCGGTCACACCTGCGCTGAATTTGAGGTTCCCTGTGGGTGGGGACCAGGGAGCCATGGGACTGTGGGACCAGCCTGGCTGGCACCAGTAGCACCGTAGCAATTCAGTGCCTTTTGAGGTGGAGGAGATGGGAGTCATCCGCAGACAGAATGGGTCTGTTCCATTTCAGGGTCCTAAAACTTCCAGGGAAGGAGGCCTCTGTGTCTCTGAGGCCCAGAAAGGGGCTGGGATCCAGGTGTACCTGTTGCTGGTAGGAGGTTCTTTCCACAGGTTTGGAAGGCTGAGCTGGCCGTGGTGTGCCTGTGCCTTTTAGCAAGTGGCATGGGGAAGGTTTAGCTATAGCAAGAGAAGACTGGACTGGGATTGTGCAGATGGACTGGGGGCTCCAGGCAAGGCTTAGGGCAGGGGGAAGCGGCACGTGTGTGTTCCGGTGAAGCCAGCCTCCATCTGACACACATACACACAGAGAGAGGCAGAGAGTGAGGAGATAGATCTTAATCCACTATCTGTTGGTTTATTCCCCAACTGATTACAACAGTCAGGGCTGGATCAGGCTAGAGCCAGGAGCCAGGAACTCCATCCACGAGTGGCAGGGGCCAAGTTCTTGAACTGATTTCCACTGCCTTCCAGGATGCATATTAGGGAGCTGGATTTGGGAGTGAAGCAGGGGCTGAACCCCAGGTATTTGGAGAGGGCCTAAGGGTGTCCAAGTGACACCTTAACTGCTCTGTCAAATGTCTGTCTCAGTATGAGCACTGAGAATCTTCAGGCTTTCATAAAAGCTGATTTTGAAATGTTAGTCATTAGAATCAAAGGCCTATGGGACAAATGCCCTGAGGGCCTGGCTCAGCACCAGAGGGTCACTCCTTGCTCACCCTGGTGTCCTGCAGTGGTCCTGGCTCAGGCAGATCTGCTGTGGGCCCCTGAGCCTAGGGTA
Source organism: Ochotona princeps (assembly GCF_030435755.1). Taxonomy (NCBI): domain Eukaryota; kingdom Metazoa; phylum Chordata; class Mammalia; order Lagomorpha; family Ochotonidae; genus Ochotona; species Ochotona princeps. Next base: position 21,975,862 of record NC_080847.1, read on the forward strand.
TGGCCAAAAGGAGGCCATAGGGTCCTCCCACCCGAGGCAGGGAGGGCTCTGGGGCCCTGCACGGAGACCAGCTACAGAGCCATGCCCTGCTCTGTCACCTGTTCCACAGGGAGCTGCCGCTGGCATAGAGATGGTTGTAGGCCCACCTCTTACCAAGGCCAAGAGTTCTGCTTGGCAATGCTTCGAATCCCATCTTTGAGGATGGCTCATCTTGCCCCCTCTACCTATCCTGTCTTTTTTTTCTTTTTTTTAAAGATTTATTTTTTTATTACAAAGTCAGATATACTGAGAGGAGGAGAGATAGAGAGGAAGTGGAGCTGCCGGGACTAGAACCAGCGGCCATATGGGATCAAGGCGAGGGCCTTAGCCATTAGGCCACGCTGCCGAGCCCTACCTATCCTGTCTTAAGGGTGTTTGTGCACCTGCTTGGCTTCCATGCTACCCTGGGCAGGGTAGCGGGGTGAGCATGCATGATGGCATGTCATGGGTTCCCACAGTGGGAAGGTCCCCTGTGTTTCCATCCTCACCTTTGCTACTAACCAGCTGTGCAGTTCCCAGGAATGTGAGCATGTATGTCTCAGACACTCTCTCTCTGCCCCGCCAGCTGATGATCTTCAATGCCAGCGCCACCGTGCTCTACATCACCGCCTTCATCACCTGCTCCGCCTCGGTGAATCTAACCTCCCTGAAAGGCAGCCGGCAGTACAACCAGCATGCGGCTGCCTCCGTGAGTATGGCTCCCAGGGCTCCCCAGGCTGTCTGCAGGCACCAAGCTTCCTCTCACCAGGAACCTGCCATTTCCCCAACGGTCTCAGGGGGAGGCAGGCTGCTTTTGGCTTCATTGATCAACAGTGAAACATTGGGGAACTGGGATACTTGGGGAATGAGGAAAACTTGGGGTGACCATGGAATTCTGCTGTAGATCAGCTGGGTTCACACTCTTGCCCATCAAACACACAGTGTGCCTCCTCCCTTTTTGCCCATGGCACATGCAAAGTCTTTAAGTTAAAGCCATTGTGTGTGTGTGTGTGTGGGCTGTCTAGAGGCGCACCACTTGAAGGCCAAGTCCAGTGGCTGTAGTACCCTGCACACTGGTCACTTTACTTCACAAGGCCCTACATGCCTTCCTTGGCCAGTTTGGAAGAGGACGGACCTACCAGTTCCTTTCAAAAGACAAGGAAACTGTGGCCTGGAGGTATTAGATCTGAGGCCTGGCATTATGGTCAAGGATAAGGCAGGGTGTGGAATACCACATGGGTTTCCTTGCTCTTCCCATTGAGGGTGGTTTTGAAGTCAATAGCTCTATTGTGGAGACAGACCAGGAGCTTCTGAACGAAGCCATAGATTCTATGTTATAGATGGGTTCTAGAAAATTCCTAGGACTGGCCTTAGAATGTCATCTTTCAGCCAGGTGTCTAAGGCTGCCTATCACTGGCTTTGCAGGGCCCCGTTTGCTGTTTTCCCTTGCTTTTGCAGCCTTACTGTGATTTTTAGCTGTTTGCCCAGTTGAGAATGTAATGCCAATACCCCTCCCCAGAGCCTGGCATGCATCTGCCCGTGGCAGTCAGTCAGTCAGAGGTAGGGCTAAGCATGAGGTGGTGGCTGCTGCGACTGCTCACGCTCCCTAGCCTGAACATGGAGACCCAGGGGCACTCACTTCCAGGGCCCTGTGCAGCCCTACTCAGCCTTGGTGTTCCTCTCCCTTCTCTTGCAGTTCTTTGCCTGTTTAGTGATGATTGCCTACGGGGTGAGCACTTTCTTCAGCTTCCAGGCCTGGCGTGGAGTGGGCAGCAATGCAGCCACCAGTCAGATGGCTGGGGGTTATGCCTAAAGTCCCCCCCAACACACACCGTGTCCTGGCCCATCTTGGGGTGAAGATGTTGCTGTTGGGTCACAGTGCTCCTGGATGTGAGCCATGCCAACACTCTGGAGGAAACAGGCCCCAGTGCCACGCACACACGCACGCAACAAGATCAGAGACCAACAGCTGAGATCTCCTCCTTGGCAGCGCAAGGGGACGGGGGAGCTGGGGTTCTCACCCTGCTTTGCCTTCTGCCTTTGGAGGGTAGGATGGCGCTCAGCCTCCTCCCTAGCGCTAAATGCACTAACACGCTGCAGCCCCGCAGCCCTGGCCTGCCACAGGGGTTAGCCTAACCAGCAACTCACGGTTCTCTTCGCCTCGGTTCCAGCAGAGCTGAGCAAGTGCACAGTCTTGTAGATTCCTCCAGACACGGTTCCAGCCCGCCCACCCCCAGCCAACGTGTCCCTGTAGAGACATTTGCAGGAAGATGCTGACTCCTGGCAGCCTGTGGTCTTCCCCCTGTGCGCCCCATGCACGCCAGTTATTTAATGTCAGTCAGAGCGACATCTCTGCCATGGCAACCCCTCCGTGTTGCCTTCCCTATCCCGAGCCCTTGTGCTAACATTCCCTATGGGAACGCTAACCTGAAAGCCAACTGCATCCCTGAGGCTGTTGATTGGACAGAGGGCAGGGGCCACAGCTTTGCCTTGGTGAGCTGTCAGGTGCTCTGTGGTGACTTTGTGGTTGTTTGCCACCCTCCCACCTTTTGTTTTTTTTTTTAATAAAGATGGAAGAATTTATTTGGAAAGTCTGTGCGGGAATCATGATTTGAGGGGATTCTATAACCTTAGGAAGCTGCAGGTCAAGACTGTGAAGGTCCCAGAATACCTGCCATCAGGCATTTCTGGCGGCACCCACAGCCAAGTGTCCTGAGGCAGGCTCACCATCTGTCCTGCCTGCTTTGTGGGAAGTGTACCTGGCTTATCCTTAAATCCCTTACCCTTGGCTTTAGGACAAGGCAGGTGACTTAACTGAACTTCCAGCTTGTACATGTATGAGCCGATCAAGGTGGCTGGCCTACTGGATGCTCAGAGCTGATGAAGGTCGTGGTGGAGAAAGTTGCCAAATCTCCCGACGGATGTTTTGAATACCATGGAACCACACTCAGAATCCTGAGCTGGGGCAGTCCTGGGAACCATCTGGGACCAATGCCAGTTAGAAACACACAGCTGCAGGCGAGCTGGTCTGCTACTGAGGGACAAGGATTCAATTAGGCACCCATTGTCCCAGGGGCGACACCTGTTGTCTTGGTGTGAATGGTGATGTATGAATAATTAGTCAGTCATTCCAGGAGTGAGCTGTAAAGAGTTTAGATATAAGGAATAGCAGGCTACTTTGAGGTTTAAGAGAAAGCAAAGTCCTTGGCCAGAGAGTCCCTACCTCCCATCTGATGCCTTAAAGCACAGCCTGGCTCACCTGAAATCCTGCAGTCCCAACTAAGCACAGCTCCTGGGGGACAGGGGCCTTCTGCAAACAATGCCCCCTGCTGGAGTTTGGCCAATGGGCAGGCTCACAGTGTTAACCAGCTACAGTCTTGCTTGCTTTTTTTGTTAAGGGAAGGGATCTCATTCTTGCACTCTTTCAGCTCTGTACTTACCCACGCTCACCTCTTTGCAGCCTGGCAGACTCACCCTGGGTCTCCTCAGGTGCCCCTGGCAGCACTCGTGGCCTGGGATTGGTGGTCTTCCTCACACCAGACAACAGGAAAGCCCCAAAGAGGTGCTGGTGACAAAGCTGCCCCTGAGGGTGCCTCGAACTTCCAAAGACCAGAGCAGTAATGGGAACCTAGTAGCAGTGGCTACTTTCAAGTTCAAGAAAGGGGCCGACTCAGGCAGGATGATGCTTCTTGCAAAACACCTCATAATTTACTCAGGAACCAGAGCAGTGACATATGTGACAGAAAAACACAGCTCATAGCACATCCCATGAGACCAGAACAGCCAAGTTCAAAGTCAGTACAGATTCTTTTACTTAAAAAAAGGGGGGTATTCACTAGAACTGAATTAGTACATTGCTACATTTTTTTTTCCAAAGAATAGACACACTTTCAGGTTAGTGATATTCAACCAAACACTGCGTATAAAACCAAAGTGGACAGAGCACTGGTTAAGCTGCTTCCTAACCCTACTCGTGAGCTTGACTAGGGGACATCATATTGGCAGATGACAAGAAGTAAGCGGTTCCCTATGTCATCGGGAAACAGCACACTTGCTTACCCAGAGGGCCCTGATGTACTCATGCACGAACACTGAACAAGGCAGCCTCTCGCCTGCCCCCAGCACTCCCCGGGGCCCAGTCAGGTGGGAACGGCAGCATGGAAGGCAGCAGTACCACCACGGCACTGACAAGCAGCGAGGACGCGGCATGGAACACTTAGACCTTCACTTGGCTAATCCTGGAAGCTCTAAGATCATTCCACTAGGTGAGCCTGAGTGTCCATCTAGAAAAATAGATATTTTAAGAACAATGCTTAGAAGAGACTTCTAGAAACAGTAAGACAACACCAGGACCAGCAAGACAAAATGTTAGGACTACAAACGTCAGCCTGGGGCTTGATTCTCACATGTGGCTTTTAGGCTGAGTTTGAGGTGATTGCTACGGCCAGGCGAGCTGGGATCCTTGGCCTTAGGAGCCTTGTGATGGGCAGGCAGCTGGAGTATTGCCCGCGACAAAACACTCCGTTAGGCTAAAGGACTGAACCTACTCCTGTGTGAAAAAGAGCTGCCGAGGACATAGGAAGCTTCCTGCAAAGCCTTCTGGGACACAGGGTTACTCCACAGGCTGCCACAGACACGCCTGCTGGGTTGGTGGGGGGATGGCCCCAAGTAGAATGCTGGCCATGAGGTTGCTCCAGAGGGTCTGACTAGGAAGCCCTAGAGAAAGGTTCTGCTTGGGAGGGCTTCGAGGGCTCCTGAATGCACAAGGGGGTGGGAAGGAGCAGATCCGGGGGGGTCAGGCATGGTACCGACCCATCAATACTGAACCCGAATGAAGAGCAGCAGAACAGAGCCAGTCTTTCCAAGATGTATTCTGTGGCCATGGCCTGGAGCTGCTTGGAGCCTGTGGGCCGGTGACGTCCAGAATGAGCCCATTCACTGGGGTGGAGGTGGGACCTAGTGCCACAGGTCATTCTGGGACGCTGGCAGAGAGGTTGCTTTGCACAACGAAGTCACCACTAAACCACTGCTTAAGTCCAGTCCCCGGCCTTCTTTTTCCTACACAAGGGAAGAAATATATTTAAGAAGCAAGGAGTATAGAGAGCCCTTCTGGCTAAGGACCCTGTCTCTGGCCTGGGGAAGGCACAGCTTAGGGACAAATGGGCTACCATGAAGGGCATAGGGAAGGAAGGGAGATGATGTCCAATGCTGGCCGTGGGCAGAACCTGGCTTCCCAGGGATTCACAGTTGTCTTTCAAAGAGGCTGCACTGTCAGACACAAGGCAGAATTACACCTTTTTGTGTTTTTGTCCTGATTATTTTTGGGAATCTTCTATTCCACCAGAACACCAACAGGTCTTAGCCAGAGGCCCCCTGCAGCTCACTTAGCTAATTCACTGTAATGCTGGCCCATTAAATTTTTTTTCTTTTATTTTTTTCTTTTTTTTTTAAAGATTTATTCATTTTCTTTTAATTAAAAAAAAAAAAAAAATCAGGGCCTGGCATGGTAGCCTAGCGGCTAAAGCCCTCTCCTTGCATGCACTGGGATCCCATATGCACGCCGGCCAGCTTGTGTCCTGGTGGCCCTGCTTCCCATCCAGCTCCCTGCTTGTAGGCTGGGAAAGCAATCTAAGATGGCCCAAAGCCTTGGGACCCTGCTCCCACATGGGAGACCTGGAAGAGCTCCTGGCTCCTGGCTTCAGATTGGTGTAGCTCCAGCCATTGTGGTTGCTTGGGGAGTGAGTCATTGGAAGGAAGATCTTCCTATCTGTCTTTCCTCCTGTGTATCTGACTTTGCAATAAAAATAAATAAATCTTAAAAAAAAAAAAAAAAAACAAACTTGGGCCCGGCGGCGTGGCCTAGTGGCTAAAGTCCTCGCCTTGAATGCCCCGGGATCCCATATGGGCGCCGGTTCTAATCCTGGCAGTTCCACTTCCCATCCAGCTCCCTGCTTGTGGCCTGGGAAAGCAGTCGAGGACAGCCCAATGCATTGGGATACTGCACCCGCGTGGTTCCCAGATTCGGATCTGCGCGCACCGGCCCGCTGCGGTTCACTTGGTTCACTTGGTTCACTTGGGGAGTGAATCATCGGACGGAAGATCTTCCTCTCTGTCTCTCCTCCTCTCTGTATATCTGACTTTGTAATAAAAATAAATCTAAAAAAAAAAAAAAAACTTAAAAGAGGCAGACAAAGAGACAATGAGAGCAGAGACAAGGAGAAAAGGGAGTACCCATTGAGTGGTTCACTCTTCAAATGCCCCCAACAGCTGCAGCTGGGAGCCCAGAACTCAATCCCAGTCCCCCCAACAAGTGACAGGAACCCAGGTTACTTGAGTCATCGTTGCTATCTCCCAGGGTCTGTATCAGCAGGAAGCTAGGGGCAGGAACATGAGCTCAGTACTGAACCTAGGTACTGTGATAGGGGATGCAGGAGGCTTAACCACTAGGCTAACTGCCTTTCCCTGGATACTGGCCAGTTTTAAGGGTAGGGGCAATGCTGAGGCTAGGATGGGGGGTGGTTTGTGCTCAATAGTTTTACTTCTGGAACATTTTAAAGGGGTTAATGTGGCTGAATAAACAGTAATTACTTACCGCTCTATAGTCCAGAAACATTTCCTTGAAAGCCAAAAAATCTGTAAATGTGAGCAGCATGTCGAAGATGTCACCAGCTACCTCATCTTTATGGTGCCTGCGAAAGCAAGAGGTGGCTGTGTCAGAAATGATGACCAGACTTGTCTCCTTAATATTTTATTCAAGCTTTCTCTGAATGGCAGAGAGAGGAAGAGAGAGAAAGGGATCTTCCAACAGCCTGGGTGGGTCACGCCAGGCCAAAGTTGGGAGTTAGGAACTCTGGCGCTTGAGCCATCACATTCTGCCTCCCAGGCTCATGAGCAGGAAGCTGTGTCAGAAATGTGGAGTAGCCAGGACTCAGACCAGGAGCTCTTGGTGTGGGATGTGGGGTGTCCCAGCCAGCAGCTTAGTCTGCTACCTCACAATGCCTGCCCCCACTCAAAAGTTTCTGAAGGCTTCCCAACTCAGGACCTAAGCACCAACTGCAAGGGAGGTCATATTTTCAGGCTAAGGAAGGAGAAAGGTGAGGAAACCCAGGCAGCCAAAGCCAACTCACTGTAAGGTGGTCGTGAAAGCCGCCATGTTAAACCCAGGGATCCGTTCCAGCAGCTGTTCTTCGATGTATTTTTCCACCAGTGAAATCTGCCACGGCGGAAAGGCCCCCGGTCAGATCGCTTCAGGCGAACAAGACTTCTTTTCAGAAAGCCTGACCTCTAGCACTTGGCAGCCACTTGCTGAGATCCTATTCTGTGTTTGGCTCTGTGCAGAGTGTCAGGTGGGGTGACACCTGCAGGTATTCCTGCTGTCACAGGGTGACTGCTCCAGCCCCAGGTGGAGCCAGTGCAGGAAGCAGCCAGTATATGATGTGGGGCCTGGCCCCCTTGGGAGAAGGAACCTGTGCTACCAGACATGCATAAAGAAGTGCCCCTTACCCTGAGAGGCAACCACGGGTAAGTCCCGTTTGAGCAGGTTGCTTCAGCTATACATAGGACCTCTGAGGTCAGCCACGGCCTCAAGGCTCAAATGCACCCAGAGTCAGTTCCCATTCTCCCAGGAGTGGCTGCAGAGGCCTGAAGGACAATGTGAGGACCCAGGGGCAAAGGGGGCGGGGTTCTGGGTTCCAGGACTGGTGTTCTGCCAACTAGTGAATGAGTGTGGCTCTGGCATTTGCTCTCACTCACCATGGTACACCCCAAGGGATTATCTGGAAGCACAAAGGTCAGTCAAAGGCACACAGATGCAATGCCCAGGGCCAGTGTGGGGCTGTGGCAAAGCCAAGTTTCTTCTAGTTAAGAAACTGTCAAGGGAATCACAAGTCGGCCTGAAAATCACAGCCCCAACAGCCGCGCAGAGGAACACAAGCTAAGTGAGAGCCTCATTACATCTCCTGATGGTCCACTGGTAGTGTGTTATTTAAATGGGTGAGCAAATGTTAACGCCTTTGGCTTCCAGATTCCAATTTTAAAGAAACCTTAATCCAGTAGGAAGAAGAAAAAAAAAAAAAAAAAAAAAGAAAAAAGGAAACAATACCCTACTTACATATTCATTAAAAATCGGCGTGTAGGAGAGTTTATTCTCCTCAGTGTCCTCAAACTCCTGGTAGTACTTGTCCATGAAGTTCCTCTGTAACAGCTGGAACTCATCATCTAAAGCACACACAACAGTGGTATTGGCCCTCTTAAGGAAACCACAAGGCGCTCCCACTCCCACGGGGAAGCTTTCTCAGCAACCACGCCCATGTAGGGCAAGCTGGTGCTTTCAGGGGGTGCTGAATGGGAGGCATCACGATGTTGAAACAGACCAAGCCAAAATTGGTTTACAATTGCAGTAAAGTTAGGATAACATGTGCCGCTGGTGCCATTTTTGAAGGTAGAGTTCAAAGGCTTTAAGTTATTCACCCTGTGTGTAACTGTCCCCACCACTCGCCAAGTCTATGGGAAACACATCTACACCACATGGTTTGAGCAAACGTCAACTCCTTCACAGCTCACTTCTGTCAACGAGCGAACTGGGCCTGATGGAGGCCAATCTGCTTGGGATCCAACCTCAGCCCTGCCGCTTTCTTCATCTGGAAAATGAGGACAATTTATAGTAACTATCGTACAGGATTGCTGAGTAGAATTCACTCGAGAATTCATGTAAAGAGATTAGTTCATAGTGAACTTGGGGCATAGGACATTTTTAAACAAGGAAATAAAATATCACTTCTAAAATTCAGGGGATGCTTCAGACAGGACCCAGACTTTGGGATGGACGTCCAGGACTTGCACAGGGCTCATTTCCTCACAGCACGGAGGCTGTGGGTGAGAAGACTGACCCGGCTCCTCAGCATGTTCCAGAACCCTCCAGTGTACCCCAAAAAGCTTAATGGTGAAACAGCCCTACCCAGGGGATGCGACATGAAGCTACACAGATCTAAAGACACAGGGTCTTACACAGTGACTTTTAGATGAAACAGACTAAACTCTTTAGCCAACAACATCAAATCTTTCCCTAATTCTCATTTTTCAAAGTTTCTCCCTCCTCCCATATTTGCTTTAAACCTCTGGGGTCCGTGACTGCTTGTTTGTGATGCGTAGGACTTACGGATGTCAAACTAGCAAGCAAAAAGAGGCACCCGGCGGCCAGCACAGCCGAGGTGGCTGAACTTGGAGCCTGGTTTCTTCACAGCTGCTGGAGATATGGTGTCTTAGGGTGGGGAAATACTAAAGCACCAGTGAGATAGCCCTCATGCCAAACACACAGAGTAGGTCTGCTCAGGGCTGCCCAGCGCTCAGCACCTGTGAACACTTCTCTCAGCGGCTGCTTGTTTCTAAGTAGGGCCCATTTCTGAGGACCTTATCCTGTGTCACCTCTGCATGGTGTTTTCACGGCTTACAGATTTTAATAGCCTTAGAAGCCAGGCCCTCAGCACTACAGAAGCGCACGAGGCCAGGTTGTGGCAGAAGGGATGCTTACCCATGATAATGTCTTCTAAATATCCAACCACAGCATCAAACTCTGCATCCGAGGCCGAGGAGCTGAAAAACAGGCTTGCATCAGACCTTGGTTCACATAAATCTGCTGTTGAAAAGATGTGTGATGGGGCTGATGCGGTGACTCAATAGGCTAATCTTCCTCCAGCAAGCACCAGGATCCCATATGGGTGCTGGCTGCTCTACTTCCCAGCCAGCTTTCTGTTTATACCCTGGGAAAGCAGTGGAGGATGGCCCAAAGCCTTGTGACCCTGCAACTACTTGGGAGACCCAGAAGAAGCTCCTGGTTTGGACTGGCTCAGCACCAGCTGTTGTGGCAATTTGGGAATAAACCAGAGGATTAAGATCTTTCTGTCTCTCCTTCTCTCCTTAACTCTGAACTGTCTTTACAAGCCAGGACGAGAACTGGTACCCATATGGGATTCTGGCACTTGCAAGGTAAGTATTTAGCCATTGAGCCATCATGCCGGGCACAAAAACAAATAAATCCTAAAAATAAAAATAAAATATGTGCTGTGATGGGCATTTCCCAACACATACAACAGAAAACAAAACAAAACAAAACAAAAAGCAAAACAAGTGTGCTACTACCCATGATTGTCCCTTCCAGCAATTGCAAACAGAAGGAAACATACTTAGCCCATTAGAGACAAAATTCAAATGCAAGGGCTCCACTTGTGCCATAAGCCCCTCCAGCGCCCCAGCGTCCTAGGAATCCACTCACCGCATCTTAGCTGTCATGTCACTCCTGCCCGTTGCAAGCAAGAAGCTGGCGTGGAAGACTGGCCAGGAGGGGAATTAGGTCAGGGCTCCCGGTGGAGGTGGTGGAGGAGAGGAGGAGGACGGGTTCTGACCCACGGTCAGGACTCCCGCCAGCTCTAGCTCACAGCTAATGGTGGGAGGCAGGGGCATTGTGATGGAGGCATGCAGCAGGTGACACCCACCTGGGAGCACAGATGCTGAGCACAGCCCTGGCCGTCCTCCACCCGAACTCCCGAGGTCACCCCTCTACCCCACCCTGCAGCCGCCAGGGACCCCGGCGGCATCACTTACAAGGATAACGCAAAGTTCTCTTCCTCTAAGGCGTCCATCGTCGTCGGGCCAGGGCCCAACCTCTGCTCGGCTTCCACGACTCGAGGGCACGACGCTCGGCCGCCGGGGAAAGGAGGCCTCGCTCCCGGGCTGAGATCCGCTCACGGCTCAGCCGGGCCAGCGCCTGCGAGGGACAGCCTCCCTCAGGCTCCCCGGCTGCGGCCACGCGTCAGCAGGGTCTGACCGGTCCGCGCGCTCGCCCGCGTCCGCCGCCGCCGCGGATCCAGCGTCGGTTACCGACCGCTGAGCGCCGCGCTCCGCCCCCGGTCACCACAGCAACCGCGGCCTTTTCCGCCGCTTCACGGACTCTGACCAATCACAGGCGCGGCGTTACCCGACGACAGGGCGGGATAAAAACGGAGAGGAAGTTCCTGAAAAGAAGAGCTGCCCTCTGGTTTGCGTGGACAGATCCGCTGTGCAGATACCAAGTCTCTTCGTAAAGCCAAGAGCCTCGATTTCCTCACTTAAAACTTGGTCTTAAGAGGCGCCTTGCGGTGTTTCGGAAGTTTAGCTTAAAGCGTGTTTAGTTGCTTGAGCCAATTCCTTGTCTTGAGGTATGGATGCCTGGTTTGACAGTTCCGCCCCCTCGTGGAAAGCAAGCCTCACCGCAGGAAGTGCAAGCTTTGCCATGTGTTTCAGTAATTGGCTCTTTGGATAATTATCCAAAAGAAGAATAAATCCGATACCAGAAATCAGAAAACCTTGCTTCAGGAAAGGGTCCCCTCCAGAATTGCCAGATTTTGAAAATTATTCAGCTGCTTTGAGATTTGATTAAACCACTAGGCATTGTGACTTTGTATAGCTTTTTTCTTTTTCAAAGATTTATTTTTATTGGAAAGGCAGATTCACAGAGAGGAGAGACAGAAAGGCCTTCCATCCGCAGATTCATACCTCAAGTGGCCGCAATGGCCAGAGCTGAGCCGATCCGAAGCCACGAGCTTCTTCTGGGTCTCCATTGAGGGTGCAGGGTCCCTTGGACCATCCTTGACTGCTTTTCCAGACCACAAGCAGGGCTCTGGATGGGACGTGAAGCAGCCAAGACATGACTGGCACCGATATGGGATCCTGGCACGTGCAAGGAGAGGACTTTAGCCACTAGGCTACCTCGCTGAGCCCACATAGCTTCTTTTTCATGAAATATTTTTTATTAATTTTTTGAAAGAGCCACAGAGAGGAAGGAGAGAAAGAGGGAGAGAATCTTCCATCTTCTGGTTCACTCCCCATGTGGCTACAACAGCCACGGCTTGGTCAGGCTGAAGCGGTGGGTACTTGGACCAACTTCCACTGCTTTCCTAGGCGCATTGGCTGGGGACAGCTGGAACTGGATGTGGTACTCATATGGGATGCTGGACTAACAGACTGCCACAGCGTAGGACCCTGCACGATTGCTTTTGCCCAGAAATGTGTTTTATGGCTGCAGGGGTTTCCCGTCAGAAGGCCAGCCTGAATCAATTAAGACTCCTTCGAATGCATATTAATAACAGCAGGATCTGGAACTAAAGGTGGCTACAAAGACAACTACATACAAGGTGAAATCAAGGTGGAAGGCATCTAAAAATGCTAGTTGCATTTGGGATGAAGTTTGGCCTGGTTAAACACAGGTCTCACAGCTTGCAGCACACTCAGCACATTTCTCCTTAATTGACTTTTTCCACATGCCACACTTACTTCTGGACTAAATGAACTTTCCAACCCTCCCTAAATCATTTGAGTCTGAGTAGAGGAGAAGGATCTTGATTTTATATGCAGTCTGCTCTAGTTATTTATTGGTATTATACTCCCACCTCCCCTTAGTGGTCCACTAAGGTGACAGTTTTTTTGCTTACTAGTTTGCAGTGTGGGCAGGGCTTGGCACTTGGTGGCAGTTGGCATGGAACCAGAGGGGGCTCTTCAAGGAGTTCACTCCAAACAACAAAGTAGTTTGGGTTCTCGGCTGAGAGCTCAGTTGAGGATGCTGGCTGGAGGATGGAGCTCCTCCCCACATAGGTCTTTTGAAGACGCTCGCGTTTGCTCACGGTACCATGGCTGAGTTCAGGAGAGACAGCAAGTGGGAGCTACCAGCTACATCAAGGCCTGGAACTAGAACACTGGGACAGCATCACTTTCACTGTTTTCTGCTAATCAAGCAGACAAGATCCACACCAGATTTAAAGGGGAGAGGACATCCAGCTAATTTGTTGTTAGGAGGACTGTAAAGTTTGCAAGCTCTGGCTCGAGAGAAAAAGGGGATAGAGGTAACTATAGGTACTCAGTTATTCAGGCATGTGCCGGACACTGGACTGAATATTTGCAAATTTTCAGGCATAGTGTGATGACTAAATTGGCTAATCCTCCCCTTGTAAATATCAGGATTTCGTATAAGCATCAGTTCCTGTCCCAGCTGTTCTGCCTCCCATTCAGCTCCTTGCTTGTGGCCTGGAAAAGCATTAGATGGCAGCTCCAAGCCTTGGGATCTTGGATCCACATGGGAGACCCAGAGGAGGCTCCTGCTCTGCAATGCTGCATTGGTTCAGCTCTGGCTATTGTAGCCATTTGGGGAGTGAACCCGTGGATGGAAGATCTTTCTCTATGCCTTTTTTTTTTTTTAAGATTTATTATTTATTGTAAAGTTAGATATAGAGAGAAGGAGAGACAGAGAGGAAGATCTTCTGTCTGCTGATTTGTTCCCCAGGTGGCCACAATGACTGTCTGCTGAGTTGTTCCAAAGCCAGAAGCCAGGAGTTTCTTCTGGGTCTTCCCACGAGGGTGCAGGGTTGCAAGGCTTCGAGCCGTCCTCCACTGCCAGGCCACAAGCAGGGAGCTGGATGGGAAGTGGGGCCGCTGGGACTAGAACCGGCGCCCATATGAAAATCCCAGTGTGTCCAAGGTGAGGATTTTAGCCACCAGGCTACCATGCCAGTCCTGTCTTCTCTTTGTAAACCTCCCTTTCCAATAAAACCAAACCTTAAAAAAAATTCCTTTGCATTGTTTATAAGTTCTTTGTAGGGTTGGCATTAATTTCTCCACATCTATAGCAAAAGATGAATTACGTATAATCTTAGAGAAAGCTGTAGTTTGTTTTCCTGGTCAGGCATTCAAGATGGTTGAATCTTGGAAAAAATACTTTTCTGTTGCTAAAAGTTTGTTTCTGTGACTGAATCATTTGTTCTTGGCACCTTGCAAATGCCACCATGATCTTATGCTTTATGTTATTCAATAAAGGTGGCAATTCATTGAAAAAAATGCATTTTTGGCTGGAACACTTAATTTTCCCAGTTTAGTCCTTGGAGAAATGCCAGTGAATTCTTTCATGTTGTTCCCACTGGAGATCATACACGCACCAGCAGTCGGTCTGGCTTTCCACTTCTCTACAAGTACTTGCCACAGGATGTGGCTCTCCTGCTCCTTCTCTTCCATTTGGGGTGCTAACCCCGAGGTTATCTCCCATTTTGAAGAGATGTCTTTCCTTTGAACTAGCTCTAAGATCTCATCTCTGGTCCCACCCTGGATAATGTTATCAGTTTAACACTGGAATCTTTTTTTTTTTTGTGAACTAGAAGTTAAGGATTTGAAAAACAGGCCATCGTTAGCACAAAGTTCAAGTGTAGCTTTGTACAGAGCCTGCAGGTCCTGACCACTGGCAGATGGTCTGTTAATTCCATCAGTGTATGTAGGCCACCTCTCCTCCAGCTGGAGTACTTCAGTTCTCCTTACTGGTCTTCCCAGTGGTACTTTCTTTCCTTTCCCTTTTTTTCTTGCTTTCTCTTCCCTGCCCCATCCACCCCCAGTTGCTTTTCCTCTATGCTGCCACAGCTCCATCCCATTCTCCAGATTGAAGACAAAGTCATCAGTTAAATCTCTGTTCAAGGCAATTTGTGCTTAAAATCCACTGCTTTAAACACACACAGACAAAGAAAACAAACAGACAAAAATCTATTGCTTTCTACTGCTTAGCATAAACTGCAAAATCCTAAACATGGTCTTCAGGACCTTCATCTGCTGGGGTTGGGGGCGGGGCCTCCCAAAGGGTTCTGCAGCCCTGGGCAGGCCCTGACCTCCAATGCTGTGTTCACCCAGCTGCCCAGTCCTGGTGGCCTGCCCCCAGTCTGTGCCGCACGTCCTACCTTTTTCTTTAAGGTCTCCTGATCGATCCCCAGTGTCTAAATTACATGCTGAAAGTTCTCCCTAGGAACCTAATCTTTCCTTCAGAGCACTAACAATTTATTACGATAAATGCAAATTGTGGCCTTTTTCCCCTTTCGACCAGACATAAGCTCCACAGACATACAGCTTGTATATCACAAAGGCCCCGCGTGTTTTAGGCGATGGATCTAAGTAATTCATCTTACTTTTCATTTCTGATACTTGATTCTCTCCTACTCTGAAAAGCAGTATTTAAAACCTAAGAGTAAAATGTCTTAGTAAAATTAGTAAATCAATGAGAACTGTGAAATCTTAGTCAAAAAAGGCAACAGATGTTTTATTCTTCAACGCAAATTACTATATTCACCACAAGCTAAAGAAGAGAACATATATCTATATATGTATATATATATATATTTATATATTTTTGGATTGATGGAAGACTAAAGACATGGAAAAAATCCAGCACCCCAACAAGTACAGCCAGGAAGGAAATCAGCTCTGTAGTGGGACAGGCTTAATGGACTACAAACAAGAAAAGATTGGAAAGGAAGAAAAAAATGTGCATTGAGTTTAAGACACTGTAAAACTCAAAAGACATATTTACTATTCAAGTATAAACTCAGTAAGGACTTGGCATAAATTGAAAGGCAGCTGCTGAGGTACACCATTAGAAAAGAAGTTCTCTGAATTTATAATTCTACCTTCCAATTTTCTGGGAGAAAAAACCAAACTCTTGAAGGTCTTCACCAGAGACCCTGAGAGGGATTAACACTTTTGATGAAGACATAGTTAACAATCCATGATTGAATTTACTATTAAAAAAACATGTATTTATTTAAAATGATAGGAATACGTGTTTTCTGACTGTCCTCTGGAGTCTTTGAGACTATTAGTTCAAGAGTTTCAAAGTATATTATTTCCAAAAACAATACTGATTAAAAAAACTTTTTAAAACAAAAACCAAAAAACCTGATTTGATGGTACCTTAGAAATATCCTAAATATCAAATTTTCTCCAGTCTAACATTGCAATGAATTTAACAATTCCTCCTGCATTGGTAAGACTTTTTTTTTCCCCTCCCAAAACGTGGGTACTGAAATTGGATAGAAACACCATGAGTGTGAAAATACCACCAATTTTCTGCAGTTAAAAAAAACTAGAATGTTCTTTGGAATCACTAAAATATAAAAAAATCCAGGTTTGTTTTCTACAGTCTGCACCTTCTTTCAGGTTCTCTGTGTTGCTTGGAGCATGGACCTGTGTGATTCTAAGTCTACATAGTTCAAGTCTTGCAGTGCAATATCCACATTTAACACACCGGTGTTTCTGACCAGTGGGAAAGTTCTGCTTAACCCAGAAATGCTGTCATTTATGCCTCCGTAATGATATCTCCCCCAACATAAAACTTTTAGAATATGACACGAAACATCCTGTGTTAAACAATCAAATGAACCCGATATGAATTCGGGTGTGGTTTCAGCATTCAGGAGAGCTCTGTCTTCAATTGTTTTTCATGGAATTACCACAGACCCAGCTGCTAGCAGTTAGCTTTCCTTGGCCTTGAAAGGAATTTTGCAGGGCTGGCAAGTTGGATTAGATTCTAAGAGGATTTTGTCTTTGACAAACTACCACTTTTAGCATAAAATCTGGCCATGGCTATAAGTTTCAATGTGCGTACAACTGATTAGAGATTTTTTTTCTTTGTTTTTCTTTTCAACATTGGCTGGGATTCAGTAGAAACAAGTCCATGGTGTCTCTTCACCTATGTCATGAAATATGAGAAATCTGTCTCACTCTAGACACTATTTCTTTACGACACAATGGGCAGGTCTCCAGTTGCAAGGCACAATCCATGCACAGATCACTGAAAAAAAAAAGACATAAATGTAATCAGATTAATGGTTCAAAAGGTCAATTTCTGATTACCTGCAACTAAATGTAAAACATGAGCAAGTTTCTTAATTGAAAGGCTAATAATTACACATGATTCATAAAATTTGAAATTATAAATGCATAAATAAAATTTAAATTAAAAGTCTCCTTTCTCATCTCCCTTTTTTGTTCATTTTTAAAAAAGATTTATGGGCCTGGCGCAGTAGCTTCTGTCTTGTATACACTAGCTTTTTATCTTGGATCATTAAAAAGGGGATCTTTAATTATATATTCAAATTGGTTGCTATTTATAAATACAGCTAGAAGAACTGCTTTATATATGTATTTTTTAAGATTTATTAATTTTTATTGGTAAGGCAGATATACAGAGAGGAGGAAAGAGAGGAAGATCTTCCGTCCAATGATTCACTCCCCAAATGACTACAATGGCTGGAGCTGTGCCGATCCGAAGCCAGGAGCCAGAAACCTCTTCCAGGTCTCCCACACAGGTGCAGGGTCCCAAGGCCTTGGGCCAACAAGCTGGCCACAAGCTGGATGGGAAGTGGAGCTACCGGGATATAGAACTGGCGACCATATGGGATCCCAGCACATGCAAGGCGAGGACTTTAACCACTATAGCGCCGAGCCCAGAAGTCATATGCCCACATCAGCATTCTTGGGCAAAGTGATAATGGCCTCCTGACATGAGACCTATCTGAGTAACTGGTATTAATAATTTCCTGTATTGTGTCATTCTCACATTCCTGAAACAACTCCTCCTGGTTGTGTTGTGGGGTCATATTTACTGTTATTTACTTAAGTCATTTTATTTACATTTTTATCCATAAATAAAAAGCTTTTTTTTTTTTTTGGTATTTTCTTTATGACCTTCTGGTGTGACTGTAATGGCTTCATAAAAACAGTATCAATGGATTCCTGTTTTCTCTGTGATCTGGAGATGTTTAACAAGACCTGAACCATCCGGCCCTGGAAGCTGGAAAGGGTCACTGGGGAAGCCTACTGGGCTCTGCGCTTTGGGAAGGAGGGCACAGGCAGGCAGCTTTCATAAACACCTCAGCATTCGCCTACGGTAACAGGAATGCTCAGATTTAATTCTCATAATTCATTTTATCCAGATTTGCTTTTCTTATTACCTTTAAAAATTGTTGTTGCTCAAAACTGAATTCAGTTTTCTTATGATACTTTTAATTTCTTTAACGAGAAAGCTCTGAAACTACAGGACATTGCTCAAGAAGCTTATTAGTAGCATTATGCTTTTATATATCTTGAAACAAAACTTGTATTAAAAACATGACATTCGGGCCCGGTGGCGTGGCCTAGCGACTAAAGTCCTCACCTTGACCAAGCCCCGGGATCCCTTATGGGCGCCAGTTCTAATCCCGACAGCTCCACTTCCCATCCAGCTCCCTGCTTGTGGCCTGGCAAAGCAGTCAAGGACGGCCCAAAGCCTTGGGACACTGCACCCGCGTGGGAGACCAGGAAGAGGTTCCAGGCTCCCGGCATCGGATCGGCGCAGCACCGGCTGTTGTGGTCACTTGGGGAGTAGATCATCGGACGGTAGATCTTCCTCTCTGTCTCTCCTCCTCTCTGTATATCTGACTTTGTAATAAAAATAAATAAATCTTTAAAAAAAACATGACATTTAGGGGCCAGGATTGCGGTATGGCACATTAAGCCAGTGCCAACAATGCTAGCATCCCTTATGAGCACTGATTTGAGTCTCAGCTGTCACTTTCGATCCAGGTCCCTACCAATGGGCCCCTACCACTCACAGGGGAGACCCTGATGGAGTTCCAGTTCCCTGGCTTCGGCCTGGCTCAGCCCTGGCAGTGATTTAGTGTATAAACCAGCTCACATGCTCACATGCAGTCTCACTCTTTCTCTGTAACTCTGCCTTTCAAATAAGATAATCTTCCATATCAAACAGCTGCTTTAGTTTTAGTACCTTCTAGAAGACAGCCAGGTAATAAATGACAAAGTAATTCCTCATTCACTTTAAACAGTGTAAGTGAAGAGCTTATGGAAATAATAACAGTGTACAAACAATTCATGAAGGGGAAGAAAGGCTGTCTGGTGTCATTTGTAGCAGGGGTCCCTAGTGAAGCCTCTTACCTGTGTCCACATGGCTTCAGTTGTGTGTCTGCCACCTCATCACAACAAAGGGAGCAGCAGTTCTCTCGAATGCTGACTTGCTTCAACAGAGCAAGACGCCTGTGCCTGAGTGGAAAAAGCATTTGAAAGTTATTTGTGAACAAGTAAAATAGAGCCTGCAAGCAGAGATGCTCTGGAAATGCACTGTACCTGTGAGATGTACCATGTAAGCATCTTTAGTCAGGTTTTCACACAGACTATCTCATTATAATGTTAAAATAATTTCCTGAAGTAGGAAATGAAGGAGACATGGCCATTCCCATTTTATGGGCAAGAAAACTAGAAGTTTAAAGAAGTGAATTGCGGAAGGTTGCACACCAGTAAACAGGGTCAGGATTCAAGTGCAAATCCTCTCGATCTAATCCAGGGTTCTTTTAATTCTGCCAGCAAATTTTAATCTTTAAACATGTTTTTGAGTTTGATGGGAAGCAGACTTTCCAAAGAAACACACTTTCATTTTTATGTAATTTCAAGGGGTATATGAGTCCAGCGTAGACTCCCTGCAAGTCCAGGGACCTGAAGCTAAAAGCCTCTCATTACACCTTCATTAAGATGAACTGGAGAAGCAGACAGGCAGTCAGATCTGCTCTGCTGAATGCAGGGTCTTCATGCCTGGGTAACAGACATGAGTCATTCACTTTGTGGGTGAGCTTACTGGTCCCAAAATTGTTTCAACAGAGGAATAAGGAAGTATCCCTGCCTCAGAGAGCTTATATTCCAGTAGGGAGGTGAAAGACATAACCAAGATAAATAAGTAATATACACAGACTGAAATGTTGATGAATTACTACAAAGTAAAACATAAAGGGCAAGGGTGTGTGCATGAGAGGTAGGAAGTTATAATGGCAAATATGGTAGTCAGGAAAGAGCTCATTGAGGTGGTGTTTAAATAAAGATGTGTAAGGGAGTGTGGAAGTGATGTCTGCAGACATCTGGAGACCTCAGATGTGCTGAGACTGCAGTAGATGTGTTTCCAGAGCAGCAAGGATCACTGGGTGGCTGAAAGTACATGGGTGATACGGTCAGAAAAGCAATGTGGGCCAAGACAGGACCCACTGTGCAGGGCCTTGTCAGTCACTGTGGGGATTTAGACTTTTCCCATACCAAAATGGGACGCTACTGGAAGTTCACCAAAATAATTCTGGAGGCTGTGTTGAAGAGACTGAAAGGAGTGAAGGCAAGAATAGGAAACCTGTTTGAAAGGGAAGGCAAAACTAATGCAGGTGGAGAAACGGTGGAGGCTGAGATCCTGGCAGCAGTAGTCAGGATGATAAGTAGTTGGACTAGGAGATAGATATGTATGTATATATGTGTGTGTGTGTGTACATATATGCATATATACATATAGTTCATTTATTTTACTTTGAAAAGAAAGAACAACACACAGAGAGGAAGAGACATACATAGGCAAAATTTCCCATCTACTGGTTTGCTCTCCAAATGTCCAAGATGGTCAGGTAGCAGCTAGGAGTCTGGAATTCCATCCAGATTTCTATATAGGTGATAGGGACCCCAGTAATTGGGTCATCTTTCAGTACGTTCTAGGCACATTAGCAGAACTGGAAGTGGAACAGCTGGGACTTGAACTGGTGCTTGTATGGGATGTTGGTGTTGTAGGTAGTGGCTTAACCCACTGCTCCATACCACCAGCCCACGACTGCGATATATTCAGAAAGCACAGCTTCCAGGATCTGTCCAAGGGTCAGATGTGGGAATGGCAGTAACGAAGGTGTATAGGATATTCTAGAATGACCAGGGATAGTGGACTGATAAGGGGGCTATTTACAGAAGTGAGAGAAGAACTGTAGGAGAAACAGGTGATGCTATAGATAGAAGATGTGCATATATGCACTATTATACTACTATTGTCTCTTGCATGTAATTGAAATTGTCCACTCTAAAAGGCGAGTGGAAAAAAAAATGAAAGAAAGAATTTGGGAGTAAATACAATATACAACAACACACAAAGCATCAGGTAGTAGTAATAGGGCCATGAGTTCCTCCTACCCAGAAAGGTATTATTATTCCAATTGTTTAATTGTAAAAAAAAAAAAAAGAAAAAAAGTACTTTTTAAAAGCAGGATCACAGAATAGAAGATGAACAAGGTCAAAACTACATGTTCTTGAGTACACATGTGAGAAGACAGATTCATCTGTGGCCTCTTCTAAGGAAAAGGCAGGCTATACTTTCTTTTCTTTTTCTTTTGAAGGGAAAGGGTAAACAAGAGAGCAAGGTGTCATCATGTACTTTCAGTGAGAGCACTGTGAAGTACTGAATCCCTGGGCGGGCCCAAGACAGCCGAGTAAGAATTCTAGGGAGGAACCTCAGTTTCCTGAAGTGGGACATGGGCAGCCTTCATGGCCTAACAGCAGTATTAGTCAGGCTGTTCTATTGCATACAATGACATGTTCAAGTTCATCTGGAAACTGTTGAGCCACTATGACAGAGTTCAAAACGATATACAACCCAGAGGTTGGCTTAGATATTTTGAGCCTATTTTCTTTCTTTCTTTTTCTTTCTTTATCATTTAAAATAATAGCAAGGTTCTCTGTTACCCAAAGACTCAGCAGAAGAAATCCCCTATGAAACTTCTTGGATCTGGTGCTTTTGAGTGAACATAGATCTTAGGGATCTAATCATAACAATTAATTTGTATATAACTGTTTTGGTAACTGATATTTCCTGTGAATTCATTTAACGTAACCTTTCAAAATTATTTGTTCAAAGTTAAATTTTCTCATGGGATGCTTGTGAGGTTCTAGAGATAGATTGGACAGACTCCTTACCTTGGCAAAATGATTTTTTCTTCAGCTGTCAGGAAGGCATAGTCATTAAAAGTGCTAAATTTCATAGATGGTGGGTATTTAAATGGTTTTGCTCCAAAATTGAATTCACATTGTTGATATGACATAAAACTAGCTGCCGCAAAAAATCCAGATCTACAATGAAAACATGAAGGTGAAAAGAATTTAAAAAAAAAAAAAGGCAGCAAAGTAATGTTCACATATAAAATTTTTCAGAAAGAATGAGCTGGTCATACCAGCAGCAAGAAAGGGACATGCATTCTGCTGACTCGTCTGCATAGCAGAAAATATCTTGCATTTTTTCTTCCTATATCAAGTTTTGGGATAGTTTTAAACCTGATCAAACAGCTCCCCAGTAATTTAAAATAACAGTTTGCCACCACAATAGCTTACATAAAGGAAAAAGATCTTGTTTTCTTAGAGAAAAGTTTATCCAATGCTTCTACTCAAGGTTCCGACTGAGAGGAGCTACTTACACAGTAGATGAAAAGACTTGCTTCTCCGGAGGCAGCTGGTTGCCATTTAAAAAGAAGATCATTTGCTTTTCATTCAAGTCTAACAGAAACCCCACTGTATCTCCTGGAGGGCAAAGTGGAGCACGGTTAGGATATGGGCATGCATCTCAAGGGCTTCAATAGCACTGCTGTAGGGCTACAGTTTTAGCTGTATACTCAACAAATTCATCTCCCTTATTTCTTCTGCAAATGATCTGACCCCTACATACCAATAATTTTAGAAAAAGTGTTGCCAATTAAACTATGACAACCATTAATCTTACCTGAATTTCAATGATGATGAAAATGTAGGGTAAAATGCATTTTTGAAATCAGTGAGGGCCCAGTGCAGTTGCCTAGTGCTAAAGTCCTTGCCTCGAACTGCTGGGATCCCATATGGGCACCAGTTCTAACCCCGGCAGCTTCACTTCCCATCCAGCTCCCTGCTTGTGGCCTGGCAAAGCAGTCGAGGATGGCCCAGGGCCTTGAGACCTTGTACCCGTGTGGGAGACCTGGAAGAGCTCCAAGTTCCTGGCTTTGAATTGGCACAGCTCCAGCTGTTGCTTGGGGAGCGAATCATTGGACGAAGATCTTCCTATCTCTCCTCCTCTCTCTATATATATCTGACTTTGCAATAAAAATAAATGTTTTTTTAAAAAGATTTATTTATTCATAAATAAAAAAAATAAATGGATGGGAAGTGGAGCTGCCAGGATTCGGACCTGTGCCCATATGGGATCCTGGCGCATTCAAGGCGAGGACTTTAGCCGCTAGGCCATCACACTGGGCCCAAAACAAATCTTTTTTAAAAATGCTGTATCCTAGTTGCCAGAGAAATCTCCCTTTTGTGAATTTATTTATTTATTTAAAGATTTATTTATTTTTATTGCAAAGTCAGATATACAGAGAGGAGGAGAGATAGAGAGGAAGATCCTCCTTCCAAAGATTCACTCCCCAAGTGACCACAACAGCTGGTGCTGTGCCAATCCAGAGCCAGGAGCCAGGAACTTCCTCCAGGTCTCCCATGCGGGTGCAGGGTCACAAGGCCCTGGGCCATCCTTGACTGCTTTGCCAGGCCACAAGCAGGGAGCTGGATGGGAAGTGGAGCTGCCGGGGTTAGAACTGGCGCCCACATGGGATCCCGGAGCGTTCAAGGCAAGGACTTTAGCCACTAGGCCACGCCACCGGGCCCCCTTTTGTGGATTTATCTTGAGAAAATCCAGAATCAGTTATATAATGGTACTTTTAAAGAGCAAAATAATTACAGCACAAATATAAATGGATTGTTAAGAACTATATAGTGTTAAAAGTGAACTTATTTAATGACCTGGAAAGTTATTCATAGTAAAGAGTATAACAATAAATAATATCTAAATTTAAATTTGTCTTTTTTACAAATTTCTGGAAGCCCAGCACCATGACATACTAGGATAAGTTTCTATCTGTCTCTCTACCTTTCATTATAAATAGATGTTTATAAAAATAATAACAGGCAGATGGTGATGTCACAAACCAATCCTGTCTATAATGCCAGAATCCTACATGGGTGTTGGTTTGTGTTCTGGCAGCTCCACTTTCCATCCAGGTCCCTGCTTATGGCCTGGGAAAGGCAGCAGGGGTTGACCCAAATCCTTGGGATACTGCACTCATATAGGAGGCCCAGAAGAAGCTTCTGGCTTCCAGCTTCAGGTCAGCTCAGCTCCGGGTGTTGCAGCCACTTGGGGAGTGAACGAGCAAATATGGAAGAGCTCTATCCTTCCTTCTCTGTAAAATCTGTCTTTCAAATAAAAATAAAAATAAGTAACAAAAACTTCTGTATAGAGAATCATGGAAGGTTTTAAATATTCACTGCTCTTTTTCTATTTTCCAAATGTTCATAGCAAACACATTATCTCAGAAATCTTTTAAAAAATTCTTATTGAAAAATGGACAGCTTTGAAAACAATGCCTCCATTTTATACTCTTACATGAAGATGGTTTATGTGCTTTTAAGAATCTGCACAGCCCTAAAATGATTGCCTCTGTTGGCATTTCATTCTTTTTTTTTAATGTAAAAAATTTTTAATTCCTTTTTATTGGAAAGTCAAATATCAGAGAGGAGGAGAAACAGAGAGGAAGATCTTCTGTCTGATGATTTACGCCCCAAGTAGCTGCAACGACCAGAGCTGAGCTGATCCAAAACCAGGAGCCAGGAGCTTCTTCCAGGTCTCCCGTGAGGGTGCAAGGTCCCAAGGCCTTAGGCCATCCTCGACTGCTTTTCCAGGTTCAAGCAGAGAGCTGGATGGGAAGTGGGGCTGCCAGGATATGAACCAGTATCCACCATCTTGGCACAAGGTGGCTAGGCTACTGTGCCAGGCTGTGTTGGCATTTCATTCTTTTGCCTTTTTTATACTATGAGTAATGAAATGGTGCTGTCTCTGCACTGAGCTTATCAAATACTGTTCTTGTAGCATGTCTGAAAGTATAGTTATACAGCTGAATGGGGTAGGACAGAGACACATGGGGAAGAAGTTGGGTTATTCTCTCCTATCTCAGATGTTGGAGTAAACTCCTCCCATAGTTTCCATCTCCTATCAAATAACCCTTCTTCCACAGTGCATGGCCAATGAAGAGGACTTATTCTACAGCCATCACACCTCTAAAAATGTCTTCATTTTGGTGACATTACTAATCTGGTATCCCTGATATCTCCATGGAAACCAGATTCCTATTATTCTTAAGAGTATCATTTTCCCACAAATTTAAGACTTGTATATTCTGAAATGCTTCTGCTATAGGAAGGGCTCTACCAGACAGTATCATTCACATTCATGGTACTAATACAAAGGTTAATATTCCTTCCCAGTTTTAATCTTCTCCCATTTAAACATGTTTAAGTCTAACACGATAAACTCTTCATAATAACCAGATATCTTTCAACAGCTGACACATTCATGACGGAGAAGGAAAAATACCTTCTTTCCAGCATGGGTGTAGGTGAGGCTTGCTTCTGGCGTTGTACCAAATCAGTTGCCGGCAGCCATCATAAGCACAGGAATACTCATCATCCCCAATGCCATAGCCTTCCTGGAAAGAGCAAGAGAGGGCGATGAGCAAGGCCTGGCTGTTCTGATCAGGGAAGAGAAGCATTAACCTAGTGGCCTGGAATTTCCAGCTTTTGGATGGAGGGAAACACAATGGCTCTTGTAAGATAGTAAAATTATGATCTAGTGGCCTGTGAAGAGACAATGACTTCACCAACAAGTATTTGCCTCTTTTGTTGCAGTCACTTTCACATGGTCTTGTTTATTTACTTCTCAGAAGAACTATGACTTGGGTGGCAATCTGTTCCATTCTAAGAGGGACCAAAGGTTTGGAAAGGTTGGTCAGTGAGTCCAAGACCACATTAATAAAACACGACAGGGTTTGGACCTAAATTCTTCTGATTCCAAAGTTGGGACACACCCTATTTTTCAATTATAGCCGGGCAAGAATCCTTGTACTAGAAGACTTTAAAGTACCTAAATGCTTAGCAATTTCAAGGGAAAGGTGATAGTGAACAACCTGCTGAAAGCTATTTGGAGGTCAGTTCAATCTGAGCATCATACAGAAGTCCCTGGCAATTTCTTCTTTTACTATTTACTGTTTTTCAGCTATTTCACAGAACTGTTAAAAGGGCAGTGGGATTTTAAGAAATTCAGTGCTTATTTTAAAGATAGAAGAAACAGAAGAAGCACACAAACCAGACAGTTTATCCCCAGTCCTTTTTTCTACTAAAACTGTTAATCAATGATGAAATGTTTCAGTGAAGATGGGGATTAAGAATTCAGGCCAAATCCAAGTATGACCTCAGGCGCTGATGGCATGCATTTTTTCACAGGGGAAACAATGCACTGAAGAAACAGGCTGAGAAAAATTTTCTGAAAATATGCCAAACTCTTAAACTACAATATAACTAAACCTGGAAGGATGGGTGTGCCCCCAAAGAGACACTTCTTTATCAGCTGTTACTATGCAGTACTCAAATTAGTCAAGAGTTAAATGGATGTGCATCTAACTGAATTTAGGAAGAGAAGAAATTCATTAGTCTGTTAGTCCTTTTGAAAACTGATTAAGGAAAAACTTTGAAACCACTAAAACTTGAGAGTTGAAGCAGACAACAAAACAAGCAATTCTTTTCTGGTTCCACTTTCTCATCTTCTAGGAAGTCCCTGATAAGGACATTTGAAAGAAGTTCCTAGCAGTTTGCAAGAGTGGTCCAGCCATTGTTGTGCAATGTTCTCTGTGTCTGGATGAATTTCATGACAGAGTGAGACACCAGAGAACTCCAGGTGTCTAACCACAGATCTGTTTCTACAGATCAAAGCAGCACGTGTCTCTGTCCAGTACAGATGTGTTTCCATCCCAGACAGCTACACCTTCTTAAAAAACATGCGCACCAAGATTAACTTTGGTTTCCATTGGCTGGGACAGATAAACAAGAGAATATGGTAATTACCTGGCATGTGAGGTGATAATTTTGGGCTGTCTACTCTGTGGTCATGTATGAGAGGTACCTCAAAAAATTCATTTTATATTATTAAAAAAAAAACTATGCATAGATTTAATTTTGGGGGGAAGGCACTAAAACAAGAATTTCATTTTCTATGAACTCTGAAGTGAACCTTGTATATTTTAGTAATAGAAACATTACTATTAATGAACAAAAAACATTTAGCCATAGTTTGGCATTTTCTGAACACCTTTCCTGTGTGATGGATACTCTGCTCTCTCCTGCTGTCTTGCATTCCCCATGCTTTCCTATTTTGGGGGAATGTCATGATTACAGTGTTCTTCCTGCTCTGGAAGTGACGGGGAAGACAGCTTAGGCTAAGACAAGTTTGCCTTCCTATCAGATGTTCAGTGCAGCAAGTTAAGTAACTCCACACGGAGGGATGGTTATGAGTGGCTTATGGCATGGATGTTGCCTGCATCTCAGGCAGATCAATATCCTAAAATTGGGGCTGCTGTACTTCCTAACACTTGATTCTAATGTCTTCAAACCTGTCTAGTTCCCAAAACTCTAAACAGTTTGGGGACCTGGGACAGGTTTCCAAAGTCACTCCCTTTCTGTTTGACAACCAGAATAGATTTCTATAAAGCAGAATGCTTCAACATGAGTTATCCTGAGCAAAGTCTGAAATTTTCTCCAGTCATTTAAGGTGAAGTGGGAAAAATTAATGTGAATTTAAAACTCAGGAGAAAAAAAAAGCCCAAAGGGCAGTTTCATTTGTACTTTTCTAATTCTGAATCAATTTAATAAATCATTGTTAGGGATGTGGTACTGTTTGATTCAGTCTAAGAAAAGACTCTTGAATAAATCTATTTGAAAAATTTGAAAAAAAGCATCTTCTACCCTCCCACCAGTAAGAAATTAAGAAGGCACTGTTGCTGCCGCCATCTGCACAGCTCTCTAAGATACTCACGTGATTGAGAAATTTGCTGTCTCGTGTGGCCCAGCCAATCTGCATGACACCAGAAGTGACCACTGTTACTTCATAGTACCATACCCCAGCATCCACGCAAAAGGTGCAACGTACACTTTCAAAAGAGGAAGCATCACAGCGAGCCTGGCAAAACCAGAATGACAATTTACCATCCGTGCCTACCAACCACTGAGGGGAAATGCTCCCAGGGAGGCTGAAAATATCTTTCATTATTAGAGCTTCTGGTGGACAGCTGTCTCTTCCGTAGTTCATCCTCAGCAACAAGAAATAAAAAGCCCAATGAAGTATACTCTAGAATTGTTTCATCATTTTATTCTTAGGGAGTGCAAATTTCGTTGGTGCTAAACTTAGAAGACCTCTAAGACAACTGCAGAAAAGCTATTAACTTCATTCTTAGAGTTCTATTATCTTATTAGAGCATTTTACAAATGCATAAAGATTGCCTAGGCGGAAGTACCTCAATCTACAGAAGAGAATGACAAAAGGGATTTGGCAAAACAGAAGATCAAAGAACCAGTTGCAGCCAGGCTTGAAACAATTCCTCATCCCTGACATGTCCCAGTTGCCTTGTAGTAACTTCCTATGCATAAGCAGCTCTTTTACCAATCTTCACCACAATGTGCAAAACATTTCTAATAGCCAGGGAGACGAGGAAGCACCAGATTTAACACACTTAGCTATGCAGGGATTAAGATAAGGAAGGGTCCCGTTTTGAAACATGAAGTTTTGTATCTAGCTGAATAAATAGGCAGAGATTAAAAATAGACATATTAAGGGCCCGGCGGCGTGGCCTAGCGGCTAAAGTCCTCGCCTTGAACGCCCCGGGATCCCATATGGGTGCCAGTTCTAATCCCGGCAGCTCCACTTCCCATCCAGCTCCCTGCTTGTGGCCTGGGAAGGCAGTCTAGGACGGCCCAAACCTTTGGGACCCTGCACCCGCATGGGAGACCAGGAAGAGGTTCCAGGTTCCCAGCTTTGGATTGGCACAGCGCCGGCCGTTGCGGCTCACTTGGGGAGTGAATCATTGGATGGAAGATCTTCCTCTCTGTCTCTCCTCCTCTCTGTATATTTGACTTTGTAATAAAAATAAATCTTAAAAAAAAAAAATAGACATATTAAAACTAACCAGTAAATACTAGTGCGCTTATAACAGGTAAGTAGCATGTGAGGTAAAGAGGAAATAATAATTTTTTTTTTACCTTTTTTTTTTAAAGCTTTATTTATTTTTTATTACAAAGTCTGATATACAGAGAGGAGGAGAGAGAGAGAGGAAGATCTTCCGTCCGATGATTCACTCCCCAAGTGAGCCGCAATGGGCCGGTACGCGCCAATCCGATGCTAGGAACCAGGAACCTCCTCCGGGTCTCCCACGCGGGTGCAGGGTCCCAAATCCTTGGGCCGTCCTCAACTACTTTCCCAGGCCACAAGTAGGGAGCTGGATGGGAAGCGGAGCTGCTGGGATTAGAACTGGCGCCCACATGGGATCCCGGAGCGTTCAAGGCGAGGACTTTAGCCACTAGGCCACGCTGCTGGGCCCAAGATAATAATGGTTTCTTTCTTTCTTTTTATTTTTTATTATTATTGGAAAGCCGGATATACAGAGAGGAGGAGAGACAGAGAGGAAGATCTTCCATCCGATGTTTCACTCCCCAAGTGAGCCGCAACGGGCCGGTGCGCGCCAATCCGATGCTGGGAACCTGGAACCTCTTCCAGGTCTCCCACGCGGGTGCAGGGTCCCAATGCATTGGGCCGTCCTAGACTGCTTCCCCAGGCCACAAGCAGGGAGTTGGATGGGAAGTGGAGCTGCCGGGATTAGAACCGGCGCCCATATGGGATCCCGGGGCATTCAAGGCGAGGACTTTAGCCGCTAGGCCACGCCGCTGGGGCCAAGATAATAATGTTTTAAACCACTCTTTTCTACCAAGGTCTATTCTCTATGAAAGAAATTTGCTTCTATCCTGAAAGACATTGCTTTTGTTCAGAAGCAGTGCATGCACATGAAAGTAAAATACTTCTACACCCCACCACTGTAATTCCATATTTGCAAGCTTTACCTCCAAGCCATGAGGTGAGATCTTTAGATACTCGCTGACATCATTGCTATTCAGCATGGCACTGATGCTACTCAAGTCCACTTTTTCATAGGTCAGCTGCCTACCTTCTTTTAAAACTGCAAGAGAAAAAGTGGCATGTTTTTAAGGCAGGCTGCTGGGGGAAAAACATAAAAGCTATAGCCATCTCCAGATGTCATCATAATCCAGAAGTGGAAGTGTTCATAGCTAGTGGGATTGGTGGGGAAACTTAGAACCTTAGCCTTTACTGCTACATTACCCTGAGGACTGAGCAAGCAAATACTGTGAAAAGTAGCCCTGCAGACTGAAGTTTCCATTCTCTACTACTTTACATGAAACAACATCCAAATTGTACCTTCTGAATTACTTTTTAACTACACAGGCTAAGCTCATCCCTACAGTGTCTGGGTATGCATGAAGATGTCCACTTGTAAGCCTGGTGCTTACTATAGGGGAGGGAGGATCCAGAAGTAACACAGCTTTTATTCTAGCAGCACCTGGGGAAGCAAAAGGAAATCCAGGAGCAATCTTTGAGGTGTAAGTCAGACATAAACTTGGCTTTGAAGAACAAAGTTGGAACAGGGAAAATAGCAAAGATAGAATTCCAAGTAAATAAAGATGCCCAGAAGTGGGGTTCATCCGGACTTGTTTGTAGGACAAATCTTGTTTGAGGAAACAGCTTCTATTGGGAATAGTTGACTAGAAAGTACCATATAGTTAAGGGCCTTGGCAGCAAGAAATATGGCGCCATTTACCTTTTTGTTTCTTGAACACAAAGAACGATAAAATTGGAAGCAGTTCATTCAACTGTTAGTAAGATCTTGCAGGTACTTTTCTGCTAGAATACTTACTGTCCAGAATCTTAAATTTTAACAAAGGATAGCTCTCACTTACAGAGATTGTCTAAACTCCACTGGGCACAGAAACCAACTTGACGTTTCAGATAATCAGGATCATCAGCCCAGGACTCCAGCGTGACAAGCCGGTCACTAATACTGGATTCAGAGATAGTCAATTTATTTTCACCTGTTTGGAAAGACAAACTCTTCAGTTAACAGTGAAAGCATAAGGGATGTTTGTTGAGCAAATTAGTGGCAGAAAGGAGTGAGGAAAGGCAACTGGAGAATATGGAGACCGGAATGGGGCTCCATTAAAGTTTCTAGGGGAGACACAGTTTTGACTCTTTTCTAGAAACTAACAGTCTTGTTAATAAATTTTCAGCTGTAAACAGCAAGTAATTATGGTCACCAGGTTTTGATTCACAGGTTGAAGAATCCTGTCTCTGCTAGACTTTACTGAACTTGAGGGGTCCACCCAGAAACAAATATAACATATGCCAATTTTGTGGGGTTCATGCAGGAACACAGCAGTCCAAGATGCTCAATATTCAATACAGAAGATCACTAGTACAAGAAGTGATCACTATATACCTACTTGTCTGTGCAAACTTTTCCAGTGCGATAAGTGCAAAAAGCATGACTGTGGGGTGGGACTGTAACTTCTGAAAGACAATAAAACATTACAGAAAATCATTCCCCTGGGAGATAACAAGTTACCAATTTCTTTTCTTTTTTAAGATTTAGTTATCTGAAGGGCAGAGCCTCAGAGAGGAAGAGACAGAGAGACATTTTTCAATCACTGATTCACTGCTATAATTTCCAGAGCTGAGAGCTGGGCTGGTTGGAAACCAGGTCTCCCATGTAAGTGCAGGAGTCTAAGCACTTGAGCCATCCTCCACTGCTTTCCCAGGCCATTAGCAGGGAGCTGATAGGAAGTGGAGCAGCTGGGATGGGACTTTAACTGGTGCCCATATAGGATGTTAGTGCCACAGACAGTAGCTTAACAGGCTATGCCACAGCACCAACCCAAAAAGTATCAACTTCACATTCTTGCACTAAGTGCTAGGTATTTTTTTGTATCAGAAATGTTTCATCCATCCAAGTCATCAATTATCTATTGGTTGTTTTCAGTAATGAAAGACTAAGATACAATTTTTAAATCCTATATATTTTACTTGAAGTCACTGAGTTAATTTACAGATTTATAAATTTCAAAAGTATCTTATTCAATGCATTATTTTTCTTCCTACTGTCTACACAGGATCTGTTAAATAACACCGAGTCTTACATTCATTTAAGTAGGCCAAAGAGAAACCTAAAGCATAGCTAAAAGTGACCTTTTGTTCAGAACCCCAGAAAGAACTATTCATCACTACCAAATTCTAAAATAACAGATAATGAAATTAACAACAAATAGTTTAGCTTTTTAATCTGTTCTATGAATGGAATTCTACAAATACTGATGGCAGGCAAGTTACATTTAAGCTCATGTTCCATGAGCTTGTGTTTTAAAGGGTTAATTTGTTTAATATCACATCTTTCCATAGTTATCAAGATAGGAGTCGGCAGCAAATTCCCACTCAAGGCCCTGGTGCCCAAATTCTGCAAGTCTTACTTAGCCACTACCCTTCCCTACTGCAAAGCCTCTCCTTTCTTTTCCTTTTTAAAAAATTCATTTATTTTTATTTCAAAGGTAGATTTACAGAGGGAGAGTGAGAGACAGAGAGAGGTCTGCCACTGGCTGGTTCATGCCCCAAATGGCTGCAGTGGCTGGAGCTGAACCTGTGTGAAGCCATGAAGTTCTTCCGAGTCTCTTATGTGGGCGCAGAGGCCCAAGGCTCTGGATCATCCTCTGCTACTTTCTCAGGCCATAAGTACAGAGCTGGATCAGGAAATGGAGCAGACAGGACACGAATCAGCACCCACATAAGATGCTGGTGCAACAGGTAAAGGGTTAGCCTGTTAGGCCACTGCGTCGGCCCTACAAAGCCTTTTTAGCACTCCTTCTGTACCCATTCTCTACTCCTCTTGGGGGCTTTGGAGGACCTGAGCCCTCTCAGTCCAGCTACCCCAAATCTGTCCTCTACCTCAGAGCACTGACTTCTCTAAGCAGTCTGGCTGTAGGCTCCTGCCTGTGATGCTTCCTTAGGACACCTGCTTTCTCCTTCTCTGGACACCACTACATCCTAACCTTGGGGCACTGCCCAGCTGAGCTCTGTCCTCCCTCAGCAAGTCTGTCTCTTATGATAAAGTCCAGCTCTCACCTCACATATTGCCACTTCCCTCACCTCCTCACTTTTTTTTTTAAAGATTTATTTATTTGTGTTGGAAAAGCAGATCAGATTTACAGAGAGAAGGAGAGACAGGAGAAAGATCTTTCATCCACTCTCCAAATGGCTGTAACAGACAGAGCTGAGTGATCCAAAACCAGGAGCCAGGAGTTTCTTCCGGGTCTCCCACGCTGGTGCAGGGTTCCAAGGCATTGGGCCATCCTCGACTGCTTTCCCAGGCTACAAGCAGGGAGCTGGATGGAAAGTGGGGCTGCTGGGACACATACCATCACACATATGGGATCCTGGTGCATGCAAGGTGAGAATTTTAACCACTAGGCTACCATGCTGGGCCTCACCTCCTCACTCTTACAGCATTTAGTCAGCAGGTTATTTTGCTCTTGATCTTACCCCATCCTAACTGTTCTGTCTGAACATCGTTTTGCTTCTTTAACTAGCAAGTGAGCTTCTTGAAGGCAAAGGTCTGCTACTTCTGCACCCCCAGGGTGTCCAGTCAGAGGAGCTGAGGAGTTTGAAGCTTACAACATGTGAATACTGACAATCTCTTCTTGTAGATTGGAGTTTTGGAAAAGACAACACTCACTGGGCTTGTAAAAATTACTTAAAAATACAGACTAGTTGGGCCCGGTGGAGTGGCCTAGTAGCAAAAGTCCTCGCCTTGAACACGCCAGGATCCCATATGGGTGCCGGTTCTAATCCCGGCAGCTCCACTTTCCATCCAGCTCCCAGCTTGCAGCCTGGGAAAGCAGTCAAGGACGGCCCAATGCCTTGGGATCCTGCACCTGCATGGGAAATCCAGAAGAAGTTCCTGGTTCCTGGCTTTGGATTGGCACAGCACCGGCCGTTGCGGTCACCTGGGGAGTGAATCATCGGACGGAAGATCTTCTTCTCTGTCTCTCCTCCTCTCTGTATATCTGACTTTGTAGTAAAAACAAATAAATCTTTAAAAAAAAATACAGACTAGTTAAGACTGCAGACTCACACTGAGAAATAAGTGTAAGCACAATGTCAGCGTCACTGACAATACATCAAATGCTCCAATGACAATTTTAAGAGCAGCAGCCATGGGGGAGGACGGGAAGGAGTACAAACTTAAATAAATACTGAAATGATGTTGGAATGTCAAGTAATTTTCTTCCCACTTGTAGAGGTCCCTATTACTGTTTGGTAGACTCTAAAGACACATAAAATAGTCAATCATAGTAGCTATCTTAGGACTAACTTTGAAATCAGACCAATTCAGCTGTTTTTGCTTGCAATAAATTTGTATCCTACCCACTCTCCCTTAACACACAAGGAATAAATACTCAGGAAACACCTGCAAATAAAATTTACAACAGATTCCATTTTCGGTACCAGTGACTATTCTAGCAATTTGCACAGTAAAAAAAAAAAAAAAAAGCACAATTCCAAAATGATTAAAAATAACTGATTTTGATGTCTAACTTACCAGACACTGTAGCAAATATTCCAGTATTCCTGGGCTAAGTAAACCTATACTTGCAGGACCTAGACAAATACAACACACATCAGATATTAGTAAAAGTACCTATGCTTCTTACCTTGTAAACATTTGATTAACATGTGATATTTAGACAGTTTATGAGCTGCAACACTAATATTAAGCTGATGAAATCAAGTAACTAGTCTATTTCTTTGTCTTTTTTTAGTGTTAGCACCATTTGGTTTCCCTCTTCCTGCTCTATATACAACACATAATACACAATTGTGAATTGTAGTCTGCTCCCTGTGCTGGGTAACACTAGTACCTACTGCTTCTACCTGTATTTTGGTACCCATTATTCAACCTCCCTTTGTTCCCTCTTCTGCCATCACTTCCATACTTATAAAAATTTCCACATGAAGGGCCCACCTCAATAGTGCAGTGGTTAAAGTCCTCCCCTTGCACGTGCTGGGATTCCATATGGTCTCCAGTTCTAATCCTGGCGGCCCTGCTTCCCGTCCAGCTCCCTGCTTGTGGCCTGGGAAAGCAGTCGAGGACAGCCCAAAGCCTTGGGATCCTGCACCCGCATGGGAAATCCAGAAGTTCCTGGCTCCTGGCTTCGGATTGGCTCAGCTCCAGCCATTGTGGCCACTTGGGGAGTAAACCATTGGGCGGAAGATCTTCCTCTCTGTCTCTCCTCCTCGCTGTATATCTGACTTTGCAATAAAAATAAATAAAATATTTAAAAAATATATTTCGGGGGCAGCACAATGGCAAGCAAGACTTATCTTTCGCCTGCAGTCAATGCCAGCCACTGGTTCATGTCATGACTACTCTACTTCCAAACCACTTTCAAACCAGCTTCATGCTTATGGCCTGAGAAAACAGTGGAGAATGGCCCAAGTCCTTGGCGCTTGCACCCACATGGGAGACCCAGAGGAAGCTCCTGGCTTTGGATCAAATCAGCTCTGGCTGTTGTAGTCATTTGAGAACTGAGCCAGCGGGTGGAAGACTTCTCTGTCTAACCTTCTCTTTCAGTAAAAGTTGCCTTTCAGCTAAAAATAAAACTTAGAAAAAAATTTCCACATGAGGGAGAACTTAATCTTCTTTATCTTTTTGTGTTTAACTTATTTCAATTTATGACCTCCATTTCCATCCATTTTACTACAAATGTCAGAATTTCATTTTTCATCCCATATTATTTTTAATCAGTAAACAGTGAAAATCAAACTGTTTGGTAGAGATGCTTACTTTTTACAGAGCACTCTCATGCATGGTATCTTACTCAAGCCTCCTGAAGGAAGGGATGGTACTTCATTTCAGCTGAGCAGCTGAGCCTACGGAGTGAAGGAATCAACTCCAAAACATTGAGGAGCACATGCAAAGGTCAGCCCCAGGACTCACATGCCTGATTTTGAATCCACTGCTTCTTTTACTATCTATGAAATAAACAAGCTGAACTACTCC
The DNA here is from genome assembly GCF_030435755.1 of Ochotona princeps. Taxonomy (NCBI): domain Eukaryota; kingdom Metazoa; phylum Chordata; class Mammalia; order Lagomorpha; family Ochotonidae; genus Ochotona; species Ochotona princeps. The sequence goes on from NC_080847.1 coordinate 22,011,564, forward strand.
TCTGCACTTTGCCTGAACTGTCCTTAAATGGGTATTACTAATAAAAAACAAACAAAAAACCTTAAATAATAGTTTCTCAGGAATTGCTCCAGAATAAAGTTCCCTTTCCTCTTCTATGTGGCACATTTTTTTTTATTATCCAGCTGAATTAAAAAAAAAGATTTATTTTTAAGTCAGATTATCAGACAGAAAGCTCTTCTGTCCAGTGATTCACTTTCTAGTGGCTGCAACGGTCAGAGCTGAGGCGATCCGAATCCAGGAGCTAAGAGTTTTTTCTAGGTCTCCTATGAGCGCACAAGGTCCCAAGGCTTTGGGCTTCCTTGACTGCTTTCCCAGGCCAGAAGCAGGGAGCTGGATGGAAAGTGGAGCAGAAGGGACAGGACCTAGTGCCCATATCAGATCCTGGCGCATGCAAGGAGAGGACTTTAGCCACTAGGCTACCATGCTGCGCCCTATCCAGATAAATTTTACAAAAAATTTTATGTATGTGTATATATGGATATATACACAAATATATATATGATAATTTGTATATATGCTAACATGATAATACACATACATCATCTTTGTTATATTGTTTAGCTTTTCTCATTCTTTTTAATTACAGAGCAAATAGGTATAACTGTATTTCTTTTTTTTTAAAAGACTTATTTATTTTTATTGCAAAGTCAGATATACAGCGAGGAGGAGAGACAGAGAGGAAGATCTTCCATCCAATGATTCACTCCCCAAGTGGTCCCAACTGCTAGTGCTGTGCCAATCCAAAGCCAGGAGCCAGGAACTTCTTCTGGATTTCCCATGCAGGTGCAGGATCCCAAGGCATTGGGCCGTCCTTGACTGCTTTCCCAGGCTGCAAGCTGGGAGCTGGATGGAAAGTGGAGCTGCCGGGATTAGAACCGGCACCCATATGGGATCCTGGCGTGTTCAAGGCGAGGACTTTAGCCGCTAGGCCACTGCGCTGGGACCAACTGTTTCTTTTAAATTTCCCTCTGAAAATCCACAAAACTAAATGGATTTTATTTACCTCTATGACCTTTGAGTAATTTTCATCAATCCTTATCTTCTTTTTTTTTTTTGAAAATTTTAATACTTATTTTTTGGGACAGAAGGTTTAACGAAAGACCTACCCTGAAACTTCCCCTTTATGTCAAACACTGGAAAGATCTTCCTTTGTAGAGCCTCTCAGTTACCTGCTAGTTTCTCAGCCAAGCATCCTAGGACCGCAGAAGTGTTTCTGTGTTTGGCAGGATGGCCCGAGTCCTGGCAGGCCACATCACCATTCAAATTGAGAATTTCGGTTAATTTCTGGAGTGCATCCTAAAACCAGAAGTGTAAAAGTAGATTTGATATATACACTGCTCACATTATTTCCTCAAAATGACTTTTAAGATAAAAGCTATGACCAGGTATTAAATAAACAGAATGACCATACAAAAATTGCATTATCTATTCCAATAATATCAATACTGAGGGAAAATATTTAATACACAGAAGTTGTTTTTTTATAGGAATTGTTACATTCCATTTCATTTAAAACATACCAGTTGTATCAAACTTATGCTATATACTGTTTAAAACGTTACAGACTAAACCAATCCAAAAACCAACAGGATTAGTAACATTAGGCCTAGTGGTAGTGAAGCAAAAAGTTGTGTAAGACACATTCTTGCAAGCAAGAATAAATGCCACTGAAGTTTCCAAGGCAAATTAAACAGAAACCCCTCACAAGCCCAGGCAAACGTCAATTCATCAGCAACAAGGCTGAAGATTTTCCATTTCCTGGTCAGTTTTCCCATACTGAACCTAAATGTCCAAGGTTGAAAAAGACAAATTAAGGGGTCCAAATTCAGCAAGAACAATGACAAAAAGCAAATTATAGGCCATATTGAGTAAAGCAATACAAGTTTGGTACTTTTGTTTTATGAGAGGGATAATCAAGTTTGCACTAATCCTTAATGAAGTTGAGTAAGACTCAAAGTGCTTTAGAGAAACCAGCTTTTTTTTTTCTCTTACTAGAAAAATTTCGCTATGAGGAAGTTGCTCAGAGAAAGAATATCAGCTCAGCATCTGAACATTCCCTTCCAGTTTCTGAACAAAGATAAGATAAAATCGGACAAAATTTGAATAGAAATGTTTTTAACATTTAAAAATTTTAAAACTAAGCTCTTAGTTATTAATAGAGAATATAGTATATCATTAATAACAAAAAGGCAAATTTATATAATGAAAACAATTTTGGAAAAAAAGACCCAGAACCTAAACATATAAAGAGGAAATGTATGATACCAAGCGTTGTTTGTGGTCATTCATCTTGGGCTTAAGCACAGATGACAGTTTCATGAAAGAGGAGTGTTCCCTTACTTTAGTGGGTAGTGGACATTCATCCAGTAGCAATGTTATAACAGCTGGTCCCAGTGGATCTTCCAATGGAATAACTCTAATTAAAGACTGGACTACATCCAACCATCCTTCATCTAAAAGGAAGTCAAGAAGATTATATAATAGTTACTATTTTAAAAATGTGAAAACACACAACTTATAAAGTCACCCTAAGATACTTCACATTAAAATCAAAACACTTAGATCTTAATCCCATAGCCTTTAAAAGGTACTATTTGGCATGAACATGTTTTGTCAAGTTTAGTATCTGGCATGATTAAAATAGTGTTAAGTGTATCTTACTAAATATGAGACAGGAATTAACTTGAGAAAATGGATACTTAGAAAATTGAAGGAGAAAAAAATATCTTTTTTCATTTCTAAAACAGTTATGGTTCAAGGTCTGCCCATATTGAAAGCAAGGAAAGAAGGAAAGAAGAAAGAAACCTAACCTTTTCCCTTAATTTTAGATGAGATTATCCATCACTGAGAGGTGTAGTTACGTACTCGTGGCACAATACATAGTGCCTACTACTGTGTGGTGTACTGGATAACTTGTACAAGGTAACTTTCATATACAAAGGGCTTTTTTCTTTCTTGTGCATGCTAAATAGTTATAGAAATTTTATCTCAAAACAAACAAGAAAAGATGGACACTTTCCTTCACTACTGTAAGAAAAGTTACTATTGTCTGTATGTGTTTCCCAAAGGTTCAAGGCCTTAAAGCTTGGAACCTAATGTGGTGGTATTAAGCTGGTAGGACCCATGAAATGCAAAAGTGTTGAGGTCAGCAGGAATGCCACCACTGAAAGTAGCTCTACTGGGAGCCTGTCCAGGGCTCACGAGACTGGACTGCTATAAAAAGAGCAAACCTGAACCCTGAATCTCTACTCACTTCCTGTTTAACCATATCCTTCCTTCTGCATATCACCATTTCCCCATTCTGCTTCTCTGTGTCATGTTATCACACAGCGAGGGGGACTTTAATAGAAGCCAGACAGAGGGAGCTGCCAGATCTTGGACTCCGAGCCATCAAAAGAGTGAGCTAAAGAAATCTCTTTTTGTTTTTAAAGTACCCAGCCTCAGATATCTTGTTACAGCAGTAGAAAACACTAATGCAGAAGTATTAAAAACAAAACTTTAAAAAATACCTGTTTCTGCCATTTCATGTAATGTAATCATTGAATAGGGAGGTTCCTGATCACTGAAAAGCAAATATTCAAGACATTAAACTCCAGGAAATAACGAACAATCCTTAAAATCAAAAACAAAAACAAAACAAATAAGCAAGCAAAAAACCCAAACTGGAAGTATAAGAGAAAGAAGAAATGACTATGAATGTATGCAAGAGAATAGATGGAAGAAAATAACCAGAGTTAGAATCTGTAAGGACAAATAAACATAGAGGATGCTTAAATTTTCAGTCACTGCCTTTAATGGCTCACACACAAAGTGGGCAGAAAGGCACATGTAAGGACCAATAAGTGGCCTGCAGTAAAAGCTCAGAACACTAACACTAGAGACCAAAACCTACTCTCTCAGCTTTGCTCACCATCTTCTTACACTTAGTTCCAAGAAATGCCATGATCGGAGAAGACAATTCCAACACAGAATTAGAGAAACAAGAACCTACTTAGACATCTTTATTTTAAAGGTTTCTTCCGGGAACTATTACTGCACATTTAAAATTCATAAAATGACAGAAGAGAAACAGACCAAACTTAATCAAGGAAGAATCTAACATTCCAGGTACTATTCAAAAGTGACATTTTATGCCTTGGTTCAGTGGGTTTTCAAATTCTGATCCCAGAAATCCTAAGGAGGTACTTAGGAGAATTTCAATTATGAAACATTTTCCATGTGCAATGATATCTCTAATTGTTGAAGGACTCTGTATTCACAGATTTACATAATGTGGATAGGTTTTACTGTGAAAAGAAATTAAAACTATTGTTTTAAGTCATTTAACCTTCAGAATAACTTTGTGGTATGGAGATTGCTGATTGGCATCCGGTACCCTTTCATAAAAAAGGAAAATTATTATCTAAAAGAAAACTTGAAAACGATATAACTGACTGACATAAAATTTCTGGTCAGCTATCTAGCAACAAAGAAAATGAAGCATGCATTTACACAATGATGGTACAGAAACTTTCACGTAGGTCAACAAATACATGTCCGTGGTTGCTCTTCACTGCAGAGCTTTCTGTAGGAACAAAAATTAGGTCGCACTAAGTGACCACCAATGGATGAAGATAACAACATCAAGCACGCAAAGGAACAGTAAAACAGTAATTGTAGATTTACATACAGCAATACATGTCTTACACATAATGTTGACAGGTTAAAAACAGAGGATTAAATTTTTGAGATTTATTTATTTGAAAAGCAGAGAGAGAGAGAGCTTTAACTTCCATCTTCTGTATTACTCCTCAAATGTCTGCAGCAGCTGAGGCTGGGACTGGCTGAAGCCAGAAGCCAGAAATTCAGTCCGGATCCCCGACGTGGGTGGCAAGTACCCGACTGCTTGAGTCATCGCCGTCATCACCGCCGCCTCCCAGGGAGGGATGTTGGAAACAGGAGCACAGCCAACACTTGAACACAGGCCAGTTAGATACTTTTTTAAAACCACACACAAAAATGTCCATATATTTTCCCCTACATAAATAAATGTTAGACAGTTTTGTTGAATTTTCTTAAACTGACTAAATTTGTAATTTACTATTATCTTAGAGGGAGGAAAAGGGGATAAAGGGAGAAAAGAAAAATAATAAAATGCAATGAAGAATCTGCAAGGAACAGGAGTACTTCAGTTTTACACACACATATCCCTCTTCTCAAAGAACAAGATAAACTCCTTTGTGGATCAGAGACAGAGCAGAAATTGCCAGTGAAGGGTTGATGCTAAAAGCCATAGGACTTTACTGGGCTACGTATGGTGAGGAACTCATCAAGGAGACTGAGATCCCCCTAAGCTTGCAGATTAATGAAGTACAAACCCACTGTGGAAAGGGTAGGGCAGAATAAACAAGCAAAGCTGGAGGCAGGGTTCCCCTATTATGGAAAGAAGTTGAAAAATGCTATGAATGATAACCTGAGCTGCAGGACAGAAAGCTGTAAGATGTCATTGATGCAAAAGAGGTGAACAAAGTTATGCAATGGAACCTGAGCTTCTTAGAGTGGAATGGGAACTCAGAGTCACCAATTCTCATTTTAGCTTCAGCCACAAACTGAGGATCTCTGGGACAGACAACAGCACAAGTGGCAGAGAGAAGGGGAGATAGAGAACACTCAGGCAAATGAGAGGGGAAAAAATATCGAAAAGAGTCAGAATACTAAATTCCCAAGATCTGAAAATAACTAAGGGATGTTATGATGGCTCAACTGGCAATCCTCCCCCTGCAAGCGCCAGGATTCCATAGGGGCACTGTTTCATGTCCCAGCTCTCCACTTGTGGCTTGGGAAAGCAATGGAAGATGATGGCCCAAGGCCTTGGTCTCCTGCACCTGTAGGAAAGACCAAGAAGAAACTCCTAGTTCCTGGCTTCAGATTTGGGGAGTGAACCAGCAGATGGAAGATTCTTCCTTTTCTCTGTAAATATACCTTTCAAATTAAAAAAAAAAAAATGTTAAAAAAATAACTAAACCAATAACAATCTAAGGATAAAGTCACTACCAAAAATATGCATATAATAGATCTTCAGAATGATTTAAAAATGTTAAGATTAAGAGAGAACTGTTGGAAAGAAAATTAGAAATCCTAGAAATAAAATAGATTTACTGAAAGAAAAACCTCAACAAATTGTATAACTCCAAATGTGCCAGAAAGAGAATTCTTAATGAATTCTTAATGAATTCTTAAAAGAGAATGTTGAGGAATTCACTCAGAACCCAGTGAGAACAATATTCAAGGAGATAATGGCTGGAAAAATTTTCAGAACTGAAGAATGTGGTCATTAGAAGCATATAGGATTAAAATTATATAATGAAAATGACAAAAAATAAAAACAGAAAAACTTGGCTTAGATCAAGGGAAAACAAAACTGGGTAATGAGGCATGGTGCAATTGGGCAATTTATTTCAGAATGAAATCAAGGGAGACCAGACAGCAACAGCAGGAATTTCATTTAGCTAAATCCTTACCAAGCCCACTTGTCCTATCTTTCATGTTTGGTTCTAACAGCCCTATAAACTATATAGGTCATAAAATTCTTTTTCAATATCTTCTAAAGGGCAAGCTATATGACCATGTTTACAAACTGTCTGGATTGTACTGTCCCACTATCTTCTCAAACACATCAAATAATCCAGTCTCCACATCTGCCTTTTTTTTTTTTTTTTGTTCTCAGAAAGGTGATATTTACAATCCAATAAAAACAGTTAATGTCAAACTTTACTCTTCATCTATTTTTCCAAAGGCGTAAATGAAAATTGTGATTTACTTTCTTATTTGGAAAGGGTAACTTTTCATTACAATTTTATAGTACAATGAAAATGTTTTTCAAAAAGTGTCATTCTTGAAGGCCAGGAAATATGCCAATAGTTTGTAAATTTAAGGACATATTTTATAAAACTGGGATATCCTGTTGTATACTAAAATTTCTGAGGAGCTAAAAAAGCTATCTTTAAAATTATGTTTTAAATTTACTTATTTGGAGCCTGGCGGCATGGCCTAGCGGCTAAAGTCCTTGCCTTGAACGCACCAGGATTCCATACAGAAGCCGGTTCAAATCCTGGCAGCTCCACTTCCCATCCAGTTCCCTGCCTGGGAAAGCAGTCGAGGACAGCCCAATGCTTTGGCATCCTGCACCCGCATTGGAGACCTGGAGGAAGTTCCTGGCTCCTGGCTCCTGGCTTTGGATCGGCACAGCACCGGCCGTTGCGCTCACTTGGGGAGTGAATCTTCGGACGGAAGATCTTTCTCTCTCTCTCTCCTCCTCTCTGTATATCAGACTTTGTAATAAAAATAAGTAAATCTTTTAAAAAATTTACTTATTTGAAAGGTAGAGAAAACTCCCATCTGCCAGTTCACTCCCCAAACATTGGCCAGGGCTAGTCCAAGTCCAAAATCAGAAGCTAGGAACATCACCCAGGTTTTCTACATGGGCAAAAGCCACCATTGCTGCCTGCAAGGGACCATACCAGCAGGAAGCTGGAGGTCAAGATTGACACCTAAGCACTCCAATGCAGGACACAGGCATTTAAACTGCGAGGCTAAATGCCTCAAAAATTAAAATTTTATATATTTGACTGTCAAGTATTTATATACTAATAGTATGTGATGCAATTAGATGATTTAGCTCATGATCTCCGGAGAAGCTTTATAAGAAAAGTACTGCTCCTGGGCCCGGCACTGCACTGTGGCCCAGCAGCTAAGGTCCTCACCTTGAATGCACCAGGATCCCATACAGGTGCCGGTTCTAATCCTGGCTGCTCCACTTCCCATCCAGCTCCCTGCTTGTGGCCTGGGAAAGGAGTGGACGACCCAATGCTTTGGGATCCTGCACCCGTGTGGGAGACCTGAAGGTAGTTCCTGGTTCCTTGCTCCTGGCTTTGGATCGATCGGCACAGCACTGGCTGTTGGCGCTCACTTGGAGAGTAAATCATCGGACGAAAGATCTTCCTCTCTATCTCTCCTCCTCTCTGTATATCTGACTTTGTAATAAAAATAAATAAGTCTTTTTGAAAAAAAGTACTGCTCCCTATTTTGAGACGAGAAATCTGGGGCTTCCGGAAGAAATTAACCAATGTTATGTGGCCAGTAAAGGGCTGGGCCAGAATTTGAACCTAAGCCCATCATGGGACTAAAATCTACTCTTCCCTATTGAATTACATGCAAAATCATAAGCAAGAATTTGTTTTTCAACTTGAACAATGTCCTTAGTTTTACTGTTATTCAATCTGGGATTTTCTACTTAAAAGTTAGACAAAACAAGAAAAGATGACAAAACAGGTACAGGTGTGCCCTGTTGTTTTAGCTTACAAACTTCCCAAATGGATCAAAGAGGGCCAAATAAGGGATGTAAAAAGAGGAGAAAGATGGAAAATCTCCTTGTCTTTCTTTACAAACAGAAGTTGCATGCAGCCACGCGCTTGGCAAAATACCTCGTGAATCTCCAGTTGGGGTCAGATTGGCAAGCACAATAGTGAATCTTCGTGAAATCATTTTTTTGTAGCTAGCAACACTACTCCATACTTACTATATTTTCTCATGGACAGCTTAGGGTTTTGTTTGTTTGTTTTGCTTGTTTGTTTTGAAAGGCTGGGACAGAGTAGTTCCCATCCAAAGTTAACATCTCAAAATGCCCACAGCATGTGGGACTGAATGAGGCCAAAGCCAGGAATTCAGTTCAGGTCTCACATTTGGGTCCAGGGACCTGACCACTTAAACCATTATCTGCTACCTTTCCCAGCCACCCCACACTTTCCCTTTTCTGCACTGACAGAAAATTGGGATCAGGAATCAGATAGAGCTGGGACTCAGACACAAAAACTCCGAATCCAAGGCTCTGAAACAGGATGCTGGTATCCTGACAGCTTAACCAGTAGGCCAAACATCCACCCCAAGATGACAGCTTTCATTAGTATTTTCTGTTACAGAAATGATTTGACATTTCCAGATAGTAGATGACAGCAAGTACAACATATCAAAATTTATCATTTATTGTGTCATCAGAGAACATATCCTCCTATCCCCTGTGAGCACAAGGCTTGTTTAATCCTCAATGACTGAAAGACTTCAAAAGTCACAGTTCCTGGCAGAACCCTTAATGGCGTAGATGACTGGATCAGATACTTACTTATCTACAAGAGTCCGTATTACTGCCAATGTGTCCAGCACTAACCCATCAACATTTTGTTTCTTTCTCCTTGGCTCATGTGGTCCTCGGCCTCTTCTTGGAGGCCGAACAGGGTCCCGGGGTTGGCTCCGTGTGTCAGCCGTGGGTACTGCACTGTTCTCAGCCTGCTGCTGCTGGGTGTCAACACTGTCTTCAGCTCCACTGTCATCTCGGCAAATACAGGAATTACCCATGGTGGTAGCAGTACCCCTAGTCCCTAGCAGGTGGGCTATGTGTTCCTCGAGAGTCAACAGCAGACCCTGGCCAAGGCTTCTGCTTGCTAAGAACACGGCCCAACCAAAGACAATCATTTAGATAGTTTTCAGTTTTCCAAGCACTGTTTTCATAATCTGAAGTTGAGGAACTTGCATCCTATTTGTTTTTAATAACCGAATGCCAGAGAAAGCTGCAGAGTTCAGCCCCACCATTATCAGCTATGGAGAATCCTGGTCATCCAAGGGCAGTTCTAGAAGAAAAAGAAACGGCAAATGAATAGGAGATTCTTGACTGCTCAATCACTCAAACTTTTCTAGTTTGATTTTATAGATATTAGGAGTACAAAGAAGAATCTTTTTTAGTAACTTTTATAGGCTTCCAACACAAAAAGTTATCTTTGGATAATAAAATTAGTAAGTCATGATTTCTTATTGTATATTATAAAGTTGATGGTTAACCTATATCCTTGTAAATCACAGGAGAAACGACATTAAAAAAAACATTTGTAGTACTATATGCAGAAAAATACAGAAGAATATGCGATTTATTATTTTTCTAAAGTTCCTTTTGTGATTAAAATAAATCCACCTCCTTTCTTACACCAAATGGGCATCTTAATGTTTCAGTAACATATCTACTTACAGATGTCTGCTGTTAAAAAAAAATAAGTTCTGGTACAAATGTGACAGTGTTCATTGGTTACCACCTACTTGATCTCAACAACAAAAGGCTACAGCATTTCACTAAAATTGGCAAAACTATGTGGCTTTCCCACTTAGGGCTTACCCAAGAATTATAGAAATCGTGTAAGTAGTCACAAAGTTTTTATGTTATAAAAGCAACACTGTTTTACAAAAGGCAATTTTATATCAGAAAGTTACATTTTCACAATCATTAGTTTGTGGTGCAACAAGTCTACTATAAAGTTAAGAACAAGGGCCCAGCACAACAGCATAGTGATCAAGGTCCTTGCCTTGAACACGCCCGGGATCTCATATGGGCGCAGGTTCTAATACCGGCAGCTTCACTTCCCATCCAGCTCCCTGCTTGTGGCCTGGGAAAGCAGTCGAGGACAGTCCACAGTCTTGGGACCCTGCACCCACGTGGGAAACCTGGAAGAAGCTCCTGGCTCCTGGCTTCGGATTGGCTCAGCTCCAGCTGCTGTGGCTGCTTGGGGAATGAACCATGGGATGTAAGATCTTCCTGTCTCTCCTCCTCTCTGTAATCTGTCTTTCCAATAAAAATAAATAAGTCTTAAACGATTAAGAACAAGATATACCAATTATCTTGCCTGAAAATACTAAGCTCCTTGCTCCAGGCACCAGGTGGGGACTAGGATAAAGATGAACAATAGTCTCTGCCCTCCGGGGATTGGGATGACTACTCTCATACCACACAGCATCACACAGTATATTTATCATCATCATCATCATGAAAAAATAAATCAGACAAAAACAAAGAAAAAAAGAAACTCAGAAAACCAAAACAGGATCAGCTCTTCATTTAGCTGAGAAAATCTAGTTAGGTTATAGGAAGAAGAAAGGACTTAGAAGCAAGACACTGACTAGACATTGGTGGCAAAAACTTAAGGATCAAACTGTTCCCTGAACTTAGGACACAGAAGGAACTGACAAGGGGAGCGTCAAGCAGTTACTCAAAATTTGGCTCTAAGCAATGAACTTTTCAGAGTCTGAGCACTGGTTGATAAAACCTACAACCTGGTGGGATCAGAGGCACAGAAAAACCCCGGTTTCCTTTATTGATGACAGATTCACAGCCAATTATTTTCAATACTTTTCCAATTAAATTACTGTTCATAGGAAGAAAGCAAAAAGACATAGTTTTTCCATACACACAACTGTGAATATACAACTTACATATAAGAGGCGGGAAATGAAAAGAATGGATGGCAAAGGACAACCGAGAGGAAAGGAGGAGAGGCAACAGGCTGACATTATCTCCTCTCATTCTACCAAGACAGCAACAGTGAACTAAGTAACACTGCTGATGTTCTTGGCTCCCTAAATCAGCCAGACTATCTTTAAAATTTGAATACTGCATTTAAAAAGGCGTGGTCAAAGTATATAGTAGCAGGATGTGAAGACTAAGCTGAAACTTTTTTTTTTTTTTTAAGAGAATACATTTTAAACCAACAAAGAATCAAAGTAATGACATTCTCCTTATTTCAGGGACAATAGTATAGTTTCCTTCAGACTTCGAAGCCTTAGAAAGTGGGATGGGACACAAGATGCAGATTCCATCTAGATATGTGGGAGACCTAACCTGCAGAAAGGGAGACCAATCAAGTCCTAAAAATAACTGATTTGAGAATGTCAAAGTGAGCTTATGTCTCAGAAAACAAAGCGAGGGAGAGAATAGAGGATCCTATATAATTTAATGCCAACAATTATAAACAAGGAACAATATTGAGAGTGCTGATGAGGAAAGCAGTTTGGGGGCTGGGATTGGGGCTTAATAGACAATGACAGCAATCCATATATCACATATGGGCAAAGAATCCTGGCTGTTCCACTTCTGATTCAGTTCCTTGCTAATGCACCTGAGAGAGCAGCATAAGATGGCCCAAGTATTTGAGCTCTTGCACCTACTCAGGAGACATGGAAAGAAGTTCCTGGTCAGCCTGGCCTAGCCCTGGCTTTTGCAGCCATTTGAGGAGTGAGCCACTGGGTAGATCTCCTTCTCGCTTTCTGTTGTCTCTCCCTCTCTTTTTCTCTGTAACTCTGCCTTACAAATAAATTAAAAAAAAAATCTTTTTAAAAAAAGTTTATTAGATCTTGAATTTTAAAAAATTTATTTACTTGAAAGGCAGAGTTAGAATCTTTTAACCACTGACTCATTCCCCAAATGGCCACAATGGCCTGGGCAGAAGCCAGGAACTCCACCCACGTCTCCCACATGAGTGGCATAGTCCCAAGCATGGGGACTATATTCTATTGCTTTCCCAGGCACATTAGCAGGGAGCTGGAAGCAGAATAGCTGGAACTCAAACCAGTACTGGATGTCAGCTCCATTACAGGAAATTTGGCTGTTTGCTCTTTAATCCTGATTTCCTACGTAACATGACTGCTTAATTTTAGAGATTTTAGCATGAGTGACTCCATTTTGACTTTTAGGTTGGCTTATTGATGCCTGGTACAGGAGGTTAGCCTAATAACAATAGCCTCTAGTAATTTTATTTCTTTTTTTTTTTTTTAAGATTTATTTATTTTTATTGGAAAGGCAGATACGGAGGAAGATCTTCCATCCGATGATTCACTCCCCAAGTGACCGCAACAGCTGCAGCTGAGCCAATCCGAAGACAGGTGCCAGGAATTTCTTCTGGGTTTCCCATGTGGGTGCAGGGTCCCAAGACTTTGGGCCAACCTTGACTGCTTTCCCAGGCCACAAGCAGGGAGCTGGATGGGAAGTGGGTCTGCAGGGATTAGAACCGGCACCCATATGGGATCCCAGTGTGTTCTAGGCAAGGACTTCAGTCGCTACGCTATTGTGCCAGGCCCGTAATTTTTATTTCATATGTCAAAATTATACTGCAAATGTTTGTTCTTTTTTTTTTTTTTTAAAGATTTTATTATTATTGGAAAGCCGGACATACAGAGAGGAGGAGAGACAGAGAGGAAGATCCTCCATCAGATGCTTCACTCCCCAAGTGAGCCACAATGGGCCGGTGCGTGCTGATCCGATGCTGGGAACCAGGAACCTCCTCCGGGTCTCCCACGCGGGTGCAGGGTCCCAAAGCTTTGGGCTGTCCTCGACTGCTCTCCCAGGCCACAAACAGGGAGCTGGATGGGAAGTGGAGCTGCCGGGACCAGAACCGGGGCCCATATGGGATCCCGGGGCTTTCGAGGCGAGGACTTTAGCCGCTAGGCCACGCTGCCGGGACCCAAATGTTTGTTCTTAAAGATGATTACTTTTGCAAGTTTTTATTCCCACTACATTGTAGCTCCCTGAAGAACAGAAAACACGTCCACCTTGTCTTCAATTTCACTGTGACATAACAAAGCTCCAACTCTAAAAGAGAAGTCTTACTTGGGGGATACAAGGAAGACTTATTTTGCTCACTTAAAATCAGAAAGTACTATTTTGGAACAATTCCTTGGTACAATGCTGACAGATTCTTATCTGACTAAATTCTTAAGTAAGTACCACAGAGCTCTTCTATGTATATTATAAAACTTATACAAATTTTTCAGTAAAACAAGGGTAGGAAGCATCCACCTCTGTATTTTGGTGAGCTGGATGGGAAGCGGGCCTGCTGGGACAGGAACCAGTGCCCAGGTGGGATCCCAGTACCTGCAAGGTGAGGACTTTAGCCACTAGACTACCATGCTAGGTCCCATTCCTCTACTTTTAAACTGGTTGTAGATTAAGTAAAAAACATCAGGAACCCAGATAATATGCAAAAGATAACCTAAATCCAAATCTATATGCTCAAATACACTTTGTGCAAATGCTATTTTAAGACCCTTGCATATTAATGCAGACTTTCAGCTAGTGAGGTGCTGGGACTCACAGTAGCCCAGCAAGGTTTACTAATGGGGAAATGTGTCTTCCAAAGTTACATTCATAATATCACCATCTTGTTAAGTCTGGAATTGGCCATGGAGAGAATATTTACAGAACAGAAAAGGAAAACCCCACAAATCAGGATTGCTGGTTTCCTGGAGACCCAATTGTTAAACATTTGCCAGCACACTGTAAGTACAGTACATGTTTAGTGAAAGTCAATACATGTCTAGACGGATGATCGGAAGCATGTGAATGTTCCTTATTTATATCCAAAAGAGTTTGTGGTATTTGATGAAAATGCTTACATACCACAATTAATTCAATGTATAGAGGCCTACACAGTACAGAACTTTAAGAAAGAAAACTATTTTGAAGCATTTGTAGATTCCACAAACGAATGGTTGACTCTGACACAAAGAGTTCTGCCCATGCAACAATTTATCCCCAGACTACTTAATGAAGAAACTTTGTTACATTGTTACAGGAGAATTTCTCAACAATACTAGTAATTTGATGTTACTCTGTTTTCCTTATAGCCCCTTTCAGACCCTGTAGTTTCCTATTCAAAACATAAAAAAAAGTAAAAAGATTTTCTTAAATTTATTTTTATTGGAAAGTCAGATTTACAGAAAGGAGAGACAGAGAGGAAGATTTTACATCTGCTTGTTCATTCCTCAAGTCGTTGCACGACTGGAGCTGAGCCGATCTGAACCCAGGTGCCAGCAGCTTCTTCTGTGTCTTTTACAAGGGTGAAAGGTCCCCAGGCTTTGGACCATCCTTGACTGCTTTTCCAGGCCACAAGCAGGGAGCTGAATGGGAAATGGGGCTGCCAGGACACAAACCAGCACCCACATGGGATCCCAGAACATGCTAGGCGAGGACCTCAGTGACTAGGCTACCATGCCAGGCCCAATCCTTTTACTTTTTATGTAGAATGTTTGCTGTAAAAATCAGGAGAGGCCAGTGTTTTAGCATAGCAGGCAGGGCTGCTGCTATGATGCCAGCACTCCGTATGAATGATGGTTTGAGTCCCGGCCACTCCACTTTGGATCCAGCTCCCTGGTAGTGCTCCTGGAAAAGCAGCAGAGCATAGCCCAAATGTTTGGACTCCTATACCCACATGGGAGATCTGGAAGAAGTTCCTGGCTTTGGCCTGACACAGCCCTGACTTTTAAACCATTTGGGAAGTGAATCAGTGGATGGAACATCTGTGTGTGTGTGTGTGTGTGTGTGTGTGTGTGTCTGTAAATCTGTCTTTCAAATAAATAAATTTAAAAAAATTAAAAAAAAGATAATGGATGTGAAAGTGCTATGCATCGCCCAGCGTTGATGGTTTAGTGGCTAAAATACTTGCTTTGCATGAACTGGCATATCATATGGGTGCTAGATTGTGTCCTGGTTGTTCCAGTTCCCAACCAATTCCTTGCCTGGGAAAGTAGTCGAGGATGACCCAAAGCCTTGGGAGTCTGCACCCATATGGAAGAAGCTCCTGCCTCCTGGCTTTGGATCAGGTCAGCTCTGGCCACTGCAGCAACTTGGGGAGTGAACCAGGAAGATCTTTCTCTATGTATCTCCTTCTCTCTCTGTATATCTGCCTTTCCAATAAAAACAAATAAATCTTTTCAAAAAATCAACTTTCAGGATTTCAAAGGTAATTGTGAGACAAAAAGAAAAGGAAAAACTTAGTGACATAATTTAAATACAAAATCCTGTGTGATATAATAATTCTTTTTTTTTAAGACTTACTTATTTCTATTGGAAAGGCAGATATACTGAGAAGAGACAGAGAGGAAGATCTTCCCTCGATGGTTCATTTTCCAAGCGGCTGCAGCGGCTAGAACTGTGCCAATCTGAAGCCAGGAGCTTCTTCCGCGTCTCCCACACAGATGCAGGGTCCCAAGACTTTGGGCCGTCCTCAACTGCATTCCCAGGCTGGGAGCTGGATGGGAAGCGGGGCTGCTGGGACACAAACTGGCATCCATATGGGATCCCGGCATGTTCAAGGCGAGGACTTCAGCCACTACGCTGTTGCGCCGGGCCCAATAAAATAATTCTTATTACTGGATACTATTGCTTAATAGAGAATTTTCTTACCATCAAAATGGTAATGCCTTTAAAATTACTATACTCTTGATAATCCTTTGGCTGCAAGGGTTATAATCAAACATTTCCTCTTTGAATCTATTTCTCTAAAATGATGGAATTATTTTTGATCCTCTCCTTTTTAAGAAAAAAGGTTAAAACCAGGGCCAGTGAACTAAGCTAATGCCTGCAATGCTGGCATTCAATTTTAGATCACTGATTCAAGTCTAGCAGCCCTGTTTCTGATCCAGCTGCCCTCTAATGTACCTGGGAAAGCAGAGGAGGTTGGCCAAGCTTCCTGGCACCTGATGCCCATGTGTCTCCTGGCTTTGGCTTGGATCAGCCTTGGTCTATGCGATCATTTGGGGAGCGAACCAGTGGACGTAAGATAGCACTTTCTCTCTCCTTTAAACAAACAAACAAACAAACATGTTTTAAAAAATAAAAATTCCCCTATTTCCATATCATTTATGATTAATTTTGCATGTTTTTTTTTAATCTAAAAATTATTTATTTGGAGAGAAGAAGAGAAGGAAAAAGCAAGTCCATTTCCATTCCCTGGTTCATTCCCCAGAGCCTGCAGTGTCCAGGGCTGGTGGGAGGCGAAGGTAATAACTGAGAACCCAGTCCAGGTCTCCCATGTGTGTGGCAGGGACCTGGCAGGGATCCAGTTCCTCAAGCCATCAGTTGCTGCTTTCCAGGGTGGGCACTAGCACAGGATCACAGCTGGGACTTGAATCCAGGCACTCGGATATGGAAACGTGGGCATCTTAACTCCTATGGTGAAAGCCTGTCCTTACCTCTTTTTTAAAGCTGTTCTGAGAGGGGAAAACTTAGTATCAAACTTAGAGTTTTGGCAAGCTTAGTTTCAAGGAAAGAGGTTCTGATACTCACTGTCAGTGCAGAACAAAGACTTCCACAGAGACATTTGACCAAGTGGTCAAACCCTTTCTGACAAATGGCCCAGGAATCAATGATTCATCTCTTCAAGTATTTGCTTTTATTCATAATACAGACAAGTGGCAGGAAGAATATCCCCCGCCCCCCGGAAATGATACTTTAGGATTATGCTGCCAAGAAAGGAAAGTGAACAACCCAAAGGCAGCAAAACCACACTCCAGGCACAAAATTACGTTTGCTGTTATCTTCACCTCATCATTCCAAAACAGTGTTAGAGCACAAAGCGCTTTCTCAATTCCCCTCAGCCAAAGCTAAATTTAACAAGAACAATATATGAAGAGGTCTTCAAAAAAGATTATGGAAAATGCAATGATAAAGTATGCATGGATTTGAGTATATTTTTGCATCAAGATAAACTTGTTTTAATTTCCCACAAACTTTTCAAATACCTTCCTATGATACATTGTAGACTCTGAGGAGGGACCTTGAGGTGTGGCAGATTAAGCCACAGGTTGGGATGGCCTGATTCCAGTCTTGGCTGCTCTGTGTTTCTGATCCAGCTTCCTGCTAACACATCTGAGAGGCAGAAGATCATGGTCTAAATACTTGGGTTCTTGTCACCCACATGGGAGACCCTGATGGAATTCTAGGCTCCTGGTTGTTTCCTGGTTAAGCCCAGGTTGTTGGGGAGAGAATCAGTAGATGGAAGATATCTTCATCCCTGCCCCTCCTTCTCTGTGTCACTCTGCCTTTCAAATAAATAAACAGTCCTTTAAACAATACATACTAGAAATTTTAATGATTTTCAGTCATTAGAAAAATGGATTAGAAATTAGATTTTTCCAGGGTTAACAGCATGGCATAGTAGGCTATGCTTCCACCTGTGGTGCCAGCATCCCCTATGGCACCAGTTCCGGTTCCTGTCCTAACTGGTCTATTTCCCATCCAGTTCCCTGCTTGTGGCCTGTGTAAAGGATGGCTTAAGTCCCTGGGCCCCTGCACCCATTTGGGAGACCTGGAAGAACCTCCAGGTTCTGGCTTTGGATCACCTCAGCTCCAGCCTTTGCAGCTATATGGGGAATGAACCAATGGATGGAAGATCTCTCTCTTTGCCTTTCCTTCTCTCCGTAACTCTGCCATTCAAATAAAAATGAAATAATTCTTTAAAAAAATTAATTTTCCCCTAAAGCAGTGATGTCAATGTTTACCATCCCCTTATCAGTAATTAGCAAAAACTGTATGTATTCATTCATTCACTTTCTAAGGCAGAGTGACAGGAAGAGATAGAGAACCATTGTCTGGGTCACACTTCAAGTGGCTGGAACAGCTAAGGTTGGCATAGATCTAGCCAACACTCCATTCTGGGTCTCCCCACATGGGTGACAAGGGCCCAAGTACTTGGGCATCCTCCACAGCCTTCCCAGGCATGCAGTATAGGAAGTCGACTAGGAAGTGGAACAGTTAGGACTTGTACTGGCATTCTGATATGGGAAGCCTGGGATGGCTGCCACGATGTAAGGCCCCTACCACCATTTCATTATGAAAAAATTCAAACATACAGCAGAGCAGTATTAAAATTTACTGTAAATAGATTCTATAACATTTTTCTGTACTTGCTTTATCACATATCTATTTATATCTAAATTCATCATCAATCCAATTTTTTAAATATTTCAAAATAAGTTGCAGGCACTAGCATACCTACCTCTAAGTAACTCAGCATGCATACAACAGACTAGAATTGAGTGTTTCGGGAAGTTAATATTACAACGAGCTGTTTACATCTTAAGTATATGTATTGTGTTTTGTTAAATACATACATCTGTGTACTAAAGCTTGATCAACATAGACAATATACCCAGAAATATGTTTGTTTTAAAAATATCCTGCAGGACAACTTAAAGACACAATTTTCTCACTGCAGATGGTGTTTAAATGGGAAAAACTCCGAAGTCACCAAGACTAATTATTTGTATTGCAAAAAGTAGCTATATTTCAAGAGTATACTTGCCAGTGCCTAAAGATATTTCAATAAGGGTGTTTCTGTCTCTAACGTACCTAGCATTTTGTTGTGGAGGAAATACAGTCAGCCCTCCATGTCCTGGGGTGATCTGTGTATTCAACCAATTGTGGAAGAAAAATATTGGGAAAAAAATTGTATTTCTCCTGAACACTGAACATGTACAGATTCTTTTTCCTGTCATTATCTTCCAAGCAGTTTAACAACTATTTTTAAAGCATTACATTATATTAGGTCTAATGGCACTAACAGATAATTTCTAGTACATAGAAGGATGCACGTAGGTTAGGTGTGAATACTACACCTTTTTATGTAAGGTAATCAAGCAACTTAAGCATTCTTGGATTCTGGTGTCTGTGAAGGACTTCAAACCAACCCCCCTGGGGTTTAAGGGACAGGAATCTCACTTTTTCTCTAAAAGGAAAGACAGTCTTGAGAGGATGTTTGAACATGCCTCCCTGGCTATTTCACAGCAACATGGGGGTACTTGCTATTTAAATGACACAAGATACTATTATTCCCAGACTAACTTTCTATACTCCAGGAGAAAGCACGGGATGATTGGTATGCCCTTTATATAC
This sequence comes from Ochotona princeps, assembly GCF_030435755.1. Classification (NCBI taxonomy): domain Eukaryota; kingdom Metazoa; phylum Chordata; class Mammalia; order Lagomorpha; family Ochotonidae; genus Ochotona; species Ochotona princeps. The sequence goes on from NC_080847.1 coordinate 22,031,107, forward strand.
TGAGGTTGGTTTAAAAAATTTTACCTCTTGGGGCCCGGCTAAAGTTCTCGCCTTGAACACACCGGGATCCCATATGGGCGCCGGTTCTAATCCCGGCAGCTCCACTTCCCATTCAGCTCCCTGCTTGTGGCCTGGGAAAGCAGTTGAGGATGGCCCAATGCATTGAGACACTGCACCCGCGTGGGAGACCCAGAAGAGGTTCCTGGTTCCTGGCTTCGGATTGGCGTGTACCGGCCCGTTGCGGCTCACTTGGGGAGTGAATCATCGGACGGAAGATCTTCTTCTCTTGCTCTCCTCTCTGTATATCTGACTTTGTAATAAAAAAAATTTTGGGCCCGGCGGCATGGCCTAGTGGCTAATGTCCTCGCCTTGAACGCCCTGGGATCCCACATGGGTGCCGGTTCTAATCCCAGCAGCTCCACTTCCCATCCAGCTCCCTGCTTGTGGCCTGGGAAGGCAGTCGAGGATGGCCCAAAGATTTGGGACCCTGCACCCGTGTGGGAGACCCGGAAGAGGTTCCTGGTTCCCAGCATCGGATCGGCGCACACCAGCCCGTTGCGGCTTACTTCGGGAGTGAATCATCGGACGGAGGATCTTCCTCTCTGTCTCTCCTCCTCTCTGTATATCTGACTTTGTAATAAAATTAAATCTTTAAAAAAAAAATTTTTACCTCTCAGAAGAATGTAGAGAATTGACTGAAATGTTAGGGGGGAAAGTATCTCTAAGTGACTTCTCCTAAAATGTTGAAATTGTTTTAAGCTCAGCAGCAGTGGTGTCTGTGGTTGGGGGGCTGGCAGAATTACAGAATATGATCCTGACTTGAAACAGTACAAGGGAGCAAAGACAAATCACTTTAGTATTCAAAAAATGCTTTAAAAATAGAATTTAGGCCTAGGATAGGGTAAGGAATTTCCAGAAGCAAATAATAGTTAAAAAGGAAGAAAAAGTAAATAATCCCTGTCTGAAGTCTCAAGGATTGGAAAACTCGTCTTGGACCCATAAAGGAAACTCTAAGGAAGATCTGAGGTAAGTGCTAATGATGGCTGCAGGACAGGGCAGAAAAACACATGTCATTTTCCTCACTGTTTGGGAATTTCTCCCTGGAAAACCAAATAACAGGATATCATATAGCTGCTGTTACTCAGGCACACACAAAAACTGAAAAAGCGGGTTTTTCTGCAATAGAAATACTTTGCTATTAAGAAAGTCAAACAAAATACATAAGCAATACCAACAGCAATGCTTCACTGTAAGGACAACTACTCAAAATAGTATCTAAATAAACCCTCCACTGTACGCTCAATTGGATACTATTAGGACCTGTCAGAAATTCAATAAAACAGAAAATGTTTCCAAAATATTTACCACTTTGAAAAACAAGGAAATACCATTCAATAAATATAGCCATGTGTCTAGTGCTTAGACGCCAGGCAGTGAGCAAAGATGCAAAACCTCGACAGATACATTCCAGATGTTGAGTAAGGATGGCAAAGAGATCCGGGGTAAGGGGCAAAGGGCAGTAGCAACTAACAGTCTACCCAGGGGCTTTGGACAAAGCACCAGGTCCACTGGAGGAGACCATCCGTTTCACCCACTTTCAAGCAAAAAAGGAATTTGGGAACACTTCAGTATTCCCACATGAGCAAATTTTTAAGTGACTATGTAAGTTATTATTAGGAAAAAGGGAACAGAGGACTTGACCTTGCATTGCAATCTATTCACGTCTTAAAGCCAAAATTTGGTTGGTACAAAATATCCTTCTCTGCATCATGAAAAGCCATAAATTGAATTGATAAGGGTGAAGCAAAATAGTAATTCTAATGAAAACAGTGAATCATAACAAGAAGCCAAGGTCATTTTGAGACAGCAGTGATGATGTCCCCCAAACTAAACATTCCCTGATTATTGCAGGACTCCCTATACAATATACAGCAGGAGTAGCTCTGGGATGATGCTAAGTTTATCAGGACAAACTTACTGGGAGAAAAACGCAGCAAAGACCACCCAACTCTCATATCATTCTAGTTTTGTATAACGAATCTCATGTTTTGGTGAACCTTTAATAACTGAGTTGTTAGGTTATTAATACATAGCCTTTGGATATATTTAAGTCTGAACAACTGTAAAGCAGTAAGAGCTGAAGGGGGAAAAAAGAATGCTGCAATTCCCATGAGGCAGGGTGGGGCAAGAACTGTATTTTGGGATTCACTGCATTAAGGAAACACAGAGAAGAAATTTAATTCTTCAGGAGGCAGAGGGCTAACACTGAAACATTAAACTATGAGGTAATAATACACTTGCTGAGTAAGGTATTTCAAAGCTTCTATTTGAGATGTATAGGATCCGTGAAAACTATGATTCAAAAAACAAGAAAGCTACACATAGTGCTGATTTCTTAACAGACCTAAAGAATGCATTGATTCCTTACTGCTTTCGATGTCTTCTTAGTTATCAAAGGTTCAGAAACAAAAGGGACTTCTTCCTGGGCCCTCACCGTGGTTTATAGGGTAACTTCACCTGGTTTAGGACACATTTTTATCGATGGTTACTACCTTTACATATCTAAATGGCAACCATTCTCCATTTGGAATTGACCCTGAAAGCAAAATACAACAAATTTGTACTGTTTACTTTCTTGCCATAAAGGCTGGCAAAAAAAGAAAAGTTTCAATAGTGGACTTAGGAATAAGACAAAGGGAAAGTATGCATTCTTTTGCACTCCTAAAAGTTGTAAGTCTCCTCTAAAATGTTGGCTTAAGTTTTGGCATTCATCATATCTTCACTACTCTATTTTTCAAAATTTGAATTTTAACATCAGAAAAAAAGTATCCAAATTCAAATACTAAACATCTTGAGAACTCCAAAAGCTTGAAGAGAAGCTAAAGCTGTAGTTTATTATCCCCAAATAACTCTTTTGAAAAGATTCCTGGCTATGTGATTAAACAGATTACTGGTTTCATTATGCTTCGCATTTATGGTACCTATTGACTAGACTCACTTTTGAAGCATATCACTATCACATTTTATTTTACAAAGATCCCAGCACAAAGCAGAAAATTTCCAATTTAAACTGCTGTAGGAGCAGGTGTTTAGCCTAGCAGTTAAGACACCTGGGCCTTGGTTAGATTCCTCACTTTGGTTCAGAACTCTAGCTTCCCACTATTTCTGTCCCTCGGAAGCAGTGGCAATGGTTCAAGGAATTGGGTTTCCAGTCACCTATATGGGAGACATGGATTGTATAGTAGGCTTCTGGTCCAAACCCCAGGCCTGTCCTGACCACTGTGGGCATTTAGGAAGCAACCAGCAGATGGAAAACTTTCTGTCTCTTCTATAAAAATTTTAAAAGGAGGGCCCGGCGGCGTGGCCTAGCAGCTAAAGTCCTCGCCTTGAACATGCCCGGGATCCCATATGGGCGCCAGTTCTAACCCCGGCAGCTCCCAGCTTCCCATCCAGCTTCCTGCTTGTGGCTTGGGAAAGCAGTCAAAGACAGTTCAAAGCTTTGGAACTCTGCACCCATGTGGGAGACCTGGAAGAAGTTCCTGGATCCTGGCTTCGGATTGGCATAGTACCGGCTGTTGCGGTCACTTGGGGAGTGAATCATCAGACAGCGAATCTTTCCCTCTGTCCCTCCTCCTCTCTGTATATTTGCCTTTCCAATAAAAATAAAATAAATCTTTAAAAAAAATTTTAAAGGTACTGTAGTATAATAGTGTCAGTCATCCTCAAGAAATCCGAATTATTTCTCCATACTGATATTAGGGAATCAAACTTATTCAGCTGCTTGCTAATATGTCTGGGAAAGCATATTAGCTGAGTGCCTGAGCCATGCACCCACATGGGAGACTTGAATGGAGTTCTAGGCTGCTGGCTTCAGCTAAGCCCAGCCCTGGACACTGTAGCCAATTGGGAGAAAACCACTGGAAAGAAGAGCTGTTTGTCTCTTTCTGTAACTGCCTTTTAGATGAAATCAATCCTTAAAATTATATAAAGGATGAAAGTGATCTTTTACTTTTTCATTGTGCAGAAAATTTTATACAATTCTTTACAGAATGAATTAATTTCATGAGTTCAAGCAGTCTATTGTAAATAATTGTATTGCAAAAACAAATTTTTGTTGTTGTTAAACTTTTGCCAAAACATACTATAGAGTAGCTGCTTTGTCCCAGTTCACTACAGTATAACACACTGCTATCTCAAACCTTAGGTTATTATTTCTCCCGTGATACTTGGTAAATGAAAAATTATTTTGCTGACAAAGCAGAGAAAGTCCACAGAGTAAGCTGGAAAACTTTTGATAAATCAATAACTTAAAAATATTACTGAGTACAGAAATAACAAGGACTTGTGAGAACAGCAAAACACAGGTCAAAGAAAGACATTAAGCAGGGAGACGGAACACCATGTATCCTGGGGAATCAAAGTCCACAAAATCACCATGGTGATTCTTTAAAAAGACCCATGGAATATAAGCTTAGAAAAACAGGAAATCCAGATCCTCTTTGAAAACAAAACAACGCAAAAGTATTACTTCAAAAGTCACAATTATCCAATATTTGGAAAGTCAGCTCTAACAAATGCCACTAGTCCAATATTAATGAATATCATATATAGACACAAGTATTTTACAGAGGGATCTACAAAACGAGATGTCATCCTATGAAATACAAACTCTATGTAAGGTGAAAAAGAATCAGTATGAAAACAAATTGGAATGCAATCTCCAATGTACCTCATAATTTTTCATCTGGAGCTGTCAAAATGAGCCATAATATGCATGGAGACTAAAAGGTGGTCTTATTTGCAAATGACAAAGGAGAAGGCATGATATTCATTGGTAGATATCCCAAGGCCATGAATACAGACATTTATACACACATGAGTACTCCGAAAAGTTAATCAAAAACAGAATTAATGGGCCCGGCGGTGTGGCCTAGCGGCTAAAGTCCTCGCCTTGAAAGCCCCGGATCCCATATGGGCATCGGTTCTAATCCCAGCAGCTCCACTTCCCATCCAGTTCCCTGCTTGTGGCCTGGGAAAGCAGTTGAGGACGGCCCAAAGATTTGGCACCCTGCACCCGTGTGGGAGACCTGGAAGAGGTTCCTGGTTCCCGGCATCGGATCGGTGCGCATCGGCCTGTTGCGGCTCACTTGGGGAGTGAATCATCGGACGGAAGATCTTCCTCTCTGTCTCTCCTCCTCTCTCTGTATATCTGACTTTGTAATAAAAAAATAGATCTTTAAAAAAAAACAGAATTAAAATAAGTTAGCTTTGATGCAAAACACTGAAATTCATGCATATGAAGGGTTTTCAAAATGTTTATGAAAATGCATATAATAAAAATTCTGCAAGAATCTCACAATATTTTAAACCAAAATAAATTTCTCTCTCAATCTTACTTTTTTAAATGCTTATTTGTTTGAAAGGCAGAGTTACAAGGAGAATCTTCCACACTCTGGTTCACTCCCTAAATGGCTGTGACAGCCAGGGCACTGAGTTTCATCTGGGTCTCCAGATGTGGGCAAGGGCTCAAGGACTTGGTCCATCTTTCGTTATTTCCCCAAATGCATTAGCAGGGAGCTGGATCTGAAGTGGAGCAGCCAGGAGTTGAACCTTTGTTCATGTGAAATGCCAGCAATGAAGGCAGTAGCTTAACGTGCTACTCCATAATGTTAGCCTCATCAGCTCCATTTTTTTCTATAAACTTCCTTAAGTCCTGTGTGTGTGTGTGTGTGTGTGTGTAAGGCTCCAGAATCCCCCATTCATAATCCACACACACACACAGAACAAAAGAGGCAGTTTACAACACTGAGATCAGGTTACTTGGGAGGAAAATTGCAGCTGTCAGGCAAAAATCTTCTGAAGAAAAAGATATTTTAGTGCTAATTCCTGCCCTGTAACATCAGAAGTTCAAAGTAAATTAAAACACTAGGAGCAAAAACTGGAAATCCCTTCCCCCTCATTTAAGCAAGGTTTGAAGCTGGTGGGCGGGGTTAGATTATAATTTGGCCTAAGGAGCTGTGAACCATGAAGCTCTTAGCAAAATAGAGTAGGGCTCCCCAGGCGATGGAGGACTTTAGTAATGCCAGTCCTTTAGATCTACACACTCCTTTACAGTTCAGAAAGCGCATTCTCTTTCCATCCTCAACAGCAACCCCACCGGTGGTAGAATGATTGTGCCTTACTGGCAGTTTGTAGTGGATAGTGCACTTTTAGCACACTTTTAATTGCACAGCAGAGACGGAAGGAGGAAAAGTTACTCCACTATGGACACTCAGACGGGACCTAAGGGGCCTGGGAAACTGCAGGATTCACCTCCCAAGTGAGTAACAGACGCTTCCAAGTTCAAAGTACAACACTCCAGGGAGAGCAACCTCAGAGAGCTAAACCGGGCACGGATCAACCTCAGCGTCTCGACCCCAGGCCCTCCAAGACAGAGAAACCGAGGCTGACAAACGCCTAATCTGGAGTCACGCGGATGTAGGGTAGGGGGTGTTACTGGGATGGGTTCACCCCTACCTACTTCACCACTGAACCGAGAAGCAGCTGAAGCCTGTATCTGGCACACCTGGCCGAGCTCCAGACACGGAGAGAGGAGCCTTGGTCAGTCCCGTTGCTTTCTCACTACTCCCCACATTCGGGCTTTCTTATCCACGGGGCTTTCTCCCCACCCCACGTCCGCCCACAAATCCCTCTCTCCCCAAGATCCTTACCCAGTTTTTAGCTTGGGCCTCCGGAGTGCGGGAATCCGCTAGCTCTGGCTCCCACCTCCTCGCCCCACCTCTGTATGAGGTGTCTCTTAACCCCAAAGCGTTTGTAAAATCACCGCAGAGGAGGTCTGCCTCCCACCCATGCCACCCAAACCCAGAGCTCCACTAAACGAAACCCTCCCAAAGCGCCCTCCCATCTATCCCTTCTGCCCCAGCACCCCTCCGAGAAGCGCCCCTCGGTAGGAGCCTCCGCGGGAGATAACCTGTCCCCTCACCTGGGCCCCGCTGGCTACTGCCTCGGAGGGGTAACTCTCGAGAACCTCCTCCGGATCAAGACCTTCCCCCCACCCCAAACCCCAAACGGGGAACACCCTCTTCCAGGACCTCCTCAGGTGCTCTAAGCGCGGGCCCCAGAGGAGATCCCCGTTGGCTGTTTCCCGGGATCTGCCCAGAGCCAGCCTCCCCCGGGGCCCTTCCTGGAGTCTGCCCCGACCCCAGGCAGATCTCCCCGCCCCAGGCTCCAGCGGCTGTTCCCCTTCCTCACAGACGACCCCAGCACCCGGACTCTCCCGCCTCGCGTTCCCACCGGTCTTCCCAGAGCGGCGCGGCAGGGTTGCGGCACTGACTTTCTCTAGTTCCCAGGCCCACCGGAGGGAACAGGCAGCGGTAGCGACGCGACTCCTTTGTGACAGGTCCGAGAGAGCGGTAAAGATGGACGCGAGGCCACAGCGCTGCCATTACGCGCAGGGCCCACCCCCGCTTCGTACCGCCCAGGCCCTCCCTCAATCCCCTAGAAAACGCCCCTTCCTCGGGGGCAATCCCTCTCCTTGACAGCCAATCGTCGCTCAAGAACAGTGCCACGTGACATGCCAGCCGGGCCCACCCTCTAAGAGTGAGCTGGCCAATCCCCTTGCCGAACGGTGAATGGCCCAATCAAGCTTCTCCAGTTTGCTGTCTGGGACACCGGATTTCCATCAGGCTCCGGGAGGCGAAGAGAGTCGGGGATTGGGTTACCCCGCCGGAAGCGGGGCGGAACTTTGTTGTGGCGGTGAGGAACAGGAAGCCCCGAAGGGTCAAAAGGAATACAAAAGCAGCGCTTTTTTCCTCTGCGTCTTCTATTTTCTTCCTTCCCTCTCTTTTTTCTCTGTTTCTTTTCCTAGAGAGGAGCGAGCGGCCTTTGCGGCGGCGCTGTCGGGTGGGCACCTCCGAGGTGAGGGAGTCTCGCCTCCCGCGCTCTGGTAGGTGAGTGTGGACTGGGTCCTGGCCAAGCGGCGAAACCTGGCCTCGTCCTCGTACGCGGGGAGCTGCTGCGGCTGATGTTCGGGTCAGGGCCAGGCCGGTTCTCAGGCCACGCACGCTGCCCAGTGTCCTCAAGGGGCCAAGGGCTGAGCGCTAGTAGGCTCCCACCGGAGTGGGGGCAAGGGAGACCGCCGAAAGGCGACTCTTGTTAACGCCCAGGCCACTTTGTCGGCTTAAAACTCGTTTTTTTTGTATAGGTGGGTCCTCCCGGGTCTCAAGTGAGGAGCAGGCTGGATACCGGGGGCCAGAGGCCTCGGCATGTGGTCCGTTCGGCAGTGGTGGAAGTCCAGCCGGTCTGGGCAGGATGGGAAACGTTTGTTGTGTGCCGCGTGTGCGAAGTGCATTGGCTTCCGGTGGCAGACAGACCCTGGCGCCTGTTTTTGTAGGAAGCTTGGAGGAGGAAAGGCCGAGAGGTGGAGCGTCCTGTTTGCGAGGCGGTGGTCCTTGCTGATGTTAGTCTGCACAGGGGCCCCATCGGTTCACAGCAGTGGTTCCTCTACCTTAGCGGAAAGTGAGGTTTTCTGTGGTCAGATCCCCGACCGGGACCCTCAGATGGGCTGCCTGAGTGGATGTGGAGTGGAATTCTGGGGTTAGGGTTACTACTGGGAATGTCCTGGCATGGGGGTAGCTGTGAGGCCAGATTGGCCCAACGTGAAGTGTGGTTTATTTATTGGTGGTCCGCAGGACGCCAGAAAGGGAATTGGAGGTCACTGGCTTTTGAAAAGCTTAAGAATCTGTATGGGCCCTTTTTCTGGTGTGAAGAATTGAGCTGAGGTAAAGGCCGCTTGCATATCTTTCTGATAAGCATTCTGAAAGGCCAGGCTACTCACTTTCCTCACATTGCCTCATTGCCTTTACCTGCTGGGCTAATTAATTATTCATGGTTCTACTGATGGTAGGTTATTGATGCTTGGTTAAAGTCAAGCTGCTGCTTCAGATGCAGAGAACCACAAAATTGGCAAATAAGGTCATTTAGCTGCATGCTTCAACCATAGGCTAAGTCGTTGTGGCTGCTCACTTAAGTAGTTTCATTTGTTTTCTTAAACAATATTAGTTATGGGCCCTGAGCTGAAGGCCTAGTGGCTGAAGTCCTTGCCTTGCACGTGCCAGGATCCCATATGGGTGCCAGTTTTAATCTGGCAGCCCCGCTTCCCATCCAGCTTCCTGCTTGTAGCCTGGGAAAGCAGAAGAGGATGGCCCAAAGCCTTGGGACCCTGCAACGGTGTGGGAGACCTGAAAGAAGCTCCTGGCTTTAGATCAGCTCAACTCCCACCATTGCAGCCACTTTGGAAGTGAATTAGTCAGTGGATGGAAGATCTTCCTCTTTGTCTCTCCTCCTCTCTTTATATCTGACTTTCCGATAAAAATAAGTGAATCTCTTAAAGATTTATTTATGGCCACTGCAGCCATAGCTGAGCTGGAGCTAACCCAGAAAAGCATGGACCTTCCTCCAGGGCTCCCAAGTGGGTGTAGGGGTCCAAGGACTTGAGCCATCCTCTGCTGCTTTCCCAGGCCATAAGTAGAGAGCTGGGTCCGGAAGTGGAGCAGCTGGGACTTGAACTGGCACCCATATGGGATGCTGACACTGCAGGTGCAGTATTAGCCTATTGTGGCACCACACTGACCCCAGTTTCATCTGTGAATAACCTTTTTATTACACATGGTCTTCATTCTTAAGTATCTATTTACCGTTTACTGTAGAATGCATTTCCAAGATGGTGTTTATTTGGGCAAATTCGCCATGATGGGTCTGACCATGTTTTGTGTTCCATTTCTTTGATAATTTTGTTTCTTGAGTCTGTAGGTTAGTATCTTTCAGCCATTTCCTTTCAGATTGCTTCTGCCATGTATGTATCTGCTGACTGCACAGACCCACCCCTCTGGTTTATTTTTGTACGAAAACAATCAAAAACATATTTATTTAATATATATCACGAGAACTAAAAGCAAGACTTAACTTAAAAAAAGATCACAGCTCAGGAGACGGAGTCCAATGCAGAAACCAAGGAAAAGACAGATGTTGCGAGCAGAGACTGACAACGATGATGGTGACAGCACAGGAGTGTGGAGGGCCTGGGATCAGGGTTCTTGGCTGGAGACCTGCTTGGAGTAGGTTTCCTGCAGGTACTTCTTAAAAGCTGTGGAGTTCTTCCAGAGCTCAGCGGCGTGTGTGTTCAGAGGTCTTTCGATGTTGGGCTCTCCTAGCAGGCTCTGGATGGACAGCAGAATGGTCCTGACGTAATAGAGTCCAGGCAGATGTTGCCCTGGGTGTCCACGTTGGGGTGGTAGCAGGGTGTGAGAAACTTGACCGTGGGGGCGTTGTAAGGGTAGCCACTGGGGAACTCCAGGGAGAGCTTATACCTCAGGTCTTCGTACACTGTGCCAGCTGCTCTGTGGATGGTCCCGATGCATTTGAAGAGGTTGTCTGACTCTGGGAAGGCAGAAATGCCCTTGTCACCAGACATCATGAGGGTCATTAGCTCCTGCTGTAGCCTCTTGCGCACCGGGCCCACGTGGTGCCCCCACTGGGCTCGGCTCCCTTGCGAGCAGCTGTGGAAACGCTGGCGGCAGCTGGGTCCCAATTTTAGGAAGCCATTCGGTCGGCATAGCGGGAGGAGGAAGCAGCTTGGAGACTTCACATACGCACCCCTCTGTTCTCTGCTTCTTACTCTATTTTCCTGTGTATGTTCTGGATAATTACTTATGGATATAGTGTTATCAAAACATGTTCACAGTGTACCACAATCAAATCATGGAAATGGGGAAATTTATCACCTCAAAAGTTCGTAATCTCTTTGTGTTGAGAACTTTCAGAATCCTCTCTACAGCTGTTTTTTTTTTTTAAAGATTTATTTATTTTTATTACAAAGTCAGATATACAGAGAGGAAGATCTTCCGTCCAATGATTTACTCCCCAAGTGAGCCGCAATGGCCGATCCAAAGCCAAAAACTGTTGTAGGGTTTTTGAACCCCGAGTACTGCAGCAACCTCAATTCTTGTCTCGCAGGAAAGAAGAATTTTCATGCGGACACAGTTTAGTTTTAAAGTAAGATTTATTAGAAATAGTTGAGAAAGTAGACTCCCATCTTAGTGATGGGAGAGGGCCTCGAGATCCTCTGCCATAGTGGCAGGGGGAAAGGCAAGAGAGAAAAACCCTAGTCCCCTGCCATAGTGGCAGGAGGAAAAGCTAGAGAGAAAAACCTAGTCCCCTGCCATAGTGGCAGGAGGAAAAGCTAAGAGAGGAAAACCCTAGTCCCCTGCCATAGTGGCAAGAGGAAAAGCTAAGAGAGAAAAACCTGTATTAATGGTGGGGAAAGTATCTGTTAAAGACTCCCCTCAACGATGTTTCTCCATAAACAAAGAAAATTCCTGGTTTCCATGGTACCTGGCCTTGGGACAAAAGGCCAGAAAGGTGTCACTGGCCAACTTCCTTGGTCCCTTTCTAATGATAAACAGGCCAGTCTGAAGCCCTCCCCCTTGGCAATGGCTGGAGACAGAATTGGGCGGAAGCTTCAGGTGGAGAATAGATATGTTAATGCCACTCTTGTCTCCTTGGAAGCATTCCTGATAAGTTAAGATATGCACTTGTCTGGGGAGAGACTCACGGGTGCAGGGTCCCAGTGCCCTGGGCCATCCTCGACTGCTTTTCCAGGCCATTAGCAGGGAGCTGGATGGGAAGTGGAGCTGCCGGGGTTAGAACTGGTGCCCATATGGGATCCCGGGGCGTTGAAGGCTAGGACATTAGCTGTAAGGCCACTCCACCGGGCCCATCTCTACAGCTGTTTTGAAGGATGTAATTAATTGTGTCAATTTGTATATCCCTCTATACTATAGAATATTAGAAGCAAGTCTTGCCATCACCTACATCTGCACCTGTTAACCTCACTTTTCTCTCTTTTTTTCAAGATTTATTTATTTTTATTGCAAAGTCAGATATACAGAGAGGAAGAGAAACAGAGAGAAAGATCTTCCATCTGATGATTCACTCCCCAAGTGACCACAACGGCCGGTGCTGTGCCAGTCCGAAGCCAGGAGCCAGGAACTTCCTCCAGGTCTCCCAAGCAGGTGCAGGGTCCCAAGGCTTTGGACCATCCTTGACTGCTTTCCCAGGCCACAAGCAGGGAGCCAGACAGGAAGTGGGGCTGCCGGGTTTGGAACTGGTGCCCATATGATATCCTGGCACTTGCAAGGTGAAGACTTGAACCACTAGGCTTCAGCGCCTGACCCAACTCTTCATCTGTTCGCCAATGATTTACTCCAGGGAGTAAATCACCGCAAAACTCTAACCATTGTGCTGTTCTCTACTTTAATGAGAGGAGTGTTTTAGCGTCCATGTAGGAATGGAAACTTGCAATATTTGTCTTTGTGCCTGACTTGTTTCACTGCAGTTCCTTTTTGTGTGTGTGTGTGTATGTGTAATTTACTAATTACTTCCAGTTTGTTAAACTCATTTATTGAAATCTTCAATTCATTTGCTATACTTTTTAGTTCCTGGAGGTATTTGGTTGTTCCTGTTTTACAGTGTATATTCTGTAATATTTAAATTTACGTTGTTGAAACTTCATTTCTGTTTCTTTAAACATGGGAAGCATGGTTGTTTTATAATCTGTCTGCTTAATTCCACTGTCTGAATTCCTAGTCAGCTGTTTCTGTCATCTCTTCATCCTGCCATGTTACTTTCCAGTTCATCTTCACATTGGGGGTGTAGAGCTGCAGCAGAAGTGGTGGTGAGATAGCACACCTGTGGGAGGACTCCTGGGTTTGATTTTTGTTTTGGTTGCACCAAAATTACAGGTTGCAGAACATGGAAATGCTGGATGAAATTTGTTTTAATTCTTTGATTTTTACCTGCAAAATTCTTTACTGGTTTACCTTTTTTTTTTTTAATTCAGGTTATTGACACCAAGGTAGAAAATAGGTTTCCATTCCCAAAAATTCATCATTTCTGAACATGAAAGCCACTTCTCCTTCATTCAGGTTTTACAATGTAAAATTTGTGATTCTAGCAATGTTAAGTCAAAAATTATTTTTCTTTCTTCCAACACTGTTTACTGTTAGTGCCAAAACCACTGTCATAAATAAGTTTCCCTGGTGCTTTATTTTAGTCTCCCTTTTCTGAACTACTTGATGCATAGGTTCTACTCCCTGATTCTTATCATCTTGTTCTACTTTTCTTTAAATGGCTTATTTGGGCCCAGCGCTGAAGCCTAGCAACTAAAGTAATCATCTTGTACATGCCGGGATACCATATGGGCACCAGTTCTAATCCCGGCAGCCCTACTTCCCATCTAGTTCCCTGCTTGTGGCCTGGGAAAGCAGTCAAAAAGCCTTGGGACCCTACACCTGCTTGGGAGACCTGGAGGAAGAGGCTCCTGGCTCCTGGCTTCAGATCAGCTCAACTCTGGCCATTGCGGCCACTTTGGGGAGTGAATCATCGTACAGAAGATTTTCCTGTTTGCCTCTCCTCTCTGTATATCTGACTTTCCAATAAAAATAAAATCTTTAAAAAAAAATGGCTCATGTTAACCTTCTCTTTACTGAAAGCAGATTTCCCACTTGCTAAAAAGTTGAGTGACTGTTAAATAACTGGCATGGTACCTTGTACATAATAGGTCCTCTGAAAAGTTTTATTTTAAAAAACAAAACTGGAGTAAGTTGGCTCTGTATGGTTAGTCTAATGCAAAGCTTTTTTTATTTCTTTAACCTCGCATGAGGGCAGGGATGCGTCTGGGGAGATGGAGCATGGTTTAATGTGTGGTTTAGATGCCAAAGGCAGTTCAGGTGGCAGAGTAGTGTACAGTCACAGCAACTCTTAAAATCTGAGAGGTACCATGTTGGATATATCAGTACTGGGAAAAATGTGACATGGCAAGGTTTTTCTCTAGCTTTGGAAAAGACTGCTGTTTTCTTTCCTGTGAGCCCCAGAAGGAGGTAATTTGCTTTAGATGTTACAATGTGAAGAAAACATGACTGGTATTAGAATGATACATAGTGAGAGAAATGTGTATGTAAACTGGGGGACTGAAGATCAGCGAAGGGAACCAGTATTTAAGTTAGTTCTCTTAGTTTTTTAGCATGAATAGATGAATTCAAAGTTAATTAATTTCCTGTTGTGTATGTTTCTTAGATGCCATGGGTACTACTAGCTGCTCATCATGGTAGACATGAGATATGGATTAAATTGCTTATGTTTTTTATATTTTTAGTCTTCTTTGCCTTTGGAGTTTTTACATAGGTTTAGTGTTAGAAGATTACTTAGTCAAGTCAGAGAACACTCAACATTTTATAATACATGAGAAGCTGGCTTCATTTGAATTGCTCTGTCTTGGGGGACGTGCCTTGTGGCTAGAAGAAAATCTTTAGTCAAATCTTTAGTCGGAATATAGTTGAGTTAGTGAGATTCCTCTTAGCTGCTGCCCTGCATTTTGAAGTTCAGCATGACTTAACACCAGGGAGCAAACACTGCAAAGCTAGGAAGCCATATTGATTGACAAAAAAAAAAAGGGATTGTCCAGTTGTTTTTTCTACCCTAAGTGAAGCCTTAGGACATAGCAGAAATTGATTCTCCCTGGTTTATTTTTACATGGATATTCTGCCTAATTTTAGAATTAGTAGGGTATAGTGACTAGTGATGTAAATACTTGGAAAGGCAGCTATCCAGAGAGGAGAGACAGAGAGGAAGATCTTCCGTCCGATGATTCACTCCCCAAGTGACCACAACAGCCAGTGCTGCACCGATCCGAAGCCAGGAGCCTGGAACCTCTTCCAGGTCTCCCACGCGGGTACAGGGTCCCAAAGCATTGGACCGTCCTCGACTGCTTTCCCAGGCCACAAGCAGGGAGCTGGACGGGAAGCAGGGCTGCCGGCATTAGAACCGGCGTCCATATGAGATCCCGGGCTTACGGGGCAAGGACTTTAGCTGCTATGCCAAGCTGCCAGGCCCACAAAATTAAATCCTGTAGGAAACCAGATCCCATTAACTTACATCATGGCTCGAACGAAATGAAGTAATTTTTCAAGTCAAGCATAGCAGTTATTGGAAGGGAGGGGTGGTCAATATATATATTTTATACTTGTGTAGTACTGTGTAAGACACTGAAGCCATTCATCCAGCCAACCTGAATGAAACTAAATACCCAAATCTCCCGTATAAATAAAGCAGTGCAGTGTCAGCAGTTACTTTGATTTGAAATATATGAATTTTGTTTTCTTGACTGTCAAATAATTGGAAATCCAAGTTGTTTTTTTGTTTGTTTTTGTGCCAGTTTGAAGCTTTTAGTTTTGGATGAAGAGATTTTGATTTTTTTTCATGCATCTTCTATTTGAAAGATTTAATCCTTTTAAAGATAACGGTTGATAGTTTGAGTCACTTTGAGAAAAAACAATGTGAATAAAGTTGACAGCACTTAGTGTTTTTAAATATAACAGAGTGATGACCACCTAAGCATTGCTGATGTAAATCCTTTGTATCCCTACATAACTATCGATAGTTAGGTCCCTATAGTCCAGGCCTGTTTATTTGTTTCTTTGGAGATCTCCCCAATCGAAATGCTGGACTGAGAACCCTAACCAAGAAAAGACAGAAGACAGAACAGGTCAGTCAACCATCTCAGCTGTATGTTGGCAGCGAAATACTGGGCAAACAGAGACTCTACTATGGACTATGTCAATTAGTGGATTCTTCAAAGACCTCATCGTGCTTGGAGTGGCAAGATTGGCAGTGATTCATAACTGGTGAACCATCAAAACCACTTGAGCAAGAACCTTGGAGCATGCCCTACATCTGGGACCTGGGGTGGGTGGGAGCCTGGGTGGGCCTTCTCCCTTAATATCCCCCTATAAACATGAAGGAACCAACTTGTCATTGTTAATCTGTTTAGTAAGCAATCATATACTTCATGTATGACTGATATTATGCTAATAATCTTTGTACCTATAAAGTGTTGGTGGAATGGTTATACGCGGTAAGATACAATGAAACTTCTGGAAGGACTTGGAAATCTTTTTTTTTAATGATTTATTTATTTTTATTGGAAAATCAGGTATACAGAGAGGAGGAGAGACAGAGAGGAAGATCTTCCATCCACTGATTGACTCCCCAAGCAGCTGCAAGCACCAGAGCTGAGCTGATCCAAAGCCAGGAGCCTGGAGACTCTTCCAGGTCTCTCATGAGGGTGCAGGATCCCAAGGCTTTGGCTGTCCTTGGCTGCTTTCCCAGGCCACAAACAGGGAGCTGGATGGGAAGCAGGGTCACCGGGATTAGAACTGGTGCCCATATGGAATCCCGGCACGTGCAAGGCAAGGACTTTAGCTGCTAGGATCCTTGAGACCCTGCACCCGCGTGGGAGACCCGGAAAAAAAGTTCTTGGCTCCTGGCTTCGAATCTGTGCAGCACCGGCCGTTGCGGCCACTTGGGGAGTGAGTCATCGAATGGAAGATTTTCTTCTCTGTACATCTGCCTTTCCAATAAAATAAAATAAAATCATAAAAAAGTGGGAAAGATGAAAAAAAAAAACTATACAGGATCATGCTGTTGAAAATTAACTTTACCCTAGAGTAAATGATTCTCAACCTAGAGGTGATTTTACCCCGGAGGGAATTTATGGCAATACTGGGAGACATTTTTGATTTTCAGCTGGTGTGGGAAGGTGGTTGTTACTGGCATCTGGTAAGCCAGAGACCAGGAATGCTGCCAAACATCCTGCAATGCACAGGACAGCCTTATTGTGGAAGAACAACCAGACTCCAGGTGTCAGCATTAATGAGGTTGAGAAAGTTGCCATAACAATAGTAAGGAGGCTGTGAAACATTTTTTTTTTAAAGATTTATTCATTTTATTACAGCTAGATATACACAGAGGAGGAGAGACAGAGAGGAAGATCTTCCGTCTGATGATTCACTCCCCAAGTGAGCCGCAACGGGCCGATGCGCCGATCCGAAGCTGGGAACCCGGAACCTCTTCCGGGTCTCCCACGTGGGTGCAGTGTTCCAATGCATTGGGCCGTCCTCAACTGCTTTCCCAGGCCACAAGCAGGGAGCTGGATGGGAAGTGGAGCTGCCGGGATTAGAACTGGTGCCCACATGGGATCCTGGCGCGTTCAAGGCGAGGACTTCAGCTGCTAGGCCATGCCGCCGGCCCCGGCTGTGAAACATTTTAAGCTTGTTCAGTAATGATGTGGATTGAAAGGGGGAATGAAGTAGGATGAGACCTTAAAAGAAGAAATGAAACAGGATGGGATCTTTCCCTAGAACTAAAGTTTGAAAAAAGACAGATTAGAAAGGTCACTACAGGTAGGAAAGGCAGAATTTGGCTGGTGGTGTGTTAAGGAGTGAGGAGGGGGAAGGAGTCTAGGTGCTTGTCAAGGTTTCCAGTCTGGGAAACTGGATTGAGACATAGAGGCGCCCTTCAGAATGCCCCTTCTCATTATGATTCACTTTGCTAATGTGTTACCCCACTGTTTTCCGGTGTTACATACAGTGTAACAGTACTAAGTATTAATATTTATTATTTTTTTAAAAATATGACTCATGGAATCTAGCACAGTACTGAATTTTCTTAAAATTGAACTATAGATAAAATAAAAGTATAAAGTAGAAAATACACTAATAGGAAAATGTAGGATTGCCAAATTATGTATGTAACTTGATTATCTTTTTAAAAAATCTTGTTTTTTATAATTTAAAAAAATTATTTCTTCAAAGGGTAGAGAGAGAGAGGGACAGAGAGCAAGCTCCCAGCCATTCATTTGCTCCCCAGATGCTCGCAACAGCTGGGGTGAGGCCATGCCAAAGCCGGAACAACATCTCAGTTACCCCCATGACTGGCAGTGACCCAGCTGCTTGAACATCGCTTCTGCCTCCCAGTGTCTGCGGTGGGGGAGGGGCGGGAGGCGTAGAGTTGAAGCAGGAACCCAGTGTCACACCCAGGCACTCTGAGACAAGATGTGAATGATTTAAGCTAAACGCCTGCCTGGGTAATTATCTTTGTGAAAGTTAAATGTGTGTCTGTATGTGTGTTTCCTAATTTCTCACAGTTTGATTTGATCTCTTTCCCTTTTAAAATGTCATAGTTATTTATGTCGCCTATTTATTCCTCCTCCATGCCTTGAGTGCAAACAATCTTTTTCTCACTCCTGAAGCTTGTCCAGAGCTTAACATGGTTCTTCGTAGTAATGGCAAACCTTTCAAAGCATGTGCCAAACACTGTGCTGAGTGCTTTACATGAATTACATTGTTGGCCTTCGCAGAAGCTCTATGTTGTGTGGAATTGCTTTGATCCTTGTTGGTAAGTGTAATCCTGTGAAGCAGGAGACCAGGGCCCAGAGGAGTTAGGTGACTTGTGCAGTGTTGTAAAACTGAGAAGTGGCAGAACTAGGGTTTGAACTAGAGTCTCTTGTTTTCAGGCTTTCTCATTCCCTGCACTCTTTTTTTTTTTTTTTTAAGATTTTATTATTATTGGAAAGCCAGATATACAGAGGAGAGACAGAGAGGAAGATCTTCCATCCGATGTTTCACTCCCCAAGTGAGCCGCAACGGGCCGGTGCGCGCTGATCCGATGCCAGGAACCAGGAACCTCTTCCGGGTCTCCCATGCGGGTACAGGGTCCCAAAGCTTTGGGCCGTCCTAGACTGCTTTCCCAGGCCACAAGCAGGGAGCTGGATGATTCCCTGCACTCTTAAGGAAACGCAACAGAAGGCACTTGTTATACTGGCTCAGTTAGATTAGAGGGGTACTGAGAAGTATCTAATGTTAAATTTTAAATCCTGCAAAGGCCTGAATATTTCTGAGGAAGGAATATTTGAATATTACCCAGAATACCCAGGAATATGATTGCTTATTTATCAGTCGTTTCTGTTCTTTAACCTTTCCCAGCACTGCTGACATTGGAAGCAAAGAGAGCAAAAGCAACAAATGCTATGGAGTGAGGACCTAGAGGAGAAAATACGAGCTTAGGGAAGAGATGGTGAAGGCAGTCTGTTCTAGCCTAGTCTCCTTTAAATGCATGGTTGCTCACTATTATGTGTAGCCATCTAGCCTAGCTTATTTATTTTGGGATCAAAGGAATGGCAGGGATGTGACATTTGCTTTAACGAGCAGACTTTTAATGTTTTGACCTTGTGACTCTTCAAAAAAGCAACCTGTTGACACCTAATGAGAAAGAGTTTTTTTGTCAAATTCTAAAGCCCTTTTAAATTCTTTTTAAATATGTTTCTGCTGTATTTGTTTTTACTGCATAACTATAATTCTTGGTTTTGTTTGTCCCTGTGTGTGAAAGATGCTAATAGCACAGAGAAACATAAATGTTTAAATCTAACACTTAGTAGAGAAGATTGATGAGAAAGCAATAAGCCTGCTTATACTTGCGTTTTCCAAAACTTGGTTTATAAATGGTAGAAAAATTTTTGTTAGAGTTTCTGATTAAAATTTGAGCTCTTGGGCTGGTGTGACATAGCAGGTAAAGCATATAATGGTGGTATCCTAAGTGAGTACTATGTCCCTGCTGCTCTGCTTCTGTCCAACTCCCTGCTAATGGCCTGGGAAAAGTGATTGGGCCTCTTGCCATCTACGTGGGAGACTTGGGTGGGGGGCCTGGCCCAGCCTTGGCTGTTACAACTATTTGGGGAGTGAACCTACAGGTAGACGATCTCTCCCTTTGTAACTCCTTCAAATCAATCATTTTTTTGAAAATAAGCTCTTTCTTACATGTATCCTAGTTTTATTTCAGCCTGTTGGAAATTTTTGTCATTATTAATATGTATATGTATTAGTTTCATTTTGAAAAAATGTATAATGAGCATATAGAAAGGTACTTGATGCCATGCCAGTGGCATTGTTGTTCTAGATATTTATTGTCCACGTCTTAGTCATTTACAGTTTAATAAATTCACTGTTTTTAGGCATGATTACTGAAGTCTCCATCTTCTAACATTAAAATAACCAAGGGATGTTTGACTCAGAACAAATTAAGAGAAACTTAGAGGGTGTCTTCAAACAACTAAAGCATTGACATGTTGGGAAAGATTTGGCTCCTTTTGTCTAGTCCCAGTAGTTTGAACCTGTGTGTGGAATTCATAGGGAGACACTTGAGTTTAAACAACCATCCTGGCAGCTCTGCTTAGTAAGGGAGATGGCTGCAGGGGGGAGGAGTACTATGGTCCTGCTGGAAGTTTAAAGTCTAAGTTAAGTGATTGTTCTGATGTGGGTGGTGGATACAGATGCCAGGTGGAGGTTACACAAGGTGGGCAATACAGACCCATACCATTCTGAATCTTTTACCAGGAACCTGGGGTGTAGGAGAAGCCATCCAGAAAACAGAGCTATGACTCAAAGATTAAAAGAGGAAGCTCAAAATCTAGTATGTCTCTCTGATAGGGCTCTACATAGTTCACATTTTTTCTTCCAGGAATATGTAAGAAAATCATTGGCCTTGTTAAGAGGTTTTTATGTATAACTTGAGGAATTTTTGGCATGCTCACAGAAACAGAACAATTTTTGTAATACCCTCTGGCTGGAGACATCGAGTGATGCTAAATCAGAAGTATTCAAAATTCTGTCATTGTTGCTACATTAAATTAGACCTCAGAGACAGTACGTAGGATCCAGGCTGCGCCAATTTTCTGTTATTTTGAATCTGCCTGTTTTTCTAGTTTCACTCTATTTGCTGAATAAAAATGGTGCATAAAAATTGGTGCATGAACATTCTTAGCTTCAGAATTAGGTGTCGGTAAAAACAGTTAAAACTGATATGCATTTATTTTCAACCAAGATTCAGTGGCTTATGAGTGTGGTGAAGTGGGTAAGAGTATACTTTAAAAAACAACGTTTATTTATTTTTATTGCAAAGTCAGATTTGCAGAGAGAAAGATCTTCCATCCACTGATTCACTCCCCAAGTGGCCACAGTGGCTAGAGCTGGGCTAATCTGAAGCCAGGAGCCCAGAGCTGCTTCTAGGTCTCCCATGCAGGTGCAGGGTCCCAAGGCTTTGGGCTGTCCTTGACTGCTTTCCCAGTCCACAAGCAGGGAGCTGGATAGGAAATGGGGTACCTGGGACTTGAACTGTCACCCATATGGGATTCTAGCACATGCAAGGTGAGGTTTGCCACTAGGTTATCATGCCAGGCCCATTTAAAATTTTTTTTAAAATTTTTGTTTTATTTGAAAGGTAGAGAGAAAGACAAACCCACAAACGCCAGACTGGGACGAGCTGGAGCTGAGAACCTAAAACTCAGAACCTGGGTCTCCAGTGTGGGTTGACCCAAGTGTTTGAACCATTGTCTGCTATGTTTCAGATGTGTATTAGAAGCAGAAAGCTAGATTGGAAGTGGAATATCTGGGACTCAAACCAGGCACTCTGATGGGATAAGGGTATCTGAAGCAGCAATTTAACCACTGTGCTATATGCCTGCCCAAAGTATGAGATTTTGATATTAGGCTTGTTTGGCTTTACTATTCACCACTTGTGTCACCCTAGACAAGTGACCTAACTTCTTTAAACGTCAGCTTCATCATTGATAGCATGCATGTGAATGAGGTAATATATGTCAAAGGTATTTAGTATAAGAGCTTGGCAGATGTTTGTTATTTTTGTAATGGCAGACTTATCCTATGACTTTAAATAAAATAAGATTTTTGCTATTAGATCATCTTGGAGTGGACCTTGGAATGAATGTGTGCCTTGTTAGGGAGTAATACCGTGAATAACATATATTCTGTTTCTGTAGATACAGAGGGTATAAGAAAAAAAAAGCAGAACTTTAAAAGGGAGTGGTATGGAGTATGTGTTTGGGGTGGCCACCTGGGACATCTGCTCCTATATCTGAGAGCCTGGGATCCAGTCCCAGTCCTATTACGAATTCCATCTTGCTGCTAATGTGTGCTCTGGGAGGCACTAATGGTGGCTCAGGAACTTGAGTCCCTGTGGTGCATGTGGGAGCCCTGTATCGAGATGCTGGCTCCTGGGTTCTATCTGGCCCACTCCGAGCTATTGCCAACAATTGGGGAGTGAAACAGCAGATGAAATCTCTGGCTTCAATCTTTCTTACTCTTTGCCTTTCAAGTAAAATTAAGGGAGTAGTACAAACTGTTCTTTATTTCCTTTCCCTCTTGTCTCTTAAGAAAGATTGAGGTAGAAGTAGATAGGAGATTTGAGATCTTTTAACATAAAGATAGGCTTGTAGTGGTTGAGGCTATTGTCAGAGTGAATAAGGGGTTGGAGTTAGAATTTGAAGTGACAACCTAGAATTTACAGAAAGGAGGTCTGGAACAATATGAGAAGCAGTCAGCTTCATTATTTGGAGTTTGTTAAAATGGAGGCTGGGAGGACTGGGTTCTTTTACGCTTACTTTCTGCCTGCATGGTTTGTGCACCTCTAGGCATATCATTCAGTGATACCGACTGCATGCCATCCCTGAGGCTCCTTGTGCACCTACCATTCTCCAGCTGAATCTGCCTAGAAGCAAGAGCAGGTGAGTCAAAATCATGTGAAGTCCCTGAAAGAGAAATTTCAAGAAGGAACACTGTCACATGCAACAATAGAGGGTGGGAGCTGGGAAGTGTGAGTGCCCAGGAGGAGAAATTTCTGCAGTGTGAGAGTTACTGTGGCATTCTGGGAAATGAGGGTTATTCTAGAGCCTCTTACTATCTTTTCAGGCAGTATCAGTGTTAGTAAAACCACCTGGTATGTTAGGGGAGAATGTAATTATGTGTTCTCATTAATGACTTGTAAATTAAACTGAGTGCTTTTGTGTTTTTTGTTTGTTTATTCAAGATTGGAAGAGAAGTCTAGTCTGTTGCTAGGTGTGGCATACCTAAATCTTGTTTCTCTTTAGAATTTTAGTTGCAGTTCTCACTTGAGATGTTTTTCCTCATCTTGTTTTTAGTAGACTCATTATTCCATTATGGATGGAGGAGATGATGGTAACCTTGTTATCAAAAAGAGGTTTGTGTCAGAGGCAGAATTAGATGAACGGCGCAAAAGGAGGCAAGAAGAATGGGAGAAAGTTCGAAAACCTGAAGATCCAGAAGGTTCGTAGGTTTATGGCTTGACATCCAGCTGAGTGACAGCCCTGCCGAATGTGTGTTCATTGTTCATGCTTTAGAATTGAGCAGCAGAGGCTCAGAGAGGCAAAGTCACCTGTGTAAGGTCTCCCAAGCTGGGAGCAGATCAGGATATTAGGTCCTTCCTTGCCCTTTCGCCTCTACAACACAGCCAGGAGGTATGGCTAGTCTGTTCCATCTGTGTGTCCATGGTGTGAATGGTTGCTGCTGTGGAGGGTTTGGGTTGATGCTGGTTGGCTCTGAAATCAGCTGGCGCCTCTCTGAATCCAAATGGAAGCTGTGGACTTTGTACTATTTTGGTGTTAGGCTTGCTCTCAGATCATGCAGATACTTGACCATCTTTTAAATTCTTTGTGGTTCTAAAATAATGTGACAAATTTTAAAGTGTGTGTCTCTTTCCCTCCCTGCCTGCCTTTCAGAATGTCCAGAGGAAGCTTATGACCCCCGGTCTCTCTATGAAAGATTACAGGAGCAGAAAGACAGGAAGCAACAGGAATATGAGGAGCAGTTCAAATTCAGTAAGCTTCAGAAAATATGAGTCTAGGGGACTGTAAGGGGCCTTTTTGCTGCACTTTGTCTCATGCAGCACTCTTTCTAACTAGTAATGGAATTGTCTTGATAATCTAGTCTCCAGATGCTCATTTGATGGAAAAGAGACAGTTTTCTTCCTCTAGATCACAGTGAGCAATTTCAAAACTCAAGATACCCATTTTAATTCCATGCTAATATCTAGTAATGGGAGAAATGCTTTGATTTTATGCCATGTTATTTATCCAAAAGTCATGGTATTTAGTAGTTCTTTATTCTAATCCCCTGAAGAATCTGCTGTTTATTAAAAAAAAATCTTATTTGACTGCATTTTTCTTTTAGCCTGTTAAATGTTTCTTGTTTAATTATTTCCTCAGAAAACATGGTAAGAGGCTTAGATGAAGATGAGACCAACTTCCTTGATGAGGTTTCTCGGCAGCAAGAACTATTAGAAAAGCAGCGAAGAGAGGAAGAGCTGAAAGAACTGAAGGAATACAGAATATCCTTTGTCCTTTGAGAGAAATCTATAGTGTGTCCATTTTTCTCAGCAACATTTATGATTTCAGTTTCGTGTTACATAGAAAGTGGGTCTTCTGCCTGGCCATTTCAAGAGTCTCTTGTGGCTCTGAATGATTGACAGTCATTTGTAGAGTTTGTGTTGTACGCCAGAGCCTGTTGTAATCACACGTTCATGTCCTTTAGGATTAACCCAAGGCATCAATCCTAAGAGTCAGTAGCAGGACATTCGTGCTTTGTGGTATTAGAATCTGAGACAGATGGGCAGTGCAATCAACCTCATCCAGGGAAAAAATTGGCTTCTGAGATTTAAAAGGACATGTCGAGCAACTCTGCTGGTACAGCTTGGTCAGTCCCCATAGAGGGGTTGAGAAAGTGGCAAAGATGACATCACTTTGGCTTCTTACTGCCCTTGAATATCTTAATATACATTGCACATGGGACTGGACTAAATGAGAATTCTCAGTACTGTGCCACATCATGCTCACACTAATTACACAGCCCTCTGCTGAATTTGTTTTTTTCTTTGTGTTTTTTTTTTTTTTTTTTTTTGTCCTAGCCTACTCCATTTTAATAACTAGTACTTGTCTACTCTCAGATGCCTGTGCTCCAGGGTTGTCTGATTCTTGCCATCTCTTTAGCCACATAAGTAGCAGTAGACTTCCTCTGGGCTACTATGACCATCTAATTGCTTCCTGTTTCTACTTGTGTCCCCAGCAGTCTTTTCTTCAGACAGCAAAGGAAATCTTTAAAACATGTGTGACGTCAGGTCACCTTCCTGTTTGAAACACTCTAGTGGCTTCCTGTTGTATTTAGGCTGAGGTCTACTTAGACACTCCAAGCCTGTTAAGATTTAGGCCAACCTTTTACCTTCCTTCCCATTGCGTGTTGAAACCACTCGTCTCGTGCTTACTGTACTCCAGCCTGCTGGTCTTCCTTCTGTTCCTCTCTCACACTGAGGTTTATAATTCCATGGCAAGTCTCTGACCTGCTATTTCCTTGGTCTGAAGTGTTAGTTGACAAGGCCAAGAGCCTGACATTTCATGGCCCTGGGATCTCAGCTCAACACACCCTCATAAAGACCTTCCCTAAGCACTTATCTCAGGTTGGACCTATCCCTTCTGAATATCCTTTTTTTTTTTTTTGGTTAATAATACTTGTCACTTACCTGAAAATCTTCATTTATTTGTTTAGTGGTTTATTCTTCCTTTTATAGCTGGAGCGTAGGGTGACTGAATAAGAATAATAACTTTATCTGGCTTGAATCCTTGCTGATTTTCCCAGTACCTGGCATGTAGTAGGGTCCCAGTAAATAGGAGGGGATTTTAAAACATTATTGAGAAAATACAAGTTTATTTTGGTGCAAAAAGTTTGAAATATAGTTTTTTCATAATATACATTTTCCAGTTAACTTTTAGAAACCCCTTTTATATGTGAATTTCAAAATTTTTTGCACCAAAATAAAGTTTGCTTTTTGATTGAATTTTTCATGAGCTTTTTGAAGCCGTCTTGCATATGACTAAGTTAATGAGTGACTCATAGAAGATACTAATAAGGCCACTTTAGCATTTTTCCTCTATTGAGGAAGCCGATTTGGGTATTCCAGGTTTATATGTTGAGTGATTCCGCTAGTATCGTTGAACAGGCTTCTCCTCTAAGATTGATGATACAGTGGCATGTATGTACTAACTGGTTCTCTATTACAGCATAAGCAGTAGACTCCACCAAAGAGCTTAGGGAAGAAAGTATGAATAGATTCTCTGGGATTTGTTTTATGTTTGAACTTGTAACGATCTGTTCTCAACCCTGCTTCTGTTAGTGGATAGGAGTTGATGGGAAGTTATACTTCATTTCCAGCTGTAGGATGGAGATTGAGCCTTCTGATCTCTCCCCAGCCCTCATGACTACAACTTACATATATGCTTGTAGAGATAGACAGATAAAGGAATTACATTCTTTCTTTTTTTTTTTTTTTTTAAGATTTATTTGTTTTTACTACAAAATCAGAGGAGGAGAGACAGAGAGAAAGATCTTCTGTCCAGTGATTCACTCCTCAAGTGAGCACAACGGCTGGTGCTATGCCGATCCGAAGCCAGGAACCAGGAACTTCCTCCAGGTCTCCCACATGGGAGCAGGATCCCAAAGCATTGGGCCGTCCTCAACTGCTTTCCCAGACCACAAGCAGGGAACTGGATGGGAAGTAGAGCTGCTGGGATTAGAACCAGTGCCCACATGGGATCCTGATGTGTTCAAGGCAAGGACTTTATCCGCTAGACCATGCCGCCAGGTCCAAATTACATTATTTCTAACATGAAAATTTACCTGTAAGGAAATAGAATAAAGTTCTGTCTCAGTTGAATGATGTCTTGTTTTATGTTGGCAGTCTAGCAAATAAGGCAGCGTCTCCCAAATGGCATTCTGGAGAGTTATGCTGGGAGTGAGAGATGCCCTTCAGTTTTCAGTTAGGAGAAAATGAACAGGACAGTAGTGAAGCAAAAGAAATGTTTCGTGTTGGTATCCCTGCGGCACAGTGTTGAAGGGACTCCAAGGGAATTGGTTTTAATTGGGTGCTTAGAAAGTTCTAACAGGAAAAATTGCAGAAAAGAAAGGCCTTCCAGCCTGCTGACATAACACATTCATTCTAAGCACACACGTAAGCCAGGAATGTTAAGACAGGTGTTGAGGGATTATACATTTGTTTATTAAAACTTTAAATTAGGAGCTTGGTGTTGCTTGGTTATTGTGGGATGATGCCTTTTATGATACAGTCTTCTGAATTCATGCATGTTGTGGTTTGTGCGATGTAAGCAGTAGGACTTTGTTTTCTCTGGGCTTGGACCAGTATTTAATAATGTGTATGTTTGTAATGTGTGATTTTTTTTTTAAAGCCTCATCTATTTGAAAATTTTGAGATGTGCCTATGTGTTGGCAGCATTTTTCAGGGGAGAGAGCTTTTAGGTGGATCAGATATAAGATTAGTACTCCCTGCTCCTCACCTAAAGAGATTTGGGGCTTTTTTTCACTTTGTTCCTTTTTTTTTTTCCTTTCAGTTTAAAACAATAAAAGTTGAATGTGGGATTTTGTCTGTGTCCTGGTATAATGTATGTGTGCTTTTATTTTGTTAATTTTCCCATTATTTTTCATTAATATTCCTGAAGTTGAAAATATGCAAAGATTTTGGCATTCTCTAGTAGCAAAATGAAATCTTTGTGTTTTTTTCTATAAAAATGGACAGTATTAATATGTTATACATTTCTGTGTTGACCTTAGAAATGGTAAATGGATGAAACTCAAAGTTGTGCTAAGCATTGTGTGTAATCACCATTGAATACTGCAAATATTGAAAACGGAGTCAGGTCCTGAAGAGCAGTCAGAACTTCCTTACGTCTAATAGTCGGTTTTCTCCTTGGTTCAAAGCCAAGTGGACAGATCGCCTGTTCTGTGTACCTCCTACCTCCACTTGCCCCTTTGAGCTGACAACATGTGCTGCTTAGATTCCTTGGTCACTAGATGTCAGTGTTGTTTCAGAGAGGCGCCACTACAGCTCAGTAAGGACTTGCATGTCAGAATGTTTGTCTGTGGTCAGGTATGAAATGAGGAAGCATAGCATAAAAGGGAGGGGGCAGAGGGGACTGGTAGAGAGAACAAGTCAAAGTGACAGAGCATGAGAGCCAAAATGTGACATCATGCATGAAGTGGTAATGTTATTAGTGCTGTGGCTGTGGTTCTTGTGTTGTATATGCACATTAAAGTCACCTGCAGAGCGTGTTTCACACAGGCTCCAGGGCCTCTAGAGGTCCTGGCTCAGTAGCCTTCAAGAAGGAGGCTGCATACTCCAAATTTTTGATGAGCCCTATAACTGGGGCATTGCCTGGTACCAGCAGAGAGGGGGGTGGTCTTCGTGATGTCTCAGATTGAGTGTCATTGATTGATGATCATAAGAACATTCTGAAAAATTTGGTTTTACTCTTAGGGAGAAGAACGCATCTTTTCAGAGAATTTCGTGGTTTTTTTTTTTTTTTCTGTTTACATTCCTTTTGCAGTATTTGTTTTCTCCATCAGGTTTGATGCTGGCCATGTCTTTAGAAATGGCAAGTTGTCTGGCTGTGCTCAGATTTTCCTTGAGAATCAGAGGGGGAAATTGCTTTATTATTTTGGATTTGATACGCTAAGCTACCCTGTGGTCCCTTCATTTTTCTCTAAGCCACCTGGATCTGGCTGGCAAAATAAAGAGGGGAGAATCATTTTCCTTCTTCATAAATAGACCAAACATGGCACAGCTGAAGGGCCAGTGGGTTATATTTGTTACCCTTCTCTTGACTTACTTTTAGCCTGTGGTAGATTTTCTTTTACTTAGCTTGTTCCTTAACCTGTACCTTACAGTAACCTCAGTAAGGTTGGAATTTCTTCAGAAAACAAGAAAGAAGTGGAGAAGAAACTGACTGTGAAACCCATAGAAACCAAGAACAAGTTCTCCCAAGCAAAGCTGTTGGCAGGAGCTGTGAAGCCTAAGAGGTCAGCCGGCGCTTACACAGCTTAACTCTTCCTCTGACTGACTACTCTGAAATGCCACTTGTCATGGCATGGGCCAGAGGGAAAGATAACCTGGCATGAGCCTTGATGAAGTCCCTTTGATGTGCTTATGTTCCCTTCCTCTTTGACTTACTGTCTTTTTTTTAAAGATTTATTTATTTATTTTGAAAGGTAGGGTTAGAGAAAGAGCAAGATCTTGTGTTCACTGGTTCACTTTGCAAATGGCCATAATGGCAAGAGCTGAGCCGGTCTGAAGATAGGTAGGATTCAGAAGCTTCTTCCAGGTCTTGCACTTGGGTGCAGGGACCCAAGCGCCTGGGCCATTTTCTGCTGCTTTTCCAGGAGCATTAGTAAGGAGCTGGGTTGGAAGTGGAGTAGCCGGAGCTCTAATTGGTCCCCATACTACAGGCAGTGGCTTTACCCAGCATGCAACAGTGGTAGCCCCAAGACTTGGTGTCTTTTGTAGGCTTTGACCCTTTTGTCTGCTCATTCACTAAACAAACATGACGAAGGCTGCGCTGCTCTGTGTTGGGCACCTACCATGTGCCAGATGCTGTGTTAAGTGCTTGCCATGCATGATCTCATTGCTCTAAAAATTTCTAGTAAATGCAACTTACTGTCACCTCTATTGTACAGGCAAAACAGAGAGTTTGAGAGATTGAGAACCTTTGTTCAAGGTCACCATTGTAATAAGGAAGTGTTTGTGTGTCTGTTTTTCAAGGCAAGTGATGTAGCAAGTCCTGTGAAAGGATTTGTGCTTAGGATGTGGGTGAGCAATTGGAGAAACACGTGACTTCTCGGAAGTTATGTTTCTGTTGGACATGCTACAGAAGGATGTTGACTAGGTGGGACAAGGAGGGTTCTGACAGGCACGACAAGGAGAAAACATCCCAGCAGAGGGAACAGCTGTTGCAAGGGCTTGTGGCTGAAAGAACATGGCCGCTGTGACAGGTTTACAGACATTCCTGTGGCACTGAGTGATGTTAGGGGGTGTGACACTACCCAGAGGTTTCTGTGAGTTGTTTGTTGATGTGCTCCTCTCTCTCCAGATCTTGACACCAGAATGATTGAATAGGATTATTCCAATTTGACCAAGTATGGACCATGGGCAAAATGATGTTGAGTTTAAGTGCAGTCTATTAGGAAAATCAGTGTAGTGTGCTGGCAGCTAGCCCATGTTTTGAAGGGAGTGTGTTGATGCAGTATTGTGGCTTGGCACCCTGTCCATCTGCTGCAAATGTTCCTAGGAACATCGCCTGCATGGAAAAATGTCGTCATGGTACAGCAGTAGAAGGGAGGAGTGTTGGTAGCCTGAAAGGGGCCCTCTTCCCAAACCATGGATTATTTCTTTCAGGTTCTTACGTAAGCATTTGCAAGAGGGCCAGTGTCTCTCATGATTTGCGCCGGGCTCAATTTTACTGGATTGTATCAAGGAATGCTCTTTGGATTGGCAGTTAGTTACCTCTTGACAGTGCTCTTATTGATGGCAGCTAAATGGATGTTAAAACTATTGCTCCAACTTAATTTTAAATCCGTTTTAGAAAGGGCTGTATTAGTTTGTATAGTGACCTGCATACAGCTCTTCTCCTTTTGCGTGTCGAAACTATGTCATTATAGTTGTGTGTAGTAAGGTGGTGAATTAGTCTCCTAGGGTATGAGCTCCTCATCTGCAGGGCCCTGGGTTTTTTAGAATCAGCTGGGAATTTGTTACTACTGTGAATCTGCATCCTCAGGCTAATTCTAGGAAGTTTTGAGTGGAGTGTGGGAGTAATTTTTTAAAGTTTCATGAGTGATTCTGATGCCTGATAAAATCCGGAAGCTACTGATGTGTGTATGTTGTGAAGAATAAACACAAAACAGGCATCTGTCTCATATCTTCTTTAAAGGAATATGGTTTTCTTTTGTTGAAAGCAACCACTGGTGTAGTGTTTTTAGCAGTGAAGTCATCCCTTGGGATGTCCATGTCCTGTATTGGGGTGCCTGGTTCAGGTCCTGACTATTCTACTTCTGATCCATCTTCCTCTTTGGGAGGCAGTTAAATGATATTTCATGTATTTGAGTCCCTGCCACCTGTGTAAGAAATCAGGTTGAGTTCTGGGCTCCTGGCTTTAACCTGGCCCAACCTGGCTGTTGCAGGCATTTAGAGAGTGAACCAGAAAATGGAAAATCTCCATCTATCTCTGGGTGTCCCTATGTGTTCAAATAAAATGAGAATGTGGAGCCAGCATATGGCATAGTGGGTAAATTTGCTACCTGTGGCACCAGTATCCCTTATGGGTACCAGTTTGAGTCCTGTTTGCTCCACCTCCAGTACATCTCTCTGCTAATGGCCTGGGAAAAGCACCAGATGGCCCAAGTGCTTGGGCCCTGGGTGACATAGATGAAGTTCTTGGCTTTGCACACACCCAGCCCCAGATGTTGGGACCATTTGGAGAGTGAATCAGTGAATGGAAGCCACCTCTCTGTCTCTTGTCTCTCCTCTCTCTGTAGCTCTGCTTTTTTTTTTTTTTTTTTCAGTTAAGATTTATTTATTTATTTATTTATTTATTTATTTATTTATTTGGAAAGCGAGATTTATAAAGGTCTTCCATTCGCTGGCCCACTCCCCAAGTGGCTGCAACAGCCAGCTGAGTTGATCAGGAGTCTCCTCCAGGTCTCCCACGTGGGTGCAGGGTCCCAAGGCTTTAGACCATCCTCTACTGCCCTCCTAGGCCACAAACAGGGAGCCGGAAGGGAAGTAGAGCAGCCAGGATACAAACTGGTGCCCATATGGGATCCTGGTGCATGCAAAGCTAGGACTTTAGCCACTGGACTACCACACCCGGCCCTATGACTGCCTTTCTAATAAACACATTTTAAAAAATATGTGGGGGAGGAAAATTATTTAGAACCCATGAAATATAATTGTCTCAATTATGGAAAATTTTAAATATCTCAATAATTTCTACATCAACAAGCAAGTAAAAATGGGTAGGCAAAAACACTTAGATGGTGATGCAAAACTTGTATACAACAAAAGTTGAAGAAAACTGATAGCTTTCACAGCCTATAACTGACAAGGACAAATATTAGTAAGCTGAGTATCTGTGGCAGGTGTGGCACAGTAGATTAAGTGGCACCTTGGATCATCTAGCATTGGGGCGCGAGTTCCAGATCCAGCTGCTGTGCTTCAGTTCTGCTGCTGCATGAGGGAAGGTAGCAGATGATCTCATGTTCTCTTCCTTCCTTTTGGTTTTACCTTCATTTATTTGAAAGGCAGACCTACAGAGGGAGGGAGAGACAGATCTTCACCTGCTGATTCACTCCCTAAATGGCTGTAGTGGCCAGGACTGGGCCAATGTTTTCCTAGGTCTATTAGGAGGGAGCTGGATTAGAGGCACAGAGCAGGTGGGCAGCAGCTTCACCTGTTAGACCACAAAGCTGGCCCCTGGGATCATTTCTTCACAGCTGTCCTTCTGGTGAGTCCTTGAGAGCCTCTCAGATTATCTGACACATCACTGTATATGTTTTCTTCAACCATTAATAATACAACTAAATTTCTGTCATTTGTTAAATGTATCTGTTGTTCTAACCAAGTGGAACAATGAAGAATAACGAGTTGAAGTGATGCTCTAAAAAATAATGATTCACCCCTTGGATGTGTCAGGAATTTAAGTTGTCTTTGTAACTAATTGTATAATTAGAAGGAGATTAAAAGCCTAAAGGAAGGCTTTTCATTTCAGACCATGTAGCCGCTTAAGTCTGCTTAAGACTCATACAAATGGTTGTGGGAGCTCCTGATCTGCTAAGCTTTGATCCACCCAAATTGGAAGTAGTTCAAATCACCATGGTTTTTGTTACAGCTCAGAGAGTGGCAACAGTGTGAAAAGACTGAAACCAGATCCTGACCCCGATGACAAGAATCAAGGTGGGTGGCACCATTATTTTTTTCTTTTACTCAAAAAAGTGTGAACTACAGCTAAAGGTCTAGCGTTTTTCTCTCCCAATTGTACTTATCTAAATTTAAATTATCAGTTTATTTTATGCCGTGCAGGGTTTGTACCCAAGAGCATGTTACCTGCCCTGCAAAAGTAATACATTCAAAGCCAGTGGGTCTGATAAATGACAGTGTTTTCCCAGGAATGCTTACAGAGCCCTGGTTGTATCATCTCTGCTCACAAAGGGTTTCCTATCTTCCCCCAAATGTCAAGTTTCTTAATTTCACATGGCTTGCTACCTGTGGGAGGTAGAATGCCTGGCTGCTGCTGATACTGGGTTGGCCTGAGTCTGGAAGGCTAATTCGGTCTCCAGGAGCACGTTTTCTTTGGTGTTACTGTTAGGAGGCATTGGTATCTGCCTACATGCTACGTGGCACAAAGTTTCAAGCCAAGGTGAGTGTTGCTGGGGCTAGGTTAGAGAAATTCAAGAGTTTGCAGTTCGCCCCAGCTCCCTGTGGGATTGAGACTCTGAACTAAACTCAATGTGTCATTTATAAAACAGAGCTTATGTTTACATCTTTTCCAAATAGTAAGACCTACAAGCCCCTTCCCCCTCCTCTTTGGAAAGAATACTTTATATGTTGTTTTTATACTTCTTAACATAATCAGTATTGTTTTAACATAATCCACTCTCATTTATTGCTTAATTGACTTGTTACTGTACCTTGGGAATCATTGCCTACCTGGACATGGAGAGCTTTTTTATCTTTTGGAAAGTCTTTGTCATATCCCATTATCCTATATTATGTTCATCTCTGTTTTTATTGATAAACATTTAGATTATTTCCATTCTTTCCCTATTCTAGTGTTTCAGTAATAACTCTGAACATGCATAATTTTTGGTGTGCACATATGTAAGTACAACTGTTAGGTCAGAGAGGATGCAGGTTTATAATTTAGATATTGCCAAATTGCACTTTGGAGAAATTATTCTCATTTTGTCTTCCATAGCAGTGTTCACTGACCTCTTTTTAGCGTATAGAAACCTTTCTAAGTTGTGATTAATTGGTAGACTAAATAGAATTAATGAGTGCTGTATAAGTGTGCACATGCACATTATACAGCTTTGTAGGAATCTTAAAGGTGTTTCAGTTAGTAAACTAATTGCTCTGTGTCTGGTACTTACTCCTGATAGAAAGTATTTGAATGAGTCGTTGGAATTGAAAATTGGTGTGACTGTGAATCAGCCAAGCCAGACCCTTGTGTTTCAGAGGGTTTTTTTTGTTTGTTTCATATCCCGTCTTTCTCCTGCTGTGTTCTCATAGCAGAAGCAAGGCAAGAAATGTCCTCTTTGCTCAGAACCGAAGTCTCCCCTGCAGAGCGTCTCTTAAGGTTCCCCCCATTCTCAGCAGAAGAATTTGCTGTCTGGTTGCTCCAGAAGATAGCTCTGTGACCTCAGTGGAACTTCAGGCTTGTTGCTTGAAGACCTACTCCCAAGTCACACATCTGTCTGAGCTTCACACGGATTCTCTGTTAGTACTTTGCTGTGTTAATTTGGTATGACAGTGTGGGCCTGCAAATGTAGAAGTTGGCAGAAAACGTCAACAAATGGGTGGAATCAGAGGGCATCAGTTCTCTTTGGACTGTTAGCTGCTTCTGGAATGAAATTTGTTAGAGTTGAATTTCTCTTTTCTTTGTTGAAACCTCAAAAATTGGGAGTTTGGTTAGCTGGGTTCCATTCTTTGCTTAGGTCAGCTCTAGTCCTCTATAGGTACTCTGAACTTGACCCTTTTCTTTCTAGGACAGGTTCACCTTCCAGATGATCACAATGGCCAGACCTGGATCAGACCAAAGCCAGAGCTAGGTGCTTTGTGTGGGTCTCCCATATGGGTGGTAGGGGCCCAAAAACTTAGCACTGTCTTCTGTTGCTTTCCCAGGCCATAGGAAGGGAGCTGGATCAGCCAAGACACAGTCACCTATGTGGGATACTGATGTCATAGGCAACAGCTTAACCCAATTTTGCTACAGTGCCAACCCTTTGTAATGAAATTGTTTTCTGACATCTGGTTTCATATGCTTGAAGACATGCATGCTTTTCATATTACATGAGGTTTCTAGGTAAGTGAAGTGTTAGTGTGTGTCACGCAAAGCCCTGGGGGCAGTGAATTGTGACCTCCCACCCTCTCTCACTGTCCTCAGGGACCATTTAGGTACGTTATCTTGTAATCCACATTTAGTTTTAAGGTTTTCTACTTAAATGACCCCATGCCCTTGCCAAGTCATTTGATTTGCCTCACTTAGAAGAAAAGATGGGTGGAACTGAGATCTTTTTCCTTTTATCTTCAAAGTCTGTATTTTCTAGACTGAGGCGTTCCATCTTTGGAGTGGCAGAGAAGGAAGAGTCCCAGCTAGTTGATGACATTCTGTAGAGTCTTAAATGTTACCTGTCTGGCTTTAGTTCTTTCACAGTTGTGTAAGAGGAACACAGTTGGAAATCAAGGGTCGTGTTTCATCAGTTTCTAAATTGCTCAGCTTCTCCATCAGGGAGAAGCAGGCTTTATTAATAAGGAACATTATTCCACAGCTGAGGTTTGCCCTTCGAGATTGTGTGCTGGCTGGCACCGGTCAGAAAGTATGGATGGTGTAGTATGCCAAGAATTGAATTGTTAACACTGCCCCTGTGTCTCTGAAGCTGGCTTCCTTTCTGCTGTGGAGAGCATGTGGAAACTTCTTTCTCCCTATGTCTGTTTCCTGCCCCGTGAATAACTAAGGATAATACAGACTAGCCTTCCACTTGTACTGCGATGGCTGTGTGGGTGCAGGGACATCAAACCTCCCTCTTAGAGCTGATGGAGAAGAAAGGGTGGACAGGCGCTGGGCTTAAAGAGACATTGACAGATTCCCAGCTTTGAGAAGTCCTTTCCCCCTGTGGACCTTCCCTTCCTCCTTTACTTTCTGCACAAGGTTGTTTTAAGGCTCCCATCCTAGTCTATGGGTAAAGCCCTGTGCACGGTGCCTGGCATTGAGAAGTGAAC
The DNA here is from genome assembly GCF_030435755.1 of Ochotona princeps. Lineage (NCBI taxonomy): Eukaryota > Metazoa > Chordata > Mammalia > Lagomorpha > Ochotonidae > Ochotona > Ochotona princeps. The sequence continues at coordinate 22,066,699 of NC_080847.1, forward strand.
ATTGAGCTGTGGCAAAGGGTGGTGAAGTAACAGTCCTCCTTCTTTACAGAGGCCGCGTCCTGTGTGTCTGTCGGAAGCACTTCCCTGAGTGGTCCCTCCATCCACTGCCCCTCTGCTGCAGTCTGTATCGGCATCCTCCCAGGCCTGGGCGCCTACTCGGGGAGCAGCGACTCTGAGTCCAGCTCAGACAGCGAAGGCACTATCAACGCCACGGGGAAGATCGTCTCCTCCATCTTCCGAACCAACACCTTTCTGGAGGCTCCCTAGCTCCCCTGTCCTCATCACAGGGAGCTCCTCTCCTCCAAGTAGTTGGACTGTTCATCTTGCCTGTGGGCATTACCTCCCTTCAGAAACTCAGTGTCTGCCTCCTGTATACACCATGACGTTTTTAACCTAACTAAAAAATGTGCCAGAACCCATTTGTGGCCCAAATTGCATTTAGTTTCTTTCTACTCCAGTGCAGATGACCAGACCTGTCCTGCTGCCCCTTCCTTCTCTGATGGGATCAGCTGGGGGCAAGGCACCGCAGAAATTCCTAGGAGGATTGGCACCAGCTAGCTTGCAAAGGGCTTGGGTTATATTGCTTTCTTGTTTTCCTTCTACAGTAGTGCTGGAAAACAAGGGCAGTAACTGGACAGGTCGTATCTACCCGTCCTATTGTAGCTGAACACATTGCTTGGTTCTGCTGCACTGTGGAGCATGTGGGGGAGGAGAACTGACCCAGGTGAGACATGTAGCACATCCTGGAGCTCACCAGTTTTTGATGTTGAATGACTAAGTAAAGATGACAGAGTACGCCTGAGGGGGTGTCTGTAGCACTCAGCGCTCGTCCTGTCATCTTTCTTACTCTGCCTTTCTCCGTCCTCTCTGTATCTGGTTCCCTCTACGTGGGAAGGGGCTGCAAAGAAAGCTGCCACCTTTTAGTCAGACCTTTCTCTGCCTGGTTGTTTTGTTTTTGTTTTTGAAATAAAGGACTTCAGTTTAAGATTCTGAATCTTGGAGAAACAAACAGCCCTTATTTAATTACGGCAGGAAATCAGAACTGATGCTGATAGAGATGATAATGAGATGATGTATTTCTGGCAGCTTCTGGAATACAGATATTGCAGACTAGTAGTACACGCCTGAATATTGTGACTGTACTCTGCATACTGATGCATAGTATACTTGTCTCTTAACCAGGGGGGCTATTTCTAGCCTAAGGTGCTTCCTTGGAACTTTGTCTCAGCTGCTACCCCTACTGTCCTTTTCTTCTCCCAAACGGCAGCCCTGAGACTAGGAGCAGTCAAGATTAGAGTTACTTCTCCACTTCTTTGTCTGAAAAGACTATGGGCCCTTCCCTCTGGGAGGAAGGCAGAGGGAGGAGATGTGTGAAGGCCTCAAGGACCAGGGTAAACACGAACTTTAGACACATGTCTACACTCCCTGCTTCAGAACAATGAGCCTGTACAGTGTTTTTGCCTTGTTCCTTTAGACCCATTGTCTGCGTTTTGGGGTGTGAGACCGAGCGAGACACACAGAGAACGTGTTGGCACTGTGATTCTGGCAGACAGAGAAGCTATTTAGTTTTAACACGGGCAGAGAGGCCCCTGGATTAGATCCAACTTGTTCCTTTCCCCTTTCCAATGCGGTGACACTTGGGTGCCCACTGGCAGATGGCAACTTCCCTTCACCCATAACTGATGCCTTGTGAATTTGTCCTCCTTTTCAGAACTATTCTGTGCTAATTGTTCTTGACTGTCAGTATGGGTGCATCAGCTCCTTCTTACAAACAAGACGTTGAGGTAAAACTGTGTAGGCACCTTCTGCTTCTCTGCTTCATTGTTCCTGTGATTGTGCTGTCAACTATTCACAGCACATACCGAAAGCAAGCTCACATCATTTTAGGAGGCAGCCCGAGAAATCAAAATCACCATCTTCATGTGATTTGACTCCTAAGATGCTGTGACTACACCTGTGGCCTCTAGCCCTAATGTGGAAAAAGGTTGACAGGGTTGCAGAGATTAAAAACATTAACTCAAAAGCTAATAAGCCTGTTCAAAAATGAGATCTTGCTTTCTGTATACTGCATCTCATTCTTCCAACTCACCCCTCCTCTTACAGCTAGGATGTGCTGGGGGTACTTGAGCTCTTCAGATGGAGCTTTCTGCTCTTGTTGTCTCAAGAACCACAGAGAGTCACTGGTGATCATCATATTCTAGCCGAGGGCCCTGGGACTGAAATGCTGCTTCTGGGTGGGCAGTTGCTAACAAAGCAGGGGCTGGTCTGACCAACAGAAGCAGTAGCTTTGGAAAGCATCCAGTATAGAATGACCGTGTAGCTCAAAACCAAAGAACAAACGGAGATAAGAGGAAGCACCATTGCAAACCGCAGGATGCAGTACAGGTCACTCCATGTCTGAAGAGGTGGATATTGGTATGCTCAACTGACTGGACTGCAAACACAAAGTTGCATCCAACTTGGATGTGTAGGTTTTTTTCTTGTCATCCCTTAAATAATGCAGTATAACAACAATGGCTGCAACATTACCTGGTATTAGTTATTCAGGTAACTTGGAGAGAATTTAAAGTGTATAGGATTTAAGATAGGTTCTAGACACATAGTGTGCCATCCTATAGAAGGGGCTTTAGCATCCATTCGGGGTTTAGAACCAATGTGTCAAGGAACATTGGTTAATAATCGGGATTTTATAACAAGAAGAGATGAAAACAAAGCTTGGGCTGTGTTTTATGTTTTACTGAATGGCAGTGTCCCAACCATGGGAAGGAGAAAGTTCAGTGGAATCCTATTACCTGTGTTCTTTGAGGACAATTATCTAGATGTCAGTAGTGTCCATCTAGCCATTTGCTGCTGGCCATTTAATTTGGTTGTTGTCACCCACCTGCCTGGGAGGGTAGGGGACATGGAATTCAAAGCATCCATTTTCCTTTCTGTAAGAAGCAGGGAGGTTCATGTGAATGAATCCAAAAGGGTACACAGCTGCCTGTTTATAAGGGCCTGCCTTGAGTCCTTGGACCCAGAGGGGAGAGCTAATAGCTCCCCAGATCCAGAGTAGAGGGGGCGCTCCTGCTTGTCAGGAACATTCTAAGCCCCTGACTAGCACTGCCTTAGGCTCATCTGCATCTTCATTTCATTCCCAGCTCATTGGTTGTTTCCTGCTGGCTGCCTCCTTCCCAACTAAAAAGGTTCGTTTTCCAGAGACCCAACCCCCCACCGCTACTGCTGCTTGAGAACAACCTGGTTCCCTGTTCTGTGGATCTCCAGTAGTGGTTTTGAGCTTGGAGCATGCCTTGAATAGCTGTGTCACTTGGACAAGGTCCTTAACCTCTCCGGCCTCACTTGTTTCATTGGTAACTAAAGGGAGTACCAACTTGCTAGGAGAGATCACAGATAACCTGGGTTAGGTGCTGGATGTGGAACCTGGGACTCGGGTCTTTGTAAGTAGTGGTCATCCCCATTAGTACTGTTACTTAGCCTTTGCTTGTCCCCCCATTTCTGAGTGGGATGTCCAGAACTGCTGAGTGCTGATTGATGCAGGTTTGTCTAGTCCAGTAGCATTTCTCAGTTGCAACCAGCACCCTCACATTATGAAGGGTCAGATTTGATTGTGAGACCTCCAGCCATCAGCTCCTGCTGTGTGCATGGCTCCTAGCTAAATGGGAATTACTCAGGCACACTGGGTCCCTTGGCTCATGCATCCTAGCCATGGATATATGGCTCAGCTGTTATCTCAACCCCTCCAGAAAAACAGAAAGGAAAGCTTGGTGGTAATGTACGCTCACTCGGACTTGGATGTTTTCTTGGTTTGCTGGCATGCCCGGTCCTCTTACGCAAAACAGGATGGAACGCAAGGTCTGCTCAGTGGGAGGCTAGAATCTTGGCAGCACTTCGTAGTCACAGGTTGAACATAAGAGGCCATTCGCACATTCATGCCTTAGTGACGCTGGCAAAGGCTGCTGGCAAGAGGTTGCATCTTGCTCTCTTATCTGCTGTGGCAATGGGGGAGTGGAGGAGGGAGCTGCACAGCAGAAAGCAGGTAGCATGTGGTGTCAGCCTCAGAGCTCTGCAGAGGAGACAGGGAGAGAACTCCGAGATGATCTGAGCCATGAAGTACAGGCTCGTCTCCCTGGCCATCACCTGGTGCCAGTCGTGCACACCAGCATCCTCTATGCTAATTGCTATCATCTGTATTGAGCTTGCAAAGTATAAGGGACTTCCAAAAGTGAATGGGAAACTCAGATTTTCTTTTCTTTTAAGGTTTATTTTATTTTTATTGGAAAGACAGATATACACAGAGGAGGAGAGAAAGAGAGGAAGATCTTCCATTTGTTGATTTACTCCCCAAGTGGGCGCAGGGGCCAGGGCTGTCCTGATCCAAAGCCAGGAGCCCAGAGTCTTCCGAGTCTCCCATGCAGTTGCAGGGTCCCAAGGCTTTGGGCCGTCCTTGACTGCTTTCCCAATCCATAATCTAGGAGCTGGATGGGAAGTAGAACAGCTGGGATTAGAACCAGTACCCATATGGGATCCCGGCTCATGCAAGGCAAGGACTTCAGCCACTATGCTACCATGCCAGGCCCTCACATTTTTTTTTCATCCCATTTGTCCACTGTTTGAAGCTACTTCTGGTGTGCCAGACTGTGGGGCATTTGTGGACTATTTTTGTGGGCTGTAGTGTCTGATCCTCAAAGTCCTGTGAAGCAGCCCTTTGTTTAAAAAACTAATGAAAACTCCCAGTGGCCTGAGGTGGCATTGCTGGGTGGTGACTAGAATCTTCCCTTGAGCCTTTACCTTGCAGGTCTGGCTTTCTGTGGTTTCAACTTTTTTAAGATTTTTTTTTTTATTTGAAAGCCAGAGTTTCAGAAGGACAGAGAGAAAGATCTTTAGTTTACTGATTCACTCTCCAAATGGCTACAATGGCCAGGGCTCGGCCAGGCTAAAGCCAGGAGCTCCTTCCAGGTCTCTCACATGGGTACGGGGTCCTTGGGCCATCCTGTGCTGCCTTTCCAGGCACGTGAGCAAGGAGCTGAATTGGAAGTGGAGCAGATGGCAGCCTAACCCACAATACCACAGTACTAGCCCCTCAGCAACATTCAGAAACAGTTGCCAGTGCATACCCTGGCAGTGGGGGATTCAAGGATGAGGGGCTGTCTAGTCAGATCCCCATGTTCATTTTTCAGCTTATCATCCTTGTGGAAGCAGCCAGGCTTGGATTCTTTTCTAAACATTGGTGTGTAGTCACAGCCCTTTCTTCTGTGAACTGATGCCAGCCAGAAGTCAAGGGCCTTGTTTTGTTTACCCCTCCCCTGCTCAGGCCACACCCTCTGGCACAAACAGGGTCAGAGGGCCAGGTTGGCCCCCACAAGAAGCCTGGAAGTAGGGATTGCAGCCACCATCTCTGAGGCAGGGTGTTTGTAAGAGTAAAGCCTTTGGGATGCACACGGCACGGACTTTGCCTTCGTGTGGCCCAGTAAACATTCCATCAGTTTCAGTAGTCTGGTAAGCTACTCCCATGGGAGTTGGAAGGGAGTCCCACACCTGCAGGGGTGTGGAGGCTGGGAGGAGGAGGCAGCTGCCTGGAGAGGCCCCCAGTCACTCAACAGATTCTCCCAGGCTGGGGTGGTCACAACATTACTAGGATGGGATATACTTAAGATTCATCTCAACTCAAAAACAAGAATGAAACAATAGGGCCCGGCATGGTGGTCTAGCAGCTAAAGTCTTCACCTTGAATGTGCCAGGATCCCATATAGGTGCCAGTTCTAATCCCGGCAGCTCCACTTCCCATCCAGCTCCCTGCTTGTGGCCTGGAAAAGCAGTCAAGGACGGCCTAAAGCTTTGGGACCCTACACCTGCGTGGGAGACCTGGAGGAGATTCCTCGCTCCTGGCTTCAGCTCCGGCCATTGCGGTCACTTGGGGAGTGAATCACTGGACGGAAGATCTTCTCTGTCTCTCCTCTCTGTATATCTGACTTTGCAATAAAAAATAAATAAATCTTAAAAGAGTGAAACAATAGTTATGTGCTATGGTTGCAACCAACAGCTGCTCTTGCAGTGGGCCCCGGCAAATGAGGTGCAGTTTACCAAATGTGCTAGTACTGGTGTTCTGTCCATGTTGCCAACCTGGGGACCTGGGGGCAATGACATCTTGAAGGACTGTCCACCTGTCAGAGCCCACACTGCCCTGTGGTGCTCTCATGAGAAGTGAAGGGCGGTAATGATGAGCAGGATGGGTTGGCTTGGAGCCACAAAATGAGCAGAGGCATTGGAAGCATATGATCAAGGTGTCCTACACCCCCTCCACATCAGGTGGCTCCTAAGGTCACTGGACTCCTGGAGATGGGAACCTGCCTGGTGCTGCCCCATTCTAGCCGGCCACTAGTAGAAAGTGGTGACCTGGGAGGGTAGGTGGAGGTAGCTGACTTCCCAATTATTGGGGTACAGAGGGAGAACATCATTATTGGCTTGGGCAGAAGAACTGCTTGTTAAAGGAAAGGGAAGGTATGTGAGACTGGAACAAGTGTGGGCTGTATGAAAGGAAGACTCAGCTAGTTGTTCTGTCTGACCTCCAGTAGACTGGACATCCTTCTCTGCTTATTTCTTCATCTCTGGGGCTGCTGAAGGTTCTTGACAGTGCTGTAAAGTATTTACACGGGGCTGGAAACATCAGACCCAGGAGAATTGTTTAGTGGCAGTGGTTGCATGAAGCTTGTGTTGAAGGGGCTGATGAACTCCAAGAGGTGAAGGGAGGATGTGTGATGGTGGGAGAAGCAGGGATATGGAAGATGAGGGCCAGGTTTTCAGAGACTGGGTCTCTGGATACCTTTGTGGAGTTGAACTTGAAAGCCCATGAAGTCCCCACTAAAGAAGGAGCTGACTCAAGGACGTCTGAAACCCCTTTATTCCCCCTGAGAATAACAAATAGATCCAAGTCACAGTATTAAAAAAAATCAGAACAGCAATTGGGCATGAGGACACAGAGGTGTGCACTGGGGACACGTTCCTTTCAGTCTGTAGCTAGTTACTTGGAAAAAGCCAGTCGTGATTGTAAAAATTTTATTTTTAATAACAATAATAACTGCACTCAAATGATACAAAGTACATTCAATACTTAAGGGTGGGAGAGGAGGAAAGGAAGCTGCTTTGGCCTCTGGAAGCGTCATCAGTTTGACTCCAACAAAAGAGGCCCAGCTGTGCTGGGGGAAGTTGGGGGTGGAAGTCCGGTTGTAAAAAATGAGAACGTGAATTGGCTAGAAAAAGGCCACCCACAGGGAAACAGGAGGAGAGCATGCTCCTGGGGGAGGACAAGCGGCCTGGCAGCCACATGCTGCTGCCGGCTGGGCGAGTGCTGGTGCTCAGGCGGGCTCCGAGTTGGTGGGGGGCAGGTTTTTATGCTTGAAATACTGCACAACTTGCTGGGGCAACTCCGCCAGCACGGCTTTGGCCAAAGTCTCTTTTGCTGCCTGCAGAGCCGAAGGTAGGGCGGGGGGGGGGGGTGGAGGGAGAGAGAATGAAGATTAATGTGGGCACGGAAGTTGCGAGGGACCCCATGCCACATAGCTGTTAGAACAGGTATCCACAGAGGACATTAGGGCCAAGGGCCAGCTTCCCTGAAATTTCACCACTAAGCAATGCCTTTCTCTACATTAAGTGTAACTCTTACCTTGACATTTTAGTTTGAATTTGCCTGTGGGAGGCTTTTAGGGGAGAGACAGCGGAGGCGAGCTGAACAGCGTACTCATCTATCTGGCAAACATGTTCTAAACACCTTCTTAGCTGGTATACTTGGGCATAACTGATCCACTGCCTAGTGGCCAGCCCCAGGCCAGGTGTGTGAAGGAGATGCTCGGTCACCATCCCTTGTGGGACTAGGTGACCGACGCCCAGCATTTGTCCTCAGGGGGCTAATGCTCCAGGGGAAGGAGTGAAGCACTCTCACCCCACTCCTGGGAGAGAATGGTCAGATGGAAGGCCCACTACTCAATTCTAGCACCCAGAGGCTCCTCCAGCTGTAGGGACTTAGGCTGCCGGCACCAAGGATGGCAACTGGGGGATGGCACTTGAAGCCTGCAGCCAGCAAGCTGATCCCAGCCTCCTTGCAGGCAGACCTGGGATCACTGCAAGTAAGGCCAGAACCACCAGTCCCCTTAACAGAAGCCAATCTAATCGAAGGAAGGGCCTTGTCTTCCATTTCTCCTACAAAGAGGGGCTGGATAAGTACCAGAAAAGTTCCTCTCTCCTCCCCTGGAGGTCACTTCCCTCCATCTGCCTGAGCTATTGTGTCCCTTCAGAGACCCTGCAGGACACAGCATTGCTTCTGTTGGCCTCATCCAAGGCAACGCCTGGCATGAGCCTGGGCACATGTAGCCCTTAAAAGTACACAGACACTGGTACTAGGTGTGAAGGAGGCCAAGAACGGGCTGCAATAGCCTGTGACTTTTCATCTTCAATGTTGAACTCTGGTTGCCTGGGTTCTGGAACTGCCTCCCATCCCACCCCAGCTGAGACCCACACACTTACATTGCGGAACTCTCGAAAGGGCACAAACTGCACGATGTCCCGGGCTGCCTCCTCCCCTGTGTGGGAGCGCAGCCTGTGGCTGTCCCCATCCAGGAACTCCATGGCAGTGAAGTCGGCATTGCCCACACCCACGATGATGATGGACATGGGCAGCTTGGAAGCCTGCACCACGGCGTGCCGTGTCTCCTCCATGTCGCTGATAACGCCATCCGTAATGATGAGCAGGATGAAGTACTGCTGCAGGGAGGGGGGCAGTGGCATCTCAGCAGAGCTCCAGACCCCTGCATCCCTGCTGCCTCCCTCCCTGCTTCTTCCACAACTCCTCCCACAGCACCTCAGTCACCTATTGTGTTGCTGTAGCCCAAGCTCAGGACTGTCCGGTCCAGCCCTGTGTGCCACCCTGGACGCCACTATTGAGATGTCTGAGAGCCCAGAATCAAAGTCTGTCGTTGCTACTTGCTGTACTGTGGGACTCAGCAACTGACTCAGCTTAGGATGGCTCAGTTTCTTCATCTTCAAAGTGTGCCTGAAATGGCGGCAGCACAGTTGGCAGCCTTCACGATGGCTGCAAGACTCCATCCCAAGAGTGGGTATGGATACCTGTAATCCCACTTGTTCCTTCCTCAGCTTGGTATCTAAGATACCTTACTGGAGCTGAGAGTCCAGGCTGCAAGGCTCCTGGGAGTGTGGGACCTGTGCTGGGCAACAGATGGCTTTGAGTCACCTGCCAGATGTGGCTTTGAACATCCCAGAGGCACAGCGAGAAGAGTGCTTATTTGGCAATGGTCTTTCTGTTTCGGGAATGTGCCCAGCAGGGCAAGTCTTGTTGGTGCTGCTGTGTCTTGAAGGTTTTTGTAGCATTTGTTCCCCTCCCTTAGCAAGAGCAAAAGAAGGCTGGAAGCTGGGCACTTCAGGAGGTAGTAGTCTCCAGCCAGACTCTAAGACCAGCGAGAAATATTTCTTTTGATTGTTACCTTGTTTATGGTGAGCCATAATGATTTTTTCATTTCTAGGGGATAGAAAGTTTCTTTGTAAATCAATTGAGTGCAAAAATGCGGAATGATTAGTGTGGGTGAGCATGAGAAAGTTCAAACTCTGAGGATGAGGGGTGGGGTGGGGGAGGGCTGGTGAGTGAATGAAACCAGGAGAGCCCAAGGGTGGACCCCATGGGCAGAGGAGCCACGCACCCTGGCTGGCTCAGCTATCAGCTTCAATGTTGCTCTGTTCTTAGCCCCTGTGGTTCATTTTAGAAACTCCTAGGAAAGCATAAACAGATGCACCTTGGATCCTAACCTCTGTCTGGAGCTCTGCCTTCTTACCTTGAACACTCAAGATCCCTGGGAGTGTCATTTTAGTTTGAATGTGCCTGTGGGAGACTTTTAGAGGAGAGACAGCAGAGCTGTCTTTCCATTGCCAGAAGAGGAATTTGGGCCCAGACTAGACAAGGTCATGGAGCTAAGGAGGGCAGAATGGAGCCAGACTCCAGGCAGCAGTTGGCCACCTTCTCATTTACTCAAGCCGTTGGCTCCCTGGAAAACTGACAAAGACCCAGCCCTCAAGGGTGCCTTGCTTCTCTTATCTGTCCTCCAAGGGCATTCTGTGGAAGGAAGCGCAGGGTGGGCCCTGGGCCAACACAGACCCAGTCTCCTCAACCTAGCTCCAGGCAACAATAGTGCTGTTCTGTGCCTTTAAGAGACCAGTCTCTTGGCTGGGGATACCTGTTGCCATGGAGATGACAGCCTGAATCCTGCCGTGGAGGGCTGCCATGGCCAGCCCCCCATCTCCAGCTCTGGGGGCATCCTAAACCCACCAGATTCTGTCCCTCACAACCCATCATTGTTCTGGGGCTCCTGCCCCTAGCTCATTCCTTAACTCCAGCTCTGTCCTGCAGGGAACAGTCTAGGACAGTGTTTCTGGGGCACTTAAGCTGGCAGGAAGGAGGGCGCTGAGAGGTCTGGCAAAGAGGAAAGGAAAGAATGCTTGACCTTGTTCTAATGGGCCTTACCACTCTGTGGGTGGGACTTGTCTCCAAGCCCCTCCACTTTAGGTGCCGGTCCTCCTTCCAAACCCTCACTACCAGGGCTCCCCCATTTCAATCAGCCACACCACGCAGCTAGATTAGACAACACAGAGAGCTCAGGCCTGGGCCTCCCTGATAGCCATGCAGCCTTCCCCCCTAGGGGAAGAAGGGGTCTGGCTCCCTGGACGCCGACAGACAGCTGAAGAGTCTATGGCAATACACAGCAAGTGACAGGGTCTCTAAGATATGCCCTGTGTGATGCCCCTTTTAGAGGGGACAAGACAGGTTCAGCGAGGTGAAGTGATGTGTGAAGGCTTCATAGGCAAAGTCCAGATTCAGACCCAAGTCTGGCTGACTGTACAGCAAGGTTCTCTAAGACAGCCCCTACCACCGCCCCATGGCACAGTATCTCTCCAGCAGTGAGACCCCAGCAGGGAAAAGCTTGTCTTTCACTCAGCATCCTGATGCCTGAACTTCCAGAGCAGTAGTACAGTATAGGGCTCAGGGCTCTGGCATTGGATGTGAATTTTCCCTTCTGTGTGAAGTCACATGCCCATGTCCATGTGCCTGGCCTCAGCTCCTGCCCAGCCAGGCCTATGAGACAGCCAGCAGCCTGGGCCAACCTTGGCTGTGCAAATGAAGGTAACAAGTCCTGGGCTCCTCACCCAGCCTGAGCAGAGCCACAGTTGTTCAGGGGCCTCCAAGGTTCATGATAGCCCCAGGGGTCATAGCCCCACCCCTAAGACAGCAGAAGGGAGGCTGGAGGGGGAGAGAGATGCGAGTGAAGCAGCCACCCCCAGTGTTCCCACCTCCATGTCTCTCCTGGTTTCATTCCTTCTGCTTGACGTAGCCTTCCCAGCCACAGCTCTGCAAGCCATTGGAGTGGAATGGAGACTCCCCTGCCCTAAGCAGGCACAAGGCTGGTGATGATCTCTCAGGGAGCACTTCCCTAGACACCCTCTCTCTCTCCATACCGTGAGTGCTCCAGGCAGTCCCTCACATACATACACACTCCACACCTCCAAGGCTTCTGTGATGTCCGCATGCCCAAATCAGCCATTTGCTGTCAGGCTGAATCCCCAAACTCCCAACACACTCCAGGGATGGGCACTCTTTTCTTTTACCCAGAGATGCTTCAGGTGCCTAGAACTGTAAATAGTTGCTTCCCCTAATGCATTTAACATGGGATTGGATTGACAAGAAATTGACCACAATGCTTCCAGGCAGAGTCTGGGGAAATTGCACTTAGTCCATGGCTTATTTATGAGATGTTGGTTGCAAGGGCCCTGCAGGTGGAGGGGGTTGGGGGGTTCCCGGGATGCTAGCTGTTTCCTTAGATCCCCCTCCACTGGAACACCAGGTGCCAAGGTGACCAACTAGGGTAAGACAGGAACAGCAAGGCCCAGAACATGAAGGTCCATCATGGCCCCTAAATCCAAACCAGCTTTATATTCTCCAGTGGCTCTACACTGCACTCAAGAAAAACATCCCAATGCCCAATGGCTTTGTAAGCCTCATCTGTCCCCACTTGCTCTTCTACCTCAGGTCTTCACTTCAGTCATGCCACACAGCAGGCCTCAGGACCTTGGCCTTTAGAAAGCTAACTCTCATTCTTCCACCATGTTTCAGCTTGGAAATCACTTTTCCAGGAAGCCTGCCCTGAGCCCTCTGGGTTGGCTGCCACCTTTATGATCCTATACTCCCATCTCGAGTTCAGTCACATTGCACCATAGCTGCTGCCTCCTGGTCTGGCTCCCCATCAGCCTGCAGACTCGGGGCTGGTGTGGGACGAGGGGGCCAGAGGCCATATCTTGCTCATCACAGTCTCACCAGTGCTTTGCAGAACTGTGCGTGGTGAGGATGTATTCAGTGAATGAATGGGAGGATGCAGGCCTGCCTAGAGAGACGCTTCCACCACCTGCTCTCTGTTTCCTGTATGTGGGTGTGCCAGTGTGTGCATATGTCTGGGGACAGGGAGGGCTGTGCCACACCAAATACTCCCCCCAAACCAAAAAACAACTGAAAAAAAAGTCACATGATACATCGATTATTTCCTTTTGCATTGGGTCTCAGTGGGCTCAGCCAAATGCTAGCCCAAGAGGTAGCCCCAGGAGATTCAGCCACCATGGAAGCCCTTGTGTGCCAGGCACTGGGCTGAATAATTTCTGCATGGTTGGATCCTCACCATGCTTCTAGAAGGCAGGTGTTATTTCCACCATCTCTGTTGTATGAATGAGAAACTGAAGCTCAATGAGCCTAAGCTGTCTGCCCTGGGTCACACAGCCATGAAGTGAGGGAGCTGGGATGTGAAACAGATTGATGGGGCTCCCTCCAAGAGCTCAAAGCTGAAACATTTGTCAGCCTCCCCTTCTTTTGGTGTACATGAGATCAGGGATGGTGTAAGGCAGCAAGTACAGAATAACTGTAGCTGCCCCCTGGGCACCAGAACAAAAGGGGCCAGTAGAGACTCTCCCACTCCTCAGGCCAACCCCATTTCTGCAGCCCAGAAAGTCTTGGAGATCAGCTAAGGTCACACAGCCTGGATGGGTGACAGAGCTTACTAAGGACAAGGGAGCCAGGAGAAGGCCACTTCCCCCAGGCCAGGAGGACTGGGTCAGGACAGAAGTGACTGGAGAATCAGGACTAGCTGTCCCTTGCTTGAGCTTCAAGTCTTTTTGTTCCAAGAAAGGGTCAAGCTCTTCCCTCCAAGAAACCCTCATTCCCCAGAACACAGAAGCACACAGGTTGGCACCAGGCCTGGGGTGCAGCAGTCATAAGCCCACCTTTTCCCAGGACCACATCTCCTGCCCAGTCTTGGCCCTGGCTCAGCAGATGCAGCAGGTGAAAGAGCCTTGGAAGCAGCTGAATGCTGGGCTGCATTCCTGCTCCCTGCCCTGGGTTCTTCCCACTAAACAAACACACAGGCCCTTTTTCCCCCCTTCCCTTTGAGAGGCAGCTTGTGCAGCTGGCAGAAGGGTGGGGCAATGGCCCTGGCTTCTCAGTGGGAGGGGCCCTAGCTGAAGGTTGCCTCTCCACCCTCTCCAACCAGACCTATCCTTGTTTAACCTCTAGGAATTAAGGCGAGTGGGTGTTGACATTGAGACAATTGATATCCCACATCAGAGTTAATTGGCATGACTCCTGATTCCAGCCACCCGTGAATGCAGACTCTGGTCACTGGGTCCCTGCCTCCCATGTTAGGAGACCTAGATTAAGTTCCAGCTCCTGGTTTCAGCTCTGGCCCAATCCTGGCTATTGTGGGCATTCAGGGAAGGAGCCGGTAGATGGGAGCTTTCCTCTCTGTCTCTCAAATAAATTAATTTTAGAAAACAAAACAAGGACTGCTTTTGTAGCACAGCAGTCGCCTGTGACTGGTATCCCCATGAATGCTAGTTGGAGTCCTGGCGGCTCCACTTCCAATCCAGCTCCTTGCTAGTGCACCTGAGAAAGTAGCAGTGGATGTCCCAAGTGTTTGGGCCCCTGCCATCCATGTGAGAGACCAGATGGAGCTCTAGACTCCTGGTTTCAGCCTGGACCAGTTGGGGAGTGAACCAGCAGATGGATCTCTTTGACTCTCTGTCCCTCTTTCTCTGTAACCCTTCTTTTCAAATAAAATAAATCATTAATAAACAAACAAACAAAAAAAAAACAAAAAAACAAAAAACAAAAGAAACCACCAGAAAGTACCACCCAGGCCTTTCCCAATTCAGGTTTCCTATTCAGACTGCCTCTGTTCCTCACATCACCCCAAGGTTTTCTACTATTTCCCAAGAGAAAATGCTTAGCGCAGAGAAGGGACTTGTCTCAGTGCCACGGTCAAGGCTGGGATGAGAGCTATCCTACAGCAGTAAACCAGCACCCCTTCTTCTGCGCCCTTTGACCTCCTTCCTGTCTCAGGGTTCCATGTGTGCTGTTCCCTCTGCCATTGGATGCTCTTCCTTGAACTCATTGATGGTCTGTCCTTTCTAGTCTCCTTTGGGTACCAGGCTCCGCATTATCTCATTTAATCCTAAAAACTGCTGCCTCAAGGTAGGTTCCATTAGCGTTCCCATTGCACAAGCTAAGAAAGTGAGGGTAAGTGACCTGTTCTGGTCATTGGTGAGCATGGGAGGGACAGGGTAGGATTCAAACTCTGGCACCTGCTTCTGGGGTTCCCACCACTCAAAGATTGCAGCTGCCCTTCAATCAGAACAGGCCTGCCTCCCCTTACTCATGTAACTTCCCCACTCCTGTCTTTGCCCTCAGAAGCCAACCTCCCCCTCGCTCATGGCTGGGTGTCCCCTCCTCTGGGCAGTCCCCACAGTCCCCTTATTCACAGACTTGGTCCCTTCCTTAGTCTGGTCCATACCTCTGGGGCCTGGCATGGTGCACAGCCCATGACAGGGCTGACCTAAATCTATTTGTTTACAAAACAGAAGGAGTACCTGCCATATACCAGGCATTGGGCCAAACCCAGAGAGACAATGATGACGACGAGATGACAGTGAACAGAGTCCTAGTCCCCCACAGCCACCCCAAAGGGCTGAGCGTCCCCTGCAGAGATGTACAATAGACAAGCAGATGTGGACAATGTTAATGCTGACCCTTGTTAAGAGCAAGATGGGAGCTCTCAGAAACAGCAGGAGACCCAGGGGGTCAGACTGGTGGTCAAGGAAGGCTGCTCCAGGGAGGCAGCTATGGAGGGGGCCTTGAGGGATGAGATGATGCTGTTCGCAAAGAAAGCCTGGGGAGGAAGCAGAGCCTCCTCAAGGCCACAGCTTGGCATATGCTGCCGTTTGGATATGGTTATTTTTTAAATTTGCATTTAATTGAAAGGCAGACAGGGACAGATACAAGTCTCCCATCCAGTGATTCACTCCCCAAATGCTGCTAAGGCTGAGCTAGCTGAACTCAACCTGGGCCTCCCCTATGGTGGCGGTGACCCAGCTACCTTGATCACCTGCTACCTCCCAGGGGGCTGACTAGCAGGAAGCTGGAATAAAGGGGTGGAGCCAGGACCTAAATCCAGGTGCCAATCAGGATGTAGGTGTCCCAGGTGGTGACTTAATGCTGCTGGGTCTTGCTGGGGATGCTATCCTCAGAAGGATGCCCCCACTCCAGGCAGTCCTCCAGGGCAGCTGTCAGAAAACAAGCAGGCCCGGCCCCTCCCACTCTCTGGGCTCACTGGTTGGAGAGGGTGGCCCACTCTACATGTGCAAGGTGTGACACGGCGGAGGTCCCCGCCCCCCACCCTGCTACAGCTAGCACTGTGCTGCTTCAGTGTTTACCCTGCAAACCCATGAGCTAAATTAACCTTTCCTCTCTTTTAAGTCAGCTGTCCCAGGAATGTGGTTTTGGGAATGAAAATCAGACAGTAACACAGTGTGTTTGAGAAGCATGTTGGAGTCAGGGTGGCAGAAATCTCAGGGGTAAAGGAAGGGGCAGGGCAAAGGGAGAGAGGAAATGGACGAGTTTGTGGAGGGCTTGGGATGAGGAGGGGCTGGAATGGACCCGAGGGGTGCCTACCATGTCCAGAGAGAAACAGTGGTGGCTCTGGCAATAGGGAGGTGGCCAAGTCCAGGATATTTGAGTGAAAAGGACATTATAGAAGGAACTTTTGCAACTCTTTTTCTCAATGAAGTGAAAGCCCAGGATCGGGCAGAGGCTTATCCAGGGCTGCCCATGAATGTTGGTCAGGAGGGAATGGCTTACGTTTCAGCCCCGGATCAGACCTCCATGTGTTTCACCAGACCAAAAGGGCTAGGTACTGGATTTCCAGCCACAATCTGAGCTTGTGAAACAAGGCCTGGAGGCAGGGGCCAGAAAGCCCTACTTGTAAGGTCAGAAGGTGGAAGGGACCTTAGCAAAGTTGCCAAAGTAGAGGCAGTGGTACTCAGAGAAGACTCCTGACCTCCTGTTACACAATGGCATGTTGTGGGCAAAGGCAGGCAAGGTAACCCTGGTGGTCCCAACTCGGGTGTCTGGCCCTGACACCATGGGGGATGGGTGGCAGCTAGGAGCACTGGGAATGCAGGAGCCCTGCAAAGCTATGTGCCATATGTTCCAGATGCCATGCACACAGTAGCCTTGGCAGCCTCGGGCCAGCCACTAGCCTTGTGACTGAGCACCAGGCAAGGGCCAGATAGTTCTGCAGCCTTCAGCGTGAGAGGCTGCTCTGCTTGGAGCCAGGTAGCTCAGAAAGGTCGGCGGAAGGCCCCAGGGATCCCCATCTGCCAGTTCCCACCTGTCCCGGGAGTAGCAAGCACCCTCACTTGCAAGATGTATCCCACCCATTAGAGCCCTGCTTCCGCCTAAGTAGGAGCATAACAGCTTTCTCAGGCCTGAGCTCCCAGGAACTCAGGATCTATCAACCTGCTCCAACCCCTTCATCATACCTGTAGTGTAAACTGAGGCCCAGAGAAGACAGGGTCTCAAGCAAGATCAAGAGCCAGGCCCCTCTGGTGGGTGGGATAGGCAGACAGCCCCTCCCTGGTGTCAGGAAAGCAGGATCTCAGCACACCCATCCATGCCTGTGCCTAGTGGCCGCCTACTCACCGTGGCCGTCTGCTGCTGTGTGGCCTGGGCTGCAAAACGTGCCACATGGTTGACAATGGGGGAGAAGTTGGTGGGCCCATAGAAGCGGATGTGGGGTAGGCAGGCCGAGTATGCCTGGGCGATGCCGTCCACGCCTGCTCAGGGTCAGGAAGAGAATCCAGATCAGCCCAGACCCCTAAACCATGATCATGTCCTTTGCCCCTGCTGAAGCACTTCTTTCAGGCTCAACCAAAATATTCCTACATGGTCAGCTGGGGCCCACGTTTTAAAGCCAAAGGCCCTCAAGGTGGAGCCAGACAGACCCAAGTTTGAATCCTGTGTATACCACATCTTAGCCATGAAGTCTGGGGCGACATCCTTGTTGGTCAGTAGCTTACGGCACGCTGGGCTAGCAGACAAAGGCCTTGCCTGGCAAAGGGGCTTGCAAAGCTAGCAGTGACTGGGACGCCAGCCAGGGAATTGCCTTCTGCACACACCACAGGCTGAGGGGCTGCAGATGTTCACATAACCCCTGCACTCTGGTAAATGACTACTGTTCTGAACCCACAAATATCCCACCATTGGAAATGCCAGAGAGGCTGCCTAACTGGATCTGGGGTGAAATGTCCCCAGAGAGTCATCCCACACCAGCCAGCCTCTGCAGGAATACAGGGCCACGACTGCAGCAGATATGGCCAGCTCACGCTTTCCAAGTCACAGATGGGCCTCAGCTTAGGGCATGGCTGTGGAGACACCCAGGGCAGGCAGGTGCTCTGCCCACCCAAGCCAAGTCCCAGGTGGCAAGGTCTCCTGTTATAGGGACCAGCCCCACCTTCCTTCCATTCCTAGATTCCCTCTGTCCTCCTCCATGTTTCTCAACTGGGAGATTCTGGAATTCTCTTAGGCCTGGGATGGGGTGAGCATGACACTGACCACCACACTCCCCAGTCTCTACCTTGCCTGCTGCCTCACCGTGAAACCCTAATTCTTGGCTGGAGAGCTGGGCCAACCCTCTGAGGCAGGCAGGGAGGCGAGAGCATAGGAGGGGAGAGCAGATGTGACTGGGTGCATCCTCACTTGCAGGCTCACGCAGGGTGTCCTGTCCTTGTCACCTGACTGCCTGGGGTGTACAGTGGTGGGGAGTGAGGGGAGAGACAGGGCTAAGCAAGTCTCACTCCTGTCTGGGTAAGGTGAGGAGGCAAAGATTCAGAGAGGGGCAGAGATCTCTCCAAGGTCGCACAGCCAGGAAGGAGCAAGATGCTGTCCTCAAACTAGGTACTGCCTGACTCCAAACTCCAGCTTGTTTCCATCTGTCATGCCGAGTAAGCGTGCTGGGGAGGGAGAAAGGGGCAAGAGCCTATTCCCTGGGTTCTTCCTCTTCCCAGGCCTGGGGCAGGTGCAGGAGGGTGGCGGGGGACGCTCACCTGAACAGAAGGGGTTGGTAGGGTTGAAGTTGATGGCAAACTCGTGGGAGA
Source organism: Ochotona princeps (assembly GCF_030435755.1). NCBI lineage: Eukaryota > Metazoa > Chordata > Mammalia > Lagomorpha > Ochotonidae > Ochotona > Ochotona princeps. Next base: position 22,085,224 of record NC_080847.1, read on the forward strand.
CCTGAAATGCAGAGACAATGCTGGCCTGGAAGCCTCCGCCCAGTGCCAGACTGAGTTCTGAACCCCCACCCCGGGTTCAGAGGACATCAAGCTTGCCCATATCTCCCCTCTCCCCCTGCCACACCCCAGTCTCCTGCCTATGACCCCTGCCCCGCCAAGAGTTCCTGAGGGGGCCAGCAGGTGCCAAGGAACACTACTGTCAGCCACGGCATGGTGGAACACCATGAGGGGACCTCCGAGGCTTTCCCCACATCAACAGGCGGCAACTGTGCTGGGAAGCAAGGCCACCCTATACCCGACCCAGGGACTGAGGCTATTTCTCTGCTGCCAGCTCCAGTGCTAGTGCCAACACCTGCAATCCCCCCACCCCCACTCTGGCTGGCTCAAGCAGAGAGCAACCTGGCCCAGCCAAGAACCAACCCCTGTGCTTGCCCAAGGCACTGGGTGGGCCATGTCCCAAGTTCTGTCTGTCAACAGCTACTGTGTACTTGGCCCTGTGGCCCCCAGGGAGAAGGAAGCCCAGCCACTCCCCCACACCACCACCAAGAGATTGCAGGCAAATGATAGTGCCCCAACAGGGAGGAAAGCCTTGCCAACCCTCCCTCCTTCCCCCTCCCCTGGAGTGGGTGAGCTCAGAGAAGGCCTCCCAGAGAGCACATAGGAATGCTAGGAGGCCAGCAGGAGCCAGCAATAGGCTGGGTTAATGGCCAAGCGCAAAGGCCCTGAGGTGGGAATGAGCAGAAAGAAGGTGTCCCTAGCAGGGGCATGTCAAGAAAGAGCGGGAAGCACCAGGAGGGGCCAAGCCTGGCCAGCTCCCACAGCAGGGGCTGGCCCAGTGCAACATGCCTTTTCGCAGTCGGCTTCCCGTGTCCATTCTGGCCTGGCCCAGCCTCACTCTCCTGAATTACCCTGCGACATCTCCAAGGAGGCTGTCGCTGGAGAAAACATCTCATTCAGCCTGAGTTCTTTGAAAGCTGCCTGGTGTCCTAGCAACGGGCTCGTGCTGGGCCTGACTGCCCTGGTTCACCCCGCCCCCACCCTCCAGGCAGCATCCCTGTGCCAGGCCTGGAATGCCCCCCTGGCTTGGGTCCTCTAGGATCCAGCTTCACACCTGATGGGGTCAGGATGCCCACCTCTCCTGCCCAGTGCCACAGTTCCTCCCTCATGTTCTAAATGACCACTGTCCTCCCCAGAGAGGACCAGAGAGGATGGGTGACTGAAGCTAATTCTGGGAACAGTGTGTGACCCAGCAAGGCAGATGAGAGGGGCCTTGGCTGAGCCAGAGGTGTCAGGTCCTTGGTGCTCATGTTCCACAGGCTGCCCGCTGGGGAGATGACAGATTGCAGGAATAAGTGTGAGAGCCCATCTCTTCCAGTTGGAAGACAGGACCCTGGTAGTGAACATGACCTCAGGCAAGTCACCTTGAGACTCTGAGCTCATTGCTTTTTTTCTGTAAAATGGAGCCTGTAACTGTGTGGCCTGAAAATCTCTTGAAGTTCTTCCTCTCTGGGACACCAAATTAAGCCTATCCTCACCTCCTGCTAGTGGCTACCCCCTACTACACCGTCCTGTCCCAGGGCAACCCGCTCCCAGCTTCTCCCCAAATCTCTGACCTGCCCGCCTTCTCTACTTCCAAGCTCTCACAAGGCTGTTCCCTGCCATAACATTTACCAAGCCTAGCCACTCTTACAAACTCCTGCTTGTCCTTCCCCTTTAGGCTTGCACCTAGCCTCCTCCGGGAAGCCTTCCCTGATTCCCCCAGGCTGAGTTGGGGCTCCCTCCTCTTGGTTTGTCCTCAGGCCCATACAGCCCCCATTTCCACAGGCATGCCACTGTCCACCTTGAGCGTTGCAGGCCAGCCAACATGATGTCCAGTTCAACATGAGCTTCAGATATACCAGTTAGTCTATAGTATATGAGTGTCCCATGCAACATTTAGGGCACACTGAAATGGCTTTTATGTGAAATTCAAGCTTCATGAAGGTGTTCTGTATTTTTGTTGGCTGAATCTGGCAACCCTGTCATCTGGCCCACTTGGCACGGATTTCAAGGAGCAGAGGCCATACGGTGCTGGCCCCTTGGATGGCCCCCACTCCTGCAAGAGATTCGAGCTAGAGATATTGAGTATAGTCGGGGCCGAGCACAGGCACAGGGTCCCCACCCAAGACTTCTGCCAAGCAGAAACCTTGGCACAAGCCCCACCTCAGCCCCACATAGGAATTCACTCACCTTCCAGTCGGGGGGCAGCTGGGCCCCAAATCCTAGTGCCGGAAACATCTTGTCACTGGGCAGAGACAGAGGAAAAACCCTGGTGACTCTCCCTAGAGACCTCTCCTCATCCACGTCCAGCCTTCCAGGCCCTGACCCAGGACAGTAAAAAACTCACTACCCCCAGGAAATGCTGGTTCTGCAGTTTTTCCCCCCCGAAGCCTACACCCGCCTATGACCATCAGGTATCCTGACCGCCTCAACAGCCAGGGCAGACATGACTAATCAACAGCAATACTGCCAACTAATTAGTCCGGCTGCTGCTTCTAGATTCTTCTTGATGGAAGTGGAATTACTGTTTATCAACCTGTTGTTTATAGCTCTGAGGAGCCTGATTTGACGTTCAAGGTCCTGTGTCATGTAGCTGGAGAATCTTGTCTCTCCTCCCACCTACTGTCCTTATCCCCCCACACTCTGCTTAGGCTTCCCCATACACACAGAGAACTTTTGTACGCCAGGGTTAAATTTGATGTGCCCCTACCTTTAATATCTCTCCCCAGTCTGTTCCTTGAAGCAAACTCCTATTTGTCCTCCAAGTTCCCATCAAAAATCCCAACTGCTCCCACAATGCCCATAGCTTTTGTTTCACGTGTAAATGGACCTCCCAGAATGCCAATGTTTTTTGCTTCCCCGTATTCCTCTTCAAATAAGACCTCCAGGGAGGAATTCAGTCTGTCTGTTTTAGGATGCCTCTGGCTGCTGGGGAGCCAAAAGATGCAAGGAAACCAGGAAGGAAGTTAACGGATACCATATGGGATGGAAGGTAATGGCGGCTCAAAGCAGATGTCCAGTACTCACGGGCCTGGCGAAGGCCGAGTGCCCGTCAGTGAGCTCAGTGAAGGGGCTGAGTGAGCTGCAGGAGATGGGGTCTCTGGAGTGCACCAAGGATGCTACTCCAATCTGCCCATGCAGACAGGACTCCCACCTTCCCTGCTCGGCAGACCATACTTCTGTGGCCAGGGGTTGTGCAGCTCCTGGTCCTCAGACTGCCTCACTCCAGGGTACTAGGCAAACTCAGGGGTCCTGAGCTTGCCTGATCTCTCTAGACTTGTCCCCCATTTTGCTCCCAGTGTGCTTGCCTCCTGGTCACTCCACTCTCTGGCCTGGAGCCCTCAGTCAGCACCATCTGTGATAGCCACACCTGCCTAAGCTCTATACTGCTTTCTTATATGGACTTTCCACTGGACCCTGGCCCACAGGTCCTTGGGAGCACAGCTAAGCAAACAGGCCCCACGCTTGCTGGTAGAGCCTCAGAAGCTGCCCACATGAGGGAGATTGTCAAGCGATGAGGTGCTGGCCCTGGAACCAGTTCCCCTGATCTGAGTACCTCTGGACAAAACCTCTACCTCCACCCCAGGCCTTCATTTTTCCAGCTGTAAAAGGAGAGGCTGTAGCAATAGTGAGGGGGTTGTCATCTGACCTGACTCTTTTTTACTGGCTGCACTTGGTATACTGCATGGAAAAAAAATCCCAGCTTGAATCTGGGACTCAGGTGTTATAATCTGGCAATTGATTAGCCATGTCTGCTACTGGCATAGGAAGGGGTACTAACAGTGTGTATGCCATGTGCTGGACTCATTCTTCAGGGTCCTTTCCAGCTGCAACAAACAGCTTCCTGGTATACATGGAGCCCTGGCTGACCCCAGCTTACCTGTCATAGTCCTGGATGATCTGCCCGACAGCCCAGATAGCCGACAGATACTCATTAGTGCCCATGGGGTTGATGTAATGCAAAGAAGAAGGATCAAGGGGATTGCCATTGGAAGCTGTGAAGTCTATTCCGACCTGTAAGTGGGATGAAAGGCCAGTGTATGCACCACTGGCTCCCCTATGCTGCCCCCAGGGACTCAGAGAATCAGATGGGACACAGGAAACCCAGTGTTTAGAGATGGTGGTCTGACACCCAGAATCTCCTCTGTTATAGTGCTTGGTGCAAGCTCCTGGCAAGGTCCTCCAGCCCCCAGAAGGATTTAGGGGCAGGGAGAGATGTGGCTGGGCAGTGTGGAGTGATGGGCAGAGTATGACAGACTCCACCCCCTGGCCTGGGACCACTGGCTTGAGAGCCAAAAACTGAGATGAGTGGCACAGTCTGTGGGCCATGGTCCCAAACATGATCATTTGTTGAGCATCTAATTACCCAGCACCTGATATCCAGGCAGGAACTATGCCACAAGCTGAGGTTGGAGCAGAAGCAAAAGGAACACATTTCCCAGACATGACACAGTCTGCACAAGGAGTGAGAGCAAATGGGACAAGCTGAGGAATCCTCAAGATACCTGGGCAGAGGGGAGGGTGAAGAAAGGGGTACCCAGGACTGGGGAGGATCAGGGGAGGCTTCCCAGAAGAGAGAGCAGAAGGGATAACACATGCACAGCCCTAAGATGGAACAGAGATGGAAATGAGGGGCGAGCAGGCAGGAGCAGTGTGGTTGGTGCCCCATGAGCCAGGAGGAAGGTGGTAGCAGGTCAGCAGGCGAGGGCCTTGATGGAAGTCCTGGTGGCCAGCAGAGAGAAGGTGGCTTTTTCTCCAAGAAGAGATGCAGCTGGTGGCTGGCCACACTAGGAACTCAAGCCCACCCAGCAAGACCACACCACTTGGGCCAGTCAGGCATATCCCTTGCCCCAGGAAAGTCCTTTGGGAAATGTATCCCAAGTCCTTCCTGCTGCGACTTGCAGGGGTAGCAGGGACAGGCTTACAGTGAACATGAGCTGGCAGCCGCCCAGGATGTAGTCCAGGAAGGAGTAGTCCCGGTGTATCTGGAAGGTAGAGGGGAGGTGGTGGGTGTTGGGGATTTGGCCACACTGGTCAGGGACACCCCAGGGGAGTTGATTCTGTATTGTTCGAGTCTCCACAGGGACAATGAGGCCAAGGAAAAACGCACAGGTCTGACCTTCTTAATCTCTCTACAACAAAGCCCCTCACAACAACGGCTCCAAAAGGATGAGGGACATGCACTGATGTGTCATGATGTCCCCCAAGCCCCAGGGTTGGAGTAATTACACCTAGCAATTACACCACGGAAAAAGCCTCAATTTGCTGCCATTGGGACTTGCCTTGCTGCGACCCTCACTAACCTCCCTTTGAACGAGGAGAGAACAAGCCACGTGGCCAAGTCCGCCTCTCTGAATTCATCATGCTGGCCTATCAGGCTCAGCTTGCTGGGACCCTGGCTGTCTCCTGCTGGCCAAGAATGCTGGTTTTGCCATTTTAGTCGAGTTTAGAAGTGTTCCTTTCCAAATAGATGTGCTTCAGTTCGTTTGAATTCATTAATTTTCAAGACTGGTTAAAAAATAATAATAAGGCAAGTGCCAAAAACTATGGGAAAAAAGATGTGAATGGTGCAAACTGCAGAAGCAAGAACTTGGAGCCTGTGTTGTGGCTCAGTGGATTAACATGCCATCTGCAGTGCTGGCATCCTATATGGGTACCAGTCTGAATCCTAGTTGCTCTGCTTCTGATCCAGCTCCCTGCCAATGCTCCTGGGAAAGCAGCAGATGACTAAAATGCTTGGGCCCCTGCACCCATGTGGGAGATAAGAGTTGATCACATGGCTTCTGCCTGGCCCAGCCCTGGCCATTTTGGTCATCTGGGGAGTGAACCAGTAGAGGGAAGATCTCTCTCTCTTTCCCTCTCTTCAACTCTATCTTTCAAAGAAATAAAATATACTTTTGGGCCTGGCGGCATGGCTTAGCAGCTAAAAGTCCTCACCTTGAACGCGCTGGGATCCCATATGGGTGCCAGTTCTAATTCCGGTAGCTCTACTTCCCATCCGGCTCCCTGCTTGTGGCCTGGGAAAGCAGTCGAGGACAGTCCAAAGCCTTGGGACTCTGCACCCGTGTGGGAGACCTGGAAGAAGTTCCTGGATCCTGGCTTCGGATCGGCATAGCATCGGCCCTTGCACTCACTTGGGGAGTGAATCATCGGATAGAGGATCTTTCTCACTGTCTCTCCTCCTCTCTGTATATCTGCCTTTCCAAAAAAATAAAATAAATCTTTTAGAAAAATGAAATAAATATATTTTTAAAGAAATTAATCTCTGATTCTGAACCTGTTTAAAACTTTAAGAAAAAAAGATTTAATTTTTATTTGAAAGGCAGATTTACAGAGAGAAGGAGAGAGAGCTCTTCCATCTGCTTGTTCATGCCCCAAATGGCAACATGGGCAGAGCTGAGGTGGTCTGCAGCTGAGAGCCAGGAGCTTCCTCTGGGTTACCCATGTGAGTGCAGAGACCCAAGGACTTCAGCCATCCTCTGCTGCTTTCCCAAACTGTTGATAGGGAACTGAATGAGAAATGGAACAGCTGGGACATGAACCTGTGTCTTCATGGGATGCTAGCACCTTCACCAGGGCAGAGGTTTAGCCTACTATGCCATGGCGCAAGCCCCTAAATTTTTTCTATTTCTTTCTCTGAGAAGCAGAGAGAGAGAGAGAGGGAGTAAGATCCCATCCATGGTCCTATCCATTCACTCCACGAATGTCTGGGACTAGGACTCAGTCAGGGCAAAGCAGGAGTCCTAATCCTTCCAAGGGTCTCCCACGTGGGTGGCAGGGACCCAATAACTATAGCTACCACCTGATGACTGCTGGACTGTTTTGCCGTGGGAACCTGCAGTCAAGAGCTGGTACCAGAACCCAAGTTCTGTGCTGTGAGAGGCAGTCCTCCCAGCCAGCATTCATACTGCTGGGCTGATTGCTCCCAAGGGCTCTGCCTGTTGCCTTGCGACCCCACTGACACCTCACAGAAACCCCATCCTGTTCCTGCTCTCTGGCAGACAGCAGTGTCCACACACCACTGAGGCCAGCCCTGGAAGCCCAGCTCTTATAGTCCCACCCATGCTGTTCCCTGGCTTCATATCCTGTCCCATCTGGCAGCTATCTAGCCAGTGGACATACCGGCTCCTTACCCACTGGCCACTGCTATCCCACAGGCATCAGTCACCTAATGCTTCAACTTGGAGGACAGAGCACCCTGCCTAAGCGCCTCTACCCCTGCGGTGTTCTGAACGAGTTCTAGAATGCCTCATACACACAGCAGCTGCCTTCTGTCACCTTCCAACCAGGAGAGGACTGAGAAGGTTGTTTCCTGCTCTGGGGGCCCTCCATGAAAGAGTGTGATATGAGACCCTCATGAACACCCTATTTTGTAGATGGTGAGACCTGGTGAGCTAGAACCCAGGCCACAGAGCCAGGACCTAGTAGAGCCAGCCCTCACTGGCTGCCAGACTGGGGCCCCGAACCTGGCTCACAGCTCCCGCGCAGCCCCGCATGACATACCTTGCAGGAGCGCAGGATGATGACACCCGAATTTTTGTAGTTTTTTTTCTTCTTCTGCTTCTTAGGGTTGATGCACTCAAACTCCAGCTGGGTGACACAGATGGGGAAGGAGCTCAGCTTGGGGCTTCCTCAGGCATGGCACCTCTCCCACACCCTGGAGTTCCCTTCATAGGCTTGGCAAGGGGGCAGTATGCCTCCTCCAGGGTGTCTCCATGGATGTCCATACCCAAAAATGCCTCCATGGCAGGTCTGGTTGAGGGCCTGGGAACCAGAGAGCTCCTGATTGCTGGCTGTGGGCTCAGCACTGCCTGCAGCATCCCCCTTAATGCCCACCCCAGCTGACAGATTGGAGAAGCTGCATCTTAGAGGGTCACGCTCAATGTCATGCAAGCAGAAAACATGAGTGGGGCCTGCACCTGTTGCCTTCAGAGCCCCACACCCCTTCCCCGCTGATGCTTCAGGGATCATCTCACCGGGATGCCATCTCGAGCCTTGCACATCTGTGACACGGAGGTCTGGAACTCGCCAATGAAGTCATGGCCCCCATCGTTGTCATAATCATAGCATGTGACCTGCAGCGAATCCAGTGCCGTCACCCCAGAGCTGACCCCCAGGCAGTGATCTCTAACCCCCCAGTTACCTGGGTAGACCCCCCCAACCAGGCGTTCCCTGTGGGTGGTGCCTGCCATTAGTATTCTGGCCTCAGGGGATCTTGAACTGCCTCCTGCAGAAAGCCTTCCTGATTGCCAGGGCCAGGACAAAGTATGTTTGCTCGAGAAATAGAAGTTGTATCCTCAGAGCAGGAAACACAATACCATATACACCTGTCTCGGGCTGGGACCCATGGCCTGGAAGGCCATGGCCTTGAGTCCATTCTAGACTCTTTCTCCTTCCTCCCTCCCTTCCTCCTTTCCTCTTCCCTCCCTTCCTTTCTTCCTCCCTTCCTTCATTCCTTCTTTCCATTTTCCTGGCCAGCAGCTCTGCAGCCCTCCTACACCATACAGAGCTGGTACACCAGCCCCACCCCACGTTGCTCCCCTGCCCAGCCACCTTCAGGAAACCTGACTGGACTGGTGGGCACAACTTGTACGCTGGACAAAAGGTCCTCACCTGGATGGGCTTCTCCATGTCCCCCTCACACAGGGACACCAGTGGCACGGTGAAGGGCTTCCACACAGGGTCCAACGTGTACTTGATCACCTGCAGGGACAGTGAGGGCCACGCTGAATTGGGCCAGGGGTGCCAGTGCTCTGGAGCCACAGCAGCCCCAGTGGGGAGAGGTTGACAAGGCAGAGAGCATCCCTGTGGTCTTGTATGTGCCCTTGGGGGTCCTCCGGGGACTGCACAGCCCCAATGCTGAGCTGCTAGGGGTGGGAGATGGGGACACCGAGACCCCCAGGTCTCCAGGCACCCACCTCTGTCCTGTGTACCAGCATCCACTTGCCATCGTCTCCAGGCTTGTAGAACTCCAGGAAGGGGTCTGACTTCCCAAAGAGATCCTGGGGGAGCAGAAGGATGGATGGGAACACAATCCCAGATTCAGGGGGATGGGTGAGGGCCCAGCTGCTTCCCCCACCCAGAGTCCAGGTAGGTGACATGGACAGAGCCAGCCTGCTCCCTCTCCCCTCTGCCTCTGTGAGGCCTGGCCAGAGGCTGGGACAACAGCTCAGCCCCTGGAACCAACCTAATCCCCCATACCCAGGGGGATCCCCTCCACTTCCTGGGGTTGCTCGAGCTTGGGCTGTGAGTCCCTGGGACCTAGCACTTGTGGGAGTCAGCAAGTAGCAGCTTGGGCAGGGGCAGGCTTCCCCAGGGAATCTGAAAAGCAGAAATAATCCTGGCTACCCATGGAGGAAAAGTGATGATACCCTTTAAGATCTACTTGTTTAAGTTACAAAATGTTCTAAAGAGGGTATGTTGGGGTGGGGAAGACAGAGAGTAAGCTACTGTATTTTGGACGGTAAGAAAACTTAAGGAGACAAATTCAGCAGTGGATGTTTGGAAAAATCAAAGAACTGTAGTTGGGGAGGGCATCATGGAGGAAGTGACACAGCATTAAAGGCTGATGGAGGTGAATGACACTATGACAACATTCAGGGAAGACAGCATCTCAGCAGAGGGCATGGCAGGTGCAAAGGGCCTGAGGCAGGAGGGTCCTGATGAATCCTGACTGATGGGGAAGGGATAGCAGAAGGAGCGGGCCAAGGAGCCAGACCACTGAAGGTGCCTCTGACAGGGCCTGCGGGGACCGGAAGGGCCCTGGGACTTGTGCTAAGCAACATAGGGTGCCCTAATGAATGAGTTCTCAGCTGTATTCTGAATACCTCTTTAAAAGAAAGAAAAAAATTGGACCTATTGTGGTAGCCTGGTGGCTAAAGTCCTTTCCCTGCAAGCACCAGGATCCCATATGGGCACTGGTTCATGTCCCAGCTGCTCCACTTCCCATCCAGCTCCTTGCTTGTGCTCTGGGAAAGTCGGAAGAGGATGGTCCAAAGCCTTGTGATCCTGCACCTTCATCGGAGACCCGGAAGAAGCTCTTGGCTCCTGGCTTCGGATCACCTCAGCTCTGGCCTTTACAGCCACTTGGGGAGTGAACCAGAGGACAGAAGGTCTTTCTCTCTGTCTCTCCTCTCTGTAAATCTGCCTTTCCAACCAAAAAGAAATACATCTTAATTTTTGTTTTAAATTGCTTATTTGAAAGGCAGAGAAACAGGGACAGAAATCGCTCATCTGCTGGCTCATTCCCCAAAAGCCTGCAACAGCTGGGGTGAGGCCAGGCCAAAGCCGGGATCCTGGGGCTCCATCCACATGGGTGGCAGGGCCCCAAGGACTTGAGCCATCACCGGCTGTCTTCCTGGGTGACAGGTGGAATTTGCAGCAGAGCTGGGACATGAACCCAGGCACCCTGACTTGGGTTGTGGCTGTCCCAAGTGCTGTGTTACCTGCTGCTTGCCAAGCGCCAACTCCCTTGAAAGCTCACTCCTACAGTGGTAACAGCATTCTGATGTGCAGTGACCAGTGAACTCCAGCACTGGGCCACCCCCTCCTGGGGCTTGGGGAGAGGGTGGAGGACCTGTGGAAAAACTCCTTCATGTGTCTGCCTTACCTTCTTGTCCAGTTTCCTGCCCGCCAGACTCAGCGTGATGACCCGGTTATCTGACAGCTCCTGGGCGGCGATCTGTAATGCCAGAGGGCTGTGAGGGTAGAGGACCCAACTCTCAGCCACCACCAAACCTCCTTGTCAGGCCAGACAGACCCAACGAACCCAGCAGTTCACTGACAAGTCTCCTGTCTGCACCAGATCTTAGCTTGTACCTCCTGGAAACTGCACATGAGGCATGGGAAGGCAACTCCACACACCCTACAGAGGGGACAGTGTCTGGGCTAGGGACTAGCAGGACAAGCCCCGTCCCTGACTGCAGACACAGGAGCACAGCCAGCTGTAAACATTGAGGGGTCAATGACCATAGACACTGTACTGTGCAGGTGGGGAAATTGAGGCCCAAGGAGGGATGCTGGGAAGCCACCCAAGCTCCCCCATCATTCCACATTGGCCTTCTGTCCTTCACACAGGCCTGTTAGTCATGATCCTCTGACCCCAGCCAGGGCTGTCCAGCTGGGTAGCCTGGAAGCTGCCAAGAGCCCTCACTGAACCTCTCCCTTTCTGTTTCTCTGCAGAGAGGTAGGCAGCTGCATCCACGCTCAGCCGGGGCTGTGGGATTCCCGTGCCCCTGGGATGGCTTCAGCCAACACAGTCAGTCAACCCTTTGCCCTAGCCAGTCCAGTCAGACTGCCTGTTGCCTCCTTGCTGAGCTCAGCCCCACTGCTGCAGGCAGGATCTGACCAGCAGTGCAGAGGGTGGAGCTCTTGGCAGCTGCTGCCTCTCCCCTATCCCCACTCCCAGGTTGAGCCAGGTGGAGGGAAGTGGCTTGTAAAGGCATGTAAACTGGGGGTGGTCATGGCAACAAAAGCATGGATTAGGGTCTGGGGGAGTTTCCTATGGATTCAGTTGGACTTGAACCAAGGTATTGACATGAAGGGGAGCAAAACAACTGAAGTAGGAAAGTAATCCGGGACTGGCGGGCCATTCACATCTCTAGAAGGTTTTATAGGCAGTGGGGACGCATGCCAAGTTCCAGAGCAGCAGAGTGAGGGACTCAGGAGCCCAAAGAGGATGGTGTTGCCTGGCCAGTGTGGTCAGCACCCCGGGAAGCGCCCAGGCTTGGAGGCCAGCAATGCAACCCAACAATCTTATGGCTGATCTGCCCTTGGGAGCATCTCTCAGGGCCCCAGACTGCCCTCATCTGTGAAATGGGCTCACTCTGGGTGCTAGGAACCTGGAGCACCAGGGCCAGGATGGGACAAGACCCTTGCAGCCTGCAGAAAGTACTGTGCATCCCAGACCCCAGCAGAGGGACCAAGAACAAGGTGCTTCCGAAGGACCCCTAGCAAGGGTAGACTGGTGGGGACCAGGGTTGGGAGCAGGTGCAGGTGCAGGGGGCTGCCCTGGAGGCCTCAGGCAAGATCCAGAGCATCTTTGCAGTATAGGAATTGTCGTCGGGGCCCTGTGAGAGTCTTCCCCTCCACTCCCCACCAGCCTGGCAGCCCCCAATGCAACATTTGTGGAGCCCAGGTTGCTAAGAGACCTGTTGCTAAGTTGTAAGTTGGGCCTTTTTACTCCAAACAAAGCTGGTGATTATGTGCCAGGGAAGCAGCCCATTGATGGGGGAGGGCGGCGGGCAGGGAGGGGGCTGGTACCGTGATCAGGCCCTTCCCTGCCGGCTTGTCATTCATCAGCAGCAGAGGCCGAGTGATCTTCTTGCTGGAGACGATCTGCAGGAAGAGAGAGGTGCTTGTTGAGAAGGGGAGGAGGATACAGATCTCCAACAGGCATCGCTGGCAGTGCTGCCTCCCAGTAGGGCCGCTGAATGAAACCTCCACCTGCAGAGGAGGCTCCCGCAGCTACTCCTAGCCCAGCTGAGTAGCTGAGAAATGAGGACTGGGTGGGGGATAGGGTGGAGAGGCAGGACCATAGAGGTCTCAAGATGCTGACTGCCCTGGGTCCCAGCCCTTTGGACTTCCAGGCTGCGGACAAGGGCCAGAGGTGCAGCTCCTACCTCCTGATGCAGCACTGGGCTGCCTTCCCTCTAGATAACATTCAGAGGGATACATCTGCATAAGCTCAGCCACAAGGAAAGGAAAGGAACACCCCAAAAAGGCCTCCCCGTGGCCTGCATCCTCTGTAGTCCTACCTCCTTCCTGGTCCACTGCAGTGGGGACCATCATTCCCAAGTGATGCTCCTACAGGTGCTCTATCCCACCAGGGCCACCTGGTCCTGTGCCTGGGGCTGCCTCTGCCCTTCCCACCTGTTCTCTGTCACCTCTTCCCCCATCTCTGGCCTTCCAGGTTGAGTAGTAGGGACATCAGCAGGAGCCAAGAGAACAGAGAGACAGGGGATAGGGTCACTGAGTGCTGCATGTTTTGGTCTTGCTCCTGTCCAGAACCCTGCCCCCCTACCACACTGCACCTGCCTCCTGGGCTATGGCCCTGGCCAGGCACCAGTAACACCCCTGGCCGGCTCCACCTTCTCCACAGGCTCTTGCTGGGGAAAACACTGGCACTGCTCCCCTACCCCTTGCCCAGTCCTTAGGCCACACCCCCACTCTTTGAGGGTGTAGACCCAATGGCCGCACCCCACTTCCTACACAAAAGGGCTCTCCTAATTGTACCAGGAAGTCTAAACTTGTAACAGTCCTAAGCTTTGACCACATGAGGCCCTGTTCCTATGTGGTGGCAACTGTCTGGCCCTGTGGTTTGCTACTCCTGCAGATGGGAGCTCTTAGGCTTGGCACCACGCCCATCAGCCTACTTCGCCTCTCTGGTGCACCTGGGGAGCTGTCCAGGAATGCGGGGCCAGCTGAGGCAGGTGGAGAGAGACTTTGCCAGGGATGGTCTTAGAGATCAAGGGACATCTGGGAGATTGCCCAGTTTCTGGGGGGACCTGGCTCACCGTGCCCAGGCTACAGGAGAACTGGCCCAGGAAGTCATGCTCATCAAGCTGCATGCTGGACTTGTCTTGGTCGAACAGGGCAAACTTGAGCTTCTGCACCTCCTCAAAGTGGTAGTCGAGGACGAACTTCTTGGAGAAGGCAGGGCTAAGGTTGTTGATGGCCGTTTCTGTTCGGTCGTACTGGCAGAGGGCAGGGGGATGGGACACAGTCAGGGCAGCCGGTTCCACCTGCTGGGGCCCCTGAGAGTCATCATGCCAACTTGCTGAACGCGGGCTGTGTGCCTGGCATTCACAGAACCTAACCTGAGGGGTGAAGCCATCATCACCTTCCTAACCCTCACTCACAGGTGAGGATTCTAAAGCACAGAGAGTTTGAGTGCTTTACCCAAGATTGAACAGCTAAATGGGCACGACCAAGATTCAAACCCTGAGCTGATTCTAACATCTCAGGTGCCAGGGTACGAGCTGGTGGTCCTGACATTGCCTGGGCAAGTGACAGAAGGAAGATCCTTTTCCCAGAGTCGGTGTTGTTGTGTGGTGGGTTAAGCTTTGTGATGCTGGCTCCCATGTCAGAGTGCCCGTTCCAGTTCTAGCTGCTCCACATCCAATCTAGCTCCGTGTAATGTGTTTAGGAAAGCAGCTGAAGATGGTCCAAATATTGGGCCCCTGCTACACATCTGACAGGTTTGGAAGGAGTTCCTGGCTCCTGTTGACTCTGCCTTAGCTGTTGTGGGCATGTGGGGAGTAAACCGGCAGATGGAAGATCTCTCTCTGTTTCATGCTGCCTTTCACACACATTTAAAAAAAAGAAAATCTTTTATTTTCATCCCTTTACTTCACCCAAGCCTCAGCTGCCATTTCTGTAAACTGCAAGTCTCTCTCTCTCTGTTGTGTCCAGATTTTTTAATTTGGGAAAACATTTTTTTTTCCCCAATAGTTCAGATGGCAACTGATGGCACAAACTGGAACAGGAGAAGTGGGGTCACAGGTAACCGGCCCCCGGGAGTGGATACTTGTCTTTTTTATAAATTCCTAGAATGGTGCAGCTCACTCCCCGCTTCCCTGCAGTGGATGCTGGCGCCTGGGAGGATGGGTCAGTGTGGTGCTGGGACAGGAGCCCCGCCTCCGGACCTCTGCTCGCTATTTCAGGGCCCAAGCTGTGTTAATGTTTCCCTCCCAACCCACTTCACTTCCAAGGCTTTGAGCAACAGGGTGGAAGAGGTTGGGGCCCTGTGCTATTTTCAGCCAGGGTGGCTAGCCTGGGTAGGAGGGTGGGGACACCACGCCTTGAGGGGGGACTGTGAGGGAGGCAGGCAGTGCCTCAGCCATGACCACCATGGGTCAGGGGTCCGTTTCCTGCTTCCAGCTATGTGGCCAGCTCTCAGCTCTATTGCCTCTGGGCCTTAACTCTATTGCCTCTGGGAAATGGGTCAACAACCCCAGTAGAGTTCCGTGACATCACAGAACTGTGTTAACATCCATGGGACCTGCTAGCATCTATGTAGACCTGGGGCGGGGCAGGTGTAGGTGCTGGCCGCATGGTTCTGATGCCTCTTGGAAAGTCTCCATCCCACACCAGACTGTCTGGGTTCAAGCACGCCATCTGCCTCCAATCCAGCTTCCTGTTAATGCACACACGGGAGGCGGCAGGTGTTGGCTCAGGCCCTTGGGTCCTTGCCACCCACATGAGAGACCTGGAATGGGCTCCTGGCTCAGGCCTCAGCCCTGCCTAACCCTGCCATGATGGGCTTCAGTTTAAGGAGTGAACCAGCAGAGGGCAGCTTTCTCTGTGTCTTACTTGGCCTCTCAAATAGAAAATTTTTTTTCTTTCTAATTTTTTCTCTATTCATAAACTTAAAAAAAGAAAGAAAGAGAAAGAAAGTTATTTAAAAGTGAAAGTGAGCATTTTTCGAAATTATCAAGTTTCAGCTATCTATAACAATAATGTAAAAATGATGAAATAAAATAGAAAATAGATAATTATAAACGTATGGCTTATAATAACCTCAACACATATATAAATGTATTTAAAATAAAATTTTCTTTTTTTGCGTTTTTAAAGATTTGTTTTATTTTTATTGGAAAGGCAGATCTATTAGGACACACTGAAATAGCAAACTAATGGACATATGACTGCTTATGAAAGACTATATTATTGTAATAACAATGGGGAAATCAGTCAGGGGTTGGGAATTTGGGGAGGAGGTAGGGAAATCCCAGACCCTATACAATTGTACCATAAAATTTTAAAAAATAATAAAAAAATTAAAATTTAAAACAGGCAAATTTAGAGAGAGAAGATGCAGAGATTTTCCATCTGCTGGTTCATGTCCCAAATGACCACAAGAGAAGGAGACAGAAAGATCTTCCATCCACTGGTTTACTTCCCACACGGATACAACAGCCACAGATGAGCTGATCTGAAAACAGGAGCCTCCTCTGGGTCTCCCACATGGGTGCAAGTTCCCGAAGACTTGAGCCATCCTCCACTGCTTCCCCAAGCCACAAGAAGGGAGCTAGACAGAAAGTAGAATAGTCAGAACACGAACAGGTGCTCACACGGGATGCTGGCGCCTGAATGTACAGGATTAGCCCATTGAGCCACAGTGCCAGTTATCCAGTTAACTCTCAAGGGTGTGAGCCGGATGTCCCTTCATGCAGGGGCATCCCAGCGACCCCCTCCACTAGCCACTGGGTACACATGCACTGAAGAGCTCACCTCGGTCCACCTGCCATCGTTTTCCGTGAAGAGGACGCAGAAGGGGTCGGACTTGGAGGTAACGTCGCGGTCCAGCAGGTTCTGGCCGCTCACTGACAGCTCCACCTTGCACACGCAATACTGGGAGCCCACGGGGGCTGCCCCCACAGCCGGGGTACTCCCTTCGGGGATGTAGGCCATGGGGGTGGGTGGCGGAGCTGGTGGCAGCAGTTCTTGGCAGTCTGGGGGAATCAAAGTGAGAGTTAGAGAGGGGATAGATATCTGCTATGGTAACACACACACACACACACACACACACACACACACACACACACACAGGCAGATCCTCACCTTCCGGATGTGGATAGAAGGACAGAAGACAAAAGCAACAGAGAAAATGGAGAATTTAAGGAAATGTATGTAAAGGCAGACTCCCATAGATGTTTTCAGATGTCTGCTTTGATCAGGCTTGAGCTGTGAAATGTACGAAGGTCCCCATGTATTGCCTCTGAGAGATCAGCAATAAATCACAGTGGACACTGGTGACCCAGACATTCACCCTGCCAGGAAAGCCTGGACTTTTTTCCTCAAGGACTAACAAGCTGGCATCTTATAGGTACAATCTTATAGGTGCTGCATGATGTCTGGTTTCCCTCATTGCTTTGCTCACTAGGAAGCTCATTTCTGGGAACTTTTACAAAATTTGACCTTGCTCATTGTCTACCACTTTCTTGCAGTATTTCCAGCTCAAGCACAGTGACTGGGGTACAGAAGGCATTTGTGTTTGTATTTGTTGAGTGAAACAGAGTATAAATGAGCGATCCCACATCCCATCTCCCCTTCTCCCATCACTGCTCACTGCCGGGGTTGCCCGCTGGAAGGCCTTTTGCAGTCTCACTGGGAACGGATTTTAAGGGATGGAGGAGAGCTTGGGGTCCCACTGGCACAAGCACAAATTCTTGGGTGCTCTGTGCCTCAGTTTCCCATCTGCCCACCTTCTCGTTTCTGCCAGCACGTGGGCTTTTCACCCAGACCCCGATATCTATGTGAATGAAGCCAGCCCAAACACCCTACAAAGGCCAGCTTCTAACTCCTTGACTGAGATCTTGTCCCCTTGGGGTCAGCGCCATGAGGTAGACAGTTAAGTCTCTTCCTGCAATGCTAGCATCCCTTATGAGAGACCCAGCTGCTCCACTTGGGACCCAGCTCCCTGCTCATGTGTCTGGGAAAGCAGCAGATGATGGCTCAAGTGTTCAGACCCCTGCACCCATGTGGGAGTCTCGGACGAAGCTCTAGACTCCTTGCTTCAGCCTGGCACAGCCCCAGCCATTGCGACCATTTGGGCAGTGAACCTCTCTCCCTCTGTGTGAGTGTGTGTGTGTGTGTGTGTGTGTGTGTGTGTGTATTTCTGCCTTTCAAATTAAGAAAAAAAAATCTTAAAAAAAAGAAAGAAAAGAAAAGAAAAGAAAGATTTTGTCCCCTTCTGCAGAGAAGGCGGGAAGAGTTCACTTGGGAACACGAGGATGGAGCTCACGGCCTTTATGCTGCCAAGCCTCCTCATCTGGTCTCAGGGGAGCAGCACTGACATACACCCCTGTGCCATGGAGACAGCTGACATTTGTCCACCAACTCACTCGGCACAGCTGACAGAGCCTCTACTGGGTTCCTGAATGGTGCCAGTGCTGGGGACTAGGTAGTCCGAGACTGGCCATTCAAGTGTGCAAGCCGCGACCTGTAAGGCACTGGACCCCAAGTCTGGGTTTTAGTCAAAGAATGACAGGAAGTGTTGAAGGCATATCAGTGACTGGATCTGGTCTGCGCTTTCCAAAGTTTTTCCAGCAGCTTTGGAGAGCTGGCTGGGTCAGACCAAGGCCACGGTCAGCACCATGCTGGATCTACTCCTCCTCCTCCCTCTGACCTGAATGCAGCTCACTCCGTATGCACCAGACCCAGAGGGGGCCCCGGAGACACCCTCCCCTTGCAGATACAATGCTCCTGGGGTCTACCTGCTGGGGTAGGGAAGGCGGTGGTGGTAGGGGTCAGGCCTCAGCCCCGTCCCTGCCACTGGCTGTCTCCAGAAGCTCATTAGAGTCACACATGCCCCAAGCCTCAGGACAGCTCTTCAATTTGCCTGCAGGATGTATTCCTTTTTGGTAAAAGCCAGCCTCCATCTGGGGGGGTTGATGGGGGAAGGCTGGTGTGCCCCATTTTCTCCCCCCATGTGCATTAGAGCAATTGTGCCAAGTGGGGGTGGGGCCGAGAGGGTTGGCCAGCCCAGACACCAGGCTGTGTGGCCACGTGTGTGCCAGTCTATGTTTATGCATGCCTGGGGTGAGAGGGATGGCAAGACAATCACCCTCATTTTACAGGTGAGCAAACTGAGGCTGGAAGAGCGTGAAAGCCATGCGGCTAGGAAAGGGCACAGGCAGCGTGTGAACTGGGCCTCCAAACCCCTGGCCCAGGCTTGGCTTTCTTGTCGGGCTAAGGGGGGATCAGTGGGTTCTCTGAGGACCCAGAAACTAAGTGGGAACAATCCCAGGGCATCAGACAGGCTGATGGGGACTGAAACCAGGTAGACAGGGCTGTGCTGAGCGCTCCAGAACGCCAGAGTCTCCAGTGCCCATGGAGTCGGCCCTTCCCACAGTCCTGTGTCTCCCAGCATCCCTGCTGCCGCTGGGTCCCAGCTCTCCACCTCCTCAGCCCTTTGTAGCCCCTCCACATGGTCACTGCGACCGACCTGGGTGCCACTCCTGGGCCAAGACAAATACTGTTATTGTTATCCTGACACAGAGGGTACATACACCCAGCTCCACGTATTTCCCGTGCAGACGCACTTTCACATGTACCCAGACCACCCAATACAAAGGCTCGCGTTCGTGTGGACATCCTTGGACCCGCTTCTTCCTATCCCCAGCCCAAGCTCCCATCATCTGACCTGGGCTCCTCCACAAGCTTCCTATCCCACGCGCTCTCACTCTGGCTGAGGGTGCAGCCGGGTACACACCCTGTCCCCCACCAGCCCACCCAGCTGCAATGAGGGGTGGACCTCAGAGGGGGAGGCAGGTCCCGCATTCCCAACTCACCCTCTGCCAGGAAGCTGCGGGACCCCCGGAATGGGGAGCACATGGTGTCGGAAGCTGGGACAGGCAGGGGTCAGGGCGGCCCCTCTGTGCCAGCCCGGCAGCAGGCAGGCGGGGCTGGACCCTGAGCCTGACGCAATGGAAAAAGAAACCACAGCCTAGGCCGCGCCAGGCCCCTTCCCCTCCTACCCCAGTAGGAGGGCGGCGGCACAAGGTGTCATTAAGGGTTGGGGCTGGGCCTGCCATGCGCATCTGGCCCAGCTGGGAAGCTCAGGAACAATCCCTGCCCCGCAGGTAATTTGAGGTTTGGGGCTGGAGCAGGAGATAAGCAGGAGGGATGGTCCCCGACTCTCAGCACAGATGGGCACTGACCTTTTGGGGTGACCGGACCTCCTAGCAGAGAGCTCTGAGGGTAAGATAACACAACTGGAGTCCCTTGTATAGATAGGCTGAGGCCAAGGGATGGTAGGCAGGCTTGGGGATTCACGCATTCATTCAGTAATCATTCTTCTAGCAGTCATGGCTGTGGCGCTGAAGGGGACATGGGATCCCAGCCATCTGGTCCCCAGGCGTAACACCTCTGTGATGCCGGCAACTCAGGCGCTGGTGGCTCCGCACCGGCGCAGCTGAGCACACCTCCAAGCCACAGCCATGTCCTCATCCCCTGTCCCCTGCCCCGGCAGACTGTGACAGTCTCCCCAAGGCAACCTCAGTGGTCCTCTGCACACCAGACCCTGAGGACATCTTTCAACATGCAAGTAAGGAGCTGGTGCTGTGGTGCAGACACACCTGTGATGCCAGTGACTCATGGGCACCAGTTCAACTCCCAGCTGCTCCAGATCCACTCTAGCACCCTGTTAATGCACCTGGGAAGGCAACAGAAGATGCACCCATAAGGAAGACCCGGATGGAGTTTCTGGTCCCAGCTCCAGCTGTTTCGAGGGCACAGCAGATGGAAGACTTCTTCTGTCTTGTCTCTCCCCCTCTCTCTAACTCTACCTCTTAAATAAATCTTCCCTCTTGTTCCCCAAAATACAAATAAGATGCTAGGACAGCTGTACCTGAAAATGTCAAGGTCCTTCCATCCTAACAGGTCACACAAATGAACTGATCCTACCTCACGCCACACCCCCGGTATCTGTAAACACTGCAATCTTTTTCCTGCCCTGAGGTCTTTGCACTTGTGGAATTTCCCTTCACCAGAATTTCTTCACAAGAAAGGCTTAGCTGTACCTTCCATCACCGCCTTACAATCTTTGAGGCCTTCCAGACTGTCAGGCTAACCCACAGCCTTGGCTCCACAGATCATGCCAATGCACAGGTGTTTTGTCGGCAGTCTTGTCAGCAGGCCCATATGTGGCTGCCTGTCCCCATAAAACGTAAGCTCCCCAAAGGAGACATCGCATACCACCCCTGACTCTACCTTCTCCCGCCAACTCCTTGCCAGTGCTAGATATCTCTGTTCAGGATGAAAAAGGCAGACAGGGGACCAGCCAGGCATCTAGCAGTGACAGGAGATGCTGGCATCGCCGGTGGTGGCTTAACTCGTTGTGCCTCAATGCCAGCCCTAAGGCAGGGAGGGTTTTTTAAGTCACAGAAGGATGGGACCCTGAACCCAAGCCAATTCTATCATGATTCCACCCCCACCCCACCCAGCCCTGGTCCAGGACTCAAAAGTTGGGCTGTGGTCACCACTTGGAGCTCACTACAGGGAGGAACTGCTGAGTTGCCAGGAGGACCCTAATTAGAGGGCAGCAGGTGGCACTAATGGGGAGTCAGCAAGAGAGGCAGGTGGCTGTGGGAGGACAGAGGATGGAGATGGAGAGCAGGCCCAAGGTGGCTGGAGAGGAGGCAGCCGCTGTGCCAGTGATTATGAGCTGGTGGAGACTGTGGGACTAGGCAACAATGACATATCCCACTGCAATGTCCAGTGCTCCAGGCCATACTTGGGATTTCTCTACAGTGCCAGCTACAAGGAGTAAAGCTCTGCCAGGTCTTGCTGGACTTGGTCCTCCAGACAGCAGCATGCAGTGATCAAGAGCTTGGTGTCTGGACTCAACTTGCAGGGGTTGAACTCAAGCCTGGCCCTGCTACTCACCTGCTGTGTGGCCTCATGTGAGTGACTTAAGCTCTGTGGGTCCCCCGCCCTCTGTAAAACTAGCCCAATGAAAGTGCTTTCCTTGGGGCCCCTGCAAGGCTCACTTAGAACAACACCACCACCTTGATGGCCAGGGAGAGGGGGCTGATGAAAAACTCAGGAGAGGTGTGGTTTCTGCCAAGAGCACCTGCTCCACCTGCTGCCCCTGGGGTAGGGAGTGCTCTCACTCTATGCTTGAACAAGCCCTACTGGGGACTGTGCTGCAGACGCGAGCGCCTTGTACACAAATCACAGGGTGGGCAGGCAGGTGGCAGCCTAACAAGCTCCCAAGTGAAGCTGAGGCGGCCCACCTGGGGCCACACGGCAAGCCAGGAGGCCCCAGACCTTAGCTGGCAAATTGGCAACCTGGCTGCTCAATGCCCCCCAGAGGCAGCTTCAGCTTGGTCAGCCCTGGGCATGCCGAATTACTTGGTCCCCTTCTAAGTCCTGCCAGCCTTATATGCTGGGTCCCTAGTCAGGGACCAATACTATTACACACACAAACACACATACACATTTATTTGGGGGAGCATCTCTGCAATGTGGGGACTACAAAGTCTGAAGCCTGCAGCCAAGCCTGGGAGCTGGACATGTGGGGTTGAGGCCTTCATTCTTCCCATAGCTTCACCCACCCTGGGAGCCCCTGAGTCCTTCTTTGCAGGACCCCTATCTTCACTCTGAAGACCTTGGGCTGACTGCAAGAGGCCCAGGAGAGACAGAAGGCAGGAGGGGGGGTTAGTCCACATGACTTACAGTCCATTGATATCCAAAAAACACTGGCATGGCAACATCTGGGCTGGGGCCACCACGGGCCAGCCAAGACCACCCAGAGAATTAATCATCGTGACAGCAATCTTTACCTTCTGGGGGACCTGTGATGGGGGGTTAGGGGTGGGGACCCCAGCCCCACTGTTAGTGGGATAAAAAGGAAACAATAAAAACCAAATGAGCAATAATCCTGGCTGTCCCAGGACCTGCGGGACTTGAAATTCTGCAGCTGCACCACATCCTTGATGAAGGTGCCATCACAACTCCCATTCTCCAGATAAGCAAACTGAGGTCTGGAGGCAGAATCCTTCACCCAGATGGTCAGGACCCTCTGACCATTCACGCTGCCTGCTGAACTCTGCAAGAATCTGCATTCCACACCAGTTGACTCCAGACAAATGGGCTTTCCGCCATTTTTTTTCTTTTAAAGATTTATTTATTTTAATCGAAACAGTTAAAGAGAGATCTTCCATCAGCTGGTTTATTCCACAAATGGCTTCAATGACCAGAGTTGGGCCAGGCCAAAGATTGGAGCATGGAGCTTCTTCTGAGTCTCCCATGTGGGTGCAGGGACCCAAGTGTTTAGATCATTCTCCATTGTTTTCCTAGGTCCATTATCTGGGAGCTGGATCAGAACTGCAGTAGCCAGGTGTCGAACTGACACATGGGATACCCAGAACTGCACACAGCAGCTTAACTTGCTAAGCCACAGCACAGAGGGGCCAATTTGCTTTGTTTAGTTTGCTTATCCGCCACCAACAAAAATTACTCAGCCTCCACCCTCTGCAGATACTGGCTCCATCTGAGCAAGGCCTCTCTGAGGATCCCTGCTGTTCTCAAGACAATGCCACCCCCAGCTCCTTTCCCTCACCCCACCCCTCCAGCTCTGCTGTTCCCTACAGACTTGCAGTAACAGTTTTTGGTCCTTCCTAACTTCCCACATGTTGTTCCATCTGCTGGGAAGGCCCTTCCCTCTCCCTTACTGAGCTCTCACTTCTCAGAAATTCAGCTCAGTCAAACCAAATGCCATACCAGGAACTCACCAGCACCACCACCCCTCCTCCTGCCTGGGAGCCCAAGACTGGGAAAAGAGCAACATCGCCATGCACACGCAAGGACGCACCCAGAACTCTTGCAGGTTGCTGGTGGGACAGGAAATAGCTGGCAGTGTCACGCTTGCCCTGCAGAGCTCAGCCATACATACACACCCCCCACCACAGTGGTCACAAGTATGCATATTCACCACAAGGCACACACAAGAGTGCTCCCAGCAGCACAATCTATATTGGGAAACCAGCTCTGGCCCCAGTGCCAACTGGCGGGAGAAAGGGGTCACCCTCAAGGCAGTGTACAACACCCAGAAGTTATGCACAGGTCGACAGGGACTCCAGTGCGGGCGGCTCCCACTGGCACAGGCCGATTGACTGGATCTCCCTTAGAACAAGTGGACTAGAGAGACAGGCACCATTCACTGTCCAGCCAGCGGCAGGACAGGGAATGCGCTGTCACTGCCAGCAAGGGGACCGGCATGTCCCATCTGCTGCTAGAAATGAGCGCTGTCAGCACTGGTCACTGAGTGGTACCTGCAGGAATTCCAGGGACTTTCCCTAGCCCATTCCCTGGAATCTCTTCCCGGCCTCTTAGTCGTTGAGGAAGAATCAGGTACAGCACCACTGTGCGCTGTCGGCTGGCTTAGGGCATGAGGCCTTCCCAGCGCCTGAGAAGCTCCCAGATGGAATCTTCATCGTTCCCCACGCTGCCATTCTCGGAATGGGAACTGGCTGATGAGAGTGAGCAAGAGCAAAAGGCCAAAAGGAGAAGGAGCTGCAGATGTCTGGAAGCACAGGCTCCCAGAATTCCAGGATTTTGGAAACATGAGTTATTTGAGCCTGGGCTGAAAGGCTTAGGAGTCTCCCGGTCTACATCTGGGAGCTACACGCAAACCCTGGCTGTGGCCCCATCTCCCCAGCATCCTGCTTCTGGAAAGGGGTGGGGGTGCAGTGCTCCAGCCCAAGCTGCCTTTCATCCCTGGTACTCTCTTGGCAGCACTTTGCGGAGGGTTTCACGCTGTACGAGGCACAAAGCAGGGAGTGGGGACTTTGACACACACACCCTTCTCCACTTAGCGATGGCACTGCTGCTGTGCTCTGAAGACAGCTCACGCAGGCAGCCAGGCCATTACGGGGATAAATATAGATGCAGACAGTGTGGTGAGGAGGCCTCGGCAGGGGTCGGTCCTGATGCCCGGCCCCAGCTTCCCCAGACCATACTGCCAATGAAGCCATTCCAAGCCCTGGGACCCCCTACTCCCCAGGCTCCAGGTCCAGCCTGGCTCGGCCTTGGAGGGCATGGCCCAGGGCCTCCCTTCCTATAGGAAATTCTACTCTTACCACCTCCCACCCCTACCCCCTTTCTGGGTCTCAAATGGGGCTTGGAAGTGCTTGTGAGCTGCACAGTGTTCTGAGTCCCTTGGGAACCCCCGGAAGGGCCTGGCCAGGCTCACAGGGTGGGTGAGGCTAAGAGAAAGATGAGGGCTTGGTAACAGCGCCCACCTGCCTTCAAATGTGGCTGTACTGGAAGGGGGACCCTGGGGTGCCTTCTGAGATGAGGACCCATGTCCACCCAGAGGACAGCTGGGCATCAGGAGGTTCCCACGCTCTGTGGGAACCTCAGCAAGTCCCTGGTCACCTCTCTGGGCTTCAGGTTCCCTGGCAAGCATCCAGGCAGCCTTGGGAAGCCCAGGAATGCCCCCTTGGTCCTTCCTGAAGCATGTACCTGGCATCTCTGGGCTGCTCGGGCCCACAGAGTCAGCCAACCTCTATGCCTGATCCCCGTGTGGATGCCCCGCACGCCTGTGCGCTCTGCTCCCTGCTCCTGGGCAGGCCTCTCATCACCTCCTGCCAAGGGTTCCTGGCAGCCAGTGGCCTCCAGGCTGCCCACTCAGAACAGCCCCTGTGCCTGGATGGTAGCACCATTCCAAGCAAGGGGCCCACAACTCTGGAGACAGGCTCAGACCTCTGTGGGTGAGTCTCAACAGCCAAGGATGCCATCACCTAGTTAGCTCCTGGTCCCGGCTCCCTTCCACCCAATCAAGGAGGACAAGTCGCAGCACTGACCAGACACTGCCTATGTACTTAGCCTGGGAGATGGGCCTCGCTCTTAAGATCACATCATTTTACAAATCAGAAAACTGAGGCAAACAGAAGCTAAGGAACCTGCCTGTTAGAGGCTGAGCTATATACCCCAAAACACCACCCCCAAGGCTTCACAGTGGAGAGTTGCAGGTGTTATTCATTCAGATAGGGTTGCACAGTCTTTGGTTCATGATGGCTGATGGCTCTATGAGGACTTAGGAAGGCAGGGAGGGAAGATGGCAGGAGGTGGAGCCTGGAGTGACGCAGCCCCAGGCCTTACAAGCAGCCGGAAGAGGCCTGAAAGGAACCTCCTCCGGAAGCTGCACAGGAAATCCATCCACCTTAGGACACTCAGTGGCTGGAGGCAAGCTGCTCCTAGTGTCCGTTGGGCTCTGAACCGGTGCAGCATACTTGTCCCGAGTCGTGGCCCCAGGCACCTGCCTCCGAAACACTGCACAGGTCCTGCCTAGAGTAACGGGCTGCAATGGTCACCTGCTGGGCACTGAGCCCGCTCTCTGCTGGGTCTTGGTGAGCACACCAGGCAGGCCCAGTGTCCCTGGTTCCTGGCAAGACGGATGGATGGAGAACTGAGGTGCAGGGAGACTTGGCGATGCGTGACCTCAGGGCCTTTGCATATGTTGTTTTCTCCATCTAGGGCACACTCCCCTTGCTCACTAGTTCATAAACATTCCCTAAGTGCCCATGAGGTACCAGGTGTAGCTGGGCTACCAGAGGGACCGATGCTGTCCTCCCATAGGGCTTCTAGCCACAGAACTCTGCAGCCTAACTGGAGGCTTCCCTGCCCCAACCATGGTCCCTCCACCCTGCTGCAACTTTCTCCAGGCCTTCACCACCGCTGGCTTGCCCACTCTGTCACCTGCCTGCTCCCTTTCCATCCCTGTCTGTCTTGACCACCGCTGTGCCCCCAGCACCCAGCACAGTGCCAAACCCAGAGGACTGGCTCAAGGAGCCTCCAGAATGACCACATGGCAAATGCAGGGCACAAAGCCAGTGTCAGTGGGAACCGCCGCACCTGCCTTGGCTCTCGGCAGGCTCTGTCACCACTACCTTAAGAACTTCATGGGAATCGCTTTTGGTCTTTTGGCTAAGATCAAGTGTAAGAACTTCATGGGGACAGTGGCAGAAGGCAGTCCTGCCCTGAGCATGCCCATTTGTGCAAGGAGGGCATCAAAGGCTGAGAGAGGTTGAGAGACTTGACCTAGGTCACTAGGACAATGGGGGAGTCTCACCAGCACAGGTCAGTTCCCAGCCCCCCTGGGACCTAGGAACAAGCAAACGCTACTTCTGGGCTGGGGTGAGGGTGGGGGTACCACACAGCTTTCCTTAGTTCTTCCTCTTTGGCCGGCTGGGACACCCCCTGCCCTCTGGCAGCCCCCCAGCACTGGGGACCCCTCCAGGGACCCAGTATCACAGACTGGCTGTAGCAAGAGACTACAGGGCAAGCAGACACCATCCTTCTGCGAATCAGCATTTATCCAGCACCTTCTGGATCCACGTGCACAGACACAGCCCTGCGTCACAGACACCGTTGGTTGCCTCTCCTTGGAGTCGACCCTCTCTGGGGACAAGGTAGGGAACAAACTCTTGAGTGCCAAATAAATGACTTAGAGAGTGGCAGAGGCCCGGAGACAGACAAAGCAAGGTATGTAGGAGTGAATAGGGACGGCAGTACAGTCTCCACCCAATTAACCCAACATCAGAGTCCCACGGGAAGAGGAAGGTGTGCCCCGGGCCAAGGGGGCAGGGCAGTCTCCTTGAACACGAGGTCAGTGGGCAGCCCCTCCCACCCCAAACTCCAGGCCAAGGCAGAGGACTCCATGCTGGGAGCCGGGAGGGGCCTGTGACCCAGCTCAGTCCCTGTGGGAGCCCACCGCCTCCCTCTGCCAGCTCTTGCTTTTCTGAGACCATTTCCACAGCAGACAGGGATGTGGTCCTGGAGGGGTCCTCTCTTGCTGACCCACTACCACTGTGTGCCCCCTGTGCTACTGCCTGTAAGGGCCAGGGAGCCCCTGACACTGGGCAGGACCTTCCCAGCAGGTGCAAGAATGACTGCTCTTGTCCTCTGTTCACATGTTCACACACGGTGGCCCTTCTGTGCTCCAGGCCATGGGAGGGGACCTCCCCCCACTCCACCGCGCACACACACACACACACACATACACATACACGCCCCTAGAATAGCCCAGAAGCTCCTGCATGTGGATTCCCTGTCTCCTCTCTTCAGTGAGGGGGTGGAGGAAGAGCAAGAGGCCCTAGAGAGTCCCAGGAGGGAAGCCTGAAAGCAGCCAGCCACGCTGGGCCGGGCTTCCTAATATTCCCTCTGAACGATGACAACGACCATTAATGCGATGACAATGACAGTTACCCACGATTCCCTGGCGCCGGCACAGTCAGGCACACGCACGTCTTTGTCATCTAATAATCTCAAAACTACCTCTGAGGAACCACACACAACTGCATGACACCAGGAGAAAGGTCTCCAGCCAGGGCATGGGCCCAGTGGACAGGGGCAGCAGCCGGCCATCTCTTCCACGCAGAGAGAGCCCTGAGATTTGAGGAGAATCAGTGCCCACATCCTTAGCCATGGAGAAGCATGTCGGGGGAACCCCTCCTGTCCAAGCCAGGTGTGTCACCCTTGCCGGTGGGCACTTCCAGAGCTCCTGGATTCTCTGCCAAGTGGAACTGAAATCAAACCTCTCTGTTTGGGTCCAGCTTCCGGGTGGGCAGGCCCTAGGGACGGGCCCATTTTACAGGTAATGACCAGAAGAGAGGAGAGTCTGGGCCAAGGTCCGACTGGTCAGAAGGCGTGTGTTCCTAACCATAGTTCCCCTGTGGGGCTGTGGGCAGCCACAGTACCCCTTTCCCAGAGGCTAAAATCACCCCATTTCCTGCACCCAGAACTGCAATGTCCTTGACCCTGGTCTGGGAGCAGTGAGGCACTGGTGACCCTAGCTCAGGCCTCATGTCGGGGGGGGGGCATCTCCTCCCTGGGGGATGCCAAGCGACTGACTCAGGATCCAGTGGTCTTTCCTCTAGCTGATGTCTGTGCTAAGATTGCTGGCTGACCCAGCTCCTTTCATGGGCGCCCACAGTGCCTCTTCTGCACTCGCCCACCGCCATAGCTAGCTATCTCTACTGGGGAGAGGGCTGAATTCTTGGAGGACTTCTTCCACCCTCCACACAGCAACCCCTGCAAGGGATAGAGGAGACCACCCAGGGGCAGGGAGGCCCATGGGGAGGTGGGTTCCCAGAATGGGACCTTACCTGGCATGATAGCAATAATTACTGAAGCCACTTGTCCCATATCCATCGGTCACAGCTTACACCCCCAGATGCGCCAACCCTAAGGTTGGCCAATGAAAAGGGCCCTAGGGGGGAGTCTCACAGTCCCTTCCCTAGGCCAGTGATTTTGTGTAAATCACAGGTCCCCCTGGGAGGCAGCTTCTTCTCCCAAAAAGGGCTTTCTAACCTTGGGAGGTGGGGGGGCGGGCAAATGAGACAGTTGGACAGAAAGAGGGCCTCTCCCCCTCCTGCCTCATTTCTTCAACACGCAGGTGCCAGACAGCTTTTGCACAAAAACTAGTTTGCAAACATTTCTGGGAAGCTGCCCAGCCTCACTTCCCCTTGGGCTGCCTCTCCCAGGAGCATTTTCCTGGGGCACCAGGTGTGGCGGGGTGGCAGCTGGGGCAGTCGGGGCCAGCCCGATTTCTCTGGGTGGCGAGGGAGGCCGGAGGCTCCTCTGAATTGCTGGGTTAGGACCCCGAGAGCGACCCCCCAGTTCCCGCCCACCGCCCGCCCTTCCCCCCCGCAGTCCGGGCGGAGGCGGAGCGCCCCCGCGTGGCCGGGGCGCAGCTGAGTCACCCACATGCCCGAGTCTGGGTGCGCGCTGGCGGTTGGGGCTGGGGGCGCCGCGGCCCGACCCCTCACTCCACCCCACGAGGCGGAACCCAGCCTCCTCCCGACCCACCGAGGCCGCCCCCGGGTTAAACTTGATATACAGCCGCCCCGCCCTCCCTTGGGTCGCCCGGGCCCCACTCACCTCGCGTCCCTCAAGCGCCGCCGCCCTCAGCACGCGGCGACCGCTGCTGCCCGCGCTCTGGGACCCCGGGGCATCCCCGGGCACTGCCCTGCTTGGCCGGGCCCGCGGGCGCGGGACGGGCTCAGTATGCAGCCCGCGCAGCCATGCCCGCTCGCGTGCGCTCGCAGTCGCTCGGGGTCCGGGGCTCCTCCCGGGCCGGGCGGGCTGGCGACGGCGGCGGCGGATCGGGCTCCTCCCTCCTGTCGAGGAGGAGGAGGAGGGCGGGGGGTGCGGGGCGGGAAGCGGAGAGGCGAGGCGGGCGCTTCCTGGAGGGGCGAGCGCTCTCCCACGGGCGCCGCGGGGGCGCTGTCCCGCCCCGAGCCGCGGCTGGCGCGCCCAGGCGCTCGGAGCGCCGCCGGGACCAAACGTTCGAGGCCCGCACTGGGCAGGCTGCAAAGCAGCTGTCCGGATGCCCTGGGTTCGCGCCCTACCCAGGCCTGCCTCAGCTGCTGGTGTCTGCCCCCTCCAGTGCCCGGTGCTCCGAGCTCGGGACTGCACGCGGGAGCCGAGGATTGGGCTCAGCCCCGGCTTGCGGGTTGGGGGGTCAGAGAACCCCAGGGGTGCTGATGGGCACCTCGGTGAGCCCTCGGGGGGGTGGGAGGAGATGTCACTGTGCTTGGCCGTGGGCAGTCTTGGGCAGCGCTAGGACCGCGGTGCGCCAGTCCCCTTTTTTCTTGTTTGTATAGCGAAAGAGCTCGCGTCTTCTCGCCGCCGGGGACCCGGAAGATGACATATTCCTCTGACACGGACGATCAAAATGGCCAGAAATGGGACCCGCGAGCGTGCTAGTGGGCGAGCCTGCCTTCAGCTGCCTGAAAGAGACCCCAGGCGCTTTGCCAGTCGCTGTGCGTATGCCCTCAGGGAAACCTCACTGATGCCTCGAGGCACCAGACAGCTGGAATAGAGGGGCAGGTCTGGGGGTCCCCCAGACCCTGGCAGGCCACAGCGAAACCTTAAAGTGTAGAGCTTGGGCCTTGGGTTTTCCCTCCCCGGCAGGCGAGGGTTAAGGTGGGAGCCCCCCTCCTCCCCCTGCTGGACTGAGTCACCGGAACTGAACAGCCTTTGAGGGGCCTCCATTAGGCAGCCCCAGGGCCCTGGGCTTGGTTCTAAGCTGCCTGTCCCCCCCACCCCCGCTTTGTTCTGTCTGAAGCTTGTGAACTCTCCGCACAGTCCCCAGCAAACCAACCTACAGGTGTCCAAGAACCAGCTCCAGCTCCACTTCTTCCGGGAAGTCTCTCCTGATTGCTTTGGCCTTAAAATCCCTTTATTCCGTCAGGATGACAAGGCACTGGGGTGCCTAGTCTTGCAGCTGCTCACTTCCTGTTAGACCAGGACCCTGACAACAGGGCTCAGCCAGGCTTCCTCTTGGAGACCTGGAGGATAGGCTAGTGGGACTTGGTGAGGGGAGGAAGATGCTATGTCTTTGCCTATAGATGTAGAGGGCGAAGGCCAGGGTCCCAGCAACACCACTCCCTGGTAGCGCAGGCAGTCCCCTGCATGAAAACCTAGGATACACAGATGTTCACAGTGGTGTGACTGGCAGGAGCTAAGGAGCAGGAACAGGGCCACAGCCCATCAAGTGCTGAATGACAGGTGGAAGAAGGTGCCGGGTATCCAGCCAGGGCAGGTGCTCAGCCCTGCTGCCTGCTGCAGGGCCGATGGACTGAAAGCTGTTGCCGGGTGAAGGCAGACAGTCCCACAATGACAACAACAACATGAGCCAGGGGACTGCATTTAGACAACAGGTGTCGGGCTGACAGATCCTAAGGAAAAGAGCTTCAGGGTGCCTGGAAAGGGAGAAGCAGAGCGTGGTTTCTTTGGAGAGAAGGATAAAAGTGTCCTCTGCCTGGACCACTCCCTCCTCTCTCCCCATCCCTTGTCAGAATACCTGAGGTTGAGTCCCCGCTTGCATTTTTGATCCTGGCTTCCTGCTGACCTTCACCCCTTAGGCAGCAGGTGAGGGCCCCAGAACTGGTCTCTGCCACCCATGTGGAGGACCCGGATTGAGTTCCTGGGTTCTGGCTTCAGCTTGGCACAACCCCTCACCCTCAGCTGTTACGGGTGTTGGGAGAATGGGTGGACAGAAACTCCCCGACTCGATGTTTCTTGCTGCCTTTTAAGTAATGGAATCAGTGTTAGAACCATCAACTTGTGCACAGTAAAGGACAAATCTTGTGGCACATGAGCTGTGTCTCAGTGAAGCTGCCTTTCACAATGCTAAGGCATGGGGCTGGCAGATGGGCCAGCAGTTTGGGCACTTATTGATGTGCCTGTGGCTACAGCACGGAGTGCCTGGGCTTGAGTCCCCAGTTCTGGCTCCCTGCTACTGCGAAGCCGGGGAGACATCAGAAGATGGCGCAAGTGCTTGGGCCCTTGCCACCCCTGTGGGACACCCTCATGATTTCCGTGGCTCCTGGCTTCAGCTCCTCCACCCCCTGCTGGTTGTTGTGGGCATTCGGGGAGTGAATCAGGGGGTGGGATTTCTTTCTCTTCACCTCTAACTCATAAGCAAATTCACTTTAGCAGAGGGAGGCCAGAGCTCAGTTGATGAAAGTCAGCACTAGGGGTTGGTACTAGATATTCTGGCGTCCACCCACGGAGTGACACAAAGCTGTAAGATGCGGATCCGTCTTTCCTGGCCCTGTCAGAGCCTTCTGCGTGCAGGAGAGTGGGCAGGGTGGGGCTTCCCCCAGACAGACGCCTGTGAACGAATGATTTCTGGGATGCCTGCTGCCTGGATGTTAATGCTCAGAGCCCAGGCTGCTCGGACTAACAGATGATAGTAACTCGTTTGCCTGTTCGCTTCAAGCTACTTGCAACAAGTGTTGAGCGCGCCACCTGCTGGCAAGCACTTGGCTGGGTCTCCGAGAGGTGGAGAGTAAGGACCGCAAGGGCGATCCTGTCATCTCTGTTGCAATGGCAATCACCCCAAACTTCATCTGTCCGTGGGGCAGCAGCGAGCGTTGCCCGCACTCAGCCTGGGCAGTCCTCGCCCAGAGTTTCTCCTACTGTGGCAGTCAGGTGGTGACAGAGGCTGGAATTATCTAGAAGGCTTTCTCATGCACCTGCAGGGTCTTTAGAAAGTTGTTGAAATGATGCATCATGAAAAAGCAAGGCATGACTTCCAGCATAAACTTACCTTTCAGTTCCATTTTCCCTGAACCTTCGCAAGTGCCTGTGAGCCCAGTGGTTGATCCTGGGACAGCAGCTTCAAGTTATCCAAAATCCCTCCCCCTGGCCACATCCTCATGGCCTGGACGGAGTTCCAGCCTCTTCGTTTCAGACCTGCCCAGCCCTGGGTGTTGGGGCCACTTGGGAAGTGAACCAGCAGATGGAAAATTTTCTTTCTCTTTCTGATTTTGTCCCTCTGCCGTCTATGGAGTCCATAGGGAACGGGTCGGTAACATAGACATGCCCTCAAGGATTTCACATTAGAAGCAGGTGGCCTCTAATGTGCTCCACTGTTCCAGAAGCTCAAGGTGGAGTCAGGTACTGCTGGGAGATGTTACACAGTCCTCAGGCCCTCAATTTGCCTCTCTGGAAAAGTGGGGACAGCCTTGAGATTGGCTTCACAGGGTTGCTGTATGAATCCCATGAGACTGCACTGTGGCAGCCGTGCTGGGAGTGTGTGGACACTGGACTAGTTCACCATTGCCATTTCCAAGTCCTGGGCCCCCCTCCCAGGATGTGGTAGCCAGGCCTCCCTGGCTCCTGCAGTCAGCAACAGACAGCCTTTAGCTCTAACCCACTTGTGTGTGTTGCGAGTGGGGACACTGCTCAGCTCAGGACATGGAAGCCGCTGGCTCCAGGCTCCTCACCCCAGGGGAGGTCACTTGGCTTTCCTCCTGTTCTCTCCTCCTCCTTGGGGCAGAGGCCCCTTTATGGGCAGCCAGGGCAAGGTTGGGGTGTGAGTGGGATGAGCCACCACATGTGGCATGCAAGGACACAGAGGGCAGGTTCTGGAGGCCAGGAGACCACGGAGGTGGGTGGGGGTGCACATCTTCCCTGGGGGAAGGGCAGTGTGGGAACTGGAGGAAGGCCAGCGTGCCCTGAACTTCCCCAACCCTTCCCCTTCTAGGGCCTGGACCAGACCAACCCCTGAGTACTTCCTTTCCTCCTCCTTCCTCCCCCTACCTCCCTTCGCTGAGACCCCTCCTCCCCAGGAGCGGAGGGCACCTCCTCAGACTTGGCCTGGGCTGTGCTGGGTGAGGCTGGAATGGGGCGCAGCACCTCCCCCCCGTACCTGGGCATAGCCCTGACTCTCAGGTCCTCGAGCCTGGGACCACCAAGGGTCTCTTGCCTCTTGTTCTGGTGTTGGCACCAGAGCCCGTTAACTTGCTGTGCCCTCGGGCTGGTCATGCTTCTGCTCTGGTGTAAGCTTCCTAATTTGTATGACGGTGGGGGCGGGGTCAGGAATGCCAGGAGTGTGTGGGACAGAGGGTGGGGGATCACCCTCGGGGGAACCCAGCTGGGGACCACCAGCTGCAGGAGGTGGGTCCAGGCCTCCCTGGACAGATGAGGAAACTGGTAACACTGAATTACATCGCCGAGAATCACACCATCTGGATTCAGTTCCTGGTGCCACCAATGGGTGACTATGCCTTTGAGAGAGTTAGGAGGACGTTTGTGATCTCTGTTGTCCTCAGCTGGGGAGACAGTGTCAGCAGGGCTCTGGGGCATGATAAAGAGATAGGTACAGGGTTGGCACTGTGGCATAGCAGGTAAAGCTGCTGCCAGCAACACCAGCATCCCATAGGGGCGCTGTATCAAGTTCCAGCTGCTCCACTTCTGATCCAGCTCCCTGCTTGTGCATCTGAGAAGGTAGCAGAAGATGGCCCACATACTTGGCCTGCTGGTATCCAAATGGAAGACCCGGAAGAAGCTCCTAGCTTCAGATCAGATCAGCTCAGCTCTGGCTATTGCAACCATTTAGGGAGTGAACCAGTGAATGGAGATCTTTCTGTCTCTCCTTTTCTCTCTATAACTCTGCTTTTCCAATACATAAATGAGTATATCTTTGTAAAAATCGTTTAAAAAAGATTTCTGGGTGATGGCAATGTGCAGTCTGGGTTACAACTCCCTGGTCCGATTCACCAACTTAAGTGTGGCCTAGCAAGCCACAAGGCTCACCCTTCTGGGACTACTGTGAAATGCAGAATTCCAGGCCTGGCCTGGGATCTGTCGACTGGAATCTGCTTGTTGACAAGACACCTGTTCATATCTGTCACTGGGACTTTGCAGGCTGGGAAGTACCAGCAGGGATAGTGGATCCCAGATAGGGGGTGTGCTCCAGGGAAGGCCATAGGGGGCAGACTCCCATGGGCCTCAGGGACGCCCATCAGTCATGGGACAAAGTAGCAACGTGAGTTCAGCCTTACCTTAGACATTGGACATGGGGCCTTCCCAACCCCCTCTCCCTCCTGGGAAAGCGCAGGTGCAGAACCCAGAGAACCAACTGATCAGATAGCTGCCAGCCCCACAGCCTCGCTGCCCTCCACACTTGTGTTAGTTTTCATGGTGATATTTATGCTGAGCCTACTTTGGGAAGGAAGGGGCCGGGGGCACCAGGCATCACCAGAAATAGAAAATAGTTCATGCCAAACATGGTGATTTCATGGCCAGCAATGCGGGCCCTGTCGACTCTGTGGAGCTGACAGGCCTGGGTTTTCTCGCAGGGCACCTGCTTAGAGAGTCTTGGGGCCCCAAGCTTGGGCAGAGCTGAAGGGGAATAGGAAGAGTAAGGGGTGAACACCAGCACAAATTGAATGGTGGGCCTGAGCTCCTTCCTTCTGCCCCGTACTGTGTGTGTCTCCCCATATGGTCTTCCTGTCTTCATTAGTCAAGGCGTCTTCAGGCTTTGAGGGGTTCATGCTCCAATTTCCAGCAAGAAAAGGTGAAGTGTGCAAATACAACTTATAGACCCAAGGCAAGCTTGGCACTGCATCCCAGGCAGAGGAGACAGGATGTAGGGGTGTCAACTTTTGGGGGGAACTTCTCAGCTTCTCTTCCTACCTCCTTTCCCCCATGACCAGGCTGTGGACTCCAGTCAGTATGTGCTGGCCCTGGCCTAACAAGAGTTTCTTTCTTGTGCTTAGTGGGAAGCTGGGAACGTGGTGGAGGGAGGCAAAAGTCAGACCAAGATGTCTGGGTGAGCCACCTGCAGGCTGGGACATACCATGCCCCTAAATCAGGTGGGCATGGCAAGTGGCATCACTTCCCAGATTCCTTTTGCTCCAAGAAAATTTTCAGGATTCTCCAGTGGGCAAGCCTGCCTCCCAGTGGAGGCGTGTAGTAACTACAGGCCTGCTCAACCCACAGATCATTCTATGTCTTTTTTTTTTTTTTTTTTAAGATTTATTATTATTATTGGAAAGCCGGATATACAGAGAGGAGAAGACACAGAGAGGAAGATCCGCCATCCGATGTCCCACTCCCCAAGTGAGCTGCAGCGGGCTGGTGTGCGCCGACCCGATGCCGGGAACCAGGAACCTCTTCTGGGTCTCCCACGCGGGTACAGGGTCCCAAAGCCTTGGGCCGTCCTCGACTGCTTTCCCAGGCCACAAGCAGGGAGCTGGATGGGAAGTGGAGCTGCCGGGACTAGAACCGGCGCCCACACGGGATCCCGGGGCGTTCAAGGCGAGGACTTCAGCCGCTAGGCCACAGTGCCGGGCCCGATCATTCTATGTCTTAAACCTTGACATTCAACCCTAAAAGGGGAAGGAAATTCTCATGTAACCAATATTCTTTGCACATCCTTCTTCCCTGACTGTTCATACACAGTGACAAGTTCTGCTGCAAGAACAGGGCGCAAAGGGTCTGCTCATACTCTGTACTGTTGACTGACTCCCACCCCATACCTGGAGAAATCTGGGCCAGGTAGAACGTGGAGGGGATAGAGTCTTGGGGAGGGATCCAGGTCCCTGCTGATGTGCCTGGGAAAGCAGGCAAGGATGGCTCATGTGGGAGATCTGCATGAAACTCTTGACTCCTGGCTTCGGCCTGGCCCAGCGCTGGCAGTTGTAGGCACTTAGACGGAAGAGTTCTGTCTTCTTCTCTGTGACTCTTTCACATAAATAAACTTTAACAATTTTTCTTAAAAGTTCCTACATCAAAGTGACAATTAATACGAAGAAGAGTTTACATTTCATGCAAGTCAAACAGAAGTGTTTCTGATATGCTGGGCTTCCCTAGGCACCTCTGCACAGGTCATAGAGAAGGTAAGCTCCCTGTGATCACATGACCAGCTAGAGACAGGCTCTGAACTTGAACTTGAACTTGAATGTATCTAAACCCCTAGTGAGCCAGTGCTGCTGCCCTGCTCTGTAGGTCCCAGGGCACTCCCAGCCCTGGAAGGAAAGAGAAAACCGTCAGACTTAGACTGGAGGCTGGGTGGCCCCATATATTGATTGATTACAAATGGCTTAGAATGTCATGGTTGGTTCCTTGGCATCCTTGGTTCCTTGCCAAGAGAGTGACAAGAACTCTGTGCAACATGAGAAGCCCCTGGGGGCTGAGGTAGTAGCTGAACCTAAAGGCCTTACTAAGTCCTTGCCATGCCTCCTCCTGTCCTCTCAGATCTGGTTTTGTCCCTTCTCTGAGACCAGCTGGCTTCTGCCCCTCAAATGATCAGGCTGGACCTGCAACTGGGCCCAAAGCCTTTGGATGCATGTAAGAGGGGGATCACCCATTTTACAGATAGGAAAACCGAGGCTGGAGGCAGGTGGGGACTCAGGCTCCTAGGCTGGTCAGTGGCTAGTCTTTCCATCCTGGCAGGGGGAGGAGGACTAGCCCCGGCTTGGCTGCTCTGGAGCTACAGTCCATTGATGCAGATTTGATATAAATACAGTAATAAATTAGATCCTAGGACTGTTGCAGGTTGTCCAGCCAGCCACGGGTCATGTGACAGGGTCATATGTCGCATATTGCATGCAGACCACCAGTTACATGTCCTGCCACTGCTCATGCTGGGTCCCATACCATGGGCCATGTGGGTCACCCTGCAGAGGTTCCATGCAATGACAGGTGTCAAGGTCACATTCTGACCTCCCACATCATGCATCATTCCCTCTTGATGCTCTCACCGTGCCCCATAGGTTACGCATGATGCAGGGTACTCTTCTGGCCAGACAGAGCTCTGACCAGGGCTCCCGAAAGTCACTCCTAGGGACTTCAACAGAACAAACATGTCCCTCCTTCCTGTAGCAGGTGCAGTGGGAGGAGGGGGAGATGAAGATGGTCAGAGTCCAAAGGCCTGGGATGTGCTTCAGGGTTCCCCAGGGGCTTGAGCCTGGCTGTCAAAAAACTTGAAGTCCAGTCTGGGCTCCTGGCTCCGCAGACGCTCGGCCGCATCATCGGGGATGGGGTTTTTCCAGAGGCTGTGATGGGGCAAGGGCAGGCAGTGGGTGCTGGGAGCTGCTCCCTGCCTGTCCTGTCCCCCTCCCCGCCATGACATGGGCCCACACTGGGAGGCTGAGACCCGGAAGGGAAGGAACCTTGTTTCAGAGTTGGTTGGTAGAGGCAGGTGTGGGAGTGGTGTGACTGCTTGGGGAGATGGAGCCCCCATCCCCACCTTCTGACTTCACCTATTCCATGAGCCCAGCCCTTATACCCACAAGCTGGATGTGCAAGGCCCATAGTCTTTATGCCCATTTTACAGTGAGGAAGTTGTAGTTGAGAGAGGAAGAAAAATGCACACATTGAGCAAACAGCAGAGCTGGGACAGGACCCAGGTCCTTCGGGGAACTGGCCCAAGTCTCCTTTGATCATTGCCCTGCTCAGGCCCTGTTCTTTTCTCTAGGCCTTCGGTGTGAAGGGTTGAGGTGGCCTCCTAGCCTTGGTCCCTGCACCTCCCCTCCCCTCAAGCCACTGTTACCGGATGACTTGGATGCTGGATCCCTGGGCCAGGCCTTCGGCTAGGAGCCAGGCTCCCCGAGCTGTGATCTGATTCTTCTCCAGGCTTCCCAGAGGCCAGCAGGAGAAGGGGAGAGAGAAGCATGAGATTGGGTGAGGGGCCTCCTTGTGTCTCCCCAGGGCCAAGATGGAGGGACAAAACCTCCACACCACGTGCTCTGAGGCCCCAACAGGCTTCAGCGGACTCTGGGACAGGTGCAGCCAGCAGGCTGTGGCTAGGGCGAGGGTTTTGGCAGAGCAGAATGCACAGCTCAAGGGGGGCTTTGTGGGTGGCTGGGGCCAGATGGGGAGCCCAGCTTTTGTGAGATGTAGGTGCTGCCCAGCGTGCCCTGCCCCCTGCCCCAGGCCCTCCACCACTGTGGTATGCCACCCCTACTCTATTCTTTGCAGCCGGAGCATCCGTGGCAGGACTTGGGCCAGCTCAGCAGTGGCCTCATCTCCCAGGGAGTTCCAGGACAGCCTGCAGAGAGAGGGGCCTGAGGTCAGTACAGAGGCGGAGGGGTGGGGAGTAAGAGAAGCCACTCAATGGGATATGCATGCTCTTCCCCTAAGACCTCTTCCTTACAGGTGGCTTCTGTCCCGCCCCTCGCCTGCTTTCTGGAGAAACTTGTCTGGGTGCATGGTGGGGTCCAGACACAGCGCCGTGATCCAAAACCCTGCCACATGTGTGCCTCCAGCGAAATTTGGGCCACCTCCACGCACCACCCACATTGTTACACACCTATGGCGCGCTTTCCCTTAAACTGGCCCTCCTCCCACTTTTTTTTTTTAAACTTTGAGAAACTAGGCTATTGGCATTTCACCCAGTGGTTAGGGATCTGTGTCCCACACTGGAGGGCTGAAATTCAATTTCTTTTTTTTGTTTTTTTTTTTTAAGATTATTATTTATTTATTTATTGGTAAGTCAGAGAGGAGGAAAGACAGAGAGGAAGATCTTCTGTCTGCTGATTCACTCCCCAAGTGGTCGCAATGGGCAGAGCTGAACTGATCTGAAGCCAGGAGCCAGGGGCTTCTTCTGGGTCTCCCACGCAGGTGTAGGGTCCCAAGGCTTTTTGACTGCTTTCCCAGGCCACAAGCAGGGAGCTGAATGGGAAGCAGGACCACCAGGACATGAACTGGCACCCATATGGGATCCCGGTGCATGCAAGGCAAGGACTTTCAGTCGCTAGGCTATTGTGCCGCGCCCCGGGTTCAATTTCTAACTCCACCTCCTAACTTAAGCTTCCTTCCAGTGTAGACTGTGGAGGTCACAGTGATGGCACATGTCACTGGGCCCCTGTCACTGACATGGGACACCTGGATTGTGTTCCCAGAAGCTAGCTCTGGC
This sequence comes from Ochotona princeps, assembly GCF_030435755.1. Lineage (NCBI taxonomy): Eukaryota > Metazoa > Chordata > Mammalia > Lagomorpha > Ochotonidae > Ochotona > Ochotona princeps. Next base: position 22,124,930 of record NC_080847.1, read on the forward strand.
CCTAGCCCAACTCTAGCCACAGTGAAGGCATTTAAGAGTGACCTAGCTGATGGAAACTCTCTCTCCACCTTGCAAATCAATGAAAAGTATTTTTTTTTAAAGTGTTACAAAATTAATCTTTTGAAAAAGTTTCATTTACTTTTATTTGGAAGGCAGAGTGATACACAGAGATCCTCTAACCACTAGCTTCCTTCTCAAATGCCCGTCACAGCCAGGGCTGGACCAGAACAGCCTGGAACTCCATCTGAGTGGCAAGAACACAGGTAATTCACCTGCTGCATCTCAGGGCACACCTCTGTAAGAGGTGGGACTGAAAACAGAGTGAGGACCTGAACCCAGGCACCCTGACATCTCATACGGCATCTTCACCCCTGTGCCACAATACCCACCCAAGAAACCAATCTTGGAGGCCAACGCTGTGCCATAGTGGGGTAAGCCACCTCCTGCGTTGAACATCCCAAATGGGCACTGGTTCAAACCCTGGCTGTTGCACTTCCAATCCAGCTTGCTGCTAATGCATTTAGGGAAACAGTGAAAGATGGCCCAGTCCCTGGGCCCCTGTATCTATGTGGGAGACCCAGAAGTTCCTGGCCCCTGGCTGTGGCCTGGCCATTTTGGAAGTAAACCAGCAGGTGGAAGCTCTCTCTCTCTCTTCTTCTTCACTCTCTGCAACGCTGCCTTTCTCATCAAATAAATAAATCTTAAGGAGAAGAAATTACTCTTAAAGGGAAGGAGTCATCACAACCATCACTGGTCAGGCCCTGCCTAGAAGGCCTATACCAGGGTCACTAACAGTGCACACCCGTGGCCACAGCTTCTGGTCTCCTCCCATTCCCTCCCCCAACCCTTCCTAAAGGGCAGAGTCTGTGGTTGTCTCCTGTCTCTGCGGTGACAAAGGGAACATCTCCAGGGTCCATGATGATGATGGGATGCCATGGCCCTGAGACTCTCTTGTTGGTGTGATAATAAATGTTAAGACCTTGAGGACACAGCATCTCCTAAATAGAGCTGTGGGTCTCAGGCTGGCCAGGGTTTCTGCTCTATTCATGAGGCAGTGCTGGGATGCCCCAATGTCTGACAGATGCTGACAGCCAAGGCAGAGTCGGGCACAGCCCACAGCAGGTGTGTGGGGTCTGTTGGCTTTAGCCCCCTCTTCACTATCAACAGTGCTCATTGACAGAGGTGCTGTAAGCCAGGCCCCATGGAAGGAAGGTCAGAGGTCATCTGGTCCACTTGCCGCCTTGTCACTCCGCAGATAGGGAAACATACAGGGGAGGTGGACGACTGCCCCACATCACCCGTGTCTCAAGTGCTCAGACTTCTCCCAGGAGGACGTCCAAGCAAGGATGACCTTCCTAGTCAGGTCAGTAAGTGGGAGGCCCAGCCAGCCGGAGAGACAGGGTCTGGCCGCTCAGTGGGTGGAGTCCAGCCTCCCAGACACTCGATGCTCCCTCCAACCCCCAGTCCAGGGCTCCTCTTAGCACTCACAAGATTTCCTCCAGGGCCGGGCAGAGCGGGAAGCTGGCAATGAGGTGCTTGGCAGCCTGGTTGTCAATCGCACAGTATGCCAGACTGGGGATGGACAATGGGACAGATTGGAGGGCACCTGGGATGGGCACTTTGGATGGCAGGAAGGAACAGGCTGACAAGGGCCAGGAGCATGTGGGGAATCCCAGAGGCTTCTGGCATTCCAGGTGCCAGACTCTACCAGAGAAGGCCTCTGCCCCCACACCCTCAGTGCAGGGGCCCCAAGGGCAGCTACTTACTCAAGCCGTAGGAGCTGTGGGAACCCCTTACACAGATGCTGGATGCTCCTGGCCAAGCTGTTCTCTGCTAGGCTGCAGGGCAGGGAGACCATGTGTGAGGGGAGTCCCCCAGACCCTCCCAACCCTGTACCTCTGGCCAGAACCTACCCACCTAATGTCTTCTATGCGAGGGCATCCATCCAGAGCCTGGCCCAGGCTCAGCAAGCCCTCTGTTCCCAGAGAGCTAGACGGCAGGCTGAGGGGGGAGGGGCGAGAGGAGTCTGTGGCACTTGCCGTGTGCAGGTGTGTAGGTGTGTGGTGGCGGGAGGCAGGGGTGGGGTGGGGTAGGGAGGGCATTTTCAGAGCTCCTACCCTCAGCCTGATCTCAGGCCACAGCACCTGACCCTGAGGGTTACCTCAAGCCCCTTCCCCATGTACACAGGACCTAAGTGGGTACCAAGGGTCAGTGTGGCCTGAGACCTCAAGTTCAAGGCCTCATATCCTACTACATTAGTGAGGCAGGCTCTCTCCTGGCCTCAGCTATCTTGCAGAGGAGATGCAGTACTGGGAAACCCCAGCCCCACAGGGCAGCACTGCCTGGGGCCTCCCTGTTTGGGGTGTGCTGGGCTCAGGGATGTGGACACACTCACTGCAGGACCCGCAGCTGCTGGGGCAGCCCCTGAGCCAGCTGCAGAACTGTTGGATCCCCAAGAGCGTTGTGGCCCAGTCTGGAAGATGAGAGACAGTGATGAGCAATGGGCTGCTGGAGCATCCCAGGGAGCAGCCCTGGGGGTCAGAGGAACAGGGGTACCCAGCGGTGGGGGTGCCCACTGGGGATGGGGGGTCAGCAGACACTCACCTCAGCTCCTCCAGGTGCCTGCAAAGAGTGAGGGAGGTGGCCAGAAGCATGCCCCCTGCTGGGCCAACGCCATTGGCTGAGAGGCTGCAGGAGGGAGGGAGGGAACAGCCATCAGCCCTTCCTGACACCTGCTGAGACCCCAACTATCTCACTTCCCAGCCTGAAGCGACAGAGAAGCCCAGAACAGAATAGGTGCTGGGGTAGGGGAAGGTCTCAGGGGTAGAGGTGGGTGGGTACTGGTCCCACCATGGAGGCACAGAGGCCAGGGAGAGTTCCCAGTGTGGGTTGAGTCAGAACCATGGTGCGGCTGTTGCAGGAGGCTGACAACTCACTTGATTTTCTTGAGCTGAGGCAGCCTTGGCAGAATGGTGGCCAAGTGCTTGGCTCCAGCATCTCCGATCTGGTTGTGGTCCAACCTTGGGAAAGACAACAGGGGTGGGGGCAGGAACCATCAGCCCACTGTCTCTTGTGTTGTCCACCTCCTCAGGAGGATACCCCAAGAGGCCTCGGCTCCTGGGGAAGCCCAGCATTCACAGCACTTTGGATAGGATAGCTTCTGGATAGGATGCTCTGCTTATTGGTTGACTCAAAGGTCTCTTGCCAAAATTTGGGCACTCTGTCTTTGGGGTCCCCCAATTTTTGAGACTTGAAGTTGGTTGTATGGGATACAAGGAAATGAAACTAAGAAAGGATGAGGGTTGGAGGGAGGACCAGAGTTGTGGTGCTCTGAATTAAGCCACTACTTGCGTACCCACCATTGCATTCTGGAACTCCAGTTTGAGTCCCAGAGTTCTTCCAATTCAGTTCCTTGCTCGTGTGCCAATTCCTTAAGCCCCAGTGCCTACAGGAAGACCTGGACGGAGTTCCTGGCTTCTGGCTTTGGACTGGGCCTGACCAGGCTGTTGCTGCCATGTGGGGAGTGAACTTTATTTATTTATCATCCAGGTGATGAGCATTCTTTATTTCTCTTTCTCCCTCTCTGTCACTCTATGTCCCTCACAGATAAAATACATTGCATAAAAAGAAAGGACAGGTGACTCACCTGAGTTCTTCCAACATAGTGGCAGCTCTGAGAGCTTCAGAAAGGTGGCAGCAACCGATGTCATCCACGTGGTTCCCACTGAGCCTATGAAAGCAGAGACAGGCCCGGAGGCCTCAGTTGGCAGCTTCAAGGCCTTTGCAGGGCTGCTTCAGGAACTCCACAGTTTAAAAAGCCTTTAGGGGTCCAGACCCCACAGAAGGCAGTTAGCAGCATGAGGACGACTATCCCAGTGTCTAGGTAAGAAAACTGAGGCTGGGAGCTAAGCTGGAATCAGCAAAGACTGCCTGGGACTTCCAGGCAAGCTGGAGATGAAGCTGGAAATCCTGGCCTAGGAGTCAGTTTGGGGTCATGGATGCTTGCACAGCCTGGCACCAGGCCAGTTTCACCAGGTGCCACAGTCCAAGCCAGCCAGCTGTGTGATTCTTCCACCTCTCCTGTGAGAGGGCTCTCCTGAACCCAGCTTATTGCCTCTGCCACACTGTGAACTTGCCCTGCCTCTGGGAGGAAGGAGAACACCCTAACAAAATGATGGAGATTTGGTGCCAATATTTTTGGGCCATCTGGATTTGGCACTGTGCTTCCTAGTTTGAAAAAAACCATATTACAACAGAGTGTGGTATTTGCTGATCCAAGAGAGCCAGAGGGCTGGGATCTGGCCTGGGGGTTAGGGTGCTGGTTCAGAAATCTGCAACCCCTTATCAGGTGCCTGAGTTTGGCACCTGCCCTTGGCGCAAGGAGGTACCATGAGTGCTGCTCTGAATGGGAGCAGGCTCTCCTGCTATCCCCTGCCTACTCCCACAATGGTCACTCACCTCAGGCTCTGCAGGAGGGTCATGTGGCTGAGGCCCTGGATGAGTGTGGCTACAGCAGGGCTGTCCAGTGGCATGTGACTGAGGCTGCAGGAGAGGAGGGCAGGTGAACTTGGTAGGGTAGGAGTGGGGGACCCCGGTCCAGACCAGATGTGTGAATTTTCTGGGCTTCATGTGGCCAGCCAGGAGCCTCCCCAACACCCATGTACAGTCCACAGTTTAAACAAAGTATATCTAACACATAGACTTGGGAATCCTAGCGCTGTGCCAGCACGCCTCACTGGGCCATGCCAGCAGCTGTGCTCTCCGAGTCACAATAGATCCAGGCTGGTGTGGGAGAACGGTGATTATCCGTGGAGTACCTGATGTAGCCTGAAGCCTGGGCTTGAGGCCAGGGTCCTCTCCCTTTCACAGAGAGGGGACACAGCACCCAGAGAGTTCTAGAACCTGCTCTGGGCTGTGTCAGGAACTAGGCCATAGCGCTCCCTGTTCCTGGGCCTAACCATGAGCTGTTCATGGGCTCCTGCTCCTTAAGTTCTCAGCTTGGGGGCCAGCACAATGGCTCATCCTCCACCTCCAAATGCCAGGACACTATATGAACACAGATTAGTGTCCTAGAGGCTCTGCTTCCTATTCAGCTCCCTACTTATGGCTTGGGAAAGCAGAGGAGGATGGTCTAAAACCTTGGGACCCTGGACCTTTGTAGGAAATCAAGAGGAAGCTATTGGTTTCATCATGCCAGGTCCTGAACTTTTATTTTTTTTTTTTAAAGATTTACTTATTTTTATTGAAAAGTCAGATACACAGAGAGGAGGGGAGACAGAGAGGAAGATCTTCCATCCATTGATTCATCCCTGAAGTGACTGCAATGGCCAGAGCCGAGCTGATTCAAAGCCAGGAAACTGGACTCTCCCCTAGGTCTCTCTTGAGGGCACAGATCCATCCTCCACCACCCTCCCAGGTCACAAGCAGGGAGCTGGAAGAGAAGTGGAGCAGCTGGGACACAAACCGGTGCCCACATGGGATTCTGGTGCATGGAACGCAAGGACTTTAGCGCTGTCCCTCCTTTTTTTTCTAAAGATTTATTTATTTTTTATTGGAAAGTCAGGTTTACAGAGGAGAGACAGAAAAAGATTATCCATCTATTGGTTCACTCTCCAAATGGTTTGCAATAGTTGGACTTGAGCTGATCCGAAGCCAGGAGTCAGGAACCTCTCTGGGTCGCCCATGAAGGTGCAGGGTCCCAAGGCTTTGGGCCATCCTCCATTGCTTTCCCAGGCCATAGCAGGAGCTGGCTGGGAAGAAGAGCATCTGGGATATAAACCAGCACCCATAATGGATTCTGGCTTTTGCAGGTGGAGGATTAGCCAGTTGAGCCAATGTGCCAGCTCTTTCCTCCTTCTAATAGCACCCTTTGGAGCCTACCGGGGAAGGAAGCTGAGATGGAATAAATGAGCGGAAGGACAGTACAGATTCCCTGGATCCAGCCACACCTGAAGGTAACACCTTTATAACTATCTACCACAGAAACCGGTAGATTCCCTGGCTAGGGCTGGTTTTCATCATATCTTTTGCTTCATGTCACCAAACATTGAGGTGGCACTCAGGGACAGCCAGGTGAGGAAGTGAGAGAGCCTGGGAGGACATTCAGCCCACCCTGCTCCTTCCAAGCACCGGCAGTTTGTGTTCAGGAGAGATGCCAAGTTCCTAGGCCTGCACCTGCCTCCCATTGTCAGCCAGTGCCAGCTGACCATGACCACACACTTACTCGAGCTGCTGCAGTCTGCACTTCCCCTCCAAGGCTGCCAGCAGCACCTGGATGTCCGCCTCATTCAGCTGGTTATTGGACAAGCTGGGGAGGGGGACCAAGCACAAAGCACGGGTTAGACAAACCCACCCTGGCCCCACAGCTGAGCTGCCTCATCCGTGCCCCCTCCTCCACACCCCACTGGGGGTTTAGGTGCCATGGGTCTGCAGATCCCAGATATCTCGCCTCCGTGGGGACATTTCTGGCTCCAATCGCTAGCCTCTGAAGTCCCTTACGGGAGGGCTCACAGTGGTCACAACTGGCCAGCTGAGAGAGAGGCCCCCCCCACTTCTGTGCCTTGCAGCCCGCAGTCGACCTGGGCACAGCAAGACTCCTGGGGCACTTTCACAGATGGTAGCCATCTCGTCACCCCGTGGCTTGTGGCTGAATGGGGCTTTGTTGTACTTCATCAGGGTCGGGGGCGGGGGAGGGAGGTGAGGGGGCGGAGTGTCAGGTGTGAATCTGCCCTGCCCACCTCCCCTCCTTCCCCCAATCCTCTGCCTTGCCAAACCATCCCTTCCCTGCCACTCACTCCAGCTCCTCCAGGTGGTGGCAGTGGCTCAGACCGGATGCCAGGTGGGAAAGGCCCTTGGTGCTCACGCAGCTGGAGGTCAGCCTGGTGGGGTGACCAGAGAGGGCAGACAATTAGGCTGGAACCAGGGCTCAGGAGACCTGAATGCTGGAGGTGGATGGCAGGTCTGCAGGGTGGAGTGTGGGGGTGTGCCTCCTGGGGGCAGTGGGAGGGGACTAAGCAGAGACCCTAAAACAAGGTTATTCAGCACTCTGCTGCTTTAGTATGTAGCTGCTTCACTCCTCAAATGTCTGCTGCAGCCAGGCCTGGGCCAGGTGGGGCTGAAGCCTGGAGCCAGGACCCCAAGGCACCTGCCGCTGTGAAGTCTGGGCACTTGCTGGTGCTTACTACCGTTTGGTTGCTTACTTTCTTTCTTCTTCTTTTTTTTCTTCTTCAAAAAATTTAAACAATTGGCTGATTTGGGAGGCATAGAGAAGGGAGAGGGATCATGCCCAGTCACTGGGTCCCTCCCCAAATGCCTGCAATGGCCAGGGCTGGGGACGGAGCTGAGAGCGAAGAACACAAATCCAGGTCTCCCACATGGGTGGCACAACCCAATGGCCGTCATGGCTGCCTGCCAGGGACTGTGTTCACAGGAAACTGAGGAGCTGGGAATTAGCACCAGGTTCTCCAGGACAGGACACAGCTGCTGGACTAGATGTGCACATACACAATGCTGCTTCTTTGGAACTAGGAGTGGGGAGCTGTTGGCCCCCAAGAGTTTCTTCTTGAGGTAAAACTGGCAGTTAGAAAAACTTCATTCATATCCATTTGATGGAGGTGAGAATTATCTGTAGATGCTGAAGTCTAGGGTGGAAGATTAAGGAAGAACTAGATGCTCTCCTAACCTTGAAAGATCTTCCCACAATGGGGAAGACAGCAGCTCTGCCAGTGAAGCAAGTGCAAGGGGATGCTGGCAATGGGGCACAAATGGCAGGTGGCACCAGTAATGGGGCACAGAGGTCATGGGACCCCAATGTGAGGTCCTCAAACACACCTGGGAGAAGCTTGCACAGAAAGGCAGTCATTAACCAGACAACACTGATGAACCCAAGGTGAAGGTTCTTCTACAAAACCTCTGGTTGGAGACAATACCATAAAAGAACAGCTGAGGAACTATTTCAAATCAAAGGAGACCAAAAAGAGAGGACTCTAAATGTAGCAAGTGGGCCTGGAACTGCAGCAGGACCAGAAAAAAAGCAGCAAACAACGGCTGGGGCTGTGAGGCAGCAGGTTTCCACCTGCCATACCGGCTGTTCAGCTTCTGGTCCAGCTCCCTGATAATGCGCCTGGGAAGGCAGCAAAGGATGGTCTAAATCCTTGGGCTTCTGCCACCCGTGTGGGAGACCTGGATACAGTTTCTGGCTCCTAGCTTTGGCCTGGCCCAGCCCTTGTTGTTGGGGACATTTGAGGAGCAAACTAGCATATGGAAGATCTCTCTCTTCCTGTCACTCTACCTTCTACTAAATAAATAAATAAATATTTAAAAAATATGTTAATATTATTGACATAGCAAATTGCGGTCTGAACTGTAGTTTTGATAATAGTAATTCATCAGTGTGAAATTTCCCAAATTTCATATTTTACTGGAGATGGAAGACCAAGTAAAGGGACCAGATCATACAGCTTACCACAAATGGTTTTAATAGAGAGGGAGAGAGAGGAAAAGGAGAGGGAGAGGGAGGAGGGCAGAGATGAGCAAAGGTAAAAAACTATGGACAAGGCTGGCTGTGGGTGAATGCAAAGTGGAGGTTCTACTGGTCATTTTGTATTAGTATGCAAAATTATTTCCAAGAAGAGCAGTGAGCCAGGAGTAACTTTCCTACTGCATTGCCCCACGTGACTCAGGTAGTGATTACCACCTGGCTCCCTAACGCCAACACCTGTCAGAATCACCTGTGCTGCCGCCCATGGAGGGGTATGTGGAGAGCACAGGATCTTCGCAGTCCAGTCTGCTGGACACAAAAGGTGTAGAGGGGTTAGGGGGGCAAGAGTAGAGTCTTGGCTCCATACCGGAAGATCTTGAGCTCAGAGAGGTTGGGCAGGAGGCCACACAGCAGCAGCAGGGAGCTGGTGTTGCTGGTGTCGCTGGTGTCACTGAGGTCAACCTGAGACAAGCTGAAAGGCCCAGGTGTGTGAGAAATATTTCAGGCTCATGGGGAGGGTCCAGAGCCTCCCCAACCCTTGCTACCCTCCTCCCCAACTCTGATCATGTGTGGGTCTCTCCAGCACAGGGAAGCACAAATGTGGGGAGTTACTCATAGCCTATGGCAGGCCCAGGGCCCAACCTGACAACTCCGCATCCCAGACAGCATTGGGGGTGGGAGTACTGACCTGAGCTGCTGCAGCCTGGCACAGGTCTCCAGCAGGCTGTGGTGAATCTCCACATCACAGTGAGACAATCTGGAAGCAGACAGGAGTCGTGAACAGTGGAGAGTGGCAGCTTCTGAACCCCGGACCCAGCTGGGGAACTCTGCCTGCAAGGCACTCACAATGCAGCGGTAATTCAATGATCAGCAAAGCCCCACCATTTTCCAGGGAGAGGAGTAAGTGAAGGAGAGGACGGCTGGGATGGCTGTGCAGGTTGTTCACTGCACGAGGACACCCAGCTCAGGAGTTCTGACTCCCAGAGTATACACAGCCAGGGCTGCATCTACTAAGAAGCAGTGGCCTTTAAATCTCCCCAAAAGGGCTTAAGAAGCAAAGGATGAGGACGAGTCAGCAAAAGGGAGGAGGAGGGTAAGTGGGCAAAAAGAGAACATTCTGAACATTCTTTGCACACTTGTGCAAAGAAGGGTCCTGAGGCCCAAGAGAGCAAGATGGTGCTTCAGGAACCAGAAGCTGATGGGGGAAGACCTTACAGATCATGCATGCAAAGACTTCTCATACCAAAGGACTTCAAATAGGATGCAGGAAATATTGATCCCAGGTAGCTGTTCCCTACTCCTCCCCATCTCTGATCATTCTTTTGAGGGGTCCCAGGGGCTCGCTCCCACCTAGAGGCCACAGCTTCTGGGTTCTCTTTCTGACGAGGAAATTCCAACTGGACATAGAGCTGCTGCTGGGTCTCAGAGATGCTGCAGAGAGAAGGGGCAGCTGAGTGAAGCCAGAGCAGCTGTGTCTGGCAGGCTCGGTGCGAGTAGACACAGCTGGCCCCTAAGGCTGGGCCTCCTTGTCCCCATCAGCGCCTGGCTTGGGATGGGACACTTGTCTCAAGTGGAGCCTTCTCAGCTGCTGTAGATGAATAAGTAGATGAAGCTTCCCAGACCATGGCCAGGAGAAGGACTCTGGGGTTCCTAGAATGTTCTAACGGGCCAAGTCCTCTTTGGTTACTGGGGGAGGAAAGCAGCAGCTAGGGCATGGCAGCCACTATCACACCTTCTAGCTGATCCGCCTGGGGCTGGAGTGGGGTCCCTTGAAGGGGGAGGTTGGGATGGAGGCCAGAGTTAGTGAGACAGACTCAGACTGGAATGTGGCTGTACTGGGTTCTGGACACAGGTCTGGCACACCTAAGCACTAGCCTGAGTCCATGGCAGCCCTGCAGTGTGTGTCTGGATCCAGCAGCCCTCCAACGGGCATCCCAAGCTGCTTTATGGCACATGGCCCAGCAGTCACGTGTGCGCCCAGCACCCCTGCATTCTTGGGGACACCACAGAACTTGCAGGTGACATGGATGGAGGGGATAGGCAGGGGAAGGTCCCAGTGGTCACATGACAAGGAGACTCACCAGGACACTTTCTTCTTGGACTCACCTGATAGAAGTGATACTGCCAGAGGCCTGGGTGCAGACTTCCAGTAGGGTGGACACACTGGCTGTTCTCATCCACGGCTCCTTCACCCTGTCACAAAGGGGGCACAGGTAAGATCCTCAGGGGGAGCGGCAGCACCCTGGTGGGTGGGGGAAGGTGAGGGAGGCTGGGGAGAAGGGGTAGAGAATGGCAGTGCCAATAAGAGCCTGCAGACTTTTTCATTTTCTGCATATTTAAAGCTATAGAACAGGGGTTGGCACTGCAACATCAGCATCCCACATGGGCACTGGTTTGAGTCCCAGCTGTTCTGCTTCCAATCCTGCTCCCTGCTAATGCACCTGGGAAATCAGCAGAGGATGACACAAGTGCTTGGATTCCTGCACCTATGTGGGAGAACTAGAAGAAGCTATGGCACTTGTCGTCATTTGGGGAGTGAACCAGTAAATGGAAGATCTCTCTTTCCTCTCTGTGGAACTCTCTCTTTCAAATAAATAAATCTTAAGAGAAAGTTCAGGACTGTGAGTAGATGATACTACTTTTAAAGACAGTGACAGGGCCTGGTGTGATAGCTTAATGTCTAAAATCCTCGCCTTGTGTGTGCCAGGATCCCATATGGGTGCTGGTTCGTGTCCTGGAGGCCCCACTTCCCATCCAGCTCCCTGGTTGTGGATTGGGAAAGCAGTACAGCACGGCCTAAAACCTTGGGGCCTTGCACCTGTGTGCGAGACCCTGAGGAGGCTTCAGATTGGCTCAGTTCTGGCCATTGCGGTCACTTGAGGAGGGAACCAGTGGATGGAAGATCTTCCTCTCTGCCTCTCCTCTTCTCTGTAAATCTGATTTTCCAATAAAAAACCAAAAAGAACCAACAACAAAAAAAGCAAAAAAATTAAGTGACAGGATGGTCCAACTGGACATGTGCATGGAAAAGAACTTGACATTCTCATTTACTCCAGCCATGAGGAACACAAAAAATCCCTGCAGCAAATGTCATAATCCAAAATGATGCTTTTGATTCAAGGAAAGATCTACAAAGTGCTAGATTGCAAAGGTAAGGATTGCATGAGGACATTTCAAAAAGTTTATGGAGAAAGGAATTCAAAGGTGGGCTTCTCTGGGGGCAAAAATGTGAAAATCACAGATTTTTGTTCATAGCACATGTTCTACGAACGTTCTGAAAACACTGAAAATAATGCAGAGCAGTTTTTTATTTTAAGCCAGGGCATGAAAACATGTGGGGAGAAGAGATAAGGAAACTAGTAAATGTTGATAGTGGTCTTGTGGTCTTTTTAGATGTTAGCCTCCTCTTTATTTCTTTTGCTTTCTTCGTTGTCTAAACTTTCTGTGGTGTCTCTGTGTGCCTGTGTGTGTGTGCATTCATTTAGAATTAGCAGAAAAGGGTTATTTATAACCTGTCTTATAGTTACATGCATTTCTTTTTCATGCACAATTTTCTTCTTTACGCTCCTTGGAATTTTCCACAAGCTTCTAGAAGGAGGATACATTCTTTTGAGATCAATACATTGCTACTTTGGTGGTAATCCAGTGATAGTGGACATAAACCTCGAACAACTGAATAGCAGGACCTGAAGATCTGAAGGTGTGCTTGTCCCCGAAGGCTCACAGCAGCTGGAGTCACAGTTAGCCCAGGAACATAGGCCTTGGAGGTTCAATGCTAAGTGGCATGAGCCAGGCACAAAAAGGACAGGTGTGCAATCCAGAAAAGTCGTATTCTTGAGACAGGATTGGGGGAAGCAGGGTGAGGAAGGTTGTTGGATGAATTTTAGTTTTGTGAATTGGATAGAGCTCTGGAGTTGGGCCACATAGCACATACATACTGAATGTGATGATATGCTTAAAAGACGGTAACTTTTGTCATGTGCAATTTTTTATAATTATTTTAGAATCTATTTATTTTTATTTATTTATTTTTTTAAAGATTTATTTATTTTATTTTCATTACAAAGTCAGATATACTGAGAGGAGGAGAGACAGAGAGGAAGTGGAGCTGCCGGGATCAGAACCAGCAGCCATATGGGATCAAGGCGAGGACCTTAGCTACTAGGCCACGCTGCCGAGTCCTGTCATGTGCATTTTATAGCAATTTTTAAAAATGCTATGGCGGGGAGGGGGCAGAGGAATCGAATGTTAAGTGCCTTGTCATGGGCTATGATGACAAGCATACAGCACGGCCACAAAGTGGGTCTCTTGGGACACCAATGTGTGAACTGCAGCTTACCAAGTCTTCCCAGTGTGTTGCAGCTTATGGGGGAAAGTCAGGGTGAGAGAATTGGGGCACGAGGGCTGCCCACTCTGTCACCATGGCTGGCTTGGCAGCTGGTCATGGATATGGAAGAGGACATGGGGCAGTACCAGGGAGTTACAGCCCTGCCATTGCCTGGATCCTGACTCCAGGGACCCCACTGACCCCTTTGGGAAGTGCTGTGAACCACTATCACTAAATTTTAAGAGTCGTGGTGAGATCATTGGGAGGGACTCTTTGTGAGGCTGGTAACTGATTTAAGACACCTTAGCCAAAATCAGAGACGAAGCACAAGCAGTGACACTAGGTCCTGGGAATATGAAATTAAAAAAAAAGTTCCTCCTCTTTTTCACTATCTGCTTTTTCTGAATGTTTGCACATGGTGGCAGTGGTTGCCTAGACACCATGCCTGCTTTGTGTTGTTCCCAAGTGGGCATCCTTTGCAGCCTTCCTCTGTTTTTCGGGCCCCAAAGCACAGGCCCCACCCTGGGCATGGCCAAGGTGTGCCAGGGTGGTGAGGATGGGGATTGAGGGGGGCGGTCTCTGAGACACAGAATCAGCTCCAGATCCAGGGGAAAGAAATCCCAGGGCCTGCCCCGGCTTCCCCCCATATCCCTTCACATCCCAGCCCCTCTCCAGGGCAAGAGAGTAGCTACCTGAGGCTGCACTGCCCGGCTGGCTGCCTCAGCAGGTGCAGGAAGACCATCAGCTGTTGCAGGTCCAGGAAGCACTGGCTCAGCCTAGGGACAGATGGCAGTCACAGGGCTGTCTCTGGCTTGGTGCCCTGACCCTCAGCTGTCACCATGGGCTGGGTCTAGTCACTCACGTGAGCTTTACCAGCTGAGGGGCCTGGCTCAGGCAACCGGCCAGTTGGTGCACATGCTCTGGCTGGAAGTTGCATTCACTTAGCCTGAGGAAAGAAGGCAAGGGGTGACTCCTGGTTAGACCCATGGGCACACTGCCCTGGTTCACTGCCATCTCTCACAACCCTGTTGGCTAGACCCATAAGGAGAGTCAGGGGCCCAATCAGGGCCAGAGAAAGCCCCACGTTGTGATCACTGCCCTGGAAGCTTCTGGAATCCTTTTGCAACTCCCACCCTTGACCATTAGGAAAGAATTGGATGGAGTCCCATCTCCCCTGCAGGTGGCATACCCACAGGTAGCTCCTTTCATTGGCAGCTGGGGCAGGAGCTAAAGACCAGCAGCTGGCGAGGCACAGAGGGCTCTCATTTGGTTGTCTGTGCACCCTTGGAGAACTAGGTCCCAGGGTCTGAGCTAGCATTCTGCCTTCAGTGGTTATTTGGCCCCAGAAGGCCACAGAGGGCTGAACAAACCAGCTCTGAAGGACACTCCTGTTCCACCTTGCCAGGGCCAGGGCTGCTCAGCAGCTTCCAAGAGGGCCTGGGGTCTGAGTGGGGCCTCACAAATTGGTCTTTTCATTTCAGCACAGGTGGGAGGTTGTGCGGGGTGGGGCATGGAGATGCCAGGCTGAGCGCCCGGGGGCAAACTGAGGCAGGGAGTATCCTGTGGACATTAGCCAAGGCCTGGAGCTGCAGTGTGTGTGTGTGTGTGTGTGTGTGTGTGTGTGTGACAGAGAGAGAGAGAGAGAGAGACAGACAGACAGACAGACAGACAGAGAGAAGGGTAAATGGTGGGTGTGTAATGTGCAGACAGGCAACCTGGGATAGGTGATGTGTGTGGTGTTGCTGAATGTCACAGATGTGACACGGGGTGTGGGGCAGGGAAACATGGGAGGTAACCAGGCTAAGGAACTTTATATAAATATAAAGTTATATAAAAATATATAACTATATTATAAAACTATTTATAACTATATTATAAAACTATATAACTATATTATATAACTATTATATAAAAATATATATATTTTTGAGGGTAACAGGGAATCAATAAAGGAGCTACAGCAGCGGTACAGAGGAATAGGGTTTTGAAGGCCCTTCTGGTGCTCCCAGGTGAATGCAGAGGCAGGGAACCAGTGCCCAGTTGAATGAGAAAGGTGGAGGAACTGGCCCAAGGCAGTGACAGTGACAGAGCCCAGGGCTTCCAGGGGATGATGGTGATGGAAATGGTAGCGTTGGTGATGATGGCAATGGTGATGGCATTGATGGTGGTGGTGATGATCGTGGTAATAATGGAGGTGATGATGATGGTGATGGTGATAGTGATGATGATGATGATAATGAAGATGATGGAAATGATGGTGGTGGTGGTGGTAGCTCACACCACCAATCAGCCAGGCCCTCTCCAAGCACTTTGCATATGTTAATTCCTTTAGTACTCACAACAACTCTAAAGTGTAGGTGGTACTATTACCCATTTTTTACAGATGCAAAGCAAAAATGTAGAGAAGTGTACTAATTTGTCCAGTGTCACACAGCTGGAACATGGCAAAACTTGGAGTCATTTGGGGGGGGGGAGGGTCGAGAATGTGATACCCAGAAGTCTTAAGATTTAGAACTAGGTCATGGCTAAGAGGCACAAGCATAGTGAGAAGGCTCTGCCAACCTGGAGCTGTGGGGGCATTGGAGCAGACCTGAGCAGCAGACCGAGGCAGGGGGCATGAAGGCAAAGAAGGAGGGGACTTGGGGAAGGAGGAGGCACGGAGGTAACTGCAGAGCCAGCTCCAGTCTCCTGACTCCCTTTCTGGGCCCTGGCCCCAGCAGCCCCCAGGGATCACTTACCTAAGCATCTTGTCAGCCTTTTCCTGTTTGGAGAATTGAATGCAAAAGCTCTGCTTGGAGCCCAGGCTGCAGAGACAGGAGGGTAGAGAAGAATGTTGAGAGATGTGTCAGCATCCTTGACACCCAAGGGACACAGAGAGGGACAGAGGAGGGTGGTGATCCTGCCCTTCCTCAACCCTGTGGCCTCCCTGGTCTCAGGGACACCTGGAAATCAGGAGGTGAGAATTAGGATTCCACAGTTAGAGAGCTTGGGGTAGAGAGAGGCAAGATGATCCCAAGTCACAGAGATGGAGGGCTGCAAGGTGGGGTTTTGCTTTGTTGCCATCAGCCAGTGCCACTAATGTTTGCTTACTTCACTGAGACCTTCTGGATGCGCGGGCAGTACGGCAGCATCTCCAGCAGGTGCAGGACACCTTCCTGGGAGATGTTGTTGTGACTCAAACTAGAAGAAGAAAGAAGTTGGAGATGGGATGTGACAGGAACCTGTGGGGCCCTGGCTACCTTCTTATCACCTCTCCTCTGTGCTCAAGCCTCCCTCATTATGATGGAGACAGCAGGCACAGAGAAGCTCAGAAGGGACCCTCTCCCCAGGTGGGCAGCATGGCACCAGGCCCTGAGCACTGCACTTGCTGCTGCCACTGCCACTTGGTCTGGGGCAGAGATGCCCAGGGTACGAAGCTCAGTTGCCTAGCAACATGTTGTATCCTGTCTGAGGCTGTCAGATCAGTGGGGAGATGAGGCAAGAGTGCAGTTGGCTTCCTAGGGACCTCCTCCTCCTGTGGGAGGGGACATCTTCAAACGTGTGTCCTATAGCTTGGGTACAAGAGCATTAGGGGTGGGATGGACCAGGAGCTGGGCTCTACTGCCCACACAGCTGTTTAAGGAGGGGGCTATGCAGCCATAGCTGCAGCCTCTCTTGGGCGTCTGCTGGGGGCTTTGTCTGTGGTGGTGTGAGGGCAAGGCATGGAGTGACAGTCAAGGTCAGAACATCCCCTTTCCCTCCCTGTCCTTGTCCTCTGGGGTCCTTCAGGGATGCCTTCAAAAGCAGTTACTGTGAAGCTGTTCCATACATACTCCAGCGATCCTGAGATGGGCATCTGCTGCAGACATTTCAGAAGGCATCTGAGGCCGTCATCACCCAGCCGGTTTTCTGAGAGGCTGCCAGAGGGCAAAAGGGTTGTGGGTGGTTAGATGTGCCTCTTCCAGTGTTACTTGGGTCTCGGGGACCACAACCATCATGCCTACTGTCACTGCTACCAGACGTCACCCTGCTGTCACCATGACAACCAACATCACCACGCCCATCATTACCATCACAACTTGACACTACCATGCTTACCTCCACCTTCACCATGGCAACTTGACACCATCCCTACAACCACAACTTGACACCCCCATGCCTGCCACTGCCAACCCCATCACTTCCATTACCACCCAAATTACCACCAACTCCCATAGTCCCACTTGCACCCATCACAGCACCACTCTTCATCTGCCTGTCACACCTCTCCTGGGGTTCCTACAGCTACAAGCTGACTTCTGGAACTGCAGAAAAGCCAGCAAGCTTCTACCCTGCTCTTGGCCTACATCAGTTTGGAGTCACAGTTTCTGAGCGAGAGCCAATTCAAGAAAAAGAAGACTGTTCAGAAGCTGCATTGACATCATGAATTTCTGCTGATAATGTGGGCGTACAGTGTCAGAAAGTACACCTGATGTCTCCTGAGTGTCTCTTCCTGCAGCATTCTTGGGTTAGGGTTACACTTTCAGAAGTAATCTAACCTGTGTGCCCTGTGACATCTCATTGTCCTTCTTCCTCTTTGGGGCTTATTTATTTCATCTTTTCTTGAGAAACTTTATTTAAACATTGGCTTGGCTCATGATGGAAGAGAGAGTTCCCTTTACTGCTCAGAGAAATACTGCTCATTCATCGTAACTTCCATTAGCTTTTTTGGCTATCTCATAATGTGAATTTATATTATGTGGTTCTTTGTGGTAGGTGTCTGCTTTATTCCCCATGACTCCTAATCACGGTACTAGACTCCTAGCCAGGGGGAGCTAAGATTTTGTGTTGCAATAGCTGTGTAACCTCGGCAAAGTTCTTAAACTCTATGCTCAGTCTCTCATCTGTACAATGGGTACAATGGAAGTGTAGTGCCTCAAGCTGTTGAGGAGATAAAAAAATCATGTATAATAAGAACAGTGGAGAAAGTGCTCAGGGAGTGTCAGCTATCCCTACATTTTCATCCCCAAGGGGCTACACACCAGACACCCCTTCTCTGCAGCACACAAGACTGTAAGTTCCCACCTGGGTGGCTCTGGGTTATTCCTGAAGCTAAAGCAAGCCATTTGGTGCCTGTGGCCCCTGCAGGGACCCACCATGGCTGCATTTGCATGCCTGTCCATCAGCAGAGCTTGCATACACTCCTGTACTAGGAAGTGGCCCTAAGCACTCGTGTTCCTGCCACCCCTGTGGGAGACCTGGATGGAGTTCCCAGCTCCTGGCCTTTGCCTGGCCCAGACCTGGCTGTTGTGTGGATTTGAGGAGTGAAACAGCAGAGAGGAGTGCCCCCTGTCTCTCTCTCTCTCTCTCTGTCTTTTTGCCTTTCAAATACGTATTTTTTTTTTTGAAGATTTTATTTACATGCAAGGCAGAGTAAGACTGTGCACACAAGCACATAAGACAAGATTCCATCTGCTGGGTCATTGCCCAAACTGATGCAACAACCAGGGTTGGGTCAGGCCAGGGCACTGAGCCAGGAACACCACCTGGAGCTCTCACAAACAGGTGCAGGGGTCCAAGCACTTGGGCCATCTTCTGCTGCTTTGCCAGGCACATGAGCAGGGAGCCGGATCAGAAGCAGAACAGCCTGCACTGGGACTTAACGTGCTGTGACACAATGCTGACTCCTTTAAATAAGCTTTTTTTCTCCTTTCAAATAGAAGAATCATAAACACAGGTGACCTGGGATCCAGGCATCCTGTGACAGTCAATCTCAAGAGCTGTAGAGGGATACCACGGATGCACATCCATACACAGACACTCACAGCCCATCCAGTGCCCTAGGTCCCCTCCCTCTTCCTCCTTCTTGACTTACTCCAGCTGCCAGAGGTCTCTGCACTTGCTCAGCAGATAGCACAGTGGCTCCACCTGCTCCTGACTGAGGCCACAGCCAGTGAACCTGTAGGGGAGCGGACAATAAATAGGGAGATAGGCCACTTGAACCACCTGGGCTGGGATATTGTCTCTGAGCTTCCAGGTGCAAATATATGTCAAAACATTACATGGCTTCCATATATCAGTACAATTCATTTCTTCACTCTTCCAATTAAATAAATACATTTTTATAATGCAAAACAAACAAAAAACAAGCCAGACATTGACTCCTGCTTGTCAGCTTGTTGTCCATCGACAAGAAGCTTAGCGAGTGGTAGGCATGAAAGCCACTGGACATCCTGCGGAGAACCCCCTTCTTGGCCTGACTCAGGAAGAGAGTTGGGTAAGGAGTAGGTCCCCTCATTAAGGGACCCGGTGGTGCTGAGCTGCCCTGCTCAAAGGCACCCACTCCAACCTGTGCCCTGTGTCTTGGAAAAAGATGACTTGGGAGATATTAAGTCAGGGAGGCAATGGGCTAGGTCTCAGGTTGACCCCTGCTCATGGCTTCCTGTTTTGACAGGACAACCCTGGAACAATGTTCATGCTTCCAAATGGGTGAGAAAGAAAACCAGGAGTTGTATCTTGTGACACAATCCTCATTGGAAATTCAAGTGTCAGTGTCACGAATACCAACTCACTCAGCCACGTTCACCTGCTAATGTCTTGCTTGGGATGCCGTAGCTATGACAAGCATGGCATGCAAAGCCCCACTACCATCACAGAGAAAGCTTGTCTGGCCATGGGTGAGCGGCACTGGGTTCAAGTCCCAGCTCCACCTTTAATGTAACCAAGCTGGGCAGTTTCCTAGAGCTGATTCTGAGTGCTCTGAGTGGTGCCTGGCTGATGACCAGCTCTCTGCAAATGTCAGCTAATCTATTTCTTTCTATTTTGCAGCTGAGTTGGCTGGCACTGGAGGAGGCTGGTTTAATTTCCCATGGAGAGCCAGCAACATCGAATGCTCACTAGAAACCTCATGTCTGCATTCTCATCCTACCATGCTATTCCCAGTGCAATATCTTCCTCCTTGTCAGCCCAAGGCACCTGCAGGGCACTAGTCCAGGTCTCGGCAGGGCAGGGCAGGTGTATCTGTGTGAATCCTATGCTGTGTACCTGTTGCACATCCTTGCAAATACTCTGTGACACACCCCCTTCCCCTACAGCTGCAGGTGCTGGGGATCAGAGTGGTGAGGCAGCTTGCCTAAGGCCACCTATCCCCACACGCCGCGCCCCCTCCCCCAAAGTCCCAGGCTCACAGTGGGTAGTTTGGGAAGCCCTTTTCATAGAACCATACCCTTTGAGTTCTAGTCTAGTTGGAACCACACTGTGTTTGTCCAGAGACACAACCCAGGCCTCTGCTGTTCTGTAGTGGGCAAAATGTAGGCCTATGTTGTTTTGTAGTGGGCAAAATGGGTAACTGAGCAGGGTTCTTCCAGGGAAATGCACTGTGGTGAGCAGTCTGTCCTTTGCTCAGGCCACCTGAGAGGCCAGTCTGCCAACCCCTATCACACCATCAGCCACCAGGACATAGTTCAGGGTGCCTCACCTGCAGCTCACACTGTCCTGCTCCTCCCCGGACTTGAAGTGCAGTGTCATATGATACAGGGACCTGGAACACACAGCACCTGGGACAGCTGCTCTTGAACACAACTCCAGGATGCTGCATGGGGCAGCCCCCTCCCCACTCCAGAAGCCCGGTCTCTGATCCGAGTCCCATCATTATCATCCTGGCCACTCTCACCACCCTCTCTGGACCCAACACTAATCCTTACGTGCACGGGGCAAAGCCCACCTGAGTTCCACCTTCTGAAGCTGAGGGCACAGGCTGCTGACGTCAGCCAGCAGGAGTGGGCTTCTTGGGGTCAGTTTCGTCTCACTCAGCCTGAGGAAAGCAGGGCAGAGGTGAGCAGGGGCAGGGGCCAAGGCACTGGCGAGGACTGGCAGCTCAGCAGGCAGAGGTGAGCAGGGGCAGCAGGCAAGGCAAGGAGGAGAAAGGTAGGAATCCCAGGGGAACACACCAGGACTTGGGGGTGGGGAGTGGGCAGGCTGACTGGAGTTGCATCCCAGGTCTGCTTACTGGCTGTGTGACTTGGGCAAGTCCCTTAGCCTCTCTGAGCACCAGTTTGAGTCAGTCCCACCACCCCCATCTCTCTCTATCTCCTTCCTAGGACTTCCTTTGTCATCCACTGTGATCCAGGCTGCTCCCAGAGCTCACTAGGTCTCAGGGTCTCACACATGCTGTTCCCTCGACTTAGAATGCAATTCCCTGCTCTCCCAGTGGCTGGCTCCCTCTCCTCCTCCAGGCAGTAGCCCTAATTACTTAGCCACCTCTCCAGCCTCTGTTTATTCTGCCCCCTGGGAGAACACCCCACGACTGACTGCATTCCTCCTAAGCAATTTGACTTTGCTCACTGTTTCACTCCCTTTCTTCCATGACGGACTCTAAGTAAAGGCTCTTATTATGTTTGTCTTTTCCTTTGCTGTGTCTCCAGCTTCCTAAACAGTGTCTGGCCTCCAGGGAAGGCACAGCCACCACAGGGTGAAGAAAACAAAATTGAAGGGTCAGGCTGGTCACACAACTCCATGGACTAATGAGGAGTCAGGGCTGATACTGTGTGATGTAGGCATAGAGAAGCCCCTCTCTGATCTGAGGCCTCCCACCAGTCACCTTGTGTGGCCAGGAGCCCTTCCTGACCCATTCTGTCTGGGTATGGTGGTGCCACTGAGGGTGCTGTGGGTTGGTGGCTATTGTCAAGTATCCCCTCTCTCCTTCCCCATTGGACTCTGGGTGAAGTAAAGATCCTGGAGGGGATGGCAGCCAGGCCTTAGTCCTTGCACTACTGTTGTTAATATTAAGAGTGTGTTTCCTGCTGTATTTTTCCATCTCAGTTGCAGCTGCTTTCTTCTCTGCTTGAAGCATATTTCAGGAAATCCTCAAATGCTAACTATCTGAGCTGAACTCAGTAAAGTCAGTTTTCTATATCTTGAGGTGCACCTGCTTGCATGGCCCTTTCACAGAGTTAGACAAGAACCTTCAAGCGAGTGCATGACACACACATGCCCTTCTCAGGTACAGGTCCTTATCAGGGCAGGAGGCTTGACCTTAAGTGGGGAGACCATGAAAGCACATGTGGACTTTTTCTGCACCTGTCTCATGTGACTCCCAATCCCAGGAAGGGGTTGGGGTGGGAAATATTAACCCCATTTATCAGGTGAGGAAACTGAGGCTCAGAGGGGGACAAATAAGTCCCCTGGAAGTTGACAAGATATTTGGGTCAAGCTAGAAGCAGATTTGAGTGCTCAATTGTGCCAGGCAAAATAAGTGGAACCACCTAGGAGAAGGAGGGGTGGGGTAAAGATGGAGGAGAGCAGTGGGGGAGCCCCAGGGTCCCAGACACAAGCAAACAGCAGATGGACCCTAGTCTTACTGCAGCAGCCTGAGCTGGGGCAGCCGGGAAAGGCAGTACAGCAGAGTCTCCAGGCTCTGGTCGGTCAGGACCTCACAGGACAAACTGTAAAACAAAGCATTTGAATGAGGTGAGGGAACATTCCAGAAAAGTCAGGCACACCACGCCCTACCCCGCCAGATTCTTCTGGAGACAGGGTCCTAGGTAGATTTCCTTTTGGTGATGGATCCTTGAGTTCTCCTTGGGGCAGGAAGGAGGGAAGGTTTTGGTAAAGACTTGGCTTAAGCCAAAGGGAATTGTTGGCTTTATAATGGGACTTCCCAGAGTCACCAGTGTTTCTCCAAACTCCCCAGGCTAGTAGGGCTGATTGTGGGTCATAGATAGGAGTGTCTGGTGAAAAACACTTGCTAAGGAAAGAAGGCAGCCTTGGCCCATGGTAATGGCCATGACAGTTCAAGTCAGCCTGCAGCTGCTCAGCCCCCAGAGAGATGGGGTTGGCTGGGGGCATCTGACAACTGGAAACCCTAGACATGGTTCTGGTCCTGGGCCTGGAAATCCCAAGGTGGGCCAGCCCTTCCAGGCCCAGCTCAGCTCTGCTCTTCCTGTTCTAGGCATAGGCAAAAGTGGGCTTTCCCTTCGTGGCTTGCCACCAGGCCTCTCAAGCACAGAAGTGTGGCCTTCGGTGGGGGAGGTTAAGGCAGGTCTTACACACGTTGTTGTGTGTGGAACCAGGCCATGGTCAACATCTTCTAGGCTGGTGGGGTATATGGAAGCACGTTAGGGCTGCAGCAGCTGAGTTTGGGAAGGGGCTGAGCCCTGCTGCCTTCCCTGGTCTCCCCAAGACACAGCTGTCCGACAGCATGAGTGGTGGGTGTGTGGGGCCTGAGCCGCAGGCTCTCCTGCTATTGTGTCAGGGCCTCAGGTGGGGAGGGACAGCAGGGCCCAGAGGAGGGAACGGACAGCAGAACACTCAGCTGGCCTCTCCCAGTACCCCCTCCCATGTGCCCAGGGCAGGGGCTCGCAGAGCATCCCCTGGGGCCCAAGTTCCCTTTACTTACTGGATTTCCAGGGGCCCTGGGCACTTTCGTAGAGTCTCACAGAGGTGGCTGAGGCTCGGGGGCTCCAACGGACACTCCCTGAGGCTGTGGAGGGACAGTGGACAGGATGAGGATGAGAGGGGGCACAGCGTTCCCTCCCTGTCCCACAGCGGCAGGTGCTCATTCCTCCCCCACCACTCAGAGCCACAGAGGGGAGCTGTCTCTCCTGCTGTTATCCTTCATGTCCTCCTCATGCTCCTGCCTGGGTCTGTCCTCAATGGGACCACGAAATGCCCTCTTTGTTTCCACCTCTGCTCCCTGCAGGTCCTCACCACACTGGGAGGGTCTCAGATTTCACAATGCACATCTGAATGAGCCTGTCTGATGCCTAAAACCCTCTGTGGCTCCCCACTGCCCTCAGCCTTAAAAAACAAAAAAAGATGCCTTGCTCAGAGCCTTATCACCCCCACATGGCCTAGCTGGGTGTCCCCTGTCTGGCCCTGGCCCAAACTGTTCCTCCTGCTTGCCTCTTCTAGCCGATCTTGTCCAGCGCCCCACCCCCCCCCCAACCTCTCTCTCTCTCTCTCTCTGCCTTGGAAGGGAGAGCTCAGCAGTCCCTTGAGGCAGAGCTGGGACAGCCCCTGGCAGAAGCAGCCTACCTTCCCCCCACACTGCCACTTCTCATTTCTTTTTTTCAGAGGCCAGTTTTATTTATTTGAAAGACAGAGTGATTGGGGGAAAAAAGATCTTTCATGCACTGGTTCACTACCTAGACACCTGCAATAGCCAAGGCTGGGCCAGGCCGAAGCTAAGAGCCAGGAATTCCATCTGAGTCTCCTGCGTGACTTGCAGGGGCCCAAGCACTTGGGCCATTCTCTGCTGCCTTCCCAGATCCCTTAGCAGGGAGCTAGATTGGATCAGAAGCAGAGCAGCTGAGTTACAACCAGCTCTCTGATAAGGATGTTGACATTGGGAGGTGTAGTTTAATCCACTACTCCACAATACTGACTCCCATTCTGATTTTCCTGTAGAGTGGTAAGACATTTTTCTTTCTGGAAAAATGGATGTCCTTAAAGCTGACGTGCTGGGCTGTACTGTTGGTAGTATCTCCTCCCTAAGCAGAATGCTGGACCCACAGGCCTGCACCTCCCCACACCCCATCTCCACCCCCTCGCCCGCCCCCAGCTCTAAGACGAAGCATGGGACTGTACCGGAAGCTCCTGGGGATGCACTGTGCACCGGCTACGGCTGGGGAGTCTGGCAAAGGCCTGCCTGCCAACGCCAACCTGAGGTGGAGAAGTGGTTTGGGAAGGAAAGTTCAAGTTCCCCATGCTATACTCCCAGATTTGGAAGTCCCAAATTTTGGAAGGGGTCCCAGAGTCCACCAAGTTACTATGTCCCAGCCCACCCCCTCTTTATACAGATGGGGCAACTGAGGCCCAGCAAAGAGAAGTTGGAGGATGATAAGATAGCAGCTTACACCTGTCCAGGTGGGCAGCACCTGACCAGGTGTGGGATAGCCAGGTCAGGACACTTTCAACTTAGCATCCACATGAACTCTGCCTTTCCGTGCCTCTGTTCTTTTGCTAAAAGGAGCCAGAGGGTCCTAGAAACAGGCACCCTAGCTGGGGAAGAAATGCTTCCCAGTTCGGGCAACCCTGGGCTTCATTCTTCCCACCTGACCTTCTGAGGTGAAATCTCTCAGCCCTGTGGGTCCCTTCTGCACCAGGACACCAGTGCCCACTAGGGGCAGCCGAGAACAGCGCTCTAAACCCGGTTCAATGGTCCTGCAGGAAGGGAAGTTCTTTCAGAGTACTAAAAGTTTTCGGCTTCTGCTACAAGACCCGCAGTCTTGTGGGGGAATCCTGAGTCTGAGTTGGCATTAAGTTCCTGAGAAGCAGAACTACAGCTGCTCCCTTGCTTCCTCCCACACAGCAGCAACCGCCAACACCTGCTGGGAGCCCAAGACAGCTGAGGACTATTTATAAGGGGCAGGCAGGGGCTGATACAGAAGCAGCTCTTAACCGCTTAATTCTAGGGCTTTGGGTCTCTGCGGATTCCTCTAGGTTCAGCCCAAATGCGGGGGTCTGGGGCCGAAGGGGAGGGGATAAGTGAGGAGGGGAGGGGAGGGAAGGAGAGGGGAGGGGAGGGAAGGAGAGGGGAGGGGAGGGAAGGAGAGGGGAGGGGAGGGAAGGAGAGGGGAGGGGAGGGGGCCCATCCCACCTCCAGGGCTCACCTGCCAGGCGTGTCACTTGTCAGGAGGAAGTGCTGATTGCTCAAGCTGCAAGCAGAATGGACGCAGGCTCCTGAGAAAGGGCAGTGGACCCCTTCCTGGGGAAGGAGCACTGGGCGGCCTTGGGTGGGAGACTGCCCCCTCTGCACACACAACAAACAGATTTGGCAGCCACCGTGTTTTATCGGGGCCCTGCAAAGCACACCACAGGCGGCATTACATTCGAACCTCTAAGTACAACTAGGCAAGGAGCTCTTCAGAGCTTCATTTTACAGATAGGGAAACCGAGACACACGGAGGGTCAGGAATGTGCTCCAAACAGCTGAGCCTGGTTCACCTGCTACAGCACAACTTGTTCCTGAGGATCCGTGAGGGAGGAGACACCATGGATGCTTGGCCCTCTATATTCTTGTTAGTTCATCACCCTATAGTTAAAGCAGGTTCCTGGGTACCCAGCAGCCATCGGGGAGTTCCTAGTTGGCTCACAAGTCTCTGAGGACATTGACTTTGACCTATGATGAGTGTGCAGAAATCTGAGCAGTCCTGAGGCCACCCCCTCATTTCCACCAGCAGACACTACTACATGCTCACTGGAGCAGTTCTGGTTCAAGATCCTGAGTGTCATACATGGGGAACATGGTGGACGTGGGGTGCTGTGGGAGCCACTGGGATAGGGGCTGAGGGCTGAGAGGTCCACTCACCTGGCATCCAAGTGGGCCACCCACTGCACCGAGGACATGCACTCTGCCAAAGCCAGCATAGCATCCAGGGACATGCTGTTCTTGCTGAGACTGGAGCAGAGGCGTGGTGGTTAGGGAAGGGGCACATTCTAACCCTCATGAGGTCAGAACCCAGAGCAGGGAATGGCAGGTCCTGACTCCAGAAACCAGCCCCCAACCCTGCCACTTTCTCACAAACCACTGGTAGGAGTACTGCTTCAGGCTGCTTGCATGGATGGGCCAACAGAGGTTGAGAGAGAAGCAAAGCCTTGCTCAAGGGAGAGACTGTTGATGACCAAGCTAAGATTAGAGCCCCAGGCTCTTTCAGTTTGAGAAGAACGGAGGAGGGTTTTGTGGCCAGGGTTGGGGCCTCCGTCTTCCTGCCAGCCAAACAGGAGGGCATGCAGTGCAAAGCAGAGAGAGGGCCTCTCGTGCAAGCAGCAAGGTGCTGTTCCTTCGATCTTGGTCTGTGTTGCTCTGCATAATGCTCTTCTGTGTGATATTTAGAGTCACCATCCTGAGGCTCAGGCGAGCTGAGCCAGGTAAGCAGCCAGGCCACAGAGGGGTGTACTTGGACCCAGGTGCTGGCTGCCACCGGGGAGGGTGCCTCCTCTTTTCCCTGGCAGTCTCCCAGAGGAAGAATTCCAGGGAAGGAAGGATCCCCCAGCCACGGCATTCGTTCCCAAGATGACAGCCACAGCAGGCTCCCTGCTACAGGCTACTGTCTAGGGCCCAGGGTTCAGAGAGGCCATGACCTTGCCCAGGCTCACACCAGCCAGGAAACCAGGACCTAGAACTTATCCCTGGGTCATCTCTAACTTGGCCAGAGGAGGAGGAGAAATGGGGGTGGGATGGGGGAAGTAAGAACATCAGGGGCCTTCTAGGGTGTGGGGCTTCTGACCTCCTGCTGGCAGAATTGGGGGGGTGCCTGGCCCCCTCCCACACCAAACATCTTCTCTCCCCTCAGCTGGCACTCAGGGCATGGCAACATCTCAGGGTAACCTCTTGGGGTTCAAATCCTCTCTGCCTGCCCCTGCCCCATGCAGGAGGCCCTCACTCTAGCCCAGGACTCTGCCCCCAGGCCTGAATGGCTGCCAGCTGCTGAGCACCTGTTGCCTCCTGTGTCACCTGCTGTGCCCCCTTCCCTAGGCCCTCAGCACACCTGCCCTGCACAGGGAGCACCTAACACAGGAAACTGGTGCAGACAGGGTGGGGGATGGGGAAGGTGGGAGGGTGAGAAGTGAAACTTCAAACTAGAAGCAGGCAATGGCCTTGCAGAGGCTTGTCTCAGTCTCAGTGAGAATCTAAGAATCAGCTATTCTTTGCTGGGCCAGCCCCGGTTGGGGCGGTTGGGGCAGGCACTCTCAGCATCTTTACCATAGCCCCAGGAGGAAGGGAAAGGCCAGCAAGCTTCCTGTTCCATCCCTCCTCCGACCCCCACCCCCCCACACACCTCCCACTCCTTGCTGAGAAACCTGGTACTCACTCCAAGGACTGCAGGGGACCCAGCCCTGGGAGCAGTTGGGCCAGCAGGGCAGCACCTTCGTCCCCCAGAGCATTGTCTGATAAACTGCAGGGAAAAGCAGAGGGTTGATGTGTGTGTGTAGTGCTGGCGAAGCACTGTCCGTTGGCCACAGTCACAGGCCAGAGCCCAATAGCTCTTATGTGGGGTGCCCCCACACCCCCCAGATACTTTCCTAAGGTGCATATGCCCCTGGGAAGTCACAGGTAGGCTTTGGCAGGGGTCAGATGTGGGAGATGTAGAGTCCCCACTTTCACCAGATTCTAAGGGTTCCTGGCTCCAGTGGAGAAACAGCTGTTGACTTAACAGGGTCACGCCCCCTCCCCTGCCAGCCAGCCTGCCAGCACTCACTCAAGGTGGTCCAGAGGCCTGAGGCAGCAGCTTTCTTGCAGCACTTTGCACAGTGGCTCTATGTGTTTGGCTTGGAAGCCGCAGTGAGTCAGCCTGCAGGGGCACAACCACTATACTGCAGTATCTGCCGTATGCCCGCATCCCCTAGGCCTGGGAGCTGCCTGCCCAACTACCCACTACCCTCAGACACTGAAGGGAGCAAGGCTGGCAGGAGAGGAGGCACCTGGACAGACAGCCTGGGCAGACACCAAGACTAAGATGCTAGGGAAATAGAAACAATGTATGAGAGAGACACAGAGAGAAGGAAGGTGAGATTCAGATAGAGCACAAGAGAGAAGAGACTTGCGGGGTCCAGTGCTGCCCCATCTCCATCTGATTCTTACCATTCCTCATTTGCTCAAGTGGAGGTCTG
Organism: Ochotona princeps; assembly: GCF_030435755.1. Lineage (NCBI taxonomy): Eukaryota > Metazoa > Chordata > Mammalia > Lagomorpha > Ochotonidae > Ochotona > Ochotona princeps. The sequence goes on from NC_080847.1 coordinate 22,153,306, forward strand.
GGAACCTGTGGGGCTCAGGGCTGAGGCAGGAAACACACACACACTCACACACTCTCACACACAAACACACACACACACACACACACACACACACACACACGGGGCTTGAAAGCCACTGTCCTACCTGATCCTCCAGGAGCCCAGGGGCAGCTCAACAGGCACCGGGGACACGTGATTGTCAAGAAATATGGCACTGGAGGGGGACACACAGCAGGACTGGCTAAGGCAACAGCAGGCTGCCTTGTATAGCACCCAGTGATCCCCATCTCCTGCCACACACTTTGCCGTTACTGCACAACTTCTATCCCCATGTGGGAAGCATGAGATTTTGGTTTTGCACTTGCTAGTTGTGTGACCTGGGACAAAGCAATGACCCTTCCATTGGGAGAAGGTGCATAGGCTGCTTTGGTTCAGGGCTTGGTGTAGACACGATAAATACCCCATTAACCTTGGCTGCTGCTGTCACTCCTTCCATCATCATTATCATCACCAGCAGACAGACCCCAGCTCTAACCAAGTCTCCAATAGTTCAGACCCTAACTGTAATGCATACCATGTGCTGAGCTGGGATAACCCAGCAAGGCACCCTGGCAGAGGCAAAAACCTCCCAAAGTATCCCCATGCCAAAGGAAGCCAGAAGTTCTGACCCATATCAGAGTTCCAGGCCAGAAAGTCCTTTGGGTCTAGGCTGAAGGGACACCATCTCTCCAGCACCTTCTCTGGCTGCCCCAGCCCCACTTGGCATGCTGCTTGCAGCCCACATCTCAGGATTCTCCAGGTGGGCCAGCCTTTGCTAGAGGCCTTCTTGTCTTAAGGCTGCACCCTGGCAGGTGACTAGCATTCTACAGCTATGGCAGTGAGGGAGGGTGACGCTGGCTGCTGGGGAAAGGAGAACAGTGGATATGGGGTCTCTACCTCTGGCAGGCTCCTTCCTGCACCTCTGGTTCATGGGTGAACGTGAGGACGGTGATTTTGTAGAGCAGGCTGCGCAGAGATGAGAGGGAGAGAAGGTGAGAGACTGCCAGGCTTGGGCCTGCAGGCTTGGACCTGGAACGGCCCCTCAGGTGGTATTCTTCTGCCTCTGGTGGCAGCCCCTAGCTCTGACTATGCCATCAGCCCGTGGGGGCTTGAGCTCTCAACCATGCAAGTTTCACAGACCCAGCCATGGCTCCAGGCAGCCCATGGACAGAAAACCTTCACTGTGCCTGCCAAGTGGCTGACTCTCTTCTCCCTCAGCCAGATGATGCCATTTGTGTGCTAGGGAGGTGGTTGTGCAGGTGCCTTGGCCTGTGTGCAGGTGGGTAAAGGGTCCACTGCCACAGCCTCTTGTACGAGCCATCTGCTGGGGTGGGGGTGGTTCCTGGAGGGTGAGTGGGTCAGGCTCTTAGCCTGTTCCCAGGCGAGCCATGGGGTGCACCAAAGCTTGTGCCACCTGCAGCAAGGCAGGTGAGAGAGGGGCATCCCCTGCTCTGTCATGGGCCACTCCTGGTTGGGTCATGGGGTGAGGTGTCCCCTCCCAGGCATCTCTGGCCATCCCCAGTCCCCCCGCCCCACCCCAAGGGCAGTTGTATAGAAGGAGGCACAAGTAGGGAGCATCCAGTACTCGCAGAAGCCGGCAACAGGTGCAGCAGCTCTAGAGGACTCTGAATGGGGTGCCAGTAGAGTTGTCTAGGGATCCCCAAGGGCCAAGAGCCAGAAATAGTCCCTGCCTTCTGACAGCAGAATGGGATAGCTCAGGGCTTTGAGCTGGGGAGGGTCAGGCAACAAGGGGACCCCAGAGCAGGGGAAGGGCTCGCACCTGATGTGCAGCTCCATCAGGGCCCAGCAGGTGCTCACCACACGCAGCACATGGGACAGCCCAGACACAGACAGCTGGTTGTCACTGAGACTGTGGGAGGTAAGAGAGAAGAGCTGTTAGCAGCGCTGAGGTCCCGGTCCCACACAGTTCCTTCTTGGTGGCACAGCTGTGGCCCTCCTGGGTTCCTAACAGAGGGTTCAGGGATTCTGGCTCAAGAGGCAGAGCCAAGAGACGCCTAAGTCCCTCTCCTGTACCATTCAGAGGATAAAGTTCTCCAGCCAGAGCAGTGGGAGCCAACTTGGAGTTTCCAACTTCTCTGGACCTCAGTTTCCTCATTCGTAAAACGGCCACATTTCCTCAGCACCAACTATGCCAGGCTCAGGGCAAAGGACTTCACACCAAGATGGTCTCACAGATTCTTCTTTTACAAATGGGTAGACTATAGGCCTGAGACATACAAACGCTTACTTAAGGTCATACAGCCTCTAAGTAACACAGTGAGGATGGTAACCCAAAGCTGAGGCCCCAGCCTCACACTTGACCCTAAGATCCAACATAGCACCCCACCACTGCACACACCCCAGCCTCCTACCCTCCCTTTCTAGCTCAAGCCCTGAGAAACTCCCCTTCTGCAAGGAAGGGTATTCCTACCCTATCATGTTGCTTCCCACTCCAAGACCCATCCTTCCCATTCCTAATGCCACACCCGATCCCACCCCACCCCATTCTGGGGCCGATCCACAGACAGTAGAACAACAGAGCTGGACTATGTGTATGTGGGGAGGCGGTGGGGGATTGCTCAGGCAGAAGCCAAAGCTGTCCCAGCCTTGCAGGAGCTGGGAGCAGGAAGGGGGCCTGGGGCTCAGCACTGTCGTTGCTGGCTGTGGGTCTGGGGACCAGCTGGGGCTCTGTCCCTCCTCCTCCCACCACAGCAGGGTGGTCAACTCACTCCAGCTTCCTGGCGATGCGCAGTCGGGGCACAGCTTCTGCCACTAGTCGACAGCCTTCATCTTCCAGCTGGTTCTCTGAGAGGCTGACACATGGGGGCCTGATGTCCGGGGCTGTGGGTGAAGCAGGTGCCCTGCCCATTCCCTGCACTCGGGTGGCACCTTGCTAACTCAGCTGGAAGCATCCCTCCCATAAATAGATGACAAAAACGTCAAAAGCTACCAGAATGCACCCTATAGGCCTGGCAGAGTCCTGGGTGCTGCTACAGCTGTCAGTGCTCTTGTGAACCCCAAGCTGTTATTGTCCTTGCATAATTGAGGGCTACACCAAGGTACAGCCTGTTAGGACACTTAGGGATGGAGTTGGACTTCAGCCCAAGTAGGCTGTTTTTAAGGTCCCACCTACAACCATTCCTCTATGCAGCAACCTACATAACTGCATCTTGTTACAGACTTCATGAGGACAGGGACATCTGACCTTGACCTTTGAACTGCATGCTAGAAGAGGCAGAAGGTGTGCAGTAGGTAGAGGGTAGGAGAGAGATTCTTGATGGGAGAAACAGAACATGAAAAAACTGCATGGAAGAGCACGTAACAGGTCCCCAGAGCAGCCAGTGAATATGGACTGGAGAGTGAATGGAAAAATAGGTTCAAAAGAGGTTATTCTTGGGGAGGTGGGGGCAGAGTTTTGGACCCCATAGTATTTTAAGATCTGAGAGGTGGGAAGGAGCCAAGCGGGCAGGCAGCAGGTGGAGCAGCCAGGGTGAGAGCAGAGAAAGTAGAGACAAGGCTCATGGGGTAATACAGGTGAGAGGGGAGGAAGACCAAAAGCAGATTAAGATGGCTGGGGAGCTATTCCAACCTTCCTCCAGCATGGCAGTTGGCTATCAGGGAGGGCAAACAAGCAGGAGGCAGCCAGGGTGGGCAACCAGCGGTCTCAGGACCCATTGCTGTGAGCAGCGAGACAGGCTGAGTGGTGTTGAGATTGGTGAAGTGCTGCGGTTGCTAAAAACCACCTGTTGGTCATGCCTTGGTTTTCCCAAGACTCCATCACCAGATCTGGCACTGGTGTTGTGGAACAGGGGATTAAGCCAGTGCCTGTGATGCTGGCATCCCACATCAGAGCCACTGGTCCAAGTCCTGGTGACTCTGCTCCCTTGCTAATCCACTTGGGAAAGCTGTGAGTGAGGATGGCCCAAGTACTTGGGCTCCTGCCACCCCTATGGCAATTCCAAGTTCCTCCAGGCTTTGGCGTGGCACAGCCTTGGTCACTGTAGACCTTTTCAGGGGAGTGAACCAGGGAATGGAAGCTCTCCTGTCTGTTTCTCTCTGTAAACTTTGCCCTTTAGATAAACAAAAGAGTTGATCATCCAGGAAACCTTCATTCCATCCATCTCACCCTTGGCTGAGGCTACTCACCATAAAGTGTGCTATGGCCCTCCCACCACATTAGGCTCCCTGAGTGGACAGCAGCATTCCTAATGTCACAGGGATGTGAGGACCAAGCAAGAAGATGATGGAAGCCCTTAGTCCATCCCCCAACTCAGATAAGCACTCAATAGCAGCAGCCCAGGTGATCATTTGAGTCCCCTGAACTCTTCATGAGACAACACTGTCCCATTCCCGCTACCCACTCACAGGAAAGGTACTGCCCATTTTACCCAGCTCCCTCTCCTGCTCCAGTGTCCCTCATGATACTTACTCCAGTTCCTCCAGGGGCGGGCCATCCTGGAGCAGGGTGGTGAGTATCTCCGCGTGGTGGACCCTGAGCTGACATTTCTGGAGCCTGGGGTAGGGGTTGGGGACACAGTTGCTCAGGGCAAAAAGCAATGCCATGACCCCTCCAGCCACCCATGCTGGGGGTCAGGAGGATGCACTTGGGGTCCAATTCCAGCCACACCTCTCAGTCCCTGGATAAACTGGAGCAGGGAACCTGTCTGAAACTCAGCTTCCTCCTCCATCAAATGGGAGAAATAGCATGTGCTTTGCAGAGTTTCCAGAAGGAATGCAATGAGGTCAAGGGTGTCACAGCCTGTTATGTTACAGCTATTGTTACTGCTACAGCAGTCACTCCTTACGCAAGCCAGGTGGGTTATCTCTGTCTTTCCCCTGCCCCATGTCTGCCATCCCAGCTAGGCCCTTGCAATTCCTCCCCATGGAAACGATCCCTCTCTCAGATCCCCCTGCCCATCAGCCCCCTCTCTAGGGCAATGCATTGCCTGGATGTACCTGAGGGCCAGGCTCCTGCTCCGAGTCTCTTCTTTCTGGCTGACAGTTTCCTGTAGGTCTGGAGCTCTGGCAAAAACAAATGGGACATTGGCCTATACCTCAGTGTCCAGGATTTCATGCAGCAAAGCCTCTTCCCGTGGCTAATGTGGCTGGTGAATGCAAATGTTCATTTTTTAAAAATCCTATGTAAACAGCCACATGCAGCTAGTGGCTATCTGTATCAGACACCAGAATTCAGAGGAGGAAATTAACATTGGTCCTGTAGGGTCATCATATAGCTGAGGCTGCTGAGGCCTGGAGCAGGCCCTCAAGTGCTCAAGGATGCATGCCATCAGTTGCCTCTTGGGTCTTGGTCTGAAAGGCATGCAGGGGCACACACATAGCTTAGTGTTCTGGTGGAGGAAAGCAACTTTGCTTCTCTCTTCCACCTGAGACCAGCCAGAAGAGAATATGCACATGGTGGCAGCAACCATCATTTGTGTGCTCCAAGAGCATCCCCAGATATTACTTTTTACTACCAGCATGTTCATGTGCTTTTTAACTTGAGACCACTTCTGTGGTCCCAAGACTGGCAGAGGAAGTTAAACTCCTTTGATAACTCGTAGTCATTCACCTCTCAAAGCCATTATAGTAGGGATGAATTCCCATCCCCTCTGTTACTGAGATTGCATCTCAGGATGGCCCATATCCACTGCTCCCTGGCTGCTTACCTTTGGGGCTCTGTGGCTGCCTCTACAGATGGGGAAAAATGAAAGGTGAAGTCTGTCTCCCTGCAAGGTTAGAAACAAAGGCATGAAACCTGCACACTGCCATCTATCTGTCATAAACAAGCAGACAAAGCTGATTTTGCAATTGACAAATCATTAGAACTGATGGCGTTGATGCTGTGATGCAGAGGGTTATGCTACTGCCCGTGACACCAGCATCCCTTTATAGGCACACGTTCGAGTCCCAGCAATTCCATTTCCAGTCCAGATCCTGGTTAATGTACTTGGAAAAAAACACTACAAGATAGCTCAAGTGCTTAGGCCCCTGCTGCTCCAGGCTCCTGTCTCTGGCCTGGAAGCTCCAGCTCCACCCATTTGTAGCTCTTCAGGGAGTGAACAAGTGGATAGAAGATTCTTTTTCTCTCTCTCTTTCTCATTCTCATGGATTCTGTTTGTCTCTCCATCTTTCTCTCTGTACCCCCACCTTTCAAATAAATAAAGTAAAACTTTAATAAATAAGTAAATAAATGGAACTGACAAATGTGCTTCAAATCGGGCATGTTTAATCATAGGTCATTGTTTTATAAGTCCTGCTTTTAAAAGTCAGGAAAGCATTTTTTACAAGAAAATATTAAAAGTTAGAAATGTTGAGGGATTTGTATTAATAGTGGTTCTGAGCATTTTAAAATTAAGAAGTGTGACACCTAACACGATTCACACAGGCGGAGATAGTTCAGCACCATGGGCAGCGACCTGCGGCTAATCAATCCACTAGCTTAGGCCTGTGCTGGATCCACATTCCTCTACCTCTTAGACTTGAGCTGGATTCTGGAGATGACAGCTGAGTGCAGAACAGACTCCAGCATACCTACACAGATCTTGCAGGCTAGGTGCTTCCTTTTCTCCCCCTCATCCCCACTGCATTCCCCTAAGCTTTTCTCAAACTTTTGAAGCTAGGATCCCGTTCCTGCAGCTCACCTGACCTGCAGGGTCCTCACAGTAGGGCATGTGACTGCCACCTTCACCAAGCGCAGTAGAGTTTCCACGAAGATGCTGTTGCAGCTCAGCCTGTGTGTTGGGGCACAAAAGTGTTGAGGTGAATCACCCATTCATGGGTCTCAGATCTTTAACTTTTAAGTGAAAGAGCAACTCAGACAGAGAGTGGTTTTGGGCAACAGGATGAGGTGAAATACCACGTACTCAAGTTTCTGGAGTGAGGGAAGATGAGGGAGCTCCTCCATGAGGTCCAGCACTTCCTGGTCCTTGAGTTGGTTGTCGTTCAGACTGCAGGGAGACCAAGGATCAGGCCCTCAGCCTAGGGGCTGGGCTGCTTGGAAGCCCCCACTGGCAAGTAACAGTCATGGCCACACTCATATGTTGAACACAAGACAGAGGTTCCAGAAAAGGCCTCAGGATGTGGACTGTAAGGTCAAGTCTTGGATGCTGCCAATGCCGCATCCAGCCTTAGCTCTGAATGCAACTCATCCAAGCCCTAGATCAAGCACAGCCTTCCCTAACCTCACTTTGTCTGTTAAATGAGGTGTATACCCAGACTAGCTTAGGGTCCTGATTGGAGGAAGGTGGACTGTGAGAGAGGGGTCACTGTGTAGAGATGCTTAGCTGAGGGGACAATAGGAATTATGGTGCATCTTATGTTCCACTCAATAGGTGCTGTGCCCCAGTGCCAGATACCTCTGCCAGGACAAGGGGTGCTTTTTGCTAAATCTCTTAAAGGTTATACAAGCCAGCTGCAGTTCAGGCAGCAAGCTGCTGGTCTCACCCTCCCAGAATACTCAACTCTCAAGCACTGGGCCAGAGGATTTGGAATTTTATGGATTCAGTTAGTAAGTGTGTGCTTGCTTCTGATATGTTCAGGTGCTGATGTGTGCTTATATGTGTGAATGAAAATGCACATGGGGGCATATATCTGAGTGGTGACTGTGCACTTCTGTGTGTGTGTGTGCAGACACATGTGTGCAGATGTAAGATGTGTGTTTCATACATGACGAGACACTGCAGTGCTTGATGCTTGTCCACACATGGCTACCCTTTCTTGGAGTCAGAGATAAGAGAGATTCAATGCTCACATGCCTCCTCCAAGGCAGCCTGAAATATCAGATGGGAGAAGCTCTGTGCTGGAGTCTCTGGGAGCTGTACCTAGGGGTTCATCCCTGCCTCCCCACACCACCCCCCCAATCGTCAGACTTATGCTTCCCTTCTGTGGGTCTCATTGAAAAACTCCTGTCAGACCCTGATGAAACAGGCAGATCCCAGGCCAGGCCTCAGGAGTTTTCCTGGCACCTGGTCAGTGACTCTGCTCCCCAGCCAGTGGGCCCTCCTGAAGACAACTCACCTGATCTCTTTCAGTTGTGGACAATGAGACAAAGCCTTCACCAAGTGGCCAATGCCTTGGGAAGTGATCTTACTTCCTGTTAACCTATAGGATAAGCAAACAGTGGAGAGGAATAGGGGTGGGAGGAGTGGGTGAGGAGCCTTCCTGGTACAGAGTTTGGAGCAGGTGGGCACATCCCAGGCATCCTCAGTTGAAGATCCTTCTTGGTTCCAAGCCCTGGCTTACCCCAGCTTCCGCAGGTTCCCCAGGGTTGGCAAACTCCTGGAGAGGGCTTCAACAAAGGCATCCCCATACTTCCTGCTTTTAAAGCTGCCAGAGGAAACAGGCCAAGTGGCCAAGTGTTAGTCCTGGGCAAGGCTTAGAGATCAGCACTTACTCCTTTCTGATAGATGGGCTTTGTAGAGTAGTAGAACGACAGATATACAAAATAGGGGAGGGTTTTGTAGAGCAGTATAACAACAGATACACATAATAGTGGAGGTCTCATCCCTGTGATTTATACCCCATATCACTCATAGGAAGAGAGCCATAGTTGTGGGAATATGATTTTCCAGCCAGAGATGACAAGTCCCAGCCTCCCTTGCAGTTCAGCTGCCACATGACTATGACCTCCGCAATGGAAATAAGCTTTAACATATTGGCCATGTCTCTCCCACACTCGCTGTTTCTTTTCTCCCAAGTCAGAGCTTTGGGTGTCCATGACCCAGCTTTGACTATGCAGATCAAATGCCCAATGGGACTGTGGAACAATAAGGAAAGAGAATTGAGTCCCCGCAAGAGCTCCTGGAGCAGAGTCATTCTGTCAACCTAGACCTTCACTCTTCTAAGAGGGGGAAGTAACCCTCCACATTATTGAATATAATGATCCTAACTCAGTGGTTGGGTGGAGCTTCGTGTCTGTAGTCCCAGCTGTTCTCAAGCTAGGATGCATGGTGAACCTCCTCTCTGCCTTAGGCACCATGTTAAGAAGTGGTTTCCATGGATTTTCCTCCTCATCTTCACAATAGCCCTATGTGCTAGGAACCAGCAGGGATTCATATGACAAACGAGAAAACATCAACTAAGAGGGGCATGGAACCTGCATGGGACCCAACAGACTCCAGCATACAGCCAGAGCAGTGGCTGCAGGCTGGAACTGACAGAGAGAGTGAGAGTGGGAGCCTCCAGACACCATGGCAAGGAGAGGAAGGAACTGGTGGATCCCAGAAAGGCATGGCGCTTCCTTGTTCCTCCCATAGGCTAAAGGGTGGGCAGACCCATTCCGTTCTGACAGTCAAGTTTCCTCCTTGACTCCCCCTCAGCAGGGATCTGCCAGGCCGGCTGGCTTCCATGTCCCAAAAAGTCCACTTTGTTCCCAGACCTCAAGTTCCCCTTACTCACCTGAGATTCTCTATCTGCCTACAGCCTGTAAGAGCCTCGGGGCAGTGGGGCTCTAGCAGGCATCCCTCAAACTCCAGGTGGATGGGGACAGTCCTGTACTCCAGAATGCTGGCCAGGGTGGCCAGGTCCATGTAGGTCAGTGGGAAATTGTGGAAAGCCAGCTGATCAGGGAGGCGCTGGGCAGTGAGCTGGGCTAACTCGGGCACCTGGGTCTCAGCTACGCAATAACACAGCTCTACCAACTTTGGCCCTGTGAACCGGCGGGCAGCCATCCTCTTCAACAGCTGCACTATGGCAGTCTGCCTGGCAGCCACCCAGGCCTCATCCTGCTGCGCCACGTGGCTGAGGAAGGGACGACAGGCACGGGAAGCCAGGCCTGCCAGGAAGATGGGGAGGTGGTCCGAGAGGCCCAGTTTGGCTTTGGTCCGTAGCACCCAGTGGGAATTGAGAGTGATGTGGTGAATGAGTGTGTTGTTGTCCACACTGGGGCTGGCCACCAGGTGGAGGGCGGCCAGAAACTCCTGCAGGCTGAGGTGAGTGAAGGCGTAGCCTGTGACCCAATGCCCCCGGCCTGCACGAATGCGAAAGGAGGTGAGCAGGTGATGGGTGGCTCCAAAAGCCATCAGGGGTGGGGCAATGTCTTCTATGTAGAAGATGACCTTCTGAGTCTCCAGGCCTCTGAGGGCCACTTCCCCGAGGCGTAGCAGCAAAGTGTCTGGCAGGGTCCTGTGGGGGCTGAGGGTGAGCATCAGTTGCATGTAGAGCTGCGTCATAGTGGGTAGGAGGGCCGCACCCTGGCCTGGGGGGCTGCTAGGGAGCATATGGTGGAGGCAGAGGCAGATGGCCAGGCACAGTGCCGGCACCGAACACATGTTCCACAGCTGTCTGTCTGCTTGCAGTTCAGCCAGGGCCGCCTCCTGCAATGACTGTGCACTGAAGAAGTGGCTCACATATTCCACCACCCGGGGTCTGTCGAAGCCCCACATGTGCACCCTGGCTGCCTCTGTGGGCACACAGGTGGGCAGTTTCCCAGGACGGGAGGTGGCAACCACGCAGCAGCCGGGAAACTGCTTCCCCCGGCAGAGGTCAGAGAAGAGGGAAAGGGCTGAATTTGGGCAAGGCGAGGTCTCAGTTTCCAAGGCCTCGTCCAGCCCATCGAAGATTAATAGGACCTCATTGGCATTCTGTAGCAGGTACTGGAAGACAGCATCGGGCTCTGATTCAGGGCTCAAGTATAGATCAAAAAGCAGCTGGCGCAGCGTCAGGGAGTGTGTGATAAGGTTGAGTTGGCGGAATTCAAATAGGAACAAGGCCTGGAAGTGGTCCAGCTGACCCTCTGCCCACTTCTGACGGAGTTGGTACGCCAGAGTTGTCTTGCCCATGCCGGCCTTCCCTAAGAGCATGGTCATCCTTGGGGCCTTGTGGGTTCTGCAGTTGAAGAGATCTTCGAAGCTCACATCAGCGCCATCTTCCGTTTTGGGATGCCCCCTGTTGGTCCCCTTCTGAGTGTCTAAGGGAGTTGTGGCCCGGCTCCACTTCAGGATGGGAGGGATGTAGGCCTGCCCTGAGTCTGGGAACCCACTGCCACAGTGCTGCTGGGCAAATGTCCTCAGGAGCTGCAGGTACTTCTGGGCCAACTCTGCAGTGGACAAGGAGAAGGCGTGAGGGCAGGAGTGTCTGGCCCTCCACCCACATCCCTCACTCAGCTCTGGGCTACTGGGAGACTCTGGCCCTGGCTGTGCATGCCTGCGGGGCAGTGGAGGAAGTAGCAATTTCCTGGAAGGAATAGATTCTATTGCTGGCAGTAGGGGTGGATGACAGTGGTCTGCACTCTGACTTCTGCACCAATGGAAGTGGTGTCAAGCTCTCAGGCAGGTGGCAAGGGGAGAAGGGTACCTTGAAACATCAGTTCGGATCTGGACAGTCTCTTCCAGTGCCCCTTCCCTAATTTCAGTTCTGCAGTGCCCAGGCCCTGAACAATCAGAACCATGGGAGCTATACTCCTGGGGTGATGAGTGTTAAGCTTTTCATTCCTGGGATATTGGGAGGTCCCAGGTACCCCATAGGAAAGCTTGAAGCACAGACTGGGACCTTCTAGCCATGCCTATGGTTGGTGGAAGTGGGATGATGATGGTGTTTCCAGGGAGGAGGGGCAACTGGTTAAAAATAAGGTTCATGCTGGACACCTGGTCACCAATGAGAGCAGTTCTCACTCTCACCATCCTCGGGCCTGGCCAGCCCTCAGCAGCTGCATGTCTCCTCATGAGCACCCAGGGCCTCTGCCTCGAGGGGTTCTCCCAGGCATCCCCAAGCTGGCCAATAAGGGCCCATGCCTGAGCTAGTCTGCTACCCAGTGATCATCCCTGAAGACATAGGATGTCCCTGGGAAAATCTGGTGGTCAAGGTAAGGATCTGTTGGGAGCTCTTGTAGTCTGGTGGCAGGGGCCCCTCCTGGCCAGCCCCAGCTCTCTTTCCTCTACTTAATGAGCACTTCCTCCTCTCCCCCTTTCTACAAGCTTGAATGGTAACAGTTCCTGGGTCCCTGGAGGCTGGCCGGCAGGGCATAGCATACAGATGTGTTGTCCTGGTCCCTAGGCCTTACTTGTCCACTGTGGTACCTACCTCGCTGCTGTCTCCTGCAGTGTTTCTGCTGTGGCAAGGATTCGAGGCTCAAAGAAGGTTGGTTGTAGTCTGGAAAGAGAGAGGGAAGGGGTCAGGGTGTTCCTGGGGGCTGGCAGGATACCCTGTACCTCTTGGGAGCTCCATGCACTCCGATGCAGCAGGCAGTGACAGAGGCGTCTGTTTGCACACAGCCTTCTTGGGGTCTCCCCTCCAGGAATGCAGAGAGCTGGCCCATGGCTTGTGGCCCCAGAAACCCTTAGCTACAAGCTCTAAGTGACTGGCTGTCCACCAGGGAATGACCGGGCTCTGCGAAGGGCAGTGCTGAAGCTGCCAAGGGGCCCAGCCCAGCCTGTACTCTCCCTCCTGCCTCACCCTCCTTCCTTCTTACCCGCATTCCTGCCTTTCCCTTCCTAGTATCATAGGCAAGCTTGTCTCAGTGCACGGATTCTCAGCCTTGGTCTAAGGCCTTTTCGGAAGTTTGGGAAAGGAAGGAAGACAGAAAGGAAAGGGGAGAGGGCAAGGCAGAAGAACCTCAGCTTGCAGGAGTTTGAAGAAGGACCTGTCCACAGTGGTACCACTGACCAATTGGAACAGCCCCTGGAGCAGGTTCCAGGCTCCTCTGCTCTGCCAGGCGCTGGCAGAGCACGAGTGGTTTCAGAGTCCTAAGAAACACCTACAACCGATCTGAGGGATTCCACAAGTCTCCTGTGAGGGAGAGTCTCATGGTCTGGCTGTGCTGCAATCCAGCAGCTCAGTAACAAGGGTGAGAGGGGCCTGTTGGACATGCAAGGTTTGACATGCTAGGGAGTTGGGATTCTAGTGTAAGCATTTTCTGTTCATATCAACCCTGTTGCTGTGACTGCTGCACAGGGCTGGGATCATAAAGTCATTACTGTGGCAGAAACCAAGTTTCTGAAGTTTAAGTGTGGTCCACAAGTCATTGAGGCAGTCCTCACTGCATTGCTGTCCTCCACCCTCTGGCCAGCTTCCACAGGGAAGTCGGGCTGAGGCATCCCAGACACACACAGCAGTCAGGGCTCAGTGTCAAATGTCAAGGCTGAGGTCTCTGTATGGGGACTGGTAAGGAGGCCTTCCTAGCAGAGCCTGGACTGGGGACAAGGTGAAGCCAGGGAGAGGGCTCTAGATTTGGCCCAGGAGTGGGGTCTCATACCCTCCTGGGGCACCAGGGGAGACCCCTGGGAAGATGCAGTAGGACAGGCAGAAGCCTGGAAAGTGTCAGAGCAGGAGGGAGTGGGGCTGGGTGGCACAATGAGGGGTGTAGTCTGGGGCCCAAGCAGGTAGCCTGTGGGAGGCAGCTGCAACCAGCCAGTGCCCAGCCTTGTCCAAACTCTGTGCAGCTGCACCAGCCCCCCAGCCCCCAGGCTCACCATGGTAGTGCTGCAAACCAGACTGTTTCTCCTTATCAGCTTCCAGTAGGCTGGAGGTACCTGCAAGACAGGACAGAAGATGATACATTGTGGGTTTGTAGGGGGACACCTGATGACAACTCAAGGGAGGAAGGAAATAGCACAGTGACTGTCAGGGGAAGGGGGTGGGGAAGGCAGGTGTGTGTGCGTGTGCACACTGTTTATGATGTACGCACACTGCATGTGTATACATGTGTGCTTACACATACATGCCTGCTGTGTTTAGGCACACAGGCGTATGGGTGTGCACTTGGCTGCCTGCATTTCCCAGACTGCCTCGCCAGAGGTGTCCTGTGTTTCCCGTCAGTATTGTGCAGACAGGGCCCAAGCAGGGCCCACTGAACTTAACCCAGTGAAATCTACTGGATCTCCATCAGGTGACTTTGCGACATTCACAAAGACATCTTCTGGATATTATGGAATTTTCTGGCTTGAGGGAATCCCTTGGTCTTCTCTCTATATCCTGCCACCATGAGCAACTAGGGCAGGGTCCCCCTGGGCCTCAGCTGACTTCCCAGCACTGAGGATTCACTCTGGGATGTGTCCAGAGATAGGCAATGTCACTAGCACTCTGCCAGCCTTGTCCGCATGACAGGCAAGTCCTGGGCCTCTCCCAGATTCTTCATGACATGAAGGCTGGGCTGGCTGACTTGGACCTCTCACACCTGTCCTCACCTTCATTGTTGCCCCAAGTACTCAGCAGCAGCACCTCCAGGTCCAGTGGCACCTCCAGCTCCATGCACACACAGTGAATGAGTGACTGCCAGGCGGCCAAGCCTTGTTCCCACAGATGTTGGAGCTGTAGAATGATGTACTGCATAGGATCTAGGGCTTCGCTCCTGGACCCCAAGTCCATGTTGGGGAGGAAGAACTTCACTTTGGTACTCAGCCATTCTGGGTTTTTGCAGAGCAGCTCCACAAGCTGATCCCACAGGTTCCTGCTATCCAGTTGGAGACCCGTGGCATCCATGGGGAGCCAGCTCTGCAGAGACAGGATATATAGGTGAATTGGGGGCCAGATAAGCTGACAGCCAGGTGAGCTGGAAGAAAGTGAGATTGCTGGGAAGCCAACAGAGGAAATAGGCAGGGATGTGGCTTCTGCATGGGGGTCTCAGCGTCCATTGCAATCTCTAAGACTTTGGCAGGGTGGTCCTACCTCATCCCTTGAAGGTGGGTATGGCTGGAGTCTCGCCTTGGGAAGTGCAATCCAAATGAAAAGTGACACAGGCCATTTCTAGGTAGATGTCTGCTGAGCCCACATATGACATTACAGGGACCAGCAATATTCCGGCCACAGCTGTCTCCTCAGCTGGGGTCCAGAAGGGGTGTGGACTGGAGTGCCCAGGGGGCCCTTAGCAGGGGAGGGACAAGAGCAAGAAAGACTTTGTTGTGAAGCCCCCAGGGACTTGGATGTGGCTGTTACTATGGTACAACTTGGTATATTCTAGCCATCACACCACCTTGTGACTTTGGGTTCATCTCTTCTCTATTTGCTCCTCAGGCACCTTGTCGATAACATGGGCAGATCAGCTGCTGCCTCCAGACCCTTCCCAACTCTCTGTGTCTCATGCTGAATGGTGGGCCAAGGGCAAGTGCACTGTATTGGAGGTGATCCAGCAAGCACACGTGTGGACAGACAGCAGTCTTGGCAGGAGGGGAGTGAAGGGTGGACCAAGGAGGCGACAGGGTGAGAAGTCACCTACCTGGCTTTCAGGCTCATGATAGATGCTCTCAGGTCCCCATGGAGAAGGTCTCATGAGTGTCTGGGCTCCATCCTGTTCCTGAACTGGACAGGGAGACTGTTCTCAGAGTGTGGCTCTAAGCAAGGAGAGAAGAGCCCATTACCATCCCCAAATCCCAAGGGTTGCTGTAAGCGGTGGTTCACCCTTGGCCTTACCTGCAGGAGCAGGATACACTTCCAGGCTACCACATCCAGAAACTGTCTCCCGCCCTCACCTTCCTGGGCAGACCTCTCCTTTTTTCCCCAACCACAGTGGCCGGGTTCCAGGCCAATAACTCCATGTGTGCCCTCTCACCACTGCTCCATAGATGAGGCTTCTCTTCCTTTAGGAAAAT
The DNA here is from genome assembly GCF_030435755.1 of Ochotona princeps. Taxonomy (NCBI): domain Eukaryota; kingdom Metazoa; phylum Chordata; class Mammalia; order Lagomorpha; family Ochotonidae; genus Ochotona; species Ochotona princeps. The sequence continues at coordinate 22,168,845 of NC_080847.1, forward strand.
TCAGCAGGCTCTTCCCATGGATTGGTTCAAATAAAAGCAATAATGCTGCCAACTTTTACCAAAAAGAATGGGATTTGCAATTTGTCTTTACGTGGTGAGACAGTTTTCTTTTTTGTTTAAGTTTTTTTTTTTTAATTGGAAAGTAGATTTACAGAAAGAAAGAGATATTCTGTCCACAGGTTCACTCTCCAAAGGGCTATGGCAGCCAGAGCTAAGTTGATCTGAAACCAGGAGCCACAAACTTCTTCCAGATCTTACACATAGGTGCAGGGTCCAAGGTTTGGGGCTGTCCTTTACTGCTTTCTCAGGCCACAAGCTGTGAGCTGGATGGGAAGTGGTGCAGCTGGGACATGAACCAGTGCCCACATGGGATACCAGTGCTTGCAGGTGAAGGATTAGCCATTTGAGCCATTGCACTGGTCCCGTTGAGACAGTTTTTAAACATGCAAGCATGAGTTTTCTTCATAAAGAGATAACTTAGTGGTGTCACAAATGCCTTACCAAAGCACAGCCAGAGGATGCTCAGGGCCACACTGCCGGGGACCTCAGAGTCAGAGACCTTGCCTACAGTGTGGAACCTTGTACAGTACAGACACAGCAACAAATAACTTCAAACACTGGGAGAGGGCAGAGAGGTCAAAGGTCAGTGTGAGCTCTGAAGTCTACCTGCGAGACAGGAGGACAACCAAGAGCCACACGAGTAAGGCACATTCTAACATGGGTGCTGCCAGGGAGAGGAATACTGTAGTCAGAAATAAACAAGGAGGGACCAGAACTGTGCACCACAGGTTAAATTACTGCTAACAGCAACTGCAACTTATTTGGACACTGGTTCGTGTTTTGGTTGCTTCGTATCCAACACAGCTCCTTGTTAATGCACCTGGGAAAATAGTGGAAGATGGTCCAAGTGCTTGGGCCCATGTATCCATATGGGAGACCCAGGAGAAGCCCCCGGCTTCTGGTTTCAGCCTGGTTGCTGTGGCAATTTGGGGAGTAAATCAGAGGATGAAAGATCTCTCTCTCTCTCTCTCTCTCTGCCTTTCAAATAAATATTTAACATAAAACTTTAGATAAAAGAAATATGAACAGTGGCTTTATGAAGTCCTGGGGGGCTAAAGCCATTTTGGAAAACAACTTCTTAATTTAGCAGTAGATGTGGAGAGAGGCATGAGCAAGCCACAGTAAGCCTTGCTGTGGACTGATACAACCTTCTCAAGTTCATTTGGTGAAGCCTAAGCCCTCAGCATTATGGGTTTTTGGAGACAGGACTCTGGGGAGGGGTGATAAAGACAGGAGAGCGGCACCTACACAATGCGATCAGCTCCCTCATAAGAATTGAGAAGAAAGCATATTTCTCTCTGTCTCTCTCTTCCACCTGCAGTCAAGAAGGCATAGTGCATAAACCAGGAAGAAAGCCTTTAGTAGACACCAGACCTGCAACTGGGGGGTACCCCAGAACTTTGATGATAAAAGTACCCATTGTGTAAGCCCCTCTCTCCCAACCTCACCCACCCTTGGCTAGTCTCTCCTACAGTGGCAGTGACCACTGAAATAAGGAAAAAGGTCTCCAGCTTAGCTGGGGGGGACTGGAGGCTGTGCCACTTGGATCACAACAGAATGCTTGAAAGAACTTGATAAAATGACATTAACAGTCACTTGAAGGAGAGAAAGCAAATGTAGCAAGTGTCTGTTTGTCTGTCTTCATTATTTCAATGATAAATGTTCAAAACTAGGACTAGAGAAGAAAGAACTGAAGACAATTATAGGAAAAGCTGATTTGTTGGGAATGGTGGGCAATAATGGTGGAGTTCTCAAATATAATACAACAGACCATGAAGTGGGTGACATTAAAAGTTTGGGATGCTTGGATCAAAAAAAGAAATTGACCCATGGAATGAAACAGAGTTCAAATAAGTTTCACATTAACTTAAAACATGCTACACTGGAATCCCATATCAGCACATTGGCTTAACTCTGGGCTGCTCTGCTTCTGACCAAGCTTCCTGCTAGTGCACTGGAGAAGGAAACAGAAGATGGTCTGAGTGCTTAGAACAGTGATGACATGAACTCCAAAGCACAGTATAAGTTTGAGTTGTAGGAATCTGTGGCATGTGTGTATTTTAAAAACATGTATATATTTGCATACACAGGGATCAACTTGGGAAGGCTAGATAAGACACTGGTGATAGGATTGTGTCTGGAGAAGAAGCATTGAGGACATGGGACAAGAGCAATTACTTTGTGCTCTTTTGAGCCACTATGTAGCATTCAAGCTTTTTAATGTGTGCATTTTGATAAAAAAATATTCACATTAAAAAACAGAAAAAAAGCCACTTGAAAAAAAAGCCACAATGAAAATAGATTAAAAAAAAGCGCCACTTAGGAGGTGAATCAATGGACAGAAGATCGTGCTCTCTGTCTCTCTTCCTCTCTGTATATCTGACTTTCCAATAAAAATGATAGTAAAAATAAAAAAAAAAAACCAGAGGAGACATTTCCTCAATGCCTAAGAAAGAATTCATCATGATGAGTAAACACAGGAAATTATTGCTGATGACTCACAAAAAATGGAAGTCCCCTTAATAACATGGAGCAATCCAACTAAGACAGCAACAGGAAGGAAAAGTAAGTAGCACAGGCAGAGGCTGAGAATAAAAATTAAATGGTAATTTGTATTTAACAAGCAAATATCTTATTCTACTTATGCTTTTAACATTTTGTGCACTATTCAAATGACTTTATTAGTATTTAAAATGTAGTATTTATTTGAAGAGAAACTAGACACAGAGAAAGACAAAGATCTTTGATCCACTGGTTATCTTCAAATGCCCGCAACAGTCAATATAGGATAACATGCAGTTGTACAAAAGATGTTCAAAAAGTTAGTGGAAAGGTAATGCTCTGAAAAATAATAAGTGGATTTATTTTTTTTACATTGAAATAAGCTTATTTCTTAATTTCACTTTCTGTGTGCTTTTGAAACTATCCTCATATAGAGGAGTTACATGGTGTTTCCAAAATTCATCATGCCTTCAAATTGACTCCAGATCATTTTACTTTGTCTTTTTCTCCTTAATAGATTTGCCAGCACTTGGTATTTTTTAAGCTTAAAAAAACAAGCAAGAGGTGGGTGCTTGACATAGTGATTAAATCACTGCTTGAGATAGTGCATCCTAAATAGGAATGCATTGTAACTAGGCAGGTGTTACACTGCTGGGAGGAAAGCAGCTAACAGCTGGTAGGCATTCTGGGCGTGGTTAATGTCAAATTTGTGTTAACTATACCAATGTGCCAGCATAGTTGCCTATTCTATTTTTTTGAAGCTATGTTGAGGGGCAGACGCTGGCACACCAACAGAAAAGGTCTGGGGAGCCACACATGAGTGTGTGTGTCGGCCCTAGGTAGGCAGGCTGGTACGGCATGCTGCCAGAGGTCTGGGTATGGGGGCCTGTAGATTGCCCAGGGAAGGGGATATGGATATGTGTGGGAGGAAGGACTGCTGAGGGAGAAAGTGACAGGTGAGGAGTGACTTCTGGGGGACTTCCACCAACCTGGCTACTGTACTTGCAGGTAAACAAGGAGGCTGAGACTGGGTGGTTTAGAGGAGGAAAACCCAAGCACCTGTTAGGGCCAAACCAGTATATCTGCCCACGTGGGAGACCTGAGCTGGGATTGTTGGCATTAGCTACCACTTACTGGCATACATGAAAGCCATGTTTGAGGGCCTGCCTGGCAGGGCTCGACAACAATACTGCCAGTGAGTGTCAAGGCAGGGGTAGACCATGTTAGGCTGGGCCGTGATACTAACCAGCTCATGAGAGAACTGCATCTGGGAGCAGACTTGGCGGGGGTGGGGGAGGGATCGTGGGCTCACCCTTGTGGGACTGCCATACCTGCTGGTTTGTTTGAGGGCTGGGGTGGTGATGGGCTGAGCTAGGCATGACTATGAAACTCAGCAACACTCATGGGTACTGGGGCTGGGAACAGGCTGTGCTGTTACTGGCTATAGCAGCTGCAGACACCCCCCAGAATTGGGCATGGGGTGGGCTGCACCACAACATCCACCAACATGCACAAAAGCTGACACTGGGGGTGCAGACTGCCAGGTAAGGGCCTAGCACCTGCTGGCATGCATGAGATCTGGGTCTGGGAGTGGACCTGGTGGGAGAACTTGAGGAACTCCTCTGGTAGGCTGTTGCTCCCATTGGAGAGCACATGAATCAGGGCTGGGTGTGAGTTGGCTTGGGGATGAGGTGGGAATGAACCAGATGGGGCCAGGCCAAACCACAGGCCTGGTGCACACTGGCATACATGGGCACCAGGATGGGGTGCAGGCTATACTAAGTTAGGCAAGGTTATTACACCTATTGGTTTGCATGAAAGTCAGGGATGGGGACGGCTGGGTAGGGCTAGGCTGTAGCACCTACCAGTCAGAGTTGGAACTGGGGGTGGACTATGCCATGCCATGCCAGGCTTTGGCATCTGATGGCCAAGCTGAGTGTTGGGTTATGCCAGGCTGGGTCAGAGCAACCACTGGCATGCACAAGATCTGTGACTGGGAGTGAGCTTGGTGGGGGAGATAAAGTGATGCCCTGCTGCACTGTGGTTCCCACTAGTGAGTGTGATAGCTGGAATGGAAGTGGTGAACTGGGATGGACATGGCTGTAGCATCCCCTGCATGGGTGTGGACTGGGTCGGGGGTATGCTAGACTGGGCCAGGCTCCAGCACCCACTGGTGCTCACAAGAGCCAGAGTAGGTATAAGATGGGCTGGGCTAGATCTTGTGCTGAACTACCGAGAGCTGGTTCTGGAGGTGGACCAGGTGTGACTGGACCATGGCACTCAACAGTAAGAGTCAGAATGGGTGTGGGCTGGTTGGGCAAGGTTGCTGTATATGCTAGGACAAGAGGTGGGCTAAGTCAAGCCAGGTCAAAAACATACTGGTGTGTGTGAGATCTGCCACTGGGAGGTGACCCGATAGAGAAGCTTGGGGAACTCCTTTTCAGGACCCAGACCCTGCAATTGAGCACAAGAACCAAGACTGGCAGCAGCCCAGACTAGGCTAGGTTACAGTACCAGCCAGGATATATGTGGGTCATGTGTGGGGGCAAGCCAAGCTGGGCCAGTTCATAGCACCCACTGGCAGGTGTGAGAACCAGGATGGGATGCAGGACAGGCTGGATCAGAATGCCAACCAGAGTGGCCTAGGGACTGGTGGTCATCCAGAGTGACCTAGGCTGTAGCACCTACAAGTATGAGCTGTCACTGGGGGAAGGCAGGGCCAAATCAAGCTATAGCACATGTTGGTGGATGCCGAGGTGAGGTGACTCATGCCAGTCTGGGCCGTAGCTCCTGTCAGCACATGTAAGGCACAGGACGGGGTGGGGGACACTACTCCTGCTGGTGAGCATGAGAGCTGGGACTTGGGGCAGACCAGGCTGGGCAAGCTAAAACACCTGTTGGCCTGCATGTGAGCTGGGTTAAGGGGACCTAGAACCAGGCTGCTTTAAGCAACCATATTCATTGGTGCATGCATGAGCCAGAGTAAGTGCAGGCTGGTTGGGCTTTGCCTTAGAATCAGCTGGCAAGTGCTGGGATTGGGGGCAAATCCTGTCTGGGTGGATATTAGCTCCACCTAGAAAATGCAAGATCTGGATTTGGGAGTGGGATGGGCTGCAACTCCCACTTGTGAACTGAGAATCAGGGCTGGGGGCAAGCCTGACTGGACAGGCAGTGGCACCTGCCAACATGACTGTGGGCTGGATAACAAGGTCGGTTGGGTTGAGCTAGGCTCCAATGCCCATTGACGTGTATAAGAGCTGAATGGGATATGGAACAGACTGGACCAGTCTGCTGCACATACCAGCATTCATAGGAACCAGAGCTGGGGCAGACCTAGTGGGGGTTATTGGGGGTTGCTCCAATTAGGCTGCAGCTCCCACTGGTGTACATGAGTGCAGAGTGTGTGGTCGGAATGGTTATGCTGGACTGCAGCATCCATTGGCTTGAGATGGGGCTGGAGACAGAACTTACCAGGTGACTGCAACCACCAGTGTGTGTATAGGTTGATGTGGGTGATGGATTAAGCCACACTGGCTGGCACACACAGGAGTCAGGTTGGAGTTACCTCTGGCAAGGTTTCTTTGGGGACTCCCCAACTGGATCACTGGACTCAGAACACCAACCATAGTGAAAATCACAGGATACATGGTCTGACTGTGGAGTACATGTGTCAGAAGTAGGTCTCCATGGTTGCTGAGGCCTGTGCAGTAGATAGCATGCTCAGATACTCATGGAGGACATGACAACCAGTTCATTGAGACCTGCAAAGGACATCTAGTACCATGGAGGCAGAACAAATTGGACAGCTCCTCAAAATATCTGAGACTCTAAGGAAGACTTTGTCAACCAATGGACCTTGGAAGGATTTCCTCAACCTTGGAGCAATGAAATCAACAGCATTTCTGAAAACCACTTAAGCAGTATTCTCAGAACATACTCCTCATCATGGATCCTGGGATGACATCAGGTGGCCTTCCCCCACTCCTAGTTACAAATACAGTTGGGTCGCTGGGAACGGCCCTTTCCCCTTTGTCTCTCCACTTTCTCCAGATAACAGAAGAAAAAAGGAGATTAGAGGTAGTTGTCTCATCCACTTTCCCCCACCCCTTGATCCTCTGCACCCTAACTGGCAGTCTATACAGGCATGCATCCCTTTCAACTACACAAGCATTATCAAAAATAAAATGAGTTTATTATTTTAAAATAAACGAAAAAAGAGTTAACACAAATCAGTAATAACAACCAAGAATAGGAAAGTGGGCAAAGAACATAAAGCTTAAAAAATGGAAATGCTAATAGCTCTTAGATATATAGAAGGATGTTCAACCTCACACAAACTCAAAGACATGCGCATTCAAACTAAAAATGAGACAGCATCCTCTAGCTCTTAGCTTCATAAGGATATTACTTAGTTGGCAAGGTTGTACATTAACGGACTTTGATGCATTGCTTGTGGGAAGTAAACAAAAGCAACTTTGATCTACCAAATTTGTAACCAAATTAATAGTTTCAAACCCAGATATCTAACCTATAGATACACCCATAAATGTGCAAAACATCTTATGTCCCAGGACATTTAACGTGACGTGACTTGTAATAACAAAAGGTTGAGAAGAATCAAAATATCCATGAAAGAGGATACATCATAGCACATTTGCACAATGGAATCCTGGGTGTGTTCCTATGGTGTAGTTGTTACCACGTTTGTCTCACACACAGTGAACTCTTATAATGTCCTTATAAAGAGAGAAAGGGCTGGTGCTATGACTCTGTGGATTAAGCCACTGTTTCCTACACAGACATCCCTTATAAGGTTTGGTCCAAGTTTCAGCTGATCTACTTCCTACCTGACTTTCTGGGTCTGGGGAAGCAGTGGGAGACGACATAAGCACGTGGACCACTGCCACCCATGTAGAGACTCAGACGGAATTCCTGGCTCTTGTGTTTGTCCTGGCCCAGACCTGGCTGTCACATTAATTTGGGGGAGTTAGCCAGCAGATGGTTCTCTCTCTTTCACTCTGCCTTTCAAATAGCTAATTAAATGATTTTTTAAAAGAAAGAAACTCTATAGAATGATATGGAATGATGTCTAAGATATATTAAATTTTTTCTAAAGAGCAAAGAACGGAACAGTGTATAGAATATGCCACCTTTGTGAAAAGAAAAAAATAAAATGTCTATGTTTGTAAACACATGAATGGCTTTTGGAGACACCAGAACAGCAATTGTTTCCAGGGAGGGAGCTTCTAAAACTTCTAGACTATGCATAAATGTCAGATAACCAAAATTCATCTTTGAAAGCTGAATATGAAAGCTCATTAACAAGTTCATGGAAAATGTGTGTGGTGACAAACACTGATAAACTCATTTTGCATCTAAACGAACAACTTTCACTTCTGTATTTTTCAAGCTGAAGAATCCTCCAACATTTACTAGCTCAGCTGGGCTGGCTACCCCACAGATTTTGTATTGATTTGATCTGGCGGAGGTTGGGGACTACCCATCAAAGACTGATGCTTCCATTTGTTGCTCCACGCAGGATGGGTGGGCTGGTGTGGGCATGTGATCTCCGAGGCTTGCCTTTGCCCACTCTGGGCTACACAGAGCTCAGTCACTATAGAAAGCAAGAGCGTGCAGCCAAATGCTTGCTCCTGTCGCCCATCTGCATTGTAGCACAGGCACCCTCTGACCCAATGTCTGAAATATTAACCTCCCAAAGCCCCTTCCAGCCCAGGGACGCACAGCTGGGAGGGTGAATGATCCAGGCTGGAGAGTTTGTGTCCCATGCTCTTGCCTGGTCCAGACAGTGAGAGGAGAAAATAGTGAGGTGCTTGTGTGGGGGCTGGGAGTAGCTGTTAGTAGAGTAAGGGTGTGACCAGGGAGGGTGACTCATCCTCCCCTGCCCCACTGGTTTCAATTTTCCCACTGAACTCATTGCTGTGTTCCTGGGGCTCTTTTCTGTCTTGAGAGAGAAGCTGATGCAAAAGTTAGAGGAGGGAGAGGAGATAGCAAGCCCAGTCCCCTCAGTGCAGCCCTCTGGCTTTGGTCCTGACTGCTCCCCTTGCAGGGAGAGCCACCCCAGCTGCTGGCAAACACACACACGCGCACACACACACACACACAGTACCCACAAGTGCACACAGACCCATCCTGTGGTCGGAGCGCCTTTTCCATCTCAGCTGTGGTGCAATCTCATTTCTTTCACAACTTTCCCCTGGGCCTTGCACAACCTGCACCTGAAGAGTCACCCTGTGCTCTGGTGCTCTACACAAGCCCAAGGTATACCGGGTGTCCGGGGAATGCTGGAAAGATAGGTATGCAAGTGGTCTCCAAACCTTTGCTTCCTGGCCTTCCTGGCCTTCTGCACCTTTTCAGTGGCCCCAGGTTGCCCCACCATTGTTGTTTTGCATACCACTTCCTCTGCCTCCCACCTGCTTCCCCTTTCCCCATCTTAGAAACTTCCTTTCTCACTCAGCTCAACTCTCACTGTTTGCTCCCACCCCAGATTGATCACTGTCCTTTCGCTGAACCTGCTCTTGTTTCTCCACAAATGTGGATCTTGCCACTCCGCATGCCAATTTCCCAGAACTGGCCAGCTTTCTTCAGTGACCTGGGGACCCCTGGAGGCCAGGGGCCCTGAGTCAGAGAAAGGGTCTTGGCGCCAGGCACGCGGATGGAGTCTCCACCAGCTCCCAGCTACCTGACTTTGACGGAGGACTTTATCATCTTGGTACCTGTGCCAGTCAGCGTTGCGCACCACCACAAGACAGCCAGCCCTTAGCATTCCCAACTAACAAATAGGGGTATTCCCAACCAGAGTTCTAGAAGAGGGGTGTGAGGTCCTTCTTTGTGGAAGTTGCTGATTGGGCAGGTGAGAGAAGCAGGATGTACCTTTGGAAGAAGTTAGGCAAATATGTGCGTTCAGGAGAAGCCTAGCTTCAACCCAAACTTGGAGTTGAACAATATCACGAGATAGCCTTGGCAAAAGGCAAGGGATCTTGGGAGCTGCCAGTCCTACATCAGCCAGAGGGAGGCATAAGTGTCTGACACCTCTGGGTGAGGCAATGCCCATGGGCTGAGGGCATCCTTTGGAGATAGTTGCAGGTGTCCGTGGCTGCCACGGGTACTGGGTGAGAGTAGTGCATATGGGGCATAGCAGTAGCTGCCTGGCAAAGCGGCTGAGAGATGGACGTGTGATGTTCATCATGGGTGTGATACCCACCACAAAGGTCTGTGTCAGTTTGAATCATCATGGCCCGTGTCAGAACCAACGGTGCAAGGAAGGAAGTAGAGAAGGGTAAAGGACAAGGTGAGCTATGCGTGAACCACACCCTCTGGTCCTCTCAGTTTCTGCTCTTCTCCTGGCTCCCCCAGGCTTGGATTGAGGGGAAGTACATGCAGCTGTGGTCCAGAACAGCCCCTCAGTTTGCTCATCTGTCACCAGCTGATGACCTGCTTCCTGAGCCTGTCTGGGGATATCAGCTTGGGAGAAAGATGGAAGAGGGAGCCAGCGGGAGGGGAGGTGGGGTGTGAATACAACAGCACCAGCATCCTCCTCAGGTGGTCTGCGGTGTGAGGGGAAGGCACACGGGGTTGGGACAGCAGCTATAAATATGGACAGAGGATACCTAAAGAAAGGGATGGGGAGTGGCTCTCAGGGTGGCTTCTCTGGCCAGGTAGACAGGGCAGAGTTCAGGAGCTGGAGTGCACCTGAGCCTGTCCTGGCCTGCAGGCCTTTCTGAGACCAGGGAAGCTGGGATCCCACTGTTTCCAGAGGTGGGATGCCCAGGCATAGACTGACGGAGTTGGGGAGCCTGCCTGAGCGGCCCACGATATGCCTATAGATTTATTTATAGAAGAGGTGGAAAGACAGAAAGAGAGCTCCCATCTGTTAGTTAACTCACCAAGTGCCCACAACCAGCTGAAAGTGAGCCAACCTAAAGCCAGGAACCAGGTACTCAATCGGGTTTCCCATATGGCTGCCAGAGACCCAAGCACTTGAACCATCACCTGATGCCTCCCAGGAAAGTGGCATGAGAAGTAGAGTCAGAACTCAACTATCCCAATGAGTGGCTTAATCCCTTAATCCCTAGGGCCCTAGGTGAAATGGCTACCCCAACATTTTTTTTTAATGAAAACAAATTTTTTTAAAGCATTTGAAAGGCAGAGTTATTGGGGGGGGGGGGTGAGAGAGAGAGCTTCCATCTGTTGATTCACTTCCCAAATGGTTACAATAGCTAAGGCTGGGCCAGAGCTGAGTCAGGTCAAAGCCAAGATTCAGGAGCTTCTTTTGGGTTTCCCACATGAGTGCAGGAGCTCAAGCACTTGGGCCATCCTTTGCTACTGTGCTAGACACATTAGTAGGGAGTTGGATGGGAAGTGGGGCAGGTGGGATGCAAACTAGTGCTTCTATGGAAAGCCAGTGACACAAGCGGAGGCTTAGTTTGATACGCCACAGCATGGGCCCCACCCTCCCCTTACAGGGGAGGACTTGCTGGAACACACCATGACCAGGAGGCAAAGACAGGGCCAGAACCACCTCGGGGGCTCTTTCCTGGGAGGCAGCACCCCTCCTTTAGAATCACTTCCTTCTCAACACAGGTGTCCCTGACTGGCAGGTGCATTTTCCCTGGGTGGGAACCATGTGGAGTGACTGGTTCCTTGGAAAAACATCACTGTTGGCGTCGTCCTGTGCAGGACCCAGCTTTGTAGACCAGGAAACTGAGTTCCAGTGCTGTCGGGCCCTGTCCAGGTGGCCAACCAGAATGAGGAGGAGACAAGTCCTCCTGGAGGATGCCCGTGCCAACCCACACCTGCACTTTGGGCCTCAGAGTCCCTGTGCCAAGTTCCACTGGAAATGCATAAAATCTGCTGCCAGCCTGCATCATTAATTGCCCTGCCTTTTCACCTCAGCCATATCCTACTTCAAAGCCCCAGATTTCCCACCCAAGAGCCCTCTCCTGGGACCAGCCCTGCCTCATGAGCTCTTAAGGAAAAATTTCCCAGGCAGGCATATTCCTCAGGCCTCTGCCCGTATTACCCAGGCTGGCCTACACTGCAGCTCCCAATTTACCTGCAATTTCACGTTTCCTGAGCTGGGAGAGCTTTGTTAACAATGCTAGCCAGAGGTGCTGCTCAGTGGTTGTGGCGGGGTGTCTGGGAGAGGACAGCCCAGTTTTGGAGCCCACCCTACCCCTGAACGCCATGCTGAATAGCGGGTGACACTCCTGTTCCCTTACGTACCCTGCCCTACCCACAAGCCCCTTGTTGGGCCCAGGGAGACCTCCCAGTGGCCACCTTCAGATGGAGACCCTGTGGGCACATCCCGAAGATCAACTCCCGGGGGCAGGTATTCCTTGGAGCCTCAGGTCCCAGCTCGGGTGGCCTTGGCCAGCTCTTCTCCCTAGGCCAAAGCTAGGCACGCCCACAGCAAAGTGAAAATAAAACTGAAGTTTGGAAATCCCCGCCTGGGCTCCAGCCATGTGGATTGGATGTGAGGATCCCAGAGGAATTGTGCACGGGTTTGGGAATAGGGCAGGGTGACAGGGAAAGAGGGACCTGGATCCCAGGCCTTGGATTTGTGGCTGGAAATCAGCCTGCCCGCTTTGCAGGGCAAATTGCTCAAGACTTCTAAATCTCCTTCTTCTGTTTAACATTTATTTGAAAGGCAGAGTCATAGAAATTGAGAGATCTTCCATATGCTGGCTCACTCTCCAAATGCCCACAGCAGCCAGCACTGGGCCAGCCTAAGTCGGAAACCAGAAACTCCATCCTGGTCTCCCACTTGGGCCAGCTTTGGCTGCCTCCATAGGTACACTAGCAGGAAGCTCAGTCGGTAGCAGAGCAGTCAGGAATCCAGGCAACTCCAATGCTGCCACATGACCCCGGTGACTTTGCAGTCTGAAGGTGCAGCCCCCCGCCCCCGGGTTTCTCAACGGCACAGCTGGAAGATAGTGTTAAGGACCGAATGCTGTACGTGCTGAACCCTGAAACTGCTCTCTGTAAATCCAATCTGATTTTCCAATAAAAATAAATAAATCTTGAAAAAAATAAGAAATAAATAAAATGGACAAAGTGTGGGGGGCATGTGGCAGTTAAAATGTCGGTTAGGGAGCTCACGTCCCGCACAGGAGCACAAGGGCCCACAACCCTCCTCTGGCTCTGGAAGGCCACTTCCTGCTAAGGCAGATCCTGGTGGCAGGCAGTGATGACGCAAGTCACTGGGCCCCTGCCACCCACGTAGGCGACCCAGATTGGATTCATCATGGGGAGCTTCGGGGTCAGCCAGAGAATGGGCACCCTCTCTGTCTCTGTATGTCTCTCTCCAACACTGACTCTCAAACAAACCTTAAAGTAAAATGGACTCTTTCTTTAAGTGCATCTGGATAGACCAAGGGACTGGAAAGCCGAACCTTCTGCAGGTGGGCACAGAATTCTGCTCCGTGGTGATTGTCTGAGCCCCTCCCTGCTATCCTGCTGGCTGGTGGTGCCCGGCAAACAACCATGAGAGACTGTGGTTGGAGCCTCATGTCTGGGCCCACTGCCCTGGCTTTCTGGGTGACACCAGCAAGTCCCTGCCCTTCAACAGGGTTGATGTTGTACCCAGCCCTTCTCACAGGGATCTGGGGGCAGAGCAAGGAGGGTTGGTGGGAGCCCGGTTTAGATTTTGATGTTAACATCAAGCACTGGGCCACCCTGGACAGGTTTTTTTTTTTTTTTTAATTTTATCCCTCATATTTTCTAAATTTATTTATTTATTTATTTAAATATATTTTTATTTTGAATTTTGAGTTATGTGGTATAATTTTGTATAGGCTGGGATTCCCCCCCAAACTCCCACCCCCTGACAGATTTTTCCCATTTTACTACAATAGGGTAGTCCTTCTTAAGGAATCACAATTCTGTGGACAGGTTCTTTAACCTTGCTATGCCCCAGTTCATTCATTGGCTATTGGGGTGACAGTTTCAGAACTTCTTCAGAGGGTCATTATGAGAGCTGCAAACATTCCTAGAGAGGAAATGCATGGAACAGCGGAGGGACGCAGCTGGGCCACGCTAGCTGGCTCTTGGGGAGTTAGCACGGACGAACAGGTGGTCAGTGTCCCACCTGTGTTTCCCCCAGATGCTCCATGAGTCTTTCCAAGCAGATCTCTCCTCTGCCATGAAGCTGAAGAAAGAGGCTCTCAGAAGGTTGGAAGCCCAATGTGGAGCTGACACCTATGCAAGGAGCAGGTGCTTGGTCGTGCAGCTAGGACACCTGCAGCCTGGCTCTACACCTGGTGCCAGCTTCCTGCCCATGCAGACCCTGAGTTATCAGTTCCTCCTGGCTGGGGCCTGAGCCTTGGTCCAGCCTGGCTTTTGCAGATAGTAAAACCAGTAGGTGGAACTTTCTTTTCTGTCTCTCTCAAAACAAAACCAAAGCCGAGACCAGCTCCATGGCATAGTAAGCTAAGTTTCCTCCTATAGTACCAACATCTTTTATAAGTGCCATTTGCATCTCAGCAGCTCAATTTTCATTCCAGCTCCCTGGTTGTGGCCTGGGAAAGCAGCAGACATATTGCTCAAATCCTTTGGGCCCTGGCACCCATGTGGGAGACCCAGAGGATGTTCCTGAAGCCAGGTGCTATTTCCTAACTGAAATATGATGTTGTTATCAGCAAAAGGCCTTGGCTCAGAGCTAAACTCTCACTCTAATAATTCCTTATTATTTTTTTCCACTTACAAATATAAGCTCTGCTCATCTGAAAGTTATACACATTAGAGAACTACATAGCAAAGTTTCTCCACAATATCACTTTCTAGGGATTAGGTGTGTAAATATTTTAGAGTCAAGTCCTTGACCTCTGCATCCATGTAGGAGACCTGGAAGGAGCTCTAGGCTGCTGCCTTTGGACCTGCCTAACTCTGACCATTGCAGTCATTTGGGAGAGTAAACAAGCAAATGAAAGCTATATTTCTCTCTCTTTCTGTGTAACTTTGCCTTTGAAAATTAAATAAATATTTAAAAGTATCATTTGCCATGCATTGAAAGTGTGACAGCCTGGACAACAGAAAACAGCAACTGTAAGGCTGGGTCTTCTGAAATACTTCTGGGGCGTGTCCATAACTGTGAAATCCTGCTACAAGATGGAGTCACTCTGACCTAGCCTTGCTTAACTGCTAACCTGCTGTTTATGCTTCTGTATGAAATGCTTTACGTGCTTCTGCCTATCAGGTTACAAGTTGCCAATATACCTTGCCTACACTGGGAAGTATAAGGGCAGACAAGGGTGGTGCCACCCCCAAGCATTCCATAGATAAATTTATTTTGATATTTTTTGTCGTGTTCTGCCTGTCATGATTGTAAAAACCCATCCACTCTATAAAAACCTGTGCAACCCTCAGCTCTCTCTCCGAAGGAAAGAAGAGCTGACCCTAGCTGCTTGGTCTGTCCACCTATTTCCTCAATAAACTTGGCCACTTTGCAGAGTTGTCTGGGCTATACTTCTTGGGGAGAGGTATGGGTTGGTTGCAACAAAAGTGACCCCCAGACCACACATTGAAAGGAACCCCCAAATGAAGCACTGAGAAAACAGCAAACAGGATGCTTTGCCGTGGCTGGGAATCACTGCTGGCTCAAGACTCTGACCCAAGGCCTGGTCTGGCCTGGTTGCAAAGATCAGGTACCAGAAGGGTTTCACAGCACAGCCCCTGACTCCACTGCCTGAGGCCTCAGCTCATCAGGAACACCTAGAGAGAACTGAGAAAGAGAAGGTCCAGCTCACGTTATGACTCAAGTCCTAGTGCCAAGTCCACACACCTGCCAGCACCACCCTGCGGACTCCTGCTGCGGAGGTCTTTCTTTGCGCAAGTGTGGACCTGTCCACTTTCGTCAAGAGGAGCCTGAAGCCCAGAAACGCACGGGACACCTCCAGCACCCTGGGGAACACACCACCACAGACACACAAGCAGCCAGCTGTTTCTGAAGGTACTGACTAACATCTGAGTGGCAGAGACAGGAATTTGGTGCTGTAGTTAAAGTCTCACTTGGAACGCTTACAACCCAGGCCAGCAGGCCTGGGTTCCAGTCCCATCTTGACTTCTGACTCCAGCTTCCTGCTGAAGGCAGTGGGTAACAGGTCAAGGACTTGGGATCCCACCATCCATGTGGAAGATGTGAATTAAATTCTAGGCTCTCAGTGTCGGTCTAGTCCAGACCCAGCTATGCCAGTGATTTGAGGCATGAACCAGTAGTTAGGAGATATTTCTTTCTCTCTAACCCTCCTGCCCCCCTCTCCTCTTCCTTGCCTTTCAAACAAGAAAAAAAAATCTTAATAAATAAATAAAATATAAAAGATTATTTAAAAATTCACTCACAGAAGGCATTCCTGAAGCCAAAAGCAAGATTCATAGCAACTATTCCTTCTCTCCTCCTGCAGCCATCACGGCTCACGGCTCTCTGCCTCACTTCCCTTCAGTCTTCTCTCAAATGTCTCGACTACCCCTTACTGCAAAGCCACACCTTGATCTTGATTCCAAGAAAGGGCCACCCTCCTTTCGCCTGCTTCGGCTCCTTCCCTGCAGTGCACACCAGCTGATCCTGTCAAACATGCCACCGACAGTAGCCCGTTGTATGCATTGCTTGTGTTTCTCTCTGGTTTGTCAGCCCCACAGGGCAGGGACTTTGCTGATTCCCAACCAGAGCCGGGAGCCTCGAGCACATTGTGGAAACTCCATAGACTCTCACCAGTGGGGCCCATGGTGTGGGGGTAGAGTTGGTGCTGGGCACCCCTTTACACAGGGTGGTAGACAACCCTGGATTGAAAATACCCATCCACCAATTTACCCGTAGGAAGATCCGGGAGAGCCCTCTTTGTGTGATGGGTTCCCTTCCACTTTCTTCCTGCTTCCCTTTCCCCCCTGCCCCTTCCCACCTGCATTTTTTCTGGAGCAAACTTCCCTGCATACGTACCCCATGCAGAGTCTGTTTCCACCCTCACTCCATGTCCTGATTCCTGCTACCATGTGGTGACTTGAAGTGATTGCATAACCATATTCTGCATCTTGTAATGGCCTCAATAGTAAATGCTTTTACCGCTCAGCAGGCAAAGACCAATACACCAATAAGAAAGCAGACAAGGGACATACACGTTTATGGAAAAGGAGTTATAGGTGGCCTTATGTCAATCACCTTCATAGTCAGAGCCATGAGAAAAGGACATTATTACTTATCCCCAGAAATGCAAATCTGGAAACATTCAACAGCAGTTGTGCTGAGGAGGCAGTGGCGGGTTTGCACCTTCATGGCCAGACAGCAGGTGTGAAAAGCAGTAAGAAGGGTAACAGGCCATGCATATCCAAGTTCAAATGGCAGGTCCCCCTTAACCTTGATTTCCCTACAGATTCACTCCTCCCTATGAGACATGATGCTAGAGTATGATATTCACACGCTATAAGGCAAAAGCCAAAAAATACATGAGAATAGGCATACAGTGAAATACTATGCAGGTCTGAAAAGGAAAAGGCAGTCTTCGTGTTTTGATATAGAAAGCGTTTCAAATTGCATTGAGTAAAAAAATCAGAGAGAGAACATTACAAGGTCGACCCTTCTCCAGATAGCTAGGGTGCTTGGCTTCACAGTCTGAAACTAGAGCATGGGCGGCACCATGAGACCTGTGCAGGCCCCAAAGAGAGCCACCTGTGCTCTCCCAGCTGCTGCTGGGTGGTGCACGGCCATTCTTGGCATTCTTGGCTCATTGAGGCTTGCCTCTGGGCTCCACCCTGTGTTAGGCTTGTGTGTCTTAACAGGACTCATTCCCCATGAAGCCACCAGGCATGTTAATGAGTTAGATGGCAGAGACGGTATTTCTAAAGTCACATTTGCAGACAGTGGCTGCTAAGACCTTGGCCTATCTTTCTTTGGGAGACACTTCACCCCACAGCCAAGGGGAAACACCACCATATGAAATCAGGTGACTTTGCCTTTGAGGGGAAGGGGGCATTGTTGGGGGGCAAGAAGGCTGGTCTCCAGGCACCCCTGTCTGCGTCCACCTCAGGACCAAGGCTAAGCAGACCATAAGACTCTTTCAAAGAACTCTGCTCTCCATTCACCTGCCTTCACCACACACTCAGGGCCTTGCACACCTGGGTGGCTGCAGAAGGCTAGTCATGCTCCAGGTGTTCTCATTTTGTTCCATCTCAAAGCATACCTGGAAGGTATCACATCACGCCCATCTCACAGATGAGAAACTGAGGTTCTGGGGCCCTCTGTCCGCCTTTTATACCGGTTGCCTGTCGACCAGGTGCGGCCACTTTTGGGCATAACCAGTGACCCCTTGGGATGAATGGGTGAGCTGGCTTGAAGAATACTGGAAGTCCAGAGAAGTTCAATATCTGCCTTACACTCACACCCCTCCCCATTGTGCATGGCGACACAGAACTCTGCAGGGCTTATTTCCGCCTTCATGTGAAGCAAAGTGCTTGGGTGCCGGCTGGGAGCCCACCCCATCTCCTGCCACCTCCAGCGACTGTCTTTTAGGCCTGCAAAGCTCCTATAGTTTAACAAAGGAAATGTCTATAAACGTCGCAGCTTATAGAATGGATGCCAACAGTGCCAAAGCTGAGGCCTTTCTCCAACCTTCCCAGATGGCCGTACCAGCAAACACCGGGTCCAGCCCTGCTGAGTGAGCAAAGGAGCTGAAAACTTCAAGAGCGGACCGGTCACAAGGCGACCCCCTGTTACTTCGAAACAGTCTTGACTGTGACAAACTGCTACAATGCCCTGCAGGCTCTGCCCATAGCGCATACTGTGGTGGAAGTTTTATGGAGACTTCTGCTGTTTCTGTCTTGAAACTTTTGGGCTGAGACGCTAAGCCATTCACTAGCTGTGCCCAAGTTACAGGGCTGGGGTCTGTTGAGGCTAACAAAGTGAGGAAGATCTAGCTGGCCTTTGCATTAAGCCCCCCTGTCAGCTCACTGGTTTATTCTTGTTCTAGCCTTTCTACTCGGAAACATATCCAGCATCAACAAGTTTTTTAGTTGCAAAAGTCTGGCTTTTACTTAGTGAACACTGTGACTCGATAATTCTTCGAAAAGCAGAAAGAAAATTTTGAAACAACAGAGGGTGGCTCCAGGAGGTGACAAGAGCAGTGCGCCTTATGTCCTGCAACCCCTACCTGGGCCACCCCCTGCCCTGTCATCCTTGGAAGTTCTCAGGACACATTCTAAGCCCTCCCTCACCTCCTGTCCCTAGACAGCAGCTTGCACATTGCTGGCCACCAACTTCCAGGCTACCTGCCACATGACCTAGGGTCCTTGGGTCGGACACCCACTGCGTACCCACGAGGTCACCGGTATTTATTGCTCCACGACCCCCCAGGCTCCTTCCCCGTATTTCGAATCCTGAGTCGCCACCAGGGACCCCTGCAGCTTAGAAACCCGGCAGCAGCATGAAGTAAGTACTCACCAGCAGTGGCGCTCCCGGCTCTGCTGCTGTCTGCACGAAACTGAAAGCAGACGCCGAGAGCCACTCAGCTAGAGCAGAGCGAGCCGGCTGCCGCTGCCGAGAAATCACGTGGATTCAGGGTGCCAGCCCAAAGTTGGCAGCCTGGGCGGGAGCCGGCACGTCCGCTGTTGTGCGCTCTGCGAGGGAAACCAAATTCCCGATCCAGGGACAGCCTCCGAGACATGCGGGGACGTGCAGATGGGCAGGTGGGCAGCGGTTAGGACGCCTCAGGGGGGCTCCGTGGGAGTTCCCTCTCTAAGTCTCCCAGGAGGTAGAAGTTACTGCAGCGTCCAGGGGTCCTTGGCTCCCGACCTTGGGGTGGGGTTGGGGATCCGGACAATCGGGATGCCCTGGGGGTGAGGATCCCCAGGGGACTGAAATGACCCCCCCCAGTTGGGGCTGATGCTGACTGTGTGTGATGCTGGGGGGTGGGCTTCTTTTGTGTGAATCCCCTTTCACAGCGCTGCACTTTCCCAGGAGATTGCTTCTCCCAGAATAGATCCCTGGACAGATTCCTGCATGACCATCCAGACTAGGAAGGGCGTGACCTTGCATGTGACCGCGTCCCAGCCGTGTACTCTCTGACAGATGCCATAGCTGACCCTGGCCTCAGTTTCCTAATCTGGGGAATGGGGCACCCCAGCCTCCCCGGGCCATTGTGGAATGTAATAAGGAATGGGTGGGAATGGACGCTGCTAGCTGTGTAGGTACAGGGAAGGAGTGACCATGTTTCAAGCTCAAGATCCAGCTCATGTTCACTGAGCACCTACACAAAATCCCAGGCTCTGTGGTGCAGCTCAGTAGGTCTCTGCCTGTGGCACCTGTGTTCTATAGGGACAATGGTTCAAGTCCCTGCTGCTTCACTTCTCACGCAGCAACCTGCTAATGAACCTGGGAAAGTAGTGGAAGATGGCTGGAATGTTTAGCTCCCACTCATGTGGGAGCTAAGCATGGAGTTCCTAAATTCAGCTTGACCCAGACCTGGTATTGAAGTCATTGGGAAGTGAATCAGTAGACAAAAGATCTTTCTTTCTCCCTTTAAAATAAACAAACCTTGGGCCCGGCACTGTGGCCTAGCGGCTAAAGTCCTTGCCTTGAACGCTCCGGGATCCCATATGGGCACCGGTTCTAGTCCCAGCAGCTCCACTTCCCATCCAGCTCCCTGCTTGTGGCCTGGGAAAGCAGTCGAGGACTATCCAAAGTTTTGGGACCCTGCACCTACGTGGGAGACCCGGAAGAGGTTCCTGGTTCCCAGCTTCGGATTGGCACAGCACCAGCCATTGGGGAGTGAATCATCGGACAGAAAATCTTCCTCTCTGTCTCTCCTCCTCTCTGTATATCTGACTTTTGTAATAAAGTAGTCTTAAAAAAAAAATAAACAAAACTTAAAAAAAAAATGTTCCCTGTACTGACAGACACATGGACAAATGACTGTAATCCAGAGACAGATGCATTTTTATTTTAATGTGAGGGAATGGGACGGAGGAAGTGGGATGGAGGTTGAAACAGCACCCCCATTTGTTGTTTTACTCCTGAAGAGTCCATCACAGGAGCTGGGAACTTAATCCAGGTCTCCTATGCGGATGACAGGAAGCCAAGTGCTTGAGCCATGGGGCCTATGTTGGCAGGAAGTTGGCATCAGGCTCTGGAGCCAGGCACCCTGCTGGCATCTTAACTGCTGCTCCTGCAAATCGTTGGTAGATGTACTTAATCCTAAGAAATCCCAGGAGGAGGACAGGAGAAAGCTTATTCTCCCATTAGGCAGATGAAGAAGCTGAGGTCCAGAGAAGTCAAGTGCATGGCTGAAGGTCACATAGCAATAAGGAACAGAGCAGGGCATTGGCCTGTGCTCTTTCTAGCCCAGTGGTACTGAAGCTGAACAGGTCATCACTAGGAGTTTTGGGGAGAGCTGCCGTCTCCCACATTTGCTCCGACCTCAGCCTGCCCTGTGGCCTAGGAGTCCAACATCAGTGTGTCAGGCCCCTGGTCAAGGTGAACAAGTGCCTCAGGTGTGTGAAATGTCCATCAGGCATTACAAGGGAGTATGAGGAAGCCAGCCAGGCTGCATGGGAATATGGAGAGCCTAGGCCTTGGGATGAGAAACTAGAGATATGAGACGCAAGGGTGACAGTGGACAGAAACGCAGTGGGCAGGGGACTGAGACCAGAGGCCTCCAAGATGCAACAAGCCCACGTCAACACAGAGCTCCTCTGTGTACCTGCTGCCTTGTCTCCATGAAGTACATCCCAGGGACTTCACATTCACAGAGTGCCCAGGGTGCCCGGGGCACTGGCCCACGTACCTGGGCTTATTCCTGCAATTGTCGTGATGATCCTGTTATCTCCATGTTTCCAGGAGAACAGAGAGGCACAGAGGACACAGTGCATGCCGGAAGTCACACAGCTAGTGGGGAGGGGCAGGTGCAGATGTGGAGACTGAGTACCCAGGCAAACCTGCGCTTGGCTGCCACGTGACGCTCAGAGGGACCCAGGATAGCAATATGAGTCACAGGGACGGCTTGGGATCCCTGCCCAGTTTCTGAAGGCCGGGCATTCTCTCTGCACTTTCCATGTGCTTCAGGCCTAGTTCCATAACCCTCAGCCGCATACTCCCAGGGCCGGTAGCCCAGGTGGCGAATGTGCTGCCGCAGGGTCTTGACCTTCACCTTGGGAAGTCCAACTGCTTTTCCCTGGATGAAGCAGCAGGGACATCCTTTCCTGTCCTGGAAGGCTTTGATTTTTAAAGCTTTTAGTTATTTTCATCTGGGGGAAAGAGAAAGAGACTCTCCCATGGTTTGCTTCACTTCTCAGGAACTCCCAACAGCAGAGACTAGGCCAGGGCAAAGCCAGAAGCCAGGAACTCAATCCAGTCTCCCACATGTGTGGGAGGTGTCACTGCTACCACCGAGGGTTGAAATTAGCAGGAAGTGGAGCCGGGACTCCAGGCACTCCGGGATGGGATGTGGGTGTGTTAGCCACTGCACTGAGTTCCCGCTTCCTGGGGACAGGTTTGGCGTGGGTTGTGTCAAGGACCACATGAGGCAAGGAGGACATCCTTTGAGGCAGGCCTGGGTCAGAGCTCCTGGGCGTGGGTAGAACATCCAGGAACTCGGGTATCCAGCAAGCCTCAACCCTCCTTGTACCATATGTTCTCCTTGGCCAGTGCAGGGACATGCAGTCCTTTGAGCCCAGAGCCAAGGGACGTACTCCCAGGGTAGGAATGGAAGCAGGATGAGGATCTGTCCTCTTCTGGGGTCCCAGCTGGGCTGGCACAGACAAGGGGCCAGACTCGCAGGGACTGTCTTGTTTGCCACTGGGAGGGTGTGTTCAAAGAAGGGGCTGCCTGGTTGTCTTGACAATGTCCTTACAGCCTTAGTGGACCTTGGCCTGCGAGGGGACACAATATCAGTATAAGAAGGAGGCTGCCGATGGGCTCCCATGACTTCTCTCCCAGGTTCAGGTCTGACTGGCCTTCACAAAGGCACCATCCTCCTCCTCCTCTTCTATCAGAACACAGATGAGAAGCCAGGCCTCCGCTTCCCGTTCTCAGGTTCCCCCACTTCCTGTCTGTGAGGAGTGATTCGAACACCCAGTCTTGGACCCTGCACCATTTCCTGCTTCCCTTTCCCCACAGCTCTTGAAATTCATAGCGTCCTGGTTATCCACCAATCAGATGTAACCTGGCGCCTTATCTGAGAATCTCACTCCCCAATCTCTGGCCCCTCCCCCTAGTCCCCATCCACCTATCAAAGGCTCAAATAATCTCAGTCACCAGTCCCTGGGTCAAAGACACAGCTCTTCCCTTCATCTTCCTGCTCTCCCTTCCTTTGCTTCTCCTGGCTCTCCCCATCCTTTCCATCTTGCCCTTTTCCCTGCCCTGGCTGCCGTCATCCTGCCACCATGGCAGGAGATGTTTCCCTACCTGTCCCCCTCCCAACCCCTGCTCCTAATAGGACCTCCTAATATCTCATTGTGTGTGGTGTTTCGGCTCAGGGTAAATTAATCGTGAAAAGAGGACTTGGCTGCGGGAATTAGCTGCACGTAACATAAAAAATGTAAGAACTTTAAATGCGTTAAAATCTAACACTGTCCAGCTCCAGAACCCTGTGCACAGACTGAGTGACACCTCATGTCAGAAGTTTGTAAGCCCAGGAAATGGCACTTGGAAGGCAACAAGCAAATGGTTGAAAGGCCCCAGGTGCTGGGGAGAAGGGAGAAGCCAGGATCTGAGTGGTTCTCTCTGCTTATCTGGGGGTGGCCACTGCACATGCCACCAGCCCCCAGGTCTTTGAACTCGTCTCTGGGCTAATTGAAGAGCTTGTGTGTGATGTCTGATGCGTGATTTGTGGATGCTCTGTGTTTCCAATTCCAAGTCGCCACTCCCTCTGGCTCCGCCCTTTCTATATGCCCACGTGGCAAACTCCTGCATAGCCTCTCAGTCAGCGCTCAATGCTCCCTCCTGCACTGAGCATATGGCCCCTGTGTGGGCCCCCATCCTGAGGTGGAGTCCTGCTGGTTGCCAAGGCCCCGGCTGAGCCAGAGGGGAACCCTGTATCCCAACTCAGTCTGCTGGAAGTGGGACAAGCATGGGAATCAGGCTGATGGAATATCCTCTACATGGTCCCTGATGACTCTTCTGGCAAGTCCCCGCAGTGTGCTGGGCCTGGGCTCTGCCTGGGAATCCAAGCCTGGCCCGCAGCCCCTCGTCAGCCCTCCTGGGAACTGCACAGGCCGCCTGACACAGGCCCCTTGTCACCAGCTAGCCCCAGGGTCGGCTTTTACTGCCGGCTCCTGAGAACATAGATGGGGTCCTCTGTGTCTTGGTCAGCCAACTATGTGCCAGCATCCCTCTTGACCCTCAGGCCTGCTAAACTCAGGGTTGTGAAGGATGAACCCAGGGGGTAACTGTGCGAACATGGAAAGGACCAAGTAAGGGAGTGATTGTCATCCAGTCCTGGAGAAGGTGGGCTTCTCTCTGGCGTCAGACAGTGGGAGAGGCTGCACAGGGCTGGGAGCAAGGGGGTCCTGCCAGCCAAGGGGATGGCCAGATAGGACAGAAGCTTGCAGATGAAGGGGGTTATGGGAGAGGGAGAACCTTGAAGCCCATGATGGGAGGTTTGGGCCTAGGGAGTCCTGAGGGGTTGGATGTAGCTGCTTTGGAGGGGTGAGAGAGGGTGGTTGCCTGGCTTGGTCAGATTGGTCCAGCAAAGGGGCAGAGATCAGTGAGACACGCCCCTTCCCCGGGCCCACTCCCCAGCCTCCCAGGCTGTGGAAAAAGTACTCCACACTCCTACCTCAGCTCTTGGGTACAGAACCAGAAAACAAACAAACAAACAAAAAGCAAAGTTACTTTTTAATTCCATGTTACTGTTTTAAAAAATATTTATTTCCTGGAGAGGCAGAGAGAGACAGCCCATCAGACAGTTCCCACTCGCTGGCAGGCTAAAGCTGGGTGCCTGGGACTTAGGCTGGGTCTCTGCAGTGGCACGGACCCACCTGCTTGCCCCATCACCAGCTGCCTCCCAGGGTGCATGTTAGTAAGAAGCTGAGATGAAGAACACACAAGATGTAGGTGTCCCAACTAGTGGCTTAACTGCACAGCCACATACCTGCCCGAGGGGACACTGCTTTTATGCTGGTATGCCATGAGGACAGAAGGAGTTGGGAGCAGTCTTTGTCTCCCTCCTCTCCCTGATGCCACCAAGGCAAGTGGGGAGTGAGCCTGGCCTGTGGTCCTGTTTCCTTCCTAGCTTAGCCTCTGCAGGAAGTCCACGAGCAGGTGCGCAGGGAAGCCGAAGTCCATCTGCAGCACCAGGCAGCCCTAGAGGCAGGAAAGAGGGGGAGGTTGTGCTGGCTTCCAGGCTGCCAATGGGCAGCACCCCAATCCCAATCCCAACCCCAACCCCACACCCTCCAGGAAAGTTCTCTCCCAGGAGGCAGGATCAGGAAGCACTTCTGACTCACTTCCAGAGTGATAATCTCAGGGTTGATGATTTCGAAGAGGTCCAGGCCTTTGCTGTTCATCAAGGCTGTGAACACCACCTCGAGGCCTGGGGAGAGGGCAAGAGAGCCCCTCTCAGCCCTGCCCCAGGCCCATAGCACCCCGGGGACTGGGAGACGTTGGACCACCAGTCCCTAAAGATTTGTTTTGCTATGATTTGGGAGAGCATGAGGGATAAGGAACAGGGGTGGTCACTTGGGGGCAGGACTTGCCACTCTGTTGCCCTAAGAAGCTTTGTCTCTTCCCAAATTGACATCTTCCTCCCTACCCCACAGCTGGTTGCATTTGCCTGCTAGGAAGAGAACTCCAGGGGCAGCCAGTACTCCCCAGGCAGACCCTGACAGTGGTTCAGTGCTCCCCATGGCACTTATCAAAGGTTCTTGCAGTCAGTCACTCAGAACCATCTCTCGTAGCATGGACTTCTAGAAGCACAGGCTGAGTCCCTCTGTGCACTCTCAGCCCCATGGCACGGAAGGGGAACATCAAGATGAAAAATGGCCAGACACGTGGCCAGGGTAACTCACGTTTCTACCCCTTTTCTGTTTCCTAAAGCTGCATGATCAGGCACAAATTCAAAGCCATGTCATAACCAGCCCAGTGGACTTGGTGGGGAAGGGGGCAGAAAGATCACCCTGGTTATGGTGTCATCTTACACGGAGAAGTGCTCTAATTCCTCAGGGTCAAAAGGGGTTTGGGGATTCTCTTAAAGGAAGCAAAACTGAATCGAAACCCAGAGCTGGGCTTCCCATTTCTTCTGCCACCATGAGGTGCCATCGGGGGACTGCCCACTGCTCAAGCAGGGCTGAGCCATCCCTAGGGTGGCTGAGATAATGTTCTGGAGTGAACTGTGCATCTGGTCTCCAGTGGGGAGAGGTGCCTGATGGAGGGACAGGAGCTCCTAAGTGTCCATGGCAGAAGCGCCAGAGGCACCTGGAGCTCTGCCAGGGAAGGGCCCATGGCATAGAGTGCCAGCTCTACCCCTCTCTCCCTCTTTCCCCTGTTGCTGCCTTGTGACCCCCGACCTCCCTTCATAAGGCCCACACTTACGAGACATGACCTCAGGGATGCCCACCGTGGTGATCATGGAGCGCAGGGTGCTCTGGAGGGAATGGGGGCTGCTCAGCTGATCAGAGACCCGTGGTGAAAGCACCTAGGAGCACAGCATGCAGTCTGGGTGAGCACTTCACATCCCACCCCTGCCCTGGCCTCCTGCACCTGCCCACCCTATAGGTACCCCTTCTAAGCCAGTCAGAGGACTAGAATGGTTACCCCAACCCACCGAGGGGAAACTGAGGCCCAGGGAGGGACCACTTGGCTAGCACTCTCTGCCCCTGACCCCAGCTCCCATGGTCACATTTCTGCAACCCAGTGTTCTCCCAACAGGTGCAGCATATGGCAGGCTCGCCAGAGAGCCCGGAGGGGGCTGCTGGTTTGACTTTCTGTGCTCCTGCAGCCTGATTTCCCACAGGGTCCTTTGCCTGCTTTTGCTTAGGTGCGAAGGCAGCCAGATCTAGGACTCTCCCTCTGCTTAAGACCACCTACCTCATCTGGGCTGGAAGTCGTCTTGGACTGGACCCTGAAATCAATAAGGGGTGTTGGGCCCCACAGAAGGATACCTAGGAGTGATTCCCAAGGTGTCTAAAACTTCAGCTCTCCCCCATCTCAAGACAGCCCTTTGGAGCGCTCTCTTGGGATAGGTCCCTCCAGGTCTTGGGTCTCACAGCTCCCTTCCCTACTCCTGACCTTCCAAGTCTTCATAATATCTCTTCCTTCCAATCAAGGCTCTGGAACGGGTTTCCCCTCACCCTACAGTTGACCATGAGTCCTGGAGGGAAGCCGGTATACCCCGCCCCAAACAACCAAGCCTCAGCCTGCACCCTGAGTCAGGGAGAGTAAGTGGCTGAGCCGATCGTGCTTCCCCTCTGTGGCACGCACTGGAAATCCAAGAGATGCAAGGAAAGTTTTTTCTGGGAATAGGAGGCCTGGACAATGGTGATGATATCCTAAAAGGAGAGAGAAACCAGGGTCACTGTGAGAGGGGTCTGCCCTAAGCACAGAGCATCATCCCCGAGCCCACTACCCCACCCCCGGCTCAGACTAAGCCCAGAACAACCTGTCAAGGGTGCCGAGCTAGGGCCTAGAACCTCTAAGAGTAGGTTTTCAGCCTCCTGCAGCCTGAGGGAAGTCCCCAAGCCCCCACAGCTCTGGGGTCAGCAGCTGCAAAGTTGCAGGACGCTTCCCCTCCCAGTTTCAGACTTATCCACACTCCCAGTCACTCCTTCCTATTTGGTCAAAATCAAGTGTGGCCCAGGACTTTCCTGCAATGCTCACATCCTCCCTCCTCCTGCTGGCAGCTGACAAGGGCTGCCCTTTCATACCCTCTGGGTCAAGTGCACTGTATAGGGTGGCACAGTATCAGCATCACAAGGGAGGAGAATGTGATTAAAATGCAGATTCTCAGGCCCAAGGGCCTCCTAGGGTCTGTGGTTTATGGATCCCATGGGTGATTCTGATGTGCACCCCTATTTGGAGATTCCCCAACCCTTCAGAAGGTCTCTTGATTTTTAGTTAGAAGGTGTCAAATCATCCTCCCTGACCATCCCTTTTAATTTTACAGGGTCAGGCAATGTTAGAAGTTATATAGTTTTTGTTTGATATTTATTCTTGTCTATCTCTAGCAATTATACCATAAGGTTCATGGGATCAGAAACCATATGGGCCTCGTCCAGGTTAGGAATTCAGCAGATATTATTGGAAATGAATAAATGGGGGCTTGTACAAAATATCCACATGTGATGCAGGTATTGCACGCGAGCATCAAATCAAGTCTCAGCAGCTTTTGATCCAAGCCAGCTCCCTGCTTATGTGCCTGGGAAAGCAGCAGAAGATGGCCCTTGTGTGTTTGGGCCCCTGGTATCCATGTAGGAGACCTGGATGGAGTTCCAGCTCCTAGCTTAGACCCGGCCATTGTGGCCATTTGGAGTGTAAACTAGAAGATGGAAGACTTCAATCTCTTTCGTCTCTCCCCTTCTCTCTGTAACTCTGCCTTTCAAGGACATCAATCAATCTTTAACCAACAAAAAATGGAATAAACAAATAAGCACTGGTGCAGACACCACTGGCTCTGGTATGAATGAGATCTTGAAAAGATTTCCCAGTGGTTCAGGCCTCAAGTCCTTGTGTACAGCTGTGAGGTGGGGCCAGCTGACCCTTGAAGGCCACTCTCACTCTGTCATGTTAGCCAGGGCTCAGTTGGATATGTTGCCAACCCAGTGTCCCCACACTAGTGCCCATCCTGTCATCTCCTCCCACGCTCCACCTCCCCTAACCTCACAGCCCTGGTCTCCAAAAAGCTCCCAGCCTGCCCTGCAGCATTTCAGCCCCAAACTACTCTCTCCCAGCCAGTCACCCTGGGATTCCCCGCTGAGGCTCCCCTTCTGTGTCTCTGCTGCCAGACTATCTCCCCATGGCTCCTGCCCTGCTCCTTGCCAGTGACTTGAACTCCCTTCTGGAAGCCCTTTCTTCCACTCCACCAAACAGAAGTCCTAGTTTGCACAGGTGCCAAGAAGTGCTTAAGTACAGGACCAGATTCTCCAGCCCACAGGGAAGTCCCCAGGAGCCAGAAGCAAGGAGTGGGAGGAAGAATGAAACTCTCCAGGAGTGAGGTGGGGGAGCATCCTAGGGAGGAAGAACATGACAGGTGCTTGCTGCCAGCGACCAAGGTGTGCGCCTGGCCATGCTCTGGTCAGGTTCCTCAATCTCCATCTGAGATTCAACATGGGCTTCCATGAAAAACTTAGCTCCAACAAAAATCCTGAGCAACCACGCCTTGCTCCTTCACTACAAATCCCCACTTGCCCAGGTTGCCTTCAGGGGGTCCCCTATCTCTACCCATGATGTCAGACCCCTAGAGTAGTGGTCCTGCATCTGTTGTGATGGCTCTGCCTAAAGGCTGCCTGACTGAGCTAAGGTGGAATCAGTACTCTGAGCTGCAAATAAAGCAAGCAAACAAAAGGCTAAATAAGGCGTGCCACCCTGGACTGGATTTTGAAACAAAAAAAGAGTTATTGGTTGGTGAGTGTGTGAGAGCCAGAGCCTAGGGTTTGGTTAACCATAGTGTACCAAAGCCAATGTTTAGTTATGACAAGTGCAATGTGGTTCCATGAGGCACTGACAACCAGGGAAACTGGGTGAGAGGTGGATGGGAACTCTGTTATCTTTTCAATGCTTATTCAAATCTAAAATTGTGTGGAGAGACCCAGATGGAACTCCTGGTTCCTTTCAGCCTGGCCCAGCTCTGCCCATTGCAACTGTCTGAAGAATGAGTCTGCAGATGGCAAATCTTACAAATATTTAAAAATAAATAAATAAACTAGTAAAAAAAATTCTAAAAAATAAAAAGAAACTAAAATAAGTAAGGAAACCTATGTGTACTCTACCTCGCTTGCCCTGTGTAATTTTGAGTGTGTAGGAAAGAAGCAATCACAGCAGAGGTGGTGAGAAAATGAGGGAGCTCCCAGGGACCCCTCCAATCCACCCTTGCCTCCCCAGCACCAGCCTCACCTCCTCAAAAGTGTAAGCCACAGCTTCTTGGCCGTCTGGGCATGGGAAAAGGAATTTCACCACGATGGAAGAGGTCACAACGACACCTTTCTCCTGGCAGGAGATCTTGGGCACATTGAGGCTGCGGACAGTTACTCGGGCCTGGTCACTGGGAAAGTCACTGGCAAGCTAAGACAGACAAGAGATACACCCAGCTATGGGGCAAGAGCCCTGGAGAGGGAAGATGATTCGTTGGGAAGATGATTCACCAGGATGACGGGGAAGGCTTCCCTGAGGAATCCAATGGAAAAGCATGGATTTATGCAGAGCATAGCCACAGCTCAGTGCTCTGGTGGTGCTGGGGAGTGCTGGTCTACCTCCTGTTGGCAGTGTCAAGTATTGGACTCAGGGATATCTGTCTTCAACAATCCTCTAACCCCATAGGCATGCGACTTGATAGATACCCAAGCTCAACAGAATGAAAAGAACAAGGCCAGGTCCTGCAGATGTGGCTGAGCTGAAAAGCCAAGGCAGAAACAAGCATGTCTCCAAGACACGGAGTGTGGGATGTGGCTCCAGACCACACTGGCCTGGGGTTCTGATGCCCTCAGAAAGAAGGAAGTGAGAGGCAGTGCCAGGAATGAGATGGTTCCTTTCATCAAAAGGAGACTAGAGAGCTCCTCCCAGCACAGGAAGCCACCCAGTGTATTAGTGTCGGGGATGAGAATGGCAGGAATAAATAGGAAATCCATGCCGTGCCCCAGCAGATCTGTATTTGATATATGTATTTTGTATTGATTTATAATTATAGTACTGTACAGGCTAACATGCTACAGGCTGGGGACAGAGAAAAACTGAGCTGAAAAATTAACATTAAAACACCTCTATACAAGGAAGAGGGTAACCTTTGGTGACCCTGGTAAAAGTAAATGCAAAACCCTTAGGAAATGTAAGAAAAAAACAAAACAAAACAAAAACCAACAACAACAAAAAAACACCCACAGGAAAACCAGATTTCACTAAAGAAAAATAGGCTTCCGGTCAGATGAAAATGATAAACTGCTCAACAAAACCATCCACCACAATCTGGAAGAAATTACAAAGAAATTAACAGAAATTCATGATCTAGGGCCACAGCAAAGTGATGACTGAGCAGGGTGGGAGTGAGCAGAAGTAGAAGTGTCAGATTTGAAAGTAAAGTAAACACAATTTTTATAAGTAAAAATGATCGATATTCAAATGAGAAACTTAGTGGTGGCATGCAGAAACAAGACACCACTGTAAAAATAATTTCAAAATAGAAAGAGACACGAAGAAGCTCTTCAGAATTTAACAGAGAGAGGTAAAGAGATGAACCATGTGATTGCACAACCATGCGAGGGAGAAAGTCCAACATACACCTAATGGGAATTCAGGGGGCGGGGGGTAAAGACAGAGATGGTAGGGAAGAGGCAACAATGAAAGAGATTGTGAGTTAAGATATTCCTAGAGTTAAAGGCCCAGGATGGTAGCCTAGCAGCTCAAGTCCTCGCCTTGCATGCACCAGGATCCCATATGGGCGCTGGTTCTAATCCTGGCAGCCCCGCTTCCCATCCAGCTTATGCTTGTGGCCTGGGAAAGTAGTTGAGGACAGCCCAAAGCCTTGGGACCCTACACCTGTGTGGGAGACCTGGAAGAGGCTATGGGCTCCTGGCTTTGGATCGGCACAGTTCCAGCCATTGTGGCTGCTTGAGGAGTGAATCAGTGGACAGAAGGTCTTCCTTTCTGTCTCTCCTCTGTATATCTGGCTTTCCAACAAAAATAAAATAAAAATAAAAGACATTCCTAGAGTTAAACTAAGCAACTCTATAGGCCCCAAACCAATGAGACTAAGAGGCAGACAGAGATCAGAAAATGCAGGACTCGAGCCGCGTCGGAGAATTTTGCTTTTCTCTTAAGACTCAGCCTGTATCCCTCATGAAGATGAAGTAAGCAGATGAATGATCAGTGTTGCTTCTTGAAAAGATTGCCATGGCTGCTGCAGGAAACAGAGTACAGCATGTGTTGGGAGGCAGCAAAACCCATTAGGCAGCTGCAGGTGGGTCCTCCCGAGGAGGAATGGTCGTCTGGGGAGCAGGTGGACACGGTGTCCTGGAAGAGTGAGGACATGAAATGGACAGGACTCAGCCATGGGGTTGAGCAAACCAAGGGGACACTTCAGATTCTGAGCTGGAAGGAGGGTTAGGTTCACGGAGCTGGGAATGGCAGGAAGGAGAGGTGTCAAGTTCAGCCAAGGGGCTGTGCCATGTGAGGACAGTAGCAGCACCTCAGGGAGACACAGGGTTGGGGAGGGGGAGGATGAGAGAGAACGAAGTTCAGTTGGTGGCACTGCCAACTCCCTGGGAAATGGGCTGTGCGGAGGGAGGCAGAGGCAGGCAGGAGGCTGGCGTCATCAACCTGAGTGGGAAGCAGGCTGACCAGAGACCTGAGGGAGAGTCCACGGGACCCACCTTGCAGGGTAGAGGCCACTGACGAACAGCATTGGCACTGGGCAATGCACGCACAGGACATGACCCACAAAGAGCCCCACCTGAGGTCGGTTTGGAAATCAAGGGTAATCAGGGGTCACCTGATGTTGCTGGGGCTTTTGAGTCTTAAACTCCATCCCTCCCCACAAAGCCCTGAGTCTCGGGGCAGGGCCCTGGAACACTGCTGTGGTGGTGCTGGTAGCTGGGGGATGGCCCTAGCAAGGCTCCTAGAGCAAGAGCAGGTCTGGGATTGGTGGTGGTGGAGGGTGGTGGGCAGGGGACAAACCGGTGGCGAGCAGGGAGCAGTTATCTGCTGGAAGGTCTCCTGGTTGGTGTTGAAACCCTGGGCCTCCAACACTGCCTAAAAGGAAGCAGAGAGGGTGGGAGAGGTGGGTGGGAAGTAAGTTCCCGGAAGGACACTGTCCAGGCTGTGGAGCAGGGCGTGTCCAGGCTTGGCTGGAGGCCCGGCTTCTAATTCCCATTCACACAAATGGTATGATCTTGGCCAAGCTTTTAGGGTTCTCTGTCCACCCTTTCAATGAAGGGTGCAGACTGGAAATCACCTGCCAGCGTAAGGGGATGAGTAAGGCACTGGCTTCGCCTCTCATAGGCTGAGTGATCCTGGATCTGTTGCCCAGCCTCTCTGAATTTGATAGGCGCTCACTACATGTATGTGTGCCACAGTCTACCCATCTACCATGCTGCCTACCTATCTCATACCATGCAGCAAGCCCCAGAGAGGACTAGCCTTACGTCTCCAACTTAATTCTCAGAGGGCTTCTTCTTCCCCACTCGGAGTTCCTCCCCCTGCCCACACCTGGCCCCACTCACCTTGAACTCATCCCCTGTCAGGTTGAGCACCAGGCGGCCCTCCTGGAAGGCGGCCTGGGCCAGGGAATCAAGGACTTGATCAGAGAACCAGAAGTAGAGCATGCGGGAGGTCCCCAGGAGCCTGGACGGGAAGGTACGCAGGGGGAAGTCCTCAGAGATGTTCTTGTAGATGAAGAAGCCCTGGAGAAAAGCCAGGACATTGGATTGACCCTCCTCCTGCCCTCCCCTGACCGGCTGGGCTCAGGAAGATTTAAGAGAGGACTTGGGAAGAGTGTTTGGCCTGGCACAACTGGCGAAACTGAGGAAGAGCTGCACTTGGCTTTCTCCCAGCAGGGTTTTCATTTGCCTGACGGATACTGCCCGAGTGCCTGATGTGCTCCAAGCCCTGTGCAGGCGAATGCAGGTGCCACTCCCATGGGGCACATCAATTAGAAGAGCTGGGCACCATGGCCCTCCGTATCTCCATTCCCCCCCTAATGGCTAGTTAACAGCTCTGCGCCTCCAGGGAGTGGAAGGCCCATGAGCTCATTGCCCAGGCAGCTGAGTGGTGGAGTTCCCTTCCCTCCTTCACCGCTGACAACTTCCTCCTAGTCACTTTTCCCTAGAAAGACTCCACCTCAAGATGGCCGGTTGTCCCAGCCACCCCCATCTTTATGAGTTCTGCAGCACCTGAGTTTTAGCTGGACTTGTGAAATAAATTTTCCCACTTCCCTTGCAGCTAGGCGTTGAACATGTGATAATGGGCTAGGAGCAGAGTGGGTGGGGACAGTGAAGTCAGCTATCTTGGACCATGTATGTGTGGCAGACTGCATGTGTGTGTGAGAGAGAGATAGAGAGAGAAAGAGAGAGAGAGAGGAAGCAACTCTTGGGGATGGCTGAGCCTACACACACCACACTGTGGAGGAGGTGCCAAATCTACCTGGGACTGTACATGCTCAGAGGACTCCATAGGGGAAGTAAAAGTGAAACCGCCATGATTTTGAGTGTCTTAGTTACGGCAGCAGAACCCGTGTGCTCAGCAAGAGGTTGGGGGGCACCACTTTTACTAGATCCTTCAGGGGGACCATGATGCCCCCAAATCACGGCAGATGAGGGACAGGCCCTCAGAGTGGGTGGTGCTGGTGCCTGCCCAGCCAGCTGCAGGCTCCCCTCCCCTCCTTCTCCATCAGGAAATGCTCTATGGATGTGTGACAGTGGGATGTTGGATGTCAGTGGGGATGGAGCTAGGGAGGGGGGAGGGAGTGCCCAGGGTCTGGGCAGGAACCTGGCCTGAGGAATGCCCAGGGAGGTGAGCCCCACCCCTACCCCTGTTCCCACCTTATGATGCGTCTCCACGTAGGTGTCTGTGATGACAGGGGACCCAGTCACAGAAATGTCCACCCCGATGTCTCCATCCGTGAGAATGCTGGCTGCGAAGAGCACATGATTGAGGGGGAGCCTCAGGAAGGGGGCGCCACCCTGAGGGCCCAACTCCCTTGCCCAATACAGGAGCCTCAGTACTGCCATCTGTGAAACGGGCACTTCTGTCTAGCTGGCTGACCCCTCCATGCAAGAGCTCTTCTAGAAGATGGGTCCACAGTGTGCCGACACCCCAGTTCTGCCCTCCGCTGCCCAGGAGGACAAGGCAGTGGCCTGACCTCATGAAACATCCTTGTCCTTCAGCTCCGGAACCAGCTTCGACCTTGGGTCTGGAGCATCAACTGGGCCCATTGGAGCGGCCCCACGGCCACAGACACTGTGTTTGCAGTGGGTGTTCCAATAAATTTTTACTTACAAAAGCAAGTGGCAGCATGGACTCAGGCCATGGCGGCCATCTCCCACATGAGGGCTAGGATTCAGCTGGGGGTGTCGGGCATCGTTCCCTGCTGCCTCCTTGCTCAGACTTGCATCGCAGGCTACATCTCTCTGATCCCATTCCTGCCACTAGCGTTCCTATCGACAGCAGTTCAGGGGAAGACAGGCAGAATTCTTGGCATGCAGGGGCGTGGGCATGGAGATGAGAGGAAGGTTTGCCCCTCGTGTGTGCCTTGAGCAGACACCTGACAGGCCCAGCTCTTGCTGCTGCCAGGACTCTGACCTGCCCACTGTCCCCAAACGGTTTTTCCCCCTGGGGCTTCCCTGTTCTCTCCTGCTGCCCCACCCCTGGGTCACTGGACACCTACTGTGTATTGTGGAGTAAGAACTAGGCCTGACCGTCCACCTGATCGTGGCCTTTGCCAGAAGCCACGCTCATCAGCCATGTCACAGTGCCATTTAGTGGCTAGAGCAATGGCTGCAAGTCATTGTGGAGTTCAGGTTCAAACTCAGCCCCTCCACTTCCTGTTTGCTCATCTGTGACACGGGTTACTGGTGTTAGACAATGCCAGGAGTTCACAGTCAAGTCAGTCAAGGAATGGAGGTGGTAACACAAATGATGCTGTTATTGTTACAGTTACTGCTGGGACAAGAGTTGCCTTCTCCTCTTGTCTTCCTCGGTTTCTGCTCCTGCACCCAGTCATTCCACTGCACAGATAACAAAACTGAGTCTCCAGTAAGTTTCTCCTGTGCCTGAGATGGACTCACCAGCCCTTGTCTGGACAAAGTCAGCCATGATATTGGAGATGGTGTTGATCTCCTTGCAGACCTGGGGAGTGAACAGGGCAGGTGGCTCACTGGGCAGAAGGGGGACAGAGGAGGGGCAGGGTGGCACCTCCGTTATGGCTGCCTGGGGGACTGGGAGTGGTAGCGCTGGGACAGGGCACAAGAAGCTGACCATGTTGGGAAGGCACTTTCCCAGGGAAGGGTGTGTTGGGTGGGGGGAGCATGCAGAAGGGTGAGCCTGGGTCACAGCGGGCTCACCTGTCCCTTCAGGACCAGAGTTAGAGTGAAGGAGATGAAGTTTGTGAATAGCCGCTTCAGCCACCCTGGTCTGGGGGGAAGTAAACAGATCCGTGAGCCCTTGACCGGCATGGGTACCCATTGGAGCACTGGCTGTGTACTAGGCACCATTCACAACTGAGAATACCGAGTCTCTCAGAAAGCCAGCTCAGCATTGCCCAGGGAGACCAAGCTCCTAAGTCATGGCATCCAGGGGGTAGGGGCTCCTAGCATCCCTCCTTTTGCTGGTGAGCCAATTAAGTTTCTGAGAAGTTAAGCAGCAGCCTGTCAGGCACATGGGCATGCCTGGTGTCTAGGTTCACACCTCTCCGTTCCAGGGGCAGCAAGAGGTCTCCTTGCCCGACAGCCACCCCTCCCCCAGTTTTGCCATTGGTCGTATGGCTGGATCTCTCTCCTCGCCTCAGCATCCTTCTCTGAGCAATGGGGCTATCTACCACTCCTTGACAGAGGGGATTGGACAAGAGCCTCGCCTTGGGCAGCTACAGGGGACAGCATGCAGCAGGTCAGGTCCTGTGGGCCCCGAGCAGGATTCAAATCCTGTGCCCTCTCCCTAGGCAAACTACTTGTCTTTGGCAAGTTATTTCACTGCATTGAAGTGTGAGTTGCCAACGTGAGACCTGGGAGTAGGTACAAGTTTTCCTTTCCTGCCTCAATTTACCTATGTGTCAAAATGGGGATAATCATAGATTCTACTGGAACTTGGAGCAGTGCTTTGTGCCTGTCATCCATCATGCACCGCAGTCTCTGAGGCTGTGGTGATGGGGAGGAAATGATAATGACCCCACAGAGGGTACTGATCCTCTCAGCGGGGGCTGGGGGGGTCCTGGTGGCTGTGCACTCACTCATGCTCCCCCTGCAGGTGCAGCAGCAGCTTATGGAAATTCAAGTAGCAGTCAGGTGCCTGGGTCCGCACACTGCCCTCATCGCAGACTGCAAAGACAACATGACACATGTCTGTGGTGGCATAGTCTCAGCTCCTCCTCTGGTACCCCAAGCAGCCCTGGCCACTGAGGAACTTGGCTGGCCCCAACTCTCCCTGCCTTGTGTGCTTCCCAGGCCAGCCCCCCTTGGACAGCCTCAGAACCCCCTCTGCATGACCTTCTCTCTGTTGAGGCCAACCCCAGGAGCCCAGCACCCCCCGCCTCCCCCAGTAGAATCTTGGGCACGTACTCAGCTGTGTGTTGATCTGAAGGTCAATGGCAGAGTCAATCTCAAAGTCGACCGACTGATTAATGCCCAACCTGCAAAGAGCCAAAACCCGAGGCCCTCATCCTGCCTTCTGGTGGCATGGGGAGATCGGAGCGTAGGGACACATGGCTGGCGGTGGCACTTACCCCCAGGCACCAGTGTAACCATAGTTCAGGGTCCCCCGGAAGACCACAGACACGTTCTGGATAGAGACATCAATGGTCTTGGCTTCCACCAACTCCACCTGGCTACTGGCGATGGACAGGTGGTTGATCTGGATGCTGTGAGAGCCAATGGAAAGAAGGGAGTCAGGGGCCTTGAGGAGAGGTGTGAACCTTCCACCCAGGCTGTATGGCCAGGGCCTGTCCAGCAATGCATGTCCCCACACAGCGGCACCCTCCCCAAAATGGCCCAGCCAGGAAGACCAAGGAGCAAGACTCAACTCAACCTAGTGAACCAGAGACCAGAAAAATGGCCACCCAAGTGCCCACACCTGTACCTACA
Source organism: Ochotona princeps (assembly GCF_030435755.1). Lineage (NCBI taxonomy): Eukaryota > Metazoa > Chordata > Mammalia > Lagomorpha > Ochotonidae > Ochotona > Ochotona princeps. Next base: position 22,206,339 of record NC_080847.1, read on the forward strand.
GAACTTGTGATTGTGCATCTGACAGCAAAAGGATGCTGTTGGTGTGTTTAAATAAAGACCTGCAGGGACAGGGTACAGAGAGCCCCCCAAGGACATGGGTAGACCCAGCAGCAGCACGAAGGGGTGGAAGTGGAAGGGTGGGGAGCAGAGGGGCTAGGGGAGGAGACTAGGGAAGTACAGTCAGAGGGCAGCCTTGTTGGCCTTGAGGATAAAGAAGGGGGTCACAGACCACAGTCCAACCTGTGGGCGGCCTCTAGATACTGTAGAAGCCTTCTGGGCACTTCCAGAAGAAAAGCAGCCCAGCTAATGCCTTGACTGGAGCCCAGTGGGACTTACACTGGACTCTTAAAGGCTCGGTCACAAGTGTGTGTTGTTCAGCGCCATCAAACTCATGGTCGTTTATTAGGAGAGCAAACAGGAAACTTAGACAAGAGGGCTTCCTTGAGGCAGTGACACAGGGTGGAGGGGTGTTTGGAAGTCAGTGGCTGGTCTCAGAAGGCAGCCTGAGCCAGACCCAGAAGAGCCCTGAACGCAGGGAGAGGAGCCAGGCTCAGGCCTGGGAGAGGACCCGCAGGTGTGTGACCAGAGGTGCAAGGTGCACCTTGGCAAGGAGCCTAGGGAAGCAAGGGCCAGATGACAACGACTGGAGAGAGGGCCCAGGGATCCCATCCAGACCCTAGTGACCCCCTATCATGCTACTCATCTGGGATTCGGAAACACAGGACAGGAAGAGCAACAACCGGCTACCAAGCATAGTGCACAGGGATTAAGCGCATTTCCAGGGTTCACCCTCAGCCACTCGCAAGGTGGCTGCCGAGGCTGAGAGAACTGTGGCTTCCAAGGGCGTATGTGAGGCTGGAATTTGATTCTGGAGCTGTCCTACCTTAAATCCTGCCAAGCCACAGGTTTTTCCTTCTCTGAGCTTTTGCTTCATGGGTCTACATCCTTATGGCTCTCATTTCTGGAGGAGACACTGAAGTCCAGGTCCGAAAAGCCCGAGACACACCCCTTGTCCCCCTAGTGGCACAAGCTTTTCCCGCGCAAGTCAAGGCCGCGTTCCAGCACCAATAGCGCCCCCTAGTGGCTCTAAAGCGCTCACAGGTTCCAGTGCCTAAGACCAGGTTCCTATCAAGAAGTCTGGTTCATTGACAGAGATTGGGAGAAAAGAAGTTGATTTTAAGACCAAGATGAGGCTCCCCGAAAAGTGGCTGCTCCACCCTTGGGGCCCTGGATGGACACACAGACAGGGCCCTAGGTCCCAGGCCCCAGGGCAGGGCAGCCTGAGGTGCAGGAAGGCGGCTGTGTTTTGAGAGCCGCGGGTTGCACTCTGCCTGTTTAACCCCTCTGAGCTGCTGATTCCTTACTCATTAGGTGGGGCAGTTAGGGAGACGAGGTAACATTGTCATGAAGTATTGTTTGTTCAGGGATCCAGCACTAAGGTCAATGGACCTTGAGCTAGAGCCCGCCCTACTCTGCCTCAGTTTACCCTTGGGTAGTGGAGAGGGTATGCATTCAGTCACCTGCTGGGTCAGTGGGCGGGAAGCAGGAGTACCCAGCCTCTGGCTCCGCAACCCTGTCAGGTACAGGGGGTCTGAGTTCTCCCTGCTGCCCTTCCCGTGTTGGCTTGGGGTAAGCCACAGGCTCTGTTCCCCACTTCCCAGTCCAGTGGGTCTTCTGGCCTGGCTCCACTCACTTGTGCAGTCTGTACTGGACCCGGCCAAGGAGCAACACAGCCTTCTCGCCCTTGATGTCTGGGTAGCTGGTACGCTGGAAGGCAGTCTGGATCACCTTAGCCGTCTCCTGGTTCACTGGAAGGCAGGGCAGTACTGAGCACCCACTCCCATGAGCCCTCCACCTTGGTTGTGGCCAAGCCTTTCCCCAACATGGTCTTCCCACAGGACCCAAGCTTCTCTCTGGGCATAAGACACAGGGGGCCCAGAGTCCTGGTCCTCCTGACACACAGACCCTGTAGTTGTCTGTCATCAGACAGTAGCCATTGGACCTGTTACATAGGAAGCAACCCGCCCCCTGCCACCTGGTGCTACAAACCCCAGTACAGCCCAAGCCTGTGACCTGGGTCTCCACTCTCAATGCTGGGTCCTCACTCACAATCACAGACCCTGCCAGCCCTCGTTCATGCTGACCTCTAACTTTGACATACAGAATGACAGTTGCACATCACATATACACCTCCCAACCTTTGCTCCCTACCCTAACTGTGCCTTGAACCTTGAACCCCATATCGCCTCTGAGTCCCAGGCAAGCGTGGTTCCTTCCCCCAACACAGTCATACCTGACTGTTTGCAGCTCGACCAGGCCCTTAAAGGGGGTCAGGAGGGAGGCCAGCCCTGCTCAGCCAATGCCACTGCTGCATCCTCCTCTCTCTTGGAACTATAGGGCGTGGCCCTGCTGCAGGAATTGTTCCCAGCGATGGGGCTGCAAGGGCAGAGGTGGACTTCATACTTACACACCAGGAGAGCAGGCTTGGTGATGCGGCACACGATGCCTGCCTTGTATGAGGGGTCTTGGGTACGGGAGTGGACGCTGCCCAGCAGGGCCAGGGTCAGGAGGGTGACGGCGAGCATGGTGACCATGGAGGCAGCAGCAGCAGCAGCCAGTGGCCCCAGTTGCTTAGCCCGGGCTCCTATATGTCCCCTCCCACCTCCACAGGATATGAGATGCTTCCGCTGCAGGGTCTTCCTGGACCCAGGAGTTTGCCTTTTTCCTGCCCAACCACTCCCACCTCCTCTGGGGTTCAGGGCAGGGTGCCAGGCTGGAGCACCCCACTTCTGCTCTCCTCACAGCCATCAGCTTCGTTTTCATTTTCCCCATCTCTTAACGTGGTCCAGATAACTGCTTCTTTCATCCTCTCTTGGGAACATATTCCCCCTTTTCCCCTCTTCAGTTCTAGAAAAGCATCTAAGAGATAAACATTTATCTCTGACTTGTCACAAACAGAAAGAGGCCCAGAATACAATGGCTGTGCAATAAGGACCGGCAGTGTTGCCGGGTTCTGCTGTCCGGCAGTGATCCTGAGCGGCAGGCCTGCAGCTGCATGCGTATGGAGTAAAACTCCATTAAGAAGAGGTGTGTGTGTGTGTGTGTGTGTGTGTGAGGGTTGCACTAGAGACTGTGGTGGTCCCGTAGAATTGAAATCAAAATGGAGTAAACATGACTCATTGCTAACTGAAATACTTTTCGCTTTTGTAACTTTTGCATTGCTTGCTTGGCCTAACAGCCTGTGTGACCTTTACTGCCAGTGACCCTCAATCCCCATAAATCAAGGCCCTAGCCTAATTAACTCACAGGTGGAGCCCAGGTTGGAGTCCGGACCGGAGAAGAGTCAGGCAGGAGCTGCCCAGCCAAGATAAGCAGGGAATGAGTGGCCTTTCCTCCCTTATCCTACAAACCATTGTAAATTACCCCTTTAGAGTTATTATAAACCGCTCCTATAAAAACCCTGTGAATACTCTGGTAAGGGATGGGCCAGCTGGTGGGTTGCCTTGCCTCTCACTGTAATAAAACTTTGTTGTGACTGTCATTGGTGAATGTAACATTCTGTTTTAGCAGTGGAGTGGATGCCACAGCCCATGGGGCTTCATGCTGTGTCTGTGTCCCGCCCGACACCTGCTTCTCTCACTACAGTACCCACAATTCCCAGCCCCTCCTTGCCTGCACCCTTTTCACATTTCCTTTGGTGTTACACCTACCAGGTACCAGACTTTTCTGGATGCCCCATGCCGTTTCTGATACCCTGGGCTCCCTTGTCCTTGGCTACTTGACTGAAAGCTACAGCCAGGTCGCTGTTGTCCACAGACCGTCCTAGCAGCCTCCAGAGAGCCCCCTGTGGTGCTAGTGAGAGGGAAGTTGCCAGACTCCCACTGGGGCCGCAGGCAGCCCGTGTCCCAGCCATGGAGCCCACTCCTGGCTGAGCTCTTCTTACTAGGGGTCTGTTAGGCTGCAGGTGCCCCAAGTCCGGCTGTGCATCACATCTTCATGTAGGAGATGCTGAGCACACAGTAGGTATGCAAGCCATGCTTGTTGACCTCAGCATGGGATTCCAGCACTGGAATTCAAGCTCTTCCAATGCCTTATCTTCTTCAATTCTCACAGGCTGGGCCCTCCTGTTTCCTAGGTTATTGTCCCCTGGGCCCCAGCACCCAGGGATCAAATTCACAGTCACAGGGAGGTAGGAGTGGCAGCCTGCCACCTTAGCCAGGGTTAGATGCTGGAGGAAGCTGCTTGGCCCAAGCCTCCTCTCCAGCATCTCCATCTGGCCTAGGGGTTTTTCCTGTTCTGCATAAAATCCCTTCCGGGGGTGCTGGGCAGGCCTGGGAGGCTGGCTCCTGGAGACTTCCCAGGAGCTATTGTCCTGCTGGTCATTGTTTATGTCCCTTTCCTGAGGCCTGGAGGGCAATGACCGAGGGTACCCCCAGGCCAGGGTCAGTGCCTGCGGAGAGGAGAGATGGCCACCTCAGCCTCTGGCGCAGCCCAGGAGCTGGGAATCTGGCACCTGCCTGGGAGACACCATGGGGATAAGGAAATTAAAAATCAACAAAACAAAAGAAACCAAACCCCAAGCCAGAGAAAGCACGTTAGGACCCTGTGTCACAGACTTTATAAACTTCATCATCTTCATCATCTTAGTAATGGTATGCTTTTTGAGTTATTCCATTAGCCCTTTTGCTTATTGCTGAGTCGCATTTTTTATGGATTGTGGTAGAATCAAGCTTGCCCCTTCTTGAACATTCACCATTTTATCCATTATGTAGCGTGTAATGGTGGCATTCAGTACATTTGTGATGTTGCAACCATCCACTTAGTTCCAGAACATTGTTGCCACTGCTTTAAGGAGTGAACATCCCCCTCTCCGGACCCCACCATCCTGGGCTCAGAGCTACCTGGAATGCCTTGAATGCCTGCTTACCGTAATTCCCTTAGGTCTCAGCCCCCTTAAGGGCCACTTGCCTAAGTCAGCTTAGGGACCTTCAGGTTTAAACCTTGCGGTTCCACCAATCCCCTGACGCATTTATCCCTTGTGTCCTGCTTTCTCCCTGCCCCACTGCTGCCTCCCTGGCTGAAACAAAGACCTCCTTCAGTGACTTATTGTGTCTCGCTTTTGGGTTTGTAGAAGAAAGAAAGAAAGAAAGGAAGGAAGGAAGGAAGGAAGGAAGGAAGGAAGGAAGGAAGGAAGGAAGGAAGGAAGGAAGAAAGGAAGGAAGGAAGGAAGAAAGAAAGGAAGGAAGGAAGGAAGGAAGGAAGGAAGGAAGAAAGAAAGAAAGAAAGAAAGAAAGAAAGAAAGAAAGAAAGAAAGAAAGAAAGAAATTTCGAAAGGCTAACCACCACCTGAAAAGGAACTCTGTTTCCCAAGAACTGATTGTTCATCCTGCCCTCCCCACCCAACCCCTATAACTGTCTGCCAGCTTCTGTACCTGGAACCAGGTAAGGTGTGGTTCTTTGCACCTGGCTTCCTGCACCAACAGGTGCAGGTGTTGGTGCTCATTGCTTGGTGAGGCTGAATGACACCCATGGAGCAGCTGCGTGCGTGTTGTAGCCCCCACAGCCTCTGAGGGTAAGGAGAGGACCAGGACTTTGGAGCAGACAGCTCCTTCTGTCTCACACAGGAGACGTGGCTTTTGTGTAAGGGATGCTCTAGTATGAGATGGGACAAGCAGGGTGGGGCACAAGATAGCCTGGCACAGCTTCCCTTCTTCACACTCCTGCATGTACTTAATTAATTGGAGAGGGAAGGGGAGAGTGAGAGCTTGCAGCCTCTGGTTCACTCCACAAATGGCCAGCAAGTGGGAAGCTGGGGACTCAGCCTGGGTCTCCATCTGGGTGGCAGGAGCCCAACAACTTGAGCCATTGTAACTGCCTCTCAGGGTTTGCATTAGCAGGAAGCTGGGGTCAGGGTGGGAGCTAGGCTGGAAGGGAGGCACTCTGTGGGGCTTTTTGTGCAACTGGTGCCTAATGTTGCCCCATCAATGTGGATTTGCTTTCTTTCTGAGCCCCTTATGGGTTGTAAAGGATGTGATGCAATATGATGCAAGCTTTCCAGCACATTTGCATCTTGCTGTGACAGAATCAGGCCACTGCTCCAATCAGAGCTGGGGCCAGGCTGAGAACCAAGAGGTCCTCGCCCACAGCACAAAATTCAAGGGATGCTGGAACACTCAGTGGTCAGGGTTAAGCATTGCAGTGAAATAGTTAAAAACATAACAATGGAGGGAGCCAGCATTTGGCAGAGTGGTTAAAGTGTTGCCTGGGATGCCCACCTGCTGTGAGTACCTGCTGTCTGGTTCCGACCTTGACTCTAACTCCAGGGTCCTGTGGGGACCCAGCAGGTGAGGGCTCAAGTCCCTGCCCCCCCACATCAGAGACCTAGATGGAGTTCCCAGTTCCTAGCTTCAGCCTGGTCTAGCCTCAGCTGTTGTAGGCATCTGGGGAGTGAACCAGCAGATCTTTCTCTTATCCTAACTCTGTCTCTCTACTTGTCAAACAAATAAAAACAACAAGTTGGGCTGGGAGGAAGAACGCCTTTTTCTAAAGTCAGCAGTGAGGAGAGAGGCTGAAGAAGGGAGGAAATTGATGTGCTCACGTCTGTTGGCCTCCATTTAAAACAAACAAAAAGTCGTGCCCACACCTGGCCCACCCATGTCCACGCACCTGCTGCCTGGGCACAGGCAGATGTCTCATGTGCTCCGTGCACAGAATGCACCACTGACACACATATCCTGCCCCTCGCCTGTGTACACACGCCTGTGATGGTAGCCACATACACACCAACCAGTGTGCGGCATCTACCGCAGTTGTAAAGCACTTTCATGCACCCTCCTTCCACAAGGCTCTTGTGGTCAGCGACTGCACCTCCATCATTCCAGGGTCATGTGACAATCTTGACCGTTCTGCCCAGGGTCTAGGCTATTATATCCTTAACCTTTTCAGATGATTTGCCTTGATCTATGCACCACGGTTAAGCCACTGCCTGTAACACCGGATCCCGCAACAGTGCGATTCCAATCCCCATTGCTCTGTTTGCAATCCAGCTCCCTGCTAATGTGCCTGGGAAAAGTAGCTGATGATGATCCCAAGTATTTGGGTCCCTACCCCCACTCCCCCATGTGGGAGATCAGGACGGAATTCCTGGCTCCTGGTTTTGACTTGGCCCAACCTGGGCCATTGTGGCCATCTGAGAGTAAGAAAGTAGTGAGCCACCAATGGAAAATCTCTCTGTGTAACCCTACTCTTCCAACACATTTTTAAAAGCCATTTAAAAATTAAAAATAAAATGCCTTGCCTTTTCACTCAAGTGTATCTTAAAAAGGGACTCTTACATTATTTTGAATGGAAAATGGTATTCTCTAATCCATTTAAAAATATCAAGAATGCTACAATGCAGAATTCTTCCTTCTGGTGACTTCCTCCACACCCACGTCTCTGCTGCCCTCCCTGGTACAGCCTCTTGGGCTTCCTCGCCACCAAAGGCCTACCCTTCCAAACCAACCCAGCCACTAAGTAGGTCGCCATCAGAACGGATCCCTGCCTGCCTCCAGCACTGCCACAAGAGGGCGCTGTCCCAAACAGCAGGGGCCAGCGGCTGCCCTGAAGGGGACAAGTCCTAGAAGTTGGTGTAGGATTCACAACAAAACAAGAAAGCCCCAAGATATTTATATTTCTCTTGTCTGGCATCAACTACACAGTCATGGCCAGTATTCACACACACCTTCTTCCACCACCTGAGCCATTTCCTTCTTGCCCTTGGCACACACATCAGGTGGGTCTTACCCTGGTCGTGGTGGTGGTGGGGGCGGATGATCTAAGCCAGTGCTCACAGGCACCTGGAGGTTCTCCCTTGTCCCTGACACCACCCTGACCCCTTCCTCTGGTGCAGCCAGTGGCCCAGTGGTCTCTTGACTGTTGGGACCAGTCAATGGAGCAGCTCCTTTCCTTGCCTGGTGACTCTGAGCATGAGAAGCTCGAAGTGGCCAGGCTGCAGACCCATATCCCGTCCCAGCAAGACTGCTGTTGTGTCTTGTGAAGGCAGTCTCTCCTGGGGTGAGTTCTGTGTGTCCCCAGCCCATGGTTCATGTCCATCTAGAATCTCAGAATATGCCCTTCTTTGGAATCGGTGGTCTTTGCATGTATAGATCCAATGACTGGCATCCTTACAAGAAAGTCATGTGAGGGGCACGCAGACACAAAAGGAGAAGAAAGTGGGACTGGTGCAGACAGAGGCGCAGACTGCAGGAACCCAACCACACATGAGTCAGGAAGCATCCAGGAGCTGGGAGGGAGGTCCACAACACATCTGGCTGTGGAGTGCCCTGAGGGAGGCCATCCAGCCAACCCTTTGCCTCCCTGCTACTCCCTTCCTCCAGGACTGTAAGAACATTGGTTCGTGCTGGTTGAGGCCACCCACTGTTTGCCAGTGTGGCTGCATTCCTTCTCGGGGCACCTGGCCTCCTCATTCCAGGGGCTCCTCTGGGTGTATTACTGGCAAAGACTGGGCACTGCCTGAGGGGCTGTGACCCTGACTTTATGATTCAGGTCAGACATGGCTTCCCTTGACCTATACCTGTGGTGCAAGTCAAGCAGAAACTGACCGCTTCCTAGGGACACCACAGCCAACGCCACGCACCTCCACAGGTGGCACTCAATACTGCTGTGCACTGGGTGAGTAGCTCCCTTTGTCCTGGTCAGCTGGCTCCCGGCTGCATCCACTACCCTTCAATACGCCGGCTCAACAGCATTTCTCATGGCCAGAGAAGAGTGACCATGGAGCTCTACAGGAGTGTGGGGGCTCCTTCCCAAAACTTCCCACAGCAGGACCCTGGGTCACTCCCAGGTTGGCAGGTAGTGATCATTGCTACGTACCCCCTCCCAGCCTGAGCCCCCTGGGTTTCTGGTCTCCTCTCTCAGCTCTACCATGGCTGGCACTCCTGGCATCTCCACCTCACTTTGTATAGGCCACCTGTGGGGCTTACGTTTCAGTCTAGCAACTCAACAAAGTGTGAGTCCTTTCTTCCTTGCCACCCTGACACATTGAATCAAGACTCCACTCAGCAGGCCCATGGCAGCAAATGCAGCCAGACCCAGCTGTTTTCTCTAAGTTTAGAGAAAACGGAATTAAAATGCCCTTATTTTGGCATAAAAACATTTTTTAATTTTTCATAATACGCATTTTTCACTGAACTTTACTAAAGACTCCTTGGATACCTGAGTTTTAGGATTTTTACGATTTATTTGAAATGGAGAATTACAGAGGACAGGGATCTTTTGTCTGCTGGCTCAATTCCCCAAATGGCCACGATAGCCAGGACTAGGCCAGGCCAAAGTCAGGAGCCAAGAGCTTCATCAGGGTCTCTCACAATGACGGCAGGGGCTCAGGGACTTGGGCCATCTTCTGTTGCTTTCCCAGGCCATTAGCAGGGAGTTGGATAGGAAGTGGAGCAGCCAGGGCTTGGACTAGCGCCCATATGGGATGCCAACCCTGCAGATAGTGGCTCAACCCTCTGCTGCGATGCCACAAGGCCAGCCCCAGTTCTTTCCTTTCATAGTTGAAAGGTCTGAAGGCCTAGGGCAAAATTGATTTCCCTGAGGAAGTAGAGATGAAATCTGAAGATTACAACAGCCACTGGTGCCCAACTGCCTCATAATTTCAGATCTGCCCAGGGAACTCACATGACTGTGACATCAAGGTAATTACAAGTATGTCCCATTCTTTGTGTCTTCTCTGCTAGAACTGTGACTGAGGCAGATTTCAGTACCCAGAATGATTCTGGAGGAGCAGACCTTACAGGTAAGGTCTCTGGACTACTTCTGCACTCCATGAGCCATGGCTGCCATGACTGCTCCTTGAAGGATGCTGGCGGTCCACGGCACAGGTGGGATCAGAGACATGCACCGCATCGCCATCGGGGCCTCCTAACCAAGCCCTGCCTGGGCTGCAGGGTGGTCACACGGTGATGCCTGGGAGTGCCATAGAGGAGACTGGCTGGCACTGTTCAGGGTCTGTTCCTTTACAAACACGAGATGAGAACCACCAGCTTCCTCTCTGCAGTGAAAGCCTCACTTCTGAACACAAACAGGCTTTTCTATCCTAAAATTCAAAAACTCACCCTGAGTTTTCAAATTTATTTTATTTTAAAAAAAGGCACAGTTATAGAGAAGGCAAGAGAGGGCTCTTTCATCTTTAATGAAAGGCCAGAGCTGGGCTGATCTGAAGCGTCTTCCATGTGGGTGTGTTAGGACCATCCTCTGCTGCTTTCCCAGGCACATCAGCAGGGAGCTGGATCACAAGTGGAGCAATTGGGACACAAACTGGCATCTATAAAGATGCTGGCACCCCTGGCAGAGGCTGAGCTTGCTATATCATGGCACAGGCCCAGACCCCCAGGTATGTTCAGAACCCAGCTGTGGACCAGTTGTGGCCCCTTCTCTCCAGCTCCATGGACTTTCCATCATGCCACATCCCCATTATGGCCTCGGAGAATAACACCTCCAGTTTCAAAAATCTGCCCTGTCGGTCACATGGACTGTTAGCGGCTGGTCTGCAGGCCCTGTGGCGTTGGAAGCTTTTGCCTATTAACTCCTAACATAATTAACTCTGTTGGTTTCTGTAAGCATAGTCACACAGCAAACACCCTTGTATCTACTCGGCGTCTTGCAGTAACTCTCTGATCTTTACTTAATGCAAAGAGTATTTTTAGTAAAAGTTAACTTAAATAATCACAACTATGACACAAAAGGCTGATTCATTTTTTTGAGAAAAAAAAAAACCACTGGCCAAGCTTTGGGCATCCTCTCAGAGCATTACTTACATGAAAGTAGAGTAAATGCTGCTTTTTTAGTTTCAGGGTCAGTGCTGTGGTGTGGTAGGTTAAGCTGACAACTGCAACACTGGCATCCCATGAGTGTCAGTTCAAGTCCCAGCCACTCTGCTTCTGATCCAGTTCCTGCTAATGCTCCCGGAAAAGCAGAAGATGGCATGGGTGCCTGGACTCCTGCCATCCCTACTGATGACCCTGGATGGAGTTCTAGGCACCAGGCTTTGTTCTGGTCCAGCCCCAACACTGTGGCCATTTGAGGAGTGAGCCAGCAGATGGAAGATTTCTCTTTTCTCTTCTCTATGATACTTTCAAATAAATGAATCTTAAAGAAAATGCCAGCACATACCACAAGAATAAAAAAAACCCCTCGAAGTTCATACTTAGCATAATAAAATAAAAGCCAGTCAGTTTACAAAAGTGCAACATCTAAGTGGTAAAATTGCAGAACTGCAAACATAGAAGATTCTAAATCCCACTACTTTTCATTTGGGGAACTTGACCTTGATGGGTTTCTATGTAAGCCAGTAATGTTTAGATCAGCAAAGAGGGGGCCGCCCCGGGTCTGTCCTTAGTCAGTGACAACTTTCATGGCCTCCCTCATCATCTTTCAGTGGTACAGTCCTTCCTAAGGAGAAACCCTGAGGTGAAATCAGCAAGCCCACTGCTGACCAGCCAGTGACAACGCACACAAAGGAGACTGCCGGGCCAGCGGGAGCCTCTGCTAGGATCATTCATAGTAAAACTTTATTGAACAGAAAGCCCGGCAAAGGTCTCCACCTCAGCCAAGCTCCCCTGGGTTGAAAGTAAAGCACTGCATTTTAAAAAGCAATTATACATAAGTCTTTCCTAGAAAAGTCCTGCTAAAACATGTCTAGCAAATTCACTGATTATATAAAGTAGTACACTTAGTGTAATTGAAACATTCCAACAGGAATCAAATCGTACCAGCAGAACCATTTCTGCATCTAAGACTTCTATGTACAAACATACATGCAGACACGCACACATCTGGAGAAGTTCCTCAGGCACAAGCATGCGACACCTGATGCCTCCTACTTACAATGCCTAGCAAACTACATACAGTGTACAGTAAAGCTCTTCGGAACACGGACATGGAAACCCTAGGCATTCTTTGTTCATCCATTTGTATCAGGGCTTTACGCCTTACTCTCTGCTTTTGCATCATCACAAAAGCATACCATCACCCTTGTGGGGTTCTGGGAAATCTGTGCCTTTATCCTGTCCAGGTGAGATCTAGCTGGAGTGAGATGATCCAAGTCCATGCCTGGCACCGCCTCCAGCGGCGAGAGTGCAAAGGAATGCCATCAGTTGGCTATGGCCGGGGGGCCCTCGGGAAGAAGCGAGGCAAAGAAAGTCTTGAAGACGAGCCAGGCTGTGCTCATGAAGGAAGGGCTGGTCTGCTCGTCTCGGAGCATGTCCCTGCCTGGGGCGAGGTGGTTGGCGTCTTCACTGTCCAGATCAGCCCTTTCCTGTAGGTAATGACACAAGGAGAAGCAGTTAGGGCTCGATGGCTACCACAAGGCATTAGGTAAGGGTGGCCGGGCAGGCAGGCAGGCAGCAGGACCCTGGCAGCAGGCTCCCTGCCACCTGCACAGCATTCCTGTGCTACTGATGGCTTCATAGTTTTTAGATGTCCTGGCAGAAAGTGCCAGAGCACATGAATTAGCTAGAAAGGAACTACCTAGTAACTACGAATATTCTGCCTCTTGAGGCAGTCAGAAATGGAAATCCAGGGTTGCAAAACCAGGCTAAGGAGATACTTCATCCAAAATATTGTGAAACATGATCCTTTAGAATCCAGCATGAACCGTTCTTCTTCCAGGAGATCCAGGCTGTGGCGTGCTCTTCCAGGGCCCAGTCTCCCGAGCCCTACTCCACAGCCCTAACTGCAGCAGTTTCGCTAGCACAGCACACAGTAACAGACCACTGAACACTCACAATAGTGAGCTTTAAAACATCATTTACATACACAAAAAACTGCTAACTGCCACCTGACAGAAATACCTCGTGGGGGTTCACAATACCTTCACCATTTCAAAACTAGCCGCTGTTCTAAGAACACACTGGAAGAAACCACAAAATACTGAGCCTCATCAAAGGGTTTTCCACAGGCTGGACAGCTGACGTGAGAGGTCCTACGCCTGGCACATCGGGTTCAGCTCCTCCCGCCCCGGGCCCCCTAGGCAGCTCCGTACCTGTAAGTTGTTGTTGGGGTCCTGATTCACATCTTGAGGAAGACCATCATTCGGGAAGTTCTGGACCGGTCTTTGTCTAAACGGAAACCACCCAACGTGATGCCTTCAAAGGAAGCATATGGAAGTCTGCCTTAGCTACGGTGCAGCCAGGTCTGTGCTCACACCTCCAGCCCCTTCCTCCAGCCACGGCAGCAGCCTGCTCAGAAACGCAGGACACGGAAGGCACTCGCGGGGCCAGAATGTCATGCTATTTAAACGCATTTCCTGTGACTAGGACCGAGACTGCTCAGAAAAGAGCAAAATCTCTACTTATTTGAGTCACGATATGGTGTAACTTGTACTCATGGGCAAAAAGACATGAGAAACTCTTTCTTACAGGTACATGACAACGGTGGCCCCCATGACCATGAGGAATCTGCTCAGCGAGGAGTAGAAGTAGAGGATACTGAGAAAGACAGAAAATGTCGCTGCTGAATAGGTCCAATCCAACCAGTCTCGGTTTATTTCATCGTCTTCTTCCACAATAGGGCCACCTTGTGCATTCATTCGCAAATTCTGATTGGCTCCAGGATTAACTACCACTTGAGGAGCTGCATTCTGATTGGCTGGCTGGTTTTCAGCTGGAAACTGGTTGTGAATAGGGGCTGGAGCAGGTGCAGAAACCACAGGTATCTCTTGTGTGCTTGGTGATGGGACAAAGGCTCCTGACGCAGCACTGGCAGCTAAACTAAAATAAAAATAAGAGGGAGACAGCACTGAGTGGAAAGCACCATGAAAACTGGTTCTCACAACCTTATTTACACCAGTCTTTTTTTTTTTTACTACTAATAACTATAAATAAGTCCACACACAGTCGAGTTTTCTCAGTGAAGCAATTCTTTACTAACACTCTACCTACAAATGTATTTTCTGAGAGAAGCGACTAGTAAATTTCACGTGGAACTAAACATGAAGGCCACTTAAATCACAGTGCAACAGCAAATTAAAAGTCTCCCAAAACTTTACAGATAGCACAAATGGGAAAGAACTCTCTAAATGAAGGCATTGAGCCATGTGACATACACATACTCCTACAGCAATTCAGAAGTGAGGCAGCAGCTGTCAGGCACAGAGTCTCCTCCACCCACAGAACCAGACATAGCCGGGCTCTGCAGAAACTGGTGAAAATATACTCATGCTTCCTTTCTGAACTTCACAGAGATCGCACGTGGGGGCTCCCATGTTCCTGGGAGAGCAGGGAGGACTCACTATTGCATGTAGTACTGCCGGGCGTAGATCTGCTGGAACCAGGACAGCTGCAGCCACCCATAGGTCGTGTAGCCAGAGAAGCCAGGTGCCAGGCCTTGGAAGGCCTGCTGCATCGCTTCAGGCCTACACACAGATTTCAAACACAAACAGCTCATTTTGAGTTGGCTGAGTCTGCATCACCAAGAACCAAGTTTAATTTCAGTCAGGAATCCAAAGCAAAGGGACAAATGCCCGGGCTTCCCGGTGGCCACATGGAAGAGGGCTGTGTTCATGCAGCTCAGAAAGTGCTGACAGACAAGGCCCTCTGCCACGGTCCAGGGCCCACAGGAAAGCCAGGTCCCTCTCCCAGCACCAGGTGCTCAGCATGCCATCAACTGGGGGCGGTGGCTGGGCTGGTGTGTGCGGATGTACAGTCACACAGGCCTAACGCCACAGCTCACCACGCTTCTCCCAGTCTTTCCTGAAAGAGCCCTGGCTTCCCAGCAGACCTGCACTGGGGCAGTTTGTGTGCACCTGTCATCCCTTGGGCTTACTTACTGACTACTTGCTATCCTGCAGTGGTCACTGGATCCCTGACAATATACTGGGAAGGATTCCACTGCTATTTTACAGAAGGGAGCCTGAGTCCAGCTGAGAGAGGATGAGAGATTTGCACGTGGCCACTGGGCTAGCAGCAGGGACGTATTTGAGAATGGGTTCTGTGTCAAACTCGGGCCTTGCTAGCCGGGTGCTACAGCCTCCACTGAGAAGGGCAGGGGAAGTGGCACTCTTGGTCTTTGTGTTTCCTGCCCAGTGGCAACCCTCCCCACCCCCGCAGTCTTTTCACGAGATGAACTTTGAACAGTCAGGGAGATCAGGAGCAGGTTGTGTGGTCTCTCCTGCAGGTCCACTGGTCTTAGCGTGCGCTGGCTGCTCAATAAACCCACTTCCAGTGAAACCAATGGGTGTAAATCTGGTAAAACTCAAGTCATCGGGGATGAGCCTTGATTCTCACATTAAGGAAACTGTTCCAAGACTTTCTATCCAACCAGGTGTCTGATTTGTCTGCAGATAGCCTTAACCGAACTCCACACCCAGGGTATTTCTAAAACAGTATTCCAAAAGAGATGGGTCTTGGTAGGATACTTTTTAATCATTAAAAAAAAAAAGCTGTAGTGCTTGAAAAATCAGATGAAGTCCTTTATAAATTTTGTCAGAGCTAATCATGATGGCACTGTAAATGTGTAAGAGACCTAAAAGGTTTTTACAGTTACATACTAAAGTATCAGTGGATGTAGTGACATGATGTCTAGGGATGACTTTTAATCCACCAGGAAGAAAAGAGAAAGGAGCAAGTTGCAAACGCTTTGCTTACTGGGCTGGGGAGATGGTTACATAGGTCTTTATGTAATTCTCTCTACTTCTGTGTAATTTCAAATTCTCATTAAGAAAAGCAAATCTGATTCCTCAAAGACAAGGCTTTCTCACAAATTGAGGATAAAAACTATGAGGAGAAGGGAAAACTAGAGAATGAAAGAATTTCAGCTTGTAGTCAACAATAGTTTCCCCCCCAAGTACTTTCTTCATAAGATATCCTGAGTGCAGGAAAACTAGAACCTCAGGGCAGGAGGCTCGCTGACCTACAGAAAAGCTCTAACTATCCTACAGACATAAGGGCTGGCCTTGTGGCCAACCAGTGTGGGGTACCAGGCTTGTGGCCCATCCTGAGCCTTTGCAGCCATCTGGGGAGTAAACCAGTAGGTGGGAAGATCTCTCTCCCTCCCTCTTTGCCTTTCACATACACAAATACATCTTTCAAGAAATAGCAACCACCTCTTTTCTAGGCATCACTAACACCACCCTTGGCAGCACACGCCTCAGCAGTCCCTTGGTGTTCATAACCCAGGATACAGCACACAGCCAAGCAGCTGCGTGATACTCATGGCAGCTGATTGCTGCAGCAGCACGTCCTAGCACGAGGGCAACCACATGGGTGTTAGAACAGGAAGCACAGCCACGGGGCCGGATCAAATGCCTACGTTCTCCAAACAGGTGCTGTCTGCTTTTTCAGATGCCCCACACAGCTGAGTATGCAGAACAACTGAGGTGAAACCCTTCATAAGGCAAAAACTACACGTTTTAAAGTTCTCTGGCTATATGCATGCAGACACATCCTGTGCCACAAAGTGACACTGAGCAGGCTACCCAAATCCAGTTCTTGACCGGGCACTCACCTGGAGATGCTCTCCCATGTGGAGGGAGAAAGGTTCCGAAGACCTTCTCTTTGCCTTAAACCATCACCTGCAGAATCTCCAGGATACTGGCCCTGTGTCGGACCACTGGGCTGCTCTGTGGAGTCAGCAACCTAAATAAGTGGAGTGGGGCCATCAGAACAACGGACATGATGCAACTCCCTGCAATTGCATGGCTGTGAACATAGCGGTCTCAGCCCCACCTCACAACCTGACCATCAGAGGTGGTATCCACAATGTGTTCAACATGATTTAAACAAATGGAGAAATAATTACAATGCAATAATTTTTTCCCTTAGAATAGTCATACTGTAGTCTCACTGAAGTCTCCCGGTGAGATTGTCATTGCTGAGAACACTCCCTGATCATGCTTTACACATGAGATGTATTGACTATCTGATGTTCTATATATGAGGGTGCTGAACTTACTAAATCAAGAAGCTAAATTTGACCAGGAAGACTTCTAAACACAATGTACCAGAAAACAGAATAAAAGGGAATGTCCTACAGTGAATTTCTAAGTCTTAGGAAACACAAGTGGAGCACAAATGTTGAGTGTTCTGTCACATTAGCATATCAATATTATATACGCAAACCAACATTGTGAAACGAAAAATACATGCTTCGGACAGGCAAACAACATCATCATTAGAGGCAATGTCACGGAGACTGTGGCCGTTTTCTATTCAAGCACAGTCACGAGAATTTTCAATGGAAATGTAGCCAGATTTTTTATGCTTTATCTTACTAATGGTTCCCTAGAAGACACCTGAGGGCAAAATTTTTACAGCATCCATTTCCCAGGGCCTTGCAGGCTCAGTGAGCTGGAGAGCAAGCCACAGGGCAGCGGAGTGCAGTGTGGAACTGCACACTTACCCCGTCGCACCAGCAGACTGTCTGGGGCAACTGGCCAGTGCTCTCAGCACATAGTTTCTAATTCCTGATACTTCCTAGGGAAAGAAACTCAATATAACACAGTACAAAGGCTACCAAAACTCTTTTCAAAGTCCTTTGCAAGTTTCCTCACTCTGCCCTTTAGAGTTGAGAAGAGAGGAATCATGAGGGAGGCCTGTCTGTGACGAGGTGGACTTACCTTTGCGCTGGCTTCCGGCATCTTTGCAGGGCTCTTCACGTTGCACACCAGGTGCAGAACATGCCGCTTTTCCTGCTAAAAGCATGAGGAGGTGCTTTAGGATGGTGCTCGGCTGGGCTGGTGCCCTGAGAGCATCCCACGCTTACGGTATGAAGACGCACCTTTGGGAGTAGGTCCCTGAGACACTGGTGATCCAGCAAGAGCTTCCCGGAATAGATGAGCCTCTGGTCCTCGGGACACTGGTCATGGAGAGAACACAGGACAGTGGTCAGCACTGCCCTCCTTGGGGCCCCAGCACACAACCACATGGTCAGCCTCCCCAGCAGCATGGGAGAAGGGTCCACGCTCAAAACGTTTACAGAGGAACTGCTCAAGTTAAAACTGATCTCAAACATGCAAATACATTTAGGATGAGAAATTGTCTCCAGCCCACAGCATCCGTGACGTCCTTTCTACCCCAGGAAATGGTCTCCCGTCACATTTGATGTGGGACTCCCAAAGCCACAAACTTCAAAAAGGAGGCTTGATATCAGAGGATTATAGTACAGCTGAAGTCGGCCTTCTCCAAACCACACAGCATGCTCCCCGCCTGCCCCAAGTAAGAGGAAGCAGTTCTACATGGGAGCCCCCCCAAGAGGACTTCTCAATGTACAAATGCGAGTTAGAGCGGAGATGGTATGGAGGGGACATGTTACAGAACACACGGTGTGACTTCGTACCCCTGCTTTAGAGGAGAAAGTCTGAGAAACCGGCCCGGCCAAGGTCACCTGCTGCTAAACAAGCAAGATTCCAACCCTCTCTTCAACAAAGCAGTGAGGGACTCCACGCGCTCCATGCAGTTGGCCCTTTAAAAAAATTTAACTCCACTTAACTGCACTTAAAAATAGTGGTTTCAAATAATATGTGCCGGTCAGTCCACTGCCTATCACCAACTTGCTAATCTACTCTCGTCACAATAATGCAAGATTTCTAATGAAGCAGCTCTTGCCTTAACAGCCCAAGATGATAAAGCCAGCTGTTGCAAATAACACAGGAGACACTGCAGCTTCTTAGTTAAAGGCATCGGAACTTTCCAGAGTTTAAACCACGGGAGTCCACTGGATTCTGTGTTCATTACTGTTCTGACTGATCGGAGAGGGAAATGCTATATATACATGCATTTGTGAATATTATTATTACGTGGAGTCTTGAATTTCATTTAAAAGTTGAACCATCAAAAAAGGTTTCAAAACTACAGCTGCTTGTGGAGTTGAACTGTTTCTCATCCTTTTTAAAGATCTAACTTCACACACACACAAAAAAAACTTACTGCTGGGCCCGGCGGCGTGGCCTAGCGGCTAAAGTCCTCGCCTTGAAAGCCCCGGGATCCCATATGGGCGCCGGTTCTAATCCCGGCAGTTCCACTTCCCATCCAGCTCCCTGCTTGTGGCCTGGGAAAGCAGTCGAGGACGGCCCAAGGTTTTGGGACCCTGCACCCGCGTGGGAGACCCGGAAGAGGTTGCTGATTCCCGGCTTTGGATCGGCACACCGGCCTGTTGTGGCTCACTTGGGGAGTGAAACAACGGATGGAAGATCTTCCTCTCTGTCTCTCCTCCTCTCTGTATATCCGGCTTTCCAATAATAATAAAAAATCTTTAAAAAAAAAAAAAACAAATACTAGGCCATGGGTTGTCAATAAACCTTCATTTAAAAATAAAAAAAAAAAACTTACTGAAGGGAACTGGTATTGTGGCACAGCCTGCAACATTGGTATCCTATATGGGTGGTGGCGCTTGTTCGAGAGAGCTGCTTCATTTCCAATCCAGCTCTCCAGTAATGCACCAGGTTAAAGCAGTGGAAGGCGGCCCAAGTGTTTGGGCACCCGTCACCCACACAGAACACCCGGATAGAGCTCCTTGTCTGGGCCTGGCCCAGCTTTGACTGTTGCGGCCATCTGGAAAGCAAATCAGCAGATGGGAATCTGTCTCTCTGACTTTCCAATAAAAATATGTTTTAAAGAGCTGGCTTAAGAAGTGACTATTATAAAGGTAGGGATTCTCATATTATTTTACACGACAAAATAGAAATGGTGAGCATGCTTTAACAATTTCTGGATACAAATTTTCATAAGTGAGAGGCTTTTTATTCACAATCCTGGGTGCTCAGACTCAACAGGAGTGCCATTCCTCATCCAAGGAGTCCTCCAGGAGCACCTGCCGCAATACCGCCTCTAGCTGCCGATGTGAGGTGCCACCGCACCTGCTGCTTGGCCCATCTGTGCCCCGACCAGCCACACTCCCAGGAACTGGGCCATCCTCGGTTTCGGTGACATTCCAGAGGGCCACAGTAAATTTTAAAGGACAAGTGGGAAGAAAGTCCATTTCTACATTCTCCATCATCAGAGCCAGAGACGCACGGAGGACACCCAGTCCCACAGGCTGGCCCTCTTGCCTCTGGACCTTGTCCTGCCTTGGGTGACCTGCCGGGTCGGCCGGAGGGTTCCACAGCTGTGGACAGCCAAGAACACTGCTGAGGCTTACGTAACATCCGAGCACAGGGTAAATACAGGAAGGTCCAGCGGGTGGCCTACCATCACGTGATGGGGAGCAAGCGAGAGGGCGGCGCTAGTGATGTTGACAGATGCGTCAACAAAAACAAAGCAAAGAAGTCTCCCCAAATGGGGGAAAACAGACATCTGTGAGACTCCCTCGGCCGGTGCCCTTCTCAATCGCTCTCAGCATGGGCTCTTGCCTGTACTTTTTGCGGTCAACCGAGTCGGGGACTCCGTGGATGACAGGGAGGAGCCGTGCGCGGGCTGGCCCGGAAGGTGGGCCGGGAGGGAAGAGCCACGTCGTCGACTCCTGGGCGTGGGACCTCACGCGCACACAGTGCCTGGGCACCTCCCTGGGCCTCTCTGGACCCCAGCTGGCACCTACACCGTCCCCTTCCTATGATGCCCCCCGCAGGAAGACCAGGGCACGGCACAGATACAGAGGGCGCAGGCACTTCCTGGCCTCGGTCATTTTGGGGGGGAAAAAGAAGACCATAGTCCAACCAAGGTCAAACGGCTATTTCCAGCGGCTTGGCTCCAGTTGGGGGAGCCAGGCAGGCCTGGGAAGGTGGGGCAAGAAAGTGACAGCCCTGGAGTGTTTGGGGACGTGGGAGACGCCAAGGGAGCGAACAAGCCGGCGGCCCATCAGAAAGGTGGGGTGATGACAGCCCAGAAGCTGCAGGTGACAGCTCTTGGGCAAAGAGAGGGGCGCCCGCGGCGGAGACCAGAGCAGCGGGCGGCCACAGCACCCCCACCACGGGAAAGCGCCCGGGCGGGCGGGGTCCAGCCGTGGCTGGGCGAGAGGCTACCAGAAAGGGGGAGGCGGGGCCCCTCTCACCGGGCGCTCGGGGTAGACCCGGCTCAGGTGGGCCTTGAGCTGGCCGACGCTCCAGCCGCGGTCTCCGCTCAGCTCCAAGTCGCGGTGACGCTGGTTAGGGCTCTTCACCAGCAGCGTGACAGGCTCCGGCTCGGGCTCGGGCTCCATGGCAGCGGAGCAATGGGCTCGGCGGTGCTCCCAGGGGACAGGTAGGCGGTATCGCGCCCGCAAGCTCCGCAACGACTGTTCAAGTCTCCGGGCCGCGCGCCCCCGCCGCAGGTGCCTTTTATAGGCACCCCGCGCCCGGGCTCTGCGGACAGAATCTTCTGTGGCCACCGTCCATTGGCTGAGGCGGTGGTCACTGCCCAACGTGGCCCAATCGGCGTCCAGATCCGGGTGGCAGCGGGGCGGGCCAAGCCCGCGGGCGCGGCTGATGCAACTGGAGGCCGTTGCGTCACCCCGGGTCTCGTCTGCCTGAGAGCCTGGATTCGGCGGCCATGTTGTGGTGCGCTGCGCCCGCGGTGGGGCTCGGCCCTCAGGAGGCGAGGGGCTCCCCAGCTTGGGTTGCTTAAGAGGCCAGAGGAGTGGAGGCGGGGCAGGCTGGTCTGTCCTAGCCAACTCCCAGTTTGACAGTATTTACAAATTGTTTCCTCACAAAGCAACACCCCGCCCTTTTTGACCCCTAGCACCCTTCCCGCGAGGCCTCAGAGCCTGTCCTAGAGAGGCTACCTTGCTATCCTAGCTGGCTTTGGCCCACACAATCGCTGCTGGGATTCTTGGAGAACACCTCTCTGCCCGGGAGCTGCAGGGTGCTTGTTCTCTTCAGCAGAAAGCATAGGGGGCATCCTGGCACCTGTTGCAAATTCACTTGTAAACTTGATGTTGACACCCCTTGAAAGCGGACCATTACCCAGACTAGGACAAGCGGGCCACACCCTGGCTTACACTGGGAGATACTGGGAGAGGGACCACTTTATATGCACTAAATTAGGGAACAGGTTGCTAAAATGTGACCATAAACGCCTCTCTCTTTAGCACCTCCCTCTCGCTCTCAATTGGGGGTGGAGGGTGCGGGGGAACTATCAAGCTGATATTGCTGTGGCCCTATCCTTGTTCCAATCCTGTTGGGACACTTGCTTTTCCAGGTGTGAAGTTTATGCAGTGCTGGAGGGTAGCAGAAAGAACCTGCCATGGATGGGGTTTGGAAGGACACATGTTGGTTGGCTGGGGTTGCCCCAACAAACAGGTGGCTGAAGTGACAGAAGTTTGCTGTCTCTGGGCTCTGGAAGCTAGAAACTTGAGAGCAAGGTGTTAAGTGGTGTTGATTCCTTCAGAGGACTGTGACAGAATTGGCTCAGCATCTGGGGCTTGTTGCTGGGCAGCCCTTGGCGTTCCTTGATGGCTGGATACATCCTCCCAATCTCTGGCTTCCCATTTCCTCACATGGTATTTGTGTGTGTGTGTTTCATGTCATCTTCCCTCATTGTGTCTGTCTCTGTTCCCCTTTTTAGAAGGACACCAGTTGCCACCCTGGTGACGTCATTGTAACTTGATCACCTGCAGAGAGCCTAGTTCCAAATTACCCAGGCACAGGCACTAGGGTCAGAACGTCAGCACTTTCTAGAGGACATAATCCACCCCCTCTCTGTGGGCCTTGCTATAGCTCAGAACACAGCTGCAGTCCTCCTCAGCTGGTTTTGATTAAGAAGGGAGGTTGACACCAGCTCCCTGCTTGTGGCCTGGGAAAACAATGCTTTGGGATCCTGCGCTCATGTGGGAGATCTGGAGGAGGTTCCTGGCTCCTGGCTCTGGATCGGCACAGCACTTGGGGAATGAATCACCGGACGGAAGATCTTCCTCTCTGTCTCTCCTCTTCTCTGTATATCTGACTTTGTAATAAAAATAAATAAAAAAAAAAAAAGCAAGGAGGTTGAGGTGGGTGTGTGGCACAGTGGTTAAGACACTTGCATCCCAGTGTAGAGTTTCTGGGTCCAAGTCCCAGCTGTACTCCTGATTCCAGTTTTCTGTAGCGATGTTCTTGATAGTTTTTGAGCAATGACTCAAGTGGTTGATTCTCTGTCATTCACATGGGAGACCTGGATTGAGTTTATGGTTCTTAACCTTGGCATTGGTCACCCCTGACAGGTGCAGATGAGAGTTGTTTATCTTGCTGCCTTTCAATTTTTAAAAAGAGAAAGGAGAGTGAGAGCTTTAAGAATGATGTGTCCTTGTGCACAGCTTCCTGTGATTGGTTGTTGTTTTTGTTGTGAAGGGGGTAGGTTCCTTTAAGGCTGGCTTCATGGGCATGGAACTTGTGCCCTTAAATGGGGCTCCCTGTTTGGTTTAATGCTCTCCTGTTACCATCTTAAAATTCTTGGTCCATTTTTTTATAAGATTTATTTTATTTTTATTACAAAGTCAGATATACAGAGAGGAGGAGAGATAGAGAGGAAGTGGAGCTGCCAGGATTAGAACCGGCGACCATATGGGATCCCAGCTCGTTCAAGGCGAGGACCTTAGTCACTAGGCCACACTGCCATCGGGCCCTCTTAGTCCATTTTTAAACAGAAGACCTCTATTTCCATTTGGCACCAGACCTCCCCTGGCTCCTTCCCCCTCCCACCACATTATGTATTTTTTCATTAGGCCAGGAGAGAATGACTGAGTGTGATCTGGCAATCTTTTTTTTCTTTTGAAAAAAGAATTATTTATTTTTATTGGAAGTGCAGATTTACAGAAACAAATGAGAACAAAGAGACTCCCCAAATGGCTTCAACGGCTGGAGCTGAATGGATCTGAAGCCAGGAGCCAGGAGCTTCTTCCAGGTCTTCCACATGGATTCAGGGTCCCAAGGCTTTGGGCCATCCTCTGCTGCTTCCCCAGGCCATAGCAGGGAGCTGGATGGGAAGTAAAGCAGCCAGGGCACAAATCAATGCCCATATGGGATGCTAGGTTAGCCTGATGAGCCATCGTGCCAGACCCAATCTGGCAGTCTTGTTACTACCTAGAAGTTGTCTAATGGGACAAGATCAGACAAAATTAGCAGAGGCCTTGGAGGAAGCAGGCAGACAGCAGATAATGGCTTTACTGGAAAATTAGGTAGTGTGCTGGTAGCACTCTTTCCTCAGCCTGGAGTGACAAGCCTTAGGGGCCTGAAGGTGGCTTATCCATTCCCACTCAGTTGCAAGAGAGTAAGTCGGATGTTTTCTTTTCTAAGGAAAAGACCACCCAGTGTCCATAGGTTTGAGCTATGCCTCTTGAGATAAGAGTTAGAAAAATCTTAAATGTTAGCCAACAAATGTGCCAAAAATACAAAGATAAGCGTGGTAAAACCCTGCTTACAGTAACCTACAAATATCATGGTGGTGATAACAAGACAATCATAAAGTCTTTAAGTATTTGGGAGAGGAGGATGAGTCAAAGAAAACCTGAGGGAAGGAGTAGAATTGGAGCTAAAGTTTGAAGTCTGGGAAAGATTTGAATTGAAATAATCCCAGCCCAATGGAGTTCTGGGGACTTTGTCTACAGATGTGTATACGGAGCAGGTGGAGTTCAGAGTTTAAACTGTTTTTAAACTCACAGCTTCTGCCACTTGCCAGCTATGTGGTCTTAGGCAAATTTCTGCCCCTCTCTGTATTGAATTTCCCTCACCTATAAAATAACTATCATACTCTGTTTCATAGAGTTGTCTAAAGGGTGTAAGGCTGGAAGGGTGGTACGTTGTTAAAGCTTTTGGGACAAACCCAGATATTTAGTAAGTGGCTCATCAGTGTTAGCCATTGGTATCTAGAGAACTGCAATTATTGTCTTCCAGTGATTCCCTCAGCCTGACTCTATGATCAAGTCACTCAAGGCACCCTCAGCACCTCTGGAGAGGGCCAAGGACACTGAGCAGCAGGTAGTTTGTCTGTGGCTGGGCGCAGTTCCGATAAGGCATCCCCCTCCCCATGCAGTTTGTTTTGGAGTTTCTGATAAACATGCCTTACCTTATAGCAAGGATTCATCCCAAAGAGAAGAAAAACCTACATGGGTACAGGAATGTAATCCAACAGCACCAGACCCCGGGAATGGTTCACATATCTGTACACAAGAAACTGGCAGAACAATTCCTCGTGTTCCTATAGATCAGAATACTACTCAATAGAATAAAAGGAAACAGCTGTGGGTACACACGACAACAGGATTCTTCTCACAGCCATGGGCAGTGAAAGAATAAGATAAGGCTAGTGTGCAGATATCGTCTGCTTCTATTCATAGGAAACTCCAGGGTCAGAAAAATGAGTGCTTTTCTGACCCTGCTCCTCCAGTGACAGGAAAAAGGTGAGTGGTGGCGTGGGGACCAGGTGGCCTGGGAGGGGCATGGCAGCCAAAGCCAGCTCACACTGGCTCATAGACGTGGATTGTGAGTCCTTTCCCAGTTTTGCTTTTATTGACATCACATAGGTAGCTTGCAATTGGCTTTGGGGAGGAGGAGGATTTATTCCTGTGAGA
Source organism: Ochotona princeps (assembly GCF_030435755.1). Taxonomy (NCBI): domain Eukaryota; kingdom Metazoa; phylum Chordata; class Mammalia; order Lagomorpha; family Ochotonidae; genus Ochotona; species Ochotona princeps. The sequence goes on from NC_080847.1 coordinate 22,231,794, forward strand.
CCAACAGGCACTGTAAATCAAAGCTGTTCTGTCCCCAGGGAGCCAGCGTTGAATTTTTATAAGCTCACCATTGGGCCTGAAGGAGATTCCTGGGGTGTCGTAATGTTCTGTCGTAACAGAGGTGGGGGTGACACAGGCAGAGGTGCTTGTCAAGACTGAAGATTTATGCATCTTTGTGCATTTGCATTATGCCTCGATTTAAAAAGGAAGAACTGGCATTGTGGCATAGCAGGGAAAACTGCTGTTCCATCCACATGAAGTCCATCCCCTTGTACTGCCTGCCCACACTCAACCACAGGCAGCTTGCTTCCCTTACCAGAAGCAGTTCTAAAGCAAATCTTACATCATGTCCAGTGACTGGGAAGTGTTTCAGCTTAATCTCAGAGGTGGTATCTCAGACAGTGGTTCTCAGCCTTTGAGCACTGTGACAACGGCTTCCCTGTGACATCACGATTGTGCTACTTGTCTATTAAAGTGCTTGCCACATGCATTTCTTTGTTTAAAAAAAAGATTTATTTATTTTTATTGGAAAGGTGGATATACAGAGAGGAGGAGAGACAGAGAGGAAGATCTTCCATCTGATGATTCACTCCCCAAGAGGCCGCAACGGCTGAAGCTGAGCCAATCTGAAGCCAGGAGCCAGGAGCTTCTTCTGGATCTCCCATGCCCGGTGTAGGGTTACAAAGCTTTGGGCCATCCTTGACTGCTCTCCCAGGCCACAAGCAGGGAGCTGGATGGGAAGTGGGGCTGTCGGGATTAGAACTGGCACCCATAGGAGATCCCAGGAGTGCAAGGCGAGGACTTTAACCACTATGCTATTGCGCCGGGCCCGCCACATGCATTTCTTTAAAAATTATTTTCATCTGCTTGAGAACCAGTCTCTCTCTCTCTCTCTCTCAGACAGACAGACACACACACACACAGATCTTCCATTCATACACTGATTCACTCATATCCCCAAATCCATACAGCAGCCCCAGGGTTGGGCCAGGTCAAAGCCAGGACCCAAAACTTCATTTGGATCTCCCATGTGGGTCACAGGAACTCGAGCCATCCTCTGCTGCCTTCCAGGCTGTATTATCAGGAAGCTGTATCAGAAATAGAGTAGCCAGGACTAGAATTGGTGTTTCAGTATGGGATGTCAGCATCTTAAGAAGCTGAACCCACTGCACCCCAACACCTGCCCCTACATAGATTTTTTAATAGAAAATTTAAAGTGTGTGTGTTGCAATGGGAGATAGCAAACGTGTGTGATGCATATTTAAACTCAGTCCTGATGAAGTTTACATAAGGACTCAGTGTTCTTGGACAAGTTAAACATAGAATTATCACATGGCCTAGCAATTCCATGCCTAGGTATAGATCAAAAGAACAGAAAACAGGAGTTTAAGCTAAAGCTGGCACAGGTGTGTTCACTGCAGCATTATTCACAATAGTCCTGAAAGTGGAAGTGGTTCAAGTGTCTGACCACCAAAGAGGGGGTAAACAGCATGTGCTCTGTCCCCATCATGCAACATATTCAACCACACAGGGAAAAGGAATACTGATACACGCAACAGCATAGATGATCCTTAAGACCACTGGGCTACAGTCTATATGAAATTGTGCCACAAAATTCAAAAATTTAAAATAAAAATATCACAACAACAACAAAATGACCACTGGGCTAGGTGCAAGCAGCCAGACACAAAAGGCTATTTTCTCCACCTATTTGAAACTTCCAGAATAGGCAAATCCACACAGATGGAAAACAAATTAGGGATGGTCTGGGATTGCTTCATTTACTCAAGATATCCTGTGGGGGTGATGAAAATGTCTGGGACTAGTGGTGGTGGTGGTTGCCCAACAATGGAGCATGCGCGAATTCCACTGAATCACATGCATTAGAACAGAACTGTGGGTTCATGTGATGCCTTCCATCCCAATAACAGCAAATGCAAAGCAACTGGGGCTTCTTGGTGCTGTCTGATGCTGTTCCCCAGCCTTTCCTCAGAGGGAGACACCCCAATATCATGGCTGTCCTCATACCATAGAATCCTTGCCATTTTCTGTGCAAGACGTAAGTATCCTGGAGGTGGGGGTGCGGCGCTGGTGGCGGCTCCTGACTTGGAAATGTTTTGCTCCCGTCTAAGGTGTCCCTGTGTGCCATTCTAGGTTTGTGGCTGTCCCCAGCTGGCTGGTTCTGGTTACCCAGAGCAAACAACAAGTAGACAAGTGCATCCATCCCACCAGCTCAGCATCTAGAGCAAAGGCCAAGACACACATGACCAGAGAACTAGCCACGAGGGCAACATCTTGGTTAGATGGACCATACTCAGCAGCCTCCTCCAGGAATGCAGTTCTGCCTGCTCAGCCCTCCCATTCAACCCTCTCTCCCTTCCTCCTGTCTTTTCTAGCTTATGCAAACATCTCCATTCCTTCCTCCAGGTCTCTTATCTCTGACCTGCTCAGCTCTGACCTGCTCAGCTCAGACCTGCTCAACTCAGCCTGTCCTGTCCTGCCCCGGGCCCACAACCATCTTATGTGTAGGAATTCATCCTGATGGCTGGCTGTTTATGAGCAGACTCCAGTCCCTGCTACTCTGAAGCCACTGGCAAACCATCCTCACCTGCCTTCTGGGAAGGAGCCTACGGTACCTCCCTATAGGCGGCATGCCGATCCTTGTTACCCACACCCCTTCGGCCTCCAGGTTGTGCATTCTGACCTGCAGATGTGTCTGGCTCCCAGCCTCTCTTCCTGCCTTGCCCAGCCGGCTCCTGCTTGCAGCTCACACTCATGCTCATGTGCTCAGCTCTGCTTACCTGCCTCTTATCTCTGCTCTGCTTCCACTGCCCACTGGATGACCTCGTCGTGACTCATCTATTCACTCACTTGACAAATATTGAGTGCCTATGAGACACTCTTCATAAAGTTCATATTACAAAAAAATTTTAAATATCTATGTGGATTTAAAACCTTATTCTTAAACCAAATAAGTGCATTTTTAAAGATGTATTTATTTTTATTGGAAAGGCAGATATATAAAGGAGGAGAGGCAGAGAGAAAGATCTTCCATCTGCTGATTCACTACTCCCCAAGCAGCCACAATGGCCAGAGCTGAGCTGATCCGAAGTCAGGAGCCCAGAAGCTTCTTCCAGGTCCCCTACATAGGCGCAGGGTCCCAAGGTTCTGGGCCATCCTCGACTGTTTTCCCAGGCCACAATCAGGGAGCTGGATGGGAAGAAGGGCCATCCAGACACGAACCAGTGTCCACATGGGATCCCAGGTGCATGTAAGGTAAGGACTTTAGCTGCTAGGCTACCGTTGCTGGGCCCAATAAATGCATTTTTAAATTCCATTTTTCATGAACTTTTTGAAGACAATACTTTAAGCTAAGCCTTGTGGTGCTGGGTTACAGGCTGCAAAGATGGAGTGGATGTGTGGTCACTCAGCCTTTGGAACAGCTGAGATGTCACAGCACTCCTGCACCTGGTCATCCACAGCCACCCACCTGAGTACCCTGCAGCCACCTCGGGCCCTCCCTTGAGGTTCTCGGAACTCTGCTGCCCAGAAACCAAAAGATTCATCCCAGTCACTGCCGTCCTGGAGCTTGTGGCCAAAAGGTGGCCTCCATAGAGTCATTTGCCTCCTCCAGAACAGTCAACTGTGAAATGTGCACATGCTCTGGCCACACTCACCCTTGCTCTTCTCCATGTCCTTTTTGCCCATGCCCATGCACAGTCTTCCCTCATGCCACCAGCTGGGCAAGTCTTCTCAACACTTGAGCTCATTTCCGCTGCTCCATCCAGCTTGCAGGCATCTCACATACTTTAAAAAAAAAAATAAGGAGAGAGCAAGAGAACAAGAGTGAGCTCCTATCTGCAGCTTCCCTCCACAGCGGTCCACAATGGCCAAGGCTGGCCCAGGATGAAGCCAGAGAATCCAGGAACTCCATGTAGGTCTCAATGGTGGCAGGAACCTAAGCACTTGTGCCATCACCTGTTGCCTCCCGGGGTGTACATTAACAGGATGCTGCATTGGAAGCAGAGCAGAGACTCAAACCCAGACACTGATGTGGGATGTGGGTATACCAGGCTACGTCACGTGTTCACCCCACACTTCCACTTGCTTTTTCCACCCTCTCTGTGTCCCTCATGCCTGTTCTTCCATTTTTCTTGCTTGGGTGGTCCCATCTCTGGAGAACACGTCACCTGTGTCCTTTACCTTTGCTCCCTGACCTGGTGGTGCTCAGAAGTCCCACTGATATGGCCTGGGAATGGAAATTTCATCCCAGGCTCTTGTCTTGCACCCAGACAGGCATTCTAACATATAAGGTATAAAAAGTTATTACAAATATTATTTAAAAGATGAGAAAGTGAACACATATATACACATGTGCATGGGTTGTCCCACATCTGTGGGCAATGGGCAGTGGGCCAGGAGATTACCCCCAAGGAGGAGGGTTGGAGAAGAGAGACAGGCACCTACGCAGCCCCTCCAGCTGTGGTCTGCTGGGAATAGGGGAGTCCCTCCCTGTTGTTGGCATCTTTTATGAAGTAGGGGCCAGTGCCTCTCCAGGCATGAAGCCACTTGGGAATGATATGACATTACCATAAATTTAACAAAAAACTCCATAACCATATTTTTATGAGCTTCCCAACCCCTTAAGTCCCAGATGAGGAAGATGCTTCCCCAGAAAGGGGGAGATTTGATTAGCAAATAGAAGGCTTGTGACTTCCATCTCAGCATTCCTACACTACCAACCTGCTCATTCCACATCACCGCCAGCGTGGGTCACAAGGGCATGTGACCTGAGATGGCTATGAACTGGGCTACCAGACCTCACCTGTGCCTTTCCTTCTGCTTGGCAAAAATTGGCCTGCACGTTGGTGGTTAAGCACCACTGCCTCTTCCTGAATTCACTTTCCCATCTCTTACTTGTTTCTGTGTGTCTTAAGTCTCTTCTTTCTAACCTGTCCATACACTGAGGTCTCCGCACCTCACCTCCACCTGCTAGCAGAGATAGTTCTTGCCCAGTGACTATCCATATGTTCCCTCTAACTTCCCAGCACTGGGGGATTCATTTGGCTACTGGGCTTCTGGAGGAAATGTGACACTCTGGGCTTGCTTGCCCCTGTTTTCACCCCTACTCCAAGAACCTGGAAATTACTGCCTGAGGAGGTAGCTTCACAAGATGGGACAATTTTGACCACTGAGACTGGATGTGATGAAGAGAAGACCCAAGACAACCACAGGATTATTTGCAAAAGGAAAACCTATCCTTGTCATGTAAGCCTCTAACATGCCATCTGGATTTTTCTCCACTTGAAAGGTGAGAGAGTACGTGTGTGAGAGAGATTCTATCTGCTGGTTCACTCCTCCACATATCTGCAATAGTCACTTGCAATAGCCAGGACTGGGCCAGGCAGAAGTCAGAAGCCAGGAATTCCATCTGGGTCTCCCATGGGAGTAGCACAGACCCAAGTACTTGGGCCAGCATGTGTTGTCTCCCAGGGTGTGCATTAGCAGGAAGCTGGGATAGGGAGAGAAGCTGGGGTTCGCTTCACGAATTTACGTGTCATCCTTGCGCAGGGGCCATGCTAATCTTCTCTGTATCGTTCCAATTTTAGTATATGTGCTGCAGAAGCGAGCACAGGAGCTGGGGTTCGAACCTGCACTCTAATATGGGATGCAAACATCCCAGGGGGCAGTGTCACCTACTATACAGTAATTATCCTTAAAAATACATATATACACACAAAGGTTTATTTATTTGAAAGCTAGAACTACAGAAAGGGAGTGAGAGAAGGAGATCTTCCAGCTGCTGGTTCACTCCCCAAATGGCTACAATGGGCAGAGAAAAGCCAGGCAGAAGCCAGAAACCAGGAACTTCTTTTGGGTCTCTCACATGAGTGGCAGGAACCCAAGCACTGGGTCAACTTCTGTGCCTTCCCAGGCACATTAGCAGGGAGCTAGGTGGAAAGTGGGTGGAGCAGCAGGGGTGGAACCAGTGTCCATATGGGATGCTGGCACTATAGATAGTAGCTTAATGCACTGTGCCACCATGCCTGCCCCTCCAGTGCTGTTTGGTAAGGCTGTTTTTCAAACTGTCTCTTCTTCCACTTGTCCCCTTGATAGAGCCCCCCTCGCATTTCCTGAACTTCCGCTCATGATCCCATCTGAGCTGTGGCCTGGAGAGGCCTGACCATGAGTGTGATTCCAGAAACTCTTTGTGGCTGCTGCTCTCCAAAAGCTTCAGGCTCCCAACAGAAGAGCAGGTTCCAGCAGCACCTCACTCTCAAAGAGCTGGCAGGCGGGGAGAGATACATTAGCCAGTATGTGGGAGATGGGTCTACGGAGTGCAAAGCTCCTGTCGATAGGAATGTAGTGAGCTCTGACAGTGTAGGCAGCCACTTTGCAATTAGCCCAGAATGTTACAGTTCAACCAATGGATCAAATCCCAGTAACTTTACAGGTGGTCCCAGCCTTCTCTCCTAAGGGAAGTTCCCCCAGGGTTGTTATCTCTGCCTGGAGCCAAGGGGCCTACTTAATCTCATAACACTTGGCAATAAGAATCTGAGAGGAATTTTACCTACTTCACACCCATGAAACCCTTTGTCCAGGAGAAGAAGGGAGGGGAGGAGGAGAAACAGCAGGAAGACCTGAATCCCATCCCTTTAGAAATTCCATTCTCAGTGCAGATGTGTGTTCAGCCCCAGCTGTGTTGCTCTCAGCTCCCAGCAAGCAGCTCTTGGGTCTTTGCCGAGCTGCCTGGCTGGCTGGCCTGGAGTATTTGCTCCCTTGAACTTGGTGAGCTTGCTTGCCCCAGGCTGAATGATGCATCTGGAGATTCACCCACAGTGGTGTCCATGCATCCTGACGGTGGCCCCCACCATTCCACCTTGCTACCTTGTTTGCCACTGCCCTTTGTCTTGTGTTCTAGTTCTTTCTTACAAGTGCTTCTGAGCAGCTACCTCTACAAGCAGCACCAAACCCAGACCATCTTTTTCCTTCCAGACTAAACCTGTGATTCTGTCTGTTGTGTCACTCAATGTGTCTATTCTCTTTATCACCCAGCCTCAACGCCTGGGGCCCCTAATTCCTTTCATCCATATTTCAAGGCAATTTCTAGTTCTGGAAGACTCTGCTTCTTCCTGCTCTCTCGGCAGTCCTCCCTCTGCCCCTCTCAGGGCCCTGAGCTTTGTTTGCTTGCCTTGGCAGCCCTGCCCAGCCCCTTCTCTGGGACTTCAGCCTTTGCTCTTTTGGTCTTTCCCATCTCTTGTCCAATGAGGCGCCCTGAAGCCTGGGTCTAAGCCTGTGCTCGCAGTGGCTCTCCAGTGTTTGTGAATTTGTTGGGAGCAGATCAGGCCCCCAGAACAGCTTCTCCCAAACCCAGCTCTCACTTCCCATCTTGCTATTGGTTCCTGCCAGTACTTCCAACCTATTCAGTCGCTGTTTTCTCCCTAGAAGCTCTTCAAATCCCCTCTGTCTGTATTTGTGCTGCCTCTTTCACAACCTGAGGATGTTTTCTTAGAATGAAACCACTTGTGTCCTTTCTGCCCTGGTCTTTCTTGTCTGCTCTCTGGTCTTCCAGCCAGATGTCTCTTCTGCAGGTATTTTTAGAAATAGAATATGTTCTGGTTCCTTTTCAGGAAGTGGGGACTGTGTTGTCCCTTTACTGCACATGGGGGATTACCAGTGAAGCTGGTGGCCGGGCTTCCCATTTCTGTGATTGCTCTTGATACTAGCACCCTTTGTGTGTGTGTGTGTGTGTGTGTGTGTGTGTGGCATTCTGAGCCACAGAGAGTCACAATTGAAACCTGACTATTTTGCATGTGCCTGGGGACCTTCCAGCCAGGTGTTTCTTCTGGAACATTCTATCTGGTCTCATTCCTGTAAAACCCACCACCCGCTCACTACACATGAGAGGGCAGATACGGGTGTCTGGAAGAGGATTTAGTTCAACCATATGCTGATGAAGGACACAACTTCCACGCATGGAGTTCAGCAAGTCTCCTGGCAAGACACAGCTGGTGTGGTACTTCTTTCTTTCTTTTTAATTTTTATTGGAAAGTCAGATATACAGTGAGGAAGAGAGACAGAGAGGAAGATCTCCCATCCACTGATTCACTCCCCAAGTGGCCACAACAGCCAGAGATCTGAAGCCAGGAGCCCAGAAGCCTCTTCCGGGTCTCCCATGTGGGTACAGGGTCCTAAGGCCACAAGCAGGGAGCTGGATGGGAAGCAGAGCTGCTGGGATTAGAATCAGCGCTCATAAGGGATCCCAGTACATTCAGGGTGAGGACTTTAGCTGCTACACTATCGCACGGGGCCCTCATGGTGCTCATTTCAAAGGGCAGGAATTGAAGGAGGTATGTCTGGAGGCTGAAGAGACAGGGCTCACACAGCATGGCAGTGGAAAGTGGTGGACAGCAAGGGCTGGGGCAGGGTAGCGAAAAAGTATGTGCCTCACGCTGGGCAACTGGGCTGGTGTCACCCACAGGCATTAGTGCCACCCTTTCTGGCCCACATTTAAAAATCATTTGGTGAGTGAATTTGGAGAGCTGGGAGGGAGGCAGCTACTTCTGCAAGGGTCCATGCTGGCTGGTGCTAGGCCAGCCTGTAGTCTAGAGGTGGAAACTCCATGCAGGTTTCCCAGGAACTCGGCTACTTAAACCATCACCTGCTGCATCCCAGGTCCATGTTAGCAGGAAGCTAGAATCTGGAGAGGAGTGAGGACTGCAACCCAGGTGCTCTGATATGGGCTGCTGGCGACCTAAGTGATATCTTAACTACCAAGCCAAACACCTGCCACAGGTTGACATCCAGAGAGGTCCCGGGCATATCTGAGGTTCCACAACCCATGTGTGGGAGACACAAAAACTCAAATTCAAGTCTCCTGGTGGCCATACTGAGGCTCTTTTGACTCAAACTCTCCGAGGCAGAGGGAGGGGAACCTTTTTCTGATCAGAACCATTTGAATACGTATAGTATCATTCATGGGCCACACAAAATTATCCACTTAAGAATCAGACTGTGATAGATGTACTGACTTTCAAGTCCCATCAGCAGTCGCTGTGGCAGGAGCAGACCAAATGATTTTGCAGACTTACACAGCCCGCAGGCTGGACATTCCACACCTCTGGTCCAATCAGAAGTGCTGGAATAGGTTTCTAGAAGCTGAGGAAAACTGGTTAGCTGCAAGTCTGCAGACACACATAGGAGAACCCCAGAGAGAATCTGTGGCTGTCACTACCCAGCAGCACCTCCGAGAGAGTTCAAGCAGGGCTAGCTAAACAATAGTTCACTTTTAAAACATTCCACAGATTTGAAAAACAGTGTGATCCAAAGCAGACCGTGTAGATGGGAGATGGGGGGAGGGACGTATTTTTTATTCATTTCATTGGTTTTGGCCTCACTGTTAAAGTTTTTTCTTTTCTTTTTTTTTTTTTTAACAATAATACTTTTTATCACAGAAAAAAAAATTACTGTTCCCCCAAAGTAAAAAAATATAGACATATTTTCTTTAATCACCCAAAGCCAAACTGCTCTCTCATTCTTGGACCCTCTCCCCTCCAAGGCCTGGAGAGGGAGCACTCATTGGCCAGGAAATTGTTCTCCCTGAGATTCTAGAAGGCCAAATGCCACCTTATCTGGAGCTGGGGTTGTTCCCAGGGTCAGTGGCTGAATGGCTCAGGGCCAGGCCCAGCCCCGAAGTCCCTGATGGGCTAGGCCAAACCTCATTCTCTCTCAGCCCTCCCCAAGGAGGAGATTTCACCTTCAGGACTACAGGCCTTTGAAGGGACCTTGGAGGAATCTGACAAAGTCTTCTTTCAGTGCCCCAGTGGCACTGGAAGATGATCTGCTCATGTTATCACCAAACAGCTCTGCCCTAGCCTGCATGGTCTGTCTTGGGGGCAAATGCCCTTTCAGTCTGCTTTCCCACTGGCATCTGGTGCCTCTTCACATGCATTCCACCCCACATGCCAGATGCTTCACAGGTCAGGGCCTACAACCCGGAACATAGCCACAGTGACCTGAACTCCCTTTCCCGGAGCCGGGCCCAAGGCCTGCTTCTCTCTCACCTCCAATTTCATCTCACAGGCATGCTCTGCCACCTCCATGCCTGCCCACTAGCTCTCTAGCCCGTCATGGGTGGCTTCTCAGTGCCCAACATTTCACCCTGCCTGGAGCTGCTCTACTTTCTGACCCTCTGCCAATGTCACCATCCTCATGCTTCCTGGTTCCTGACATTTTGCTTTCCATCCTTAACCGTGACCTGAAGTTTTCAGCTCCTCCCACTAGGCACCTTCTGCCCTTCCTTGGTCACTCTTTCACGACACCATGTTGTCCATCCCTTGTGCACCTGCTCCTCTATTCCCTTCCTTTCCCAGCCAGATGTGCAGAGACCCCCAGCAGGGACCCCCCAATAGTGACCCCAAGCTGGACAAATGCAGGACAGAGAGGAAAGTCTAGACTGCATTTTCCCAGCCATTCATGGGGCCACAAATTAGCTCAGTGGATTGCAATGAGCATTAAAAAGGGAAAAAGAAATACAGAAACTCCCATACCAGGGCATATCACCATGGCCAGGACAAGTGTTGTTTGTGACACTTCGATTTTCCATCATCTCTGTCCATGGACCTTCCAAGTGTCAAGGTGAAATGTGCTTCTTATGGTGGGTTGCCGCAAAGAAGGTGTGGAAGTGGGAGATGTGAGGGGTGGCTACAGGGACCTGCAGGAATTTGTGAGGGCCCAGCTGCCCCGGCACCCTGGAACTCCTGCAGGTCCTGTGGGTGGGACTCCCATTTCCCTGCTATGGAGGGATGAGGGTGACTCAAACACACATGCCAGGGCAGATCTGTAGCAACTGCCAAGACTCACAGTCAGCACTCACACTCACTTTGTACACAGATCAAACATGGAAATCTTAATCAGTAGTCATGGAGACCAAAAGAAAACTTTTTAAAGGAACACGATCTTCCAGGGAATTTTCCAGGCAACTTCACCTGTGATCTCTCCAACCTAGACCTGACCCATGGCAGCTGGGTTCATCTGGAGCCAGGCAATCCCACTGTCTTTTCGGCTGGATCATCCAATGCCGCCACTGAAAGCATGACTGAATACAAGCCTTGTCCCTATGGACTGGAGCTGGTCAATCTCCAACTCATCCCACCAGCCACAGCTGTGGGCCGCGCTGGCCATGTCGGGGGTTACTGGCAGTAGAAGGTGAGCACGTTTTCCTGGTTCCCTCGGATCAGGATGACGGGGGGTCGGAGGTCCTGGGACAGGGTCTCCAGCCAGGCCATGTACAGCGAGCTCGGGCATTTCCCCTTCCTGCCTATGGGCAGGGTGCTGCAAGGGCAAGAGGTGGGAGAAGAGGATGTGTCATCATGAAACTGACCATGGCTGGGTTGCTGAACAGCAGGTCTCTGTGTTGCTCCCTTTGCTCATTCACCATAGGAATGCCCTTCCTTGGGGCTGGTGCTGTGGCATAGCTGGTAGGTTACCACCTTTGACACTAGCATCTCACCTGGGTACTAGTTTGGGTCCCGGCTGCTCCACTTCCTACCCAACTCCCTGTTGATGTGCTTGGGAAGGCAGTAGGAGATGGCCTGGGTGTCTGGATCCCTGTACCCACCCACATGAGAGTTCTGGAAGGAGCTCCTGGCTCTGGGTTCAGACTCACCCAGCTCCTGCCATTTTGCCCATTTGTTGGGTGGGCCAGTGGATAGAAGATTCTCCCTCTCTTTCTCTGTAACTCTGCCTTTCAAACAAACAAATAAATCTTTAAAAAAATGCCCTTTCTGCTTTTCTTCAAAGCATAACTCAAGAAGCACTTTAGCCAGGAGGCGTTTTGAACCAAGTCTTGCACCTGCAAGGCTACATGATCTAGTCCCCACTAGCAGACAGCCTGCCTTGTACCACGCATGGCCTTGCTCACTCACATCCTGACAGCTGCAGTGGTTTTCTTCCCACTCTTACAAAAACAGTGCTGAGTTCGCCTCCCCGCCCCGTGTCTGGGCCTTTGCGCTTGATGTTCTCTCTTCCAGGAAGTCAGTGCCCCCAGCTCTTTACACAATTGACTGCATAAGTGCACCTTCCACTCCCTGCTGGCTCGCCCCAAAGCAGGCCACCTGTGTCTCTTCACAAAGCATCTGCCAGCTTTACTAGCCACTTTCTTTACCATCTGCAGAGCCCTGAACCCTCTGCCATTGTCTCAGACCTCTTTCACTGTGTCTGCTCTTCACCTCCCCCTACTGGCAGGTGCACTTGCTCATGGACAGCTCCAGTCTGTCCCACTGCTCTCCCTTGCCCAATGCCCTGTGCCTGCAGCAAGGGCTGATACAGTGGGGTGCAGCGTAATTGAAGGAAGTGATCCCACCTCCCCCACCAGCCACATCAGGCCAGACCCCAACAGCAAGGAGTGATCACATGACCCAGCGGATTGTGCCTGGACTGCCTCCAGCTCTGTGTGTAAGGCACAGGAGCAGGCCTCCACTGTGGCCTTGGAGGGCCCCTGGCACTAGTTGTGTAATGTTATGCAAAGAACCAGCTGCCCAGGGAATGCTGGCTGCCTGATAACTTTGGGAAGGGACTCTTCTGCCATTTTGAGAATTGCAAAAATGCCCTGGGGGTGGCTGCAGCTGCCAGCCCTTGGCCTCTTGCCAGCAGTGTCTCTCAGACCCAGCTGGCACTATGCGGAGGCACTGACATCTGACACAGAACTGCATTTGTCAGCTGATTGGCTTCGCCAAAGGATGGCCACAGCTGTTATTTAGAACCTCCGAACAACCCTGGTGAGTATGTGTGGAGAGGGGTGGGGTGGATGGGAATAGACATGGCCAGCAGCCCCACCCTCCTGGGGTGAACCAGGGAGAATGTTATGTGGGAGCTGGGGTCACGGCTTTAACAAAGTTCCTGGCAGCCCCCTTGCTCCTCAGAGGTGGGTGAGCTTTAATGTAGACCCCCCCACACACAGGGCACAACCCAGGCATGGCATCTGGTGAGCCTGGTGGAAAGGGACTCTAGCCACACCCACCGGCTTTTCCCAGCCTAGCTGCCTCTTCAGCCTGCAACCTCCCAGGTCCTCTGGGAAGGATCATGGAAATCCCTACCCTGCTGTGCCCCATAACAATCCATCCCAGCGTCCTTGGGCTGCCTACTGCCTTCCTGTACTAGGTAACATCCTGAGGAGGACTGACGTAGTGGGAACCAAGGCATGTCGGGAAGCCATTGCCCTCACACCAAATGCATCCAGAGGAAGGGCACTGAGACCAAACTCCCCTGATTGAATGGTCTTGCCTGAGGCTAAAGTTGCCATTCAGGAAGTACATGGGAAGTTCACATTATCTCTTTTATCCTATTTTGCCATGAACTTAAAAAATATTTTCTTTTAAAATTTTCATTCTATTTGAAAGGCAGAGAGAAACTGCTCATTCATCCCAATACCAGTGAAAGTCAGGGCTGGATCAGACTAAAGCCAGGAAAACTAGAACTCCACCCAGGTCCTCCCAACATTGAAGCCATCAGCTGCTGCCTCCTAAGGCTAGCGCTAGCAAGAAGCTGGAGTTGGAAACAGAGTAGGTACTCACATCTAGGCCCCTGTCTGGGATGCTGGCATCCCAAGCATTTTCACCACAGGACCAAGCTTCTGCTCCTCTGTGAGCCATGTGAATTTCAGGGACTGGCACCAGAAATTTCAAAAGGCCACTTGGGGAGCAGGTGCCTGCATGGTCAGGGGTGGGCGACGTGCATCCCCTGTGCGATGCCCTTACACGCTTCAGCACCATGTTTCTCCACCCACAGAGCCTGACCACCCAGCCAAGGACAGCCTGCTCACAGGCTGTGCACGGCTGAAGGCACTCATCTGTAGAAATAAAGGCACTGCAGAACAAAGGCCCTTTTTGCACAGAATCACATTTTTTAGGTACCGAGAAAGGCAGAGCTGGGGGCAGAACTGAGATGGGATTTGCATTAGGAGCAGAGTTTCCAGCTTCAGAAGCCCGCCCCCACCTGCCACTTCTAAGATCCTGAGCAAGCTGTGGAACTCCACAGCGGCTGTTCTCCTATCTCTAAAGTGGGTGAAGTATAGTTCTGAAGTATAGCTTTGGGTACCACAGAGGCTGGGGCTATGAAGTGCAGTGTTGATGATTATCACTTGGCTTGGAGGTGGAACTCTAATTTTGAAAAGGTGGGGTTGGGGGGCAGGCGGTGTTGTGGCACAATAGGTTAAGTCACTGCCTGCAATGCCATTCTATAGGATTGCCAGTTTGAGTCCCAGCTTCTCTGCTTCTGATCAACCACCTTGCTAGCGCACCTGGGAGGGCCACGGAGGATGGCCCAGGTACTTGGGGCCCTGCCACCCACATGGGAGATCCAGATGAAATTCCAGACTCATAGCTTTGACCTGATCCACCCCTGGATGCTATGGTCATTTGGGGAGTAAATCAGCAAACTGATGACCTCTCTCTTTCTGCTTTCCAAACAAATTTGAAAAAGCAATAGAAGAGGAGAGAGGTGCTGCCTCAAACCCGCTCTCGAAAATTGCCTGCAAAGGCTGGGTGCTGCCCTCTTACTGCTTCATGGAGGCTGGGAGATGGTTTCCTTCCTCCAGCTCTCTGGGGAATGCATGTTCCCAGGTTCCACTCTAGCCCTGGGCTCTGGAAGGAACTGAGTTTACATTCTCCTTAGTCCTCTCCTCTGAGCAGTTTGGATGGGGTTAACCTCCAGGTGAACCCTCAGGAACCCTGGCCAAGCCTCCAGGCTGCAGCTGAACAGTGCCAAGAGGTGACGTTTCTGTGTTCCCTGGGGAGCTGGCCCAGTAGTTGGGCCCCAAAGCCGGGCCCCCACTTCAAACAGCAACCGCGGCTGCTGAGGTTGGGCAGCGCATGCACACAGGCTCTGTCTGCCCCCACACATTCTTTTGTTTGTAAATGCTAATCCCACATGGGGTGGTGGGCAGAGGGTTGGTTCTCTCTCTGGGGATAGGGCAAGGGACAGGTGTGAACAGATGGCCCCCTCCTACAATCACATTCCTTGTTTCAAGGCCTGAGGAATTACAGCAGAGGAGAGTCTTGGAAATAGTTTCGCTTAACTCCCTTGTTAGGGTTAGGATAACCCAGGCCTGAGAGGCACGAGCTGACTCACTATGGATTAAATGCCAGAGACAGATGGCAACTGCCACCGCTGTTCTCCCTGGGTGGAGGCGGCTCTGTCAAGGCTGTAGGCCAGCACATCCGGGCACACTGGGTGCCACCCACACAGGAGCCACACCCGAGGAAAAGTCTGCAGAGCTATCCAGGATAAAGTCAATGCTACTGTCTGGGACTCTGACTCTGTCCCCACCTTGGGCCAACCTTGTCTTGGCAGTGTTCTCTGCTCGACACACTGGCCAGGAGGGCTTTGAAAGAAACACAGTCCCTTTCTTTACCATGGTTCTGCACTTCCCCTGTGGTGCTTTGGTTCAACTGACTAGACCTTTAACTCCAAGCACTGGCATCCCATCTGGGTGGCAGTTTGTGTCCTGGCTGCTCCATTTCCAATCCAATTTCCTGTTTATGTCTGGGGAAAGCAGTGGAGGATGACCCAAAGCCTTGGGATCCCCTGCACCCATGTGAAAGACCCTGAAGCAGCTCCTAGCTCCTGGTTGCTGGCTTCAGATTGGCTCAGCAATGGCCACTGCGGCCATCTGAGGAGTGAACCAGTGGATGGAAGATTTTTCTGTCTCTCCTCTCTGTAAACCTGCCTTCCCAATAACAATAAATGAATCTCAATAAAAAATAAATAAAAAGCACCTTATAACCTTATAGCCCCTGGGAGTAGCAGTAGCCAGAGCCAGTATTAAGGGTGTGCAACCAGTGCAAGACGTGTGCCCAGGGTTGAGTGAGTTCCACGTGTGACTTCCTTCTCAGCTGTCCCCCGCCTGCCTATCTTCAGGAAAGTGCTGCAGGTGACTGACTGGCAATGAGATGGCTGTCTGAGAAAGGCTGCCAGCCTCCTTCTCTTGCAGGAGGTACACATGTGGTCTTGGTGGTATCCGGATTGTGGGAGAAACTGAGTTTTAGGGAAGGAGTGGCCAGGGCCAGCTGTCAACCCCCAGGGTTTGACATGATCTGCTGGCACGAATGACATCTGCACTACAGGGGTGCTAGGAATCGTTAAGAATTTCCTATATCGCATGGTTAAGGAGTAGCTAGTTGAAAGTTGATAGTTCTGCCATGGCAGGAGTACCTGGGTCCTCCACCAACTCCCACAGCAAAATCCTTACCCCTCCCCACCCTTGCTGACAGCATTAGGAGGTGGGGCCTGATGGGAGCAGGTCACAAGGGTGGAGCTCTCACACCTGGCAGCCTAGCTCCTATCACGGGCAGGACCCAGGAGGTAGCTGCTCTCAGGCTTCTGTGTCAGTTGCTAGAAGCCACTGGCCATGCTGATATGGTAAAGGAAGGCTGTCCCAAAAGGGGGTGCTGCAAACAGGGCACTATAGGATGAAACAGCTGGAGTGACAAAAAGATGCCATCTTGGGCAGGTGCTTTGGTCACCTGCCCGAGACCCTGCCTCAGCACCCAGTTGTCAGATAGCAAGTTAGAACCAGCCTTTGTGTGAGGTTCTGGCAGAAGGGAGGGGATCATGGCAGCCTCCAAAGCACACATTGGAACCAGGCCCTGGCCTGGCCCTTGCTGACGTCACAGCTGGCCCCAGCCTGTGCCCCAGGGGCAGCTCCCCAGGAGAAACCCCTGCTGCTCAGCACCCAATGGATGACCCAGCCTGATAACCCCAGTGCTCCCCCTACCCTCAGGAAGCCACCCCAGGAGCATCTCATTCAGACCAAGGCTACCCATTCAGACCAAGGCGGAACGTGGGGAGGAGTATCACTCAATTCACACTCCACAAACCCCTTGCCCAGGGGAGGAGGGAGGAGGGCAAGGAGAGCCGGCGGGAAGAACTAGACCCCACTACTCTGCAAGTCCCTGCCTGAGTATCGACTCTGCACTCAGCTCCTGAGCTCACTTGGCCTGCCAGGTATATTCTTCCCATTCACCTGCATCCCCTGGCTTGCCCCCGTGTGAGGGACTGGGTGCTCTCAGACCCTGTCCGTTCTGACAAATACCCTAACCCATTAAACTTTGCTGCTTGCCTCAGCGCTGCTGACCTTCTCGCATCTGAGTCCTTTCTCCTGGGGATGCAAGAGCCCTAGTTCACTGCCCAGCTTCACCGACACGTCGTCTGTCTACAGCCACCGCTAACCCAAGCAACTGTTCCACCTTCTCGCTCCTCCTTCCCATCACGTGAGAGTTGCTTTTAAAAACAAACAAAAACCAAAACTGCTTCCATGCATCCTCTATGAGAATGTAGGGGTGCCAGCTTGGAAAAGGAAGCCCACCTGTTGGCATTCTTAGTTCCTGAAGAGGGTCCAGGGCCCTGAAGGCTGTACAGCCATGCCTAGTTTCCGGGTAGAAACAGGTACAGCAGGCTCCCTGGCTGTCCCATGGCACAGACCCCTTTCCCTCTGCCCTGGGGACCCCCAAGAGCTTGGAGGACCATCTTCTTCCTCCTGGTCTCAGAGATAATGGGGCCAGGCTGAAATGCTCTCTAGGTCATCGACATCTTCCACCTCACCTTCCACTCGCTCAGCCCTGGCTAACACATATGGGGCGATTCCAGGTTGGACATGGATCTGGTGGGGACAGGAGCTGGGGCAGGCTTACTTTTGATGACTAAAAAGGGCAAAGTGCTCCCCCACATAACCTGGAAACTGTTCCCCTCTGGAGGGAGCTGGACCCACCCACTTTGGCAAGCAGAGCTCCACAGGTGAAGGTGGCAAAAGTGGGAACAGCAGTGAGGAGAAGCGCCCAGTAATGCCTGGAACACTGGAGACCCCATACCCCTGCCAGCTGGTGCTCAGGCCAGAGGCATGTGGCAGTCACATAGGCCCGGTCACGTGCTGAGAACCACCTGGCCAGGGTCCCTTCTCAGAGCCACCCACACGGCAGACCCTCCAGTGGGCTTCTCACGCCTCCATCGAGCTCAACTCACATGACAACCAGCGCAGCATCCCGGGAGTAATCCAGCAGAATCTCATTGAGCCTCACCTGCCGGAGGGACTGCGGAGGGAAGCCAAGGGGTCATGGCCAATGCACCAGGAAACAGCCAACTCCTGCCACGCCCAGGGGCTTTTTTTCCCCATTTCCCTTCTCATTATAGGAAGGGGACCCTTAGAATGATTGAGCACTGAGCTCATCTCCCTCAAAAAGCCTTCCTTGATTTTCTTTTGCCTGACTTTATTAGGAGAGTGGGAAGGCAGAACTCTTTTCTGAGTTCTAATCTCAACCTTAGGGTTTCAGGGCAGAGAGAGCCGGGGCAGGTGTTGGTGCCTTGCCCAATCTCCCTACCTTTATCAGCAAGATGAGTGCAATGAGATAACCCAGGCAAAGCGCTAGAAAGAAGACACACCTGGGGACCCTGCACATGGGGACCCTGTGTAAGGGACAGAGCCGCAGCTCCAACTGGATGCCTAACGGACAACGGGCAGCCTCCCTTGGGGCCCACACTCTGGCCTGCAGTGCCGAGGAGGGCGGCGGTGAGATCCACAGCCGAAGTGTCCATCCGCCAGAGCGTCCATATCCGCCAGAGCCTCGTGGCTTGATGACGCTCAGAGGCTGGCTGGGGAAGTGGGTGAGGGGAGAAGGGTCCAGGACCCTTGGGATACAGGAGGCCAGGACCCCGCCCCGCCCTCAGCCCTGTAGGTGCCTGCCCTCCCTCCAGCACCTTGACTCTGTTCTTGTTGACTTCTTCATCTGAGATCTTCCAGGGGCAGTCCCGCCTCATCTCAGCCACAGCGGCCTCATCCTTGAAGCCATCGTTGAGGCGGAAAGGCTCAATCATGTCCTCAAACCTCTTGATGCTGGGGACGAAAAAGGGATGGAGGGAGGCTGAGCAAGGGGAGGGTGTGTGTGTGGGGGGGGTTACCCAGGTCACCGCAGGGAGTCACCTCTGGGACTCAGGGCCATCTGCTGTTGTCATTTACAGTGTGTGTGTGTTGGGGGGGGGTGGTCCATGTGGGATTCAACCTGACCCTTCCACCTGTCATTCCTGCAAGCATCCACAGCCACAGGTTTTTCCACTCCACAGCTGCTTGCTCATGCCCTGCCCCCAGCGCTGGGCTGCCCAACAGCGAGCCAATGAGACTGTGTGCCCATCCACCCTGACCTCCTGGTCTGCTGGATGATATGAGGAAACAAAAATAAAGCCGGGAAAGGAACCAGCAGGGCTGGGTCAGGCCATCCTGGGACCTGAAGGAAATTGGGTATTCTTGTCTAAAGCTAGCTGGACACAGGGCAAAGGTTGTTGGAGCCATTGGGATCAGACAAGCAAAGGCCCTGGGGCAGATCATACTAGGCCTGTGAAAAGGCCAGCAGAGGAAGTGCTACAGGGCACTCAGCTGACCCTTCCATACCCAGGACCCCCAGCATCGAGAACTCACTGCTCAGCTCGTGGTTTCTGGTTGATGTCAGGCAGGACATGAACCTCGTGGAATCCCAGTCGAAATTTGCTCAGCAGAGAAACGATCCTGGATGCCAGAGGGAGATGTTTTTTTTTAAGTGCTTTCATTCGTTCAACTTGTTCCACTGGGCACCAGCTGAGTCTATAGCAGAGAGCAAGTTGAGTGGCTGCCTGCCCTCACGGGGCTGACATTCCAAGACCAGACCTGGCTCATGGGGTGGGTCAGATGATGACAAGTGAGGTAGAAAATTTGGCCAGCACTTCCAAGTATTGGGGACCCTCACTGCACTAGGGCCCCTCACATTTCTTTTAGATTGTTTATTTGGAAGGAAGAGATAGAGAGGAAGAGACAAAGAGAGAGATCTTCCATCCGCAGATGGCTGTAGAGGTCAGGGCTGAGCTGGTTGGAAGCCAGGAGCTGCTTCCAGGTCTCCCACATGGATGTAGAGGGACCTTCACATTGTAACACTTCTCTGTACCTGCTGGGCTTTCGTGACATGCTGAATTATGATTCAGCAGGTCTGGGCTGGGGCCCTGGACTCTGTATTTCTAGTAAATGCCCAGTGCTGCTGGGTCACTGTCCAGGGACTGTGCAGCAAAGGTGTATGGGGAGGAAGCTGGAACAGAAATTATAAGAATGGCTGAAGAAGAGAGAATGCACAAGAATGGTGCACCAGCTGGAGCCAGCCTCTGGCTTGGACTTTATATCTAATGGAGAGAAATCAAGCTGCAATGTGTAGTAGTTAGAGGAGCTTCCACTGAGGAGGTGGCAAGCTGGCTGGCTGGTGCATGGTGGGAAAGACTGTTAGAAACCAAAGGGGCAGGGTGATTCCACATCGGAATCACCCAAGGAGCCTGGAGAAACCGCAGCCATTTGGGTCCTCGCCCAGCCACTGAGTCAGAATCCCCAGGCTGGGCATGGATGGGCGATTCTCTGGGTGATTCTGGGGTGCCTCAGGAAGGTGCCTCAGGAACGGTGCTAGGAAGAAATCTGATACAGTAGGGCAGGGCAGGACAGGGCAGGCGGTGGAGCAAGACAGCCAGGGCATCACTCAGCTATCACGGAGCAGGGGAGGAAAGTGGTCGTGGGGAGAGAAGACTGACTGGTCTGGCTCCTCCAGCAAGGCAGGGGAGTTTAGAAAGCAGAGCCAGTTTGCCTTGGGGAACAGCCGTGGCAGGGGGAGAGGCCTGGCCCCAGGGCCACCATGGAGAGAGCAGGTGCCCAGGTGCCAGCCCGGCATGTGGCAGCAGCATCCTTATCACCTTCACAATGACACATATCCCCAACCGGTGATATGCCTCAAGCTGAAGTGACCCTGTTGAATCAGCTGCCACCCAGAGCTGGGACAGGAAGCTGGCACTGCGAGGCCACCACTGTGCTCTGTGGACACCTGGGGGCCCCAGAGGTTAGATTCCCTCTCCTTGGCCTTGCTGCAAGGGGGTCTTGGAGTTAAGAAGTTCCTTGGTGGGTATGAGAGGCTGAGGGGCATCAGGACATATGTGGAGCTGCAATTGCAGCCCAGGGCTAGGGGGAAAGGGCCAGGACTCCTTGATATCCTGACCTGGGGTGTCACAGCCAAGGGCACTGGGCAGGGGCTCCTCCCTTCAGCTGCTGATGGTCTGATTATGGTCAACATCCCCCTCTGCCTGCTCCCTCCTGTGGTCTCCAGCCCCACGTCTCTGTTCTCACCTGACTTCGCTTAACCCCTGCCCGACTCCTGCCTCCTCCATGCCTGCATGCCACCTGCCTGTGTTTACTCTCTCCTGCTTAAGTCAACTCTGGCTTTTAGATGCATTTTGGAAAGAACTTTTGTATCACAATGTGAAGCAGAAAACCAATATCTCTTGCCATGTGAATAAAGCAATGTCTCGATTTTGGCCCGAGACAGCTACCTGCCGCCCCTGTGCTCATCAGGAGCTCAGTTTGTGGTTCCAGCAGAAAGTCAGGCCAGCCCTGAAGCCATGGCTTCTGCATAGCTGGTGACCGAAGGGAAGGAGTAGCCAGTCGCCTCTCACCTCAGTGCCTCTGGTGGCCCCATCTCTTGATCTCCCCAGGGCCTACATCCTACACCTGGGCGACATGGCCCAAAAGTATTTGAACCATCACATTGCTTATCTTGGCAGTGGGAAGATGGGGGACCCTCACACAAGTTTCATGGTTTGGAAATCCAGCAGCCCTCCCCACCATAGCAAAGATGAAGATACCTGCATCTTCTCAGTGCAGGCAGACAGGGACTGCCCAGAGCACCACTCAGCATTGCTTGGCCTGGACAGACCTGACCATGGGCCTCAAGTCAGGAGCTCTAAGAGTAGTGGTAAAGATGGGGGGGGGGGAGATAGCAGGGGCAGCCTTGGGTGGAGCCAAGATGGTGCAGGTCCCTGTGGACCCTGGGCAACGCCACCCTCCCCACTTACGCCTTTCTCTCCTCGTCCATCCTGTTGATCTGGCCCCCAACGAACACACGGATCTTGCACCTGCTCCACCTCTTCTTGCGGCCGAGGAGGTAGGGGATGAGGAGTGTGAGGCCTGATAGAGAGAGCCCCACAGGAGTCATAGGGAGAACAGAGCACTGGGATGGTGGGTTCCCATCTCAGGCTGCTTTCTCTAGTCTGTGGCCTCAGTTGCCCCATCTGCACAATGGATATACCTGACTAAACCTCAGTGGCACGTGGTGCTACCTGTCACAATGGAGTCTCGAAACTTCAGTGTTCTTCATATAGTAGGCTTGAACAGAATGGTTCACGCCTGGGGATTGTGTTAGGTGAATCTCAGTGAGGCACTTAGTGGCTGACAGTGTCCAGTCTGTGTTGGCCTCACTAATAGGATGTAGAATCATCTCTGCATAATCAAGGGTAGTTGGATCCAGGACAAGGATGCCCAAGATGTTTATATAAAATCAGGTGATATTGACACAGAACTTTCCCATGTCCTCCCATCCGCCTTAAATAATGTCTGGATTATGTATAACATCCAAAGCAATGTCAATGCTATGGCAATTGTTAGGCTGTAGAGTGTAATAGAAAAAACAAAAACCAAAAAAAAAAAAAAACACACCTCCCTCTCCACCATCCATCTCTCCCACGTGCAGTTGACTAAACGCATTGGTGCGTGAGCCACAGGCACAGGGGTTGGCTGCGCTCTCTTGGGCTGAGACCTTTGTTGCCTGTGGCTCTGTTCCCCAAGCACAGGAAATGCCTACTGCTTGGGCAGTGAAGACTGTCTCTGCATTGTTCCTGCACCCCAGCCTGTCTCCCATACCAATGTCACAGACCCACGACTCCAGGACTGGACAGTCTGACCCGCAGCACCCCCTTAAGTTTTCCCATTTTTTAGCTGAAAAACTGGAGGTCAGAGAGAGGACCCAGCCAGGTTTGCCAAAGCTCATGTCAGTGACAGGAGCCCTTGGTCCTCTTTTCTGGGCTCTGGGTCCCACCAGAGGCCTTGACACAAGGCTGCTGGGAAGGGCCAGGAAGGAGATGGAGAGACACAGAGGGAAGATGGCCACAGAGACAGCTGGGGCCCTGACCTCCATCATCGAAGAGCCAGTAGATGTCAATGGTCTTCTTGCCCTGCTCTGACTGGAAGATGGTGCTAGCCTGCTCCTCCTGCACCAGGACCTCAGGCTCCACTGTAGGAGAGAAGAGGCAGGTCAGAGCAGAGCCAGGCATGGTCAGACAGAGCCTGCTGCCCTGGCAAGTGGGTAGGCATCTGCCACCTGGGGTGGTGTGCACCTGCGTCCAGGCAGGCCTAGCTAGAGCACTGTCAAGGCTGTTGCTGATATTCATCATCAGATTCTCATCCCAGCATTCTAGTGTGTCCATAAGGGAGCAGGCAGAATCCAGTTACCCTCTGGGTGGCAGATCCACAAAAGCACACTGTCCATGCCCCCTAAATGCTCCCTGCCCCGCGTCCCTCATTCATGCCCCTGTACCTGCTTTGGGCTCCCTCCTCCCAGAGCTCTGGTGGCAGAGGACCAAGGAAAGGTCTCTCCCTGCCTGGAACCTTCAACATGGTGTAGAAGTTTGCAGGAGAAAGACAGGGGTCCAGAGCCTGCCGGGTAGCTTCCCACGGTGTGTTATTCCTGTATTTTCTACCAAGGCCAGGCATTTGGAGATGCAGCCACATTGCTAGGGATCCACTGTCACATGCAAACACTGCCTGCATGAGCCAGGTGCTCATGTGGCCTGCCATGAACCACCCCACAGGGAAGAGGGCCCAAATCTCCCAGACACTGACCTGTGCCAGACACAGCCAGCCTCGTCCCACCGGTGCTGGCTGCCTTGCCATCCTCGATTGGGTTAAACATGGGGTTAACTGCAACAGAGGGGGGACAGCTCTGTGCCCTGGCTCTCCTGCCTTGAGGATGCTTCCAGGGACCCCAACACTGGTAGGAGAAGGAAGGAGTCTCGGCTCCTCACCCAGTCCCTGCCTCCTGTCCTGACTCGGGCACACTCAGCCATGTCCCACCTCCTCCTCCTTCTCCTCACACAAGCCAAGTTTATGCCTACCTCTAGAATGTGGCTGGTTGAGGGGGCCCCTGAGCTGGGAGCCCCCTTCCTCCTAACCTTGCCCATCTCGGTTACAGAGAGGCGCTTGACGACCTTGACACCTTGCCTGTGCCAGGTGGACTGCCTTAGGACTCTGCTTGGTAAGCATCTTCATGGGCCACCCAGACCTAGGATTCCTGCTGTCCCCAAAGTGCCTGGAGCATGGTGATTGAGCTGTAAACCGTGGCTGTGTGAAGACGATTAGCAGCGACTGGGCATCAGGCCAGACCCAGAACCTCTGCCTGATCCCGAGTCCACCCCCGCCTGCTCTTCCTGCCACACCCTCCCTTTGTGTTCCTGTCATTTATCGCCTTCCAGCCTCCAAGCCTGAGCCCTGACACCCAGTCCATGGCCTTGGTCTTGTGGACAAGCTCCTCCACCCTCTGTCTTCTCTCTGTAAGACCCCCCCCCCCGCTATGCCACCTTTTACAAAAGCCCTGATCGTGAAGTGTATGGGGGGTGGGGGAAGGGGTGGCTCTGAGCTCTAGTCCTGGTTCTGCCCCAGCTGGAAGCATGACCTTGAACTGGCCTTTACTTTCTCCATTTGGAAACCTGCTGAGCTCTGAGAACTGTCAAGGGCTGATTTTCTCAGAGTCTGCAACCATTGGTTCCTTAATAAATTTTTGCTCTTCTCTTTCACCACTTAAAAAAGATAAAAAGGGGGCCTGGCACAAAAGCCTAGTGGCTTAAACCCTCACCTTGCATGAACCAGGATTCCATATATGTGCTGGTTTGTGTCCCGACTGCTCCACATCCCATCTAGCTCCCTGCTGTGGCCTGGGAAAGCAGTCGAGGATGACCCAAAGTCTTGGGATCCTGCAACCACGTGGGAGACCTGGAAGAAGCTTCTGGCTCCTAGTTTTGGATCAGCTCAGCTCTAGCCATTGTGGCCACTTGGGGAGTGAATCAGCGGACAGAAGATCTTTCTATACCTTCTTCTCTATATATCTGCCTTCCCAATAAAAATAAATTAATCTAAAAATAAAAGGAATAATTTAAGAGGAAAACTCCAGTTTGTATTTAAAGTTGTATATATTCATTGAGATACAGAAAAATAGACAAGGCTCCCTTCCATTGGTTTAGTCTCAAAATAGCTACAATTGTAGGACTGGGCCAGGCTGGGGCTGGAGTCAGGAATTCAATCCAGATCTCCAGCTGGTAGCAGGAAACCAATCACTTGAGCTGTCCTCACTGCCTTGAGGGTCTGCATTAGGACACTGCGCTCTAGTGCTGCAGATGGATACGGAACCCAGGCACCCGAGAAGGGAGCCCCAGGCATCCTCAGCAGTATCTGAGTCCAAGAGCCGCCCCAGATTCTGTGGTTGTTGGGTGCCAAGCACAGGCAGCATGTGTTCATGTACTCACTGTGTGCCTGCATCACCTCCGAAATGTTGAGCCCCTCCCGCATCCTCATGACGCATACACCGTAGTTGAAATCAAAGGCGTCGCTGCAAGGAGAGGAGATGCAGTCAGACTTCTCTCATTCCCAGGTCTCACCAGGGAGGTGACCTTGGCCTACAGGAGACCAGATGCCTTTAGTCAGCCCTTCCTCCTCCGGGGGCCTCACTATGCTGGCCCTCTGCAGAGTGTGTTGGTAGAACTGGAAAGCCCCTAGAGCCCTTGAACTCCGCCATCTACAGGAATTGCTGCACTCAGGGGGAGACCAAGGTAGGCCCTGCCCTCCTGCTACATCTGGACGATGCCCACAACCTTGCCCACAGATGCGGAGATGTGAACTGTATGCATTCTGCTGACACCAAAACTCAGTTCTGGGCAGTAACTGGCCTATGACTGTACAACTAAAGGAGCGGCCAGGTGGGATGACACATTATAGATCAGGCATGCACACAGGAATGGCCCCATCCATGCAATAACTGCTCCCTGTAGTCTCATGTCTGGTTCTCTTCACTCTTTGTTCTTTAGGGTGGCTAGCCTAGGCTTTGCTGGCTCTGATATCCATGGCAACCCCACCTGCTTCTTCAGGTTAGAGACACATTAGTCAGCTTCCAGGAGCACTCATTGCTTCTCCTCTAAGACCCCAGACACAGAAATGTTCAAAGACTGCAAGTCATCAGTCTCCAGGCCCCCAACTACCCTGCCCTGCCCTGTCCTGCCCTCACTCACTGCAGGATGCCAATGTATCCTTCCACCATGGCTGGGTGAGCTGACTGCCAGTTCTTCTTGAATCCCACCACCAGGATGTTGGGCTTCATTCTTCCGAGACCTGCAGCCTACAGGGGTTGAGGAGTGGGAGGGAGGGTAGGATGGGGACGAGCATGGGGTTGCAGGACCGGGGAGCAGGCCTCACACCTGCCAGAGCTCTGTCCCAGCCACAGGTATATCTCCCAATTTTGGCCTGGCCCAGTCCTGGCTGTGGAGGACATGTGGGTGGGAGAGTGCTCCGTTCCTTTGTATGTCTCTATTTCTCATACTTTCAGACAAATAAAATAAATTGTATTTTGTCTGTTGCATCAAAAGTGGTTCCAAGGAGGCCCCAGGACCTGTTCCTTTCCAGGCAATCACAGCCATATCAAGTAGTTAGCTGTCTCACATACAATATTGCACCTGCATGAGAATTTGTGCGCCACTCCGCAGGTCCTCGGAGCTGACATCTGAGTAGAAGGCTTTGATCTTCCTCTTGTTCAGCCACTTGGTATGACCATCGGCAATGAGCCGCAGCTCTGGCATCCTCTGCTTGCGGGGTCCCTGGGGTGGCAGGGACAAGTGACTTTGGGGAGCAAAGGCAGGGGCCTCCCCTTCTAGGCAGTGATCCAGCCCTTATTCCATCCTGGAGGCTGCCCCAGGATGGGACATTTCCTGAGTTCCTCTATGGGGCTGGTGGGCTGAGGAAGAAGAAGAGGTGGGAGGGGGTCAGTGGACGCCAGCTGGGGCATGGGGAGAAGCTCAAGAGGGGCGTGGAAGCAGAGAGAGTGGGCAGCTGAGAAGCCCTCACAGCAGTGCTTATTCCCCACACCCAGGGGTCAGGACACTTACGATGAGCACATGGCCACAGACCATGAGGCTAAGGTTCTGGGTGAAGGTGCCCACAAAGTCCACCAGTGCTGGACGGAAGTTTGGGGGTCCTGTGAGCACCAGGCACTGTGGGCTGAGGAGGGGCAGGGAGAGGGCAGGTGCCATCAGGAGAGCCCTCCCCAGGTAGGGTGGGGGATCCCACCACCTCCAGGATTTCCCTGAGCCACAGAGAGCCTTGGGCAAGACTCTGCATGTGTAGGCTTGTTCTCCTGGCTGTGACTTAAGGGTCAATTCTAGGGCCGTTGTAACTTTTTTGGTGGGTACCATGTGCCAAGAGGCATTTCTTGTACTGTCTACCCAGGCCATCAACACCTCCATCTGGTGATCCTGCCCTGGCCAGAGTGGGCAAAAGGAAGCAGGTCACCTGAGGACTCACCAGGCCTCTGGGCAGGGGAGTGGGCCTCTTTGCCAAGAGGCAGCAAGGGGGTCTTGCCTGAGGGCCACAGCCAGGGTCTGTGGAAGTGACTCCATCAGCCGGTCTTTAGCTGTGTGACCTGGCACTTGTTACTGTACTCTGGGGCTCCCTGTCCCTGTCTGTGACTGAGCTAGTAACATCATGAGCCTCAGAGGGTTGCCAGCAGGCTGTGGAGGGCACCGTGTGAGGTACCTGGCTCATAGTATGTACAACATAATTACAGGGAAGCTCAACAGCATTTAGTTTCCATGAACTTTTTGAAGTCTCTCTGTAGACATCACAGAGGACAATGTGGTGCCCAGGGAGTGGCAGGTGCATGACTTGGCAGTTCCCTTGCCAAGCAGAATTGCCTTTGAAGAGTGCCCAGTGGAGGCTGGTCACCTATAGCCTCGTGGGGTGACTACAATGGTGATTCCAACACCATGTGGCCCTTAAGGCAGGGCATGTTCTACTGGGGAAACTTGAGCCACAGGTCGAGGCTTGGGGACTCCTGAAAGCACTGCTCACCGGTAGTTCTTGATGTGGTCTTCCACCTCATTGAGGCTCACTGTGTAGCTGAGGGCGAGATTGTAGGAGCCAGCCTGCACCGAGGAGCCCCAGTTGACCTCTACAGAGGAGAGCAAGAGGAAGATATGAAATGGCTGGGAGAAGCCAGCCACGTGGAGGCAGGGATGATGAGTAGAGGAGGGTCAGGCAGCCTTCTGCAAGCATGGACACCTGTGGAGGCAGGCTCACTTGGCAGGCAGACAGCCTGTGGCCTGCTCCTAATATCTCTGGGGCTAGGAACCACTCGCCATCTGGGTGCTGATGTAGGTTACACCTGCAGGGAGTGAATGCCATCAACACCCTCTTGCCTAACCAATTTATCTGCATGGTGATCTGGTCAGACAGGTGTTCCTGCAGCTCTCTGCTTCCTGCCCTCAGGTGGCCATCTCCCCGGGTACCACGCTTGCTGCACAGAGACCCCTGCCCAGTGTCCGACTGACTGGTTACCTCACAAGCCCAGGGGTCTGGCCCTGGGGAAGGGACTCATGCAGCCCTGAAAGTGACTCAAGTCACTCTGATCAGAGAACTGTAGGATGCTGGGTGCTGGGGTGGTTGAGCTGCAGAGGTGTGGGCTCTGTGCAGGGGGGTCTCCTAGAATGCCTGCCCTATGGGGAGCAATGGGTGAGAGGAGGCCACCAAGGGCACGGAGCTGGGCACGGAGCACTCCAGCTGTGCCAATGGGCAGCTGCTTCTCATGGCTGCCTCCAGAAGAGAGAAAAGGAGGTGAGCACGCACCTGGCTTCTTGTAGATCACGTAGAGCAGGAGGAAGAGGATGATGCCAATGGCAATGAGGGCCGCCCACCAGGTGAGGAGGAACATGATGACGACAGAGACCACCGCCCCAAACAACGCTGACCACTTGCTGTAGTATCGGAAGGAGGGTCTCCACCCTGAGCCGGGGGCAGTGGTCAGTGGGGATGCCCCCTGGGTCTGGAGCCACCTCCTGGATCAGAGTCACTGGATGGGGCCCAGGCTGCACTGTCTCCCATGCCCAAACCTGGGGCTCCGCCTTTGCCCCTGGCTTCTATCTCACCACATCCCATCCCCTCCCCACACTGAGACCCTGGGTCTGAGGAGCCGCCCCCGGGAAGGTAGATGGGGATGAGCCTACTTACCAGGGGAGTTGGTGAGGGAGGCGTGGAAGCAGCTGAAGTTGATGAGGGCGTAGGAGCACAGGAAGAAGTTGGAAATGATGGGGGCAATGGTGTTGAGCTCGGCTTCGGGGACCCAGGGGGAGAGAGAGGGCATCCTATGGGGCAACTCGGCTGCCTCACAGGGCTGGGTGGCCCAGGTAGGCCATTTGAGGCTCAGTCACTCTCAACCATTTCATCTGTGAAATGGGCCCAACATTTTGTGAAGCACAAAAGGATGGTGTTTTGTAAACTGTAAGCTTCTGGCAGTGGGAGAACGGACCCCATTGAGCTGTGCCAAGGGCAGAGACTGCATACCTTTTTATTATTTTTATTATTACTATTATTATTATTATTATTTGATAAGGCAGAGAGAGAGAAGAGTAAAATTCCATTTGCTGGTTCACTTCCTACACAAATAGGGCTGGGCCAGGCTGAAGCAGGGTGCCCAGAACTTCATCCAGGTCTCCCAAGTGGGACACAAGTACTTGAGCCATCATCTACTACCTCCCCTGAGTGTTAGTATGGAGCTGGATCAGAATTGCAGGAGCAACACCAAGCTGGTGTTGCAGCACAGCCGGTTAAGCTATCACTCGGTATACTTGCAGCCCACGTGGGAGTGCCTGACTCAATCCCAGCTCCTCTGCTTCTGACCCAGGTTCAAGCTGATGTACCCTCGGAGTCAGTGGTGATGGTTCAAGTAGCAGGGTACTTGCCTCCCACATGGGAGATGTTGCTTGAACCTGAGCTCCTGGCTTAGGCCTGGGACAGTCCTGCACGGGAGTGAACAAGCGATAACAGAAACTTCTTTCTCTTTGTCTCTCTACCTTTTGAATAAAGCAAAAATAAAAGCATTGGATAGAAAGGCAGTCTGTTAACTGGGCTCTCTCTCCTTAGCCATCCACCCCTCAAGCTCCAGAAGTCCAGAAACACAAGGTCCAAGAAGCCAAGCCGGCCACTGTCCACACCCGTGAGGTCCCAGAGAGTGTCAGACTGTAATCCGAAGGAGTCCTGGGGTCCATCTAGATCTGGGGAGCAGGGTGGGGATCCCAGCTGCCAGGACACCCAGGTACCCAACCTGGGAAGGTGACCATGGTCCCTTCCACCAGAACACAGGGGCCTGCAGCACAGTTGGAGCCGTGAGGAGAGGGCAAGGCCTTCTGGGTGGGTGGGAGTCACGTCCCCTGAGAGTTATTCCCTCTGCCTGATTGGTGCAGGATTTGAGGTCGGGGGGAAGAAAAAGGAGCCAGCCTTTGAGACCCCTGGGCCACAGCCCAGCAGGCTCTTACCAATGATAATGAAGGCCACAGCGATAACGTAGGCGAGCAGGTAGCCACGCACAGGCTCGTGGTTCTTGCCGTAGCCCTTGCCGAAGAAGCCAATCAGTGGGTACAGCTGGTCCTTGCACAGGCACTAGAGGCATGGACACCACGCTCACCCTAGCTGGCACTGGCCATCTGCCTGCCCTCTGCTGGGCCCACCCCATGCCACCTGAGCTGTTGCCCCCAGTCCTTGTAACTTCAGCTAGGTGCTCAGCCCACCTGGGTCCCAATGTCTGGAATGTCCCCACCTCCCCATGTCACCAGGAAGACAACAGAAGGGCAAGCAAGAGGGGTCAACCATCTGGGATGAAACTTGAGGTCATGATGAGGGCCTAGGACCAGGGCAGGAAATGCAGGTGTTGGGACGCAGGTGCACTTCAAGCCAAAGGGGTTTTTCCCTTGCCCAGGCTGCTGATCTGGCCCCAGGCACCTGACATTTCTGGATCTTCATGGCAGTCTCCTAGGGACCGCCACCACAACCCCTGCCTTCGCCCCTCCCTGTGCCCAACCTGGAAGACTTTGGCAGCGGAGACGAGGCAGGCCAAGGCAGAGGAGAGGGTGGCCCCGAAGATTCCGGCCGTGATCAAAGGAGCAAAGCCAGACACCATGCTCATGGTCTGTGGGAATAAAGGTTCAAGGACCCCCAAGGTCAGGGGGCTGAGCTGGGAGCCCTGCCCATGGCATCCCAGCCTTTACTGAGGGGTCCTGGAACCCTCCTCTAAGCCCAGATCCTCACTCAGAAATCTCAGCACCCACGCACAAGCAGGGGCCAGGCATAGATGCACCCTGCCCAGCTCTGACCCTCTCTCCGCCAAGCCTGGGACCCAGCTTCGTCCACGCAGACCTAGCCCAGGGGTCCCATACCTGGTAGTAGTTGATGAGGCCATAGCGGCAGTTGAGTTCTTGGGAGCACTCAGTGAAGTTCCAGCCGTAGCCACAAGCCAGGCCTTCGCAGGTGCCTGAGCCGGGGGTCATGGTGTCATTCAGGACCCCAGACGCATCGCGAACCACACAGGCGCCTGAGGGGAGAAAGGAGGTGTGAGGGGGGATGACCCCATGCGCCCCTGGTATGGGCCATGAGGCCTAGGGCAAGGTGCTGTGGGAGATCTTGGCTGTCTACATCTGTGACAGCAGCCCCACTCAGTCCTCCTCCACCTTCCTGTGTTGGGCCCAGTTTATGAAGGCATGGATGGCCTGTGGGACCTGCCCAAGTTCACAGTGTGCTTGAAGCAGAGTGGCCAGGAGCTGGGCCAAGTTGCTCAGCCATCTGGCAGCAGCATGCCTCAGCGGTGAGCTCAGTGCAAAATAGACACCAATAACTCAGGCTCTCTGAGCCCCCACTTTCTCCTCCATAAAATGAAGGCAATGGCAGGGTTTGGGTTTGTGGTGAGGGGTAGGGGTAAGTCAGTGGCTAGCATCATCATCAACATCACCACCATTATCACCACCATTACCATCATCATCGACACCATCACCATCATCACCACCCCACCACCATCATCATCATCACCACCACTGTCACCATTACCATCATCATCGTCACCATCACCATCATTTCTGAGGTTGATGGGTGGCTTGTTTGGTGCGACCCTCACATCACTGACTCTGGAAGCTCAAGGCTTGAGCACCAGAGAAGCCTGATCTGACTCCCCCTCTCGTTCCACTCCCGCCTTTCATGGAGAGCTTCAGGCCAAGGCCAAGTTGCAGGGAAATAGGGCTTAGCCTTTGCACATTGGGATCATGAGTCCTCCAGCCAATTCCCCCTTTTAGAGTCACACCTCACCATTTGGGCTTCCTGTAGTGGTCAGGACCCCTTGAGCGAAAGAACTGGCTACTTACCGATGGTGGCAGAGATGGCCAAGTAGGAGACTGTGGTCCAGAAGATTGCCATGAGCGTCCCCTTGGGAATGGCCACAGCAGGGTCCTGTGGATGGAGAGGGACCATTAGGCAGCCTCAGGGCCTCCTTCTGGGTTCCTGTCCTCTGTTTGAAGTTGATGGGGAAAGGCAGCTCCTTACCTTGATCCCTCAGAGCCCCCCTCCAGTACAGCGAGGAAGGAAACTTACAACACAGAACCATAGAAGAGGACAGACACAAACAAGATCATGAGGCAGAAATCGCGTCCAGAGCCCAGAGTGGGCGAGAAAACCCCACAGCCCCACAGCTGGCCACAGCACGTCCTGCCTATGCCAGCTGTGGGGGTGGGGAAGGGTGGGGTAAGAACCAGCCTGCTTGGTTTCAAGTCAGGTGGTCCTCTGGGCAGTGGGTTATACTGCCAGCCTCCGCCCCCATCTAGAAGTGGGGTGATGTATAGTGCTGCACAAGAGATGTTGAGGCACCAGGCTGCTGCAGCCAGACCCACTCACTGCCAGCCCACACAGTGTGTGAAACATGAGGCCCTAAATGACTTGACTGTTCTGCAACCGTACAAGCCAGAGAGTGAAAGCCAAGCCTCGAACCCTGTCCTTACATGTCACCGGAGAACTCTGTGGTTTCCTAACTGAATTACAAATCACACTCATGGCATGAGCCAGTCCCCTGGACACATTCTCAAATGCCATTCCCCTACTGAGCCACTGGAAAACATTGAGGGCAGCACGCTGTGAGGAGGACCTGACTCTGGTGCTGATCCCAGCAATGACCAAAGCCTCAAGCTCCAGGGTTGGCTCTGGTTCAGCCACACAGGCTGGGATTTTCACAGAAATCAGAAACACCAGCCCTGGAGCCCCATCCTCTTGACCCCCACATCTTGGTCTGAATCACACAGCAGGTTTATCAGGGTCTACATGGTAGCCTTTTTCATCCCAGCTGTGAGCCCTGGGAAAAGCCCCTTAGCATCTCTTGGGCTTAAACTCTCCATCTGGGCCAATAGTGAGTGTCCATCAATAGAAGGTAACAGAGGCTAGAAGACAGCCCTGCACACATATACTCCCTAGAACGCCACCCAGAGTATCTGTTGAATGGTGGTGGTCCTGCTGGGGCCTGACCTCGTTGCTGCAGAACCTTGTCCTCTTGCTCCTCTGCCGCCTGTGTGGTCCCAGGCTGGCCTTCTAGCCTCTCTGAGCTTGGCTTGCTTCTCTGTGTCATGGTGAAGACAATCAGGATAACAACACTTAGCACTTCCTCTCTGCCCAGCATTGTTCTAAGCATGTTCCATGACCTGGGTCCTCTCTGAGGGAGCTGTCTTGGTCCCATTTTACAGATGGAGCAGTTGAGGTTTCAGGAAACACTTCCCAAAGGCTCACAGCAGTGAGCTGCCCTGCAGCTCAGGCAATCAGGTTCAAGAGGACTGGCCAAGGACCAAGGCCAAGCAAGAGCCAAGGGTCCGTTCCAGGCCTAAGGATGCTTAGGACACAGCAGGGGTACCTGCCCCACCCAGCTCCATGTTGGCTGCTTGGCCCCATGCCTGTGTGCCGGGCCCTTTGACAGCTGAGGAATCACCAGGCATTAGTTCGAGTTGGTCTCAGAGAGAAGCTAGGGTGTCTGAGCACAGCCCCAGCCTCTGGACAGCCACCCCAGGCCTCTGCAGGCTAAGGGAATCTGGAGCCTGACCCATGCTCCAGTTCCCAGGCCCTCAGTGCACCCGCTATGGCACAGCCCAGGTGGAGGCAGGCTGCCAGCAAAATCATCTTCCATACACTATTCTCCGTTCACTGAAACAGAAGACATGGGTTGGTACCATGATGTAGAGAGTGAAGCTGCTGCCTGTATTGGTAGCATCCCATATGGATGTCAGTTCATTTCCTGGTTACTCTATTTCCCATCTAGCTCCACACTTTGGCCTGGGAAAGCAGTGGAGGATGACCTTGGGACCTTGCACCCACATGAGAAACTCAGAGGGAGCTCCTGGCTCCTGGCTCCTGACTTTGAACTACCCTAGATCTGGCCATTGCAGCCCTTTGGGGGAGTGAATCAGCAGATGAAAGATCTCTCTAGTTCGCTGTAACTCAGTCTTTTAAATAAATAAATAAGTAAATCTTTAAAAAAGAAGAAAAAGAAAGAAATGCAGCAAGAAGCCCTTTCTAAGTGGGTCTGGAGATGGAGGGAGGTCGGCTATGATTTTCAGCACAGATCTGGGCTCCTTCACTCCTTACTCCTACAACAGTCTGCTTTAGTTCTCTGGCTAAGGCACTTCCTGTCTGTCACAGCTCTGCTCCAGCCCCACCACTGCCTGACACTTCTCCATGGCCTTTGCCAACACCAGCCTGCCCTTGTGCAGCTGTTGGAACTTCTGTTCTTGTCACCACTGTTTAGTCCACCAACACATGTGCAGTGTCTAGTGTATTAGGCTCTAGGCTGGGTTTTGGAACACACAGGAAAATGAATGGCCCGCAGGGACCCTGCAGGCAGGCCTGGAGGGATGGTGGAGGTGATGCTCAAAAGAGGAACATGCTGTTTGGGAGTAAAAAAAAAAAGTGAGGGTTGGGGAGTCCCAAACAGAGGGTTTAGTATCAGCAAAGGCATGGAGGAGAGACAGGGCAGCACCAGCAAAGCACTGGTTCTTGGGGCTGGGGCAAGGGTCCTTGCCATGGTGGCACAGGCTGGGCATAAGGCTGGAAGTACAATAGGAGCCTTGAAGGTTGAGCCAAGGAGCCTTCCCACCCCAAGGCAGTGAGAGCCCTTCATGAGGCTTGCAGCTCAGCAAAGGCAAATTTACATCTGGGGTAGCAGGGGGTCCAAATGGCACAGCTGGGTCAGTCTGCCACTAAGGCTGAGTCCCAGAGACTAGGAAGTAGACTGGTTCATTTGGGGGTGTCCCCTTGAGACCTAGAATCTAGCTGGCATTAGTCTATGACCTTGGGGTGGGCTGGACTGCATTCTAGACACTCTGTTCCCCTCAGTTCTGGTGTCGTGTTTTGGGGTTGCCCAGTGGCAGATCCTGAGACAACAGGGAACAAAATTCTGCTTCCGGCTACCACCCCACTGTGGTACCAGGCCACTGCAGGGGGAAGCTCGGTCCTGCTCACCTTGAGGTCCCCAGAGATGTTGGCCCCAGCTAGGATGCCCGTGGCCGAGGGGAAGAAGATGGAGAACATTCCGAAGAAGCTGCCATCGGCGCCCCGCCAGTCAGGTACCAAGTTCTGTACAAAAATGTCCCCTGGAAAAGCAGGGCCTGAGTTGGGGCTGCCTGGAGGGCTGGGCCTGCCGTTTCCCCAGCAGCGCCCTTGGCCATGCCAGGGGTAATGTCTCACCCTCCTGGAACCCACACAGCAAATGAGATCTCACAGCACTCAACACCGTGACCCGAGCCCCGTCCTGCACCTACCATGGTAGCTGAAGAACCCCTTGGAGGCCTTGTCCTCAGTCGGGGGGATCAGCGTCCCCACCAAGTAGTTGGCGAAGGAGACCATGATGACCAGAAAGAACAGCACCTGGGCCTGGGTGAAAAAGGTGCCCCAGGGTCAACCTCACCTCTCCCCTTTTGGGATCCCTTCAGGGAAAAACAAGCCTAGCCCCTTGTTCCGAGGATTCACTCTCGTACTCACTCACTCACTCACTCATTCCTTTGTGAACCCCAAACAAGGCAGCTGGGGCTGTTTGATGGCCAAGGCCTCTTACTTGTCCTAGCCGAGACATCCACATCCACCAGAGTGAGGGCAAGGGGAAGCGAGGTGGGGCCTGCTTTGACAGCAGGACAGTTTTTTACTTTTTGTTTTCAATACATACTCCCTGAAACAATTTCGAGCAGGGAGGGATA
Organism: Ochotona princeps; assembly: GCF_030435755.1. Taxonomy (NCBI): domain Eukaryota; kingdom Metazoa; phylum Chordata; class Mammalia; order Lagomorpha; family Ochotonidae; genus Ochotona; species Ochotona princeps. The sequence continues at coordinate 22,267,971 of NC_080847.1, forward strand.
TATGTGCTCTTGTCTGTTTAGGAAAGCAGTAGCCGGCTGAGAAAAATAGCTCCACTGTTGCCACAGTAATCATAAATTATGGAACCATTACACAAGAAATCCCATTCACTTGAAAATTGATGTTCCGTGAACTAGGAGGCATTTGAGCAGGAAGAGGAGGAGGAGAGTCATGCATTGTTCCATGGGATTAAGTTCAGTGTGTTCAAGAAAGAGAGGGTGGTACAGTCTGCTGGCTGTAGCCCAATGCTTCTTCCTTATTTCTGGGTGCTGAATTTCTTCCAAGAGAGAGAAAGATTGATTAATCTGTCTATTTAAAAGCAGAACAACAGAGGCAGATTATTCCATCTGTTGGCTGATTCACATCCTACATGGCCACAGCAGTCAGGGCCAGGCCAGGCTGAAGCCAGGAGCTGGGAACTCCATCCTGGTCTCCTGTGTGGGTAGCAAGAACCCAAGTAGACAAGCCATCTTCCACTGCCTTTCAGAGGTTGTACTGAAATCAGAGCAGCTGGGACTCAGACTGGTGCTCTGCTATGGGATGCTAGCTTAACTCACTGTGCCAGCACGCCTGTACTCCTGGAGGCTGGACACATCATTCACAGAAAAACCACACCTCCTAGGCTCCCTTGCAGCTAAGCATGGCTGTGAGAGCAAGCTGCAGCTAGTGGACACGAGCAGGTAGGGCATGTGGAGCTCCTTTGTGGACCTGTAACAGGAAAAGGACTTCCCTCCTTCCATTCTACCCTCTTTCCCTCGCCCAAAACCTGAACTGTGGCCATGGCCACTGTGGCCTTTGTGGACCAGGTAGATAAGGAGGAAAGCCCAGGGAAGAAGGCGTCTGAGTGCCCAACCATGGAGCCCCCGTGTTCAGGGGGAGCCTACCCCTAGGTTGCTGTGTAAGGCACCATCACTGAGGGTCCCTTTGTCACAGCAACATGATGTGGGGCTGGCTAGTTCATACACACAGGAGCAGACCTGTGGCTTTGAGCCCACCCCTCCTGGCCCACCTTACCTTGGACTCCCACTCCATTCCAGCCAGGGAGATGGCCAGCAGCACCGTGACGGTGACCACGCCAATGATGCGAATGTCATTAATGGGATCCACAATGGGAGAGCCGTACTCCTAGTGGGGAAACAGGTTGGGCTGTGAGTGGCCTAGGACCCCCTCCCTCTGCTCTGCCTTGACCTGGGGGTACTTCATCTGGGGGTGCCCCCTGGTGGGAAACTTCACACTCCCACACTTTCCCTGCTTTTGGGGGTCCCCAGTGTGACTGCTGCATGGATTCAGACACTGCTGGAGATGGACAGGATGGGCCACCCAGCCTGGCCTCACCTGCAGCAGGTCCCGCACAGTCTCTGCAAAGCCTACAGTGTGCATGGCCACACCCACAGCATTGGCGAAGGAGAAAATGAGGCCGATGGAGCCTCCCAGTTCGGGGCCCAAACTCCGGGAGATGAGGAAGTAGGTGCCACCTGCCAGGGTCAGAGGCGGGAGCCATGAAACCAGAGGTGTTGCTGGAGGGGTGGACTTGGGGTTGGGGGCCACACACAGGAGGTAACCAAGGACCCACCATGGTATGAGAAGTGTTTGGAATCCTCACCTGGAACCACAGGAACAGCCAAGGTGTCCCACAGGATGGGATGGGGGGATAGGAGTGGGGATCCAGAGACCCATTCCCAGACAGGAATCAGGGGAGCCTACAAAGAGCAAGACCATAGGGGCCAGGACCCACCTGACTTGACCTTGCCGTTGGTGGAGATGGCCGAGATGGACAGGCCCGTGATGGATGTCACCAGCACCGAGAGCAGAATGATGACCCAGGTAAGGACTGAGGGGGAGTTGGATGAGCATCAGTCAGATGTATCCCCACCAAGCAGCCCAGGGAGGGGTCTGATGTCCCTTCCCTTCTTTAGGCCAAAGTTTTTTTTTTTTTTTAAAGATTTTATTATTATTGGAAAGCCAGATATACAGAGAGGAGGAGAGACAGAGAGGAAGATCTTCCATCCGATGTTTCACTCCCCAAGTGAGCCGCAACGGGCCGGTACGCGCCGATCCAAAGCCAGGACCAGGAACCTCCTCCGGGTCTCCCACACGGGTGCAGGGTCCCAAAGCTTTGGGCCATCCTCTCCTGCTTTCCCAGGCCACAATCAGGGAGCTGGATGGGAAGTGGAGCTGCCGGGATTAGAACCGGCGCCCATATGGGATCCCGGGGTTTCAAGGCGAGGACCTTAGCCACTAGGCCACGCCGCCGGGCCCCAAAGGTTTTTTTTTTTTAATTTTATTTTTAAAGATTTGTTTTATTTTTATTTGAAAGGCAGAGCCACCAAGAGGAGAGACAAAGAGACAGAGAGCTCTTCCATCTATTCCCCCAAATGGCTGCAAAAGCCAGATCTGAGCTGATTCAAAGCCAGGACCCAGAAGCTTCCTCCAGGTCTCCCACATGGGTGCAGGGGCCCAAGAACCCAAGCCATCTTCCACCACCTTCCAGGCCATGTACTGGGAGCTGGATCCGAAGTGGAGCAGCCAAGACTCAAACTGGCACCTGAACAGGATGGATGCCAGCACTACAGACAGAGGCTTAGTTTATGTTGCCCTTGTGCCTCGGATTTCTCATCTGAGCAATGTTTGTCCACCTCCTGGAATCTTCTGAAGAGGAGAAGCTCAAGGGATGACAGATGAGGATCGTCGGGGGTAGAACAGCCGGGCACCTCTAGGTTCTGAACACAGCTCTACTTGTCCGCACAATGTGACCCTAGCCATGTACAGAGCTGGGCATCACCTTCCTCCTGATGAGGGTGCCACGACTCAGAGAGGCTAGCCAGTATGCCCAGGGCCACACAGCATGGGGCAGAGCCAGAGCCTGAGCCCCCAACCACCCCCTGGCTCAAGTGCTTTGCGGTAGAAATCTGCTTTAAGCAGGGCAGAAGCTTCCTCGGGGGAGCAGAGTTGGGGTACCCTGTTCCTCCACACCCTGTGTGTCCTTACTAAAACTGCTGTCTCTGCAGAGGCTTGAGGGAGTACCAGGGTGGCACGGACCTGGCCTGCAGCTGGCAGCACAAGGGCAAGCCTGCCTCTCTGGGGCTTTGAGTGTGGGAGCTCCAGAGCTGGTACTCACCGATGCCCGCCTGCGCCGTGATCCAGGGCAGCCGCAGATAGAGGATCACACCCCAGATGTTGAGCATACAGCGGATCTGCGGGGACAAGGCGGGTCAGAGACCATGCGAAGACCAGCACACAGGCCCGGCCCTGGTCAGGACGCCGAACCTCAGGGACACTTTTTTGTGTGTGATATTCACGTCCTGTGTCCTGAACTCTGGTTCTGGGCAGTAGGAGAGTGAGAGCGCCATCTGCTGCTCGCTCTCACCTTCCTTTCTCCCTTCGAAGCCTAAGGGTCGGGCGTGGTCACGCTCAGCTATTCCAAGCTCAGGACCTTGCGTCTGCCAGCCTCAGACGTGTCCCCCAGCAAGTGGCCCGTTATGGGTGTGGGGCCTGGCATTTACAGGGAGCTCCACAAGCACCCACTGAGCCGATGCCCCCCCTCCTGCAAAAAGAAGTCAGAGCTCCAATAACTGCGACATTCACTTCCTAATGTGCAGGCAAGCCAGAGGCTGCTACTGGACCCAGGATGTAGCAGGAAATGCAGGTATGGGCCCTCTGAATGCTATCTGGGACCATGCCGGCAACAGGTCAACTGTGGGCCCTGGGTGTGGGGACGGAGCTCATGAGTCAGACAGAAACCTAGGCACAGCCAGAGTGGGCCGAGGCAGGATCAGGTCCTGCGAAGATTTCTTCTTCTCCCGTAAACCTCACGGACGGTGGCCAAAGCCAAGCACACTTGGTTTGGCTTAGCGCGCTCTATTCCCTGGCTAACCCCTCCAGCGGAAGAGAAAAGCAGATTTTGGTGTTCTGTGCCGCCCCCTGGTGTCTGTGGAGAGAAGCACAGTTTCTTCTCGTAATGCTTCCTTGCAGGCCTGGGCTTGGCTCCAAGGACTTTGCGTTTATGAATTCCTTTAAGGCTCATCTCACAAAACAGGAAACTGAGGCACAGAGCGGCGAGGCAACTTCCCCAAGACCACAAAACTGGTGAGTGGTCAACTACTTGGTCCACTTGGGAGCTGGGTCTCAAGTTAAGACATACATGAGCATCAGGAAGTACCAATCCAGAGAAGATCTGAGGTAGCCAGGAGGAAGGGGAAACCAAGGCCCGGGCTGGGCAATGAGTCTGCCCTGGGTGAGAACCAAGCCAGGAAGGATCTGTCTGTTCCCACGCCACACTCCCACCCATGTTCTGGCCATCCGGCCCCCTCCCGTGCCGCACTCACCATCACTCCCTTGACCCAGCCGAAGCGCACAGGCTGTCCGGCGTTCTCGCTGCCAGGGCCCGGCTCATCCTCCACCAGCCCGTCTGTCATCTCAGGGCTGGGCCGGCTGTCAAAGCCCAACGTGTGCAGGTGGCTGCCTTCCTGCGGGGAGCCAGTCCAGAGACCCTGAATCAGGGGGGCTGGCGGGACAGGATTTCTGCACCCACAGGCCATATAGGACAGCTCGACTCCTCGCCTCATTGGCTATGTCGCTGCAGAGGGTTTTTTTTTTTTTAATTAATTAATTAGAAAATCAAAGTTACACAAAGAGAGAAGCTGACCTTCCATCTGCTGGTTCATCCCCCAAATGGTCCTCAATGGCCAGGACTAGGCCAGACTGAAGCCAGGTGCCTGGAACTCCATTCCAAAAGTTCCACATTGGCAAGGGACACAATGTCATGGGACCAGTGGGGCCTGGCTGTCCCTGTCACTAACACCTCCTTGGGACTTCAGAGCAGCGGCCTAGGGGTTACACAGGCAGCTACATAGACTGAGAAGAGGGTGGGCAGGGCCAGTGCCAGCCTGGAGGGGTGAAGCAGTTTGTTGAAGTCATTCAGGGCATATCTGACAAGACTGGGACTTGAACCCAGGCCTCTCTTTTGGGGTGCTGGTCATTCTCTCTGTGCCTCAAGCGGCCAAAGCCCTCACTAGGGCCTTTCTTTTCCTGACGTTCCCATTTCTGCAGCCCTGGGTGGCTGTGCGGACCACAGGGGTGGTCTGCTCTGGGATGGGGGAGGAGTCCTGAGCACTTACCGTATCTCAGCCCCAGACCCAAGAACAAGCCTGCCCAATTATCAGGTGGAAAAACTGAGGCTGAATACAGGAGGTGATAGTCTAGCTACCAACTCTGCACCCTGAATGGCCTGTCCTCCCATGCAGCAAACGCAGAGAGCCGCCTCTCTGGGGTGGCCTCCACTGCTTCTCTCTTCTCCATGTCTAGCAGGTGTATGCATATCTGCTTGCATACTTGTGCTGACTGGAGGCTCATCACGTCTCCTAGCAGCTCACTCTGTCTTTGAGGTGATGAACACGGCAACATAGGCTGGGAGCATGGCAGCTGCTGCTCCCGTTTCCCCCAGAGAGCCCCTCACCTACAGAGAAACCTCTCCAGGGTCCGGAGGACAGACCTGGTGCTCAGAGATGTGCAGGTGCCTGGGTGGTGGTGGCCCAGCAGCAGAGCAGATGGCACGTACCTTGAGGAAGGAGTGCAGGTCAGCCAAGGTGGGTCGGACCTTCCGGGGCTCACCGGGCAGGGCACTGTTGGCATAGTGCTCGTAGGCAGGCACCACATCGATGGTGTTGTAGCCGAAGGTGCGTGTGTACAGGGTGCTGCCCAGAGTCAGGTGGCTGGGGGAGCTGCCATCGTAGGCAGCGGGGGGCAGGGGCTCATCGCCCGCTAGCAGTGTGCTGATGGTGAAACGCCCACAGAGAGTCGGGTCCCCGGGCGTCTCTGATGCAGGCAGCTCTGCCATTGTGGCTCAGGGTAGCAAGGAGGGGCCAGGACTGGCCAGGACTCTGGGGGTGGCTTTATAGGCTGGGCTGGGAGCAGGGAGGTTGGGCCAAACCGCCCGTGGCTGGTGGGGAGGGTCCCTAAGCAGGCTGGGAGGGGTGCAAGTACCTGCTGCTGTCCTGCCTACCACTGGATCATTGAGAAAGACAGGAGAGACGGAATGGAAAGAGAGACAGACACAGGGGCCTGGGCCCCAAAGACTGGCCTGGCTAGGAACCAGACTTTCCCAGGTCTTAGAGGGGTTCTTCTGGGTCTAGCTACAGTGGTAACCCAGCCAGGACCCAGGAGAGAGTGGTCAGCAGGCAGGACAGCAGGGAAGGCTGCAGGGGACTGTGGTCCCCACACTGCGGAAAGTCACCTCAGAACACCTGTTGCATTTATTCTTGTGTTTATTTACTTGGGACTTTTGCATACGTGTGTGGTGTGATATCATAAAAGATGGACACGTGTGTACTAAGTGAGTCTCTCTTCTTCGACTTTCACCTTTAAGTGTCTTATGTGGCCTGCCTGGATCACTTAGTATCCGGAAGTGCATCCTAATACTACCCCACCCACAATGTAGCCAGTCTGGGATGTGACCTGTCACCACTGCTAGATGGGCAAGTCCCTGGGGCTGCAGCAAGCCAGCACCCTCCAGGGCAAATAGCCAGGGCCCTGGCCCCTGCCTACAGGGGTTATAGACCCAGGGTCCTAGAGTTTCTGGAGGGAAGTTCCATCTCTTTGCCAGGTCAGGTCAGGACCCAACTTGTCAATGTCATGAGACCCGGCCATGAATGCACAGGGGCAGTAGGAATGACACACTGGCTGCCAAATGTGCCTAAGTCTAAGCAGGGAGCAGCAGGTGAAGATCAAGTTGGAGGGGATGAAAGACGGGGCTGAGCATTTGCCGGGATGAGTAAGGAGTGGGCAGCTGCTCGCCCAGCCCCCAGCTGCAGTGAGGGCTCAGGCTCCCCGGCCATGGCTTCCTGAGGGGCTGGCTTGCCCCACAAAGGGGCAGACATGGAGACAAGGCCTGGTCCCCAGCTTTAGCCCCGGAGGCCACTGCAGCTCCAGAGCTCCCCGTGGCACATCCACTTTTCCAGAGTCTGCTTCCAGGCCCAAGAGTTGCCAAGCAGTCACTGTGATGCGTTCTCTCTCCTTCACCATTTCTTACCAAACCTTTCCCCACCACTGCCACACCAGGTAGAGTAGGAGCCAGGGCCATGGACACTGGCAATTGGGCCCTCAGGGAGTTAGTGGGGGGGACCATCATCCTACTATGGTGAGGATGGCCCAAGAGGAGGCAAGGGTGTGGGCAGCCAGGGAAGGCTTCCTAGAGGAGGGGGGTTTCTTCTTCTGGAAGCCAAAAAGCCACTGCCAGCTCTGGGCACCTGGGCTGGGCTAAGGCTCAGGTTCCTGCCATCCTTGGAAGGGACATGATGGAGGGGCATATTTCCTCTCTTTCTCACATCCAGCCTCTCACACTCAGCTTCTTGGGGCTGATGCAGGTCCCCCGAGGACAAGCTGGGATGTGTTTGGAGGCCTCAAGCCCCTGGGTGCTCCCCTGGGAGCTGACACTCCTGTCCTAAGGGACCCAGGACAGATGAAGCCAGCTGTGGGGACAGGTAGACGAGGGCAGGTAGAAAGGCTGGGATTGTGTCTGGGAGCCCCATACAGTCACGGCCGCACTGGCTCAATGCGTTTCCCTACAGGGAGGGGCATCTGCATCACCTGGCTGCCTAGAACAGCGCAGAAGGGCAGGAGGTCTGGCCCTGGGTTGTTCAAGGGCAACCCTGGACAGGGGCCTGGCCCACAGGCACCCCAACACAGAACAAAGCACAGACAGAAGGGCCCATTGGGGGAGAGGCCAATGCCAGCTCAGTGCGCTGCCCTGGGTCGGGCACTGAGAGGTGAGCTGAGATCAGACCTTTTTCGTGAACCCAAGAATGCCATGAACCTGTGTATCATTCTGGCCAACTTGATGTACCATGAGTGTTTATTTTGTAAAACACACCCTTAGGGTTTCCCTTATGCCATTCAAGGAGTTGCCAACCCCCATGCCAGTCAGCCTACTCCAGGCCAAGGCCCCCAGTTCCACTCCATTTTCCTCCTCTCTGCAGGCTCCACCCAGCTCTCCAGGAGGAGAGGGGGACTCTCCCTGCTCAATTACTCCTGGCCCCAGGGTCCCTTGGCCCATCTGATCTTATCACCTCTCTCCTAAATGGCCACCTGACACCATCAGGTGAAAAATCTCAGCTGTAGCTACCCCCGTTCATGCCTTCCTGGCTCCAGCTGATGTGGAAATTTCCTGATAAAGATCTAGGGAAAAGAGCTGGGTTCCAGCAGCTGGGGGCTGAGGGCAGAATGAGAGGGCGAGGAATTTGCTGGATGACCTTGGGAAGGTCACTTCCTCCTGCCCCTGAGCCCCAGCCACCGCCTATCTGTGTGGGCCCTGGAGTGTCATGGCTCTCTGCCTGTCCTCACTGGGCCTTCCGGGAGAGGATCCTCATGGGGTCCACCGGAGAATGCTCCAGGGGGACCCGCAGTCCCCTGTTCAGACCACAAATCCCTGAGAAGTGTTCCGATGGTCTGAGCCATCTGGGTCATACTCACAAAGGCCTCCTTTTTTTAAAAAAAAATTTTATGTTTGAAGTTTATCATGTAATTTTGTATAGTCTGAGATTTCCCTCCCCCATTTTCTGCCCCCCCCAATGGATTTTTCCCGTAATGTCACAAGAGGCCACCTTCTAGATGGAAACATAGGACCAGGTCACATTAAGTCCCTGCCTTGCAAAGCCCCCCGGGAGACATGACCTGTGGGAGCCTCAATTCTTTTGGCCGCTGTATGCAGCAAAGTGTTGGAGGCACTGTCTGTGCCAGCTGGCCATGCGCAGCCGGTGTGGGCGCTCTGGTTCCTAGATGGGGACAACAGGGACAGCACAGGAACCCAGAGGGTCTCAGCGGCCTGGAAACTTCACAAGTGGAAACCTAGCTGCAGGGGCAGAAGTGGAGGAGCTGGGAGAGAGCCACCAAGCACCTTGGCATTGACTGCGCATCCCCACCCGCCCTGTGTGCAAGGCACTGCCCCTGGCACAGACATCCTTGCTGGACCCAATGGACCAGCGGAAGATCATGGAGCCGGCCAGCACCAGAGGGGAGTTGTCCTGAGGGAGAGGGGGCAGGGGCTTACGGAGGGCAGGGTTGGTGCAAGGGAAGCAGTGGGTGGGACTGGATGCTGTGTTGCTGCAGAGGAAAGAAATTATGGGCTTGAGCCTGGCGCAGTGGCCTAGCAAGTAAAGTCCTTGCCTTGCATGCGCCAGGATCCCATATGGGTGCTGGTTCTAATCCCAGATCTTCTTGCAGTCTCTTCTCTGCTCTGTATATCTGACTTTCCAATAAAAATAAATAAATCTTGAAAAAAAAAAAAGAAATGAAATTATGGGCTACAAGTCTGACAGAAGTCTGTTTCTTCATTCCACATTTATTGAGCACCTACTGTATGAACTAGGCAAAGGAAGCACCACAGGGAATGAGACAAAGACCCCTGCCCACCTGGAGCTCACATTCTAGCAGGAGAGCTGCAACGAGGAGCAGTCAGTGTTGGCAGGAACACAAGGCTTTCCTCAGGCACAGCTTCAGACTTCTCTGATGGGGAGAAACTGGAGGCCAGTACAGACTAGGACGGGAAGAAGATGCCACATGGGAGCGGATATGGGCACCATGGGTGTAGGCACAGGGGAGAGTATGCACAGAGACCCTGTGACAGGACCCCGGACTAGTCATGAGGCTCATGTAGCTAGAACAGAGGGACCGATCAGATGGGGCTCATGGCAAGGAATGTTGGCCTTCTAGGCCAGGGTTAGGCTTTTTCCACTCCATCTGCATGTTTTGGATTACTTGGTTACTGAGGCAAGGGCCAGGCAAGATGAGTCAGAGGTCAGCACAGCTGTGACAGGGGAGGCAGGGCCAGGGGAGCAGTGATGGGGTGGCAGATTGCTGAGAAGTCTGGATCCAAGCCGTGATGGTGCTGGCAGCACCCAAACAAGCAGCACTGTGTGGAACAGGGGTTCGAGGGAAGTGGGGAAATAGACTGGACTCTGAGTGTGGGGCATGGGGGCAAGGTATGAGCAGAGAGCCCTGGCAGAGAGGGCCTTGAATACTGTATCCTTGACCTGGACCGGGGAGAGTCCAGAAGTCTGGGAAGAGGGACGAGAGCAAGAGATTGCGGGGAACAGTCCTGAGCACGCTGTGCAGGCCCACCCCGCTCCAACCCTTACCACCCCCATGTAGCTCGCCGCAGCTGCCGCTGGTCCCACGAGGTCTGCCTGGAGAGGATGGGTATGATGCAACCCTGGTGTCGTGAAATAGCCGGGTAAGAGGATGCGCTGCTCGTCGGCCTGATTCACAACACCAGCTGCAGCAACCATACCAAACAACGCTGGCTTCTTCCTCCGCCTCGTGGCTCCGCCGTTTACTGGATGGAAGGCACAGGGATCCCTGTGCCCAGCAGTGGCTGCCCCAGGCCAGCCCACACCAGGGCGCAGGACTGCTGGCATCCCTGTCCTCCGAGAGGCTCACAGACTTGCTTGAGGGCAAGGGAGAGGGGAGCAGACAGCCATACCTGTAGCGTGCAGGGGAGAAGGGACCGTGCAGACCTGGGAATCCAGGGGCAAGTTTGGATGTAATCTCTCGGAGCCAGGCCTGAGAGCCTGGGACTCCTGGGGGGCTTTGTGGGGGCCCATAGACCTGTCCATCATGGCCCTGTGCCGCCCACCCGGATACAGCACTGTACTGTGATGTTCCTGACAGTTCATGCAAACAGTGAGTTCAGGCGTTTTCATTCATTGAAGGCAGCACTCCTGTCCTTTTTCTCGAGGGGCAGATTTCTTTGGAAACCACAAGTCACTAGAGTCTGGTAATGTATGAGACCCCACATGGCTGTGGAGGGACCAGGCATGACACCCTCCTTGGGAGCAGAGGAGCTCCTAATACTGACAGCAGCCACAACCCAAACCACAGAGCCCTACAATCTCCAGATAAAACACTGCCTGGGTTCAGGGCAGGGATCACTTCCCTGACTGGCCCAGTCGTGGGACAGTGAAATAGCAGTGAAAGTCAATAAGGTATCATTTTAGAGGGAAGGCCACCCGTACCCACCCCAGGGCTAGCTTGGATCTTCCTGGTGGTCAGGCAAAGAGTGCCATCATGATCAGTAGCCACAATGTGATCCAAGAGAAGATTCCTTTCTCTCCCTCTTTCCCTCTGGTACTCTGTCCACCCTTTTCCATGCACCCACACTTGCAGGAGTTTCCTCAGCACAGATGGTAGTAGCACTCCACATGGAGCTGCAGACCCTCGGTTACAGATTCACAACACCAGACCCTCCACCGCCTAGATCAAGGAGACACACACACGGTCCCTTCTGCCCCAGCCTTCCATTTCACACACACTTGTTGCTTTTCTAGCTGTACAGGAATCCTGTTTTATTTTCTTGGAAGCAATAGAGAATGTGTGGTTCTACTGCCCAAGGTCAAATTGCACAGGTGCAGGTCTGATCGGAACACTCATCATGGCAGGGACCAGAGGGCCTGGACACTCAGAGCTGCTTTCCAAGGTGCCTCAGGCTGGCTCCAGTCCTGGCCACAGGGAATGGAAAGTATGTAAGCCTTAGCCACCCTGGCCTGGGCTTGCGGATCAAGAGTGAGGACTTGGGATGAATCACTGTAGACATGAATACTGCTCTAAAGATACACATATACAAACCTTAAATGCTAATTCTAAAGCTACTGGAAAAGAAAATTGAGATAGAACCAAGTCATCACTCTGGTCTAATTGGAGCCAGGGCTTTCTGGTAAGGGCAGCTGCTAAAACTTCCCTATTTTGAAACATTTTAAGAGGCAGGGTGAGCTAGATAGCTCCTACTTTTCTAGTTCACTCCCTAAATGTCCAGAATGGGCAGGGTTGGGCTGAGATCAAAGCCAGAAGCTGGGAACTCTATTCAAGTCACCCACATGGGTGGCAGGAACCCAACTACTGGAGCCATCAAGACTTCCTCCCAGGGTCTGTGTGTGTAGGAAGGCAGAGTCAGGAGCTGGAGTCGGGAATTAAACCCAGGCCCTCTGATGGGGATATACTGTCTTAGCTGCTAGGCCAGCTGCTTGCTCCCCAAGATTGAGTTAGCATTTGCCTTAAAGATGGGGATGCCAAAGAACTGGGGTGGGGGCAAATGGAGCTCAGATCAGAAACTTCAAGAGGGCTGTCTGCTATTTGTCAGTGGGGCCACGTGTACAATCACATGTTGGGGCATGGTGCCTCCACCCACAGAGCTGGCATCCCCTGTGGGTGCCAGTTTGAATCTTGGCTGCTCCACTCCCCATCCAGCTCCCTGCTTGAGGTCTGGAAAAGCAGTGGGCCCTTGTACCCATGTGAGAAACCTGGAAGAAGCTCCTGGCTTCAGATCACCTCAGCTCTGGGAGTTGCAGCCATTTGGAGAACAAACCTGTAGATGGAAGATCTCTGTCTCTCCTCCTCTCTGTGATTCTGCCTTTCAAATAAAATAAATCTTAAAGGAGAGAGGGGGAAAAAAAGCAGCACAATCCATTCGGAAAACTCTAAAGGCTCTGAGTTCAGAACTTACCCACAGCCCCCTCCATTACTTCTTTGCCCAATCCGGGAAACCAGCTGGTGAGCCCCCTATTATCCAAAGCAGAGCCCCCAGAGCTCTTCTGCAATGGTTACCCTGCACACCAGGTTCCAACTGCAATGTGACACTTGGCTCAGGCTGCACCATACTGCAGTGGGCGGGGGTGGGGGGAAGACAGAAAGGCTCTCAGGGGAGTCTCCACTCCAGCCAGCTCCCATTGTAAGCCTTCCTGCTCTGGCTGCATAAGGACCCCTGTTTCCCACTGCTAGGGCAAGGAGCCACCCAGCTGTATGATTGAGAGGTTGCGCAGGGAGCAGAGGTCATGGCCTTGCCCACAGGGGCCTGCAATTGGCAGCACCCTCAGGCGGCCCAGGGCAACGTGTGGATTTGCCAATGGTAGACAGAGAAAGCCCATTTTTGACCAGAAGCCGGGCATTCAGCTGGAGCTGTCCAATGCTGCTTCTCTCGTGGTCTCCCAGGGAAAGGGATGCCCCTCCCCAACATCCACCCTGATGCCCCTGCAACACTTTTTACCTGTTGCCATTTCTACTGCGCAGCCACCCAGGATCAACAGCCATGTTAGACAACTGGCCCTGTGGGCTGGAGCAGCTTGTTCTAACCTGGGTAGAATGCTCAACTTCTTCTGTCCGTTTCTGCTATCATATGAACTCCGGTGTTGGGGAATGGCAGTAGGAGGGCACCCACATACGGACAGACCCACAGGTCTACTCTAGCCCTGCGTTCTCTCAGAACAAGGATTGCCTATCCTTGACAAGGGCATCAGACTCACTGTGGAGAATTTAAAACACATGACCCAGTGCCTGGGTGACCCCCGGTCAATGAAGCCATGAGGTAGAAGTGCTACTAGTCTGAAGGGTCCCCAAGAAGCTCTAGGATGCTGGCAGAGTGGAGAAGGGCAGAGCTGACTCAAGCTGTGTGCAGTACAGGGTCATACTGTTGCAGAAATTAAAGGTTTAAAGTTTTGCAAGTTCTCTCATCTTTCATGTCCTAAAAGGCTTTGAAAAAGATTTTCCTTCTTGTAAGGTATATGAATATATACACAGGCCACCAGCCCTTTGTGCTGGATTCCTTGCAGTCCCAGAGACCAACCTGAGTCACCTCTACCTCAAGGGCTGCACTCTCTCCAAATGTCCCCAATACTCACCTCCTGAACAAGCTGCATGCCCCAGTCAGGCTGCTGTTTGGCCTGGGGAGGGCTGACCATGAGGCCAGTGACACCTGGTTGGCCCCTCAACTCACCCAGGTGTTGCTGTGCCTCCTGCTTCAAGGTTGATGGAGAGATGAACAGCCACACACTCCTCTGAGACACAAGCAGCAGGCCAGCAGGGACAGGGCCAGACAGGACCGGGGGCTTGCTGTGTCCCGTGGGATGTTCTCCATTTCTTCATCTTGATCTGGAGCCTGGTCACTTCCAGGTGGCTTGGATACCTTGCAGTGCGGGCACTCCTGTCTCTGATCTTCCTCTTTCTCTGTGCCCCTTCCTAAGGTCTTGCCTTACTATACATGCACACGGGGTGTGTGTGTGTGGGTGTGTGTGTGTGTGTGTGCGCGCGCGCGCGCACGTGCGCTTCCACAGGGATACTCACTTCTTCCCCTCCACCCAAACCTTAAGTTTCAGAAGGCAGAGACTACGCACCTCCACAGGCTCAGAAATCCCAGCCAGCTCTTAGCCCCAAGGCCTGTGGGAGCTCCAGAGGTCAGTGTCCAGGGAGAAGCCCATTTTAGAGGAAGAGGCCCCTTCCAGTCCTCATCTGGTCCACTGTCTTCTGCCTGAAGGCACTGATGGCCACTCCCATTCACTTCAGGGTCCCCACTGCCCAGAGCAAGGCCTGGCATGGGCTAAGTCCTCACCTGGGGGAAGGCTCTAGGATTTCCCACTGTGGTCAGGAACACAGCCAGACTGTGAGCTTCCCCAGATCTCAGGAAGGGAACACATCACGAAGCTAGTGGGGGACAGCAGGACTTGGGAGACTTTGCAGACCCCATCTGCCTTCTCCCTTCCAGCAAGAGAAAAGGACTGGCTCACTCATTCCTTCCCACCCCAAGGCCAGGGAGAGACTTCTACTGCCTTCTGAGGAGCCCTGGCCTTAGCTAAGGACAGTCCCAGGGAAGAAGGGGGTCTGAGAGGTTTTCATTCCTCAAAGGGAACATGTGCACTTTGGAAGAATATTTTGGAAAATGACTGGCTGTAGACAGGGTTGGTGGGGAAGGAGCTGTCCTAGGCAGAACTGCGCAGGAAGCAGCACACAGAGGTACACCCTGTGCACACCCTCTCTGCTCTCCTCACAACCACCACACCGAAAAGCAAAGATGCAACAATCTGTCAACTAAATGAGACTCCCCTCATTCCCCCCTACCCCACGATAACACCAGTCATGGGTTAGGCAGAGAAAAAGCTGTGCCTTGCCTCTCCCCATCTCCACAAAACACCCACATTTAAAATTCTTGATGAAAAAATACTCCGATGATAGCAGCTGAGGTTAACCGAGCCCACAATTAGGCTACTCAGCCCACCCGCCTGGCTCTTCGAAACTGAATTCCAGCTCCTGCCCTCTCTCAAGTGACTCTGTGTATCATTGCCATTTCCACTGCCCACAGAAGCGTGAAAAGTACAACAAATCAGGGTAATCCAATCTAACGGGAGAGCTCCTAGCAGCCTGGGCCAGGCCCTGGGGCCTGTGGACTGCAAGTGCTGGCAGAGGCCAATGGGGGGAGGGCAGCTCCTTCACACCAAGCTCTTCACTTTGAAATTCAAGTTGAATTCAATGTCCTGTGTTTTTATTTGCTGAATCTGGTCCAGGGGCAGAGACTTATCTGTAGGCTACATCCCAAGAGACATCTGAGAACCTGTGGGCCAGGTCTGCAGGAGAAGCGCTGAGGGGCTGACAAAGGGGCTGCAGCGGCTCATGTGTTTGAAGGGCAGAACCCCTGTCTGGAAGCGCCCCTCAACTCCAGGCTCACAGGCAAGCTTTTCCATCCTCCCAAGGCCACAGCAGCATGTGACTGCCAGGGAAGTGAGGGGCTCTTTCAGCAAACCCTACCTCCCCTCTTGCCCTTCTGGACAGATCTGGCCTTTGTATTCAAACAATAAATCAAACTTCCACCCCGTGTGCCTGCGCACCTCTGCAGGTTCCTGTTGTTAAGGGATGAGCCCTCTCCCAGACCCCAGGGGGACAATTCTAGTCCTGCCCGCTTCAGCCTGAATGTTTGGTAAGAATGCCCAGGTGGAGACAGGGTCTGAAACCAGGCATGGGGAGCTGGCCCCAGAGGATGTAGATAGGGGCAGCTGCATAGCAGGCCATGAGAAAGCACCTGCTTCCTCCAGAGGCTGCTGAGCAACCCACTGGGGTAGCAGATCCAGGGCAGGGCACTAATGAAAAGAGCATTTCATGAAGTCAGAAAATTGTCCTCCTTCCCTGGGTTAGCAACTTAGAACCACATGTGTCCCACCTGGCTTATCCTGGCAACAAGGTGAAGAGCAGAGAGCCAACTTCTTGGACTCTGGGATGGGGATGTGGCTGGCCCCCAGCTACCCAGCCTGGCCCATTGTAGCAGGGGCTTTGTGATGTCTGCTGAATTTAGCTGCGGTAAGCTCAGAAACATGTGACCAGCTTAGCCTGTCCCAACAGCTACACACTGAAAAGGCAAGAAGCCGGGATCACGGGCCATGTGTCTTCAGAACTTGTACCTTCACAACTTGGAGACCAATCATAGGAAGATAGACACGCTTCCCTGCTGTTCCAGCCCCATGTGAGGCACTAAAAAGCACAATAAAACTGTCAGAAGATGGGCTAGAGGTAGGGCAGCTTCTGAATTCAGCTGAGGACTCAAGAATGAAAGACTGTTGGGACCCTGAAAATCACCTCCCTTTTTTCTTTGAGCTCCAGGCCATTTTTAAGCTAACTGCTGATTCCTTTCAGATATCTCAAAATCCAAGAGCTAAAGCTCTTGCCTGTGACATGCCAGCACCTTGGCAGGTCTGGGGAAATGTGCCAGCCAGGGTTTTATTTTCTACCTTAGCACTCAGCATGCCCAGGACACTTCCTGAATAACACAGCACAAATGTGGCAAATAGTAAGAGCCATCTAATGAACTAAATACAGGTTCTGAGACCTAATGAAAAAAATGGAGTCTGTGGAGATCCAGTCTAATTGCTAAATCTAGTATGAAGGCTTTTGCCCTGGAGCATTTATTCCAACAGAGCAGGCAAGCATGGAAACCTAAAAACAAAGCTGTCCACAGTTAAAAACAAACAAAAATCTATAAATGCTGAGGACCACAAAAAGCTATATAATTCTTTTCGTAAAGCAACTCGAGATCTAAGATTTAAATGATGCATCACAAGACTCGCATTACCACACCCCTGATGAGACTGTAAATTCTCAGAGGGCAGCAGCTGCCTGAACCTTCTGGACTGAGCCAGAGTGGGTACTGCCCATCCTTTGATGGGTCCACCCAGCTCATGAGTGCTGAAACCACAGGCCTTGCTCTAGGGCAGCTCATCAGTTCCACTCCAGCTTTCTCTTTGAAGCTCAACAGCCAGAGTTGTTCAAAAAATATATTAAATAAATAAATAACCAAAGTGACAGCATCTGAAATCACACTTCCAGGCTTTTCACATCAGTACTTCCCTTTGTGTGTCTGAGTTTGTTATGAGCCATTCTCTGAGACAGACACTAACCTTATCTGTCTTCTGCTGCCCTTGATTTCATTAGAAAGATTGGGATCTTATCCCTGAAGACTCCCAGCAGCACCTTGGTTTCTCCAGGTAAACAGTGAAATCCCAGGCTAACATCTAGGGGAAGGGCCTACTTCCCCAAGGATGATTTTTCAAGTCAATAGCTTCTCATAGGGCCATTTCTGGGCATAAACTGCCATTGTGGGGACCCTGGAAATCTAGTTTATTCTACTCTCCTCTGCACAGCTCCAGAAGGCTGCATGTGACCACGTGGTCAGTCTGTAGGACAAGGGCTGGGATTTGCTCCAGGCCAGGCCCTTCTAAGTGCATGTTATAAGGCAAAACAAATCTATAACGAATTCTCACAGGCTGATAAACTGAAGTGAGCCAGAAGCAAACATGTATCTAAATAACTGGAGCTCCTTTCATATAATTCTACAAATAAGAACCTGACCTGAAAAAAAAAAAAAATCACAAAACACTAAGGGCACACTTCATGAAAAGTTCAAGGAGCGGCACTTCTCAAGTGCTGTTAACAAGTCATTTGATTTACTGCAATCACATACATGCAGGGCACAACTCCAGTCCCCTGCAGGTTTCATCTGCTGATGACTTTCTAGTAAAGCTTGGTTGAAGGTGGCACTTCGGTGTGACAAGATGGGACTAGAGGAGGAGGCAAGTGACATTCCAGCTGGCCCTCAGGCTTGGCAGTACATGCAACCCAACCCCCTGGCAGCAGATGGTTTCATCAGCCACAGATCAGTCCTTTCCCCAAAGGAAAAGTAACAATTATTTTAACAACTAGAGAATGGTGAGGGTGACCATACCCTGTGACGAGACAGCTTTCTTCTCAGGATCAAGATCACCTTTGGGGACACTTTGGGGATCTTAAGACCCTCCTGGGAACAGACCATCAAGCCAGAGAGCAGTCCGCTGTTTTGTCTCATGGCCCCAGCTGGCCCCTATTCAGGAACAAACGCTTGTCCTCATTTCCTCTCTCGATTAGTCCACGGCCTTGGAACTGATGGTGAGAGAAACAGAGCCAAGGATGGGTGACCACGGCTGCCAGCGACTTGACACAGTGTTGGTGCCACATGATGTCTGGATTCCAGACATCGGGCACTTAGACGAGGACCCATGGCCAACTGTCTTTATGAGTGGGGAAGGGGCAGGTGGCTATCACCCAATGAGGGGAGCACTGCTGGTAAGAGGAGCATGCACAAGCCCAAGCGGGGACTCTCAGAACAGCTATGCAGGGTGAGGTGGGAGGTCTGTCTCTCCCCAAGCTTGAATGGAGGCACTGGCAAATTTCTTTCCTAAGGCTTACTCTGGCCTGATATTTTCTCTTCAGTGAATTTCAACAGAACAGTAAGCTAGTGGATCCTGGAGGGATAGCAGAGGACATGGGGAATGTCTTAGACCACCACACTTCAAGGCACGCATGCCAGAAAACAGGGAGGACATTGTTACGTTGCCCATCAATCTGAAATCACCTAAGGCCGAGGTTGGCTTTCACACTCAACACAAACATGAAAATGAAACATGGACTCTGCTTTGGGGAACAGTGTTATCTACACAGAAGTAACCCCCAAAAGGCTTGGTTTTCTTGCTCACTTGGGATATGGTTTTAATCATTTAAGGTCAACTGAACCAAATCACAGTTGTCTAAATGTAGCCTCTCATTCTCTAGCCTAAGAAACTAGTGATGGCATTACCCCCCTAATACACAAATCAAAATTTAAACAAAATTTTAAAGCAAAAAAGGGGGGAAAAAAAGGAAGCAATAAAAAAGAAAAGAATGTTGAAAAGAAATACAAATCAAAGAAATTTATTGGTATTGACAAAAATACACAGTACAAAAGACAAAACAAACGAAACGTGATGGAAACAAAGCCAGAAACCCCACCCAGCGAGCCCATGTGCCTGATGTACTGACAGCACCATGCCCAAGGCCCCAAGGCAGGGCACTAATTCATGAGGACCTCCATCTGCACCAGCCTTGCATTGGTGTCCCCAGATGTCCGGTAGGGTATCATCCCAGCAAAGGTAATCAGGGCCCGGGCTTGACTTCGGAGTTGCTGAGAGAAAATGAGGAGGAAGAGAAGACAGCTGGTTAACTTTTGAGTCTGGGCACACTCCAAGAACCACCACTAGGTCCTCCCTTGCCCTGTCCTGTCCTGCCCTGCCATGTCAGGGACAGATCCCTGGTGGGTGGATGACAGAGCTTCCTTCACTGTCACATTCCTTTAGTGTGTCTGCACAGTTAGCAAAGCTTGTCCACAGAACCTGCATACTGCAGACAAAGTTGAAGCAGAAGGCAGATCTGTCAGGCAGGCTGTATAACCATAGCACATTTGTCCAGCTCCTGACACAGCCCTACGCTCCAGAACAGCCTGCGCCAGGCCCCCACCTCTACTCTTAACCACACATCAAGGGCAGGCAGTGTTGAAAAAGAGGCTTCTCCTTGACCCTCCCCTGCCCTATCTTCCAGAGAAACAGATCAAAAAGGAGAGAGGTAGGGGAGGAAGCAGGGAGAGGGGTGTTAGCTCAGGGTTTTGATTTTGATGAATGCAGTGACTCAACTAAATAACCGTACACAGTGATTTTAAATGAGCAGGAAATCCTTGTGGAATCAACTACAGATGAGTATTTTGTTTGATTTTTCTTAAAGGTAGTATTTGCAGATACAGCACTTCCTTTTTCCCCTTAAGCAATTAAAGAGCAGCAATCTATTAACATCCACTTTCCTAGGGAGGGCTGCCAGGTCTCAAGGGAAGAGAGCAGTGTCAAGTTGTGTAGTCTCTTAAGAGCGTGACAGATTTCACCCTAGGAAGAGGCTCTCAGCAACATCCCCCATGAACGCTGGGATCTTACAGAGTCGCGGTCCTCAATGACTCGCTGGGGCCTGGATGCTGAGGAGGGACTGGTCCCCTTGAGCCTCTTAAACTGTGTGAACAAGATGTTCATCGTGGCAAGAAGCACTTCTGAGAGGTTGTGTCTGATCTGCACAGAAAAAAACACACAGAGTCAGAGATAAAAACAAACTCTTGGGCCCATTACAGGTAGAGGGTGGGTAGCTGCTCCTGGCAGGCCTGGTCACACCCCACTCCATAGCTGCCAGTGGAGAGCTGCACGGTCAGCAAGAAGAGGCCAAGAGATGATGGCACTGAATTGTCAAGTGTGAGCACAATCCTAGGCTGCTCTGAAGGTCGGCATCACTGTTCCTCCTCTTTGCTCTCCCCCTAGGCAGGGGAAGTGAGATGAAAGCACACCGGTGACGTCTGACCAGCACTCAGGCTTGGACTGGCGGGCAGAGTGATTACCAGAAACAATCTGGGTGGGGCCAGTGTTGTGATACAATGAGTTCAGCTACTACTTGTGACAGACATATGGGTGCTGATTCAAGTTCCAGTTGTTCCACTTCCAATTCAGCTCCCTACTAACTGCACCTGGGAAAGCAGTAGATGGTGGCCCAAGTGCTTAGGCTTGACATCCACTTGGAAGGCCCAGCCAGGGTTCCAGGCTTCTGGATTTGATCTAGTTCTAGCTGTTGGGGAGTAAACAGGGGGAGTGGAAGATCTCTGCCTCACCCTCTCTGTCACTCTTTCAAATAGATAGAAAAAAACCAAACCAAATCAAACCTTGGGCTTGCATTTCAGTAGGTGAGGGTATATACCCTCCCTCTCACAGTTCCCACCTCCAGTCTCAGACCCACTGAGTTGTTTCCAAGGACCTCCACGGCACTGCCAGAATTTTGGAAGCATCTGCAAGCATAGGCCCTGGTGCTCTGCTTTAACATAGCCCTTGATGCAACAAACGCTGTGACTAGGGGAAGACAACAAGCAGCCAAGGGTAGAGAGAATCCATATAAAGAAACAAGACCTTTCAAACTATACATACCACTGTGGCCAATGCTCCTCACGGTGGACCTTAGTTCTTCCCCTCCAACAGAAACAGAAAACTACACTGGTCTGTCATGTGGTTCAAGAGAAGAACCTTACACAACTGCACACATGAATGACAAGGAGAGTTCAGGCCACAGCTGCCAAATCTGGTGGGACGGCCTGAGCATAAACAGTTTTTCAAAGTACTCCTAGTGATACCAGCGGGCAGCCCAGTAGAACAATCCTGGGTTAGGCGGTGGCAACATGGACCTATCTTGGAAACCCCAGTCTGACGGCTACTTTAACTAGAACTCTTCAAGTTACTTGCCACAGTAAGACCAAACAGTCTCACAGGGAAGTGGGGAGAAATGAACTCCCTCCCTCAGGAGGAACGAAACTCACTTCATCACTGAAGTTTCTGAAGGCAGCCACTCTTTCTTCCACACTTTCCTGATTCAGGGGAACCAGCTTCAGGCGATCAATTATCTGTTTAAAACAAAGCACAGTGCCGCAACTGACACCGTCATTTCAGCTTCCAGACAACAGCAGACAGCACGCTCAAAAAGTACTTCTAACAGAAAATGTTTTTCTCTCTGTACACAGAAAGGTGCTGGTGCCAACTTGCTAAACTAATTTGATTCTTATCCTTATTTTCTAGCATAATTCTAAAACCGAGATTTCAAATTTGAAAAACCTATTTTCAGATTAAAGGAGAAAGAAATGGAAAGAAGAAAAAAGGGCCTGGCACATGGCTTGACTGGCTAATCCACCTTGTAAGTGCTGGGATACCAGGTGGCTGCCAGTTCATGTCCTGGCTGCTCCACTTCCCATCCAGCTCCTGGCTTGTGGCCTGGGAAGGCAGTCGAGGATGACCCAAAGGCCTGGGACTCTGCACCTGTGTGGGAGACTCAGGAGTCTCCTGGCTTTGGATTAGGCTCAGCTCCAGCCAGCAGCCATTTGAGGAGTGAACTGGTGGATGGAGTATCTTTCTGTCTCTCCTCTCTGTAAACCTTCCTTTCCAATAAAAACAAATTGAGAAGAAGAAAGAAGCAATATAGAAAACCCAAGTTCCTAGGATCATAGTTCACCTTCATTTAACAGACGTAGCAGTGACATTTCCTTGATTTTAAATGTATTCAATGAAGCATTTAATCTTCAAGTACATCCATTACCTTGAGCTTCAAACACTGCCACCCCACATCCCCTGAAACTTACATCAAAGGCTCTGTCAATATGACCACTGTGATATTCGTCAAAAAAGGTGATCAAATCCAACAAAAGGTAGAAAGTAGAGTCCACAAATTTATTTGCACTTATTCCCTGAGCCCTATATCTGAAAAACAAAAAAAAACAAGCGGATATGGACATGGGGAGGGATGTCTTACAAACTCCCCAGTAACCCACTACTGAAAATGCATCTGATTCCCTGACCAGAAGGGAATTCAGGAGCAGGCCAGTATTTATCCAGAAATGGCCAGGCACTGATGGGAGATCTGACACAGGTCAGTCGGCAAGTACTGCTCATGAAATGTGGGTCTCTAGGCATAACCACTGTCTAGACATCCCTGTGTCCAGGAAGACAGAGGGGGAGCTCCTGGTGAGCAGAATGCTTAGTGACATCACCGGAGTGTGTTTGCTACCTGGAGAATGCCAGGCTCCCCTGTATCATACCCCCAATAGGATTGCAGACCCACTTCCTCCCAGTATCATTTTATTAGGAATACCTGTAAAGGACAGAAAAGTAACATCATTGTCTTGGCCTGGGAATTAAACTGGGTTGGCTTATGGGAGAGGACAGTGGGCTCTGAAATAAAGGCCCTGACTCAGGAAGAAAACCCCATGCATCTGTCACTACTTTGCTCCTAAATGACTCTGAGATGGCAGAAGTATATATGGCAGTATTTACAGCAGTGTCATGTCTGGAATTAAACCTAAAATGCACAGTTCAAATGTGAAGATATACTTCCATGCACCATTCTCTTTGGTAAAAATATTAATAGACTTCTGATGGTACCAAGGGCAGGTTCTGATGCGGGGACAAGGGGTGGAAAGTTAGAAGAGCCACTTCAGAGAGCTGTCTTCCATTTCCTGCTTAAGCTGAGCCTACACATGGGTGGGCACCCTCATGGCACCCACAGGTTTACCTTTCGGCAATGGAGAGAGCCATGTTCTTGAGTCTCTCCTTGTTGGACTGCGGGGCACTGATCTGGGGAACAACGGGGCTCAGCAGTTTGTTCATTAGCTCCAGCACCTTGTCAGCATTCTGTTTCAGTTTTAAGATCAAAGAAATAAACCAATGAGAAGAAAGAGTAATCAAAACAAAACAGGAAACTTTCTAGGGTGACCTAAGGGTTACACAGATGCACTGCCATGTGATATTCACTGAGTTGTACCATTAACATTCATACACAGAATTTCTCTTTGACCTCAATCACAATGCTCACTAAACAAACAAACAAACAAACAAAAAAACCCCAAAACAACAACAAAACATCCACAAAAAACATGACGGACAGCCGTCTGCTGCCTCCTTTACTCAGCTGATGGGATGAATGCAACCACACAATCACAAGTAGTCATTGTGTGTTCTGCACGCTCCATTCAGTGCCTTAGAACTGTCCACAAGTGAAGCATGAGTGCATTCTTACTGCAGCTTCACCAGCAGCGTGTGGGCGATGCTGATGCGGCGGCCAAGTCAGACAATAGTTTCCATGCCTGCAGGGCAACCTCTCAGCAGGTTGCTCTTATCTCACCAGAAATATTTTATGGGAAAAAATAATTCTGTGAAATGGGACTTTCACTCCAACTGGGTCATTAACTACCTAACTGCTAGGAGAAAATATTAGCACACTGTTACGGCACTGGCACTGCTGAAATATTTGTGCACTGAATGTCAAAAGGCTGTCATATCTATCAAGTGCAGAAGAAAGAAGAGGAATTCTTTACCTTGGCAAGGTCATAAAGCTTTGCTGCTTCTTCAAACAGTCCTTTATTTTCTGCCACAGAAGCAACTTTGTTGATAATGGGCTTTGTGTCGCTAGTAAACTTATCTATGACTCCAGGCTGACAAGACAAATTACGGAGGGGGAGGGAGAGAGAAGTGGATGCACAGAGCTATTATTTTAAGCACTGAGAAGCAACTGGAAGCCACAGAATATTCTAACTGAAAATGCTGGCCCTGAGCAATGCATGTTCATCAGTGAGACCTGGCTTTCTTGACAGTACGAGGTCTTCTTACAACTACAGAAGGGACCAACGAAACCACACACAAAGGGCAGGCTCCCTGGGAAGACAGAGGAGTCAGAAACAGGACACCGAGCTTTTGAATGTTCAAAAATGACTCAGAGAGTAGTTGAAACGATCAGTGCTGTTAGGTTTGCAAAGAAGTAAGAACTAGGGAGAAAAATCTTGAGGTTTGGCGGAAATATCTGCAAGATTCAGGATTTGCTCTCCCTGACAGATGGCAAAAGAACGCAGGCATTAAAACATGCAAAGGAAGTGGTATCAGGACATCGAAAAAAACAAATCATGGTGGCGGGGGAGGGGGCTAGTGCTGTGGCACAGCTAGTTAAGCTTTTCTCTACAGCACTGGTATCGCGCTCCCTGCTAATGGAGGATGGCTCAAATCTTCAGGCCCCTGCACCCACATAGGTGACCTGGATGAAGCTCCTGTGCTCAGGCCTGGCCCAGTCTGGGTTACTGTGGCAATTAAACAAGGAGGTACATGCCAAGTGTTCAGCCTGGTGCCTGGCACTGTCACCACCCAAGAGGCCATGGTCATCAGCAGCATGGCTGCCAGCAGCTTGTGAGCCACAGGGTGTGCGTAATGTGAGCTTTCATTTTCACAAGTGAGTGGAGTGTGCACCCAAAGAGGCAAGTGATTTTCTTGAGGCTGCAGGGAGAGTTGGGGCCAGCACTGGTGCTAACAGGACCTCTCCCCCACCTCCTATGACACCCAATGAGCATGACAAAGCTCAGAGAACTGGTTAAGGTTCCTATGAGAAGCTATATGTCCAGGGTCAATGTGGGGGTTCTGAGCCCTCAGAAACAGCCTTCTTAGGGAGACCAAGTGCATTTCTGACTTTTCCAGTTGGCAAGAATAGGTACAATTATCAACTTCTCTTCTAATTTTTCTCTGTTCCTCTCTCCCTTCCTTTTTGTTTTCTTTATTTTCTGAGCCACAAATGGCAGAAATGTAACCTCCTCAGTACGGAAATGGCAACCGTGAACTAATGACTTTTTTTGAACATCAAAAAGCTATGGAATTACATTTACAAATTTTAGCAAAAGAGAAATGTTGCATAAAACCAAAGTAATCAATTAGGCCTATAATTTTCATTCTGTTTCTTAAATTAAGTAAACTTCATTCAGCTTTGTTGTTTTACTTTCCTGGATCCTAAAACCCAACTATGTTCTCTGCCCTAAGTGCAAGCCAAAACTTTCTCTAAGAACTGACTTACCTTCCGACTGCCATCATTCTCCAGCTTCCCAAGAATCATATCAAACTAGGGAGGGAAAAGAAAGTTCATTCAATTGAGCAAGGATAGAAACACAATCAACGATTCTTTGGAGACTACAAGAGAAGAAATGGAGGGATAGAAGTCTAACACCACCTTGGGGATGTGAGGCGGAAGTGAGTGGTTTCGCTGCTAGACAGCAAGGAGCACTTCCCCACCCCGCCCCTCCGGCCCCAGGCCACACGGCACAGAGGCAAGCCAACATGCAGCAGCTCATTCACATGATCATGAGCTCTGAGAACCGGGCAGCCAGCCTCACCTCTCGGCTTTCTATCACCAGCTCACTCACACAGCGCAGAAACATGTTTTCTCCTTGACTGTCTTTCTCGTCCCTGTATGGGGGTAAAGGCAACTTGGTCTCTGGTACGGATGGGCGGTGTCTCCCTGTCTTTCTCAGAATGGCAGAGATCAACACAAGCCAAAGAAAGTGGTCAAAAGCAAACTTTACCTGAGGAAGTAAAAATACTGGAGGGCTTCCCTTGGGTCTGTGGATTCAAACTTCCGTGTGTAGAGCATGAGTAGTCGCACAAAGTTCAGGCGTCGCATGCACGGTGGGTCACCGGGCTCGTGGCTGACTGTATCATTGGGGACAGAATGGGTCACGACTGCACTGTCCTTTAAGAACCAGAGGTTAAATCCACAGACCTAGCAGTATCCATTCCTGCAGCCTAGATCACGTTTGCCAGGGTAAGCTTTAGTCAGTTTTCTTCACCATCCTGTCCTTGATTTCTCCCTCAGGGTAGAGCACAGAAATCGGTGTTTTGTAGGAAATTACTAGTCTACTGGTCTTTGAATGAAAAAAAAAAATGGTTAACTGACCAGTATAGCATGCACTCTGGATAATTTTGCATATCCAAATATACTAATCCACATCTCTCACTCTTTCCCTCTTACCCACGCCGGTATGCACAGAAGATGGCTGGCTGAAGTTTCTAGTGTCACTAAGGCCAGAGCCCTAATAGGATCCAGAAACACGACTCTAAGGATGGATTCTCCTGTATCATCCACCAGACACAAAGCTAACACTCTGATTGCTAAGTAGTGGGGGTGGGTGGAGCAACAACAAGCATAACACCAATCCACGAGAAAGTGCAACTATCTGTAATGTTCAAAAATGGCTGCTAGTGCTTGCCCTGATCCTATCAGGTTATACTTCTACCGCCATTGTCCCCAGTGAGGGAGGTACTGTGCTGACACCGCTGCTCATCCAGTCAGGAATACTCACGGAGCTGAGCGCTCTGTCCCGAGGATTTTAACAGCAGCTTCAGCTCAAACAGCACCAGTGCCACGTGGACAGCGTGGCAGCGCAGCCGCTCCATGCGGAAGAGGAAGGCAATGGCTGCTTCAAACTGCGCTGTCAGGAACAGAACTTGGAAGTAGAGGAAAGGCTGCTGGTTCACCGTGAAGTGGGATTCACCTGGGGGGGGGGGGAATAGATGACATAGACTCAGAAGCATGTTGCCCCAAGAGCTGGACTCCCAGGCAGGAGTCCTGTGTTCCACTAGGCAGGAAGGAAGCTCTTTCATGAGCCTGAGTTAGTCAAGGGATGCCCCCCAAACACAGGGAACTGCCAAGGGAAATGTGACCTGGTTCTCCTACCGCTTCCAAGTCACCCCACCAGACTGGCAACCAAGAGTTGTGCTGCAAAACCCAAACTGCTTGTATGAGGTGGGGGACAGAGATTAAGACTTACAATGGACTAAAAGGGACTACTCATCTCCTGTTTCCTGAGAGCAGTCACTCAGGAGAGAAGTGAACATTTGAAAGAAGCTTCAGTTCATTTATAGACACAAAAATCTGAACTGCTGACCACAAGTTAGAATCCTTTCTTTCTAGAATTTTTAAACAATGAGCATGAGAAAATTAAATTTTTTCCCTTTGTGCTGACATAGTCACTGGCAAGATCTACAAAGAAGCAACAGCTTTATGTCTCTCCTTTTGCAAATGTCCACTACAGTGGGTCAAAAATTAGACACGAGTTCACCGTGTATGACCATGTAAGTTGCAGAGGTCACACACAGCTGTGTTGGATTTGGCCTGAGCGAGAGACAGCTCAGAGATGAAGGATTTCCCCAGAGGAAAACTAAGTGGAGAGAAGAGAAGTTAGTAGTGTGTAAGTTCTTACCATAGTCTTCCAACAACTGTTTCTGGAACTGTGAGAGAGTGAGCCTGTCTTGTGGGGAATTGGTGCCATCATCATCAAAACACACTTGGTTCAACTAAATCCCCAAAAGAAACACACATGTCAGTACAAACTACATCCTGAGCCAAGAGTGCAGAGTTGCAGCTGTCCAATGCTGCAAGCTGGTGGCTGTGCTGAAGGTTATGGTTGTTAGCTGGGAAACACAATTAAAACTGAAGCCAGGAGACAAAACCCACCGCCCCATTACTTAGTCATACATTAACAGAGAGTCTGCATGGGGAGGATGAGCAGAGGGAAGAGGTAAAGCTTGCTGAGCGGGCAAAGCGGCACCTGCCTTCAGCCACAGGTAGTCCTCAGTTTTGTCTGCCACTTCACTCTGGTTGTCGGTGATGTCACATCTGCCGATGATACAGTACACAGCCCGTTTGTAGGGATCCGTATTGTTTCTCAGGGCTCTGCGGTAATGCAGCCGGAGCTTGTTTTCTGTGGCTGGGGACAACCTGAAGAATTAGGGAGTATACAGACACACTCAGTAAAAAACTCTCAAGGGGACATTAAAGTACCCCAGGTTCCAAGTATATAACAAAATTGGGATGCCTTCTTTCATCGTCAAGTAACATGGTGTTTCTGCCCCATCCCCTCAGAACCATTGCTTACCCTGAGTTTTAACTACCATCGTCTGCATATCTTAGCAACTGGCCTTCTTCAACTAGAGACCTGCAGAAGCAGGTCACAAATGCTTCTGACACTCTAGCCTCCAGAGCCCCCATAGAAATTAGGTATTATGAAAAATCTATGAGCTACAAAAAGATTCACACCAGAAATAAACATCTTTTAATTGAATCTTCTATGAACTTTTTGAAGTACTCTTAAAACAAATAAAAAGGGTTTAAACTATGGCTTCAGGGGCCAGCACAATGGCACCACAGGCTAATCCTCTGCATTGCAGGGCCAGCATCTCATATGGGCGCTGGTTTCAGTCTCAGTTGGTCTACTTCCTATCCAGCTCCCTGCTTGTAGCCTAGGAAAGCAGCAGAGGAAGGCTCAAGTCCCTGGGTCCATGAACCTATGTGGGAGACCCTGGAAAAGTGCCTGGCTTCCCATCAGCTCAGTTTTGACTATTGCAGCCATTTGGGATGTGCACCAGTGGACAGAAATGTCTCTCTGTAAATTTGCCTTTCAAATAAAAATAAATTTTTAAATACGAATTTCAGTCCAACTACATCAAGGTCTAGAGAAAAAAAAATCCAACACAAAAGAACTTAAGAGAAGGAGTGCGGTGAATTAATACAGTGATTATATTTCAAGATTATCAATTCCTAATTCCAGGCTTTGAACTGTGAAGTACATGACAATATATTTTCATACTGGGCTGACCAGAAAGGCACTGAGTATTAATAAGTGGTATTCACAAATGTTCCATTTTACACAGCAAATTTGCCAAGCTTTGAAATCACACTCCCCAACCCAGTGCCTCTCAGTGTAACTGAACAATCCCCAAACTCAGCCACAAGCACATGCCCACATCGGTGGCAGGACAGGCCTCTTCATGCCCTCGCTCACTATTCCCAACACAGTCCTACTTGATTTACAGATTTTTTTTTTTTGCTTGGGCAGAAGCCTATTTTGAGTATATAAAGGGACAAGAGAACACTGCCAGGGAGGCCACCCATTCAACTGCACACAACTCCTTCTGGTGTGCCATCTCATTCACCGAACCTTCTGTCCTTGCTGTTCATGTACTCCTGGAACCAAGTTTTAAACTCTCCCAGCTGATGCTGGGCTCGATTAACTACTTGGGAAGCAGCAAGCAGGTCTCCACAGCGCATGCAGTAATAAATCAGAGCCCACACAGGATGACCTTCCACTTCTCCATCCTAAAAGAGGAAAGATACATGTTCAAAAGAAAGGAACAAAAGCAAACTGATGGCTTCTGATATGTCAACACCCAGCTAAACCCCTCTCCTTATAGGAAGTCACTTGATCTTCACAATCCCACTGGCCAAGAGCTGTTTACATTAAGAAGCCAAGGCACTCGGCAGGTTAGTAACTTGTCTGAGGTAAGCTGGTAAATGGCAGCTGGGCTCAGATCTAAGTATCTTTCCTGATGCAAAACCAGCCCTGTGGCTTCCCCATGGAATCTCAGTGGCCTGCAGTGACCAGGTTAATTTATTCTTCTGTGGTAATTGGCAGACATGCACTCCCACAAACCCTACAACACAGGGATAACAATATCACTGCCCAGTAAGAGACTATCCTTATTACACTCGAGTTTACAAAATGCTAACTACACGATGAGCCAATCACTTCTATCAGGCACCAGGAAGGCAGCTCTGTTCCATTTTGCAGGATCTGCTCTGGTTACTTTGCCTGTGTGCCAGACCTCAGACACCCTTTCTTGCTCCTTCCCTCACATTCCTGGGCACACTCTTTCTAAAAATCCAGATTCAATCATGCCACTTGATCACCTAAACTCCTTTGAGCAAAATTCTACAGTGCTTGGCCAGGCACTCAAGGCCTTCTCCGCTGGCCCTGAGCCTGCCAAATCTGATCATACTCCTGAGTCTCGTTCCAGCCCCCAGGCTTTTGCTTCTGCTGTTTTCTCCTCCTGACATATCCTTTTCCAAGACTGTAATCTGGTGAATCCTTATTCTTTGAAAGTAAGTAGAGGGCCAGTGCTGTGGCATAGTAGGTAAAGCCACTATAAAGGTGTTGGTTCAAGTCCGGGCTGCTCCAATTTGAATCCAGCTCCCTGGCCATGTGCCTGGGAAAAGCAACGGAGCATAGCCCAAGTCCTTGGATTCCTGCATCCACATGGGAAACCAGGATAAAGCTCCTCGCTTCAGACTGACCCAGCTCTGGTTGTTATGGCCATCCTGCGAGAGAACCAGCAGAATGAAGATGTCTCTCCCACCCTTTCTCTGTATATCTGCCTTTCAGATAAACAAATCTAAAAAAAATTTTCTTTTCTTTTTTTTTTTTTTAAATGATTTATTTATTTATTATTTTTTTTAATTACAAAGTCAGAGATACAGAGAGGAGGAGAGACAGAGAGGAAGATCCTCCGTCCCATGATTCACTCCCCAGGTGAGCCGCAACAGCCAGTGCTATGCCAATCTGAAGCCGGGAACCAGGAACCTCTTCCAGGTCTCCCACGCGGCTGCAGGGTCCCAAAGCTTCAGGCCATCCTCGACTGCTTTCCCAGGCCACAAGCAGGGAGCTGGATGAGAAGTGGAGCTGCCAGGATTAGAACCAGAGCCCATATGGGATCCCGGTGCATTCAAGGCGAGGACCTTAGCCACTAGGCCACGCCGCCGGGCCCAAAATTTTCTTTTCTTAAAAGCAAGTGGAACTCCTAAGTGTTTTATGAAGCTAGCCTCTGAATCTAATCAACCCCATACCCTTGACATAAAGCTCCAGTGCACACTGCATGGTGATTAACAAGATAATCCTCTCAGCTGAACTACAGGCAGGGAAGAGGATCCAAACCCTAAAAGCCATACTCAACTCCAATTTCCCAGGTGCTTTCACCAAAAATTTCAGAAGTCATACCTGATTCTGCCCCTCACAACACGCCCCAAGGTCATCAGCAAGTTCTGATACTTCAACTTGAAAAGCACACCTAGAACCTAAGGACTCTTCCACCTCCCCCCTCCCTCACTGTGGCTAAGCAGCCACCACCATTTGCTGGGACTCCTTGCTATGAGCCAAAGAAGCCCCCAGCTTCTATCCTCAGCTGCTCCCAGTCCCTCCTTGGTCTCTCTTCCACACTGCAGTTTCCCCACACATCCTCATTCTAACTGAAACTGTAATCTGAGAGCAACTGCTCAGAGGTATAACTGACCACATGGAGAAAGGTGCCTGTACCTGAAGCCCTGGTAAGGGGGCTGGAAGTTTGATGTTCAGGAAACTCCGAACTAATTGGTAAGTTCCGGGCACCCCACCCAACTGGGCCTGGTGCAAATTTCCAAAGACAGTCACAAGGGTGTAATTTTTATAACTGGAAAAACAAAAAAAGGAAGACAATGGGGGAAGGTGGAGCTGAAAACACTTATTGTAAACATTCATGTCAACATTTTCTGCACACATCTATGTCCGTATCCATGACGTTGGGCTCTGAAATCTGCAGAGCATGGCCTGGACTTTAAACCTAACACAAAAGAGAAAACAGTACAGGGATGATCCAAGAAAAAGCAATCATCAGCAGTCATATACTTACAACCAATAAAAAGAAAATTCTGGATGGTTTTTATATAAGAAATTCTGACTCAGACTATGCTAACTGGTAACAAACAGATTCTACTACAAATAGTAGGCTCTTTATGCCAGAAAAGCCATATACCCAAAACTTGAACATAAAAATTTAGCTAAACACTGGTGAAACATTTTCTAAACTCTACATGCCTATGTCAGAGCAAGAAAAAAATTACTTGAAATCTCAGACTTTTCTTAACAAAAGAGCAGCAGCTGAGCGTAATATGCCTCATGGTAGTCATTTAATGTAGCTATTATATAATACAGTATTTAGTATAAAAACCTACTCCCTGCTATAGTGAGCATGAACTACTTGTTATATCCAAGGAAATCTATGACTTCCCAATGAAATACTATTGTGTTGGCAAATGGCATCCATACTCCAAGACTACTGTTGGCAGGTGCAGAGGCTCAGGGGCGAAGGGCTGTAATTTAGTGTGT
Organism: Ochotona princeps; assembly: GCF_030435755.1. Taxonomy (NCBI): domain Eukaryota; kingdom Metazoa; phylum Chordata; class Mammalia; order Lagomorpha; family Ochotonidae; genus Ochotona; species Ochotona princeps. Next base: position 22,300,403 of record NC_080847.1, read on the forward strand.
TCTACTTGGCTTTCTCTTCTCCAGCCTGCAGGGGCAATCCTGGCACCTTGTCTCTGAAATCAAGTCTGCTGTACACTCAGGACAACCCTGCTGGTCCATTCAGGGCTGGAAGGAGTGTCCCAAGTCAGGCGTGAATTGCACTGGCCTGTTAGCAAAAGTAACAATAGGGCTCAAGGTCACAGACAGCCACAAGTGCCTCAGTGACCAACTCCTATTAATGAAGCGGTGGCAAAGAAAACCTAGCACAAAGTACAGGCTCTGGCAGCTGGGGAGTGCCCTGTCTTGAAAGGATTATATTATATAGAGGGCAAGTAAGGTTAAAGGGGCCTTCCTAAGGTTTGAACATGGTAGCAATACTAAGAATAAAAAGCAAAATGCCGAGTGTCAACATGAAAGCCTAACATAATGGCTGTGCTATATTAAGAAACTGAATTACGGTCTAAAGTATTAGAGTCTACCACTTATGATAAAGGGACAGAAGGAAAAAGAGAAATTTACTTTCAGAACTTTACACTTGTGATTTTGTTATCTTTGTAGAAATAGTCATGGTGACACATTTTTGGAAAGAGGATTGTTTTGTAGCTTTCTTCACTCTTGTTTAAGTTATGCCAGCTACAGTGCACAAAGCCTGAGAACAACTTATAAACTGAGAAAACACTGGATTGCAGGAGACTTGAAAGCCAGTCCCACTGCCCAACTGCCGTCTTACCTCTGTTCAAGATAGCCCAAGGCCTGCCTGACAAACTCCATGCGCACCTCCACGCTGCTGCGGCTCTTCAGGGCGTCAGCTGCTGGTGCCAGCAGCACATCCGTCATTTGCTTTACCATGGTCCACATGTCAGAAATGCTCTGCGGATGTAGGAGACCGCATGTGACAACACTGCGGGGCTCTAAAAAGTATTTGGCTTCTTGTGGCACTCAGACCTCAAAGGCAGGTAGGAGGAGGAGAGTGGGAGTTAAGGGTCGCTCTGTGAGACACCAGGCTCAAGCTCAGCAGCAACGTGCCCGTGCCTCTGCCAGCTGCCAGACTTGTATCCCCAGATGAACACCCTTGTCCCTCTCTTGAGTCGTTTTTCAGATCAATTACTATTTCAGGTCTGACATAACCACCTACATAATTAAAACTACATTAAAGTAACAAGAACACTGAATCTCAGTGGGTTATCCCTTAAGAGAAAGTGAATACATTTATAATTGTCCAAAGCTCTAGGAGTTTAAACTCAAGTGCTTTTCAGTCTTTACAAGGTTATTTGAGCTTCTTAAGGCTCAAAATAAGAGTTTAACCTAAATAATGCAGTTTTTGTCCTTCTGGAGATTTTCCAGGGGCCATGGCTCTTACCCCATTTTGTGAGCACCGTAGTATCTCATTTTCCTTCCCACTCACTTTCTTCCAAAACACGCCTTCTAAGAAAGGAGCCAGTGTTCTTTCCTTTGTGCTGCTACTACACAGCTGGGACCCTTCCTCCTGCCTCCCACTGCACCAACTCCTCTTGGCTGTAAATATCTCCTTAAAAACATACTCCCTGACACTCTGGTAATATTCTAGAAGCTAAGAATCCTTAGAAGGTAGCACAATCAGAGAAAAGCAGGTTCATACTTTTTCCAAAGCAAAGGAGAACTGTAGACTATCTCGCCACATTTCACTGGGTGATGGGATAACTAGTGAATTCTTTCTTTGTTCTTTAGATGTATTAATATTGCCTTGTATCTTGTTAAAAACCACAATAAAATCAGATGCAATTTGAAAACAAAAATCTCTGTACAGGTTGCCTGCTTCCACAAAATCCTTCTCTCCCTCCTTCTTGATTACCTACCAACCCACCCACCTATTCACCTACTTCTTTCATCCTCTCCTGCTGCTTACAGGGGGAGTGCCTAGGGATGAACTGAGCGAGGAAAACAAGTATTTGATTAGGTGGGAGTAGTCAGAGAGGAATAGTGCAGAGCCCATCTGATGAATCAAGTTCAAGGGGCTCACAAGTGGAAAAGAGCATCATCTTTAAATTTCAGCTCTGCCTGAGGACACAAACTGTTCAACAGGAAACCAGAGCCTGACAGGACTTCAAAGCAGAGAGAGAACTGTGACCATTAACTAGTCCTGCACAGGCCTTCTGAACCTTGCACTAAAAGATCATCAGCATAAAAGCTACCCCAAAATTACAACAACAAACAAACTCTGAAGAATAGTTAGCATCTTATTCAAGATCACCAAGGCATGTTGCAGCTGAGTCAGCAAGCTGAGAGCCCACACTAATCCCAGCACTGAAGCCCGCAACCCCACGGGGTTAACTAGGTGTGCTACCTTATCCTCCAGTTCTGTGACCGAAGCACAGAGGTCCACGAGGTTAGGCTGCAGATGCCCGTTTACAATCTTCTCATTATAGATATAAATCTGAAACGATGAAAAGCAAAGTCAACGGCAAATTTTCCATTCCTAGTTCTTCTAAAACCTCCTGAAACAGTCTTGAAGCCGGGGAGGAGAAGCTTCTGTCCAGCTCCTGTGGCTTTGTATGCTGTGGGCAACACACCAGTCCTAATTACTAGTCCAGCCTTCCAGAATCCATTTTATCTGAAGAATGGCTTCAGGGAAGGGCTGCAAGAAAAACAAGATGGATGATGGGGAAAAAGAAACGACTCCAGTTGCTGCTAAGGAAAATCTGCTAAAATTCTGGTCAAAGAATCAAATGGTCCTAGGCCTTAAGGCTTTTGGATTGAAAAGCGAATGTCAGGTGACATCCCTCCCCCACCAAAAGGCACACATCCATTGCTGCTGGACAGGGTGTTATGGCATGGGGAAGTCACTGCTACTTTATATTTTACTTTAAGGGAACTAAAATAACAATAGTAGAAACTAGCAAGAATATTGTACCCTGTTTGTAAAGTTCTTGTTCTACTAAGAACTGAACAAGGCTGTGTGATATTAGGAAATTCAACTTGCATTTCCTGTACCTTATTTTTCTAAAGATTTATTTATTCATTTGAAAGCAGAGTTATACAGAGAGAAGGAGACTGAGAGAGAGAGAAAGAGAAAGAAAGAAAGGGGAGAGAATCTTGCATCTGCTGGTTTACTTACCAAATAACCACAATGGCCAGAGCTGAGTCAGTCTGAAGTGCTTTCCCAGGCCACATGTAAGAAGCTAGATCAGAAGTGGAGCAACCGGGCCCAGTGCAGTAGCCTAGCGGCTGAAGTCCTTGCCTTACATGCGCCGGGACTCCATACGGGTGCTGGTTCTAATCCCAGCAGCCCTGCTTCCCACCCAGCTTCTTGCCTGTGGCCTGGGAAAGTAGTCAAGGACGGCCCAAAGCCTTGGGATCCTGAACCCTCGTAGGAGACCCGGAAGAGGCTTCTGGTTCCTGGTTTCAGATTGGCTCAGCTCCATCCATTGCGGCTGCTAGGGGAATGAATCATTGGACGGATTTTCTTCTCTGTCTCTCCTCCTCTCTGTATATCTGCCTTTCCAATAAAAATAAATAAATCTTTAAAAAAAAAAAGAAGAGTGAAGAAGTGGAGCAACCAGGATGCAAACAGCCATCCATATAGCATGTTGGCGCCACTATGCCATATTCTTGATCCCAGTTTCCTCTATTTTAAGTTTGGGACAACGGGCTCTTTGGCTTTTAGGACTGTTATCAAGATCAAGTAATGGGTGTGGACTGAGGGAGTACTTATTCTCTTACAAAATTTTATCAGGAGTCTTCCCCTTTGCAAAGTACCATGTTCAATATGAGACAGAAAAATTACTTCTCCATAGAACAGCGATGTAAACAGATATTGACATTCCTGTGTCAAAGTGTTATAAAATGCCAGCTTTATGAAGCTGAGTCTCTGCACATGCAAAAGACACACTGTTTCTCTTTCCAGAAGCTTCTAAGTTTATTAGTCTGAACTCCAGGTGGTGGCTTTGGCAATAGAGGGAACCAGCCACAATGAAGGTTAAAATGTAAAGGATATATGTACGTACACGGAGGGTGAGACAGAGATTTAAAAATCAAGTACAGTGAAATAAGTAAAGGTCAGTAATAATACATGAGACATCTGGAAGGAGGCGAAAGTGGTCTGTGCAAAGCTGATGGAACTGGCTTCTGCTGCTTCAGCTGGAAGTGGGAGAAATGCAATGAAGGAGAGAGACTTTTTAAAGTTCTAGAAAATCTCTCTGAATAAGTAGTAAAATTAGGGACTTCTGAAAACAGCAGGGTAACTCAGTTAATGTTGCTGTCCATCGAAAGCACAGGGTCTGTTTCTCACTGTTTCTCACTTGCCCCCACAGCTGCCTTGCTCCACCTGGGAGGGAAGGAAACGGAAAAGGGTGAAGTGTAGACACAAGCGGCACTGATGCTTCTATCCCCAAAGAATCATGGGAGCTGCTAACAGCTGAGAAGATGCCCCTGGACACCACTTAGACAAGATGACCCAGGATAATAGTTCAGCCCAACACCCTCAATTCAAGAAACAGGAATGGTTTCCCTTCTTGATACTATGCAGAGGAATGTGGCAAATTACAACGAAACACACAGTACGCAGGCATTGCTTTATTCAAAGTCAAATTCAAGGATGCATACAGTGCTTGCAGTCCTGTGGACAGCTTCAGTCCAGAAGAAGGCTTGTTTCCCAGAAAGCATCTCATCCCACCAACCACACTCTTGCAAGGTCATCACATAACAAGCTTCTCTAAGATGTTAGTGTACACAACAACGTTGGGTACACTATGCTTACCAAGGCAGAAAAACTTTCTTAAAAAGTCCTCTCAAGGGGAGAAAGGCTATCTGATACTACGAGCCTATGAGGTAAATTCAGTTAATACACAACTCTATTTGGCAGGCAACACAGTTATGCAAGGCTTTACTGTACAAATAACTGTTGCCCAAACTGAAAAATGAGATGCCTTGGTCAGAGTAAAGGGCAAATTTCAATTCCTTCAATCAAACCCAAGCCATTCTACTTCATTATTTGATAGAATTCTTCAGCAGCCTAAATGGTAAAGTATTAACCAGTCATCTAAACAAAAACTCAACTTGTTTTCATGGTTTGACTTTCACAAGAAGTCTTTGTTCTCTTTCTCTACCCCAGTGGCTTACAAAGAACTTTCCTATATTAAATCTTCAGGAGCACGCTCACCTGTCGGGCATAAGCCATCTCGATGCTATCCAGAGAGCTTCGCCCAGGGGGTCCCACATCGCTGATGTAACTCGGCTGTTAAAAATGATTAACAAATGGTTAAGAAAAGTATTTAGTCATGGACAGAAACATAAATCACATAAACACATCTTTGTGTTTAACAGAGTTACGAGGTGTCTGTTTCCTAATAGTGAAGACTTCCAAAAAACAACACTTCTAGAAGCTGCAATAAAATATAACTGTTACGCCATGAACGTACGAGAAGAGAGCAGGAATGGGACTGGACTAACTGAAAAATAACAGAAGGCTGGATAAGCCCTACTGAAACCTCAGTAACTATTTCTAGAACTACGTATCCTATCCTTCCAATATTTGGTTTCAACCCCAACTCCCTCCCATGGCTTCTTTCCCCCACATCTCTTTCCATCAGCAACACCATCATTTTTATCAGTGGGCCGCCTGTTCCATCAATCGTAGCAAACAGCTGACAGGATAGGGTGTACAGGGTCATACCACCGGATGCAGACATTTTCATTCTAGAGTCCACTCTAAGACAACCGCTGATTTTCTATATATGAAAATGTGAGGCCAATCTATATGGCGCATTCAATTATTCAGTAAAAATCTTCTACGTGACTGTGTAGCCATGTGTGTGTGTCCATCCTCACAGGGAGGAAAAATCAGCTGACAGAGTCTGCCCCCAAATAACTTATGAAAAAAATGTACTGGTCTCTGCTTTAGAAAGACAAAGGTTCATCTTTAGCTCAGACAGTCCTTACTATAAATAAATGCAGATCAAATTTCTCAAATTTCTAATACATTAGTCTGTAGTGTTCAAGGGCAGAGTTCATATTCTTTAAACTTATCTATTTTTTTAAATGAACATCAGGTTTTTTCAAAAAAATTATTTATCAATTTAAAAGTAAGAGGGAGAAAGAGAGATCGTTTATCTGCTGATTGATTTCCCAGATGATCACAACGTCAAGAGCTGGGCTAGGCCCAAGCCAGGAGCCAAGAGATTTTGCTTGGGTCTCCTACATGGGTGGTAGAAACCCAAGCATTTGGGTCATCTTCTGTTACTTTCCCTAAGCCATTAGCAGGGTGCTAGATAAGAAGGGGAGTATCTGGGACACAAATCCGGCATCCACATGGAATGTTGGACCAGCCTTAAGCTCATCTAATTTTCAAAAAGGAATCTAATACTCCATTCTCTAAAATTAAAAACAAAGCAGATTAAAGTTGGGTTCCTAAGAGTAGGTTACTTGGCCAAATAGTTAAGATAACCAATTAGGATGTCTGTATCCTACATGGGAGTGCCTGGGCTCAATTCCTGGGCTCCAGTTCCCTGCTAAAATACAGGTTCCTGAAGACTGTGACAACAGCTCAAACCATGGGGTTCTTGTTACTCGTGAAAGATCTGGACTGAGTTCTCAATTCCTGACTTAAGGTCCCCAGTTCTAAGTAACTGAGAAGTGAACTAGTAATTGAGAGCTCTCTTACTCATTCTCTTAAATAAAAAACTAAAATAACATAAAATAAACAAAAAACTAAAGTTGAAGTGAGGTTCCTGGGAAACCAATGGAAAACAGCAGTTAAGCTTCCTAGTACTAGCAAATTTCTTTTTTTTTTTTTTTTTAAGATTTATTTATTTTTATTACAAAGTCAGATATACAGAGAGAGGAGGAGAGACAGAGAAGAAGATCTTCCGTCTGATGATTCACTCCCCAAGTGAGCCACAACAGGCCGGTGCGCGCCGATCCAAAGCTGGGAACCAGCAACCTCCTCCAGGTCTCCCACACAGGTGCAGTATCCCAAAGCACTGGGCCGTCCTCGACTGCTTTCCCAGGCCACAAGCAGGGAGCTGGATGGGAAGTGGAGCTGCCGGGACCAGAACCAGCGCCCATATGGGATCCCGGGGCGTTCAAGAAGAGGACTTTAGCCACTAGGCCACGCTGCTGGGCCCACTAGGAAATTTCTTAAGAGTAATAATAATAGAATAAGCATGACCTGGAAGTATGATAAGGGAGAGGTCAAAGCATCACAAAGGTGAGTTTTAAATCACCAGTTCTAGAGAATGCACAAGGGACAGTCAAGCAAACCTGGGTTCCAGCAAGACCATTTCACTCATAGGTTTTGGGGTTTAGAGCAAAGCATATACTCCCAAAACTTTGGATTTCCACCAATTATGTGAAGGGGATCTACCATATTGCCTTAAGAGATTTCCCTCAACTTTGATCTCCAGTGATCCCTGGCATTAAACGAACTTCAACAGTTTACTGACCTTGGAAGATGTTATTAGGTGGCCAATACCACAATCATAATCCACCTTAACTCTTACTCACTGTCACCTTACAGTCTGCCACACAGAATAAACATACCCAATGGTGTGTTGGTGAATGTTTAATAATCAGCTCTTGAGGAAGGGAACTGATATCTAGCTTCTGCTGATTTGTGTGATATATATAATCTCACCATGGCAGATCTCAAGTTATCTAAAGTGATTATCAACTAGCTTACAATTTCACAGAAAGCCTTGATGAGCTGTCTGCCACACACCATTGAAAATCTTTTTCCAGCCTCTATTACAGCTAGAAATGGCTAAGTGCCCTAGCTCTAGCCAATGAGATAAAAACACAATTCTACCGATACATTTGGGAACAACTGCTTTTAATGCTAAAGCCAGGCATAGCCTTTCCACGTTCCCAGTTTTTTCTGTCTTAGATGTAAATGCAGTGTCTACTGCTACAGCTGGCATTAAAGCTGTAGTGGGGGTGTGCTAGGGATGGCAGTGCATAAAAACAGGAAAGGGATGGGTTTCGGGTGGCATCATGGAACAACACTCTTCACACTTCCTGTTAGGTGAGAAAAACAATCCACTATTCAAGCCACTGAAGCTAAAGTTTTCTGTTGCTCATTACTGAACACATTCCTACCTGAAACAAAAAATTAACAAAAGCTGGTAGGTTAGAGCAAAAATACCTATACTTACTAAACACTTATTATGTGCCAAGTAGTCTGAATGCCCCTGTGTTAACTCCACAACACTGTGAGGCTGGCACTGCTATTACGGGCATTTGATAGATGAAGACCTAAAGGTACATGGAAAGAGAGCAGTGGAGACAGTTTAAAGCCAGTCTGGTGTGGCTTTAACCACTACTCTATCCCATGTGCCAGGCAGCCAGGGCGACTCCCCATTAAGGACTGTCACAAGAGAACAACGGAGAACAGCGGTTAGAAATCTGGGCCCCACTACTTACCAGCGATGTGACTGTGAGCCAATTGCTTTACACAAATAGCCTTGAGGAATATTTTTCAGTACTAGAAGTCTTATTTTCAAAATTATCCATTTAAAAGTCATTGATTTTGGACTTCAAATTTCCATTTAAATTAATTTTGCTTAATGCTCTTGTTTTCAACAGTGCTTCTCCTTCAGCTGCCTTCGGCCACGCCACTACTGCTGCTCAGAAAGTCAATTAGCCCTCAACAGGATGTGCACATGCATATTCCTGCACAGAAAACTGACCAATGTCCAGCTGGAATTCCACAGCTGGGCTGCCTAAGGGCTAGTAAAGTGGGTACCAAGATGCTAAGTGGGAATAATGTTCCAAATACCTCTGACCTCTGGGTTTCTCTGCATTGAGGTTTGATTGAGCCACAGTAGGGAGAAAAGGAGTAGGAAATCAGAAAGCTGAAAGGGGGGTGTTCCTAGGAACCTGAAGATGCTAAGAGACACAGCTACTGGAAGCAAAGGTGAACAGGCTTCTCAGAGTAGACAGTGTTCATTTCGGGTCAGGCCAGATGTTGTCATAATAGGGCAGGAGGAAGCTGCAGATCTTTATTAAAGCTCCTACTATGTACAAAATTTATCCAGGACACATCAAACTCTTCTTGAGGAAGTCAGCTTTCAGTTAGGGGAAAAGAAATGTAACCAGCACTCCCAGCAAAACAAGCGTAGAATAAAAAGAAAGTATGAAAACACTATAGAAGAAACAAAGTTTAATTTCCAAGCAAAATGTTTTGGCTTTATATAAGCAAACTCGAACTAAAGTGGTTTATTTACGAGAGCTGGTTATAGCATCTGTACTGGAAAGTTCTGAAACAACTAGGAGAAAAAAACACTACATGGGAACCAGAAGAACTGAGCTCGAACTGCATGCAACCCAGCTAATGACTGCGTGATCAGATAAAATGACAATTCTTAGGCCCTGGTGATGATGGAACATTTTTAGAGCTACCCAAAAAATGACAGAGAACTAGCTAGAAAAAACACCGAAAACAACAAGATAAAATGCTAAATTACAGAATCTAATCTATGACAGACTATCATTAATGGCTGGTGAGATGTATAAACACATAAAAATGTGCACATACGTATATCCCTGAAAGGAAGCTGGAAGGATGCGCACCACTGACTGAGCTAATGCTTCAGGAAGGGAGGGTGGGAAGAGCACAGTGGGAAGTGTTACCCCAGGTGGATGGATATACCTCTCTCAGAACAGTATCACCAAGTCACCATGAATGACACTTCACGATAAAATGAACGGCCTGTTGAGTAACACAGTATCTCTTATGTATGAAATTCTACTGAAGCCTCAACATGTGGCCAAGGTCCAGCCTTAGGAAACTGCCAGGAAGCCACACATACAGCTTGGAATCAATTAGATTGGTGTTTTCAAATTAAAATGCTGTCAGTCTCTATTTTAGCATATTTCACCAAATTTAATAGACCATCTCTTGTAAGAGATAATGAAATTTAATGAACTGCTGGGAGAGGAGAAAAAGAAAAAAAAAAGGCACAAAACTATGATACACCACTGGATTTAAGGAGTGCCCTGATGAGAGATGTTAAAATGTAGAGAAGACGTATGACTAGGAATTGATGAAAAATTGTACTGTCAGCCATCAACATTAGAGACTAATTGTTCACACACTACAGGGTTCAATGGCACTGTTATTATCCATAATTATTAAGCTATAGCTTGGCTTCTCTAATGAGCCCATGGTTCACTAAGTTGAGTCATTTCACATCTAATGCACCAAAGGACTGCTCATTACTATGGCCAATCCTAACATAGACACTAGGCTGCATGAAGATTGTATAAATTTGCTTCCAAGCTGGCTAACATTTATCAAGGATCCACAAATGCCGGTCACATAGCACTGGGGAAATTCTTTCTCACACTGACCAGATACAAGAAAGATGCTACAAGGTTATGGTGTCACTAGCTCCTTTCTTGTTTAAAAGCACAGAATTTTTATTCAGGTGATTATCAGTAGTAGTAGCTTAATTCTAACTTTCCTTTAGAAGTTAAACCACTTTCTTCTATGATACGCTAAAGAAATTAATTTCCCAAACTGACCATATGCTACTAAAGCATCAATTCCTTTACTAAAACTTGTCTGAAACAGCATCTTTTTTTTTCATTATTAACTATTTTTATTTTTGATGATTTTTACATAGTTGATTGAGGTGATTAGGGTCAAGGGCTACAGGAAAGTGAGTGAGAACACCATTTCCACATTCTCTTTTTTCCCTTCCCTTACCCGTGTCTTCTTGCTTTTTCATTATTAAAAGACTTTGTTGTGGGGGAAGAGGGCACCAAAAACCACCCATTTCTGATTTTCTTTTAGAAAAGTTTAGGGTCTCTATTTACATTAAATTATCCAAATTTAAATATTTCCCTGCAAATGTAAGGTCAATTTAAAATTATCTAGAATTATTTTCCTAAGTATTGTCTCTTAAGATCCCAATAATACTATTCCTTAAACTAAGGTATCCAGGAAAGGATATGGCAGACATTAAATCATACTTAATTATTTATTCCATTTATGCCCAAAGTTTTGTTTTGCTGTTTTTGAGAGACAAAGAACAGTTCACTTGTACTGGTTTACTACCCAAATACCCTCAATGGTTGGTACTGAGCCCAGGCAGAACAGAACACTGGGAATTCAATACAGGTTTTCCACATGAGTTGCAGAAACTCATCATTACTGCCTCCTATGGTTGCATTAGAAGGAATTAAGTCAGAAACTAGAGCCAAGTATCAACCACTGGTCTCTGGTCTGGGATGTGGGTATCCCAACTGAAAGGTTAAAGTATTCCTAGAGATAATGTAATCCAAGGAAAACACTTAAAAAGAGATAACTCATGTAAAGTGGTTAAATAAATTACTAATGTCTAGGAAACTTGAGAAACTCACTGAAAATGGAATTAAGCTTTGGGTGCAAAATTTTTTGAAATCCATGCAACCTTTTTTTTTTTATAATATGCATTCTGTGTAAACTCTTGAAACCCCATTTTAAAAAAAGATATATTTATTTTTATTGGAAAGGTGGATAGAGAGGAGGAGAGACAGAGAGGAAGGTCCTCCGTCTGATGGTTCACTCCCCAAGCAGCCGCAACGGCTGGAGCTGAGCCAATCCGAAGCCAGGAGCCAGGAGCCAGGAGTCAGGAGCCAGGAGCCAGGAGCCCCTTCCAGGTCTCCCATGCAGGTGCAGGGTCCCAAGGCTTTGGGCCGTCCTCCACTGCTTTCCCAGGCAACAAGCAGGGAGCTGGAATGGGAAGTGGGGCCACCGGGATTAGAACCGGCACCCATATGGGATCCCGGTGCATGCAAGTTGAGGACTTTAATCACTACGCTATCATGCCAGGCCCTGGAAACCCATTTATTGCAGTGACACATGATTCCATTAATGCATAACATTTCAGAACTAGAGACCTGGACTCAGGAATCCAATGGTTAAAAAAATACCCAAACCTATTTTTGCTCAAACTGTGTGGTATCTTGGTGAATAAAGTGAACAAATATAGCCTGTCAGTGAGATACTCTCACCCTCCCATAGTTTAGGAGAAAATTATAGGGGAAAAGCCTACTAAAACACATGGTTTTACGTAGGACTAGAGTTGTTAGATTAAAGAAAACAGAAAACACTACATGAGGCAATGGAATTATCACATAATGCTAATGGGAGGGTACCATGATACATCATTTTAGAAAACTGACAGTATCTACTAAAGTGGCTTCCCAGCTTCCCCTGTAGATATATTCAAAACAGATGCAAATGTGGTCACCAAAAGACAAATACAAGAATGCTCAATGATCACAACAGCACTATTTATAAAAGCCAAGAAATGGACATCACCCATCTGCCCATCAACACCAGAAAGGATAAAACAATAGCAATAATTTCACAAAAAAAAAACAATGGTTAACAACTATATACCACGATACACAGAACATTATGTTAAAGAAGCTAGGAACAGAAGTACATGTATGGCTATATTTACATAATCTGTGATGTCAGAAGACAAGACAGTGGCTCCACCATTGTTGATGGACAACAGTGATCAGAAACTAGCATTAAGGAACTGCTGGAGTGCTGTTTCTAGATGCGTCCTACTTGTGGTTGTTCATTATATTTATTATTGGTGCATTCTTTTGATACATGTTATACTTCACGGAAAAATTCAAAACAAAAACAAAATCCACAATGTTCCAGAAAATGGCAATTCTGGAGGAAGAGGCCTCCAGACAGACCTGTCTGCTTTCCTTCCCAAATATTATAGCAAAGCTTCCATTCTACTAATGACACAACGAGATCAGCAAAAGCATTGGTAATTCCCTTCCAAGATGCCTGAAGGTCAACAGTCTACTAAATAGACTGGTCTATTTTTGACAGGAGAAAAATCAGGAAAGAATATCTCATTAGTAATTTATAATTACGTCCAAATCCCAATACAGAACAAAACCTATTAACACCATTTTAAAAACTGAAGTTCATGAAATGAGCTGGTCTACTTATTTGTTCAATTTTATAAAGAATTTGAAAAGAAACATTGCTTGCTGGCCAGGTTTCTTCTGCATTAATTCTCTTTCGCAAAGGCGATCTGAGTTGGAAAAATCTGAATCTAAGAAAAACATGACAGAATCCTTAATGAACAATTTTCTAACACAAAAAAACTTTGATATGTATTTATTGGGGGCTAGTTTATTACAAAAAGAGTGGTTTGTAAGCACAACATATGCAGTCACCTTGCAGGCAAAACAAACTGACAGCCTATCCATTCTTGGTTTAAACTTCAATGATGATCCAGAAGCCAACAGTCCTTGGTCTCACCAGTATGCTTATACATTTCTCCCTGAGTCAACAGTTCTAGAATTATCAGTATTACTATCTAAAAATATTGAACAGTATGGTTTCCCTTTAAAATATTTATACTAACATTTCTATGACATAATTTCTTTGAAATATTGACTGGAGAAGGAGGAACATAAGAGAAAGTTGCCTTATCTCATGATTCACTCCTAAAATGCCCACAACTGTTAGGGCTGGACAGACTGAAGCCAGGGGCTGGGAATACATTCCATGTCTTCTACATGGGTGGCAGAAACCCAATTACTTAAGCTATCACTGCTGTTTTCCAAAGTCTGCATTAGCAGGCAGCTGGAGGCAGGAGTCGGAACCAGATATACCAATATGGGACATGAGAAGCTTAACTAATGACCACTAAGCTAAATACTCACCCCATGACTTCAAATTACCGAAAATGACTATTCTAAAAGACAATAGAATAGAATGACTATTATGGGGCAAGTGCTTTACATTATCACCAGTCTGTCCTAAAATGCCATTTTACTACTGAAGATCCTGCAGGTCTGCAGGGTTAAATAACTTAGACAAGGCTGAACTAGTCACTGCTGAAGTCAGGATTTGAAGCTCAGAGCTGTCTCTTCCCTAACACTGGGATGATAAATGTGTGGCAAGCTGTGGCTCCTCTGGGACAAGGGCAACTTCAAAATGCCTCATGGGAAAGACTTTTGGGGATACATTAAAAAAAAAAAAAAAAGACAGATGCGTAACAGAGCAGGTATAAGCTAACTTAATATATGGCTTGGGACTGGCACGATAGCCTAGTGGATAAATCCTTGTCTTGAATCTGCTGGGATCCCATATGGGCTGCTCCACTCCCCATCTAGCTCCCTGGCTTGGGAAAGCAGTAGAGACGGTCCAAAGCTATGGAACCCTGAACCCACACGGGAGACCCGGGAAAAGTTCCTAGCTCCTGGCTTTAGACTGGCTTGGCTCTGTCTGTTGTGGTCACTTGGGGAGTGAACCAGCAGATGGAAGATCTTCCTCTACATTTCCTTCTTTGTGTTTAAATGCATTTCCAACAACAACAACAACAACAAAAAATCTTAAAAAAAAAAAAAAAAAGGAATATATGGCTCATATACTTGCATAAGGGAACCCTGGAAATAAGACAAGAATATAGCTACATTGTCTTTATGAGTATACATAAAGACAACTTAGCATCACTACCTATTAATTAACACTGCCAATTATGACAAATGCCATGTAACACATCCATCTTAAATCCTCACTGCTTCAACATATCCCTAATACTTCAGTGATTGAGTCAACAAATATCTCTGGAGCACCTCTTATGTTTCAGGACATTCTGAAGAGGTACTGGAGCACAGGGATAAAATAAAATCCTTACCTTCAGCATGCTAACACTCCACTGTGAGAAACAGACAACATACAACACAAACATAAAATAAATACTGTATGCTGTAGTAGTTAAGAGGAACTGTGAAACAAGAAAAACAGCAAGAAAACGATATACTGGAAGTATTGAACAAAAAGGGATTGGTTTAGATATCAGATACCAAGGTTTTGCAAGACTTCACTGACAAGGCACTAGGTCGTTACTGAAGGAAGGAAAGAGGGAGACAGTGATTTAAGGTACTGCAGCAAAGGTATGCTAGGCAAAAATAACAGAAAACAAAGAGGCACCTAAGGATCAAACAAGCCAGGCTTACACCAGGAAATTGCAAGGAACCTGTTAGGTGGAGCAGCAAGGGCTGAGGGGAGAGCAGATCAGCTTGAGGGTCTACGAGACTTAGCCATGGAGGGGCTTACAGATCGTGGTCAAAACTTTAATGTTGGTGAAATCAGTGTCACTAGAGGGTTCTGAGCAGAGAAGTAGCACCAATCTATCTCGTAGTGATGCCATGCTGGCTACTGTGTTGAGAAAAAGGTTGTAGAAGAGCACAGGGGCAAAAGGCAAGGAGACTACTGTGGTTGGCAGCCTCACCTGTTCCACAGCCCTATGTGGTATTCCCTTTGCTCCTCTCCCCCACAGTAGAGGCAACAGAGAGGAGCGTGTACTACTGCTAATGATCCCTGCTGAGTCGAGTCTCATTAATGAGCACAGTGTTAGGAGACCCTGAACCAGAAATACTCAGCCAAGCGAATGTGTATTTTCAGCCACTAAGGTTTACAATAATTCATAGATAGCAATAGATTAAACCAGTTAGGTAACTAGTTCACTGACGTGAGGAGGAGATGACGGTAGTTTGGACCACAATGTTAGCAAACCACACACACAGTGGTGTGAAGTGGATGGATTCTGGATATATATTAAGGGCAGGATTAACTGGACAGGTGTAAAATGGGTGAGGAGAGAAAAATAAATCTGAGGTTTCTGATCTAAGAAAGTAAAAAACTGGAATTGCCATTTCTCAAGATAGGGAGTTGTGTGAGAGTAGGTGAGCTGGGATGGAGTTGGTTGTTATTTTATTTTATATATTTATTTTTTAAAAAGATTTATTTATTTTTATTACAAAGACATACAGAGAGAAGAGACAGAGAGGAAGATCTTCCATCCGATGATTCACTCCTTAAGTGAGCGCAACAGCCAGTGCTGTGCCGATCCAATGCCGGGAACCAGGAACCTTTTCCGGGTCTCCCACACGGGTGCAGGGTCCCAAAGCTTTGGGCTGTCCTCGACTGCTTTCCCAGGCCACAATCAGGGAGCTGGATGGGAAGTGGAGCCGCCGGGATTAGAACCGGCACCCATATAGGATCCCGGGGCATTCAAGGCGAGGACTTTAGCCGCTAGGCCACGGTGCCGGGCCCTATATATTCTATTTTTAAAGCTTTATTTTTATTGGAAACACAGATTTACAGAGAGAACAGACAGAGTGAACCACCCTTTGGTTCACTCCCCAAGTGGCCACTATGGCCAGAGCCAAGTCAATCTGAAGTCAGGAGCCAGGGGTGTCTTCCAGATCTCCCATGTGGATGCAGGGTCCCAAGGCTTTGCGCCATCCTTGACTGCTTTCCCAGGCCACAAGCAGGGAGCTAATGGGAAGTGGAATAGCCAGGACACAAACCAGTGTCCATATGGGACCACTGTGCATGCAAGACAAGGATTTAGCCATTAGGCTATCGTTCCAGGCCCTGTGGCTATTTTGACTCTGTTCCAATCTTTACCAGGGATGGCTGTAAGACATTCCAGTCATAGTAAAAAAGGCAGGTAGGGTCCGGCAAGGTGGCCTAGCGGTTTGAGTCTTCAACTTGAATGCGCCGGGATCCCATATGGGCGCCGGTTCTAATCCTGGCTGACCTGCTTCCCATCCAGCTCCCTGCTTGTGGCCTGGGAAAGCAGTCGAGGACGGCCCAAAGCTTTGGGACCCTGCACCAGGCATGAGAGACCCGGAAGAAGCTCTTGGCTCCTGGTTTCAGATTGGCTCAACTTCCAGCTGTTGCAGCCACTTGGGGAGTGAGCCATCAGACAGAAGATCTTCCTCTCTGTCTCTCCTCCTCTCTGTATATCTGACTTTGCAACAAAAATAAATAAATGTTTAAAAAGAAAGAAAGAAAGAGGCCAGTAGACAAGGGAGTGTGACGTTACAAATTCTGTAGTCTTGGCATGTAGACAATATTTAAAGCCACAAACTTGGATGAAATCAGCACGGCAGTGATGGAGAGAAAAAAAAAATCCAGAACACAGCCCAAAGACATTCCAGCATCAAGAGATCAGAGAGGCAGAGAGGCAGAGAAAATCAGCACAGGAGCCTGGGCAGAACCACCCAGTCAGGCTGAAGGAATTGAGGCAAAAACCTGAATTTCAGGAAGCCAAGTGAAGGAAGTATTTAACAAGGGGTAAGAATGACCAATGAGAGCAAATGACCAAATAATGTGCCAAGAATGCTACCAGTCAAGTAGACAAGCATTCCTGGACTCTGCATTTTTACTAGGAACTAATTCTTGTGGATTCGTACCTCGTTTTCTTGAGTAAAGTCAAGGGCATCCTCTCCTGATGCTAGCAGCGTGTGCAGAATTCGCTGTTTCACTTGTTCCCATTCGACCAGCATTGACTCTCGATGATACTCCTCAGCCATGCCAAAGGTCTGTCCCAGGTGAGCGGAGCAAAGAGCCATGACCAAAATGAAAAACAAAAAAACACAGTCCTCCTTAAAGCCCAGCAGAATTGCAAATCCTTCCCAATCCCCCATTTCATGATGACTAGAGCAGAAGCAATCTAGAAATTACCTGTAAAGATTTTACCAACAAATGTTTGCAACTTATTTTACTGCATCAATCCTTAAACACTGCTAAAATATATTTTAATCATAGTAATGTACACAGCAATATTTACTATTGTAAAAAATGTTTGTCACGATAAAATTCCACTAATGTAAAATTTATTATCTTACCCATTTTAAAAAATTTATTTATTTGAAAGGCAGAATTATAGACAGAAAGACAGAGAGGGAGAGAGTAAGCGAGCGAGCCACAGACAGACAAGGAGATCTTCCATCTGCTAGTTTACTCCAAATGGATATGACAGCCAGGGGTTGGGCCAGGCCAAAGCAACTTGGGTCATCTCCTGCCACTTTCCTCGGCATATTAGCATAGAGTTAGATCAGAAGTGGAGCAGCTGGGACACAAGCCAGCACTCATGTGGGATGCTTACATTACAATCAGTGGCTTAACCCGGCGATACTGAATTAAGATCATACCCAGTCTGTCACTATTTAATTGGCACACCAGGTTTCTCCATCAGCTTAAACCCACTTTTCATTTACAATCAGATTAGCATCTAATTAATCAGAACCAAGGGAATATAGTAATGTCTGTTTTGCTTTTGGCAATGCAGATAATTTAGACTGATAATATCCATATATATAAGCTTTAGGAAATGTATCCCAAGGAAAAAATCAAATATACTCTTCCTATAAACAGGGCGTCTGTGTTTGGAACAGTATTTATTAAACTGTGACAGCCTCAGACACAGATGCAATGAGGAAGAAGGTTGGCATACTCCAGATCCTTTTCTATTCGGTATTCTAAAGGCAGATCTTTCAAGTTTTGTTCTTTTCACTGTCAGCCAGCCAAAACAGACTATTTCAATTAGTGAGTTTGAGCTAAAAAGTACCCAAAGAAAAATCTTTGCCTTTTGTTCATATCAATAAACTTTAACACAGAAGCAAAGCATTTTTCAGGGAAGCACGATGGAACAATAAAAGCCTGTTGTGGCTGGCACTGTGGAACAATGGGTTAAGCACCACCTGTGATGCTGAAATCCCAGCCTGGCCACTGAGGCCATCTGTAGAGAGAACCAGCATATAGAAGATCTCTCTCTGTCTCCTTGTTTCTCTGTTTAACTCTGCCTTTAAAAAAAAAATGAAATAAATCATTTTAAAAATTATTTATTTTTATTGGAAAGGCAGTTGCATAGGAAGGAGGAGAAAGAGAGATCTTCCATTCTCTGGTTCACTCCTCAAATGGCCTCAATGGCCAGGGCTGGGCTGGTCCTAAGCTAAGATACAGGAACTTCTTTGGGTCTCTCACGTGAGTACAGGGCCCCAACAACTTGAGCCAACCTCCAACAGCTTCCCCAAACACATTAGCAGGGAGCTGGATCAGAAGTGGAGCAGTCAGGACTCAAACCAACGCCATACAGGATGTGAGTGCCACAGACAGAGGCTTAGTGCATGATGTCACTGTGCCAGTCTGGTCATAAAAATAAACAAATAAAACAACTCTTAAAAAAATAATAAGTGCTATAAAAAAAATAATAAGTGCATGTAGGGCTGGAGAAGAGATAATCTCCCCAGAAGTCATCCAGAAAGGTATACTAATGAGCCACGAATTCTCCCCCCAAAAACTCCTTCCTTCCAAGCATTTCCCAGCAAGGGAAAAGAAAGGCATCTGGATTGGGGCAAATAAAATGAGAAGATGGGGAAAGGCCAGCATCTTACTCAGCTTCTTGAGCTCACAATAGGAAGTGAGGCACCGATGACCTTAGCAGCAATCCAGGACCCAGGCAAGGGTTACAGGAGATTTTCTTAAGTTCTCCAGGTTATTAATACAGCACTGAGGGCAACTGAAGAAACCAGGTAACATGTCACCCCAGAAACTGTTGATGAGCACAGCTGGGGCTGACTCAGCAATAGGTAAGGGTCAGAAGGATAACTGTGTGAATTAACCATCCCCGTTAATTAGGGCTTCCCACTTGTGCGCCAGGAACTCCTGCTTAGTACTTGGAAGGACTCTGAACACTGGCAGCTTTCTGGGCTCAAATCCTCAGATCTCTGGAAAGTGTGCCAGGCCACTCAGAAACAGCCTAACAACCTGAATGAACAGCACTGTGATTCCATTCATCATTACTGTGATAAGGCACCTAAAATAAAAATAAACGGCCCAACATTAAAATTCTCATTTTTTGACCACACTGCACTCCCTTCCTCTGCTTATCCTAATTACATTAAAGATAATGGAACTTCCAATTTGTGGCCTAATCAGGGATGATTAGGCTCTGTTCCATCTGCTCTGTTCCAGCCTATTCCACTGACATGACGGTCTGAACCACTGGATTAGGTGTAAAGAGTGCTACACAGAGGAGCTAATGAGAAAAACATCAGGTGAAGGCAAAGGTAAGGATCAGTAGGAACAAGAAAGAAACTCAAAGAAAAAGGGGATATATAGACAGGTGTGCAGAGAACTAAAACAAACAAACAAACAAACAAACAAACCAAACAGAAAATGACAAAGCTATGGAAAAATTCTCATACATTAAGTCTGAATCTTTCAAGATCATGTTATGCATGGAAAATATTTTCCTTTGAACACAGTAAAGAAGGCAGAGCGAGAACTGGGCAGCTGAATTAAGAACACGTGGAGAGCAGGGGAACTCCATTTTTATAAAGGGAAGAGGGCAATATGCTTTGACTTTCCTAACTGTTACTGAGCTGTTGCTGGCTTTTAGAAACATTGCATATGTTCTGATACTGTTGTTTTGTTTTTGCTGGGATGCACCAAATTGGAAAAGACTTGTGGGCCTGTAGCTTGTTTTCTTGGCATTTCAGTAGGACACTGGCAAATTACTCAAACATGAAATTGCCATTAAAAAAATGCCAGCAAGCTGCAGATTTCCAAATCATTATTTTAAACTGATTTTGCTTACGCAGTAGTCTTCTGGTGTCCAGACAGGTCCAAGGTCTACCCCTTGGCCAGATCCAGAACTGGAATGTCTCCCTCCCAAACACATATGCACATACTTTGCACTGTGGTATGTCACCTAAATGTTTTGGCTGGCTGCACGTTTAGTCTCAGTATGGCACAATGTTCAGATTGCCAATTCCAGAAACACACTCTGCAGGGTAAATGGATTAATAAGATTTGGTGGCATTTGATGATCCTAATTTCACTGGTCCTTTGCAGTAGAAAAAAATCAATGTTGGTGAGTGTGAGGAAAAAACCCATTCAAATGTGAATCAAGGGAATTTTTCTCTTTCTAAGACTAGGTACTATTGCCAGTTGGCAATTAATGAAATTTTAGGGACCTTTATTCTGATAATAAAACACATCAGTCATGCAAATGATCACTCTGGAACATTTACTTACAAAACAGAATTGGCAAGCTCCTCTGTTGCCCCGTCTCGCATCAGTCCTACTGAGATTCATCAATGTCTTCCACTTAATTATTTTTAAAAAACTATATATTTCACTTGATATAAAGGTTCAATAAGTAAATGGCAAAACAGGCTTTCTTTCACTCCTTCTCTCTGCCTCTAGGCAGGACTAGGACTAGCAAACAGGCATGGATCCTGCCAGCATCGCTCTTCAGGAAAGCTGCACTTACAATCAACTCTCCTTGTCAGCTCACCTTGCTCCTCCTTTCCCAAGGACTGCATTGGCCTGAAAACCTCTTACTCTGCAGGATATCTGGATAGGACCCCATGTCAGAAGCAAGTGGGGTGAACTTAGTAGTAAAGAACTTACAGTTATTGCAGGAATGTTTACAGCAAAAAAGACAAAAAAATCCAAAACTCTTCTACACATAAAATGGATGTTTGGAGTGACTTCTTAGCCATCTTTTTTTTTAAACACATTTTTTATTATTGTTATTATTTTATAATACAGTTTCATATTCCCTTATCCCCTCCCCTGTTCCCTTCCCCCCCAGTTCCGCTATATCATTACTAACATAAAGTTCTTCATACTCAGTCATATGTCCATCATTGCGGGCATAGACACTGGCAGAGAGTCCAGAATCCTATTGTCAAGATATAGTAAACAGTTTCATTGTAAGTCCATCTTTGTCTGAAAGTAGAAATGCATGCCACACTACATCCTCACATCTGAATGTTGGTCTCCATTTCACAGCTACCATACATCCCCTTAAGTGAAAAGTCATGATTCAAAATCAACAATAGAAAGAAAAATAGAATTTTACAATGCCATGAAGTTAAATGACATGTTACTAGATGTGACAGTCTCCATTACACAACTGCTGTACATTCCCTTCAATGAAAAGTCGTGATACAAAATCATTAGCCATCTTTTTAAGCTCTGGGTTAGGATTTTTGTTTAACAGCTCTGAGAAATTAGAACAGGTAGTACAGTCATACTGTTTGATGAAAGGAAGTTGAGAGAAATTACCAATGATCATAATTGATTTTTGGAACAGCTGATTGAATAGAAAGTAAAACAAAACACTGTTTATACTATAACATTGAAACCAAGGAATTTTTTGGTCCTTCCACGTTAAGATTAATTTAATAACTGTGGAGCCAACAAACCAGATGCACTGAAGTTACTATGTACATGTTAGAAATACAAGCACGGCTTTTCCTCCGAAGAGAAAAAGAGTTAGTTGACTTCTCATTTAACCACTCTAACCAAGAAAGAGCTGCTCTGGGACACACACTCCAACTTCCAGAACTTACACGCTGCTGTCCTCAGAATTACAAACATCTACACTTTGGTTCTTTTCTTACCCTCTTTCGGGATTCTTCGATGGCAGACAGCAGGGCATTGTCCTTCTCGTTCTTCAGGAAGCCCTACGCAAGGAGGAAAAATGCTTAAATAATCAAAAGTATACTGTAGAATAAAAAATTGCTATTAAGATATCAGCTACCCTACTCACCTCCATGCTCACAAAAATCTCTCAAATCAAAACATCAAAATAGGTGTTGTTTTAAAATATCTGTTTATTTGAAAGGCAAAGTTTCAGGGGGGAGAGCAAAGAGAGGAAGATCTTTCATCTGCTGGTTCATTCCCTAAATGGCCACAACAGCTGGGGCTGGGCCAGGCCAAAGCTAGAAGCAAGGAGTTTCATCCAGGCATCCTACCTTGAGTTATCCTCCACTGCCTTCCCAGGTACATTAGCAAAAATATACATAAGAAGCTCAATCTGGGTCTCCCACATGGGTGGCAGGAGTCCAAGTACTTGGGCCTTTTCTGTTGCCTTCCCAGAGCCATCATCAGGAGCCTGGGCTGGAAGTGGAGTAGCTGCGACTTCAACTAGCACTGCTAAATGGATTGCCAGTCACAAGAGGCAGCTTAACACAATGCACCACAATGTGGAATTCTGCTAGCAGTGCACTGATATTTCTTAATTGATCTGTTTTTCTGTTTTATTTTCAGAACCCTGCATGTGTTTAAAGGAATTTGGGGAAATACAATACAAAACAGATTTAAGTAAAAGTTTTTAAAACAAGCTAAATGATATTTGAAACTTATGATTTGTTTAGGTTACTCTTATTTTAGCAACCGTAATATTTTACAATACATGTTCAATCTTAGACATGACATTGGTAGTTCTTTAAAAAAAAAGTGATGGGGTAGGATAGTACTTAGGATATAAATTTAAACAAAGTATTGATAATATTCATAGAAGATGCCCCAGATCCTTTACATGCTAGGCTGTGATCCCCCAAAGCTGTTGTCCCATCCCCACTTGGGTAGTGCACTGGAATGATCAGAAACAAGGGACACAAGCCCACGGTGCCCACCTGAGGATTCTTCCAAAGCCAACTCTGAGATCGTATGAGGCAGCTCTGAAGGCACAACATGAAGACTGCTCCAAACGTCTACACTGATACTTAGGTTGAGGGTGTGGAAAGGTGCTGGTTACTTGTCTAATAATGTGCGACCTCAAATAATCTGGAGTACATGAAGCCAGGAACACATGTGGTCGATCTGGAAGGTGCAGCTAGTTGCTGCACTCCCACTCTAGCTGTCACAGGAGAGCAGACATAAGATGGGAGCACCAGTTTTGGTGGCCTTGTTTGTACTCTTCATGGCAAATGATGATATCAAGTCAATAAACAGTATGAATTTCTTTTCACAACAGATCTTCAATGGCTAAAATGAAAGGCTTTAACAATTTATAAACAAAGCTATACAACTGCTGTTACCAGCTGATGCTCCTCAAAGAACAGGTATGGTCTGTGATGTCTATACCCTGTGGCTGCTGTTATGGCGGATTATCATCTAAGCAAGACACAAGAGAGCAGCAGTAATGACGGTCCTAACAAGGACTCACCTAAGTCCCACCCACTCACTTCCCTGTCAATGATAGCATATCCCACTGTTCCAACTGCCCCCACTTCCACATATTTCTCTCACATATACAATAAAAACACAATGGCAAGACAATAATCTGCCGCATTTTAAATAACATTTTAATATTTTAGAAGAAACATAGTTTGAAAACTCTAAGAGATATAATTCCAAGTAGTGGCTAAGAAAAAAATAAAGACATGATCATTTTAGTGCATATTATTCCAATCTTCAGAATATTTCATTATTGGGACTAGAGCTACAGTGTGGTGGGCTAAAGTGTGTCCTGCAATCCTGGAATCCTATATAAGCATTAGCTCAAGTCCCAGCTGCTCCACTTTTTTTTTTTTATTACAAAGTCAGATATACAGAGAGGAGGAGAGACAGAGAGGAAGATCTTCCGTCTGATGGCTCACTCCCCAAGTAAGCCGCAACGGGCCGGTGCGCGCCAATCCGATGCCGGGAACCTGGAACCTCTTCCTCTGGGTCTCCCACACGGGTACAAGGTCCCAATGCATTGGGTCATCCTCGACTGCCTTCCCAGGCCACAGGCAGGGAGCTGGATGGGAAGTGGAGCTGCCGGGATTAGAACCGGCACCCATATGGGGCATTCACGGCGAGGACTTTAGCCGCTAGGCCACAGTGCTAGGCCCCCCCAGCTGCTCCACTTCTGATCCAACTCCCTGCTAATGAGCATGAGAAGGCAGCAGAGGACTATCCAAGTACTTCGGGCCCTGCTACCCTCATGCAAGACCCAGATGAAGCTCCTGGCTCCTGGCTTCAGTCTGGCCCTGTCCTGGGCGAACTGTGGCAATTTAGGGAATGAATCTGTCTCTTCTCTCTCTCTCTCTCTCTGTAACTCTATATTTCAACAAAAAAAAATCTTGAAAATATTTAAAGCTGCTTTTGAAAAAATGACATATTTGTATATGAAAGTAAAATTTTAAATACCAGCCACATATTTTTGAAGACCATTAACTGTTGTACCTCAAAAGCTGGACTTTCAAATTAAGCCCACAAAACATTCAGAGTTTGAATTTTAATCTTCATCCTTTGTTCCTTTTTTTAAATGGAACATTAAAATAGGTTACATACCTTTTATTTTAAAAACATATTAGTAGCCTATCTTTTGAAAAGAATCTTAATAGCAATGTGTAGCAGTCAGAATAGCACTGCGATCTGTGTGCCACCTAGTGGCAGGTGGTTCTTTCACAAAGCACACATCCCAAGGACAAACAGCCCAAGAGAGCTAAAGAGCTGGAATGCTGAGCAGAAGCAAGACAGCCAGGCAAGGGTCTCCTACAAATCTCTTCCTCCACTATCCTTTCTTTGAGTGATGCTTCTTTTCCAACTCCTCCTCCTGTGAGGTACCTCTGATGTCTTCACCTTGAGGAGATACTTTCAGAGCTTGTTAGCAAAAGGAAGTCTCTGGAGAGGGGAGGTAGGGCTCCCAGAGACACTGAAACCAACCCCCCACCCTCCCTGGGGTGTGAAGGCCCAAGAGCTCCCTTCCCACCCAGAAATGCCAGTGCCTGTGACCCTCAGCTCCCATCATGGGGACCTTCTCATCTTGCCCTGCTCATAGTCCCTCAGAGAACTTCTGGGGCCGGCCCACTAAATAAAGAAGACTCGAGGAACATTCCCTCTGACTGCCCCACCTGTCTACTGCTCCTCTCTAAATCCTCGAATGAGTTTTGATGTCTAGCTTTCTCCAACACATAACAGCTCAGAAAACAATTGAAGACCCAACACCTCCGGGCAATCCAAAGACATGACTGGAAATCCTATAGGATGACATGATCAACCTGTAAGAGACATTTAACTCACTTGATCAAGCATTACCAATCACTAAGAAGGAGAGGAAAGACTGAATTTTATTTGATTCCCTGAGATATTTAGGGGGCAATAAACCTCCAAATTGAGAAAATAAAGAACAATTTCTTTTTCTAAAAGGATGGAGCCTAAGGAAAGGAGCAAAATATATCTTACATTTATTTTCTCCATCAGGTAACAGTACCCTTAAATGATGACAAAGTTGATATAGTGTAGGCTGAACATCCCTTATCTAAAATGCTTGGCAACAGAGGTGTTTCTGATTTTGGAATTCATACACATATCTAATGAGCTATCTTCGGTATGGCATCCAAGTCTAAAATCCATTTATATTTCCATATATACTTTATGTACATGACCTGAAGCTATTTTTTAAAATATTTATTTATTTATCTGAAAGGCAAGAACTAGACAGAGAAAGAGAATTTTTTGCCAGTTTACTCCCAGATGGCTGCAGTGGTTGGAGCTGGGAGCCAGAACCTGCGTGAAGATCTCCCACATGGGCTGTCCTCCACTGCTTTCTCAGGTACATTGGCAGGAAGCTGGATTGAAAGTGGAGCAGCTGGGAATTGAACTGGCTACCACATGGGATGCTAGCACCATAGGCGGCAGCTCTACCCATTACATTACAGTACAGGTCCTAAAGTTGATTTTATACAATATTTTTGGTATACCCCATTTGAACACGATCCCCCCCCCCCACATCGGGTCAGGGGTGGAATTCTCCACTAGCAGTATCATGTCAGCACTCAAAGTTTGGGCTTTAGAGCATTTTGGATTTTTGGATTAGGCGTGTTCTGTACTAATAACAGCTGGCATTTAAATGGCAATTATTTTGTGCCAAGTGCAAATGTGATATACAGTTCTAGCTCTCAGTTTTTTTTAAAAATTTTATTTTTATTTAGAAAGTCAGATATACAGAGAGGAGGAAAGAAACAGAGGAAGATCTTCCATCCAATGGTTCACTCCCCAAGCAGCCGCAATGGCTGGAGCTGAACCAATCCGATGCCAGGGGCCTCTTTCCATGCGGGTGCAGGGTCCCAAAGCTTTGGGCCGTCTTTGACTGCTTTCCCAGGCCACAGGCAGGGAGCTGGAATGGGAAGCAGGTCGGCTGGGATTAGAACCAGCAACCATATGGGATACCGGCGCATTCAAGGCAAGGACTTTAACCACTACACTATCGCACCGGGCCCTAGCTCTCACTTTTAACCCCATGCTAAATTCTCTCTCAATATCACTTAACTGGATCATACTTTAAAGTATGCCATTGACATTAACATAGTTTAAAAGTTAGGTAAGAGGAGCATGCATCTCTGCTACATTTTATTTCAATTTTTTTTTTAATGTGCTGGTTGAGGGAGCTGGTGTGATGGCATAGCAAAAACCAAGATCCAGGAGTTTCTTTCAGGCCCCCATGTGGGTGGGAGGGGCCTTTCAAGCCACTAGCAGGGAGCTGGATATGAAGTAAAACTACTGGGACATGAATCAGTCCTTATATGGGATGCTGGTGTCACAGGCGGCAACTTTACCTGCTATGTCACAACGCCAGCCTGAAACGGCCTTATTTTTCCTTACCACGCAAGTGCTTGCTGCAATACAGAGCACAGTGGCAGTTAATTCCTACTGCAAAGGAAGGCAGTAAGCAAAAAGATGCTTGTTTCTGCCAAATGGTCACATTCTTTTAGTTTCTTTGCTTTCTAATAGTGAAAATAGAATGAAATAGTCTTTGTGGGAAAAATTTCAGTATGTACTTTCAGTAGGAAAGTAGATGCCCCCCAAAAGCTTACAGTGCTTCTTTCACAGGTCTTTGTTTCCTATATATGATAAATTAGCGGTCAGTTATACAATGATAATCATTCTGAACTGAAGAATATATATATATATATATATATCTCCTTTATACATAAATAAAGTAGTTACAGTCCAAGTTGGTCTTGTCAATCAAGAGCCCTATTTCACATGTCCCTCAACACACACTTACTCCACGTCTATTCCCCTTCAACAAATCAATCAGCAGTCCATTTGTCAAAATTTAGAGTGAAGTACTCACAGTAGGTTGAACATTTAAGAGTATCTGAGAAATATACAAAAACACATGCAAAAATTTTTACATCAGCTCTAAATGAATACAACATATAACCGGAAACCTGTAGTAAACATTCCAAATCAAAACATTAATATAGTGTGAGCAGTGACAATGAGAAGGGTTAATGTGGTTGAAAAATACTGATAAGACACAATTAACAGTTAGGCTGGCAAAATAAGCAAACTTCCAAAAAAAAAAAAAAAAGAGAGATAAGCAGATCAAAAAGTCAACTTTCCAAACATCTTTCCCTACTTTCTAAATGTGTGACATCTTCCAAAACCTTCTTTGCTGAAATTCTTTCAAAGATAAAATCTACTTATGCAGAAAACAAGAAAGGATGAAGGAAGATGCTAGTTTCAAAGCAGCACAACAGAAATCCTGACAATACTCAGAGGGGCTTGGGGACTGTCGCACATTTTGTGGTATCTATGCTGAGGATGCCTTAAGGACTTCTCTGAGAGCAAAGAGATGTTTGTTGCTAAAAACGTCCAGAAAATATACACAGAAACTTGTAAATTTTTTTCAAGATCTGGGGATCTTCTATAAAAATTTTAATATTATATTTGATTGTTTTATTAGATCACTCTAATAAAATTAGAAGAATCCCA
The DNA here is from genome assembly GCF_030435755.1 of Ochotona princeps. NCBI lineage: Eukaryota > Metazoa > Chordata > Mammalia > Lagomorpha > Ochotonidae > Ochotona > Ochotona princeps. The sequence continues at coordinate 22,328,688 of NC_080847.1, forward strand.
GTGTCGGTTTACAAGGCCCAGGAGAGACTGACTCTCCTATATGGAACAAAGATCGAAGACCAAATCCAAGCTTCAATCTCCACAAAGTCCCACCAATGGTTTCCTACAAAAACTTCAATACTCTAGGCCTGACGCAATGGCTCAATTAGCTAAAATCCTCCCCTTGCAAATGCCAGGATCCAATATGGGTTTCAGTTTGTGCCATGGCTGCTCCACTTCCGATCCAGTTCCCTGCTTGTGGCCTGGAAAAGCAACGGAGGATGGCATAAAGCCTTGGGACCCTACATCCACAAGGGAGACCTGGAAGAAGCTCCTGGCTCTGAGCTTTGGATCAGCTTAGCTCTGACAGTTTTGGCCATTTGGGGAGCGAACCAGTGGATGGGAAGATCTTTCTCTCGTTAAATCTGCCTTTCCAATAAAAAGAAAATATCTTTTAAAATAATAAAATCAGTACTTTAAATCATCTCCTCACAGATTTCATACACAGCTTCAAACATAACCTGGTAGAAAGCATGCTAAGGCAGAACAGAGCGCTACCAACTGTGATATATTTTTAATACCGTTGTAGGATTTCTTGCTGTACATTTATGCAAAAACCTCGCCACTCTTGTTCAGCAGGTGGCAGCAGATGCTGTGAGAGTGGCTGTGGATTTCCACCATTTGCCTGTTCAGCAGATCCATCAGCACTGCAGGAAGCACTGGAGCCACAGGTGGCAGACTTGGCAAAAACGACATGGTGCAGTGTGGGCACTGGGCCATCTGTCAGGCTACTGGGTGTCATTTTATAGGGGCTTTCTGCAACTGAGCTTTAAAAAAAGATTACACAATTATGTGCTGGATTTGGGTCCATTAGGGCAAAATAAATTACTTGGTTCTCATGATTTAAACAGGTTTTCAGTATAATGGACAAATTCTCACAGGCTGATGAAAGCTCCACGTGTACAGAAAATTCTAAACCCAAGAATATGTGGCACTGGGCAGTGCTTCTCCCGAACCAAAAAATATGCCTTTTAGACAACATTTGACTGGCATGCCTGGTCACATCAAGGGTGTACCAATACAGCTGTGATATGTTGCCCTTTTTTCTTCAAGGAAAGCCATAGGCTTTTAAGAAAGCCAGAATGTAACTAAACCAAATTGCCTTTTGCAGATTCATCAACAACATGTCTCCTTGCTCCCCTGAAAAGGAAAGGGGGGGTGAGGAAAAAAGAAAAAGATAAAATTCAAATTCCAAAATATCAGCATTAAGTAAAGAAAGACAAGGTAAAAGCCACCACGACCCTGATGGCAAAGCTGTCTGTGCTGGGACAGTCAGAGTACAGAGGCACACGGCACACTTCTTCATTAGCACAACGCAGGTGCATACTGTCTAAATGTCTCTTGCTAATTGCAAACCAAGGCAGAGAAACAGGTCTACTTAGCACATAAGAGTTCCTGCACTAGAAGACAACCCAGGTTAAGGGGTGCAGCCCTGGGAGGGCCATCTGAAGTCAGTTCCACACCTTTAGGGCTCCAAGGCTTTCTTGTTATTTGCTAGCCTTCTCTTCAGGCCAGACAAGAAAGGGAAACAGTTCATCCAGCTCAGTTACTGAAAGGCTCCGATGATTCCCCACAGAGAGGAAGCAAACACAAGTGAGTAAGGGGGTGGGGGGAGATACTTTTCAGTTGGAAGCCCCTTTCCTCTCAAATCTAATACTTTGCTATTTACAACAGGGCTGGGAGATGAACCCAACTTGCTCAGTGCCATTACCTTACCCTCCCAGGAAAAAGTGAGCCAGAACACGCTAGCGAGAGGGGCATGACGCAGCAGACGTGCCACGCTGTGGTGGCAGGGCCCTGTGGGTCATGCTTTCACTCCAGGCTGGGGCGGGGAAGAGAGAAGAGCAGCCAGCTAAGCTGAGGTGGCCCCAGGAGAAAAAGCAAGGACAACTCTGAATATTTTGTTTTCTTTCCTCCCTTACATACCCAACAAAAGCCCAGCTTACTTGTTACAGCTAAACTCCAGAGGTGTAAGGAGAAAACTGTTTCAATCTAGGCTTGCAACTGGAATACTGACAGTATGCCAAGTCTATATGGTCTCCAAAAGTAGCAGCAGAGCCTTCACCTCACCCAAAGATATAAAGACATAAAAAACAAAGGATTAATCATGTAGTTATGCTAAGGGGATAGATAAAAATATAAGGGATCATAAAAACACTTTCATGTGACTTTAAGAAACTGATTTCTTTTGTGGAGATGTGTTAGTCCACATCCATAGAACTCAGGGTATGAAAACTGCATGCGGTATGAAATGCGAAGGTATCAATAATGGCCTATCATGATCATGCCCATTATTCTCATTGCTTCCAAAACCCACCCCTAAAAAATCCGCTAGAGTGATCCTATGTTATTAAAGTTTGTGTACTCCTCCCCCTCCACACACAAACGACCACACACACGTACATCCTCAGCTTTGTCACACCCAATGTCCTTTCCCCTCGGAAAAAGAAAACAAAAGCAAAATTTGGGTGGGGCTGAGGGAAAGAGACAGCGGAGGGCAGTTTGCAGAGATGGTCAGGTGTGAGTTGAGCGGCTTTGGTCAGGCTGGTTTCTATAACACTTGAGAGGATTATGCCTTGAGTCCTAGTTAGCAAGCACAAGAAGTCTCGCTAGGACAACACTGGGGAACCACTTCTCATATTAACGCCCTGCTGGTGTATGGTGTCACTCATTTATTCTGCAGCTCCTCCCACTATGCAGCAATGCTTCTGCTGATGGGACTGGAGCGCCCATCATCATGGCTGTCCCTGAAAAAGCAGCTTTGGTTTTGCCGCAGTTTCTTCTCACCCAACAAATACATCCCTCTCTCTCTCCTTTTAAATTTATGTTTGGAGATCACTAAAGAAATCTTCCCCTTTATACGTTCATATAATCTTTAATGAAATTTATCAAGCCACTCGTTTGCTGAGAATGACTGTGATTTCAGACTTTCTCTAAAATCTTAATTCGTTTTAGAAACATTTTGACTTTAGCCTTTCAGAGCTGAGGAATACTGCAGAACGCGCCACTCACCACTGTCACTTCAGATATGTGAACCAAGAAACATAGCTGGCATGGCAAATACAAACAATGCACAAAGAAGGCAAGACCAGCTTTCAAATCTGTTTTGCTTGAAAATGACAGAACTCACACCTCTCAGCCAGCCTGTTCTTACTGGGGAGAAAAGGGACAACCCTGTGCTGTGAGTTCTTCTGTAGAGAGGACACATCAGAATGCACTACTCCATCCCCACTCACAGGAAGATGAACGTTACAACCTCGCCTTGCCCACCCCGGGAGATAAGCACGTTGCCCTTCAATTGAAAAAAGCAAGACAGACCTAAAAGCTGAATTTGCAGAAACAACCTTATTTTTAAATATTTGCCTAAAAGAATGATAGATGTGTAAGTGTGTGTCATCTTCAACACAGGCCAAGAAGATGCCAGTGACAGTTCAGTAAGTCATTTCTACAGAGGAACATCTCTGAGTTAGGCTGCTGAGCAAAGACTGTTGAAAGCTCAATCTATGAGATGCATCAGTCACTGGCAAGTCTGCAAAGAGAGAGAAATGAAGTCAGACAAAGACAGAAACACCTTATACCACAGATAAGCAGTTAGGTGGCCTGGATTTAGGGTAAAAATGACCACTTACCAGATGTATGCATTACCTTGAAAAAGTTATTTAACTGCAGAGTAAGCTTTTCTAGTGTGCTGGTGGGATGACAAAAATTCCAGGCCTAGCTCCAGACATTCTAACTCCGTAAGACATGGGAATTACAAAACAATCCATACCTTGAACCACAAAAGAATACAAGACTTGTTTGGAAGGCAGCCAACATGCACATTTTATATACAGAATGACCAAAGCTCACAAAACTAGAGTGAAAACCAGAGAGCAGTATCGCCTATTTTCAAAAGGCTGCTAACTAGTTTCACCTTTACATGAGTGAGCAGAATGCTGTGTTTCATGTTCTAAAAATCTATCCTATAGTGATGAGTCCATACTACGAAAGAACAAAGAATCTCAGAAACCATAATAAAAATATCCATTTAAATTTTATTTTAACCATATTGGTCTTCAAATCTCTTTTAAGCAGCAGTCAAAGCCAACCAGGTATTAACCAGGTTTTGAGGAAAACATAAAAATTTATTTATATTTTGCAAAAATAAGAAAGAAACCATAAATCAGCAATAATACTAAAGGTGTCTTCAAATTTGACTGAAAAGAAATAACTCATGCAGTCCACCTCTTATCAGTGTTCATGGCGACGCCATTTTACTCCTTCCTTACTGCCATCTTAGTGCCACAGAATGTTTCCTAGCGGGCCAGCTGACACGCTGCCTTAACCATAGAACAAAGGTTTGATATGAATATATACACATATATATACACGTATTTTTTTTAAAGACCCAATTCCTGACTCTTTACTACCAGTCAGGCTAAAACATCATGAGAAAACTGAAGAGTCTCCAGACAGCAATGATTCAGAAATTCCTGCAAGTACTGGAAAGGGGAGAACAGCAGCCAACTTGAGTAGAACATGGTGTAGCAAAGAAATAAGAACCAACTGGGTCTCGGCTACTTCCTCAGAACACCTAAAAACGCACTGAGTACACACACAGAATTAAAAATCCAGCAAAAGGAAATGACACCAGAATCTTCAACCAAGTTTTACTTAAAAATGCCTAGTGACACCCCTCATGCGATCCAAATACTTTATGTGAGCAAAAGCTGCAGTTATTTTAAAATGGAGTTCTAAATTCCTGACTTAAAATTGTCATTTCAAGGTCCAACCCTTACAAAGATCAGAGAAAGAGTTCCTTTGCATTCTACCATGTATCTAATCATACTGAATATTGCTGCCTGCTCCCCCCACCTAAGATTAAAAATTATGCTGAAGATCTAGGCTCTTTGCTGCAAGCTAATATTAGTAGCACCGACTTACACAGAATCTCTGTAAGATTCCAACTAGAGCTTATGGCAACTGAATCCTCCTATGTCAATGAAAAAGCTGATGTGAAAAAAAAATCAATCTCTCCCTACTTCCCAGATGCCTATTAATCAGCACTCAGTAACCAGGATGAACAGCAGCAGCTAGTGCAGCAAGACCGAGAGCAGTTGGCTTTATAAATCTGGTATCAAGTTAGAAGCATTCTCAGATACTTCAATTCTGTGAAGATTCAACTCGAAACTACTAAAGCATTTTGAGCGAATTCTTCATGGTATAGTTTACTGTAAAATGCACTTATATAAATTTGTCAGGATTTAAAAGACAAACATTTTTCAGCCTTGTAAGATAAACATACAAATCAACATTTAAAATCCGCTTGCTGCTTCTTAGTACCAGCATAAAGGAACAAAGAAATAAGCTGAGTCAAATCCAACTAATTTTAAATATCAAGATTTTTAAGCTTACTATTACAAAATAAGAGTTCTACACAAGCAGCTTTGAAGTTACAACTAACAATTAGGCAGAAGGCACTAAAAATCACCCCCATGAGTGAGAGTGAAAGCCAGAAACTACTGATCTTCGAGGACAAAATCTTGTTTTGTCAAAACATTTTTTCTTACGTGTTACAATCAGTTATTATTAGGCCATTAACATGGAAGTCCTCCCTCCTTCCCCTCCCCGTAAAAAAGAATAAGCAGCAAAAGCACCAGGATCCAGCAATTCTTCTCAGGAATGGAAAACACTGGTCTTAAAAGACAGTGAAAAGAAGCCTAACTCTTTAAATTTGCATATTCAGATTTTTTTCTCTCAAGTGCCATTTCCATCTGTGACTAGTGACAAATTCATACTTCTCAGTAACTTAAATTACTAATGAATAGTTAATTGAAGTTATTTGCTTAAATCACTCATATGATCATAATTCAAGTATTTATCACATCTGATTTTTAGCTCACATATAAAAAAATTAATTCAAGAACCTGTGTTACACTTTCCATATTTGCAGCTTTCAAAAGTCTATATTTTACCCTTTCATCCAAAGACAAATTTTCAACCTTTGACCACTATTATGGGTACAAGAAATACTCACTGCAGACAAAAGGATTCCATTTTCTTTCTGAGAACATTCTCCAGCTTCTTAGAGAACTCTTGTGTACAGTGTGCAAATTCATTTGCTGAGTTTTACAGCAGCAAAGCTCCTGTGTCACAGAACCTCACATAAATGCAAACAGCCCTGCAGCTGCCTTCAGAATCCAGTTCACCTCAACCATGATACAGCTAATTGTTAAAAATGGTGGCTGAGACATTTTCCATACATTAAATTAAGGAGCTCTGATGAAGCACTGGCATCCACCCACTTCAGACAAAGGAAAATAATTTGCAACTGTACCAAGGCACAGATAATTGAGTCATCTCCCATACTGGGTCAGTGTTAGAGGTTTCCTCCATCTTTACTAAATGCAAATCACAGTTCATTGTCTCATCTCAGAAATCAATTCTTTGCAGTGCTGCACTGAGTCAGAGTTTTAAAGGCATCTTAGTTCTGGATAAATCCAGACCTACGGTGTGGAGGAGAGCCAGTCCTCAGGGTTATTGTCCCCTCCCTGGGCAGCTCTCCTTCATTCCCTACTTGACAGCTCCTCCAGCCTTCCTATTGTTAACAGTGAAGAAAGTCTCACACCTCAAAAGAGAACTACATCTCTCACTAGGTGAGCCATTTCTAAGTCCGCTTTTCAGAAAAAGGTCCATATCCTATAGGTCCCACAGTACACACACATTCCTTGAGAGAAAAACTAAACACATCACCTTTCCTGGCTATTTTTAAGGGAAGAAAACAAACAAGATGTTTTAAAGTGCTGAATGGAGAGCATTTTATCCCAACATTAATCATTTTTTCAGTCTCTACAAAAGGCTCCCACGACTTAGGAAGTTTACCTTTTACTTAAAAAATCACATTGTCTACACCAAAACTAAAATACACTTGAAGAACTCATCTCACATTCTTTTGAGGCTGAATTTAACACATAAATGGGAATATCTCAATTCAGAAAGTCAACATTTAAAAACACTTAAGAACCCATATTATTAATTTATTCTTTTACATGAAGACATTTCATGTGATACAATTCCAAATATCTCTAACAGTACTTATGCCTTAATTACCAAACATAAATGACTGAATTCCTTAGTAAGATACCCCCCACACACATTCAGACACATACATATTCACCTACAATCTCAAAGAAGCTGGTTTAGCAAAGAAAAGGAATTCCTTTTTCATATTTTATACAAATTCTCTACTTAACATGTATTTCTTTAAAATTCTGAAGAAAGTGAATGCTACTTGCTAATTAAAGATTAAGCCCACAAAAATCCTATATAAGCAGCTGTTTAAGCCTTGAAGCAAATATCTCTGCCCCACCCAACAGTTTTTTAAAGGAAAATATCAGAATGACAAGATGCAAATCTGAACAATTCTTAGAAGAATCAAGTACTTTTTCTATCAAATGGGTTAACTGAACCAAATTTATCTCAAATTTTTAAACAAACCAAGACTTTGTCTTTCAGAGCTTCCCCCAATTTACCAGGGTGATCAATCACAATTTCTTTACAAAACACAGTGCAATCCTACCTGCAGCTCTCAAATTAAGGAGTTTCAGACCGGCTGGTGCTGTCGGGCGCTGCAGCTCTTCCATACCTTCTGTGTGGGATGAGCTCTGTCAGAATCAGTGCTCAAGTTTTTCCCACCCCTAACTGCCGGAATTGCTGGATGGGGAGTGGGAGGAGGGAAAGGAGGGAAGAAAGGAGAAAAGAGAGAAAAAAGACAAGGGAGAAGAACAAGCCCTTTCCAAGTGCTGTTTTGACTGAAGCACTAAAGAGTCCCACTAGACAATGAGGTCACAGAGTCCCCTATCAAAGGGTGCACACTGCAGCTCCCGGAAACCCTGATGCTCTGCGCACATTGAGAGAAGTCAGACAGCAGTGTGAAAGCATAAACTGATGGGAGTAACAGTTTATAGGTTACAGGAGGGTATTTTATTGTTAACGGACTGTACCAAGTTAAGATTTAAGAGGGGGAGAGACAACATGTAGGCAAGGAATGCTATGATACTTTTTTTTTCCCTCGACCCAAGCCACTGCAATTATTCTGATGTGAATTTTTGATGACTTCCGACATCTTGCATGGTTAATAATCACTTCAGCTGTCATGTTTGGTTAATGTGGAAAATGCATTTGCTGCATTGTGATGCAGTGCTGTGGCCACAGATTGAGACACCAGTTGTGAAGCTGGTCCCTTAACTGAGCAGCAGGAATTTGCACATGCCATGATGCTAAAATAAATGATAGTTAAAAGATTTTATACAGCCACAGTCAGATTCTGCCATTTTAGTCTACAGAACGCGCAGATTCAACATACAGAAGCAGCTCAATCATTGTGCCCTTGTCCGCTGGACTGTCCTCCAAACACAGCAGTGAATTCACCATCTTAAAGGGTTGGTCCCTTAGTAGTTAAAAGATTCTGATACTGTCTAAAATAACTATTCTGATTAATTACAGCTTTCAACAGAAAAGAGGTTTATTTGCATTTCAGGAATATACAGCCAACAAAACTGTCAGTGATACAAGAAAACGCAGACCTTTTATTAACATATTCTCAGCTCAACTGTCACTTCTTTGTACAACATTTAGGGGAAAATATATGATGTGTAAGTAATGAATATTCCCATTCTACCACAATGATTTTTAAAAGTGCTCCTCAGAAAGGGATTTTTCCCCCTCCATGCTTTAATGTATAATTTGAAAATTAAAGACTACATTAAACACTAACATGCATTTCTCACTGTCACAAAAGGAAATTCAATGCGGCAAACAACTGTGCAATTACAGGAAAGCTGGGGGGAAAAAAATCAAAGATGAAATTGTATCAAGACCCAGGTACCAGCTGATTAAAATCAGGCCAGGTGGGTAGCAGGCCATCGTTATGGTGCAGATTGCAAAAGAAAAACTGAGAGAAAACACATTCCATCTTCTAAAACAAAAACTATAATCCCTGAGAGACTGCAGTCTGTGGGCTGCGATACCAACACCTACACTGCAGAGCCTCAAAGACACATATTTGTCAATTTCACTTTTTTTTTTTTTACAAATATCAACTTGACTATTTAGCATCTAGTATGGTTATTTAATATTATTATTCCTCTATCTTCATCACTTTTATCTTTTAAGAAATAGAACCAAGGCACAGGATTTTGTTGCTTTAAAACAAAAATGACTGCTATTTCTTTTTCTTTTTTTTAAAGATTTATTTATTTTTATTGTAAGTCAGATTTACACAGAAGGAGAGACAAGCGAGGAAAGATCTTTGTCCAATGATTCACTCCCTAAGCAGCTGCAACAGACAGAGCTGAGCCAATCCAAAGCCAGGAGCCAGGAACTTCCTATGGGTCTCCCACGCCTGTGCAGGGCCTTTAGGCCTTGGGGCATCCTCCACTGCTTTCCCAGGCAACAAGCAGGGAGCCGGATGGGAAGTAGAGCTGTGGGGATCAGAACCGGCGCTCATATGGGATCCCAGCGCATGCAAGGCGAGGATTTTTAGCTGCTAGCCTACTGCACCAGGCCTGCAACTGCTATTTCTTACAGAACTCTGACTAATAAATATCCAGAGTTGAGATGCTCTAGACATCTCTGTATCTCCACCATATGAAAACAAACAAAAAGACCCAACCAAACTAAAAGCCATGAACATAGAAACACACTGGTATCTCAACAGCGGCTGACAATGAAAGAACTTATGTTACTAACATAAAAATCAACGCACAATTTTCTTTGTTTTATTCATTGTGATAGCACCAAATGCATAATTTGTGGATGCATGTGTTAACAAGCAATGTAAAGCCTGAAGAGCTCTCCAGTTTTGTTTCTTACTCCAACTTAAAATTAACTGCACCAACAGTGCTATTCAATGCCATAACAGATGTCGCAGTAGTCATAGCTAACATTCAACAATTCAACTTTTGTTCCAGACTCAATACAAGGTACCACTCACAGCTCACAATCTGCACCAGGATGGAAAGGAGAGGAAATTATGTACTGGGGGTAGCTTTGAAATTAACCAGGCTCAGCTTATGCTCCAATTACTGAACAAAAGACAATCCTGGGGGACCTCTCTCTGAACCAGCGCAAGAAGGAAACCCCTTTGTTTCTGATCAAATGAATCCCTTATTGGAATACAGCAGATATGTAGCATAGAGGCCTCCACCTGGGGATAGAGGGAAAAGGAAAAAAAAGAACCCAAAGACCCATTTTATTGATTTCAATCCTGCTCCTGAGGGAAGACTTCTGAGGTTCACTACAGGGGAGCAGAAAAACCCTCTTTATTTGCTTACCAACAGAAAAAAAAAATCACCTCACTGAGTCACTGTTAAGACATTTTCTTTCTTTATTGTGGCCAACAAATAAGTGGCGTGTTTCCTTATGGCAGAGTAAATCCTACACCACTTGAGACTCCTCCTTATCCCAGATAGCAGGGCAGCTTGGAGCTGCAGTACATTGTGCACGCGCTGGGCCTCCCAGTAGAGGGATTGACAAGTGAGGGACTCAAACTGCATTCAGACCTGGGGATTGCAGAATATGCAGAAAAACACTCAATAGACGCCACCTTACAAAGGACTTGCTTCTCTGCTGCTTCGTCACTGTCTTCACATGAAGCCATCCATTCCCAAGTGTCTGCTAGTTCATCATTTAATTTTATATTGGGGTTTTACATTGCCTTCAGCACCAAACACAAAAGCAAAAAGAAAGTGGATGAAAATTCATGGGTCTGGTACTTATTAATTTGAGGGATAAAAGTGGGCTTCCATATTCAAATGCTGAGATCACAGAATTAAAAGAAGTCACTGTGATCCTATGGTTTAAGCAGAACTAAAATTAATGACCAGGTAAAATTATATCCAAGTAAAAAAATTGTATCCAAGTGAGTAGCTGTGAAATTCTCTGAAACACTGACCAAATGGAGGACTGTACCCCAAAAGCTCTGCAGTGGTCTCTGTTCTTTCTCCTGCCAGGTTCACCAGGTTGCTGAGAAAAGCAAGCCACGCTGCTTGCTGGCAGCCAAGTGCTTTTGAGAATAAAGAATGAGAGGCCACATGAGGTAGTACCATTGCTCCCCAACCTTGAACCCCACTGCTTTCTGAGACATGGCTGGATCCCTGCCCCCGTTCCCACCAACATTCTCCGGGAGCCTCTCTCTTCGATGAAACCTCTGCCATCTGCCTCATGCTCTACGTCGCTCTTTCCACACATTCATTCTTGCTGCCACGTTCTCACCTCTTAGGCCAGCGGCTCTGCAAGTGTTTGTCTGGAACCCTTTTCTGAATGGCATTGTTTACCCTATCTCTGAGGATCTATGGGCATTTCCATGGTGGTTTCTTGCTAGATCATCCAAAACTGAAATGAAACCTCAACTTTCTATGTGGTCAGCTCTTTATGTAGTCAATCTTCCTAATTTCTCAGCTTCAACTAAAAGCACCAGTCCTCTTCCTTGCTCCAAGCCTTGGGTTATTTCTGAGCATCGTTCCGCCTATTAGACACCAAGTGCAGCAGCTGCTTGATTCCCAACATTTCTCACATGTTTTCTTAACCAATTTCTCCTCCTAGACCTGGTTGGACTATTACAATTGCCTCTGAATAATACCTTAGCAGTTATTTAATCTATACTGGCACCTGAATTTACTGCTTGGCAGTCATTCCCTCCACATCTGATCCTCCTTTCTGACAGTATTACTTCCCAGCATATAACTTCTACTCTCATCTCTCTGACTTTGATAAGGTGTTTCTTATTCTTATTCTCCTATCTTTTTTCACTTCCTATAAGCAAAATCTTCTCATCTTTCAAAGCCTAGTCAGGACCCCCTATTCCAGGTGGTTTGCCCCAACTAGCAGAGAATTCAGTCATTGCTACTCCACTGCCCGAATTCCCATGGCATTTGGAATGACTTGGCACTCCTGTCCAACTTTGCCTGTCACTTTCAACTTCTTTAGACATGTTGGTACTGTTGTAGTCAGTCTTGGCTTTCCAGGCAGAAGATAAGGAACTTCCCAAGGGCCGTGTCCAGAATTTATACTATCCTATTTATCGTCAGTATCTAGCATAGTGCTACCCATAATGGGTACTCAGTGAAAGCACTTCATTGATTTTCATTAGTGTTCACTAGGCTCCACCCAGGTGGATGCAGGCAATTACTTGGAGGAAGCTAAAACACACTTTTGCTTGTTTGTTCTTTCAAAGCTCTCCAGCTCTCTGAGATAATTCTAACCTTGGGTAGTAGGACAGATGCTGAGGTAGTTCTTGGCCAATGTGCAGAGGTCCCAAGCTCTTCTTTGTGACTAAGCTTCCTTATCAATAGTATCCAATTTCCAAAGTCAGCCTCTTTCTCTTATGTGTATAGAACCAAGACGTTCAGGGAAAAAGGAGGAGATTTCAGCCCAAAGTCAGTGGTATGGCAAAGACAGCTCATCCATCCTTACAAATCAGCTGAGAAGGAAAAAGCAGGCTTCTCATTTATTGAGAGCATTTCATCTTGAATACTGTTTTAAGTGAGGAACATTAGGATTAGGTAGTCAATTAAAAAAGGATGATTTCTGCATGTTTTTATGTGGCTATGAAAACAAATTAAAGTTAGTGTTTTCCTTTTCTTACTCAAACTAGTCTAGAATAACGGGAAAAAAGCTCTTACCTAACTCAAGAACACACCCCAGAAAGGCTTTGCTGTGACTACAAGGCAAAACAAGTGGGTGTAGGGTCTGTAAGTGGATGGCAAACTTAATTTGCCTGGTAAAAGGATTCCAGAAGGTAGATTTCCACCTTTAAGCTGTTTTCAACCAGCAGTTCCCCAAGAAAAGTAGTTATGAATTTGAGCAGACTAGAATGGGAGGTGGGGCCCAGCACCGAGGCCTAGCGGCTAAAGTCCTCGCCTTGAATGTGCCTGGATCCCATATGGGTGCTGGTTCTAAAGCCGGCAGCTCCACTTCCCATCCAGCTCCCTGCCTGTGGCCTGGGAAAGCAGTTGAGGACAGCCCCAAATCTTGGGACCCTGCACCCGCGTGGGAGACCCGGAAGAGGCTCTGGGCTCTTGGCTCCTGGTTCCTGGCGCAGCACTGGCGCATGCACACAAACACTCACCCCTAGCATCTGTCAAACCTCAGCATTGAAAGAGTACTGAGGTAAGAGCTGGCAGAATATGGCAAGTAGTGCTACCACAATTAAAAACAAAACAAAACAAAACAAAACCTGAAGTAATGAAGACTCCTCGGATTCGGAGCCATAAAATTTCAGAGGCATTTTTCTTGTGGCACTTAATTGCGGAGACGTCGGATTGTGGATGAGGTCAGCCAATGACTTTAGGCCCAGGATTCTGCTCTAGTTTCTACACAGAGCTCTTTGCACCGTACTGAAAAAAAAAAACAACCCTGCTGGAGGCCTGGATTTCATGGGCTGTTTTGTCAGTGCTAGCAAAAGAAAGGATTCTGGCTGGTTAGTTCTTTTACCAATGTGCTTTCTACAACAGATTTATTTCTTGTCAGCTTGCTTGTAAATAGAATCCTTTTAAACAAAGTATTTTAAATTCAGCATGGACACTGTGATTTGAAGGAATACTAAATCATCCCAAGATGTCTTTTACAGATCCAGATATTCAGAGTTTGCATTTACTAATTAGAGCAGAGTCCTTTATACTGCTACTACTATCTTAAAGACACTTAAATCTTAACTTTCATGTGATTTATTTCATTGCCCATATTATTTCTGCTATTAAATGAAAAATAAAGACCAGATACCGTTCATTAGGAAGAAAAGGATTATTAAAAATATTCATTTTTCAATTACTTAAACAAGAAAAAAACAACTATTTATTCCATTATCAAACCAAAATTTCAGTCACCGATACAGACAAAATACAGGCTCCTATAATGTTCCACTTTCGTTTCCCTCTCTAATTTTAGGTAAAAAGGCAGAAAGTGTTAGAGACAGAGACCTCCCAAACACGGTTCAATCCTTCAATGCCCATAACAGCCAGGGCTAGGCCAGGCTGAACCCAGGAACCACATCCGGTTCTCCCACATGGGTGGCAGGGACCTGAGACCTTGGGCCATCAACCGCTCTCTCACAGGCACATGAGCAAGGAGCTAGATCAGTAGAGGAAGCTGTACTCAATCTTGGGCATTCCAATATGGGATGTGGGCATCTGAAGCGGTGGTTTAACCTGCTGCATCACAACATCACCCCAACAAAACAGTATTTTGATTGTTGTGCTCAATACCAGCCTAGAAATTTCTCCATGTAGGAAAACTATGCAAGACTCTATTTCTCATGAATCCCTACTATGAAACTGAATATGGCATTACTCAAGTTGATAAATAAAATTTGGTAACAGGAGGTACTACAAGTATTTTTTATAACTGCATCCAATTTGTAACTATATCCAAGGATACAAACCTTAAAAATAAACTATAAAAGACAATAAAGCAAAAGTTATATGAGAAGTAACAACAGGGCCTGGCAGTGTGGCCTAGCAGCTAAAGTCCTAGTCTTGAACGCACCAGGATCCTATATAGGCGTGCCGGTTCTAATCCCGGCAGCTCCACTTCCCATCCAGCTCCCTGCTTGTGGCCTGGGAAAGCAGTCGAGGACGGCCCAAGGCCTTGGGACCCTGCACCTGCGTGGGAGACCCAGAAGAGGTTCCTGGTTTCCGGCTTCAGACTGGCACAGTACCAGCCGTTGCGCTCACTTGGGGAGTGAATCATCGGACGGAAGATCTTCCTCTCTGTCTCTCTTTCTCTGTATATCTGACTTTGTAATAAAAATAAATAAATCTTACAAAAAAAAAGTAGCAATAAAAGTCAACCAAATTAACTTAAATAGGCAACACTGTGAAACTGAAAGCACTGTGTTGACCAGTGGGATGCTAGTCCTCCATGAAGGGATGAGACAGAGGGGCCTCTGCCTTTCCTCTCCCAACACTGCAGGATGGGACAATCTCAGCAGCCTTGTCCCTATAAAATACCATGGCATTATGTATAATTGTGCCCTTCTTCTCACTAAACAGCAACATAGGAATCTGCAATTCTAAAGCAAAAAAGCAAATTTAAAAATCTGTTCTCTCCTCTAGCCTTCCAACAGGGACATGATGGAAATGGTTTAAAAAAAAATGGTCCAGTTTTGTTAACATACTTTCTAAGATATCTATTAAATTTGAGGGAGGAAGAGGGAAAGGCAAAGAGACAAGCCTACAGGAGAGGACTCCTCCCTCACTAAGTTGCTACCCCAAGTTCCTGCAGCACTAGCTTTCGGGCCTGGCCAAAGCTAGGATCTGAGAATTCAATTCCACATGAGTGACAAGGACCCAATGACTTGAACATCTGCTGCCTCTTGGGGTACACATGACCAGGACGTTGCAATCAGAAGCAGAGCCTTCAGCACTAGATCAAATGCCCATCTCTGTTAACACACTTGTTAATATCAAGTCTTCCAGAGGAGACAAAAATGTTTGCAGTTCTACTATATTTTGCCATCTCATAGCCTGCAGTCCATACTGCGACATGACAAGTACTTAACTCTATCTACTCCTTGCTCCTGGCTGCCACCCCTACAATAAAATAAACTTACAATAAAATAATAATAAAAAATAATGACAAGACTACATTGTAACCACTTAGGATGCTTAACAAATCACACATAATATGAACATAAGTTAGTATCCAATAAGTTGCTGAGGGCTGTTATTCAGAAGTTCTAGATATCTTTACTAAGCTTCTGTCAACACCTTTTTCTGACTGAAGTGCTTCTGGGCAAAATGTCATTTAGAATTTAACTGATGACAAGTTCCTATGACACCACATACATTGATGGCATTCAGTGTGGTAAAATACCTACACAGCTCTCAAGAAGTAACAGAGTCTCATGGAGAGCATCCTGAAGCTGGAGTCAAAACAACCAGGTTCTAGACAATGAATGAAGCGCTAGTCAAACACTTCATGCCTCAGTTTCCTGATCTGTGAAATAAAGAATGCTACCAGAGCAATAGGAAAACACCACGGCTATCCTCAACTGTCTCTACAATAGGATCACTTTCGAAAGTAAAGAGAAGCCATTTCAGATGATTTCTAAAACACAGACTGTATATTTTAATATACTTTTCAAACATGCAGACTGATTTAGACATTTCCAAGGAAATGGTTATTCTGCCTTTCTGCTTTCTCTCACAGCATCTGTTGTTACTTAGTAGTTAAGGAAAAATACAATCTAATGTCATTAATAGTGGTCCCAAGATTCCTAGCTCTCACTTAATGGGTGAGGGCAGTTGCAAAGAAACAAACACACGCGAAGGTAAAGCAAATGAGAGGAGCTGGGGAGAAAGTCTGAGGAAATCAGGTTAATGAATTAAAAACAGCAAGTCCATCTTTTATCTCTTCTGGCTCCTACTGAAGGCAGACGGTGTATTGAATCTGCTGAGACACCAGATTTAAGGCCTCCTTTTGGCATCATCAGTCCATGAATTATTAACGTTTGCAGAAGCAACAGTACATCCGCTCACAGCAATCAGAGAGGATAATGATGATTAACCAAGATGGGATTATTAGTGCCTACTACCACCACTTCCTTTTCCTATCTCTCTTCTTCATTTTCCTCGGGCTTTGATTCTTTGTCAGACAGTGTATTTTGAGCTACCACTTCAGTATGACATTCAACAGTTCACGATGAAAAACTATAAATAATTTTTATTATTGATTTTAAACTTATAGTATAAATCATAGTTATACCTCCTAAGTTTTTAAACATATGCAAGATTTTAAAAAAGATTTATTTATCTGAAAGGCAGAATTACACAGAGGAAGAAACACAGAGAGATTTTCCATCTGCTGATTCACACGTCAAACAGCTGCAATGGCCAGGAACTGGACTAGGCCAAAGTCAAGAGCCAGGAGTTTCACCCAGGCCTCCCATATGGCGGTAGGGGCCAAGCACTTGGGCCATTTTCATTGTTTTCCTGGGACTGTAGAAGTGGTGGAACATCTGGATCTCAAATCATTGGCCATATAAGATAAACAGGAAACAGTGGCTTAACCACCGCAACATAATGTTGGCCCTAATATACGAAAGTTTTAAACACATTTCATTGGTCACTCTATCCTTAATAAACCAAAGATTAAAAAAAAAAAAAGGAGGAGGAGGTTGTAGATTTATTAGGGCCTCAAACATTAATAAGATCAACTGTTTTGCAGGCTGGTGCTACAGTTATTTAATGAAAATTCAATGTTCATCCCCAAGTGAACTGAGTATAAGCTGGTACACTAGAATCCAGTAGATCTCAAACTACAGGGCTCACTAAAACACGCAGCTAGGGTACCATCCCTAGATTTGGGTTCAGTCTACGTGAGGTAGGGCCTGAGACTTTCTATTTCTCACAAGTGCCCAAGGGATGTCACTGCAGCTGGCCTGGGCACCACACTTTAGACCACTGACCGAAAGATTTCTTCTGTCAATCTCAGAGACAAAGGTTAATACAAAATACAGAACGATCTGTGGGACCTGACCCCAACGCCCCATTCCACTGTGGAAAACCTAGGTGTCTAGAGGTCTGCAGGGCTCTCCAGGGCCTCTGCTGTTTCAAGATAAACCCATTTCATAGCACCACTCACCTGCCAAAAGAGACAGCAGGACCAACAGTCAACAAACAGTCGAGAGCACACATGCAACCACAGACAGATTTACAACATCATCCTAAGACAGGAGGAACATACCTTCCTTGGCCATTTTCTTCCTTTTTCCCATCAATTCAGGATTTGCCAACATAATCAATTCTCAAAAAAAAAAAAAATAACCAAGTTACAACTGCCTCATTCCAAATCTGTTTACTATGTTACTGTAATAACAGGAAACTCACATAGATCCTTTACGCCAACCAGTCATACACTAAAAATCAACAAGGCCTATCAGTAGGGTCCCAAAACAAGGAAATGCTCTTCAGGGCACCTATTGGATCTAAACACTATGTACGTTAGTTAGATTGATAAGCTAAATTTTATTTCTTTGGGGTTTGCAAACACAGAAAATGTAGCAATGGTAGCATGTGCAGCAGAGCAGAAGTGCAGAGGCCCACTAGCAATGGCCACCAAAGACCATCTCCCAAAAAGCCAGGCTTCCCACTGGGCCCACCTCAATCTTACAGCCAGCTGTACCTAATCCACAGGAGACAGCATCAGTGGGTACAAGTTGCAGAAGTCCTAGCAGCCACGGCCTCACAGTTGACACTTGATCAGAAAAAGGAATAAAATCCTACTCAACAAAATTCCCTACCTTCATTGTGCCCAAGTATCTCTGATGATGTCATGCACACCCCTTAGCAATGACTTCTGATAACTGCCACGCCTCAGGCAGCAGGTGACAGAGAGAAGCAAAGAATGAAGGGAAAGAGAGAAAAGACAAACTAAAAAAGGGAGAGAGTAAGGAAAAAGAGGGAAGGTGGGAACAAAGAAGGAAGGGTTGATCAAGGGTAAAATAAAAGGTAACATGTGCCAAGAACAAAGCACAGAAACCTTCACTTCATTTGCTCTAAACTCTAACATTCTGGCACCCCAAGTTCCAAAAACATGGCATTTCCTCCAGTTTGCCACTTGGCATTTACTTGGCAGCAACGACCAACTCTAACAGTATCAACCCAGCTGATGGGCTCTAATGTCACAAATCCCAAGAAGCCCAGGCCCCTTTTCACAGAAGGAAGCAGCAGCAAACTCTATCAGTGGCAGTGACAAACATCTGTATCACTTTACGTTCCAGACACCTCTGATGGAAAAAGCAGTTTGTCAGCACTCAGCACAGAGAAGTCATAAGGCCCAACCACTCTAAGTAGCACTGACATCCCTACAATCGATTTACATACATAGGAAGGAACATAGATGTCACTTCAGAGAAGACAAGGAAAGGTCTGAGAAGAAACAAAGCATTAACAAACTGAACCAGTGGTGAGAGAATATGAAATTCACCCAATGAGTCTACCAGCCTTTCTCAGCAAGGACAAAAATAAGGATGTAGGGCATGGATTAAGAATTATCTAGGTCCAACTTCCATTTTCTAAGTAATTAATCTCTATAAACTAGTCTTAATTTCTTCCACTATTATGTAACAGAAAATGATGCCCATACCATGTTCAATAGGCCTCTAACGCTGCAACAGCAAGGAACAAGAGAGTTATAAACAAGGCTCACTGGAGAGTATTAGGCAAAGGACACGCAAAACGTCTGGCCTGTTACTTCCCCTTAGATCCTCCAAATTAGGGCAAAGTCACAGAACTTCTCAATAGGCAACCTTCCAAATGGTCTGGGGGGGCACGGTGAAGGTGATGAAACGATGTAATGGTTGCTCATGATACCTGCAGTCTCGGAGCCCTTTCCTCACATTAGGAATCTTCTCCATGACAGAATGAAGGAAAAGCTTACACCTATCTTCATAAGAATTGACCAATTCTGAGCCAATAAGGGCCATTTTTATCAACTACACCAACACACATTTCACATACTAATTCTTTACTTTCTTGCTAATCAATTTTCCTTGTCACTTCAAACAGATGTTCCAAAGTATCAAACACCCAGTGCAAACACAGTCCAATACTCCCCAAACGGTGGCTGGTCTAACTTTCAGCCAAAAAAGTACACCAGGAAGCATTTTCAAGTTTTCTTAATGAAACATGACTTATTCTTACAATGACGGAATTTCATACTCTTAAAAAATTCTGGTTTAATGCCTCTTTGTCATCTAACTCCCTCTACAGTAACATTCTCTCAGCCAAGAGGTGCGTACATTTTGAAAGATGAGAATGAAAACAAAAAATCCCTAACCTATGATTCCTTTCCTCCATTCTGAGCCACAGCCCAGCCCCTTCTAGATCAGCTAGATTCTAATTTTAATTCCATGTAAGAAAAGTGGCACCAAGCAAATTATGAGGACTACTTACTGTCACTTACTCTCACATCCCTACAGCAACCCCTCCTTGGTTCCCTGCTTGGTCTTCTCTTCACGATTCTGTTATGCTAGTTCACACTTGTTTGTAAGAATTAGTCCAAAGAATAGTTCTTTGCAGGCTGTCAGGTGTTAATGTTTCACTGAATGTCAATTACTCACTTTTATGTTCTTTCCTAGAAGTGAGTACTTTTGCTGTAGAGAGAGCTTTCCTGGATTCTGGAACATATACACACAGTCAAGGGCTTTGTCTATGTCTTAAAACCAAATACACATAATACCCTTAGACAGCCAAATCATATTATATGATACAAGATTTCAACATTCCGGCACACTGCCAGAGCTTAATGGCCAGTCAGACGCTAAGTAAGGAAATGGGTCTGCATTAAGCCTACAAATAAGTCAACAATCAATAGTTCAGTATTACAGTAAAAATGATATGCCCTTTAAATTGCTTCTAGCATCATCCTTCTAACCGTAGCTCAACTTAAGAAGCAAACAAAGATGATCAAGCAAGAAGCTGAACACATGCCATTTCCACAAACACAAAGCCTAGGCATTTCAAAACTAAAAGTCGTTCCAGTATTTCACCAAAAATCTTTACTGTGTACATGTAGGGCAGCAAACCTGGGAAATAACAGGCTGAGCTTTGGAGAGTGAATTAAACTGACAGCAAGTAGAAAACTATGGCAAAACACCAAGCTTCTAGAGGTAAATGAAGCAGGTTTGGCTATCCTGCAAACTCACCCCGCTCCCCTAAACCAGCAGACATTTGTATCCAAGCTTAGTTGGTATACACCAGCTTCTCCCTCAATCCACATCATGCTGCTACTAAGCTTATGTAAATGTGAGCAATGCCTATCACATTCATTCTAAAGATGGTACATCTTCCTCCATACTGCGGGCTCTCTATTTCCTCTAAATGAGCAATCAATTATATTCTATTTTATGCTTCTACTAGCCTTCTTCTTTCAATATATTCTGAAAATTCACTCTCCTTGCTTTATGTTTATTTGTTTGAAAGGCAGAATTACAGCGAGAGGGAGAGACACAGAAACTAAGAAAGATCTTTCATCCCCTGGTTCGCTTTCCAAATGGCTGCAACGCCAGGAGCTACGCCAGGCGCACAGGCCTGGAACTTCTTCTGGGTCTATCATATGCGTACAGAGGCCAAGCACCTGAGGATGGTCTGCTGTTCCCTCATGTACATTAACAGAAAAGTGGATTGGAAGTGGAACAGCCAAGTTTCTAATCTGCACTCCAAATGGGATGCTGGCTCACAGGCAGCTACCTGATATGCCACTGGGTTGGCACCTGGAAAATTTACTCCTTTACTGGAATAATCCTAGCTTACAAATGAAAATAAGACCTAGGAGAGGGAGATGGCACCATGGCATAGATTAGGCCTAAGCCTGCAGCACCAGCATCCCACATGGGTGCCAGTTCAAACTCTGGCTACTCTACTTCCAATCCAGCTCCCTGCCAATGTGCCTGAGAAGGCATAAGAAGATGACTGGGACTTTGAGCCACTGCACACACAAGGGAGACACAGGAGACTCCTTGCGCCTGGCTTCACACCAGCCCAGCTGGGCCACTGCAATAATATGGACAGTAAACTAGCAGATGGAAGATCTGTGTGTGTGTTTATGTGTGTGTGTCCCCATTCATCTCTCTCTCTACAACTCTGTTTTTCAAATAAAAACTAAATAAATCTTAAAAAAACAAACAAACAAAAAATATCTAGGGGAGACAGACATTTGGTGCACTGGTTAAGGCACTGCATGGGGTCCCAGTGCAGTAGCCTAGCGGCTAAAGTCCTCGCCTTGCACATACCAGGATCCCATATGGGCGCCGGTTCTAATCCCAGCAGCCCCACTTCCCATCCAGCTCCCTGTCTGTGGCCTGGGAAAGCAGTAGAGGATGGCCAAAAGCGTTGGGACCGTGTACCCACAAGGGAGACCCAGAGGAAGCTCCTGGCTCCTGTCTTTGGATTGGCTCAGCTCCGGCTGTTGCGGCCACTTGGGGAGTGATTCATCAGATGGAAGATCTTCCTCTCTGACTTCCCTTCTCTTTGTATATCTGACTGATGGATGGAAGATCGTCCTCTCTGTCTCTCCTCCTCTCTGTATATCTGACTTTCCAATTAAAAAAAAAATCTAAAATAAATAAATAAATAAATAAATATTTTAAATAAAAAAGACACTGCATGGGACAAGCACATCCCATATAGGACAGAGTCCAACTTCATGTTTTGGCCCTGCTCCCGATTGTAGCTTTTGTTAATGTGCACCCAAAAGTCAGGAGGTAATGATTCAAATCTCTTTACACCCACATGGGAGACCCAGGCTAAGTTTCTAACTCTCAGTTTCACCTTTGACCAGCCCTAGATGCTGCAGGCATGTGGGTAGTATACCAATGGATGAAAGATCCCTATCTTTCTCTTAGATAAACGAAACAAACATATTTTTAAAGTGTTTCAACAATCACTTCTCAGCCTTTTGGCTAATATCAAGTGTAAAAATGTTAAAAACCAAAGGAGCTAAGAACACAGTAATGAGTTTAAACCAAGACAGGAAAATTTAAGTCTGACATATCTATCCCCTGATTCCTTATCTGAGAAATGGAGTCAACATAAGTATCTACAACAGAGGCTTGCTGGGAAGATTATATCAAGACATGCAGAAAGTATCTAGGTACTGTGCCTGGATATCACAGATGTTTAAAGCTTTGCTTCTCTGTTAGCTAGAGTGAAACAGTTCAAAGGAATGTAAACTTGTTATTCAACTGTTTCACTGCATCCGTAAAAACACATTTACACAAGAAATAGACGAAAGGGGGGAAAAGGAGAGCAGAGGAATGAGAGGGAAAAAAAACTATTTAACACTGTACTACTCAAAACATGGTTACAGGAGTGCCACCAGTCTACAAACCGATTCTGTCTAGTCCTTAGCACATAAGAACAGAGAATAAACATTTAGAAATCTTCACGGCACTCTAAGTTAATTTTATGTCCATGTTTTGCCTAATTAAAAAAAATGGGCTTATATTTTGCATGTCTTTTATTTCATTTCTTTAAAAAATTTTTTTAGTTTATTTGAAAAAAAATAGATATTGGGGCTGAGGCAATATTTTCCGTCTACTCACTGGTATATTCTTCAAATGACTATAATTTCCTCAACTGGGACAAGGTGAAACCAGGAACCTAAGATTCCATTCGGGTCTCCCGCATGGGCGTCAGCCTAAGATATTAGGCTGCTTTCTCAGGCACATAAGCAAGGAGCTGCATCGGAAGTGGAGTGTGCAGGATTTGAATGATGCTCATCTGAGATGCTACAAAGACTGTAGACTAATCTTCTATACCTCAATGCCAGCCCCTTCAAATTTCATTATTAATGTAGTTAATGTGGACTGAGTTTTAATGTAGTTGATGAGCTGAATTTGAGGTGGGAAAATGGTTTGAAGAGCACTGATTCAGTCAATGCACCTTTTGAATGAATAATACTCACTACTAGATTTCTGCAACACTAAGATACCTAGGGCAGTTTTGGACCTCATCATCGGAATCTAATTTTACTCAATGGAAGAAAGTGGCAGGCCCTGTTTTCCTGAGAGACTGGAGCTGCTGAGAAAAGTTGATATGCACTATGATTAACAGAGAATCTAACAGAAAAAGAGAAAATATTCCCAGAGAATACCACAGCAGTGTATGTTAGTACCACGAGCAAATCAAGCATATCAGAATCTTCCACAGTGTTTCCACCTGTCCCTAAGATAGCATCAGCACTCTGAGGTTTTTGTTTTAAAGCAAACTCTTTTGCACATGACATTTGAAAAAATAAACTAAATGATAAAAATCAGCCAGTAAATCTACGCTCCCACTTACATTCTGCTAACCCAGTATCCCCTTTCATTTTATAAATTAAACAAAAAAGCCCAGTCCTCATTGTAAATACATTTTTGTAAGACAAGAATTTTGGGGACCTGTTCTTGGCAGCTGTGCCACGCCCAGCTTCACATTGCGTATTCTGCTGCAGTGCTTCAAAGGCTACGTTTCTGAAAGGCACAGGCGGGATTCTGCGGATGGCACCCGGCCCTTGCAGCCACTCCAGTGAGAAGAGAGGACTGGCCCTTCTGTCCTCCAAGATAATTAAAGTGCAACGTGCACCGCTACTGATCTTGCGATTGCTGCAGACCGGCAGCTGTCAGAAGCCTGCAGACCAGTTTGGCTGCCAGCAACCCGGGCTTAGGGAACTCACTCGGCCTCTCCATATCTGAAGTGTAGCATGGAAGCTGAGCATTTCCAAAACAGGGGGGAAAAACTTTAAAACAAACAATAGATACTAGCTCTAAGTATAGGGGCAGTTGGTAGAGGATTCTGCCCTCTCTACCTCCTGGTTTCTTGGTCTGGTTCACACCAAACAAAGAACAAAGTAAAATCAAACCTCCAGTATCTCAGCCTTTCACTCAGTTTCTTCACATATGTGGTTTTGCAGTGGAGACATTCCTAAGTGGGCCCCAAAGTTTTCTAACAGAGGAAACCACGCTTTGCAGCTATCACCAACTGAAGGAGCTGCACGCCTGGAAGGCTTTGGATCAAACACACCCAAACCAAAGTAAGAGATTACAAAGTGCTGTGGCTAGCAGGTCAGAGCTGTGTACCAGGTCAAGGGCTACCAACTGAAAATGCTAGACTGCTTCATTGCAATGCATTTAATATCCGATCAAGCTTCAGCCACTGAAAATCACATCCACTCCATTTTCAAATAGTTTAACAGATAAACACACATGTCCATTTCTGGCTCCTGAAATCAGGCAATTTAAAGATGCCAGCCTGAAGGTGACAATGTATATTCCTTATCCTCAGAGTGCTGAGGCATCCAAAGGTATCGGCAGACAAGAGACAGCCAGTGCAGGAGGGAGGGGAAGGTTTCATTCCAGTTCAAAGGCACCAAAGCCTGGCCAAGATTTGAAGTGCTCCATTTAAAATGTTAGATAAATATTTTAGCCATGGGCTTGTTCCAAAATACTGTTACAGAACCATTCCAACTTCTTTCTTCTTTAAGTTGGTAATTGATATTCTCCTGCTCACTACAGGATATAAGAAATCTCCGAGAAGACAAAAAGCCTGTCATTTCCTGCTTGCTCAGAATGCATTCAGCATCCATTTACTTGCTTGTTCTGAAAGCCTTGCATTCAGGAGTAAGTGTGAATGGATAAATAAAAGGCCTAAAATCCTATATTTCTGGCTCACATAAAAGCAGTTTTTCACATTTTGCACAGACCCATTTTCACTCCAAAGTTACCATTTTTAATTCCATTCACAGAATACTTTAATGTAATTGCATACTTTGTCACCACACCACAATGCCTACCTTTTGCCTTATCACAAACAGGCAGAAAAATTAAATCACTTCCACCCTCACCACAGTAATAAGCATCAGGCCAGCTAACTATAAACACAAAACAAGACGGCACATTAGCTTGTCTGTCTCGGCAGACGGGATTTTTTTTCTTTCTTTTCTTTTTTTTTACAGGTTAGATTTACTGGTTTTTTACCAGCTCTGAGAGTTATTCTGGGTCAGGGTTTAATGACAAGGAAGAGAAAATACATTAAGAGGAAGTGATGTTCCCTTTCAATTAAGTAACCAGTATTAAAAATAAAATAAAGATTATTAACAGAAAAAAAATGGGGGTAATATGTACATTGCAGTGTTCATAGGGGAGATAAAGCCTGGCACAGCTGGCTACTATTTCTGAACCAGAATAGGGCACAGC
The DNA here is from genome assembly GCF_030435755.1 of Ochotona princeps. NCBI lineage: Eukaryota > Metazoa > Chordata > Mammalia > Lagomorpha > Ochotonidae > Ochotona > Ochotona princeps. Next base: position 22,354,441 of record NC_080847.1, read on the forward strand.
GGATGTGTGTGTTTTCCACAAGCAGTTCAGCCACCACACCTCAATCTGGGCCTAAAATGTACATAGCGTTCTACGGAAGGGATTTTCTCTAACACACAGACTTTGGACTCAGTGAAAAACAGATTCATCTGCTGGTGAAGCCAAAGGCATTAGCTATAGGTTGTGTTAAGTCCAGGGAGACAGCTGTTACAAGCTGGGAAAGGGCAAAATTCAAATATTCATTAAAGTCCTCTAAAAGTTTACAAGGAAGATTACCATGAACTTTTCACTGACCCTCTCAGGGGCAAGGATATTATAAAGTAGATGAATAAACACAAATGCTTAACTAACTTTCACACTGTTAGATTAACTTTTATATTATTAGATTTCATGGAATGTTCTCTTATAGTTTTGTCATGTGAAAACATTCAGAAAGCAAAGTGAAAATATTTAGGAATTTAAGTCCTATTCCTTCAGAGTGCACTGTCCATCCATTCAAAATTTACAATTACCCAATTTAGGCTAGATCGCCACTTTGTCCAAAAGAGCCTGCTCGAAAAAAACGGAAATAAGATGGAAGACAGGAGTGCTCTGTGTACTTAAATCATTTCACAGAATTATTATGCAAACAGATGCAAATCTTATGAATGAACTTCATTTCTTCTTGAAATTTTACTAAAGCAACTCTGGTAAGATTTCTTCTCAATACAGAAATTTAGCAGTTTTCATTTCTAGAAAAAAATGAAAACAATACTCAACTTTTCAAACTGCACTTTCCCCTCAACTGACTGAAGTGAAAAATTTTTGCTGCATTTCTTTCTCAACATTAATACTTTTTTGCCAGTGTGGTGAGAATTCTATAGAGCAAGGAAGGCACTGCTTGGGACATTCACATCTCATACTGGAGTGGCTGAGTTCTGGCCCCAACTCCACTTCCAAGTCCAGCTTCCTGCTAATGAGTACTCAGAAGAGTAACAGGTGACAGCTTAGATACTTGGGTCCCTGTCACTAACATAGAAAGCCTGGATTCAGTTCTGGGGTTTGGTTTTGACCTAATTGAACCTTATCTGTTGTGGCCATTCAGGGAAGTGAAATCAGTGAAATATCTGTCCCTCTGTCTTTCAAAACAGATGTTTTAAAAAATAACAGTAATAGGGGGGTCAGTGTGGTGGTATTACACACTAATCCTCCACTTGTGGTACTAGAATCCCATATGGGCATCCTGGCTGCTCCAATTCTGATCAAGCTCCCTGCCTAAGACCTAGGAAAGCAGCAGAGGATGTCTCAAGTCTTTGGGACTCTGCAACCACATGCGGGATCTGGAAGAAGCTCCCAGCTTCAGATCAGCTCAGCTCTGGCCACTGCAGCCATTTGGGAAGAGAACCAGCGAATGCAAGATCTCTCTTTTATTTCTCCTTCTCTCTCTAAATCTGCCTTTCAAGTAAAAATAACAGAATCTTTTTAAAAAATAACAATAACAAACAACAATATGCCAGAGTGGGTTAAGCCACTATCTGCAGGGCCAGCATCTCATATGGCTTCTGGTTTGAGTGAGTCCCAGCTGTTCCATTTCTGATCTAGTTCCCTGCTAATGTGCCTGGAAGAGTAGCAGAGGAAGGCCCAAGAACTTGGCATCTGGCACCCAAGTGGGAGACCAAGATGAAGCCTCTTGTTTCCAGGCCTTGGCCTGGCCCAGCCCTGGCCATATGGCCAACTAGGAAGGGAACCAGTGGGTGCCAGAACTCTCTCTTCTATTTTTCTGTAACTCTGTCTTTCAACCAAATAAATCTTAAAAAATAATAGTAACTTGCCAATAACATTACTGAAGAGCTACTGGCACATTAATCATTGTAATCTTGCCAAAACTATTATGGGATTTCTTTTTTTTAAGATTTATTTTTATTGAAATGCAGATTTACAGAGTGAAGGAGAGACAGAAATACAAAGATAAAGATCATCTGTCTACTGGTTCACTCCCCAAATGGCCAAAACAGCTGGAGCTGAGCTCTGAAGTCAGGAGCTTCTGGGTCTCCCATGCAGATGCAGGGTCCAAGGCTTTGGGCCATCCTCTATTGCTTTCTCAGGCCACAAGCAGGGAGCTGGATGGGAAGTGGAGCAGCCAGGAAACAAACTGGCTCCCATGCTGGGATCCTGGATTTAGCCACTAGGCTATTGCGCTGGGCCCTATCATAGGATTTCTATAAACTATTCCCAGCCAACAACTTGCCAGCACCACAAATATACTATTATAGCAAGCAACACAATTACTTTCCCAGTTCACTGTTATTTATATCTACAATTATGTAATAATATTTCAATTTTTTTTTTCACAAAGTCAGATATACAGAGAGGAAGAGAGACAGAGAGAAAGAACTTCCATCCGATGATTCACTCCCCAAGTGACTGCAACGGCCAGTACTGCACCAATCCAAAGCCAGGAGCCAGGAACTTCTTCCAGGTCTCCAATACGGGTGTAGGGTTCCCAAGACTTTTGCCCGCCCTCAACTGCTTTCCCAGGCCACAAGCAGGGAGCTGGATGGGAAGTGGAGCTGCCGGGATTAGAACCGGCGCCCATATGGGACCCTGGCGTGATCAAGGAAAGGACTTTGGTCGCTAGGCCACCATGCCAGGCCCTGATATTTCAATTTTTAAAATAAACTTAACTTCTGCATTTGATTCTCTATGATCTTTCTTTCTTTTTATTTATTCATCTTATTTACTTAAAAGGCAGCTATAGATAAAGAGGGACGGAGAAGAGAGACAGCTTCCATCTAGTGTTCCATTCCCCAACTGACAATGGTCAGATCTGGGCCTGTCAGAAGGCAGGAACCAGAAACTCATCTGGGTCTCCCATACGGGAGCAGGGGCTCAAGCACTTTCCCAGGCACACCAGCAAAGAGCTGGATTAGAAGTGGAGCAGCCAGGACTCAAACTGGCACCAATATGGGAAGCCGGCACTGTAGGCCCACTATGCCACAATCCCAGATTCACAATATTTCAATTCTGAAGACAGAAATCATGAGACAAAATAAGATAATAGCAACTTTATCTGATAAGGACTTACAACACCACTGACTCATTTTCATACTTAGCAAAAACATTCAGTTTCTTCTCACTATTTGTAAAATAAACTAAGGGGCCATCACTGTGGCACAGTGGTTAAGCCATCATCTGTGCCTGGAAAGCAGCAGACAATGGCCCAAGTACTTGGCTCTCTGCTATGCTCATAGGGGGCCAAAATGGAGCTCTAGTCTCATTGGTTTTGACCTAGCCTAAGATTAGAATTGGCTGCTAAATCAATTCCACCAACATAATCTACATTTCTATCTACTTTGTAATAGAACATTCAAAAAGCTTTGTCTCCTCTTGAGCAATAAAGCCAACATATTATATTTGGATGCTATGGAGAGAAAAGATTTGAGAAGCCTAGGGAAGAAGTAGCACCTAAGGCAAGCTTTAATCTTAAATAAAAATGAGAGATTGGAAGGGCCAGAAGTGCTACCCTAGGCTAAGGAAGAGTGGTGCACAGAGGCCTGAGGCAGAAAGCAGAACTGAAAAGGTTGGGCACACTGACTGGCTGCAGCGCAGTGTGTACAAGCACAGGGCAACTCCTTTACCCTAGCAAGCTCTGACAACGTAATCAATCCAACCATCACTTCACCTTAAAACTATTTTTAAAAAGCAGAATATTGCCAGTTGAAAAATGGCCCTACGGAAAATTTTCAACCACACTACAGAATATTAACCTGGAAGAGAAAATAACTACTACAGAACTCTGGTATCAGACACAGGGAGACAGTTTAATTTCCCATTTCCGAAAGGCCTGAAAAAAAATGTTGAGAACAACATCAAACACTTGTTTGTGGCTTGCAGCCACTGGAAGATCTCGCTGTAGATACTTCAGCCCAATACTCCATATCCCATACGGCTCTTGAAATGGAGCTTGATTTAAAGATGCTTCATTATTCACACTCAATCTTTAAAATGATTCTGGCACTAGAAACGCATAGCTGAAACGTATCCTCCAAAAAGATATGTTCAGGTTCTAACACCTAGTACTTGTTTTTTGGTTGTTGTTGTTTCAAGAATTTATTTTATTTATTTGAAAAGCAGAGTTATAGAGAAGATAGGGAGAGACAGAAGACTTGTCAGCTTCTGGTTCACTGCCCAAATGGCTGAAATGGCCAGGAACGGGCTAGGCCAAGCCAGAAGCTTGAAACTTCATCCGGTTCTCCCACGTGGGTGGTAGAGGCCCAAGGATTTGGACCATCTTTTGCAGCTTTTAGATACATTAGAAGGGAGCTGGATCAAAAGTGGAGTAGCTGAGATATGAATAAGCACCCACACGGGAAGCAGGCAGTGGTGTAATCCATTGACCACAATGTTAACCCTGAATCTGGTACTTGTGATCTTATTTAAAAATAAGGTCTTTCCAAATGTGATTAAACTAAAGGATCTCCAGATCAGATCACCCAGAATTAGGATGGGCCTTAAATCCATCATGCTTACATGAGAAGGGAAAGGCAGATTTGACACACACACAAGGAAAAACCTGTGAAAATGGAAGAGACTGGAATTTTATCCTGCCACAGTCAAGAAATGTTAAAAGCCACCAAAAGCTGGAAGAAGGACTCTCCCCTATAAGGATCAAAAGAGTAGGTGCTGCCAACACCTGTATTTCACAGTTCTGGACTCCAGCACTACAAAAGAACTTCTGTTTAGGCAATCAAATTTGCAGCAAGTTGTTATGGTATTATTTAGGAATACAATGTAGTAAGTTTAGCAGTAACACTGTTTTGGTCTAATGCCATTTGGAATAACTATGGTCTGATGCTGGGAAACTGCAACTCCCATTTTTATGGCCTACTCAGACTATTTCTGCACAGCTTTCTTGAAAATACATGCAATCTAGTGAAAAAGCCCAAAATATAACAAAGCTATGTAAATGTGCACTTCATTGTTGCATAACACATTTCATCCATGGTACATGAGGCCTGTTTAGATCACAATAAAACGGTACAATCTGCCTCAGTCATATTTCTCTCCAAAGACAGAAGCAAGCGTATCTGTGTGAGAGAACCACAGTCACAGCACATCAGTGCAGCCACTCGAGCAGCATGTCCCGTTAGGTTACTGCTCTACATCTCTATTACACCAAGTTGTAGGCCTTCTTTATGACCATTTCCAAAAAATAAAATCAATAAACATTAAAAGATTGTTACTAGTTTCATCCGTACATACATTTAAGTGGGTTTTTAAAACCTATTACTGTTGCTGGGCACAGCAATTTCTTTAAAAGGCATTCTCCACATATTGCCAACATCACTGATTATGATGAATAACAAACAGCAACAACAAAAATTCAGATTAACTTCAAGCTCCATTACAAACAGAAGGAAACATAATCAATGTCCTCCAACTGCAAGAGACAATCCATACATGGGAAAATGCCTTTTCAAGCTCGCAGGTAACGGAAACAATGGACAGTACGATATCCTGGACAGCATCTATCAAAGGATGCACCAGCAGCTTCTTTTATGTACAGTACTTTAATGTTCTTATAAATTGACATAATAATTTCACTCTGACTGATATTTGGCACGTGGTATTCACACACATACTGCCTCAAAAAAGTGCACTGGCTGAAAAATAAAAGCTCATATACAAAAAACACCCATCAAATTTATAGTATATACATTCTAAATCTACAAAACTATCTAAACAGATGGTGGTGGGATTAGGGAACACCAAATAGTATCTCTGGATTTTCTACAAATAACTGAAAATGTACAAATTTATTAAATACATTCTGAGGAGAATTAAATGAAGGCACCCCATATTAATGGAGAGAGATGCCTTGGTTCTACTTTTTTTTTTTCAGTGCTTACTTTATAAAGGTAGTGTTATATAGACAGAGAGAGGAAAAGACAGAGAAAGAGATCTTCCATTCACTGGCTCACTCCCCAAACAGCCTCAAGAAGCCAGTGGTGAACCAGGACAGAGCCAGGAGCATCGAATTCCGTCCAAGTCTCCCACATGGGTTGCAGGAGTCCAACAATAGGGTTATGGTTCACTGCTTTCCCAGAGACATCAGCAGGGAGCTGGATCAGAAGTAGAACAAACAGGATTCAAAACAGTGCTTGCATGAGATGCTGATATCACAGGCCGCAGCTTAACCCACTGTGCCACAAGGCCAGTCCCAGCCTGACTTAACCTGGCTACTAAACAAGTCAGGTAAAGACATACTACTACATGCACACAGAAGTTTAGTAAATAGTTCAACAGAGTGACACGATGCAGTTTAAAAACTCCAATCTTCATTAGTAAACTGCAGTCAACTTCGATTGGGCCAAAGCTTGTAGACCAAAGCTAAATTTTCCACTTGATGTCTCTGCTTGTAAGAAGATGAAGTCAAAAAAGGACTTATTTCAAAATAAGTCAAACCCTTGTTATGCTTCACATCCAGATGATCAACTCCCAATTAACAAAAAGCTATCTTAGATTGGCCACTTTGCATTTCTGAAACTATTCTGGAAAACTCCAATAGGTAAAATTTTGAAATGGAAACATCATCAGCCTCAGAGTTCAAAATATTCCATACAGATCTAAACTTTTAGCCATGTTTCTTCCAAATTAAGAAAGTCTCTTTGCTGTGACTGAACATGCATTGCTAGAAAACCATCTAAAGGAAGATGATTTTCATTAACTAGAAATTAAGAAGGAATGAGAAGGGCCCAGCACGATAGCCTAGTGACTAAAGTCCTCACCTTGCACACACGGGGATCCCATATGAGAAGCTGTTCATGTTCCGCCTAACTCCCTGACTGTGGCCTGAGAAAGCAACAGAGGACGACCCAAGGCCTTGGGACCCTGCAGCTGCCTGGGAGACCTGGAAGAAGCTCCTGGCTCCTGGCTTCAGATCAGCTCATCTCCGGCCGTTGCAGCCGCATGAGGAGTGAATCATCAGACAGAAGATCTTCCTCTCTACATCTGACTTTCCAGTAAAAATAAATAAATCTTAAAAAATAAAAAAAAGAAGGAATAAGCATTATGAATCAATACATTTATAAACTCACCAACTGGGCCCGGCACCGTGGCCTAGCAGCTAAAGTCCTCGCCTTGAACACCTGGGATCCCATATGGGTGCCGGTTCTAATCCCGGCAGCTCCACTGCCCGTCCAGCTCCCTGCTTGTGGCCTGGGAAAGCAGTTGAGGACGGCCCAAGGCCTTGGGACCCTGCACCTGCGTGGGAGACCCGGAAGAGGTTCCAGGTTCCCGGCTTCGGATCGGCACAGCACCGGCCATTGCACTCACTTGGGGAGTGAAATATCGGACGGAAGATCTTCTTCTCTGTCTCTCCTCCTCTGTATATCTGACTTTGTAATAAAAATAAATAAATCTTTTAAATAAATAAACAAATAAACTCACCAACCAATACAGGTAATAAATGGAATATCATATCAATAGAAAACGAGGAAGTACATTACTAATGTGGCCGAGTATTCCAATCACAAAATCTTCCAAAAATCCCAAAGAAAATTTAAAGAACTATTGGTTTTTCAGATAATATTCTTCACCATTTTCAATATTAAAAGTACTCAAACACCTGTGACCAGGGCCATTTGTTTTCACACTAGTAAACATGCTCCCAAAATATACGGTGATTGTTCAACTTAACTGGAGCTGTCACATGTTTTCCATATCATCTCTCTTTAAGCATTTGTTTATGAAGTATGAAGCACTTGGAATGGAAGATGTGGTTGAAACTTCATCAAGAAAAAAAGTTAAGTACACATGTCATTGAAAACTACATGGAAATGAAAACACATCTCTTAGATGACAGCAAATATGATTTGGCAAACATAGATAGAAAAAAATCTAATACAGTCCATATTTTTAGGACATACCAATGGTGGGAAAAGACATGCATATCTACAGTTATTCAATTCTTAATTCAAAGTGCACTGTTTTCATTTTCTGAAGTGGAATAAATGCAGTAGAAATGTGGCCAATTAGATGGCCCCTAGCAATTTCCTGAGAAGGGTATTAGGTAAAGTATTAATCCAGACTGAATCCAAATAACATATAATTACTGGCCATTTCCACCAGGATTTGCCTCTGCAAGGACTCTATCCTTTCATTTGGAAAGTAAAGCAATGATAAAAATCGTGCCCCGCCACTCTCCCTTCATTCCAACACAAATGCAATATTCTAACTGCTCGAAACTTAAATAGATACAAGTTTTAGCTTAACAACTTTATAGCAGTTTATGATTAGATTAAATCGGTGCTGGGTTGCTGGCAATATGTTTGGTTAAATAGAGCACCTATTAGACCATTTTCTCATGCTACTAACGCAGCCAAGTACTTCCTGAAAATCACTGAGTAGGTTTCAGTAAGTGATATCCTTGGCTTTCCCTAACTCTCTGCCAACCAATGCAAGATGCAGGAAAAAAAATGTGGAAGCTGAATAGTAAAATGATCTGTCATCTAGTAAGAAAGCAAGAGAAACTTAAAACTGGTGTTTCTGTGCCTTGGATTAAGCCCAAGGAAGAAAGAGAACCTGCTCTCATAATGACGATCATCTACAATGTCCAGGTTGGAGGCTTTCTGAAGCACAGCCATGCAGAGCAACTACGAAAATAACCTAATTTTCCCCTACTACACTTCCCTAGCTCGATCTCCCTCTCTTAATATCTGAGGAATTTGAAAATTAATGAGGAAAATGAAAATTAACTAGGAAAACTGGGATTCTTAAATCAGCTGGTTAGCGAAGAGCCAGGGCCCCTGCTCAGGGGTCTACCTGTGCTGGCAGCCTTACCTGAATGTCCGTGTCCTTCACAGGTTCAAGGGGCTCAAAGGTCGTGGCTGCACTCAGACTCTCCAACCGCTGCGAGATGTGGGATATGTCCAGACCCCGGGACCCAAGAAGAACTGACCTATATGGGAATAAAGAGCAGGGAGACAAGAGAGAGGGAAAAGTAGGATTAGGAATTCTCATATGCTTCATAAGATATTGGTCAGTATTTTTTATTTAAAACTTCTTTGTGGCCCACTTTTATATGGGAACAAACAGCACTGCATTTGAAGTGGGAGAGATGTAAGTTCCGATCATGCCTTAACTGGAATGGGAGTCTTGTCTAGGATAAAACAGCAATGATTCCACAGGCTAGACTTTGTTGCCAACACTGCACAGAAAGCTAGGAGGCAGATGCTATTACTCAGCTCCATTTCACAGATGGGAGAACTAAGGCACAAAGAGCAAGAAGTGGCAACCAGGTCATCTATTTACAGGTTGGTCATAAACTCTCAACCATGTTACACTTGCAGTTTCTGTAAACACAGATTTTGCTTTGTTGTTGTTGTAACTATCCTAGCGGGGGCTCTGCTTTTTAAAGTATTACAGACAAAAACTAAATAAAAAAGCAAACAAACAAAAAAACCCTTAAATCAGAAGCAGAGTAGCCAGTTCTCCAATATGAGATCCCCACACTGCATGCCATAACCTGCCATACCATAATGACAGCCCTCAACCTAGATTATTTAAAAATATATCAAGATGATCCCAATTACTTCATGTTTTTTAAATACATGTCTGAGTAGGACCCAAAAAAAGGTCTTTACTTATGAACAACTTAGAAGCTTCCTAAAGATGTTTTAGTCTATAGCTTTGGGTTGTTCTTCCATCTTCTTTTTCCCCATCATTTTTGTTGTTGTTATTAAAGATTCTTAAGTGTCTTGTAGAATAGTGTTACTCAAACTTTAAATGTGCCTATGCAGCATCCCCAGAAGCTTGTTCAAATGCAAATTCTGACTCAGCGGGTCTGGGATGCAGCCTCAGATGCTCCATTTCTACAAAGCTCAGTTGATGCTGTTATTAAGGCTGCTGACCCATGAAAGCAGCAAAGATGGCGGTTCCTAGAAAACAGGTTTTATTAACTAAATATTTATGATGTTATTAAACACACTGATCTATTTTGTGCATTTCCTGTCAATCAAGAGCAAATTGTAGGGGTTGGCATTGTGGTGCAGAGAGTTAAGTTGCCATATGCCCTGCTGGAATCCCATATGGGCAATGAAGTCCCAGTTACTTCACATCTGATCCAGCCCCTTGCTAATGCACCTGAGAAAGCAGCACATGGCCCAAGTACTTGGGAGTACAGGATGGAGTTCTGGGTTCCTGAATTTGGCCTGCCCCAGCCCTGGCTATCACAGCCATGTGAGAAATGAATCAGCAGATGGAAGATCTCCTTTTCTCTATCTCTCCCTAACTATAACTCTGCCATCCGCATAAAAAAAGCAAATATTTTTTAAAAAGTAACCGCTCCTTTCATCTCTTCACTCTCATGAGGATAGGATGGGTCACCAGCAGTTCTACTGGAGTCACCCGTGGAAATCTGGCCAGGGTTCCCACTCTCGCCGAGTATGCTCAAACCAGCACAGTCTGATCTGGAAATACGGCCTGAACATCTGCCGCCAGTGTTTCAACCAGTATGCCAAGAATATCGGCTTCATAAAGTAGGATTAAGTCATGTTCCTTGAATGGATGCTGGAAGACATTGACACTTGGGAAAATCATGACAGCTCTTTATATATAAAATAAAGAACTTAAAAAAAAAAAGTAATTGCTGGAGCCAGTACAGTGGCTCAACGGGGTGGTCCCTCTCCTGCAGCATGCGGCATCCCATGCAGGTGCTGGTTCATGCCCAGCTGCTCCACTTGCGATCCAGCTCAACTAGACCTTAATAATACCTTTGTTAGCTGTTATGACAAGATTATTTCATGCTCATCTCACAGAGAATACCCTCAATCCCTCTGTCTTCTGACAGATGCCAGCACTGGCCCTGCAGGGTATGCCAATATCTCCTCATTTCTAGGGAATCTGTGAGTAAAAATGTCTTCCTCCATGATAGTCACTTCCTTGTCTGCATGTCTCACCACATATGACTAAAACAAATCTTAGGTAATTTAGCAGCCCCACCTCACCTGCACTTTTGCTTCTTGTTTTATCAATTATCCAATATATTCAAAAATATTAAACAGAAAATTACAGAAACAATTCATAAATACTAAACTTTTATTAAAGCACATTATTATAATTGTTCTATTTTGCTATTAATCATTGTTATTAACCTATACCTATTTATAACTTAAAACTCCATCACAGCTATACATGTATAGGGAAAAAAAATAGCATATTTAGGGTTTGGTACTATCTGTAGTTTTACATATCTATTGGAGGTCCTGGAACATAATAAGTGAGGTTACATACTTTCTTCTTTTTTTCTTACCAGAAAATAAGTAAATACCAGTTTCAAAAGTTTTTGTGAGCCTGGCATGTAGTGGCTAAAGTTCTCGCCTTACATGTGCCGGGATCTCATACAGGTGCCAATTCATGCCCCAGCTGCTCCACCTCCCTTTCAGCTCCCTGCTTGTGGCCTAAGAAAGCAGTCGAGGACAGCCTAAAGCCTGGGGACCCTGCACCCCCATGGGAGACCCGGAAGAAGCTCCTGGCTCCTGGCTTCAAATTGGCTCAGCTCTGGCCTTTGTTGCCACTTGGGTAGTGAACCAGCAGATGAAAGATCTTTCTCTCTGTATTTCCTTCTCTGCAAATCTGCCTTTCCAATAAAAAAAAAAAATAAAAATAAATCTTTTAAAAAAGTATAAATTGAAAAATATACTGAAGATCTTTTTCTCTGAAAACTAATGATGTTGAATACCTTCTTATCTGATTATTGGACAAAGATCTTTTCATCAGTTTCTAAGCAGGTTATTTATCTTATTATTGCTGAGTTCTAAGAATTTTTATGAATTCAGAACGCAAGTTTCTTAGCAGATACATAATTTACCAGTATTTTCCTTATCCAACAGTTATTTTCTTTTTAAATTTTAATTTATGTGAAAGGCGGGAGAGAGAGAGAAAGAGAGAGAGAGATTGGATCTTCCACCTGCTAATTCAGTTGCCAAATGTCCACAACAGCTAGGGCTAAGCCTGGAACTCAATCCAGGTCTCCTGCCATAGTATGACAGGAACCCAACTATTTAAGTCATTACCTATTACCTCTCAGGGCTCACGTTAGTAGGAACCAGGACCTAAATCCAGGAATTCTGACTTGGTATGCAGGCATCCAAAGGCCCATTTTAACTGCTGTACCTCACTTTCTGGATAATATCCTTTAAAACACAATTTTTCATCTTGATGAGGTTCAAATGAATTCTCTCACTAGTGCTTTGGGTGTCAATTTAAAAAGGTCTTAGCAAACCTAAGCTCCAGAATATTTATGCCTATATTTTCTTCTAAGAGGTGGGCATGAGCATGGGATGTCTTTCATCTGCCTTCAGTGCCACACATAAAAATTAAGCAAAGCTATTTGTCAATAATACTTTGACAAGGCTGAATATGTCTCATGGGTCATGATCTGAAGACTCCTGATTTATAACCTTACATATATGATGAGTACTTTTCTTCACGTTTTTTTAAAAAATTGAATGGAGGCCAGTATTGCGGTATAACTGTACAGCCACCACTGCAACACGGCATTCCAGGTCATGTCCTAGCTGCTCCACTTGCAATCTGGCTCCCTGCTAATACAGCTGGGAAAAACAGTAGTAGATGGCCCAAGTATTTGGGCCCCTGGTATCCATACGTGAGACCTGGATGAAATCTGGCCTAGCCCTAGCTGTTGTGGCCACCTGGGGAGTGAAATCAGCAGATGAAGATCTCTTTGTCTTTCTCTGTCTCTCTCCGTAACTCTTTCAAATACATAAACAAATCAAACTTGTAAAAAAGTATTCACTTTAAAAGATCAAACACACATTAAAAAGGTTATCAAATCCATTCCCTAAAACAAAATCCAGCACAACACAAATTCAGCACAAAACAATTTAATCGGAAGTCAGAAATCTCTAAAATTTTAAAGATGGAATTTTCTTTTAAGACTTATGTAAGAAACTTTTTGGTGTTCACTTCTCTCTTCTACCTTCATAATGAGTATTAAAATACTCACATCACACTTTCTGTCTCTGCCTATCTAGAAGATGGAAAAACACAGTCGTGAGCCTTTGGTTTCTTTTTAAGAGCCTGCCCCACCCTATGCCCATTCTTTCAATGTTCAAACTTCTCCTCCCTAAAATAGTGAATTTAAGGTAGAAAGAGATGAGGAAGAATGGAAATATACAAGAAAAAGAGCATGACTGGTAATTACTACCAAGAAAACATTTTCTTTTTGGCTCTTAATAGGCTGCAAAGCTGATGCAATTAAATTATAACTATAGCAACTCAGCTGGTATCACGGGCCTTTTGCTCCATTCTGCACATCACTGCATACAAGAACCTGCATGCTAGAAACCAGGGGGCACCACAGGCGGCTGGGCAGGGAGCCCAAAGTTAGCGCAACTGTTTGTGGGCTGGCCAAGGTGCTGGCAAACAGTGTGGGGAACAGTTGTCTGCACTTAGATGCAAAGCTAGGTGGTTCAAAAGAAAACTCTTGCCAAGGCTCTTCCGCCTTGCATTTACTAACACCAACAGAATCAAACTGACACGTATTTTTAAAACATAACACTTTAGGGAGGCCTACAAGAATTCCTACCACATCCTTACTGATTAGACAGCTGAATCAAAACATTCAACTCTTAAATGTAACTTGAAAAAAGAACATAGCCCTTATGTTCAATCATGTGTCATTTATTAAGTACTTAAACAATGCCACCATGTTACCAGCAATGAATAACAATTTTCCATATCCCCTGCCCAGAAACTCAATGACTTTCCAGCCCTAAAGACATAAAACGGATGTCCCCCTCCCATTTTTCCCTGGTCTACCTTTGGAACTACAGTCAGCCTCGCTGAATTTGAATACCAGCTCACTTCTCACCAGGTATGTGATTCAACAGATGTAAGTGTGTCCTCTGAGCCTTTGTTGCTCAACCGTAGCACAAGAGCAGAGTTCTAATGTTGGTGGTGAGGAGTAAGCAAAATCTTAAGCATAACCAAGTTTCCGATACACGGAAAAAAACAGCAAATCACATTTCTTACAGAAAGCAGTATTTTTTTTTTTTAATTGCATCCCATCCCCTAGGTTTTATGCTCCTGGAGAGTAAGGACAAAGTCTAATACATGATTATAGACTCAGAGATGGTCCAGGCCTGGCACAGTGGGGATGCTAAACACATGTCTGTGGAATCAGCAGCCTGTTCTACACTGTGTGGCAGCTGCAGCTGTCAGCCCCTGGTGTTAGCACTTCCCCTCAGCAGCTCTCTCTCGGGGCTCACCCTCCTTCCTGCTCTACACTCAGCGAGGAGGCCCTGTATTTCCAAAGTCTATTAGAGGTGGTCCCTTGGGTCCCTGACAATAAGCAGATAGACTCACTTCTCACTTACATGGTTTCCCATCCCTGACCACTTCTCAATTTCTTCCAAGTGCTCTTAACAACTTGCATCTCACTTGAATGTTCTCTGGCTTGGAAGGTGGCACTTATCTGTGTGGTTCGTCCACTCACCTACAGGAGAACCCACGCAGGATTTGTGCAAGACAAGGCTCTCTCTGCCTATGATAAGGGCTCATGGCTTGGTCAGGTAAACAGGAGGTTGGAAAGCCAGAAAGGCAGAAAGACAAGGTAAGGCTGCTGACCTGCTTCCAGGACTGCCCTCAGTGCCCAGGAATCTGGCATGTGACCAGAATTCAGGCAGAAAAGAAAAAACAGACCCTGCCCCCAAATCACCCAGCACCAGCATGCCTCCCCACCAGTACTCACGCCTTGACATCTGCTGTCTCCTGGGATGTACGTGTGAGGGTGCGGGAACGCAGGCGCTCGCCTGCCTGCTGAATCTCCTGTAAGTTCCGTTCCACATGGGGAAGCTCTGAGATGCCCTCTGTCTCAGCAGCAAGCTGTTCAGCTTGCTGCAGGAGCTCCCCGAATCCCTCGGTATCCATCAGAGATGTAGGTCCTAGAGCGGGGAGACAAAAATGAGACCCAAGTCAAGCCTTTAAACACCACCTGAACCTGTTATAAGCTTAACAGTACAACCAGACCTCTTATTACCAGACAAGGAGACAGCTCATCAACAAGCAGGATTTGTTCCTGAACATGGCCCAAGAACAGGCCCGACAGAGAAAATGAGTCAGACCACGAAAAAAACTGATCATTTTTATGCATATTGACAGCCGCAAGATTGATTTTTGCCATCTGAACAAATGGAAAAATATGAAGCCACTGACGAGTATGTCTACTGCCTTCCATGGATGCAAAACAGACAAAAGGATGGAAGTGGGCTTGGCACAACAGCTAGCAGCTAAAGCCCTCACCTTGCTCATGTCAGGATCCCATCAGGGCACTGGTTCTAATCCCAGCAGCCCCACTTCCCATCCAGCTCCCTGCTTGTGGCCTGGGAAAGCAACTGAGGATGGCCCAAGGCCTTGGAATCCTGTACCCATGCGGGAGACTTGGAAGAGGCTCCTGGCTCCTGGCTCCTGGCTCCTGGCTTTGGATCAGCTCAGCTATAGCTGTTGTGGCCACTTGGGCAGTGAATCATTAGACAGAAGATCTTCCTCTTTGTATACCTAACTTTGCAATAAAAATAAATAAATATTAAAAAAAAAAGTATGGAAGCCATTGGGTCAAGTTCCAGGAAGCTTAAAGACCAATCACCATGCACCTACACAAGGCCTCCTCTCATAGGATCCTCATAGCAACTCCATGAGGCTCCCAGGTAGACAGAGAACCATGCCAGTCCACAGAATCTATGATGTGCAGAGAATATTCGGCTGAGTCTTGGCCAGGCAGAGACCAGAGGAACATGGGTCATCTCATCTCATTAACACACACACACACACACACACACACACACACACACACAAAGCTTTTTTTCATACACTCCTTGGCGTACGGAGTTATTCCGAATTTCAGTAAAGGTATATATGTACATGTATGTGCCCAGTGCAATAGCCTAGCAGCTAAAGTGCTTGCCTTGAACATACCGGGATCCCATATGGGCACCAGTTCTAACCCCGGCAGCCCCACCTCCCATCCAGCATCCTGTTTGTAGCCTGAGCAAGCAGTTGAGGACAGGCCAAAGCCTTGGGAACTTGCACCCACATGGGAGACCCAGAGGAAGCTCCTGGCTTTTGATTGGCTCAGATTCAGCTGTTGCGGCTGCTTGGGGAGTAAACCGTTGGACAGAAGATCTTCCTCTCTGTCTCCATATATCTACCTTTTCAATAAAAATAAATAAATCTTTTTTTAAAATGTATGTATGTGTATATACACATACACACACACATATTATCAGGACATCAGTCTTACTGTTACTACACTACTTTTGCATTGACACCAACAATTAAATGTGTAGCAATAGCAGGCTATTGTACCATGAGTATCAGTTAAATCAGTAAAATCGCCTTTTCCAATAAGGGCTCAAAAGCAGCCCTAGGAAAAGTGTTGACATTTAACATCGCACACATTTATGAATTTTATATAGACTGGACCATCCTTACATAAGGATCTTGATCAAGAGAATGTGGTTGAACTCCCACTGCTATTTAAACCAACAGAAGATTTAAAATATTACCATCATTAAAAATATTTACAACATCAAAAGGTTAAGAACAAAATTCTTTATTTGAAAAAGAACAAAATTCTTTAAGCAGTAGCTTTGGTTGGTTGCGTCTTTGTTTTAAACCCAAGCTCCAAATGCACCTGCAAAATCCCACTGGCCTAGAATTGTAGTTACAATGTTAGTATAATATATAGTTACACCTAAGCTATGAAGCACAGGTCAATGCTAAAAGAGCACCACCACTGCCATAAACCTACAGCAGAAGAATATGGACTTTCTAAAACGAGCATTAAAGGACATTAACTTCAAAGGGAAGGGCACAAGGTTAAAACAAAAATAGCTAAGCTGGAGTAAACATGAAAGAAAACACTTTAGCATTCCTTATGAAGTTCCAAGCTAACTTTAATCTTCCCTAAAATGTGTGTACACAGTAACTGTTAACCTAAAGTTTCCAGAAAAATCACTGTAATATTTTGTCCCAATACAATCAGGCTGTACAGGCAATGGGGACGACAGAGCCAAGAAGAAATTCCTAGACAAGCTCATAGCTGATTCTCTGCTTCACATCAACCTTGTCTTTGAGGCCAGCCTCACCAACAGAACCTCACGGTGAGAATCCTCTGCACTCTTCCACCTCTCTTAGCGTCTGTCACCTATACTAGACTGTGAGTTACTCATTATGCTCACTGGTATATCCCAAGTAGTTGGAACAGCATCTGCACACAGTAGGTATTCGACAGAAGGAATTTTATTCTTTCTTCTATCTGAGTCTGTCCTTCTCAGAGGCTTGTGCAATCCCCTGCCAAATCAGCACCCACTGGCAAGAAAAGGCCCAACATTCCCTTCCAACTACCAATTGATACACAACATTTCTGAGGGTCTGCAGCATACAGTTACGACAACAAAAATGGCAGGAATTCAGATCGTGCTTGGTCCAGACTAGAGCTTTCCCTCTACATACCCAGACAAAACCAACTGGCCTTTCAGAAGAAATATCTAAATTGTCAGGGAAACATCATTCTAATTCAAAGAACTGATACATTAAAAACTTTTTCTACCCCACCTGTAGGTAACTCCCTAGGTTGCCCTGTACCTGGGCAAGTGTTACAATGATGATAGGAAAGCAGCCAGTAGCTGGCAGGTATTCTGGGCCTGCTTAATGTCAAATATACCAGCATAGTTGCTTAGTCTTCTTTTTTTTTTTTTTTTTTTTTAAGGTAAGTGGGGAAGACAAGGAACATCAGGACAGGACATGCCACCCTGGCCCCCAGGTTGGGGGGCTGCAGACTGCCCAGGGAAGGGGGTCTTGGGACATACTGGAGTGGAAACAGATAGGAGCACACTTGACAGGAGAAGAATGACTTCTGGGGTCTTCCATGGCCTGGGCCACTGCACTCAAAGGTAGGCGAGGGAGCTGAGACAGGATGGTTAGCTGAAACACAGTGGTTGGGGGAGGGGGAGGCGAACCAGAGGGCATGTCTGGATCAGGCCAAGGCACCGGCCCCTGTAGGAAACCTTGGCTGGGCTAAATAGCATCACCTGCTGCCTGCTGGCAAATGCAAAAGCTGCAACTGGGGAGCATGCCTGGCTGGGTTAGGCTGCAGTACCCACCGGAATACAACAGAATCAGATCTGGGAGCGGATTCTGTAGGGGAATTGTGGACTCACCTCTGCAGGATTGCAGCACCCACCGAATTATATGGAGAGCTGGGGGTGGTGACTGGCCAAGCCAGGCTGGACCACAGAACTTACCTGACACTCAAGGGAGCCGGGGCTCAGAGGAGGCCGAGCAGGGCCAGGCTGAAACACTCGCCCAGCACATGCAAAGGACGGGACTGAAAGCAGGGCAAGCAGGGCTGCTGCACCAGCTGGCACGCCTAACATGCAAGGCTGGGAGTAGGCCTGGCAGGGGAAATTGCAGAACTCCCTTATTTGACACAGCTCCTACTGGGGAGCACAAGAGCAGGGCTGGGGGTAGATCAACCCAGGCAAGACTATATAGCACTTGCCAGCATTTGTCTGGGCTGGGTCTAAGGACAAATTTGACTAGGCACAGCACCTGCTGGCATACACAAGAACCAGGACAGGATGTGGGCCACACCAAGCTGGGCAAAGCTGTAACACCAGTTAGTGAGAGCTGAGACTGCCAAGTGGGCTATGCCAGGCTGAGCCAAAGCACCTACCAACACATACAAGACCTGCGGCTGAATATGGGCCTGCTAAGGAAACTCTGGGAACTCCCCTGCTGGGCTACAGCTCCCACTGGTAAATGTGAAAGCCAGAGCTGTGTGCAGACCAGGCTAGGCAAGAATTCAGTATCTATCAGCTAGTATGTGGACTGGGTCTAGGGCATAGGCCAGACTGGGTTTGGCTCTAGCACCCACTGGTGATCAAGAGCCAGAATGGGTGTGGGACAGGCCAGGTTAGGCTATGGCACCCACTGGTTCACATGAGAGCTGGGTATGGGGGTAGGCAGGACAGGGCTAGGCTATAGCACCCATCATTGAGAACCAGATGGGTGTGGGCCATTCAGGCTAGCCACAGTATTCACTGGGGAGTAGAAGGACTGGGGGCCAGCCATGTCATATGGGCAGCAGTACTCGCAGTGCACATGAGATCCATTGTTGAGTGGGCCTGGTAGGGGAACTTCAGGAACTCCCTCCTAGGCCACAGTTCCCATTGATAAAGCTCAAGATCCAGGACTCAGAACAGGCCAGAATGGGCAGGGCTGCAGCACCCACTGGCTAGTATGTGATCCAGGTCTGGGGGCGGGCCAGGTAAGGTCAGTTCACAGCACACACTGACATGAATGAGAACCAGGATAGAGTGCAAGCCAGGTCAGATTGTACTGCAACACCTGCCAGTTCACATGAGGACTGGGTATGGGCCAGGCTGAGCTAAACTGCTACATGCGCCAGCAAGAGTTGGAGGCAGGTTGGGCTGAGCCAGCCTGTTGGGAAATGCCAAGATTGGGAGTGGGCCATCTCAGACTAGGCATAGCACCCACGGCCAAGCACAAGACACAGGGCTGGGAGCAGACCTGGTAGGGGAATTTTGGGGATTCACTTGCTGAGCTGCTGCTTCCACTGCTAAGTATAAGAGCTGGGACTGGGTGTGGACCAGACCGGGGGCTGTCCAGGCTGGGGTAGGCTGCTGCACCCACTGGTACACACCACAGCCAGATGGGTGAGGGCCTGCCAGGCTAGCTGAAGCACTAGCTGGCAAGTGCCAGGACTGGGTGTGAGTCATGTCAGGCTGGGCTGCAGCACCCCCTGACAGGCATAAGATCCAGGGTTGGGGGCAGGCCTGACAGGGGGAACTGTGGTCACTTCCTTGCTAGTTACTGCTGGTAAACATGAGAACCAGGGCTGGGGGTAGATCAGGCTGGACAAGGCGGAGGGACCTGTTGGCATATTTTACGGGCCAGTTCTGGGGGCAGGTCAAGCTGAGCCAGGCTGCAGCACTGAGGCTCTGAAGACTCTAACTTTCTGGAGTGCATTCTTCTGGAAGCTACATAGGCTTTAGTCAGAGAATTAGTAGCTGCTGCTTGGGCCCTACCAACCACAAAAGGACTTGGACTGAGTTCCTAGCTCTTGGCTTCAGCCAATTAGAAGTTTACAGGAGTGAATGGTGGATAGAAAATCCCTATATGTCACCATGTGTTTATGCATGCATGCCTTTCAAATTAAATAAATAAATTTATAACTACTCAATCACAACTTTGAAGCAGAAAGAACTTCTGGAAGACAGAATTTTAAAATGTACAGTATATGGTACACTATCAAATATGTTCTTATTTATAAATCCAAACTTCCACAATGATATAATTCAAAAGAAATTTGACATTTAACCTCAAATTAAAATCCTGCCCTCAAATCCTATTAATCAGACTGCAACAGCAGTCAAACACAAAAAAGTATTCAACATTCAATACCAACGATTAACAAGAAAAACTTCACTTGAGGCATCAAAAGTTAAATACGGATTCTACTCTCCTCTCTTCCTTTGAGTTACACGACATCTACTATATATTAGATGACAATTTCATTTCACTTCTTATTGCATCCATCAGCTGTCAATTACAACCACTACCAAAAGGAAAATTACAATTTGACAGGTTCTATTGATTCAGATACCTCTGGAAGCAAGGGAATAACAAATTCGTTGTTAGGTAAATCTTACAGTCCTGGGAGACTAAATAAAAGAATCAGACCTCAACATTACTCAGAAGGTAGAGTTCTAGAGAAAATAAAAAACTAAAATAAATTAACCCAGACAGAAGACAAAGACCTGGGTGATTTAGGAGGACTGTTCCAGATGACTCAGTGTTAACAGGATTGTTGTCAACATCCCAAGCACATAAAACATCAGTTAGGTTATTTCACCTCCAATGAGCAAAGACCTAAAAAGATAAATGACCCACAAAAGGAACTTTATAAGGAGCTGCCGGTCAGCATGCTGTGGGTGGGCCAGCAGGTGGGAGTAGGACAATGCTCTGTGCACATGCATGGGGAGCCTGGACACCCACTGCCAGCAGAGCCACAGGTCAGCCTGCAGAGAGGTCAGATGGAACATGGGCCCCCGCTCACCAGACGAGAATAGACCAGAGTGAGGGCCACTGAAGGCTTGTTTAACATGTTTAATGATGTGGCCTAGAGCAGTAACTTTGGCTAAATCCTTGCTTCGCATGCACTGGGATCCCATATGAGCACCAGTTTGTGTCCCAGCTGCCCCAATTCCCATCCAACTCCGTTTGTGGTCTGGGAAAGCAGTCAAGGATGGCCCAAAGCCTTAGGACCCTGCACCTGCATGAGAGGAATGGAAGGATCTCCTGGCTCCTGACTTTGGATCAGCTTAGCTCCAGCCATTGTGGTCACTTGAGGAGTGGACCAGCAGACAGAAGATCTTTCTGTCTCTCCTTTTCTCTGTAAATTTGACTTTCCAATAAAGAAAATAAATATTTTGTAAAAAAATAAATAAATAATAAAGATGTTTAATCATGAATGTTGAGAGCTTCCACAAGGCCTGGCCAGTGCACCTGTGGGCAACTGAGAGCGTTGCAAGGGGACCAGTACAGTGATAGTTCCAAAGAGTCTCCCAGACCGTAACACTGAATCCTCTGATCAGCACTGGGAGCTGGGACTGTGGGGGCTGCTGTACCCACAGAAATAGGAAAACTAGATCTGATGACAAATCAGTTGAGGGGACTTTTTGGGGGATCCTCCTGGGCCAGGCCATTAAACCTACAGGCACACATGAATATTGGGACTGAGGGTGGGCCAAGTCACAGTGTCGCCATCCCGCACGAGAACAGCAGTTGGGGGTGGGCATGGTAGGCTCTATGGGTCTCCCTAACTAGGCCACAGCACTTACTGGCATGTGTAAGAATTGGGTCTGAATGTGGGCTGGGCCAGGCTGTAGAACTCAACAGCACAGGTGAGAGCTGGGTGCTGGGGTCTCTCACACTAGGACGTAGCACCCATCAGCTTATGCAACAGCCAGGACTGGAAGTGAGTTGGACTGGGTTAGGCAGCAGCATCCACCAGCATACAAGAAAGACAGTTGTTGGGGGGTGGTGGGGGTGGCTCTTACGGGTTTCCCTAACTAGGCTGCAGCAGCCACCAGAGCACATGAGGGTTGGGTCTAGGAACAGGCCAGGCCAGGCTACAGCATACACCATCACGCGTAAGAGCTAGATAATGAGAATAGGCTAGGCCAGGTCATAGCACCCACTGGCATACACAAGGGCCAGGCTTGGAGGTGGACCTGACTGAGGTTCTTAGGGGCTCCCTGACTAGGCTGTGGCACCCATCGGCACACATGAGAGCCAGGACTGGGAATAAGCCTGACAGGGGTTTTAGGAGTCTCCCAAACTGAGCCGCAACACCTATTGGTACAGGCAGGAGCCAGGGCTGAGAGCAGGCTAGGCCACTACACCCTTCAGCACAGGACTATAGCTTCTCTCCCCCCAAGTAATTTTAAACCACCGTATATGCACAATTATCCCACCTGAGATTTCTGTGGTAGCACAGTTACATCCTGGCAGATCAAACAGAATGGAAAAAGATAGAACAACAACTGCAAGAAATAACATGAATGAATTCTACAGTCACAACAAACTAAAGCCAGATTAGTTAAAAAAAAAAAAAAAAAAAGACACACTGTGTGACTCTATTTATACAGGCCTTAAAGGGAAACACTGCACCAGAAGTTAGAATACTGAGCTCCTTGAAGGGCTGGAGGAAGCACTGATGGGGAGGGAGCACAAAAGCACTTTCAGGATGTGCCCCTTAAAGTCTTACGCTGAAGTTCAAATCCTCATTTTTGAAGACGGGACCTTGAGAAGGTAATCAGTTTCAGATAACAGGGACGGGTGCCCAGAACGGGGTCAGGACCCTGAAAGAAAAGAAACCAGGATGCGGGGCCCGGCGCGGTAGCCTAGCGGCTATGATCCTTGCCTTGAACTTGCCAGGATCCCATATGGGCACTGGTTCTAATCCTGGCAGCCCCTCTTCCCATCCAGCTCCCTGCTTGTGGCCCGGGAAAGCAGTCAAAGATGGCCCATGTCCTCAGGACCCTGCACCCATGTAGGAGATCCAGAATAGGATTCTGGCTTTGGACCGGCTCAGCTCTGGCATTTGTGCCCATTTGGGGAGTAAACCAGAGATGGAAGATCTTTCTCTGTCTCT
The DNA here is from genome assembly GCF_030435755.1 of Ochotona princeps. Lineage (NCBI taxonomy): Eukaryota > Metazoa > Chordata > Mammalia > Lagomorpha > Ochotonidae > Ochotona > Ochotona princeps. The sequence continues at coordinate 22,377,662 of NC_080847.1, forward strand.
CTTCTCTGTAAATTTGCCTCCTTGCAATAAAAATAAATAAATCTTAAAAAAAAAAAAGAAAGAAAGAAAGGAAAGGTTCAACCCTTCAACAGTTCCCATAACTTCACAGACTAAAACCTAAAGTCCCCAGCCTTGTGCTGTGAAGCCTGCACATTCAGTCTCGTTTTGCAACTACTCATGCCCAGGATCTCCTGCTTCAGCCACAATTTGCTAAATTCACTGCTGACTTAGGGCTTTGGCATCCCATGATTCCACAGCATCTGCAGGAACCTTCTTCCCTAAAGGCCTCATTCCCTTGCTTCCTTGAGGTTTCTGCTCATAGGTCTCCCTTCTAAAGCAGCTTCTCAGAACATGCCACTGTCCACTCTACCACATTTTCCTTTTTTCAGTCTCCTTCATATCACTTACCAATACCTGCCATCACCTGTCTGTTTGCTCACTTCCTGTCTATTTCCTAACAGGCATACGCTTCCTGACTCTGGGAAGCATGTTTTGTTTGTCTGCTGGCTCCATCTCCAGTTCTCTGGATGAACACACCCAGGGAAGCCTCAATAAATACCATTAGTTAAATGGACATGGAAGAAAGCCAAACTGTTACAGACCTTAAAAAGTTAGAAAATACGGAGCCATTTGACACTTTTGACAAGGTTTGGAGGTTATTCTCTCAGTCAGTAATTGTGTGTTAAGGATCAAGTTAATATTTGAGAGTACTGTTGGGGGGTTATAAATAAATAAATAAATAAATAAACTTGGTGAGCCCAGCACAATGGCCTAATGCCTAAATCCTCACTTTGCTGAGATCGCATAAGGATGCTGGTTCGTGTCCCAGCTGTTCTACTTTCCCATCCAGGTCCCTGCCTATGCACCTAGGAGAGTTGAAGAGAATGGCCTAAAATCTTGGGACCCTGCACCCCCATGTGAGAGACCCAGAAGAAGCTCCTGGCTCCTGGCTTCAGATCAGCTCAGCTCCAGCTGTTACAGCCACTTGGGGAATGAACCAATCAGTGTATGGATGATCTTTCTCTCTTCCTCTCTGTAACTCTGCCTTTCTAATAAAAATAAAATAAATCTTTTTTAAAAAGCGTAAACTATAAAGCATTTTAAGTTTTGGGCTATTTGGAGAGAAGGAGCATAGGTATTAGTAGACAACAATGTAAGATGAATACATAACCTAGAAGGATTCCAATTTATCCAACACAAGTGACTTCTTATCTCCAACTGCAGCCCAACTTTCTTCCCAGGCTAGTATTTTCAGCTCTCCACCTGACATTTACATGTCGGACCAGAGGTGCCTCACACTATACATGCCCCAAACCCAGCTCATCAGTTCTCTCTCCTCCTAGCCACGGCAGACACTTCCACTGCTTTTCCTCCTGGGAATCTCTCAGTGAAATAACGAGCACCCCACCAAATCAACCAGCACCCAGCACAGGCTCCACTTTCACCTCCTGAACAGCAGGCCAATCTCCAAGTCCACCTCTCAAGCCTTTCACAAACCATCCCTCACACTGCTTCCTGCTCCAACCTACCTGCCTTTGTCTTCATCATCTCAACAGTCTAAGCCCTCTGTGTTCCCCAACCCACCCTCCCATAGCTGAGGTCTTTTTGAACGGCTCCCCTGGGGGGCAGGTGTTTGGTGTGGTGGTTAAGACACCACTTGCAAAGCCTGTATCTCATACTGTAGTGATTGAGCGGCAGTCCCGGGCTCCAACTGCTAACCCACACCCCGGAAGATGGCAGATGATGCGTCAACTACCTGCGTCCTTGTCACTCACATGGACACTAGGATGGAGCTCCAGGCTCCTGACTTTCATCTAGTCCAGCTCTGGCTGTGGTGGGCATCTAAGGAGTGAACCAGAGGGTAGAAAATCTCTCTGGGGTCCGCACTCCCTTCAAATAAATACAAATAAATTCATTCTTTAAAAAAGATCGGAATGCTTCCCTGTCTGAAGCCCACCAGGAATGCCTTCCATGTCCCCCACAACAAAGTGATCATGCTTCGACACAGCTATCCTGGGTGGCCACCAGTCACTGCCACCAGCTATGGTAGGAATGGGGTAAGACTTCCAAACTCATGCAGGACTCTAAGCCTCAAAATCATAAGCTAATGGTGCACAGAGAACAGAAACTTAATCCAATTACGGTGATTAGAGGTGGGATCTTAGGTCACTGGGAGCATGCCCTCAGAAGTGGTTCTCCTGGGTCTGGCCATAGGGCTCAATGACTCAATTCTCACCTTGCAAACACCAGGATCCCATAAAGGCACCAGTTCATGTCCTGACAGATCCACTTCCCATCCAGCTCCCTGCTTGTGGCCTGGGAAATCAACAGAAGATGGCCCAAAGCCTTGGGACCGTGCACCCACATGGAAGACCTAGAAGAAGCTCCTGGCTTTGGATTGGCTCAGCTTTGGCTATTGCGGCCATTTGGAGAGTAAAGATGAAAGACCTTTTTCTCTGTCTCTCCTTCTCTCTGTGAATCTGATCTGCCTTTCCAATAAAAATAAATAAATCTTTAAAACTCTGCCAGTAAGAACACCACCCCCAGATGTTGGACCGATGAGGCTGCTCAATCTTCAATTGTGAACATTCAAAATTTGTAAGCCAAAATAAACTTCATTCTTTCATAAGTGACTTGCTTTAAGTATTTTATTGTAGAATTAAAATGATAACTAATAGCATACCACTCCTCTTAGCATCTTCATCCCTTACCACGTTCCCCCAAATCTACCCCAGTAATTTTCTGTTCCTTGGGATACCTTATGCTGCTTCCTTCCTGCACGCCAGCTGCACAGGCCAGATGCACACAACCATCCCCACCCAGCTTGTCACGTGGGGAATGCCGATACACTACAAAGTCAGCTGGGGCAGGCCCTCCTACCTCAACTTGCTCCCACACTACTGTGAACCAGCTGCGCTGTTTCCTAGTGAAACAGCTGTGGTTATTTCCTCCCATGTACATCTCCTCTCGAGCAGGCAAGTCATGTAGGATTAGGTCCACAGGTGCTCAGCTCTGAGCTGTCAGCAGCCAAGTCTGGCAGGGCACAGGCACCAAACACCTCTTTACAGAAGAAAGTGACCCATTCCTGGAATACACCTTGGGTCCTTTCATGTCCAAACCTTTGCTCCGATCCCTCCCCAGCCTTGGCACAGCTATTTTTCCCTCTGCCTTACCACCCACTTCAGGCTCCAGCACTCAAGCTCACATCTCCCACTGCACCTGCAATTCTATCGCCAGGGAGGCCCTCAAATGTCCCTGGCACTTGCTCCCTCATTTCTGTCAGCCTATCTTCAACTATACCCATGCTCCTTTAAAAAAAACCCAACCCTGACACCACACCGCTTCTCTGCATATCCTCCACAAACATCAGCACAGAAGGAGCATGTCTGACTTACTCAGCACTGCATCCCAGGCTTCCAACAGCAGCAGCCGCGCTCATTTACTCCATATTTACAGAACGCCTACTGTGCACCAGGCCAAAGTGCTGGAAAGACATCAAGGAACAAAGCGGAGAAAAGTCTCCCCACTTACAGTAAAGAGGGGAAGGCAAACACAAGATGGATGAGCACAACCTAAGCACTAAGAACAGCCACAGCAATGAAGGAAGTCTGTGGGGAAAGCTACCCTAGGAAACTAGTAACGACGTGCATGTGTGAGCAAGCTGTACAGACACAGACCCACCAGCTCACAGGGCCCCGAAGCCACAGCACACAGGAAAGCAATGATACACAGTTAGGTGCAGCTCTACACCTTACTGTAAGAAGTCTGTCAGAAGCACAGCAGTGATATGCTCTGTTGATCTGTGTCGCAAAAGGACTCCTCTAGGCCACTGTCATGTTGTAGTGGGTTAAATCTCCACCTGAAGTACTGGCTGCTCCACTTCCAATCTAACTCCCTGCTGACGCACTAGGGAATGCATGGAGGATGGCTCAAGTCCTAGGGTCCCTGAACCCACGTGCAAGAACTTGAAGAAGTTCCTGGCTCCCAGTTTCAAACCAGCTCTGCCCATTGCAGCCATTTGGGGAGTGAGCCAGTGGACGGGAGATCAATCTCTTTCCCTCTGTAAATCTGCCTTTCAAATAAAAACAAAAACATTTTCTAAAAATCCCTCTAGCTGTCATACTAAAAAGAGAGCCCAGGGCAAAAGAAAGGGGAAGCTCTTTCAAGGTGGGAGGAGGTGGTGACTTGGTCCAGAGACAAGGAGTGGAAGTGGAAAAAGGGGGTGGCGGGCAGGTACTTGGCGCAGTGGTCAAGATTCCACTTGGAATGGCCATATCCCTGGTTCACGTCCTGGTGCCTGTGCCCTGCCAATGTGCACCCGAGGAGACAGCAGGTGACAGCTCAATATGTGGGAGGGCTGCCACCAACATGGAAGGTCTGAATGAGTTCTGGGGTTCTGGCTTCAGCCTGGCCCAGCCCTGGCAGTTGCAGGCGTTCAGGAACTGAACCAGAGGCCTGTCTGTCTCTTCCTCCCTGACTTCCAATAAAACGGATATAAATAAGAACTTTAAAGAAAAAGCCATCATGGATGACTCAAAGAACAAACAGGAAAAGACATGGCAGGAGGAGTATGGGCCAAGAAGCAGAGGAGAGCTCTCTAGAGTGAGTCCCGTACCCCTCGCTGTGGAAACAGAAGGCAACTGGATAAAGGGCAGAGGCCCAGGCTGGAGACAGAAATATGGGATCTATTCGCCTAATATGCAGATGTTTGAAGCTGGGCGGGATTATGAGTGAAAAGTGAGAATGTAACCAATGCACAATGGAGAAAAAAATTAAGACAAAAGGAGGGAGGTTGGCAAAGAGCAGAAGAAAAACCTCAGATGTGCAGGATGCCTGGGCCTCCCCTGGCACAACACGAAAAAGAACCATTGTTGATACTGCAAGGAATCTCCTCCCAAACAATCTTCCCTGAATGGAGGGGCAAACCCAGACCAACAGCTCCAGCAAGGGGTTGCCCAAACACTGACCAAGGACTCAGAGGAGCCAAAACTTGAAATTCTAGTAGCGGAACATCCCGTTTCCAGGGAGGCCGCAGCGAGACCCGAGAAAGGTGAGCCACTCCCAGCTGTAATCCTTAACATCCCCGTGGATACCAACACAAGAACCCAGCCACGGTCTGCAGAAGCTCACGGGGTCGTCTCTCTCAATCCCAAAGACCCCGTCCACAAGGGGCAAGCAGGCCGGCGAGGAGCTGCCAGGACGCTCACCCTACCTTGGGCATGACTCGGGGTGGCGTGCAGGGCCCCGGTGGAGGAACGGCCATCAGGGGCCACGGCTCGGGACCCACGAGGAGGGGAGATGCGAGGCTGCCCCGGGACGCTGCACCTGCCCGGAGCTCCCAGAGGCGAGGTGCGCCGGCCGCCATGAGGGGCAGGACGGGAGGCGCCGGCCGACGGTTCCGGCGTGCAGACCGGACTCCGTCCAGCTGCCCAGACCGGGGCTCAAGCACAAAGCCCGGGCCGGAAAGACGCGACCGGACACGCACTCACCCGCCACCGCAGCAGAGTCCCCGGCTTCGGCCCCGGGTCGAGAACGCGGCCGCCGCTTCTCGCGCCGCTCGTCCGCGCCGTCCGATTGGCTGAGCCGGGCCGCTCCCAGCAGCCTCAGCGCGCGGCCAAATGAACTTTATCGACAGCCTCGGAGACGGACAAGGACATGGGCGGGGCCGGGGGCAGGGCCTGCTGCCGAGCTGTCACTCCAGCTTCCTGCGTGGACAGAGTCGCCTCTCCAGGGAGGTGGCGATCCCCTGTGCTGGGGACGCGGTGGAAACCGTGATAGACAAGGCTGGTGGGGGAAACAAAGCGTCATCCATCACGGCAGGGTGTACGGAGGGCTAGGAGCACAGAGTAGAGTGATGGCGGGAGAGAGAGAATGACCCCGTGTCTCTTAAAATGCCTGCTTAAGAAAGCTCAAGATTAGGACCAGCGTCATGGTGCGAGTGGTTAAGCCACCGCCTGCAGTTCCCGGCTTCCCATCTCAGATCGCTGGTTCGAGTATCGGCTGCTCCGCTTCCCATCCAGCTCCCAGCTAATGGCTGGGAAAGACCATGGAAGATGACCCAAGTGTTTGGCAACCTACCATCCACGTGGGAGACCTGCATGGAATCCCTGGCTTCAGACTAGCCCAGCCTGGGCTGATGTAAACCCTTGTCATTAGGAGAAAGAAATATCTATCTTTGTGGTTTTTGAGCAAGAAGACAGTTCAAGGAGTAGGGTGGGAAGTGAGTTCAAAATCCTCAAAGGAAATTCTTTGGCGTCTGTACCTCGGCAACTATTGGGAATATAATGTCTGTTGCAACTCATGTGTAAAAGAAATAAAATAAGGGGCCCGGCGCGGTGGCCAGAGGCAAATCTTCACTTTGCAAACACACCGGGATCCCAAATGGCTGCCAGTTCATATTCCAGCTGTTCCACTTCCCTTCAGCTCCCTGCTTGTGGCCTGGGAAAGCAGTCAAGGACAGCCCAAAGTCTTGGGACCCTGCACCTGCGTGGGAGACGTGGAAGAAGCTCCTGGCTCCTGGCATCAGATCAGCTCAGTTCTGGCTGTTGTAGTCACTTGGGGAGTGAACCAGCAGATGGAAGATCTTTCTCGCTGTCTCTGCTTGTCTCTCTAAATCTGCCTTTTCAATAAAAATAAATCTTTTAAAAAAAAGAAGTAAAGTTAGGAAACCACTTTCCAGTGTTTTTCTGTTGATAGGAGTTACACAGGCGATTTCATTTCAAAAATGTTGCAGAAATACTCCAACTTTTAAAGACTCATTTTTAAATATATTTATTTATTTATTTATTTTTAAATATGTATCTACTTTTATTTTAAAGTCAGAGCCACGGACAGAGGAGATACAGAGAAAGAACTAGGGATCTTCCATCTACTGGCTCACCCCCAAATGGCTGCAAGAGCTGGAGCTGGGCAGGTTTAAAGCCAGGAACCAGGAGCTTCCTCCAGGTCTTCCATGGAGCTGCAGGGGCCCAAGCATTTGAGCCTTCGTTCGTTGTTTTCCCAGGCACATTAGCAGGGAGCTGGGTTGGAAGTAGAACAGCCAGGGCTCTGATTGGTGTCCATATGGGGTCCTTGTGTGTAGGCAGAGAATTAGCCTGCTATTCTCCTGCCCCAAGGGGTTCACTTCTGGTTCCATCACCTAAGAGCACTGTCCCAGCTTGATAAATTTCCCTCTTTCTCTCTTCATATATTTTCAACACGGACGAAATTAGATAGCATTCCACTTTTCCTCCTCCTTGCAGACAAGCTCTCAAGAAACCTTGATAACAAAAAATCTTTACTTTTAACTAGTTGCTGAACCCTAGACAAGTCACTTACTATGTCTGAGTTGGCAGTTTGTCCCTGTGAAAGATAGGGAGTGCACCGGAACAGCATCCCTCTTTTATCCATCTGGCCATTTTCCTTCCCTTCTTCCTTCCTCCATCCTTGGCCCGCTCCCTCCCTCCTTCCCACCCACCATTCATTCACCTGTGACTCTCCTCTCCTTCCCTTCTTCCCTCCTTTCTTTCCTTCCTTCCTTCCTCTCCCCCTTCCTTCCGTCCTTCCTTGTATCCATCTCCTCCTTCCTTCTTTCTCTCTCTCTCCTCTTCCTCTTTTTCCTCCTCTGACCTCTCCTTCCATGTGTCTGTCTGCTATAAAAGTAATGCAGGGGGCCCGGCATGATAACGTAGTGGTTAATGTTCTCGCCTTGCACGTGCTGGGATCCCATACAGTCGTCGGTCCTAATCCCGGCAGCCCAGCTTCCCATCCAGCTCCCTGCTTGTGGCCTGGGAAAGCAGTAGAGGATGGTCCAAAGCCTTGGGACCCTGCACCCACAGAGGAGACCCGGAAGAAGCTCCTGGCTCCTGGCTTCAGATTGGCTCAGCTCCATCCATTGTGGCTGCTTGAAGAGTGAACCATAGGACAGAAGATCTCTGTCTCTCCTCCTCCCTGTATATCTAACTTTCAAAAAAAAAAAAAAAAAGCAACGCAGGACCAACAAACGATAGCCACGCCTTCTGCCTGTATGTGCCACCACCTTTAGTGCCATTATCCATATGCGTGCTGGTTTGGGTTCTAGCTGCTCTACTTCTGATCCAACTCCCTGTGAATGCATCTGAGAAAGTACTGAAGAATGGCTTAAGAACTTGGGCTTCTGCACCTACATAGGAGACTTGGTATAAGCTCCTGGCATCAGACTGGCCTAGTAATGGCCATTGCAGCCATTTGGGGGATTAAATCAGCAGGTGGAAGACCTCTCTCTCTCTCTCTCTCTCTCTCTCTCTCTCTCTCTCTCTTCTTTTCAAAATAAATAAAATTAACATTTCAAATCAATTCATTAATTTGACAGAGGGAGAAAGTGAGACAGAGAAAACTCCCAATTTCTGATTTCCTCTGTAAATGTCCAGAAAAGTTGGAGATGGACAGAAAATCCAATTCAGGATTCCCATGTGGGGAGCAGACAGCCATGCACACGAGCCATGAACTGTTACATTTCAAGGTGTGCATCAGCAGGAGCTGGACCCAGGAGCTAGACCCACACACAAGCCTAGACATCCCAGTAGCGGATGCAGACATCACGAACAGCTGGACCAAATGCCCACTCTTCACATCTTAATTTTCATCCTACCAATAACTCATGATGTCAAGTAAATGGCTATGTTTAAAAGGTGACAACTCGGGCCGGCGGCGTGGCCTAGCGGCTAAAGTCCTCGCCTTGAACGCCCCGGGATACCATATGGGCGCCGGTTCTAATCCCGGCAGCTCCACTTCCCATCCAGCTACCTGCTTGTGGCCTGGGAAAGCAGTCGAGGACGGCCCAATCCATTGGGACCCTGCACCCGCGTGGGAGACCAGGAAGAGGTTCCAGGTTCCTGGCTTCGGATCGGCGCGCGTCGGCCCGTTGCGGCTCACTTGGGGAATGAATCATCGGACGGAAGATCTTCCTCTCTGTCTCTCCTCCTTTCTGTATATCTGGCTGTAATAAAATGAATAAATCTTTAAAAAAAATAAAACATTAAAAGGTGATAACTCCCAATGTTGAAAATATTGTGGGACTATCATACATTGCTGAAGGGTTGTAAATAGGAACAGCCTCTTAGGAAATGAACAAAATATATTAAAACCTCAGGAACTCATGAACTCCATAACCCAGAAATTCTTTCTGTCCCTTCATCCATTCATGAATGTATCCCTTTGTGGCACAGATATGTACATATCTTAACCAAAAATGGTGGACAACAATGTTCTAAATGCCATTTCTTGTACCAATCTGAAAGTGGAAAAAACCCCATAGTCCGCTAACAGAAGATATCAAAATAGATAGTAAACAAATTATGCTGTGACCCTGTGACAAAACATGGGAGCAACAAAAAAAAAGGAGCTACATTCACAAACAACGTTCATAGACAGAATTTCAAGTAAAAGGAGCCAGGTACAAAAGTATGGTTGCATTTGTATAGAGTTCAACTCAGGCAAAACTAATCAATGGTGACAGATGTCAGAATGCTGGTTATGTGAAAGTGGGGCTGGGCGGTGGTGGAGAAGACAAGGCAGGAACTCTCTGAGATCTGTCAGGGCTCTACTTCTTAAGCTGGATGCTGAGCATATGGGTGGATTCATTTTTAAAAATTCATTGAGCCGTACATTTAAGATGTGTGCACTTCATCACCCATCTATTATTCATGACACCATAACAAAGTGCAGAAAAATAAAAACACCCCCAGTCCAGAATCTATGTCCCTTCCCCTCCCCCCTTGCTGACAGCCTGGAGCCTTGTTTTTTTTCTTCTGTATCCCCTCACCACCACCAACAGGCCAGCATGTGTCATGTAGAAGGAAAGGAAGCCATAATTCTTAAATAACAGACAGGATCCAGCTCCACGGATCGCCCCCTGTCTTGAGCTGCGGCTGGCAGGGATGGCGTCTTAGTGGGTGGCAGCAAATTACATAAAGCTTTGTAATCAGCAATATTCTTCAGAAGTCACCAAAAGCTTAAAAGGGAAGCCTGTAACTTTGCCCTTCAGATGGGGTTCATTTCAATCACACAAAAGGTAACTTGACATTTTCAAGGTTGGCAACTAGAATGTTGCTGAAGCACTGGCTCATGGCAAGGGAGTGGCCTGCCAGTGTAGGGAATGCCAAGTGCCTGTCACAGCTCAGTGAAGGCAGGTATCGGCTACACATAGCCGATAACAGCAGGCCTCAGCAACAGGGCCGTGGAAAAGGTACCCATCAGAAGGCTCGCAGTAAGGTGAGCCTCTGGTTGGCTGCATTAGCAGGTCACCGGGTGTTCAGGCCTTTCTATTTGTCTGCTGTGACATCCTCAGAGTGGGCTCCTTCTTGGGGAGGTAACGATATTTCTGATCAAAGAAGGAAGATAGCTGCTACCCCATAAGATAGATCACATGGGCCCAGCGGCGTGGCCTAGCAGCTAAAGTCCTCGCCTTGAAAGCCCCGGGATCCCATATGGGCGCCAGTTCTAATCCCGGCAGCTCCACTTCCCATCCAGCTCCCTGCTTGTGGCCTGGGAAAGCAGTTGAGGACGGCCCAATGCTTTGGAACACTGCACCCTTGTGGGAGACCCGGAAGAGGTTCCTGGTTCCCGGCTTCGGATCGGCGCGCATTGGCCAGTTGCGGCTCACTTGCAGAGTGAAATATTGGACGGAAGATCTTCCTCTCTGTCTCTCCTCTGTGTATATCTGGCTGTAATAAAATGAATAAATCTTTAAAAAAAAAAAACAAAGATAGATCACAATCCTCAGGCTACTTCAGTATCCCTGATAGAGACACTCTTGCTGGGAGCCGGTGTTGTATTGCAGTGGGTTAAGCCAACACCTGCAACACCAGCATCTCATATGAGCATCAGCTCAAAATCTCTACCATATGAGTGGCAGGGTCCCATGGGCCATATTCCACTGCCTACCCAGGTACATTAGCAGGAGCTGGGTGGGAGGTAGAGCAGCTGAGACTCAAAACAATGAGATACCAGTGCCACATGACACCAGATCCAGAAAGCAGGCAATTTCTGAGAAAGTTGTAAGTACACCTAAGACCCAGTCATTCTACTCCTGTGCATCTACCCAAGAGAAATAAAATCATATTTATGGAAAAACATTTGAATAAAATTCTTCATAACAAATGTATTCATAATAACCCCAAACTGGGAAAGAACTCAGGAAAATGGATAAGTGAGCTGTGATATAGACACACACCTGAATACTACTCAGCAATAAAAGGAAAGGGACCGCTAACTATCGCATCAGTACTTGTGGATAGCATAAACCATGGAAATCCAGGCCTGCTATAGGATTCTATTTGTATCAAATTCAAAACAGTCAAAGGGACCTGACATGGTGACATAGCTCATAATGGCACGGCCTGCAATGCCAGCATCCCCTATGGGCACTGTTCATGTCCTGGCTGCTCCACGTCTGATCCAGCTCCCTTCTAATGGCCAAGGAAAAGCAGCCAAGGATGGCTCAAGTGGCTAGGCCCCTGCCACACATGTGGGAGACCCAGAAGAAACTCCTGGCTCCTGATTTGAGCCCGGCCCAGTCCTGGCAATTGTGACCATGTGAGGAGTACATGAGTGGCTAGAAGATCTCCTCTCTCTTTTTCTGTGTCTCTCCATTTCTCTGTGTAACTCAGACTTTCAAATAAATAACTAAATCTTTTTTAAACTAAATCTTAAAAAAAGGAAACAGTTAAAGTTAATACATGTTGACCAGGAAAAGGCTCTGTGAACTTTTTAGAACACCAGCAATATTTGGATTTTGAGCTGCTTGGCAGCACAGGTGTACCCATAATTAAGAACATATTAAGCTATACATTAAAATTTGTGCATTAAATGAAATTACTTCTCAATGAATTTAAAATTAGGGTCCAGTGTTGTAGCATAACACGAGAAGCTGCTATCTATGGTGCTGGAATCCCATATAGATGCCAATTCTAGTACCAGCCGCTTCACTTCCAGTCTAATCCAGCTTCTGGCTTAAGGCCTTGGAAAGCAATGGAGGATGATTCAAGTCCTTGGGCCCCTGTGCCCATGTTGGAGACCCAGAAGAAGCTCCTGGCTCCTGATTAACCTGGACACACACTCGCTCTCTGCCTCTCAAATAAGTGAGTAAACCCTCTTAAGACATAGCAGGTGATGGTCTGGTTTGAGTTCCAAGTTCCTGGCTTTGCCCTGTCCCAACCCTGACTATTGCAGACATTTGGGGAGTGAACCAAAGAATGAATTCTCTCTCTCTCTCCTCTCCTTATCAAATAAATAAAAATAAATATGATCCTATTTGAACATTGCAGCCATGTAGGGGAAGACAAACAAGGGTTTATTACGGTGCACCTTGCAGGGAACCTAAACTGCAAAAGGATTGGGTGACTTCCCAGGATCACCTGGGGAAACAGTGGCAGATGGGAGCCTGCACAAGTCTTCCAAAATTGAGATCCATTTTCCCCAGTCAAAAACGCCGCAGTGGATTGGTAGTCCTTCACAAACCCTAGGAGGGTCCTTCAGGAACCCCGGGAGGGAGCTGTCTGAGCGAGTCCTTCATTGGACTTGACTGCCAACTTTCTGAATTAAGATTGGAATGAGTCCCGTGCTCATTAATCAGCAGCAGCTGACTATCCAATGACATTGCAAAGGTGGTAGGTTTTTGAAACATCTGGTTGTTTTATTTGTTATTAAACATACTGACTATGGAGTGGGAAGACGCCATTCCACACATCTCTCCGTTGTAGCTGTTTAAAAACAGCTTCCCTGACATCCATCAACTTTGTTTATGTCAAATTGGGCAATTTGTCACCGAGGCTGCATTTGCCAGAAGAAAAGTGGATGTGATTGACAAGGCTCCAGGGTTTCTCTCGCTTCCTTTTCAACATTCCAGATGTTTAAAAAAAAGGAAAGTTGGATCTACACCTAAAAATGCTCATCTGTAGATCTGAAAAAAACAAACAAAAAAAACAAAGTGCCAGAGGAGCCCCGGGGGGCAGGGTGGGAGATGCGATCTGGGTTTTTGGTTTTTGCAGAAACTTTGCCTTCAAGCAACCCCTGTCTTCTTGATTAGTTCAAATTACCCTCCATTCGAGGCCCATCTGTCCAGGGCTCTGCTCTGGTGGATTATTAAATGTATTTGCAGCTGGAGTTTCAAGGAGAAAAAAAAAAAGCTGACAAAAGGGTCCCTAAGAGTGAAAGTAGGAAACAGAAATACATTTATAGCTGTTACCGCTGGTGGCCTCAGTGCTTCTCTGCAAACCTAGGAGAAAAAAACTGGTGACCAAGTATGGGAAACAGTGATTTGGGGGTCTCCCTTCACTGCTTTTCACCACTGTAACTAAAACACTGAGAGAAACCAGTTATGAAGAAGGGTTTGCTTGTGGCTTGTGGGTTTGGAGGTTCACAGGCCAAGGAGTCTAGAGAGACAGACATCAAACCCAGGGAGCGGTGTTTCAAGCACCAGGACAACAACCCTCCTTGCTCTGGTGTTTGGTTGTTTTCCATTTACCTTACTGAAAACTTCTTAGAGCAGTCCTCCCCTCATCCTGGGGGAGTGTAGTTTAAGATCCCCTAAGGGGATGCCTGACACCATGGAGAAGAACCCCAACCCCAGAAAGTCAGCCCCGCACTCCTACAGGTTCCATATACTCAGAGTCAATCAAATCACAGACCAAAAATACTAAGGGAAAAAACGCACAAGAATTACTTCTGCCCTGAACACATGCAGGTTTGCTGTTCCTTGTCATCATTCCCTCAGCTAAGTAGTAATGACTTACTTACATGGCATGCATATATATGGTTTTGGGCATTGAGGGTAATCTACAGGTGACCAAAGGACGTGGGAGCCTGTGCGTTGGCCATATGCAAATTCTGGGCTCTTTCATGTAAGATACCTGTGTGTCCTAGAATTTTGTTGTCCATGGGGCAGATTGGAGGTCCAGGAACCCACCCTCCCTGGGTACCCCAGACAGACGGTATACCATGTTTGTTCTTATACATACGTGTCTATGCTGAAGTTCACTTTCTTTAAAAAAAAAAAATTGACATTCTGTCTTCTGCAGCAACATGGACGGAAATGGAGGACATTATGTTAAATGAAAAAAGTCAAGCACAGCAAGACAGACACCATCTGTTCTTTCTTACACGTGGAAGCTAAGAGGCTAATAGCTTGCTCTCAAGGAAGTAGAGGATAGGACAGCAGTTACCAGAACCCTGGGAAGGATGGGTGTGTGGGGGAAGTGGCATGGAGAAAAGATGGTTAGGGGACACGAGGGTGTGGTTGGACAGGAGGAATAACTTCCCATGTTCTATGGCACAGTGGGATAGCTATGTTTGTCAAACTCTGGTTGAATGGTTTTATAATTTTGATTCATCTGTTAGTCATTCTTGAATGCCTATGACACCCAAAGACAGGAGTTGGGTACTCATACCAGCTTGCCCCATTGGGCACAGGGATCCTGGGTGGGTGTTAACAGAAGGCAGAGCTGGCACCTAAACCAGGGCACTCTGACCTGGCAGGCAGAGGTCCCTGTGGCATCTAGTCTGTGAAACCAAACTCCTGCCCCAGATGGAGACTTCAGAATATCTGTAGAGAGGAATTTGAAGGTCCCAACACAAAGCAATGGTGTCTGTCTGCAGAGGTAGTTGTGCCAATCGCCCTGGTTCGAACATGGCATTGTGTGCCATAAATATGTACAGCTGCCACTTGTCAATCCTTGAAAGCTTAATTTGTAAAGTAGACACACTGTGTGATCAACAATAATAATACAAAAGAACAATTATAATATACTACAATTAAAATTATTTAATGAATGTTTCATTTCTAGAAGCTTTCATTTAATATTTTCAGACTTTGGTAGACTGCAGGTAACTGAAACTGCAGGAAACAAAACCACAGGTAAGGAAGACTGTTGCATTTTATTTTTCCTGAAATTGATGATGTTCATTTCAGGGAAAGCCCTCTGCGGAATAAGCACTGAACGTGTGCAATGAATAAAAGCGATGTCAGAAACGACATGAGTATCCCCGGATGAGCAGGTGGAACCAAAGCCCACCCCCTGCCTCCCAGCCAGACTCATAGAGATCCAGGTTTGGTCCCAAGTTTTCTCTTCTTTTCCGTGTTCTGCTTCCCTCCCTTCTTCAAGAAGCACTGCCTCTGGCTGTGCCCCTGAGAAACTGAATAGAAGACCCGTCCCTGCCATGCTGAGCTGGGGGAGGGGCGCCTGGGCTCAGCTGGGAGTAGGGCGCAAGCAGAGCTGCAGGACACGTCACCCTTCCATGCTAGAGCCAAGATGCCCTCATCAGCGGGGGAAGGCAGAGATGCTCCATTTCCCCACCAGGGGCACCCTCCTGGATAGCCACAGAGAAGCACACGGGCGCTGCGTCTCACGCCATCTTGAGCAGAGCCAGGCACGGCATGGCCAAATGGTGACATTTGCTGAAGCTCCAGGAGCGCACCCCACTACTTTTGTATGTGTTTGAAATTTTGCAGAACAAAGTGTGTGTTAAAAAGCGGATGGGAAGGGTGGCATACTGAGAAAAGCTTCCAGCTGTAGTGCCAACATCCCATATGGGTACAGGTTCACGTCCCAGCTGCTCCATTTCCTAGCCCGCTCCCTGCTATTGTTCCTGGGAAGTGGAAGATGGTCAATGGGCCACCCATGTGGAGAGTTCAGATGGAGTTCCAGGCTCCTAGCTTCAGCCTGACCGAGTCCTGGCCATTGAATCCACTCGAGAAGAGAAACAACTGATGGATGATCTATCTCTGTCTCTCTTGCTGTCTCTCCCTCTTTCAAATAAATAAAGATGTCTTTTCAAAAAGAAAAGTATTTACACTACATTATTAAGTCAAAGAATGGAACAAAAATCTGTAACCCAATCCATACCACAGCAAGTCTGTGTATGGATTTTAAAATTTCAGAACTTGAGGGCCTGGCATGATGGCACAATGATGAAATCCTCGCCTTGCAAGTGCCAGGATCCCATATAGGCACCGGTTCATCTCCCAGCTGTTCCACTTCTCATCCAGCTCCCTGCTTGTGGCCTGGGAAAGCAGCAGAGGATGGCCCAAAGCCTTGGGCCCTACAGCCACTTGGGAGACCTGAAAGAACCTCCCGGCTCCTGGCTTTGAGTCGGCTCAGTTCTGGCCTTTGTGGCCACTTGCAGAGTGAGCCAGCGGATGCAAGATCTTTTTCTCTCTTGCCTTCTCTCTGTAAATCTGCCTTCTAAATAAAAATAAGTAATTTTTAAAAATTTTTTCATAGCTTGAAATGTGCATTCCCCTGAACCCAACATTCTGCTTCTGTGTCAGGAAGTCCATGTGAGAAAGGAAATGGGCCACAGCCTAAATGTGTCTTTGCAGGAAACGGCTTTTAAGATGGGATGAATGGAGCAAGTGTCGTGGCATAGTAGGTTAGGTTCTGCCTCCTCAAATGGCCATAATGGCCAGGGCTGGGCCAGGCTGAAGCCAGGAGCTTGGAACTTCATCTAGGTCTCTTACATGGAGACCAAGCCCTTGAACCAGCCTCCGCTGCTTTCCCAGGCTCACTAGCAGGGAGCCAGATGGGAAGTGGAGCTGCTGGGACTTGAAACTGCACCCTTTGGGATGTCAAAGCCTAAGGCGACAGCTTAGCCAGACATTCATTTGTATCACTCCTAGGAGTGGACATTGTTTATAACGGGTGTTAGTTCATTTGGTCCTCACAGCAGCAGGTGTTTTTGGTGGGAACCATGGAATTCAAAGCAAGGGTTACAATCATGAGCATGCGTCATGTCCTAATTTCCGCAGTCAGTGATGCAAGAAGTACTCACCTATGTGGCAGCAGAATGCAAACACAACGTGGAATTTACGGAATTCTAACTCTTGGAAGGAGATCTGTGCCTCTCGTGGGACACAGAGAACAGTCTGTCCTGACGTTTATAGCCTTGATGGGATGGGCACTGGAGAGGCCACGCTGAAGGGAGGAGCTGACTGCCTGAGGGGAACAGAGACCTCACTGGGCCATTTTCATCTGTTACAACAAGCAAACATTCATACATGATGCATAATTCAACAATAATAATGCCCAAGATAGGCTGCATACATCTCTGGGGGGTGAGATTTTTTTTTCTTAGTTCTTCTCTATAATTCACAAAGTTATCTGCCAGGAGCGATTATGACATCAGCTCTCGACGCTGGGGGAAGGAGGAGGGACAAAGAAAGGAAAAAAGCTGCTGAGATATCAGTGCTGCTGAGGTCTGCACGCCCCCACTCTGCCCCTCACCCTCGGCCTCATGCAGGGCTTCCTCGCTGTGGGACCTCCACCGGGACCAGGCTGTTCTCTGCGCCTCAGGTAAGACACCCACCAAGGAACAGACATCTCCACGAGGATGGGTCCTTGTCTTGTTCTTGGCCATGAACCTTGCCATGACAGGCCCTTCTGCTGCGCCTCTGTCCCCTGGCCCTGGTGCTGCTCACAATCTCCCTCTGCTCCCTCCCCTTCGCCTTGACCCTGGCCTCAGCTCCTGTGCATCATAACTGTTGGTGGAATTCATTCTGTTCCTGGTCCTTCACGTGCACGACTCTTTCCCTGACCCTAGCCACTCTGTGAGTCCCAGTGGCCTCTTGGGCCCCTCTGCCATGTCCAGTGTCCCCAGTAGTGCATTGTCCACTCTGCTTTCTTTCCACTTACCCTTCCCTCCTGGGCACTGGCTATGCATCTGCTATACACCAGGCACTGTTGTAGGCTCTGACATATAACCAAATAAGCGACTGGCCCCGGTGACATGCCCAGTGAGTGGCAGAGGCCAGGACTTGATGCAGGCTCTGGGTGCTACATGCAAAGGGGCCTTGGGGATTGGCCATCAACACCCGAGCCCCCAGAGCCATCCTTGGCAGAAGTCTTGGTTTTGGGGATCCACAGGAGCAATTTCTTGCTGCCTAGACCTCAGGGTCACTAACCTGAACTCCAGAACAGTGACTGTATGCATGTCATTGGCTACTCTGGTCTCCTCCTGGACTCACTAAAGATCCCCTGGCCTATACAATCAAGATGTAAGATCATTACAGTGCCTAATGTGCCAAGGCAAAGAGATGACACTTTAATTTTTTTTTACTTTTTAATTTTTATTGGAAAATCAGTTTAACAGAGAGCAGAAGAGAGAGAGAGAGAGAGAGAGAGAGAGAGAGAGAGAAAGAGAGAAAGATCTTCCATCTACTGGTTCACTCCTCAAGTGGTTGCAATGGCCAGAGCTGAGCCAATCCAAAGCCAGGAGCCCAGAACCTCCTCTGGGTCTCCCACATGACTGCAGGGTCCCAAGACTTTAGGCCATCCTCTACTGCTTTCCCAGGCCACAAACAGGAGCTGTAAGGGAAGTGCAGCAGCTGGAACATAAACCAGTGCCCATATGGGATCCTGGCACTTGCAAGCCAAGAACTTTAGCCACTAGGCTACTGCACCAGGTCCATGGCACTTTTTTAAAACTGTAATTACAAAGCATCTTTTATATAATATAATAATGGCTTTTGCATGATTTCCTTCAAATGATATCCTATTCCCAAAGAGATTTTTTTAAATGTATTTTCTATATTTGAGAGGCAGGGTGACAGGGAGAGGTAGATCTTCCATCTGCTGGTTCATTTCCAAAGTGGCCACATAGCAGGTGAGCCAGGCCAAAGTCAGGAGCCTTGGTCTCTATCCAGATCTCCCCTCTGCCAGGTGGACCATCGTCTACCACTTTCCTAGGCACACCCACAAGTGAAGGGATCATGAATGGAGTGACCAGGGGTCAAACTGGCACCTGCATGGGACACTGGCCTTGCAGGCAGCCACAGCACTGGCCTAGACAGAGAGATCTTCAATGTGCAGTTTGGCTCTGACTGAGCTGCTGACATTCAACGTCTGCACAAAAAATCTTTTTGTTAAAAACACAATCTGTGGGCTTGGTGTGGTAGCCTGGTAGCTAAAGTCCTTGCACACACCAGGATCCCATACAGGTGCCAGTTCATGTTCTGCTGGCCCCGTTTCCCATGCAGCTCACTGCTTATGACCTGGGAAAGCAGTAGAGGATGGCCCAAAGTCTTGCGACCCTGCACCCACGTGAAATACCCAGGAGAAACTCCTGGCTCCTGACTTCTGGTCAGTGCAGCTCCGGCCATTGTAGACACTTGGGGAGTGAATCAGTGGATGAAAGATCTTCCTCTCTATTTCTCTTCCTTTCTGTATATCTGCCTTTCCAACAAAAATGAATAAATATTTTAAAAAACATATACACCATCTGCCTAAGAAAGTGAGTGTTGCAGTGGTCAATTGCTGCTTGGGACACCCAACCCCTTGTAGGATGGAGCCCTGGCTTAGCTTCTAATCCAGCTTCCTGCCAATGTGCATCTAGGGAGGCAACAGGTGGTGGCTCAAGTGCTTGGGTCCCTACCACCCATGTAAGAGAACTGGAGGGAGTTTCTGGCTCCTGGCTTTGGCCTGACCTTCTGCCTGCATGTGCTCAGGTGATCTCCCAACCCTAGGCTCTTATCATTATCACAAAGTGGTCACACTACCAACAGCTGTGGCCCCTGACTTCTGCTCAATTCTCAGCCTCTTAATAGCCACTTCATCTCAGCCCAGATGGACAAGGGGCTGGCCTCAGCCAAGAAACGTATTCCAAAGTCAACCGGCTCACAATCACCATGGAGACAGATTGGCCACTCCTTACAATAGTTTCCCACAAAGCTTTGCTCCGAACAGGCCACTGGGAGGCTCCACTTTCAGGCTTTTGTTTGATTCTTGTGATGAGACAGATTTAGAAAATACTGCTTTCATGTAAGTCACCAATTTATCTCTGAGAATATTATGAATTCCTTAAGCCTACTACTAAATTCTATAAAAAAAAATTATTGTAAAAATTCAATGCCTTTGACCATGCATTCCAGATAGGGTCTTTAGCAACAGAAAAGGTATAGCAGAGTGAATGTCACTGTTTGGATTAGCTCTTGCTAACTCCACACTGCTTTCCCAAGCATCTGTCAGCGCACCTGTCACAAAGTGCTCAGACTTCTAGAAACCCTGTTTTGATGTGCTGTGTAATGACTGGGAACTTTCTCTCCGCTTGCAATGAAATCAAATGACCACCAGATGGCAGCAATGTTCAGTAAGCAAAATCATCCCCATTTAGCAGTGCTCACATCCAGTAGATTTGAGCCCTGGGTCCTGGGAGGATTCTTAGAATTCCTGGTGAACGCATGTTTAGGAGAATTGAATCTTACACTTAAGACAATACTCACAGGAACAGCGTCTTAGTGTAGCGTTTAAAGTTACCACCTGTAATGCCGACATCTCATATGGTGCTGGTTGGAAACCAGGCTACTCCACTTGCAAGCCAGCATCTCTGCCTGGGAGCCTGGGAAAGCGGCACAACGTGCATGACTCAAGCGCTGGGTCCTGGTACAAACATGGAAGACCCAAAGAAGCTTCAGCCCAGCCCTAGCCATTGCAGCTGTTTAGGGAGTGGCCCAACATGTGGAAAACCTTTCTCTCTCTGACTCTTCCTCTTTCTGTGTAACTCTTTCAAATAAATAAATCCTTTTTTAAAAGTAAATCAAATAATAAATCAAATAATGAACACAACCCATTCTCCCCTGGAAGTCATGTTGCTTCCTAAAGAGGTGTTTGGAAATGCATCTGGAGATAGACTGACTTGTCACAGCCGGGGATGTGCCCTGGTACGTAGCTGTTTGTTGCCCAGGATGCTGTTAAAGGCTCACAATGCACAGGCGTCCTACAGCAAAGAATTACCTGTCTCCAAATGTCCATGGGTTGGGTTAAGCTGTCACACGAGAATACAGTACAGGCAGCAATTCGAGTCCCAGCTGCTCTGCTTCCAATCCAGCTCCCTGCTAACGAGCCTGGGAAGGCAGTGGAAGATGGCCCAGGTGCCAGCGCATCAAACGAGAGATCTTTCTCTGTGCTTCTCAAATTAATAGCAATAATAATAACAATAATATTCCATTCCAGGGGGATGATGAATTTAACGTTAGGGCCCATTGTGATGGCTCAATTAGCTAATCCTTCCCTCAAAAGAGCTGGTCCCAGGTGTTCCACTTCCCAGCCAGTTCCCTGCTTGTGGCTGGAAAGCAGTGGAGTATGGCCCAAAGCCTTGGCACTCAGCACCCACATAAGCGATCTG
Source organism: Ochotona princeps (assembly GCF_030435755.1). NCBI lineage: Eukaryota > Metazoa > Chordata > Mammalia > Lagomorpha > Ochotonidae > Ochotona > Ochotona princeps. Next base: position 22,398,794 of record NC_080847.1, read on the forward strand.
GAGGAGGCTCCTGGCTCCTGGCTTTGGATCTGCTCAGCTCTGGCCACTGCAGCCATTTGGGGAGTGAACCAGTGGATGGAAAATCTTTTTTTCTGTCTCTCCTCTGTAAATCTGTCGTCTCACTAAAAATGAAACAAATCATTAAAAAAAAAAACTTTAGAAAATATAGGTTAGCTTGTTTCAGTGATTAGAATATCTTCTAGACTCTGGAAGAGCGAAACAGTTTTTTAAAAATCCCACAAAGATCTGATTATATAATAAAACCGGTAAGCTTGACTGCTTTAAAAGGTAACTCAGAGGAAGAAATCAAGTGTGCATGAAGAATATGAGCGAGGCAATAGGACCACAAGCGGCCTGTAGATCACTGAGCAGTGACAGGCAGGGATGAAGTGCTAAAATATATAGACAGAAAAAAACATTTCTTGTTGGCAGAGGTATGACCAAGTGGCATCCTGAGCCAAGGGAAAGAGGACCCAGGACCCAAAGCTAGAATAACTCCAGCAACCACATGAAGTCATGTTGGATGACTGCCCAGCATAGAAAACAAACATGCAGGGATCTGTCCGTATAGAAATGCAGCATGGGACAAACAGGGGAGATGGAAAGGACTCTAGCCACTCAGCCCTGAGCCATTCCTGACACGCCTGTCCTCACGTGCCCCAAGTGACCAGAAGGGCCAAGCAGCATGCCTCCCAGCCAGCACCAGTCGTGGTGGGCTGTGTATCCTGCGTGAGGAGGACTCGCTTCCTCTCAGAAACCCACGCCCTGGGCTACTCCTGAGGAACAATGCTGACAGCTTCCCACGGGGCAAGGTCCTACAGCACACATGGCCAGCAATCCTCACACTCGCCAAGGAAAGTTCGGCAAAGCTGACACACACTTGATGGGTGCCCACAGCAACACCACAAGCAGGTGCGATGGATTGCAAGCAAGAACTCGGGCTGCCTGATCAGAACATGAGCTGCCATGAACTTGAGCAGAAGACAAAGACATGGACAGGTGCTTCTCTTAGGACCTGAATCTGTGGACAAGAAATTCAATGTGGGCCTGTTGTGATAGCCTAGTGGCTAAATCCCTGCCTTGCATCTGCTGGGATCTCTCTCTTTTTTTTTAAAAGGTTTATTTATTTGTTTATTTATAATCTTATTTAGTTGATTAGGGTACAAAGGGTCAAGGGTTCCAGGATGAGTGGGTAATACCATTGTTTCCACAGTAATATTATCATTTTTTTCCTGTATCTAGGGTCAGGGGAGAAACAAAGGGAAAAGCCCCACCCAGCTTCCCACCCATCCAAGCTCCCCAATGTGAGGCGCACTCTGAGGGTTCTGATCAAGCAGTTTTGATAGTTCAACAGTTCTGGATTGCTGCCACCGCTGGGATCTCATATGAGTGCTGGTTCATGTCCTGGCTGCTCCACTTTCCATCCAGCTCCCTGTTTGTGACCTGGGAAAGCTGGGAGGATGGCCCAAAGCCTTGGGTCCCTGCACCTGCATGGGAGACCTGGAAGAAACTCCTGGCTGCAGATTGGCTCAGCTGTGACCATTGTGGCCATGTGGGGAATGAACCAATGGATGGGAAGATCTGTCTCTCTTTCTCTCTGTAAATCTGACTTTCCAAGAAAAATAAGAAAATCTTAGGAAAGAGAGAGAGAGAGAGAGACAGACAGACAATGCTGTGACAACGGTTCCCCAGGGTGTAGAGCCGCAGGTGCCCTGGGAGGACCCTAACTCACAGGTGGAGACCAGGGTGGAGGTTTGAGTCAAGCAACCCTCAGGTTGTGGGCTGAGAAGATGCTGCTGGAGCAGTCATCCTGGAGGAACATACGGTACCAGGGACTTGGCAGCACTAGGGGTGCTGGAAGGGACACCCTTGACCCTCTTGCAATAGGCTGAAGACCCCAAGAGGACAAAGGTCTTATTCATAGATGGCAATGGTCTTGGTCACAGACCCTGCACAGTGAGAGCAGCTTAGAACCTCAACCGTGTGCTCCCCTTGCCCCTTAACCTTCCATGGCTCCCTGTGACCTGAGAATTGCTCAAGTAAGACTGCCTTCCCAGATCTCCAGATGTTCTGATTCTGTCTGGAGGGGTTGGGCTGTGGGTTGTGGTGGGGGGAGGGCACCAAGGGTCCCACACCTGTGGTCTCGGTTCCTCAAGGTTAGCCTGGGGGACTCTGCTTTGTGTTGTTCTGTTTGGTTTGGTCTGTACGGGGAACCCAGCCCTGTGGAGCCTAAAGGATTCCAAAGAGCTGCCTCTGCCGTTGGCATGCACTTCAAAGTCAGTTTTCCCAGACCAGAGAGTAACATGCCCCAAGGGCAGGAAGCACCCATCTGCCTGGACGGATGCTCCTGGTGGGCGAGCTCACAAGGCCAGAAAAGCAAGAACATGGCCTGCGGCAGGGGTGACATCCAACTCCCTGGTCTGGCTTTGCCATCAGAGTCTGAAGCCCAGGTCCTGCATGGTGGGGAAGGGGGCGTGTCTACTGAGATCAAACTTGGCCAAAAGGCTGGCCCGGTGATGTTGTGGGAGAGCCGCCAAGCCCCATCCCTGTCTCCTGCCAAAGGGAGGTCTGTGCATGCAGACCCTCACTGCCTGCCGGAACATCAAGCAAAGGCTCATTGGTAAGAAGGTGAGCGGGCAGAGGCTGAAGAAGTGATCTTAGCAAGGGCACAGGAGCCGAGGGGCTGCCTTCGAGTTGGGGTGCAGGTCTGATCTTGGCAGTGGGAGTGCCCAGAGACTTGGGCAGTGCCCACACCAGTAATGACATTCTTTAACACTGTCCCACCCTGCGTGTCAGTTTGGTGCCCCCTGGAGGGCAAGGCCCTGACCCTCCAGCACTTATAGCCACAGCCAGCACCTGGGCTATACCCTCCCACCAAGCCTGTGGTCAATGGGGTGGGACGATGGAGGCCGGGCTATCAAATGTGATAAAGGCACAACCTTCCTTTGTCTGCACTATACCCCACAGAGTCACTCCCCTGGGTGAGGCATCGGCCCAGGGTGGCTGACACCCAGGTGTAGTTCCTGGCTTGGCTCTGCTCTGGGTTGGTGGGGGAAGGATCCCCCAGTCCAAGGCTGGGGAGCATGTGTGGGGCAGTCCAACATAACTGGACACGGGGCGCTACCAGACCCCATCCCTCCGCTTCATGGAATCCTGGTGGGCTTTGCTGGCCTCGCTCTGCTTCCTCCCAGGAGGACTGGAGTCACCAAGTCCATCCAGGTGGATTAGAGATCAGACTTCTGAGAACGCAGACCAGGCAGGAGTCTGTGGAGGGCAGTGAAAGGGTTCATTGTCAAGGTGACTGTGTGCCTGGAAGTCTGGCTCCTCCAGAGACACGCCTGCACCCTCTCATGAGAACACTCTGCTTTGTGAAACACCAAGAAGCAAACAGGAGATAGGCAGTTCCCGGGAGTATGAAAGATTTACAGGACAGACAGCTGCCATTGGAGCATCCTGTACATTACTGTTTGCACGGAAGGGATAAAGCTAGAAACCTGTGCTTCTACAGTGTTCATCTGCACTCACTACCTGCTTTCTGCTTTGTGTCATGTAGATACCCACTGTCACGCAGATACTTACTATAAAATCCCCTACTTATTTTGTTCGGGGTGCCTCTTTGTTCATGGCAAGAAGTGGCTGCTATACTGAAGAATGTTGAGGTGGGGGGACGGTGAGGGAAGAGCTTGGGTCCAGTCTGGCCAGTGTCACAGCTTCACCTAGCAGAGGGACTGTTGTGTATCAGGGTGCTGTGGTGGCGCCCCTTGGGGACACACAGTTAGTGCAGCCCAACTGCTGTCCCTACCCAACTCCTCCACAGGGTTGCTCAGCTGCACCTGCACACAAACATCCACACTGCCTTTCCCCTTGACCCCTGACCCTTCCTCTCCTGCCAACCTTGTGAGCTGAGTTTATCCTTACAGTCAGCCAGAGTCTCTCTCAGATTAAGGAAGTAGCCTGCTTTGTGGGGAGAGGGAGTGAGTGAAAACTCGAAGGACAGCATCCCATGGGGTTCAGCCCTGGCGGGAGATGAGAGAGAGGAGAGCTGCTCACAGAATATGCACCTCCTGCTCCTGCCTTGCCAGGCTGGGTGGTAGCTGAAAGGGCCTGACTGCTGTCTCCCTGGATTCCTGGGGAGCCAGGCCTGGGCCTCCCCGCTACTCCCACTAGCGTCCAGCTGCGTCTGGAAGTGGCAAAAGAACCACTCCACAAACTCTCCAAGCATGTGCCTGGGCTCCCCCTCCAAGGACTTGGGTCTTATTGTGGATTATCTTCCCTCTCTGTGCCCAGCGGCTGTCCTGTAAGTGCCCACTGAAGGAAGTCCAGGGTGTTGGCGGGATCACTGGCTGATGGGCAAACGCCAGCCCTGGCCCAGAGGAAGACAGTACCTAGCAAGCCCTCGGGGTGTTCTCCTGGCCAGTGCTAGATACACTCAACCTCACAGCAAGCCAAGGGGGCTGGGCATGTGACTGGCTGCACCTGACGGATGAGTCACAGAGAAGCCACATCCCTTGCCGGAGCTGTGGAGCTGTGGTTCTCACCAGGCAGCCTGGCCCCAGAGCCGACACTGAACTGCTTTGCCAGGCCGTTTCACCACAGGGTACTTGGCACGCATACCTGTGCAATGAAACAAGGCATGCCACATCAGACTGCGTTAAAATTTATGAGTTAATCCTTCCAACAGTCATCCCATGAGGATCACACCCCACCCACCCCAGGGGCATGGGCGGCAGTGAGGGGTGATGGGAGCAGGGAGATGCCACCTTGCACACGGCTTAGCAAATCAGAAGCTGCGAGTTAAACGATGTCAGGATACACTTATATAGCAGAACAATGGACTTATGCTGTTTATGAAGGACTGTACTATTGTAACAATACAGGGGAAACATCAGGGGGAATGGGGACTTAGACATGGGGGAGGGAAATCCCAGATTCTATGAAACTGTATCATAAAACAATCAAATAATTTTTTAAAAAGAAGCTGCAAGGTGGACAATCCTGCTCATCAGGTTTACTGGACATGGGCTCTGCTGCCCTGAGAGGTATGGCAGCTGCATCTGCCCAGCATGGAGCTGTGGAAGAGCAGTGGCTGGGGACCAAGTCAGAAGCAAAGGGGACAGTGCCCATGTCACATCCTTTCCATGCCCAGGAGGTCCAGGCCAGATGCTGGAATGGTATGTCCCCAGTGTGAAGCCTCACATGGGTCTGGGCCTGTCCTTTGAGCCTGGGTTGGCCCCTATGAGGGCATTTGCATACCTTGAGGGCCCAAACTGCACAGCTTTCCTTCCACAGCCACGCAAGAACTGGGCACCTCCTGGACCCCCTCAGCCACTGGTACAGTGGCCACACATCAGCAAGTTGCTCTAGGTACCAGCTGGGGTGGAAATACTGCCCACCATGGGAAGGAGAAAGGATACAACAGAGGCCATTTCTTCTCCCCTGAGGATTCCCACTGAGCCACGCTGGGAGCCACTCCCAGGGTCACCTGGGGCCCAGCTTAGACCTGGGAAACTGAATGGGCGCTGGGAGGGAGAATAGAGATGCTGGCCTGCGCATGTTTTTAACTGCCCCCTGTCCTACCCAGTGACTCAGCTGAGCGGCCGGCTGGGAGGTTCCCAAGTCAGGATGTGGTTCCCACTCTCCACCCTGCAAAGGAAATGGGTGCTGCTCCCCACTCCACAGGATCACTGCTTGCCCATGCCTGCGGCCTTGCCCAGGCTGTGAGGAACATGGCTCTAAGGTTTCCATTTAAGCACTCCAAACAAAATAAGTGGAGAGTTTTATAGTATCTACGTGACACAAAGCAGAAAGCAGGTAGTGCAGATGAACGCTGTAGAAGCACAGGTTTCTAGCTTTATCCCTTCCGTGCAAACAGTAGTGTACAGGATGCTCCAATGGCAGCTGTCTGTCCCGTAAATCTTTCATACTCCCGGGAACTGCCTATCTCTTGTTTGCTTCTTGGTGTTTCACAAAGCAGAGTGTTCTCATGAGAGGGTGCAGGCGCATCTCTGGAGGAGCCAGACTTCCAGGCATACAGTCACCTTTAAAAAAAATTATTGGGGCCTGGCACAATAGCGTAGCTGTTTAAGTCCTCGCCTTGAACGCGCCAGGATCCCATATGAGCACTGGTTCTAATTCCGGCAGCCCAGTTTCCCATCCAGCTCCCTGTTTGTGGCCTGGAAAAGCAATCAAGGATGGCCCAAAGCCTTGGGACCCTGCACCTGCGTGGGAGACCTGGAAGAAGCTCCTGGCTCCTGGCTTCGGATTGGCTCAGCTCCAGCCCATGCAGCCGTTTGGGGAGCGAACCATTGGACTGATGATCCTCCTCTCTGTCTCTCCTCCTCTGTGTATCTGCCTTCAAATAAAAATGAATCTTTTAAAAAAATTATTTTTTTATTGGAAAGTCAGATATACAGAGAGGGGGAGATACAGAGAGGAAAAATCTTCCATCCATTGATTCACTCCCCAATTGGCTACAATGGCCGGAGCTGAGCCAATCTGAAGCCAGCAACCAGGAGCTTCTTCTGGGTCTCCCACATGGGTGCAAGACTTTGGGCCATCCTCTACTGCTTTCCCAGGCCACAAGCAGTGAGCTGAATGGGAAATGGGACCACTAAGACACAAACCAGCGCCCTCATGGGATCTCAGTGTGTGTGCAAGGTGAGGGCTTTATCTGCTAGGCTACTGCACCAGGCCCTAGTCACTGTTACAATGAATAATTTCAGCCCCCTCCTCCATAGACTCCTCAGCTATAGCTATCATTTCCTTTCTTACCAAATTTCATATATATATATGAAAGGTACAGAGGCATTCCAAAAAAACTTTCTGCCCATGGGTTCTGTTTTTCCAAATGCTCTCAACTGCCAGGCCTGGGCCAAGCAGAAGCCAAGAGCTCAGAAGTCATTCCTGGTCTCCCATTTTGGTGACAGGATCCCAGCTATTTCAGCCATCAGCTGCTGCCTGCCAGGGTGCACATTGGCAGGAAGCTGAATGAGAAGCGGTAGAGCTGGGACTCAAATCAGGCTCTGCAATGCAGGACACGAGCATTCCAAGTGGCATCGTCATCCCTGCACCTGCCCCATGATCATCTGTCCCGCACCCTGAAAATTCCCAAAGAACCACATCCCTGTCTGTGTAAAGTTGGTGCAGCATAGACAGCTGGCAAATGCACTCAGACAGTCAGCACTTGCCAGGTGCTTCTAGAAACAGGCAAAGAAACCCCCTCCTCCACAGCTCACAAAGGACAGCCAAGGGTGAACTAGGCTGTAGGACCCCCACCCCTCTGCCCTGCAACCTCCCTCAGCCTGAGTTCCCCTACACCCCAGCTAGAATCAAGTCTCCTATTCCCATACACCAACAAGCACATGAGGCCAAAACAAGTCTGCAAGGGTTTATTGTCATTCACATCTTTCATAGAAAAAACAATGTAGCAAATGAAGCTTGTCTGATGGCTCTCTGTACATCAGGGAGCCAGGCTCCGTCTGCATCAGGCACAGCAGCTGCACTTGTCCGACGCCCCTTTGCAGATGCAGCCCTGGGCACACTTGGCACAGCCCACAGGGCAGCAAGAGCAGCAGCCTGGAAAAAGATAGGAGAGCAGGAGAGGTGAGAACTGACTGAACAGGTACCTCCCCGCCCCAACAGCAGGCCTGGCACAATCTCAGCCCTCAGCCCTCAGCCCCGCAGACCCTCGAGTCCTAGTTGGCATGCGCGGTCAGAAGCAGCGGGGTGGGAGAGGGGCTCCTTGGGCTGGGGGTTACACAGTCACAATGCCACACAGCTCTGCTTGAGCCCAAGAGACAGCCAAAGCCTGCAGAAGGGTCAACGGGGTGTCTGGGAGTAGTGGAGATGCCAAATAGACCAGCTAGTGATCTGAGAAGCCCCTCAACAAGAGCCAAGGGGTCCACCCCAGGACAGTGCAGGCTCTGGGAAGTCCAGGGAAGCCCCTCGGAGCTCCACGTGTTGCCCAAGGTCAAGTGCATCCAATGTTCCAGGGAAGGCTCTCTCAGGACACAGGGGACCAAGGTGTAGGGGTGTCAATCACACATGACGGGCAGCTGAGTTCCTGCCTCCTCAGCCCTGGACCCCTTCCCCAGCCTTGCCCCTTACTCCCTGCCCCAACCCAGTTTCCCAGGGAAAGCCCCACACTCACTCTTCTTGCAGGAGGTGCATTTGCATTCCTTGCATTTGCAGGAGCTGGCACAGGTGCAGGAGTCACCTGTAAGGGTGAGAAAGACTGGGGATGAGCAACTCACTCAGGCGACTGCAGCCGGTTCCTAACTCTCCAGGGTCCCCAAACTCAGAGCTCCTTCCCACTCCGGGGAGGGCAAGGATCCACCCGTTTTTAATCCCACGAGGACGGGGCCAGGCTCCAGTTCATTCGGTAATACTGGGACCAGGGACAAGGACTGCCTCCCAGCCACCCAGAGTTCCTCCGGATCGGACTGAATGACATCCCAGCCCTCTGGGAGGCCCCTAGAAGCCAGCGGCTGCAGGGAGTCCACCTCAGCCCAAGCATCTAAACGTAACTCCTTTAACCCGGGACTGTCAGAGTTGGGAGACTGAGCCCACAGCCAGCGTCCCTCACCTGAGGAGCAGGAGCAATTGGGGTCCATCTCGAGCGAAGCGAGGTCCGAGGTTCCAGGAAAGAAGCGAAGACTCCAACTGGGATTCTGGAAGGCGCGCTGGAGCCCCGGCAACGCCAGCTCGTTTTAACTGCCGCGGGAGGGAGCCCGGGCGCAAAAACTCCGCCCCAGCCCTTGCACCCGCCCCGGCCCCGGCGCACGGCCCGCTGGCGGTGCCGAGCTCACCGTGCGTGCCGGGCGCACGATTCCCGGAGCGCAGAGCATTACGCACCCGCGGGGGGTCAAGGTCTGTGGCTTTTGCGGCTCTGCGCCCAGCCTGCCTGGACTCTACTGCAGCCTTCTCATCCCCCTCCCCGATTCCCGCCCGCTGGCGCGGTGGCCTGACGCTTCGCCTTTGCTGGAGTCCGTGTGCAAGCCCGGCGACCTTCCGCTCTCGTCCCAGGCTGGGGTGCTGGTGGTGGAGCGCAGTGAGGGAGTTGTGTGCAAAGGTCCGTCCATGTGCGTGACCTCTGCCTCCCCTGCATTGTCTGTCCTGTCTCCCTCCTCAGTCCTTGACTCTGTTTCTTACAAAGCAGGAAATCAGATCCACGGCTCGTCCTCTCTCCCACCCGTTCACTAAGCTTGAAATGTGGCGTGGGCGTATTTGTCCAGGTCCTCCTTCACAGAGTCCTCCTTTCCAGATTCTCCAGGGGCTCCCCACAGCCTAGCCAGCCTTCCTACTCCAGGGGAAGGATAGTTTTTAGAGTTTTGTCCCCACATAATACGCAGATCCTGAATTCTATTAAAAAGCAAGAAAGGTGATTGCAACCCTTTATTCCTAGCTGTTGCATAGCATATAGATAGTGTCAGGTGGTTTATTCATTTCCCTTCTGTGAATCTTCCCAGCAATGCAGCGTATGCTTTTTCTTTTTTAAAAGATTTATTTATTTTTATTTGGAAGGCAGATTTTACAGAGAAGGAGAGAGAAAAATCTTCCAACTGCTGGTTCACTTCCCAAAAGCCACAGTGATTGGAGCTGAGCTGATCAGGAACCAGAAACCAGGAGCTTCTTCCAAGTCTCCCAAGTGGGTGCAGAGTCCCAAGGACTTGAGCCATCCTCCACTGCTTTTCCAAGCTATTAGCAGAGAGTTGGATGGGAAATGGAGCAGCCAGAACACAAAGTGGAGCCTGTATGGGGTGCTGGCACTTACAGGAGGATTAGCCTGTTGAGTCACCATGCTGTCACCCCACCCCCATTTATGTGTTTATAAAGTTCTTTTACTGAAGACAAAGCTACAACTTGAGGAGTGTCAGTAACTAGCCCAGAGTCACAGGGCTAGGAAGTGTTCGGATGCATCACTGGTGGGCTCCGCAAGGACAGAAGGCCAATGAGAAAACTTCCCTTTGGCCCTGAAATGTCTTCAGCACCTGTCTGCTGCTTGAAATCCTTAAGGCCAAATCAACATTCAGCTCAATCTTGGGGAGAAGAAAAAAAGAGCTACGGGGGGGGGGGGGTGTGTTGTATATTAAATTTTATGACTACAAGGGTATGCCAAAAATCCATGGTAAAAGGGAATAATAAGGCCAGTTAGTTTGATGCAGAAAAAGGTAGAAGGGTTTTCTAAAAACCTAAGAAGGGTTTTCTGAAAGCTGATGAAAGATCATATTATTTTAAAAACTATGCTAAGATTTAAAAATTTTTCTTAGCACCAAAGGAAACACAACTTTTAAAATATTTGTTTATATTACCTGAACAAAAGCTGGAGATGGTCTCATCCACTAGTTCGTTTCTCAAATGCATGCAACGGCTGGGGCTGGGCCAGGCTGAAGTCAGGAGGCAGGAACTCAGTTTGGGTCTCCCACAGGGGTGGCAGGGACCCAAGCACTTGAGTCTTCACCCACTGCTTCCCAGGATGTGCGTGGGCAGGAATTGGAATCCAGGGCAGAGTAGAGACTCGAATCAAGCACTTTGAAGTAGGCATCCTAAAGCCTAAAGCCCTACCAAATGCTTACCCATAGGCATAGCTTTTAATTCCTTCTTCCACAAATGTTTTGAAGTAATTGCATATTTTAAAGGGGAATGAATTCTCACTTTCAATATTGGTGAAGAGTTGCTTTTCATAGAAATATATTTAGGGCCCAGCAGCGTGGCCTAGCGGCTCAAGTCCTCGCCTTGAAAGCCCCGGGATCCCATATGGGCGCCGGTTCTAATCCCGGCAGCTCCACTTCCCATCCAGCTCCCTGCTTGTGGCCTGGGGAAAGCAGTCGAGGAGGGCCCAAAGCTTTGGGACCCTGTACCCGCGTGGGAGACCCGGAAGAGGTTCCAGGTTCCCAGCTTCAGATTGGCGCGCACCGGCCCATTGCGGCTCACTTGGGGAGTAAAACATCGGACGGAAGATCTTCCTCTCTGTCTCTCCTCCTCTCTGTATGTCCGGCTTTCCTAAAATAATGAAAAAAAATCTTTAAAAAAAGAAAAGAAATACATTTAAAGGAATATGGCAGTTTCAAGGGAAAGTGTTAAGTGATGTAACAGTAGCAGGAATGACACTGTGTTTTTTCTGCAATGGCTACTAGACTGAAGCTAGCAACCGGGAGCTCAGCCTCAGTTCCCCTGCAGGGGTGGCAGGAATCCCACTCCTTGAGTCATCACCACTGCTCCCCAGAATGTGCACTAACATGGCCCCGGGAACCCAGGTACCCCAGTATGGAATGCAAACATTCTAACCTCTAGGCCTAGACCCTACATGTAGGATAGTGGAGAACTTCCATGGGCCACAGATCATGTACTCAGGTGGTAGATGAGGCCAGTGGAGGGCACACAGAGAGGCACACTAAGCATGGCTATGCAGAAAGAGCCAGGAAAGTGTCCTCTATGTTAGAAAGATAATAAAATAATAGCTAATATGTCAGACCACACACTACTTGCAAGACACACCACTGTGTCTTGCTCCCAAGCCAGGCCCTGCTAACCTGCCCCTCTTACTCTGGAGGAGACTGAAGAAGGATGTCTCTTGGACCACAGGTGACATAGTCATGGGATAGGCAGGAATGACACGTGCTGCAGAGCCAAGCACAGCAGGCCAAGCTGCTTCATCTGTGTGTGAATAAATGTCCCTTTTTTCCAAGAGATCAGGATTCTCTCTCCAACAGTTGGTGTGGACAGAACGATCATCAGTGCCTCTGTTTATTAAGCCTTGCCCATTGGCCAGGCTGTGATCCCATTTAATATCTCTCTCTCTCACTCTCTGTTTCTACAAGTGAGGCAAGGACACGCAGAGAGGTCGCTTGACTTGCCCAGGCCACACAGCCAGTATGGGGTAAACTAGGCTGTGCTCCAGGGCTGCTGGACAGCAACCTGTGTGCTTGGTGTGGGCTTCGCTCCTTCACCCAAGGAGCTGCAGAGCAAGTGTAGTCCTGACTTGAGGTCAGGAGACTCGTCCTCCTCTTGTCTATACATCAAATAGTAAATCCTAACCAATAGCCAGGGGCACTAACTGTTGGCACTAATTAGAAGGTACCGGGCCTCACTGCTAATGAGTACCATGCCCTTCCAACTACAGAATCCACCACCCCTCTGGCAGGGGCTCAAAGTAAGTCCTTCATGTGGTGCCAATGTCCTCTTCATCTTGCCAGGAAAAGCCAGGCGGCCCCTGCAGACACCACACCATTTTGCTGGTTGGAAATAGCCAGGGGCTGGCATTTGAAAGAGGCCAATTGGATCCAGCAGGTACAGAGCCATGGCACAGCAGGGAACCATCCAGTCAGTGGCAACTGGACAAACTCTACTGCCAGGGACATCTGGGCCAGCGCTGCCCGAGGTGTGAAGTCCACACACGATGGTGGCCTCTGCCCTGCCTCCAGTGTGCATGCTTTATAAACAGATGTCCCCAGATGGCAGCTCTAATTTTCTTGTGATTTCTCCATTAAGGAATAAAAATTTTCCTGCTGAATCTAAACCACAAACAAAAAAAGAGGCTATTCTGATTTCATTCTCCCCATAATTAGGGTCATTTTATTTACCAAGGTTTAGGCTTGCCATGAGAGTAAGTAAATTGGTTCCTTTATCAGGGCATTTAAGAAACCCCAGGCAGGACTCAGCAAGGGGGGAGTGGGACTCCACGTGCTGCCTTCTCTTTCAAACCCAAAATTGGATGAGGGGTTGAGCTTGGGTAGGAAAGTCAGAGAACCAAAATAAGGGATTGCACTGTTTCTGTGCTGTCTTCCCTTGACATGAGAAGAGAGGAACAGTCTCCACTCACCCCCAGTCAGGCCCAAGGAGCCAGAAGCTCAGAGAGGACCCCTGGGGGCCTGAAGTGTTGTGAACCACTGTCTCCATCCAGAGCCCTCCATCCAGGGCTCTGCAATGCCAAATCAATTCTCCCCAAAGCACAAAAAGAATCCAGAGTCAGAATAAAGTCAACAGCCTTTATTATCACCCACATACTTCATACAACAAGGAATGTAGCAAAGGAGTCGGCTTGTGTGGCCATGGCGCGGGGGAGGGGGAGAGGTACTCAAGGCTTGTCTGCCGGGTTCTATATACATCAGGGGCCAGGCTCTGCCCGCATCAGGCACAGCAGTTGCACTTGCCTGACGCCCCTTTGCAGATGCAGCCCTGGGCACACTTGGCACAGCCCACGGGGCAGCAGGAGCAGCAGCCTGGAAAAAGATAGGAGAGGTCAGAGCTGATTGAACAGGTACCTCCCCGCCCCAACAGCAGGCTTGGCACAAGCTCTACTTTTTACCCAGTTTCCCAGGGAAAGCCCCACACTCACTCTTCTTGCAGGAGGTGCATTTGCATTCCTTGCATTTGCAGGAGCCGGCACAGGTGCAGGAGTCACCTGTAAGGGTAAGAAAGACGGGATGAGCAACACACGCGATGCAGTCGGCTAACCAGCGCTCTGCTCAGGGCACCGCAGCCAGGTTGCTAGCTAGCTCTGCCTCACTGGGTACAGGAAGGCTAACTTGCTAGGCAAGGACCCTGTCACCTCCTAGCCCAGGAAGTTCTGACCCCCTGAGCTGGGGAGTTTTTCAGCTTAAATCTTCCCACTCTTGAAATGGGAAGCATCGCGAAGCTGAAAATGTTCTAAAACATGCTGAAGCCAAATTGAATTGACACGACTGAAAGTATCAACACTGCAAAGCAAAGGGGTAGCCCATTTCATACAGAACTCTTCCCACCCCCAGAAATCTTTTGTCCAGATGAGAAATGGAGAGCCCTAGGTCTTGAAATTCCGCGTGGCTTACTGGTGGCGCAGGAGCAGTTGGGGTCCATGTCGAGCCCAGGTGAAGTTGGAGACGCAGAGCGAAAGGCGAAAGTCACCCAGGCGGTTGGAAGGCGAGCTGTGATTTAGCGGGAAGCCAACTCACTTTAAAGCCGGGAGAGAGCGCCGGGCGCAAAGGTCCCGCCCTGGCCCTTGCACCCGCCCCTGCTGCGGCGCACGGCCCCACGCCGCGGCCTGGGCTGTGCGCACTCCGCGGGCCGAGTGCAGGGTTCCCCGAGCGCCACACCGTGCCCTTCGCGCGGGCGGTTTTTTGGAAGCCCACGACAGTGGCTGAGAGCTCGCGCTGGGCAAAACGTTGCCGTTTCTGCCGCCCTTTGCAAGTTTCCACACTGCGGACTGCCATCTGGCGCTCCGGGAACCCAGTGTCTACCACGCTCCCTAACTCCCCCTCTTCCAGCCCTGGCTGAGTGATGTCAGCTGCGCGGGTTCCCGGAATTCGTGTGCAATGCCTGACTTTTGCTCACGTACCGGCACGGGCGCGAGCTGAGAGCAGAGTGAGGGTGTTGTGTGCAGAGGACCGCCGCCTCCCCCGGGACCCTCCCCGTCCTCACCTTTGTTCTTTGGCCACGTTTCTCTTGCGAACCCCGGCTTAAGCCACCGCGTGTAACTGGTGTCCCAGGGATCGCACACTGGCGTCACAGCTTTTTTTCTTTCCATCCAACTCCCTGAGAGTAGCAGAGGCCGGCCCTAGTTTATGGGAGACCCTAATAGAGTTCCCTGCTCTTGCCTTGGAAGCCCCCATCCGTATGGCCAACTGGGTACTCAACCAAAGGATTTAAGATTTCTCCCTTTCAAATGAATGCCATTACATGTCACTAACCTATACCATGCCCTGTTTAATCATTTTCCATTTTTGCACCCCCCACACCACAACCACAAAGATAGCAATGCTAATTACGATCTCTTACTCATTGGACATGTATGAATCAAGGAGTTGAAGCAGCTAGGCTGGGTCACAAACTTCTGCTGCCTCTGAACTGGCCAGCTTTCCAGCAAAGGGAGAGCTGTTTTGGCTCCGCTTGCTTCCAGGAGCAGCTATGTCCAGAATGTAGATGGATTCTCACTCCCAGAGCTGGAAAAGAGATTGCTTTCTTTGTACATGTTTAAGGAAACAAACTTTTTAAAATGTTAGATAAAATAATAGTGTGGGTTTTTTTTAATTGACCACAAGGGTTACTTTGTTAACTTATTTGTTTGTTAATATATTTTTTAAAAGACTTGTTTTTTTGTTGGAAAGGCAGATTTACATAGAAAAGGAGAGACAGAGAGAAAGATCTTCTATCCATTGATTCACTCCCCAAGTGGAGTGAAGCTGAGCCAACCTGCCACCAGGAGCCAGGAGCTTCTCCCAGGTCTCCCACATGGGTATAGAGTCTCAAGACTTTGGGTCATCCTCTACTGTTTTCCAGTTCCAGGGAACTGGAATGGAAATTGAGCAGCTAGGACATGAACTGGCACCCACATGGGATCCCAGGCATGCAAGGTAAGGATTTAGCCATTGAGCCACCCTGGGCCTGTTGTTGTTGTTGTTGTTGTTGTTGTTGTTATTATTATTATTATTATTATTAATTTGAAAGGCAGTATGAGAGAGAAATGGAGACGGATACACAGAAAGAGATCTTCTAGCCACTTGTTCATGCCCTACATACTCACACCAGCTAGGGACATGCCAGGCAGAAGTCAGGAGCCTTGAACTCTTTCGGGCCTTCCCATGTGAGTGACTAGAGTGGAGCCAGGACTTGAACCCAGGCACTCCAAATCAGGTGTCCTGGGCAGCATCTCAGCTGCAACATCCTGTGCCAATCATATGGTGCATGTTGTAACAGAAAGGGCAGGCAACCTTCTGTATCTGTCAGGAGGAACACGCCCCAGCTCGCTTGCTCCTGTGTCATCCAGCCCAGTGGGTCCCAGTGGTGGAAGGTCCTTTCTGGGCTACAGGCCACACACTCATGTAGTTAATGGCAGGGACATCAGATATTCAGTAGCACACCAAGTTTGGTCTATTTCTCTGAAATGCAAACATCTCCTATACTATATTAAAAAAAAAAAAGACAATACAGTAATATCAAAATGGATCTCTTGGGGCCAGAGGGGTAGACACGATGTCTTAAGCAACAGAGCTCCCATCTCATAGAAGCCCCAGTTCGAGTCCTGGCTGCTCCACTTCTGATGCAGCTCCCTGAACATACATTTAGGAAGTAGCGAAAGATGGTGTGAGTGCTTGCCTTCTTGCCACTCCTGTGGGAGACCCAGGTGGAGTTTCCAGTTCTTGGCTTTGGCCTGGGCTGGATTCACTCACTCTGGCTATTTGGAGAATGAATCAGTGATTGGAAGATCTCTTTCAAATAGTAAATAAATCTTTTAAAGGTATAGAATCTCTTGTCACTTGCCAGGAGCCATTCTCAACTTATTACATGCATTAATGCACTCAGCCCGTTAAGGCAGGCTCTGTTATCATTTCCCTTTTCTGGGGAGACTGGACCAGGGAATGTTCTGTCAGCCAGATGTGACACTGTTAAGATTTGTTCTCACAAGCTGACTGCAGTGCCATGCCCTCCTCTGCACCTCATTGCCCCTTGTCATCTGAAAGTCCTTAACACACCTGGGCACAGTGGTGGCTGTGGGAAAGTCACTAAGCCAGCCAGCCGTCTTCTCAGCAGAGTTCTGAACTCCTTTGGGCTTCCACGTGCTCTCTCCTGCCAAGGACACGACTGGTCTGAACTGGGAGAGGCACGGCTAGGCATCCAAGGACATAGCATCTACCCGCCGAGGCCAGTGCACAAGGTCAGCTGTAGCTGAGTTCATTCTTACTTTCACTTGTGAGCTGTGTGACCACACAGGGTTGCTTAACTCCTCTGGGAAATAATGCTGTCTCAATATCCCATGTACCTTCACTGTCTCACTGCCTCTTGTGACAGTCAAGTGACAGGAAGTTGTGAAGAAAGCTGATTATCAGTCCAAATGCTGGGCAGTGCCTTAGGTTACAGGGTTTGGTTGGCAGCGTTCTGATCCCATCCCCACAGAGGCTTTTCCAAGGGGCTTGCTGGGAACTAACAGAACTTGACCAGAAAATGGTCACAATCACCACTGATTTTTAAGCCCTAGTCATGAGTTGGGTCACTTACCACATCTACCCTTGAACATAGAGAAATAATCTCCTCTGTATGAATGAGGAAATGAAAGCTCAGAGAGGTTGAGGGAGCAGTCTTCATCACACAGCCAGAAAGTGATGAATTGGGCTGTGAACTAGGGCTGCGTGACCTTGGTACTGGCTGCCTTACCTTGGTACTGGCTGCCTTATGAAACTCTCTTCTTCAACACAGGGAACCAACAGGCAGACAGGGCCTTGACCCCTGGGTCATCAGCCTTACTATCCTCTTTCAACATCAATTATCAATTCCTTGAACACACAACCTGAGAAACCACCTGCTATCACTAATTACCATGCCCTGGGGCTCCTTCCTGGCAGACCTGCCACACTCTCCATAGTGTATCAGGTGCTGCATGGGCCCTGCGCTATAGCGTAGCGGTTAAGGTCCTCACCTTGAACTCATCGGGTTCCCATATGGGTGCCAGTTCTAATCCTGGCGACCCCACTTCCCATCCAGCTCCCTGCCTGTGGCCTGGGAATGCAGTCAAGGACAGTCTGAGACTTTGGGACCCTGTACCCGCGTGGGAGACCCGGAGGTGGTTCCTGGCTTCGGATTGGCTCAGCTTCAGCCCATGCAGCTACTTGGGGAGTGAACCATAGGATGGAAAATCTTCCTCTCTGCCTCTCCTCTCTGTATATCTGCCTTTCCAATAGCAAGTAAATAAATCTTAAAAAAATAAATAAATAAGAAAAAGAAAAAGAAAAAAACACAGCACTTCAGCTGGAACCGATTTTTATCATGACTTCCTCTTGCAGGGATAACCTGGGTAACTCCTTTCAAATTCCTAGTCACTGCTGGCTTGAGGTACCACAGGGGCTGGAATTTGAAGGAGGAGCTGATGATAGCCTAGCCTGGGGAAGAACTTCCAAAGATTCATAGCCAGATGACTAACCACACCTACCCAACATTGTGTGTGACCTGAAACCCAGACTGATGGTTCCTTGAGGATCTGGGGATGAGTGCTGGTCCATGGATGAGATTCACACACTGGCACAGGTCTACACACTCCTATGTGTGTGTTTTAAGATGTGTTTGTTTTTATTTGAAAGGCAGATTTACAGAGAGAGAAGGGACAGAGACCTTCCATCTGCTGAGTCACTCCCCAAATGGCCACAACAGCCAGAGCTGAGCCAATCTGAAGCCAGGAACCAGGAGTTTCATCTAGGTCTCCATGTAGAGCCAAGACCCCACCCCCACCCCCAGGGGCGTATTTCTTTGCAATGTATACCCTAAAACAAGTGTGTAGTGATTGCAATCCTACATTTTGTGTTAGATTGTTCTTTTTAACTTTCCTGAAATCTTCACAAGTACAAAAACAGATCATACATTTCCAAAGTTTGTTGCCTACCTAGAACTGAAACACACCGTATCTTACCAAAGTGCAAGGTGTTGGAATAAAAGCTGGCCCCTTGCTGCTGGGTATAGACACAGGTCTATGTAGAATCCAAGCAGACGGGGAACTTCATTCAGAGTTCCTCAAATGTCTCCCAACATCTAAAGGGGCCTGGAGGAAGAGCATGGGACTGAGCCGTTTCTCTGCCATTAGCACTTGCCGTGAGAACACAGAGATCCTGGATGGTCTACTGGCTACCCATCAATGGGAGAATCGCACTCCGGGGTGACGGAGGCTCGGGGCAAGTGGAAAAGCACTAGGGGAATCCGCTTCAGTCACAACTCACAAGGCCAACCATCTCCACTCTTAGCGCTGTGTGTCTGGAGGTGGGGAAAAGGGGCACCATAAGAAACAGAAATACGACGTCCCTTACTAATGGCCCAGGAAGCAGCTAGGGCCTTTTTCGGGCAGAGTGAGTCAGGAATCTAAACCAAGAGGCAAAAGGGCTGAGATGTGCATTGGGGCGTCAGAAGCGTGGGCAGGCTGCTGCAGCCGGTGGGAGGCCGGCTGCAAAGGCCCCGCCCGGCCGGCACCAGCACCTGGCGCCGGGGTTTGCGCGCAGCGAGCCGAGCGCAGAGTACTGCGCGCAGCTCCAACTCCAGGCGCCCCGCCCCGGCCATCGGTGGCACCAGTCCGAAGGGCGGGACTGTGCGCCCGGCCCGTCTGGCAGCGTCCCTCTGTCACCCCTTCCAAATTCTGGCCAGGTTGCCGGTTACCCGAGCTTTACGAGAACCTGGTCCTGAAAGCTCCCACCCCCCCGCCCCCCGCCGTCCTTGGCTCTGCCTTTCCCGGGGACCTTGAGCAAACTGAACCTAGTGCTCTCGTTCTGGGATCTGAGCGAGCCGAGAGCAAAGCTAGGGTGTGGCGCGCAGGAGGGTCGACCGCTGTGGTGACTTTCGCCTCCTCCCACCTGCCTATCCCGGTTCTTTCCTCAGCTCCGCGGCTTTGTTCCTTTCCGGCCCGGAGCGCCGCTGTGTTCCGTCCTTTCTCCACGCTGAAGGAGGAGTGGGAACATTAAGTTCTCGCGGGGTCTCCCCGCATCCCAGCCAGCCCATCTCACGGCTGGATGGCAGCCCTGATGGCTGACCAGTGGACAGCGCTGAGCCGCAGGCAGGCTCTCATGGAATATTCCCATTCTTTTGACTCTCACAGAAATCAAAAGGGAAGCGCTGTGTCTTGGTTTTGTTTTTGTTTTCTGTCCACTCTTAGCAGTCAGCTTCTTTTTAAAAAAATGTGATTGGCTTTTTATCTGTTTTTAAACTTCTTAAAGATTATGTTTTATTATTGTTTTATGATACAGTTGTATAGGCTCTGGGATTTCCGGTCCCCCTCCCCAAGATCCCTCCCCCCATTGACTTCCCCTCTAGTATTACAATGGTGGTCCTTCATGAACAGTCCTATTGCTAACCCAACAAGGAGCCCACAGGGAGTTGAGTGACTGGCTACATGTGCAAGAGCTGGGAGGTAACACAGGGATCAGAACAGGGCCGGCCTTTATCACCTGTGGGCCGAGGCTCCACTGCTGGGCATCTTTAAGCAAGGGTAAGGCCCCAATGTGACCAGGGTCAGTGACAAAAGCCATCTGGAAGTGCAACAAAGATAAGTGACAGGTATAAATACACACAAGCAAATGTATCGGATAGCTTGTCCCAAGCCCGGAAGCAGAGGGATGTGCGATCTCAGTGATTGTACAGTTTACTTTTCATACAAATGCGCTACTAGTAGCTATTTAGCGCGATACTCCGATACAAGGCGCAGGATCTTGTTCACAACTTCATGTTTCTAAGCAAGGATCCCAGATACGGGGGATGGGTGACCACAAGTGACATGGTCATGGGATAGGCGGGAAGGACACGTGCTGCAGAGCCAAGTACAGCAGGCCCAACTGCTTCCTCTGTGTGTGAATAAATGTCCCCTAGGCTATGCAGAAGCAGCAGCTAATATCACAGAGCTCTCACCACTGACCGCACCAAATGCCACATTCCTCCAGGGCATCCGACCATTGCATGCTGTTACCATGATCATACCCCTTTTACGGATGAAGAGAGTGAGCCTCAGAGAGACTCTAATGCACGACTCTGATTGGCACGGGTGGGATTTCACTCATGCAGGCTGACAACCACGTCATGCCCTCAACCCACCGCCTCTGTCTCCAGGTCACGCAGAGGTAGCACCAAGGAAGACCGGTTGGCGCTCAACTTCCTCTGCGTAGCTCCAAGACCCCCTAGACTTGTGTTTCCTATTCCTGCAGGCAAGAGCAAAATCAGCCCATCTCAGAGGGCCCTTCCAACACTGAACAGAAGTAGACAGAGTTTAGCACCTAAGATCATCATCTTGTCTGCTGTGGTCAGAGTGAGAGGCCAGCTGTGACATAAGTCCATTCAGAGCTCTCCTTCTGAGCTGGGTGCCCCCGGGCACGTGGCTCAGCCACTCTAGAAGACAGCACTGAATCTGCAGCACCTGCATAGTTGCCAGCACATTCTTGAGGCCCGTAACTCTCACCTGCCAGATGGTGAGATTAATGACACAGGAGGTTTTGCATCCATATCAATGCTGGACAATCTCTTATCTCACATAAGGCACTCGCGCTTCTCTTGATACTGGATTGGCTGGGTTGTAATATCATGCCCAGCCCTACCCACCCACAGTAATGCTTCCAAATCTATCTACCTTTCCCCAGCAGTCTGTGGGATTTCTAGGATCCATCATCTGAGAGAGTCAGTGGTAACCAAGAAAGTCCTAATTGTCCCTGTTTCCTAAACACAGGCCTGGTGAGTCTCATGTTGAATACCTACGTTGGGGCCTGGTGCGATAGTGTAGTGGTTAAAGTCCTCGCCTTGGACGTGCTAGGATCCCATATGAGCGCCAGTTCTAATCCTGGTGGCCCTGCTTCCCATCCAGTTCCCTGCTTGTGGCTTGGGAAAGCAGTCGAGGACGGCCCAAAGCCTTGGGACCCTGCACCCATGTGGGAGACCTGGAAGAGCTCCTGGCTCCTGGCTTCAGATTGGCTAAGCTCGAGCTGTTGCGTTCACTTGGGGAGTGAACCATTGGACAGAAGATCTTCCTCTCTGTATATCTGACTTTCCGATAAAAATAAATTAATTAAAAAAAAAACCTATGTTGAAATATATTCTTTCTACACTTGAGGACATGGAGGTTCAGAAAGGTTGAGTGACTTGCCCAAATCACAAAGCAAGTTGTGGGCCAGGGCTTCTTGATGAATTTATGAAGTTACTTGTCAACACTGGGAATCCCAGAGTATTTGAGTGGTCCTGGAGCTGGCATGATGGCATAGCAAGCTATTTCTCTGTCTGCTAGCATTGGCATCTAATATGAGCGTTGGTTCCTGTCTCAGCTGCTCTACTTCCCGTCCAGCTCCCTGCTTATGGTCTGGGAAAGCAGAGGATGATGGTTCAAGTCCTTGGGCTCCTGTACCCACATGGGACATCTGGAAGAACTCTGGATCAGTTCAGCTCTGGCCATTGGGTTCATTGCGGAGTGAACCAGTGGATGGAAGACCTCCCTCTATGCCTCTCCTCCTCTCTCTCTTAAAAAAAAAAATCTGCTTTCAAATAAAAATAGATCAATCGTTGAAAACAAAAAGAATAGTCCTGACTTTTGTGCCAGGACACTCATCTTTAAAGTTACTTGTTTGTTTGTTTGTTTGTTTGTTTAAGGAGGAAGACAGTGTTGGCATCTGCTGTTCATTGCTCACATGCCTACAATAGCCAGATCTGTCCCAGACCAGATCAAAGTCAGGAACCAGGAACATAATCTAGGTCACCCATGTGGGTGGCTCTACTCCCTGGGCTACCAAATGTTAGGAATTTGTGACAAAGACATTGACCAACACAGGTGGAGTCTTTAAAACTTTACTTTTCTGTTTCTTCAACTATCTATTGAGACTTTGTCATTGAGTCTTTGGAAATGAGTTTTGTAAGGTGTTTTTTTTTTCCTTTGGTTTTGTTATCTCTGTAATTTATTTTATTGACCAATGCTTATGCTTGCAATAGATTTAATAAAAAGGAAAAAGGAGTTGGGTAGAGAGGGGGCACTGGGAGTGCAGACACCTGGGCAAACTCTGAACTCCAGCATGGACTCCGAGGCCAGGAAGGCTCGATCCCCAGCAATTCTCCAGAGAGGGTGACACACTCACCTAGCCTACAGGGGTTCATTTGCACTGCTTGCATGTGCAGCCACCAGTACAGGTACAGGAACAACCTGCAAGAAAGAGCAAGCCCTCTCACCCCCAGTGGCTGAGCAGGCCTCATCCTGGGTCTCCTGTCCTACACAAGATACAGGAAGGTGTGGCCTGGATTCATCCACTCACCTGCTCGGAAGCTCATGCCTGCTGTGGAGGAAGGCCCCAGCTCCAAATCCAGCTCATGGAGGGTGGTTCTGGCCTGGGAACTTATGTCTTGGGCCCAGAAGCTGCAGTGACAGCATGTTCCCATCCAGCTAAGAAAATTCGGATTTCCACGGGTGCTGGGCTGAGCAGGACAAGGGAGCCTTCCTCTTCTTCCCTTTTCTAGAAGTGGGAACAATTGCAGGTTGATGAGGGGCGTGACTAAGGAGAAAGAGGTGTAGTGATTCAGTGGTAGATTTAACAGTGCTGGTTCCTCTGCGCCTGGGGGTGGTTGCCCTGCAGCAGAAAAATGCAGAGCCCCAAGTCCAGAAAACCGGTCTGTACCTGTGGTGCAGGTGCATTTGGGGTCCATTTCAAAGAAGGTGAACCCCAAGGGTGAAAGGCCAAGAGGCAGCCAGGCTGGAGGAAGCAGCCTGAGATCCCACACGGCGCTTGCTCCCTTTACAGTCTGTGTGAGGGGCCCCATTGCAAAGGCCCTTCCTGGTCCTAGCAGCATGTCCCGCTCAGGCAGCACTGCCCACGGATCCCTAGCCGGGCTGTGTGCATCCTGTGTGCTGAGTGCTCCCAGGGTGCTGGGGTGCTTCTTGCCGGCACACAATGCTCTTTGGGATGCTGAGCAGTGCGCAGTGCGAGGCTGTCTCTAGGGCACAGCCGCAGCGGCTCTGCACCGCACACACTTGGTTTTCTGGCCGCCCTGTCGCCAATTCCGTCCAGCATGCCCCTGAACCTGCGTTGCCTAGTTGCAGAATTCAGCCCTAGCTCCTGGCCTCCCTCATAGCCCGCTCTTCCCCATTGTTTTAGCTTCATTTTCCTGGGGTCCGGGTGCAACCCCAGCCTGGGGCTCAAGTCCCTGCATGAGGGTGAGCAGAGCGCAGGTGGGAGTTGGGTGCTCTGTCTGCCCCTCTGCTTCCCTCACATTGCTTGTCCCTGCTCTCACCTCAGTCCTTGGGCCTTTTTCTACCTGTTCACAGCTTTGTGAGGCTCAGGAGACTGTTTCTCCTCTCATTTTCCTGGCTTGACTTCTTGACTGGGCTCATGTTGTATAGCCTACCTTAATGAAATTCTTCTGGGACTCCCACACACCTCTCTGCATACCCGACTCTGTGTGTGTTTGTGTGTTTACATGAGAGGCACAGAAAGTGCAATGGGATCTGGCAAGTGGCTTAGATGTGCTAATTCACTTCCCAGATACCAAGCTGGGTTCCACCAAAGCCCAAAGCCCCAAACTGCTCATAAGGGTCCCACATCAGTGATGGGGACCCAACTATTTGAGCCCTCCACCTCCTGGATCCCAGGTTCTGTTGTAAAGGGAATCTGGAATCAGGAGGTGGGCCCAGTCCCCCAGCACTGTTCTTTGGGAAGCTGGCGTCATCATGGAGATCATCAGCAACAGACCCCACACCTGCCCCAGCACGACAATTTTGGCAATGAGAACTACCCCTAAACATGGGCCAGGTTTTGTGACTAGCAGATCTCATCTAAAAACAAGACAAGAGGTGATTTCCTTTTTAGTGATCCTGGCTGTTGTAGGAAGTTTAGTCTCCAGATACTCTTTGCAATCACTCTTATTTTGGTACCCTCACAGCAATCTTAAAGAAAAATACTGTTATGAACCCATTGTTCTTTTTTACAAAAAAATTTATTTATTTGAAAGGTAGAGCTGCAGAGAGTGAAAGGGAGAGATAGAGAAAGATCATTCATCTGCTGCTCGCCTTCCCAAATGGCCACAATGACCAGAGTTGGGCTGATCTGAAGCCAAGAACTTCTTGGGGCTCCTATGTTGGTGCAGAGGCCCGAGTACTTGAACTAACCTCCAGTGCTTTCATAGGCACATTAGCAGGGAGCTGCACTGGAAGTGGAGCAGCCGTGACTCAACCTGGCACCCATATAGCTGTTGGCACCAAAGCTCAACCTGCTACAGCACAGCACCCACTCTATACTGCCCAGTGTTATAGACCTAAGACGTGCCACTGAGTGTAAATCTACTCAGCTTCCTTCTTCATTGGGGAAAAGGTTACAGATAATAATTTCTTTTGGTCTGTGGCCAGCCTTAGAACCACTGCATTACTAGGAGTATTTTAAAGACATTTCCACCTCTGAACTGATATACAGGGTTGAGTGACGTCATCATCTGTCAGCTGAGGTTGGGGTTGGAGTCCAGCCGTGGCACAGGTTCAGACTCTACGAGGCTGTGTGGCCTTGGGTATGTGGTTACCCACTCTGGAGGAGAACATGATTTATCCATTCTCTGCACACTCACTCACTCACTACGCCAAAAAGTTTCGTCTTTGTCCAGTATTGTGGCATCATCTTTTCAAAAGGGCTTCTAAGTTTGCCTGATGCCAACCCATGCATTTGGCACAGGTGTCTGCTGAAGCTGCCAAGAAGACAGAGAACTAGAGAAGGATGATCCTGACTTCTGGGCCAAGAAACTTGTCTTCTTTGATTGAACATCAAATAAAAACTCACCAATAAATAGCCAGGGGCACCTTAAGCAGTGCCTTTAATTATAAGCCACCAGGGCCCCCCTTCCTCCTTATGAACACACTACACCTTGTGCACTATAGAATCTGCCATCAGCCTTGAATGAGCAGACAGGGAAGTCTTTCATCTGAAACCAACAACCACATGGACATTTCATCCTCCTGGGAAAATCCTGGGCAATCCCCTCCAAATCCCTGGTACCTAGGCTGTTTTGAGACAACAAGTGAATGGATTTTGAAAAAGGAACAGATTTCAACTTGACCTTGGGGAGAACTCCTCAAAATTCAACACCAAGCAGGGTAACTTTTATCGTCGGTAACCTTGGGTAAACCAACTGCTAGCTTCTGCTGGGGAAATGGACCAGACAGGAGTGTGACCCAGTCCCAACCACTCCACTTTCCATCAAGCTCCCCGATAATACACTTGTGAAAGCTGGTGGGCCCAGGTCCTTGGGCCCTGCTGCATCCATGTAGGAGACCTGGATAAAGTTTCTGGCTGCTGACTTCAGCCTGACCCCATCCCAATCATTGTAGTAATCTGTTGCTGTACTTCTGCCTTTCAAGTAAATAAATATTTTGAAAAGTTTCTGTGTTATTAGCTTTCAATATGAGAATAACAGTAATCCTGTATCTGTTCCCACCCCGTCCCCTGCATTCCACTTCTGCCCACCTAAGATGTGACCCTGTGGTCCTGCTTTGTAGAGGAGACAAACTCAATTAGGTGATCAGGGGACATTTAGTTCCTTAGAAGCTGGCATTACAGTCCTTAGCCAAGGTCTCCAAAAGACCAACTCCTAGCACAGCCTCCAGCAAATGTCAAGGCCTGTATTTCCCCAAGACGTACAGAGGAAACCAGAGTCAGAATAACACTGATGATTTTTATTATCTTTCACATATTTTTGTGCCAAAAGGAATATGGCAAACATGTCAGGACTGTGGGTTGTGACTTGTCTGCGTGGCTCTGTTTACATCATGAAGCCGGGCTGTGCCCGCATCAGGCACAGCAGTTGCACTTGTCCGACGCCCCTTTGCAGATACAGCCCTGGGCACACTTGGCACAGCCCACAGGGCAGCAGGAGCAGCAGCCTGGGGAAGGAGAGGGAAAGTGGCTAGATTGAGCACTAGAGAGAAAGGGAATGAAGATGTGCCCACTCCCACACATAGCCATTACTTCGGAGGTTCCAACTTCCACCAGCACTGGACACCTCCAGCCAATCAAATCCTCCTAGGGCGGGGATGGGAGAGATTAGATGGTCCCACTTACTGTTCTTGCAGGAGGTGCATTTGCACTTCTTGCATGTGCAGGAATGGGCACAGGTGCACGAGTCACCTGCAAAGAGAAAAGGTGGAGGTGAGTGTGGCCAACCAAGTCGTGAGAACTTGAGCAAGCCTTTAACTCAGGACTTCTTATTGGCCAAAGGACCCTTGAAGTAACCCAAAATAGATAACACCAAACGCTAGAGGAAGCGATGACTAGAGAGAGGTCAGAAATGGCTTTTCTGGCTCTAACCTCTTCACCAGCATCCCCAGCAGCGTCCCAGGACCCCCTTACCAGTGGTGTCACAGGAGCAGTTGGGATCCATGGCTTGTCTGCACTGTGGTCAGAGGCGGCGTGGGGGGCGGGGAGCTGCAAGCGGCGGTTGTCTAGAGCCCCAGGTAGGCGTGGTGGAGAGCAGCTCGCCGCTGGCGGCTTTTATAGAGACAAAGAGCAGGAGGAGTGCAAAACAGTGCCTGCGCTCGTCCCCACAGTGAGTCAGCCACTCGCGGTTCGTGCCATGTGCACACTTGGCCGAGCGCACAAGGCAGTGCACACGGGCCGCCCCTTGCATGCTAGGTCATCTCCCGCGCACTGACAAGGCTGGGTGCAGAGGGAGGAACGCCATGTTCCCTACCCTGGCCCAGCGCCCAGCTCCCCAGCTGAGTGACCTGTATCTGAACTCTAGTGTTTAAAGGCTGAAAGGACTCTTAGGGATCTAGCTAGCATGAAAAATTTTTCGGAACTGTGGCCAGGTTATAGCAAACCTGCTATACAATCCAGGCTTTATTGAGTGGCATGATATTAAACCATGGGTGGTTAATGAAAAGTCCACCGTTTATTGATACAGCCTTCATACGTATTAATAACACATCCATTGCTTGTATCCAATATATACTGGAATAAGCATCTTATGTACCAGACCTATTTAATCCTATAAACAATAGGCAAGGACTATCCATTAATCTTCATTAATTTTCATAAAAGACAATGTCTTTTTTAAAAAAAATACTTAAATGCAAAATGACAGAGAAAAAGGAGAGACAGATATCTGCCATCAGCAGATTTATTCCTCAAATGGCCACTATGGCTAGGGCTGGCCCAGGCCAAGACAGGAACCTGGAATTCCATCAAGTTCTCCTGCTTGGGTGGGAGGCATGCCATTATCTGCTGCCTTCCCAGGCACATTAGCAGAGGGCTGGATCAGAAGTGAAACAGTTGGGACTTGAGCTGGTGCTCTGATGAGGGATGTTGGTGTCAAGTGATGGCTTTACTCTCCGTACCACGATGCCAGCCCCCATTATTCTTATTTTAAAGGAGCAGGAATAGAGCTCAGAGAGACTAGCTCACTTACCCAAAGTCACAGAGCAAGTGAGAGATTAAACGTAGAGGCCCCTGCAGATGGTGAAGGCCTTTTACAGGTAGACATCACCAGGCAGGGAGAAGAGAGCTCAGGAAGACTTGAGCTCACACGCATGGGGACTGCTCCTCTGGTGAACAGGGAAAGGAGATACAGGATGGATGACAGGTGACTTCCGGCTCAGGTGCACAGAGAGGAGGAGACCCAGTCTGGAGTCTGGAGCCACAGGGAAAAGGTGTTGGTCAGGCAGGCGGCAGAGGCAGGTGTGTTCTAGCTCAGGAAGAAGGAGCTGGCCAAGGAAGTGGCACTGTCTTGGGACACCTGGAAGGGACAAGCCCACAGGATGGTGAGGGGAAGAGCTCAGTGGTCCCGTGGAGGAAGGTACATCCTGCCTCCAGGCCGTTTGTAATGCTCTTAGCTCATCCTGGGAATGCCCAGTGTGTCATCCCAGGATTCAGAACATGCTCACTGGAAGTTTCCTGGCAGTAGGGAGCTCATGGGGGGAGGAGTGCAGCAGGACAGCCTGTCCTTCTAGCACTTCCTGTAAGTCCCTGTGGAAACATCTTTCTAGTTTAATTCTAGTGCTGCCTCCTCCTGAAAGCCTGACTTCAGGGGATGCCCACAGAACATTCTGGTAAGCATTTCGTCCTAAGCCTTCCCAGAACTTCCCAGGCTGTAATAGGCATGAACTAGGCTGTAATAGGTATGACTCTTGGACTCCTTTCTGCCACGAGTAGTTATCACCCTCCCCCTTCACTTATCAATTGTGTCTCTACCCATTTACCCCAGGGCGAAGTTTTTACAGTCAGCACTTCACAAATATTTATCCAATGCATTAATGTGCCAGATTTCTCATACTGCTCCCCCTGCTCCCTACCATCAACCTGTATTCAGGCTGTTTACAAACTGAAAGTAATAATAATAATAATAATAATAATAATAATAATAATAATATTATTCTATTGCCCAGGGACCTCTGGGTTCACTCCAGTGAACTATATGCCGTGTGGGGCAGGAGGCGAGCAGATGGAAGGGCGAAGTTCTAGTGGTTACTCTAGCATTCACTTGCTGAATGTCCTCAGGGTAGTCAGCTTAGTGCCCAGGCCTCTCTGAGCCTCAGTTTGCTCATCCATCAAATGGCCAGGATACACCAGAATCCAAGGGTCATGTGGAAACATTCTCTGGATTTAGAGTCCAGAGCTCAGGAATCCCCCTGTGTCTGGCAGCGAAGAAGACTGAGAGCTCTAAGGGCAGTGGGAAGGCTTTGTGTGGTTATTGTTTGTGTGCATATTCACCGCTGCAGGTGCTGAGCCCTTGGTTTCTTTTTAAAAATATTTTAATTTCTTAGCATGATTGATTGATTCGAAAGGCAGAGTCTCAGAGAGAGAGAGAGAGAGAGATGCATTTTTCATTTACTGGTTGACTCTTGGACTGGCTTCAATGGCTGATGCTAGACAAGTTCAAAGTCAGAAGCCAAGAGCTCCACCTAGGTCTCCCGCGAGGACGGCTAAGATCCATACACTTGGGCCAACTTCTGCTGCCTTCCCAGGTGCATTAGCAAGGAGCTGGGTCTGTGGCAGAGTAGCCAGAACCAGATCCTGGGCTCCTACCATCGCAAGCAACAGCTTAACTTGCTGAACCACAGCTCAGGGCCAGGTCTTGGACCTTCACTCAGATGGGATGCCAGCATCACAGGCATTGGCTTAATGTTACATCACAATGCTCAGCTCCATCCTCCATTTTTTTTTTTTTTAAGAACAGCTGTTCTTGCCATTGCAGCTTATCACAAGTGGAGAGGACTCCCTGAGGAGACAGTTCCTGTGACCCTGTGACTAGACACCAAGGCTGGTAGATGCCAACAACAGATATGGGTAGAGGAAGCAGCCAGGTTCCAACCTCCCCAGAGGAACATGTGATACTCAGTCCTCACCACAGGTGCCGTCTGTCCAATCCCAGTTCTTTCTTCTACGAACCCCACTTGCATTTTATGTGCCATTATCATTGTTGCATAACCAATTACAGGGACATAATCAGCTTCCAGGCTCCCTCGTGTGGCTATTGATAGGATTTGAATCCTTGTGGGTGATTGCATTGAGGCTTCAATTCCTGATGAGCTGCCGGCCTCCCCAACACAGGATCTCACGCTATACTAGTGAGCAAGGGAGCAGCCAAGGTCAGAGAGAGTCAACAGAAGAGTGCAGACGGGGTGGGCATGTGGCACAGTGATTACACTGCACCTCCAGACACCCACGTCTCCTGTCATCTCATATGGAGTGCCTGGTTCAAGTCCCCAGTCACTCTGCTTCTGATCTACCACCTTGTGCACAGATGATGGCTGACATGTTTGGGTTCCCATCACCCACATGGGAGGCCCAGAAGAAGATCCAGGTTCCTGGTTTTAGCAAGGTCCAGCTCTGGCTGTGAGGGCCTTTGCAGGTAGCGAAACAGGGAAAGATGGAAGATCTTTCTCCATTTGTCTGTCTCTCTCTCTCCATCTATCTGTCTTTCAAATAAAAAGTGAAAACAAATGCACTTTAAAATATTTGTAAAAGCATGTAAATGAGACAGAAACTAGCTTTTATTCCTTCAGTCTTAGCTGATGGCACTTCTATTTGAGAGGTATTCAAGGTAGCGGATCTCAATTGCATGACCCCCAAATGGGACAATGATAGCAGCTCAGGATAGGATGTGTTCCTTGCCACTGCCCTGTCATAGAGGGGCTGGGAGACAAAGCAATATTTTCATTTTATAACATCAGAAAGGCTCTGCTATTGGTAACCCATAGTTAACCCAGATGAAGATTTGTGTTCTGGCAGATTGTTTCTAAATAGAATAAATCCTCTTGGCAAGTCTTTATTCTTCTAGTATACTTACATTACTGCAGAAGAAAGACACTTCTCCCTTTTTCATCCCATTTTGGCAGTGTGGGAGCTATTCGGAAAGCAACAGCTTAATACACCCTGGGTAAAACTGTTGGAAGTGAGATGAGCATTCACCAAAACCTTCACACTAGTGCTAATTAGAGGAATCATGTTGGCCTCTTCTAGCCCCAATAAGTAAATTCTTTCAATTCAGGAAGGACTAGGAAAGGAAACCTAGAAACTCTAACAGCAAGAAGCTTAATAGTTTTTGAGCCTGAGGTGTTAGTTATTTTAAAAAGATTGGAGTTCTAGTTCATACGATATTATGATATTATTACGATATTATTACGCGCAGCTAATTCCCACAACCTGCTTCTTTACCGTGAGCTGAAACACACCAGACGCAACGAGGTATCTTACGTGCAGCTAATTCCTACAACCTGGTTCTTTACCGTGAGCTGAAACACACCAGACGCAACGAGGTATCTTAGGAGGTTTATTCCAACGGGGCAGGAACAGCAAGAAAGAGGGGGAGAGACAGAAGGGTAGGAGAGGGATAAGAGCGAGGTAAGAGCGGGGTAAGAGAGGGGTAAGAGAGGGGTAAGAGCGGGGTAAGAGGGGTAAGAGTGGTAAGAGGGGTAAGAAGGGTAAGAGAGCGAGCTGCACCTGGGGGGGGGGCCTTTTGTCTGCCAGGTGTAGGGGGTGGGGATTGGGAGGGATTGAGGGCAGGCCCCCAGGGGATTGGTGCCTGCAGGTGAATGCCTAGAGATGATTGGCAAGTGGGTGGAGTTGGGGAGGGGGCTGGAAGATTGGGAGGTGGGATTCAGGTGGAATGCCAGGTTACATCCGTTTAGTGGATAGCTAGGCCGGTGGGAACTTCATGAGCTGTGAGGAAGAAGGAATGGCGCCGTCCAGGGAAGGATATTGGAATAACTCCTTACATGAGGAAGTAGCAGGTTTGTTTTTACAGGATTTGTTTTACAGGATGTGATCAACCTGCTGTAACTGAGAATCTGAAACAATGGCTGAGGGGGAAAAAATGGTGTAGGAGTTGCAGGAAGAGGTACAGAAACTTGCATTCTTTAGGAAAATGTTCCAAGAAGCAAACATGTATTTATAAAAGGTTCCCTGTGTCATCTCTTCATGCATTTTGTCTCAAATAGTTTAGAGGGCTGGGTGGAGCTGGCACAGTGGACCTGCCCCCAAATCCCTTGGGAATCCAGAAAAATCATATCAAAAGGCTCAATTAGGGAAGGTGCCGTGAGACAGCGACTTAAGCCACTACCTGGGACACCCACATCCCCGATCAGAGCGCCGGTTCAAGTCCCAGCTACTCCAATGTCAATCCAGCTTTCTGAGACTGCATCCTGGGAGGCAGCAGCAGATGGCCCAAGGCTTGCGCCTCTGCGAATGTGTGGAAGACCTGGGTGTTCTGGGCTTCTGGCTTTGGCCTGCCCTAGTCCTGGATGCTTTGGTCATTTGAGGAGTAAGTCA
This sequence comes from Ochotona princeps, assembly GCF_030435755.1. Classification (NCBI taxonomy): domain Eukaryota; kingdom Metazoa; phylum Chordata; class Mammalia; order Lagomorpha; family Ochotonidae; genus Ochotona; species Ochotona princeps. The sequence continues at coordinate 22,431,004 of NC_080847.1, forward strand.
GTAGGTGAACAATCTCTCTGTTTCTTTCTTTCTCTGTAGTTCTGCTTTTTAAATAGATGAAAATAAACTTTTTTTTAAAGCTGGATAACAGAAAACATAAACAATACCACCAAAAAAGAAGAAAGTGGTAGGATTTAAGCTACATAATTTCAAAAGTTAGCACAAAGCCACAGTTGTCAAGACTGTGGGGGTATTAGTGTAAGACAGGCTAACTGCTCAATGGAAGACAATTGAAGCTCTTTTTTTAAAATTATTTTTATTTTTGATGATTTTTATATAGTTGATTAGGGTGATTAAGGTCAAGGGCTACAGGAAGGTGGATGAGATCACTATTTCCACATTTTCTTTTTTTCCTTCCTGTATCTGGGGGAAGGGGGGAGAAAAGGAGAGAAAGCACGCCCAGCCTCCCAAACGCCTCTGCACCTTGGGATGGAGGACAGCCACCTGATACCAACCCAGAGAGGAGGAGAGACAAGAAGATCTCTGTCCGATGATTCACTCCTCAACTGACCACAACGGCCAGTGCTGCGCCGATCTGAAGCCAGGAGCCAGGAACCTCCTCCAGGTCTCCCACGCAGGTACAGGATCCCAAGGCTTTGGGCTATCCTTGACTGCTTTCCCAGGCCACAAGCAGGGAGCTGGATGGGAAGTAGAACTGCCGGGATTAGAACCGGCACCCATATGGGATCCCAGGCCTGCAAGGCGAGGACTTTAACCATTACGCTATCGTGCTGGGCCCAAAAATTACATCTTGATTAAAAAAAAAAAAAAAAAAAAAGAATATCATTAGTCATCCAGAGACTTTGAGAGCTATTTGAAAAACAAAAGCAGAAAGACAGCAGTTTAACCTAGCAATTAAGACACTGGTATTGATGTTTGGGTCCCTTATCACACTATGTGGGTATAGTTCCCACCTCTAGCTCCTGATTTCAATTTCCTGCTAATACAGATCCTGGGTGATGGAGCGATGGCTCAAGTGTTTGTGCTTCTGCCACCCATGTGAGAAACTTGGATTGCTCTCATAGCTTCAGCGCAGCCCAGTCATCACAGACATTTAGAGAATGAACCACCCTCTTGCAAATGTGCCTGGGAAGGCAGGGGGTGATGACACAGTATCTGGGCCCCTGCCATTTAATGGGAGACCAGGATGAAGTTCCAGGCCCAACCCCGGCCATTGTGGCCATCTGAAACGTGAAACCTGAAGACGGAAGTTAACTGGTAGATGGAAGATTCTCTCCCTCCCTCTTTTTCTTTCTGTCTCTCTGTGTGTGTATGTATGTGTGTGTTATTTTGGCTTTCAAATCAGAAAATAACTTTCAAAAACAATTTTTTTTAACACAAGGGAGGAGGCCAACACGATAACTCAACTGGCTACTCCTCTACCTGCAAGTGATGGCATCCCATATGGGAGCCGGTTCGTATTCCGGTTGCTCAACTTTCCATCCAGCTCCTTGCTTGTGGCCTGGGAAAGCAGCAGAGGATGGCCCAGAGCCTTGGGACCCTGCACCCATGTGGGAGGCCCAAAGGAAGCTCCCAGCTCCTGGCTTCCAATTAGCTCAGTTCCAGCCATTGTGGCCATTTGGGGAGTGAACTACCAGATGGAATATCTTTCTCTCTGTCACTTCTTCTCTCTGGAAATCTGCCTTTCCAGATAAAATAAATTAATTTAAAAAATGCCAGGTGAACACCTGGGCTTAGTGAAAGAAGTGGGTCTTAAAACCTCACAAGGCACAACAGGAAGAACCTGAGATCAGTGGAGGGCAGTGGGGAGACCTCTTTTCCTAGGCTCCCGTGATGACATATCCCAGTGAGCAGCTCAAGAAACTCAGTGACAGCATGTGTGCAGAAGAAACCCCAGGTTGCCTCCCACCCCTGGCTATGGCCTGGCTAAGTTATGACTGTAGCAGGCATTTGGGGATTAAGTGGTGGATGGAAGACCTCTGACCCTCTGTTTCTGTTTCTTTGGTTTTCAACTAAAAGGGAAGAAGAAAGAAGCACCATGGGTGCCACTGAAACATCCATTCATGTTTGTAAAAGGATGACACAGTGAACGATGCTTAACTATTTCATAATGCGCTGGTCACAATGGCCGGCTCTCTATCTCCTCATGGGGAAAGAGCTCCAAGGCGGACTGCTGAGTGAAGTCGAGGCAAGTGGCAGAGGCAACCCACAGAATGGGAGAAGATCTTCGCACACGACATAGGTGATAGAGGGCTGATCTCCAGAATATACAAAGAGCTACAAAACAACCAAAATGTCAAAACAAACAAGCCACTCAAGAAATGGGCACGGGAAATGGGCAAACACTTCACAAAGGAACAAACCCAAATGGCAAATAAACATATGAAAAAATGCTCAAGTTCCCTGGCAATAAGGGAAATCCAAATTAAAACATCAATGAGGTACCACCTAACGCCAGTAAGACTGGCCCACATGAATAAAAGCACCAACAACACTTGTTGGCGAGGTTGCAGGGAAAAGGGATCCCTACTCCACTGCTGGTGGGGCTGCAGGCTGGTACAGCCTCTATGGAAATCAGTATGGAGAACATTCAAACAACTCAAATTCAACATACCGTATGATCCAGCAATAGCACTCCTAGGAATATATCCAGAACACTTGTTTTATGAGAAACCAACATGCACTCCTATGCTCATAGCAGCACAATCAGTAATTGCAAAAACATGGAAGCAACCAAAATGCCCATCAACAGAGGATTGGATAAGAAAGCTATGGTTCATCTACTCTATGGAATACTACTCGGCTATTAAAAAAAACAAAATGCAGTTCTTTGTGGCCAAATGGGCCAAACTGGAAACCATAATGCTAAGGGAAATGAGCCAATTCCAAAAGGTTAAATACCACATGTTTGCCTTAATTTAAGATGATGTGATGTTATGTATAACATGTTATGTTTTGAATGTTATATGTTGTGTATAAACTAAAATTGAAGTATAGGTGAGGTGGTCACAGAAGGTGACTGGGAACTCGCATTTACTTTTAACATATTGGTTACTCATTACTATGTCAATTAATTCCATAATGATGTAAATTTTTGCTGATGGTATGTTGGAGCTTTCAATTGACTGGGATGATACTCTGCTGGCTCTGTCTTCAGACCAGAGAAGGTATACCTAAGAAGCCGTTGAACTTGACTGGACAATAAGATGCTGGACTCTATGTTTGGTATACGCTTGCAATGGGGGAATCTCAACTGAACTTGAGCTGTGGTTATGCAACTAGGTGGAGGAATCCACCATGGTGGGGGGGCTTGGGGAGGGGTGGGGAGAACCCAAGTATCTATGTAATTGTGTCACATAATACAATGTAATTACTGAAGTTAAATAATAAACAATTAAAAAAAAAAAAAAAAAAGAAAGCATTAGTCCAGCAGAAATCAGAGAACCTTGACATGGTAAAGCGAAGGACACCTGCCCTTCTCTGTGTTTGTGCTCAGGTCTACAGGGGTGACATCCTTTTTTACATAGTTGTCTTTACACCCTGAGTCCTGGATTTTGTTCATTTCATGAGGAGTTGCCAAGGTCTTCCCATTGCAGTTCCCACAGTGTAATCTCAATCACTGAGAAGTGCTCATTATAATCATCATGTTTTTGGGTTTTTTTTTCTTAAAGATTTTATTATTATTGGAAAGCCGGATATACAGAGAGGAGGAGAGACAGAGAGGAAGATCTTCCATCCGATGTTTCACTCCCCAAGTGAACCGCAACGCGCCGGTGCGCACCGATCCGAAGCCGGGAACCAGGAACCTCCTCCGGGTCTCCCACGCGAGTGCAGGGTCCCAAAGCTTTGGGCCGTCCTCGACTGCTTTCCCAGGCCACAGGCAAGGAGCTGGATGGGAAGTGGAGCTGCCGGGACTAGAACCGGCGCCCATATGGGATCCCGGGGCTTTCAAGGCGAGGACTTTAGCTGCTAGGCCATGCCGCCGGGCCCTATAATGATCATGTTAAAACTACTCTCCTGCTGAGGATATTTAGCTTGTTCCAAATTGTGCACTGATACAAACAGTGGTACATTGAACTTCCTGGGTTGAAGGGACATGTATTTCTTTCTAAAGATCTATTTATCTATTTTTATCTGAAAGCTAGAATTACAGAGAGAAAGATATCTTCTACCACTGGCTCACTCCCTGAAAGGCTGCAATGGCCAGAGCTGAGCTGATTCGAAGCCAGGAGCTTCTTCTAGGTCTCCCACATGGGTGCAGCGGCTTAAAGCCTTGGACCACCCTCCAATACTTTCCCAGGACATAAGTGGGAAGAGGGATGGGAAATGGAGCAGCCAGAACATAAACTGGTGCCTATATGGGATCCCAGTGGTTGGACAAGGAGGATTAACCAATTGAGCCATCACATCAGACCCAAGGGACATGCGTTTTAAATCAGAAAAATTGCTGCTATAATGTCCAAGGTGCTGTGCCAACTGACTCCGTAGCATGGCACAGGAATACATAACTATCCCTCTACCCCTGACTCTTTAACCTTTCAAGTCTATTTTTCCATAAATTTCCTATTTTAAGTTGCCCACTACTTATTGATTCATGGGAATTCATTTTGAAAAAAAATTTTTACTTATTGATTTGATTTGAAAGGCCAAAAGAAAGCAAGCGAGAGAGAGAAAGAGAGGTATCTTCTCTCCATTGTCTTGTTCCCCAAATACCTCCAACAGCTAGGACTGGGCCAGGCCAAAGCCAGGAGCCAAAGACTGTTCTATCTGTGCCTCCATGTGGCTGGCAGGGACCCAAAGACTTAGTCCACCATGTGCTGCCTTCAGGGAAACACATCAGCAAGAAGCTGGATCAAACCGAGTAGCGGGCCCTACTGGCTAAAGTCCTCACCTTGTATGCCCCTGGATCCTATTTGGGTGCCGGTTCGTGTCCCAGTGGCCCCACTGCCCATCCAGCTCCCTACTTGTGGCCTGGGAAAGCAGTTGATGACAACCCAAAGCCTTGGGACCCTGCATATGGGAGATCTAAAAGAAGCTCCTGGTTCCCGACTTCGGATCGGCTGAGCTCTGCTCATTGCAGCCACTTTGGGAGTGAATCAATGGATGGAAGATCTTCCTGTCTCTCCTCTCTGTATATCTGACTTTCCAATAAAAATAAATAAATCTTAAAAAAAGCAGAGTAGATAAGATTAAACCACGCCTTCTGAATATGGATACCCCAGACGGCAATGTAACCAATGTGTCAAACTCCTGCCTTAGAATCTTCATTTGTAATAAATAGTGGCCCTTTGTTCTGTGTATTGGGGTTATATGGTTTGCAGGATGAGTTGCCATTAACAAAATACCATAGATGAGGGCCTTAAAAAACAGAAATGTATCTTCTCGCAGCCCTGGAGGCTGGAAGTCCATGACCAAGGTGCTGGCAGGTTCGGTTTCCTGTAAGAGCTCTGTTCCTGGCTGCGGATCAGGCTGCCTCCCTGTGTTCTTCCATGACCTCTCCTTTGGGTGCATATGGAAGCAGGGTGACCTCCCCAGTGTTTCTTCTTCCGAGAAAGGGAACCTCATTCTATCTGAACCCACCTTTATCAGCCCATGTAACTTTAATGAACTCACTCCGGGTCTCATTGCCGAATCACATCTAAGCTTCAACCTAGCAGGACACAATTCAGTCCATAGCAGAAGCATTCAGTAACTATTTTCAGTTGTTATTTAGCTTTCTTTTCTAAATTGTAAAAAGACACATAACAAAATTTGCCATCTTTGACAAAAATTTAACACAAACATTATACAAATTTATGGGGTACCACGTGATGTTTTGATGCATGCACACCTTATAGGGGCCAATCAAGGTAAACACATTTGTTGTCTCAAACCTTTAACATTTCTTTTTTTAAAATATTTATTTATTTTATTGGAAAGGCAGATGTACAGAGAGGAGGAGAGACAGAGAGGAAGATCTTCAGTCCGATGATTCACTCCCCAAGCGGCTGCAATGGCAGGTGCTGCGCCAATCCGAAGCCAGGAGCCAGGAACCTCTTTCCGGGTCTCCCACACGGGTGCAGGGTCCCAAAGCTTTGGGCCGTCCTCAACTGCTCTCCCAGGCCACAAGCAGGGAGCTGGATGGGAAGTGGAGCTGCCGGGATTAGAACCGGTGCCCATATGGGATCCCAAGGTGAGTACCTTAACCATTACGCTATTGTGCTGGGCCCTAACATTTCTTTTTGGTGAAAATGTTCAAAATCCATCATGGTTACAAGGTTATCTTTGGAGGTCTTTTGTGACACAAGACAAACCAGAGATGATCAGACTCTCACGGTTAAGTTTAATAGCCTAGCCTTGAGCCACAGAGCTTATGCTCAAATTCTACCTCTACTATGTGCTAGCTATGTGACCTCATGCAAATCCTCGCTCTAATCCCCACTACTCTGTAAAATGGGTAGAACAATCCTACCATTCTTCCGGTAGGAAGTAAGCTTCATAATTCAAAGGACTTAACACAAAGTCATGTCAAATTCACCAACCGTTTTTTAGAAGTTCGTTTCCACCTTGAAGCAGCATGTATTTTCCTATTTTCCATCTTTCAAATGCGTTTCTAGCTTGACTACTTCTCTCCAGTGTGCCAATCCATTGAAATGTACTTGTTTTTTTTTAACGATCTAATCATCTCTAAGCTGCACGGGGCCTGGTTTTGGAGTCTCCTCTTTGCTCAACTGACACATTCCTGAGCTTATACTCCTGCCCAGAGTTTTGGATCAAGCAATGCTGGTAGGTTAGACTAGGCTCCTTTTGCTTTCCGTTTCAAAGCTGGTTTGGCTCTATTCACACTCCCTTTTCTAAACCTGGTCTGTTAGATTTAAAAAAAAAAAAAATGTGATGTGCTTTTGAACCTCCTGAGAACTAACTTGGCTGGAGACTGACATGTTTATGGTCTTGTATTCTGTTACTGGGAAACATCCATCTCCCAGGATTCTATTTCTCCTTTCTCCACTGCCCCAGGTAGATCCGGTAGCTGGCTTTCATCAAGAATTGGGCCACAACCATGGCGGAAAAGACTCTTATTACCCTATTCTCCTCTAGAATAAAGAGAAAGGGCCAAATGAGATGTGAAAAGAGGCTGAGCAAGCTGCTATGGGGAGACAGGCAGTTCAGGGATGTGGCCTTGGAAACGCAGCTGGCTGTCAGCCAAGAAAAAGCCTGGGCCTCCTCCACTCTCCTCCAGTGGTTCCCCAAAAGCAGCAGTTTTATAGGAACAGTTAGAAAATACCAGACATCACATTGTGGGTGGGGGAAAAACCCACAGGGTTCTGGCCTCCTTTTTTACCCAGAGTTGAACTTGACTCAGCAGGAAGGTCAGGTGCTCTCTGCCAGCAGGACAATGTCTGTGTCCCCGGGACTCCACTCCAACTCCAAACCAGCAAGCAGCCAAGTTTCAGGATTCCACATTCCTTTCACTTAGAGCGGACTCCCCCACCCTCCACATCCTTCCCCTCCCTAACTAGAGAAGAGCGTGGGTATTGGGTACAGCTGTTAAGACACAGCTCGGGACATCCATATTCCATATCAGAGAGCCAGGGTTCGAATCCCAGGTCTGCTTCCCATTCCAGCTGCCTGCCAATGTTGATCCTGCAAGGCACCAGGTGATGCCTCCAGGGCTTGGGTCTCTGCCACCCACGTGGGAGACCTGGACTGAGTTCCAGGCTTCTGCTAAGATGGGGTATTTGGAGAGCATTCCCTCTCTCTCTCTCTGCATTTTAAAATAAAAATAATAAAAAAGAAAAGACCAATCCTTGGCTCATCTAGCTCATGGGATTTATTGTCACTTGCCAGTGGTCAGGAGGGAAAGGGGACACAGAGCTATGCCTCCCCACAGAGATGGCACGGGCATTATTTACACATACTCCATGCCAGGTGTGCGTCCTCACTGGCAGCAGCTGCACTTCTCGGCCTCAGCCCCCTCTTCACCTTTGCACACACAGTCCTTGGCGCATTTCTCACACTCAGCCGGGCAGCAGGAGCAGCAGCCTGCAGATACAAGGGGAGGTGCCCCAGCTGTTGTCCCTCCCCCAACCTGTCCCCACCAAAGGGGAAGGGAAGAGGGAGGCGCAGGATGGCTGGGGCAGTCATCCTGGTTCTGCCAGGGCCGGTCGCCGCTCCTCTGTCCCCTAACATCGGGTTTGACTCAGTATCTGTGGTGCAACAAGCTTCACACTGGGTTATCATGGGGAGAGACACACTCAGTACCTAGCCCACAGCCCCTTGAGGGTGACTGTCAGTGAACTCCTGGGGATGGTGAGCCCAGGCTAGGAGAGTGCTAGGCCTGCAGGAAAAAGCAATGGCCTTGAAGGAGAAACTTGGAAGGAGGCCAAGGATCTTCCTGGGGGATGTGTCTTGCAGGTGACAGGTGACAGGGCTGCCAGCTGGGGAGATTTAGGGCAGGAAATCCACAAGGCCTACTGAGGCGCCAAGAGCCAGAAATCCAGAACTGATTCCCAGCCTCACCCAGAGGGCTCCCTGGGTCCATGTTGGAGGCTTTAAGGAGTGGGGTAAGACCAGGGGAGCAGCTCGCAATCCCAGCTGACCCCCGGACTCTTCGGACAATTTGCACAAACATTTCTCTCCATGCCCGCTGTGTCAGTCTGGGCATCTGTGTTTTAGTGTCTGCACAGGGGCAAAGGAGTTCTAAGGGGTCCCTCAGAGTTAGAGGTGACTCCAAGAGCAGATGGGCGGCAGTGGGAGTTGGGGTGGGGATGGGGGTGGAGGAGGGTGACCCCCACACTTACTCTTCTTGCAGGAGGTGCATTTGCATCCCTGGCACTTGCAGGAGTCTTCGCAGGTGCAGGAACCACCTACGTGGGCGACACCACAGGAAGGGCCAATGCGGGGGGCCGGGGTTGGGGAAGGGAGCTAGCATGCCTACCGGGAGGAGGTGGGCTGCTCTCCACGACCTGGGCATGTGCATCCCTCAGGAAGCTAGCAAACAGGAAATAACGGACCCCTCCCCCAAGCGTCCTTGAGCAGAGGTTCTGGCCCAGGGGTTGGGAGCGAGGAAATGGGCGCGCCCACCGTGGGAGCGGGGCGGGGGCTCACCAGAAGGGCAGGGGCAGGTCTCGGGGTCCATGTCGAGCCCTCAGCCGCTGGAGGAGACGAGCACGCTTCTCCAGGCAACCGGATGCACTGCTTGGCGGGGGCAGCAGGTGGTGAGACTTTTATAGCCCCAGGCGGGGGCGCGCGTGCCAAGCCCGCTGGGCGCCCGCCCTGCGCACTGCGGCAGCTCTGTCCCCTCCCGCCGCCACCACTTGCGCGCGCAGCCAAGGGGACTGCCGGAAACGTGCCCTCGCAGCGTCTGTGAGAGAGCTGGAGGCTGAGAGCTTTGCATCCTTCTCAGCCCTTCGCCGTGTCTCTGTGTTCCGTAATTCTCGGGGCTCATGCATCAGATCCATCGTGCAAATAAGGTGCCGAGCAAATAGGAGCTGTAAGAACGCGCAGCTTGGAGCCTTGCACTGCCTGGGATCCAGAACGAGCGGAGCTAGGTCTAGAACTTGGAGCTGGAGTGGGGGTGGGGGGAGTGTGCTTGCCCTGTCGCCTCGCCCAGCCCATTGCACTTCCAGGAAGGGGCCACTCAAAATTAGGGAGGTGAAAGACATTTTTTGTGTATTCAGGGTATCCTAGGGCCCGGCGCGGTAGCCTAGTGGCTAAAGTCCCTGCCTTGCTTGTGCTGGGATCCCATATGGGCGCCGGTTCTAATCCTGGCAGCCCCACTTCCCTTACAGCTCCTTGCTTGTGGCCTGGGAAAGCAGTCAAGGACAGCCCAAAGCCTTGGGATCCTGCACCCGCATGGGAGATCTGGAAGAGGCTCTGGGCTCCTGGCCTCAGATCATCACAGCTGCAGCCGCCATAGCTGCTTGGGGAGTGAATCAGCGAATGGAAGATCTTCTCTGTCTCTCTTCCTCTCTCTATATCTGGCTTTCCAACAAAAATAAGGTTTTTTTATTGGAAAGTCAGATAGAGAGGAAGATAGAGAGGAAGATCTTGCGTTCGATGACTCACTCCCCCAAATGACTGCAACAGCCAGTGCTGTGCTGATCTGAAGCCAGGAACCTGGAACTTCTTTAGCTGCCAGGCCACGGTGCTGGGCACATAAATAAATCTTTAAAAAAAAAAAAAGTCATCCTAGATAAAATGAGGCTAGTAAGTGCTTGTAGAAGGATATGGATGTGAGAGCAACCAAAAGGAATTCTAGACTGCTCTTAAAAGTGCTCTGTCTGGGCCCAGCGGCGTGGCCTAGCGGCTAAAGTCCTCGCCTTGAAAGCCCCGGGATCCCATATGGGTGCCGGTTCTAATCCCGGCAGCTCCACTTCCCATCCAGCTCCCTGCTTGTGGCCTGGGAAAGCAGTTGAGGACGGCCCAATGCATTGGGACACTGCACCTGCGTGGGAGACCCGGAAGAGGTTCCTGGTTCCCGGCATCGGATTGGCGTGCACCGGCCCGTTGCAGCTCACTTGGGGAGTGAATCATCGGATGGAAGATCTTCCTCTCTGTCTCTCCTCCCCTCTGTATATCTGGCTGTAATAAAATGAATAAATCTTTAAAAAAAAAAAAAAGTGCTCTGTCTTCAGGGCCTGCCATGATACCTAGTGGCTAAACCCACACCTTGCATGCGGCGGGGCTCCACATGGGTGCCAGTTCGCGTCCCCGCTGCTCCACTTCCTGTCCAGCTCCCTGCCTATGGCCTGGGAAAGCAGTGGAGGTCGGCCAAAGCTTTGGGACCCTGTACCCATGTGAATGACCCTGGCTCCTGGCTCCTGGCTTCAGATGTTTCAACCATTTGTGAACTATCGGACAGAAGATCTTTCTCCTTCTTTCTGTATATCTGCCTTTCCAATAAAAATAAAATAAAACATCTTTTCCTTTTTTTTTCTTAAAAAGTGCTGTGTCTTGTGCTGGAACCAGGGCCTCACCTCCCCAAATTGTTACCCAAGTTCTGAGATCACATCCCATGGACACGGGTAGGTAGCTTGTAGCTGAGCAGGGACAGGGTCCTTGGGGCAGCAGGGCTTGCAGGAGAGAAGGGAGCAGGGCTGGCAGGGAGGATGCAGGTACCATCCCTTCCCTCCTTCTGCGTCCTTATGAAATCTGCTGCTTGCCAATGCTCTTACAGAAGGGGCTGTGTGGAGCTGAGTTTGAGGATGACCCATAAAGGGAGGCAGGCACAGAGGTTTTATTAGACAAAGAGTCAGTTATGGGAACACAAAGGAAGTGGAAACTTACCAAGCAAGGTCCTGGGCAGGGAGCAGGTGGGCAGCCACGGAGCCAGACGTGCAAGGGAACTTGGATGGAGAGCTAGATGGCTAGACGCCGCACCAGGGCACAGGCTCTGAAGGTGACAGGCCACAGAGTAGTTAGTGTCCTGGCTGCCAGTTTCAGGGTCCCCCATCCCCTTTTGGCCTGACACTCAGGCACGTGGGCTATAGAAACAGGGAAGGGGTGATCATGGTGGCATTTCAGCCATATGATCACAGAGATCAAAGGGGTCAGGGACGTTAGTGATGGATGCCACAGCTACGGGAGAACCACAGTTTGTGTCCGACCCCACATGTCACCACGGCAGCAAACCCCTGATGGACCTAGTGAGAAACAGGTCCACCTGTTGATCAACGCAGGCTGTCATCCTTCACCTAATAAGGACTGGAACAGGACCCGCTGGGGCTTCCCTATCAGGAAGGGGGTTAAAAACCTCCTGCGCGCTCCCTTGCGTGCTTTTTCGTTCCCACAGCTCCCCTCTTCCTCTCTGCTTCTCGTTGAGAGGGAGAAAGGCCCTAGGACGGAGTTCCCTGAATAATGGCCTTTTTACATTCTTTTCCATAATCAGCTACTGTGTTATTTCGCTGGTGGTCGGCGAATCTAACAGTTAGGACCTGGTGCTTGGTTGGGACATTCCCTTGCCTCCAGAGTGGATGTGCCTCCACAAGCCGGTCCAAAGGGTTCTGAACACCTTGCTCACTCCAACTACTCCTGCCTTCTAAGAGACAACCCCTTGGGAGCCTCGGCCCCTCTCTTTGGAGGTGGTCCTGGGGCTGCTCCTGAGACAGTGGACCTACTGAGCCCCTAACATGTGGTTCATTGAGAGAAGGTGCAGGAGCCCACACCAAGGCCTTTCTCTACCACCTGCGCCTGTGCACTACTGCAGCTCAGGCTCTGCTCTAAGCTTGTGCCAGCAGAGGAAGGGCTGAGAGGAGTTCACGGAGAGGTGGGGCACTTGCTGCATTGGCTAAGTTGGGCTTGTGAGTGTATCAGCCTGACTGCCTGGGCCTGGGGTTTGAATCCTGGCTGTGTTAACCATTCCACCGTCCTGATACCTGCACCCTGGAAAGCAGCAGGTGATGCTCAACTTCAGGGGTACCTTGCCATCCATGTGGGAGATCCAGATTGAATTCTGGTCTCCTGGCTTGGGGGATTGTTGCAGGCATTTGGGGGGGAGGTGAACCAGCAGATGAAAGATCTCTGTCTCCCTCAAAAATAAAATGATGTATTATAAGTTATGCAAATTTACAAGTTGCTATGCAAATTCGTGAATAATATGCCTATCCTTTTAACTCCATTTAACTTTTTGCAGTACTAGTCACAAGCCTGAGCTGTGAGTGGTGAAAGGACAGAACTAGATTTATAAAACACACTGCAAGGACATGGTAGGCAAGCACGTCAGGTAAGAGCTGATAGGTGCAGGGGCCGGTGCCATAGCTTAGTGGCTGGGGTCCTTGCCTCACACGTACTGGGATCCCATGTGGGTGCCGATTCATATCCTGACTGCTTCACTTTCCATCCAGTTTTCTGCTTGTGGCCTAGGAGAGCAATGGAGGATGGCCCAAGTCTTGGGACCCTGCACCTGCATGGGAAACCTGGAGGAGGCTCTTTGCTCCTGGCTTCAGATTGGCTCAACTCCAATCATTGCAGCTGCTTGAGGAGTGAACCTGTAGATGGAGGATCTTTCTCTGTATCTCGTTCTCTCTGTAAATCTGACTTTCTAAAAACAAATAAATAAAATCTTGGGGGAAAAAAAGGGCTGACAAGTGCGGTAAGGCAGGCATGCACCTGTAGTGGCTATCTCTTCTAGCAAGACAGAGGCAGGCAGCACAGCCAGAGGCTGCCTACTGCAGTATGGACCGCAGTCCAAGAAGGTGTGTCTGTAGTTGCAATATTTCGTCTGATAGGATGAATTTCCTATCCAAGAGGTTTTCCCAGGTAAGTGATTTGCATCTCTGAGTAAGGCTGGTGAGTTCACATTCTCTTTATTTTAAGAAACTCCACCAAATGCCCTGGGACCCGTGCCTCCACAGTACCCTCATATTATAAAATATTGATTGGGAACTTCTGTCTCCCAAAATGTTAGCTGCCCAAGGCCTTACCTCTCAGGGTTCCTAGCCAGGCTGTCTCGCCTGCATTGCCCCTCGGCTCTCAGATTTCCATGGACTTAAGGCTCTGGAGCAGGATGGCAGCCACCCCCTCCCCCAGGGGTGGCCAGGACTTTGGGGGATCTCAAAACCATACCCTAGCCCTGTTGGTCATGTGGCCTGTCAGACACCCCTGTCCCTTGGTCTCAGCCTCCAGGACCTTGGAAAAGCGTTTTCCGTGAATGTGTCATTCCAGGGAGTCCCTTCACACTCCTCTCCCCACCACCCCCTGCTCCCCTTAGTGAATCTCCCAGCCTAAAGATTTTGCATGCTGTCTGTGTTCTTCTTACCTGAGCTTCTCCAACTGTGAGCGTCTGTGCAGCTCTTGTGTTAGCCTCTCCCTTTGCTCCTAAGTCTTTGCTCAAACCTTACTTTCCTCATGAAGCCCCACCGTGTTCAGCCTGTTTAAAATTGCAGCCCACACCCTCACAGCCCAGCACTCCTGATGCCCTTCCTTCACCTTGCTGTATCTTTCCTTTGTTAAAAAAAATGCCATTTAACACCTTCTACCAAGTGCAGGACACTTATTTGTAATGTTTATGTGTTGCCTGTCTCCTCCTGCTAGAATAGAAGCATTGCAGAGCAGGGATCATTGTGCACACCCATGCATTCCAAGTGACTAACAGTGGAAACATTCAGGATGTAGTTATTGAATGAACAAATGGCTCTCACATCTCACTGTCTGGGCTCACAGGATTCAAATTATTTTAACTTTCTGTGCCTTGAGTTGCTTAAGAGTAAAATAGGAATAAAAGCTGTTCAGTCCTTGAAGTGTCCGTTCCGTATTTAAAGGGGCATGCACCTGGGTAGCACTCAGAGCCTGTGGGCCCCTACTCTTTACAAGTGGGGAGGTCGAGGGGACTCTGCTGGGAGCCGGCAGCCTCACTGTTAGTCTCAGCTCTGTGCTTGCTGAAATGCGTTGATCCCCAGCTGATACAGGACTGTAGGAGTGAGCTTGAATCAGCTAAGTCACAGATCCCAGCCCTCATCTGGAGCCCTGCACTCAGTCCTGGCTCTTCCTGGGAAAAGGGAGTTTACAGATACTCTCATCACTTGGCTTAGTCTGGGGCCCACATGCAGGAACCCGGGAGAGGGGGGCTGTTGGATGGGAATCACAGGGTCAGCTGGAAAGGGCCCACCTGACCTCAGAAAAAGCAAGCCCCATGCTCTGACTGAAATCAGTCCAGTGCCAGATAAAAACTGCTGCATTGTTCTCAAAGAATTTCTCAATGCACTAGTCCGGAACTGAACAACTGGCCAAGATTCTAGAAGACGGGATAAATAATAATAGCATACAAAGAGGGTTTGTAAATATGCTGATCTGGAAAAAAAAAAAAGTCATTTCTTGAGGAGATCTGGGTTTCTTAGTAGGCTGAATGTTGCGTGATTAGTTGTGTCCATAGGGCAGGTGATTAGAGCGGGGCACTGGTCTAGGAGCTCCAAGGTTCTGTGCTGGCCCAGCTCCCCTTTTGAAACTATAGGTGGCAGAGGAATCAGAGAAAAGGCAGAGGAGAGAGCCTCAGGGAGCCACAGCTTTATTTACTTAGCTTTATTTTCTCTGTATTTCTTTTCACAATCATCTCTCATTTCTGGCGAATGATTCAGTGTCTCTCCCTACAATAATGATACATAATTTCCTCTTAAAATAGATTTCAGGATAATCATAGACTGGCTGACATGTGATTGTAACTCAAATTGCACAGGTGATTCGAAAGGACAGTGGTCAGGGCAACGCTGCCCTCACCAGGCTGATGCACCAAGTGCTAACATCCACCCTTGGCTACAGGCTCTGCTCTGCTCTGGCCAGGCACCTCAGTGCAGAGTCTAAAGTACCCAAGGAGGGTCAGCCTGTTAATCTGCCTTTTGTCACGGAAGTCTATTCTGATTGTGAGCTTCCAAGGACTGGGGGAAAAGGTATTTTCTCCCCTTCAGTGGCCAGGTTCGCCCCATTAACTGCAACATTATCTTAGTTCCTAGAGTTTGCCCTTGGCTCTAAGAACTGTAAGCCAAGGTGCTCCCTAAGTGATGGTTGGAGATGACCCACCTTCTCCTATTGGTGAGGGGCTTAGGGTAGCTATCGCTTAACCCTGAGCAAATCAGGGGTTCCAATTGAGCCGTTGGTGGCTGGCATTAAAAAATCATCTCTTCAGGTAGGTTTGGTTCTTGGCACATGGCTGGGGCTGGAACTCTACGGTGTGGAGGCAGGGGTTGTGGTGGAATGGGAGGTCCAGTGGAGCTGGAGCACGGCAGAACGTCCCCGGGGCCTCTGGACTGCAGAGCTTGTTCCAGGAGAAGGCCCTGCTGCAGGAGAGGCCCACCCCCGCCTCCCCCGTTTGTGAGAGAAGGAGTGAGAACAGATCCCAGTCCTCATCTGGAGCCCTGCACTCAGTCCTGATTCTTCCTGGGAAAAGGGAGTTTACAGATACTCTCATCACTTTACTTAGTCTGGGGCCCACATGCAGGAGCCCCGGGGGGGCGGGTGGTGATTGTGGAGTAGGCATCATGCAACGTCACATCAAATAGGGGCTGGAAAGAGCCCACCTGAGCACTATTATATGTTAATCCACATAAAGAAGCATTACCTAGACTAGATCCAGAGAAGTTCTGTGGAGAAGTAGTGAAGTCTAGCTTTAGATGGAAATGAAGACTTCCTGAAGGAGGTGGCATTCTGCCCATTCAACTCCAGCCCACCCTAATGTTGTTGCCACAATTTTCTGGTAAACCACAACAACCAATAAATGGCCTCCTCCTCCTTCTTCTTTAAATATTTATTTATTTTTATTGGAAAGGCAGATCATATTTACAGAGGGAAGGTGAGACAGAGAAAGATCTTCCATCTGTTGGTTCACTGCCCAAATGGCCATGATGGCTACAGCTAAGCCAATCCAAAGCCAGGAGCTCCCTCCAGGTCTCCAACAAGGGTCCCAAAGTTTTGAGCTGCCCTCCACTGCTTTCTCAGGCCATAAGCAGGGAGATGGATGGATGGAAAGTGGAGCAGCTGGGATACAAATCGGCAACCATATGGGACGCTAGCACTTGTAGACTGAGGATTAGCCAGTTGTACCATCCTGCCAGCCCCAGTGAGTGACGTTCCTAAGAGCCACTGTCTTTGGTGTTTGATAGACCTGAGTTTGAATCACTCTAATTTTCCTCAACTATGCAGTGAAGACAACAAGGAGTTTCTTCATGTGGATTAACATATAATGGTGCTCAGTGAACAACAATCCTAGCATCACTCTTTTGGGTAGAAATCTTTGAGGATCCAGGATCAGTCCCTTTGCTTGGTCTTTACACGTTCTCCCTCCACCAGCGCCAAACAAATGTGATTGATGCCAACCCAGAAATCTTTCCTGCTTGTTGTCACTTTTGGAAATTTCATAACACAATGTCTACCTGTTAAAATCCTGCATATCCTTTGAGGCCCTGCCCAAATGCCACCTCCTTCAGGAAGTCGTCATTCCTGCCTAAACCTAGACTTCACTACCTCTCTGTGGAGCTTCTCTGGGTCTAGTCTAGATAATGTTTGCCCTGAGGGGAAGGGAACTAGGTGTTTTGACATCTTCCTGGATGACCCAGACCCCAGAAGGTGGGATCTTACAGATGATGAGAAAGGTGATTCTCTTTGGCACGAGACACTGAGGTCTGGCTAGTACCTAAGTTCTTGACTTTGCTTCAAGCAGGAATTCACAAGGTCAGCATCATGGCACTGTAGGTTAAGCCACCTGCAATACGGGCACCACACTGAAACACTAGTTTAAGTCCCAGCTACTCCACATACACAAGTTTTCCCTTTCTCCCTTCCTTAGTGTCAGCTTTTGAGACACCTTTGCCTCTCCTCAGAATAACACTGAGGAAGCTTCACCTAGCAACCAAGCCCTCTCTCACAACCTGGATTAGTTCAAAATTTTCCCTCTGGGGGAGATTTGGCAATGTCTGATTGTCACAATGTGGTGTGATGGTGGTGGTAGGGTGTGGAATGCTGCAGGCTCCTAATGGGTAGAGACCAGGGGTGCTGCTAAGCACCCTATAACGTACTATAGAAGTCCTCCTAACAGGGGATTATCTGATCCCCAACATCAGGAATGTCAAGGTTGAGAAACTCCGCCTTCCTTTATCCTCTAAATAACTTACAGTGATTGCTGACATGCAGCTGGATCATAGAAGACACACCCTGCAATCCCTGCCTTATCACCACTTTGCATCTGGGACTCTGTCAAGTTCAGACAGTCCAGGTTGCCCTTTCCTGCCTGACAATGATGTTTGGGGATTCAAACATGGGAAAGCAAGCGAGAACACCCAGGAACATATTTTGCTGGGTGTGGAGATGAGGGGAGCTTCCATCTAGCCTATGTAGGTTACAAATGGCTCAATACTTTTTACAGACTCTGCCCTTTCCTTGTCTTCAATGGGTGATTTCATAACACTGTCCAACTGTGTCTAAAAAGAGAGCCTGGGTCTAACTTCCCACTAGATCTTTTCTCCTCTTCTTTATTTGTTGCAGTACACTTTTTTTAAAGTGAAAATTGAGTGTGAGGAGTCTTCAAAATGTTCATATAAATTGAAATCAAGAGAGGTTTATTTTGGTGCAAAAGAAATGTCAATCCATGCTCATGCTATGTTGTATTTCCCATGAACTTTTGGAAAACCTCCTCATGTGTGTAATTTTCTCAAATGTAAAAATGACCAGGAATGCATTTTTAGCTAGAAGTTAACACCGCAGCTAACGTGCCCATGTCTCAGGTTGGAGTGCCTGCATTCATTTCTAGCTGTAGCTCCTCACTCCAAGATCTTGCTCCATGGAAGGCAACACTGATGGGCTCTTGGGAGACCTGGGTTGTGTTCCCAGTTGCCAACTTTGGCCTCGCCCAGCATTCAGGCAGTGAACAAGCAGTTGGGAGCTGTCTTGGTCTCAGTGCATCTCAAAACAAAATTGGTTGCAGCCTCTAATCTATACTGAGTTGTAAATTGCTTTCTCTTGTTGATCAGTAGATTAGTAGCACCTGTCCATGATACAAATTTTAATCTTACAATATTTTATTTCAACAAATTCACCACATCAAGATGGCGGAATAGGGTAAGGACACATTTAAACAGATGGAGAATCATTAGCCAGGGTGAAGCAGAGAGGGCAGAATCCAGGAAATAGGAGAGGACAGGCCGACGGCAGAGGGACACCTGGAGACTAACAGATTCACCACATAATCTATTAAACAAATCCTCTATGTTCAGACATTTTTATCCTTTCTAAATCTTCATTATTATAATGCTGGGATAAATATCTTGGTGGCATTTGTATGTATATGCTGAAGATATATTTTTTTCCTTCTAGGATACAAGATTTTTGGTTTAAAACTGGCCTGCCTGTTTCCTTTTTCACAGTGAATCTATTTATTTTGAAACATGCTGCTTCAATAATTTTGGGAAAATTCTGGGAAAAAAAGAACATTTAGTGTATTTCATTTCCATATTCTATGTGACTTTTTTTCTGAAAAAAAAAATTCTATATAATTAATTGTAGGGAAATTCATGTTGAGGATTTTTACCAAAACCATTTCCTGCAATTTTGCAGTCTTAGCAGTTGGATCATATCCTATTGTGGGAATGGGCCCAGTTGACTTAAACATTTTTATAGACTTTATGTAGCTTCCACTCTTCCACAACTGTGAGTAGCACTCACCCCTCTGTGAGGGCCGCTTGCTCGTCTGTCTGTCTGTCTGTCTTTCTTTCCTTTTCTTTCTTTCTTTCTTTCTTTCTTTCTTTCTTTCTTTCTTTCTTTCTCTCTTCCTTCCTTCCATCCTTCCTTCCTTTCACACTTGATCTTAGTCAAAGACCAAGACGTGACTTCTTTCCTTCTTTCTTTCTTTCTTTCTTTCTTTCTTTCTTTCTTTCTTTCTTTCTTTCTTTCTTTCTTTCTTTCTCTCTCTCTCTCTCTCTTCCTTCCTTCCATCTGCCCTTCCTTCCTTCCTTTCACACTTGAGCTTAGTCAAAAGGCCAAGAAATGGTTTCTTTCTTTCTTTCTCTCTCTTTCTTTCTTTCTTTCTCTCTCTCTCTCTCTCTCTCTCTCTCTCTCTCTCTCTCTGCCTCTCTCTCTCTCTTTCTTCCTCCTTCTTCCCTTCCCTTCCCTTTTCCTTGAATTTGTGGTTAATTACTTAGAATACCGAAAGTTATATTGAGGTACATTGTCAAATCATTATTGAAACTTTATGTGCCGTCCAGCTGGGGTTGTTTGACATTTGTTAAGGTGTTTAATAGCTATGACTTTACACTGACCTTGAAAGAGCCGAGTCGCTGTTTTTCAAAGCTCTTAGGCCCTTTCTGGTTTTTCTCAGCTCCCAAGCCCAAACTGAGCAGGGAACTGGACCCTCAACCCCTGCAGATTCCTTCGCCAGCACCTGCCTCTGAGCCTGGAGCGCCCCCTGCAGCCCGTGTGAGAATCTTCCTTCCCTGTCTTGTGACTGGTTCCATGCTTTCCCCAGCAGCCAATCCAGGTATGACCCAAGGAAGGGTGCCCAGAGTCACCCACTACATAGTTCCTTAGGCAGCTGAGGAACACAGTGTGCCAGCCTCCTTTCCTGCTCCAGGTGGCTCAGCTTTGTGACAGCTCCTTTGTTTGAGCTTTCCTTGCCATTTTGACCATTGTGCTTCTCTGTCTTTTTCCTCCAGCATGTCTTCCTTCATTGTTTTCAACCTCCTGCATTGGCTAGTCCTGCCCTAGGTCGAGAAGAGGTCCTATCTTCTCTGAGCCCCAGTTCCTATGCATATGGAATGGAGAAAATGATCCCTATCTGGGGGTAGGTGTTTGATATTTGGTGTCAAGGTTAAGAGACCACTGGTGACTCCACATTCCATACTGGAGTGTCAGGATTCAAGTCCCAGCTCTGCTCCCCATTCTAACTTATTATTAACACACCCTCTGATAGCTAAAGGACTTGGATCCCTGCACCCATGTAGGAGACCAGAACTGAGTTCCTGACTCCAGGCTTCAGCCTGACCCTGTTTTGGTTGTTAGAAGCATCTGGGGACTGACCAGTGGATGGATGATCTCTGTTTTTCAAATACTTCAGGAAAGGAATTAAAATTTAAAATTTCCTGCAAAGTTGTTGCAAATATTAACAACAGGAGCCAATAAGAAATCCTAGCTCAGACTCCTGGGGCTCACGATGGTGACCCAAGCACATGACTTCCCCTCTCTTTCCTTCTGAACATCCGTTGAATGAACTGAAGGATAGAGAAAAAAGAAAAACTCACAAAGGAGCTCTGTGTGTATGGAGCGAGGGCAGGCCGGGAGGGAAGAATGGCTTGGTCAGGAGCCCTGGAATGGGTCAAATCACATGTGCGGGTAGGTGGGAGCAGATTGCCGAGCTCAACTCAGTGGCAGGGGATTTGGCTGTGTCTGGTTTGGTTTGGTGGGATGAATGCACTTTGTCCCAACGGAACAAGGGACAGATTTCAGGGTGGAGGCTGAGTTGCCACAAGAAGCCACCAGGTAGTGTTCCTGCACGTCCACTAGGCACATCCACCACTTTTCTTAGGCTAAGGCTGTGGGATTTTCCTTTGGGGAACTGGAGTAACCCAGGAAGACAGGCTTACATTTCCAACATACAGAGGAGGGCCATTCTTGTACTGACCCTGTGCGTGGCCAGGCTTGTCAGTCACAAGCCCCCGCCCCCACCACCACCCCGGAGCCAGCTTTCCCATCAAAGAAACAGAAGTAATCCAAGACAGAGAAAACTTAGCCACAAAAAACCAGGCCTTTTAATTCATTAGAGAGGTTTGGGAAATGAACCCATTCATAAAATAAAAGCAAGGTATTATGATAAAAGGACATACAGAAAAGTTATAAGTCTTACATGTTTAGGTATGTTTGCTGAAGTTTGTAAAAACTCAACAGATTGCAAAAAGATTGAGAAATTTCTCAGAATGAAAACCAGAGAAACAGAGACAGAAAGAAAGAGAGGAATAATACAGAACACTTCTAAAGTTTTGTGGAACCGTAACAGTGAAAGTTTATTTTGGTGCAACCCACATTAAAGGGTTTTTTGCAGACCCTTTGCGTAAGAAAGTCTTAGAAGACATAGAGGATTGGTCCAGGAAAACTAATCACCGTTAGCAGGAATCCTAAAGGAGAAAACATGATAGAAGGTTGAAAAGGAGTGAAGAAAGGTGTGCTGTTTCGCATCTTACAATGCATTAAGCATGTTCACAAAAATAGTTGAATCATTGTTCTAGACTTCAACGTTTTTCTGGTTCAACACTTAAAAAAAGAAACATCTCTGCGTGTATGTCTACCTGTCTTTCCATCTTAGTTCAGCCCTCTGTAACAGACTTTGGGTGGCTGTAGCAATAGCCATGCTTTTGCTAGAGCCCTGAAGGCAGGCAAGTCTGCGAGCAAGGTGCCCACAGGTACTGGCTGGGGAGGCCTATTTGCAGCCGAGTGTTCTCCAGTTGCTTCCCTGCTTGGCAGTGGGAGAGACAGAGCTAGCTCTGGTGTCTTGCTTATAAAGCCGCTGATCCCATTCCTGAGGATTCCACCCAGGTGACCTAATTGCCAAAGGCCCCAACTCGCTGGGAATTTAGGCTTAAAAAAATATACAATATGGGGGCCAGCATTGTGATGCAGCAAGTCAACCCCCTGTCTACAATGCTGGCATCCTATATCTGAACACTGGTTCCTGTCCTGGCTGGTCCAGCTCCCTGCTAATGTGTTCAAACCCCTAGCACCGTGTGGGAGCCCTGGAAATAAAATAATTAAATCTTTAAAAATGTATCTGATTGGAGGGGCATACAAACATTCAATCTATAGCACACACACCCACACACATATTTAAGAATAATGTGCATTTATATGAATAACATCAATTGCTTAACATTACAAAATACTCCCCCATTGCCTTATGCAACTTCTAGAAATACAAACTGGAGCACAATTAAAAGGAAAAAAAAAATCTGTGTTATGCTACTGACACATCCATGAGGATCTATTGCATTCATGCTTCTTAAAAAATAGGATCTGATGTTAGTTTGTATTTTTTTAAGATTTATTTATTTTTATCGAAAAGTGAGATTTACAGAGAGAAGAATAAACAGAGAGAAAAATCTCCCATCCACTGATTCATTCCCCCAGTGGCTGCAATAGCTGGAGCTCAGCTGATCTGAAGCCAGGAGCTTCTTTCAGGTCTCCATTGCAGGTGTGAAGTCCCAAGGCCTTGGGCCATCCTTGAGTGCTTTCCCAGGCCACAAGCAATGAGCTGGATGGGAAGTGGAACAGTTGGGACACAAATCAGCACCTCCCCGAGATCCCAGCAGATGCAAGTTGAGGACTTTAGACACTAGGCTACAACTCCCGGCCCATTAATTTGTGTTTTCTTTCATTTCTACCACTCAGATCTTTTCTGCACTTTGAAAATTGTTTGTCTCTGACACTTACACTAGGATATTTTGTAACACCTCTTGGTTTTCAAATATAGTCCCTTTTTACTGTGAGGACAGAGGCCAAGGGAGGCAGATGTGAGTCCCTGGGGGCCTGAGCAGGGTTGGCAACAAGAGTAGGTATTGAGGATTACTTCATCACGAAGCCAGACAAATCCCAGCTCCTGAGCTATTGGGGATCCCAAGCATTCTTTAATGAATTTATATTTTGTGTATCTGTGACAGCTGGGCTGTCTTAAAACATGACATCAGCCCCTTCGCTTTGGGGCCTGGGGCAGTTTTTCCCTTCCTTCCTCCTCTTGGTCTCAAGCAAATATCATAGGCAAGATTTAGTCCCCTGGGTGCCGGCACATTGGTGTAGCAAGCTAATTCTCTGCCTGTGAAGTCAGCATTCTAATATGACAGTTCATGTCATGGCTCTTCTACTTCCAATCAGAGGATGGCTCAAGACTTTGGGTTCCTCCACCCATGTGGGAGACCCGTAAAGAAGCTCCTGGCTCCTGGCTTCAGACCAAACATTTGGGGAGAGAACCAGTGGGTGGAAGGCCTTTCTCTGTCTCTCCTCTGTATAACTTTTTTAAGCTAAAAAAAAAAAAAAAAAGAAAAGAAAAGAAAAGAAAAAGGAGTAGCTCCTGGGACAGGCAGACTTGAATTCAAGCCCCAGACCTATCTTTTAGAAGCTACATGATTCTGATCAAGACAGTGAGGTTCCTCAAGCTTCAGTTTCTTAATCTGTAAAGTGAGGAGTGAGGGGCAGCCTTATCCTGCACTGGTCAAACAACCAAGGGATGCAGGAATGGGTACGAGTGGAGCCCTCTCCAAGGTCACAGGGTAGCCCCATACTGGCCTGTGGAGCTGAGTTCAATTGTCAAAATCCAGAAGGATGATCAACTGAGTGCTTGCTGGTACTGAAATGTTCAGAACTCATACTGTGATTATCCCTGTCAGCTGGTGCATCCAGGTTTTAAGCCCTATTTTAAACTCAGCATGGTTCTTCACAGCAAGCGGCTTTGGAGTATACCTAGCTCTAGCTCGTTAGGGTGATGGTGCAGGCCTAGCTCCAACATCAGCAAACATGGAACACTAGTTGTAGTTCATCTCCTTCTCTGCCTATCCTGGCTGGTGCCTCCCTCTGGAGAGACTGGAACTTCTGTGTCCGATCCCTCCCACACTTCCCCATGCTGAACACAACTGCTCTTGGCCGTCCTCACACCTAGCAGATACAGACGGTTTTCAGGGTCCTTGTTCAGGACATTGGGCTCTGGGTTCCCAGGTTCACAAAGCATGAGATGTGGGACAAGGGCAGGGATGGGTATGAGTTACAGGTGGACATGTTCTTGTGGACTCTTCACTGGCAGAGAGGAGGATGATCTACATACAGACCCTGAGCCCTGGCTGTCTGACTCTAAAGTAGCCCTGATAGTGCAGATTCCGTGGGGGAAATGTTTATAACCTGCTTAGCACATTGCTTGGTGCATATTCAATGAAGTTGCTTGGGGTGCCTACTACTTGCATGGAAGAAGCGGAGCTGTAACTTCTTCCTACATTTCACAGATGAGAAAGCTTCGCCTCCAGCAGTTAAATGACCTGGTCACACAGCCAGGGAGATGTGGAGGGTCTGATTCAAAAGGCCAAAGCGCATTCCTTTGCCCGATGGTGCTGAGTCTAAAGTATAATTTGTGGAGGGAAGGTAAAAACCTCCCCAGGGACACCCCTGACTTCCAAACAGGGACAGTGACAGTGTGGATTTTGAAAGTGTATGCAGTTAATCCTGCTTCTCCTTTTGCCAGCCTAGCCCAGCCCTGCGGGACAGCATGGAGCCGCCCTGTGACTTCCCACGCCTGTACCTGAAGATTAATTGACAACGAAACACCAGAGGAAGCAGGCTGTTCAGGCCCCTGCTGCAGGCTCTGGCCGCTGGCTGCAACAGTGAGCACCTTCTCAGAGCTTGGGTGTGCCTTCTGCTTTGGTGAGCGCCAGGGTCTCAGCAAGAGGCAGAGACCTGCCCTCCCCCAGTGCAGCTCCAGGGACTTGGACCTTGTCCGCATCCATCAAGGAAGTTGTTCCATAATAGTCTACTCAGGATCCGTTTGTACCTCTGCCAGCTTCTCTGGTCACCTAGTCCAGAAAGTTGGCCCAAATAACCAAACTGGGGCAGCCTTAGTCTCAGGGATTTTCTTTGGATCCACCCAGGCGCTGCTCCTTTCTGATTCAGAGCTCCTATGGAGCAGATAGCTGCATCTGCACAAGGAGGCATTCTGGACCAACATCACACCAGGAAAACCTGTCAAAGATTGGGTTACCACAAAGCAGACCCTGTACATCTAGTTTTTAAAATGGGGTTCCCAGAAAGCACTGGTGGGAAGTTAGGAAAGGGAGACAGAGATGGGAGTAAGTCAGTCTGAGCTTTTATTTTTAAGATTTATTTTATTTTTATGTGAAATATAGAGGTAGGGAGAGAAAAAAGACATTTTCCACCACCTGGTTCACTCATCAAATGGCTGCAGTGGCTGGAGCTGAACCTATCCAAAACCAGAAGCCAAGTGCTTCTTTCAGATTTCCCACACGGAGGCAGGGACCAAAGGACTTGGGCCATCCCCCACTGCTTTCCCAGGTGCATTAGAAGGGAGCTGGATCAGGAGTGGAAGAGCTGCAACTTGAACTATCACCCATATGAGATGCCAGCACTACCGGCTATGACTTTACCCACTATGCCATAGTGCCATCTCCACTCAGTCTGAGCTTGTTAATAAGTTGCACCTGCTGTAGGTGCTGCTGCTGCACACTTTTGGGGGAGAAAGGACAACAAGTCTCTGACTTGCCCCCAGTGAAGGGTGAAGATGTGGGGATATTTATCCTCCAAATCCCATTTACCATAGGCGAAGTACTCTTCCTAGGGGTGTTAAATCTCCAGTCCTCCTGGCCAGCCTGACACATGGGTCAGGCTTGCTTTTGCAACAGGGGAAAGCCTTGGGGCACACCTGCAGGGTCTTGTGGGATGAAGCCAAAAACAGAAGGGGCGTGGTTGGGCACCTGCAGGATCTGCAACAGATTCAGCCCCTCTGTCCTCCTGGATTAGGGTAAAACAATGCTCCAAGGCACCACACAATCACCAGTGAAAACTTTATTGTGGCAAACACTTTATATGACTGTCACCAACACCACTTTGGGGCAAATATATAAAAAGTACAACCTATGGTACAATCGCTCCAATTTTCAACTTTTGCACTGTACAGATGGTTTGCAGGCCTCTCTCCCAGCACAGTGGAGGCATCTCAGGCACAGCAGCTGCACTTGTCTGAGCCCCCTTTGCAGATGCATCCTCGGGCACACTTGGCACAGCCTGGCGGGCAGCAGGGACAGCAGCCTGGAAGGGTCAGGAAGCAGACATATCAGCGCTTACCATTGCCCCTACCGCCACCACTTAGCAAGAGTGTAGGCATGAGATTTTAGTAGAAAATCTGGCCTGGGAAGTTGGGTGATGTCAGAGCTGGCAGGCAGTCCAGGGGACCTCCAGAGTGCATTAGAAGCCCAAGGAGAGAAGGGGTTTATTAAGGTTACTGGACAGTGGCAGATCAAAGACTAGAACTCAGGGCTCCTGACTCCAGACCAGGGTTCCAGGTCTATTGGGGAGGCCAGAACTTCCCTTCCCAGTTCCAAACCACAAAGGCATGCCCCCAGCCCCAGAGGAATGCAACCCTGAGGAGCTCTGTTTCCAGTCTTTGCTGAGCTCTTTCCAAAGATTCAACAGTCTTTGGAGCCCATGCCACCTTGGCTGGTGGGTAGAAGCTGAGGTATCAGATCTCTCTTCCGGCCAGTGGTGCCCCCATCACTGTACTCACTTTTCCGACATGTTTTACAGCTACAAGTTGTGCATTTGCAGTTGTCTCCACAGATGCAGATTCCTCCTGGAAGAGAGAACAGAGCCATCCCAAGTATGAGGACAGGACAGAGAAGGTGTGAGAAACACACAGCCCATTGTGGACTGTCCCAGCCACATAGTTTCTGGACTGCATGGCTGCAGTGGCGAGCATCCCAGGCCTATTGGAACCTGGCATGACTGCATCACTACTGGCTGGGAAACAACCACATGCAGATTCTGGACCCAATCCTTGATGCATAGTCTGATTCACAAGACTGGATGAGGAAAAGGAGTCAGTGTTTTCTAAAACAACCCAGATGTCTGTGATGGCCAATCAGCACCGGGAGCAGTGGAGAAGGTTCACTGTTTCCCTGGCAGCTACAGAAGCTTGGAGACCCCTCCTCACCTTCGCAAGGCAAGATGCACACAAAGAATGAGAATGCAGAAGGTCAGGGGGCACACACAAGCCCAAAGGGAGAGCCACAGCTTGGTTTCTTATCACACAGACTATCTGTCTACACCTTATTTTTAAAAAAAAAAAAAAAAAAAAAGCTATCCTATCATTGTAAATTTCAAAACATAGAGAACATTTGTCTGATTTGCAAACACAAGTTTGCAAATGAAGGAGGCTTGTGAGACGTCTCACTACCACTTCCTAAGGCTGGGAGGGTCTGGGATGGCTGAAAGCCTGTCCTCTGTCCCTCCGGTCAACATCCTTCCCTGAAATTAAGCAGTTTCAAATTGCAGGGCACAAGAGTGCCCATGCACCTCTAACAACTCCCCTGCATTCTGCAGGTGGAAATTAGCAGCTTCACAGCAGCCCTGGGACTTCAAAGCTGAGGACACTGAGGACCAGAAATAAAGTGTTAGTGAGAGAGCAGCATAGATGGACCCAAATGCTAGCCAGATTTGGAGTACTACTTTGCTGCCCACCCTGTTGGCTGCCCCCAGGGGCCTGAGGCCAGACCAAAGTTATCAGATTCTCTGAGCTTGGATGTCAATACCAACAAAGCAAAAACTTTGATCCGCGTCCTGCAAGCTGCCTGCAGGAAGCTGCTGCCAAGTTGAAAATTCCAGGAAACTGCTCACTTACCAGACATGCAGGTGCATTCTCCAGGGTCCATGGTCCAAGTGCAAGGAAGTGAGCAAGGGGCTCTGGTGCTGTCTTGGCTGGGGCAGGGAGGCTGAGCAGCAGCCGCTGGAGGCTCCCTATTTATAGCCATGTAGGTGTGAACCGCAGCTCACCCCACCTCTCCCTGGGGCCAGACGCCCTGCACACGGCCCAGCCAGACGCCGCAGGCTGGGGGTTGGGGAGAGCAGGCAGAAAGAGGGCAGAGGAGAGGCCAAGCCATACAGTCATTGGGGTGCTTTTCACAAAGGGCACAGGTGGCTGCTTCCATCCCATCGCCCCACCTGCCCAGGTGCCAGAGAGCCAGATTCAGGCTCAAATGCCATTCACTATGCTCAGATGGGCAGCTGCATCCAGTCAGTCTCCAGGTAAATGGCATCCTACTCATCTGCCGTTTCTGCATCCTCCTCCTGCATAGGGCTTGCACCTGCCTGGGGTCAGGCCCTCTTCCCCTCTCCCCTGGCAGATGGCAAAAGCCCTTACCATGGGCTTCTACTACCAAGAACCTCCCCATCTTTTGCCCAAGATGAGAAGTTAGAAAATCAGGGGTGTGCACCCATTTCTACACCACATGAGGAGAAGACTTGGGAGACAGTCACCCCCAGTCTCCATCCTAACCCCATGCTCTGATGTAGGCAGTGGATTGCTACTCAGCCTTAGCAAAGTCTTCTGTGATGTAACTTCAGGCCCACCCTCACAGTGCTCCCCACCCAAAGCTGCCATCTTTACTCCCACTCCTGCCATAGGAAGCCTGGAGCTTCTGTTGCTGTTGACACTTCCTCCAGGAAACTGTGTATGAGCTCCCTCTCTGGGTTGGTACATTTTTCACAATGTTTGCTACTTTTTGTGCTAGGTGATTCTTTGTGTCTTCATGCCTTCATACTTCTCTTGCCCCAATCTGGGAGCTCTCAGGGGAAAGATCGGTGTCTGAAGTGCTTGGATAATTGCTCAGTGTTCTGCAAGGTGTCTGCTGGGTTTGGAAGGAAAGCAGGCAAGCATCAAATGAGCGATGTGAATATATGAGCAAGCAAATGAATGAATAAGTAATGAATGGACAAAAGCATGAGTTCCCTGCATGTAGCCACCCTGCGTTCTGCTGAAAAATGCTGTTGCCATTCAGCAAGGCAGAAAGTGAGATCTGGCATGGCCAGTGGGGGCAGTGCCTTCTAGCTCTGGGCTTAGCACGAATCTCACCATGCATCCATCAGGACCGCCTAGGCCTCAGCCTGACCCATGGGGCCCATCATCTGAAAGAACTCCAGCTCCATGGTTATCAGAAGCACACTGTGGCAAACTCCAGGGAGGGATTGGGGCATATGATGTTGTAATGTAAAGATGCTCCCTGCCTGAAGGGCGTTTACAGTTGGACAGGAGGCACCCATTCCTTCATCACTTCCAAGAGCTGGGTACCAGGAGCCACAGTGAATGAATACAGAGCACGTGGTGGAGAAGACCAGGCATGGCTACTCTCAGAGACCAGTTCCATCTCCCTGGGCCTGCACGCCCCACCGGGTTCAGGGCCTATTGAACGGCAGAGCCACCTTCCATCCCTTCTGGATGTGCCATGTAGCAGGCATGGATGCCATGAAGGGTCTGGCCGAACCACGTGAGCCCAGTGGTGGGAATAGAATTTTCCTTCATCCTTACCTAAGGCACCCTGCTTCCCTTCTCACTGCCTGTGCCAGAATTGCTCCCTCCTTGGATGACTGACAGTGAAGTTGCTTAAGGTCCCAGTTGAAAAATTATTGCAAAACCTCGTCTCCTGAGGTGCAAACATTTCACAGTTCTGGGCTCTGATGGGAGAAACAGCACTGTATGGGCAGGGCCATCCAGCCACATGGAACCATGCTCAGGCTGCCCAGCTCCCCCCAACTCCTTTTTATTTTGAAAGGTAGAACAGTAGAGATAGAGAGATCTTCTATCTGTTCCCATATGGTTAGCAGGAGTCCAAACACTTGGGCCATCTTCTGCTTTCCCAGGTGTGTTAGCAGGAGCTGGATCAGAAGCAGAGCAGCTGGGATTTGAACCCGATATGGAATGCCAACATTGTGAGTAGCTGAGTTAACACACAGAGCCATGATATTAGACTCCTCTTTTCTTTTTTAAAATAAAAATGCTTATAATATTGTTTTCAAAGGGTTAGCTCTTACACTGCCTGTCTCCTGATGTCTGGGAGGGTGTTCACATGGGCCTATCTGGCCATCCCAGCCTTCTTCCATGTCTGCTTCTGATCATTGGATGGCAAGCGGCAGAAAAACAAAAACACAAATGTCACCCTAAGGACCTAAGCTGGCTGGCTGTGGTCCTTTAGCCTTCTTGCAGCCAGTCCATGTGTGTGGCATGGTGGTGGTGGGGAGTGACATTCAGGTAGTTTTTCAAAATCTGATGAAGAGACAGGCAGTTCGGAAGCCTATGTCCCATATCTGAGTCCCTGATTCAAACCCCAGCTTCTCTATTTCCAATCCAGGTTCTTTTCTGGGATGCAGCAGGTAATGCTCAAGTAACTGGGTTCCTGCCACCCACTTGGCGAGTTTGGGACTCTTGGCTTTGGCCTAGCCTAGCCCTAGCTGTTGTAGGCATTTCAGGAAGGAGCCATTGGAGGACAGCTCGCTCTCTCTGGGACCTTTGTACAGGGAAAAGAATACACTATTCTTGGTACAAGTTTAGGGGTTTGTGAATCTCTTAAACCCCATTTTTGTGAACCCTGAGAGATCCTGAGTTCAAAACTCCTCAGCCAGGAAGCCCTTCCACTTGGAGCCCCTCTGTCCTTATCCCACAGTTGAGCCATTTGTTTAGCAGCACCCTGTAAGTATTCATCGAGCACCCACTGTGTGGCAGTATGCAGTGGGCCTGGACTTGGAGTTGCGGAGATGAATACTGCTTTGGGCCTTAGAGTCCCACATAGTTCCTAAGTGTGGCCTCTGCTTGATGCACAGGGACATTTAAGTGGTTTTCTCATACTCAAGAAACAGATATTTCTTAGGGAGCACCTGGTGCTGCACCTCTCACCTAAATAGCCTACAGGGTTCTGGTCTGCTCCCAGTCCCATAAAGGTAGAAGCTCAACACCTGCTACTTTGCGCCCAGCAGTTTCTAGAAGAAAGAAGTTTCTAGAATTCATGACCTAGGAATGGGAGTTTAGCCATGCAATGATAACAGAGAAATGTCCCTTTCCCTGATTCTCCAGGTGCTCGTGGGATCCCCACTTCCCTATATAGGACACTTGCCACTTCCCAGAAGCATGCTGGGGCCATAGTTTTTACTACACTGGCTGATTAATCTACGTCTCCAAATCACAGGTTTCTCAAAAGTAGAGGCTGTCCATGTAGTCATCTCCACTTCTCTGTGTCCAGGCACACAGTAGGTACTCAATAAATGCTTACGGGCCACTAATGAACAAATGGCTCAACCAGCATTGTGCCATTTGGTGGTTTCCTTTGGCTCTTGTGGAAGAGACTTGGAGAGCTGGTGAGCTGGGGTCACATGCTCCGGGTCCTGACCCCAGCGCTGCTCACCTGCAGCTGCAGGGCCTGGGATGTGGTGCTTGCCCTCTCTGCGTCTCAGCTTCCCCATCTGCAAGACCTGGGTCAGGCAAACCATGTCTCCCATGCGGTTGCTATGAGGGTTAAGTGAGAGAATATGTATCCATCCAGCATTTGATTCAGAATCCAATGTGACACCATTGCTATTCCACACAGTAGTTATTCAACCTGGGCCTAATGCAACTGAGTTCAGCCACTACCCTCTCCCCAGAAGTCCCCCCATTGTAGTTTTCAGGTCCTTAGATCAACTGATCCTAAGATCTTAGGCAGGGTGCATTCAACAGCAAAGATAAGGGGTTGGGAAGGTTTCACAGTTGGGACTGTAAGTTTAGTACAATTTTCTTTTTTTTCCCCCTAAGATTTGCTTATTTATTATTATTTTTTAAAGATATATTTCTTTTTATTTGAAAGCCATTTTATAGAGAGAGGGAGAGACAGAAAGAGATCTTGATCAGCTCAGTTACCCCACAAGTGACCACAACATGCCAAGAGGTTTTTCTGGGTCCCAAGGACTTGTACTTTCCTCTACTTCTTTCCTAGGCCATAAGCAGGGAGCTGGATGGGCGCTGAAGCAGCTGGGACTAGAACCAACACCCATATGGGATGCCGGCATCGCCAGCAGAAAATGACTTGCTATGTTACAGCTTCAAGTTCAGCCTCCTTTCTTCTGGATCCTAGGACCCAGGGACTGAGGGGCCATTTTCCCCATGACTCTTCTTGCTGCAGTTGACATCTGTTTGGAAGCAGATGACTTCCCCTTACAGGAGAGGTGTGGGATTATTTCTGGGTCACAACACATTGGGGGCAAAAATCAGAGCACACGGGAGTCAGGTGGTGCCCTGGATGGCCGCATCAGGAAGAGCCCTGAGAAGCCACGGGCCAGCTGCTTGCTGGCCAGATGAGGAAGCAGGTTCCCAGAGAGATGGGGCCAAGTTCTGGTCATGGAGCTCAGGCCAGTGGCTGGGGCACTTGAACTTGCCACACGCTTTAGATCTGAGGCGCTCACTACTGAATCGTTAAGCAGCTTGGAACTTTTGTAAACTGTTTCTTAATTAATTTTTATTAGAAAAAAATGTTCAAGCACACTATAAAATACAAAGAATAGTATTCGAAACACCACTCTACTTATCACCCAGAATTGACAGGTGTCAACATTGTCATATTAGCTTCAGCTCTTGTAATTACGAGAAATAAAAAAAATTAACAGGCTCCTGGCTTTAAACACCACCTGGGCCAGTGACTCGCAGCCTGGGCCTCGCTGTGAACTGTGCTCTCAAACGCCTTCACTACATCTCTCCATGTCCTCTTTCCCTGCCCACCACCCTCTGTGGGCCACGTAACAGAGCGACCCAATAAAATAAGAGTTACTTCCTGCTACTGTTCTTCTCCAGAACTTTTAGAAGCTTCTGTCTCACTGAGTAAACAACAAAGCTTGTGGTCACCCCAGGTTAGCCCCTGTTACCTTTCTGCTTTTGTCTCTTTTGCTCTCCCCAGCCTCACTCCACCCCAGCTTCCCTGCCTCAGTACCACATGCACTCACCAGGCAGGTGTATTTCAGCACCAGAGCCTTTGCATTTCTCTAAATGAGCTTTCCTGAGATGTTGCTCAGCAATTTCTCTCTCCTCCCTTGAGGACTCCCATGTACCTTTTTGTCTGCCTTTCCTCCTTGGCACATATTACCACCAACCACACTGAATGTTTTGTTTCTCCAACTTGATTTATTTTCCAAAATCTGAGCAGAGTTGGTTCTGCTTTGCTCCCTGCTGTGTGCTCAGGATCTGGAAAAATATCAGGCGCGTCGCAGGTGGTCATTTTGATAAATTAAGACATTCTGTTCCCGTTTACATCCCTGCCCAGACTCTACCCTTTGTTTCCCTAAGGAAACCAATTAGAAAGTCTGTGTGTATCCACTCCACTCCTTTTTTCACACTTTAAAGTTCATTTACTTCATTGTATTTGAAAGGCAGAGACACAGAGGTCTCTCATTTGCTAGATCACTCCCCAAATGGCTGCAACAGCCAGGGCTTGGCCAAGCCAAAGTCAAGAGGCTGGAACTCCATCCAGTTCTCCCACACGGGTGGCAGGGACCCAGGAATGTGGGCAATCTTCTGCTGCTTCCCAGGGTCCACGTTAGCAAGGGGCTGGAATCAGGAAGCAGGCCGGGATTCAAACCCTGACACTCGGATATAGAATGCAGATGTTCCAAAGCAGATTCTTGCCTGTTGTGCCAGATGCCTGCCCCTTGTGTTTATGCTTCTCTGTGTGTGCAGGCACACACAGAGTTTGTGTGCAATTGCTTTGTGTGTTTCTTAAAATGCAAATAAGTGACACCATGATGTGTTATTCTCCTGTTGTTCCTTACCCCAACTCTTGTGTGCTGTTTTATTTTTTTCAAAGATGTATTTATTTATTTAAAAGGCAGAGTTACAGAGAGGGGGGTGGAGAGGCAGAAGCAGAGCTTTTCCATCCATTGGCTGATTCCCTAAATGGCTGCAATGGCTAGAGTTGGGTCAGGCTGAAGCAAGGAACCAGGAGCTTCATTCAGATCTCCCAGGTGGGTGTTGTGGCCTCAAGCATGTGGATCATCATCTACCGCTTTTCCAGACACACTGGCAGGGAGCCTAATTGGAAGCAGAGTAGCCAGAAATCTGTGTCCAAATGGGATGCTAGCGTGATAGTCAATGGTTTAACCAGCTACGTGACAATAGCAATTCCATGTTTTGAGATCTCTCCATGTTGGTGTGTGGCTCCCCTAGGACATCACATTGCATGGATACAAGAGTCACCTGTTGCTCACCCACCCTGTGCTGACTGACCTGTGGATTGTGTTCATGGTTTCTCTGTTACACAAAGGCTGCAGGCAGCATCTCCATTCATATCCTGAAGACAAGCGTACTGAGTTCATGCATTCTTAGAAGGAGGTGGCTTAGACCGTGGAGGCAATTGCTTCCCAATGATCCTATGCCAATTTACATGCCTTCTAGCAATTGATGAGAATCCCCAATTCTCCTCTGATGCTTCTGGTTTCTGATTTTGAACTGCTGCCCATTTGATAAATGTGAAGAAGTGCTGCAGTGGTATCTCACTGAGGTGTAATCAGCGATTAACATCTGAAGGGGAGCCAGGGTCCAGTCTTTCCTGTGCTGGCTGTACGTGTCTTATCAACCTTTCACACCCTAGCAAGAGAGAGCATTGGGATGGCTGTGGGCTGTGGTCCTTCAGACTTGTTTTGCATCGGGGTTACTCTACCTGTTTGCTGTACAACCTCAAACAAGCTCTCTAACGTCCGTGAACTTCACCTGCCAAATAGGTCTGCTCGTGGAGTTGTGCTTAAAATGAAGAGAGAATGAAGATTCAGCACTGACACACCAGGTGCTCAAAGAGCAAGAGATGATAACTCAGGGTTTAAGGGGGTTGTTACTGAAGCCTTACATGGTTGAGTAGCCAAGCTGCTTGATATGGGGCCAGACAAGCCTGGTGTTTACCTCAGTGCTTTGTTAAGTCATGCTGCCACTCCAGACACTGTCTTATTTATTTGCTTATTCAAGAGGGATAGAGAGAAATAGACACAGGGCCATCCTATTACTGTCATCCTATTACCAGATCAGTCCCCAGATGTCTGCCGTGGCCAGGGCTGGGGGGCGGGCAGAAGCAGAGAGTTGAGAATCTGGACATGGAAATGGAGTCAGGACTCAAAGTCGGACACTGAGCTGGGATGCTGCCATCCTGGCCACTGTGCCATGCACCTGCCTCCCCATTTGTCATCCTTTAAAGGGAGATGGCCGAGGTGGGAAGAACAGGCATCAGACTGGGAGCTTGAGGGGAAAGCAGGAAGCCATGGAGAACATAAAGAACAGACACTTCTTTGGTCACAGATCTGGCCCCAGCATGTGATGCTAGCCATCCGGCACACTCTGCAGGAGCTGGGAGACGGAGGTGGAAGGCAGGCGAGAGAAGCAAGGGCAGTGCCCTCTCCCCTCCCACACACCACATACTCCTTTCCTGCTGGGCTAACAAATGCATTCCAGCCATCCCAGTTCTGACCATATGATTCTTTAATAAGTTCACCCTTAGCAAGAGGTGCTGTTGATTTTAAAAGACAGAAAGGTGACATATAAGGTGTTTCACCTTTCCTTTAAGTATCTTCTTTTTCCTAGATATCTATTCCATTAGTGAAGGTAACTCACAGTGTTTGTATATGTTTGCATGTGTGTGCACACATGTGTATGTGTGTGTATGGGGAAGGCAGAGCCATGTGGGCACCTGGGGAAGG
The DNA here is from genome assembly GCF_030435755.1 of Ochotona princeps. Classification (NCBI taxonomy): domain Eukaryota; kingdom Metazoa; phylum Chordata; class Mammalia; order Lagomorpha; family Ochotonidae; genus Ochotona; species Ochotona princeps. The sequence goes on from NC_080847.1 coordinate 22,466,647, forward strand.
CTGTATATGTTTGTTGCATGCGTGTGTGTGTGTATATGTGTTGTGTACATCCCTGTTTGGGCCTGTGTGTGTGTGTGTGTGTGTGTGTATGGAATCCTGTTTTAGTGTGAATGTGCTGTGTGATGCTGTCTTTGCGGTTTTATGTATCTGTGTATGTGTTTAGATTTTACGTGTGCATGTGTAAGAGGAGAGAGAAAGAGAGAGATCCTGAGGGGAAGAGAGAGATTCAGAGACTGAAAAAGTCACATAAGCCAGGGTGGCCTAACTGTTCTCAGAATAGTTCAAAAGAGGTTTCATCCCCCCCTCCCAACCAAAATATGTATAACAATGCTGCAAAAAGCTCATGGAAGATGAACTAAAAAAATAAGTTTAGGGGCAAGTGTTTGATGCAAAGGTAAGTCACTGCTTGGGACATCTGCACCCCACACTGAAGTGCCTTGATTCAAGTACCAGCTCTGCTGCTGATGCAGTTCTCTGCTAATGCACACCCTGGGAGGCGGCAGGTGGTGGCCCACTCATTTGAGTCCCTGCCACCCACCTTGGAGATTGGCTTTCAGTTCTTGACTCCTGGCTTTGACCTGGCCCAGTGCTGGTTATCTGGGCATTTAGAGAGTGGACTAGTAGCTATAAGCTTGTTCTCTGTTTCCTTTTGTGTCTTTCTGTCTTTTAAATAAGATAGAAAAACTTTTTTTCAGTTAAAAAAATAGTTCATTTTGGTGCCATCAATTTGAAAAGCATTCATTGCTTTTTCATAACACACTTTTTAAAAAAGATTTACTTATTTTTATTGGAAAGTCAGATTTAGAGAGAGGAAGAGAGACACAGATTCATTCCTCAAGTGGCTGTCCTCTGATTCATTCCCCAAGTGGCAATGGCCAGAGCTGAGCTGATCTGAAGCCAGGAGCCAGGAACCAGGAGTCAGGTCTCCCACACGCATGCAGGATCCCAAGGCTTTGGCCCATCCTCTACTGCTTTTCCAGGCCATAGATAGGGAGAGCTGGATGGGAAGCGGGGCTGCCAGGACACACACATGGACACACACACACACCTGTCCCTCTAGTCCACACACACACCTGTCCCCCTAGTACACACACACACACACACACACACACACACACATCTGTCCCTCTAGTCCACAGTAACATACACACACCCACCCCTGTTCCTCTGGTGCCCCCACAACCAGTGTGTAGTCCACTGGGGTGAGGTGGCACACAGCACTGCAGAGTTTCAAAAAGCGTCAAAATCAGGCCAAGGCTAATTAGGCACTGCCTTGCTCAGTGTCCAACCACCTGTGCACCCGGCCAGCTTTGCAGACTCTCCAGGGCTCGTGGCTGCTGCTTAATTACATGGGACTCAGCTCCCCAGCTGTAATTCAGTACCCACTGGGCAGGTGAAACTCTCTGCTTTGCACACGGCCCCAAGGAAGCAGTAGTGAAGCCAAACCCTCAATTACCCTCACTCATGGCCCCCAGCAGCCAAGTGGCTGGTCCAGCTTGGCAGGTGGCCTAGAAGAGGGCCTGGCCAGAACAAGGTGAACACGCCTGTCCTTCTTTCCCTCACCCCTTCTCTCAGCAGTTGGTAAGCCAATGTCCCTAGGGCCTGCCTGGGGCCAGGTGCAGGCTAGGACTCTGGTGGGGACAAAGATTCTGCCATAGCACTTCAGTCCTCAGGAGCCCACCTTTCAGCAGGGGTGAGAGACCTATCAGGAAACGGGCAAACTGGTATTCTTGCGGGGATTCTGAGGGCAAGATGGCACTTGAAGGACCTCAGCAGTGAATCCCTGTCTGGGCCATATCAGTCATGGTCCTTCATTTCTGCCTGGGCAGGTAATGCCTGGGGTCCTTGGGGGAATGTTGGAACTCCAGTACAGGTTTTGAAATTGTACATGCCCAGAGCCTTGGGAGTTTATGGAAGTTGGTGTAGGGGCTGCAGCAGGTGCCCACCTGCTTAGATCCCAGCTGTCCCTTACTCCCCCTATTTAAACAAGTAATTCCTTTTTTGGAAATCTGCTTTATCCTGTATGTGCCCTACTTCCTCCCCTCATACACACTCACACTGCGTATTTTTATGGGGAAGAGGTGGGACTGAATAGTCCTACAGGCCAGAGCATGTTGGAAAACTGCTGAATGCAAGCTCTGCCTTGCAGGGTTGGAGCACTTGCCCAACAACATAGGAACCTGTGGCAGAGGCACCTACAGGTGCACAGAACAGATGGTCCAGTGTTCCTTTTTTGTTTTTTTAATTTTCAACTATTTTTTAAAAGATTTATTTTATTGGAAAGTCAGATTTACAGAGGGAAGGAGAGACAGAAAAATCTTTCATCCACTGGTTCACTGCCCAAGTCGCCACAATGGCTGGAGCTGAGCCATACCGAAGCCAGGAGCCAGGAACTTCTTTCAGGTCTCCCATGTGGGTGCAGTGTCCCAGGCCACAAGCAGGGAGCTAGATGGGAAGTGGAGCAGCTGGAACACAAACTGGCACCCACATGGGATCCCAGCGCATGCAAGGCAAGGATTTTAGCCACTAGGCTATTGTGTAGTGCCCGCAACTATTTTTAAAACAGATAATTCAATATGGAATCTTCCATCAAGACTGATCATTAACACAGAGTTGCAACAATTTAGGCTTTGGAACAGGATCATCAAAGAGAGTTACACCCCTATGGCATCTCATCTTCCCAGATCTTGTTCCTACCCCACCACCCAACCAGGGAGCCAGTTTCCTGAATTAAGGGCTTCTCTGGCTCACGCGTGTTACCCACTTTTACTGCATATGTGTGTCACTATAAAATGATTACCTGGCCTTGTTTTACAGGCTTATAAACCTTGTATGAATGACATCATTCCCTACAGCTTCTTAGATGTTTCTGCTCAGCATTTTCAAATGTGTCCCTGACATTAACTGCTTGGTGGTATTCTACTTTATGATTGTTTCACAGTCATGTTTTCCCTATTGATGGGCATTTAGATCTCCCTGCAGCTTCACTGGGATACATCTGCTGCAATGAATAGTCACAAATATATACTTCTGTTGTTGTATGTTGGAGTTTCTCCAAGGAGTTTCCTGAGAAGTGGGCTTGCTGGTTTGAAGGACATGCCTATTCCACCTTCCTAACTATTCCCAATTTGCTCACGGTGGAGGTTTATGCTCCCATGAACAATGACCTCAAGTACCCATTTCTCCATGTCCCGTCAACACTAACATTAAAAACATAATTTCTTTTCAACTAAACTATATGTTGAATTCTAGAGTCATCTTGTGGATTGGTCAGGAATGAAATGGCATGTCCTTGGTTGTTGATTTGTATTTCTCTGATTACCACTGAGAGGCCATCTATGTCCTCTGTGAATGGTCCAGTGTCCTCTCAACTTGCTCCTTCCTCTGATAGCTCACCAGAAAATAGCAATATTTATTTGTCTATCTATCCATCTATCTATCCTCTTTCTTTCTTCCGAGGTTTAGGAAAAGCAAATTTACAAAGAGAAAGATCTTTCTCTGTCTCCAGAAAGATCTTCTGTTTGCTGGTTCACTCCCTATGTGGCCACAACAGCTGGAGCTGAGCCAATATGAAGCCAGGAGCCACAAGCTTCTTCTAGGTCTCCCACATCAGGGTGCAGGGTCCCAAGGCTTTGGGCCATCTTCGACTACTTTCCCAGGCCACAAGCAGGGAGCTGGATGGGAAGTGGAGCAGCTAGGACACAAGCCCGGTACATTTAAGGTTACGATTTAGCCACTGAGCCATTGTACCAGGTGGGGCCAGTTTCTATCATTTTCCCAGATGTACTGTGTGTCTGCTTTTCCACGTTCCTGATTTTGAATGATTTCCCAGTTTAGGATGCTCAACAATGATGACCTCAGGAGACTAAGAAAGAGAGCATCCTGGTGTATACCCAGGAAGGTCATTCAAGGTGGTCTGGAAGTGCAGCTGGCAGGCACATCCTCAGCCTTCAGGGCCTCCACAGGCACCACTCCACCCAAGGGCAGAGTCTGGTCCACCCAGCTTGTCCTAGGGTCTAGCACTTTATCTCCCCCCCACACTCCTTTGGAATCCTTTCTTCCCATTTGTGACTAATTCACAGCAAGGCCTTCTGGACAAGCTCTATAATGCCTCTCAAAAATTCTTCAAGGGGCCTAGCACTATGGCTCAGTGGCTAAATTCTCACCTTGCAAGCACCAGGATCCCATATGAGCACTGACTGGCTTGTGTCCTGGCTATTACGCTTCCCGTCCAGCTCTCGGGTTATGGCCTGGGAAAGCAGTGGAAGATGGTCCAAAGCCTTGGGACACTACACCTGTGTGTGGCCACTTGGGGAGTGAACCAATGGATAGAAGATCTTTCTCTCTTTCTCTCCTTATCTCCATAAATATGATCTGCCTTTCCAATAAAATTTTTTTAAAAGATTTATTTTATTTTTACTGCAAAGTCAGATATACAGAGAGGAGGAGAGACAGAGAGGAAGATGTTCCATCCGATAATTCACTCCCCAAGTGAGCGCAACGGCCGATGCTGTGCCGATCCAAATCCATGAGCCAGGAGCCTCTTCTAGGTCTCCCACATGGGTGCAGGGTCCCAAAGCTTTGGGCCGTCCTCAACTGCTTTCCCAGGCCACAAGCAGGGAGCTGGATGGGAAGTGGAGCAGCCAGGACATGAGCTGCTGCCCAAGTGGGGTCCCAGCACAGGCAAGGATTTAACCAATGAATCATTGCACCTGGTCCTATAATGTTATTTTCTAAACCCTCTCCTCATCCCAGCCCCACGTACAGATTGTTAGCTTGAGTCCCCAATGGGTAAAGTGCCAGGTCTATGTTGTTCTCCCAGGGAGAATTGGCTGAGTGAGGCAATGTGTTGGAGAAGAAAACCTCCCAGTGCCTTGGAAACTTCATAGGTAACAACTGTAGAACAGGCTTCATCCAGAGCCACCTGCCTGATTGAAGCAACCCCTGGGGACTCCACACTCACTGTGCCACATGCCTCCTTCAGGTCTAAAATATAAAGCAGAGGATTTTTATGATATAACTGGGGGAGCTGAGACATCCAGAGAAGAAACCATTAGCAAGTGTCATGGAACCATGAGCTTGGATAGCGAAATGAACTGAGCTGTGCCTTGTCTCTGCTCTCCAGCCTTCCCTTTCTCCTTCCCTCTCTGCTCCTCCTCCTCTCTCTTTCTTTTCTTGTTCCTTTCTCTTTTCTCTTGTGTTTTCCTTTCTCTTGCTTTCAGGGTACGTCCTCCACCCTGGCTCCTGCGCCTCACTCACCCACCAGTTTACTTTCCTGCCCCAAGCCACAGTTTCTGTCATACACAGAAGGATCTCTGGATGAAGCTTAGGTCTCCCTCCCCCAGCACTCTTCCTGGTGCATCCCAAGAAGGGGGATGCCTGGCTCTGAAATGTCCAGAGGGACCACATCCTCCAAGTCGTGTTGTATCAAAGGCATCAGGGTCAAAGCTATCTTAGAGAGAAACCTCAACGCACTGTTAATGGTCCATTGTTGCCTTTGGATGGTGCCCCTACTGCAGGGACTGGCGGGAGGGGTGTATTTAGCAGCTCAGGCACTATAGCCCTTGCGTGGGACTCAGCAGCTTCAGCAGCTGTCTGGTGATTCCTCCAGTTCAGAAATCCTAGGTCTGTGGACCACAGAGCCCTCACCCATCCACCAGGATTCCTCTAACACTCTGGATCCACGGTGACGTGGTGATTTGTTAATTTCTGCAGTTGGAGTAGATGGTTCTCTGGAAACAATTAGATCCTCCCCTGCAGTGAGAACACACCCAGGCCACAGTTGGACACTTCTGAAGAAGGAGGCTAACGATGGCCTGCAATCACTTCCTGTAATGTAAAGAGGCGGAAGACACAAAGCACTCTTCCCCAGTGCCTATGGGGTTACTGACCTCATGTCTTTGTATTGGATGGATCTGGAAGTCCAGGGTGAGAACCAACAACCACCCTTACTGGGCATGGAAACCTGAATGTGCTAGAACTCCTGGGCCAGCGACAGGGTTGAGGAAGTCCCAGGTAGACTTAAATTTATGCTGCTGCTTCTTTGATGCCATGTCTGTCTTGCGCCTGCACTCGCGCTCTCTTTGGCTTTAGGCAAGCCACTTGACCTCAGTTTCCCTGTCAATAAAATGGAAATAATAACACACCCCTCCCAGGGTGCCTTGTGAAGAATAATTGACCGGGCTTGGCAGGGCACTTTGAAGAAAATTGCTGTAGGGATGTGGTGCTGGAGCCGAAATTTTCCCTGGTGTATTTATCAAACAGATGAGCACAGCCAAAGTCCTGACTGGCACTCCCATCTGAACCATTTTGCCATGTTCAGTTGGAAGAGGAGAGGGGGAGGGGTTGTGATCACAGCCTGAACCTGCTTAGAATATTAAAGGCACAGTGTTGCCTTTGATGCTTGCCTTCAATGCTTGTTAATTTTAATAGGAAGTGAGCAGAGGCGGGGAGGCTTGCCTGGCAGGAGAAAACAGGTCAAGGCCAGAGAGGATTCATGCCAACTAAACTTGGATCTTGTTTGGCTTTGAAGTCTTTGGCCTCAGTTCTGAAGTTACAGGATAGTTCTCAGATGTCAGCAGACAGGAAGCAGGAAGCTCTGGAAATGGTGGGCCCAAAGTACCCTAGTTCCCAGCTCAGTCAGGTTGGATGGCTCCATGTATCAATGTGGGAGTCTCTTGAGCGGGTGGATTTCGGGGGGGATGTTGTGTAAGGGTCTCAAGTTTGGGTGCAGTCAGGGGCTAGGAAGTCAATGCAGAAGACTGGTGCAGGGGATGGTAGGTGAAAGGGAGTGGTAGGGACTGTGGGAAAATAGACTTGAGCTAAATACTGGGGTCTGGAAATACATATTCCTGGCTCTTCTGATTTTATGGAAAAATAATAAATCTGGGGTTTGTGGGGTAGTGGTGGTGGAGAAGGGTTATTTTCATTTTTAAATGTTGATCAAAGTTGTTTCTATATATTTTTTATTTCTTTATTTTTTAATTTTAAAGATTGATTGATTTGAAAGTCAGGACAAGAGAGAGAAGAGACAAAGAGAGACAGTGCTTCCATCTGCTGTTTCATTCCCCAAATGGTCCCAACAGCCAGGTCTGGGTTAGGTCAGAGCCAGGAAAGTGCCAGAGAACTGAGCCCTTGGCCATTCTCCATTGCTTTTGCAGGCACAGTAGCAGGGAGTGTGGATTGGAAATGGAGCAAATGGAGCTCAAACCAGTGCTCTGACCTGGGATGCTGGAGTTGCAAGCAATGGTTTAACCCATTGCACTATAACACCAGCCACTCTCAGAGAAGCTTTTCATCCTTTTGGGGTCATAAGTTCTTTGGAGAAGCTAAATTGTTACGAACAATTTTCCCATGGTGAAGAAAGTCACTTCCTATGACACTTGTGCCATCACTTGCTCATTGAGTATCAGTCAAACACTGATCACACTATTGTACATGAGTCTCAAATCTGTTTTCTATTACCAGCCTCAGATCTGTTACTTAGGAACTTGAAGACTCCTTAACCTTGTTTTTATTTTCTGGAAAAAAAATTTGTGAATGTCAGAGTTATAAGGGAGAAGGAAGAGGAGGAGAGAAAGAACAAGATCTTCCAACTGTTGGTTCACTCTCAAAATGGTCACAATGGTTAGAGCTGGACCAGCACAAAGACAGGAGCCTGAAACTGCATCTGAGTCCCCTACATGGGTGGCAGGAGTCCAAGCACTTCAGTCATCCTCCTCTGCGTTCCCAGACACATTGATAGGGAGCTGGATCAGCAAACAGCCAGGACTGGAATTCTGGTGTTGTGGGTGGTGACTTAATTTGCTGAGCCAGAAAAACCAAGGAAGACGTTTTCTTCTTCTAAGAGTTACAGTTGGGTGGCCAGAAACCACTTTGGGATTTTACAGATTTTTGTGGAGCCACGCCCCTTTTCTCCATGTGGAAGGGGAGCCCTGTCATCTCACAGTCACTTTGATCGCTGCAGTCACCTGCAGCTGCAGACACCCAGGTGTGAATACAAACAGCTTACTTGTTTCTGTCCTCCTTTCATCCACGGGTTGCTAGGAAAGGGGAAGACCTGTGAGCCCATACATGTGGACCTCAGTGAAACCCCTAGGAAGGCTGGGCAACTGGCCAAACCCCTATGGCAGACACAGCAATGTAGTAACTGAACCTGCAGCACCAGCTTTCCATATGGGTACCGCTTCCTGTCCTGGCTGCTCCACTTCCCATCCAGCTCCCTGCTTATGAGCTGGGAAAACAGCAGAAGATGGTTCAAGTCCTCAGAGGGATAAGAAAGCAAGAAAGAAAGAAAGGAAAGAAAGAAGCTGGCAGAGCCCAAACCCTCAGGAAGAGAGTGAGGCTGGCCCTTGTCACTGCATGGCAGTACCTGGGTCTGGCAGAGAACTTTGGAACTCATTTACATATTCAGTCTACAAATGTTTGCTAAGCTCCTAAAATGAACCAGCCTTGCAGGCTGTGTGCTATAGGTGCAATCATCAACATAACCAAGCAAAGCCTTGTCCTCCTGGAGTTCATACTTTACAGGAGAGGGAAGAGACAATGTCCCAACCACAGCAAACTACCCTGTTTCACATTGAGGGCAACTGAGGCTACAGGAGGGGTAGCCTAATCCAGGCTGAGAAAGCAACCCCTCCAGCTGAATCTTTTTGTGTTTTTTTTTTAAAGATTTATTTATTTTTATTGGAAAGGCAGATTACAGAGAGGAGAGACAGAGAGGAAGATCTTCCATCTGATGGTTCACTCCAAAGATTGCTACAATGGCTAGAGCTGAGCTGATCTGAAGCCAGAAGCTTCTTCCAGATCTCCCATACAGGTGCAGGTTCCCAAGGCTTTGGGTCATCCTCCTCTGCTTTCCAGGGCACAGGCATGGAGTTGGATGGGAAATGGAGCAGCCAGGATATAAACTGGTGCCCATATTGGATCCCAGCACTGGAGATAGAGAACTAACCAACTGAGCCATTGAGCCAGGCCCTCCAGCTAAATCTTGAGAAGGGAAGAGTGTCTTACCCAGGGAAGAACAGCATAAGCAAGGGTTCTGTGGCTAGAAAGAACTCGGGATTTATTTATTTATTTATTCATTCATTCATTCATTTGAAAGCCAGAATTATAAAGAGATCATCTTTCATCCACTGGTTCACTCCCAGATAGCTGCAAAAGCCAGAGGTAGGCCAGTATGAAATCAGGAGCCAGGAACTTCATCTGGGTTTCCTACTTGGGCCACTGCTTTTTCCAGGACATTAGCAGGGAGCTGGATTGGATGTGGAGCAGCTGGAACATGAAGTGGTACACATATAGGAGGCCGGCGTCTCAGGTGGTATCTTTTCCTGTTAAGCCACAACCCAGTCCCTTGCTGTTTTGATAAACAGAGAGGTTGATAACTAAGAGAAGAGAGGTGCTTTCAGGAGCTGGAAACAGTTGCCTGGAGACTTGAGAGCTTCACAGATGAGTGAAGTGAGCCAGGTCAGTGATCAAAGGCCTCCTACTAGCCAAGCTCACACAGTCTGCTTGTGCAGTGTTGCCAGGCTTTTTGTTGTTCAAGAGAACTCCCAAATATAGACATTTATCCTAAAACTTCAGTTAAAACACAAGAGAAACTGGGGCCCAGTTTTGTGGTGTAGCAGGTTAGGTTATGATCTGCTATGCCAGCATCCTAAAAGGGTGCTAGTTCGTGCCCTTGCTATTTTACTTCGATCCAGCTCCCAGTTAATGCACCTGGGAGAAAAACAGAAGATGGCCCAAGTATCTGCCCCCTATACCCTTGTGGGAGACCCTAGTGCAGTCCCTAACCTCTGAATTTGGCCTGGCCCAGCCCTGGTTGTTGCTGCTATTTGGGGAAATGAAACATCGGATGAAAGATTTATCTCACCCTCTCTTTCAAATTGATCAAGCTTTAAAAAGATGACCTCTGAGATCCTGGCAACACGTGCTGTGGCCAGGGTGCCTCCCCTTAGTGGCCCCTGAGCAGAGTCAATCTCCAGGAGCATCAAGGACTTGACACAGAAGGAGAGCAGTATTCTCAGCTCTCAGCTCTTGCTGTGCATTGGGTCCAACAAGCTTTAAACCGTGGGGCTCAGCTTCCTAATTTGCCACTTGCAGTGTTAAGGCCAAGTCTGGCAGTTGCCAGGGGCTACAATGAGCTGGGTAATTAGGGTTTGAAGATGACTTTGAAGCATCTGAAAGCACAAGAGCTGTAGTGTCCAGTGAAGCAGGGGGGAGATGTCAAAGGGCTTGTTCCTTAAAGTCTGGTCCCTTAACTAGGAACCCTGAGGGTATGAAGTAGGGCCCGTCCTCCACTGTGGGAATGCAGGAGAATGCAGGGGGAAGCCACACCTTCCCCTACCAGCCTGTTCCACCCTTCCTCCTGTCTGTCCCTCTGCCCTTTCCCAGCTGGACACGCAGGGAGGCCCTCTGTGGGATGGTCAGAGGGCCAACTCTAAAAACAGCACCGTGTACAGTTTGCGGCTTAACAAGGACAAGACAAGGAGTCTGTAGTTCCCATTCTGCGTGTATGACAGGACAGAACTCACAGGTGAGCTAGCCAGGCATCAGCAGCAGTCAGCCTCCTGCTCCAGGGAAGGAGATGCTGAATCTTCAAGCTGGGCGTTGAGGAGTCAGCTAGGCAGGAGAGAGGGCGGGAGAACATTCCAGCAAGAGGGAGCTTCCAGGCTGGAGGCAGAGGAGGCGAGGGAGTTACCGACTGTGCACAGACTGGGAGACGTCCACATTGGCTGGGGCCCGAGGTAATGTGGCAGACTGGTAGTTAGGGGGTGGAGAGCAGCCAAATCCCACAGAATCTCTGGAACCACAGCAAGGACTTTTTTTTTCTTCATCTCCTTCTCTTCTTCTTTTTCAAAACAAAGAGGAAATGTTGGAGGGAAGGGGGCAGTGTTGTGGTATTGCAAATTAGGCTGCCACCTGTAACACCTGTGTCTCGTATGGGAGCACAGGTTCAAGTCCCAGCTACTCTGCTTCTGATCCACTCTCTGCTAAGGGAGCTGGGAAAGCAGCAGAAGATGGTTCAAGTACTTGGACCCCTGCAACTGGATGGAGTTCCAAGATTCTAGCTTCAGCCCAGCCCAGAACCTGCTGTTGTAGCTATTTGAAGAGTGAACTAGCAGATGAAAAATCTCCTGCCTCTATCTCTCTCTCTCTGCCTCGATCTATTTGCTACTTGGCCTGTCAAATAAATAAAATAAATAATTTTAAAAATAGAGAAAAAGAAATATTAAACATTGACTGTGCTTTTCTCAGAGCCCTGCAATTACTTCTTTGGATTCATGTTGCATCCAACCCATGCCTTTCCCCAAGAAGTGCAACCAAACAACTCTGCAAAGTGGCAAAGCTTATTGAGGGAACAGGTAGACAGACCAGTCAGCTGGGGTTAGCTCTTCTTTCCTTCGGAAGGTGACCCTGAGCTGAAGGATACACAGATTTTTATTGGGTGGATGGGTTTTACAATCATGAGAAGCAGGACATGGCAGCTATTTACAGAAGTTATCTCTGAAACGCTGGTCATGGCGCCACCTGCATCTGCCCTTATCGCTTCCTGGAATTAATGGTCACTGGCAGGGTGTTCTACAAGCTATGGTCCAGTCTGACAGGCAGAAAGCACCCAAAGCATTTCATATAGAAGCACAAAGAACAAATGAGCCTTGGGCCAAAGTAACTCCATTTTGTGACTGGATTCTGCACTTATAGAGGCAAAGTCTAATTCTGTCTTCCGTCATCATCTAGTCAATTTTGGAGCTTCTCTGAAACCTAAGACACTAGCACCTCATCTTCAAGGTAGGTACTAGTGTTAAGTCTACCTTGGGGATAAGTACACCAGCTCTAAAAGGTCATTTCCCAAGGTCACCCAGTCAGGAGGAGCCAGAGCAAGGATATAAACTTTGGTCTGTCTGTCGGGGAGTGGTCAAGGTTGTGGCTGACAGCATGGAGATGACCTGACTCTGTTCACATCCATAGGGAGAAAAGCTCTCTGTCAGTGGAGCACTCCTTGCAGATGTGGGAAGGGAAAAGATCTCTATCTTGGAAATTGCTCTCTGCTCTGATCTGGGTCAACATTTGCACAGAGCTAGGGTGAGGAGCAAGCTCTGCACTGCATCTGCCTAGTAATAGTTGGGGGCCGCCCATGGCTCTTCAGCCTGGGGCCAACCTTCCGGGGATTTTAAGCTGCCAGCTTAGATCTAACTCTTTTTCTCTTTCAGACAACGTAGAACTTGTTCTTGAATGGGGGTGGAGAGAAAGGGCCTTTCAGGGCCTCTCTTGAATGCCGCATTCTGTTCTCATGTGAGCTTTGAAAGATGTGAGGAGAAAACAAATGCGGAGTGACTGAGAAGTTCTGCTGAGCGTGGGGGAACATCTAGCTTGCTGGCCAAGGCCTCTGTTTCTCAGTGTGAGCAAGCCACAGGTAGCAACCTCTGAGCCTGGGCCATGGAAATCACACACCCAAGCGCCTGGGGCAAATGATCACCCTTGGGTTTATCACTAGAAAACTCAACAGGAGGTGTGAGTCAGAGCATATGGTGAGACACACAGTGTGGTCTGAGTGTACCACAGCAGACTGAGCCTTTTCTTCCAGTACTCAGAAGGGTTCAGGGAAGGACCAAATTGGGATGAACTCTATAGGTTTCCCCAAGTGAGGGCCGGCTCTCTGGTGAAACAGATTCTTCAGGTAAGTTCAGGAACAGCGCGCACACACACCAAGAGCAAAAAAGAACTCTAGAGTGGACGCTGAGATACTCGTCTACCCTTCACACTGTAGGACTGCACATGCAAAACTGCAGCTGAAGAGGGCTCCAAACACCTGTGTGATTGGCAGGAGCCATCAGAGAGAAGACAACTGCCTGGAGAGGCTGTGGTGGAAGCTGGTGGGCTCAGCCTGGAGCAAAACCAGCACAGCTGTCATAAAGCAACCTCCCTAATGAGAAATGATTCACCTGGTACACGAGGAAGCCAGTGTCCATCGTGGCAACCTGCTTTGCACAAGACTGGAGAAGACTCAGATGGCCCATGACAATGGAAATGAACCCATTGTTTTCTGAGAGGTCAGTGCAGTGGAACTGTAGGCAGTCCTTAACAAACAGAAGGTAGGAAAGCCCAGTGGTGCAGACTGGTGTGGATCAGGACACCTGTTTGTGGGGGTTGGGGACAGAGTGGGAAAAGGCAAGCCTGGCATGTACATGTGTCTATGAGCAGCATACAGCTGCCAGGAGACACAAGAATCAGGTCGAGGTGGTGGCTGTTGGAGGACTGGGGATGTGCAGACCATTCAGCCAGAACGGAGGCTTAACGCAGTAGGAACTTCCCTTTTTTTTTAGGTTTTTGGATTACTTTTACCAAACGCTTGCACTACTTTTTTCAAAAGGAAAATTATGAAAAAAGAAGTGAAATACCAAGAAAAGCGAAAAACCAAAATCCCCTAGTGGGAGACACACTTGTGTTACTTTAAAGATGAAAATGAGCTTGGATGAAACTTGTCCCTCTTCCCAACCGTATATCATAATCATCTGTCTTGTTAACAGTAACCACTTTTCATTTTACTTCTAAATAATGTAATTATATGTAGGCCCCGGTCTCCAAGGGTTAACTCCACAGCTTAGCTTGTTTCTAAGAGGTGCAGTGGGAAATCTTGGCCTAATGCTTTTAGCCCCTGGCTTGACTGCAAGTTCCCTCTTCCTTACTTTCCTTTTGTTAAGATGCCCTCAGGGGAGCTTAGGTGTTGCTTGAACATTGGGATAATACCGGGAGGGACTAAGCAGACTATAAAGATGCAGGCGGACCCCAAATAAAGTTGGCATTCTGTGTACAAAAGTGACCCACTGCGTGTTGTCTTGTGTTGTCTTGTGTGTTGTCTGTTTGTAACCCTAGCCCCTCCACTCGGCTCGGGGTACACGGCGACGCGGGCGTTGCCAACAATTATAGGACTAAAAATTCACAGGAAACATAACAGAAGAAGCAAGGAAGTCTTCCTCTCTCTCCCCTCACTCAGCGATGCACCTGGCTGTCAAGTAATGACTGCCAGCATTGCATGTCTCCTGTCATGGATATTTTTGTGAGTTCCTAGGGAGGAGTTCAGGACATGGTGAGCCACGTGGAGCTATCTCCAATCCCCCAGTTGTTTTAGATGACAATCTGCTGCTTCCCAGAACCCCTTAGGAGGCTCCTTACCAGCCCCCAACCTCCGGAAGCAGCCAGCGTGGCTGATGAGGGAACATCTCGTTAGAGTTGGAAAATCAGGCAAGGCTTTGTGAACGTCTCCGTGTAGCAAGGCAGTACATTCCAGCATCATCATTCAAGGAGCTTGTTACCCCAAGCTTCCAGGTTTGGATGCCAGGTGTGGGAGTGAGAGTCTGCAAGTGCCAAGATCAGGAAAAGTAGGAAACAGGCCAAAGTTTGAGCAACCTGGGGTCCAGCCAGACACTACTACTGATCAGAGAGCTGGGGAATCCCAGGCAAGTCGCTCTCTTTTTCCATTCCCTCTTTCCTCATCTGTAAAATGGGCTAGTTGTATATAGCATATTGATTTGTTTTGATAAATAAATGAGCTAATGCAAAGAGGTCCCTGACCCATAGCAGGTGTCCTACGAGAGAGACAACACTTCCAGACCAGCAGGGAGGATGAATTTGCAGCCAACTGGTGGCCTGCACAGTGTCCCTAGTCTCATACCTCCCACTTTTAAAACCCACAAGCTGCAGCCTCAGTCTCAGCCTCAGCCTTGGGCTAGCTGACAGGCACAGGCACAGGCACCAGTTTCAATGACCATTTCCTTTGAGGTACCATCAGCACTTCTAGGAAGCTGAAAAAGCTGGTTTCTTCCATTGAGTCATCCCCTCTCCATGTATACATGCATAGGATTGGCAGGTTTTTAAAATTCTCTCACTCCTGATTCATTTTTTGGAGTTAAAGACATTGTTTCCTAGTAAAATGCAAATGTTGTCATCGTCAAACATCAGTTGAGCTAGTTAATAGGATTTGCGCAGGAATGTTACTATGTAACCTTAAAAAATGAGAATGCTAACCATGAAAAGACAGAGGACAGAACAAATCAATCAACCACCTCAGCCATATGTTGGCAGTGAAAAACAGGGCAAATGGAGACTCTAAGATTGACTGTGTCAATCAGTGGATTCTTCAACGACCTCATCGAGCTTGGAGTGGCGAGATTGGCAGCAATTTATAACTGTTGAACTATCAAAACCACTTGAGCAAGACCCTCGGAGCATTCCCCACATCAGGGACCTGGAGTGGGTGGGAAATTGGGTGGGACTTCTCCCTTAAAATTCCCCTTTACCTCAGATACATGAAGGAGATAATGTGGAAATAATAGTCTTACCCACTTTCCTGTAGCCCTTGAATCTTTTTACCCAAATTAACTATGTAAAGATTGTCAAAAATATACTAATAAAAAATGGAAAAAGTTTTTAAAAATGAGGATGCTTTCCAAGTCACAGTAAATGAAAGAAAGCAAAATATAACCATGTGACTATTAGGCTAATACAGTTGTACACAAAATCCAGGGGGAAGAGCCAGGGCTGGACCAGGTCAAAGCCAGGAGCCAGGAGCTCCCTTTAGGTCTAATCCTCGTGATTTTCAGGACCCCAAGAGTGATTTCCTTTAGTTGTAGATGCTTTTTTAGAAAATATGCTTTCTTGTTGTGTTAATATATACAACACAAAACTATCGTTGTTTTACTTACATTGAAATACCCAATTCAGTGGTATGAAGCCACAAAAGTATGCAAACATCACCACATTTTCCAGAATTTATTCATCAAACCAAACAGAAACTCTATGCCCATGAAGCAACAGTCTCCTATTCCTGGCCTTCCACACATATTGGTAACTTTTCATCTACTTTCTGTCTTTATGAATTTGACTACTCTAGGTATTTCGGGTAAGCGGAGCCATACAGTGTTTATCTTGTATCCATAGTATCTCCAAAGTTCACCCATGTTCTCGCATGTATCAGAACTTCATCCCTGGGGCAGGTAGTCATCTTAGTGCTGAAGAAGTTGGTGAGGACGCCTGCCTATATCCTTCATCAGCGTCCTTGAGTCTGTCTCCCAACTCCAGCTTCCTGCTAATGCAGAATCTAGAAAGTGATGGTGATGGTTCCAGTGGCTGGGTTCCTGTCCTTGACATGGGAGACCTGGTTTTTGTTCCTAGCTCCTTAGCTTTGTCCTGACCCAGCTCTAGCTGTTGCAAACATCTGCTGAATGCTAGTCTTTTTCTCCCACTTTATTTGAAAGACAGATAAACAGAGAGTCACACAGAAAGATCTTCCATCTACTGGTTCAACCCCAAGTTCCTGCAATAGCCACACTTATGCCAGGCCCTGAAGCCAGGAGCCTAAAACTCAATCTGGGTCCCACACATGGTTGGAAGGGACCCACCTACTTGAGCTATCACTGCTGCCTTCCCAAAGTGTACATAAGAAGGAAGCTAGAATGGAAAGCAGAGCCAGGACTGGAACCCAGGTGTGCCAAGTGTGCATTATTTGTGGTGCCAAATGCCTACCCTTGAATATTAATCTTGGCTTGTATATCATTGCCTAAATTGTCCTGGTTCCTTTGGGGGCTCAGTCTCCCCAGGGTCCAGTGATCCTGAGTTCTCTTTCTGCTTTGTCACCTGAGGATTCCACACGAAGATAATAACAGACATGTGGCCAACATTCCCCTCCTGGTGGGCGCATGTTCTCTATCTGCATGACCCACTCCTCTCACCTGCCGGCCTCTGGAGGGTGAGAGGAGAGTGAGACCAATGCCTTTATGTTATTGCCTGTCTCTCTCCTTGCAAGGTCACCTCTGTGAATACAGCTCCAGCCAGCTGTCCCGCTTTCTGGGCTCCTGACAAAGGTTCCTTAACTTGTGCTTCCAGGCCTAGGGGTATTGTAGCATATCAAAGTCCCAGAGACAGCGTGGCTTAAACCACAGAAGTTTATTCTCTTCTAGGACTGGAGGCAACAAGCATAAGATCAAAGGGCTGGCAGGGCTGGTTCCTTCTGCGGGCTACGAGAAAGAATCTGCTCCATGCTTCTTCCTCAGCTGCTGGTAGTGTGCTGGCAATTTGGGCACTCCTCAGCTTGTAGAAGCAAGGCCAGCTCCCTGCTCTCATCCTGTGTGTGTGTGTCTGCATCCACATTTTCCCGTTTTAAGGACGCCAGTCATTCTGGATTCTGAATCCTATTATAATGCCCTACTGAACTTTTAACACTTGATGATCTCTGCAAAGACACTATTTCAAGCCCCTGAAGAGCTCTGAGGACTCCAAAATTCCTTTCTGGCGGATGGTCACAGGCTTCGCTGTGGACTCCTTCACCTCACCTTGGCTTCCCAGGTCCTGTTCTTCACTTGGTTTCCCACACTCCCAGGTGAACCTGTCTCTGGTCCATGAGAACTACTCTGGCCTAGGCACTTATGTCCATTGGCTCTTGTCTATTTCAGACAGGAGTACTGCAACTTTTTCCCTTTCCATCTTTGACTGTTAAGTTCTACGGCTGCCCCAGGCCCTTGGTCTCTATGGAACACAGCTGAAGTCATCTCTACCTTATACCTGGAAAGCCTGAAGCAACTGCAGGAAAGGGAATTCTTTTTCTCTGTCTCTCTCTTTTTCTTTCTCTCTTTGTGTAGGTGTCCACATCTGCTTTAGAGTCGTGTTCCTTCCAGTGCAGTCCCCTTAAGGAGGAAGGAATGGTAAAATATGCTCAGGGCCTGGCATGGTAGCCTAGTGGCTAAAGTCCTTGCTTTGCATGTGCCTGGATCCCATATGGGCACTGGTTAATGTCCCGGTGGCCCCACTTCCCATCCAGCTTCCTGCTTGTGACCTGGGAAAGCAGTCGAGGACAGCCCAAAGCCTTGGGATCCTGCACCCACATGGGAGACCTGGAAGAGGCTCCAGGTTTCTGGCTTCCAATTGGCTCAGCTCCAGCTGTTGTGGCTGCTTGAGGAGTGAATCAACACATGGAAGATACTGCTGTCTCTCTTCTTCTCTGTATATCTGATTTTCCAATAAAATATATATACATATATGTTAAAAAAAAAAACATGCTCATATTGGTAGCAACACTAGAGAGCTCATCCCCTTGGGAGCTCCTGGGGGCCACTGAGAGTGCTTGGCATAAAGGAGCCTTGAAGGGCAGGTGGGAAGAGAATGAAATTGATCTGTTTCTCCAAAGATGCTGATAAATAGCTGCCGAGTTAAGAGATTTCTAAGAAGTTGGTCTAAATGTAATGGCATCCACCTGAACTGGGAGCCAGGCAGTCACAGGAAGTGTTCAAACCTGGTGACTCGTTTTGGGCAGAAGCCTAGATGGATGATTTCCCTTCCTAACTGGAAATGCCCTAAATGTAGAAATGCCACTTGGGAGTTTCCTTTAACCTTCTGGGTCCCCTGGAGATAAATACAGTGCTCAGATTCACAGTGCCTTTTGCTACAGGAGTTTAGACCAGTGTCTAGTCACTGAAACTGTCCAGAGCAGGTGCTCAAGTTGACTTCCCGCCCAAACCAGGAGCTCTTAAAGCTGAGTCAAGCCTCAGCAAGTATCTGATGCTGGCCACACCCAGGGATGGGTCCAGGGGAGCACACCCCTTGGAAACTGGAACAGAATCCAGTCCCTGACTTTGAGCTGAGTCCAGGGATGGGATGGGCCAGAAGCCAGCTCCTCTGCTCCTTGTGTGTTGGGGGCATTGCATCCTGCGGCGGCCTCCTCCAATTTCATAATCTCTGGAAGACTCTTGAGTTTCTTCTTGTTCTGGCAAACTAACTTGTCATTGTCAGCATCCCTTTGGTCACACCTTTCCATCAATGTCATGTAATACCATGGGCTTGGCAGGTGGAGATGAAAGTACCAGGAGTTTCTCACAGATCAGACCAAATAGATTAAGAAGTGTGGATTTGCAGGTTAAAAAGAAATCATAATTTGGGTTAGGTAAATGTTTCAAAATCAAAAGCTCATGCTAATGTCAAAGAAAGTGAGGAAAACTAATAAAAATGAATCAATAGTAATCAAACTAAGTCAGCAAAGGTATGATCCGATTGAAATTCTAATAAGTCCATTTTTCTTGTCCTTTTGCAAGAGTCTTTAAAGTTAATTCACTGGATATCCATGTGATGCACATTATTACTGCTTCTAGAAAAATTAACTATTGATCCTCAAATATGTGCAAATGGCAATCACTCTTCTATGGGTCCCTTTCTTTATTCTGGTGGTTTCTGGATCATCCACATTGCCCAGACTCTTAAACATGAGTTTGCAGGTGTCATGCCATTTACTATGGAGGTGGTCAATGGTGTTAAAACAAACAAGCAAACAGAAGAGCAAAAAGATGCACTATTTCTTAATGTTTACTAGTGCAAAACCATGTAGTCTATGTTGTATTTTTCAATGGGGAGAAGTTATATAGGCCAAACCAACAGGCTGGGATTGATAAAGCAGGTAGACTGGAAGAAAGAGAGGGGTTCAGAGTGGGCCTCCACAAGGAGAGAAGGGTTGAGCTGCCATCTGTTTGACAGGTAGGAGTCAGGCTTGAAATATTGGCAGAACTCTCCTGCAGAAGAGAATTGTAAGGTGGTTTCACTAGTCCTGCTAAACAAGTTATTCAACATGCAACTATTGATTTATTTGAGCAGGCAATCACTCCTTCACAAAATATTTAAAGAGTACCCACTATGTGCTAGCAAATGTTGGCAATGTTCACATGATGTTATAAGGCAGAGGATATTTCACCAAGCAACAGTTCTGTCATGTGGTGACACAGAATTGTAGCAGGGGCAGGTATTTGGCCTTGTGGTTAATGCTGGGGTTTGTGTCCCAGCTCTGCTCCTGATTCTAGTTTCCTGCTAAGGCAAACCCAGGAAGGCAGCAGTGATTGTCACTCCAGGATTGAAGGAATGAGAGAAAGCAATGCTGCTACCAGGGCCCAGGGGAAGCTGTGGAGAGGTTGCGGAACCTCCTGATAGAAGCTGGGCTGCTGGGCGGTGGCATAAGTATATCCAGCAACCAGGGAGGGATCAATATTTGAACTTCTCCTCCCATTCTTTGACTACCTGGCAGTGCAAGGAGCCCTGCAGATCAGCCTCCTGGGGCACAGACCAGAATGGAGGAGGGAGTAAGTGGATCTGGAGAGGCAAATGGACAACAATCAGGAATTCAATAGGGAGCTTACAGATAGTTCCTTTACCCACGGGCACAGAAAGAGCTGAGTGCATCAGTGGACAAGAGAGCTATCTGCAGGCCAGGAACTCCTGGGCTTGTAACTAACCTCAGAACACCAAGTGGCAGACCGAATTCCCCGGTGCTATCTCTCCTTTGTGCCTCCCTCTGGTTAAAAATAACAGAAGAGAGCGTCTCTGGCCTCAATACTATCTTTTCCTCTTTTTGTCCATGAGCTACAAGTAATGAAACAAAGCACACCAAGACTCTGTGTTAATGTTTTCTCCCTGTTCTAAGAATTGTTAGCTTCACGTCAGATAGGGATTAATAAAAGCTTTGTATGACATCTGGGTTCTTTCAGGGTATAAAAGGCTGTGTTTTCTTAGACAAAGTGCGTCATCCTGAAAGTGTGGATGATGGTTGCAGTGTAGATTAATAAAAATCATTTCTCCATTGAGCATCTTCTTGTTGCCTGTTCGATCAGCCCCGATAATGGACAAAGTTGAATTCACAGTGATTCAATTTTAACATTTCTCAGGAGTCTAACTTCCAGCTTCTTTTCCTGATATCACGCACGGCCCTAAGCTAGACACACCTAGGGAACACTGTGCACCCTGGCTTCACCTGGGGGAGTGGGGCTGGTGGCAACAGTCCTAAGAGGAGGGACTCATGATACTTTGAAGAACCTGGGACTTCAGTTGCTGGGATGTGTGGTTCTTCTGGATAGTTTTGAGCCCAAAGAGTGCAGAAAATTTGGACAAGCATATTGGTGGCAACCACAAGAGACTGAAGGTCATCAACCCTCTATCCCTTTTCTGGGATGCTAGGCATCCCTGGTGCAGATGGGTCTCTGAGGGTGGGGGATGGTATGGTTGATCCTTTGACTCTTCTGTCAATCGACTATAAGAAGGCTGTTTTCACTTTCCTATGTGACACAATGCTAAATGACCCAGAGCAGATTATTTGCATTTGCTTATTTCTCACACATGTGAAATGGGATAGGAGACACCAAGTGGAAGTCTCACCCTACAATGGACACATCACAGAGTTGAGCAGCTAGGAGTTCTAAAAAGGGAGGCTGCAGGGTGGGATGCCTAGAGGGTTGCTCCTGAAGGAAAGCAGCAAGGACACCACTTCTTTCCAAAGCTGGGCCCTGGCTGGTCTGATTCATTCCACTGGTCTCTGGGCCCCTGGCCTTCCAGGAATTGATGGAGAGTCCTTAGACCAATGTCCTTAAAGAACCTAAGACTGCAGTCCTTTATGAGCAAATTCTGAGGCAATGGGCCTGGGGAAAAGTTATAAATTTGGAACCCAGAAACAATTTACTGGATACTCTAACTCTCAATCTACTTTACTGCAAAGTTCTTTAAAATTATTATTATAACAATAAAACAATTTTCTCTAAAAGTCAGCAAAGTCTACACTAGTCATAAAGAAAGAGACAAAAGTTTTTTTCCAGCTGGCCCTCTGCCCTGGCAACTCCTCCCCAGTGAACCTCGCAACTTGGGAGCACCCCACACTACCTCCTCCAGGCTTTGAATCCCAGTTCTGAGGTGCACCAAGTTTTACACCTGTACACCCTCTAGTGGGGTTATTTTGTCATTTCAAGGTAGACCCAATTTTCTCCCCTTCCTGGCAAATCAGCAACTCAACTTTTGATCCTGATTTGTTTCCATCATAATTTGATTAGTTATATTAGTTTTCTATTCCCAGAACCGGAAGGAAACAGAATAATACTACCCACTTAAAAAATAGACAACAGGGAAAGAAAAAAATAGACAAAAGGGGCCAATACCTGAGGCAATGGCATCCCATTTGGGCGCTGGTTTGAGTCCTGGCTGCTCCACTCCTGATCCTGATCCTTGCTTATGGCTTGAGAAAGTAGTGAGGACGGTTCAAGTCCCTAGACCCCTGAATCCACGTAGGAGACCTGTAGCAGCTCCTGGCTTTGGATTGGCCCAGCTCCAGCCATTGCAGTCATTTGGGGAGTGAAACAGCAGATGGAAGACCTTGCTGTCTGTCCTTCTCTTTGTTCTCTCTAACTCTGCCTTTCAAATAAAAATAAAACAAGTCTTTAGGCCCGGTGAGGTGGCCTAGAGGTTAAAGTCCTCGCCTTGAATATGCTGGGATCCCATATGGGTGCCGGTTCTAATCCCGGAGGCCCTGCTTCCCATCCAGCTCCCTGCTTATGGCCTGGGAAAGCAGTCGAAGATGGCCCAAAGCTTTGCCACCCTGCACCTACATGCAAGACCTGGAGGAGGTTCCTGGCTCCTGGCTCCTGGCTTCGGATTGGCGCAGCACCGGCCATTACAATCACTTGGGGAGTGAATCATCAGAAGGAAGATCTTCCTCTCTGTCTCTCTTCTTCTCTGTATATCTGACTTTCCAATAAAAATAAAATGAATCTTTAAAACCAAAAACAGAAAAGTCTTTAAACATTAGAAAGGATGATTCCAAAGTTACTACAACAATGACAGTAACAGACAAAGGCTGCCCTTCCTATAGAGGTAATAACCACTTGCTCCAGCCCTTTCTACGTGCCAGGCATTACTCTAAGCACATCCAGTATTGCCAACACCACTCTCAGAAGCATGCTTTTCCTATCTGTCTTCTCCCATCAGGACTCTGATGTCTCAGAAAGTTCAGCTCCATGACTGTGCAATTATGCCATGGAACCTCCTGTGACTCAGGGTTCTCTACTGTAAAATGGGGAGCGTGACACTGTCTTTCCTCAGGGTGGCTGTGAGAGTTAAGTGTAACAGCAGAGGCACCCAGAAGGTACTCCATGTACGGGACCATAGGATTACATAGAGTCCAAGGCTCTGGCAGTGGCAGGTGGAGGAGGAACCTGCACTCAGGTCTGCTTGCTATCGAGGCCGATGAGCTCACCTACCACCCAGTGCTTGCCCTGCTAGAGCTCCCCAGCTCCCAACCCTTCTCTATCCCATGGCCAGGCCCTAGAGCTGACACGAAGCTGACAGGGACATTCTCTGAACAGCCGGCGATTCTTCCCAGAACCCATCCCCTGACATGCCTGTGGCTACCTTTCCCACCTTGACAACCTTCTCTTCACTCGGCTTCCATGACGCTCTGGTTTATTCCACCCAGGTTGCTCCTTTTTACTCACCAGCGGCATTTCCTGTTCCGCACATGATCCACCCCTCAATGTCCGTTTCCAAAAGGCAGCCAGAGCCACCACAGCCCTTCAACGCCACTTTCTGGTTTGCTGCTTGTCCCTCTCTTCCTCCCACTAGGGTCAGTTTGCCGTTTCCTTCCGGTTATGTATCTCTATTGTTTAGAACAGGGCTTGATATACAAAGGTCCTCAAAAAACACCTGTTGAAAGGTCACTTTTCAATTCTGCCTGTTGCGTTTTCAAGGAATTTGACAGGGGCCCTGGATTTACTTAAATGTCATATCCTAAAGCATTTGCCCCGCCTCAGTAGAGGATGAGTATTTGAATTCAATCTCCCTTTGAACTGAGGCAGCCGGTATGTGGAGCTCACAGGTGTTCAAGTTGGGAAGCCCTGGGAAGACTGGGGTGTCCAACAACACATAACCCAGAAAAAAAAACAACTAGAGCCAGGGCAGCTCACGAAAGCTCGATTGCGCAGCCGCAAAAGGAGCTGGGCGGGGTCCACGCAGCCCCAGACGGGACAGCGCGGAACCACGCAGGCGTAGAGCTGGGCGTGTCCACGCAGCCGCAGAAAAGCCGGCGGGACTGAGAGAAGCCGTGTCGGCGTGGCCGTCTGAAGTCTCCGGGGCGGGGCGGGATTTGTCCCAGTGTCCTGCAGCGGGGAGGGTGACGCCAGCTCCGCCGCGGCGGCTTCGGGAGACAGCCGTGGTTCCTTGAGCCGCCGCCATCATGCTGCTGCCCGTGTTCACCCTGAAACTGCGCCACAAAATCAGCCCCCGCATGGTGGCCATAGGGCGCTACGACGGGACTCACCCGTGCCTGGCGGCCGCCACCCAAGCAGGCAAGGTAACCGCTCCCACCTGCACCGAGCCTGGGCCCCAGTCGTCCGCACTCCACGCTTCTCGCTCCGGTCCCGCCCCCAGCCCGGGTTGCCTGGCAACCGCTGTACTCGGTCCAGCAGTGGGGAACCGGGTCCTGCAGGAACGGCCTTTGGAGTTGCCGACGGCGTCTTGCTGTGAGGCGTCACTGGACGGATAAGGAGCTTACGGTTTAGAAGCAGGACCAGGCTTAGCCATAGTAACAGATTCCAGATTTGAGCCCGGGCCTATCACTTGGAATTCTGTCCGCTCTCAAGTGGCCGTTGGAGCCATTGTCCATGTGCATTCAGGCCTTCTCCCCCCCCCCCCCCCCATAATTCATGGAGAGGATGCTTATTAGTTGCTTAGTACTTGCGAAGTGTGAGGGTTACAGAGAGAATATATGGTTAGCAAGCCTTCACTCGAGTTCTGCCCAACACCTGCTTTTTACTAGATGGGTCAGAATAAGGTTGGGTCCTCCCCACTTTCCTAGTGAGAAACAGTTCAGAGAGATTTAAGGCAGTGGCTGAGGCCTCAGAAAGTGATGGAAAGGAGGTGAGAGTGTATATTCTCTGACCCCACAAAGGGCTTCACAAGCTAGCATTTGGGCAATGATTTATCATTTCAAAAAACGTCCACCTGTGTTGTATATTATTTCGTAGGCTGTGTGTTGGAATACTTAAGAAAAAAAAGACATGATTCATTTTTGTTTAAAAGAATAGTGCTTAGCACCAGGCCTGGCGTTGATGAAGTTAGTATTTTTAGGAGACACACTGACAAGTGCCAAAACAAATTCATGTTGGTTCTGCTGTTGGCTCACGGCAGCTATGTAAAGGAGCTGAACATGCCCAGATGAGCTCAGCCGCCAGTTCAAGAGCTTACTCTCTGCTGGATACTGTTCTTACTGCCACAGGAGTATTACTGAAGATGACAGACAAGGTTTGCTCTCTTGGCACTTACATTTGAGAGGGGGGGCAGGCAATTAAGAGAAAAGACAAAGTAAGTTAATGAGAACTTGCTGTTTTAGGATGATCACTCAGGCCTATGGAAACATTTCATTGGCAGTCTCAAGGAAATGAAACAAGCTCTGCAGATATGTGAGCTAAGTGCCTGGCAAGCCGGGGATCAGCAAGTGTGAAGGCCTTGAGCTGGAGACAGGCATTTTGTGTTCCTGGTCCCCAAAGAGGCTACCAGGGGTGGAAGGAAGTGAGGTCAGGAGACAGCCAAGGACCCAGCCATATAGGGTCCTGTAAGCCATGGGACAGATCTTGGTGGGTTAGAGGTTTTTGTTGTTTTAGTAAAGGCCAAGGCTATGGTTGGGAATGCATTGGATTGCAGTAAACTATGTTTATGGCTATTAATTGTATTTTTTTTAATGTATTCATTCATTTGAAGGGCAGTTAGAGAAGGAGAGACAGGTAGAGAGGCCTTCCATCTGCTGGTTCATTCCCCATATGGTCACCATGACCAGGCCTGGGCCAGGCCAAAGCCTTGAGTCAGTAGCTTCTTCCCAGCCTTCCACTTGGATGTGTCAAGGGCCCAAACACTTGGATCATCTTCCACTGTTCTCCCAGGCGCAATAGCAGGGAGCTTATGTGAAAGTGGATCATTCAGCACTGCTGGCTTCAGCTTAATTGGCACCACAATGCTAGAGTTTTGTTCTTACATTATTTATTTATTTTATTTGAAAGATGGAAATAAAATCTTCTAGTTTTCTCCCCAGCACAATAGCCAGAACAGGGGCCAGCCTGAAGACAGAAGCTGGGAACTCAATCCAGGTCTGCTACACGGGTGGCCCAGACCGGTGTGCTTGAGCCATCACCTACTGTCTCCCAGGATGCACAGCAGCAGGAGGCTGGACTTGAGAAAGGAGCCAGGACCCGAAACCAGGCACTTCAGTATGGGATAGAAGTGTCGCAAGAGATGCCTTAGCCACTGCACCAACACTCAGCCCTGAGACCTTAATTTGCACACTAGGTATAATGGGAAGCCCTTGAGAATTTTGGTTTGTTGTAGATGGAGTATCTGTGGCTGGTATGTGGAGGCTACACTGCAGCAGGAGGCAGGTGGGAGCGTGTAGGAGGGAAAGGAGGGAGAGAAGGCTGGCGGGGAGGATGGAACACTTTATTCCAAGTCTGTTTCTGAAGATGTCAAAAAAAAAAAAGAAAGAAATGTACTGTGGGGGGGTGTTTTGTGGGCCCTACTTAAAAGTTTTGGAAGCTCTGACTTGGTTCTCTTGAGACTTTATTTTTTTTTTTAAATTTTAGGAGGCACCTGAAATCTTTCCTAACCATTGCCCACCCCCTGCCCTGCTGCCATCTACCCACCGAAAATGGTTTTTAAAAGTTTTTTTAAAAAATGTCTGTATTTATTTTAGAGGCAAAGGTAGAGAGACAAAGCCAAGGAGATGTCTTAGCTCTGCTGGCTTACCTCCCATGTGTCCACAGTGGTGAGGGCCGGGCTAGGCAAACCCCACGAGCCTGCTCCACAGTTTGCATCGCCCATGTTGGTGGCAGGGGCTGAAGTACTTGAGCCATTGTCTGCTGCTTTCTAGGGAACACATCAGCAAGAAACTGGAATCAAATGGGAGCCAGGGCTCAAAGCCAGGCACTCGGAGTTGGGGTGCTGGTGTCCCAAGCAGCCTTTATACTGCTGTTTCGAATGGCTGCCCTCATCTTGTTTCATTTCCTAAATGCTTGCAGATGCCAGGGCTGGCCCAGGCTGAAGGCAGAAGCATGAAAGGGTCTCTCTCGTGTAAGGGGCAGGGATGCAAGCACTTGGACCGTCATTTCCTGTCTTCCCAGGTGTGCATTAGCAGGAAGCTGGGTTGGTAATGGAATAACTGGGATTGAACAGCTTCTGATACAGGATATGGACATTCCAGGTGGCCCTGATATGGAATGTAGGTATTCAAAGTGACAATTTAGCTATTGCCCCCAGCGCAGCACCATAGAGCTCAGGTGGTCAGTTGAAATGATACTGTCAGTAGAATAAGTGAAAGTGAACCTCTGCCTGCCCTTTGGAAAGTGCCTGGAAAATGGGCCCTGGGAGTGGTCCATTGTTCATGTGAGTGAGGGTGCTTTCTTCTTGTCTCAGGTAGACTCCCTGGGGACTGAATTTCTGTGGCAGAGAACACTAGGAGGGGAACCCTGAGAAGTCTGATTCCTGACCATTCTTGCGTTTGACAGAAACCTTTCCATTCCCGCAACAGTGACTGTGGTACCTGGAAATTATTTTCCCTCTGATTCTCAACAAGCATAATTGGTGGAAGTCTGAGAGAATTCTTTCAGTCAGAGTGGTGGTGCTTGTGGAGCTTAGGGTCTGCGGGCACAATAGGCTTCCCATTTAACCCTGTCACAGAGAGGTCTCAAGACCTTTGGAAAGGGATTTCAATGCCCTGTAAGTTAGAGATTTTTTTTTTCACTAAAATTATTCATTTGAAAGACAGAAGAGGTCTCCCATGCTCCAATTCACTCCCCAATTGCCTGCAGCAGCCAGACCTGGCTTGGGTCCGGCCAAAGACAAGCCCAGAACTCCTAGGTGATAGAATATAGTTTTTACAGAACGTGCATATTCTCATGTCAAAATAAGTGGGGAGTGTCAGTACGAGTCTCACCCGCTATAATATTAAGATCTTCCCTCCCCACCCTCATCCCAGACCGTTGGCCAGCTTGAGAGCAGTGTCAGCTCCTTGACACTGCATTTCCTGGTCCAGACATTTTCATTGAGGAAACCCAAAGAAGTCGAATGACTTATGCAAACAGTCAAATGATTTTATTTATGAAGACTAATACTGCTGAATGCATTTGGGCTAATTACTTAATCTCCCATATTGTTAGCATAGACTTCAAAAACACCTTCAAGAAACTTGATTTGTGTGACCCTTTTAAGTTTGTAAGCAGGTTTACTACCTACCAGACTTTTAGAAAGGTGAAGAAGTAAATTTGGAGGTGGGGGCAAGAAAAAAAAAAGTGAATTTGTTAGGTGCTTGTATGAAAGACACTGAAAGAAGTGTTTATTTTGTAATCTAGGTGTAATCTTGATGTGTAGCAGTCCCATTGGAGTTGGCTCCCTGCAGTTTGATCACGGTAGTGTGGTTTGTAAAAGCGCTTGCACATCCTGGTGCTGGGTGGCATATACATTGCTCTGGTGGCAGACATCTAGGTCTTACTCGTCACCTTGTTCTCTACAAGGCTAAAAATCACTGGTTTTGTTTTACTCATAATAGCTGAAAGTTGGTCACACCTAGAACTGTATCTGAGTGTTTAAAGTTTTGTAGGTGACTAAAGTGACTTCTTGGTAATGATCAAGTTCTTTTTGTTGTTGTTGGTCAAGTAGGATGCCAATTTTACATTTTAAAGGCGTATAACTCTTTTTATTGTAGGTGTTTATTCATAATCCTCATACTCGGAGCCAACATTTGAGTGCGCCCAGGGTTTTCCAGAGCCCTCTGGAGTCGGATGTTTCTCTTCTCAACATTAACCAGTCTGTGAGCTGCCTGACTGCGGGAGTCCTGAACCCTGAGCTTGGCTACGATACTCTGTTAGTGGGGACGCAGACTAACCTGTTGGCTTACGATGTCTATAATAATTCAGATTTGTTCTACAGAGAGGCAAGTATAATCTTTTTTTAAAAATGTTTATTTTTAATGGAAAGTCAGATTTACAGAGAGGAGAGACAGAAAAATCTTCCATCCGTTGGTTCACTCCCCAAATGGCTTCAATGGCCAGAGTGGAGCCTATCTGAAGCCAGGAGCCAGGATCTTCTTCTTCTAGGTCTCCCATGTGGTGCTGGGTCCTAAGACTTTCAGACATCCTCTACTACTTTCCCAGGCCACAAGCAGGTAGCTGGAAGGTAAGTGGAACAGTCAGAACTCAAACCGGCACCCCTATGGGATCCTGGCACATGCAAGACGAGGATCCAGCCACTAGGCTAACATGTGAGGCCCATAAGCTGTTTTTTTAAAAGATGTATTTATTTTATTTGGAAGGTCAATTTACAGAAAAGAAGAAGAGAGGAGAGAGAGATCTTTCATCCACTGCATCTGCTGGTTCACTCCCCAAATGGGTGCAGTGGCCAGTATTGAGCTGTTCTGAAGCCAAGAGCCTGGAGCTTCATCTGGGTCTCCCACTTGTATGCAGGATCCCAAGGACTTGGACCATATACCACTGCTTTCTCAGGCCATCAGCAGGGAGCTGGGTCAGAAGTGTAGTAGCCAGTGCCCATATGGGATGCTGGCACTGCAGGGTGTAGGATTAGCCTGTTCAGCCACTGCACTGGTCCTAAGTATAATCCTTTAAATTATAGAATTCTGACTATCTCATCAATGTCTACTTTTTTTTAAACACTTGAAAGGGATCAGACAGTATTTTGATGTATACATATAACTTTTAGATTGTGGTTAAATAGAATGAAGATTTTGTCATTTTAATATTCTTGGAGCATGTTCTTTGTCCATGATTGGTAACTACTTGGTGACACCACAGCTTTTCTTTATGAGGTGTGTCTTGATACTGTTACCTGCCAAGCTCTGCTTTTGGGAGAGCTGAGAAGACAGCAAACAGGGCTCCTGATGTCCTTGCATCAATGTTTAGCACAGGTCTGTAGGAGAAGCCCTTGTTGTAGCCTGCCACCTGTATAGGCTATTGCAACTTTAATACCCAGGTAATTCATGTTCTTATAGAAAAGATAGAGAGAAGCAACAAGAAAAGGCTACTCATATTTTCTTTATCTGGAAATAACATTTAGCTCTTAAATTTGTTTATCTGGAGTTTTTGCTAAGTATATAAAAGTAATATTATTTTACAACCTAGGATCATATCGTATACATACTGCTTTCAGTTTCTCTTCCCTATTGTATTTCCTATTATAATTCATGTATTATATAGTTTATCTATTTTTAAATAGATATTTAAATTTTTATTTTTTATTTTTAATTAAAGATTTATTTTATTTTTATTGCACAGTCAGATATACAGAGAGGAGAGACAGAGAGGAAGATCTTCTGTCCACTGGTTTACTCCCAAAGCAGCTGCAACAGCCAAAGCTGAGTAGATCCGAAACTAGGAGCCAGGAACTTATTCCTGGTCTCTCACATGGGTGCAGGGTCCCAAGGCTTTGGGCCGTCCTCAACTGCTTTCCCAGGCCACAAGCAGGGAGCTGAATGGGAAGCGGGGCTGCTGGGACCAGAACCAGTGCCATATGGAATTCCAGCGCATGCAAGGCAAGGACTTTAGCTGCTAGGCTACTGTGCCAGGCTCTTAAAATTTTTTTAAAAAGGTTATTTACTTTTATTTGCAAGGCAGAATGAGAGAGAGAGAGAGAGAGAGAGAGAGAGAGAGAGAGAGAGAGAGAGATACTCCATTGGCTGGTTCATCCTCCAAATGCCTACAACAGGAGGTAGAAGATCTCTCTCTCTTTCTCTTTCCTTCTCTCTTGGTGATTCTGCCTTTCAAATATTAGTAAAAAATTATTTTAAAAATGCTTATTTAAAAAAAACTTTAAAAAATGCTCATGTAGTGTTTTTAAGAAGTCTGAGATATTTGTTAATTCTGATTAAGACCTGAGTGTTGGGCCCAGCACAGTGGCCTAGAGGTTAAAGTCCTCGCCTTGAACACGCCGAGATCCTGGTTCTAGTCCCGGCAGCCCCGCTTCCCATCCAGCTCCCTGCTTGTGGCCTGAGAATGCAGTCGAGGACGGCCCAAAGCCTTGGGACCCTGCACCCATGTGGGAGACCTGGAAGAAGTTTCTGGCTCCTAGTTTCGGATCACTGGTTTGTGGTTACTTGGGGAGTGAATCATTGGACGGAAGATCTTCCTCTCTGTCTCTCCCTCTTTCTGTATCTATGACTTTGCAATTAAAATAAATCTTTAACAACAACAACAAAAAAGACCTGAGTGTTTTTACTATTACTTACAATTCTTTTTTAAGATAACTTTTACATGAAAAGGAATTTCAGTAAGAGAACTGGTTAATAGTATTAAAAGCCGTTCTGTCCAGAACGGTTTCTATAAACCTCAGAGTCGGGGTGTTTGAATCACATCTTGATTCTCTGAAGAGTTGGCCCTCTGGAGCGCTGGCAGGCCTGAAGATCCAGGGACTGTCACAACAGCCTAGTGGGAGTAGCAGCTCCAAGCTTCCCCTGTGTCTGTGCTCCTTCCTGCGGTGGTTTCAGTAGGCAGCGTGGGCTGCATCTCGGGAGACCATGTGACTTTGCACAAGTGATGGTAGAGGAATTTGAGTGTACAAATGAAAGTGCATATACTTCACCTCCAGTGTGTCCCCTATGTTCTTATTTCTGAGATTGTGTGTGTTTTCTTCTAGGTAACAGATGGGGCAAATGCAATTGTACTAGGGACATTGGGAGATATTTCCTCTCCTCTTGCAATTATTGGTGGAAATTGCGCTCTTCAGGGTTTTGATTATGAAGGAAATGATCTCTTTTGGACGGTATGGAGAAGAAACGTTCTTTTTGGTACTCTTAAGCTTTTGTTTTTTGTACTGTTCTTGAGGATTGCTTTTTTTTTCCCCTTTAATCACGAACTGTGGTGAATAATAAGATATGAAAGAGTGATGCAATTTTTACACTAAAAAGGAATATGAATAATTTGAGTAACATCTCTTGGTGTTTTGTTAAATCCTACTCATGAAGCTGATGGATTTGGTTGAAGTGAAAAAAGATGGCATGTTAATGATTTTTGGTTTTATTTTCAGGTTACTGGAGATAATGTTCATTCCTTGGCCCTGTGTGACTTTGATGGTGATGGGAAAAAAGAGGTATGGAGAAAATATCTCTGGCATGTTTAGCTTAATGATTTTTTTCTATGGCAGTGACAGTATGGAGAGAAATTCGTGTGCCATGACTCGTTTTGGTGCTCTGGTGCCTGGGTGATAAATTAACTGACCTTGACTGTCATTCTCCACTCTTTTGAGCAAGGTCTCATTTGTGTTTGAAACAGAACTCGAGGCCATGAGGTTTCAAAGACACAAGAGGGGGCAGAATAGCTGATGGGAATTCAGATGTGTTCAGTGTCGTATGCCATCTGCATAAATAGTTTTCAGTTTTGGCTAACTTATTCAGAAATCTTACAGGTTTAGAGATTGGCTCCTAGCCTTTGAAAGTATTCTAATCGTTAACTGTAGGAGTTGGTTGTTGTGTTGAACATTGATTTCCCTCTCTCTTGGCCTTGGATCCTGGGCTGAGGTGTTTGAATCTGTAGGCAGAGGAAAGTGCTGTACTGAGAAGCATTTTCAGTGAAAGATTGGGTTCTGGCCAGATGTGCATCCCTTAGGACAGGTGAACTCTACTGTGTTAGCCATTTCCTCTTTACTCACTGGACTTGTTGGCCCTCCCATCAGAAGGAATCTTCCTGAGCAGCTGACCACTGCCGAGTTGCAACTCTCGGATGACAGCAGCCCCATATAAATTACTCTGAGAGTTTGAAGTTTGACCTGTGAAATTTTCCTGTATTCACTTCCTAAACTCAATGTGACTTATCTTTATTTTGACTCCTCAGCTTCTTGTTGGTTCTGAGGATTTTGATATCCGCGTTTTTAAGGAAGATGAGATTGTGGCGGAAATGACAGAAACAGAGGTAAGAAGTGCTGCTTCAGAATGATGGTAATCTTGGGTGAGGTAGATCAGCCATGTTAAATGACAGTGCTGGGACATCTTCTGACAACCCAGATGGTTGTAGGGTTAAAACTGGAGGATGCCATATGTTGCAGAGAAAAAAACATTTAAAATCCTGTTAAGGTTGTTTTTTTTTTTTATTTTTTTTTTTTTAAGGCTCGGCTTTTTGACCTCATGGTTGGTTGAGATGCTCATTCGAGATGCCTGTGTTTCGTGTTGTAGTGCCTGGGCTTCAGTCCCAACTCCACTCCCTGCTGATCCCAACTTGCTGCTGATGTGCAGTGTGGGGAGCAGCAGGTGATGGCTTGGGCCATTGGCCCCTGCCACTCAATGCAGAAAACTAGGATTGAGTTCTCTTCTCTTAGCTGTGGCCTGACCTAGTACGGACTCTAATAGACATTTCAGAAGTGAATCAGCAGAGGTGAGTTCTCTGTCTGTGTCTCTGACTCTTCAGCTCTTTTTTTTTTTTATTATTATTATCATTTTATGATACAGTTCCATAGGCATTGGGATTTCCCTTACTCCCTCCCCAAGTCCCCTACCCTCCATTGAGTTCCCCTATATCATTACTAAAGTATAGTTCTTCATGGACAGTCATATGTCCATCATTGCGGACATAGACAATGGCAGAGTGTCCAGCATCCTGTTGTCACAACAGAGTTAACAGTTTTCATTGGGAGTCCATCTATGATTTGGAAGTAGAGATGCATACTGCATTGTATCCTCATATCAGATTATGATAGTCTCCATTACACAGTTACTATACATCCCCTTAAATGAAAAACCACAATACAAAATCAACAACAGGAAGAAAAGTAGAAACTTACATTGCCATGAAGTTAAATAACATGCTACTGGATGATAGTCTAGTCTCCATATTCAGTACACAGTTACTGTACATCTCCTTAAACGAAAAGCCACAAAACAAAATCAACAGCAGGAAGATAAAAAAAGGAGTTAAAAGTGACATGAAGTTAAATAACATGCTACTGAATGACTAATGTGTCACTGAAGAAATGAAAATCAAGAATCTTCTTGAAGAAATGATGCTGCTGTATGCTCAATGAGTCAGTGAAGAATTTAATGAGAAAGTGTTTTGAAGAGATGAAACAAATAAAAAATATTAAAATTCATGAGATATAGTCTCAGTTGATCTTTGTTGGTGAGATATATTTCCTGTAGGCAACAAATGGATGGGTTTTGTTTTTTAAATCCAGTCTACTAATCTATGACATTTCATCGATGAGTTTAATTCATTTACATTCAGGGTTAATATGAATAGGTGATGATTTGGTCCTGTTATTTTAGCGATGGGTTGCTAATTGATTTAGTCTTCTGTTGTTATTTTACTGGGATGTTCTTCACATTTGCCTTTGGTTTTGGTGGCTGCTATTTGTTTTCTATGTCAAGAGAACATCTTTGCGTATCATTTGTAGGGCAGGTTTGGGAGAGGCATATTCTTTTAGCTTTACTGTGGAAAAATTTAATTTAATTTTCAAAGAAGAAAGTTTTGCTGGGCCTGGGTCAACAATTTTTTGCTTTTAGAATCTGGAATAAATAAGTCACTTCATTCTCTTCTGGCATGTAGTTTCCTGTGAGAGATCAGCTTAGATTCTGATTGCCATTCCTCTATATGTCACTTGGTTTTTTTTCATGAGCACATTTAAGGATCTTTTCCTTTTGTTAGATTGGAAAGAGCTTGCTTATCATTTCCTATGGCGAAGATCACTTTTGTTTAACCCTGTTGGGAGTTCTGTGCCCCTCCTGGATGCTGTTTCCCAATTCCTTCTCCAGATTAGAGGATTTTTTCTTTATTATTTTCTTAAATACATTTTTTAAAGATTTATTTATTTTTATTGCAAAGTCAGATATATATGGAGAGGAGGAGAGACAGAGAGAAATACCTTCTGTCCAGTGATCCACTCCCCAAGTGACTGCAGTGGCCAGTGCTGCGCTGATCCAAAGCCAGGAGCCAAGAGCTCCTCTGGGTCTCCCACATGGATGCAGAGTCCCAAGGCTTTGGGCCGGCCTTGTCTGCTTTCCCAGGCCACAAGGCAGGAGCTGGATGGGAAGCGGGGTTGCCAGGATTAGAACCGGTGTCCATATAGGCATATATATATAATTTGTTTACATTGGAAAGGCAGATTTACAGATAGAAGGAAAGACAGAGAGAAAAATATCTTTCTAATTTGTAGTACATCTTTTCCCCTTTAGTATGACTTGCTCAGATTTTGCTGGACTTTTGCTTATTGTCAGTACTGGATGTGAATATGTGTGTGTGTGTACACGTGTACATGTACACTCACATTTATGTAATTTACTTATTTGAAAGGTAGAATTACAGAGAGAGGGAGACACACACACACACACACAAACACAGACACAGTGAGAAAGAGATCTTCTGTCTTCTGGGTTTCTCTCCAAATGACAGCAGTGGCCAGGGCTGGGCCAGCCTGAAGCCGTGAGCTTCCTAAAGGTCTCCCACATGGTTACAGGAGTCCAAGCACTTGGGCCATTTATGCTGCTTTGCCTGCGTATTAGCGGGGAGCTGGATCAGCAGTGGAGCAGCCGGTTTGCACCCTGGTCCATATGGGATGCTGGCACTGCAGATATCACCTTAATTCGCTGTACCACAATTTCAGCTCCAAAAAGCAAATTTTTGAAACCTGTTTTTTTCCTAAATCCTAGAGGATGAGCAGAGAATGTGCAGCAGAGCTAGGACCTTGAGGGGATTTGTTGACTGTCTAGAGCCCACCAAAAAGAAAGGGAAAGAAACAGTGGACCAAGGCAATATTAGTGGAATGGGGAATCTGTAGCTAAATTTTTGAAAGTACAGGCTTTGTAAAATTACTTTTTGCAGAATTTTCCTGTTCCATAGTTTGGTGTTGCTCTCAGCTCAGGTAACTCTTTCCTAGATCAGCAAAATCAGTGATTATTTGGCAGTTGAACAGCTGTAAGTGTTGCCAAAGAGTACTTTGGACTAAATAATTCTGGAATCCTACATAGCACCTTGTATTCAGTGTTAAATGAGGTGGGTGATTTTTGTGGAAAAGCTCTAGCTTAACATTTCTTTATATTAGAGTCAGAATTAGAAAGTAGATCTTCAGGGCCGTAATTATTATTAAACTTTTATTTTAATATCAAAGGATAATTTTTGTTTATATATATTTAAATATGTATTTATTTTATTTACTTTTACTGGAAAGTCAGATTTTCAGAGAGGAGGAGAGACAGAAAGATCTTCCATCCACTGGTTCACTCCCCAAGTGGCCACAAAGGCCTGATTAGTCCTTAAAATATTTTGTGCCTAACATCTGTTTACATTTTCTTTTTCAAAAAGATTTATTTTTAAAAAAAATTTATTAGAAAGTCAGATGTACAGAGAGGAGGAGACACAGGAAGATTTTTTGTTCGTTGATTCACTCCCCAAGCAGCTGCAATGGCCGCAGCTGAGCAGATCCAAAGCCAGGAGCCAGGAACCAGGAACCTCTTCCGGGTCTCCCTTGTGGGTGCAGAGTCCCAAGGCTTTGGGCCATCCTTGACTGCTTTCCCAGGCCAGAAGCAGAGAGTTGGATGGAAAGCGGGGCTGCTGGGATTAGAACTGGTGCCCATATGGCATCCTGGCACTTGCAAGGTGAGGACTTTGGCTGCTAGGCTACTGTGCCAGGCCCTGTTGTACATTTTCTAACTCTTATGCACTTAGCTTATTTCCTTCTTAACACCTTGTTTTGCTTTTAAGAAAAGAATTTGCTGAAACTTGCCAAATAATCCTGACCTAAGTCACCAGGCTCTGTGAGCTCATTTAAACCTGATTATCCAGCATTAAAATAGATACCATGGATTATAGAGAAAAGGAATACATTCCCCTCTAAAGGACTAGAAGTACATTTAAATCTAATTTTTAGAAAAATTTTATTTGAAGGAGTAAGTGAAAAGGAGGGAGAAACAGAAATGGTTTGTATCTGTTGACTACAGGGGTTGGGGCTGGTCCAGGCCAAAGCTAGGATCCCAGGAATGCATCCACGTCTCCCAAGTAGCTAGCAGGAGCTTCCAAGTGCTTGTGCTGTGTTCTGTTGTCTTCCTAGGAGCACTGACGTGGAGGTGGATTGGAAGTGGAGCAGCCAGGACTGGAACTGTCACTCTGATATGGATGTTGGCATTATTAGTAGTGGTTTAACCTGTTGTACCATACTGCTCACCCCTTAAATATAATTTTAAACCACTTGTAACATATTTTACTGGTCCTTTTAAATCTAGTTTAAAACTGGTTTTAGTGTAGTTTGCAGTTTTATAAAACCATGCTTTACATTAAATGAAGTGTTAATGGAAAGTTGTGTGTTTTTTTTTTTTTTCCCAGATCATCACCTCGCTATGCACCATGTATGGCAGTCGATTTGGTTATGCCCTTTCCAATGGCACAGTTGGTGTTTATGACAAAACAGCCCGGTACTGGAGAATAAAAGTTGGTATCACTCAACCTCTGATACTCTGGTGCTTTAGACTATTGAGAGACTTAATACTAATTATTGGAATTCTTTTTCAGTCTAAAAATCATGCCATGAGCATCCATGCTTTTGACCTGAACTCTGATGGAGTATGTGAACTGATAACTGGTTGGTCCAATGGAAAGGTGAGTTTAAACAGCAGAGTTGAGGCGCAGTCCAGAGATATATACCCCTGAGTCCCTTGGCTGTGTTTCCACGCTTAACCTCGTAGTCTTCCTGAACTTGTTTTCCTGCTATAGTTTCAAGCTCTACAGAGTGACTCAGGATCCTTTCAGTTTGGTACCTGAAGGAAAATTTACAGGGAAATCTTTGCCACAGCTCTTCCTTGAAGGAATGAGAATGCACTAAGAAGGTTGATTATAAGTGTAGGCCAGAAACAAAAGGAATTTTAGTATGTAATAATGAAAGTGTGAATAGCTCCTTTCTAATAGATCTTTAAAACTGACTGAAAGGGCCCCGGTGCAATAGCCTAGCGGTTAAAGTCCTCGCCTTGAATGCACCAGGAGCCCATATGGGTGTCAGTTCTAATCCCAGCAGCCCTGCTTCCCATTCACCTCCCTGCTTGTGGCCTGGGAAAGCAGTCGAGGATGGCCCAAAGCCTTGGGACTCTGCATCCATGTGGGAGAACTAGAAGAGGTTCCTGGCTCCTGGCTTTGGATTGATGCAGCACTGGCCATTGCGGTTACTTGGGGAGTGAATCATCAGACGGAAGAACTTCCTCTCTGTTTCTCCTGCTTTCTTTATATCTGACTTTGCAATAAAAATGAAATAAATATTTACAAAAAAAAAAGAAACTAACTGAAAGCTGGGAATTAGTGGGCATTTGCTTTCCCAGCTGTAGCTTCAAAATAAAATCCTCTTATGTTCTTTCTATTTGTAACTTCAAATCAGAGTTTTCTAGTTATTTGGCAAGTCAGGATTGCTGTTAGAAACTGCCTTAAGGAACTGCCCAATCTCCATGGAGGCTGTTTTCCCAGCTTTTTTTTTTGAAAGATTTATTTATTGTTTTTGTTGGAAAGGCAGATAGAAGGAGTACAGAGACAAAGATCTTCTGTCCGCTGATTCATTCCCCAAGGGGCTGATCTGAAGCCAGGAGCCAGAAGCTTCTTTCAGGTCTCCCACGTGGGTGCAGGGTCCCACGGCTTTGGGCCGTCCTCGACTGCTTTCCCAGGCCACAAGGTGGGAGCTGGATGGGAAGTGGAGCAACTAGAACACGAATCAGTGCCCAAATGGGATCCTGACAAATGCAGGGCGAGGATTTTAGCCACTAGGCTACCGTACCTACCCTGCCCCAGCTTTTTTATCTGTAAGTGTTGGGTTTCCTGAAGCAGATCAGCTGATTCCTGTCTTTCCTGCTTTGGTTTTTCTTACCTTTACCCAGAACCTTTTAGCCTTCTTACAACCTCGCTTAGAGCCCAAGATACATTAGGGACAGAGTCTTGATTTTGTCTTTGGTATATGTATTAAAGTTTTGAGGAATGATTGCTTGCTTTTAGAAAGTTCCATAAAATAGATGGCTGATGTAGTGCGTTTGTGCTATTAGAGCAAAATACTCCAGGCTGGATATTTCACACAAATAACATTTGTTTTACTGTGGAGGCTGGAAGGTACAAGATGAAGTAGCCAGCATGACAGTCACTAGCCAACAAGACTGTCTAGTGAGAGTTTACGTTCTCATGCATGGGTGTCTTCTCACTGTTGTCTCGTGTGGCAGAGGGCTAACGGGCCCACCCAAGCCTCTTCAATGGGCACTAATGTTGTTCATGAAGAAGGCTTTGCCCTCCTTGCCAAATCACATCCGTCCCACAGGTTCCACCTCTTAGTACTATCACCTTGGGGATTGGATGTCTGCACCGAAATTTTGGGGGAAAACAAACATCCAGACTGTAGGAGTGGACGAAATTCTGGGGGAAATATAAATCATTATGATTGTCTCAAGAATTAGAAAATGATTAGACTTGAGAAATTGTCAGAAGCTTTTAAAATTTTAAGTAATTTCTATTATTTATTCTATTATTTATTCATAATGATTATGTAAGTGGTAAAAGTAACTACCTTACCAGAAATACACTAGAAGAGGAAAATACACAGATCCATGGATGTAGGTGTGAAAATCCCAAGCTGGACAAGCCAGTTAGCTTTATCTTCAGAAGGTCATTGATTGACTTGCAAGGTCATACTCTCCTTTTGGGTAGACGTCCATGTTAAATATGCCAAAGAGAAGAAAGTCTACAAAAGCAATAATCTGTAGTCCTGCTGCCTCATTAGCAGATGAGCCCTCTGGCTTGTTAAATATTATGGAAATGCAGTGTGGGCTTAACAGGAAATATGCGAAATCAGTTTGTTATGATTAAAATGCTGCAAAGGAGACTATCTCAGTCCTTGTCTCATGTGAAAGAATTTCCATTTGGACAAATTAGTGAGCAAAGCAAGATTTATTTGAGTCCGAACCTGCCTGCTGCAACTGCCAGGAGTGGGATCCAAGAGGAGGGGAACTGTAAGGGTCACTTCTCTTAAGCACAGTTGTTTTGGAAAAAATTATTACAGCAGCTAACAATCAGGGTGGGA
The DNA here is from genome assembly GCF_030435755.1 of Ochotona princeps. Classification (NCBI taxonomy): domain Eukaryota; kingdom Metazoa; phylum Chordata; class Mammalia; order Lagomorpha; family Ochotonidae; genus Ochotona; species Ochotona princeps. Next base: position 22,506,502 of record NC_080847.1, read on the forward strand.
ACAAAAGCCATCAAGAGCCCAGAATTGTAATCCTGCTCATGAGGAAATGATTTGTTTTATACAATTACATAAAATAAAGACCTACATTTTTATGTAGAGCTGATAGATATTGTGTCCCTCCTGTGCTAGGCTCTGTTCTAAGTGCATTCTTTTTTTTTTTTTATATATATATATTTATTATTTAACTTCAGTAATTACATTGTATTATGTGACACAGTTACATAGGTACTTGGGTTCTCCCCACCCCTCCCCAAACCCTCCCACCATGGTGGATTCCTCCACCTTGTTGCATAACCACAGCTCAAGTTCAGTTGAGATTCCCCCATTGCAAGCGTATACCAAACATAGAGTCCAGCATCTTATTGTCCAGTCAAGTTCAACGGCTTCTTAGGTATACCCTCTCTGGTCTGAAGACAGAGCCAGCAGAGTATCATCCCAGTCAATTGAAAGCTCCAACATACCATCAGCACAAATTTACATCGTTATGGAATTAATTGACATAGTAATGAGTAACCAATATGGTAAAAGTAAATGCGAGTTCTTAACCACCTTCTGTGACCACCTCATTGACATTTCAATTTTAGTTTATACACAACATATAACATACATAACATAACATGTTATACATAACATCATATCATCTTAAATTAAGGCAAACATGTGGTATTTAACCTTTTGGGATTGGCTCATTTCCCTTAGCATTATGGTTTCCAGTTTGGCCCATTTGGCCACAAAGAACTGCATTTTGTTTTTTTTAATAGCTGAGTAGTATTCCATGGAGTAGATGAACCATAGCTTTCTTATCCAATCCTCTGTTGATGGGCATTTTGGTTGCTTCCATGTTTTTGCAATTACTGATTGTGCTGCTATGAGCATAGGAGTGCATGTTGGTTTCTCATAAATCTAAGTGCATTCTTGCCTTAACTCCTTTGGGCTTCATTACAGCCCTGTGAGGTGTGGTGCCTTTATTCTCCCTGTGCTCTGTATGTTGTTTTCTAAATGAAAAACCCAAGCACAGCGTGGCTAAGGAGCTCACCCAAGATCCATAGATAGTAGGCATCAGAGCTGGAATCCAAACTGAGCAGCTTGGCTGTGGAACTCCTGCCCTTTTGCACTGTGCTGCATGAAACATTGTGTGAAAGCCAGTATGTAAGACCAGCTGCAGTGTGCAAGGAGAAAGTGTGCCAGTTGGTGTACCTTACAGTTCCCTGGTGGCCATGAGAAGCTATCATGGAAGTCACAGGGTTTCATGGAGTATTCTTGAAAGCTGTGAGATGAAGTGATTTTTTAAGTGGATTTTTATTGTAATATTTTGTGGTTCTGAAAAGAATTATGGCATAAAAAAACTTTTTAAAATTCTTGCTTTCTTTTTAGGTTGATGCTCGAAGTGACCGAACCGGGGAAGTTATCTTTAAAGACAACTTTCCATCAGCCATTGCTGGCGTGGTAGAGGGAGATTACCGCATGGATGGCCGTGTGCAGCTGATCTGCTGCTCAGTGGATGGGGAAAGTAAGTCAGGAAGTAAAATCACTCAGAAAGTCAAAATGTCAATTTGGTTGTGTCAAAATGGAAGGAAATTCCACTAGGAATAATTGATGTGAAGAATCTAGGTTTAGACTTTTCTTTTAGAAGTTTATTTTACTTTAAAGTCAGAATTACATTACACAGAGAGAGACAGGCAAAGAGAGATCCTTCATCCACTGGTTCATCCAAATGGTTGCAAGGCCAAAGTTTTGCCTATCTGAAACCAGGAACCAGAAGCTTCTTTCAGGTCTCCCATGTGGCTGCAGGAGTCCAAGGACTTGGGCCAGTGTCTGCTGCTTTCCCAGGCCATCAACAAGGAGAGGATTGGAAGTGAAGCTGCTGGCAATTGAATTGGTGCCCACATGGGATAGCAGCACTGCAGGTGGAGGATTAGTTCACTATGCCACCATACCTGCCCTTTTAGGTTTCAAGTTTTATTTAAAAATTAAATTAACTTTTTTGAGTGCCAGAGAGAGAACTGTCATACTCTTGTTCACTCTGCCAAGTCTACAATGTCCAGGGCTAAAGCACATTGAAACTGGGAGCTAGCAACTTACCGCATGTTTTCCCTTATGGGTAGCAGAAATCCAACTACTTGAGCCAGCAGCTCCCATTTCTTAGAGTTTGCATTAGCAGGAAGTTGGGATTTTGAGTGGCGCTGGGACTCAAACCCAGTTCCTTGGATGGGTTACTAGCGTTGTAATTCATGGCCAAAGACCTTCCCTAGTTTTTAGATTTTAAGAGCAGGTAAGTTGATGTAAAAGTAGATCAGGCTGTACCCGGGCATACCTCAGTCTAATGAGTGTTTTTCCTGTTCAGTCCGAGGCTACCTGCCAGGCACAGCTGAGATGAGGGGACACCTTATGGACACCAGTGTGGACCAGGACCTGATCCGGGAACTGAGTCAGAAAAAGCAGCATTTGCTGCTGGAACTCCGGAACTATGAGGAAAATGCCAAGGTGGGGCCTGACAGGAAGGGACAGTGGATCAGTGTGGGGCTGACCAGTACATTAGCAAGTGTGGTTGGAGAATGAGGGTCAGTATGAGCCAGAGTGTGGGCTCCCCCCTGCCCACTCACTGTGGAGTATAGTGGCTTTGGCCTTTCGGTGACTGTTGCAATGAAGAGAACATGCGCATACCTTTGATCTAGAAATACTACTTCCAGACTGCTGAGCTGTGTAAATGTTTGCATCAGCGTTCAAGGACCTTTGCTGCGCCACTCATCAGTAGTGGTTAACAGCTGGAAGTGAACTTAAGTACTCTTTAGTGTTAGGGAGCATATGTCAGGGACTATTAAGTAGCTCAGAAGAATGGAGAAGAGGTACTGTGGTTGATAGGCGAGGCTTGGCTGTAGGACTGTGAAATGAATGGAAAGCAAGGACAGTATGTATAGAGGGTCTTCGATCTCAAAAACAAATCATGCAGTAATTGACAAGAAAAATCTATATTTGAACACCGAAATTGCTAGAGGACAAGCGAAGGAATGAGACTTGAATTTGTCCTGTCATACATGATAGTGTTTGAATTTGCCCTCCCAAATACAATTTTATTATTTGGAAAGAAGAACACAACTCAATGTAAAAAGCTTCATGGGTCCAGTGGGTTATGCCCATGGAAAAGGGCAAGGGTGTTTCCCACCAGGGCTGGAGAGAGCAGGGAAGCACTGAGGAGGTAAGTTCTTTGAATTCTCCCCATTGATGGGGAACCTATCTTAAAGCTATTTTACAGCCATTTTGGTGACTGAGCTGAAAGTGTATGTGGGTGTTTTGCAGGCTGAATTGAGCAGCCCCCTGAATGAGGCCGATGGACATTGGGGTGTAATCCCTGCCAATACCAAGCTCCATACTGCCCTCTCAGTCAAGCTGGGGAGTGAGAGTCAAGCTGCTCACATAGAACTGTGCGTTTCCACGTCTAACGGTGAGGCACGTACAGCTGGCATCTCTGGGCACACACACCCTGTTGGAGTAGTTCTCAAACAGCTGTTTCCACTTTTTCCCACAGACACCATCATCCGGGCAGTACTGATTTTTGCAGAGGGGATCTTTATTGGTGAAAGCCATGTGGTACACCCCAGCATTCACAACCTTGCCAGTTGCATTCGTGTCCCGATTACCCCTCCTAAAGATGTTCCTGTGGATCTGCACTTGAAAACCTTCGTGGGTTATAGAAGCAGGTGACCCCTACAAGCCACAGTTCAATTCATGCCACACAGGTCTTCCACTGTGCATGGCTTCCGTGAGGCCAGAGAAGTCATCTGACAGTTCTGTGCACCACTGAAGTTTCCTGTTACCATTTAATTCCAACATTTGAAGTGTTTAAAGAGGAGGGGGCAGGGAAGGAGACAGAGAAAAGCAGGACATAGGTTTAAGATGGTTATTTTCTCTTTTTATCCAAATGTCATCATAATCACACAAGATTGATGATTTGTTAACTCACAGACTAAGAATATAAAAATCAGGCTGTGCTTTTGTTCTACATTCTTCACCTTGACTAATGAAGAGCAGGTGTTAGATTTGTCAAAGTTAAAATCCTTATGCATTTTGTCATGTTTTTTAAACCCTTGGTACATGTGTATCTGTGTAGGTGTGTGTTATCTGTAGATTCCAGATCCCGTTACTGTAGTTACCAACCCTTAAGTGTTTTAGGGGTATTGTGCTCAGCAAAACCCTTAAATAGTAGCTGGTGGTTTAGTAGAAACTTTATTTTCTGATCTTTCACTTTGAAATAGCATTCCATTCAAGCCAACTCTCTTGTGTCCCATTGGTTGCCATAGTACCCAGTTCCATGTATTTGAATTGACAAGACAGCTCCCCCGATTCTCCATGTACGCGCTGAGCATCCCGGACCCTGCCAGTGAGCCCAGCAGTTATGTGAACTTCATCATTGCAGAACGGGCACACAGGGTGAGCGGCTTTGCCATTTTTGTTCAATAATTTAGCACTTTACAATCCTTTAGATGTCATTTCATACAATGGGGCAAATTACATGAATGTCTTAACGTTGGTAAATATAGTATGAACAAGTTACAAAACTTGGAGTTGGCTTCTAACCTGTAATAAAAACGTTGCTGAGATACCTTCTCTCACTTTCAAAAATACACACATTGTTTATCTGCAGTCTTTAGTTCAGGCAAGTTCTTACCAGCTTTTAATGCCTCCTTTCCTTTTGTTGTGGTCACAGTATGGTTGTGTTGGCTTTGCCTAGCAAGAGGAATCTACAGCAAGATGTAAAGAGAATGCGACTGGGAGTTGGCAGCTGTTTAGGGGTTCAGGGCTACTTTACTGAGTAAATTCTTAGTGACCTTGGGGAATTCCTTCACGAGTTTGAGCCCCAATTTCCTTATCTGAAGGTGAGGATAGTATTATCTGCCTCATAGGGGAGCCCCTAGGATCATGTGATTTTTGTGACAGTACCTCATGAAGTCTGAGGGATCACTGCCAGTGGAGTTTAATCTTGACCGAGCTTCAGAATTCTTGTTAAGGCTTTTCAGTCATGTAGGTTCCTGGTCTGTAAAGCAGAAACAAGAGCAGGCATTCTTATGTGGAACCTGTGCTGCAGTCCACTGTCTGCATTGCTGTTATTAGCAGTACAACTTCCTGTGTGGATGTACCTTTGTGTCTAGTGTGTGTGCATGTATACTTCATGAAAACGTCTTTTTGAGGAATAGAATAGGTTAAGCAGCCTACGTTGTCCCAGAATACTCCCACAGAAGAGCTGTCAAGTAAACAGAATTAGCATCAAATCTGAATCATTTATACATTACAAACAAGTCCATCCAAATAGAAAATACTGTAACATTCTGCCTGCTGGGGGAAAGCCGTGATTATGAATGTTACTTGGGAGGAGGTAACACAGAGGGAAAGGGGAATGGTGAGGCCAGTGTTCTCTTGGTGGCTGCGGGGTGAAATAAATATAATTCACGTGTTTAACCATCCAGAAAAACTAGAAAGAAGACAGTGTCCCTCAGGAAAGCGAAGTTCTCATCATTTTATTTATTTTCAAGGTTGTCATGTGGCTCAACCAGAACTTTCTGTTACCAGAAGACGCTGCCATTCAGAATGCTCCATTTCAAGTGTGTTTCACCTCCTTGCGGAACAGTGGCCAGCTGTATATAAAAATGAAACCGAGTGGAGAGGTAATTTGTTATGTCAGGGTGTTGACCGTTCATCCCAAAGTATGGTGACACAACTCTCCAAGTCATAGCATCCAGTGTTTCAACTCAGTCTGTTAGCGTTACCATAGGAGACACGGGACACAATCTAGAACCTTGATTCTCTGTTCCTGTCACTCCTTCTCCCTACTTCCTTGTATGATTTGGAAAAAATTGGGACTACAGAGATAAACAGAAACATTTGTACTGAATGCAGTTTTTGTAAGACTGAGGGACTGAACTTATATCCAACTACAGGATATGATAAATAATATGTTTATAATTTCCTGGAGGGCTAAACATTAGACTGCATATGAGCATGTGGTCAGTAATTGTGTTGAATATGGGGGCATTCCAGTATTGGTTCAGCTAAATCTGTGTGGTATCTGAGGATGCTAAATTTCTCTGTTCTTTCCTGGGTAGACCACTGTAAAAACTGATGATATTGATTTGGCTGGTGATGTCATCCAGTCAATGGCATCATTCTTTGCTATTGAAGATCTTCAGGTAGAAGCAGACTTTCCTGTCTACTTTGAGGAATTACGAAAGGTGCTGGTTAAGGTGAGAGTGCCAAGTGGATGTCCCTGTGAGGATATGGTAGTCTAATAATGTCTGGATTATTTCCCCTAGATGGATGAGACTACAGAGAAATGATGGTCATATTTTAATTATTGTAATGAAACTAGTATGGGAGAATTTACTAGTTCAGACATTTACTCTATAAAAGTTAATGGGTTAGGGCCCGGCGCAGTAGCCTAGTAGCCAAAGTCCTCACCTTGGATGTACCAGGATCCCATATGGGCATTAGTTCTAATCCTGGCGGTCCAGCTTCCCATCCAGCTCCCTGCTTGTGACCTGGGAAAGCGGTCGAGGATGGCACAAAGCCTTGGGACCCTGCACCCAATTGGGAGACCCAGAAGCTCCTTCTGGCTCCTGGCTCTTGGTTTTGGGTTGGCTCAGCTCTGGCTGTTGCAGTCACTCGGGGAGTGCATCAGTGGATGGAAGATCTTTCTCTGTCTGTCCTCCTCTCTGTATACCTGCCTTTCCAATAAAAATGAATAAAAATATTTAAAAAGAAAAAAGTTAATGGGTTAGAATAAATTTACCTGTTACCCTATTCTCTTTGGTTTAGGGAAAATTTTTTTAATGGTCACATTAAGATTTTCCTCTGCTAGCCCTTCATTTTATCTGTTGTACCCACTTTTGTTCTTCATCTAACACTTTCCAAAAACTGAAATTTGAAATAGCAAAGAAAAAAAAAGTTTGCGAATGGCTCTGAAGTATAACACCCCCTTGGAAGCCCCTAAAGTAGTTGATGTGCAGGCTGCCTGGGCTTCAGGTGCAAAGGTGTGAGCGGTGGGAAGCAACTACATGGAGTGTGGTCATGGGGGCGGGGCAGCACCTGATAGTGGTTCAGCTGGGGAGGAGATGCGACAATAGGAGGTAGCCAAGATACTGGAGGTGAACAGGGGAGGAAAGAAAAAAGGGGCTGGATGTGGTAGGTCTTCTCTGTCTGCTTTCCCGTGTGTCTCTGAGGCCTTTTTCTTTCCGGACTGTTGGTGGTCTCCAGGTGGATGAATATCATTCCATGCATCAGAAGCTTAGCGCCGAGATGGCTGATCATTCCAATGTGATCCGGAGCCTGCTGGTCCGCGCTGAAGATGCTCGTCTGATGAGGGACATGTGAGTATCATGGTTGGGTAGGTGCAAGATTCAAAATGTCAGTAATGTGGGCCAGCCAGTCTCAGGTGCTATTAGGTAGGAAGAAATAAATTGCTGCTGTGACTTTAGGAAATAACTTTGGATTATCAAGTAAAGTTGAAAATGTGTAAACTCTATGGCCCAGTAATTATTCTCCAGGTAGACAAATTTGGCTTCAAAAAATTAGTACACATGCAAACCAGGATTTGTCCCAAAAAATATGAATAAAGGCATTGTTTAAAAAATCCCAGTATGGAAGCATTAGCTGTGTAGTGAAGGGATGAGGTACGGATTACAACAAGCTTCCAGATCCTTCTCCGAAGTGGCTGGGATGCTTTGTTTTATCATTAGCAGTGTGAGTTCCAGTCACATCTTAGGCAGCATCTGCTGTTTACAAGTCATTTTCATTGTTATACAGAAATCTCATTGTGGTTTTAGTTTATGCCTTCATTTTTAAAACCTTGATAAAATATGAAGTTGAATGTGTTTTCTTAAGAATAAGTCACTTTCTTGTCATGAATATTAAGCTGAAAAGTAAAAGATACTCTGTCATTTTGCTCCCTTTTCCATACTCCTAGCATAGGGGGCAAAGATACAAGTTAATCACCAAGGCAGGCTGTTTGTCCTGGTATATTTGAAAGAAATAGAATATTTTAATAGAAACTTCTCAATATTTTGAAAGTAAACTTCAATTATTTTTATGAAAATATAGTTAAGAATGGTATTATGTTTTATTTATGTGCCAAAGAAATTTTCAAATTTAAGTCTGCCATACTTAGATACAGTGATATTAAATTGTGGTTAATTGATGCAGGAAAACAATGAAGAGTCGCTATATGGAACTCTATGACCTGAACAAAGACTTGCTAAATGAATATAAAATCCGCTGTAACAATCACACGGAGCTCTTAGGAAACCTTAAAGCAGTAAATCAGGCAATTCAAAGAGCAGGTCGTCTGCGAGGTGAGTTTCCTTTGTAGCGTGTGATTTGTCTGTGATTTTTTGGGTGGGACTCGTTGAAGATGATGATCAGCAACAGTGCTCGGTAAGGGCCTGATGTCGCACTCCTTGCGCACTGTGGAGCTGGCCCAGCTCCGCTCAGCTCAGAGAGCGCTGTTTAGCTGCTGTCTCCACTCAAAAGCTCCTTTCTGTAGATCTTGCCATTGTCCTCTAAAGAAAACCAAGTAATTGAACTGTGAAGGATGGGTATAGAACCAATGCTCCTGATAGGAAAAAGCTAGATGGAAAATTACTGACTTAGTGTGCCACTTAGAAATTTAGAAACGGAACAATAGATTATGCCAAAGGAAGCAGTAACAGAGCTGAAAATGCATCTCCCAGTTTCTGCTGTTGTGTGGAAGGGGCCGTTCCTTCACTTCCATTCGAACTACTTTTTCCTGAGTGGATATGCGCATTAATCCTGTTCCATGTACCTTACTTTTGGTTTCTAGGTTTGAGATTGGTGTGATAAATTACATTACCAAGTTATCTTTTTTTAGGGAGCAGTAAGATAAGTTAATTAAAATGTAACTACATTTGCATACTTAATCAATCCCAGTTTAATGGGCCTCCAGTTTATAATTTTGGTTTTTAAAAAAATCTTTGGATCAAGCTGATTTCAGATTTCTTTTCCTGCAGTTGGAAAACCAAAGAACCAGGTGATCACTGCTTGTCGGGATGCAATTCGAAGCAACAACATCAACACACTATTCAGAATCATGCGGGTGGGGACGGCCTCCTCCTAGGAGAGAGAAGAGGGAACAAAGGGTGGGTCTTCCCGAAACATCAGGCAGGTTTACCGGGATCACACCCTGGCGAACTGAGGGTGCTAGCAACGAAAACAGCTTCAGGGAGTTGTACAAAGTAGACAAAGCATTACTCACGAACAATGTATTGACTTACTATTTTTAAATTAATAGTATTGTTGTTACCTAAAACTATCTTTTTGTGGAAGAAAGAAATACATTTGAAATGTTAGGGCTTTGCAGCCTAATTTTTGTATAAATATATATATATATATAATATATATACACACACATATATATATGCACACACATCTTTTTTTCCCTTGAAACAAATTAAATTTGTAATTTTTAACTTGATCATACACATTTTCATTAAAATTTAAAGGTGTTAAACTTTGTGTTGATGATTTGTAAAATCACTGCTGTATCAGTTGCATAAACCATTTGTGGAGAAGAACAAAAATGTGGATATCCTGTTTGTGTGCCTTCTTTTTAATCACAGAAAAGCCTAAGCAGCAAATTTATATTAAGGAAAAGTTTAGAGTGATGACTTGTAAGTTGGGGTAATGTTAGTTACTGTCATAGATTCATGACTGTTCCTTTATTACGTAAGGAATACTTGCCTTTTTCAACCCAAGTTTTCTAAAGAAAGAAGCTCAAGGAAAGCAATCTCCTCCTCCTTCTTTTTAAAGATTTATTTATTTTTATTGGAAACTCAGATTTACAGAGAGAAGGAGAGACAGAAAGATCCTGCATTCACTGGTGACCGCAATGGCCGGAGCTGAGCCGACCTGAAGCCAGGAACCAGTAGCTTTTCCAGGTCTGCCATGTGGGTGCAGGGTCCCAAGGCTTTGGGCCAACCTTGACTGCTTTCCCAGGCCACGAGCAGGGAGCTGGATGGGAAGTGGAGCAGCCAGGATATGAAGAACCACAGTCCCGGTGCTCATAAGGGATACCGGTACATGCAAGGCAAGGACTTTAGCCACTAGGCTGCTGCACTGGGCTCTCTTTAAGAGCTATGTTGTGGGGCTCGGCGGTGTGGCCTAGGGGCTAAGGTCCTCGTCTTGATCCCATATGGCTGCTGGTTCTAATCCCGGCAGCTCCACTTCCTCTCTGTCCTCCTCTCAGTGTATCTGGCTTTGTAATAAAAATAAAATAAATCTTTAAAAAAAAAAAAAAAAAGAGCTATGTTGTGGAAGCAGTCCACTTGCCTTGCTCAGCTTTCGCTGGGTACCACACCACATGTGCAAGGAGGCCCAGGTATGTACTCTCACTGTGTACCCGAGAAGGAAGCTGCTACTTGTGCCAGTCGCCAGCAATCTCTTCCCTGGGGTAGAAAGTTATGCCCGGGGTGGATTGGAGGGCTGTTTCAGGACTGTGGCGCTGCTAACCTCAAGCAGCTGGGCATGAGGGAGCTTCCTCTTGAAGCTGGGAGGAGTTCTCCAGATGCCTCCCTCAGCCACTGAGGAGTCCCCTCTCCTATATCTGAATTGTGAGCCTTGTGCAGTCTGCATTTTCATGACAATGTATTCTGTAACACCTTTGTTTTGTATTTGCAACTGATAAACTTTTATTTCCTATATTATTTTCAGTATTCCTTAGGTATTATAGCTTTGGATTAGCCAAATTAGGATTAGCCAGTTGAGCCATCACACCAGACCTTCAAGTGACACCTTGAAGCTACAGCCAATCTTGTATTAATTTACTGCTGAAAATTTACTGAAGCTAAGTGAATCACTCTGCCTTCATTTAAAAATAGATCTTGCAAATTCTGGCCATTTGGGAGATTTATAGTCATTTTGTGAGATTGCCTTTAAAAATTCAGTATGTTGTCAAGAGGTACAGTTTGTATTATTTCTCACATTTGTCCCTTCAGTACATTAAGAATTTGCTCAAACGTTTTCTCGTCAGAACTCCTCTCCATGTCATTCCTTAACCCTCGTTACAGCCTGTGTTTTTATAAGCTGTGATCTGTTCAGCAGGAACGGGGCCTGTGTCTTCTTCAGCATCCTCCCCCGCAGTGCTGTCCCAGTGCCTAGAGGTTGGAAAGCATCTGCTGATCTCCATGGAATTCTCCGTCCTGTCCGCCTGGCTGGAGCTTCAGAAAGCAAAGAACTAGGAACATGAAAACCATTATGCAACCCTAGGAAAGCTTTGCAAAAGTGATTCTCAGCATTGTTACATCTTAGAATTAGGCCGTGGAGTGCTGTGATCACAGAACTCAGTTTGTGATTTCTGTTTGAAACTGCAGTACAGAGACACCATTGCTGCCTGGTGTCACACAACCTACACCTTTCTCATCTGGCCGCTGCCCACGCGCAGTGCTCTAGTTCCTGAGCCATCTTTGATGTGTATGGTGCAGAGCTCTGCTTTTCCTAAAAATGAGGCCACTTAGAGCATCTACAGCACTCAGTTGACGGACTGCCCTCTTTCTCTAAGGAGGGCTCTGCTGTTGCAGGGATGTTGCATTCCATGAAGGCTGGAGAGGCACCCCATGGCGTCACATCGCTAGTTGTTCTCTAGCACAGACCCTGCTACTGGGGTTTGTAGTTCCCCTCTCGGTTTTAGCAGTGGTAAGTATGTAATGCAGCTGAAAAACCACTAGTCAGAAGCTACTTGCCAGAGAAATCCAGGTCTAGGGGACGCAACCCAAGCCTTCATGTCTACAGTGTTGTCCGAGAAGGAAATCACCTGCAGTGGAGCTTTTTTTTTTTTTTTTAAATCAAGTGAGATTGAGCTTTTCTATCTGCTGATTCATTTCCAAATGCTCATAATAGCTGTGGTAACCAGCAACTTAATCTGGGTCTCCCACCCGTGTGGAAGGAACTCACAGTATCTGAGCCATCACCTGCTGCTTCCCATGAGTGCAGGAAGCTGGGGCTGGAACAGAGCACTGTACCATGGGCTGTGGGTGTGCCATGTGGCCATCTTACCATGGGGCCAAACATCCACCCACACAGGCAGTCCTTGAGCTATGGGTTCAAAGCAAGTCTACTGTGTAGGCTTCATTTTCCACATACTTAACTGAGGGATGGTTTTTCCATAAACACTTTCCTCACAAGTCAGCGCCCTAATTTCCAGTATAGTTCACATTAACAGGGATTTCACCTTAGGCGGCTTCAGGAAGTGACAGGTCCCATGGCACAGCGTGAAGCCCATAAGGAGGCAGGAAGGAAGGACGCCATGCTGGAGCCTGAGGACGTGCTGGAACCTGTTTTGGGGCTCATCTCTAACCCTGGTGCTGTGGGCCTGCGGCAGACACTGAGCCCTTCCATCAGGGCAGCTGAAGGACGAGCTAGTGAGAGGAGCACCTGCAGGCCACGGAGGTGAGTGGCCACGTGGGAACTACATGACTGCTGCTTCATTCTGGCCTCCCAGAATCTTGCCAAAGGATGTGTGGCAGCATTAACTGGGACATGGCAGTTCTGAAAAAGTTGGTTCAGTTCTGCTAAATGACAGTGTGACAAAGCTTCAGTGCTTGTCACAGATGGTAGGACTTTGGTTGACTGTCACTTTTTCCTTTTACATGTTTTTCTTCCTCCCAGCAATCATGTTGTGTCTTCATAATCCTGTGTGTTGTTGATATAACTTGAAAAAGATATAAAGCTAATTCTCTTTGGGGGTGAAAAACTTTTCATACCAAAGGAAGTTGTAAGAACTGGAGATTTAGGGTTGGCACTGTGGTATAGTATGCTAAGTGGCCACCTGCAGCACCAGCACCCCATATAGAAACTTGTTTTGGGTCCCAGCTGCTCCTTTCCCAATCCAGTTCCTTGCTAATGTGTCTGGGAAAGGAGTAGCAGATAACCCAAGGCTTGGACCCCTGTGCTGGGGTCCAGAAGAAGCTCCAGGCTTCAGTTGCTGCAACAGGTGCCTCACCAACCATACCGAGTCCATTTGGGGCAAGATCTGGGAGGTGTGCAGCTTTGGCCTTTAAGAGTGCCGAGCATGGAGCTGCACAGCGTCTCCAAGAACAGACCAGCTCTCAAGTTCAAGAAGGGTAGAGACACATCCAAGAGTAAGTGTGAGGAGCTAATCGGTGTCCTAGCCACCAAGAACAGCTGAGCCTCCCACACTGTATTATAAACCTTTCCAGGCTCCTGGAAGCCCCAGACTTGGAGTGTGAACACGGAAGCAAGCAGGCAGTGACACTGTAAGTGGTTTTTAGTTGTCATTGAGATTATCAATTTAAAAGATGGAAAGGAACTGTTTATGTAAATGTAAACCTCAGGGGGAAAAAACTGGTATGAAGTTTTCCGAGATGAAAGAGAAGAGTGGTCAAAAGATTGAAAGGCCACATGTTTTTCTAATTCATTAGTGAACTCACACTAAAGGATACTGCAGTAGCTCAAAAAATGTAAAAATAGGGGTCCAACATAGTAGCCTAGCAGCTAAGGTCCTTGCCTTGCAAACCTGGGATCCCGTATGGGCGCTGATTCATGTCTCAGAGGCCCCACTTCCCATCCAGGTCCCTGCTTGTGGCCTGGGGAAGCAGTCAAGGATGGCCCAAAGCCTTGGGACCCTGCACCTGCTTGGGAGACCTGGAAGAAACTCCTGGCTTCGGATCTGCTCAGCACCAGCTGTTGTGGCCACTTGGGGAGTGAATCATCGAAGAACTTCTTCTCTGTCTCTTCTCCGCTCTGTATATCTGACTTTCCAATAAAAATAAATTAAAAAAAATGTAAAAAGAGAAACAAGGAGACAGTGTAAGGATGGAATAAGAATATTCCTCCGCCCAGCCCCACATTCAGGATATAACTTAAGAGTTCAGAGAAAAAGTACAGCAAAATGGACTGCCTCTTGGCACTGGGATGTGGCCTTTTTCTCCTTTGATTTTTGGGGGGGGTGGTTAAAAAGGGCAACTACTAATATAGTTGAACCTACAGTATTTAGGAGAGTGAAAGCCCCTCCTGAGGCAAGAATTAATGATACAAAAACCACAACTTCAGCATGCACTCAGTGGGCACTTGGAAATGACAGAGCCTATCTTCTTTACCAACTGGACGCTTCTTGAGGCCATGTGGAATTAGGCCAGATCTATCCAAGGGAACAATACCACCAGTCATCCAAGTCTGTGAGGGTCATGGCAGAACACAGCCACAGGCAGTGGGGGAATGTGGAATGACTCCAACCGTTTCTGAACCCTAAGACCCAGCATAAACAGGATCTACGTTTCTATGTTAATGCTACCAGAATTATGAATAGAATCTGTAGTCACTGATGAAGAAAAAAAAAAAAACACAACGAACTATGGGCCATAGAGACAAACCTTGAAGACCTTACACCAAGTGAAACAAGCCATTCACAAAAAGATGCAGACTCTATGATTCTAATTATGAAGAATATGAAGTCAAGTTAACAGAAATAGTGCACTGATTACAAGGAGGGGTAGAAGAGCGTAGGGAGTTTCAGTTGGGAAGATGGACAAGTTCCAAATATGGATGACAGTGACAGCTGGGCAACAGTGAATGTACAATACCACCGAGCCATGCGCTTAATTTTGTGTGTATCTCAACACACACAGCTTCGCAGTTAAAAAAAAAAAAAATCCAAACACCTGGGAAGTCGATACCAGAAAATAAAGAACACAAGATTAAAAGAAAAACAAAACTTTTTTTTCTTTTTTTTTAAAATCAAGAGATACCAGGTCCTGATTGAGGATGATTGACATGAATCCCACGGAAGGATAAGCAGTGTGCAGAATGCTGCTGGACAGATCACCACGCCGCTGTTGCTCCAGGCCTGGCTCTTCCAGACTTCTCAGTATGTGTTGGCTTTGTCTAGTCCTGTCATTCATAATAGACGAATGCAAAGTCCCAGAAACCTGTTCTGTTTGGGAAGGTTTTCTTTTGTTCTAGGCTTCGGTGGTTAATATGCTTGACAAATTTCAGAGTCTCTCTATCTCTGTAGACCAGTGCCAAAGAATTGTTTTCTGGATTCACTGTTAGCAGCTGAAACAGGCAAGCAACATGATGTATGAGAACACAAGAATTCATTTCAACTCATCACCAGAGAACAGATAGCTTCCAGGTCAAGAACTGAAGCCGGGGACGGGGTTGTCTGGGGAATCCCTCACTAGAAGCGCCTTTGTTCTGCTGTCAAGACATTTTCCAGTGACCCCATTCCAGCAAGTCCTCAGAAGGATTTTCTTTAATGCACTTATGTTTTAATATACGGAAAGATTTGTGGGATATACCACATGGTCCCTAATTAAGCATTTCTCAGTAAGATCAAAAAAAATGCTTACTGATTTATCCATGTTTTCTGGTATAATCTGGAACCACTGTCAACTGACCAACATGAATTGATCAGCTGAAGACACTGGCAGAGGTCACAAAATCTGGATTTCTGGAGGATGAAAGAATTGATAACGAGAATTTGCTACCAAAAGTAACCAACTGGGCCAGCTGCTGTGCCTTAGCTACTTGATCCGTTGCCTGCAGCTCCAGCATCTCCCTTGAGCACTGGTTCATGTCCTAACCACTTCACTTCTGACTCAGCCTGCTGCCAATTTGCCTGGGAATGCAGTGGAGGATGGTCCAGGTGGTTAGGCTCCTGTACCCTTTTTGGAGACCCAGAAGTTCCTGGCTCCTTGCTTGGGCCTGTCCCATTCCCAGCTGTTGCAGCCATTTAGGGCGAGAACCATCAGGTAGAAAACCTCTCTCTTCCCTCTTTCTGTGACCTTGCCTTCCAAATAAATAAATAAATGTTAAACAACAATAAGCAAAAACTAACTTACCTCTTCATCTTCACCTTTGGCAATGTAGGAAGTAAAGCCACCAAATTCTGGATCCCAGCCTTACAGGGAAACAAACAGCGCACAGAAATGGTCAGCATTCAGATGCTGTGCGGATTTAACACCACTGCTTAAACCATGGATCCCATGCTGCTTACAAGTGAGCCATCTGGGAGCTCAGCACTCATCAATCTCATCTGTGAGCTTACATTTATCATGAAGCTTATGGATTTCCTTCTTCCTAAATGCCTTATTTCCTAAGACAGCTACCCTAGAACGCATGCATACTCAATTGACTTTGAATGGGAAAGTTATGGGAGAGAATTAAATGTACCCCGAAAGGGCAGATACACAAAAGCTGGAGTTCTGAGAGGAATAGGAGGGGAACTGGTAGGATCCATTCCTCCATTTCTTAGAGATAAGTTCTCAGAGCTGGAAGACAAACTCATGACCTCTTCGCTTCCAGGTTTGAGATCCTTGTGAGCCAAGACCCCAGCCAATGCACATTACTTTTGCATTGGGTCAGCTGGAGGGGCGCTCAACAGACTGTCCCTCTGCTTTCCTTTCCCCCTCTCACCTTCACAACCACAGTAAAAAAGTAAGTCCAGGGCGAATTCGGTCTTGCTGTTGTCATGGATTAAAGTGTAGTGACCAGTCTTCCAATGCCTCAGCTCCCCTTGACATGTGGGAACACCTGAGTCTAAGAAAGATCAGAAAAGACGTATTGGTCTGACAATTTCTATTAAGAGAGTAGTTTTCACTTCTCTAATTTTACATAATAAATTTCCAACAGTATAGTTTCAGTTGCCAAAAAATATTAATAAAACTGAATTTTGGGCTTGGCAGAGTGGCCTAGTGGCTAAGGTCCTCGCCTTGATCCCATATGGCTGCTGGTTCTAATCCTGGCAGCTCTACTTCCTCTCTATCTCTCCTCCTCTCAGTATATCTGACTTTGTAATAAAAATAAAATAAATCTTAAAAAAAAAAAAAAAAAAAAACTGAGTTTTTAAAAAAATCTAATCAGCGTAAAGAAGAAAATTGTTTGCATGTCACTGCCTCTATGACAAAGACAGATCTGATAACTAAAATCAGGTTCAGGGCCTTTGGCGTGGCCTAACGGCTAAAGTCCTCGCCTTGAACGCCCTGGGATCCCATATGGGCGCCGGTTCTAATCCTGGCAGCCACACTTCCCATCCAGCTCCCTGCTTGTGGCCTGGGAAATCAGTCAAGGATGGCTCAAGGCGTTGGGACCCTGCACCCGTGTGGAAGACCCAGAAGAGTTTCCAGGTTCCCGGCTTCGGATTGGTGCAGCACTAGCTGTTGCAGTCACTTGGGGAGTGAATCATCGGATGGAAGATCTTCCTCTCTGTCTTTCCTCTCTGTATATCTGACTTTGTAATAATAATAATAAAAAAAAAAATCTTAAAAAAAAAAAATCAGGCTCAATAAGATCCACAGCAAACCACTGCCATCAAAGGACAGGTATGTATCTATAAACACCACATTTTTAACAATGAGGAAAGAAAAGGAGAAAAATCCCAAAGAAAATATGCAGAGGTCAGACCAACAATTCATGAAAGAAAACCAAAGAACCAATACAGAGGGGGAAATGCACAACCGTGTACATTAACCAGATGAAGCAAATGCCACTTTCACATACAGAACAAGAAAACTAAGAAAACACAGTGAATAGGCTGCCAGAAAGAGCATCATGTACCAAAACCATATCTAAAAACTACCATTTTTTGTGGGAAAGCAATTTAACAATTGCCTTAAAATTCTGAGTGGTATTGGATGTAGCACTTGTACTTTTAAGGAACTAGTCTAGGGAACTGCTGACAATAAGAAAACCACTTTACACAGAGAGGCCTGATGAAGGCTGTTTATGAAATACCTTGCAGTCGTTAAATGCACTGTAGACTTTCAAAGCTCTTCACTGTAAAATAGATCCTTAAAGCTCTACAAGTGATTTGTGTATGGAATGGCATAGAGTAAGAGTTGGATTTTTTAATTAATATTTTGTATTTGAAAGGCAGAGTGACAGAGAAAGACAGCTCTTCCCTTCATTAGTGCAATCCCCAAGTGGCTACAGTGACCAAGGCTGAGCCAGGCTGAAGCCAAGAGCTTCTTCTAGGTCTCCACATGCATGCAGAGGCCCACAGACTTGGGCCATCCTCTGCTGCTTTCCAGGTGCATTCGCAGGGCGCTGGATAAGAGGTGGAGCAGCTGGGATTGAACTGGCACATATATGGGATGCCAGCATCACAGGTAGCAGTTTAACTCACTGTTGCCTAAATGCTAACCCTTGGGTTTTCCTAAATGTCTCCATGAATGAGTTACGTTGCTTCTGATCAGCATCTGACACCAGTGCCTTTGCTCCCACAGGAACCCAGCCCTTGTCTTTGGTCTCCTCCTGCACAGGGTTTTTCTGGAGATCCTTGAGCATAAGTGGAGGCTGGCAAAACTGAAGCCAGGAACAGAATAACAGGGTTCCGGATTTCACAGCGAGTGCTGAGATAGCTAAGCTGCATTTGTAGCTGCTCAGTTAATGGTACCAACATTTTCACAAAAGTTTGTCCCCTTAATGTCCTGAATTTTCTCGCTTCCAGTAAAAACTGAGTAAAACTTCAGTAAAAACTGAGATAATCACTGTCTTTACTTAATACTCATTTCTTCTGTTCTTCAAATCTAGGCAATTTTCATAGGCTGTTACTAGTACTTAGCAGAAATAAGCTGTTCATCTTTTTTCTCCTTTATGGTCTTATGTGTTAGACTAATTTTAGCCAGGGCTAGCCACAGTTTTCTCTCTCATTTGTACTACTCTTAGCCTAACAAGGTGTATTAGCTGTTCTTCCTTGTCACTCAGATCTCTGCTGTAACGACAGCTCCTGGAAGGGGCTATTCCAGATTATACAGCCCTTCCTCACATAACCCTGCTTCAGCGTTCTGCACAGCACTTGGCATTGCTTGTGCAGACACTGGACTCCTTGTACTGCTCTTCTTGTCTGACTTGTTTCCCAGCTCAGCCCAGTAGACACTAACGACATTTTTGTCAAATGAATGAGCAGCTGAGTGCTGAATGGTCGAGGAGGCATCAACAACAGCATACCTTTCTTTGCTTCTTTCTCCTCAGACTGTGACTCCACTTCTCCGTCGCTCTGCTGGCTGCTGCTGCTGATGGCCGCCTCAGGAAGCCCGGGCTCAGAGGAGCTCTGGCCGGCCCCCTCTTCCGTGTTCTCTGCAGTTGAGGCTGCTTCTCCCTCTTTTTTGTCCTCAGTCTCACTGTCCTCTGAGGGGGCCAGGAAGTGAAGCTTCAGGCCTGTGAAGTTGGAGAGCAGCAAGAACATTGCCTCGGAGCGAAATAACTCCATGCACTCCTTCAGGATGTCAGGCAGTGTGCTTTCCTCAGCCTTCTCGTAAAACCTGAAAGACAGCAATGGCCACCTGCTCATCAAAGCCGCAACTGTAAAAGTATGCAGGGAAGAAAGGCTCATCACTGGGGCCTGGCACTGTGGCACTGTGTGTTGACCTGCCACCTGTGATGCTGGCATCCTGTATCAGCACTCGTTCAAGTACTGGCTGTTGTACTTCCCATTCAGCTCCCTCTTAATGTGCTTGGAAAGAAGTGGAAGACAGCCTGAGAGCTTGGGCCTCTGACGTCATGAGATCTGGATGACGTTCTAGGCATCCGGCTTCAGTCTGGTCCAGTCTGGAGGTTGTAGTCACTTAGGGAGTGAACCAGTACATGGAAGATATCTCTCTATCTTTCCCTCTTTCTCTGTAATTCTGCCTCTCAGATAAATAAATAAATCTTAAGTAAATAAATAAATCTTTAAACAAAATAAATTTGCTGATCATTAGTTTTGCATTTTTTCCCCTGAGATCTTGGCATATCTCACAGAAGTGTTCCGTTGTTACAGAGGAAGACTTTGTTAGGGCCTGCTACTGGTGTCCCTGGGAACCAAACTTCCTCGGCGCAAGTGTCGTAATATTGGAGACGAGTCTTGGAGACAGAATGGCAGGTGCTGAATGCTGAATCCAATGTCTGGGATGACAGATTCTACCTTTTGTTAGGAGGACTGCGGGTGTTCCATTCCACATCTGCTTTCTCCAAGGCCTCACAGACCTTTGCAAATTTCTCAGGCTGGAAAATGGGCAAATAAAGAGGCAATCAGTAATCCTAATGTTCCATACTTGCCTGGCAGATGTAACAGCTTATATAATAATTCAAGTCATTTAAACAAAAAGATTTATTTAATTTTTGGTTGAAATATAGAATTGCAGTTCACTCCCCCACTGGCCACAATAGCCAAAACTGAGCCAATCTGAAGGCAGGAGCTTCCTCTAGGTCCCCTACATGGGTGCAGGGGCCCAACCACTTGGGTCATCCTCTGCTGCTTTCCCAGGCACTTTAGCAGGGAGTTGGATTGGAAGTGGAGGTGGAGCTCAATAGGAGTCCCATATGGAATACTGGTACTGCAAGCAGAGGCTTAACTTACATAATAGCACCATAGCACCAGCCCCAATAATACAGATTCTGAGAAGTGGATATCTAGCCCAGCAGTACCACCGACTTTCTGGTTTTGAGTTTTGGTTCTACATCTTGACTCTGGCTTCCTGCTCATACAGACCCTGGAGACAGTGGTGACGGCTCAAGCAGTATTGCTCCTGCCGCCCGGGTGGGAGACCTGGACTGTGTTTTTGATTCTGGCTATTGTGAGCATCTTTTTCTCTCCCACTTTCTGCTTCTCAAATGAATACATTAAAATACTCCCTTCCTTTAATAAGCATTCTAAACTTAAAACGTCAAATACAAGAAGCTGGTAAACGTGCTGAAAAATTTTTCTTAAGAGGTTTTATTTGTTCAATGCAGTTTCCTAAGGCATCCCATCAGCTGCAAATCTTGCCCACAGTATAATTGAATCTCAATGAGGATTAAACCAACTCACCACAATACTTCCTATATTCTATAATATGCTAATATCAGCTGCAAAAATTCCAAGACAGTGAGATAAAATGTAGATTTCCCCATCCTTTTTTTCATGGAGGAATAGCTCTTAAGGCTATGACTCGCTGGTTGCATTCTCAGCATGTGTTGCTTCATTCAGCCCACAGAACAACTCCACAAGTAAGGCAAGGCGTAATGGAGGACAGATTTAGTGACTGGCTCAGTTTGGAAGGCCACAGGCATAAGACATAAATATAGGCTTTCTGAAGCCAGCGCTGTGGCATAGTAAGCTAAACCTCTGCCTGTGGTGCCGGCATCCCATATGGGTGACGGCCGGAGTCCCAGCTGCTCCACTTCTGATTTACCTTCTGCTTATGGCCTAGGAAAGCAGCGGAGGATGACTCATGTAGTTGGACCTCTACATTCACGTGAGAGAACCAGAAGTTGTTCTTGGCTTCAGATGAGCTCAGCTCCAGCCACTGTGGCTATCAGTGGAGCGAACTAGCAGGTGGAAGATCTTTCTCTTTCTCCTTCTCTTTGTAACTCTGCCTTTTTCATAAAAATACATCTTTCAATATTCATTAACGGTCCATTATTAAAAGCAGTGATGGGGCAAGAGTGGTGGCTGAGTGGCACTACCCTGGGAGTGTTGCTTTGAGTTACGATTCTTTGGGTCCAGCTTCCTGCCAGTGCACGGGTGAGGCAGCAGACTGGCTCCTCTGCTCGGAGCCCTGCTTCCCAAGCAGTAGACCCAGATGAAGTTGAGAACTTTTGGCTACAGCCTGGCCTATCGATATAGCTGCTGTAGGCAGTTGGGAATTGGGTTGGTAGACAGAAGATCTCTATCACTCTGCCTTGTAAATCAACATTAAAAGAGAAGTAAGGGGTGGGTATTCGGTGTAATGGATAACAAGCTGCTTTGCATGCCAACATGGCATAGTGGAGTGCATGGCTGCCCCACTTCCCGTCTGCCTCCTGCTAATCCACACCCCAGGAGGCAGCAGATGTTGGCTGGAGTGTGGGTCCCTGCCATCACTGTAGCACACGGGGATGGAGTTCTGGGCTCCTGCCTTTGGCCCGGCTCAGACCTGGCTGTTAAAGGTATTTGCAGAACGGACTACCAGATGGAAGATCTTTACCTTTGTGCTTTTCAAATAAAATGAAGACAAATTAATAAAAATGTTCTTAATAAGCCTCTTAGGATGGAAGCCTCTGTGTATGTGTGTATGTGTGCGTGTATGTGTGTGTGTGTGTGTGTGTGTGTGTGTATGCATTATTAAGCCTCTGAAGACTAATGGAATATCCGAGAGACTTACCTCTTTTACTCATTACCAAAATAACTGAAAACAAAAGTTAGATATCATCATTTCTATTTCAAAATGAAAACCAAAAACTCCTGGTGATGCCTTTCATGCAGTCAGGATGTAGGCCTGCCAAACAAAATGTTCAGAATAGGAAAGGTGGCCTACCTTAAGAAATTCCTTCAGGAGAATTTCAGAACTTTCTTCAAATTCCTCTTGAATTTGAACTTGGTACTCCATGTCCAGATAAGTAGGATTGATCCAATCATACAAAATCTCATGCTTGCAAAGAATCAGGAGATTTAAAAGATGAATTAACAATTCCTATGGCCTTTGTTCTTACATCATTTCAAACTAGCAAGATACATGGAAATCTTCACTCTCTTCCTATAAAGTACTGTAAAACTGCCTGACAGAGACACTGTAACATCTCTCGAAGGAAAGTAGGGGAGGGCAAGTTCGAAGTCGTTTCACTACTAGGAATTACTAGCTTTTAAAATAAGTTATAGCTCCTAGGACAAAGACTAAATAATTTATGCTTACATCTTTTGGGATGTGAGGGTTCCGAGGAATGAGGGGTTCGAAGTAGATGGGGGGCCTGGTTAGCGAAGCACCGTGAAACCAGCCGCTTATAGACAGACGGGACTTCTCCTCAGAGAGGACTTCAGACACCTGCGGGTAAGACCAGTGGCACATCAACAGAGTGGGGAGGGAGCCAACCAATCAACACAGAGTGGGGAGGGAGCTGACCAATCAACGCAAAGAACAGAGAGGGAGCCGACCAATCAATGCACACTCTTTTCAGGATCCTTCATGCTAGGTGTGAAAGAAGTCCTACAGGAGAGGATCGATCAGATTTTGACCACGGGTGACCGTAAAGCATGATCTTTGGCACTCCATATGTTTGTAGCTTATGATCTTTACCTGATGAAAGGACACCGGAGACACTTCAAAGAAAATCAATTTGTTCCATGAAGGGATAAGAGACTTGACAATCTGCTTCGGCTGAAAGTGTTCTGCACCAGGAAGAAAACAGCCGTTATCATCACCTTCAGGCCGCTCACTTCCCTCGTGATCAGTCTGCAGTTTCTGAGGGTGCCAACACGTATCCTACGAAACCACCCTCTTCCATCTGCTTTTCTTGCCCACATGCTAGTTCCGAGAGGTGGCATCTGTTCTAGACCACCCGTCTATTACTGATGGGGGCTGCGGGGAGTGTTCAGTGTCCTGATAACTGCCGGAGTCGGTCAGTAAACACAGCTCTGACGGGGTCCTGGCAGGTCTGTATGCGCTCCACCTTTCCTTGGCCAGCGCTCCAAAGCAGAAACCCACCTCCAACTGATTCTCATTCTTGGAATAATGATTATTTTAAGTACAACTCGATGAGGTGGTTGTCAAACTGGCATTAATTGGAACTAAGGCAGCAACTAAGTACAAATGGCTGCCATTTCTTCAGAGGAGTACAGATATTGTCTATGAGAATGGTGTTGATGAAGCAACTTATTTTAATTCAGAAAGGGTCACCAGCGGTGATGAGCATGACTGTCTTACCATCAGTGTCGTACAGATCCAGGGTGCCCCCAAAACTCCTGTCCCAGGAAGGAACGAGGTACAGAATGAAGGCGATCCGGCGTCCCTCCAACTCGTCGTCATGGCACAGCAGGGCATCTGCAACGGTTAAATCCCTCCTTAGATCCCTGCACAGGAAACAAGCTGCTGCCACTGGCCTCTGCATTCATTATTAGTTCATCTGACAGCCATGGTAAAGTGTTAGGTCCACACGGTACACAAAATTTTTGCACAAAAAAAAAATTAAATAAAGAAAATTCTGTGCTCAGCGTTATAGCCTAGTGGCTAAAGTCCTCGCCTAGCACACACTAGGATCCCATATGGGTGCTGGTTCTAATCCCAGCGGCCCCGCTTCCTATCCAGCTCCCTGCTTGTGGCCTGCGACAGCAGTCAAGGATGGCCCAAAGCCTTGGATCCTGCACCCATGTGGGAGACCCAGAAGAGCTCCAGGCTCCTGGCTTCAGATTGGCTCAGTTTTGGTCGTTGCAGTTGCTTGAGGAGTGAATCAATGGATGGAAGATCTTCCTCTCTGTATATCTGACTTTCCAATACAAACGAATTCACCAAGTGCCCTCGACAGATAGGACTGGGCTAGGACTGGAGTCAGAAGCACAACCTAGGGCTTCCACATGGGTGGCAGGAAGAACCCCACCACGTAAGTCCTCCCTACGCTGGCAGGAAGTGGAAGTCAGGAATCATAGGCAGGCACTCTAAGGGGGAATGCAGGCCCCTGACCTGCTAAGCTAAGTGCTTCCTCCCTTGACATCACTTTAAATGGCTGTACCACTATTCTATTGCTTGGATTATGAATTCACCTCCATCTCCTATTTGTTTGCTGGTTCTTTTTCTTGGCTATCCTAAAGAATACCTTTCCAATAAATAAAATTATATATATATGATAATGGTAGTCAGGTCTTTGTACTGTTGAGGAAGAGAATTACAATTACAGTAAAGGAGAAAATTTAATGAACTCTGTGGTGGTCAACTGGCACTGGAGGAATCAATATGAAGCTGGTTTTCTGAATCTATATACATATACAGACACAAAAATATATGCAAGTATTAAATGTATGTGTGCACCCACATGTTTATGTAAATGCATACAAATGTCTGCTATTTCTTTTCACTCAAAAGCTACAGAAGCAGTAAGCCTCTAATAGCAAAGGTATCTAGAGTTCAGGCCACAATTCATGAAAAAAGTTCTTTTTATTAGAATTATTATTTGGGCAAGGCGCAGTAACCTAGCGGCTAAAGTCCTTGCCTTGTAAACACCGGGATCCCATACGGGTGCCAGTTTGTGTCCTGGCTCAGCTCCGGCTGTTGTGGTCACTTGGAGAGCAAATTAGCGGACAGAAGATCTTCCTCTCTGTCTCTCCTCCTCTCTGTATATCTAACTTTTCAATGAAAATAAATAAACCTTAAAAAAAAAAAAAGAATTATTACTTATCCAAAAGGCAAACTGAGAGAGAAACACACACACAGTATCTTCCACCCGCTGCTTCACTTCACTGTAAGAGTCAAGGTTAGGCCAAACTAAAGCCACAAATTGCATGATGAATATTTGAGCCCCCATTCCCTGCTTTCCCAAAGCAGGGAGCTGGACTGGACGAAAAGTAGCTGGGATTTGAACCAGAACTCTGATATGTATCACTATTTTTAAGTCATCATTTATTTTCCACAAACAAATGATCAGGATTCTTTGGAATAATGGCCCAGTCCAGGTCATCTGAGGAACTGGACATGGAAAATACAAATATAAATGTTGGAAATCTTGTTTTGCAAAACAAAACAAAACAAAACAAACTAGAAATGAGAACGATGGGGATATCGCAAAACACACAGAACTCAGTTTGAGGGGGTTTTCCTTGATCAAATTGGTAACAATATGAATGTCAGTGTAATGGCAATAACTATCACATCTCAGTCTTTTGGCTAAGATTAAGTACAATGGTAACAGCTGATAATAGCCAATTTCATAAATAGTAACCCCCAAATTAATGTAAATATAAATAAATGAATGAATGTGTAATGGGGAAAAGGAAGATTTTCTTTACATTAGAATGGCTATAAAATCTCATTTGATAATTTTCGTAGTAATCATTTAGCAAGAAATGTTACTGGATATTAAAACAAATGAATCAAAATTTGGTGGGAAACGCATATTTACATAAAATAACTCTAAAACATACATATTAAATGATGGGGGGAAAGAAACAGCGAAAAAAACTGATGACTTCTCTGCTTGATCAAGTGACCACAGTTCATATCACTAAGTAGACACAGAGAATCCTCACAGCACCCGAGAGGCAGCGAAGAACACAGCATGCGGAGTGTCCTATATGAACACCACTTCCAGCCCTGGCTGCTCCACCTTGGATCCAGTGACCTGCTAGAGTGCCTGGGCAATCAGCAGATGGCTCAAGGAGCTGGGCTCCTGCCACACACCCAGGAGACCGGGATGGAGGTCAGGGTTCCTAGTTTCCTCCTGGTCCAGTGCGGTCACTGGGGGGAGTGAAGCAGCAAGGGGAAGATCGTTCTCTTCTCTCTGCCTCTCAATTAAATCAAGTAAATCTTTAAACCAGAAAGAAAACACTGCATTCATTCTGTAATTATTCCTGAAAAGAATTGCACTGTCTGATCTAACAAAGAGCAGTCACTGGACAAACTCAAACTGAAGAAAAATTTTACATGTTATTTATAAATCCTTCAGAAGTAGCAAGATCATGAAAGGTTGGGAAAGACTGAGGAACTGCTATAAACAGAGGTGGCTAACAAGTAATAATAAATAAATATACCAGATCCTTTTGCTGTTATAAAGGACTAATGGTGATATTTGAATGCAGCCCGTAGATGCGATTTTCTGATTTTGATGGTTCATTGCCATCATGTTAACAGAGTTTCCTTGTTACAGGAATTACTCAAGTATTTGGGGATCATCAAAAAGCATGACAAGTTAATTTCAGGTAAAAATAGGAAATAGATTATTTAGACTCTCTTGATAATTTCCTGTAAGCCTGAAATTGCTTCAAATTGAAAAGAAAAAAAAAATCTAGATGGATAAACGCATATGCTATAACTTTTTCATATGTATCACAAAGTTATACTTTATAAGAATCAGTACCAGGTCCAGTGTGGTAGCTGAGTGACTAAAGTCCTTGCCTTGTATGCACCAGGATCCCATATGGGAACCAGTTCATGTCCTGGCTGCTCCACTTTCTTTCCAGCTCCCTTGCCTGTGGCCTGGGAAAGCAGCTGAGGATGGCCCAAAGCCTTGGGACCCTGCACTTGTGTGGGAGACCCAGAAGAAGCTTCTAGCTCCTGGCTTCAGATCAGCTTAGCTCTGGCCATTGTGGCTACTTGGGGAGTGAGCCAGCAGATGGAGGATCTTCCACCTGAGGAAGATCTGCCTCTCTTCCTGTAAATCTGCATTTCCAATAAAAATAAATAAAGCTTAAAAAAAAAATCCACACCAGTTTACACTTCCCCAAGATTGGTCTATGACAGGAAACCCAAATCAAAATTTTATTTCACAGGGGCCAGCATGGTAGCATAACAAATTAATCCTCCATCTGCAGTGCTAGCATCCCATGTGAATGCAGGTTCATGTCTTGGCTACTCCACTTCCCATACAGCTTCTTATTGGTCACTTGGGAAAGCAGTGGAAGATGACTAAGTCCTTGGGCCCCTGCAGCCATATGGAAGACATAGAAGATGCTCCTGGTTTCAGACCAGCACAGCACAGCCCAGCTCTGGACATTGCAGCCATTTTGGAGAGTAAAACAGCAGATGGAAAATCTCTCTCTGTAAATCTGCCTTTCAAACAAAATAAGTAAATCTTTTAAAATGTTTCACAAAATAAAAAAATACTTTCACTTGTTTTCAAAATGATATTTATGCACTCTGCAAGAGAACTGCAAAAAGGCACCCACATTGGTGACAGAGGACATCTCTGAGGAGAAAGAAGGGCAGGGAGGTGAAGGCGACCTCTAGGGCTCACACTGACAGCTTCTCTTACATTGGTTTTTTCCTCCTTAAGAATCTCTTCACTTAGTACTTTCAGAACAAAAAAAGAAATGGAAAAATAGTGTTTAAGGAACATGCTTCTTCCTTAGCAAGCCTAAGACTACAATTTCTCTTATCACTTCTGAATTTCTTGCTATTATATCCAATGCTGGTATGCAGTTGTATTATGAGCAACCTGTCAACAGTTCTCACCACACCCCCAAACAGAACCTTCCACCCTGCCAGGTATGTTTAGTGGAACTTGGGTCCTTATCAGGAAGATCCTGATGTCCCATAGGGCCACGCAGCCTGGTATTTGGCACACTGGTGTCATTTCTCCACCAGTGTTGCCATGAGGCCTTTAAGCCCAAGATACCTAAGCCTCGTCTTCCTTACCGGTGAATTCATATTTAGCACAGGACATGTCAATGGTTGGTTCCAGGTCAATCTGAGAGACATCTGAAAGCCAGGCTCGGAAATCTTCAAACATGAGCTTCCTAGAAACGGAAATAAAAGATTTTGGCACGATGCCACAGCTATTCGTTCTTGCAGCTTACAGTTAATTCAGGAGATTGATTTACTCTTACATTCATTCAGGACATCTTGACAGATGTTCTCAGTTTAAACTTGCATGGTTGAAGACTAATGTTCCCAGAGGGACACATGTGCACATCTCCTACTCTAGCTCAGTCCTGCTGAGCGCTTCATTTTCTCAGTGCTTTCCTGCCCTTAAACTCCACATGTGCCCTCTGGTGTCAGCAGTTTGCCCTTTGTTCTAACGGTCTACCACATCAGTGTTCCACTCCAAATTACTGATGTTCAGACACGCTCTTCAGCAACAGGATGGAAAATTCAACTGCTTTTCTTCACCCAGTTCATTTTCAATATTGCGTATGTTTCCTCCCACCCACTGGATTCTTTGACCTAAGGACAAACTGTTCCCGTATAAGCCTGAGAAGCATTCAAGAGCAACACCCACAGAGCTCTGAGGAGCGTCAGGGCAGAGCTGTTAATCCTCAGGTGATGTGCACACTGGCTCTGCCTCAGCCCGGCCATCTGGAGCAACCTTGCGCAATTCTTTACCCTTCACCTGCAAGCTCCTTATCTTTTCCCAGAAATGCTCCTTTTAAATTAATCAGTCTTCTTTCCAGCATGCCCTGCTTCTTAATGTGTTTAGTCATCATGCTCTAAAAATAATCATCTCCTGTCTATAAGAAACCTGTTCCCCTGACCTAGAGCCTGTCTTTCTGGATTCAGCCAATATATGTTCACGGTGCAAGGACAAATGAATGTTTGCTATCACTGAACAGAAATTCTGACTAGAATTTAATCAATCACTTCTGAACACTTTCAAAAAGTCATTCAGTTATTGGACTTGTGTTGTGTAGGCCTGGGTCACTAGTACTTTTTCCCTGAATAAATCTTCTGTTAATGTTTGCAGAGTTTGTTGCTCTTACTCGATAGGCACTAACTGGGTGTTCCACAATTTCATTCACTTTTCACACCGCCTACCAGGGTTTGCACAGGTTAGGGGCTTAGTCCTATAGGACTGCTCCTCCCACTTTAGACATGTGGCTGGCTGCAAATCAGAGGTTCCCATAACACCTGCTCATTTGTTAGATAATGTACTCAGTAGATTACCAGTTTATTAGATAAGGATATAATTCAGGGGATAGTCACATAGAAAATGAACTTTTGGCAAGGCATTGGGTTGGGGGTCATGGAACTTCGATGACAGCTGTATTCATACTACCTTTCAGAACCTACAGGTGCTTAGATGTTGTAATGGAGCCTTTGATATACAGACATCATGGATTGAACTATTAACCAATCATCAGCCCCTCTTTCCTCCCGGAGGCTTCAGTGGTTGAGACTGGAAGTTCTAACCACCTAACACTGCTAGTACAGTAATCAGAATCCTCCTTATGCCTTGGGTCTTTTCACGTCATTTCATGAACCTAAGTACAGGTGTGATGTTACTTATGGATAACGAGAGTTTTTTTATTCACTTCCATCTATTTCAGCATTTAGGAAAAGCAGCGTTAGGAACAGAGACTAAGACCAAATATACTTATTATCACAAATCACAGTATCACAAGCACTTACTGAACACGAGGGCAGTACTGTTGTAGACTTCAATTAACTTTATACTGCAATAATTGTGAGCACTAAACTAACTGCACAATAGTTAGATCTTTCCCAGACATTCTGATGTTAATAGGAGAGCAATAAAGATAGTGAACAATTCCATTTAACAGTTTAATTGGCTCTCCATGTAGCAATCTGTAATATAATTTGCAAGACGCTTAGCCAATCAACTTCAAAATCGTTAACTATGAATTAAAAACATTCTCAACTATGCTACTTCAAATTATGCACATAAAAAAACTTCACATCTTTTGAACCATCCTAAAATTCAAGCTCATATAAAGTGCCTTTGGTGCAGAGGCTAGACACTGGCGGGTCTTAGCCTCCCCCCTTACTGTTTCCTTGCCCCGCTTTTACGATTGGAATTGAACCTCTTCCTACCACTCACTCCCTGGTAATAGGTGTGCAGCTGGCCCTGCAGGAGCCCCCTGGACAGCATGCATGAGCTCACTTGTCTCCCTTACGGATAACACCAGGAGCTTTGGGCTTGTCTAGAGGGGTGTCATTTTTAGCAACCCCAGGTCCTGAGCAAGAAGTAATTACCACCTGACTGGAGCCTACTGTCACCATTAACTCCCCACAGAACAGGATATAGCTGACCAATCAAAGGAGGGATGCTGAGTGCTGCAGCCCAAACCAGGTACCTGCGACCCTAACTTCATCTGTCAGAAGCTTTGCTGCTCCCTCCTTCAGAGCCTGGGAATTGTGCACTAGCTTGCTCTGACCATGACGGTAATGCTTCTACTAGCCCATGTCAGGAATTGACTTACTGTGCACTGGGCTAGGGAAACCATATTTCAAGGTTCTACAGCAATTCTTTCCACTAATTATGAGTATGTTCTGTAATAATTCTAGTACAGGGCCTGGCACAATAGCCTAGTGGCTAAAGTCCTCGCCTTGAATGCACCAGGAGCCCATATGGGTGTCAGTTCTAATCCCGGCGGCTCTGCTTCTCATCCATCTCCCTGCTTGTGTCCTGGGAAAGCAGTCGAGGATGGCCCAATGCATTGGGACTCCGCACCCGCGTGGGAGACCCGGAAGAGGTTCTGAGTCCTGGCTTCAGATTGGCTCAGCTCTGGCTGTTGTGGCCACTTGGGGAGTGAATCAACGGATGGAAGAGCTTCCTCTCTGTCTCTCCTCCTGTCTGTGTATCTGCCTTTCCAATAAAAATAAATCTTAAAAAAAAAATAATTCTAGTATAAAGATATAATCGAAATGCCCAAGCATTTGGATAAGAAATATCCTATATGTAATCCTTCATCATTACATACAACATTGTAACAATTGTATATTGAATCTTTAAGCACATCCTTGATTATTTTCTCAAAATTCTACACAAAAACATGTACACTTTTAAAGATTTTGATGTCTCTTAAAACCATCTAAGACCACAGCAGATATGGGGGTCTTCAAAAGTTGAAAAAAACTATACATAGATTAAAAACCTTATATCCACATTTATTTATCTTAACAACAACAACAAAAAAGATTTGTTTATTTATTTGAAGGTCAGATTTATGGAGAGAGAGCAGGACAGGAGATCTTCCATGTGGTGCACTCCCCAGATGGCTGCAATGGCCTGGCATGGTCCAGGCCAAGGCCATCTGTTTTTCTAGATAGGTGGCAGAGACTAAAACACTCAAGCCATCTTCCACTGCTTTTCCTAAGCCAATAGCAGGAGGTTGGATGGGAAGGGGAACAGTCAGGACAGGAATCAGGACTCAATTGGGGCATCAATCAGTATTGCAGATGGTGGCTTTACCAGCTATGCCACAATGCCAACTCCTAAATTTATCTTTTAATTCCAATTTTCCATGAACCTTCTTTACTACCTTTAAGATATCTGCACTTCTGTCAACATGGAGTTGTTTCAAATATTGGTCAATCTAATACGTAAGAATGGAATCTTGAGTGTAAATCTGTGTTTATTTGATTACTAACCAAGCTGAATATTTTACCATTGAGAACTTTGGCTTAGGAGGCAGACTTGGGTTTGAATCTCGGCTCCCTCAATGTTAGCTAAGTGAAAGAAACAGCTTTCTCTGAGTCTGCTTCCTCCTCTACAAAATGGGATAACAGCATTCACAGCTTACAGGTACAACAGCTAAGGCAGTTCCCGCTCTGTCTAGCAGATGTTAGGCACTCAGTAAGTATGACATCGTTACCTTAAAGCAGAGATATGAGGCTCTTTTCTCTTCTTCAAATCATCAGACTTCACCATGAAAAAAAGAAAAAAAAATCTTTTGTAGAGAAACGAAAGAGTACTCAGTGAATGTTGTGGCTACACAGCATTGTGTGACAGTCTAGATGTCCCCAAACTAACCCGCCTAAGCTTGAGCCAGGCCTCCTCCATATGGAAGCTCTGTGACTCGGCCAAATTACTCAGCTTCTCTGTGCCATATTCATCCAAGATATACTTAGGTTTACTTAAAAAAATAGGCAATCAACTGAAAAAAAAAATTTAACAGCATACAGAAGGTGATTAGCATATTGTAAAAAGCCACTGGGACAGCAGGATTTGCAATCCTGTGGGCTTCAGAGAGGCGCAGCAAAGGCCCCAAGGAGGTTGGGCAGTGTGCCAAGGTATCAACGAGCCAGGCAGAAGAGCATTCAGGCCCTAAGGATAGCACTTGCCTGGCCTAGTCAAGACACCACAGGGGACTAAGTAGCAGAGAGCCGGGGCTGTCAGCCTAACCCTAACCCTAATCCAGAAAATGAGGCCTCTGGTAACCCGGCACCCAGTACTTTGAAGTACTGTTGTGCCAGATTTTGAAATCCCCAGAAAATCATTAAGTCTGAAGTTGATGCTAAGGCATAAAGGTGGTTTGTTCAGGTTAGCCTGGGTCTCTCAGCCACCCTCCCGAGCCCAGCAGGGCTGGGCGGGGGAGGGGCAGCCGCAGCTGAGGCTGCAGCAGGATCAGAAGGGAGGACCAAAGAGGAGAGAGAGCAAGCCTGAGCCCTGGTTGAACAACCCAGCTGTTCTTACACATTTCAGGCTATTAATTATACAGTCATAATTTAGCAGGTTTCTATTGGTGGGTTTGAAGCAAGCAACTTTCAAAAAGTACAAATCACTGAGCTGCAGGGCGGTGGATCCTATCAAACACCAGGTACCTCCTTCCTGAGGAGTGGTCTGCCTAAGTGACCTGCCAGGTGTCCTGCCCGGTGTCACGTAGACTATCAGGCCTGGAGTTCACACAGCCCCCCAGCCAAGCCATTAGGGCAGGAATTACAAAAGGCAGAAAACACCTAGGTTCTTCAGTACATTGGTTTTTAAGATTTATTAGAATTTAAAGGTGAAACATGATTCCATCGCCATGTTTTAATTGAAATAAAATATACATTATAGAAAATGTACTATTTTAACCATCTGAAAGTGTATAATCCAGTGGATTTTAGTACAGATAATGTTGGGCAACCACCAACACTCTCCATTCAAGAACCTTTTCTCATCTCAAAAGAAATCCTGTATCCCCCAACTCTTGGCAGCACTCATCTACTTCTTGTCTCGAAGATTTCTTTGCTTACTCTGGAATAGTCTGGTGAATCATACAACATATAAACTTTCGTGTCTAGCTTTTTTTTTTTAAAGCTCTTTCAATTTGAAAGTTGGAATTACAGACACATGGGCCTGGTTAGTAGCCTAGCAGCTAAAGTCCTTGCTTTGAACGCCTGGGATCCCATATGGGTTCTGGTTCTACTCCCGGCAGCCCCACTTCCCATCCAGCTCCCTGCTTGTGGCCTGGAATGCAGTCCAGGACCGCACAAAATCTGGGGATCCTGCACCCGTGTGGGAGATCCGGAAGAGGCGCTGGGCTTCTGCCTTTGGCTAGGCTCAGCTCCAGACATTGCAGCCACTTGGGGAGTGAATCGTCGGATTCAGTGTGAAGAGTATTGTTCCCCTTGCATGGCAGGACGCAGAGGATGTCTCTACAGCCACCTGAATGCAGCTCCACCTTCCTTTACAAGGACACTGGACCACCCTGAGGAAGAATTCTAACCCATTCAGGCATTGTTTGCTACTGTTGGCTTTTACTATCAATGTTTGCTTGGAAGTTAATGAGCTTGGAGCTTAATGTCAATAATGTCTTGCAAAAGGGCGTTTTATTATTCATGCCATCTTGGCTGTGCCCATGGACCTTTTGTTAATGAAGGGATCTATGTTTAGGGTTTCATTCTTTCCTTGATCTTTAGGTTCTTCTTTTCTTTATGATACAAGATTGAGTTGTAGAATAAGAATTGTAGTAGGAACTTCTATTGAGTTTTTAGGTGAAACAAACGGCAAAACTATTCTTGGATAAACCCACTTGACCATGCAAATTCCAGAGCTTGTGACTCCTTCTGTATAAACAAAGGGGACAGCTCTCTCACACTGTCCATTATGATCCTGGAACTGCAGTGGTCCGTTTATTTTCTCTACGCCTATTCTATGCATCCTTCACGAGCCCTGAACTCAGCTGGAGCTGGACTCTTTCTCTCTTTAAAAAGACAGAGAATTACAGAGACAGAGAGACATCTTAAATCTACAAGCTCAACCGCCAGATGGCCACAATGAGAGAAGGGCTGGGCAAAAGCCAGAAGCCTCATCTGGTCTTCTAGCTAGGTAGCAGGGGCTCAAACACTTGAGCAGTCCTCCACCAATTTTCCCAAGCCATAAGCAGGGAGCTGGATCATCAGTGGAACAGTGGGAACACAGTGCCCCCTATGGGATACTGGCTTTACCTCCATGCCACAACAGCACCCCTGTGCCTACATTCTTTAAATCAGCATGCTGTCACACTTCATCCACACTACAACAGCTGAATTCCATTCTTTTTTTAATGGCTCAGTAGTATTTCATTGTATGGGCATACCACATTTTACAAATCCATTCTTCAGTGTGTGAACATCTTCCACTATTTTTTTTTTTAGGATTTACTTATGCATTTGAAAGGCAGAAAAAGAGAAAGATAGATCTTCCATCTGCTGGTTCACTCTCCAAGTGTTCCCAATGGCTAGGTCTGGACCAGATTGAAGCCAAGGTCGTCATCCTGGTCTCCCACAAGGGTACTGGGTACCAGTTCCCTGGGTCATCCTCTCCTGCCTTCCCAGGCACATTAAAAAGAAGCTGAGTTGGAGCAACCAGGACTTCAAGTGGTGTTCTAGCATGGGAAAACCAAAAGAATGGTATGCTGAAAATGGTGAAAACCTATCTTCATGAGAAAGTTAATGTTAAATGCTGCTGCTGCCTAGTAAGAGTTGAGAAGTGATGAATCTATTTAGTCATGCGGAGGCTGTGGGTGAGCCTGACGAGCAGTTTCAACAGAATAGTACAGGTGAAGGGTCACAGGGATGGGGGCTGCAGCACTGTAACTGAAGTTTCTGCCAGCAGCTCCAGCATCCTGTAAGGCGCTGATTTGAGTCCTGCTGTGGGTGATCACTCAGTTTCCTGCCCTGCTGCCTGGAGGGCGTGGCTTCAGCCTAACCTTCCCTATGACCTGAGGCACAGCCTTCAGGCCTGCATGTGGAATGTGACCTCCAACATAGCTAGAAGGTCAAGGGAAGTACACCTGAACATGACCTCTGACATGACAGGAAGATCTAGGGAGATGTGTCACACAGCCAACTGCAGTGTCTTTGGTGGGTGTGGGGTCTGTCGGAAGGCTCCCTCCTGCCCTCCCCTTCCTTACCCTTTAAAACCTGTAACCTGTGCTCTAATAACGCGGACATTCCTCACCAGCTTGTCTCCGGTGGTTCTTGTGGTGACCTCGGGGCCTGCTGGTGGCTCTAAACCCCGAGATCCTGCTGCTCCACCGCTGATCCAGCTCCCTGCTAACCCACTATGAAAGCAGCAGATGTTTCAAGTTCCTGGGCCTGCCACCTATGTAGCTTCAGCCCGACCCACCCTTAGTTGTGATGGCCATTTGGGGAGTGAACTAGTGTATAGAAGATCTCTCCTTCTCTCCATAACTTTGACTTTCAGAGCTCAGAAACAAATTTTATATATATATACATATATATATATATTTTTTTCACATTAATGGAGAATTCTCAGCCGCCGGGCCCAATAAAGCAGTTTTATACCCATGGTGTTAGGGTGAAGATGCCCTGTTCAAAACTGAACATGGTAAAAATTATTCATGGAAGAGTGTCACACCTCTCTACCCGCCGCCCCCTCCCCCCCACATGGCTTGGGGAAAACAGTGAAGGAAGGACCAAGTCCTCAGGTTCTGCTACCTGTGCGGGAGACCTGGCAGTAGGGAACATTTGCAAAGTAAAGCAGCAGGTGGAAGATCTTCCTCTTCCTCTGATGTTTTACTTTTAGAATAAATAATAAACCTTGAAAAAATTTGCTTACGGCCCGGCATGGTAGCCTAGTGGTTAAAGTCCTAACCGTGCACATGCCAGGATGCCGGTTCATGTCCCAGCAGTCCCTCTTACCATCCAGCACCCTGACGGTGGCTTAGGACAGCAGTCAAGTACAGCCCAAAGCCTTGGGACTCTGCACCCGCATGGGTGACCCGGAAGAGGCTTCGGATCAGTTCTGTTGTGGCCACTTGGGGAGCCAACCAGTGGAAGGAAGATCGTTATCTCTATATCTCCTTCTATCTATATCTGCCTTTCTAATAAAAATAAATATTTTTTAAAAAATTGCTAAAATGGTTATCATTCAATGTATGCCTCTGTGCAGCAAACTGCTCATCAAAGCACACCTTATCCCTTTGCTTATGAAGTACTTAATAATTAACTTCATGTAGGTCTTGGCTATTTCTGCAATTACCACGATCAACCTTATTATTTTAAAGTCCTATAGGAAAAGAACTGTCAAAATCTCCCATATATTCATCACCGCATGTAACACATAGTTTATATTCAGTACATTTATGTGATATGAGGGAATGTCTTCAAAATGTCAACATGATGACCTTCTAAGGCAAAAGCTAGAACTTTAAAGTCTTAAAGGTATCTGAGGATAAAAGATAGTGAGTTTTCTGAGGTGGAAGAGCTAAGTGAAAAGAAATACCTGCTGAAATTTATATAAATCATTATATTTCTCATGGAAGTCCAAATTCAAAAGTTCCTTCTGCAGGCTGTCCAGGAAGTCCTGGTTTCGGATGAAGTTCGGGATCACACAGTGCAGAAAGGGCTCCATATCCATGACAACAGCCTCTGTTGGAAGGAAAACATCACCCATGGCTTTGCTCCTCTTTGTGTTTTTGACTCCAAGTGACACAGTAGAGAGAGAATGAAAGACAATGGCCATGAATTTGAGGAACATAAAACTGAAAATTTCTAAGATACAGGGGAAGAATTATATGCTCTGCTTTTCTTAATCCACTCTGCCATTTTTAAAAGAATAGAATGCACGACTAAAATACCAGTCCTTAAAATAAGTACGGGCGATGCCAGCAACTAAGCAGTCTGCTCTTGCACTGTTTCAGTGGCTATGTACTGAACTGAACATGTTTTAGATGTCTCATTCACTTGCCCCAACAGTAAGAGTAGCAACACCGGTTGGCGACTTCTCTCCTACCCTACTTTATCCTTCCTCCAGTCAGTCCCTACACAGGAGCACTTTCCTTTTTTTCAGTCCCCCTCCTCCCCAGCCCCCAGTCAGTTAAGGCATAAGGCCCTCTGTTTTTTTTTTTTTTTTTTTTATTTCTATCCCAACATTTCACCCAGTGCCTCTGTTGGCCAGGAGTACGAACGGCCCCATATTCACCACTACCACCTAGCACATACAGTAAGGGCTGTACAAGCATTCTTTCATTTAATCCTTTCAGCCACTCTGAGTGGTGGTTATCACTATGCCCATCCTCCAGAGGAGGAAACTGAGACGCGCTTTCGTCTCAGTGTACAGCTATCTTGATCCAGCACACGCAGGAGGACTCCATTCCCAAGTATTGCACAAAGGAAATAAAAACCACCCAAACTTTCAAAGGAACCATAGGACATGCTAGAAGGTGACATCTGACGCCGAGATTCTAATCTTCCAGCATACCCACATGTACTTTCTCAGGTCAGGTGGCCAACCACGTCAAACTGAGTTAAGCTCAGGCACCTGCTCCCTCTGCTCCTAACAAGTGCTCTGACCAGGGCATCCTGGGACCAGGGAGCATCACCCTGGCGGGGAGGGACCCACACACGTCAGCTTATGAATCCAATTCGGCATCTTTCCGACGTTAAACACGACGGTCTCTGAAGTGTCAGAAAGTTAAATCCACTGCCCTGCGACGCACATGCAAGGGAGAAGAGGCCAATTCCCTCTAATTGCTGCCTCCCGAATTCAGCTACCAACTCGTGGACCCTCTACTCCCAAAGCTCCCCGGCCTACACCCCCTTCTCTTCTTAGGTTTCTAGAGCCACACTGAACGCGGGATGGAAGGGACCAGCAGCGAGGTAGGAGGGTCGCAGGTGGCCGCCGTCCTCCCCTTTCCGCGTGCGGCCCGGTTGCCCAGAACTCCGCTCCAGACCCCCGCGCGCCGGAGCAGCCATCAGAGCCCCCGATTACCATGGCTGAACGGCGTCCTGCTTGTCCACGCTTCAGCCACCTGCTTCTTCAAGGTTTCCTCCGTGACAGCGTCAGAAAACTCCGCAATAACTTCCTTCTTGCCCCTTTTCCCTCCGCGGCCCGGCCCGGGCTCTGCGGGCCGTTTCCCATTCATCTCTGCACAATCTCAGGCCACGCTGACCATGCACCTACTTCTCCCACCACAGCGACTACAATTCCCAGAATACCTTGAGTCGTGTGCTCGCTAGCGCTATCCAATGGAAAACGCTCAAGCTAAGGGAGGCGGAGCCTATAATTAATTTACCAATGGAGGAGCGCTATATTGAGGCAATCTCATCAGCCATTGGTCCAGTGACGGCAGGCTCCAGCTCTTCAACTTCCTGCCGCCAGCAGCTACGGATTCGCTTCCGGCGTACGTCCACCTCCTTTTTTGCTCTCATGTTAATGGCGGGCGGAGGCTACTGAGCGTGTCCCAGATAACCGCTGCCCGCACCAGGGGAATAAAAACCCCAGCAGCACCCTTTGGCCTCACCGCTTCTGCTCACCATCCGTGCCAGAGTTCGCTAGCATGTCTGTGGTCCCGCCCAATCGCTCGCAGACCGGCTGGCCCCGAGGGGTCAACCAGTTCGGCAACAAGTACATCCAGCAGACCAAGCCCCTCACCCTGGAGCGCACCATCAACCTGTAAGTGCAGCGCGGTCCTCGCACGCGGCCTCCGCTGCCTTCCCCTCGGCAGGGCTGCTCGAGGCTCTGCTTCCGGCGCGCCCCTCGCCTGCGAGCCGTGCTCCTTCCCACGGGTGCCCCCTTGGCCTTGGCGTGCCAAGGGGGTTAGCCCTTTGCTTCTAAGGGCGTTTTGCAGTTCTGCAAAGAAATCTTGTTTCCAGTCTTGCTGTGGTCAGTTTATCGGCAACATCCGAGTTTGCAAGGATTCCTTTTCCCCGCCTTACCAGAAGTGACAGTTCAAAATGTGCTATTTCAAAAGTGCTTTTTGCATCAGTAGACTCCAAGGAGGTGGCTAGATGTGTTTTTCTTTGAAATGAATGGTATGCGTAGGATCCCATTTTTGCAGGTTGCACTTGACCCTTTGGAGATTTGGAGATCTAGCAGTGACTTTTTAGATGCTGTGTGGTATTCTAGCGTGTGTACGCACCCAATTGTAGTCATCTATCCAGAGCTGGCTTACCTGCCCTGGGCATTCCCATGTCGCCAACGTGGGCAGCAGCTTGGAAGAGTGGGTGCAGGTGCGGGAATTCAGACAACGGAGAGAATTGAAATTGCTGTCTCCACAGAAGTAATTACTCGTGAATGTGCTTTATTTTTAAGCTTCAAAAGCAGTCACACAGTAGTAGGTTCTTGGCATTTGGAATCTTGATCAAGAAATTGCCAGCGTGCTTTTTAAAAATAGTTTCTGAGAGTTTTTGAGGCACAAGGATGTGTCAAGATCCATGTTTTAAGAAAGACACTGTAAAGATTTCTCTGTTTTATATTCAAGTAACTGAATTTTTCCCTCCAAAACCTGTAACCATCTTGAAATTCAATAGTTGGATTGTTTCATTTGGCAAAGCAGAAGCTAGTTTGAAAATGTAGATAATAGAAATGTTGGGTTTGTAGAATCTGGGATTAGTTGGTAGTTGTGTGCATACAAGTTCATCTTTGCTACTGTTCCATGAATGCCCAGGCTAGTGTCTTAATTTCATTCCACTGTTAAAGAAGCCTTTGTAAGATGGCATGACATTGAAAAGTCATGTTCTCCTTTAAGGGAGTGCAGGAGCACAGCTTCTAGATTATTTTTAGTCATGATCAGAACTGAGACCCTGCAGTTTTTCTGAATTTGCCTTGATTACTGAATCAGTTTGCATCAAGCCGTTACATAGAATTCACTTGGTGAGCTGATTAGGCTTTCATCAAGATGTTTTAGTCTTTAAGTTGTGAATTAATTTACCACACTTTTTTCCCTCTTATAGAAAAGACTGAATTATAGAGGGTCATTGTGTCAAGAACAGGGTGAATAATGAGGCATTAGAATGCCTTAGAATAATGAGGCATAGTTCCCTGTTACAGTTAGGAAATCCTCCAGGGATGCCTACTGTCCACCAGCTGCTGTGCAAAATATTCAGTATATAAATATGAGGAAGTGAGAGCTTTAGGAAAGTCACCATGTCATGATGATAAGGTGTGTTTCTGGGGTGGTAGGCTGATTTCACAGCCGAAGATTGAAACACTTCATCTTGGCAGCCTCTCCTTACTGCTGTGGAAGCTGCCTGTGGCAGTCAAGCGATGGTCTGGCTCTCCTTAGGGTTCTCTAGTTGTGAGAATTAAATGTGAATGTTCTTCCAGGTTGCCTAGCAGGTAAGCCGTGTGAGGTACTTGCTGCTGCTAATGACAGCTAGGTTAGGTTCATTCCTGGGGCTGCTAGACCAGGTTCTTTGTTTTTAATGTCTGTTTATTTGGCTGAAACAGAAACAAGAGATTGATCTTCCATCTGCTAGTTCTCTCCCCAACTGGCCTTAGTGGCAGAGCTGGGCTGGTCTGAATCCAGGAGCTTCTGGGTCTCTCACATGGGTGCAGGGGCACGAGCACTCAGGCCATTTTCCACTGCTTTTCTAGGTGCATTAACAGAGCTGAGTCGGAAGTAGGATAGCTGGGACTCGAACCTGCGCTCCTATAGGACGCCAGCACAGGCAGCGGCTTTACCTGATCGATCACGGTGCCAGCCCCAAAAGTTCTTTTGAGTTTTGACAACTTTGAATAGTCTGCTTTTCAAGAATAGCTGAGTGGATTAGGTATGTCGCGGTAGGCTACTAATGTCAAGGGCTTTTGATAGATACCTTGCAGGTGGGCAAATGTGGCCGTAGTGTTATTACTCCAAGGTTTATAAGCAAAGGCTCACCATCATGAGGTTTAAATTGGCAAGTGTGCTACAATATAAATATGGGATTTTTAAAAACTGGTTTAAAGAAGAGTTTGATTTTTCCTAAGCAAGATTTGGATGAGTAGAAGGGAAGAATGAGGGTACTGAATAGAGTAAAAGCTGGAGGCTAGCAGGGCTTGTTAGTAGATTCACAGCAAGATAAAAGAGCAGCAGAACTGATAAGGAAAGGAAAAGACTGGTAGGAAAATCTTAGGCTGATTACTGGGAGAAACAAAATAGCTGGGAAATATCACTGGGTTGGGTGGCTCAGCCTGTAGGGGAAAACAAGAGGCGTTAACATCCGTGAATAATGTGTGATTGTATTAGTGGTCAGGGGTGCTCAAGGAGACAGTTGGTTCAGTTATGTCAGTATAGCATTTGTGATTGAAGACTAGAGGATTGCTGATATCTAGATAACCACTTCCCTAAACGTTAACTGGCCTCGAGGCTAGTGCTGTCTGTGCTCAGGATTCTTAGCTGTGCCCCAATAGTTCAGAAAGCAGGAGTTTGATCTCCGTTGTCTCAGTGCTGTCTGTGTTATTGGGATAAATCCTTGTGTGCCCAAGCGCCTTCCCTATACTTTTGGATGTATATACTTTTTCATGGGAAAGTCAGATTAACAGAGAGGTCCCAAAGCTTTGGGCCATTCTCAACTGCTTTCTCAGGCCACAAGCCAGGAGCTGTATGGGAAGTGGAGCGGCTGGGACACGAACTCGTGCCCATATGGGATCCTTGTGTATGCAGGGCGAGGACCTCAGCCACTAGGCTACCGTGCCAAGCCCTTTTCTGCACTTTTGACGGGGATTTCTTGGCATGTGCCTGATATCTATTGGGTGGTCTTCACTTCTCACGTTAGATATCTGTCTTTGATCGCAGTTACCCACTTACCAATTACACTTTTGGGACCAAAGAGCCTCTCTATGAGAAGGACAGTTCCGTCGCAGCCAGATTTCAGCGCATGAGGGAAGAATTCGATAAGATTGGAATGAGGAGGACTGTGGAAGGGGTTCTGATTGTACACGAGCACCGACTACCACACGTGCTACTGCTGCAGCTGGGAACAACTTTCTTCAAATTGTAAGTGTTGTTGGACAATAACAGGAAGACAGCTGTTAATATGGTTGCTGTTTCATGCAGCTTTGGAATTTAATTTTAGTTCTTATTCATTTATTTCAGTAACTATTGCTCTTATTTCAGGGTTTAGAATGAAAATTATGAGTGATTTCTCTCCAGTGCAGTGCAGTGCTTTTATCTTCCTAACTAAAAACCTGCATGTTGCTGTGAACTGTTGATATGAATGTTTGTGTTTGGTGCAGCCCCTTGGAATAGGTTAGTCTAAGCTCAATTTCTTTCTGTCTATCTGTTTTTTTATCTATCTGTCTTTTAAGATTTATTTCTTTTTATTGGAAAGTCAGATTTACAGAGAGGAAAGATCTTCCATTTGCTGGTTCACTCCCCAAGTAGCCGCAATGGCCAGAGCTAAGCCAATCCAAAGCCAGGAGCCAAAGGCTTCTTGTAGGTCTCCCACATGGGTGCAGGGTCCCAAGGTTTTGGGCTCTACTTGACTGCTTTCCTAGGCCACAGTTAGCTGGATGGGAAGTTGAGCAGCTGGGACATGAACCAGCACCTATATGGGATCCTCGCAGATGCAAGGCAAGGATTCATGCCAGGCTCAGTCTAGGCTTAATTTCTAGGTGTAACTGTAGTATTATTAGAGCAGTTGGTATTCTTTCTTAGAGTGAATGTTTCATTTTCTTGCAATTTGTAGGTAACAGTTTAGTTTTGCCATTTGAGCTCTTAAGTCTTTCAATATGCATTTGGCCCACAGCTGTTTGACTGCATTATACCAACAAGGTCTCAAAAGTTGAGACTGAAATTCTTGACAGGTGTCCATTTCTTCGGGCCTGAAGCACGTGGGCCAGTACTCTCTGCACACTTCCATCTCCATTATCATCAGTTTCCAGCTGGAGAGAATGGGATGAGCTCATGCTTTTCCTATGTTATGTGTTTTGCTTGTTTAAAACTAGAGTTTGCATACTGTTTGGTGAATCAACATTCTCAACTCAGCAGTGTATTTACCCCTCCCTTTGATACTCATCTTGACTGTCTTATATGATACTGAAATATGTTTTACTTGATAGCATTTTCATGTGTTCTGTTATCTCCTAACTGTATTAAGTTGAAAGCTGAAATTTTTGGCTTTTATACAGGCCTGGTGGTGAACTTAATCCAGGAGAAGATGAAGTTGAAGGACTAAAACGCTTAATGACAGAGGTATTTTTCTATTTACTACAGTTCTTTGGTCCATCTGAATACCACCTACTTAATTTGGCTATCTATGGCTTTTAAAAGAAATAGATTTGAGTACTTTTTAATAAATACATCTTAAATATGAGTGTTGATACAATGTTTATTTTCTGCAGGTTCAATGTGTAAGTTAACCTTAGCATTTTTTAAGACTAAAATGTTAATATAACAGTGTTTAAAAAAAGTTTGTTGCACTGGACACAGTTCTCAGTGCTTTATATGCAGTCAGTCAGGCATCACAACATCCAAGGAAGTAGGTTTATTAATCACATT
Source organism: Ochotona princeps (assembly GCF_030435755.1). Taxonomy (NCBI): domain Eukaryota; kingdom Metazoa; phylum Chordata; class Mammalia; order Lagomorpha; family Ochotonidae; genus Ochotona; species Ochotona princeps. Next base: position 22,550,309 of record NC_080847.1, read on the forward strand.
TACAGATAAGGAACCTGGGACATGATGAAGCTAGTGTGTCACACAGCTGGAGGTTTGAATCCAGGTGGTTTTGTTCCAGATTAGACTTCTGTGGAATTTAATCAGAGAATCTTATTATGTACCTGTTTCCATTTTTGCATGTATTGTTAAGACTTTCTACAAATTGTACCTCTTTTAAAAGTCATTCTAATACCTGTTTCTGAAGATTTGGGCCAAATGCATAGGCACTGGTGGTTTGAAAGTTATAGATTGTTTTCATTGTGTGACTTTTTTTTTAACATACAACCTCTCATCCATGACAAAAACCAGTATACACTTCATGTGAAAATCTGGGCAAACATAGAAAAACAAAACCAAAGTCACCTGTGACTCCTTTATTGACCTATTGGTTTGTCTTTTAAAATACATTGTAACTCCTAAATGTGCTGCACTCCAATGTCGTTGCACTCCAGTTATGTGGTTTAGGTTGAACTTGTTTATTTCCACTAGTTTTTAAAGCCTCACGAAAAAGACAGTAAAATGAATATCTTTAAAAAGATTTGAATGAGGGGCCAGCATTGTGGTGTTGATTCAAGTCCTGGCTTTGGACTTGTAGTCCAGGTGTCTGCTTTGGGCCTGGGGAAAACTACAGGAGACACAGATTGGAGTTCCAGACTACTGGCTTCCATCTGGCTATCTCCTGGGGAGTGGGGTGTGGACCAGTGAACAGAAGATAGCTCCCTCTCCCCTCCCTCCTCCTTCACCCCTTCCTCTCCTCTTCCTCCTCCATCTCCCCCTCCCCCCATTTTCCTCTGGGGAGTGAACCAGTGAATGGAAGATATCGCTCTCTACCCCCTCTGCTTAGGATTCAGCTTCCTGCTAATGTGCTTGGGAAGGCAGTGCAAGTTGGCCCCAGTACCTAGTCTCTGTCATCCTTGTGGGAGACTACAAGGCTCTCAGCTTCAGTCTGGCACAGCCCTGGCCACTTTGGCCATTTGGGAAGTAAGCCAGCACTGACTGTTTCCTCTATCATCTGCTTTTCAAATGAATAAATAATTTTTTTAAAGCACAGAATTTCATTCTATCAGAAAGTGTAATAAGATTAAATTAATGGAGCATTCTAGAGGGGTCAATGTAAACTATAGATGAACAGAGGAAAAAGGAATATTTAGCAAAACATAATTTAAGCATATTCTCAGAATCCAAAGGACTTGTTTTGTGATTAAAAATATCAGCTTGCATGCCCTTTATAGTGAATATTTAAAGATCCATTGAAATGTATGTCATGAAATCTTAGATCAGTGGTGATAAGAGGAAAATCCTTAGAGCTTTTGAAGTGGACAGGTTAAATACGGAAAACAAACTGTAAGTATCCTGGCAGCTAACAGTCTAGGAAGCTTACCTTCTAACAGAATATGATTTTCATCATAGAATTTCCTGTCTAATTCAACTATAAATCTGTGATTACAGTTATTTCCAGACTTGCAGTTTCAAAAAATGTAACATGCCTGTAAAATATTCCTGTTCTCAACTGTTTACCACCAAAAATAAACTAAGAAAGAAGATAAAATGATTGAGAATTTTAGAGAGAATTTGAGCCAGCATCGTGGCATAGTGGGTAAAGCTGTTACCTGTGACCTCAGTACCCTATTTGGGTTCCGATTCAAATCCCAGCTGCTCAGTTAACATGCAGCTCCCTGCTAATGCACCTGGGAAAAAAGCAGAGGATGGTTCAGGTACTTGGGCCTCTGCCACCTTCAGGAGAATCCAGGAGGAAACTCCTGGCTGTGGTCATGGCAGCCCATCTGGAGAGTGAACAAGTGAATGGAGGATCGCTCTTTCTCCTCTGCCTTTCAAATAAGCAAACAGATCTTTTAAAAATATGTTTTAGACAGGATCTAACAAAGTAGGAAAGAGACAAAAGGGATCCCCAGGACTCTAGCTGTGATGCAGGACAGTAGAAAAATGCCTAAGAAAGAAAAACCCGAAACTGATTAACGTGTATTTGAATTGAAAACAAATTAATCCCTTGGAGAATGTAGAACTGAATTTAGTGACAGTAAATGAAATGAACTGTGAAGGAAAGATAGCTGTGCCAGCGGTGATCAGTTTGCCTAGATTGGCCTAGCAGTCAAATACTTAATATTGACTTAATCAAGTGCTGATAATGAGAGGATGAAGAAGAAAAAGTGTGAACGGTAGATAGAGTTTTAAGGCCTAGATTTTCATCTACAGTAGAGGACACAGTAATTCAATTTTTTTAGTGTTAAAAATGAAAAGCAATTAAGAAATGATTGTGAAAGAATGTCTTAAAAGTATAACTTGACGTTGACAATGATTCCAGGCAGGTGACAAAGTTTGATAGGATGTGATTAGAATGGCATTTAACATATGCTGACAAAGTCAAGTCCACAAGCGAATTGAGAAAATTCTATGGCACACCTGACCAGAGTTCCTCAAAACTGTCCAGATCTTCAAAAAATCTGCCAAGTCTGAGAAACACAGACTAGGGGAGCTTCTGGAGAGATGGCGATTCAGTGTCAGGTAGTGTCTTAACAAGAGCCTGGGACTGAAAAAGTACGAGATGTACAAGCTTGAGCTTCGGTTACGGTCGTGTGTGCATGTAGGCTCATTCGTTGTGACACATGCCATACCAGCACAAGGATGTTAACAATCAAGAAAGGGTATGGAAGGAATCTTTATCCATTTTGCTCCTGTAAATTTAAACTTATTGTAAAATGGCTTGTTAAAAATAGAGGCAATACAGGCCCGGTGGCGTGGCCTAGCAGCTAAAATCCTCGCCTTGAACACGCTGGGATCCCATATGGTCGCCGGTTCTAATCCTGGTGGCCCTGCTTCCCATCCAGCTCCCTGCTTGTGGCCTGGGAAAGCAGTCGAGGACGGCCCAAAGCTTTGGGACTCTGCACCCGCGGGGGAGACCTGGAAGAGGTCCCCGGCTTCAGATTGGCGCAGCACCGGCCATTGCGGCTCACTTGGGGAGTGAATCATCGGACAGAAGATCTTCCTCTCTGTCTCTCCTCTCTTTATATCTAACTTTGTAATAAAAATAAATACATCTTAAAAAAAAAAGAGGCAATATCAAGGGGAGAAGCAGGAGTTTTGAACATGATAGCCAGCAGAAGTGGACAAGGGACACAAGGCAAGACTGCATTTTTCATTATGAACCTTGAACCATTTTTGATCAAATTTGTAGAGTATAACCTCAATTAAAATAAGTTTAATGTTATACTGTTGTATACACTAACAAATATTAAACTTTCCTTTTTTTTTTTCCTTTTTTAATTAGAAAGACAAAATTACAGAGACAAAAATCTTCAAGCCGCTGGTTCACTCCCAAATGGCTGCAGTGGCTGGAGCTGAACCGATCCGAAGCTTAGGAGCCCGAAGCTTCTTTGGGATCTTGCTCATGGTGCAGTGTCCCAAGGCTTTGGGCCATCCTCAGCTGTCTTTCCAGGCCACATACAGGGAGCTGGATGGAAAGTGAAGCAGCTGGGACTAGAACAGGTGCCCAGTAGGGGATGCTAGCACTTGCAGTTAGAGGATTAGCTGATTGAGCCATTGCGCTGGCCTAAAAATGCCTAGTTTTAAAATTTTTGTAATGGATAGATAGCTTTCAATGCTGTAGTTGATACCAGAAAAATTATTGTGTGCTATCGGCTGTTGTGGGTAGCTGATCAGCTTTAAGTTCTACACAGCATAGCATAGCTATGTTAATGCCAGAGTACCAGTTTTGAAAGAATAGTGTATGTCTTGGAGAGGTTGCCTTAGGTGATGATAAACAGGATAAGACAGACAGGCATATTAGCTTTGTGTCTCCAGGAGTGCTGCCAAGGATATTGTGTTCCTTAAAGAGATGCCTGTTAGGGATTTACTGGCTATATCATTTCTTTTGAACAGATACTAGGCCGTCAAGATGGAGTCCTGCAAGACTGGGTCATTGATGACTGCATTGGTAACTGGTGGAGACCGAATTTTGAACCTCCGCAGGTCAGTGTTCACTTGTATGTGCTAGGCATTTGGGGAAGTAAAAAACTGACAATTGTGGCTGTAAAAAAAAATTACCAAAGTAGAATTGGACTTGAAATTTCCTTGTCTCCCTTAACTTAGATCAAATTTCACCAAATCAAACGTTTTTTTTTCTTTCAAATAAATATTTTAAAATATATATACAAGTAGAGATAATGGTGTTAAATGAGTCCCATTAAGTGTCTGCCTTTAATAGCAGCAGCAACACGTGGTCAGGCTTGTTTGTTAACCCTTTCTTCCACTGCCGTATTTCCTCTTCTTTCATCCACTATTCACCTACCCGGTTATTTCCATTTTCGTTGTATTCTTTTGGAAGGTTTATTTATTTATTTATTTGAGAGGTAGCAACAGTGAGATTTGCCATCTCCTGGTTTGCTCCCCAGATGGCCAGAGTGGCTTGTGCTAAGCCGGTCTGAAGCCAAGATATAGGAGCTGCTTCTGGGTCTCCCACATGGGTGTAGGAGTTTGAGCGCTTGGGCCATCTTCTGCTGCTTTTCCAGCTCATCAGCAGGGAACTCTATTGGAAGTAGAGTACCTGGGGCTTAAACCCATGCACGCCCTCATGGGGTGCTACACTACAAACAGTGTGCTTTCTGTTTTTGCTTTCATTTTAAACAAATTGTACATACTGTGGAGTGCAGTGTGACATTACATGTATACATTGTATATGGATCGGAGCAGGGGATCAACATGATTATATGCTTAGAGTAATTTTTTGAATTTATTTATTTGAAAGGCAAAACATGAGACAGAGATAATCCTCTGTCTGCTGGTTTACAACCTGGATGACCATAACAGCCAGAGCAGGCCAGGTTGAAGTCAGGACAAAGTCCATCCAGAGTTCCCACATGGTGGCAGCTTATCTTCCTTTCTCAGGGTCAGGCATTTGGAAGGTGCTTAGCTGGTTGGCTGTTGGCCAAGTGAGTCAGCTGGGATAGCACCATCACTGAACTGCGGGTAGAGGATCCTGAACTACCACACGTGTTAGCAGACCTCTCAGCTGTGTCCAGGCTGGCAGACTGAAACCTTCACATTTTGTGGCTGTTGACCAATAGCTTCCCATAGGTCCCTGTCAGCATGTTCAAAGGACATATCCAGTGAGGCAGTTGGCATCCTCCAGAGCATGTGATTCAAAAGCTACAGTTTGTTATAGTCTAATCTTGGCAAATGGCATTTCATTACTTCTGTTCTGTGCTATTGGTCATACCCTGTTTGGTTACCCTGAGAAAGAATGAAGGCTTTGCCTCTTTGCTCACCAGCTTTCAGAATGAGCTAATTCCTAATTCCTTAGTAGCCTCTAAAGACTCAACATTATTCGAAAGAGAATGACACAGAAACCTTGCCTGGGAGAGGATAACCAAAAACGCCAGAGAGGATGACCAAAATCACCAGAAATAATAATAATAATAATAAAAAAGATGTGTTACGGGTGTTTTTAGAGCTGTGAGCAACTGAGTTAAGTCTTCTAAGGGTTGCCACGAAGTGTATGGAGTGCAGTTCAGAACTGTCCTTCAGAGGGATGGAAGGAAGGGACTGGTTCCTTATGAGGTGAGGGCTGTCCTGACATCCCCTGTACTTCAGCTGGAGCCTGGGCATGGGTGGAGAGACATTTCAGAATTTGATATATATTAACCCTCGTAATAATTGATAATGTTATAATGCACAAATTTTTCCTTTTTGGCTAATCAGCAAACCTTTAAAATTGGAAACTGAATTCTTTTGAAAAATGAAAAGCTGTATGACTTGGTAGCTTGTTTGCATAACAAGATGTTGCAGATGAAGCCAAAGTTCTGTATTCTTCCTCCTGACTCCCTCAAATAGCAGAAGAATAGGAAAATGCAGATGTTAGTAATTACTTCATGAGAGTATCCATGAGTGTAAGTGTGCCATGGTGCTTAAGAAAGTGTATTTCTGTACAGAATTACTGAAGTTCCTGGGTCAAAGATACACAGAACAATTTTTCTGCTATATTGATTTTTTTAAGGTTTATTTATTTTTATTACAAAGTCAGATATACAGAGAGGAGGAGAGAGACAGAGAGGAAGATCTTCCGTCCTATTATTCACTCCCCAAGTGAGCGCAACGGCCAGTGCTGTGCCAGTCTGAAGCCAGGAGCAAGGAACTTCCTCCACGTCTCCCACATGGGTGCAGGATCCCAAAGCATTGGGCCGTCCTCGACTGCTTTCCCAGGCCACAAGCAGGGAGCTGGATGGGAAGTGGAGCTGCCAGGATTAGAACCGGTGACCATACGGGATCCCGGCACGTTCGAGGAGAAGACTTTAGCTGCTAGGCCATGGTGCGGGGCCCCGCTATTTTGATTTTCTTGAGCATTTTTTTTTTAATCTAATTGAAAAATGGTCACTAGTAGTCCAGTTTTCTAGGACACTTCTTTTTCGTGTGTCCTGGGACAGTTTTCTTAGCTCAGTAAAGCCTAGGATTGGTCCGGAGCTGTCAGAACACTGGGGTTGTGTTTTTATTGAGTAAACTTGTTAGCTGTCAATGAGAAAAGGCTGCTACATCATCTTCATATCTCACCTTATTGTATACTATAGTTAGCTGAAAGATGAGGAGAAAGGCTTAAAAAAAAGGCATGGGTGGCCTCATGTAGAAGAAAATTACTATCTTGCTACTCCTTTGGTTTGGTCCTGTTTGGGAACTTGCCTTGAAACACAGTTCTCCTTTATCCTGTGCTTCTCAGGCCACTGCTCATAATGTGCCAAGTGTAGCAGATTTTTAGGACAGTAAAGGGGACCCCTAGAACCTGAGACAGCTGTCTCAACTTTCTGTACCCTAATTTGAATACTGCTTTGGTACTACCGAGTAACAAAGTAGAAAATGCTACAAGTTTTTAATAATTAAAGATAGAGCAGATGCAGTTGAATCCTGGCTTCCCACTTAGCTGTCATCTTTGGAAAGATACTAGCCTCTCTCAGTACCCACCTCTCGGCTTACGTCTGTTTCCAACATTTGAAAATTCCCTTGTCCTTAAACTCAAGGAGGAAAGCAAATTCCTCAGTGTATTATAGGGATATGTAGGAGAGTGTCTCAACATACACATCGAATCTATTAAAAAATCTTTATAGAGATTTTTGTTGTTCTCTGCTTGCTGGTCTAATGCTCTTCAAACACGGGGTGGGGCGAAGGGAGGGCTGTTGGAGGAAGGACCAGGCGTCGTGTCGGCCGTCTCTCAGGCTCTGTACCCAGCAGGATTACAGAGTTTTCAACGTATTAATGTGTGTAAAAGTAAACAGCCATAATCTACTCAAAACACTAATGAAATTCAGACTTCATTGTGATATAAACATCACAGGCTATAATCCTGCAACTGCATTGAATTTATTTTTTATTTTTTATTTGAGAGGCAGAAAAATGCCCCAAAACAGCTGGGGCAGGGACTCTGTCTGGGGCCAGGAACTCAGCCCAAGTCTCCCATACAGATGGCAGGAACTCAGTCACATGAGTTACCCTTGCTGCCTCTGCATTAGCAGGGAGCTCAAGTCAGGAGCCAGGGAGTGTTGAACAAACTGAGTCATTCTGATGTGATTTGGGAAGTAGATAGTTTAATTGCTAGGCCTAGTGTCTGGTGTCAGTGCCCAAGCTTGTCCCCTGCCATTGTCTTGAATTGTTAACTAGTCTACCATTTGTTACTTTGTGTGAGTGAAAGCATTTATGTTTAGTGCTTGTGTCAGGTGGTAATCCTGGGAAGACTAGAAAGTAGTAAGTATACTCCTAGCATTTTATGCTGTATTGGGAAGTAAGCATAGAAAGAAATGAATAAAGCTGTGGGTCATATGTTAAAATTGTATTGGGGTATGAGGAATTCAGTTTCAGAGTGGTTGATAGTTGAGCTAACTGTCCAAATGGGAGACATTGATTATGAAGGGCATGGAGAGATCTAAGGGATGGTGAGTCTTGAAAACTAATTATTCCCGATTGTTATTTTAGTACCCATATATTCCTGCACATATTACAAAGCCTAAGGAGCATAAGAAGTTGTTTCTGGTTCAACTTCAAGAGAAAGGTAGGTGTTTTCTGAAATTACTTGTAGAGTGATTTCAAGGCTACCTCTGCTTTTACCAAGTTCCTTGAATTTTTGTATTTATTGTAAAAACTAAGCACGTTTAATGTCTACTTAGAATTGCTTACTTTCTCTTACATGTGTCAGTACAGGTGTGGAGGAAAAAAATCTAATCAGTACTTAAAATGCCATGTAATGGTGGTTTTCAATTTTTGTAGCTGCTGGTATTTTCATGTATTGCTAGTGAAAAATTTAAGAAACTGGTTTTCTGCTGTAATGTTTAGGACTGTTGTGTTTTTTCACAGGTACTTATCCCATTTCTTAAATAATTTTGTAATGAAATACAAATTATAAACCCAAGGTTGTTTTTCCCTCTTTTTTTCCAGGACCAGCACCCAGAAGGTGCTAGGGGTTGTTAATAACATGGATCAGTTAGTTAACTGACCAGTTAACTAATGAGTTTCATATGTCACTCTCAATACTAGCTTGATAGACAATCAAAAAATGTTAATGAGAAATATCTTTTTCCTTTGAACTTTTTGGTAGATCAAACTTGTGATTAGTTTAAACTGAGATGCAAGTGATTGGGAAATTAGAGAATGAACACTATTTTGTTTATTTTAGCCTTGTTTGCAGTCCCTAAAAATTACAAGCTGGTAGCTGCACCTTTGTTTGAATTGTATGACAATGCACCAGGATATGGACCCATCATTTCTAGTCTTCCTCAACTGTTGAGCAGGTATGGAAAGTTGAATATTTTGTGGTTATAAAAGCTGTCTGATTCAAAATATTTCTAGCCACTTGAAAGAAGGAATAGTTTGCCCAAATAAAATAAAAATAAATTTAAAAAAGAAGAAGAAGGAATAATTTGTGAATTTTGGTCCTTAATGAAACTAAGACTCTTAGGTCATGTGCAAGTCATAGATCAAATGTGACTGATTTAACAGTGTCCTCAGACTACAGGATGCAGCTTGACATTGTGTTATTTGTGTGATTACTCTTCTCCAAATATGTTATTCTATACAGTTAAGCTTGAAGTTTGTATTTAGAGCAGAGATGATAAAATTAGTCAACAGCAGTTGACAGCAGTTGTCTATCAAAATGTAGAGAATTGAAGCTCTTTATGTAAAAAATTTGAGCCTAAATTGAGGGTATCAGGGATTAGGTTTTGGAGTTTTACATGGAGTTTGAATGTTTAGGCAGATAGAATAATGAGAAATAAGTTTCTGAGATTTTATTTTTTAGTTATAAGGAAGAGAGAGATCTTCTGTCAGCTGACTCACTCCTTAAATAGCCTTAACAGCTGGATCCATGCCAGGCCCAAATCAGGAGCTCAGAACTGTTTTCAGGTCTCCCGTTGGGGCCAAGGACCCAAACACTCGGGCCACTGCTTTCTTGGGTATGTTAGCAGGAAACTGGATTGGAAGTACAGTCGTTGGGACTCTGATGGGACCTCTAGGGGATGCTGGTGTTCAGGCAGTGGCTCTATTGCATTAGGGCACAATTCTGGCCCCAGAAACACATTTTCTTAAAGCCTCAATCTTATTGGTTGCTATTTTTAGAGCCAAGCATGGATAAGAATTATAGCTTAACACAGTGATAAAGAATGAATTTCTAGGATCAGTGTTTGGATTTGAATCTTATTTTCAATATTCTGCTGGCAGTGTGGGCCTTGGACAGACTTATTTGTGCTTGTTTATCTGTAAATAGGGATGGTAATTCTTTCATAATTGGGAGTGAAATAATGCATAAAAGGTACTTAGGACCATGCCACACACCTGCTAAATACTCAATAAATACTAGTTTAAAAACCATTCTAGAAATGATTTTGGCCTTCTGTGAAAACCTGTTGAATATGAGGTTCATCTTCTTACTGCCTCACTAGTCCAACTTCAGCCTCTCTACTTTGATCTAGTAGGTTATAAGTGGAATATGGTATGTGAAGAATAGGTCATATTATTCATCTACTCAAACACTTATCTGTCAGCTGTAGTAACTGTTGTAAGTAATCAGAATTGAATGAAATTTTTTTCTGCCTTTAATGAACTTGTTAGTGGGTAACTAAAATGATAATTTTATTTTTTATATTTATTATATTCAGCACTATTATTTATTGCAAAGGGTGAGACTGAGAAAAATGTATGTCTCAATGTAGAAAATATTTGCTTGCCAAGGGACATTTTTACTTACCTAAGGTGGAAACAATGCAAATCACTGTTTTGTATACGTTTTTTCTGTTTTAAATTTAGGTTCAATTTTATATACAACTGAATTAGCACAGTGGAAAAGTGGAAGAAGCCGTCTCTGTGAGCACAGCTGGACACGGTGTAGAAGAATAAATGTGATAGAAGAGGTTTTTGGTTTTATCCTTTTCCCATCCCCTAAGTTGTCTCTTAACTTTCTATTTGAATAGTAAAGTTAATATGAAGAACTAGGTAGTGATGTAAACAGAAGTAATAATGCTTATTAACTTTTGGTTCTATTCAGTTTTCCTTTTTTGTACAACATTAAAGCAAATGAACGTCTATTTGTATTTTTTTTTAATTTCTCATTAAAATTCTAAAAATATTACAGGTGAGGATTGTTTTTTGTCCTCTGCAGTGGCTGGGGAATGTTAAGACACAGTGGCAAGTTTCAGGTGGTTAAGTTTGTAGGACCTTTACCTTGGGGTACTTGGGTGTCTGTTCCAAGACCAGGTCGTATTTGCCATTATCTGGGGGAACTGACTTTGATTGCATTCGATCCAACACTTGCACTACACTTTACACTAACTAATGTATGTTACAGGGAATTCTTGGTATTACACCTAATGAATACATCTTATAAGAGTTCCAGGCCTTAGTTCATAAGCAACAGACCTTCAAAAAATGGGAGACCGCTACTATTGGCTAGGTCCTCAGAGTCATAGGAATTGGTGTTAAAAGTGACTCATCTGTCTCTCATTTAGTTTTATAATGGGGTCTTTATGTTGCTGTGTGATTTTGTATCTTTTGATTGTTCTCAGAATTATGGTAAGAGAAATGCTCCAAGTGTGCTATGTTTAGGGACAGTAGGGAGAACAGATTTTTGTAAGCCTAAGAGAAGTAAACCATCTTTTTAAAACACAAAATTAGGATCAAATTTGGGAGAATAAATAGAATCTTAAAGGAGTTTGCTGTTTGTGTTATTGCTTAATGGTTAAAGTTTATGCCTTATTGCTGATTTGACTGTGGATGTAATACTTTAAAAAAACTTGTACAAGGCATAAAAACAAATCGGTATCGTTAATTTTTTCATGGAAAAGAACTTATTAAATTTTTTGGTACTGGTCACACAGAACCGTTCTCATTATTAGGTGATGTCATCGTTATGGCTATTTGAAGTTTCATGGAAAAGTGAGATTAAAACAAGGTTACTTTACAATAACCTTTGGAGATCTGTGCATAGCATTGTCATAATATACACAGACTTTTTGAAGATTCCTTTTATATTCCACCCTATTTATACTTGAGAAAGTTAGGTAGAGTGGCTGAGCAGTGGTATTTATGTTGGTAAGGTTTGTGTAGTTGGGGTCACGTCAGACCTTCACATGATTGTGTACTCATATGGGAGAACTGAATACCAATCTCCGCAACCAAAAATGACCAATGATTTTCTTGGAAAAAGCCCTAGTGTGGTCTTCTTTTTTCCAAGGACTAACGACCCTACTCCCCCTGGCTTACATGAGCATGTTTCTAATTTAGAATATTTTACTGGTTAGCTCTGATTACCTGAATCCTTCAGGTTGTCCCGGGAAGGCCCAGGTGGAGGCAAATTGATCCGCCCACCTTCCGTGGTTGCTACTGCTATCGCAGTGATAAGCCATGGGACCACATCATGGATGTTAATCTTTTGGACTTTGGGGAGGGTAGAGAGAGGCGGGATTGCTTTGCTGTGATTTATAAAGTGCTGTCAGTAATAGTAGTGTTTCAGTCATCTGATCCAAGACCACTTTTGTCCTTTGTAACTTAAGCTTCGTCCTAGAAATTCTTTCATGGTCACTTCTTCCCAATATAAGTTGTTGAGTCATTCATCCATACATAGGGCCTAGGTGAGAAAACTTTTTGAGTAAGGCTGACTGAACCTTTAATACTAGGGTGTAAGAAGGCTAGTTTTGAATGTAAAATTAATAACATTTTAAAACTTTTTAGTCTTGTCAGTTCCAAGTGGGTCCCAATACTGTTTTTAGGTTTCCTGCTAGAACTACCAGAACGAGGAGGGTTAGGCATAGCTATGTTTTTAACAACTGAAAGAGAGCACAAGGGCCGTGTTTCACACTAAGCCCTTTTGATTGTATATTCTTGTCACTAAGAAATCCAGCAGTCTTTAGTTGTGCATTCCAGTTATCCTTAAAAACAATAACTGAAAGAAGACTTATTTTTGAGTACCTACTGCGTGCCAGGTTTGTCAAACAAAGGAAGCCCTCTCTTATATGTAACTATAAGATTTGCCATCTTCACCTGAGTAACTTGAGCTAGTGCACATTCAGTATAAAGCTACTAAATGGCATTGGGAAGTGCTGAATAAATTGAGAGAAGCTGAGGAGTTTCAGTACATTTTTAGAATTCATATTTAGATAGACATACCCTTTTGGAAAAAAAAAAAAGAAAAATCCACCCCCCTCAGAGGTGGGACAGACCTTTGTGATTTAATAGATCTTTGTGATTTTTTTTTTTAAAGTAGGTAAACAGACATGAGAATTCCTTAACAGATTTTTCATTGTTTTATGGTTTTACTGTGTAATTAGCATTTAATTGTTTTGGATATTCGAGGATTCCATTAAGTTAACATTATATTTGGACAAAATGGAACCAAATTAGCTGTCTTTTTTTCTTTCATGTGTAATTAGAAGTGAAAGGTAGAGGTTCTTCCAATTCAGCAGGCTAGCATGCAGGCAGCTTACAGTTCCCCTTCTCAAGTACCTGTTCAGTCACTTGAGATGGAAGTGCTTATTTTTGATACTGAGTTCCTAAAACTTAATGGTTTTACTAGTTGATGATGTTTTGAAACAGCATGTGCTGATTGCTAAGACTGCTTTAGGGAGTTTGCAGTTTTCTGTGTTGCACTGCCAAAGAAAGCGTAGTGGTGGTTATATGTATATTTATAGTATATATGTAGAAATTCATTTTTTAATTCCATTTTCCATGAACTTTTTTTTCCTTGAGAGGCAGAGAGACCAAGAGGTAGAACACCAATCTGCTGAGTCATTCCTCAAATGCCATGTAGGTCAGGAAGGGATAGACTGGAGGGCCAAATCCTGTCTCATGTGAGTAGCAGGGCCCAGTTATTTTTCCATTGCCAACTCCCTGTGTCTGCTTCAGTAAGAAGCTTGGATCAGAATCGGGACGGGGGGGGGGGGGGGGGGGGGCCAGGACTGGAGCCCTGCTGCTTCGGGTATGTGGTGTGGGTGTATTCACCCAAATCTTATAGCCTCTAGGCAGAATTCCTTCCCCATGCATTTAACTGCAGTGCACGTCAGTTTCCGTGGCATAAGATTTGGATTTCCCAGACTTAATTCCCCTTGTTCTACATCATCTATCCTTTCAAGCAGGTGGCCTGTGTTTATGAGAAACAGTACTACATTTTGACTTGAGCCATGAAACATGTCTTAGCAGGAGCTCATGCTTGTTAAGCTTGTGCTGTGAAAAACTAGTACATAGGTAAGTCTAGATTAAACTAGTTTAGGCCTTCTTGTATTTTAATGATGGGCTGTATGTTTTTCTGTTGTGGAAAAGGTCAGTGTATTTAAAAACTTAAACTTTGGGTTACCGTGTCCATAGCAGTGTATGAGCATCCTTTGTAGATTAGATTTGAAAACTCCAGTATTCGAAGTATAGGAAATGCATCAAATAAATCAAAGTCTTGGTTATATTTTTGTATTTGTAAAGTAAAATTTGCTTAAAATGGTTACTGTACTATTTGTCATTTCAATAAAAATATTTAAACCACAATGAGTTATTTTCTTAGTGTCGGTGGTGGAGTGCCACTGGGGTAGAGCTTGTCACAGTAACTTGGGACTGATGATCCAGGCCACACACACTGCATTCCCCTTGCACTCTTCCCCTGTGGTGTGCCATGTGTAGGGATCCTGGAGTTGGAACCTGAAGACTGGAATTCAGAACTTGTCCCTCATTGATATGTGTCGTTCATATCTTTGGAGACTTCTCTTTCCAAACAGTGTTGGTTTTGCTGGCTTTCTTCCCCTCAAGCTTAACTGGAAGTCAGTTTTCTCTGACTCATACCATGCTTACTGCTTATGTGATGCTATGCAATGTAGTGTCAGCATCTTAACTGGAGCTTGCTCAAAATACAGCAATGTGTATGTGATACAGTCAAAGTTTTTGCAACCATTTTATCTGAGTAAAAGTCAAGTCTGGAAGGAGTTTCTGAAAATTTTACTGCCTCTGGGCCCCTACCATTACAATTATAAAACAGCCATTTTAGAAGGAAATGACGGGCCCGGCACCGTGGCCTAGCAGCTAAAGTCCTCGCCTTGAAAGCCCCGGGATCCCATATGGGCGCCGGTTCTAATCCCGGCAGCTCCACTTCCCATCCAGCTCCCTGCTTGTGGCCTGGGAGAGCAGTCGAGGACGGCCCAAAGCCTTGGGACCCTGCACCCGCATGTGAGACCTGGAAGAAGTTCCTGGCTCCTGGCTTCAGATTGGTGCAACACCAGCCGTTGGGATCACTTGGCGACGGAAGATCTTGCTCTCTGTCTCCTCCTCTCTGTATAGGTGACTTTGTAATGAAAAATAAATCTTTTTAAAAAAGGAAATGATTACCATTTGGCTATCATCTCCTATTGGAAGCAACTGATAGTATACCTCTGTGTCTGTTAATTGATTTTCTATGAATAAAATAATGTGAACTTCTGTGTTGCTGCTTCAATTTAGCATGCTTTCAACATGCGTATTGTAGCCTGTATTAAGCCTTCATTTTCAATGCTCAGTAATCCTGCTGTGTGGATTTCTCACGTGTATCCACTCATCCTTGGATGAATGTTTAGGGTTCCCACATTAGAATTACTGTGAATGAGGCTGCTTATTAACATTTGTATGCAAGCTTTGGTGGACACATGTTTTGGTTTCTCTTGGGTTCTAGCTACAGAGGCATGCAGTCCCTTGGTCAGATGGCCACATTGAGGCAGTGACGGCGTTTTCTCAAAGTGGCAGCATCTTGCACATTTCTGCTAAATCAAGTTCAGTTTTTAGCGTCTACTTGGAGCTACTAGTAAATAGCAGATACTTAAGCGTGTTTAACAGTACTTCTGGGAGGGGAGGGTACTCCCTAAACACCTTGCCCCTTTGGGACACCAGGAAGGCTGATAGGCCCATAGTGGTGTTCAGGGCAAGTGGCGGGTCCCCAGCGCACTAAGGCCTGGTCATGAGTTACTACTGGCGGCCTGGGCCATGCCACGGCTGGGGCTGGAACGTGTGCCCTCTGCGTCCTCTCAGGCTCGGCTGAGCTGGGTACCAAATCCCCAGGGTCAGAAGCCGGGCCTACCCCCAGGAGGCGGTGGCCGCGACCACTGGAGGCGGGGGACCAAGGCCGCGCCCCCACGCCCGTCCGGCTGGCGGCCCGCCCCGAGCCCGCCGAGGCTCTTCCGCGCCGGCAGGGGCAGCAGCGGGAGCGACGCGGGGCGGAGCGGCGCGAGCAGCCAGGAGCGGTCCGGCCAGGCCCGGCGTGGCGGCGACGGTAGCGGAGCGGCGGCGGCGGCAGCGGCAGTAGCAACGCCAGAGCCCGTGGGCGCCGTTTGCGAGGCCGCCGCAGGCGCCAGGCCGCAAAGCAGGGAGGCTTGAGGTCTGGAGGCCGCCGCTGCCGCCATGCCGCTGCTCTTCCTCGAGCGCTTCCCCTGGCCCAGCCTCCGCACCTACACGGGCCTCAGCGGCCTGGCCCTTCTCGGCACCATCGTCAGCGCCTACCGCGCCCTCAGCCAGCCCGAGGCCGGGCCCAGCGAGCAGGAGCCGCTAACGGCCTCGCTGCAGCCGGGGGCGCCCGCGCCCGAGGGGCCGCTCGCCGAGGGACCCGGGGCCCGCGACGTGGCCCAGTACCTACTCTCCGACAGTCTCTTCGTGTGGGTGAGCGAGGCGGCCCGGGCCCGCGGGGCAGGAGCTGCCCGGAGTGGGGCGTGCAGGGGTGGGGGCCACCATATCTCCCATTATTCGTGGGGTTGGGGGCGTGACGGCGCCCAGGGGTCCTATCTTCCCGGGACCGGCCAGCGTGGGCCTGGGTGTAGGGATGGGGGCGGGGCCGGGCCGCGGAAGGAGAGGGATGAGGTTTGGAGCTCCGCGGGTGGGAAGGAGATCATCCCCCCCACCACACACACACACACACACACACACACACACACACACACACACACACACACACACACACACACGGCAAGGCCGAGTTTGGGGCGGTGGTTCGAGGAAGGGGGACCTGGAAACGGAGGTGCGGCGACAAGAGGGTGGCTTTCCCAGGGACATGGGGAGGGAGCAGGGCAGGGGGGCAGGGGCAGTGGAAGGAAAGCTTGAGGTGTGAGATCGGGATTTCTGTGGGGCCCTAGAGGCCCTAGAAGGGCAGGTTCTAGGGGAGGCGGGAGGCCAGAGGCCGACACGCGCTTCCCCGCGTGCTGGGAGGTGCGGGGAAGTTGAAGTGCTTTTCGCCAAGTGTGGTGGTAGTAGTAGCCAGCAAGGATGAAAAAGAGGGGTGCCGAGTCCGGGGCATTTGAATGGGTTGTGTAGGGAGAGAAGCAGTCTCCATAACTTTTTCTTCTTTCTTTTTTAACCATTTAGTATTTGTCCTGTCTGGGCACTGTTTAATATAACAAAACCCAGACAGCCCGTGCTCGCTTTCCTGCTGCTTTTACCTGATGATTCATGACCGTTCCCTTTGATGTCTGAACGCAGCAAAAACATTACGTAGGGAAGGGGCAGAACGAATTTCTCAGGTTTTATTTTTTTGGGGGGGGGATCCATTTTAAAACAAGGCTTCCACTTGCCTGCTCCCCTTCAAGATTAAGCAGCATTTCCAAGGTGTAAATGCTGGTTTCATTCAAGAGAGGATTGTTTTGACCCACGGTTGTTTTTGTTTTTGCTTTTGCTTACCTCAGCCTTTGTGTTTTCTGCCTTCTTGTAGACTCTCACGGTAACAAGAAAAGTTGCTCCAGGATTTAGTCTGTTCCTTGGGTTGACTGTGGTGTCTGGTTTCCTTCTTTGGATTTCTCATTTAGGTTGAAGAGGAGGCTGGAAATGACTTAAGTCATTAAAATTCCAGATTTGTAGGGTGATATGCAACTCATTTGTTATAATTATTCCCACCGTGCTTCATCAGGAAGCGATGGGATTTATGAACTCTGGGGGCTGTAGATTATGCCCTGATGTAGAGCTTAATAGAAGGCAGGGAAAGGTGAAGTTTTGAAGAGAACTCGCATCTGTTTTGCGTGTTTCAGGTAGCAGGTGAACCACTGAGTGGTGTGAAGGGTGCTTTAACCAGATATGAAGATGATAATGTAGTCTTTTGGTGTCATTTTTTTTCCTAAGTCTAAGATATAAATAGGCCTTTGGGAAGGAACCACCGTTGTATTTATGTAAAAAACACAAGTATTATTGAATGAATCCTCCCTCCCCACCCCGCAACCCAAAAGTCTCTTATTCCTAATTCCGAGGTTATTGTCTCTCCACGGGGCTTCCATGTGTCTGTGCTTCCTTGCCTTCTCAGGCCTCCCTGTCTGCCTAGGAGTGCTCTGCCACTCGCTGCCTGTGCCTTAGCAGTGCGGTGGTAGGCACACTCCCCAGTGTGGCCTGGCAGATAACGCCTAGACGGAGCTTGCTGGGGACCTTTGTCAACAAGGTTGCTCTGCAGCCCTGCTCATGATACAGCTAGGGCCAAGGGAGACAAACAAACAAAAAGTGATTCCTCTGCCGGTTTGCAAATCCTACTAGCTCTTGTTTACAATAGTGCCACCTCTAAAACTTTGTGTAGCGCACACGTTAGAATAATATGGGAATAAATTCAGTTCAAGAACCTTTCAAAAGTGCTCTTTTGGGCACTCCGGAGGGCATGGCTACAAAAGACAGGTTGCCCTTGGGCACTCCGGAGGGCATGGCTACAAAAGACAGGTTGCCCTTGGGCACTCCGGAGGGCATGGCTACAAAAGACAGGTTGCCCCTGCTCTCAAAATGCTATGGCGAACATGCAGCTTGACAAGTGATGATAGATACATAAACAAAACAGTTTGGAGGAGGAAAGAAATTCTGCCTCCCAGAGCTCCCAAAGGAAGGTAACATTTTGAATCGGGTCCAGCATGGGAAGATGGAAAGGGCCTCGGGCAGTGAACAGTATCCCAGGGAAGTGAAGTGCAGTGGTGGGCGGGGGGAGGGGGACAGTGGCAGGCATCTAGAGAACTGACCGAGACTGGGTAGTGATTTTGCAAATCCTTGGACTGTTCTGATTTAAGAGGGAGGGAGTGTAAAAAGGTGAAGGGAAGACCAGAGGTGACAAAGAGGTGGAGGAAGAGGCTGTGCTGTGAGAAGAAAGGAGGTGAACCACACCCCTTTGAGGGCTTATACCTCCAGGTGCTGACCCCCGTGCTAACATTGCCTGTGACTAAGGTTGTCCAGCCTTGGTTTGTTGACTCATCCATCTTTCATCAGATGGTGAGAAAAATAATGTGGGATTTCAGAACTGGTCGTATTAGTAGATTCTAAATTTCAAGGCAAAAATTAATTTAAAAGATAATGCATAAGAGCCAGCACAGCAGTGTACTAGGTTAGGCCCCTTCCCAGATGGGAGCCAGTGTGAGTCCCAGTTGCACCACTTCCTGTCTAAGTGCCTGGGAAAGCAGTGGAAGATGACCGAGTGTTTGGCCCCCTGCCACCTACATGGGAGACCCCAGAAGAAGCTCCACGCTCCTGGCTTCAGACTGTCCCAGCTCTGTCTGTTGTGGCAATTTGGGGGTATGAACCAGCAGTTGGAGGATCTCTCTGTAAATCTGCATTTTAAATAAAAATGAATCTTTAAGAGAAAGAAAGGGAAGGTGATGCATTTTCAGGGTATAAAAGTCCAAGTTCAAAGTGATGGCTATTGAAAAGCCCATTGCCCCTCCTCCCTGGTTCTCACCCACCTCCACCAGAAATGAACTTTACCAGTTTCCAGTAATTAGTGCTGGTGTTAAGTAGAGGACATACACAGAGTGATCACTGGCACAGTTTGCATCTTACATGCTGCACAGATGTGTACTTCTCTGTACTCTTCCTATTTTGCACAGCAGAGGCTAATGGTGACATTTCTGCACCTTGCTATTTGAGAGAGCGCCTGCTGCCATCACTGGTTAGCTTCCCATGTGGCCGCAGTGGCCTCAAGGTGGGGCTGAAGCCAGGAGCAGGGAATTCAATCTGAGTCTCCCACGCCAGTGGCAGGAACCCAGTTACTCGAGTCCATTACTGCCTCCCAAGGTGTGCATTAGTATGAATCCTGTTAATCCTGCTAACCCACAGACTAATACACAGGCATTGAATTCCTAAGCTAAGAACTTGCCCTTCTGAAGGTACCTTGAATTGGTCTTGACTTTTCAGTTATTTAAGGGTTCTATGAAACTGCTGAGTTGGTTCTACAGACATCATTTGTATTCCACTGAATAGATTTGTTGTAGTTTATTCAAAAAAGTGTCCCTGATGGACATTTGTTTTCTGCTTTCCTGCTACTAGACACAGTGCTCCAGGGGACCCTTATTTCTGCGTGCAAGGCAAATTAGCTGTATAGAGCAGGCAAAATGAAGGTAACACACGCACTGTTTTCTCAGTGGATAAAGTGATGGTTCAGTGTGGGCTTGCCAGGAGAGTGCTTTGATAGGATGGTTGAAGGTGAGGTTTGTCCCACAGCTATACGGATGCAAATGTCTGGGCCAAAGTGTTGGAAGAATATTGCTGGTACTAAGAGGAATCTGCTTTGGGATTTATTTCTATTATCTTTAAAAGTTGTAGCTCATTCAAAAGAGACTTCTAATCTTCATCCACAGATGCCCTGTAGCAGCCAAGTGTGGGCCCTGTGGGAGCCAGGAGCTGGGAACCCAGGAGTTGTCTCCCCAGTGTATGACAGGAACCTGAAACACTTGAACCATCCTTTGCTGATTCCCAGGTGCACGTTAGCAGGCTGTTGGACTTGAACCCAGCTGTTGTGATACAGGAAGTAGATGTCCAGTTTGTGCCTTAATTACTATGCCCAGTGCCTTCCCTTGGATTTGCATTTGAATGAGGAAGGTTTAGATTGTGTGTTTATTCAGTATTTGAAATGTTTTAAGCTTTTATCAACTGAGGTAAGGAGGTTTATTGCATGGTTATTGGGATGGCACAATATAGTATATTTTCTTAAAATACATTTTAAATATATTTTTAAAAAATATGCTTTGTTGGGCCCGGCGGCGTGGCCTAGTGGCTAAAGTCCTCACCTTGAACGCCCCGGGATCCCATATGGGTGCCGGTTCTAATCCCGGCAGCTCCACTTCCCATCCAGCTCCCTGCTTGTGGCCTGGGAAAGCAGTTGAGGACGGCCCAAAGCCTTGGGACACTGCACCCGTGTGGGAGACCCGGAGGAGGTTCCAGGTTCCCGGCTTCGGATCGGCGCGTACCGGCCCGTTGCGGCTCACTTGGGGAGTGAATCATCGGACGGAATATCTTCCTCTCTGTCTCTCCTCCTCTGTATATATCTGGCTGTAATAAAATGAATAAATCTTTAAAAAAAATATATGCTTTGTTGACAGTCTTGATGCATGTTTTAATTATTTCCAGCCCATTGTAGCTTTGCTTTTGTATAAAGTTCAGAAGATTTTCTCTCTCTTTTTTTTTTTTAATACGATAATGTCCTTTCTGTTGTCAGTATTTCTGGTATCCAGCTTGTTTGTCTTTGGCCATACTAAGTGCTGAGTCTTCTCTCTACGTTAAGATAGAAAATGTTTGTGGGTGATGAGATCAGGAGAGACTTTCACTTTTTGGGAGGAAATTAAAGATATGAACTTTAGTGTCTTATTTTAGAACTTCAAAACTTCTATAAAAAAACTTTAACGAAGAACTTGTAAATAACATATAGTTATTGTTTTCTGACCCATGGTTTGTGAGAATGATGTTTAGAAATGTTTGAGTGATTCTGAATTCTATGTCCTTGTAGTCACCCACTTAGCAGCCTGCCTGGGTTGCTGTTGGCTCACAAATTTTGTATCTTAAAGATTCTAGAAGGCCTTTGAGTTCAAGGTCCAAATCCCCCTTGTTTTTCTAACCTCCCATACGCGTTGGGCAAATGCTAAATGTGTTGCATATATTTTTAAAATTCATTTGCCTGCATGCAAAAGCAGGAAGAGTTCTCTTTAGAATTTATGTCTTCTTCAGCAAGCTGAGGGATATTTGGTTGATTTAAAACGTCCTGTTTGGCTGAGGGATGTGGCATGAGGAGTTGTGGTTTTGTCTTATGACATTTAATTAGCACGACTGTCGTGATTGGCAGATGTAGAGTGCAAGGAAGGTGAGTGTTTTTGATACTTATCATCTTAAAGATTAAAAGTCTCAGATATGTGGAACATGTTAAATAAAGCTGTTACCTAGGGAGCCACACATTAGGGGTGTAGGATGTTTTAGCTAATTAGGTTAGGTTTTTTCCTCAGTTGTTTGAAAGCTTGAAGGACCAAAATGATTTCTTTTTCCAGTAGAATATCTTTGTTTCAGTCTTTTAAAAAACTTGATATGTACTTTCTTACCCCATTAGGCAAGCAGAATAGAACTAAACAGTGCCATCTGTTTGTATTGACTTAGGACTGCTCTTGCATGTTCTACAGAAGGGGTGGATGATATAAGGGGGACGTAAAGAAATCTTAGTGGGCGTACTTTCTTGAATTATTATTGTTGGTTACCCTTCATTTTAAAAAATTGTTTACTTTTAAAAGTAAGGAAGGAATAACTTGTGATGAGTTGGTGTCCTTCCTGTGTGAATCAGAGCTTGATGTAACCTTGACATTGAGTTGGATTTCATTTGCCCTTAATAAAAGTCCTCTTGACCGTTGTATGTCAAGGTTTTTGGCTTTTGGCTTTTTCGAAACACTCAGTTTTTTTTTTTTTTTTAAGATTTATTTATTTTTATTACAAAGCCAAATACACAGAGAGGAGGAGGAGACAGAGAGGAAGCTCTTTTGTCTGATGATTCACTCCCCAAGTGGCCGCAACAGCCAGTGCTGTGCCGATCCGCAGCCAGGAGCCAGGAGCCAGGAACTTCTTCCAGGTCTCACATGCGGGTGCAGGATCCCAAGGCTTTGGGCCGTCCTCGACTGCTTTCCCAGGCCACAAGCAGGGAGCTGGATGGGAAGTGGAGCTGCCAGGATTAGAACCAGCGCCCATATGGGATCCTGGCATGTTGAAGGCGAGGACTTTAGCTGCTAGGCTATTGCACCGGGCCCGAGGCACTCACAGTTTTTAAACTGATTTCCGCAGCAGTAATGTGGTAATCCATGCAAACCTCTTGGTCAGAAACAACCTTCTCTTCCATTTTGTAAGTGTTAACATTTGTTTTTAGCTGTGAGATTGATCTCTTAAGTAGTTGAAAAGACAAGTTTTCTCACCAGCTGTTAAAATCTTGGTTTTGCCTTGGTGGTCCAGGGTTACTTTTTCATTTCTCAGCTCTTCCTGGGACTTAGTCATTTTTCTTGTTTTCCCTGATCTCCCATCTCATGCCTCAGAACCTGTGCTTCAAAGCTGACACCAAGCATGGAGACCATTTATTGTTTGATTGGTAGATTGCCCCTTGGCAATATGTGTGTGTGTGTGTGTGTGTGTGTGTGTGTGTATATATATATATATATATATATATATATATATATATATATACACATACACTTAATGTTAGCTGATTTAAACTTTAAAATGCATATTATAAGCATATATATCTAAGCATGTATGTGTATGTATGTGTGTGTGTATATATATAGAAAGAGAGAGAGAGAGAATGTGAATGATCAGTTCTTCAGGATCTTGTGAGGTTTTGAGGACCTGAACCCCTCCACCTGTACCTCTGCCTCCTGTGTGCTAGCAGGGTAGGATGTTTGGTTGCTGGCTTGTGCTACTCGTGATAACTTCAGTTCCTAAAACAAATTTCAAGACTGTTGGAAGCTTTTTTTTTTTTTTTTTAAATATTTGTTTGAGTTACAGAGAGATGTCTTACCTTCTCTGGATTGGTCCCCAACTGACCACAATGGTCAGGGCTGGGCTAGGCTGAAGCCAGGAGCCTGGAACTCCATCCTGGTCTGCCACATAGGTGGCAGAGGCCCAAGTATTCAGACCATTTTCTGCTGCCTTCTCAGACGTGTTAGCAGGAGCCACATCAGAAGGGGAGCAGCTGGGACTCACACCAGTGTCCAGATGGGATGCCAGCATCATAGGCAGCAATCTAATTTGCTGCACCAAGTACTGGCCGCAGAATGATCAGAAACTTAGTGTGGGCAGTGATGTTCTTGGAAAGTACCCACAGTTTCCAAGGCATATACAATTTTATACTTCAGTGCACAGTTTACATGCAGTTCAGTTAAGACTAACCAGTTGGGGGTCTTCTGGAGGACATGTATAGGGGCAAAGAACAATGAATTGACTGGTAAACTGGCGCATCTCCTCCCCATCCCTCATACCAACATAAGTGTGCCCCTCTAATGTTGCTTATCTTTCACTGGTTGAAACTCTTAGTCATTAGAAATGATGGCTGAACTCCAATTAATAAAGTTTTAGAGCTGCTTTTATTCTTTCTGTGTGAGAAAATAAACTTCCTTTCTTTGCTGTGTGTGCAGGTGCTGGTGAATACTGCTTGCTGTGTTTTGATGTTGGTGGCTAAACTTATCCAGTGTATTGTGTTTGGCCCTCTTCGAGTGAGTGAGAGACAGGTAAGTTCAGAGGTTCTTGTGATCAGATTATTTTTTTTAAAAGTCTGTTTTAATTTCAAACTTAGAGAAAAGCTCCATGAATCCAGACTCACCAGTTGTTTATGTTTTGACCCATTTGTATGTATATATACATATGTAAGTTGTATATATCATAAGTTGTAGGTATCATAAGCCTTTTCCCCGAAATACTTCCATATTATTGTATTTCTTAAGAGCAAGAACATTTTCCTATGTAACTACAGAGCAGGGAACAAAATCAGATTTTTAGTATTGATGAGATACTTTGATCTACAGTCCATATTTACTGTAGCTAAGCTGCTCTCAGTATTGTTCTTTATGGCTATTTCTCCCCCATGACTTTTAAAACAGATTACTTAATTTATTTGAAAGGCAGAGTAACAGGAAGGAGAGCTTCCACCCTCTGTTTCACTTCCAAAATGCCTGGAAAGCCAGGTCTGGGCTTGACTGAGCCAAGAACTGGGAGCTTCAACCAGTCTCCCACACAGTTAGCAGAGGCCCAGGATCTTGGACCATTATTACCTGCTGCCTTGGAAGTGAGTTAAGGAAGCTGGATTGGAACTGGTCCTCCAGTGTGGTATGCTGAAATTGCAGGTGGCAGCTTAACTTGCTATACTGCGATGCCAGCTTTCTCCCCATGAATTTTTAAAATATTCTTTTATTATTTTATTTATTTGAGAAACACACACAGAGCACTAATATCTCCTATTCACTGTCAAAATGGCCACAGCAGCTGGAGCTGGACTTAGCCAAGTGTTGTAACTCAAGTCAGGGCTTTTATGTGGGTGGCAGGGACTCAGCTCTTTGAGCCTTCACTGCTGCCTTGCAGAGCTACTTTGCAGGAAACTGGAGTTGAAAGCAGAGTTGGGAATTGTGCAAGATCACCCCTGGATCTTTGCCTGCTTGGCCTATGTGGCAGGTCATAGGAGCATAGCACACCGTGTCCCTGGGAGAGTCCCCTGGCAATGATCTTGGCACACCAAGACCTCAGCCTGACACGATTACTGGACATATAGGCAAGAGCAGTGGGCTACACCCCAGGCTTCCTTCTCCTTACTTGGATGAGCTGTGCTAGGACTTTCTTGATAGCAACTATGAGAAGTCGGTGCTGTTCCGCATTACCTGCCAGCTATACGTAGTGTAGATGGCCTGCAGCTTACCTGCCAGCCACACGTGATGGACGTGACCTACAGCATGACTGCAGGAGGATACAGAGAGATAGAGCTGCCTTAGAGCCAGTTATAGTGCTGTTGCTGGGTGGGAGGGTTGCTGGGAGATGCCCTTCTGCTTTCCCCTTTTCTCGGGCTATATAAGATCGTGTTTGCTTTGCAATAAATGAGCATGCTCAACCAGATTGTCTCTGGTGGTCCTTGCTGAGGAGCACTGTTGCCTCATCCCCTTGATGGTTGTGGGGGCCTGCTGGTCCACAAGGGACTCAGACCCTGCACTCTGATGGGGAGGATGTGTGTCTCAGGTCAGGGCTTTAACTACTGGGCCTGGATGTACTTTGTTGTAGAGTCGGGGATTTGTTGTAGTTTGAAGGATCGTGAATTTCACAACCAAATATGGAATCTTTCCTAAGGGAATTTATTTATTTATTGAGGTAGTTTTTCCCTGTGGAAGAGTATATTGACATATAGTTTAAGTTAAAAATTAGATTTCTTTAGATTGTCTGGCATTTGAGCATGACTCAGAATGGCCATAGGGTAGAGGATTCTTCAATAAAAAATTATGCCATAAGTACATTGTATGGATTGGAAGGTCCCCAGGGATTTTGGTGGGTAGAGTGTAGAGTAGTGTGTATTAAATTAAAAATTTGGAACTGGCCTTCAAAACCACAAAACATTATGCTTTAGTGAAACGTAAGAACAAATCTGTATTTTATTCTTATCTCAACCCAATAATAAGACACTGAATTCTATCACGTTAAAAGTACAACAGGAACTTGCCTGTATTTTCAAAACAGAGTGTTCTAGGCTTTTCTTATCTACCCCTTTCAACTCAAATACTCATTTATAAAATCAGCTCGGGCCCTTGTCTCATCTTGAGCTAGAATGTGGTCACTCTGTGGTTGAGCCCTTGTCATAAGCAGAAATATTTTGTTTTCCCAGAGATTTTTGATTAGTGAATATTCAGCACTTTTCAAAAGTATTAACGTCAGAGGTCCAGCAGATGGGTTCAGTAGAACAAAGTGTTCTTCTGCAGATATGAAAGCTCTTTTTCTCTCTCTCAAGTGAAAGGCAGAGACAGAGAAAAAGAGCTTCCATCTACTGGTTTACTCCTCAGCTGCTTGCAGCAGCCCTCGGCTGGGTCAGGTTGAAGCCAGGAGCTGGGATGTCCAGTGCAGGTCTCCTGCCTGGTGACGGACCTAGTCACTTGAGCTGCCGTCTTCTACTTTCCAAAGTATACACTAGGAGGAAGCTGAAATTGGGAGCCAGAGTCAAAACTGGAGCCGAGGTGCTGAGCTCATAGCAGCTGGAGGCCCTGATGGTGTGGTAACCGCTGGACCACATGCCTGCCCCAAAACTCTTTTTATTACTTCTTAAAATTCTAAAATTTTCTTTTCAAAATTTTGATTTGTGGGCCAGGAATTGATCAGCCCAAAGGCATTTAATTATTCATGGATGCATCCAGCACTCGATCAGTTTATTTCTTGTTTTCCCAAAAATTTTAGATATTACTTGGAATGAACAGAAAGCATAACCTTGGGGGTATTTCAGAGGTTTTGACTTTACTTAAGGGTGAGCATAATGGGCTTATTTGTTACTCAACTCTACTTTGGATTTTCCGAGTATAGATCATATTTTTTTATATTGTTGTCTACTGGCTTGCATTATGATTCATGTTACAAGAAACATTTGTTAAGAACCATTTTCGGGGCCCAGAAGCTAAAGTCCTCGCCTTGCACATACCAGGATCCCATATGGACGTCGGTTATAATCCCAGTGGCCTTGCTTCCCATCCCTGCTTGTGGCCTGGGAAAGCAGTCGAGGATGGACCAAAGCCTTGGGACCCTGCATCCACGTGGGAGACCCAGAATAGGCTCCAGGCTCCTGGCTTTGGATTGACATAGCTCCGACCATTGTGGCTTCTTAGGGAGTCAATCATCGGATGGAAGATCTTCCTCTCTGTCTCTCCTCCTCTCTGTATATCTGACTTTGTAATAAAAAATTAAATAAATCTTAAAAAAAAAAAAGCCAGTTATACAGAGAGGAGGAGGAGACAGAGAGGAAGATCTTCCATCCGAAGATTCACTCTCCCAAGTGAGTGCAACAGCCGGTGCTGTGCTGATCTGGAGCCAGGAGCCAGGAACTTCTTCTAGGTCTCCCACATGGCTGCAGGATCCCAAGGCTTGGGCTGTCCTCGACTGCTTCCCAGGCCACAAGCAGGGAGCTGGATGGGAAGTGGAGCTGCCAGGATTAGAACCAGCGCCCATATGGGATCCTGGTGTGTTCAAGGCGAGGACTTTAGCTGCTAGGCCACAGTGCTGGGCCCATATCTGGCTTTCTAATAAAAATAAAATAATTCTTTAAAGAACCATTTGTTTAGCACTGACATGTTTGCTCTATAAGGTTAGGAAATAGAATAATTCTAGAGGCAAAGACAATGAATATCTGAAATGCAGGAAATAATAGAGCAAATATTAAAACCTTAAGTGGAGTTTTAGAATTTTTTTTTTTTTAATTCTTTAAGCACTTGATATGTACTCTAGCACTTGTCTAAGCACTTTACTTTTACTAGCTATTTAACTGCCCCCAAATTCTGTGGGATGCATGCTTGTGTTATAACCCTTCTTATAGAAGGGAAAACCCAAACACTGGAACGTTACATGACTTTTCAAAATCACACAGCAGTTAGGTGATAGAAGAATCAAAACTGTGGAACAAACTGTTCTGGGTTCACCTTGTGCTATCCCTGCCTCAGGTCTAAGAACAGACATTCACCAAGGATTCCTAGCTGCTTTCACTGAGGAGTGATCAGAAGCCAAGATCTGCATTAGCTCTGTGCACGCATTACTACTGATGTGTCATTGCCCTTGTGGTACTCAGAGTTAGGAAATAACTCTGATTTTCCTTTCCAGTTTATTTTGTTCTCTACATAAAAAGTATACAGTCAAGTATGTATAACCTCAAAATAAACGTCTAAGTTGCTGTGTTGTAAATCTGTATATTTAGTCTAAATTACTTGTTAACTCAGTGGTTTAAAAAGATGTACTTATTCACTTATTTAGAGATCTGCCACGTGCTGGTTCATTCTTCAGATGCCCACAGTAACTGGGACTGGGCCAGGCTGGGGTCAGGAGCCTGGGATTCAGTCTTGGGTTTTCCCTGTGGGTGGCAGGGACCCAGCTGCTTCAGACATCACCTGCTACCTCCCGAGGTGAGCATTGATAGGAAGCTGGAATCAGAAGCCGAGCTGGACTCTAAGTAGGCATTCTTACTTGGGATCTGATATCCATTGCTATGCCAGAACCTTTCCCCCAGTTTTTTTAATTTAAGACATCATTTAAAATTTTAATTTATGTGTTTATTTTGTTTGTTTGAGAGAGGTAGAGAGAGAGAGAGATCCCAGCAACAGCCAGGGCTGGGCCAGGCTGAAGCCATGGAGCCAGGAACTCAGTCAGGTCTTGCGCATGAATTATCTGGGTGTCACCTGCTGCCTCCAGCACTGCAGACTAGCAAGTAACTGGGGTTTGGAGTGGGAGCTGGGTACTTGCACTCAGGGACACCAGTTTGGAATGTGGATGTACCGACTACTATCTCAACTGCTAGGCTAAATGCTTCCTCCAATTTTATTTCATATTTTTAGGGTTTGCTGTTTGTTTTAATTTTACTTTTTGAAATTTTAAAATATTAACCGGATTCAAAATGTATATAAAACTGTACTTAGAAATTCTTCCAGGCACTGGCACTGTGGTGTAATGGGTAAAGCTACCCTTTGAGATGCCAGCTTCCCATATGGGCAACAGTTCATGTCCCAGCTGTCCCACTTCTGATTCAGCTCCCTGCTAATATCCTAGGAAAAGCAGCACAAAATAGCCCAATTGTTCGGGGCCCAGGCACCCACATAGGAGATCTTATGAAGCTCCTGGCTTCAGGCTGGCCCAGAACTACCCACTGTTGCTTCCTGGGGAGCAGTCCAACAGATATCTGGAAGATCTCTCTCTCTCTCTGCCTCTTCATCTCTCTGTGACTCTCTCAAATAAATATTAAAAGAAGAAGTCATGCTTCCGTTCTTACACTTTACCTGGTTTTGTCCCATCACCCCATATATCTTGAGAATACAGTATTTTAGTATCTGGGGAAGGTAGAGCCTGCTTGTTGCCCCATTCCCAGGGTAGTAAAGATTTTTAAAATGGAAATTCCTCAGTTTAGGGAAAGAGCACAGTTAGCAATGCTCAAATGACCAAGTACTTATTGCCTACTGGAAGCCGTAAAAACATTTATGAGCTTTGATTTGATGATGCTGATTTAACAGAAATGCATGCAAAGATATTCATTACAGTTCTTTCTGAATGGTGACCAGTGAACAGGTTCCCACGTCCTGTAACCATTACAGTGGTGTGTTGGTATACTCAGACAATATTCATTGACAGAGGCAAGTTTCTAACAAAATGTACAAAAATGTACAAAATGTATAAAAATGTACAAAGAAGGCAAGCAAAAATGCATACAAATGTTAAGGCATCATTTTTATGGGCTTGCAAATGGTCTTTTTTTAATCTCAAGAATACTTTGCAAAATTAGAGTATAATCTTTTCTACTTTTTAAGAATCCAAAGAACAGAAATATTAAAAATGATAGATTTTTGCCATTCTTAGTGCATTAAGTATGAGGTATTTTTATTTGCTAATATAAAATATATAATACACTAACATCACTGCCCTTTTAATGGGTAAAATCCCATAGCTGATCTAGGATTAGGAATCAGATTTCTGTTTGAACATCTCACCTTTGTCTTCAGAGGGTTTCTTCCTTTGCTATTTTCCTGTGGGTCAGTGTTGGAAAGGAAAGTAGAGAATATTTCTTCCATAGAAGCTAATTGTTGGGCCCGGCGGCGTGGCCTAGCTGCTAAAGTCCTTGCCTTGAACGCGCCGGGATCCCATATGGCCGCCGGTTCTAATCGTGGTAGCTCCACTTCCCATCCAGCTCCCTGCTTGTGGCCTGGGACAGCCCAAGCCTTGGGACTCTGCACCCGCATGGGAGACCCGAAAGAGGTTCCTGGTTCCCGGCTTCGGATCGGCATAGCACTGGCTGTTGCAGCCACTTGGGAGAGTGAATCATCAGGCAAAAGATCTTCCTCTCTGTCTCTCCTCTCTGTATAACTGACTTTGTAATAAAAATAAATAAATCTTTTTTTTAAAAAAAGAAGCTAATTTTTGTAACTGTAACTTTATTTACTGAGTTTAGTTGATGGTATTCACCTTTATGAACATTTTTCTTTTTAGCACCTCAAGGACAAGTTTTGGAATTTTATTTTCTACAAGTTCATTTTCATCTTTGGTGTGCTGAATGTCCAGACAGTGGAAGAAGTGGTCATGTGGTGCCTCTGGTTTGCCGGACTTGTATTTCTGCATCTGATGGTTCAGCTCTGCAAGGACCGATTTGAATATGTGAGTTTCTAGTCAGGCTCTTTGCTTTAGTCATGCCTTGGCTGGTTTGTTGTGTGTAATGTGAAGAAGCCACAGCAGCATGGCTCAAGGGAAAGACTCCTGGACCAGGTAACTGCTCCCTGTTTACTGTGAAGGTTTCTACAGCAGTGGGGGGATGTAGAATCAATGTTTTCCAAGGATACTTCGTCCCAACCACTTGTGTTCCATTATAGCCACATGGTTCAGTTCACTTACATCTTCCTCTACACTTTAGACCAGGGCAGTGCTTGCCTCATCAGTGCTTCTGGGGCCCAGGTAAATGAACCCCCATGGCTCTGCCCCTCCGTTAAACCCACTCCAGGGCTGTAGTTCCCCACTTCACCCAGTCTTCATGGACCTGACGGTCATTCACCCTCATGGGAATTCGTCTTATCCTCAAAAGCTTCATTCCCTTTGCAGTTGAACTCCCATCGCTGGGCACAAGCAGGAACTTCTGACCTTCCAAACTGGTTTTTCATCTTTACAAACCACCTCAGGACTGACGGCTCTAGGCCCTCTTTACAGGCAGTCAGTGTGTACCTGGTGACATTTCAGTTGGTCTAATCCTGTTAGACAACAAAACACAGCACTTTCCTGAGTCCTGTTGATTCTTAGAGTTGTATACATTGAAAGTTTGCTTCTAGGTTTATAATCGCAGTGGAGTAGGGTCCCTATGAATATGAAGTGAAACATATGGTGTATATTGTTATATTTAGATCTTTTTTTATTTATTTATTTTATTACAAAGTCAGATATACACAGAGGAGGAGGGACAGAGAGGAAGATCTTCCATCCGATGATTCACTCCCCAAGTGAGCCACAACGGGCCGATGCGCGCCGATCCGAAGCCGGGAACCTGGAACCTCTTCCAGGTCTCCCACGCGGGTGCAGTGTCCCAATGCATTGGGCCGTCCTCAACTGCTTTCCCAGGCCACAAGCAGGGAGCTGGATGGGAAGTGGAGCCGCCGGGATTAGAACCGGCGCCCATATGGGATCCCGGTGCTTGCAAGGCGAGGACTTTAGCCGCTAGGCCACGCCGCCGGGCCCGTTATATTTAGATCTTTAAATATGAGGACCAACACATATCTAGGTCACTGAAGATGTTTGATCATACAGTAATGGGATGGTTTTCTATACTCACAGCACAGATGCCACAATTGACCTAGAGTTCTCATTGAAGTTTAATACTACCATGAGTTTAATACTACCATTTTGTCTGTTTCAGCTTTCTTTTTCTCCCACAACACCGATGAGCAGCCATGGCCGAGTCCTGTCTCTGTTGATTGCTATGCTGCTTTCCTGTTGTGGGCTGGCTGTCGTCTGCTGCATCACCGGCTATACCCATGGGATGCACACCTTGGCCTTCATGGCTGCAGAGGTAAGGGGCTGGACACAACATCTGCGCTCTGTGTATTTTCAAAGAAGCCAAGGTACAATGGACAGGTTGTTTTCACCCGGGAAGTGATGAGTAGGTATTTGGTTTTTCCTTTTAACAAGGAAGTTTAAAAATTTTTTAAAATAAATAAATAAATAAAACAAGCTAGGTACTAATGTTAAATGCTTTTATGTTATTGTTGCTACAAACTTAATAAAAAATTATGGTTTTTCCCAATATTTATGCAGTTCTCACTTTATGCCAGAGGTCGTCGTTAACATTTTCCCTGTATTTGCTGCTTTTGTAATTCTGCTTTATACTGGGATGTTGAGACGTGGAGAGCAATGAGAACTGCAAGAGGCTGCAGAGGGCACGAGGCACGGGCACATCCTCCCGCTCCATACTGGGAGGGGCATTCTCCTCCAGGTGTCACGGATGGCGGGTAGCTAGTCCATAGAGCAAGGGAAACATTATTTTGGAGGGAAAATATTTGAGCTATATGTGGAATTTTAAACTTTAAGAAGTTTGTGCTGTTTTAATTAAGCCTTTCTGAAAATACTAGTTTTTATGGAAATTGGAAATCTGTGTTTTTCTGTACCCTTAAGTTCAGTCGCTGTGTTTGCTTTTTCCTCAGGCTACAGGTAAACTACTTTTATTTTATACATAATTGCTATTATTAACTTCAAGAATGAAATGCCATGGTCTTCTCTTAGTTGAAGTGTCACTTTTCCTAGTTTTAGTTACCCACAGTCCAAAAATATGAAATGGAAAATTTTAGGCATTTGTAAGTTAAGTTTTGGCCATCCTTAGGAGTGTGATGAAATCTCTCACCTCCTTTGACCTTACATTCTGTTCTGCCCCATCTTGCCTAATCTTGCCCAGGACATGGGTCTTCCCCGGGGTCATCGTATTCACATTATCTGGGCTGCTTGCCTGATGGTCACTTAGTAGTCACTGGGTGATTAGATGCACTGTCACAGTGAAAAAGTGAGCTATTCCTAGGGTCTGGTGCTGTCCCCGTTTCAGGCTGCAAGGGGAATCTTGGAACACATCCCACCTGGAGGAGGTAGGTGTCCTATGTTAGGTATACCGAAGCTAATTTGTTACTATCAAAACAAGCTTAGAATCACTAATTGGGGATTCTTCAGAGCAGAATTAAAATTTATTTGCATTCTAGTCTTCATTTCAGAATACAACACAGTTTGAATAAAATTAGAAAAATAAAGTTTAAGTACTTATACAAATATTTCCAATTCCTGCCTAATAGTTTCTGCATATACAAGGTAAACAAATACATTTTCTCTTGAAATAATTGGCTTAAAACTATATTGGCATATTAATTTGTTTTCTTTGTATTCTTTTATATACTTATAATGACATGTTTACTTCTTTTGATTCTCATTTAACCTTCAAGTAATATTTTGCCAGCCTTTTAAAAAATCATACATAAAAACAAATTATACCTATAGATCATACTGTGTCACATACTCTTTTTTTTTTTTTAAAGGTTTATTTACTTTTATTGCAAAGTCAGTTATACAGAGAAGGAGGAGAGACAGAGAGGAAGATCTTCCATTGGCTGATTCACTTCCCAAACAGCCATAACGGCTGGAGCTGAGCCAATCCGAAACCAGGAGCCTCTTCCGAGTCTCCCACTTGGGTGCAGAGTCCCAAGGCCTTGGTGGCCATCCTTGACTGCTTTCCCAGGCCACAGGCAGGGAGCTGGATGGGAAGCAGGGCTGCTGGGATTAGAACTGATGCCCATATGGGATCCCAGCGCATTCAAGGGAGGATTTTAGCTGCTGGGCTACCGTGCCGGGCTTGAAAGTTTTTCTTAATATTGATTTCTAGAATATAATTTTTTTTCTAAAAAGCTTGTTAAAATTTTTAAAATTATTATTTTTTTAAGATTTATTCATTTTATTACAGCCAGATATACAGAGAGGAGGAGAGACAGAGAGGAAGATCCTCCGTCCAATGAATCACTCCCCAAGTGAGCCACAACGGGCCGATGTGCGCCAATCCGAAGCCGGGAACCTGGAACCTCCTCCGGGTCTCCCACACGGGTGCAGGGTCCCAATGCATTGGGCCGTCATCAACTGCCTTCCCAGGCCACAAGCAGGGAGCTGGATGGGAAGTGGAGCTGCCGGGTCCAGAACCGGCGCCCATATGGGATCCCGAGGCTTCCAAGGCGAGGACTTTAGCCGCTAGGCCATGCCACTGGGCCCTTTAAAATTATTTTTTAAAGACCTTCATTCTTTTCTGGTGGATAGGGAGACCAGAGTGTCATGAAGAAAGCAGGTACCCTAACTAGGACAGTAGTACGTCAACCTTATATCCATATGCATATATTTTTAATTTTTTTATTTTGTTTGAAAGAGATTTTCTCTCTACTGAGTTGGTCACCAAATGCAGGCTGAGCCAAGAGGCTGAAACTTAATCCAGGTTTCCTATGTGGGTGGCAGGGATGCAAACACTTGAGCTGTCACTGCTGTCTCCCAGGGTACACAGTAACAGGCAACTAGATCAGAAGCAGGGAAGCCATGGTGAAGCAGGCCTTCCGACAGGGGA
This sequence comes from Ochotona princeps, assembly GCF_030435755.1. NCBI lineage: Eukaryota > Metazoa > Chordata > Mammalia > Lagomorpha > Ochotonidae > Ochotona > Ochotona princeps. The sequence continues at coordinate 22,584,858 of NC_080847.1, forward strand.
GGCAGACATCCCAAGTGCTGACTTCACTCTTGCACCGAAGCTCACTCTCCAGAACTATTTTGGGTATATTATGACTAAGTAGTCAGAGACCTTTCTAGAGAATTGTTTATGGTGGGCTAATGCCATATAAAATAGAAACGATGTTCAGACTACTAGGATGAACCTCAGAATAGTAGAAGGCATCCCTTGATGATGGGCAGGTGGAATTGATCATCATCTATTGATAGCAAAAGGCTCAGTATAAGCTGGGCTTGTGGCTTATGAAATTATTCCATGGAAGTATGAAGCAGAAGACATAAAATGATTTGTGAACTTAAACAGTCTACTTCTTAAGTGAACTGAGTATTTGTCTTTTGCAGTCTCTTCTTGTGACAGTGAGGACCGCTCATGTGATTTTACGGTGAGTAGAAATCTGGGAGAATATTAATTGAGGTCTGGTCAAACAAATGATTATAAAAGTAAGGTATGAAATATGTAAAAATGTGACTGAACTGTATAACACATTTCAGCCAAATCCTGTTGTAAGAGTAAATTGTTAATGATTCTTTGCTCCTGTGTTTGGCATCTGTGTTGCAGCTATGTTATTCACCTCTGGGACCTCAACCACGAGGGGACCTGGGAAGGAAAGGGAACGTATGTCTACTACACGGATTTTGTCATGGAGCTCACACTCGTGTCCCTGGACCTCATGCACCACATTCACATGCTGGTATGTTTCTCAGGCCGAGCACTCACGGAGGCCAGGGACGTCCCAAGGCAGGACCCCTGCTTGGTGCATGAGAAAGAGTGAGTGCAGCCTTGCCCTCTCTCCATTTGCGCTTGCTGTGTGCAGTGAGGCAGGGTTGCCTTGGCTGTTGCCAGCTCAGGAGGTGTTTATCCCCTGGGAGACTTGGTCAACTCTGAGGACCAAATCAGCAGGTAATTCTAGCGCATGAAATGAAGGGACTCCGTGCCCCATCATTCCTAGGGCTTCTGCTGCTATACTTCTAGGTAGGAGTGAGAAGTTGTGTTGTCATCTACTTCCTGGGTTCGTAGAATTTCTGTCTTTGTAATTAAAACCAGAATCCTTATACTTAATTCCTGCTGCTTTTTCTGTTTACATTTTACTTTGGTATGTGAGAAATTACATTGTTGAAAATCTACTTCATTGATTAGTGCTTTTAAAATGGTCAGAATCCACATAGTTGGTTAGCAGTTTAATTATTAGCCTGTGAAGATACTCTTCAGGGGTGGGCATTGGTACAGTAGTTAGGCCAGTGCTTGTGCGTCTCCATCCTGCATCACAGTGCCTGGGCTTGACTCCAGGTTCTGTTGACTTCCCGCTTCATGCTTGTTCATACCTGATGGCAGCAGGTTATGGCTGAGGTGGTTGGGCCCATTCCACCCATTAGAGAGACCCAGACTGAATTCTGGGCTCCGGATTCTGCTTGGTGAGCCAGTGGGTGTACAAGTTCTTTCTTTATCTGCCTTTCAAAGAAAAATGAAAATAAATATTTATAAAATAGCATTTAAAAACTTGCATTAGACATACCACATTTTCAGGTTTTGTTAGTCACTTTGAGAACATACAGAAAAGAATGTAACTCTTCCTACCACCCCCAGGAGATGGGGGTGCCCGGAGCCAGGAGCAGTTTGTATTTCCTGCCTCTGTGGATCAGACATATGCATTCATAATGAGATGTATTTGAGACATATAATCTAATTTTTTTAACATGTATTATGAACATTTTCCTGTGCTAGCAATAATTCTTCTAATTTTAATACCTTCAGGCTAAAGATATCTCCGTATACATATAAATGATTTAATTAACCAAACCCCATATGGCGTATTTAGATTTTACTTAGTTGCTGTTTTGTACTTTTAAATTATTTTTTAAAGATTTATTTATTTTTATTGGAAAGTCTGATTCACAGAGAGACAGGAAAAGATCTTCTATCTGTTGGTTTACTCCTCAAATGGCCGAAACTGCCGGAACTGATCTAATCCAAAGCCAGGAACCAGAAGCTTTTTTCAGGTCTCCCATATGGCTATAGAATTGCAAGGCTTTGGGCCATCTTCCACTGCTTTTCCAGGCCTCAAGCAGGGAGCTGGATAGGAAGTGGAGTAGCCGGGCCATGAACCAGTGCCCACATGGGATGCTGGTGTCACAAGTGGTGGTTTTACCTGATAGGCCATATATCACCAATTCCTACATAGTTTTAAGGTAGTTATATTCTGCTTTTTTTTTTTTTTTTAAGCTTAACAAATGTTATTTTCAGGCCCAGAGATAAAGTGGAGTAGGTAAAGCTGCCTCCTGTGGTACTGACATCCCCTGTGGGTACTGGTTTGAGTCCCGGCTGCTGCACCAGGAAAAGCAGTGGAAGATGGCCCATGTTCTTGGGCCCCTGCACCTGTATTGGAGACCTGGAATAAGCTTCTGGCTGCTGGCTTCAGACCAGCCCAGTTACAGCCGGTGCAGCCATTTGGAAGGTGATCCAGTGGATTAAAGACCTCTGTTTCTTTGTAACACTGCCTTTGAAAAAATAAGTAAATAAATAGATAAATAAAGCTTTAAAATATATTATTTTCAGATAGTAGACCTATATATGTAAGAACATATGTAATTTTTTTTAAAGATTTATTTATTTTTATTACAAAGTCAGGTATACAGAGAGGAGGAGAGACAGAGAGGAAGATCTTCCGTCCGATGCTTCACTCCCCAAGTGAGCCACAATGGGCTGGTGCGCGCCGATCTGATGCCGGGAACCAGGAACCTCCTCCAATTTTTTTTTTAAAGATTTATTTATTTTTATTGAAAAGGTGGATATACAGAGAAGAGGAGAGACAGAGAGGAAGATCTTCTGTCCGATGGTTCACTCCCCAAGTGGCTGCAATATCCGGTACTGTGCCGATCTGGAGCCAGGAGCCTGGAGCTCTTCCGGGTCTCCCATGCGGGTGCAGGGTCCCAAAGCTTTGGGCTGTCCTCGACTGCTTTCCCAGGCCACAAACAGGGAGCTGGGTGGGAAGCGGGGCTGCTGGGATCAGAACTGGCACCCATATGGGATCCTGGTATGTGCAAGGCAAGGACCTTAACCACTATGCCATTGCGCCAGGCCCAGTTGTTTCAACATATACTTGTAATAAAGATATGGCTATAAATATAGTATTTATTTATAGATATTTATATATTTGTATATTCTATTTCTCTTAGTAAATGTAGTTAATGACTATATGATGCATTACAGTAGTTCACCACCTAATTGTTCCTCCGCTAGGGAATCAACTTCCATTTATAAACTAGTTGTGTTGATGGACATAGTTTCGCATAAAGCTTTTAAATTACTATCCTTTAAAATTTTTTTTATTTGAAAGATATAGTTAGAGAGAGAGAGAGAAAAACAGACAGAACTCCATCTGCTGGTTCACTCACAGAGTGGCTACCATACTAAAGGCTAGTCTAGACCACAGGCAGCAGCCAGGAAGGCTGTCCAGGCCTCCCCTGTGTGTGGCAGGGGCCCATGTGGTCTTCCGTTGTTTTCCCCGGCACATTGCCAGGCAGCTGGATCAGAAGTAGAGCAGCCAGGTCTCCAATTAGCAGTCGTATTGAGCTCCAGCATCATGGGCAGCTTAGTCTACACTGCACCATAATGCTGACCTCCAAATTGATTTCTCTGGAAAAGCTGCTAAAAGATGATTTCTAAAAGATGGTTCTAGTTCATTTTTACCAACACTTAAGAGGTGCTGTTCATACCATTTTGTTATTATTGACAAATTCACATTCACTTTTGTTGTGTATTTTCTTTCCTTTTTTCCCTGTTTAAGTTATTTGGCAACATCTGGTTGTCCATGGCCAGCCTGGTCATCTTTATGCAGCTGCGTTACCTGTTTCATGAGGTTCAGCGTCGAATTCGTCGGCACAAGAACTACCTGAGGGTCGTTGGGAACATGGAAGCCAGGTCAGTAAACGCATGGGATGGCACCCAGGGGACTCCTTTAGCTCTCTAGCAGTAACAAATCCCAGGCCACATCAGGACTGACTTTGGTGAACTGTTACCAGAACAGTGAAGGGTATTGCTTCTGGAATTAGACAGGGTATGGCTGTCCACTTCATTGCTGTGTGATTTGGAGCAGTGGGTTAATTTCCTGTGTCCAAGTTACATGGTCTCTGAAACAGAGGTGATAACAGAACTTCAGGAACCTTCAGGGAAGCTCTTGTGAGACAATAACCTGGACTTAGAACTGCGGGGTGGGTACTTGGTGCTCAGTACTTGGTTTGTATTATCAGTGCTGTTCTCAAAGGGAAGCTTGCTGGAGCCTGTGCTCTGTGTACTTTTTGAAGGCGGGTCCCAAGTATTCTTTTCATTATGTTTATACACACCTGCACACGTACAGTGAAACATGAGCCAAGCATCTCTGAAGGGGGCTCCTGCTTGGCAGCTGAGGGCAGACTAACCCTGAGGGTGTACATTGGCTCTTGGCATGCTGTTCCTCTGATTCCCCAGAAACGTTCCCTGAAGTTGATACTAATAGGAGCTGTGCTTAAGACAAAGCTGTTTTCAGTGTATGTTAAGTTTCTCACTTGCTCTTTAATGAACTATAAAGAAATATCAGGTTTGTTTGTTTTGATTATCAGCATTTGTTTCACTGAGCATAATGTCTGTGACACATTACTGCTTCTCCAGGTCAAGTGTGTGTGTTGTGGTACCTGGGAGTGTGTGTGGGGTGGGGAGGGAATAGACGGAGATTGCCACTGGACATGTTTTGTTTCTTATAGATTTGCAGTTGCAACTCCCGAGGAACTGGCTGTCAACAATGATGATTGTGCCATCTGCTGGGACTCCATGCAGGCTGCCAGGAAACTGCCCTGTGGTCATCTTTTCCACAAGTAGGAGCCTCTTGAAGGGCCGTGTGGGACCAGGGGTGTGTTCAGGGCATGCGGGTGCTTTTGTAGCTGTGTGCAAGACATCCTGGCAGAGAGCGGGGCTGGTGCCTCAGGCTGGCCTTGCTGCTGACACTGCTGGCCTGGGGAGTCCTCCCTATCCCTCAGGGTCTTCCCTGTGCTGCAGGGCTGCCCACCTGCAATTGGCCATCTTAAGTTCTAGATGTGTTTGCTCTCTTCCTGTTTCTTCTGCATTTAAATATGCTTGTAAAATTGAAAAGAAAGCATTTTGAGGAAATCTTGTTCTCAGACACCTCATTCCCTGGCTAAGGAGAGAATACATGCAGTGTTGCATTTTACACCTGCCCTCCAGCAGCATGTAAACACATCCCCCAGAAGTGGGCTGCCATGGGGGCTCAAGCAGGCCCAACAAAGCGTGCAGAGGACCAGACTGTTATGCAGAATTCTAACACAGACTCTGCTGTTGGTCTCATATATATATATGAGAGAGAGAGACACTGGGCTGTTTGCTGTGTGAGAGAGGTGGCTGCTGAGGTAGAAGCTGGCAGGGTGCAGCAGAAGGGGTAAAGTGGGGACCAGCTGATGTGATTGGCAGCTTGAAGAGATCAGGGGAACCAGTTAGTAACTGCCCCTGCAGTTCAGTGGTGTTCTGAAAGTAACTTGAACAACAGGATGAAATGGAGTTGGAAAGAAGTGGACACACCTAGGAAGGTGAGGACAGTGTGGTATATGGGCTGAGGCAAGTAGAGAATAAGAGGGGCCAGGAATTCTTCAGGGTTCTCAGCTCATGCAAGTGGATATATAGTGGTGCTGTTTGTGGAGGTTGGGAAGGCAGAGAATTTACACATATTCTCAAAAAACTTATGTCTGAGGAGCTTGGAGGCTAGTTAGGAAGAATAAGAGTGTTTTAACTCAGAAAAAAATATTTTCAAGTATATGATTATATTTTAAGGTTTGATTTTTTTGTTGTTGTTGAGGTGGAATTGAAACAACAAACATTTAGTCATTTAAAGTGTACCGTTGAGCGTATTATGTTCAGTGTTAACGCAGCCACTACTCCTTTGGTTTTAAAGCTTTGCGTTTCATCATCCCATAGTCCACCCCACACTAAGTAATCACTCTTGTTCGCTTCCCTCTTACCCAGCAGCCTCCAGTCACCTTTCTGTTTCTGTGGATTTGTCCATGTGGGCAATACATGTAAAAGATATCAAATGATATGTAACTTTTATAACTGACTTCTTTGACTTAGCATGCTGGTTTTGAGGTTATCCATTGTCACACACATCCTACTTCATTGCTTTTCATGGTGGAAAGTGAATGATTGTGCAGTAAGTACAACCTGCGCTGGTTGGACCTTGGGTTGTTTGCACCTTTCGACTGTTGAGAAAAATGCTGCTGTGAATGGGATGCCAGCAGCTCTCTGGTGCGTCTTTACCTTATGACTGCCAGGCGTGGAGTTGCCGGCTCCTAGGGCGACTGTGGGGAGGCTTCTGAGGGGCCATGTCCTGCCCTCCTCAGCAGCCACGCTACTGAACCCACCCTCGGCGGCTGTGGTGAGAGCTCCAGGTTACTTTACATTCTCACAAATACTTGTGATTTCCTCTTTTTAATTTTTAATAAATCTACTTATTTGAAAAGCAGAGTTTATAGAGAGAGCGAGCGCGAGCAAGCTTCCATCTACTGGTTCACTCTTGAACTGGCTGCAGTTGGAGCTGGGCCAGTTTGAAGCCAGGAGCTTCTTCAGAGTCTCACGTGAGTTCAGGGGCCCAAGGACTTGAGCCAACTTCCACTACTTTCCCAGTTATATTAGCAGGGAGCTGGATCTGAAGTGGAATAGTTGGAACTCGAACTGTCACCCACATGGGATGCTGACATTGCAGGCAGTGGCTTTATGTGCCATGCCACAGCACTGCCCAACCAGCCCTTCCTCCCTAAGGATTTATTTATTTATTTTGAAAGGCAGAGTAACAGAGAGAGAAACAGACTAAAAGGTCTGCTTTCCTCTGGTTTGCTCTCCAAAAGAGTAGACCAGGTGGGCCCGGCGGCATGGCCTAGCGGCTAAAGTCCTCGCCTTGAACACACCGGGATCCCATATGGGTGCCGGTTCTAATCCCGGCAGCTCCACTTCCCATCCAGCTCCCTGCTTGTGGCCTGGGAAAGCAGTCGAGGACGGCCCAAAGCTTTGGGACCCTGCACCCATGTGGGAGACCTGGAAGAGGTTCCTGGTTCCCGGCATTGGATTGGCGTGCACCGGCCCGTTGCGGCTCACTTGGGGAGTGAAACATCGGATGGAAGATCTTCCTCTCTGTCTCTCCTCCTCTCTGTATATCCGGCTTTCCAATAATAATAAAATCTTAAAAAAAAAAAAAAAAGAGTAGACCAGGCAAATTCAGACTAGAATGCCATCTTAGTCTTCCACAAAGGTGGTAGGGACTCAAGCACTTGAAGAAGTTACCTGCTGCCTTCCCAGGCACATTAGCAAAAGCTGGATCTGAAGTAGAATAGCTGGGACTTGAACCTGCATTTGGAAAGAGAGTGTGGTGTCACAAGAAGAGTATTAATGCTCCCTTTCCTGCAGGCATTCTAGCAGGTGTAGAGTGTGTCTGATGTGATAGGTTTTGTTAGGTTTCTGAGTGATAGTTCTCAGGAATAATTTTTTGGGGGTAAAATATATATCATAAAATTTACCACTTTTTAAAAAAAGATTTATTTGAAAGAACTACAGAGAGAAAGAGGGACACATACACACCTGCACAGAGAAGTCTCACCTGCTGAGTCGTTCCTCAGATGACCGTAGTGGCTGGGGCTGGGCGAGGCTGAAGCCAGAAGCCAGGCGCGGAGGCAGTGGAGGCTCATTAGCAGGTAGCTGGATCCAAAGTGGAGCACTGGGACATGAATCAGTGCCTCTGTGGAATGCCAGCATTGCAGACAGTGGCGGCTTTACCCACTGTGCCACACTGCTGGCCCTGTCTTAGCCATTTTGAAGTTTATAGGTCAGTGGCATGAAATATGATCATATCCTTGTGGTTCTGCAACCTTGACCTCCCTGCATGTCCAGGACTTGTTACCTTTCCTAACTGAAATGCTGAACTCATTCTGCAGTAGTTCCTCATCCTGGTCTCCCCTGACCCTCAGCCCCAACAGTTCTGACTGTTATTTCTCAGAATACAAATCTGTTAGCTCTGTCTGGTTAATTTGAGTGCCTCTTCCTTCCCTCCTTCCTTCCTTCCTTCCTTCCTTCCTTCCTTCCTTCCTTCCTTCCTTTCTTTTTCTTAAGCATTTTTAGCTATGAGACTGGTTCTGAGCATTGATTTCCCTGTGCCTCAAAACTTTTGGTTATGTTTGTTTTGGTTTTCTTTTGTCTCAAAATATTTTCTAATTTCCCTTTTTTTTTTTTTTTTTTTGTGCAAATGCTGTCTGCCCTAGGTTGAGGGAGCACCTCATTGTTCGGCCATTGTCTTGGTTTGTTTTACTTTGTTTCTTTGGTGTTAGAGTGGGAGTAGCACTGTGTGAGGATAATGGAGGCAGATTCATCTGAATGTGTGGAAGAAGCTGGTCATCTGGCTGGCTGGCAGCAGATGCTCGCTGGCCAGTTGTTGCCATAGTGACACCTTTCACACGGGCCAGTGAATCTTCAGTTGCACTCAGGAGTCATGAATAGCATTAAAATTGTGAGGAAAAAATATTTTCTCTGAAGTTTGCTTTTTCAGTTGTAGAAGTCTAGCTTTTTTTTTTTTTAATATATAGACAAATATATCTAACTGATTGAACTCATGTTTGAGTTTCAGCTGCTGTTATCTGCTGTCTTGAAATAAAATTGGATTTGCTTATGAAAAAGTGTGTCATTGTCAGCATAGCATTGTTAGAGGGCCAGGAGCAGGTAGATTTGTAGTGCTGTGATAGAAGGGTGTTCCATAAGGGAAAGTAGACTTTCTAAAAATGCAGTACTTTAGTCAAACAGATGATCAGAAACAGGATTACAGGTAGTTTATCATTTCAAAATGTGATAGACTTGGTCACACATACACACAAAATTAAGTGATTTTGGAACTAGTGTTCTATTCTTCAGATACAGAGATAGGTAAAAGTAGCTTCATCCTGGACTCTGGGCAAGTTGTTACCTGAAGTATCATTTACAAACAAAAGACATAGGGCATTTCAGTGCTTCCCTGAGTTCTTAGAAATGTTCTCATGAAATGGGAAAGGACCCTTGAGACCCCTGTGTGAAGCCTTCATCTTTTTTTTTAGGGGAAAGACTAGCTTAGAGAAGTGAAAGGCTTTTTTTGGGTCTTACGGCTAGTTAGTAGCTGAATTGGGGCAGCACGCACACGTTCTACCTCATTCTGGTACCAGGCCCTTTAATACACACTTGTGTTTTCTAAAATATCTACCATAATCAGGGCATTATCACCTAGGAGAGGGCAAAAAATGGCTTTTAACCTTGAAGAGAAAGCAGAATGCAGAGAAGAGGTTGGAGAAAATTGAGTGGTGAATGTAAAGAGGTGGTTATGGATGTGCTAGATGAGGAGGGCAGCATGCTTGTTGAAAAAGTGGGTGCATAGTAGCCTGAATGGTGGCTTATCAAGCTAAGCCTCTACTCGCAGCACTGGCATCCCATATATATAAAGGCAGATTTACGGAAAGAGATAGAGATCCCCTGTGTGCTGGTTTACTCCCCAAGTGGATGTGACCACTGGAGCTGAGCTGATCCAAAGCCAAGAGCTAGGAGCTTCTTGCAAGTCTCCCACATGGGTGCAGGATCCCAAGATCTTGGGCCCTGCTCCTCTGCTTTCCCAGGCCACAAGCAGGGAGCCGGATGGGAAGTAGAGCAGCTGGGACACAAACCAGTGGCCATATGGGGTGCTGGCCCTTGGAGGTGGAGAATAAGCCAGTAGAGAGCCATTGCACCAGATAATTAAATCTTGAGAGAGAGAGACAGAGAGAGAGAGAGAGAAAGAGAATTATGTAGATAGTTGTGGAAAAGTGAGTTAGAAGGAGAGGAGCTCTAGTGAGCACATAAAATCTTTGAAGTCAAAGTTTTGAAGATGAAAGCAAGGTTAACATCATATCACAAGTCAGTTAAGGCGGCGTGAAGAAAAGAGCATTGGAGTAGAGGGCTCAAAGGTAGGACGGGCCAGGCTGTCAGAAGATTCAGCTATGTGGACTCGTAAGAAGCCAAATAAAGTTGGGAAGAAAGATGGCGAGCTATGCTTTTTCAAAGGGGTCATTCCCAGGAGCTTGGTAGATAGCTACAGATGATGAAGAATGTTCTTGCAGAGCGTGCTGGAAGTATCTGAGTATTCACTCAGGTACAGCAAAGAAGTAAGGTCTCCAAGTGTTTCTCAGCACTTGAACTTCATGGGCGGTAAACAAAGTAAAATTGGAGCACATTTGCTATGTGCAGAGTACTTTGGGTGAATTGGCACAAACTGTGCTGTGGAACCACTGAGAATGCTCATGTGTTTTATTTTGGACTTTTTGATAGTTCCTGTCTCCGTTCCTGGCTAGAACAAGACACCTCCTGTCCAACATGCAGAATGTCTCTCAATATCGCTGACAACAATCGTGTCAGGGAAGACCATCAAGGCGAGAACCTGGATGAGAATTTGGTGCCTGTAGCAGCAGCTGAAGGCAGACCTCGCTTAAACCAGCACAATCATTTCTTCCACTTCGATGGTTAGTTGGGTTTTACTTCCAGAACTGTACTCAAGGGGTTTTCTCTTCAAAAGGGGATGCAGTTTTGTTCATTATAAATATCTTGTCCACACCAGTTTAATATTATATTTCAATTTAATTGGAAGTATTCAGGATGGATGGGGAGATGCCTGAGTAGGTAGGGAGGCAGATAGGAGGAACAGAGGGATCATTCTATGCGAGACATTTTGCTACGGACATTTGGGTCTGTGTAAGTGGAGTGGGAGTCGAGATCTCCTCAAGGAGCATGGAGCATGCTCAGTTAGTGCAATAATTAACCTTGGGTAATAATTTACTGCACTGGTGTGGTATTGAGCATATAGAAAAAGCATCATTGGATAGCCTTCTAGTGAGTACCAGATGCAGAATCTGAGTGAAGCCTGTTGCTTTTTCCATAAAATAGAAGTGTTCTGCCCCCAAGTATTGTTGAAAGGAATTATAATAGAATACATATTTAAAATTCTAAGGCCACAGACATTCCATCAGGGACCAGTATGCTTCTGGACATTAATTACTTTGAGCTGCTGATTTTCATCCATTACAGTACTACTGGATTTCCTGAGTTCTTGATTCTGATTACTCCTATGAAACAGTATTCCCACAATTTTGTTGGGAAGAGTGCTGTTCAGGTTGGCATTTCTGAAGATGGAGTGTCACGGGAGTGGTAGCTGGCGGGAGACATCCCTGAGAGCACCCCAGGGCACTGGCTTTCTGGCTGTTAATTAAGGCTCTCTGACATTTATTAGCAGATCTTAAAAGCAGATGCCTGTTGTACAGTCTATTACTTTAGAATGTATCATTTTTAAAAATTCAAAATCAACTTTTTTTCTCCCAATTAAGTATGTGCAACATCTATTTTCTTATAATGGGCACATTTCGGTTGACAAGGCCTTGCAATGGCCACATGCCTCTCTGTTGTGGGCAGGTGTGCAGGAGCCATCTGCAGCTGGTACTCGGCGTGGTCTGTGCTCCGCCTTGCTTGGGAGAAGAGCATCAGCAGCCAGCTTCTGGGTGCCTTCATTCTGAAAATCAGTGCTGTTGAACTCCTTGAAAATGATTTTGGGTCATTAAACCAAGATTTTTTTTTTAAATTTTTATTTACTTGAAAAACAGTGACAGGGAAAAAGAGAGAGATCTTCCATTTGTTGGTTCACTCCCCATATGCCCACAATAGCCAGGGCTGTGCCAAGCTGAAGCCAGGTACCTGTAACTTCTGATCTCCTGCATGCATGTCAGGACCCCAGGCGTTTGAGCTGCCATCTTGTGCCTTTGGGATGTCTAACAGGAAGCTGGGTCAGAAATGCAAGAGCCAGGACTCCAACCAGGCACTCTAGAATGGGAAGTGGGTGTGCCAACTGCTGGCTGAATCCATTCAGCCACAATACCTGCCCCCAGACCTAGATCTTTAAGTCAGATTAATAAGGAGAAAATACATCATAAAAGTAATTGTGGAAATGAGTAGTAGTTTCTGTGTAGTGTGAATGAGAGAAACAGAAACTCGCCTGTCGTTGGAGGCATGGAAACCTCTTCCTTCTGTTCTGTGGTGAGGGCATTGGAGGGTAAGTCAGGAGCCCCTGGGAAGAGGAAGACAGGTGACAGAATGGCTACACATCATAATTAAACTTGACCTTGGGTAAGTCACCCAGTTATCTGGTGTGATCAGGGACCATGGTAATGAGGGCCATATTTCTGAAAAGAAGAAAATAACAACAGGCAGGACCCTGTGGGAGACCACTAACCCAAGGGAGACACTTGGCACCCACGGTCCTGCAGGAAGTCCGTCCTCCACATGCTAGCCGCTGTTACAGAGGGCTGGTACTAGATGACGCAGGGACAGTGTTGCGTCTCTAAAATGTGTGCTGGCGTCGCCTCTGTTTTAGGGTCCCGGATTGCGAGCTGGCTGCCGAGCTTCTCAGTTGAAGTGATGCACACCACCAACATTCTCGGCATCGCGCAGGCAAGCAACTCGCAGCTGAACGCCATGGTAAGGCCCACCGACCGCTCTAGGAAGACAGCTGGTGCTGGGGAGGGAGTGAAAGTCTGCAGACAGGTTTAGTGTGTGTGAACCTTGTTGATTTTACTTTTCCTGGCAGGATAGCAGGATATTTAAAGGCTTTAAAAAAAAAAAATTCACTGGGGTCATGTAAATTCCCGTGCTTTAAATTTTGAAGCCAGTTTGGAAGGCAGCTTCATTTTCCTTCTATGGCAGGTCAGCTCACCTGTGAGCACCCCAAGGCTCATTCTCTGCTGCCAGCCCACCTTGAGACGCTCCTGGAGTTTGCTCAGAATATTTTGGGGACAATGATTGACTGGAGTGAACCAAGTGTTTCTTATTAAAATGACATGAGGCTTACCAGTTGAGGTTTTGATTCCCTGTCCTCACTTACTACTCAGAAACAAGGAAGTGTGCTGGAGTGAGTGTGCATGCTTGCATATATTGAGATGTTGCATGTTGTTGACTTAAGGATATTGTTCAGATACTTTGTCCTTTCCTTTTGGTGAGGCAGGAGGACAGGCGTCTCCCTCCTAGACAGCTAGAGTTGGCTGGGATGGGCTGTTTCCCTCGCCCAGTCCAAGTAGATGGACAACATGGTGGAAGGTTAGACTCTGGTTAGCTGGTTTTACCTGGGGGCTGACCCTTGTTAAGCAGAGCAGAGAGATCTGGAAATTTCAATGGTTCGTTTTTCTCCTCCCCCCGTTGGAAGCCCGAGTGTTCACTGCAGGGATCTGGTGTAGCTCCTGGGCCACGGGGAGTGAGTTTCCACTGCCTGGAGCTGTCAGCACTGCACCTTCACTTGTTTGCCAGTTGCAACCTGGACCTTCCCCTGCAGTCAGAAGCTTCTTTGGAATATGAATGGTAGTGGTCTCTGGAGGGACAGAGTCCAGTGGTTTGGAATAAAGAGAAAAGTTGACAAAAAGAAGAAAGTCCTTGAGTGGAGGATGGGGCTGGAGCTGCAGCAGGAGGGGAGTTGTTGTTGGTGGGTATTGGTGGATGGAGCTGCAGACTCATATTTTGTGACTTGGTTTAAAAAGCAGGCAGTGACTCTTAGCCATAAAGGTAAAGCAAGCAGAGATGAATGGGTACAGACAACATGGTGAGCACAGAACAGTGGAATGTTACGTGGTCTTAAAGAAAGAGCCTTGTCATAGGCTCAGGTATGGCAAACCTTGAGGATGCTGTATCACATGAGACAAGCTAGTCCCACTAACGGATGCTGCTGGATTCCCGACAGGAGGTGCCTGACTAGGAAACCAGAGTGCTGGTGGAGCAGGACCAGGAGGAAGAAGGCAGCTGCTGTTGAGTTGGATACAGGCTTTCCATGGTGCAACTGACAAGGTTCTCATACCTCTCCCACCACAATGTGTTTTAAGTTAATACACCATGCCCTCAAAGACAGTTGTGATGGTAAAATCCACTGGCTTTTGGCCAGCGTAAAAAGGCAGCCACAACAGAGGTTACAGCTCCTACTTTCCCTGTGATCAGTGGAAAGTAAGAGCAGCGTGGTGGTGGCAGGATGGCCTTAGAGGGCAGCCAGCTCAGGGCAGGTTCTTTGGGGGTCTGGGGGGGCAAGGCAGCTGGGAAACTGCACGTGGTCACCTACCCCCTAAGCATCAGATGTAGTAGGCAGATGACCGTTCTGGGCCTGGGAGTTGAGTGTTTCCAGTTCTCTGGCAGGCTCTTCCTCCTGTACTGTGATGGTTAATGTAATGGATCAATGTGGGTTGGTTTGTTGTTGTTGTTGTTGTTGTTGTTGTTGTTGTTTTAAAGATTTATTATTATTGGAAAGCCGGATATACAGAGAGGAGGAGAGACAGAGAGGAAGATCTTCCATCTGATGTTTCACTCCCCAAGTGAGCCGCAACGGGCCAGTGCACGCCAATCCAATGCCGGGAACCAGGAACCTCTTCCAGGTCTCCCACATGGGTGCAGGGTCCCAAAGCTTTGGGCCGACCTCGACTGCTTTCCCAGGCCACAAGCAGGGAGCTGGATGGGAAGTGGAGCTGCCGGGATTAGAACCGGTGCCCATATGGGATCCCGGTGTGTTCAAGGCGAGGACTTTAGCCTCTAGGCCATGCCACCGGGCCCTGTTGTTGTTTTTTAAGATCTATTATTTAACTTGCTGGGATTTTTGGTAGAAAAGCTTTGGGCTAATGAAATGCATCTTGGGCATCATTCAAGAAACAGTGGAGAGGATATTTTGTTTGTTTAGATTTTTAAAGTCAGGGTTACAGAGAGAGAGAAAGGGAAATCTCCATCCATTGGCTCACCCCCAAATGACTACAGCGGCCGGAGCTGAGCAGATCTTGAGCCAAGAGCCAGGATCCTCTTCTGAGTCTTCCTTGTGGGTACAGGGTCCTAAGGCTTTGGCCATCCTCTGTTGTTTTCCCAGGCCACAAGCAGGGAGCTAGATTGGAAGTGGAGCAGTTGGGACATGAACCGATGCGCATATGGGATGCCAGTGCTGCAGGTGGAAGATCAGTTTACTGTGCCACAGCGCCAGCCCCAGGAAACTGTATTCTTTATTGTCTCCCCTCCCTCTTCAAATTGTGATGTAATCTATGTTCAGTTAAAAAAAATGTACTCTGTTTTGTATCTAGTTCAACACAGACACATGTGTACCCCTTGCCATGATGAAGGTATGGAACAGCTGCACTCCCCTTACTCCTAAGTTCCGTGGGGTCCCTTGGGCATTACCTTCTTTCCCTCAGCCCTAGCCCCTGGTAAACGCTTACCAATTTTTTTGTCCCTCCAGTTTTGCCTGTACCAGATGATGTCATGCAGATAGAATCATGCAGTGAGATTTGAGTCCGGCTTCTTTCATTTAACATGATGTACTTGAGTTTTCTCGTGTGTGAATCAAATTTGTTCCTTTTAGGAATTCTGTCTTTAAGGAGAACGAATTTATATATCCACTTTTCAAGATGGAAGTGTTCTGCTTGACTGTTCGTGTGAATCAAATTTGTTCCTTTTAGGAATTCTGTCTTTAAGGAGAACGAATTTATATATCCACTTTTCAAGATGGAAGTGTTCTGCTTGACCTGTTTGGCCTGCCACTGGCTCTCTGCATTGACTGTGGGATTGCTGCTGTCCCCAGCTGCCTGTTGGGCATCCTGGAAAGATGATTGGAAGGGGGTCTGCAAAGCAGAGGGGGTGTCCTCAATGCTGTCACGGCACAGCGTCCCAGTCACTGGACGGGTCTGCCCTGCGCATGGGCCTCAGTGAGTACCTGCTGGGAGTGACGGCTTGCCATCTGTGTTTGATATTCCTGCAGGCTCATCAGATCCAAGAGATGTTTCCCCAGGTTCCGTATCACCTGGTGCTGCAGGACCTCCAGCTGACACGCTCTGTTGAAATAACAACAGACAACATTCTAGAAGGACGGATTCAAGTCCCTTTTCCGACCCAGGTGAAGCTGGGGTTGTAAGCTTGGCAAGTGGATTCCATCTGCACAGAGGCAGCATACTGCGAACTAACTTTCCTAGTTACTAAACGGATCTCACTTGTGATATGATACAGATGAACTCCCTAAACTGTCCCCACATTATAAATGAGACTCCACTAAAGATGGGGACAGAGGTATTTGAGTGACTTTTTGTTCAGCTGTAGTCCTCGGATCAGCCTGCCCTGGCCAGTCTAGGAGCTCAGCACCAGCTGCTGCACAGGGGTTGGCAATCTTCTTCTGTAACAAGGTAGACAGTAAATACTTTAGGCTTTTCAGATCATTGTCTCTATTGCAACTCAGACAACCATGGCTAGCATGTGGGCACTTCAGAAAATTCATGGAAAAGTGAAATTAAAAGATCAGTTTGCTTGGATGGAAAAAATTTGAAATATGTTTGTAGCTTTTTTTTTTTTAAGATTTATTTGTTTTTATTGGAAAGGCGGATATACAGAGAGGAGGAGAAACAGAGAGGAAGATCTTCCCTCTGATGGTTTACTCCCCAAGTGACCGCAATGGCTGGAGCTGAGCCAATCCGGAGCCAGGAGCCAGGAGCTCTTCCAGGTCTCCCACGCGGGTGCAGGGTCCCAAGGCTTTGGACCGTCCTCAACTGCTTTCCCAGGCCACAAGCAGGGAGCTGGAAGGGAAGCAGGGCCACCGGGATCAGAGCCAGCGCCCATATGGGATCCTGGCTCGTGCAAGGCGAAGACTTTAACCACTGCGCTATCGTGCCAAGCCCATGTAGGTTTTTTAAAATACACATTTTCCTTAACTTTTTTGAGGTTGCCTGGTATGTGAATCCATGAGCAAAACTGTTTCAATAATAAAAAGAAAAACTGTTTCAATAAAACTTTATTTGCAGAAATGGGGGAAAGAATGAATTTGACAGCAGGGCTGCCATCTGCAGGTCCCTTGTGATAGGAAATGATGCCGTCTGGCCCTGGTTGGCTTTGCACGTTGGTGTGATATTCCATTAGTCACAGTTCACATGTGCCATTTTTGACTTTCTTCTAAAAGTCTTTCACTTTCTTCTAAAAGATCTCCCGATCCGTTATATAACCTTTTTACTTTCTAAAAATGTATTTATTTGAGAGGCAGTGAATGAGAGACCTTGCACCCATGACTTCACTCCCCCTATGCCTTCAGGAGTTGGGATTGGCCAAACCTGGGAGCCTGGATCTCAGTCTAGGAATCCGCATGAGAGGCAGGGAGTTGAAGCCTTGGTCTGCTGCTGCCTGCCAGGGCGCATGGTAGCCAGAAGCTGGAGCAGGGGCGTGGCCGGGGCTTAGGTCCAGGCATGCTGGTCTGTGAGGTGGGCATCCCAATAGCATCTTAACTGTAAACCAAATGCCTGCCCTCCCCCCTTCTTTCATGAATATAAGAGATGTTAACATAGATAATTTTCTGGCAGGACCAAGGAATTTCTATATGATCAACAATAATCTACCAAATATTTGATTTCAGTATGCAAAAATATATGGAAGTTTGGGCCCGGCGTCCTGGCCTAGTGGGTAAAGTCCTCGCCTTGAACGCGCCAGGAGCCCATATGGGTGCTGGTTCTAATCCCGGCAGCTCCACTTCCCACCCAGCTCCCTGCTTATGGCCTGGGAAAGCAGTCGAGGTCGGCCCAAAGCTTTGGGACCCTGCACCCATGTGGGAGACCTGGAAGAGGTTCCTGGTTCCCGGCTTCGGATCAGCACAGCATCAGCCATTGCAGCTTACTTGGGGAGTGAATCATCAGACAGAGGCTCTTCCTCTCTGTCTCTCCTCCTCTCTGTATATCTGACTTTGTAATAAAAATGAATAAATCTTTAAAAAAAAATAAATGGAAGTTTATTCATAGAACTCAAACATGTGAGACTCTGAAGAGAGATTGAACAGGACTTTGAATTCCAGTGGGCTAAAACAGGAAATGTGATTCCTTGGTCTAAGCAATCTGACCTGATTGACAGCAGGAGGGGGCTGGAGATGGGGAAGGAAGGCCATCAGTGATGGGTGTTGGGGGGCACATTGCCACCGTGGATGACTTAAGCTCCATCTGTCAGGCTACCACCAGGCCTCAGTGTCAACCTTATTATCCCTCCCCAGAGAAGAGCCATGGGCTGCCCCTGGAGGTGATAGTTACTTCGTGTGACCAAAGTCCTGAGGCAGAGTAGAGAAATTAAGCAGCAGGGATAGAGAGGTGAGAATGAAAGGGGCACGATCGCTACCCAGAGCTTCTGTAACATTGCTGAAAACGGGAGTGAGCACAAAGCCTGGTGGATAGGGTATCAGGAAGAAGATGAGGCATGGTTCTCGGTTCCAGCTGTAGAGCTGAGTGTCAGGCAGGGTGCATGGCTGTTGACATTACTGTCCGTGGTGTGAGTCACTCCTGCTAGTTATTGCTGCTGACGAGGCTCTCTGTCTGGCTGCGGGCTCTTTCTGCTGTTAGCTTTCATGGTAGTTTGATTTCTTTGATGCCCTAGGGAAGTTGTCATGTGTGCAAGGCACTGCAGCTTACCTTGCACTTAGGGGATCCCCCGCCTTCAACTGACTGCTTGGTCATCCTGTATCTCTTTCAGCGGTCGGACAGCATGCGGCCTGCGTTGACCAGTCCTGTGGAGAGACCAAACAGTGACCTGGAGGAGGGCGAAGTTTCCACTCAGGTGAGAGCCACACACCAGGGAGACAGCACCTGGGCTGTGGAGGAGGATTGTGGTCCTTACATGTGTGGGACATGGGACAAGAGTACAGAAGACCAGGTGCTGGGTTCATCTCCAAAGGTTTTTTTTTTTCCCCCATTTCCGATCTGCTGGCACCCTCCCCAAGTGCTTCCAACAGCCAGGGCTGAATCTGGCCAGAGCCAGGAGCCTGGACTACCATCACGGTCTCCCATGTGGGTGGTAGGGACCCAGGCATTACCTGCTGCCTCTCGGCTATTCATCGACAGGAAGTTGGAGTAGAAAGTGGAGCCAGCTTGAATCCACACCACTTTGATATGTGATGCAAATTCCTCGAGTGGTGGTTTAACTTGCTGTGCCAAATGACCTTTCCCTGTGTCCTTAAAGGTTAAAAAATCAAGCTCTATCGTGATGTGGCCTGCAACCCACTGCCTGGTGACTGCCGTCATGTCCTGGATAGAAAGGCCTTATGCTGCCCCAGGCCAGTTCTGCCACTGTGAGCTGGAGTGGACACAAGGAGCTTGGAAGTAGCTGGGCCCAGGACTGTCAGGGAGAATGGACCCATGCAAACCTGGCAAGGGCCCCCGGGCCAGCTGTCCAGGCCACTGGGTTACTCTCCTACCCTCCTCTCTCCCCAGTGTCTTAATCCAAGAGTTCCAGGTGCTTCTATCTCTTTAGCAAGACCAAGATCTCCTGTGCTGGATAGGGATGGGGGTAGCCTGCATATCTGGGGAACCCGACATTTCTAGATACCCGTTGTGGGGGATTCAGGTTGGTTACCCTGAAGAGCAGCATCTGTGCCTTGTGCCTGGGGCAGGGGTACATTCCTCAGTGCACCAACCAGCCCTAGGCTGAGTGCCCTAGGTCCTGTGGGGAGGCGGGGAGGGATGATGCAACCCAAGCGTATGTACGCGCATGTGTGGTATGCATGGATGTGCTCTGTCCCCTTGCTACACTTGGTCCCAGAGACTTCCTCAAGTACACTGCCTGCTGCCCTGGGCTGGCTGCGCATGCCCGCTGTGCCCTCCTCCTAGGGGTCCTTCTGGGTGAAGTTATTTGTCTCAGCCTTAGACCGGTTTCCTCCTGCAGGCCGCCCACATGGTGCTGCTGTCAGAGCCTGGCCCTCTGGTGTGAAGTTGGAATCTATTTTCTGGATTGCCTGGTGTGTGCAGGCCCCTGGCCCTGTGTTCATAGGCTTTTGGGGGATACACTTCTAACTGCACAGGCTCTTTCTGTAGAGCCTCCTCCTGGGCATGGCTGAAGGCACAAAGAGGTGGCAGTGGGTGACAGACAACCTCACACACCAGCGAAACTGCCTGCTTCTCAGCCACTCCCCGCGAAGCTCTGCCATGGCCTAGAGGCGGGCAGCTCATTGACCTGTCGCTGATGTGCGCCTAGGGGCGGGGCTTAAGGGCCTGGGGGTACCTTAGTATAATCCTGTCCTCCAGAGCCTCAGCCAAAACCAAGAAAGCATCATGTATCTTAACGTCATACAAGGAAATACATAGTCTGGTCTTTTTTTTTTTTTTTTTAAGATTTATTTTGTTTTTATCGCAGTCAGATATACAGAGAGGAGGAGAGACAGCAAGGAAGATCTCCCATCCATTGATTCACTCCCCAAGTGGCTACAACAGCCAGGGCTGAGCCAGTCCGAAGCCAGGAGCCAGGAGCCCCTTCTGGGTTTCCCATACAGGTGCAGAGTCCCAAGGCTTTGGGCCATCTTTGACTACTTTCCGAGGCCACAAGCAGGAAGCTAGATGGGAAGTGGGAGCCACCGGGATTAGAACCAGTGCCCATATGGGATCCCGGTGTGTGCAAGGCAAAGACTTTAGCTGCTAGACTACTGTGCTGGACCCATCTGGTCTTTTAAAATACTTAGCTTTTACTTTTACCTGCTTGACCCTGCTTTCAGAGTCCAGTGAGGTGTAGATTCGTGCAGTAATGTCAGCATCCCATATAGGCACTGGTTCACATGTCCTGGCTGCTCCACCTTTGATCCAGCTCTCTGCTAATGTGCCTGGGAGGACAGCAGAGGGTGGCTTGGGCCCCTCTTACAGACAGACCTACATTGGAGACTCTGATGGAGTTCCAGGCCCCCGTCTTTGGCTTGGCACAGCCACCACCATTGAAACCTTTTAGAGGAGTGAACCAGCAAATGGAAAGTCTCTTCAACTTCCTTTTAAATAAATAAAAACTTTTTTTAAAAAAAAGATAAAATCTTAGGATACCCATATCCAATGTCAGACTGCCTGAGTTTGAGTCCTGCTCACTTTGACTGCAGCTTCCAGCCAGTGAGTTCCCTGGGAGGCAGTAGGTGCTTGCCCAAGTGATTTGGTCCCTGCTACCTACGTAGGAGACCAGACTGAGTTCGGGGTTTCTGGCTTCCGCCTGGCCACATTCCAGCTGTTACATGCGTTTGGGGAGTGAACCAGTGGATGGAGAAATCTCTTTGTTTTGTCTGTCTGCCTTTAAAAATAGAAAAATGAAAATATTGTGACATGCTAATATTCAACCATATTTTTTAAATCTTTTGGGCAATTTATAGAATCAAAATGCCCAGACTAGTGACTAATTTTGTCTTTTAAGAACTCATATGATTTTGGAAATGCTTGTGTTTTTGAGACTGTTAAAGATTTACCTATTTCACCAACATTGAACAAACACCTCTCATGGGAGCAGCCTGTCCCCCTCTGTTTAAACTCGCACACAGGCTCAGAGGCCTGCCTGCCTGCCTGCCTGCCTGCCCAGCGGCAGCCCTCCCCCCCCACACAGGCCAGCCTGGCGGGGAGGGAGGGCCTGTGCTCACGGCTGCTTCCTGGTCGCTGTTATGTCCAGACAGAACGAGTGCCCCTGGACCTTGGTCCTCATCTGGAGGAGACCTTGGACATCTGTGAGGCTGACACAGAGCCTGGCGAGGTGGAGGACTTTGAGGCTCGTGGGAGCCGCTTTTCCAAGTCGGCCGACGAGAGACAGCGCATGTTAGTGCAGCGCAAGGATGACCTCCTCCAGCAGGCTCGGAAGTAAGTGGTTTTTGCAGCCCTGGTGGGCACAGGCCAATGTAAACCCCAAGGGCTGAGGGTCACTAGCCTCTAGACCCTCTTCTGCTGGAACAGATAAAACACGGGACAGCTGTTACCTGCTTCCTGACATCTCCAATTTCAGTGCTCTGGGGAAGCTTAGTCTGACTACACGTGTGGTGGGCTGGGCGGTCAGATGTCCCTGTGGACGAATTCAGACACCAGCATGGACAGCCGTCTGTGTCCCAGTGTCCTCTGTGCCCTGCATTTTAATGCTTAGAACCACTGTTACGGGTCTGCATTATTCGACCCATTTGGTAGACCTGTAGCAGAGGAAGCTGAGGCCTAGGAGTCAGCACTGGCCTGGGCCTGATGTCCAGCTCCCAAGGTACCCTTCTTGCCTAGTGTCTAAACAAAATTGTGAGTGCAGCCCACCCATCTGGGCCACCACTGCAGCGGGCAGGGCAGGCTATGAGAAGTTGTAAGGAGGTTTCTCTCAGTGCTGGGGGCCAGGGCCAGTGGGGTTCACTCAGGTGGGCTCTCTGTCCTGATGGTGTTGGCAGGGTGGACTGGGTAGCAGAGGGATTTGCCACCCATGCAGAGAGCATGGTCCCCTCTTCCGAGCCCCGTGGCCTTGTCGGCAGCTGCAGCCGAAGCAGCCTGCCTGTGCACCAGGGCCCTCGTCTCTCTTGTGACTGTGTTTGTTTTGTAGGCGCTTCCTGAACAAAAGCTCTGAAGAGGATACAGCTGCAGAGAGCTTTCTGGCCCCTGAAGTCCCGTCCTCTGACCCTGTGGCCCTGCGGCGGAGTATGCTGGCCGCTGCCGCCGAGCGAAGGCTCCAGAAGCAGCAGCCCTCCTAGCGTTGCCACCGCGCCGTCCTCGGCTACCACCTTCTGAGCCTGTGCCCGACCGGAAGAGGCCTGCCCAGTGCCGCCCGTCGCCATGGGCCCGACTGCATTGCCGCTGTACAAAGCATGTGGTCTTACTAGTGTTTGGACAGCTGACAGATTTAATCCTTCTTTGTAATACTTTCTATGTGACATTTCTCTGCCCCTTAAAAACACTGCACATTGTTAACTGTAGGCACGATGTCTTCTGGCGTTGACTGGACTTCTTGGGGTGGGGAAAGGTCAGGAGGAAGTGATCAGCCCCCTGCCTGCCATAGGGGCCTTCGTCGTCCTTTGCTCCCCATCGGGCAGGAAGCCGCCTGTTGTGGGCAGGCTGCAGGAGCAGCAGGGAAGCGCACAGCATGAGCAGCTGTCACAGTGAGGAGGCCAGGCCCGTGGGCTCCTGGTCCCCGGAGCCCGCAGGGCATTTTGGGAAACCCCTGGGTTGGCTGCCTGGAGCGAAGGAGGGGCAGGCCCTGGTCTCCAGAGTGTGAGAAGGGACTTCCTTCTGTCCCACCACATCGGGACTTGCTGAGCCCCGGTTCCCGGCTGGCTTTATTTCCGTTAACTCTGGTGCTCCCGCAAGTCCTAAGTGGACCTGTGTCCCTCTGCCCTCCGCATCCCCTGTCCCTCTGGACATGGGACGGGGGACACAGCAAGCTGCGATCAAGCACACTGGGCAATGCCAAAGCCCATGAATTTGGTGTTTAGAGAAGGCATGGGCCTGGCTATGGGGAGTGCATTTGGGAGGGCTTTCCTGAAGAATTAAAGATACCTTTCTCCGGGGCCCTTGATTCTAGTAACAACTTTCCAGTTGCTTAGTGAGACCTAGAAAGGTGAAAAGTTGAATCCACACACCTTGGAGCAGACCCGGGTCTTGAATCTTTAGTTTCCTCATGGCAGTTCACTTCCGGGATTTGAAACACACAATCATACGTTACATAGTTCAGTTTTATGTCCCATTGGATTTTTTAATGTTTGAAAGCATAGTT
The DNA here is from genome assembly GCF_030435755.1 of Ochotona princeps. NCBI lineage: Eukaryota > Metazoa > Chordata > Mammalia > Lagomorpha > Ochotonidae > Ochotona > Ochotona princeps. The sequence continues at coordinate 22,608,429 of NC_080847.1, forward strand.
TTATGGTAGTCCTCTTGGGAAGAATCCAGTATTATCTAAAATGATTGGCAAAGTTAAATTTATTTTACATAACTGAAAGTTTTTAGAATGTTGACAATTGAGAAAAGGATGGTAGGCAAATATTTAGGCAGACGTAATTTATTTCAATAAATCTTTCAAAAGCCTTACCTTGAAATGCTGTTAGTATATCTCTTTGATTTTTTAAGATTTTTTTTTTTTTTTTTTTTGCTGAGAGCATAGCTATTTGTTTTCATTGTAGAATAATAATAATAATAAAAGGCAAACTCTTCTGGTGTGTTGTGTGTGACTGGGAGAGAGGTAGCCACTTTCACAGGGGCCAAGACTGAATCTGATTTTGTAGGGACCACTTTGGCTAGGGGTCTTTGGAGTTGGGGGGTTGGGTTTTCCTGGTATTTGATTAGAGGAAAGCAGAGCTGGGTTTTTCTTCCCCTCATGCTAGTATTTCAGTTTTTAAAATATCTTTCAAACGGTAAGTGGGGAGAAGTGACCACTTTGCTTTCTTGGATTCTGTTGTTTGTGGCACGCACGTTGGGGATGGACGCTACTAATCGCACATTCTGCCGCTGATGAAGTTGTAGAAAGGAAGTTGTTAGAGGGTGTGGGAACCCTGAAGCACCACACTATGGCAGTGCTGGGGGTGGGGGAAGGATGTTTTATGGGGCTTACAGTGACCAGGGAGTCTGCCCTGAAGTCTCCCAGGCGCCTGCTTGCAGCACTGAGATGCAGCTGGCATGGGCTGAGGGCAGAGGCAGTTGCTGGAGGGGATGGGTTCCCTGCCCTTGTACTCCGTCTGTCCGTTTGGTTGTAGTTCTGTTTTTAGGACTTTTGAGGCTCTTATGGGTCAGGGTGCTGTGTTTGTGTAGGTTACTGGGACTGCTGCATCCCTCTTGGTTTCCCACTGGGGCTGCTGTGGGAGAAGAGTCCCAGAGTGTGCATGTGAATGGAGTTGTTATCACCCTGGAGGTGGGGGGAGCTGGCTCATGTTGGGGTCTGGAGCTTGTGCCCCACTGTGCTTGTTCTCATTTGGCCTTTCCCTTTCATGGTTGAAGAAAGATAAGGCGGCAAAGCAACATGTTGGTTTTATCTACAGAACTCACCAGAGGGTTAGTGAGAGCCCAGTTTGGCTCCTTTGCAGGAAATTTGGAAGGGCTGTGTATAGCCAGAGACAAGGTTCCTACGTCTTCCTCTTTGGGCTCTGTCCTCCAGCACCAGTGTTGAAAGTCAGTTGACAGCTGTAGTGCAGGTTTCCTGCCTCTCTCTGCCTGGAATGAGGCCGCTGGTGGGAGTGGCTTGGGAAGAGGCGTGGCCTGGAGAGCAGGTACCCTTCAGACCCCTGTGCTCCACACTCAAGCTGCTGGAACTTGGCCTTCAGCAGTGAAAGCCAGAATGGTGCCTGCTCATCCCCTCACTCCTGACACCTGTGCTTGCCCAGGTCTGGTTTCTAAAGCTTTGTTTTCCTAGTGCAGCACTGACCAAGGAGCGCCTTTGACCCCACCCCCGGATGCCCAGGGGCCCAGGCAGAGAACACCCACTGTGGGGATCACCCATCTTCAACGCTGGAGCTCCTTGGCCTAGTAGCAGTGGCATTCTGTACTGGCAGGAGAATGGGACTAGGCTATCCCCCCACTCCCAGCTCCCCAAACCCCAAACCAGATCAGCCAAGGGTGAGGAGGAGTTGGAAGAAGCCCACTGGCAGCAGACAAGGGCTCTAGCCCTGTCCTGCCCTTCCCCCTCCTCCCTGTCCGCTTCTGCCTGGCCCTGAGCAGCAGGCAGCGGGAGGATTCGCAGCTCTCAGCAGGTGCACACCCAGAGACCAGGCTGTGAAGGCAGAGGGGAGACGAGGCTTACAGACAAACATTCTCTTTATTGAGCGACACAGGGATTTCCATTGTCAGAGAAGTAGACTGGCAGTGTGGAAGATAGCACAGAAACCTCACCGATTGGGAATAGAAAGGCTTAGAAAGACCCGTGGGCTGTTTTTTTTTCCTTTTTTTTTCAAGTTTTTTTTTCCTGTATTTTTAATTGCGTGTGTGTGTGTGTGTGTGTGTGTGTATTGTATCTTCTTGCCTCCTCTTTATTTGAAATGGCTGTGACTGGTCTTCAGCAAATATTAAGTCTGAAAAGTGAACCCATGGACAGGTGTGGGGGCTGGGTCCGAGTCAGTAGAAATGACATAGGAACTGCTCATGAAAACGGTGGCTTTAATGTAAACACTACATTCCATCTTTTTTATTTGTTTCCCCCATTTGGTGATATTTAAAAATTATCTTCTTGTTCTTTTTAACTGCAGCACAAACATCCCCACATGAGAAAGAGCAAACACAGGTCACTGAAAGGAAGAAGCTCGTGGGTGGGGTGGTTGCGGGCACGCGCTCAAAATGGGGCGGGGGTGGGAGAGTTGGGGGACGGGGCGGGGGCGGGAGTCTGAAGCGGCACCGCTGCACAGGTGGGGCACGGTGCTCAGCAGGACAGAAACATGGGAACAAAGTCGCTAAGGGCGTTTGTAGAGGGGGCATGGGGAAGGCTGGGGTGGAGGGCTGCCCTTCACGTGGGATTTTTTTTGGCAGCTACTGGCCAGTGAGAGCTGTGCTTTTTCTCTACAAACCTGCAGGAAGCGTGGGGCTGGAGCCGCCAGCCTGGAGCCAGGTCAGATTCCTGCCAGGCAGCGACGAGGCCTGTGGCCTGAACCTGGCCGGCCCCAGGGACCACTCTGCAGGTGCACTGTGGGCCCTGCCTTGACCTGGGAATGGGGGGCAGGTGTGGGTGCAGATGCGCATGTGGATTTTAAAAGGAAGAAAAGGAAAAATGCATGAAATGGTAACGTTTTTCTTTTCCTTTTTTATGCTACAAAGCACATGAGAAGTGTTACTTTTGTTTGTTTTTTCCTTTCAAATTCTAAATGTAAAGACTCAACTAAAACCGGATTCTACAGCATTCTACAGAAATACACAGCCGTCAGTCACTCTGGGGCCGGGGTGAGACGGGGGCTTGATACAGAAAGGCTGTGTGTCTTACAAAGGCCAAAAGGTCATGCTACCAGGAGATCAACGTCAACAGCACAGAGTCCGGGAAGCAGTCTGCAGAGAGAGAGACAAGGGGGCCGTCTGACCGTTGTCCACGTGCAAACCGACCAACCAACCAAAACACCGCACTCTCCCTATGGCTGAGCGAGGGCACGGTGAGCACAGGGCAACACCCGTGCCCAGGCCCCTTGGGATGCCCCAGCTCTGGGATCCTGGGCCTGGCCCTTCCCTCCTGCCCACATGCCCTGGGAGGGTGGCGCTGCCTCCCCCTGCCGCCTCGGGAGGGGGAAGCCCACGCCTCCCTGTTCTGTGGTTTGGCCTCCATCATGCGATTAAAGAAAACTCAGGAGACAGTGGATGGATTGCAGCACAGGCTTCTTCTAAATCATCTAGATCATCAACCAGCGCCACTCCCGGAGAGTATGTCCTGGAACCTTTCTGCTGCTTGGGGACACAGGGCACAGGGGCTGAGGACATCGGCCATTTCTGAAAGGGGTTGTGGAGTTTGCATGGGAGCGACACAGAACTGGGAGTGCACCAAGAGCCAGGCAGCCGAGGCCAGCCTGTCCCTGTCCTGGCCCTGCTCCCTGGAAGGGATGCTAGGGGCTAAACCCCCAGGGCATGTCTGTCTCAAGGATGGCCTCCTAGTCTAGGCCCCATCACGGTGAGGGAGTGGGTGTTCCAGGGAGAAACTCTGGGTGCTGCGGGAGGGTGGTCAGTCCTGTCCGCATTCTTTCTAGTACAAACGGAGAAGCTGTTTAACAGGGATCGTGTGAGTGAGTGTGTGGGTGTGTAAGGTGTGGTTACGCCTCTGCAATGCTTATTGACCAACTTGCATCTGTGAGTGGGGGGCGTGTGTGTGCACGCAAGCGGTTCTGTGATTGCTGGGATCATTACCAAATAGGTTGCTATACAGGACAAGAGGTCAGTACAAGCCGCAGCCCCGGAGGTTGTTGGCAATGATGATGTCGGTGACGGCGTCGAATACAACCTGGATGTTATTCGTGTCTGTGGCACAAGTCATGTGACAGTAGATTTCCTTGTTGGGTGAGCGGTTTTTGCTTTCAAATTGTGCTTGGATGTAGGCAGCTGCATCTTCATAGGTATTGGGGCCTGCAACGAGACAGAGGAGTGGGACGGTCCAGTGAGCGCTGCAGGCACCTGGGGCTGAGGACCCAGGGCTGACAAGTAGGTGGTGGACAGTGTAGGGGACAGTCAGGAGGAAGGCGTGAATTGCTGGACATTCCTTCTCCAGGGTGGAGCCACATTTTAAGTGGAAAAGGGGGGCGTGTTGTGGTATGCATGTTAGGCCTCCATCTGTGATGCTGGCATCTTATATGGCTGCAAGTATGTGTTCAGGCTGCTCCCACTTCTGATCCAGCTCATTACTAATGGCCTGGGTCCCTGCACCCACATGGGAGCCCCAGATGGTGCCCCTGGCTGTTGCAGCTATCTGGGTGTAAACCAGCAAATCAAAGATCTTTCTGTCACTCTAGCTTTCAAATAAACAAACAAAAAAAGAGTTGTAGAAGTCTTAGCCATTTGTCTGAGCTTTGATTTTTCTTTCCCTCTGCTTCCCTGCTGTACTTGCCCAGGAGTCTAGAGAAGGCTCCAGCCACACACTTGGCCTCCTGGTTTCTGGATGAGCAGACCGAGGCACCTCCCTATGGTCTAAACCAATCCTACTGGTTTTAAGAAACCAAGACCTCATGGGGATTCTGGCTTGTGGCAACCCTGTCAGGTGTCCCAGGGCCCAGTGTGCACCTGTTCCCTCAGCCAGAGATCACTTGGTGAAGTCAGGGGCCTCTCTACCTGGGTGAAGGGCCAGGATGTGGAATGTTGATGGGGCTATCAGTGTGTGTGACACCAACCAGGCCTCCCACAGCCCCTGCCAGTTCCTCGAGTGTCCCGATTCTGGCTGTGGTTGGGTGGGACAGACGTCGGGGCAGTGCTGCCATCAGCTACAACCCCCACACACCAAAGTGCAGGATGGCCCAACATCTGGAAGGCACCCCATTTCCTCTGCACTGCCAGAACCTCACCCACAACTGAGATAATGCGACTCTGGGGGTGTTGGGCCATCCCTCTCTCTGCTCATGTGGCCCCATGAAAGGCCACGGCTTGGGCTGCTGGAACACGCCTGCACCATGAATCCCCTTTCCTCTGCAGATAGAGTGACTGAGGTACTGAACTCCAGGTCAATGAGGAGCCAGTGCAAGGGCTGAGAGGGGTGCGGCATCCCTTGGGGGAGCGGAGAACAGGGCATTGCCTAGGCTGTCAGAGATGGGACAGTGGTTGAGGCAGATCCTATCCAGGAGCTTCCTGTCCAGAGAGAGCCGAAATAGAAGACAACATGGTGCAACGTGCCTGCGGGTACTCTGGCTGGATGGTCCAGGGTCCTTCCTTCCCCAGCCCAGCCCAGCCCAGCCCCATGGCGACACACATGCTCCCTTAGTCAGTCCCTCCCCTCCTACTTGCTCTGTGATCCCCACAGGCCTGCACCTGATGGACCACAACAAGGGTGACTTAATGCAATTTAAGTTAACCCGGACCCTCTGAAGGCCCTGGAGAGCTCAGATGGCCCGATTCAGACAGACTGTCCCTGGGAGTCTAATGCCCACTCTGTGCAGCAGTGAAGAGGGCACCTCCTCAGGTCACATCCCAACTCAAGTTTAGGGCTACACTGCTGAGGCAGGACCCTGGGGGTGGGCCCTCCTGAGTGATGCTGCTTGGTCCCTTCCTGTCACCACAGCTCTTGGGGGTGGGGATTGGGAGGGCCCTGCTGAGACTGGGAATGGTCAGTGGGCATGGGGTGCAGCTGGGCACTGCCCACAGATAGGGCCTTCCTCAGGCATGGGACAGTTCAGGGCTGGGCCTGTGCTGCCCACCTGTGCTCCCCTGTACCAGCTCCGTGGTCAGTCCTACTCTGAAGTCTCTACTCTCTGATGAACATAAATGACAGGGACTGAGCACCCATCTCTCCAGAAACAAGGCTTTTTGCCCAGAGCTGCTGGAGGCCTGGCTCCAGAGGCCATTGTGGTGCCTACTGAGGACCTGGCTCCTGCTGTTGAATCACCAGATGGGTTGAGGCCCTGGCCCCACATTCCCTCTGCACTGGGAGATGGGCAGCACGATGCAGCAGGACAGGGTCGGGCTTGGAGTTGAGCCAGTGAAGGAGTTTCTTCATGTGACTCTTCTCAGCAGCAGAGAAGGGTAGGGGGGCCTGTGGCCACCTGTTCTGCACTTTGGTTGCCTTCTGGTTGGCCCTGGGAACATGTGTGGCCCTGGGACCTGACGCTGTGCCATAGTGCCACTCCAGGGCTGTCAGTGATGTGCCCCGGGATGAACCCACCTGTGCCTTCATCTGTAGGGAGCGCAGAACTCACCCCTCCACTGCAAGGTGCTGGCCCTCTTCTCAGCACACAAAGGGACCTCTGTCCCAGGTGCTCCCAAGAGCTCTCAAGGCCCCAGATGAATGGGGCTGTGGCCTTCCACAGTATGTCACACAGTGGCCACCTTCCCTCCTGGCTGGATCAGAGAAGAGCCCCCAAGAAAGACAGAAGGGAGGGAGGTGAGGATAGAAGAGGCTCGCAGTAGATAGCAGTGGTTTGATCTGAGGAAACAGCCAAGGGGCAGAGTGAGGGCATGCAGGATGGGACTGGTGGAGGGAGGAACAGGCAGAATGGTGGTGCTGGCAAAGGTTACGGGCAGGAACAGGCTGGCTAGGCCAGGCCTGGGCTGTCTGCACACAGAGGCAAGCAAAGTGGTAGAGCAAGCAGGTGCAGGCTCAAATGCAGCCCAAGCCCCACTTGTGGGCCTTGTCGCCACATTTCTAATTGCACGCAAAGTGCATTGCAGCAGCAGATGTGGGAGGGATGGGGGAGGCTCCCTGCTGGTCCAGGTGCTGTTTGAAGAAAAAGGAAGGGGACTCCTGTGATCCTGTCCTGCCCGTGATCCCTGCCCTCACCACTCTGGGGTCAATGGCTCCGGTGGGGTGCTACTGCCCACCACGCCAAGGGCTGGCTCCCAGGAAGGGATCCTCTGTTGGCCCAGGCAGTGGTGGATGAGCAGCCAGGTCCCTGAGCCCACAGGCCATGGGGTTCCTGTTTGCCCCCTCTGGAGGTGACCATGGTCCCTGTCAGGGGTGGGGCCTCCTGCAGCATAGGGCTACCGTGACACCCACCTGTGTACTCAGGAAAGCAGATGGTCAAAGGTGACTTCTTAATCTTCTCTCCAAAGAGATCTTTCTTGTTGAGGAAGAGAATGATGGAGGTATCGATGAAGAACTTGTTGTTGCAGATGGAGTCGAAGAGCATAAGAGACTCGTGCATGCGGTTCTGCAGCCCCAGGCATGGAGGGAGGGAGAGCAAGACAGACAGTAGGTCAGGGGAGAGACACAGAGACCGGGAAAGAGAAGGAGAGAGTTAGGTGTGAGACAGCAAGGACCAGGCTACTCAGCAGTCAGCAGCTCCTGCAAAGGTGGCTCCTGGGTCCAGCCCCAGGCTCCTCCAGAGGCTGAGGGCTGAGCATAGCGGGCCGGGGCGGGGGGTGGAGAGCTGCCACATAGCATCTCAGAACATCTCAGGGTCCATGGCTGAGACCAAGCAGGGAACAGAGCCTGGCCCCTTGGGGCAGAATAACTGGCCGTGAGAGGGCTCTTCCTCTGTGTGTGATGTGTGCACGCACGTTTGTGTACATGTGCCTCCATGTATGGTAGTGGTGGTGCTGGACTGGAGCTGCAGAGCTGAGCTGATTCCTCCTGTCTCCTGGGCCCAAGGTGTGGAGTGGGGAGCTTCACCTGGGAGTGGTCTGCCATCTGTGGCCTGAGGGAAGTCACACCAGGTCCTGAATGATCTATGCTACTCCGGGGGAAGAGGGAAGAGGCAACACATTAACTTGTCACCTATTCCTGGCTATGCAGAGGGGTGGTCGCCTCTGGGAACTAGCTGCCAGAGCAAGTGAGAGAAGTAGCGGTCACTTATTCTCCCCAAGAGCCCTGCCCGAGCCTTGGGAACTTGTCTGAATCCCCAGCCTAGTGGTAACTCAGCGGAAGCAGACAGAAACAAGCATGTGCTCTTGGGACTCACTTCTGGGAGATAAACTCATCTTGCTCAGCTAGCAGGAGCCGGGGAAATGTTGCCCTGAGTGCCACAGCCTTTCCTTCTGTCCAAAGGAAGACGGTAAGGTGACCACCAGTGGCTACCGAGACAGCTCTGGGTCAGCATCGAGCGCAGTTCTCCACCTCTCGGTGTCACTGTCTTTTGAAGAACACTGAAGTGACCCCAATAAGGACCCCAAGGTGCAGAAACTTGTGCCTGGCTCTGGGCCAGCTCTAGAACAAAGGCAATGGATTTCTGCAGGCCATGTCAGCAGCCTGTGGCCTTTCAAGAAACCCCAGTCAGGTGCCAGGGGTGGCTGAAGGTGCTGTGTGGCCTCTATTCGTTTTTTATCTTATGATGCAGTTTGTTAGGCTCTGAGATTTCCCTCCGCCCATCCTGCCCCCCGCCCCCGCCACTGATTGCTCCTTTATTATTACAAAGTGTAGTCCTTTATGAACAATCCTAAGTCCATCATTCCGCTAGTTAACGGTATCCTGACATTACAGGTATGAATAATGACACAGAGTCTAGTATCTCACTGTTACGGGAGTCCATCTTTGATTCAGGCGTAGAGGTGCACACTGCATTGTGTCCTCACATCTGGACACGACAGTCTGTTACACTTTTACTATACATCCCTTAAGTAAAAAGCCAGAAAACAAAACCCACAATAGGAAGAATAGTAAATTTACAGCAACATCAAGTTAAATGACATGTTACAGAATGACCAACGTGTCGCCAAAGTGATGAAAAATAAAAAGCCTTCTTGAAGAAAACGATGCTATTTGCATGACCCATGTGGCACTGAAGAAATAAATAAGAAAACCACCAACCAAAAAGCCAAACAACAGCAATAAAAACCTTAGGTGAAGAAATGACAACAAAAACAAAAATATCAAAACTTATGAGATGTAACCAAGACAGTATTGAAAGAGATACATCAGGTACTTACAAACATTTGAGATGTCTCAAATAGATGATCTAATAACGCCTCTCAAGGACTTATTAAAAAGGAGCAGGAAGCATGAAATGATAGCAATTACAGCAAAAATAAATGGAATTGAAGTTTAAAAACTATTACTTGCAACACACAAGGGCCATTTTTAAAGAAGACAAGCAAAATACACATCTAGCCATACCAGTAAAGAACAGCATGAGAGAAGAATCAATTAAGATTAGAGATGAAAAAGAAATGACTCTGATTTTCTGCTCTTCACATGGATCGTGATACTATTGGTACAGGCAATGGTATAAGGTCTAATACTTTTTTGTCTATTTATATTAAGAAGTCTCGTTGAGAGACTTTGATCCCATATCAGAAATGCATTCTTTTGATTTTGATTCCTGGAACTCTGGTCTCTATTATTTCTTTTGTTTGTGGGATAATTTGTGTGTTTACTTCCCTTTTTTGGTCTGTTTTACATTTTTGTGCATCCTCTATTCTGAGCCCCGGCCCCTCCTGCTTATTAGGTGCAGGAAGCTAGTAGAAGGGATGGTGAAGGGAATGCAGACCACGGGAATGGTCCTGTTGTACCCCTGCCATCCATGGCCAATGGTGGCCTTCAATTCCATCCAACGACTTTAGCAAACTCACATCATCTCCTTCCTGGAACTCCTACCCTCAACCAGCAGACTTCCTTCTCAAGCCCTCAGAAACTCTTCCTGGCCCTCTGCAACCTCCCAGCCAAGAACTTTTTGTCCTAGGCCACCTTGTCAGAGCATGCACAAGAACAGGCTTGGGGAGCCATGGGCTCACTGGACTACCTAGCAGGGGCTGGCTGGCAATGAGACACTGAGACCCCAAGGAGTCAATGGGGAAAAGGCTCCTGGTACAACAAAGGCACTGCAGCCCACAGCTGCTCAACACGGAGCTAGAATGTCCAGCCAAAAAGCTCCCAGTTTCACTGCTCCTGGGTCCAGCACTGCTATGGTGCAGGCACTGGCACATGTGGTGGAATATGTAGCCTGGGCACATCATGGGTGAACCCTCCACACACACATTCCCGTTTCCTGCAAGAATCGCAGGAGGGCTTGGCTTCTGCTCTCTGTGAGCTCATTGTCTAGGCACACATATCAATGGGTCTGTGGTCACGGGCACAGCACAGAGCACAGAAGGAGGCTGGGGGCGCAGAGGACGCATTGTCAGAGCTGCTTTTGCAGGGCCAGGGTCTCGGGGTGGATGGTGATCCCTGGAGACTTGGGGAGGGATGCAAGGAAGACGCTGCTGTGAAATGTGTGTATGTGGGTGGGGGGCAGTGGGCCCAGGCACCCAAACCTCTTCCATGCCCCCCGAGGCTTGCCTGCCAGTGCACTGCACAGATCAGAACTCACTGCCTGAGATTTGAGACTACAGCTGAACCCCAACCAGCCCCCCAGGAGGAAACAGGCAGCAAAGCACATCCAAGATGGCGGAGTTAGCATTGAAAAGAAGGTGGGGGTCACAGCCAGCCTACAGCCAGTCACTCTGCCACTGTTACCTCCCCACAGAGCCAGCCACAGGGAACCCCTGAAGACTGTCTCCCCCAAGTCTGCCATCTGCCCAGGCTGCTGGGATGGTGGTGCCAGTGCATTGCCCGGAGTACGTCAAGGCCCACATCAATTGTGCTGGGGGACAGATCTGCCTCTCCAAGCCTGAGAGCTAGGATGGCGGCTTTGCCTGCAAGATGGTGTCCATCCTCCAGACTGCCCATGAGTGCAGGTCATGAGCATGCCCCAAGGCGCAATCTCCTTTGGCACTGACACAACACATCACACTCGCGCTAGAAACAGCTGGTACTTTTTATTAATAGTAGGTGACTAATAAACACACTTTGGTAGCCAATAAATTATTACAATTACTAGAGATTTATTAAACCAACAAGTCACTCTCTTACAAAATGAGTTAACACAGGGTGGGTGGCAGCAGCGGGGGTTGGGAGGTGAGACCACTGCACCTAAGTGGAGGGATGGGTTACCCAAGCCCACCTGTGCCCGTGCTCCGGGAGGAGGGCAGAGGGGCCACAGCTGAGCGGGAGTGGCGTGGGGCAGGTTGGAAGCAGCAGGTTTAGAGCAGATCAAGAGGGGAAGGTGGGAGGGCAGCAGAGGTTATGAGTGGGCTGGGGCTGCTGGCCCGCATATATGTAGGCTGCTGCTGCTTGGCCTGGGGGCGAGTGCTTCCCTTCTGGGGACAGCTCCTCTCCCTCTCTGACTGACAGGGTCTGAAGCTGTAGATTGGAGATTCTTTCTGCCTTAAACAAGCTGCCCCTTCCCTGCCAGAAGCCTGGCTGGGAACTCCTTCCCTGGCTCGACTGGAGTTTGTGTGGTTCTTGGTGAAGTGGTGGCAGCTCTGCCATTTGCCTTCCAGCAGCAGTTCACACCCAGGCCCTGTGTCCCAGGCTGCTAGGACCCCACCCTCTGTGGGCCCTGGCCTTACATGGGGATTGGGGGCTCTCTGCAAGTTACTTGCCTTTGGTTCAGGCCTGTGCCCAGGTCTCGAGCCCTGAGACCTGCCAGGCTGTGCCTGAAAGCCCAGGGAAGAGCAGAGGGTGCCAGAGGGCTTTAGACCATGCTCCTGGACTATGATGGGCTCACCCGCCAAGAGGACTGAGGAGCAACAGGTAGGCAGGACGCAGGCTAGAGATAAGGGCAAGCTCAGAGTTAGCTGCTGGGTGGTGGCGGGTGCCACGCCTCTGCTGCAGGGCTCTGGTGGGTAGACACGAATGGCCTGGGTGACTTTGAAATCCACAGGCCATCTGGTTACGGGGTGGAGGAGGGGCCTGATGCCCAGAGCAGCACTTGCAGGGCAGGGTGGTGCCAATTTCCAACAGTGATGTGAGCCTGCATGCAGGAAGGGGATTGGGTGGCAGGGTTGCCTCTCAGGTCTTCCGAATGGGCTCTACCCACCACCCCATGGTAGGAGCAGGTAACCACAGGTCCTTGGACTCTACTATGGCCAGCTGGGGAGAAGGGTCAGTGGGACAGTGAGACAGTGGGCCATGAAAGTTTACGTGGAAGGTGTTCCCAGAGCCACAATGCAAGGCTGCTGATGAGGGGCTGGGATTGTGCTTTCTGCTTGGGCTAGGCAGACCCCTCGGGTAGGATTCTCACAGAGCCCCTCCCTGGGTTCTTAGTACTCTCTGCCCCTCCAGCTGGGCCAGAGAGCCTGTGAGCTCTTCATTAGTATGGGTCCTGGCAGTCGGCGCAAGGCACACACTGGCCCTCAGGCAGCTGTGTGGCAGTGCAGTTTTCACGGATTTGGCAAAGCTGCCTTTGGTCGCCTGGAGACTCACACAAGGCTTCTAGATGAGATGTCCAACCACGTCTGGTCCCTTACAACATCTCCCCTGCCCACTCCCATCCCGGCCACATACATCCTCGACGGAGCCAGAACTCAGTCACCCTCAGCCGTTCACCTGATCACCCACCCCCCAAGTTATGGTACAGTGCCTGAGGATGCGGAGGGGGGACATGGTGTACAGGAATCCCCTCTCCCTGAGGACTTATACCGGGTGGGCCAGGCATCATGTGTTCCCTGGTCCCCTCCATCCCCAAATGCCGATGAGAGGGCTGAGAGCAGCACAAGAAACCGAGCAAGAAGAGGCGCCAGGAAGACCCTGCCTTGCTACCTCCTAATTCTATAGGACAGGAAGGGCTACCTTCAGGCTGCCTCCAGTACTGTGCTCTGGCCAAGGTGGGGATAAGCCCTGGACTGCAGGACTAATGCTTTCCACCTCAAGGATGATGGCTTTGGAGGTGGAGGCTTGGGCAGCACCCCTGTCTTTGGAATCTGGGGTTGCTGCTTGTGGCCAAGCTTGAGGCACAACTGGTCACACTTGGAGGTTCCCTTCTGCCATGTCATGGCATCTGGTGAGAGATCTGTACCACGACGGCAGTGTAACGAATGCAGGCAGACCTGGGCTCAAGGGGTAGCTTCCAAAGCCCGTCTGCCGACAGGCCAGGGAGGTACCCACCATCCCTGCCCCAGGTCTCCCTGGCCACTTAAAAGAGTACTGGGTCTATGGGAACCAACAAGAGTCACCAGGGAAGCCATTCTGTTTCCCTCTGCTAAGAGACCTGCATGGTGAAGTCCACTCCAAGGGTTCCTAGGACACCCTCAGTGGGGTGGAGTACATGTTTGAGCAGCTCCACCCAACTCATACCCCAGATCACTGGTCACTTCCTACCAGCTGCTCCTGGGGCTTCTTCATTTCCTCACTCCAAGCTGGGGTGGAGCAGGCACACTGGTCATAGGGGCCTGGTCCACCTCTTCGCAGGGACACTACAGAAGCCCAGGCCAAAGGCCTCTGTCTGCCCCTGTGGCTCTGAGTTGGCAAATGGGAAAGGAAAAGTACCCCTGGATGATTGAAGAAAGGTAGGTTTCTCCCAGACACTGCCACGCCACACACTGGCTTGGCCTCAGCCTCGCTCCCCTCCCCAGCTTCTGTCCAGGTGTGCTGCTTGACCTCTCCTGCCACCTGCCTTTGCACTAAGGCTGTCTTAGAAGTATTTTCAGGCCTGGGGAGTGCTGGGGTTGGGGAACCGCAGAAGGTCCAAGAGCAAGGGTTGGGGGGAAGGGCAGGCTTTCCTAAGGCCTGTGCCCTTCGAGGGCAAGTAAAGACCCCAGCAGGTTGTCCTAACCCCACCTGGCTTTGGATGGTAGAGCTGCCCTTGACCACAGGACAGAGATGGCTTTGAGAGACGGCGCCTACTACCTGCCTTCCACCTAGCAGCTCCTGCTGCAGGGCTGTCCTGGCTACCTGCAGAAGCCCAGACAGCAGGAAGAGAACCCAGCTCTGCAGGTGTGAGTCATCGAGCGCAAGGAAAGGTCCAATCTGGGCCCGAGAGCAGCCTCCCGCCCCTCGCCCCCCTACTCTGAGACGGAGCAGAGGCTCGAGTCTGGGCACAGGTACCCTGCCTGAGGTGTGCGGCTCTTGGCACCTGGCCCAGCTCTTGTTACCACACAACGCAATGCTGCTGGAGAGCAGGGGTGGGGGCAGCCCCCTCCCCCAGTGGGAGCCTCTGGGGTCTTTTTCCTCTAGTGCACAGAGTGGTCTGAGAGGTGACAAAGGACGGGTCCGGGGGAGGGGCCAGGTGATGGGCTGGGTGGGATGGCTGCGGCTCAGTAGAGTCCGCAGCCCCGCAGGTTTTTGGCGATGATGACGTCCGTCACGGCATCAAAGACAAACTGGATGTTGTTGGTGTCCGTGGCGCAGGTGACGTGGGTGTAGATCTCCTTGTGAGCTGACTTGTTCTTGCTCTTGTACTGGGCCTGGATGTAAGCCACGGCTTCCGTGAAGGCGCTGGGGCCTGTGGGGGCAAACAGGCAGGGAGGGGGTGAGGTGAAGCACCTGTGGGGCCTGGCTAGAGTGTCTGCCAGGCGCTGGGCTGGGGACCAGACACTCGGGGCCTCTGCTGGACAACCAGGAAGGACAAAGCTGATGGGGAAACCTGAGAACTGAGCGCCAGCAGCAGTGGCCAGGATAATGCAGCCCGTGGGCGGGTCCAGCATAGATTGTAAAAGAAGCGAGGTCTCAGGCCTCTTGCTGCCTTGTCTGTGTTAACCTCATGAAATGCTTGTCTTCTGCTTCTACACAGGCCTGCCCACTGCAGCTGTAGACTCCCACCTTGCCACACTCCATGTGCAGAGATGTCCACCAGCATGCGCTCACACAGGTCCCTTGCCAATCTGTGAGCTGTAGAGCTGGCACATGTCACCTCTCATGGTGTCTGCCAGGAATTATCCCACTGTGGGGCCAGGTGGGATAATGGATCTGTGGTCTGCCTGATTTCAGGGAGGGTCTTGGCCCCTCCACGCTTCTCCTCACCCCCTGGTTCCTTTGCCCTTGTCACATTCACTCTAAGACTCGTGGCTCACTCACCTGCTGCCTGTGTACCACAAAGGTCTGTTCCTACATGACACCCAGGGAGACGGGTGTCTGGGAGTGAAACTGTACAGGTCCCTGATTTTGCACTGAAGCGCCCACATCTTCCACTGGGTGGGCTCACGGTGGGCAGGGCTGCACTGACCACCAAGAGAGGGGCAAGCGGGGGTACTGGAGTACGATGCCCAGCACAGAGCCTGAGGGTGGGGTTGGAGCAGGCCGCCAGGACTAACCTGAGGGCTGGAGGTAAGGGGGGTATGGCCTTGGCATGGCAGGCCCCCTCTGTTGGAGGTCCCCTCTTTTCCCGAGCAGCCCTGATGACTGCCCCACTCTGCCTGCTTCACTGCCCCTCAGGCCACAAACCAGGTCAGTCAGAGTGGCATCCCCAGACTGCCAATTACGGCTACAGAAGAAGCTGGCTCCTCCTGGGGTGTTGGCCTCCTGGGACAACCAGTTCCTCTTGAGGAAGGGAGCAGGGATGGAAGCGCTGAGGTAGTTGGCCTCATGCCCAGCCTCAAATCCACCTTGGGGAAGACAGAGCTAGAGCTCTCCTGGTGACCTACAGGTCACCCAACTTTGTGCAGTCTGGGCTCACAGGCCGGCCAGGCTGAGAGTACCCTACCCCTCCTTCCACACACCTGTGCTCAGGCCCTGGCCTTCTGCAAAGACTTTGTGATCACTTGGGACTTTCCCTGCTGTAAGCTTGCTGCCATGCGTCCAGGATGGCTCCCTCTTGGCCACCCACCTGCCTCACAGTCAGGTAAATGCATGGCAGCACTGGCGGAGCTGTGTTCTCAGCCTCATCGGTCTGGGCAGTGGACGGAGCCTTGCTGTGTGTGAGGTTCTGTCACCCCTAACAGGTCATCTGACCCTGCTTGCCTGTCATGACCACAATGGCAATAGTTAAGAGCTAACAGTGGAGTAAGCTAGTAACAAGGTAAGGTCATAACACCTTCCCAGCTACTGCTGGGCAGCAGCAGGTTGGGATTTAGGCTGGGCTCATCACCCCTCCATAGCCTTGGCGCCCTACTTTACGGGCAATCTCAAGTTTGCAGAGGTCTGGGATCAGCTTTGGGAGGCTGTGGTGGTCACAGAGCTTGTGAGCAGTGAAGCTGTGACCTCAGCCAGGAAGCCCCCAGTGCTGCTCCCGGCCTCTCACTCTAGCATATTCCAGGGCAGCGTGGTGAGCCCTGCTTTGAGCTGGATTCTTGGAAAGGCTGCCTGCCTGCTCCGTTGGCGAGTCCTGTGGCCAGGAGGGGCTGTCCCCAGGCACGGGCTCTACCTGTGTACTCGGGAAAGCAGATGGTTAGCGGGGACTTCTTGATCTTCTCCTCAAATATGTCTTTCTTGTTCAGGAACAAGATGATGGACGTGTCTGTGAACCACTTGCTGTTGCAGATGCTGTCAAAAAGCTTCAGAGATTCGTGCATGCGGTTCTGCAACAGAGCGGAGAGGCGAGTGAGGGGTGGCGGCAGGCAGGGCTCTGACCCCCCACGGATGCCAAGGACACAGCGGAACAAGCAGGGAAGGTCCATCAAGGTGGCCGAACGCACCACTGGGGATGGAGACAGAAGGACCCACAACGACAGACAGGACGTGGTCCCTGCTTCATCGCATACGCAGGCAGGGTGGGATAGAGCAGGCCAGGTGGGTCACTGGGTTGCTGCCCTCTTCCAGCCCCTTCCAAAGACAGCTGCCCCAGGGGCAGGACGGTGAGGTCACTGAAGAGGATCCAGCTCCGGGAGGGGGGCATGCACCATGCATGCAGAGAGCAGGGCTGAGACCACCATCCACATGTCTATGCAGAACCGCAGGTCATGCAGATTTCTCTACCAGGGTATCATTTGGTTTCGCCAGCGAGGTTGGGAGGGAACACACATTCAGTTGAGAAACATTAACCAAGGACCCAAGAGATCCTCGAATTAATCCAGAGTTGGAAGCAGATACCAGGGGGACAGCATCTCAGGGGTGATCTTGCTGTGGCCTTGGTATAGCTGGGTGAACTGGTTGGATGGCAGGGCCACTCTCAGGCTCAGGCTTGGGGAACACTAGCTGTCAAGGCTGGTTTCTTAGTACAGGGGCCAGAAGAAGCCCAAAGGGAATACAGCCAGATTAAAATAGATGCAGATCGCGAGCCGAGACAAAGAGAGGGAAGAAACCTTGAGAAATGGGTTCAAGCCTTCTCTGGCCAGGAGGCCCAGGTCTTGCCAGGCAGAGGGGGTCTGTGCTGGCTCACAGAGGCCAACGCCATCCTGGGACCAAGGACTACATGGCCAGAGAGGGGAGACCCCGGGCAGACAGTATGGACTGAGCTCCGGGGCTTGGGAGGATTGTACGGGTGGGGTTGGGTGGGCCAGCAGTCACAGCAAAGTTACCCAGCATGCCCTGAGAAGCAGCTGCTTTCAACTCAAAGGTGGTGATTTCTGCTGGAAGGAGGTGCTTCCGTACCTGCTGGGCTCGGATGGTCTCTCCCAATCTGCTCATGCCTCAGGCCTTGGTTTGGCAAGGTTAGGCCTGCGTAGGTGGTGATGGCAGTAGTGGTGGTCAAGTTGTGGCCGCCTGAGGCCCAGCTGGGGGTGCTGAGAGCAGGTACGAGGACTGGATGAGGTCTTGGGATCCCAGGGTGTGGCAGGCAGGCAGGGAGGCCAGGGTCCGGTAGGCAGCAGCCACTAGCCCTGAGGCCCTCCTGGCCTAGCTCCAGGAAGGAGCTGCCTCCCCGCACTTTGGTTGTGAGCAATCCCAACTCCTTCCCAGACCAGAGAGAGAAGTACAGAGCTGACAGGACTAGGGAAGCTGAAGGGTTGGGTCATTGATGCCTATTGCTGGTCGCCCTGGGTATAGCTTCCTGGTCCTGCAACCTGTCCTGCAGCTCCAGCACACAGAGGAGCCCATGGGCAGGACCTCTTGTGGTTCTCAGTTCTGAGGTCCTCTTGACCACCCGCAGTGATGGTCTGTTCTCATTGCTGTTACAGAGGATGAGGAGGGAAAGTGAGGCAATTGTTCGTGGTTACACAGCTGGAGGGGAAGCAGATACTATGGGACAGTGTCTCAGGGTGTTTGGCGCGAGACCCTGGACCAGCTCAAGTCTGAGCCCTGAGCTGCCCGACCGCACACATGAGCCCGGAACACAGGTACTGCTTGGTTCTACCGTGATGGCATGGCTCTTGTTGCTACCACAGCAATGAGTCACTTCTGTGGGCTGTGGTCAAGTTGTAACCCAGTCCCCTTCCCTGGAGGGTCTAGGGAAGCCAGCTTTGAGGAGGGTAGGACCCAGGAAGAGCTGATCATATGCTTTTACTTCCCCAACCCTCCTTATACCAAGCTCTTGCGGAGGGAGGGAGGAAGGAGGTGAGGGTGGCTGTGGTAAGGAGAGGAAAATGCAGAGGAAACCAGAGTGGAAATGCCTCAGCATGGAGGCACTGCTCAGTGTGCAGGTGGCGGCTGACCTGGAGAGGAAGGGCAGATGGAGAAGGCTACTACAGGATTAAGTCTGGCCCCTCTTGCTGCCCCCACATTCCCCAGAGACCCTGCCCAGATGTTCCTTTGTGTCTGTAAAATGTTCCAGAGCCAAGTAGCAGCCCAGTCTCATGACTGACGGAACAGCATGGAGGTTTAAGTTATCTGTGCACCTGACAGGCAGGCCTGGTCCAGAGGAGAGGCAGTACTCCAGCGAGCAGGGCATCTCAGCCATACCCTTGCAGCTCTTCCACTGTCTTTGAAGCCCAGGCTGAAGGCAGCATCACATGCTGAGATCCCAGGGCAGCCGAGGGGTCGGTGAGCAGGGTTTCCACCTACACAATCAACCCACTGAGCAGAAGGACTTGCTGGGGTCAGTCACTGCGCATTGCTGGGAGCCCAGCCTGGGCTTTGGGTGGCCAGTGTCCAATCCTTAGCAGCTCCCCACTCTGCCCTGGTCATGGGCAAGGGGTAAGCTGGTGTCTCTGACACCATTGCCAGCAGCAGACGCTGAGAATAACGGCGGCTGGAACTCCACTCGGGGCATGCCAGCACATGGCGCAGGTCCGAATCACCCACCTGCCAGGCCCCCATCTGCCACATGCCTCATCACTGTGTAGCCCTGGGAGACGGCAGCTCTGCCTCACCATGGTGCTATACACGGCGGCTCAAACCCACACCAAAGCCCATCCCATCTCGGCGGCGACCCCGTGGGAACAGCAGGGCCACGATAAGGACACTGAAGAGTCAGAGAGACAAGACAGGCCTGCAACACCCAGCAGTGGCAGACTCCAGCTCACATCCTCAGTGCTGACCCTGAGATGCTGTGGGCCAGAGGGTCTCAGCATGCTCCAGAAGGAAGAAGCCAGATGCCAGGGTGTGGTCCCAGAGGATGCAAACTCTGTCCTCACTCCAGCACCACTGGTAGCCCCCGCTCTGTGTGGTGCAGCCCAGATTGGGGTTGCTCAGTGACCCATTCAAGGCAAGTACCGGCGACAAAACCACTACTAACGGCGCTACTTTGCCAGAAACAGTTCCGAGTACCAGGTGTGAGTTACTTCTTCTATTGCCAACAGTGTCCCTGCTTCCCTCAACACACTCACACACACATGCACGCACACAACACAGGTGAGACTACCATCACCTCCCCTGCACAGGTGATCATGGCAAAGGCAGAAAGGGGCTTGCTACACATGGCAGTTGGGTAGCAAGTGGCAGAACTGGGGCGAGGCTCACATGGGAGTCAGCCTCTCTTCATGGAGTGTTCCTCCAAATCCTTTGCTCACTGAGCCTGGTGAGATGCCAAGTCTGAGCCAAGTCTGTTACTCAGTGATAATACTTTTGCCATCACCCCTCACAGCCCACCAGCTCCAGCTAGTGCCCTATGGGGAGGAGGGTCAACGCTGTGATGGCCACATGAGTTGTACACACATGCTTGCTGGCCTGCACCCTGCCATTGGCTTCACTGTGCTCTGGCTCCTGTGGCTACTGAGCTTACAGAAGAGTGCTTACTGCCCAAGACCCAGGTTCTATAGAGGCGCTGGTGGTCAACATTGGCTCTTGGCCCACTTTGTTGCAATGGTACCATGAGGTGCTTGTCCTGGCAATGTAGTTCAAAGAACAAACTAGCATGGCCTGCCCATGGTGACCCCCACCCACTGTAGCTCCCCAGACTCCAGAGCCACTGTGGGCAACTGAAGTCTGAGCATCTGCAGGGTGGGCCCGGGCTGTGGCTAGTCTTGTCAGTGTGGCCTTGAGATGGGCTGCCAGCATGTCCTTGCTGCCCTGTGTCCAGTGGGCCTGGGCCACTCACCGTGGTTTCATCTTCGTGGAGCACCTGGTCGTAGCCGCTGAGCGCGACGCAGAAGATGATGGCCGTGACGTCCTCAAAGCAGTGGATCCACTTCTTGCGCTCAGACCGCTGGCCCCCGACGTCAAACAGCCTGCCGGAAAGACAGACAGGGACAGTGGTGGGGGGCAGGGGCAGGTGGCAATGGGGAAACCTGGCAGTGAAGTTGGGAGTACACTCTGAGGGGAGTGCTGTATGCTTCCTGAGGAACTGGGCTCCAAGTGCTGACTGGTGGACTCTCTGTGGCCATCCTGGCCTGGGGACAGCCCTTACTGTCCTGGGGGTCTCTCCCAAGACCAGCCTACACTCACATGTTGTGACTGTAAGACCTGTCCTGGCAGATGAACAAAGCTACTGAGGGATACGCCTCGGCTGGCCCCTGGGAAACACCTCTCAGAAGTCCTCCTTCCTGGACATGTTCACACTTTGCTCTTCCACACACACACCATGAGAAGAGCAAAGGGAGACACTGAGAGCTAGGGCTGTGCCCAAGCTTGCAGTGAGGGTCAGAGTGGTGGAACCTGGGTCTGAGCCAGCCCTGCCTGCTGACCAGGCCGGTGCTCACCTCTGCTCTGCTGCACCCCTTCTCAAGCACATGGGAGCCTGGGCTCCTCCTTCCAGACTCCAACTCCCAAGAGCTTGGGGAAGAGACTGTGGGCAGGCGGGACTTATGAGCTGGAAATACAGGTCAGATGCATATTCTCTAAGCCCCTAGGCAGGGGCCCTGCCACTTGTGGGCCCTGGAGATCCTGCTGGCACACCACGGCGGCAGCGGGCAGGCCCCTGGCCCTGTGTGGACAGGAGGTCAGCAGAGAACACATTGGGCTTGGAGCAAGGAAACAGGCGTGGGTCTGGTCCTACCATCACCTCCAGGAATCCTGCCTGCCAGTCTACAGTAAAGGAGAATTAGCCCCTGGCACCCTGTAGAAAATGTGCCAGTTGGGCAGGGTAGAATCTGGATTCCTCCTCCTGTACTTTTGAGCAGGACAGACTGGGGAGCCTGGGAAGGCAAGGGAGGTATCACACAGGCCACTGGTCCATTGCTGTGTTCCTTAGCTGGGGCTCCTGTGGCCAGTGTGCATGCAGCCCAGAGCTCGGAGCCTCAGCTCTTTAAGCTGCACAGGAGAGAGCAGGGGCTGGCAGGAGTCCTGGTCTCCAGCCATTACAGGCAGGGCAGGGGGCAGGGGCTTTGTGCCTGTCTGCCTATGTAAGGCCCTTGCTCTTCCCTTCTCCTTCGGCCTTTCTTTCTGCTCCTCTTATAGCCAGGAAAGAAACCTGGAAGGCAACACAGGGCATGGGGGTTACCCCAGCTGGGCACCTAACCCTCAAGCAGAGCCTGTGGCCTGCAGCACACATTCCTGTTAAGGAACTTAGAGCCCTGGGTCCAGCTGTGTCCAGGGAAAGCCTTGCTCCTGACCAGGAGTACATGGTCAGCTGTCCCTATGCCCCTTCTGGTTCTGAGCCTATGGGTCACCGAGGTCTCACAGATACTGCTGAGGTGTATCCAGCTCTCCCCATAAGGGGCCACTTGGGTGATCCGCCTGCCCTTCCTCCCCAGCCACTGCCCACGCCAGGGGCTACCTCCTCTCCTCTGTCCAGATCCTTTCTGCTACTCACCCCCTCAGTAAAGGCCCTGAAACAAGCACCCAAACAGGCGTGCTGGTTCCTAACTGCCCCTTCGGGTGTGCCAGCTCCAAAGGCAGGCGCTCCTAGGCCGGGACTGCCCTTCTCTCGGCTGCCTCCCTGGGCCTCACCTGAAGTGCAGGTTCTTGAATGTGAAGTGGGTCTCCACGATGCCAGTGGTTTTGACCCTGGTTCGGAGGATGTCCTGCTCGGTGGGCTGGTAGTCGGCGGCCCCAATCCGGTCCAGGCTGTCCAAGTAGCTGGGGATGGCAACACAAAATGGACTGTGAGCCCAGCAGCAGGGATGGCTTAGGGTTTGCTAGGCGAGTTACTGCCTGAGTCCTGTCTTAAGCCAGGGCCCCTTGTGGGCTGACTGCGCAGGTGTGGTGATGGTGGTGCAAGAGGGTAAGGGTGACTGAAGAAGAGGACGGTATGATCCTGACTTCTCATTCTCAACATGTCTCAGAATCAGACCCCATGCTCTCAGCTTCAGGTACACTGGACAAGGTCAATTGTAAATAAGACCATCCTGTTTACAACCATACTGCCTCAACACTTTCTCATTTGAAAAATTCTAAGGGGTGGGCTTCTGGCACGGCAGTGAAGACACCAGCATGCCTGGGCTTGTATCCCAGCTATGCTCCCTGGTCCACCTTCCTGTTCATCCAGGCAGCAGGTCATGACAATCAGCTGGACACCTGCTGCTCACACACGAGATCTGTTGGACTGAGTTTCCAGCTCTTAGCCCTGGCCTGAATCTGCCCCAGCTGTGGTGGGCATTTGGAGAGTGAACCAGTGGATGGAAGTTCTCCGTTACTCTGCCTCTCAGAACAGGTAACAGGTAAGCTGTGTGACTTGGGTTCTACCCTTTGTTTCCTTGAGGCAAAGGTACTGTTTTATAACTAGCAAGTAGGGATGGTTCTTCAAGAGGGGTGGTTCCAGAGTGCCTGTGCTCAGTGCTGCACGCTGGGCCAGCAAGTCCCCAACGCCCCTGGCTACTTTTGCATTTCCTGTTTATGGAGGGCCTGTGTGCCTTCCCATGGGACATGCTATGAGGGGCTCCTTGGGACCCAGGTCTTAGGAATCAGGCTGTTCCCCTAAATCAGACTCCCATGAGCCTGGTCATGCCCTCTGTGGTGGTGCTGCAGAGTAGCCGTGTGAGGTGCAGCTGCCCCACCGTCCTCCCACTAGGCTGTGAGTGTCTGGGCAAGCTTCACTCTCAGTCTCTGCTGCGCTGGTCCTTGTGAGGATGACCTTGCTGTCATCTCCAGCTGGGCTTCAGGCCTGGGCAGTCACTGCTCTTGCCCCTCCTACTTCAACTGGACAAATCTCTTTCAGATAAGGAGCTCAGATCTGGTCTCACACCATGCTGGCCAAGCCTCACACAGGGAGATAGCCACGGGCAGGTAGCCAAGATTAAGAGCTATCTGAAGTAATCCAGGTGGCAAAGTTGGATCCCTACTTCTCTGGAGGCTGAGGATGGGACAATGGGAAAGACCAAGCCCCATATGGCTCCTACCTTCCCAGGGCCTAACTACCCTACAGAGGAGGGCCTGTGCCTAGGTGCATGCATGTGACATGAACAGGGAGGGGGCATGTCAGTGTGGCAGAAGAAAGAACTGGATGACTGCACCAGGGGCTGTTGTCTAATACAGAACATTTAAAGAAGGTTTCTCAGATGCCTATGGACAGGCAGACAGTGCGTGAATGGTGACGGGCCCAGCAGAGGGAGCCATGAGCATGGGCAGCCATGCCTGGAGTGGAGCATGGCTGGCAGGCAGGTCTGAAGGGCGGCCAGGCTGGGGAATGGGGAGGCAGGAAGCACATGTGGTGGGGCAGGCAGGGGTGAGACCTGGCCGAGCTGGGGTCGGGTGGCAGAGGTGAAGACGGCAGGCATCAGGGTGGGCGCAGGCCCTTGAGGCTATTGCAAGGACTAGGCTTTTTTACTCCTGAGTGATGTGGGAGCGCAAGGGAGGCTGTCTGTAGCTGCAGAGATGGTCCAGCGAGGAGGCAGCTGCCAGCATGCATGAGGGAGGGGGTGGCAGCTGCGGAGGGAATGGGAAGTGGTGACAATGATGCAGGTCTTTGTAAAGGGAGCTTGGAGGTGAGGTAAAGACACTTCCAGGGGTAGAATGAAGGGGAGGGTAGGAAGCAGGTATTCCACCGGCACATGGTGCTTTGTGTGCATTCAGATGTCCAAACGAGCAGACTGGAGTCAGGACAGGAGGGCGTGTAGGGCTGATGCAGGCAGTGGGAGAGCTACAGCTTGGGCCCCTGGGGGAGATAGGCAGGAACAGTGGGGCACTCTGAGAAGGTGTCAGGTGCAGAGGCTGAGGCTGGGCAGAAAGCCTAGAGCCTGAGCAGCACACACAAGAGGCAGTGACGTACAACTGGCTAGGGGTCTACAAGAAGAGGAGGAGGAGAAGAAGTCTGTCCAGAGAGGCACAGTAGACAGGGCGAGGGGAGAAGTGTGGATAGTAACCAAGGACAATTCAGCGGGAAATTGGATTCAGGAAAATCATGGAACTGCCCTGTACAACCCCTGGTGCACTCTGCTCTGCCTCCCTGGGTCTGGTTAGTCTGACAGCACGAGCTGGCCATGTTTACTGAGGCCTCAGGTACACAGAGAGGCAGTCTGCATCCTAGCTAGACCAGGCCTTGTGCCCCTCTCCTCTGAGCCCTGGTCTCTCACCTAGCAAGGCCTGGGTTGGGATGATGGTGACTGGGCTTCACAAGGCACACAGTGCCCCCGCAAGTGTGCAATGTGACAGCATTGCCAGGCACTAACTCCCTTTTTTTTTTTTTAAGATTTATTTATTTTTATTGCAAAGTCAGATATACAGAGAGGAGGAGAGACAGAGAGGAAGAGCCTCTGTCTGCTGATTCACTCCCCAAATGACCACAACAGCCAGAGTTACACCGATCTGAAGCCAGGAGCCAGGAATTTCCTCCAGGTCTCCCACGTGGGTGCAGGATCCCAAGGCTTTGGGCCTCCTCAACCAATTTCCCAGGCCACAAGCAGGGACTGGATAGGAAGCGGTGCTGCCAGGATTAGGACCAGTATCCATATGGGATCCCGGCACGTCCAAGGTGAGCACCTCAGCTGCCAGGCCACCACATCGGGCCCACTGCCTCCCTTCTATCACAGCACAGACACATCCACTTGTATCTGTTCTGTACTGGGCTCAAGACTTGTCAGAAGATGAGACTGACCTGCTAAAATAGCTACTACAATGCAACTCTGATTAGACTGTATTTAAGACCCTTTGGGCAGAGCTAGCACTGTAGGCAGCAAACTGGACTGCCACTGTGGTACTGGCATTCCATCTTATTAACTCCTTCACTTCTGACCCAGCTCCATGTTGATGTCCGGGAGAGTGGTGGACTATGGTCCCCTGGCCACGCAGGGGACTGGATGGAGTTCCAGCCAAGCCTTGGCTGTCGCAGCCATCTGGGACATGACTTTCCTCTCTCTCTGGTTCTCCTTTTCATTCTTTCCTTGCACAATTCACATACATCAGTAAGTCTTAGAAAAATTTTTTTCTGGCCCTGGCTGTTGGAGCACCCCCACCTCCTTACCACGGACCCCTCTCTTGGAGGTTGGACACCGAAGACCTAACTGTGGAAAGCCAGAGTAAGCCTGCCCAAACCTGGGCAGTGCAGCAAGGAAGGAAGCTGAGATAAGCTGTTACATTTCCTCGGCTTCCTTGGTAGAGAGTTGACAATTTCCTTTACTGAAAGTTATGGTAACCAGCAGAACTAAAAACAATCCTGCAATCAGCAATGAGTGGAGGGGAAGGGGAGAGGGAGAAGGGTGAAGGTGAAGGAGGAGGGAGGGAGGGGTGGGGAGAGGTGGAGGGGAAAGGGGCAGAAGGGCTGGAGGGGGAAGGGGAGAGGACTGGAACGGCTGGCGGTGGAACAGGAGGAGGAGAGGCGTGGAAAGGGAGGGAGATGAGAAGGGTGGAAGGGGAAGTGGAGAGTGAGAATGGGAGTGAAGGTTGGAAGGAAGGAAGTTGGGGAAGAGGGGTAGAAGGGAAAAGGAGGAGGAGAAGGGGGAGGGGAGGTAGAAAGGGAGAATGGGTGTGAGGGTTGGAGGGGGAGAGGT
Source organism: Ochotona princeps (assembly GCF_030435755.1). Lineage (NCBI taxonomy): Eukaryota > Metazoa > Chordata > Mammalia > Lagomorpha > Ochotonidae > Ochotona > Ochotona princeps. Next base: position 22,634,465 of record NC_080847.1, read on the forward strand.
AGCTGGGAAGAGCAGGGAGTAGGGAGGGGAGAGAAAGAGGGTGGCAGGCCTGGAGCTGAGCTGGACTCCTCAGGTGACCTGGCAGGGGCTGGGAGTACTCTGCACAGCTGCAGTGTCCCTGTCTCTGGACACCACTGGGACAAGCCAGAGGAAGCAGTTCCAGGAGGAGGGGACAGGACTTGGAAGGGCAGGAGATCACTTTTTGTTTTATAATTTTTGCTATTAACTTTTTTTTTTTTTTTTGGCAACAGATGCATTTTATGATGAATGAAATAGGTCAAACCTTAAGCGGAGAATGCCATTTGATGAGTCACCAGAATGCAGACTCAGGCCAGCTGGCTCTGAGGGACCCTGCAGCTCCTGCTGGCTGTAGGGAAGGAGGCTTAGGACTTGGGCCTGGCAGACAGGAAAGGAAGGAGGGAGCAGCCAGCCCGGCCACCCTCCTGGCCTGGTGTGGGCTGGTAACAGAAGGACACACAGGGAACTGTTCCATAAAGCCTCTGGCCTCATCCCTGCTCTCCAATGCATCCCTGGGGGATCAGGCGGCCCTGGGTGGCCACCAGTTGAGGCTCCCAGGCCTTACTTGGGCCTTGACAAGCCAGGTGTGCAGAAATGGGAAGGCGCTCCTGGTCTGCATCTAGTCTGGGTTTTTTGGCAGCCACTGTGGCCACTGCAAGGGTCTGCCTGTCAGGGAGCACTGTCATATTCAATGACCTTAGACTCTGCCGTGTTGGCACAGTGCAGATCTAGGTATATTACTCCCCAAACTATCAGTGGCTTGGCCAGGGGAACTTTCTGTTGTGAGGATGGCCCTGAGCAGTGTAAGACACTGAGTAGCCAGCCAGAGGGACAAGCCTAGTCATTGCATTAAAAAAATGTCTCCACCTGATGCTCAATGCCCCCTGGGAACAGAATGGCTGGACTGAGATGCCATGGTGGGAATAGGGAACATGTATCTATCCTCTGAGAGTGGGCTTGAGCCAGGGGTGTGGTGCTAGCTGACCACTTCCACAGAAGGCCCCTGGGACCCACACTGCCAAAGTGGGCTGGTTCGGAAAGCTAAGACACCAACCCTGCATCCCCACCCCTGGCACATCCATCTTCCCAGGGCTCTTTTTAGCCTCAAGGGCAAGAATCCAGGGAAGACATCCTTGAAGGCTAGAACGACATCCTTGAAGGACACCATCTACATGATGAAGGTCAGGGGAGGCGGGCGACCCCAGTGTCCCATGTGAAGCCTGCAGCGTGTTCCTTGCTGGTGCCCTTTCTGCCACTTCTCACTACACTGGCTTTTCCCACTTCCCATTTCTCTACTTTCCTCATTTCAATGTTAAACACAGAGAAATGGAAAGCTTTATGATTTCCTCTAAAATAAAGCAAAATGGCAGCATTTAAGTAATTTTCTGCCTGTTTGGCTCCTGATTGTGTTTATGGAGCCAGAAGGTCTCTAGTAAAAGCAGCAACAACAACAACAAACCATGCTGCTGCGCTCGGCTCTGACCAGGTCTGGGCCCTCTCCTGTTTGCCTGTCCCTTGTCCCTTTTCTCCTCTGCCTTCCCTGGCCTCACTCTTAGCCTTTCTCCTTCCTCTGACGCCAGCACCTGTGGAAGAATGCCTCCCAGCAGGTGTGGCCTTGGCTGGCCTGCCTCTTGGCCTCCTGATGCCCCAGCAACCCACCTCCCTCTGTCCCCCGGGACCTCCTGGCCCAGGACACTCACTATTTGGCAGAATCATTGAGCTGATATTCCCGAGACCGGTTGAAGCACTCCTGGATCCCTGAGTCGCCCCAGAGTCGCATCATGGCAGAGAGCAGTTCTGCAGAGAAGGGCTCGGTGTCTTCCATCCGACTCACCACGTCGCACACCATCTTGGCGTCGGCCTGTGAGGAGAGACAGAGAATGCCTGGAGGTCTGGGTGGTGACAGGTGAGCCCTGGCCAGCCAAGGTCCCTATCTGGCTGGGACTGGGGGCTGGGTTTGTGACAAGGCCCCCGCCAGCGTGGTAGCCAACTCTGGAGAATACCCTACGTCCAGAACTCAGGTCCTCTCTGGTCTCACAATAGGGCAGTGGCCTTGGACCATGCCCCACCGAGTCCGGGGGTCTACATAAGCAGGAACCAAGACTGACTGGCTTGCATCTCCATACTCCCACTCAGCCACCATGGTTTAACATTTACCTACATGGCTAACTCAGGTTCTGCATGCTATTTCCATTTGAGGGAAAGAAATTAAAAGTGTCCTTGGCTAGAATTTTCATTTCCTCTACTTTTTAACCCAAGGTGAAGCAAAATTCTTGGATCTGGTCTACATCAGGGGGAAAGAGGAGGCATTTGATTATTTGAAAACTCCAGTTAACAGAGGGTCACAGGGGAGCGATACCATAGGGCAGGCGGACTGACAGGACTGGCTGCCATGTTAGTGTGCATGGTGAAAATTCCTTAGGTCAACTATGAATGTCAAAGGGCTGGTGTTTGGTGTTATCAGGTTAATCTGCCACTTGAGATACCTGCATACCTAATGGCAGTGCCTGGCATGAGGCTGGCCTCTGCTTCCTGGCCAGCCTCCTGCTAATGTGCACCTTGGGAGGGGGCAGATGATGATGTAACTTGTTGGATGCCTGTCACCTATGTGGGAGGCCCAGACTGAGTTGCTAGCTCCTAACTTCTCCCTGGTTCAGTTCTGGCTATTGGGAGCAATTGAGGAGTGTGTCAGTGGATGGAGTATCTCTCTCTTTCTCTCTGTGTCTCTGTTGCTCTACCTTTTAGAACAATAATAATAGCTACACGGTGCCAGGATATCCTTTATTCCAAGCCTTTAAAAGACATATTCAACCTCAAGATTGTAGGCCACCAAAGGTAAAACTTCATTTTATCAACAGTGACCTGTGACCCGCTGTTCTCTGGGGGCTGGATAAGCTACATCTTGGTTAAAGAAGCACAGGGCAGGAGTGGGTAAGAAGAGGGTGCAGTGGGAGTTCTAAGGGCAGACACATATTTAGTCACTGAAGGCCCTGGGGCGCACACAAAGTGCTGTATAATTCACAGGTTTCTTCTCCCACCCCCTCACTCGGGCTCCACATGGGGACCATTCATTTCCAGAGGCCACAAGTGAACCCGCTGACCTGCAATGGTCTTCTGGAGATTCACTCAGGTCCTGGGAAGTCACAAAGCTGCCACTGCTGCCACAAACACACAGCACTCTAGAGTTACCTTATAGCTTCATGACTGCCTCAGAAGGCAGCTGGCAGCTGCAGCAGCGTGCCCAATCCCTCTGCCCTCTCTGAATCCTTGCAGGAGAGTTCTGCCCCCTGGACCTAGAGGAGGGTCACAGGCCTTGCTTTGACCCATGGAATGGTGGAGGGTAGCAAGGTATCCCTAAAGTGGCCCTGTGTGCTTCCCATGTCTCCTGGACCTCCACTGTCACTGTGAATCTATCCAGTTACTCCTGTTCACCCCAGGAACTGGAGATGGGGTACATGGTATAAAGCTGAGCCCAGCCAGGATCTCTGATGAAGTGACTCCGTCTGGACTATTGTGTCAACGGCAGACACGGAGTCACATCAAGTGCATCATCTGCACTTGACAGGCGGGGAAATAGGGCTACAGGCAGGAGGGTATTCAGTGAAGGGGATGGGTGAGAGTGGCAGAGCTGGCATCCCAGACACCCACCTCTGACTGCATGGCCAGCCTCTGTGGGCAGTCATGCATGCTGAGGGCAGTCCCTGTCTGCTGCACATCTGGTGCAAGTCATATCTGACCAAAGGGCTGTGGCTGGGGAGCAGCAGGCCCACCACCTCCCTGGCCTCACAGACCCCTGAAGTTGCGGTATTTTACTTCATGCTCAGGCGGTGCAATAATTATTACTGGAAGTCCTTCCCACCCCTCACCCTCCGATGAAGGTGGAGGAGTGGCAGACCAAGCAGCTCCTGCCAGGTGCTGAACACCACGAAGGCGTGAAATCAACTTCTGGTAGGTGAGTGGCTAGCAGCAGCTTCTGTATGAAAGGGGGGCCATAAGCTGTTCGCTGCAGAATGCTAGTTGGAAGGTTCTGACAGCAGTGCCTCCTGCTTATCCAGGGATGACAGAAGTTGCCACTGTCCTGGAGGGTAGCAGGCCACATGCACAGTGCTAACTTAGTTCCAGTTCCCAGGGACAGTGCCTTAAATGCCCAGCCAAGTTACCCCTGCTGACGGTGGAGGCTCAGGACTAGGCTGGGAGCACGTCCTGTGGTGGCAGTAACCTAAAAAGCAGCCCTGGGCCCTGGGCTTTGGGTGCCTCAGGCAGGCAGTGATGACTCAGGGAGGCAGTGGGTGGAGGGGGCTGAGTTGGGGGAGGGCTACACCTGGGGCTAGAAATAGAGTGAGGCCTCTGAGTCAGGGCACTGTAGCCCACCCTGATCCGCAGTGCCAGCATGACCTCTGCCATGTCCACTCCTATCCCGGCCCCAAGATCTGGCCAGTTTCCCAAGCATCCTCCTGGGTTCCACACTCACAACTCCTATTGGAAGGGAGACCAGACTGCTCCTGGGGTGTGAGAAAAATACTCCCCTCTGAGTACTTCAGAACCACATTATACTCTACATTTCGGGGGCGGGGAATGACCCTTCTAAGGTGGGATTCATAAACTGTAGACCCACCAGCAAAGCTGCTCCTCCAGGAGTGACCTGGAATTGCTGCATTCCACGTCAGATGCTCCAGTGCACGGCCTGTACCTGCTTTATCTCATCACTGCTGGGTGCTGGGATGGGGGAGGCATGGGGTTCTGCGTGCCAGCGCCCCTCCCCTTCCTGTTTGCTTTCCTAGCTCATGGGCCTGGGCATCATCAGGTGCCAAGCTTCCCAGCCCCAGGAACCCTGCCTGACTGTGCCAGCCCTGCTGCTTCCCAAGCCCAGGGTGCTGCTGCGTCCGCCCTGCTTCCTGCCAGGCCACAGGCTGCTGGCATCTGCCTGGCATCAGTTCTCCCCTTCTCTTTCAGGACCATAATGCCACAACCTCCATGGATCATCCAAGGACTACGTATTCTTGTGCAGCCTGCAGTGTGCCTGTGTGAAGGGTTCTGCACGGTGAGCTGTAAGTCCTGCTCCTGCAGCCTTTCTGGGGGTTTTAGATCACAGACTCTTAGTTGCTTGAATCTGGCCTCCAGTCCAGGATCCCAACTGGAGCAAGGACCTCAACCTTTCTGAGGCTCAGGGTCCTCACCTGCTAACTCATGGTCATTTTCATCACAGAGCTGTCATGAGCAAACAGAGCCCTGAATAGAGGCATGACACCCCAGGGGGGGCTGTGCTGGGGCCCAGCCAGTAAATAGGTGCACCCTGCCTCCATCTTTGTGATGATTAGAGGCAGGGGAGAGGGGCAGGACTGTGTACTTTCCAATGCCAACAACAGGTGAGATGCTATGTTTATGGGTTTAGGATCAGGAGACTGGGAGAGGTTGTGCTTTTTCAAGGTTGTCAAAGGATTTGTCCTGCATCGAGGGTGGGAAAGAAGCATTAATTTTTGTTGTAGGCAATACAGCCTTTCTGGCTAAGTGATATCTTTCTCATAATGTCAACACACAAATGGTCCATAGTGACTTTAGGCGAGGTACTTCAGGGGAGTCCCGGGACTCTGAAGAGCCTCAAGCAACAGGAGAAAGGGCTGGTCAGAGAGAGGGGGGTCACACAGAAACAGGACCTAGGGGCCAGCTCCAATGTCTTCAGGGTGATGGGTGTGACACAAGGAGCCCTCCGAAACGGAGGTACAGGGCAGCCTGGGGTTGGGTAGGGTGACGTCACTGAACTGGCAGCCCACAGGGCCCTCCTGCCGTAAGGATGTGCTGCAGGGAGCTGCTTGAGAAATGTGTGGGGAAAGCAGCACAAGAGCCAGACGACCAGTGATGGGACAGCCTGCTAGCACCCAGAAAGCTGTCTCCAGGCAGCAGGCCAGTTCCTGGCTCTAGCACTGGTACCAGTGCTATGAGGGGTGTAGGCTGCCATGGCCACGTGGTGCCACCTGCCTGGTTGCAGACAGGTTCCATGTACCAACACCTGCAACTTCGGTATTTCAGAGCTGGAGCTGATGCCAGTCCATGCTGTGGGACATCCTGGAGGGTGGCGGCCAAAGAAGTCAGCATCAGTTCATCTAAGCCAGTGGAAAAGAGCACAATGCTTTCCATGGCTATGCCAGATTCAGCTGGGACCTAGCAGTGCCCAGGTGTGTCTGCTGGGTGAAGATGGGAGGTTCAGTGGCACATTTAGTCTTTGAGACTGCTGCCTTCTCATGGCAGCGCAGACTTCTCAGTAAACATCAGTGGCCAAGTAGTGTTCCACTGTAACAAAAGGCCCAGACTTGTCTTTTCAACGGATTAGATGCAAAGGCTGAGTGGGGAAATCAATGGGGATTTTCCATTAGAGCCCCAGGGTCAGATCCTGGCTCTGCACCTGTTCAGCCGTATGCCCATGATAGACCACTTCACCTTCCCCAGCCTCTGTCCTCCCATGAGCTCTTGGCACAAGGCTGTTTGTGCTGATCAAATGGGCTGAGGTGGTGACACAGCTCTGCAACGCGGATGAGCTCTGCAAACGTCCATGATTATAAGCAAAGATGAAGTGCCTCAGATGCAAACAACAGCTGACTTCCAAGGCAAGCACGTAGTTTTGATAACAATAATCACAATAATTATCATAATAACCCCTTCCCACTGAAGAGCTGCTTTGCATCCTTCAGAATTTGCCTCCATTTCTAATCTTCTGGGCTAAGTGAAGGGTGAACTGGTACACACACACACGCATGCACACACATGCACACAAGCTCTCCAGGTGCTGGAAGAAAAGCTTGATCGGCCCCACCCTGTTTTGTATGCTGCTGTTTTCCCTGCATCCACTAGGGGGCAGGAGTGCACAGGCCAATGGGAGAGTGAGCCTGCATACTTTGAGCCAGAGGCTAGGAAGGCCTGAGCCAGACCCCTGTCCCCATTGTTGTCTTCCTTGGGTGCCTCCCCACTCCTAGAAGCCCCCTAAAGGGAAAGCCCAGTGAAGGGCCTGCTGGAGGCCCAGTCTGGGCCCTGCAACTCCAGCAGTGGGCCCATCTGGGCACTTAGTAACTGCCAGGCACATATATCCTGCAGAGGCCTGCACCTCTGAGGACATTAGTCACGAGCTCTAGCACACTCAGGAGGCTACCCTTCTTTCTGCAGTTGAACTCAGAATACTGGGGGCAGTGGCAGGAAAAGGGGTCCATCTGTTCACACCTTGGGGAGGAGTCTGCTTTCCTGGCCCGGGGCTGGCAGATGGTTCCCTATGTGAAAGTGGTACCAATCATTGACTCAGGGAGCATCTTAGATGTGTGTGACATGTCTTTGGCTGTGGCAATAGCAGGAGTGGTGCAGACATTTAATGGCTGGGGCCAAGGTATGCTTGGGGCTCTTCTGGGGTCCCACTGAGGCCTGTGCTCCACTCACCTCCCCCAGCTGTCAAGCTTGCCGTCAGTCACAGGGTCTACAGTGTAGGTATGGCACCCTGTGGGTCTACCGTTTTGCTTCAGGGGAGAGGACCTTCCTAGTTACCCAGGAAACTCCTACGGCCCTACTGTGACTTTGGCACTATTTCTAATCAGCCTGCCTTCTCCAGTTGAGATGACAATCTGCCCACCTCCTTCCTTTCAAATCCACTGTCCCATTCTGCAGCCAGCACTGACACATGCCTGCGCTCCCTAGGTGGGACATGCGCCGCCTTCTCTCATGCCTCCACGTGCCACCTTTATCCGCCAGCCACTCCCGGCCTCTCCCAGAGCTCCCACCCCTTTGTGATGCATGCCTTTGGCTTATCCAGGCCACCGCCCACTCCTGCTCTCATCTACCTCCTCATCCCTTCCCTCACCTGTTCATCGGTCTACCCCTGGGTGGCAGATGCCGGGCAGGGACTTGGGCTCGGCCTTCAAGGCTTTTTCTACTTGGCTTGGTGGGGGGAGTACACTGCCTGAATCCCCTGCAGCCTGCCAGCTGGTGCCTCCCCCATGTCAAGGCCACCTTTGTCAGGGCTCCATGGCCTTGTAAAAGAGGATTTTCTGAGGTTTCCAGTTGGAGCCAGAAGGCAAAGGAATCCAAGCTTCCTGGGCTCCTGCACCATCTGCCCTGGGCCCCTCTGAGAACCTCTGCTGCCTTGGGTGCAGATTGCCCTGAAGAGGTAGGGAAGGCTTTCTTTCACTTGGGCTCTCTCAAGGGTCATGTCCTGCTTAGCGCCAGAGCCCCCACATCTTCTGATTGCCTCCAAGGGCTCATTCCTGACAAGTCAGTCCATGATGGAGTTTCAGTAACAGGTTGGGAGGTGCTGCAGCCCAAGTCCTCTGGGGTCTGGCTGCTGCTGCCTTGGACTTTTCACCCAGAGACTGCCGGCCCTGCAGTTGGTGTGGCCTTTCGCCATGGGCCCAGGTCACACAGAAGCCAAGCCTAATACATCAGGATAGCTGCTGTGGAACCCAGTGGGGAGCCGCCTCAGAGTGGCAAACAGCGGCAGGTGTTGCGGCCTAGTGAGTGGTGCCACCCCCTGGGACTTAGAGGCAATCACCTGAGATGAGCCTTGCTTCTGCCCTAGCCCAACTGCCTGCTGGCGCACCTATGGGGAACAGATGTTGGCTTCAGTGCTTGTGTTTCCGACACCCACATGGGAGACCTCTGGCCCACATGGGAGACCTCTGTGTTTCTGACACCCACATGGGAGACCTCTGACTTTGGCCTCGCCCACCCCTGGCTGCTGTGGGCATTTAGGTAGTTCATCATTGTAAAATCTCCATCCCTGCTTCCATCCCTGTCACTCTGCTTTTCAAATTAAAAATATAAATCTTAAAAAAGAAAACCATAAGAATAGAACTGTCCTAGCTAGGATCCAGCAATGGCATGACTGGGTATATGCCCAAAGGAAATGAAATCAACGGCATGGAAGCAACACCTGCATCCCCGTTTACTGCAGTGTTATTCACCGTAGCCAAGAAATGGGAGCAACTTCAGTATCCATCCACTGACGAGTGGACAAAGACAATGTGGCCCTCACACATAGTGGAATACCACTCAGTCACAAGAAGGATGAAATGCTGACACGTGTTAACAATATGAATGGAATTGGAGGTCATTATATTTGACATAAGGTAGGCACAGGTAGACAAGTACTCCAAGGATCTCATTCATATGAGGAATCTAAAACAATTCTGAATTCATGGAAGTGGGGAGTAGAATGGCGTGCCCCAGGGCAGGGGGAAGAGGAGGAGGAAAGGGTCACTACCAGGTACTAAGATGTAGAGAGACAAGGTAGGGCCTGGCTCTAGGGTGACTGCAGGTAACCATAACATAGTGTTTGGTATGTTTTCTAAAAAGCTGTAAGAAGACTTCCGATGCTTTCACCACAAAGGGATGATAAATGCTTGTGAAGACACCATTGCTCACCCTGTGGTGACCAGTATCAATGTATACCAGCACTGACAAAACACATAGCATCCCATAAATACATACAGTGCTTAGTTGAAAAAAAATAATTTTGCAAAAGAAAGAACCAGAGCCAGATTGGTAAATGCCCTTCAGCACAGAGGGTCTCTCAGGGCACAGTTCTGGGGCTGGATATCAGGATGGAACAGGCAGCAGGACTTGGACCGGCTCTGCCCAGGCTGGCTACCCAGGAGGACCTCAGCCACATCACTCACCAACTACAGAGTCATGGGCAGCTCCCCCTGGGAGGCCACTCCAGCACAAGATGTAGCACTCAAGAGAAACAGGTGTGTGGAAGGGGAGCTGGGGGTGATGTCTGAGACGCAGCTAGCCATGGGTTGGCTAAAGCCAAGGCACAGAACAGTCACTGGTTTTTCCTGGAATGCTTGAGAAGACAAGGAGGGAATTGACCTGGATGGGCAGAGACACAAGGCAAAGCCGAGGGCCTTGTCATGCAGCAGCAGATCTGAGAGGGCACCAATGCCCTTGCAGCCACCCATGGGACCTGAGGATGACATCGGGTTCAGACACCCACAGCCTTTGGTATTAAACCACGGATGGTTCTAGATACAAAGGCAGGTAACCAGCGGCTCCCGCACATCTGCCTCTTGGTTATGGCTTGTGCACTGCTTCCTGTGAGGTGGCTTAACGTCTCACTGTGGGCCAGCTCTGATGCTGTGGAAATCTTTCTCCATGGAGAGGCCCAATGCTGACCCTGCTGAGGGTGGAGCTGGGGCGTGTGCTCCTTCCCTCTGCTTGCCAGGATGCTCGGCTGTGTCCTGTAGGCCTGGGGGCTCTGTCAGTCCACAGCCCCAGCCCTGGGAGCATCGGAGTAGAACAGGCAGGGGGGCTATGAAGAGATGTGGTGAGCTGGGAGGGCCTGCCTGAGAGCATAGGGCCCTGTTTTACGACAGCACAGGCAGGAGAGGCAGTGCGTGTGTGTGACAGTGGGGTACTCACCCATTTCTGTCAGCAACATTACACTGTCTCTGGTCCTCAGGCTTCTCATCAATCTCAAATTCCCAAGTATGAAGTGGGGATGCTGTGTGTCCAAGCTCAGCATCACATCCCTTGAAACAGTCTCCCTTCTTAGCATCCCACTTGGTGGGCACGGGTCGACCAATCATACCCTGGGTTGTGTTCTAGATGGGGTACTATGCACAGCTGAGCTACCAGGCAGGCAGCGTGTCGTCACCAGTAAGCCTTAAGGTAACGGGACAGAAATTTCCAAATTCGTGGTGCCCTCCCCACTCCCCGCCTCCTTTCTCCTGAGCTCAATGTTCTAAGATGGGAGAAAAGGACTAAAATTGGATGGGCTAAATTTCCCAGAAGCGAACAAGGGCAGAATGAAATTACCCGCACAGAGCACAGTCAGAAGGGAAGAAAAGTGGAAATGGCCAACTTCATCTCTGCAGAATGCACAGTGACGATGGTGAATAGTTTAATTAGTGCTGCCTTGGCCAGGAGATGCCAGCAACACAATTATGAAGAGAAAAGATGCATGTGGGAATGCTACACACGTGGTGGGGCCTGGAGACACGCAGTGCTGGAGATGCCAGGTCTGGCTGAGTGGGGGTCTCTCCAGGCTCATTAAATGGCCTCCTCCCTGCACTGGGACACCACTTACCAGTGATGGGGCACTGGTTCTGTGTGTCACTGTGCTTCCAGGAAACCTGCCTCTGATGGGCTCTGGGACCCTGGGTCTCTGGATCTCCAATTGTACCAGGCAGGGCCAGGAGGCAGGGGCGAGGCTAGATCAGTAGTTATCCTAGAGTGGTCTGCAGCCCCCTGGGGGTGTCTCTGAGACCCTTTCAGAGGAGTCCTTGGGACCCATACTGTCTTTATGACAATACCAGAAGGTTTTTGCCTTTTTAACATTATTAATATTTGTACTGATGGTGCAAAAGTGACAGATAAAAGCGGGGCAGTCCCCACGGCAGAAAGTAATGTGACACACTCAACTGTACTAGTTGCCATTTTACAGTAATGCATTCACCGTAAAATAAACACCAGCTGGACCCGGCGGCGTGGCCTAGCGGCTAAAGTCCTCGCCTTGAACCCGCCCCGGGATCCCATATGGGCGCCGGTTCTAATCCCGGCGGTTCCACTTCCCATCCAGCTCCCTGCTTGTGGCCTGGGAAAGCAGTTGAGGACGGCCCAAAGCTTTGGGACCCTGCACCCGTGTGGGAGACCCGGAAGAGGTTCCTGGTTCCTGGCATCGGATCGGCGCGCACTGGCCCGTTGCGGCTCACTTGGGGAGTGAATCATCGGACGGAAGATCTTCCTCTCTGTCTCTCCTCCTCTCTGTATATCTGACTTTGTAATAAAAATAAATCTTTAAAAAAAAAAAAAAAAACCACACCAGCTTTACTTAACAGTGTCCTTGCCGAAACAGTAAAAATTACGAGTTTAAAAAATATTTCTACCCTTGAGTGCACGTCCGTGCATTTGGTGTGATGAAAAAGCAAAAAACACACGCATAAAACACTGGTTATCAAAACTGATGGTGGCTCTCTGAGGAGAGACACTTTCTCTAAGACTGAGTCGGGGCCAGCACTGTGGTATAGTGCATTAAGCTGCTGCCTGCAATGCCTGCATCCCATATGGGTGCCCTTTTGAGTTCCAGCTGTTTCATTTCTGATCCAAATCCCTGCTACTGTGCCTACAAAAGCGGTGGAAGATGGCCCAAGATGGGTGCTTGGGCCCTGCATCCATGTGGGAGTTCTGAAAGAAGCTTCTGGCTTTGGCTTGGCCCAGCCCTGTTTCTTTTGGGCCATTTGGGCAGCAAACCAGTGGATGAAAGATCCCTCTCTTTCTCTCTCAGAAATCTGTAAAAAATGAGTCAGCAGCCAAATTCATCCCTGTTTTCCATGGGATACCACATTTACTTGAAAGAACACCTAACAGAAAAACAGCGGGGATTCAGACTCAGGTCCTTGGCAGCCATTTTCTCAAAAATGAATCTAGTAAACTCACCATTTCAGGCAAAACAAATTATGTCACGAAAAACAATCAAATCCCAGGTTTCAAGTGAACAAGGAGAATTTTGGAACACATGTATTTAGCATCATACATTACACAGTTCCCTAGTAACTAAAAACTTTTCTTTATTAAGAAGCATGAGTTTTTGATGCTATATGATCAAATGCGCAAACACTGGAAAGATCTGCATAACTTAGTGAGCCAATATTTCCCAAAGGGCCCAACGGTGTTACAGAAGCATGCGTAAGAGACCATATAAGTGCAAGACAGAACAACGGGTTTCAGTGTAAAAAGAATTGACAAGGTCACTGATGAAAGTTTCAGACTTCATATGGCAAATATCTTTCAGAAGACTATCACTGGCTCAACTTGGGTGGGTTTCAAAGAAAAACTATCTGGAGAAGCCACTAAAATACTTATTACTGTTTCAATTGCTTACTTATTTTGGGCCAAGTTTTGCTTCAAACAAAACAACATCACATCACAGCAGAATAAATGCAGAAATACACAGGAAAATCACAACATCTTTTTCTGTTAGGTGATTTATAAAGTGACATTCTTCTTACTAAAACTTTTTTTTTAATGACAGTAAATTTTAATAAAAACTTTATATTAATGTGTAATGGACTTATGGTTATTTTTAAATCAATACATTTCAAATTTAATTTGTAGTTTTAATTTCCAATGCAACAGAAGAACTGGACAGATATAACTACATAAAGAGAATATTTATTGGGGCCCATATGACTTTCAGGAATATAACCTGCCAAGTTTGAGAAGTGCTAGATCAGATCATTTATCCCACAAATATCATTTCCCTAATCCTTCATAGCTTCTGCTCAAGTTCTGCATTAGCTGCTAATACTTATTATTTTTCTTAGACACATCTTTGTACTCTATAAAGTTCATAGCCCCACGGCAAATGAAAAATCGGTTTAAAATATTTTACATAAAAGACACCCATGAGAATGGCTCCAATGGAAGCAGAACACTATTTCACGATTCTAGCTGGATCCAGTGGCCTGTGGAAGGCTCCTTAACAAGGAGAAGCTCAGACATATTGAGGATGCACTAGTGTCAGCTCAAGGCTTTCTCTGTCAGGTCCTCAGATGGGGAGAAAGTGGACTGGGACTCAGGCCCTGACTTGGTGAACCCATGGCACTGCATGCTGCTGCCTACTGAGGCCCCTCAAGGTCTGCAGCCAGGATGGCAGGGCCACTTGGGGAAGGCCTCCACCTACACAGGTGTGACTGATAGAGAGATGATCGCAGGGACTAAGAGGTGAGGCTTAAAGCTGAAACCAATGCTTCTCAGAAAATCAGGAATTACAAGTTCTTACCAATGGTTAGTGGTGGTGGGAAGGCTCTGGGTTGGCATTAAGGAGAGATCTCTAGGTTCAGGAATCAGGGAGGACTTGGTCAAGCAGCTCAGAAGACTAGCATACTTAACTGTGGCTTCCTTTGGGTCTACTGTGAGCCTTGAAGCTGCCCCCTCCACACAGACACACACGTCTGGCAGGCAAAGAAGTTTTTAAGTGGTAACAACAGCAACTAATATTTAATGAGCTTATCACAGGCTTGATTTCCCTAAGTGTTCACAAGCACCATCAATTTCCTCACTTCATAATCAGACATACCAGAGTTCTGCTGGGTTACAAGATTTGCCTAAGGTCACTCAGCCCCTAGGTGGGAGAGTCAGGATTTGACCTCCAGCTGGCCAATTCTCCTCTGGGTTTTCACCAACTCCTCTTCAGGCCAGCGTAAAGGAGAAGGTATTATTAGACCTTCAGTGAGCCAGGGGTGCAGCTGCACTGGAGTAACCCACCAGTCCTCTGTTTCCTGGTAGGTAGGGTCTGGAATGGTTGGCACCCAGGCTGTGCTTTTGCTGCCATCAACCCCGCTGCTAAGGGTACAGAGCTCCCAGAGGACCTTGCTGGTGCCCACCCAGGGGAGACAGAGTTGGTGTGTTGATGCCAGCAGTGTTTACATGCAGCAGGTGAGATGGCGACAGGTGTGAAAAACAAGAGAGGCAAATACTCTCGTCAACCATCATGTGGGAGAGGCAGAATGGTGCGCATGGCTGTGCAGCAGCTGGGCCAGGCAGAGAGGGGCCCTTTGAAAGGCCACCGTGGGTGGTGCAGGAGCAGGAGGGTATAGGGGAGCCAGGGCTGGATACCAGCTCCCTCCATTCCTAGTGTTTGGCCATGAGAGGAGCATGATAAACACAAGACCACAGTACTGAGCAAAGCCTCCAAGAGCTGGTCCACCCTGCTCTGTCAGCGGGGAGTGTGGGAGGGGGCTGTCACCTGCAGGGTCTGAGTCCCATTCAGGGCCAAATGGATAGGAACTGCTCCAAGTCGGGTGCTATTGTCTTGACAGCTTCCTCTTAGGCACAGGGTCAGGGTTCATGGCTTCTTATCCCTATCTTGCCTCTGCCATCCTCACCATCTTGACACACTGAAATTGCATAGGTGGAGAAGGGTGGGCAGGGATGGGAAGCACCAGTTCTGCTCTCTGTTGGGGAAGAGATAAAGAGGGCTCTACCAGAGACAGGCCAGCAATGGAACCACTCTGTGTGTGTGTGTGCGCGCGTGCACATGTGTGAATGCTTGCCTGTGTTCATGCCTTGTTTCAGCCTGGCATTGACTCCCAGAAACTCTAGGACAACCAGAGAGGTCACCAGCACTACCTTGACTCCATTTCACTCCCCTTCAAGGTATTTTTTGCTTTCCCCTTGTCTCTTTCTTCTTACTTTCCTCCCATGCTTTTCTCCCCCTTCCAAAGTCCCCACTCTTGCCCTCACCCACAGCTAGAACGGAAGTCAGCTCATACAGCACCTTTGTTGGAGAACAGGAAATCCCTTTCTGCAAGACATATGGCTTAGCAAGGGGGAGGCAGCTAGGATTTCAGCCCCTCGCATGATTCCTCAGCTAAGAGCTCTTCTGCAAGCCACAGCCACAAGCTGGAGCTCAAGTCCATGGTTTGTGGATAGGAAGAGTGCCCAGTTCTTAAGACAGAAGTACCCATGTCCCCTAATTTCAGATGATGACAAAGTCTAAGGGTGTGGTGGCGCAATGCAATGAAAGGAGGTGGCTCATGAGTCATTATGTGGAATAGTCACCCACTCAAGAACTCCTGCCCTAGAATATTAGATGCACACAATCCATGTGTTTGGATCATGAAACATTTTGGGCATATTTGTTACAGCAGCTCATGGTAGCCTTACTCATACATCCTGCCAACATCCTTCCTCTTCTGGTTTCTGTTCCCTAAGTGACATCTGGCCTCTGTTTAGCCCTAGATTAAGGCTTATCGATTGGTGACCCTCTTTTGTTGCTTTAATGAAGACAGAGTGTTCTTTCAATAAGACTGTGATGTGGCAAAGGGCAGAGAGGCATGCTTTCTGGAGTCTCAAAGGATTTGTGCTATCCTATCTCCTCTCCCCCATGAAAGGGCAATATAGGCCCTAAGCTTCAGTTACTCAAGTCCATTCCACTGGGGTAAATTTGTTCACTGTATCCACACACCTTGATATCAGCATAGTTAAGTGCTCCATAAATGATTGCTGGATTTTGCTGTCTGCTATGCATAACCTGTACTGTAAGTTGTTCATTTCATGAGACTTTTCTCCCCCTGTCTAAACTTATTTCAAGCAAAAGGCAGTTTAGTATCATCAAAAACAGCTGTAAAAGGATGTTTGATATGTTAGTTCTTATCTTTTATGAATATCCATTACAATAGTAACTTTTATACTATAGTAAATGTAACTATAGAGATAGAAATCAACCCACTCATCTACCATACCAGCTAAAATTGCGCTCCCTCCCCAGGTGGGAGCAGTAGTTCTGGCAGCCAGACAACCCAGGCCCAAGATCAGAGCATGCTGAGCACTTGAGAGGTAGGAATATGTACAGGGGCAGTCCTCCAGCCTGGCCCTTGGGTGGCAGGGCTGGGCACAGCCCACTTTACCTCCTCCCAGCAGCAGGACCCGGGCTTTGGGTCTGGGAAGCCTGTGAACAATTCTGTCTGTGAATGTGCTTGACGACGGGCTGCATGAAGACTAGAGGAGGCCCTGATTGTTTCCTTACAGCGTCACTTCCTTCCTTGGTTCCCCCATCTAGGTTCAGGTCAACATTTCATGCATTGGTGATTCTAGCCCCGAAAAACCTGGTGGCATCTTTATGGGGCTGGCATCAGTTCATCCCCATCCCGACCCTTCCCTATCATTTCCTTGCCCCTAACAGCCAATGAGAGCTTCATCTTTGCTGTGAGAAGATCACTCCAAACTGCTTACAATGTGATATTGGGGATACAGCAGCTTTGGCCTGTGAGGGAAGTTTCATGTCATGTTGCCTTATGGGTCTGTGGGGAGGCACAGAAACCTAGTCCAGAAAGCCTCAAAGGTCTCCCAAGCCCAGTCACCAAGTAAACTTTAGCAAAATCTTCTGGTTGAAACTCCTTCCCTTCACGGCCACCTTGACTTCTGGTCTTCTCATCCCAAACCCTTCTGTTGCTCCTGTATATGTCTCAAGCCATCATCTCCTCCCCGCTTTAATCCTGTTTCCTCTGCCGACATCACCAGGCTTTCACAGTGCTCTCCACAGCAGTTCGCTCCTCCTCTTTGCTCTAGGTGCCTGGTCCCATGGGCACTGCTTCCTGCACAGAGGCCCCCTCTTCTGGTTCACTTTAGTCTGCTGCCATCTCCCTTTTCAGATCCCTGTCTTCTTCATGCTGAGCTGCCAACTTTCCTAAAGTCTCAGTCCTCAAACTCCCATTTGTTTCTCAGGACACCTTTTCCCTGGGCCAGCTCTGACCCTCCTCTGTGCAAGGGGGTCTCTGAGTGACAAAATCCAGCCTCCCAACCCCTACTCGACCTCTTGGTCACTGGCTCCTTAGATTCAACTCTGTGTTCCCATTTAGATCCTTCCCTCCTGGCATTCCTTCCCATCTCTCTGGTTTTATGCATTGTCAGCACAGCACTGCTCCTGTTGATTTAATATTTTTTAAAAATGACTCACTTAAAAAAAAATCAGCTTATTCTAAGCAATACTATTCGCAAAAATCAGAGGTATGTGTACTAATTTTTCAATATGAAACATGAAAACACAAGTATTTGAAAAAAGATGCTGGTCACTTGCATGTAGAAAGCACTGGTCACTTGCATGCCGCTAGGAATGCCCATGCCACTTTTTGGAGACCCCAGTCCCTTCACAATGGCAGCTCTGTGCTTCTCATCACACTTGCTGGGGACCCCAAGGCTTGCTCTATGCTTTATAGTTCCTCCAGTCATTTGCCCCTGGGAGGATCTGAACTCTGTCCCTTCCTCTCATTCTCCACAGCCACCCACGCCTGGATAATGGCAAGGGTCCCAAGTCAATTGATTGGCCTTGACCTGTAAGCAGAGTTTCAGCCATGCCACAAAGAAACTTCATGGTTCCCCATGCTTGCCAAGAAACCAAAGCTACCTCTCTCACCACCTCCCACAATTCATTCCATGTCAACCCACATCTTCTCACCATCTCCTTGTGCTGCCTCATCCCATGGAGGAGTGGGAAATAGACCTCTGCTGAGTGCTGAGTGGAGAAGAGGATGGGCAGAGAGCAAGAAAGGGAAGACACCTCTGTGACTGAACTGGGTGAGCAGAAGTCCAAGCAGGTAGCAGTAAGGTTATCAGCTTTGTGAAAAATGATGGGATTTTGCCTTTAAAGCTTTGGGCAGTCATTTCAGCCTTGTGATTTAGTTTCCTCAGCTGTTGAGTGATAGTTTCCATACCATACTCTCCTCCCAGGGCTGCATGGGAACGCAGGCTACCAGGGGATGTGTTCCCTGGACTGTGGCACACTTCCATGTGCACCTACACCTGTGTAAATACAGATCACTGTCAGGAGTATACATAATATTAGCAGTACAGTCTGCCAAGCTAGGGGTTAGGGTTAGAGAAATAAGACTGGGCTCCAAGGGCAGATCCTGTTCCGTGCTGGGACTGACTGCCCTACGTTATCCAGAGAGCAGTATAGCAGCATCTCGAGCCCTAGGTATCTCTTTGGGTCAGCCAGCCATCCTCCATACCAACTCAGAGCCCCACCCACTTGCATTCCAAGATGAAAAGGGGCTGTAGTTGCCTCTGCCAGGATTCAGGGAAGGAGGGCATAAGCTTTCTCCACCTGCAGAGGGCAGAACCCCTCCCTAAAAAGGTGCTAACCAGGCCCATTTCTGCAGTTTTGGGGGAATGCCTGGGACCAGCCCAGGCCAGAGCTCTGCCAAATGAGTATCTCCAAGGTGCCTGACTGGACTGAGGCTCAGTCTCCAAGGACAAGGCCAATGCCTCAATTAGCTGTCCTCCCAGAAGCGGTTCCACTGATCCCCTTAAAGGCACAGCAGATGCCAGGGCCGGGCCCCCTGTGGCCCAGCCTTTGCAGAGCTGTGCCAGCCTCATTGTGCTTGGAGGCCCCATGCTGCTCTTTTTACTCCCAGTGCCTGGCCGGAGGAAGGCAGTGCCTTTGAAGTCCAGGTTTTCTGTTCCAATTGGAATTTTTGCTCGGAACCCAAACTAGAGAGGCTGCTGGATCAGCTTGCAATTGAAAATGCCACCTCCCCCACCCTTCCTTTTAAAATGTCATCTTAATTAGATGGCGCCTGGCTTTCTGTTTTCTGAATTTCAAGGTAATTTCTCTAGGACATTTCCCTCCTTGTAGTTATTTTTATCATCAGCGTGAGGTGGAGGGGGTGACTGAAGGCCCATCAGTGGGTCCACAGACACCTCAAGCCTGAGCAGCTGGCGGCAGTTGCTCTCTGGCCTGGAGCTTGGCCTGTCTTGGTTTTCCAGTGATCCCCAAGAGAAGGCTTTTTCTGATACTCTTCTACCCTCATCTAAAGCAGACACCTATTGTCCTATTCTTACCCTACTGGGCATTGCTTTCCTTAACAGCATTTATCAAAATGTGCAATGAGACAAGTTTGTGTCCTTGTGGATTATTTCTCTTCTGAAGGACAGTGAGCTCTATGGCAGCAATGCCCTCATCCGCTTTGCTGATTCTTTGGTTGGTTTAACAAGGTGCTTGGTTTCTAAGCCATAAGCTGAGATGGGTCCCAAGTTTCATATTCTGGCCCTGGGGAGGCCTGGCAGCACCACAGTGAACTGAAGGTGGGGTTAGGAAATAGAGGAGGGCTGTTCCCAAGGTCTCTGCTCACCTCACGAGAAAATCCAGGAGAGCCCGGTTATGGGGCAGCGCAGCCATGGAGGAGCTGAACTGCCCTGGGGGAGAAGTAATATGATGTCTGCCTGCCAACTCCACCTGTCCCAGTGTCTCCCAAGCAGTGGAAAAGAGAAGCCAGTGATGGCTGTGTTTCAAGGCAGGTGGGTCATGCTCCCTGACACCTGCCTATCAGTTGACGACTGACATGACTACACGGGTACAGCCTGCTCAGCATAGGTCACCACCCCTAGCCAGCTCCAGATGGGTGGGCAACAAAGCTTTGAAACAGAGTCATGTATGGCAAAGGGCTGTCTGCAGGGATGGGACTGTTTGCTTTATTATCTTGATAGAAAATCTAGATTGTATGCTTGTATCTACATGGACCCTTCTGCCGTCAGTGCTGGTGAGAACCCAATCTCTTCTTAGTGTGGGTGAAGGACATAAAAGCCAGTACCCACCATCAAATGACAGAGGACAGAACAAGTCAATCAACCACCTCAGCTATATGTTGGCAATGAAAATGCTGGGCAAACGGAGACTCTATGATGGACTCTGTCAACCAGTGGACTCTCCAATGACCGCATTGTGCTTGGAGTGGTGAGGATGGCAGCAATTCAGATCTGTTGAAATATCAAAACCACTCTACCAGCTCTACCTTCAGACCAGAGATAGTCTCCCCAAGAAACTGATGAACTTATTTGGACAATAAGATGCTGGACTTTATGCCTGGAAGATGCTTCCAATGAAAGAATCTCAACTGAATTTGAATTGTGGTAATGCAACAGGGTGGAGGAATCTACCATGAGGCGGGTGGGGGGAATCCCATTGCCTATAAAACTGTCACATATTGCAATGTAATCAATAAAAAAATATATATATATTAAAAAGATAAATAAAAGCCAGTACCCTAAAAACCTAACACATGATCAATGCATCTAATATATCTCTTTTTCTAGACAATAAAAGGACTGCCATGGACAAGTAGTAGAAACTGGAGTAAAGTGGGCAGGATTAGCCAGAAGAGGCTGCTCAGGACTCTTTAGGCCTTTCTTCCCTGTCCCTGCCTGGACCCACCCTGGAGGTCCTGTTTTAGCCCCTGGGTAGCTCAAGAGATGGCTCAAATGTCTGGAAGCCCTAGTGGAGGAGAAAGACACCATGCGCTGAATGTGTGCTGCCTGCTTGTCACAGCATTTTATCTTCCCAGAAAGTTTTAGGTGGAATTATTTATAGACAGAAAAAAAATGTTTTCCATGATTCATTCAATCAATTATAAAGCAACTGTTTTTAATAATTTGAACATGTAAGAAAAGGGAACTGTGAGGGCAAGTCATAAATACAAAGTTGAGAATGCAAGGCTGGGTGGGGAACGCACACACATGGTGAGGATCACCAGTCACATAGCCATGGGTACTGACAGCCAGGAGGATGGGATTGGGGCTGGCTGTCTTGGAGTGTCTTCTGGGCAGCAGCAGGCACATTGCCCCAGGGAGCTCGCCTTGTATTCCAAGTGAGGTGGTATGTCATGGAAGGTGTTCAAGTTGGGGAGGGACTTGATACTGTTGTAAAGTTTGTGCTGGCTGCTGTGTGCGAGCTGCAACAGCAACTCCAATCAAACAGGCCATAGTATCATAGATGACCACACGCTGATGATGACGGTTTGGAGAATGTGGGGGCCTGTAGAGATGATGTTGCCTATGCTCCCTCATGCCACAGGCTGTGAAACTGAGAGGCAGAGAGTTGTGGCTAGTTCCAGGTTCTGGGTCACATGTGGCCTGGAGGGTTGTTTCAAGCAAGGAGATGGGGACCAGCTTGGGCAGGCTGTCAAGCAAGGACAGGGCAGCAGAAGAGGCAGCTAGTGGTGGCAGTCACCCAGGGAACCACCAAGTTGTCAGGGCCCAGGGAATCTCAGCCTTCTGGGCTGGCACTGGGGTGCCTGGGCGCTAGCCACAGTAGGTGGGGAAAAGGTATCAGTGGGGCAGATCAGAGTCCACTGCTCCCAGTGCTGTGAGACTGGATGACTGGCCAGTAGGACCTGCGGTAAGCCCTAAGGGATTGGGACTCTCGGCCTACTCCTCCCCAACCCATGGCAACACTGTGAGTAGTAAGAATTGGGTTTTGGAGCCAGACCAACTGGCCTCTGGATATTTTGGTATCTATCTCCATACAAGGGGGGTGGTAACAGCATGTACTTCATGGAACACCTAGGTGATTTAGATGAGTGACTGCAATCAAGGGCTCAGCATACGGAGTGACACAAAGGCCACTGCGGATTTTATTGCTGAACCCCTCAAGCAAGCAGAATGGCCCAGCTGTGTTCCCCTTAGAAGAAAAGCACAGTGAAACAAGAACAAGTTGGGGGTGTGAGTGGCTAAAAATAACTCACCCAAACAACAACGAAGCACATAACCAAAGAGTAAAAATCTCAATCTCCCTTCACATGCATGCATCTCATAATAATGAAAAACATGACCAGCTTCCGTGATAAGTGCTTCAAGCAGGGTGTGGGGAACTTTTATTCTGCCAGGGCCATGTAGATATTTATAACATTATTCACTGGTCAGATAAATATCAACTAAAAAATCAAACTGCTGCAGATTCATTAAATTTTGAATCCCAACTGTGGTTACCTTGGCAGGGGCAGACCAAATGGTTTCATAGGCCCTATGTGGTCCAAGGGCCAGACATTCCCCCATCCTTGCATACAGTCAACATAGAAAGCCCTGTCTCTGTTAACTTATCCATCCTCTAGATAATGGACTGAGAGCTAGGCAGAGAAAACCTAGTTCTGCAGGGGCAGAGTTGCAAGCTTGAGCTAGATAGTTGAGCCTGGATCCTTCTGACCCCTAAGTCTGTTCTTCCCCCTCTGAGCTTCTAGAAGAACTTTGATCTCAGCCAAGGTGGTGGTTCCTGCTGAGGTGTATCACATGGTCCCTTAACATAATGGTGGGGTGGAGGAAGGGCTTGAAACAACAAAGGGTCATGACTCTTCAATCAGTCACTGCTAAAAGAAGCCCAAGTTACATTTTCTTGACCACCATGACTATCTTCTTTTTCAACTGTTCATCAGTGTCCACTGTCGACACCAGCTGGTCTGAAGACAATGTTGCCACCCAAGCCCATATCAGAGTTCTCAGACATCTGAGGAACCATGTTCTTGTACTGGACACATAGAGGTGAGTTGTGGCTCCTCAGTAAAAAGGGAACTGGCAAGACCAACCGGTCAGGGAACCAGCAGTGGTGAGGGTCTAGTTTCTGCAACCAAAACTGATGTTTACTGGGACCTTGGTCAGCCATTGGGAAACAAGCAAACTGTAATTTGTGAAATGAGTTTAACACAAAATCCCTCTTAGTGGTAACTTGACTAGCTTCTCACAAGGGGACCTAGAAAACTTGCATCCCGCCACTGACATGACAGCAGCTCCATCAGCCAGGGCCCTGGGCCAAATGGGCAGCTGAGTCTTATTTTTACATTTATTTGTATATAATTTCATATTTTAAAAATATCTGGATTTTTTTTTTTAGAATAAGAATCAAAGTCATCTTACAGTTGAGAAAAAAAATCAGGTGTGGTGAGGGAAGAATTTTACCCAGCAAGACATCTGGAGGTGGTCCTGACTGCCCCTGTTTGTGTGATATTGCCATACCTTGGCTTTTGGGTCTGTCAAACAGTCCCAGCTTCTCAGGTGTCATGAAGATTAAAGAAACGCCTATGGAGCCACCAATGCCTGATGTGCTAGCAGCACGTAGAGGGCCATGAGAGAGTTGGGGTTGGGTGACCACTTCAGTTTGGAGTAGTCTTCTCCCTCATTATTTAAATACCATCACTGTCTGGTGCTTTTGTGAGAGGAGTTAGATTGGGTAGTAGGCAGTTAGGGTATTCTGGGTCCCCAAGTCATTTTTTCTCCCCAAATATAAAAGGGAATTTCCCAACCACATCTTGGATTCACCAGAGCAGGTCTCTCCCCAGACAAGTGCATATCTTAACTTACCAGGAATGCTTTCCAGGAGACAAGGGTGACATTAACATATCTATTTCCCACCTGAAGCCTCTGCCCAATTCTGTCTCCAGCCATTGCCAACGGGGAGGGCTTCAGACTGGCCTCTTTATCATTAGAAAAGGACCAAGGAAGTTTGTCAGTGACACCTTTCTGGCCTTTTGTCCCAAGCCCAGGTACCATGGAAACCAGAAATTTTCCTTGTTTATAGAGAAACATCTTTGAGGGGAACCTTTAAAAGATACTTTCCCCACCATTAATACAGGTTTTTCTCTCCTGCTTTTCCTCCTGCCACTATGGCAGAGGATCTCGAGGCCCCCTCCCATCACTAGGATGGAGTCTACTTTCTCAACTTTTTCTAATAAATCTTACTTTAAAACTAAACTGTGTCCGCATGAAAATTCTTCTTTCCTGCGAGACAAGAATTGAGGTTGCTGCAGTATTCGGGGTTCAAAAACCCTACAACACTTTTATTATTTATTTGTTTCTTTCTAAACTCTACATTCTGTGGTAATTCCTTGCCTCAGAAGCCTTGGATAAGTGTTAACACTGTGACTGGCATACAGCAGGTAGTTCATATAAACCTTTTAGTGTAAGAGAAAATCCTGTGGAGATGGGATCAAAGTTTCCTTTCTTGGAGAAGGTGAACAGCCATGCACACAGGAACTGCAAATCCAACTACACATGCCTAACACCTATGCACAACACACACACACACACACACACACACAATCTTTTGTTTCTGGGGGTATTTTGTTTCTGGTCCCAGAACCCCAGGTTAGGAGCCTGACAGCTAAGACACAGGCACTGAGGTGGACTGTAAGGAACAAGATGGGTTCTGATTGTCTGGGCCAGTGGTACCTGCTATGCCTCCAGGTAAATGGTGCTGATTGAATCAGAGACTGGGACAAGTCGTTTGTGCAACTATTTCTATTCTGCTGAAGATGCCTTTTTCTCAATCTCTTTCTTATGCGGATGTAGCTACTCTGTGAGCTCCCCATGCAAATTTAATAATGTTCTTAAATCTCGGGCACACATAAGCAGAAGTGTGTGTCCAACTCTGAGGTGGTCAGGAACCATTCAGCAAGGAATTGGATACACTGAGTCCACAGTGCACTTGAAAAAGCACCTCAGAGATGAGAGGGTGGGGGTGATGTGCAGAGTTAGAATGAGAGAGAGACAGAAAGGGGGGGCTTGGAGAGACCAGGGAAAAAAGGACAGAGAAGAGAGGAGGCCCCTTTGGAGCTGGGTGGAGCCAGGGTGCAGGGGCAAGGGGCACCGTGCACCCTTGGCAATCAGCTTTGCCAGTCACATGCAGTGTTACACCAGGCCCATAAATAAAAGCACAAAAGGCTTTTATTTATGAGAATTAGACACAGCACATCAGAGGGAGCAGGCCCCAAGGCTGCCTGCCCTCTTTCTTTGGTGGAGTTCAGGTTCTCTAGCTAACCTGATCCCCAGGGCTGAGGGCCTCACCTGGAGTGAGGAGAATGCTCACTGAGCCTTTCTGAACCCCAGTTTCCTTGTTTGTGAGACAAGGGTAGCCTCATCCTTAGCTCGTACAAATAAGGCCAACGTTTCCACTATGCAGGCCTTTAAAATTCACAAATCACTATGAAAATGAAGCCTGTCAGCTAGAGTAATAGCAGAAACACCAGTGTCTTGGGCCTGGTGTACCCGTGTGCTCATTTTATGGGGGGTAGCTGTCACTGCTGAGGAGGTGCAAGCTGGAGGGGAGGTGACCATAGAAGGCACAGCAAATGCCAGTCCGAGGACCCTTGCTGCAGTGTGGTGCTTCAATCTCCTTCCTACTAAAACTGGATCCGTCATGGCTCAGGTGTATCTTTTACCCGTCTTTGCCCCACCTTTCCTCCACTGCCTTCTGTCTACACACTGGAAAAAGCATCCTGCACAAAGACAACTATTCTCTCATTACTTCATCCTACACAAAGGAAGGAATACACTGTCCCAGCCCAGCCCAGCCCAGCCCTCTTTCCCATCTTCACAATTCCCTCCCACCCAATTTGGCAAAACCCAAATTTCCAAGGATGGAAAAAGCACTCCATCCAGCACTGCCTAGTTATTTTCAATTCTGTCTAGCTGACTAACCCAGAATTTCCTAATTACAACTCCACCAGGAAGCTGTTAACAGTTTCATCAAAAACAGAAGAGAGAGAGAAAAAAAAAAACTCAAATTCAAACCTTACTAAAAATTCTCACCTTGCAAAACAAACAAACAAACAAACAAACAAACAACAAACAACACAAACAAGGCAGGTGCACCATGTCCCTGACATCATGCCTCTGGGGGCTGTGTGCATACAGGAAGCTGCGTGAACTTGGACTCAAATCCTGAGTCCAAATGCACAATCTGCATTCACCAGCTGTGTGGAGTTGGGTAAGGCCTTGGGCCTTGACCTTTTCCTTTCTAACTGAGGTAAAGGTGGTGCTGCAGGACAGTGAGTCTGTGTATGGATGGGGACATGCGGCTGCTTGGTGAGGTAAGCAGCACAACACAGATGTGAGAGACGTGAAGGTCACATTTGGGCTTGGGAGCTGGGAGGGAGGTAGCATTTATCCGACTGCCCCTGGATACAAGGATACTCGTGTCCTACTCAGCCAAGGCTGCTTTCCCCATTAGCTGGTAGCTAGTCCTCATTGGGACTATTAGCACTTTGACCAGGATTCCTAGAGACCTGAAAGCCAAATTTAATATTCCACCTGGAAAATTATACACATTGGAGAGACATTTTGAATGGTGCCCCACTGTCACTCACAGTTGATATGCACCATTGATCCTCCTCTCACTTTATTCTTGGGAAGCCAACTTTGGTCCCTGAAACCAACTTAGGCTCTGGGTACTCTGGCACGCTCCCATGAGAGGTTCTGTTGAGTTCCTCAGAAGTAACAGAAAAATTTGCAAAGGAACAAATCCAATTGGCTAACAGGCATATAAAGAAATGCTCCAACTCCCTGGTAATAAGGGAAATCCAAATAAAAACATCACTGAGGTACCACCTAACCCCAGTAAGAATGGCTCACATACAGAAAACCACCAACAACACTTGCTGGCAAGGATACGGGAAAAAGGAACCCTACTCCACTGCTGGTGAGATTGCAGGTTGGTGCAGCCTCTATGGAAATCTGTATGGAGAACACTCAGACAACTGAAAATCTGCATATCATATGACCCAGCAATACCACTTCTAGGAATATATCCCAAACACCTGTTACACAGGAAAGCAACATGCACCCTTATGTTCATAACAGTACAATCAATAATCGCAAAAACATGGAAGCAACTGAAATGCCCATCAATAGAAGACTGGATAAGGAAACTATGGAATACTACTTGGGTATTAAAAAAAACAAAACACATTTCTTCTTGGCCAAATGGGCCCAACTGGAAACTATTATAATAAGGGAAATGAGCCAATCCCAAAAGCTCAGATATCATATTTTTGCCTTAATATAATATGATGTCAAATCTAAACATAGTACCTGTAAATTGTATATTACCACACTCCAAACTGTCTGTACTACACACAATAAGATATTGTGATGTAACCTATGAATCAATAATTAATGAGAGATGGATTGCATATGATCATCTGAGATTGCTAATATCCCTCTTATCATTGTTATTACTACTACCCAGGGGTAATGATGATCTAATCTGTACTATACTCCCATTTGAACCACATGGGTCATATGCTAGCATTAATGTCTACAGGAAGATACTGGACACTCTTTTGCGCCACCCTAGTGTCACATCGATACCCCCGCTACAAGTTCAACAACACCAAGGAGATGAAGGCTCACTCTTTCATATTATTTATTTTTTTTCCTTCTTTTTTCCCTCTCAACCTGAGGGGGACTGTACCTAAGGAAAGGTATAATGGAAGCGCAGCAGGAATAAATACATTCATATGCAGAAACAGAGAGAAGTATATCCCCGTACTTGCAATACAAGGATGGTCTCACAATGCAGCAACAGATAAGCCCCTACATTGTTGGGAGACACCTCAAAGGCAGCATGATGGACTTCTGAGGGCACTAGGAAGACACCTAGTGAAAGACTGGAGAGGAGAACAATGGGGAGGAGGGAGGAGGGAGGGGAAACACCAACGCCTATTAAACTGTGTCATAAAATAAAGAATTAAAAAAAAAAAAAAGAAACAACTGAAAAAGCAAGGTGTTCTGACTAGAGACAAAGTGCTACGTTTCAATCTTAACCTGCGTTGGACCCTTGCTGTGGGGCCCCACAGGTTGAAAGCCAGCTCTGCAGTTTCAGGCAGAGGTGACCAGCTGGGCAGTGGCACCTCCAGGAATCTTGATCCTTGGTCTCAGCATCTGTGTGTTCTGCTGGGTAGACACTAGGGGCAGTCAGAGCCCAGGCACTCTGCTGAAGATGCTCCAAGGAGACCAGGGAGCCACTGCTGCAGCCCCGTTCCCGTGGGTGTCCTTGAATGCAGCCTTGTGGAGGCTGCTACAGCTCAGCCCCGAATGGGAAACAAATGCTTCTCCCTTCAAAGCTGGAGGACTTTGTTTAGCTGAGCTCAATTCTGGAGCCGGTTGCTTAGGCAACGGGTCTTTGGGGGATTTACATCTCTGTGCATCACCAACGGAACAGGCATTCAGCAAGGAAGAGGGGTAAAAAAAACCCATTGCACAAAACCAGTGTGCCCCCCTCTGCCCTGAGAGTGCTGCCACAAAACAAAAACCAGAATCAACCACAAAAATTTCCCACAAGCCCATTTGGCCCTGATTGGCAATCAGCCAGACAGGAATTCAAACTTAATGAAACTTTCATTTCTCCCCTCTCCTAAAGCTCAGAAAATCAGTAATTGGTTTTGTAATTCAATTTTCTGATCACGAATCAAAGGAATGGGTCCTGCCAAAGGCCAGGGAATAGCTTGTCTCCAGTAAGGACAGCCAAGGTCCCTAATGGAGGCTCTGGAAGGTAGGGGAGGAGAATGAACTGCTGGTTGGCTAAGAATAGAGCCTGTTATTTATAACCAGCAAGAAGTCAGTGACAGCAGAGCCTTGTCCTTACAAAGTGGTCTCCCCCAAACACCCACCCCAGGAGCCCTGTGTTTCTGATTTGAAAAGGAAGGCTTTGGCAGTTGTGGCAGTGGCATGCAGGGTGGAAAGCAAGGAGGCAAGGGAAACGGAAGAATTTGGTAAGGAGTTATTCCAGAAGCACTAGGGGGGAGGCAAGGTTGCCAGACCAGGGCAGTGGTCTGATCAGACAGCGGCAGGGGATGATTTAAGAGACATCCTCAAACAATGTCGGGGACATGGGAGGGCAGGGAGGAGCCCAGGGTTCCAGCTTGTATCAGTGAGAAGGTGGTATTTTCCAGCTAAAGAAGGCAGGCAGAAGGAGCCTGCTTGTATGGCCTGGTTTTGCATGGGGTGGGCTTGGGGAGCTCACGGGTCTTAGCAACAAGGCTGCTATCAGGGACAGCTTGGCTTTTGTGTACCCTTGCTGGATGCTGGGTCCCCGGGGCTGAGAATGCTTTAGGATCATCATCTCATCTGATCTTCACAACTACCCAAGAAAGCAAGACTCAGCAGAGGTGAGGCTCCTGCCCACTTGTGAGCCATGGAGCTGGAACTAGGACCCAGGACTGTCTGATTCCAGTGTCCATAAGTTCCATCTTCAATGCCATTTCCCTACCTTCAGATGAAGATATCTCACAGCCAAACAGAAATACATAGAAAGAGATTCCCAATGCTCAAAATGGAGGTATTAGTGATTTTTAAAAACACATAGTAAAAAACGGTATACAACTCTAAAAGTAGAAATAGGCCAGTTTGTGGCACATGGTGTTAAAGCTGTTGCTTGCTTCACAGGCATCCTGTGTAGTGCCTGATTTGAGTCCTAGCTGCTCCATTTCATGTTAACGTGCCTGAGAAGACAATGGGTAATGATCCAAGTGCTTGGCCCCTGCTACCTACACTGGAGACCTGGATAGAGTTCCTGGCTGCTGACTTCAGCCTGGCTCAGCCCTGACTGCTGGGGCCATTTGGGGAGTAAACCAGCAGATGAGAAGCTCAGTCTCTCCTTTTCTCTGTATCATTCTGTCTTACAAATAAATAAAATCAATCTTAATAAAATCCAGGTATAATTTACCCATATACCATTCAATTTCATATTCTACCAAAGAACATGTTCCACATTGGAGGAACACTGGCATAACATAGATGAATCCCAGAATACTGCCTGGTAGCAAAGTTCCAGAGCTATTGTGTATGTTGGCATCAGAAGGACAATCATTTTTAGACAGCTGGGATGCAGGAGGCAGAGTGAGAAGGGGGAAGTTCCACAACAATCCCTGACAAGTGATTCTGCAGATTTCCTCTGCCATGTCACAGAGGAGTGATACTGTTTAACTGCTCTGCCCTGACAACCTAATCTGGGTCCAAGTGAGGAACAGGTAACAGGCAAAGACAAGACAACAGATTTTTTTTTTTAAAAACCATATTAGAGGCAGTGCTTCTGTGATCTGGCAGTCATTGAGCTAAAATTTATAACTGAGCACTGAACCAGAGACTGTTGACAAAAGCATGGTATCCCCTTTTCCTAAGGTAACAGTGAGGAATTCTGTGGATCCTCCTGCACTAAGAGTGACCATGATACCAACTTTGGAGAATGAAATGTGGCTTCCAAAACTTCCCCAGCAACTATCCATGTGTTCTCCCTTCCCTGGTTGCTAGTCTGATGTCCAGAGTCCAGCAGATGACCCCAAGCTAAGGCTGAGGGGGATGGTGAAGCCACAGACCACAGGAAAGGAGCTGGCTTCTGCCTGCCAGGGAGAGAGTACTCCCTACCATTTTCACATCAGACTGTGACGTAGGCAAGAATGAATCTTTTACTATGAAGAGTCACTGAGATTCCAGGGATGTTTGGTAGAATGGATGAGTCTGCATATTTTCCAGAGTGCTCAGGAACCTCCATTGTTACCATGCTGGGGCTTACACCTAAGAATGTATTAACACATTCTCTAATAATTGTAATCAACACTTACCAAACAGAGCAGCAGAGGTAAACTTATGACCCATTGAGTCATGTATGCTCTGTGTGGTCAGACACACTGGTTGGCTCCATTTTAAATTCCAAACCCTAGTTCTGGTTCCAATGTATTCAAAGAGTAGAAAGATATGATATCTTTTGAGACTGTTATGGAAACATAATGGGGGGCTAGTAAAGGCACAGCAGATGCTCAAGAACGGAAGATCATCTGCCCCTTCTGCCCCATAAGGGATGTGCATTAACAGGCACCATGGGTGCAGCAAAAAGTACGACCTGAAGAAGTACCGAGTCTGCTTGTGATCTGGTCCCTGGCATTCCTACCTCCAACACACGTCTGCCCTTTGCAAATGACCAGATACTTCATTACGGTAGCCTAAATAGACAGATACATGAATAGGCTCAGAAAAGAGGGAGCCTGGGTGCAAGGACAGAGTAGGCACAGACATCAAAGAAGACTCCAACAAAACAGTGGGAAGACAACCTACAGAACAGGAGGAAATACTTGCAAATCTTATCTCTGATGAGGAACTTGTATCCAGAATGTATATGAGAAACTCAAACAACTCAACAATGAGAAAAAATGATCCAATTAAAAATTAGGCAAAAAGTTTTGAATAGACATTTCTCCTCAGAAGATGTACAAATGGCTAAAAACATAAAAAGATACTCAACATCATTAGTCAATAGGGAAATGCAAATTAAAGCCATGCTAAATTACCATTTCACACCCACTAGGATGGCTATAATAAAAGCAATGGAGAATAACAAGCAAATTCAGAGAAACTGGGATCTTCATACATTAAAGATGGGAGTGCAAAATGGCGCAGCTACTTCAGAAAAACAGTTTGACAGTGCCTCAGGAAGTTAAACATAGAATCACCATATAACCCATCTGTTCAGCTCTTAGTTATACACCCAAGAGAAACGAACATGAGTCCACTCAGAAACTTCTTCCTGAATGCTCACAGCAGCATTATTCATAGCAGCCCCAAAGTGGAAGCAACCTAGACTGTCCATCAGCCAAAGAATGGATAGACAGTATCTGGTAGATCCACACCATGGAATGCTATTCAGCTGCAACTTGGACAAATACTGAAAACGCTACACTAAGTGATCGAAGCCAGGCATAAGAGATCACACATTACATGATTCCACTTTTATGAAATGTCCAGACAGACGAATCCATACAGACTACAGACAGACTGCTAATTACCAGGGTTTCAGGGTGGGAGAAGGAAGAGTGGCTGCTAACAAGGATGGGTTTTTTTTTGGGGGGTGCCGGACTATGCCCTGCCTTAGGAAGGACACAGCCTTGGGAAGACGCACCATCAGCTTTCAGTGGGCATCGCCTGTCACATGTGTCTCAGGCATGACTGTTCCTTCTCTCCTGTATGGTGCTTGGGCAGGTGGTGATGCTTCTACTCATCAGTTGAAGAAACTGTGGGGTCCCAGCGCAGTAGTCTAACAGCTGAAGTCCTGACCTCGCATGTGCCAGGATCCCATATGGGCACTGGTTCATGTCCCGACTGCCCCAATTCCTATCCAGTTCCCTGCCTGTGGCCTGGGAAAGCAGTTGAGGATGGCCCAAAGCCTTGGGACCTTGCACCTGCATGAGAGACCCAGAAGAAGCTCCTGGCTCATGGCTTTCGATTGGTGCAGCTTCGGCTGTTGTGGCCATTTGGGGAGTGAAACAATGAACAGAAGATCTATCTCTCTGCTTCTACTCCCCTCTGTAAATCTCATTTTCCAATAAAAAATAAATAAATCTTTTTTTTAAAAGCAGAAGCCAGGGTCTTCCTACAGGTGTCCCATGTGGGTGCAGGGTCCCAAGGCTTTGGGCCGTCTTTGACTGCTTTTCCAGGCCACAAGCAGGGAGCTGGATAGGAAGTGGAACTGCCGGGATTAGAACCGGTGCCCATCTGGGATCCTGGCACATTCAAGGCGAGGACCTTAACCATTA
Organism: Ochotona princeps; assembly: GCF_030435755.1. Taxonomy (NCBI): domain Eukaryota; kingdom Metazoa; phylum Chordata; class Mammalia; order Lagomorpha; family Ochotonidae; genus Ochotona; species Ochotona princeps. The sequence continues at coordinate 22,667,086 of NC_080847.1, forward strand.
CACTATCGCGCTGGACCCAAAAAATGAATAAATCTTAAAAAAAAATTGGTGGCCTAGGCTAGCACTGCAGTGCAATAGGTTAGGTTACTACTTGGGACACCTGTATTGGTGTGGTTGGCTCAAGTTACAGCTACTCTATGCTTGTGATTCAGTGTCCTGCTAACATAACCCAGGAGGCAGCAGATGGCTCAAGTATCTGCATGAGAGATCAAGATGGAGATTCTGACTCCTAGTTTGGGCTGTGGCAGCTTTGGGCATTTGGGGAGTGAATTAGAACATGGAAGATATTTTTCTCTCCCTCTTCGTCACTCTGCCATTCAAACAAATATATAAGTATATATATATATTTTTTTCTTTTTAACAAAGAACAGAGTAGCATTGAAGTACATTGGGTTAAGCCTCTATCTTTGATGCCAGCACCCAATGTGAGTATCAGTTCAAGTCCCAGCTGCTGCACTTCACGTCCAGCTCCTGCTAATGTGCTTGAGAAAGTGGTGGAAGATAGCCCAAGTCCAGCTGCCTGCTTGTGGCCTGGGAAAGCAGCAGAGACTTGCCCAAAAGCCTTAGGACCCTGTACCCATGTGGGAGACCCGGAAGAAGCTCCTGGTTCCTGGCTTTGGATCAGCTCAGCTTTGGCCATTGTGGCTACTTGGGGAGTGAACAAGCAGATGGAAGAACTTTCTGTTTCTCCTTCTCTCTGTAGATGTGCCTTTCCAATATAAATAAATAAGTAAGTAAGTAAATGTTAAAGGCGGGGACAGCAGGAAGGGAATAATGTAGTCTTTGTGATGCACTGCCTGAGTTTGGCCCTTGATAACTGGCACAAGCATAGGCCTTTGCCAATTGTACAGCTCTTCAGTAAGCATCCTGTAGGTAGGAATCCTTTGCTCTGTACAAGCCCTGGGCCCAGGACAAAAGCCTTTCGCTTCCACCATGTTGCCTGAGCTCTGGACATCCCAGCTGTGGAGCAGCTGTCACAGGTGTAAACAAATAAGCAAACCGAGGCTGTGAGAATTCAAGTGACTTGCCTACAGTCAGACAGCTTGTCAGGGGGAGAACTGGTCTTCAACTCAGAGGTTTGCATACCTAACCTGTTGTTTTCTATTTCCTTTGTGATTCCCTGCCCAATAAGAGCAGCACAATGGGTAAAAATCAGATTGCTAAGATTCAGAATGAGTTTGGAATGCGACTTCTCAAAGCAGCCTGTCAGAGTCGTCAGTTTCTTTCTCTCCTTTTTCTTTTATTTTAAGATTCATTTATTTAATTGAAGACTGGAAAAAGAGGGCTGGGTCAGGCTAAAGCCATGACCCTGGAACTCCATCACCACCCAGCATCTCATGGGCAGTAACTCAACTTTTAAAACAGCTTTAATAGAGTAGCTACCCACATCAGGCCAGGCCCTGTGCTGGGTGCTGGTAGGGGATTCCAACAGGGATCAAATATGCCCTGGCCCTATCCTCTAATCAGATATCCATTAATCAGATATTCTCTCTCTCCACACACACACACACACTCTTACTCTTTGTGTGCAGGCCCCAAAAGAGCTCCCAGGATTCTGAAGGGTCAGGACTAGAAGGTCCAGCCTGTGTGGGGAGCCAGTAAAGGCTGCCAGGAGGTGACAGCAGAGCCTTGGTCTGCAGGAGGTGAAGAATGGCCCCTGCAGAGAGAGAGCTCACTTGGAGGTTTTGAGGCCAGGAGGTTGCAGCATTTAAAGAGAATCAGCAGCAGAGCCTGTGGCAGCAGCTGCAGGAGATAAGGCAGTGCTTTATCCTGGGAGCAAAGGATGCCACTGAGGGCTTTTAAACGGTGGATTAGCTAAGCATTTTTAAAAGCTCACTTGGCGGCTGCATGCAGTGCAGATTTTGGGGGTAGGAATGGCAATAGGGGAGAGATGACCAAGACAGGGGTGCACAACAGCAGCTCCCACACTGCTTTGAGCCTCTGGTGCCCTGATGGTGCCATGGGACACTTGCCCATGTGCTCTGGGTTTGGACCATGGGCCAGTCAGCAAAACATGTGCAAAATGTTTCTGACAGTACCCTTGCCCAGCTGCCCAAAGGACTGCCTGGCCTTCACACCCCCACCCTAAGCCTGCTCCGTCTGCTCTGCCATCTCGGTCTTGCAGAGCTGCAGCTCTTGAAATTCACCCTCCCTCCCTTGCCACCCTGGAGCCTTTCAAGCTGATCAGACCGCAAATGACAGCTCTGTTCAGCCATTCATCTCCTCTTGCATCCTCGAGACATGGTTACCCTTGACACAGATGCAGCAATGGTCGCACTTGACAGTGTTTTTCTGCCTGATTTAGTGGCTTCACCCTCATGGCTCAGCAGCCTGTGTATGCTGATCCACACAGGTGTTCCCATTGGACACAGACCGCACCCTATATCTTCAATTGCTCACCTAGACCTTGGTCCCAAGCTGAAGGGTTAGATGTGCACAAAAGGCTCCCTCTCCTGCAGGGTTGCTTTTGCTGCTAAGATCTGGCAGCTGTCAGAACCTCAACTCCCTTCTTGCCAGAAAGTCAATCTTCAACTGCAAGCACGTGTCTCCCTCCTATGACACTCTGAGCTTTCTTTCTCTTCAGGATATAAAGGAAGAGTCTTGTGCATGGCAATCACCTAAACTTAGCAATTAAGTTCTGTCACAGGAATTTTTAGAACTTTTTAGAATTTATAGAACTGAAGAGGGGGTGGAAAGGGGGATGGGAGATCTTGGGTCTTCTTCTTCAGGTTCCCTGGTTGAGGAGAGTGAGACCTGGAGGGCACATGGTCAGCACGGGCAGGGAGAGCCAGGAGTCTGGTTCTCCTGTGAAGGGTCAGTATGCTCCATGACACCACTGAAGCTTAGGCCTGGCATGCCTCTGGTTTGCTGACAAAGACTCCAGCCCCTTCCTGGGGTCCTCAATCTGCCTGGGCTCCTGTCCTGCCTGCAGAAAAGCCACCCTGGAGGAAGGAGGACCCCACAGTGGCCACTCTCACATTGGATGATGAGGGCTGTGAAGCTGCAAGCTCTCTCCCCTGCTCTCACAGAGCTGGGCCTAATCCTCCCCTCCCCACAGCCAGGATGCTTCAAAGACCTCGAGCCCATGGATGTGTTCTGTCTGGGCTGCCATCCGGCTCAAATGGGAACACTCGGAGCAGTCTTACCACCTTCTCACCCTGGCGGCTGGCCAGGCCCCAAGAGCAAGCGAGGTGGCAGAGACAGCTTCTGGGGACAGACAGGCATTCATTGCTGCTGGCTTCTATGCTTCATCTGCGCGAAGCCTGGGGTAACCATGGCATGACTGGCCAGCTGGTGGTGTGGCTGACGTCAGAGTGACTCTGATGCAGGTTCATGACGGCCTCTTCCTGGTTCTTCAGTACTCTCTGGTTATTGACTATGTGCAGGGCTCAGTGCCTGGTCCCAGAATGGGGTTGCCAATGATTTTCCAGATGGGAAAGCTGGGTCTGAAGCAGGCTATGCTACTGCTTACTAGTGGTGTAACTTGGGGCTGGTACCCTCCCAATGGCAGCTTTCTCCACTGCAGAAGCAGGATAATAACAGAACTTATACATCAATCATGGTTGCGGCAAGAAACTAGGATGTGGCATCAAAGGATGTGCTCTGAGACAATCAGTACCCATGGCTGCCAGAGTGCAGGTGGAGGTGTCTTAGAGCTGTAACCTTGAGCTCCTCTTGGTATTGGTTGGCAATGAATGAAGCCTGGATGCTTCATTCTCAGGTACATGCTGACCCATCCCGTAAGGCCTGAATATGGTAGGGGCAGTGGTGACAAGAGCAGCAGACAGGAGTTACTATGTGGGTACAGCAGATGTGAAGGAGTACATGGCACAGGGATTGGGGGTGGGCAGAGAAGGCAGACTTACAAGATTACTGGGAATTGGGAGTGTGGCTTTACTACCTACAGGACAAGGAAGAAGGGCATACGTGGGGGAATTTCTAGCCTAGAAAAAGGAGGCCTGGTTCTCACCCCATTATAGTTGCTTGGAGGCACAATCTTGGGCCAGTACCTCAGTGTCTCCTCAATGAAAGGAAGGAGATGGGTGAGGGCAACATGTCCCCCAGAGAATGGTTATGTAAGTCAACAGGATGATAAGGGGAAAAGTATGGGAGGCACAGGACAAGACACATGTCAACAGGCTTCCTGGCTGTAGGCTCAGAAGGCCCCTGAGACTGTCTTGTGAACCATGGCTCCCAAATTTCTTCAAGAACACAAGAGCTTGCTTGGTCGTATCCTGCTCCTAACCTGTGAGGAACCTGGGACTAGCAGAGCCTGGCCCAAAGCTGTCTGCTGCAGCAAAGCGCTCTTGCAGAGAGTTTGTGTGATTGGGCTCCATGGGGCTGCCACAAACTGGGAGGCATGTGGATACACAATGAAGGGCTGTGTCAGGAGAACTGGGTGGCCAGCAAGGTGGGGAGTGCACCAAAAGAAAGGATCTTTGTGGATGCTGCCCCAGAAAGAGATGTAGGTCCACCCTGTGGGCCCAGGCAAGGAGAGATTCCTGCTCTGCAGAGTGAGGCTAGCTCCCCAGAGTCTGGGGCGAGGGGATTTCTGAGGCCTTGGATAACAGCACATCTGAAGCAAAATGATTCTGAGGCGACCAGTTCCAGAGCGACTTCCACTAGCCACATTATCCCCAAGGGAGAATACTTTGCTCCCAGCACTTGCTACAGCTCAGACACCTCAAAATTTACACCATGGAGACTGGTCACCCCTCAGCTCAACGTTCAAGACTTTCTGGAGGACACTTCCCTGGTTCCCTCTCCCTTTGCTACTAACTAGAAAGGGCAGCTGCAGCAGCCTCATGGACCTGTGCTGGAGATCCCGAGTGGAACAAAGCAACAAGCCAGAGGGCCACACCCTGTGTTTCCTCTGGGCTGCTCAATGATCCCACCATCATTTGGTGGGGTCTTTAACAGTAGGTGAGCTGGTGTGCTGGCTGATGTACAGTGATGTTTCTGTTTTACAGAGGGAAGATATGGAGGTTTAAGAAAATTAAGGAACTGGGCCCGGCGGCGTGGCCTAGCGGCTAGAGTCCTCGCCTTGCAAGCACCGGGATCCCATATGGGCACTGGTTCTAATCCCGGCAGCTCCACTTCCCATCCAGCTCCCTGCTTGTGGCCTGGGAAAGCAGTCGAGGACGGACCAATGCATTGGGACCCTGCACCCGCGTGCGAGACCCGGACGAGGTTCCTGGTTCCCGGCTTTGGATTGGCGTGCACTGGCCCGTTGCGGCTCACTTGGGGAGTGAATCATCAGACGGAAGATCTTCCTCTCTGTCTCTCCTCCTCTGTGTATATCTGGCTGTAATAAAATGAATAAATCTTTCAAAAAAAAAAAAAAAAGAAAAGAAAATTAAGGAACTGGCCTGAGGTCCCATAGCTAAAAGCAGAGGGGACCAGCTTTTCTCTTGGGCTTGCCTGACTCCTGGGCCTATGCTTTAGGCCCACCAACCCAAGAGCTTCCCCTCAAGGATGACCGGAGGGTCTTCTGGAGAAGACACTGGTTCCCCCAGTGGCAGGATTCCTGCTACAGAGAACAGCACCCCACCCTCACTCCCGGGCTTCTGGGAGGGAAGTGTCCAGGACTGTGGTCTCCCTCTGTAGACCCACAAACTCAAATTCTGAAAACAACACTGAAGATCCCAGTGTGGCTCCAGTCTCAGAAGGACTGTGCCCAGAGAGCTGCCTGGGGAGCGAATCTTTCTCACTTTGACCAGTTGCCAACAAGACGAACCAGTTGGTCCTGGCCCCAGGTACAGACAGGGTCTGCTGTAGGAAGTGCAGAGGGAGAAGGGAAAAGAAAGACAGAGGGCTGGGAAAGAAGCGGCAGAGCCCCCACTGAGCTGGAAAAATCTGGACCTTATTCAGCAGTGAGCTATTTCAGGACTGTGCCCTGGGGACCTTAGACCAGAGACACTGGGGGAAGTGAGTTTGGCTGTGCAATTGCTCCTAATCCACAACTTCTCACAAAGCCATCAGCTGCTCTGTGCTGATTTGAGAGGAAGAAGTGAGCACTGGCACCTGCCAACGCTTGTGGGTGATGCAAGTTTGCTGTCTTGGCCAGAAAGGGCCTTTGGGTGCCAGTGGTAGTGAACTGTTCATGCTGTGTTCAGTAGAGCATGCAGCATTACAAGGGCTCCCAGTCCGTAGTTAACTGGTAAATATAGATTTATCCCTCTTTTAGAAGCCAGGGATGGGGCTGAGATGGGGAGGCTCTCTGGATCCACAGACTCTGGAAAAGGCTTCCCCCAAGGATGCCCAAGGCAGGTAGGCCAGGGCTGCCCTTGTGCTCAGGTCTGGGGCGCATCTGCAGTGGGTATGAGCGGTGAACTGTGTTATTTGTTCCAACAGAAAGACATCTGCAGGGTTCTGCATGCTCTGCCAGGCAGTGTGCCCAAAGGAGTCCATGGCTCAGCAGGGTGACACAGCACAGGGGCTCCACGTCAGATGGAGAGCATTTAGGCCCAGAGCAAGCCCCAGTTCACTTTCTACAAACCTGCAACAGCCTCTCAGCACCTTTCCTTGTTGCCACTCATGCTGCCCATCCATCCATTCTCCACATAACCATGGTAAGCCTCTCCAAAGCAAGCTGTGCCTTGGCCTTGCCTAGAACCTGCCACAGCTCCCTGTTGGGCTAGTTACAAAGGCAAAATTTCTTCTACTTGGACAAGCTGTTCTCATTGGCTGGCCCCTGCCTCACCTCACATTCTGCCACTGATGGTCCTGACCTCCAGGCTGCCACATTGGCCTTCCTTCAGAACTCCATCTTCCCTTCATTAAAACATCTTCATGCAATGCCAACCATAGGAGAAGTGGGTTTGTTTAGGACTCTTTCAGCCATCCTGTCATTCCTCTATGACAGACAGCTAACAACAGGTCAGAACTCAAGACAGGCTCTTCCTGTGTATGCTCTCAGGCCCTCACGTGCACCTCTGTTTTTTTTTCCTCCCAGAAAGGGAGTTGTTTACTGTAGACAATGATTTTAAAATTGAGAAGTGTTACAGGTTTCTAGGTAGTGCATCACTGTTTTAATGACTGCTTCATGACTCCCTCTGTCTACAAAATGTCCAATCAATGTTTTAAAATTAGGGCAGGTATCCTTTCCTTCAGGGCTCATCAAGTTAATACTGGCTATCTACTCTGTGCTAAGCCCTGCTTTGAGGGCTTGCTCCTCTTGAGTCATTTATCCTTAGGCAATATGTTGAGGTAGGTTACTGTTATTATTTCTTCATCATCCAGTGTCTCACACAGGAAGCACAGGAGCTAGAAATGGAGTTGGGCAGCTCAGCCCCCAAAGCCTATGCCTCCACTACTGCCTCATGTGCTTCCCAAGGCTTCCACCATGCACTTTCATGAAAACGAAAAATCCAGTTTGCTGGCAAGACTGCTCCCTTGGCCTGCGCCCTTCAGGGTCTGAGATGAATGTACGAATGCAAGAATTAGTAGGTTGACGCAAGAGACAAATCCAGCTACCCTGGCTCAGGTTACTGATGAAGAAAGCATGAAAAAGAAGTACACTCTGACTCTTTTACTCCTTCTACCATGGATGCAGCCCTTCTATGCAGAGACCATGTCCGTCCTGTTCACAGGTTTTGCCTAGTACCTTAAATGGAATCATGTGCAGCCTCACTGGTTCACTGATCCGGCCAGGCACTGTGCATGCTGATGTGGACAACTTTCCGAAGAACAAGACTGACTTGTTGTCCCCAACTTCCAGCCTGAACAAGAAGTAGGACAACCATGCAAAAACAGGGCTGAAAGCAGCCTGGAGTGGGACTTGAGAACGATGGGGTACAGTGCAGGGGAAGAGCCAGTTTCACCTGATGAAACCCAAGACCCAAAGAGGAGGGCATCTGAAAGACAGCTAAAGAACCTGAGACTTGAGTCTCTTCCCCTCCTTTTCCATTTTGCAGATGTCAGTTCTCTGAGAGCCAGCCAGAGTCACTGGTGTTGCCATCCTGGAACAAAGTACCCATAGGCAGGTCTGGGGCTCCTTACAGCAAGGCATAAATCAGGGATGCCTCTCCACAAAGCAGAGGCTTTGGAGCCTGACAACACAGAACAAGATGACCAGGCCGCACTGTCCTGGAGAACTGGAGTGTCAAAGTTGGCAGGTGCTTTTGGGCAAAGCTACCAGTCCACGTTCTTACTCAAGGGATGCCCTCCTTGTATCCATCTTTTGCTACTATATGCACAGTTCCCTAGGAAGTGAGAATTCGTGGATGCATCAAATGGAAAAAATCATGAGACCCTAAGTTGGCTGGCTTATTTGAGACTATCAGGTGAGAGGGAAAGATAACTGATATCCAGAGATTTAGGAGTGAACTAAAAACTAAAGTTCTAGTCCGGAGTCTGCCACATACTTCTTGAATAAGTCTCTTGGACCAGAGGGGGCCTATTGTGTTCCATCGACAAAATGGGGCAACAGTATGAGGTGCTGTGAATGGAGGAATTTCCAGCTCTATTAATGTAGGCAGGTAAAGGGTCATGACAGGGATAGGGTTGGGACTAGACAGGGTGGGTTGGCATATACAACAAGTGTACATGCCTTATCTTGGCCTCAGGTGTAGGGTATGAGCAGATGAGGCCTGCCTCTCAGATCTGACATCTACCACTGAAATACCTCGAGGCTAATGGAACATAGACAAATGCAAACTGGATAGCATTCTTATTTGTGTCTGCTTTAGAATTCATGCAAACCACAAGGTGAACAGCATTGTGCAGATGGTACCACAATATTTCCATGATGAAAAAAAGATAGTGTTCTCAGTTCCACTGTCTGACTCAAATGCCATATTTCTTTTACCAGTGGGGATCCAATGACATTCTGGAAACTAAGTGCGAAATGTGATTCTGCATCCCCAAAGAACTACTCTGTGTGTGTGTGTGTGTGTGTGTGTGTGTGTGTGTTTAGGGGAAGTCGGGAGGAGGAGGCAATCTCTAACGAAGCCCCTTTGTGAAACAGAATGCAACAGGTAGGAGTTCCAGGTCCTTAGGCCCATGACCTCAGGCAGTGAAGTACATGCCTCATTCTCCCATTTCTAATCTGAAAAATGAAGTTAAAACTTTGCCCATTTCTTACTAGATTGACATCAGGATAATTCATCAATACTTTCTCAATAACAGCAATAACTTTAATCAAACAAGAACCATAGGAACCATGTGTTGGGAACTTGTTAGGTATAAGCACCATCCCACACACTTCACATTTATTATCTCATTTGCACAGCATAAAAATGAAGAAGCTATTAGGATTATGGTTATTTTACAGGCAGATGTGGGCTCAGGGCTACCGACAGAAGACAGAGTAAAACTTAAGAGACTATGACAATTCACACATGATGGAGGTGGGAGGGAAAAGGGAATCAGAAGGGGAGAAGGAAGAAAATATGCAGGGGAAAAAGGAGAGATGAAGGCAGAAAGCAAGGAAGGCTGGAGAGAGGAAGAGGGAGAGGCAGAGCAGAAGAGAAGGAAAAGGAGTCTGAGTCCTGGGAGGTGTTGCAGGCCGGGGGTGGCAAACAGGGTCTCTGGAGAATGTGGGGAGCCAGTCGCTCCCGGCCAGGAGCAACAGGGAGAATGGGAAAGGATCTTTGAGAAAGACAGAGTTGTTCCTGGCATACCTTTACACATTCTTACATAGACTTAACATAAAGAATGGGAATTCTTTGAGGATTTATTTTGCCTGATTATATTGTGGGACCTGAGCTACAGGTTTTACTAGGTCACCTATCCATACCAACACATGTGTATTTTATACTGCAATGACCCTGGGAAAGCCACTTGGTCATTTTTTTCCCACTATAAAACGGGGAAAACAATAGCACTCTTGCACAAGGAGTTGTTGTGGCATAGTATGTTAAGCTACTACTTGTGATACTGGAATCTCATATCAGAGCGCTGATTCAAGTCCTTGCTGCTCCACTTTCTGAACCAGCTCACTGAACTGTACCTGGCAAAGCAGCAGAAGATGGTTCAAGTATTTGAGTCCTGATCACCCATGTAGGAGGCTTGGATGGAGTTCCTCGCTTCTGGTTTTGGTCTGGCCTAATCCCAGCCACTTTGGCCATTTGGGGAGTGAATAGGTAGACAGAAGATCTGTTTCTTCCTGCTACTATTCCTTTCAAATAATTAAATTAAAAAAAAAAAACTGTTTATAAATTACAATGTAAATTGTTTAAAACTGGCCGTGACACATACAAACTAAAAGCCACTGTCATCCTGGAACCACTGCTTCCTGGAGTTTTAGTTTGCTGAATTCATATACTTGCTGCCCACTCCTACCTGCAAAAGCATCAGGCCTGACCAGCCCCACCTCCAGTCCGTCTGCTCAAGGTTTCACCTTGTTCCCATCCCTCCAGGCAAAAATGTGGAGTTTTAATTTCTTGATCCTTATCCTTTTGCCTCAACAACCAGTTAATCACCACGTCCCCTCATGCCCCTCTACTGTCTTTTCTTTCTGGCCTGTTGATGTGGACACTCCAATCTTATGTGTGGTCTGTTGCTGCAGCTTGCTAACCTGCTTCCCCTTTTTCAGTCTCTTTACCCATTAATCCACAATGCTGTGACATTAATTTCCTGGGTCGGTATAGGTGTAGGGCAGCTCTTCCAACATCCAAATGGCAGATCCCTTATGTGGGGAGCCCATGGGGGTCCAGGAGATGAAAGAATGTAGATCCCTTGACCTGGAGTCAGGGTATCTGGTGTCTGTAACTGACCGGCTGTGGGCAGCCCAGGCCAAACCAAGCTTTGCCTTCTTCCTATACATGTGCCAGATTTACTTCTCAGGGCCTCCATATTTGTTTGGAACTTTCCATCCCCTCACCTTTCCATGGCTACCCAAATCCGAGAAGCTGTGCCTCCAAATCAGCCTCTTTCAACTTTTCTGTTTCATTTTCCTCCTAGCTCTGACCCACTGAGACTGTGCAGTCAACTTCTGGTTGCCTTGTTTGCTGTCTGCACCCCAGTGGAGGAAACTTACTGAGAAAAAGGAAAGGGAAGGAACTGGGCTCTGAGTTGCCTCCTGATTTCATCAGGCACTGCAGTGCTTTCAGGCCTTGTGTGTCTACCCATCAAGAGAGAATTGATTACTACTGTCTTCAGCCCAGCTCCACAGAATGCAAGTCCACTCCCACTAAGTCCAGCTGCTTGCTCATACTGACTCCTGCTGCTTGTAGGTATGAGAAAGAACATGGAGCAGGAACACTTGTGAGGTCTTTGCCAGGCATGAATATCATGCCTTGATAAGCCTGTGCTTCCCAGGTGGCTATGATGGTGCCATCTATGAGAATAAATGTAGGCTTGGACTTGCTGTGTCCACTGGGTTCTCCCAGAAGTTTCAACATTGTTCTCAGATTCCTTTCACTGGAACCTTCCCCCTCCCTGCTACAAGAGGGCAGACTTGATAGGGAAAGCCCATAGAGGAAAAGGAGAGAAGGGCCTTTATTTCCCAGGGGCACCACACTATAGTCCTACAGAATCACAATCTTAGTAATTCCCAAGCAATCATCTCTCTACTCAGGCCAAAAAAAAAAAAAAAAAGGAAAAAAGAAATCCCATGGGAACATTCCATGTTTATTTCCAGAATGGAAAGAGAATAGTCCTCCAATGTCACAGTGACTTGCCTGGTTATACACAGAACTGAAGATCATGGGCAAGGAAGAGTTAGCCTTGTAGTGGTAGTGAACACACACTCCTGGAGAATGCTGAGCCCTGTCAGCGTGGGTGTGCTCTGCACCACTGATCATCCAGTTGCCTCCTTAACTAACGGCAGCCAGAGACATACAAAGGCTCATGGTTTGTACAACATGTGAAGACTAGGTCAGGTGCTACCTGCTCCAGGTTTTAACATATGTGCTAATTAAAATGAGTAAACACTTGTAAAAAGTTTAGCACAGATCTTTTCAATTAAAAGATACTCATCAAAAGACACGTATTACCATGAACACATTACCATGAACCAGGTTAATTTTGAAGATCTGAAAGGCTTTTTGGAGTTGTCTGGCTTTTCTGCCATGCCCATTCCCATGCTCACAACACCTTGTACAATGCCTGGCATAATGTAAGTCCTTTGAAAATGTTTCATGGAAACAGGACTGAAAAACTGTGTTCCTCTGTTCCCTTCCCTCTTTCTAGAGGCTCTAGGCTCTATGACCAAAGCCAAAGCCAAGGTCATGGGCAAGTGCTTCCTCCCTAGAGCCAGCTTCCAATGTGGCCTCTTGAAGGAGCAACAGGTGCTAAGGTTCCCTGGCAGCAAGGGGCTTTCACCCCAGGCTAGCCTTAGACATGCTCTCAGTCTCCAAATTCCTCAGTACTTGCAGGAACCAATGCCTGACGTGGGACTAATTTCTCCCATGGAATTAGTATTCTGTGCATAAAATATTAAATTTTATATTTAAAGCTATTTGTCACAGATGCCTTATCAGACCTGAGAAGGCCAGGATGGTTTTCCCCAGTGAGGCAGCTGAGTTTTAGCAAAGAAATGTGTGTATGATGTCCAGTTGAGTGGCATGATAGCCAGAGATTAATGCTGCCCATCCAAAGGCTCCAAAACAGGGCCTGGGAACCCGAGGGTTTTACTTGCAGTCCCGTCTCCACACCTCAGGATCCACAGGACCCACCCGGGAACAGAGACATGGCTGGATGGAATTCTCTGAGACCGTTTTCTTCTCTCCCCCGCTCCTTTTATTTAGCTTTTCCAGTGTATCTGTATACAGTTCAGTCTTGGAGTTAATGCAAACGTTTGCAAATAAGAAGCTTTTGTATACTTATCTCATTCACCACTTAGTGGACATGTGGAAACTCAATGGCAAACAGCCCCTGTTCTGGAACCCTGACTTACGGTAGGAAGGACAGCCCCTGAAGGTCTCAGACCTTCCCAGGAGACTAAACACAGCCCTGGGTGTAAAGGAGGAAAGGCAGTCAGTCTAACAGCTGTCCCCTCCCCAGCAAGGCCAGGAAAGTTCTATGGAGGGAGGTGGAAGCCAGTCAGAGCTTGTTTAGTTCAGTTAATTTTTTTCTCCTGTTTAAGTTAATTGCCCCAGGGCAGGTCTTTAAACAGCAGTGTGGCAGCCCCAACTTTGAGTGGTCATTAACTTTTTTCTCATCTGCACAATAAACCCTGGAATCCTCTGGCTGTTGCTAATAGTGACAACTCGGCCTTGGAAGGCCCTCAATTTGCCCAGTGGATTGGGATCAGGGGTTAAGCTGGCAATTGCCACTGCATGCCTTCTGTGGACAGCATAGGCTCTTCCAATTCTTTAAGGCACCATAAGCAGGAGGCTGTTTTGGAGAGCACATACAAATAGAGTAACCTAGGTCCTGTCTTCACCGTGTTTTCAGAGGTCAGGGGCCTACCTTTCTCTCCTTGTCACCATATTCAATGCCCAAAGTGTCCATGGCCCGGACAATGGCCGCCAGGGACTGGATGGTGTTGCTGTAGACAACAGGCTTGTACTGTTTCACGTCTTCCCCAGAGAAGCCATCTTCATGGATGATCCTGGAGACAAACCACACACACCCAGTGAGCGTATTGTCTTTCCCCAACATAAAGAGCATCAGCGTTTTGTACAGTTCCTGGGTCACCCTCTGGCCTGGTGGGAAGAGGGCAAGGACCCAGGGGGACGATGGCTTATTGAGTCACTAATGCCATAAAATTTGAGAAAAAAAAAATCTCCAAATTCCTGAAAACTAATATTGGGAAAAATAAATGTGGTTTTTCCATGTTCCCTACACACAGTGAAAGAATTACCAGTCGATAAGGTATTGATAATAACTTAAGGCACTTATAATACAAGGGACTTATAGGCAGCATTCAACAAATGTTAACTTTTGGTATTATGAGCCACACTCAGAATCTTGGTGGAGATATCCTTCAGTATTGACAGGGGACTGTTTCCAGGATCCCTCAATTACCAAAATTCATGGAAGATGAAGTTCCTTATATAAAATGGTATTCATATGCAGCTACCACATATTTTCTCAACTGTAAGTTACTTATAAAACCTAAAACAATGTAAATCTTATCTAAATAGCTGTTAGACTATTATTTAGAGAATAATGGCATGGGAAAACATTTGTTTTAGCATGGACCTAGATATTTTAAAAAGTTTTTTCAAAAATCATTTTTATTGGAAAGTCAGATCTACAGAGAGAAGGAGATAGAGAGAAAGATCTTCAATCTGCTGCTTCAATTCCCAAATGGCCCTAATGGCCAGGGCTGAGTCCATCTGAACCCAGGAACCAGGAGCTATTTCTAGGTCTCCCACGTGGGTGCAGGATCCCAAGGCTTTGGACCTTCCTCCAATGCTTTCCCAGGCCACAATCAGGGAGCTGGTTGGGAAGTGGATAGGCCAGGATAGAACTGACACCCATATGGTATCCTGGCACATGCAAAGTGAGGACTTTAGCCATGAGGCTACCATGCCAGGCCCTACAAAATTTTAATTAACAAACAAACAAACAAAAAAAACATCTGAGAGGCAGAGAAGCATAGCTGAAGTTGAGCCATTAAGTTAGGAGCTGGGAGTTCAATATAGGTCTCCCATGTGAGTGACACAGGTCCAAATACTTGAACCATCATCTCCTGCCTTCCACAGTACACACACAGTAGCAGGAAGCTGGCATCGAGAGTGGTGTTGGGACTCTATTCCAGGAATCCTAACTAGGGCTTAACCATTACATTAAACACTCCCCCAGCTGCCACTGGTTGAATCCAAGAGTGTGGAACCTATGAATATGGAAGGCCACTACATATTCCCGGAGGTATACTGCTGAAGTGAGGCATCTACAAAAGAACACCGCATCCTGCTTTCACAGAAGGCTCACAGTGCTTTTAATGAACAAAGGACGATTCACTTAACAAGAACAAATAACCATCTCCATCTTTGACAACAGAAAAGCAAACAGAAGGAGTTTGCCTGTTCTTCCAGTCTTGGCTAGGATTCAGTTACTGTGGTATCCATATTTGGTGATTTGAGCAGTGACACCACAGTTCTCAGAAGCTACTCAATACACCTTCACAGCCAAAAAGGATCTGGGGACAGGACGGAAAGCTAGAAAGAGAGGATCACACCAAAACTGTGCAAGAATCCTCTTATAATTAATCACAAAAGAGCAAATTAATTTTAAGAATAGCCTCCAACGTGAGTTATCCTACAAAAAAAAAAATATGTTAACTCTTCTATGGTCAGATTTTTAAAGTCTAAGGTAGGATACTACTTGCAACATGAACATGTGCCAATATGACAGCTGGTGCCTCCACTCCACTGTATCACAGCCTCACTCAATATGATACTTACCATTAACACAGGGAAAATTTGCTAACAATTACTGAAAAAAAAAACCCAGATTATTAAGCTGTAATTTATAGCAGCTAGTATAATGGCATACTGCGTAAAGTTGCTGCCTAAGGTGCTGGCACCCCATGTAGGCACTAATTTGAGTCCTAGCTGCACCACTTCTCACCCTGGCCTGGGAAAAGCAGTGGAAGATTGCTTACTTGTATCCCTGATATCCACATGAGAGACCTTAATGATAATCCTGACTCCTGCCTTTAGCCTAGCCCACCTCTAGCAGCTTGGTCCAGCTGTGGACATTGCTGCCATCTGGGAAAGTGACCCAGTGGAAGGAAGGCCTCTCTCTCTTTCTGTCACACCCAGCCCCCTTCTCTGTAACCCTTTCAAATAAACAAATGTTTAAAGGATGTAATTTACAAACCACACAATAAACCCACTTTTTTAGCATTTTAAACTTTAATTTTATTTCAAATAGAAGAGACACATGGTTTACTCCTCAAATACCTACAATAGCAACCCAATCCAGGTCTCCTACATTAGTGACAGGGATCCAAGTACCGAAGCCAATAGTTGCTACCCTCCAGGGCATGCATTAACAGGAAGCTGGATGGGAAGCAGACCCAGGCTAGAAACCAAGGGTTCTAATATGGATGTGGTTATCTTATCCAGTGACTTAACCACTGTGCCAGATGCCTGTCTTAATCTATTTAATTCAAAGTACACAATTCAATGTGTCCTAGTATAGTCACAAGGTAGGGCACTACAATCTAATTTTAAAAAATCTTTTATTTATTATTATTATTATTATTATCATTTTATGACACAGTTCCATAGGTTCCTGGGATTTTCCTTATCCCCTCCCCATTCTCCACCCCCTCCATTGAGTTCCCCTATATCATTACTAGATTGTAGTTCTTCATACACAGTCATATGTCCAGTATTCTATTGTCAAGATATATCTACAGTTTCATTCTAAGTCCATCTTTGTCTGGAAGCAGAGATGCATACTACAGTGTATACTCACATTTGGATATGTTAGTCTCCATTTCTTAGTTACTATAAATCCCCTTAAATACAATACAAAATCAACAATAGGAAGAAAAATAGAAATTTACAATGCCATGAAGTTAAATAACATAAGACAGTCTCCAATAAACAGCTACTATACATCCCCTTAAATGAAAAGCCACAAAAAAATTCAACAACAGGAACAGAAAAGAGGTTAACATCATGAAGTTAAATAACATGCTACAGAATGACTAATGTGTCGCTGAAGAAATGAAAAAGAGAATCAAGAACCTTCTTGAAGAAAATGATGCTACTGTATGATCTATGAGTCATTCAAGGATTTAATCAGAAAAAAGTGTTTTAAAGAGATGAAACTACCAAGAAAAAAATCAAAATCCATGAGTTTCCACTGATTTCTGCTGATGAAATGTGTCTCTTCTAGACAACAAATAGATGGGTTTTGTTTTTTAATCCAGTCTACTAATCTACGACGTTTGAGATTAAACCACTTACATTCCGGGTTAAAATGTATGCATGGTAATTTGGTCCTGTCATTTTAGCAATGAGTTGTTCACTGATTTAGTCTTCTGTTGTCATTTTACTGGGATGTTCTTCACACTTGCCTTTGGTTTTGTTGGGTGCTGTTCCTCTTCTCTGTCAAGAGAACATCTTGAAGTATTACTTGTAGGGCAGGTTTGGAAGAGAAAAATTCTTTTAACTTTTCTTTGCTGTGGAAGAATTTTATTTCATTTTCAAAGACAAAAGAAAGCTTTGCTGGGTATGTTATCTTGGGCCAACAATTTCTTTTCTTTTAGAATCTGGAATATATCACTCCATTCTCTTATGGCCTGTAGAATTTCCTTTGAGAGGTCTCCTGTGAGTGTAATTGTCATTCCTTTGCATGTCAATTGATTTTTTTTCACGTGTACATTTAAGGATCTTTTCCTTATGTTCAATTGAAGAGAGCTTGATGATCATGTGTCTTGGTGAAGATTGCTTTTGATCAAGCCTGTTGGGAGTTCTATGCCCTTCCTGGATGCTGTTTCCTGACTCTTTCTCTAGATTAGGAAAATTTTCCTTTATTATTTCATTAAATATATTTGTTTTTTTTTTTAAAGATTTATTTACTTTATTACAAAGTCAGATATACAGAGAGGAGGAGAGACAGAGAGGAAGACATGAGAGCTGCAACAGCCGGTGCTGCGTGCCAATCCAATGCCAGGAACCAGGAACCTCTTCCGGGTCTCGCACGCGGGTGCAGGGTCCCAAGTCCTTGGGCCATCCTCAACTGCTTTCCCAGGCCACAAGCAGGGAGCTAGGTAGGAAGTAGAGCTGCTGGGATTAGAACCGGCGCCCATATGGGATCCCGGTGCGTTCAAGGCGAGGACTTTAACCGCTAGGCCACGCCGCCGGGCCCGTTATATTTAGATCTTTAAATATGAAGACCAACACATATCTAGGTCACTGAAGATGTTTGATCATACAGTAATGGGATGGTTTTCTATACTTTCCTGTTGGACCAGTGTAATAGACTGAATTCAATGAGTTCTAGTGAGCTCAGCACATGCGCAATTAACTGTTGCCCCCTGCAGTCCTAAACTTTCCCACAGTGTACAAAATGGCACCTGATGTGCCACTACTAGAGTTTTTGATCTGCTGGTCGTCAGGTCTGAAGGCTACCCAGACCTGTCTTGGGTGGAACCTGTAATTGCCACGTTGCTGCAGTTCACTGAGTCAGAAATTCGGCTCTAGGGCACAGACTGGGCTGTGAAATCCACCCTGTTTTTGCACTGCCCGTCTGTGATCGGCTGCTCTGTCTCTGCTCCTGGTCAAATCAGAGAAACAGGACGGACAGTTCTTTGTTTGGGTCCACCTCCAAAACTCCCAGTGAAAGTCCCTTCCCACCTTGTTTATCGTGGAGTTCCGGCTGCTGGTGGAGTTCAGATTGCCGTTAGCTGAATGCTGCTGGAGTATCAGTCACTGCAACATCGTATCATTGTTTTTGCTGCTTTCCTGTGTCTGTCAGTCTCCAGGTGCCCCTCTGCTGTTGTTCTGTCCTCTCCTATTTCCTGAAATATGTCCTCTCTGCTTCATCCTGATTAAATGTTTCTCCGTCCGTTTAAATGTGTCCTTACCCTAGTCTGCAATCTTGATTCTCCTACTACAATCTAATTTTAGAACATTTTTTTATTTTCCTGAAAGGAACTCATACTCATTAGCAGTCACTTCTTTCTCTTAACACCAACAACTAGCAACCACTAATTTACATCCTGTTTCTACAAACTGGTCTATTCTGGAGAGCACAAACAAGTAGAGTATATTTCTATGTATTATTCTATGACTGAATTATTCCAGTTAGCAGAATGTTTTCAAGACCTATCCTTGCAATGTGTCTCAGCAGCATATTCCGTTTCATCACTGAATAATATTTCATTTCATGTAAATACCACATTCATTTGGTATCAACAGTCAATGGACATGTATGATATCTGTTATAAAACTCCATCTGGTGCTGGGTTGTGGGTCTTCATCCTGATTTTCTGTGTATTCAATAATACAGTATTTTCTAAGCAGAGCAAAAAGACCCTATTAATTTCCCATTGACTTCTGAAAGCCCTAATTCTACTTGTGTAAAACTCTCTTGTGAGAGCAGGTAAAAAGTCCAGATCATTGGCATCCAACTGCAGAGAGATCTCAGAGGGAACTGCTAGTTCACTCCATAAGCGACTAGAAAAGTGAATAAAATTTCTGAAACAAGTGTTTTCAAACGTTGGGGCACAGACAGTGCAGGCAGCAGGATTCTGGTTTCAGCCTGGCTCAGTCCCAGGCCCTGAGAGAAGGGGAGCAAGGAGGTGAGTACAGTGATTGCCTGGGCTTTCTGCCTTGAGCTGGTTATCAGACAACAGAACAGGAAGGAGAGCCAGAGCAGAACACAGCCACCTCACTGAGCTGCAGCCAGAGATAAAGATCACAGGCCAAAAAGGCAGCTGGAATTCCAAGGGCAGAATCCCAGAGAGGAGAAAATGGCAGAGAAAGAGCTGCATTGGCACGGGGTTCTTATGAGCCTTTGGCTGAGCAGGGTGAAACTGCACATCCAATAAAAATATCCCTACCTATGCAAAGAAGCAGGGATATGTATGTCATGCGGGAGAAACAAAGTTAATAGAAGCGGACTCAGAAGTGATGGAGATAATGGAATTAGTACATAAGGATTTTAAAACAGCCACTTTAAATGTTTTTAAGAAGTTAAAGAAGCCATGAAGATAATGAGAGAAACTGAAGAAATGAATGAAGAACAAAATTGAATACATAGATATAAAAATATAGTATTTGAAAAAAAAACTTTATTGGATGAAATTAACAGATTCGTGGATTTGAAGAGACAATAACAGAAACTATTTGGAGGGTGGGGCAAAGAAAGGAGGCCTCTGGATTAGGGTTGGCGATGGAGTACAGGTGAATTCTGTCCCAAGTGACAGCCCAGGTCTGTACTGGATGTGACACCAGGACATGAAAGCAGGAGTTAGTCTCTATGAGACACCTCAGCCAATGGCAACTCAACCTGCACCAGCTCCAGATGAACTGTTCTTCATCTGCATGGTTGAGTTGGCCAAGTGCAGAATCCAGCCTCAGAGACGTCACATGAGCCCCTGAATTTGACCATGCCTGAATTCAACTCTATCCCTCCACTTCTGAGTGACACGAGCAAATAACTCCCTCTTGTCTTTGCCTAAGTTAATTTGACTTGGGTTTCTGTCAGTCAAGATCAAGGATTGTGATGGAAACACTGTTTCTAACTATATAGCAATGACAGAGATCATCTCCCACTGGGCTTGTTACATTACTTTTTTTTTGTCTTTACCAACAGCTCTTAGCCCTTGGCACCCCATCTTAACCACTTCTGATGCGCCTTCCCTCGACAGTGCTCAGAGAAGGAGGCATACAACTACAACAGCCAAGAGTACACAGATGCACCCAATTTGTCCCTCTCCGTGGAGGCGTTAACAGAAGCAACAGACAGGGGTGTGTGTGCACATGTGTCAGGGTATCTCTGCAAAGCAGAGCAGCAAAGAGAGGTCACACTGGGTTTTGCACTGGTGCACACCCACAACTCAGGGACTCTGAGGTGTGTTCCAGGTCACCAAACCAGCTGGGCCATGGGGAGCAGCAATAAGCAGGGTCTGACTCTGCAGTTTGAGCATTCGACTTTGGAAGGAAGCCAACAGCTGGACTCTGGAAACCTGGCAACGCTGCAGGGAGAGGAGATTTCAAGTAGAAATGGGGGGAGAGAGAGGGAGGGCAGCTGCCAAGCCCGCCTGAGCAGGTCTGTGCTTTCTGGGCAGAGACAGCCTCAGAGGAACTCCCAACCCTCTCCAACAGTCCATTCCTCTTGCTGCTGTTCTGAGGATCCTGCCGGGGGCTGGACTCAGGCCCTTTCCCCCTGTGTCTTCCCCCCTGCCCGCTGCCGCCCCACATCCACAGGGGTGGATTCTGTACTTAGCTTCACTGAGACTCTCCGGGCACAGCAGCCTTATATGGTCACAGAACCACAGGCTGTGGAGCTGGAAGGGACCTTTGAGGATCATCTTGCCCAACAATCATTCTCTTTCTCTGAATCACAGACCCTCCGAGATAGTGTCATATAGTTCCCCTGATTTCTGGAGGTCCTGGAGCTCACAGGGCCCAAGCTGCTGGATGTGTGACTTTTCTACCCCCTCTCTGTGCTGGGTTAAAAGCCCCTTTTCTGCTTCCCCTTCTAAGCACCCTTTACCCTGCTTTGGGAACACTCTCCATCCTCCATCTACCATCAATGATCTAGAGCCACACTCCAGCTGCGTGACTGGCAGGTTTCCTTGATTGCTTGGTGTTGGGTTCCTTCCCCATCCAATAGAGTGGGACATGGTGCCAGCAGCTACCCACTGGGTTGTGCTTGGGAGCATGAGAGTGAGTTTACATTGATAAGAGTGCTGGCATGGACAAGACTCTATCACTGATACTATTCTGATCATTATTAGTGTTACAATTGGTATAGGCAGTAGTGAGAGGTGGCCTGCGTCTGTCCTTCTGATGAAATGGATATGGAGTAGACCCATAGGGCAGAGAGGCCGGGAGGACCACTGCCTGCAGGGCAAAAGAGTTTGCAAGGCACAATGGGATGGCAGAGGGGGCACTCTTAGGACTGGAGCACAGAATCTGCTCATTTGCCAAGTGATCATCTTGGAGACCCTCAAAGATTGACAAGCTGAATTTCTTGAGTCAAGGCTACCTCAACCAACAATACCAAGTGTGCTTCTGGACACAGAGAGTCACACACAATGGCTGGCTGGGTTAGTCAGGCCTCAGTGCTCGGCTCTTATGACCACTGACAATGGTTTCCATTCATCAGGAAGACCTGAGCAGCAATGGGGATGTGGCAATGGAGTCTGCCCTCTCCTCCTCTCACCCCTGCCTCAAAGAGGAGGTGAAGATGTACCAGCCTATCTCACAGCAAACACTTCTAGTCAGGCAGTGACAGAAAGATGCCAGCAACCGCAGGGATGTCAATAAGTTTATGAGCCACATGGCAGCAATTAAGGGCTCCTTAAAATCTGTAAGAACATTAGACCTGGGCAGGACTGCAAAATGAAAATGCTGGTTACAGTATAATATGTGACATCTGCAGCCATTTTTTTTTTTTTTACAAAAGAATGTATGTGTGATTCTGTATATGTAAGTAGGGGTTGGAGGTTGTGTGTGGGGAAGAGGGGTGAGACAGAAAATGATACAGGAGCATGCACTACAAAATAACAGCTGATCATTTCTGAGTGCTAGTACTCTGATTTTCTTCACTTTCTTATCTATATATATTTTCAATTTTTAAAAATGTGTATTTGTTTTATTAATGAGTAACTAATCACTTAAGTGGGAGACGGATACTTCATGTCAACATGGGGACATTTTGACCAGGAGAGAAGGCTAAAGTGAACAGAGGTAATGTTGCACTCAGAGCTCTCCTAACTGGCTTCATTTGGGTTCAACTTAACATTAAGGTCTTCCTAGAATTTGAAGTCAATGAGCATGTCCTTTGGGGGTTCTCAGTCTACACTGTGTGAGAAACTAGTGGTGCGAACATGAATCTTAACAACAAAGTGGTATTTGTCAAAGGCTAGTTGAAGGTCTTTGTTATGTTATCTGTGTTAGCTACCACCCAACAGCTGTTCTTGTCTTATGGGAAGTTCCTATCCCTTTCTCCCTTGCAGCTAGGTATCACCTAAACCAGTTAGACTGAAGGGGATGTGACTAGCAAGGCCTCTGGTAAAGTTATTCTTCTGGGTACAGAGAAAGGCCTTTGAGGACACCTCTCCCATTCCTCTTCCTTGGTACTCCGCTGTCCCCAAACAGCTGCTTCCTTCTTATCCACCAGGCACTTCCTGGCTTCCTGCCTGTGGTTGTATGGGGAAGTAAATGCTGGAGCCATGGGAGTAAACTTGTGACTATGAGATCAAATGTCATCATCCTTAGGGCTGTACATCAAATAGGTGCATGGAATTATTGGTGATACTGCTGAATTGCCAAACCAACGCTGAGACTATGAAACCACGACTCATCCTCCTCCCTCACACCAGGCCAGGTATGAAACCATGATTTAGAGAGAAGAGATATAACTATAGAACCATCATTTGTAGCAGAGCAAGGATAGAGTCTCCAGAGACCTTTCCCAGCTCTCTTATCTCCCTCGGGTCCCCTTAAGGTATGAGAAGTGATAATACCAGGGGAGAAAAACATCTAATACATAGCACAGAAGAAACAAATACCTTTAAGGGCCTGTCTTAAAAGCTTTAGACCTCAATAGCTTGGAGGTTTCCTGCTGGTGGTGGTAATCTTCATTCATACCCTAATGTATTTTTCTTGCATTATGTGGGTACCTATTATGTACCAGGTACTCTCTCAAACAATAGAGGGGAGAGTGATTGAATGATAAATCCCTGCCTTTATGAAACTTACATCTAGTAAGGAAGACAGAAATTGAATAAAAAAATTCAAAAAAGGGTCATTTACACTTTAATGGTGGTAAGAGCAAAAATACAATCTGAGGAATTATACAAGAGGGACACGTATAAGGTAGAGTCAACTTGTCAGATAACAGCAATGAAAGGGGAGCAGGAGTTGCCTGAACAGACAAGAAAGGGGTGAGCTTCAGACTGCCGAAGGCCACTTGCAAAAGGGGTGCTGTGGAGAGCCACTCCTGAGGGCTTTTCTATCTTGTACAGCTCCCAACAGGGTGCGCGGGAGAAAGGCCTATTAAATGAATGCTGGCAGGTGGGAATGGAAGCCACATATCCCAGTCAGGGGGGCTGCTCCCTGGCAAACAGCTGACGTTGCTTCTTGAGTGGGTTTCCACTCAATTTCAAGGAGAAGAAACAGTGCGCTGGTTCAGTGGGGGAAATGTCGAGGCACAGGATGGAAACAATAGATCAGCCTGTAAGTGGGCACAGCAGAGGAGACACTCCCAAGGAGGAGGGTGCACAGTGCCCTGCCTGGAACTTTTTTCCTCCTCTTCTCCCCACTGGGGCCCCTGTTGCCTCTGTTCTTATATTTTCCTTTCACTTGAAAGAAGTCTTGTGGCCAATGGGGTTTGATGTGCAGACGGAACGTGCTTCCCTGACTTGGTGGATTCCACCAAGGGTAAGGACTAAGTAGAGCAAGAGGGATCAACAGTGGTCTAGGGGCATAGTGTGTGAGTAGAGGACTGTGACAGATGAGTGGGAGGAATTTCTAGGAATTCCCAAATGCCCTAGAGGACACCATTCATTCATTCATTTCACAAATATGTACTAGGCACAAGGTGCATAGCTGAACATACACTGACTCTCCTATTCACGAACCGTGGGATATGGACAAGATCTCAATCATTTGGGGTCCATATCTTTCCTGTATAAAATAAGCATGGTTTTGTACCTCACAGGACCATTGACACAGTTGGGAGGGCCTGGTATGCAGTCGGGCCAATAAATGCCAGTTGCTAGTAGTATTTTGAATTCATAGCCATATCAGTGCCAAAGTGGTACAGACCACTAGTCTTATACCCCAAGCCATGGGTTCCTTTCCTACCCAGTGCAGAAATGTCTACACCCAATCGAAGAAGTGCTGGGACCCAGAGAGTAATTACATTTTGAATCAGTGGCTGGGCAGAGGTGAGGTGTGTGTGTTTTGCAAAACAATTATTTTGGGTCCTTAGTTTAAGATTTCCCAGAATTCCAAGGGTACAGATACACTGCAACCTGAAGACCCCTGAAGAAAGGTTGGAAACTCTGCTCTTCTCTGGGTACTCAGGATGATTCCTTGACTTGCAGAACTTGGCTGACCAGGGTGCTTTCCAGGATTACCTGTCTCTCCAACCCTCCCCGCAGAGGCTTCCTCCTCTGCTCATCCAACAGACTACTATGCACCAGGCACAGTTCCCACAGTATCTAGGAGACAGTGGTGAACCAGAGACACATCCCCTGCCTTCCAAACACACACAGTTTAATAAGGAAAGAAACAATAAAATGAACAAACATATAAGCATTATAGAGTAATAAATACAACACAGGCAGCTGAAGTGAGGGGGGCAGGTAGATTAAGGAGCCAGGAGATACTATGTGAAGTTAAAGCCCAAATGATGAGCAGAACTTATAAGGATGTGAGGAAGAACATTTCAGACAGCAAGAATAGCTGAGTGCCAATGTACTGGGGCATGCAGGTATTCGAGGAATAGTGAGGAATTGAAAAGACTACAATGGAGTGAATGACAGGGAGATTGAGGGGATGAGGTCAGAGAGGACAGTAGGGTACTATCTAATGCTACACAATGAAATAAATGTCTTCCTATTAAAATAAAAATGTTCATCTGTGGCATCTCCCCAAACCACGTTGACTTCCATCAGTGGTTCTGCTCTAAATGTGGATCACTTTGGAGAGGAAGCCTTCCCTAACGTCTCCAGACTGCCTGAGAGGCCTGTTCTCAGAACACTTTAGGACTGCAATCCACAGAGCTTAGTAAAATTAAGGAAAAATCCCAACTGCATTGCACAGCCTGGGGGAAGCACTGTCCGCATGCTACAGTGCATCTCAGTCCTTTTACCTGGGAGATTACATGCATACTGTTTGTTTTAAAATGAAATTACACTGTAGAGTGTTTTTTTTTTAACACTAAGCTGATGTTCACCATAAAAAATGCTTCTTAAATCTTCCTGCATTCTAGGCACTGGGTGTAGAGTAGTGAATACAATCCATGCAGCCAAGTCTGCTTTCAAGAGCCACAGAAGAGGGACCCCAAACTCAATCAAGCCTGGCCAAAAACGACTTCAACAAGAAGTCATCAGCATGGCTCCTTGTCACTTGAGAGTCTTCACTGCCTGCTAGTATCACATCATCTGTGTAGGCCAAGAGTCACTTAGCCAAGCCTCTATCAGTAGCTCTCTGGATTGTTCCAGAAGCTCCTCCCAGCTCAACATTCAGCTGTTGGGAGGCAGAGCTGGGATGTTGACCATGGTTCTACTGCTTCTCCTAAAGAAGGCAGAATGTTATAAGATAGAGGCTGGGTGATTCGTGGGCCTTATGGTGTAAGGTCATTGGAGGTGCATGGAGACAAATGGAATCCCTTGTTTATTTGGTAAGAAGTGAAGACATGAAGACATTCAGCTAAAAACCCACCTGGGTTGACTTAAGGGTGAAGTTGTATGGCTAACGCAAAATTACTTTAAAACAAGATTCCTTAATGCCCAGCGCGGTGGCTTAGCGGCTAAACGCCCTCGCCTTGAATGCTCAAGGATCCCATTTGGGTGCCAGTTCTAATCCCAGCAGCTCCACTTCCCATCCAGCTCCCTGCTTATGGCCTGGGAAAGCAGTCGAGGATGGCCCAAAGCTTTGGGACACTGCACCCATGTGGGAGACCTGGAAAGAAGTTCCTGGCTCCTCGCTTCAGATCAGCTTAGCTCCGGCTGTTGCCGTTGCTTGGGGAGTGAATCATTGGATGGAAGATCTTAGTCTCTGTCTCTCCTCCTCCTCTCTGTACATCTGCCTTTCCAATAAAATAGATAAATCTTAAAAAAAAAAACCCAAGATCCCTTAGGAATGAATACTGTCTAAAAATTGATATTTTAGTACTAGGTTAATACAGAATAGATATTTTAGTACTAGATTAATAGAGAAAAGAATATATAATGACAGTAACAAGCAGATAAATCTCTCAAGGAAATGATTAGTACAAAACACGGTGTGTGGGGTTATGTTTTGTTGACAGTGACTTGCAGAAATCCATTATAAAGATGCCATCTTTAATAAGAAGTAACTCTGGCCAGAAGCAAAGATGTCAGCTGCCAACTGTCACCAGACAGAGCCAGGGGCAAGGCTGGCACTTGTGATTCCAGTGCAGAGCCTGTGCTGACGTTATCTGAAAAACAACACGGACCCTGTCCTTTCCTGAGTCTTCTGGTGCTGGGGTGAGAGTGGGGTGTTCACATGCTAGCTTTCCTCCTACAGTACATCACATACTGAGCAGTACCCTCTGGAGCTCCACTCCCTCCCCCATTCTGATGGCTAGAATCCTAGGTGCTGGTCTTGGATTGCAGATACTATGCTTGGACTTGTAGGCAGCAGACCCAGGTTGTCGCTCTGATCACTTATCAGCAGTGCAACTTCAGATGAACAGGGCAGAAGCAGTCTTTCTTGGGCCAGGAACATTGGCCATGGCCTGAGCTCCACTTCAATGTGAGAGGAAAACTTTCAAGGCAGCTTTCCAAGCTGCTGTCAGCCTCCTCCAGTCTTCTGACCCACCCACCATCAGGTTCCGATGTCTGCTCTTCGCCCCACCTGTGCTTACTGGCAGCTGTGGCAGCTTATTCACCAGCTGGGGTCTAGTCTTGGTGCTGCCCCTGACCAGCTGGCTTAAGCTTGGATGAGTCATTGGGACTTCCTGTATATAGTACCCTGCCTCGTGAAGCACAGCTTTGGGGTTAGGTTGTGTCAACTCCCTATTGCTGCCACATTTCTTAAGCTGACTAAGCTCCATGGTCATGTTCATTTTTATGTTTTTGCTAAATGCAGCCTTCTGGGATAGAACAGCTAACAAAACATGGAGACTTGCAGGGAAAACAGTCCAAGGGGCTCTGGTGAACCAAAGACAGATGTGGTATGCAAAAAGGCCTGCACCTCTCCAGACCCTCTGGTTAAGGCTGTCAGTTTTTATCCTTCTTTATTTTCCTTCATAACATAATTACCATTTGTTGTCCATATTCATTTGGTTCCCCACCTATCACAGGTGTTCCATGAGGGCAGAGACATGGTCTATCTGGTTCATTTGGTACAGTGACCTGAGCAGAGGCTGGCACAAAGTTGATCACCAATCAATAAATGAAACAGGCAGATGCTTAGGATATTCTTGGTGTTACAGTGATGATCTCACACACAACGCCTCATGAGAAGGTTCCAACCTCTGCTCTTCCTCTTGCCTGTGCTTACTGACAGTTATTGTGGCAGCTTATTCGCCAGCTGGGGTCTAGTCTTGGTCCTGTCCCTGACCAACTGGCCTAAGGTGAACGTGTCTCTCCTCACTGCCCTTCACCTGGCATTCCTGGCTGTTAATCCCATCTTCATGCTTCAGGCCCAGAGTCTTCGGCCTTTTTCTTAGTGAAATTAAAGGGAACTAGTCCCGCCCTTACTGGCATGGGTTCAACCCCATTTAGCCTCCCTACCATCTTGGATCTCAGAGTGCTTCTCAGGATCAGGACAGGTCACTTTCCCATCTCATCCTTTCCATCTGACTTCTTGGAAAATCTCCACCTGTTCTTAGAAATGCAACTGTTAAATTCACTGGTTATACTGCAAAGACATGGCAATGAGCTTGTTAGCTTCTGAACCACTTTACAACGCCTTTGTAAAGATGGGGGCTTTCATCAAACACAGTAAAGGCGAGTTTGGCTCAATGTTGATTTTACTGCTTCTTCTAAGTAATAGTTCTGGTTTCCCATCTGCCTTATTTGGACAGCTGCTACATTGTCCTTTCATCTTTCACTGACACAAGGAAACCAATTATTCTTATTAACAGGTTAAGTTTAGTATGCAAGTACAATTATACATTGGGGCCACTTTGTATAATGCTTTTTTATATTTTATAGAAATTACACAGTGAGCCTGTAGTACTTTGCTCATCTTATTCAGTCTTTGGGAAAAAGTCTTCCTGTCTATAATATGTCTGTTCATTAGCTTCCAGATAACATTCTCATGAACCCCATGAAAGAGAATGATAACACCCGAGAGGTTTGTCTTTAGCAGAAGGTTCAGCGACCCACGTCCCCTAAGGCATCTTCCTTGATGTTGAACCAATCTGTCCCAGGGGCTATGCCACGCAGGTGGACCAGGTGGGACTCTGACAGCGTGTGGCAGACTCCTCCCTGGGTCCTTCCTGGCTCCCTCACTACTCACTAGGGGTGTGTTGGTGACTCATTGAAGAACAAGCCTCTGAGCGAGGATAGGCTTTCTAAGTGGCAAATGAGGGTTGTAGTGCAGAACTCTTGTTTTTGTCAACCTGGCTTCTATTCTCCCTTTCTTTAGAGACAAGATCTCAACATTCCTTTTCCCAGGAACTCCCCCATGGATGACAGCTCCACTGGCTGACACCTGGTCAGTTAGTACACTCCTGAAATACTTGGAGATACACCAGTCATATCCAGGCTGATGCACATCAGTTGCTCTGGGGTAGGTTTCTATTCTCAGCAACCAGGAGTCTTGGTGGGGACAGTAAAAGAACATAGCCCTTGGCATTCTGCTGGGAAGCAAGGCAGCAGGGCACTGGGCAAGCCACACGGACTTGCTGATATGAAAGGGTTTGCCTAGTTACTGCACAAGTTCTGAGGGCTCTGAGGGCTGCAACTCTGCAGGACAGCATCACCGGACAGTGGCCCACCCGTATCTTTTCTTTTACAGGCCTTTCTCCCAAGCTTTCTCCCCAAGCTTCACCAATCCCCCAAAACATCAGGAACTTCACTTTGTTTTTCTTCTAGATTATAGACCAAGGCCAGTATAGTATAGAAATGCTTTGCACAGCTTCTTGGTTTTTTTCCCTCCTCTTCTGTTTTTTTTTGTTTGTTTGTTTTCTTTTCAAATAATTGTCTTTCTTCATCTTACCACATGATTGGCCAGGAAAGGATATCGAAACACTACCTCTAACCTGCAGAGATGAAGGGTCATGAGGGGACAGCTCTGAGATTTGTCACTGAGCCTCCCAGGCACTAGCCCATATGGTAGAGCCTTTTAGATGACTGCTTGCTCTGAAACAGAGGCAAAAACAAAGTGCCATTATCAATTCCCTGTTGGGAGAATTCAAGGCAAAAGGTACTAATCATCCTAAACAGGGGCTCCTCAGGGAAACCAAGATTTCTCATCAAACCAAACAGCCCTGGCCAGTGGCCATGCCAGCACCTGCACTGGGTCAGGCCCACCATGAGCTACAATCTCCTGGTTCTCTTGGCTGGGCCTTTAAAAGGCACATAAAGAATTCTAGGTAAGGGTATGTCTTTCTAGACCAAGAAAAATATGGTCACAGAAACACGGTGAAACCCAACCCAGCCAGGCTTCCTTCCCCGGTGGTGGATGTGGCCCAGAGAGGATGCCAGTTTCTGTGTGGTGCATTTAAATAGTCCTGCCGTGGCCTCTTGGGTTTCCCATCCCAGCATTTCTGAAGCAGATGGAACCTCCTCATTAATAACCACGACAATGTGGTCATAACCCTCCCTGTAAGAGTCCATAGAAATCACTTTGTGGGCTTTCACATCAATTCTCCTCTCCAGGGATGTTCAGGTGGGGCTGTGTGTTCTGGCTCTCAAGGCCAAGAGCATGTACTCTGGTTACCAATGTATCAGACATGCAGGGAGCATGACACGCCCTTGGGGCCACACCTGAATGAGTCTGACGGCTTCACTGCCCATGTGTGAGGCCAACACACACGGCTCACCCCTCACGGCTACTGAGCCTCTGCTGAGAGGCAGGCTCCTGTTCAGCAGCTGAGGGATTGGGGATGCAATTCAAGCCTGGAACGGGGCTCATGTAGAAGATAAGCGGGCTAAGGAGGACAGGCCTCTCAGTCTGCCATCGCCAGAATTGGTCCATTCTGTCAGACTCTCTCCAATCCACAATGACTGGCCACAATGAGCTGGATCCTGGGGACCAGCATCACTTGTAAGGTGTTAAAAGTTCCTTGCTAGTAATGATCCTGGGAAAGCAACATGGTTTGTGCCTGTCATGTGGGAGATCAGACTCTTGGCTTCGGCCTGGCCTAGCTCTGGCCTTTGGGTTAGTTGGAAAGTATACCAGCGCATTAAAGATCACTCTTGCTCACTCTCTCTTTCTTTCTTCCCTCCCTCCCTCCATCCTTTCCTCCAACTCTGTTTTTCAAATAAATATAAATAAGTCTTTGAAATAGAGAGACCAATTGCTAATCACTCTGCAGACTGCAATTTCCAAGGGCTACTGATGACTACAAGCACATTCAGAGGAAGACCAATCTGGTAAGGGATGGGACTTCTGACCAACCGGAAAAAAAGAGGAAAGGGATTTTTAAAAAATCCACATTATGAAAGGATCCCAGAAATCAGATTTTTACTGCCACATTGGCTCCTTAATTAGATACTTTCTCAGTTTCATGGCCTAACCCTCCCTCCTCTGTGACAGCACTGTCTGCCCCACACTGCATAGGGCCAGGCACAGCGATGCTGGGTGGATACATGAAAACTGTGGAGCAGAACTATCAAGGACACATGTGCTGATTATCACCATGGCCAGCCCTGCTAGAAAGCTGGCCTAAGATACTTCCGTAGGCACTGAACTTCATGTTCAAAGCTTCCTGATGAGCAGGATGGAATGGAGCAGGGATGGTTAGAGACTGGAAAGCTGATAAGAGTGAGCAGAGAACACACACAATTTCCCAGCATCGAGTATGGCATAAACAGGGCTTTCAAGAAGGAAATTCATTTGCCCAAAACCCCTTAAGTGGACAGTACAGTCTCTAACTGGAATGGTTTATACAACCTGATGATGCAACACTCACACGGCAATGTGTGAGGAGGATGAAGCACTGTAATGTCCACATTCAACGAGCAGTGCCATCCGGGGGTCTGGCTGCTTAAGCTCCTCTGTCTAATTTCATTCTTGCACAGCTCTCTTCTGGACTCTTCAACCATGAGTCACAGCATGCCCAGCGCCCTGTGGCTCTGACCCCCAGGGGCTGCCCAGAAGCTGCACAGGTCTATCCGGCCAGTGTGTGGGAGAGCAGTTAGGCCTGCCTCTGACACCTGCCATAAGAGAAGTGACTGGGGTACCCAGCTCCCTGGATCTCAGGAATAATTCCACTGTCATCATGTTCACTAACCAACACAAGGTGGCTGAGTGCAGCCATTGTGGCCTGGTTGTGCTGCTCCCAGTGCTGTGGACCCACAGTGAGGGGTGTTCTAATGAGGTGGTGTGCCATAAGCCGTAACAATGACAAATGCACGAAACTCCACCATAGGCTTTCCAAGCGTTCATATGGCACAACTGAACACATGTCAGCTTTTTCATTTCGTCCTCTTAGTGAACTTCAGGAATATGTAATAGTTATCTTACATGTAAGGAAACTGAGGCTTAGGGAGTATCTCAAGTTTAGTTAGTGACAGACCTGGGGATTGAAGCAGCTGCCCCACTCCCACCTCCACAGCCCTCAAAGTGGCTCTGTTTTATAGTAATGGGGGAGGTATAAGTGGGCTATCATGGAGCAGAGGCCTCAAGGCATCAAGGCAGCCTGCACTGTGGATATGTATTTTGTTTGGTCCAGAGTAGTTTTTTTTTTTTTCTTTAAAGCAAACACTTATAAATCAGGATACATTTTATGGATACTGATTTCTGGTTTCTCCCTAAAAAGCTGGACACACTGACCTGCCTTTGTGGATAGAATCTGAGTTTGGCTGACTGCTGTGGACAAGACCAGTGCTATCCAGTGAGCCACAGGCCCCAATGAACCACAGCCCTCAGTCTGACGACTGCTGGCCCTGTAGGCACTACGGCTCCTCCACAGAGTCAGCTAGTGGCATTAGCCACATGTTTCTGGTAGAACAAATATTTCAAACATGTTGGTGAGAAGGAACAGTGCTAAACCAATGTTAAATTTTTCTGTCTTCCTAATAAATAAAGGAAGAGGCTGTAAATCTGGAACCTTCAGTGTTAAGCATGCCCCAACTTGTACAAAAGATAATTTGATTTTGCCTTTCTAGGTAGTCTTGCTGAAGAGACTACACAGCCCAAGGATTCTGAAAATTGTGGGGCCAATAGAAGGTTCTGCACAGCTGTGAGTTTGGCCACAGTCCATATTTGCAATTAAGCGCTGCCTGGTTAGATACATGGAACACTAATGACAATCCTGTGGCCTCGGCTGCTGAGAAGTGGCCCAGGAGTGATGGGAAGCAAACCTCTTAAACTAGCCAAGGAGAAGGCACTAAACCAGCATGTGGGAAAGCTCCTCTCTGCATGGGTAGGCAATGATGGAGGAATCTCACCTTTAAACACTGGGTGCCCCAGGGCTCAGACAGCTAACTCAACATCTCTAGGCCCTGGACATAGCAAAATAAATCACTTCCTCACTGACTACAGATATTCCCTCCAGACCCAGTCTCCTGCCAACCTTTCCCATGACAGCAAAAGCTACTGCCTACCAGACTCTCAGTATGATGATACTTGCTCTCTTTCTCTGCTGAAACAAAGTTTGATTAAGTGCTAAAGAGATGTCAAAGACACAGTGACAACATATCTTTTTATTTGTGACAGTCAAAAGAACTGAAAGAGAATTGAAAAAGCCACTCCCGACTATGGGAGTCAATTGAACACTGTGGTCTTGCATCACTGAAAATCACCTTGGGTGTCATCAGTGGTACTTACCTCACAATTTAAGATTCTTGGAACATATGATTCAGGAATCTAATCTAATGTCTAATCTGATTCAAGTAGACAAAATGTAGCCAGGGCTGGGGATAGGAGCATGATATTAGCAGCTCCTGGGTACCGGCCACAGATACAACCTACTTGGAGAGAGACAGACTCTTTCAGCCTCAACTGATCCATTAGCAACAGAATTAACAAGGATTCTGAGAACATGGCAACCTCAAAGAGATTATCACTACTAACCTGTCTGTCCAAACTGAGTCAGAGAATTGATGAGGCAGGTGTATATATCTCTCTCGTACACAGACCAGCTTTAGAGATTTGTGGAGCACAGATTGAATACCTGGCCAGGAAAGGCATGTAGATGCTGAAGGTGTTGGGCCAGTTTGTGGATAAAGGGAGGATAGAGAGAGGCTAATTGAGCATGACTGGCCCAGGTCTCCCTGGACTGTAGAAGGAAAAGAAACAGCTGATACATGTGGGTTACTGCTACCTGCCTCTAACAAGGAGAATGGAAGAGTCAGATAGTAAAGATTCTTCCAGAAGGCCCCAGAGTAGACTGATGGTTCACCTATCTCAACACTACTGGCTCAGAGTATAAGGGCAGCTCCACCCTCACTGGTTGTGGAATGTTGTTGCTCTGACTGCACAGCCAATCACAGGTGTCAACAAAGAACGAAGAACACTCACAAAATATGTCAAAGTCCCAGCAGAACAAAAACAGCCAGAGGAAATAGTGCACATACCTGGTGAAGGACTGTTGCTGTAGGAGACAAATGACAACTCAAGCAGCAGTCACATGAGCTCTTGAGCAATTCAGGACAGACATGAAACAATTACTACATATTAAAAGAAATGTCTGGCCAGCTATAGAAGGTAAGTCCGTGTAGTGATGTACATTAGTGGGCTGGAAGAGCAAGTAGAAAAACTTCAAGCACAGAGTAAAATTTTATATTTATTCTAGAGTTAGAAGTTATAAAGAGAGGAGCCTGGCATGGTAGCCTAATGGCTAAAATCCTCGCCTTGCATGCACAGAGATTCCATATGTGAGTTGGTTCATATCCCAGCTGCTCCACTTCCCATCCGGCTTCCTGCTTGTGGCTTGGAAAGCAGTAGAGAACAGTCCAAAGCCTTGGGACCACACACCTGTGTGGGAGATCTGGAAGAAGCTCCTGACTTCTGGCTTCAGATTAGCTCAGCTCCAGCCACTGTAGCCACTTGGGTAGTAAACCAGCAGATGTAAAATCTTTCTCTCCTTCTTTCTGTAAATCTGACTTTACAATAAAAATTTAAAAAACCTTAAAAAAAGAAGTTATAAGGAGACAGATAACAGATAAAGGAATTTATAAATAGAGAGATAAAAGATCTGAGGGAGGACATCCAACAATTAAATAACAAGCTGAAGAAAATTCTCCTGAGCAGAGAAAGACCTGAGTTTGCAGACTGAAAATGCTCACAAAGTCCCCAAAAAGATGACAAGAAAAGTCATACACATAGGTTTCTCTTGGTACAATCCCTCAGTTTAAGGATGAACACAAAAGCTTACAGGCGTCTACACAGAGAGTGCATGACTTAACAGGGACAAAAGGAAATTACACTGGCATTGGAGTTCCCATTTCAATACAAGTAGAAAAGGAAGTGAACACCATTCACAGACATGTCTCCGTGTGGCTTGCCTATCATTTTTCAGGGCAAAAAGATCTTGGCCAATACATTAGAATTCACCACCCCTACAGCTTACCTATGGAAAATGCTTAAAGTGGAAAACAATGAATGTACCAGCACAGAAATATCAACACAGGGCAAAGGAACATGCTGGGAAACCACAATGAGTAAGGGAACTTGCTCACACATCTGTTCCTTTTATTCTAAGTCCACATGGAAGATGGTGGACACTCTGGGATTGAAACAGCTAAATCAGGACTCAGCAGACAAAATGGACACACTTCATGGGAAATGCCAACTACAGACTAAAATAATATATTAAATGATCCTTACAAAAACAAGGTATTTGAAGAGGGAGGGAAGGAGCAAATTTGTTCCAAGGTCTCAGCTTAAGCACAGGACAGGTTAGTCATTTTAAAGCTTTCATGCCACTGAAGTATAGAAAAGCAGTGAGAAAACTAAAAATCTTGGAAGGACAAATAGTTATTCCATGCTATCTTGTTTTCAAGTAACAGGAGAGCAATATGTATTTGATTATGAACTAATGAGGAAAGAATGTAACCTTTAATGAAACAGAAAAGCAGAGTACTTTCAAGTTCACATCAGGAAGAAAAAAAATTAACATCAGGAAGAAACAAAATGCAGCATGACTACATCAAGCCAGCACAAACAGTGTGAAAGAAATAGTGATGGAACAATATTATAAATATCCTGTAAAACGGAAGGAGTAAAATGAAGTACATCAGTTAATGGACTAAATTGATCCCTAAAAACAGAAGATGTTATATTGGGTTAGAAAATGAAAAATCAAATCCCAGATACATGATGTTTGTATGGAAAGTAATTAAACAAAAGTATACAGAAATGCTAAAAAAAAAAAATGTAAAGTCAAACAGATACCAAGCAAACACAAATTCAAGAAGTGTCAAATTAGATAAGAGAGAATTCTAGCTATGCACAGCAGAGATTAAAGACATTTGTAACGATAAAATAAATAACTTTATGAAAAAGTTATAATCATCAGAAACCTGCATATATTAAGCTGGAAGTTAAATACATAAACCATATATTATTAGAGATGGAATAAACAAAATTTTAGCATGATATTTCAGATTTCTACTTCAGAAAAGATTTTACCTTTAAAATGTTTAAAAACATGTTATTTATTTTCATTTTATGTAAAAGGTAAAAACAGGCAGGGGCAAAGAGAGCAACAGGTCTTTTGGTTCACTGGTTCCTCAAATGTCTGCAACAGCATGGCTGGGTCGGGCTGAGATCAGGAGCCTGGAACTCAATCCAGGTCTCCTACATGGGTGAGAGGAACTCAAGTACACTGAGCCATCCTGGTCCTCCCTCCACCCCGCCTTTTCTCCTATGTGTGCCAGCAGGAGGCTGGATGGGAAGCAGAGGCAAGACGCAAACCCAGGTTCTCCAATATGGGATACAAGTGTTCCAAGCAATATTTTAACTGCTGTGTTAAAAGCTGCCCCCAGATAAGGTTGTGCATTGCAGACAAAATTTAATTAATAGAGAAGATGAATAACAATTATTTGAATTGCTAT
Organism: Ochotona princeps; assembly: GCF_030435755.1. Classification (NCBI taxonomy): domain Eukaryota; kingdom Metazoa; phylum Chordata; class Mammalia; order Lagomorpha; family Ochotonidae; genus Ochotona; species Ochotona princeps. The sequence continues at coordinate 22,703,543 of NC_080847.1, forward strand.
ATATATGCCTTTATATAGCAATATAGTATACAACTATATAGCTACATATAACAATCCAAATAATTACATATATAAATATTACATATATGTATATTGTATATATGATATATAGGGCATTATATTCCTTGAATATAGAACGTTTTATTTTTAGGGACCTGGATCATTTATAAGCACTGATCATGTATTGTGTCACAGAGATAACACATTTTCTAAAGGAAAGACACAACCTCTGGTCAAAACCAATAAAGTTAGAAATTTACAAAGGTGACAAGAAAAATACTAAAAAACTAAGAAACTCACTCTTACATGAGTCCCTGATTTAAGAGAAAATCCAGGAAAAAATTATAAAACTATAATTAGATGGCATTTTATGCTAATGAGTTTGCTCACAGAAAATTAAAAGCCTCTATGATTAAAGAAGATATCTAAAAAATAAGGAAAACTAGCATTTAAAAAGAAATTACAAAAGGAGTAAACCAAAATAATCTATGATTTAAATAAAATTAAAGGCTGAATTTAATACTAAAATTAGGTGTGTAGAAGGTATAAATAATTGCCAAAAAAATGAAAAGGAAAACAAACATTAATAAAAATACGTAAGAGAAAATGCAAACATTAAAAGATCATAGAAAAGAAATAGGACCTAAGCATAGCTGCAGGTGAAATATATAAAATCATAAAAGAACATCACATGCAGTCCTAGGGCCACAAACCTAAAAATCTGACAATTCCAAAGCCAAACAAAAATTACCAAAAGCTATTCCATATAATAAGCACTTGAACATTCAAGTTATCATAGAAAAAATGTGTAAAAGAGATTGAACGTCTACAGTTGAAAATGCTGGGAAAACCAGAAACACTGAGTGCATTTTAACTTAAAAAATATTTCTATTTATTTGAAGGCAGAGAGAGAGAGAATGAGAGAGAGGGAGGGGAGAAAGGGAGAGAGCCTTGCTATTTCATCCTCCAATTGCCTGTAACAATTGGAGCTGGGCAAGGTTGAAACTAGGCATTAGGCACTCAATTTGGGCCCGAGTGGTCTTAATTGCTGCACCAAACTAACTTTAAAGTGATGGAACATTCTCCCATTATTTTGAAGATTCTGGGTCACACTAAAAGGCTGAGAGTTTTCCAACTGATTCTCCAAAGCCACTATACCTTCTACTACTACAATCAAAGGAAAAAAGCAGAAGAAACTACGTGTGCTAAAGTACTTATAAAATCATTTTCAGTTATTCAAATTGATAGGAAAATAATGTTTTTAACTTATGGGAGCAGGCATTTAGCCTAGCCATTAAGATGCCCAAATCCCATATGGAGGAGCCTGGGTTCAATTCCTGGCTCTGGCTCTTGGCTCTGGCTTCAGCTTTCCGCTAATGCAGATCCTGGGAGGCAGCAATGATGACTCAAGGAGTTGGGCTCTTGCCACCCATGAGGCAGAACTAGACTTGATTTCCAGCTTCTGGCTTCAGTCTCAGCTTGGCCCTGAACCAGCCCCGGCTGTTGTGGACATCTGGGGAGTCGGTCAATGGATGAGAGTATACTCTCTCGTCTTTTAAAAAAATAATTAAATGGAATCTAGTCAAGTATCAAAAGAAGAGAACGTGTTATGGCCAAGCCTGTTCATGAGCCACTACATTGGTTCACAGCAGGAATGTGAGCGGGCCCAACGTGAGGTATGAAAGCCACATCACATCAACAGGTACTAAAAAGTACTGGGTAAAAATCAGATCATTCTTCCCATTCAATCTAAGGTGCTTATTATCTAAACATAATAAAAAGTCTATCAAAATTTGCCTATAGCAATTTGCTATATATAGTGACATTTTGAAATTATTTCAATTAAAAATCTAAACCTAGATAAGAATGAGAGTAAGCACCATTAATCACTGCTACAATCACGATCTAAAACAAACGCAGTAAGCAAAAAATGGTGTCAATGGTATAAAAAGAAATAATCTTCTCATGGTATTTGGAATATACAGAAAACCTAAGACTTAGGCTTTGCTTAAAAAATGTTTATCAGGGGCCAGTGCAGTGGCTTAGCGGCTAAAGTCCTCACCTTGCACATGCCAGGATCCCATGTGGGCGCCGGTTCTAATCCCGGTAGGCCCCACTTCCAATTCCAGCTCTCCACTTGTGGCCTGTGAAAGCAGTCAAAGCCTTGAGACCCTGCACCTAGGTGCGTGGCAGACCTAGAAGTTCCTGGCTCCTGGCTTTGAATGGGCTCAGTTTCAACCATTGCAGTCACTTGGGGAGTGAATCACTGGGCAGAAGATCTTCCTCTCTGTCTCTCCTCTCTGTATATCTGACTTTGCAACAAAAATAAATAAATTTTAAAGAGTTTATCAAAAAAGTTTATCACAATTAGTAAGTAAACTGATACAGTGATTGGATTAAAAGTAAATATTCACATGTCAATATCTTCCCCCCATGTTCCCAGCAATAAAAAACTTATTTCTTTATTTATTTAAAGATTTGTTTATTTTATTACAAAGTCAGATAAACAGAGAGGAGGAGAGACAGAGAGGAAGATCCTCTGTCCGATGATTCACTCCCCAAGTGAGCCTCAACGGGCCGGTGCGCACCAATCCGATGCCGGGAACCAGGAACCTCCTCCGGGTCTCCCACATGGGTGCAGGATCCCAAAGCTTCAGGCTGTCCTAGACTGGCTTCCCAGGCCACAAGCAGGGAGCTGGATGGGAAGTGGAGCTGCCGGGATTAGAGCAGTTGCCCAAATGGGATTCCGGGGCGTTCAAGGTGAGGACTTTAGCCGCTAGGCTACGCCGCCGGGCCCAGCAATAAAAAATTTAAAAGAGGTATGTTAATGGGCTCATTTAGCCATATCATAAGGAATACATAATTCTAAATATCAGGTTGTACATATATATAAACATTTAATCAATTTGAAGTTACTGATTTGTAGATGAAAACTTCCTGGGCCCAGTACGATGGCTAAATCCTTGCCTTGCACACACTGTTGATTCCCATATGTGAGCTGGATCATGTCCTGGCTGCTCCGCTTCCCATACTGTTTATGACCTGCGAAAGCAGCAGAGCCTTGTGACCCTGCATCCATGTGGGAGACCAGAAAGAAGGTCCTGGCTTCTGGTTTCAGATTGGCTCAGTTCCAGCCATTTGCAGCTATTTGGGGAGTGAGCCAATGGATGGAAGATCTTTCTCTCTGTCTCTCCTTCTCTCTGTATATCTGCCTTTTTAATTAAAAAAAATCTTTAAAAATTCCTACCAGTGAGAAAAATATAAGTATATTAGAACAAATTAAATGCAAATTATAGTACTAAGAAGAAAATTATAAACACCTTACTGCCTATCAGTTCCATTCCTAGGCACATACCCAAGAAAAATGTGAGCGTATGTTTATCAAAAGCTATGGATAAGAATGTTCCTAGCAATGCTATTAATAATAACTCAAAACAAAAAGCCATTAAATTCCCACCAATTCCTTGGAGGAAGGAATGAATTGAGGATTCATTCTATTCACACAAAGCAATCCTATATAACAAGAAGAGACAACCACAACTATATCCAACAGCATGGGCAAACCTGAACATTGAAAGACAAGCTTTGAGTAAATAGGGTATGAATCTACTAACAACAAACACAGGCCAAACTAAACTGTAGTTCGGGAAGCCAGGCTACTGGTTTCCCAAGTTAGGGTAATGAGAGAAAGAGTACAGTGCTGCTCATGTATTGTGTCTTGACACATGCCCTGAGTTCCCAAGCATGATCCCCTTGCAGAAAATCATCAACCTCTACATCAAAATTCACATATATTTAAAAGATGTGCTATATAAAAAGCCATTTTATTGGAGATAATAATATTATATTTGAAAAAAAGACATGCTCTTCAACAGGAACACTGAATATTATTAATAAAAGAATCCACTTCCCTCAAATGCTGGCATTTAATAAAAGTTGATTTACAATTTCAAGAAATTGTTTCATTTTACTTTTTCCTATAATTATTGAGAAAATTTTATTGATTATGTGGAAATGGTAATATTTCAGATACATCATCTTTAAACACCATTGAAATTAATACACATATTTTTTTCTCGTTATTTGAAAGGCAGAATGAGAAAGGAAAAGGGAGAGAGAGAGAAATCTTTCTTCTGGCTGACTCCTCTGATAGGTGCAACAGCCTGAGGTAGGCCAGGTGGAAACCAGGAGCCTGGAATTTCATCGGGGTCTCCCGTATGAGTGGCAGGAACCCAAGTACTTGTATCATCATGTACCTGTCTGGCATAATAACGGAAGCTGGATCAGAAGCCTGCAGTAGCTGGGACTTCAACTATGCAGATGGCAATAGGAGATATGGATGCTGTAAGTGGCTGTTTAATCCTCTGTGCCATAATTTCCCATGCAGCTGCTAAAAATTGTAGCTTTATATATGTAATTCTGTATTTTTTACTGGATAGGGTGCTGCTGAAAATCAAAGCCATAATAATTGTCTCATTCTTGATGCGCAAGTTGAAAAACTTTCTTCTCTCAAAAGCTTATCATCTCTTCAATCGCATCACACACGCATTTTGATTTCAGAATTGTTAACACGTATCCCCATATCAACATGGATCAACTTTGCTAGAGTAGAACATTAAGCACTGGTTCTGTTGCCTTTGTATTATGGATTATACTTATTTCCAAAATATTAACTGTTTCCTCTTGCCCTACCCTTCAATGAAATTGTTTCATGATTGCATTGGAAGTTCAACTCCAAAGAGGTGGCATTCTACTTACACCCCCAGCCTGGGGAAGAGTAAGCTCAAATCTATTATTCTTTTCATGTCACACAACCACCTACATATCTCCACTTTGCTTCTACAAGATACAGAAGCATGTATTCACTGAGGTGAGATCCTGACCTTCTTGTCTGCATAGATCCTAGATGGGTTGGGAGCTGGACCTGGGAGGCACGTCTAGCAGGGCGGCATCCAACTCAGGCTTGAAAATACAGGGCTATCCAGATAAGACTGTCTTCCTTTACCTCCAACATCAAATGAATAGAAAGAGCGGTCTATGCCATCCCATTGGGCTATAAAGAATGTTTTTATCTCTCAAATTCACCTCCAGTTTGCTTTAGAAGCTTGTCAAACAACTAAGCCTTGCTTGTGTACCCAATCTTTCAGACAAAAAGGCAGAAGTTTGGAATGGATGTGACTTGCTCACAAGCCAGCTAGCAGCCGTGCTGGGGCTCTACCCAGGTGTCTGGCTGTATACCCCAAGCTTCCTCCCTGCTAATCTTTTGGATAAGACAAAGTGGCAAGACAGGGATGATGGGTCATGGCACCAATCCAGGGTCGTTTAGAGAGACTTTCTGGGAGAGCTGAGTGGAACCTGAGTCTTGCTAGATAGGGGCTTAGAGAGGGACGTGACTGTTCCCTGCTCGAACACTTGGCTTCAGAGCTGGCTGATGCTACTGCTATCTGCTTAGTCACCCAGAGGTTAGGCAAGGGCAGTGTGATAGCAGAACTACTGGCAGGAGGCAAGTGTGTGAGTGCAACAGCCCGAACTTTCACTACAGTCTTAGAAGCTGGCTCCAACATGGCATCTCCTCAGGGTGACATGCACTCTTATCTCTAGTTGGACCCGAAGAGCTGTGGAATGGCAGGACAGAATACGCCCCAGCAACAGGGCGTCATGTCTCTGTTTCCTGAGGACATGGCCTACTCAACTGTCCATTTGACAGCATAGTTGGAGTGGGCTGAGGTTAGGAGAGGATGTCGAAGAGATCAATGAGCCCATCTAATTATTCCTCAAGAAGGTTTGGGAATGAGCTGTTCTTGGTAATAACTCAGTGAGGCTATGAATCCTCAGAGAGAATTGGTATCCAAGGCAATCCTCCTGAGATATAGGGCAATGGGGCAGGTGATCAAATCCCTGATTCAGGATGGAAGAAGTGAACAGCTTAAACACGTGAATGTACTGAGGAGTCACTGTGCCAGGTACCCTGCTTAGTGGCTTACAGACACCTCTGCATCGTCACAAGCTCCTTTTGAGGAAGGCACCTTTGCATGAGAGATGATGGAGACTGAGAGATGAACTCACTGGCTTGAGGTCACCTGGGTAGCATGTGGCAGAGCTGAATTTTTGCTTGACTCAGAAGCTTGTGTTCTCACCAAGGTCCCAGAGTAGCCACCTCTTCTTCTGGACTCCCTTCTGGGTAGGAGTTGCAGAGGCCAGCCAGTGCAGCACAGTCCTCACTGATTTCCTTGTTCTGCCTCAGAGGGTCCTGTCCAGCAGTCTGGCACCTAGGCAGCCATTCTTAGCAATTTATAATCAGGAGACCGGGATTCACAGAGGCTGCCCCACCTTTACTGTGACTGCTGTGATTATGCAAAACAATAAAAGGGAACGATAGTTTAGTACTTCAATTTATGGTGCACCTGTATACATGTCCTCAGTGAATGACAAATGAACATTTCTTCATACACGTTCTCAGTGAATGATGGGCAAGTTTCTGGCATCAGCAGCTCATTTGATGTAGAATCATCTGTGTGTGCCCCTACTTTCAGGATGGGAGAATGGTTTCTTAACATTTCTTATAATTTCTGTCCATTGCTCCTACTCCAGTTCCCATAGTGGACAAGTCTAGTTTGTTGTCCACATCATGACAGGGATTCAAAGGACTAAAGAAGGCAGCTGGTGCCCCTGGCTAGAAGCCTTTAGTTCTGCCAGAGCTCCAGAAAAGGCACTTAAAACCCTCAGCAACCTGACAGGGCTGCTTCAAGGTCCACTCAGCAGCCACCTGTTTATCAGGAAAAATGGCAGGCCTGCTGATCGACTGGAGTTGGAGCTCATGATGAGAGGAAGATAGGATCTGGCGATAGGTATGGCTTCAATGGGAAAAAGTTCAGTAACCCAACCTTTGCAGATGATTAAATTCCATCAGATGATTGGCAGGACTATTCTCTGATAAACGTTTGGGTGTTGGCAAAGGGAGTAAGGCTGCGGTGAGTGGGGGGACATTCCCTGTACAGGCAAGCTTTGGTTTACAAAGGAGGCTGTGAGGAAAATTCAACTCTTACTTCCTAACCTTTGGCTCAACACTACAATCCCCCTTCCTAGGATCCATTTCAGTAGAGGAGAAAATATTTTGCTGTTCTTTAGAAGTTGATCAACTGTTATTAAAATACATCACTGAGGGCCCGGCGGCGTGGCCTAGCAGCTAAAGTCCTCACCTTGAATACCCCGGGATCCCATATGGGCGCCGGTTCTAATCCCGGCAGCTCCACTTCCCATCCAGCTCTCTGCTTGTGGCCTGGGAAAGCAGTTGAGGACGGCCCAAAGCTTTGGGACCCTGCACCTGCGTGGGAGACCTGGAAGAGGTTCCTGGTTCCCGGCATCGGATCGACGCAGCACCGGCCCGGTACAGCTCACTTGGGGAATGAAACATTGGATGGAAGATCTTCCTCTCTGTCTCTCCTTCTCTCTGTATATCCGGCTTTCCAATAATAATAAATCTTAAAAAAAAAAAAAATACATCACTAAGCTTCAGGTTGCTTTGTACCTTATTATTTATATATTGTAAGCAGTCAAGTGGAGGCAACTCCTTGAACTGACTCTTCAATTTGACTTCATTTATAAAGTTTTAAGAACTTGTTCCATCAAATACACATGCAGATTCACAGTTGAGTTATAAATGTAGTGGGCTGTCTTACTGGCAAAGTAGGCAAGGACACTTGAGAGAAGAGCTGGGTTTAGAGGCCAGACCTGTCAGGTTCCCTATGGATAGTCCTGCATAAACCATTTAATTTCTGTGACTCTCATTTTCCTCATCTGTAAGTAGAATATCTCCCACTCAGCTTCCTTTACAGGGATATCAAGAGGATTAAATGATACATCTATGGTAGCCAAAGACTAAAAGACATGAAGGGATGCTAAAACAAAACATGTGAGGTACTTATCAGATTCAGAGTTAATTTTTTAAAAGATTTATATTTATTTTTATTTGAAAGGCAGATTTTTATAGAGAAGGAAAGAGAGTGAGAGGTCTTCATCCATTGGTTCACTCCTCAAATGGTGGCAATGACCAGAGCTGAGCTGATCCGAAGCTGGGAGCCAGAAGCTTCTTCTGGGTGTATAATCCCAAGACTTTGAGCCATCCTCCATTTTTCCTAAACCATAAGCAGGGAGTTGGATCAGAAGTGGAGCTACTGGGCACAAACCAGTGCCCATATGGGATGCTGAAGCAGTAGGGTGGAGGGTTAGCTTGCTGTGCTACTAGGCCAGTCCTCAGAGGTGAAGTCTTAGAAGGGACATTTGTAGCTTAGAACTACCTTTTACACATTTTTAAAAACCTTTTTGCCAGAATTGGGTATTCAGAGAGCCACTCCTTGCTAACTCTTGGCCAATGTCATTAAGGTAAGGGTCTAAGTTAAAATATTGCACCCCTGAAAGCCACAATAGTTGGATCAGGAGTGGAAATGGAAGCCAATCAGTGTCAGTGAGAATCAAGAAGACAGAATTGCCCCCTCCCTCCCTGGTTTTCACGTGTGCTGTTTGGGCGCTATGACCACATCTGGTACGGCTCTCCTCACCTTGGCATTCCGTAACATGCACTGGGTTGCATCACGATCGAACCTGGCCTGATCCACATTTTATTCTGGTGCTCAGATTCGCCAGTGGGTGATGTGAACTGGTTCAGCCTGGTCTGCCCCCGGCCTATGCCAAATGTATGATGGTGGGTACATTTCTCTGTCCTGGTCTGGTTTGCTCCCTATCATGGTTCTTTTTTTTTTTTTTAAAGATTTATTTATTTTTATTGGAAAGGCAGATATACAGAGAGGAGGAGAGACAGAGAGGAAGATCTTCCGTCCAATGGTTCACTCCCCAAGTGGCTGCAACGGCTGCAGCTGAGCTAATCCAAAGCCAGGAGCTCTTCTGGGTCTCCCACGTGGGAACCCCAACCCAGCAAGGGTGTGCTCTCACAGCTCCCCAAACGAGCTTATTCCCAGCACTAGATTACACGCGTGCTAGTAGTTGCTCTGACCCAGTTGGCTTAGTCCCTCACCTGTCTCAGCCTTTGCCTTTGATGCTGTGGCCTAGTATCCCTGGCAGACCAGTCAGTGTAGCCTAGTTCGGCATGACCTGTGCTCCATCCTGATTCATGTTCTTCCTTGTGAGTTGAGGTTTACTTGGCCCTACCCGGTCCGCTCCCTTCCAATTGAAGCTCGGCCCACCCCACATCCTATTTTAGGATGCAGTTTCGGTGCTGCTGCCTTTATCTATTTAGACTGTTTTTGGTTCCTTTACCCATAAGTGATGGCAGGTGCCATGGTCATACCTAGCTCAGTCCATCACCACCCCAGCTCACGAGCTAACCAGCGGGACTTGTGTTTCCACAGGGTTGGGCCCACACTTCCACCAGACAATCTACCCTCGGACCTGGTTCTCTCATGTGCTGGTTAGTGTCTTGACCCTTCCAAGTGTGATCAGTCCACTATTCTACCACCCAGTCAAGTACTGGTACCTAGTCCTGCCAGACAGGCCCCCATCCATAGCTTTTGTGTGGACTGGCATGCAGCAGTCAGTGATGCTCTATGCTAACAGCCCATCTCAGGATTCCCATTTGGGCTGATGGACTCTCCCTTCGAAACCACCAGGTATCAGTCCTCACGCTTGCCAGAAAGTTCCATGACCCTTTTGCTGGGAATCAACCAGAATCCATCCCTCACCTACACTCACATTGGCCTTATTCACAGGTGTCCCTAGGCAGCAATTACATATCCTAAAAACCCCAGAGCTTTCCCCCGGGCAGACAGTAGGCAGAGCCTGGCACCACTTGGTGCATTGACTGCCAAAAGCCTAGGACTTAGTCACTGTCAGTGACAGCACTTTGGTTACATTTCAAGTAGAAATGAGAATTTCATTGATCTATAAGGATGGGGACCAGAAATGAAAATTTCATTGATATATAAGGATAGGGACCAGAAGGTAGCATAGAAAAATTAAAATGACATTTAAAGGTGGTAGAAATTTTTTGTATGGATTTCTCAAAATGTTATGACAGTTAGTATAATGAATGGCAAAAATGTGCTTCATTGCTAAAAATTGTTGAAAAGAATTATGAATGTTTTTCTCAGTGTCATTTAAAGTAAAGCAGTTTGTATTTAATCAAAGGCTCTGACAATTGAGCTTGGGTAGGCAAATTCTCTCTCAGAACCTCTAATCCCTAAAGATGCCCACAGAGAAGCTTCAATCTTTACAAAAGGATGAGAGCTGTGATCCTCAATGGGTAAGTACGAAAAAAACCACAGCCAAGGTCATAATTGCTTTTCCTTCACATGATACCTCATTTGCAATCCCAAGTATCATGATGTGGGGTTATTTACTAGGAAGTGATGCATGTCAAACAACTGTCTGCCTCAAAAAGCATCGAATCCAACCTTCTGTCCTGGTCAGAGTGTTTGTAAATACTCACTCATCTAGTCAGTATCATTCATCAAAGTACTCAAGTAAAGAAGCCATAAGGAAAAGATGTAAATCTGGTTTCACCAGATTTTAGGGAAGAAGACAGGACTTGGGTACTGCAGGAGGACTATTCATTCTAATCCAAATTACTCATTAAGCATCTCTTATGTACAAAATGCTCCACGAGGTCCTACAAATTCAAAGACTTGGGGCTGTCCCCAAGAAGCTCATAATACAATATGTGATATAAGATCTGTGAATGTAAATTACCCCAATAAAAGGCAGGAAGATATTGGATATGATATAAGACAAAAGGAAAACCACTCATATTTTGAAGAGACTCAGAGAAGGGAGAATAGATGCCTGGAAAAATCAGGTGCAGCTTCAAGAAAAGTATGATACTTTCTGGCCTAGTAGGAAGGGTGGGTGTGACAGGCAGAGACATGGGACAAGTGGGTGGGGTTATTCCAGGTAAAGGAAACTAAGCACCCAAGGCAGTAAGACAACAGACAGAGGGCACAGTCTGCCAGGGTTGGCCAGCTCCAGCCTGCAGGCTCTGCTGTCAAAGTGTACTTAGTCAAGGAGGGAGCAGTTGCAATGGAGGGGAGCTGAGCTGGGCAGAGATGCCTTCGCAGGCATGTGGATAATGGGTTGGACTAGCAAGAGAAGAGCAAAGATGGCCAATTAAAGAGGCTGTTTCTCTAGTGGAGGGCCACAGGGGATACTTAACTAGGCAAAGGGGGCATGTTGTTCTTAATGCCTTATTTTTGCTGTTATAAATTCTTTTACATGTGCAAATTTTATTTCTTTTAAATTTTAATAATTATTATTACATAATAAAAGGCCTGCTTTATGAGTTCTTTTAGTCAACAAACATAAATTAAGCAGAGACTCTTGAAAAATAATCATTTTGAAGATAATGATGTGCCAAGAAGAGAGATAAGAAGCCTGCTGCAGAGGAAAGAGTTGTAGGGAAGACAGAAGGGGCAGACTGGGGAGAATTGAAAGCAGGATATTTCTAATTTCTGATTACTAGGTTTGGAGGGAGAATGTGGGAGAACACAGAAACACAGAGAGAAGGTCCATGGCAGGTTCTGGAGAGAGACAGTGGTACTGTGAACTTTTCCTTAAAGGAAGTCCAAAGGAGAAAGAGAATCTTTGGTTCATGAACACACTGGCTTCCTTCTCCATCCCCAACTGGGAAGTTTTCTTGAGCTGTATTTAGCTGGAAAATACAAAACTTGAATATCTTAAGCATCTAGAAATACTCTCCAGGCACGGGTGACGGCAGGTAACTGTAACAGGATCCTGTTGCTGTGACCTGATGTTCCAGATTGTGACCTGGATGTGTTACCATGAACACAGACATTCTGCAGAAAAGGTTTCCTCATGGATGCCTTTTGTGATTACAGCTGGCATGTCTAAATGTGAAGAAAGCATCACGATTGCTTCAAGAGGGCCCGGGTCTTCCAAAGCCCTGAGCAGTTGGACGGAAGGGAGGGGCTTGAGGGTCAGAGCTGTCTCTGCAAGACCCAGCTACACTTTCCCACCAGCCAAGCAGACAAGCCTGCAGCCTGTACTAGTCACCCAAAGGTAGGCATGTTGTGAGGAACGGGCATTCACTTGGCTTACCCAGAGTCCTACAGAGAGCTCAGAAACAGTAGGCAGGACAATTGCTATGGTTAGACCTGAATTTGAATCTTGCTACCTTGTACCCAAGATACCCAATCTAAATTATAAACTCCCCCTCAAAATATTCATGCTTGCAGATGATACAATGTTGCATGCAGAAAATTATGAACATTCCACCAAAAAGCTGCTGGAGCTGATAAACTCATTCAGTAAAGTTGCAGGTTACAAAATAAATATACAAAAATCAGCAGCTTTTAAATATGCCAATGATGAACTTGCTGAAAGAGAAATTGAAAAAGAAATTCCATTCATAATAGTTAAACAAACAAAATCAAATATTTAGTAATAGATTTAACCAAAGAAGTGAAAGCTCTCTGCAACAAAAATTACAAAACATTGATCAAAGAAATCAGCAAGGGCACACACCAAAAATGGAAAGATATTCCTTGCTTCTGGATGGACAAATCAATATCATTAAAATATCTATACTACCTAAAATAATCTATACATTTAATGCAATCCATATCAAAATACCAATGATATTTTTTACAGAATTAGAAAAAACCAATCTTGGGCCAGTGCAGTGGTATAGTAGGCTAATTCACTGGTGCCAGTATCCCATATTGGAACAAGTTCATATCCCAGCTGCTCCGCTTCCAATCTGGCTCTCTGCTTATGAGCTGGAAAGGCAGTGAAGGATGGCAAAAAGTCTTTGGGATCCTGCACCCCTGTGTGAGGCATGGAAAGAAGCTCCTGGCTGCCAACTTTGGATCAGCTCAGCTTTGGCTGTTAAGCCCATTTGAGCAGCGAACCAATGAATGGAAGACCTTCTATCTCTTCTCTCTTTGTAAAATTGGCCTTTCAAATGAAAACAATATTAGAAAAAAGAAGAAAACAACTCTAAGAGTCACAAAAAGACCCAGAACAGCCAAAGCGATCCTGAGGAGGTGGGCAAGGGAGTAGAGGGAGAAAAAGCAAGCAACCCGGAGACATCACAATGCCAGGCTTCAAAGTCAACTATAAAATACAAGCACACAGTAATTAAAATAGCCTGGTGCTGGCATAAAAATGGACATACAGATCAATGGAACAGCATAGGCAACCCAGAAATTAATCCAGGTAAATAGAGCTGATTTTTCACAAAAGTGCTCAGACCATACACTGGAGTAAAGATAATCTCTTCAACAAATGGTATCAGTAAAACCGAACACATGTATGCAGATTAATGAAATAAGATTCATTCTTTTTGCCTTATATAAAAGAAAATCAACTCAAGATGTAAATTTAAGACTGGAGACTAAGAAGCTGTTAGACTACATAGAGGGAAACAACTTCAAGACCTTGATGTAGGTGACAACTTCTTGGATAAGACCTCCAAAGCTACAATCAATCGGGTCAAGAGCATCCAATAGGATAGGAAAAAATGCTTGTTATCTATAGGACGGAGACTATCCAGAATATATCAGCAACTTAAAAAACTCAACAGCAAAAAGTCAACCAGTCCAGTTAAAAATGGCTAAAGGATATCAACAGACCATTCTCAAGAGAAATACGAAGACCCCAAAAAATTATGAAAAAAAAAAAAAAAAAAAAAACCCTCACTAGCCACCAGCGAAATGAAAATGAAAACCGCACAGATACCTCCTCCACTCAGTCAGAAGGGCTAAAATCAAGACAGAAAGAACAAACGCTGGGGAGGATGTGGAGAAAGGGAAACACACACTGCTGGTGGGATGTAAATTAGTGCAGTCACCATGGAAGATTGTGTGGAGATTTCTTCAAAGATTCAAAGCAGAAATGGCATTTAACTGAATAATCTTACTTTTGGGCATATACACAAAAGATATGAACACACTATCAAAGAGATAGCTGTACCACCAAATTTATAATAGTGTGGTTCATACAGCCAAAACAGAATCAATGGAGGTATCCATAAATGGATAAATGGCTAAAAAATGTGATATAATTCAGCTATAAAAATGAAATTCTATCATTTGTCTCAAAACGTATGTAAATGTAGGACATCATGTTGAATCAAATAAGTTGGACACAGAAAAACAAATACTACAAGTTTGCTCATGGGTTTTAGCTAAAATTAAAAGAAAAAAATCAAAAAACAAAAAGAAATGCCTGTGTGTATTAGTATTGCTGGAAATACATTTTTTGTCTACTTTTTTCAGACCCTGTCAAGCCAGTGCTTAAGAATATTAACATTACTATAGTTTCAATGATCTGTGATTAAAGTTTACTGTGAAATAGTCATCTTTCCATTTGACTAATATTTACAGTCCTTACCACTGTAATTAGATATTCCTGCTGAACTAGAATCTTTTTTTTTTCTGTTCAATTCTTTATTTGGTGGAGAATTAAACCTGACATACACACACACACACATATATACAGACATGTACATACACATATATACATTTATATGTTATCTATGACCTATATTCAATGCTAAAAATTAAAAAATAGAAAAATGAGAAATCACAAAAAATGCAAACTTTCCATTAGTCTCCTTAAAATGCCCTGCAGTCTTCCTTCCTTTCAATTTACAAAACGATTATTACAAAGTTCAAAACTCTAGATTTGGAATATCTTTTGCTAGATTTTTTGTTCTTAGTGAGCAATGTTTCCACAGAGAAAAGTACACCATATCAGTTCCCAAATCTCATCTGTTCCTCACGCTCAAATGCCACTTCCTCCAGAAAACCTTTCAGGTCCAGCACCTCTGTGACAGTTCTTTCCCTCTAGGGGCCCTAGCCTTCGACCTGGCCCAAATACCTTCTGCCTCTGCATCAGGAGGACTGGTGCACATGTTTACAAAATTTTTACCCTTTTGGCTATCTCTATCTGCTCCCTTGTAGGATGAGGAACACATTTACACCAGCTTCCTGAATATCTGGGCAATACCTGGCATGTTTGTGGGTTAAACAGTGAGTTAATGGACACTTTTTTGTTTATTTGTTTGTATTCTTTTTTTTTTTTTTTTACAACAACAGTTTCACTTGGTCCCCAAACTCAGAACACTGCCCAGCTTTGGGTAGGCCTTGCTGCCTCAGGACAATCCCAGCATTTCTGGGGCTGTGGCAGTGCCAGGCCCTGCAGGAACCGGAATGGGTCTTTTCCTGAAATGTTGCAGATCAGTTACAGCAAACAGAATGGCAGCCATCGAAGAAAACTGTCACTCTGGGCTCCTTTTTGACCACAGCTGCTACGTAGAAGCAGCTGCAGCTTCAATAAGGGCCGCTTTTGATTTTTTGATTTTTTTGATTTTTGAATTTTTTTGACTGCTCTAGGGCATCACCATCCTTTAACAGGCCAGGGCTATAAACTCTTCTACTACTTATTGAATCTTAATGATTGGTGGTGAATTAAGCCTATGAATATCAGTGGATTGAAATTATGTCTTCGCAAAACTGATGAACACAGGGTTAAGAGGAGACTGGGGGGTAGTTGTCTCCGTGGAACTATACCTCTGATATGTATGAAAGGTTTTTTACCTTAAAAAATTTTTAAAAAGACTTGTGTGCTACGCTAGCCAAGCTGAATCAAATGGAATCTTTCTCTTTCATTCCAAAGATTTATTTATTTTTGTTGGAATAGTGGATCTATAGAGAGAAGGAGAGACAGAGAGAAAGATCCTGCATCCACTGGTCCATTCCCAAGTAGCTCCAACAGCTGAGCGGAGCCAATCTGAAGCCAGGAGCCAGGAGCCACCTCCATGTCTCCCACGTGGGTAAAGGGTCCCAAGGCTTTGGGGCATCTTCCACTGCCTTTCCAGGTCACAAGCAGGGAGGAGAATGGGAAGTGAAGCAGCCGGTACATAAACAGGTGCCCACATGGGATCCTGGCATGTGCAAGGCAAGAATTCAGCCACCAGGACACTGTGCCAGGACCTCAAATGAAATCTTCTTTTTGTTTTTAAGACTTATTTATTTCTTTACTGGAAAGTCAGATGAACAAAGAGGAGGAGAGACAGAGAGGAAGATCTTCCATTCACTGATTCACTCCCCAAGTGGCTGCAATGGCTAGAGCTGAGCCAATCCTCTTTCAGTCAGGAGCCAGGAACCTTTTCAAGGTCTTCCACACCGATGCAGGTTCTCAAGGCTTCAGGCCGTCCTTGATTGCTTTCCCAGGCCACAGACAGGGAGCTGGATGGAAAGCAGGGCTGCCAGGATTAGAACTGGTGCCCATATGGCATCCTGGTGTGTGCAAGGCGAGGACTTTAGCTGTTAGGTTACCATACTGGGCCCTCAAATTGAATCGTAAGGCTGGAATTTCAAGGCAAATTCATGCAGAGAGTTTACTGGATATGTACGGTAAAAGTGGTTCTCTCACTCGATAGCTACTAGCAGATAAGTGATTCCAATGATCAGCTTGGCTGTAACAGCCTACAGGAGTCTATATTTCTCAAGACCAATAGTGGTCAATGGAGCATAAACAAACCAATGGGGTGGCTTGTCTATAAAATACAGGAATATTGTTTGGGCTCTTTCTTGGTTCTGCTGTCCAAGATCCCAGTGTAGGCTGATCCTAAAGGTACTACTTTACTCAGTGGAGAGCATTTTAATAAAACAATACTTGGAAAACCAGTCCTAGAGAAAACAAGTGCCATCAGTGCCATCTGTGCCCTGATTATTTTCAATATGGTTCACTTCCGAGCTCTTCAGGGAAAGATTGACGGCCCTGTCCCTTTTCTAGACAGTGTGGGTGCTTACCCACTGACTGTCCACCAGGGTTTGGGCAATTTCTGGGCAAGGAAGAAAGCCTCTCCTAAGCTGGTGCTTGAGTAACTAGAGGAAGCCAAAGAATTTGAGGGAAGGCAAGTCTCGCAGGGTTGAACGACCTTGGAGAATCACAGTCTGACAGAGTGGAGGAAGCCACTGGCCTGAAGTTAGCCTTCCTCAAACAGTGGCCCAGCGGAATTGCGTCGTGCTACCACATGGCACAACTCAAGCAACATGGCATCCAATATCTTACTCAGACTAAGGACAGTCAGAGATGGAGCTCATTATGAGAGCTTTTCATTAGCTGAGGTAACCAGGGTTAGTGCTGGGTTGGATGGAGTTTCAGTCAACAGCAAGATGCTCCGTGGTGTTGCAAGTATGCAGGGCCTGATAATAAACAGCATTAGGCTCCTGCACAAAAACACAGCGCTAGGCACTCTGATATCTTGCCAAAAGACACAGCTTGAAAGAGGAAACCGAAGCCCAGGTGTACTGCTGTGCTTTGACCAGGGTCTCACAGAACGATGGCTAGCCATGCAAACAATGTCTCTCAGTCTGATTTCTGTTTCATTCATACCCATTTAAGCAGATTATGTCTGCACAAGAATAGGACCCTTTCCTTTGCCTATAGCATAACACAGCCCGGAGTCAGACTTTAATTTTGTCTATGCTGTGCACTAGTTATTTTACCACAGACAGAACTCTTAACTGTCTCATTTCCCTATATACCAAAAGCAAATAGAATTATGTGGGCAACTCTGCCTCCGTTTCCTAATACAAAATAGGGATAGTCATATAACAGGGTCTACCACATCGGGTGACAAGTTTAAATAGGCAAACTGCCCAGCACTGTACCTGGCACTCAATAAATATCAAACAGCCTTATTAATGTATAATTCACATATCCTAAAACTCAATATTTAAAGTATAAAATTCACAGAACTGGGTTCTAGGCTCCCATTTTGCCTGGGCCAGCCTAAGGTTGTAGTAGGCACTCAGAGAGCGAAACAGCACATGAAAGTTTTTAAAAAGTTTAAAAAAATATGCTTAAAAATATGCAATTAAACAGTTTTTTAAAACTACATTCAGTCAGAAAAGTTCTTCAGAAAGTTCATTAAAACTTAACTGAAGGGCCCGGCGGCGTGGTCTAGCGGCTAAAGTCCTCGCCTTGAACGCCCCGGGATCCCATATGGGCGCCGGTTCTAATCCCGGCAGCTCCACTTCCCATCCAGCTCCCTGCCTGTGGCCTGGGAAAGCAGTTGAGGACGGCCCAATGCATTGGGACACTGCACCCGCGTGGGAGACCCGGAAGAGGTTCCAGGTTCCCGGCATCAGATCGGCGCGCATCGGCCCGTTGCGGCTCACTTGGGGAGTGAAACATCGGACGGAAGAGCTTCCTCTCTGTCTCTCCTCTGTATATATCTGGCTGTAATAAAATGAATAAATCTTTAAAAAAAAAAAAAACTTAACTGAAAGGTAAGTTTATTTTGATAAAAAATGTTTTGAAATCCATGTATTCTCTCTTCACATGCATTTCCATGAATATTTTTGGAGACCTCTGTATGCATGAATTTCAAATATTTTTCTCCAAAATGAACTTATACATTAGTTTCATGCTTCCACAAACCTTTTACAGCACTTCCAGATGTGCAGCCATCACCAAAGTCACTTGCGGATCTTCTCAAAAAGGGAGATATTTCACCTACTGATTTACTCTTCAATAACCAGGTCTATGCTAGGCCAAAGCCAGGAGACAGAAAGTCAATTTTGGTCTCCCACGTGGGTGACAGGAACCCAAGTATTTGAATCATCACCTGCTGCCTCCCAGAGTACATACTGGCAGGAAGCTGGTGCTGGAAGCTGACTCAAGCCCAGGCTCTCCAAAAAGAATGCAGGTACCTCAAGCAGCATCTGAACCACTGAGCCCAACAGTCAGCCCCATTTTGAGTTGATTTTGATGAAAGGTTTGAGCTAAGGGCACAACTTCACTCCTGGTTCAGAACAATTGCAGAAAAGACCACTGTTTTCTCAACAAATGGTCCTGGCATTCTCATTAAGAATCAATTGACTGGGGTCCAGTGTGATAGCAATTAAAGTCCTCACCTTGAATGCACCAGGATCCCATATGGGTGCCAGTTCTAATCCCAGCAGCTCCACTTCCCATCCAGCTCCCTGCTTGTGGCCTGGGAATGCAGTTGAGGATGGCCCAAAGCTTTGGAACTCTGCACCTGTGTGGGAGACCAGGAAGAAGATCCTGGCTCCTGATTGGCTCAGCTCCAGCTGTTGGGGCTGCTTGGGGAGTGAACCATCATACAAAAGATCTTCTCTGTCTCTCCTCCTCTCTGTATATCTGCCTTTCCAATTAAAAAAAAAAAAAAAAAAGAAAGAAAAAGAATCAATTGACCAAGCCCAGCACTGCAGCCTAGCAGCTAAAGTCCTCGCCTTGCATGTGCCGGAATCCCATACAAGCTCCGGTACTAATCCCAGCAGCCCCGCTTCCCATCCAGCTCCTTGCTTGTGGCCTGGGAAAGTAGGCAAGGACAGACCAAAGTCTTGGGACTCTGTACCCACGTGGGAGACCAGGAAGAGGCTCCTGGCTCCTGGCTTTGGTCAGTGCAGCTCTAGATATTGCGGTTGCTTGGGGAGGTTATCACTGGACGGAAGATCTTCCTCTCTGTCTCTCCTCCTCTCTGCATATCTAACTTTGCAATAATAATTTTAAAAAGATAATTTTAGGGAGGTGCTGAAAAATCATTACCCTCTGGAGTTGTGAAGGCAATGATGTTCATTATCCGCCTCTTACACCTTTGACACTGGAGACAAAGAACCAGAAGAGGTACCAAATTACAGTTTGCTGTACTGAGTTTGGTTCTGCAAAGGCAGCAAAATGACTTCCATTACCAGACAGAGATACCAGGGAATGACACCTATACCAGTCTTCCCCTGGCCACTCTTGAACTCTGCACTCACTGAGGACACATCCCTGAGGCTGCTGTAGTGGCTTTTAATACTTGAGGAAGAGGTCCCATCTCCACTGTAAAATTACACTGGGAGCTAGCTGGGACCTTGCTTTGCATTTCTCGAAAGCTGTAAGAGGCCTCCTGCTTCTGCTTCATTTTCCAGGCCACCTACCCATTCATCTCGTGTGGCCACAGGAGGCAAGTACAAGTTGCTCTTCGGATCAAAAGCTTCACCTAAGAGGCTTTTGTGAAGACAGGAAGATACAATAATCCCTGGCACTGCCACAGTCTTTGCTCAGTTGTCCAACCTAGGAGATGCCGTGTACTATCTGCTCCTACCTTTAGATAGTAAATGGCAGACTTATTCATCCACCTTGGAAAAGGCTGGTGATAACGAACAATGCCTACAAGGATCCAGCTGCTGGATTACATGCAATGATTGCTGCATTTGGAAATCTGCTCTAGATACAGGAAATTGTTAACAGTTTCCTCCAGAATAATTAGCATTCAAGAACTCATCTTTAAAATGATTCTTCATTAAATGCTGAAGAAAGTGATACCTCAGCACCACTGCGTATCTGTTTCAAAATGGAGAGATATCCTTATCTGGTGGTGTCCTACTGGTTCCTGTGGGTTTAGCAGCTGGGAACAGGGACTGTCCAGGAAGTTCCTAGAACCACCTTTGTTCCTGGATGCTTTTCCCCCAAAATGCAGGAAGTCTAGGACCGGAACAAATGTGCTGACCTGTTTTGTTTTTTTTTTTTTAATTAAAGCACTTTATTATCAAAGTTCTAGAAAAACACAAATTTTTTTTCTCTGTTGTGACAGCCCACTTAGTGCTTCTGAGTGGCACTAAGGCAATTTCCCACCATTTCCATGGTGTCGAAGCTGGCTGCACATTTTACAGAGCCGACCTCCACCTCAGCAATGCATTAGCTGATAGGCTGGGCAGACTGATAATTACAGCTCAAAGCAGGCAGGGTCTCAGGCAGTATCTGGGGACAGGCCAGGATGTGAGTCTGTGATGCAGTGGTAAAGTGTGTTCTCTATTCTCTGCTCTAATGGCAGGGGAGAGAGAGAGAAACACAACGAGGAAAAAAGAACCTTTCATGAGATCCACCCAGATGTCTTCAGGGCATACTAAGTGGCATGCATTTGTATTTGCCGATGTGGGAAATGTTTAGAGCATATTCCAAGTATAAGGTGGGGCCACAACATTAAGAGTTCAGTTTGATACTAGTTTTTCTTTAAAATCATATAAACATGATACAGTAGAAAAAGGTCTGAAAATACATGAAAACTAACCATCATTTTCTTTGATTAATGGGAACGTAGGTTGTATTTCTTTTTTAAAATATTTATTTTTATTAGAAAGGCAGATTTACAGACAGAAGGAGAGGCAGAAAAAAAGCTCTTTCATCTGCTTGTTCACTACCCAACTGGTCACAATGGTTAGACTTGAGCTGATTTGAAGCCAGGAGCTTCTTCCAGGTCTCCCACATGGATGCAGGATCCCAAAACTTTGGAGGCATCTTCCACTGCTTCCCAGACAACAAGCAGGGAGCTGGAAGGGAAGTGGAGCAACCGGGACATGAACCAGTGCCTATGTGGGATCCTGACGGACACAAGGCTAAGGATTTAACCACTGAGCCATTGTGCTGGGACCCACTGTTTATTTTCTTCCATGAAAAATCTTTGTATCCTAATTATCTAATGAATAAGCATTCATTGTATTAAAAAAAAACACCCTAAAAACATGTGTTTGGGAATGGTATACCCTGCTAATTGGTCTGAGTCTATTGATGTGTTCCTTATACTCCAGAGTGGAAACATCAGGAGTGGAAGCTCCTTCAGCTTCTTTACCAAATGAGTCTGTTCAACAACTAGTATGGCTATACCGTGTTACACGAAAGAAGGTTCACAGACTGTGGTCATATGCTTGTCCCCCTGCTCTATTCAGTCCAGAAGTATTAAATGTGGCTGAGCCTCTGTGGAAAAGGTTAGAATGCAATCAAGATATCTGTGTACTCACAGCCTTCCTGGAGGAATGCACTTTTCTAGATTTAGAGACACAAGAAGGAGCCTTGCTCATATCCCAGGCTCTGCTGGTACCTCACAGGCAGTCACAGAAGTGGGGGGAGCCTGCCCCTGTTAGTCCTTTAGAATGAATGTGGCCCAATTTCCAGAGGAGCCAATGTTTCTGCTGAAAAGAAGGGGTCCTACAAAAGGGTCTGTGGTATCTGTGATGGGATTCATGCAGGGCACTCATTGTCACATGGGCCTCAACCCATATATTAATTTTGCCTTTACTTCTTCACGATGCAGTAAAATGTATAGAACAAAGTTTTTGGCCCCAAAGCTTTGAGTTCAGTGGGGAAAGAAGGTTTCTGGTGGCCAATTTTGGATTTCACAAACAAGACTGTACAAATGATACTTCAGCTACCTAGACACTAACTTGGCTTTTTTATCCAATGCCAGCTGCCCCTGCAATGTGCAGCTGCTAAACAAACAAAAAAAAAATTCACATTTTAATTCAGATGATTTTGTGCTTCATAATGTGTCCATTTTTTTTCTCCACAGCCAGAGTGTTTGTTATTTCTTTACAATTTCAGAAGTTATGAAATGATTCATGGTTTTTGTTGGAGCTGAAGTCAACCAAAACCATTCATAATTGTGAACAATCTCTGTTATTGTTAGAGGGAAAACGCCAAGGCATCTGTGCTTCCCAAAAACACATGGGGGGAGAATTCCAGTTTGGAAATGGAACGGCTGTGTTTTTACCCCTAGAGTTAAATTTAAACAGACTGATTTCCAGGGAGATAGCTGTGTTCTGCTCATTGAGTGGTGAGGTGGCTAACAAAATGTACATTCTCTCCTATTTCCTCAGATGCAAGATATCTACGTACTAACACACTCTATATATTCTACACTAATAATTGCCCGTTTCATGCCTGTATTCCCTGCAAGAGGGTGGGGACCAAGAAAATGAAATAAGAGCACCGCTGTCTTATTCATCCCAGTGTGCAGCTCATTTATTGCACATGTAGGTACTTATTACATCTCTCTTGCGTGACCACATAAACCCCATAACACCTGCCATCCCTCTTCAGTCCTTTGATTCTTCTAATTCCTGGTGCCATATTAATTTAATTTGACTGATAAAATCTACAACTATAAGATATATTGCTTTAAATGCAAAAAGTAAGATTATGATGAAAAATAGAGTGCTTACTGTAATGCCAAGGAATATGTTAGGTGTTTTAGGTACAGTACTCCACTTAGCTTTCACAACAATGTTATGAATTAGCTCCTGCTATTATTCCTATATTGTAGACAAGATAACTTAGGCACAGATAAATTCAGAGCTCTTATCCAAACTCATATACAAATACCGAAATGCACAAACCCACATAGCCCAGCAACACTGCCATCAGTTAAGGTACTTCTGGAATGCCTTTTTCATATTACACTTTGATTCTGAAAATTGTTAATGGTGGTAACACTTCTCTATTGGTGGGTCTGACTTTGTAGAATGATCAAATGTCCTTCAAACTATGACCAATGTGTTTGGGAATAACACTGCTGATATGAAACTACTGTCACAAGGCCAGTATTCTGTGGTAAGCTACAGACCAGCATGGAAAGGTCACTCCAGATGTTCAGTGAAACAGAGCACTGGACTGGGAGTTAGGTTTGTCTGCAAGGTGACCAGTGACTGGGTGCTCTTTTTTTCAACACATCTTATTTTGCAAATCCTACTTTGAAAGTCACCCTTTAAATTTGATTCTTCAGTTTAATCTACATACAAAATTGCCCAAGCTCCTCATTTCTTTCCCCTAAAGTAGACCGGTGTGGATTTGCCAAGAAAAGTCAACCCGTTCACCAGCTTCCAGAAAGATCTGAAAAGCAATGATGGAAGAACACTGTTTCTTTTTTACTTAAAAGATAAAACCATATATGACAGCCTGAACTCAGGAGGAAACAGGGGCTGACAAAGAACTCCTCTGGTACTGATGCTTAGCTTCCCCATGTCCAAGAGTCTCAGGTGAACACAGCAGAGCTTTGGCTCCTTTGTGGTAGTTTCAAATGATAAAGATTCAGGTCATATATACAAAATGTCCTATTTTGCCAACTTTCTCTACTCCATTTCCTTTCTGATTCTAAACAGAGCCATGAGAAATACACATCTCAAACAAGTAAGATAAATGTCTTATCTTCTGGCATGTTTCTTCTTTTTTTTTTTTTAAAGATTTATTCATTTTATTACAGCCAGATATACACAGAGGAGGAGAGACAGAGAGGACGATCCTCCGTCCGATGATTCACTCCCCAAGTGAGCCGCAACGGGCCGGTGTGCGCCAATCCGATGCCGGGAACCTGGAACCTCTTCCGGGTCTCCCACACAGCTGCAGGGTCCCAATGCATTGGGCCGTCCTCGACTGCCCTCCCAGGCCACAAGCAGGGAGCTGGATGGGAAGTGGAGCTGCAGGGACCAGAACCGGCGCCCACATGGGATCCCGGGGCCTTCAAGGCGAGGACTTTAGCTGCTAGGCCATGCCACCGGGCCCGTTTCTTTTCTTTTTATTTCTTTTTTATTGAAAAGTCAGATTTACAGAGAGAGGAGAGACAAAGATCTTCCATCTGCTTGTTCACTCCCCAAGTGGCTGCAATGGCCAGAGCCCAGCCAATCCGAAACCAGGACACAAGAGCCTCTTCTGGGGTCTCCCATTCAGGAGCAGGGTTTCAAGGCTTTGAGGCCATCCTCAACTGCTTTCCCAGGCCACAAGCAGGGAGGTGGAAAGGAAGTGGAACAGCTGGGACATGACCTGGAGATGGGATCCCGGTGCATGCAGGGCAAGGACTTTTTAGTCACTAGGCGACCACACCAGGCTCCCCTGTCATGTTTCTTAATCCAGCAGGCAAGTGGCCTGGTTACTCTCTTAGTCCCAGGGGTACAATGGCAGAGGCTACAGTCTCTTCCACCCATTGATTCACTCCCCAAATGGCTGCAATGGCCAAAGCTGAGCCATCAGCAGCAAAGAGCCAGAAGCTTCTTCTGGGTCTCCCTGTGCAGGGTCCCAAGGCTTTGGGCCATCTTGAACTGCTTTCCCAGTGCCATAAGCAGAGTTGGACAGGAAGTCGAGCAGCTGGGACATGAACTGGTGCTCATGTGGGATCCCCATGTGTGCAAGGCAAGGATTTAAGCCTTGAGCCATTGCACCAGGCCCTAGAGTTCAGTTTTAGGCTAGTGTGATCACTGAGTATTCTGAGGAGAGTTGGCCAGGAAACTGCCAGGAGCCAAAGGGAAATGATGGATGGGCAGAGGCTGAGGAGTGGTGGCCAGTTAGTCTTCAGTTACTTTCAGTTCTTCTAACTCCACCTATCTCCTCGTCTCTGTATATATCAGCTTCCTCATCTGTAAATACCCTGGGTTCTAATCCTGTATTGAGTTTCTGGATGATCTCAGTGGAATACACCACCTGCAGTCAGAGGGAAATCCTAAAGTCCTTCTGTGGGCACCAAATGCTAGAAGAAATAACTTCTCTCAATCTTTAGTTCCCCAGGGAACATGAACTTTATACCCTTCTTCCTCTTGCAATTATGAATTATCGCTAAGCATTTCTATCTGGTCAGAGGATATGACACAGGTGTTTTGGGGCAAAATACTGAAACAGTTGGAGGAGCTGTCATGTGAGACAGGAATACATTTTCACAGGAAACTGGCGGTTAAACGTTAACTAGCTAGGCACAATGTACCTGCAGATGGCCATGCACTGTCTACCACCAAGTGAAATAAGCTCTCTGATCCAGACAGATGACCAACAAGAGACAGACAAACTGGTTTCCTCAACCTTTTTTGGCTGGAATGTATCCTCTTAGCAGTCTTTGAGTTGGAAAGGGCTTCCTGCATGCCAAGGGTAGTCACTGGAAGAAGGGTACAAAGAGAAAGGAATAGCGGGCAGGTCTCATTCTAAAGCACATTCTCTCATGAATTCCCATACTTTTATAGAAGATTTCCTGATACCAGTAATAAGCTACACAGGGACTGGGGAAAACATCCAGAGACTGAGAAGCTGGGTCAGCTTTGAAGCAGTTCATAGATTCCGCCACGTTTTCAAGGAGATATCCCCAAACAGCTACTGGGTATGCATGGGAGAGCTTGATGAGCTGCAGGCCTCACTGAATCACGGCCAAACTCCCCTTCCAGCTACATTTCCTGAAAGAGTATTCAGCTCCAAGCCTGGAATATTTTTGTTAGCCTCCTCCCCAGAAATCAGTCTGAAATATACTTAACCATCAACCATGAGCGTCCCCAGGCTAAGGACAGAATGGACCACAGGGCCAGCTCCACAAGCATGGCTGGCTGCACACATTCTAACTCAGGTCTTTGCCACTCCCTAGACTAGCTGCTATTGGATTATCCAGCTATAAGTGGTGAGACAGGCAGACCTTCCTTGGGAAGCAGGATTTGACCCCCCAAGACCTCCCCAGATCAGGAGGCTAGACCCCTAGGGCTATTCACAATCCTTCAACATACCAGATTCTTACTAACCTGTGGCTCCTTTAGGAACATAAGCAATGTAGGTGTGAGTTTTAAGTGAATCCACTGTTACAGAAAGGGGCAGACAACCTCACAGTATAGGGGGGCTTAGGATACTGAAGGCAAAGAAAAGCTGGGAGCAAATCAATGTCACACTTCCCGGCAGAGCTGGATAAGCCCAGAACTGGTTTGCTTATTTTGGTTCAATGCCTTGGTTATGTTTCCTCACGAGAGGGTAAAGTCAACATCAGCAGGGTAAAGGTTTGCATGCCATTCTGGGGTGCCAGCCCACAGAAAAGGGAGAGCACAGCCTTTGGGGGAGATGAAGACCACAATGACCTAGGGGTTCTTGGTCCCTCCAGGACAGCTAAGACTATTTCTCCTTTAGAAACAACCTCATATGCAGATTCTTTCATGTGAGACGCCACAAATAAATGCTGCTCATGCCGGCTGCTGTTGGCTGAGGTGGACACAAGATTTGTATGTGTTAACCAGGAATAGAAAATATACACGCCGTGGAATCATAGGGCCTGGGATGTTCAGATGGTATTGTCATCTTCCAGAAAATTGCCTCATGCTCCATTCTGGAATTTCACACTGTAACCACATGCTCCTTGGCACCAGCTTCTCCTTTAGACACACAGAGGACAGAGCAGAGAAAGCAAAAGTCTTTGGAAACAGCTTACTTTGAACTGGTGCTTACTGTTGGAAGTTGACTCTTCTATGCCTTGTTCTCTATACAGAGACACTCCTCCCATTCACATACCATTTGTTTTGTCACTCCCTCATACATTCAACCAAACATTCCTAAGCATCACTCTATGCTGATCACTTTTCTAGATACTGGAAGCAAGGTTAGAATAAACAATAGTGCTTCGTCTATAGACCTCTCATTTTGTATGACCACAACAGTAACTGGAAAGTGCGCATAAGTACTGGCTTAGCACTGGACATCATTCTAAACACTAAACACAGATATCATGTAATCCCCAAAACCACCACAGGCAGGTACTGTGAGCAACCCTATTTTATAGGTGAGAAGACCTAGCAGATTAAAGAATGTTTTCTGATGATGGCAGGATTCAAATCTGCTCAGGGCAAAGATACAGCCTCGCAAGCTATGTGAGCAGCACTGATGTGATTTCCTAATGGTGAATTCTTTTTGGCCTCCCTTGAAAGCTGTTTGTGTAGAGAATGTGTTTTGCTGTACCTATGGAATGGAAAGTGCCTGTGGGAATCACAAGGACACAAAGGGGGGAGATGTCTTCACGGATTCTGTATTTCCTTCTGTCCTTTTGGTTACAAGAAATAAAAGGCTGGGTGGAGGGCAGCTCATCTCCAACCCTTCTAAAGAGGCCTGTAGGTCATATTGTGTTTCAATATATTTTACTATTAAAGACAAGCCAGAGTTATACAAAATAGGAAGTAAAAGCAGGGATCCCTCCATGCCCCCCAGCCCTGGCTGGTGTGCGGTGGGAGGAAGACTATCTCTGATGAATGCCAGTGAAAACACAGTGCTGAGATTAAACAAGTGAGGGAAACTCTTAATCACATATAAAGAGAAGCTGGAGTTTTTCTTAATCACACTTCTCAGAGCCTTTACTGTGCTACAGTCCACTATTGTCTCTTCAACAACCTCCAGAATACACTACGCAAGATTGTTTCCACTTACCTGATCTTACAGCATTTTGGGGACAAGGTATGAAATACATGTTAGAAGGTCGCAAAACCAGAATTCCAAGGACTATGAACCTGGGAACTACATGACCCTTTACAGTCATTCTCTCTAGTTAGAAACACTGTTTTCCTTTCTGGGCACATTGCTGAAGATACATAAACTTTCCCAACAAAGATGTCAACACTAGGAGGCTTCAGAAGGTCAGTCATATTAGAACAATCACGAAGAAGACCTTGCTTAGCTAGAAGGTGGGATCTTTTTTTTTTGCTTTGTTTTATTTTACTTTGTAGTCTTCTCTTTCTTTTTTTAAGTAATAAAGGCTATAGAAGAGAGAGAACATTAGAAGTTCAGCAACCAAAAAGGAAAATTTAACAAGCAGCTCTCTACCAGTATCTTGCTGTGTGTTCCTAAGTAGGTTCTTCGCTCTCTTTCAGCATCAGTTCTCTCTTGTCCATCTGCAGTCAGTGGGAATGGACCAGAAGGTTGGGGGAGGGAGCTTCCAACTCCCACACTCTCTTTCTCTCTCTGATATGCCAACCAGCTTGGAAAGTATAGGCGGGTAGCTATGGGGACAACATTGCAACTGCGACACACCTTCTAGTGGGACCAGGCTTACCAAGGACCTTGTCCTGCTGGACATGGAGCATGCTGAGCCTCAAAGCAGCAGAGGATCCTTGCAAAATACAGGTTGGATCACCAGAGAACTGAACATCTTTGACTCATAGAGGAGCCACGAAGCAGTTCTATACTCAAACATAGTGTGCATGC
This sequence comes from Ochotona princeps, assembly GCF_030435755.1. NCBI lineage: Eukaryota > Metazoa > Chordata > Mammalia > Lagomorpha > Ochotonidae > Ochotona > Ochotona princeps. The sequence goes on from NC_080847.1 coordinate 22,732,283, forward strand.
CTATTTGATTAAGTGGTTCAGAAAGGAGTGCTGACTTTCTTGACTCAGAGATTTTCTAGATTTCCCTAAAATCCCATCACCTATCCAATCCTTGCTCACAGAGAACGTGCCAGTTATTTTTCCAGGTAATAGGATACAAATAGACTTAGCTCTGAGGGAATGAATACTCTAGAAAAGGAAAACAGAAAATGAACCAGAAAATACACTAGAGGAAGAGCTAAATAGAGAGGAATTACACAGAATATGTGGACAATAGGTGTTACTTTAGACTCTTTTGAACAGTGCATGGTGGAAAAGGCCCCTCTGAAGAGATATGGGCAGAGATCTGAGTGAAGAAATCCCTTTCTGTGGGTAAGAATGAGTCTGTGGGCCCGGCAGCGTGGCCTAGCGGCTAAAGTCCTCACCCTGAACGCACCGGGATCCCATGTGGGTGCCGGTTCTAATCCCAGCAGCTCCACTTCCCATCCAGCTCCCTGCTTGTGGCCTGGGAAAGCAGTCGAGGACGACCCAAAGCTTTGGGACCCTGCACCTGCGTGGGAGACCTGGAAGAGGTTTCTGGTTCCCAGCTTCGGATTGGTGCGCACCGTCCCGTTGCGGCTCACTTGGGGAGTGAATCATCGGATGGAAGATCTTCCTCTCTGTCTCTCCTTCTCTCTGTATATCTGACTTTGTAATAAATTGAATAAATCTTAAAAAAAAAAAAAAGAATGAGTCTGTTCTGAGCCTACCTTTAAATGGCTTTCAAAGATTCCCACTCAGATTGCAGAACTGTCAGCTAGGGCCTGCCCTGACCCCAGAGAGGGCTGGGGATAGGTCTGAACATATGCCAACCAGGTCTTTCACAAAGGGAATAAGCCACACTGCCATGGACATGGTGTTGTGCTGGTTTTTGATTTGTACATCTTTGCTCGTTTAGGTCTTGATGTATGTATGAGATGCCTGCATGACCAGCTGATTAAGCAGATAACAAAAAATAAATGAAGTATAACCTAAGAAAGCCACAGCTGTTTCCTGACACAGTCATCTAGAGCATTCAATGCATAACCCAGGGCAGTGAAGTTGCAGACTAGCAGATTACAATGTGGTAGGATCTCTCTTTCTGTCTCTAGGCCTCAGCCTTCAACTGGGAAAGGTAAGGGCTCACAGTTGACCCTGACATGCAGGGACTGTTTTGAGGAAAAGACAAACCAGGACACAAACAATACAGAAACTATCTATCTAAGAGTCAATGCAGGAGCCCAGCATGGTAGCCTACTGGCTAAAGTCCTCACCTTGTACATGCTGGGATCCCAAATGGTCACCGGTTCTAATCCTGGCAGCCCTGCTTCCCATCCAGCTCCCTGCCTGTGGCCTGGGAAAGCAGTTGAGGATGGCCCAAAGCTTTGAGACCCTGCACCTGCGTGGGAGAAGCTACTGGCCCTTGGCTCCTAGCTAAAGAAAAACTGGCTCAGCTCCAGCTGCTGTGGCCACTTGGGGAGTGAATCATCGGACGGAAGATCTTCCTCTCTTTCCTCCTCTCTGTATATCTGCCTTTCCAATACAAATAAATATAAATCTTAAAAAAAAGAGAGTCAATGGAAATTATAGAGTGTTTATCCCTACTTTAGAGAGTTTGCTTGAAGACTCAGTCACTGAGGAATTAACCTGAAAAGAGGCCCTCAGCCATCTGACGCCAGAATCTTACGGGCTGAGTCCCAGCGGTTCATTTCATGCACCACACAGGACCGTAAAGGTTGTTCCCAGAGCTTTGGGGATATTTCATGTTCTTTGGGGCCCGCTCTCTCTGCCCACTCTGATTGAAGTTGAGGGCAGTACTGTTCTGTGACATCTGCCTGAGAGGTAACCCCTTATCAGAGGACTTGTCAGTACACTGTTTGCTGAAGGCCCCAGTCATCCAGGTGCGGTCATTACCCAGAAACAACAGATGGTCAGGGCTTGGAAGTGAACACTTTGTCTCCTTTTAGGAAGCTGTGTTTGCACAGGAATAAGGGGCACAAGATCCCACTGCAGAGCACGGGTCAACCCTTGAGCCAGTCTCCACTAGCCTCTGCATATTGTCTAGATGGGTGATGGGCACACAATGTTCACATGAGGAAGAATCTGTCCCTGAGGGAAAAGTGGGGGTAGTGGTTTATTCAAAGTGGGTTTTTTTTTTTTTTTTAATATTATGTATGGGGTTGGTGCAATGGCTAATCCTTTGCCTGCAAGTGCTGGCATCCCAGATGGGTGCCAGTTTGTGTCTCAGCTGCTCCACTTCCAATCCAGCTCTGCTGATGGCCTGAGAAAGCAGTGGGGGATGGCTCAAACCCTTGGGACCCTGTCCCTACATGGTAGACCTGTAGGAGGCTCCTAGCTCCTGGCTCAGATCAGCTCAGCTTTAGCCATTGTAGCCAGCTGAGGAGTGGACTACTGCATGGAAGATCTGTCTTTGTAAATCTATCTTTCCAATAAAAATAAATATATCTTTAAAAATTATGCAATGTAAGTGGTTGACTAATCAAAAGAATCATTTTTTATAATATGAGAGGGCTATACCAGTAGGTTTCTAGTTTGCATAGGATCAGTTTTCAGACCTATAAATATTTATGCTGACCCAGAGGAAATGTACTAGTGAGGTAAGGAGTTATATCCATAGCATACCACAAATTTGTTAGCAGATTTGTGACTTGGAACAAGTTCTCCACTTCTGCTGAGCTCTCCTACTATACTGGAATCTAGATCAGCAGGCTCAAGGTGGGGGAGGCAGTGGTACTGGGCAGCCGGGGATACACTACCATAATACATAGGGGAAGAAATAAAAATTGTAAGAATTTACTCTAATATCACTTTGATGTTTTTCTGTCTTAGTTTAATATGCTTAGTCTAATATATATATGTGTATATACGTATGTATGGGAGCATAAGTTTAAACAGCTTTTACTGAAGAGGTACATGAAGGGAAACATCTGTCTCTACCTAGCCCAGTGCACTCTAGGCCTGGGGAAACCTTCCTTGCTGGCTACACTTGGAACACATGAACTGTCCAGACGGAGGCAGGCTGGCCTCCCTCCCTGGCTCTGGACAGTACCAGCAGCCCTGGAGCAGTGTCCAGGCCACCTGGTCATGCCAGCTCTGGGTGAGACATTCCTGTCAATTCTGCTAAACCATTTCAGGCAACTAAGTCCAGCACTGCCCAGGCAGAGATGGAGGCCTCTTGGTGCAAGGGAGCCAGGCAGATCTACCACAGTGGGCTATGTGCTCATCTCCGATTCCCTTACAGTAGCCTTTCACCCAGCTCCACCTTGCCAGGTGACGCTTATGCGCACCATAAATTGATCATATCACCAGAAAGAAGACCAAAAAGCTGTAGAAAGAGAAGAGCAATGCCTCAAGCTACATCATAGCAACACAATCCAACCAGGGAAAGAAGTGGGAGTGTTTCAGTACTGACTGGGGCAGAAAGACCACAGATCTTACCTCTGATATACAGGGATGCCTCTGGCAACTGGTGCTGGTCAGGAAGGGAGCAGAAGCAGACTCAGGCCTGGAGGCAATGGTAGGAGCCATGTACCATTTCCGTAGGTGAAAGCATCAAGCCAAGAACCAGTCTGAAGAGGCTACAAAGTCTGCAGAGCAAGTACCAGTGCAATGTCTCCCCTGGCCAAGCAAGTAACGTTTGCAATGTAGGTAGGAAGTCAGACAGCAAAGAAAGAAGACTGGGAGTGGCTGCTGGACAATAGGTTTTTCTCCAGTTACCTTCCTTCCTTCCCCCTTTCTTTCTCCCCTTTCTTTCCTTCCTTCTTTCCTTCCTCCTTTCCCCTTCCTTCCCAATGTTACACAAGACAATAAAACAAAAAGAAACAAACAAAAACTGTCTGTTGCCTCCCTCCATGTCCGAAAAAAGATAGGGAGAAAAAAAAAAGCCTACACAAAGATTATGTTCTCTGAGCAACTGTTTTATAGGTTCTTTTTCCTAAATATTCATTCCTAAAATATCCACTTGGAAAAATCTCCAAAATGTACTGCAGAGTTGAGGATATGAGACTTTGAACGGGAGTGGGCGATATGTGCAATGCTCATGCTCAAGGTGGGCATAAAACCCAGTTTCAAGCACTGCTCTGTCACTTACAGGCCATCTAACTTTCATCACATCCCTTAGCTCCTTTCATCCTCATTTATTGTTCTGTAAGTGGAGAAGAAACCATTAAACTCAGTTACTGGAAGGATTAGCATTTATATGAGAGAATATGCACATGCCTAGAACTCAGGAATAGGTCTCTACTATGCAACCTAAAATGAACATGGCTGGAACAGAACCATTTTCTCTTACCACTTTCCTATTCTCTTTCTCCCACCTCTAGTCTTCTCTACTTCAATGGATGACATCAATGATACTCAGACCAAAGACCCTAGAATACCCTTAAATCCTTCCATTACCCTCCACAACCTGTCCCCAGTGATGTGCTGGGGCTGGCTCATGACAGCCAATGGTGAGCATGTTCACTGGTCAGATTGGTACCTTAAAATCAGCCATGGTGGGAATACGGTACTACAGAAGCTACCAACAAGAACTTCCCACTGTCATAATCATGACTAGGTCCTGCTGACTTTAACCTCCACAAGTGGCCTGATTCCAACCACTCCTCAGAGTCCACCGCCATAAACCTGGTCCCAGTTACCACCATATCTCACCCAGCTAAAAGACATCATGATTTTATTTCTTATCTCCCTACTTTCTCTCTTGCCCTTCCAGTGCTCTTCTTATACTCAGCAACCTGAGTGAATTTTCAAAGTGTAGATAAGGTCATTTCTATCTCCTAATTCATGCCTTCCAATAGCTGCTCATACACTGAGCAAAAGTTCTTAAAGGCCCTTCCCATGAATCAGTGTTTTAGCCTTCCAGGCTCCAGACCATTACAAGCTCACTACCCTGTATTCTTGTTCCTCCCACTAGAAAAGTTCTTTGCCCAGATATTTCTTCATGTGGCTGCTCCTTTCTCCTCAATGGACTCTGGTTTCAGATCACCTGACCATCTTAGTCTGATCAGCTCCTCAGCTACTCATCACCACATTCCCCCCCCCTTTTTTTTATCTTCATGGTATTCAGTGCGTGCAACGACCCCATTTATTCATTTATCCCACTTATTCGGTGTGTGCAATGATCCCGATTTAAATGATCCCAATTTAGTTCTTTAAGTATTTATTTGTCTTCATAAAAGTGGAATCAAAGTTTTTTGAGGGGGTACCTAGGAACACAGGACACACGATCAATAAGTAGTGACTGTTCTACTATCATTATTATACTATCATTAGAAGGCAGAAGATGATTTCAACCCCATCAGACAGGTACGCATATCTGGATGTTGACTGGTCAACTGAACTAAGCTCAGACCTAACTGACTAGAGCCTAAGTAATTCCTGTTAACACTCTCTGGGTGACCAGAGAGAGTCACATTTCCCAACATTCACTTCCTCATCTGTGAAACTGAGCAAATCATATTTGCCTCTGGGGATTAGCATAATCAAAGTATGCAGTGCATAAAAGTGCCAAACTCTGGGGCTGGTACTCAGTAGGAACACATACTACTTCCCCTTTTAGATATCACCTTTACATTCCAGTCCTCCAAGAACTGCCCTGTACCCCAGCATCATGACAGTTGGCATTTCTTGCCAAGAGCTGGCTCAGATTTTACTCAATCTTTTACAAGCAAACAGATACAACAACAAAGCCCTAGTTCCAATGAGACAGCATAAATGCCACATCCTGTTCTACAGAGACATAATGGCTTTTCCTGTGGTTGCCTTGTGTCAGGGGTGGCCTGGCACAGCTTCAGGGCCCAGAGAACTGAGCACCACCCTTGGCCTGCCTTAGCTGGCTCCCATGGAGATGGGGACACTACCAGCTGCCCAGAAAGATCTCACTGACGGCCAAGTAGTGTTCAGCTTCAGCAGAGCCAGGGAATGCTTGGGGTAAGAGCACATCTGTGTCCCCAATGTTCTGCCATTATCTAGCCCCCAAGGTTGGTTCCTTCCCATTAAACCTCAGATTCCCAAGTATAATATGAGAAGTTTAAACTGGCGACCTCTAAGAGTCCCTCTACTTCTGACATTCTTTGGATATAATGGTGCTCACACAAGTTTTTCTACTTCTCAAGAAACATTTATTCATTAGACATCTTTTCTGGGTCAGGCACAGTAATAGGTACTATGGAGGATGAAAGAGGTGAATAACATGCAATCCTAAATTTTGAATTTTGTTCCCTGGACAAACTAATTGACATCTCTAAGTCTCAGTTTCTTCAACCATAGAATAGGCTTGGGCTAACACCAATGAAGTTTTTACCAGTGTGCCAGGAGCAATACCAGGGGGCTTCAGATTCAATCTTCACAAACCACTGATAAACACCATCACCTTCAAGTCAAGCAATTTCTCTATGTCATTGTGATGAACAGAATAATAGTTCTATACCCTAATCTCTGGAACCTTAAATGACAAAAGGGACGTTGATGTCATTACAGTTATGCGATGAGGAGATTATCCTGGATTATCCCAGTAGACTGCAATTAATCACATGAGTCCTTAAAAGCAGGAACCCTTTCCTAGCTGGGGCAAACAGAAGAGGGAAGAACAACAAGAGGAGACGGATCAGAAAAGTGAAACTGAGAAGGGCTTGATTCACTCCTACCAGCTTTTAAGATGGAGGGAAGGAGCTGAAAGCCAAGGAATGATGCTACCTCTAGAAACAGCCCTCATAGTCAGGGAGCCATGTGGGACTCCTGAAACCACAAGAACTGAATCCTGCCAATAATATCACAGAACAAGAAGTATCTTTCACTGTGAGAAACTCCAGAAAGGAAAGCTGCCTATAGACACCTTGGCTTTAGTTTTGCGAGATCTGTCCTATGACTTACGGCAGAATGGTATGATAAACAAACAAAAAACCACTGTATGGTTACAAATTCGTGTGTTTTACATCACAAAATTGGTGACACTTTGGAACAGTTATGAAACTAACAGAGATGCACAGTTAGAAGATCTCAGAGCTGGGCACTGGGGGTCCAGTGCCCATACTATATATAGAAACTTGGTGAAGGAACACGGACATGCAGAGTTATGTCATGAGATACCATGCTCCTGTCACATCAATACCTGAGATATGTTGGTGTCACCTTCCTCGGCAGGTCTTACACCATGTGTGAAGTGAATGGATTGGACTCAACGCATTCTGAGGATCGCTCTGTTTAATCCCATTTCTCCTTGGCCCATTCCACTTCTGCATTTCTTTTCTCCTATATCTGAAGTGGAAACTTGTGCTTCCAGGTGAGCTCAGGGCAGTCAGTGAGGCTGAGTAAATTTCCTGCACTTGGTGAGCACACATGACTATGTGCAGAGGAGGCAACTTACTACATGGATCAGAGGGCTCCAGAGTCTAGGCTGGGGGGTATTCTAATCTGATAGCATCACCTTGGATGTAGAAACTCTGCATCCATCCCGGTTTGTATTTTAAGGATACCTTTGGGCAGGCAGCCACTAATCACCTAAAGTTTGTAGGGAGCAGGGTTGGCACAGCTGCGGGAAAGGTTCTCTACCAACCTCATAGGTCTGCTGCAGAAACAATGAAAAAGGAATACAAGGAACTTTGCAAATCAAGGAGGCTGCCTCATTTGCCCTCCAGAGCTGTAACCGTACTGCTACTCCCTCCCTCCCTCCCACTGACATGCTCTGTTCTTAATAAGGCTCCCATAAAGATCTCTCCTGCGAGATAATCATAGACTCTCAGGGGCATGCCACTCTCAACTGTCAGCATCATTTAGGAAGACCTTATAAAGGCTTTGTAAAGCTTCTGTTCATTTTGAAGTTGAGCTCTCTGTTCAATCCCATTGCAAAACTTCTGTGCTTCATTCCCAGCTCTTCATCTGCATTTCCCCCAACATTCTTCCTGGCCCTTTGCCATCCCTGATTTGGGCTCAATCTCTAACAACCTTTTCTCTAAGCACCATGGCTAGCTCTGGCCACACCATCTCTGCCTGCATCTCTTTCCCACATTTAACTTTCACTGCTGAAACACTGATGACAAGGACCACAAAAATCACACCCAGACTGCTCTCATATAACAAGGCTATAGTTGCCTCTTTTTCAAGGTTTCTTAACCTGCAATCCATCAACACTGTGGCAGATCCCCAGACTGCAAATCTGTCTTTGTCTATTTGCGTTGCCATTACAAAACATCTGAAATTGGGTACTTTTTTTTTTTTTAAAAAAATGCTCCAGTTTCTTTTTAAAAGCCAGAAAATACAGGTGACTACAGCAATGAAAATTTAACAATCAAACCAGCCTCGATGACATTCATTGTTATGTGAAAGTAATCACAGACATGATTTTATGATATATATGTGTGTGTGTGTGCACATAGATATGGAGTAAATGGCATATTTGTACCGCTATAACAAAAATACCTGAGACTAGTTGATTTATAAATAACAGAAACATATTTTTCTTAGTTCCAGAGGTTAGGAAGTTCATAGTCAAGCCACCAGCTAGTGTGTGCGTGGTGAAGACTTCAAATCTGTTCCAAGACTGTGCCTTGGTGTGGCCGTCCCCTCCCGTGGTAAAACGTGGGAGGCATAAGGGTCTGTGTCAGTTTTCTGTGGCCCCTTTGTAAGGGTGCTAATTCTATTTCTTTTTAAAAAATATTTATTTATTATTTTATGATATAGTTCCATAGGCCCTGGGATTTCTTCTCTCCGCTTCCCAAATCCCCTCCCACTTGCACTGATTTTCCTTATATTATTACAATAGTGTAGAACTTCATAAACAGTCAGAAGTCCATCATTCTGCTATTTCAAGTATATCCTGACATTACAGGCATGGACAATGGCAGAGATTTTTGTAATGCACAGAGGTTGATATTCTCACAGTTGCGGAGGTTGAGAAGCCCAAGAGTTAGGTCCTGCTATTTGGGTGTGAGCCTTCTTCCTGCATCCTTCCATAGCAGAAGGCAGAAGGGTAAAAAGGGACAGAAGGGATGAACTTGCCCCTCAAAACCATTTTATTAAAAGCACTAATCCCATCCCTGAGGGTGAGCCCTCATGGTCTAAATCACCCCTAAAGGCCCCACGTCCTAATACAGCTGCATTGGGGATTAAGTCCCCACACGAAATTTAGAGGGAACATGAACAGTCAAATCACAGCAATATCTACATGGCTATGGAGGCAGACCCCAAGCCAGGACTCACAGATTTGATTCCCTGTCCCATGTCTACCTGCAACCTGTTTGGTCTGCAAAAACAGGTCAAAGACACCTATCTGTACAGCTGTCCGAGGAACTGGGGAAGACTTTACAAAAACACCTGGTGTGAAGGAGCTTTATTAGTAACTGTCTTTATCTGCTGCCCCTGCACATGTGGCTTTGGGCTACTACTCTCTCCTTCTGCTCCTCAGCAGCAGGTTGATGTCTCCTCATTTTTATCTGTGTTCTTGGACATTTGGATTGACAAGAGCTTTCTCTAGCTCCAGGAACTAAAGTTTTCAGACCCTGGAGAGTCCAAGGAACCAGGTTCTTACCCTACTGTCAGGAGCTACAAGGTGGGAATCTATTGCTCTGGGAAAGAATACACCTAGCACACATCTCCAGATCTCCAGAGACTTCTGTCATTAGGACTAGCTTGTGGGATGAATGTTGCAGAGTTCTCCCAGGGGCAAGCCTTGTGGTACAATTGGTTAAGCTACTGCTTGGTATACCTACATACTTCTGCATATTCCTTTCAATACAATTTTCTTCCAATTTTAGTACATGTGCTGCCGAAGCAAGCACTAATACGATTTTCTGTCAATGCATCCTGGAAGGCAGTATATGATGACTACAGTACTTGGGTCCCTGCCACTCACATGAGAGACGTGGAATGAGGTCCTGGCTTTCGTCTGGTGCAGTCCTGGCTGTTGATGGGAATTGGGTGAGCCATTGGAAAGAAGATTTCTGTCTATCTCTGACTATGTGTCATTCTGCCATGACTAAACGAAGATAAACTGAAATTTAAAAAATTTCTTCCAGAGAATGGGGGCAGGGTCAGAGCCATCTACAAGCCACACAGAAAGCAAAGCATGTCAGTGAACAATGGTCAAGAGATAGGAATTCAAGTCTTGACCTCTGAGTAGCCCAGAAAAAGCCACATCTCCTTTTTGTGTATTTTTTACTTTATTGGGGAATGAGTGTAGGCTAAGAAAATGATGTATCTCCTAATATCTACTACAAATAATCTCTTTAAAGAGCTCAGGTTTTCTGAAAGGCCTACAATCATGATGATCTGATTAAACCAAAGGACACTAAGAAGCCTTCGGTCACAACAAAGTGTATGCAAGAGTGGATATGATGTGGAGTCTGAGCTTTCCAAGCTTGGCATACCTCTTAACCGCACAGAACTTCCTCTCTGAGCTACAGTCTTGCATGAGAGGGAGGGATAAGAGAGTATTCACTGCCTGAAGGTCTCTGAAACTCCAGGAAGGCAAGAGAATAGGAAGGCTAACAATGGCAGACCTAGCTCAGTGTTTTTCAACCCAAGACCCAATGGGATGCACTGTAGTCAGGCACTAGCACACTCAATCAAGTGCAGCAGCTTCTCCATCAACGACTGAGTCAGTAATGTAGATGTTCATCCCTCGGTTCAGAAGTCTCTATAATGGATCAGCTCAGAGTTACAGCTGAGAAGGCAGATGCAGGAACTACTCCAACAGAGCACACTCCTTCAAAGTGGTGTCTTTCACATTTTACAAACCATGGGTGCTCGCTCCAAATTAAAAGATAACAGAAGGAGCAGTGTAAAGCAAAGGTCAGGTGGTTCAGTTGGCTCAATGTACAACTGAACAAGTAGTCTACAGATTCAGAGAAAAATGACACCTGCACTGAGGCCTAGACTATAAGTAAAATTTGCTCAGTCAAAAAGCAGGGTTAAAAGTGTCCCAGCTATTAAGGTACAGCATGGATAAAGGCTTGGAAATGAATAAGAGATCATACAGTACAAATATATTACAGAAATTAAAGCAGTGTCCATGTGGTTCAACAATAGGCAGAGGCAAGGCAACTAGTAAATGACTTGAGAGAGAGATGCAGAAGACAGCTTGTGCAGAATCTTGAGCCCGTCTGAGGGAACTGGGAAGTAGGAAGTCAGAAAGTTGTTATCTAGATCTCAGGGAAGCAAAGAAAATGCTCTCTCAAGAACTGCTGCATAGAACCAGATATTATGATAGATGTTTTGATAGGACACTCAGTTCACTGGGTTTCATCATCTCTTTTGGGAGAGTTTATCTGCTGAAAATCTCTCGACAAGCCTACTGCAGCTTTGTTAATGCTCTACCCTTGCTTTCTCCACTGACACTGTCAGCTCAAGTGCTTCCTCTCTATAACTCATATTCCTCAGGGAAGAGCAAGACTAGGAGTGGGGCTGTTCTCATCTACCAAGAAAAACATTTCAGATCCAGATGTGAGTCAATTCTTTGTAAGAAAGGTATGAGCCACATGGGCATGGTGCTTAACGAGCAAGGAGAAAATTCAAAAGGTTCACATTATGAGACATTTCAGAGAATGTCCTAACCACTTAGGGCTGGCACAACTTTATAATTATTTTTGGCAACTTCTAGAATATCAGAAAAACAGACTTGGGTGTTTGGATCAAAATGCAAAGCCCAACAGAACTGATTGCAGATGAAGAGCGATCTGGTATTTTCTCTGCCTCCATGTGGAAAAATGCCTTTTTCGTTATAGGAATACATACATAACATGCTTTCTGTCCTTTATGGAACTTTATCACATATTACTGCCAATTCACATATATATCTATACTTCCTATTTAATTTTTACACATTTCTTTCTACTTATTCATTTGAAAGGCAGAAAGAGCGAGATATCTTCTATGTACTCACTCACAAAATGACCAAACAGGGTTCAGCTAGTCTGAAGCCAGGAGCCAGAATTTATCTGGGTCTTTCACAGTGTTGTCTGAGAGACCCAAGTGTTTGGGCTATCATTTGCTGCTTCTCAAGGCAGGAATTAACAGGAGGCTGGAATCAGACGCTGAGCCAGCACTCAAACCAAGGTACTCCAATAAAGGATTTGAGTGTTCCAAGCAGTGTCTAACTCCTAGGAAGAGTTATGCTGTGCAAACACCTACCCCTGTGCCTATTTAATTTTAAGCCATTCAGGAATAAGATAAATCTTATGGGGTGTCATTCATATTTAGGACAATGGAAAATGTAACCCTGAAACAGTACAACATAGGCTCCGAAGAAAGCTCTTGGGACCACATTTGACTCTACTTGAAGAAGGAAAACTTAGACAACTGACTTCGTAGTGCAAGGTCTGATGATAAATAACCTTAGCACATCTAGAACACTTGCTAGAAGCCCCTTACCACTTCTATTTATCCCCCACAAGTCCAGCCCAAGGTTTCACAAATATTCAGAAGATGAGGGGTGTGAGCTTGGCTTAATGGGTAAGACACCCAAACCCCACCCTGGAGCACCTGGATTCCATACTGGTTGTGGCTCCTGATTCCACTTCCTGCTAACACAGACCCTGGGAGGCAGCAGTTAGGACTCAAGTCATTGGATTCCTAGAACCCATGCGAGAGATCTGGACTGAAATTCTGGCTCCCAGCTTTGGTCTCAGGTAGAGGCAGATGGGGCTATCTGAAGGGTGAACCAGTGCATGGTAGCTCCCTGTGTTTCTGGTTTTCTAATAAATGTATACTTTTTTTAAAAAAGATTTTTTTATTTTTATTACAAAGTCAGATATACAGAGAGAAGGAGAGACAGAGAGGAAGATCTTCCATCTGATGATTCACTCCCCAAGTGAGCCTCAACGGCCGGTGTGCGCTGATCCGAAGCCGGGAACCAGGAACCTCCTCCAGGTCTCCCACGCGGGTGCAGTGTCCCAATGCATTGGGCCGTCCTCGACTGCTTTCCCAGGCCACAAGCAGGGAGCTGGATGGGAAGTGGAGCTGCCGGGGTTAGAACCGGCGCCCATATGGGATCCCAGGGCTTTCAAGGTGAGGACTTTAGCCGCTAGGCCACGCCGCCGGGTCCTATACTTTTTTTTTTTAAATAAAGCTAGATGAAGTCAGAATCAACGCTTGGCTAATGACAAGGGTCTCTTGCCCCCTCTCAGCAGTACAGAAGGCACTTGTCAGCTCTGTGATTTTTTAGAATCATGACTCACAATAGAAATATGCAGAGGCGCAATCTGCACACATAGCCAGCATCCTGAATTTAATATGCATACTACCTCACTGCAAACATTTAGCTAAATCTGGTGTCCTGTTAAATATGACTATGCAGCAATCACCTTGAATTGAACAAGAATACCCAGTCTGTCACTTTTTTTGCTGAATTGTATATCAGAGAGCTCACAATTGATGTTGCAGCAAAACTCCTGAAGGGAAGGACATGTCACAGGGGGCCTTTATTTATTAGGCAAACTCAAAAGATTAAATATTTCAGAACAGAATTTAGCAAAAAGAAAAAAAAAACAGCACATAATCAACCCCCAAACCCAAAAGTAATGGAAAATACAGCTAGGACGTTAACAGTTATACTCAAATGGGATTTGTTCTGTTTTCTTCTCTTTCTGCTTAATAAAGATACACTCTCAAGCCAGCAGAGTCTTGCCCAAGGTAATCTTAGCTGCATAACTGAGTCCTGAGTCAAGTGCTTTACCTGGATTTAACTTATCTAATCCTTAGTATAGTCCTATGGGATAAGTGGCATCATTATTGCCACTTTACAAAGAGAAAACTGAGGCACTAAGTGATAAGCAGCTGGCCACGGCCATCCAACAAGTGAGTGGCAGGGTCAGGATGAATGAACTCAGACAATCTGCCTATGGAGCTGCACACTGAATTTACAGGCTTTACTGCCCCTCCAAGCCTCATGCCTCTCAGATACGGGTAGAATTAAGCTGGGGCTGCAGGTACACTTTGTTGACAGCTTATATTTTATGACTCTGTAAAACTTTCCTGTCCATTATCTCATTTGATATTCTTAGCAACCATACAACGAGATGCTGATAAGGCAGGCCTCATCACTGGTTCAGAGGGGGGAAAAAAACCCTGAGGTAACAAAGATAGAGCCTACACCTCTGTGCTTCACTATGGCAGGCTGTTTTGTGCTTAAAAACAGGCTGTGGCCATGAACTCATATGTCGGGGAGTTCAGGACATCTCTTCCCAAGTCTTCATTCACAAGTGAAAACATGAAGGAGGAAGAAGGTTCACGGATGGCCAATGGCCAGTAGTTGAGTATGGAAAACTAGGCTGGTTGAGGCTATAAATATCTCTCTATAAAGTTCCCCTTCTACTTCTTATAGAATTATATTCTTCTGGGCCTTCTTTGCTTAACAAAAAGCACAGCTATTACTTTTTAAAAATACTGAGATATAATTTACATACACGAAAACATACAAATGTTAAGTGTGCAAAGTTCAATGGGTTTTTGCATGGGTATGACCTGTCTAACCACTGCTTACATCAAGGTAGTCTTTGTGTAAGAGTTGTTGCCTCTCACCAAAGGATGGCCCAATGACTTGGACCCCTGCCACTCACATGCGAGACCCTAAAGAAGCTGCTGGCTTCTGGCTTCAACCTCTTTCTCTCTTTTTCTCTCTGTAACTCTTTCACATAAAAATAAATCTTTTTCAAAGTGCAAAAAAAAAAAAAAAAAGAGTTGTTTCCTCTGGCAGTAGAAACGGGCCAGTTTCACATAACAAGCTTACCATAAATTCTTTTATTGTTTAGACTTGGTTTCAGCATCTGTCAGAATCAGTCAACCCCCCCCCCCCCCGCAAGATCTGTAGGGAAATGGAGCAGAGATACAAGTGCAGGCTATGAGGAAAGCAGATGGATGGACAGAGACAAAGAGAGAGCATATCCTGTCCTCTCCCTGCATGCAGCATGTATTCAATAAAGAGCTGTGGTTTGATAAGCTCAACCCACTGGGGATCCAAACACACAAATAGGAAATATCAAGTATATATGTTGAAGTTTATATCAGTTTGCAAAAACTTCTATGACTACTAGCCAATTTATGAGAAAATTCACAGCAGTGTAAAAGGGCTGCTCTACTTATGATGTTAATTTACCATGAATACTCGCTGTGCACCATGGACCTATTGGCTAACATGATAGAAAAAGAATACAAATTGGAATTCCCTCCACAGGAAGTTACATCCTAGATGAGAAAGCAAATCCTATACATGTCAATGTTTGCCAATTGGCGAGTAATAATACTCATAAACATTAATTCTTACGTTCCTAGTACTGGGCTACATACTTTCTACGGTGCTTCATATTATTTTCAAACCTAGGTGCCAAAGGTCACAAAGCATGTTCACTTTGTCAGCACATATGCTAAGACTGGAAAGTCAAAGCAAAAGGTAGCACAGCCAGGATGCAAAGCAGGCAAGGCTGACACCAACTCTGGCACACTTCACCATTATGCTGAAATGGGTTCTCTTCACATAGTTGCTAAGAAGAACTCTCCGCTAGGCTCACAGGGAGCAAGACCATCCTGTTATGGCAACAGTGCATATGTGTATACTAGGAATCTACAACATCCAGATGGACAAAACGATTCTCTCTGTGGGACTGTGATAGCATATGGGCAAGTACCCAGAGGAAAGCCCATGGAGTTGATGAAAATTGACCTGGCTCTTGAAGGCCAGATCTACAGATGAAGAGGGACAGGAAGCACGCCTTGGCATCCAGCAGTTACAGGTACAGGTGGGTGGGTAGATGCCAGGGACACTGCATTAAGCAGAACAGAAGACAGCTCAGGATCAATGTGGCAGGCTGAGCTAATGCTTATGCCCTCAAAGTCTAAGAGTTCTAGCACCAATACAGAAGGTAAAAAAGAAACTATGTGAAGTAGCTGAGGCACAGAAATAGCATTTCTGGAAAACAGCAGAGAAGGTATTCCCTGAGTATGGACTCAGGGAAGGTCCAAGCAGCAGCTGGCAGGGAGGGTGCTCAGAGTAGGTACAGGCAAGGGGACAAACATACCCAGCAGGCAAGTATTAGGAAGAAGTGGGAATTATGATGACAGCTCATGGATCTAGGCCTAAGACACAGAAATGGCTCCTGTGTCTGCACCATGCTCTTTTACGACACTCTTTTCATTACAGGGAAAGCAGGAATCTCCAGTCAGAAATTACTGCTCCCATGCAGAGGCTGGACTTGAAGCTAACACTTACCTACCCAAACATGCTGGTACCACCTGCATAATTTTTATTGCCTTTTAAAATAATGTCCTGTAATTTCACTGTAAGCAGTAATTATAACAGAGACCTTTTTGTGTCCTAAAATACATGAGAATAAACATATTCACTGAAGTGTTCACACGTATACCATTTCAACTTTTGAGCTACACTTGAGGCTCTGTCTCCCAGGAATCTATACCTTGATCCCAAGCTTGCCACTCTTGGGTCAGCAATGTTGAATGAGGTCTGGAAGCCAGTCCCTTATCTCTGTACAAGCCCCAGCACCCAGTCTGGTAATGGTGATATGGCAGAGCAGGGGGCAGAGTCAGAGCCAAAGGGAAACCAGCAACAAGAACCTACCTCACTGTAAGAGCGACAGGACGACAGCCCAACACTCTCTAGCGCTGATCTTCTGCACACTGACCACATGTAACTAACCAATCCTGCCTACTTTATGCCAGAATGAGCCAACTCTATTCATGGAAGGGATCCTTCCCTTCAATGATCCTCTACCGTGAGTACAAATGTACACACACATGCTAGATACCCACCCCAAGTGACTGGCTATGAGGAGAAGTAACCCAGCTGCAAGTGCTCTCAGAACAAAGGCATAGGCAAGTCTTTAATAGTACTTTCTTGATGATGCCAAATAACCACTAACCTAATGGGTACCCCATTTTTCAGCTCATCTGCTAATTCATGCCACACATAGCTCTTGTGGTTCCTCCCACACACAGCAGGTAAACTTCTAACTCCTAGCCTAGAACATTCTTCCTCCCCCCTCCCTACCCCACATTCACATGACTGACTCCCTCACCATTACCAAATCCTTTTTCCATTTCATCTTGTCACTGATCACTTTTAAAAACTGCAATATCCTCTCCTCATTCCTGCCCCACTCCTTGGTTGGTTTTTCTCTGTGGCATTTATCATCAGCTGAAATGTTACATATTTTACTTGTGTGTGAGTGTGAGTGTGAGTGTGTGTGTTTTCTTTTAATATGCTCTGGCCAACATCAAAATACAAGAATTCTCCATGCAGACAGAGATCTTGTGTTTTGCTCAGTTCCAAACACCTAAGACAGAACTCAATAAACAGCAAGAGTTCAATAAACATTTGTTGAGAGAAAAAGTGATTGAACAATATTAGTGGAAACCTTTTTAACCATGTGGTCTGTCTGTCTTTCTTTCTTTCCTTCCTTCCTTCTTTTTAAGATACACTAAGGCAAATTAACAGAGAGGAGAGACGAAGATCTCCCATTTGCTGATTCACTCCCCAAATGGCTGCAACAGCCGAAGCTGGTTTAGTCTGAAGCCAGGTTAATCCAAAGCCAGGAGCTTCTTCCAGGTCTCTCTTCCAGGGTCAGAAGGCTTTGGGCCATTCCTCACTGCTTTGCCAGGCCATAAGCAAGGAGCTGGATGGGAAGTGGAGCAGCTGAGACATGAACCGGCACCCACATGTGATACAGACACTGCAAGCCACAGGATTAACCAATTAAGCCATTGTGCTGCCCCCGCCCCTGGCCACATGGTTTCAGATGCTTCTGTGTGAGGGTTACAAACATCTGAAAAAGATCAAATGAGTATCTCTTCTTCCCTGGAGGAATTACCAGTATGGATCCTGACCAAAAGCAGCAATTGAGTCCAACTTGGCTTAGGTGTGTGTCTTTATTCTCCCATGGGGAGCGGGGAGTGGAGACATCTACCGTGCCTGCTGCTTGGCAGCTCTGCTGTGGATGTCTGTGGCCATCAGGTAGAGTCATGCTGTACGTGCCCAGGTCACTGTATAGAAAGGGCCACAGGTTATCTGTGCTCTAGAGAGCTCTCTTACCAGCCTCGCTGCTGCTAGCCAGTCCAGCATCTTTTGTACCAACTGACAGTACATCAACTTTATCTGGAAGCTACTGGCATTACTGTGAGCTGAAACCCTGCCAGGAGTCAGGGAGGACAATGAAGAACCCTGAGCAGCAGCACTTGTTACCACCAATCACATTTATATAGCTCTTCGCAGGCCTCAGTTCATTTTAAAAATACTTAATCCCGTGTCGTAAGCAGACAGAAACACACAGAAGTCTGGGCACTAATGCATGTACTGTCTATTTCCAGAGGAGTTCCTCAGGTCTTCACTTGTATCTTATTTATCCTTGTACTACACACTGCTGTGACAAACCTGGACGTTTAATTTTCTGGGTCATTGTAAATGCAGAGCAGAGTGAGAAAAGGGGAATAATACTTGAAGAGAGGGAAGGTGAAAACAGCAAGACATGAGAGATGACAGCAAGTGAAGGGACAGAAAAGTTTCAGAAAGTGTATCCAAGCAGAGTTGGCTGTGTTCCAGGATCATTTGGGGTCGTGGAGGGGATGACAAATAACCTGATTATCCATTGCCATCAGGGGTGCCAATCTTCAGCACAAGCAATAGTAAAACAGTGATACTTAGGCCATCAGGACAAAGGCTGCATATCCGATAGGGCAGACTATTACTTTCGGTAACATCTCGTGACTGCTTTCTTTTGTAAATATCCGTCCTAGTTGCTAAAATGCTCCATGCATCGATAAACAGAATCTGAAGAAACATTTACATTTTTAAACACTCAAGTCCACTCTCACCAAGTACTCCAGTGACAGGACTTCCTGGCTTTTCTCAGTTGGTAAAGACCTTCCTCCCATCGGCGGCCAAGTAGCCCGTGTCTGCGCACTCACATTTCAGATCAAGACTGAATACTACACTGTGTCCCTTCCTTTCCCCTATCCCTCCTCATTACTGAACTCTGGAGTTGCATAATTTAGTCACCCCGTGAAGAGCTGTGTGTTCCAGAGTAGGAAGCTGTCAGGCTGAATAGAGCACTGCTGGGCCGTGTTCACAAACAAGCAGCCAGCAGCAGCAACCTCCCCCCTGAGCGCTGGCAGCACAGGCCAGCAACGCCAGGGGGGAGAGGGGTTGAGGAGGATAGCCATCATAAATTCTCCCCAAGCCACTGTATAACAAAGCAGGGTCATAAAACCCCAACTACAGCTTCAAGTCAGAACTGAAGCAACATTCCAAAGGCAGCTCCTAATTTGGTTCCTAGAACCCAACAAGTTGTGAACTTATTTCCTTCACTGGGAGGAAAATATTCTAAAGGGTAATTGAGGGTAAAAGGAGGGAGACAGGAACTCTGAGTAGACACTCACCCCAGAACTGACAGTATCCAGACCTGCATGAGTCTGGAGATGCTAGTACAGTTTTCCTCAAAACAGCCCGAGATCTGCACAGGGCTTGGCCCTGGGAGACAGCATGATCAAGGACGGATGGCCAGGAGTTCTGCAGGTGTCTAATTCTGAATGCAGAAGGCTTGACAGAGCAACAGGACTTCTCCAACCCTAGGATGCTCTTTCACTGATGAGCCAAAGTATGACACTGGACAAGTCTCTCTTTAATAACCTCTCTGAATCTCGTTTTTTCTCATTTAGATTAAAGCAGTATCAGTAATCTGCTGCTAATGAGAGTTAAGCGGATCACATGTCTTAAGCATCTTAAATAACAAGTGTTCAATGAATGTTATTTCTTTCTCCCCACCCGGCTTCCTCCAACCGTTCTTGAATATTTTCATTTTGAAATTCAGGAGAAATAGGAACACATCATTCTTCTGCTATGAGCTATCCATGGGCTCCTCTTACTGAAGCTTGAAATCTACAAATTAACTAATACAATCTATACAACAATCTAGGTTGACAACTAAAAAAATCAGCACACAAAAACAATATTTCTATATACTAACAACAGATACAAAATACAATTAAAAAAACAAACAAAAGAGAATAAGAAGCCATGAGAGTAGAAGCAAATATTTTACAAAAGATGCACCCGATAATGGAGAAGACTATTAACCAAAACGTACAAAAGACTCTCAACATTCAACAATAAAACACAAGCAACCAGATTCAAAAGTGGTTCAAAAAAAACAACTAAGGGAGATAATACAGACGGTGAATAACCACAGGAGAAGCTGCTTTACGTCAGACGGTATCAGGTAAATGCAAGTGACCAACAATGAGATACCACCACACATCTATCAGAATGACTGAGAGCCACAACACAGACGACCCCAGATGCTGGTGAGGATGTGGATTAACAGGAACACCCATTCGTTGCTGGTGGGATGCTAAATGCTAACAGCCACTTTGGAAACCAGCTTGTTGTTTTCTTGAAAATTTAAATATATTGTTACCATACAATCCAGAAAGCAAACTTCCTGACATTTCTCCTGGGGAGCTGAAACCTTATGTGCACATAAAAAATCTGCACATGGATGTTTATAACGGCTTTCTTTATCATTACTAAAACCTGGAAGCAACCAAGATGCCCTTCAGGAGGTGAATGGATAAAAGCTACAGTAAGGACAATGGAATACGCAACAATAAAAGAAACTGCGTGTCAAACTATGAAAAGGTAAGGAGAAATATACAATGTGTGCTACTAAGAGAGACTATCTAAAAGGGCCATGTGCTTAATGATTCTAACTGTAAGACATAATGGAAAAGGAAAAACTATGGAGATAGTCAAAAGCAGCAGCTTTACGTAGAGGTATGAACAAGTGTGGCACAGGGAAAGTTTCGGGCAGTGAAAATACTCAATGATAGTGGCAGATGCATGTTATACATTTGTTCAAACTCAGAATCAACGTCCCAGTAAACCCTAAAGCAAGCCGCCTACTTGGGGTGATTATGCTGCTGATGAGAGAGGCTGAAGATGGTGAAAGTTGAGCATGTTTGGGAGCAAAGGTTATTTCGGAAATCTCCACACATTACTTTCAATTCCACAGAGACCCTAAAACTTCTCATTAAAAGAAAGCAACTATAAAAGCAAATCTTATCTATAAATTAGCAAAAAGATCCCTGTGGGAAGTATATATATATTTTTTAAAGAGAAATTATGGTAATTTGGTGAAATATAACATTCTCATCAACCAGGAAACATAAAGAATTTTTCTACAAAAGGGCTTTTAAAAAAATTTTTTTTAAATTTTTTGAAAGAGAGAACCATCCACTGGTTCACATACCAATCTGAAACTTGGAGCCAGCAACTTTCTCTGGGTCTCCCATGTGGGGGAGGGACCCAAACAAATGCTTGGGCCAAGGAGGAGTCAAGATTGAAAGATCCCAATTTTGAAGCTGGCATTGAGATCAAGTGAGTTAAGACACATCTGTGACACTGGCATCCTAATTGGAGTGTTGGCATCCCATATTTGAGCATTGGTTTGAGTTCCAGCTGTTCTATTTCTTATCCAGCTCCCTGCTAATATGCCTAAGAAGACAGCAAAAGATGGCTCAAGGACTTGGACCCTTGCCACCCTTATGGGAGACCTGGGTGGAGTTCTGGGTTCCTGGCTTTGGTTTAGTCCAAAACCAGCCATCTGATATAAATGGGAAGTGAAACGATTGAAAGATCTGCCCGTCTGTCTCTAATTCTGTCTTTGAAATAAATTAATTAAAAAAAAAAAAAGATCTCAGTCTACTCAAGACTGGAAGACTGATCAAAATCTTACTGGGGGTGTATGTGTGTGTATGTGTGTGCACATGTATGTCACAAAAACTGGTTTCAAGGGCAGGCATTTGGTTCAATGGTTAGCATGCCACTTGTGGCACCTGCGTCTCATATTGGAATGTTGAGGTTTGAGTTCCAGCTGTGCTGGGTGCTAATCCACCCCAGGAGGCAGCAGGTAACATTCAAGTACTTGGGCCTATCTGTACCACCCTCAAGAGGAGACTCACACTGAGTTATGAGTTCCTGACTTGAGCCTAGCCCAGCCCAGTTGTGGCAGGCATCTGTGGGAGAGAATCAGCAGATGGAAGACATTACTCACTTCTCAATTTTTCAAATAATTAAAATACAAATATAGAAACAAACAAAAAACCGTTAAAACCCTGATTCTAACAATTGCACGTAAGCACAAAGAGCTGAGACCATCCAAAACACTTTTATGAGGATGATTGAGGTGAGGGGGATTTGTTAGATCAAATATCAAGATTTTATGAATGCTGTAGAGAAAATTCATAAAATGAGTACCAGGAAATACTATATGATAATGAAAATAAACTACAGCTATATATTACAACTTGGATGAATATTATAAGCCCAATGTAGAAGAAAAGATACAAGACCTATTATTTATAATGCAATGATTTTAGGCAAAACACGAGTATATGGTTAGAGGCTACATGCATAGGTAGTAAAGCCCACAGAAAAATAAGGACACTTCATGGGAGTTAATAGGGTGGGAAGTGTGGAGGAAGTTGAGTTGTGATCAAGAATAGATATTTAGAGACATTTTTGGCTACTAGCAATGTCTTTTTTTAAATTTTTATTGGAAAGTCAGGTTTACAGAGAGGAGGAGAGACAGAGGAAGATCATCTGTCCAATGATTCACTGCCCAAGCAGCAGCAACGGCTGGAGCTGCACTGATCCGAAGCCAGGAGCCAGGAACTTCTTCCGGGTTTCCCACACAGGTGCAGAGTCCCAAGGGTTTGGGCCGTCCTCGACTGCTTTCCCAGGCCACAAGCAGGGAGCTGAGTAAGATGTGGGGGATGCCAGGATTACAACTGGTGCCCATATGGAATCCTGGCGTGTGCAAGGTGAGGAGTTTAGCTGCCAGACTACTATGCTGGGCCTGCAATGTCCTTTTAAATTAGTAATGGCTTCTAGAGTGCTTGCTGTTTTAACTGTTTTTAAAGTATGTAAGACTAGTGTACTGACCTATGTCGCAACAAAAAATGCTTCTTAAAAAAATTTGTTTCGGGCCCGGCGGCATGGCCTAGTGGCTAAAGTCCTCGCCTTGAAAGCCCCGGGATCCCATATGGGCGCCGGTTCTAATCCCGGCAGCTCCACTTCCCATCCAGCTCCCTGCTTGTGTGGCCTGGGAAAGCAGTTGAGGACGGCCCAATGCATTGGGACCCTGCACCCACGTGGGAGACCCAGAAGAGGTTCCTGGTTCCCGGCATCGGATTGGCGCACACTGGCCCGTTGAGGCTCACTTGGGGAGTGAATCATCGGATGGAAGATCTTCCTCTCTGTCTCTCCTCCTCTGTGTATATCTGGCTGTAATAAAATAAATAAATCTTTAAAAAAAAAAAAGAAATTTGTTTCAATACAACCTCCTCTAAGAAGTCTCCCCAGCCCCAGCACCATCCTCCTTCTCTCATCTGGCTCTAGCGCTTATTCATGCCTATTTTGATTCACTATTACATCCTGTGTCTACGCAGTGTTGAGCAGTCAGTGTTCAATAAATATTTGTGGAATAAACAGTATTTAAACATGTGCAGTGGGAAAAAGTAGTTATCCCTGGACCAATCAGTTGGTAGCAAGCAAGATAACAAGCACCAAGAGCTGTGCTGGAAAGAGAGACAACACTCAAAAAAACTGAGCTAGAGTTATTACGCAGGGACCACATCATCTTCCTCTGACAGTCAAAATGGTAAAAGAGCTGTCACTTAACGAAGTTCAACCACCTTATTCGATCTTCAGAGTGCCTGCAATGAGTTAATTTTTTAGTCTCTTGTGAATGATTAGGAAACTAGGTTCAAGAGAGTGAGCACATTTCCCAAATCACAGGGAGAGCCACTAAACCTCAAAGTCAGTGTCTCCAAGGTTCATCCCTCTCCATCCTGCCATACTGACTTTCTACCTGTTTCTTCGTCTATAAAATGTGGGCAAGGTAATGTTCCCAACAAAAGACTTTGGTAAGGCTCCAGGGTGATAACGAATATAGAAGCTGCTTGTATACTTAACACACTAATCAAATGTAAAGAAAATAATATATAACAGGTGTCTCCCATGGAGCCCCATGGAGCCTCACAAAAGAAACAGATGGTTTCTATTCACATGAAGTTTTCAAGTCAGGTGTGAAAGAAAGCTAAGAAAACAGAAAAACTAGGCATCAACAAGCTGACTGAAGGACATTCAAGGAGCAGCATGCAATACAGACCACACTGAAAGAGCAGCACTGTGTAGACACAGTGCTTCGACTGTGCCATGGGCCTTTGCTTACACGCTTACACTCTGTCACCCACCTCCTATACAGCAGCCAGAAGGATTCTGCTAAGGCAAACTGCAATTCTTATTTGATTTAAAAATGCATATTTTATGAGTCAGCTTTATTAGAGTATAATTTACTGAGAGTAAAATTCACCTTTTTTCCTAGGATTACAGTTTAATGAGTTCTAATAAACATACACAGTTTTGTAAGTTCCACAATTAAGAGGGAGAATATTTTCATCACCCATCAAAATTCCCTTGCACCACTTTGTAGTCAATCCCTCCCCCAATCCTTCTTCCCCAACCCCTGGAAACCAGGGCTATCATTTCTGTTCTTGTAGTTATGCCTTTTCCAGAATGCAGGAAGATCTTTAGAATACAGAAGGGAAGTCAACCTATCATGCTTCAACTGTCCATGTTATTCATAATATCATGGCCCCTGTCTGCTTCTCTAGCCTCATTCCTATCAGTTTTCCCTTCCCTAAGGTCCAATTTCAGTGGCCTGTGGCTGTTTTGGCCTCTGGACCTTTGTATCTGCTGTTCCCTCTTCCTCAGATCTTTCATGACCTGACTTCTGCCTCCCTCATCTCCCCCAACCACTTTCATTCCTGAATGCTGATTCCATCCTTCAGAACATTCACCACTACCTTAAGTGTCCCTGTTCACACTTATTTGTTTACTAACTCTGCTCTAAAGTGTAAAGTCTTGCGGGCAGGAAGCTTGTCTATCTTATTAAGAGATCTATTCCTAAATGGCTGATATTCTATTCGTATCTGGATCATGAGTAGACAAAAGTCTATTAGGGAATGGCAAAGTTCATGTGATAGAAATATTAAGGCAAGATTCAAGGACCAAACAGATCTTATACAGCACACAAGAAATAAAAGGGTAGAAGTTGCTACCTTTCCATACCAGGTTCTCTACACTGGATTCTACCTTCCCATTTCCACCTCCCATCACCCCACACAGATGGGACCATAGAGCACCCTCGTCCACTGGTGCTCTCAGGGTTTATCCATGCGCTATGGCATAGGGACCTGCTCCCCACCTCAGCCCTTCTTTGCTTGTCTTGGCTGCTGCTCTTTCACACAGGTAGCTCAGACTCACAAAGCCTCCTTTTCCCATAATCATGCATCCAGAGGGGGCACTTAGCGGTTGTTGTCTTTGAATTCTAGAACCTTCTTCAGTGTCCTCTTTCCACAGAAGTAGAGCACAGAGTGCTGGCCACCAACCCTGAGTATTACAGGGTATACTCCTATTTTCGCAGGGCCCCAACTTTCATTGGGGAGAACACGTGTATGCAACACACACTAGTGTCCACAATTCCTTAGGCTTATGTCCTAGTTTTCTTTATCAGTTAGCACTAGAGTTCTGGAAGCTTAGTTTTGTTATAATTTGCCATGTGAGTTGTGGGTGGTTACAGTAGAAGGAGTGAAATTCCTTTGCTACAAGAACATCTGCTGTGTTGGACAGCAAGACTTAAATTATGATCTCAAGAGTTAAGCAGAAGTTTAAAGATCACTCAGTCTAGTTCCCTAATTTTTTTTTTTTAAGATTTTATTATTATTGGAAAGTCGGATATACAGAGAGGAGGAGAGACAGAGAGGAAGATCTTCCATCCGATGTGAGCCGCAACGGGCCGGTGCGCGCCAATCCGATGCCGGGAACCTTGAACCTCTTCTGGGTCTCCCATGCGGGTGCAGGGTCCCAAAGCTTTGGGTCGTCCTCAACTGCTTTCCCAGGCCACAAGCAAGGAGCTGGATGGGAAGTGGAGCTGCCGGGATTAGAGCCGGCGCCCATATGGAATCCTGGGGCATTCAAGGTGAGGACTTTAGCTGCTAGGCCACCCCGCCGTAGTTCCCTAATTTTAAAGAACTTGACCAGGGTCACCAGAACATTTAGGGACTCCCAGCCCAGTCTTAATTGTATCATAAGATTTTCTTCAGTATGGCTACTATACCTCTCTCCACAGACACTGCTCTTACAAAGGTCAATAATGACTTCAATCACTAAATGCAACTTTTCCTAGTCCTTATCTAAATTGGAAATGCCATGAAATAAAAACTTATTGGTCACCTAGGACTTCTCACAGCATGTTTCTTCCTAGGGTTCCCCAATGTAGCCGGATGCTCTGGGTTTCCTACTGCCAGTTGGAGCTACCTGCACGTCTCAACAGTGGGCTCCTTTCCCAGTCCTTCCCCCTTCCTGTCCATCTGTACTCCCATCCGATGGGCATCATATCCATCATACCACAAACGGCAGCTGAGCACAATTATCCTTTTAGCCCCAAATTCCCTTCTAAACACCAGATCATCCAGAAAAACTGTAAATAAACACTTCCCAGAAAGCCATTCTGTCAAGATCTGAAACACAGGCTTGTGATGTGATCTGCCATCCTCCCTTCTTTGTTACCTCTCTCCCTGAACCTCTTCCTAATTTCTTGGCTAAACTCTTTTCACTCAGCTTCATATGGGGAGGACTTGTCTCATGTACTCTCTTCTCCTCATGTTTAACTAGACAATAGGTCTCAGCTCTTCAGCCTCCAAAATTTTACCCTCATCCAATTCCTCATTTGATTTTCCCACCAATGTCCCAACTCAGATTACAAAAATCTGTTTTCACCTTTGATCTTCTTTCATCAGAATCCCCAAACATGGCATCATACTGTGTTCAAAGTTCATATTCCCCAGTAAAATTACGAGGGACACTACAATTCAACCCCGCTCTCCCTTTCCAATACCTTCTCTTCAAATTCCTACATACTTCCAACTCTTCAGTTACCTGAGGCTGTCCATTACCCCAGGAGTTTCCTGTATGTCTGAGTTCTGCTTTTGTGCATTAGTTCAAAATACAAGTATTTGTTCTTTCTGCATGGTCTTATCAATTTTTTTTTCCAAAATGATTTTGGCTGTGAGGAACAAAATCTCAGTTCAAATTAGTTCGTGCAAAACAAGGGATTTATTGGTTCATGTAACTGTCAGAGAGTCCAACAGTATTCATCAGATGTCTTCCTGGCTTCTTTGCTTTTTTCACTCTTCTTCCCATCCTTTCCCCTATACCTCAAACTCTCAAAGGCTCAGTCTCCCTCATGTTAGGTTAGCTTCTTTTGACTATGAAATTCCAAGAGGCTCCATAATTGGTCTGCCTTTAGTCACATACCTAATCCCAGGCCAATCACTGTAGCCAGGAGAATGTGATCTCGTGAATAGCCAGACTTGAGCCAAGTACCCCTTCTACATCCTAGCTTCAGGGCAGGGTGGGATGGGGGTGTGTAGCAGTGAAAGATGGCCTCACTGGAAGAGCCTGAAATGAGTGAAGCTGGACAGAATAAAAGCGCATGTATCCACTGAACTCTGAATTCTCACACCTTGCTTCCTCCCATAGTAATCCTGAGCCCCTATACAAATTAAATTCCGATGATCTCTTGAGTACTATTATGACCCTAGTTTGTCTCCTCCAACTTATTCAAGTCCCTGAAACAGGAAGTGGATATTTCCGTAATCAGTATAAGGCCTCCCCCAGGAAATGTTAACAGTCTACAAATACTGTGTTCAACTGTTTAGTTATGTGGTTAATGCCTGATACCCATGGGAATAGGCTAGTTTGCCACTGAACCTCCAACCACCTAGAACAGTGTGTAACACACATTAAGTGCTATTGCAGTACTGGATCAATAAATGAGTGGCCTGAATGCCAGGTATTGGTATTCTAGCAAATGAACAAAAATGTTTTTTTTTTTAATTATTCTTTTCACTTCAGAAAGAGAGGAAAAAAGGCTAAGACAGGAATTTCTTCAACTTCCTTTTCCCTCTGCCTCACCCCTGTATTTCTCCATGTACTCCCTGCCCTTACTGCCCTTCTGTCAGTCTCGGGGAAGTAGAGGCACACTCATGTCAAGAACAAGCTCTCCCTTTTTGAGGGAATCTACTTTTCCCTCCTCAAGGCTTGCTCGACAGCCTCTCACTGACACAAGCCCCTTCATGTTAGCTAAATACTCAGTCCTGTGTCTCTCTCCCACCTCCCTCTCCTTCCTTCTATAACCTTGTGTTCTTTGAGGGTCAGGGTTTGGTATGAATTTCTATTTTTGGGCTCCACATACTTCCTCAATCCTGGACATGACTTAATTCTCTTTGCAACTGGTTTTCACCCCCTGTCCCATTGAAGCAACTCCTGCCCAAGTCACCAATAACTTGCCAGACTCATTGGACATCCATCACTCTGTCTTACCTGAGTATTGCAATATCTGACTCAACTACCTACCACTTCTTGAAATTCTTCTGTTCCCTTTCATGATATTACTCTGCCTTGGGTCTTCTTTTTTTTTTCTTTTGTTAACTTTTTATTTTGAATTTTATGGGACAATTTCGTAGAGAATGATATTTCTGCCCCCTCCAACTCCCAACCCACGATAGATTTTCCCCACATTGCTACAATAGTACAGTCCTTCATAAGCAGTCTTCTTTTCCATCTCTCAGGTTACTGCTTTTCAGTTTTCATCACAGCTTTTTCTTCCCAAATTTTTCTCACTTCCTGTGGCCAGTATCTTGGGGCAGGGTGAAGGTTGCAGGTAGGAGTACATCCTCTGCCTTCCCTGCCCTTCTCACTCAGCCTGGGGAGGGCACCCACTTCCACAGCTCTTACTAGTCACAAGCATCATGGAATTCCAAATAGACTCTTCTCCCCAGGTATGTCCTACCTCCTGATGCACAGAACTAACCATCTACTGCGGATCTTCACTAGAATGAGCCACGAGAATCATGAACATGACCAAACGAAGCCATTATTTTCTTTCCCACGTCCTCCTTCTACCTCTTGCATTGTTTCATTTCAGGGGATACCATCCCACTGGTGGCCAAAACAAGGAAGTATGAATCAACTTCTGGCTAATTTCAAAAACTCATCTCTTCCTCAAATCCTTTTCAACTAATCATCACTAAAGTTCTATTATCCCAGTGCCCAAACAGCCCTTCCATCTGTCTCTTTTACTCATCCACATTACTATCGCTTTAATTTTGTTGTTGATCTTTCTTCACCTGGATCACAGAACTAACTTCCTATCTGACTTCCCTGAAGCTCTCTTGCTCAGTTGGAAGATGGAATCAATAACTTTATTTCTTCACAAGTTAATGTGAAAAAGCAAATGAAGATGTTAACTACAGATGGAAAATGACAATCGCATTCCATGGTCATCCAAAGTTTTCAATGGTTTTTGACTTACATAGAATAGTAGGTGCATTCCTGGTGTATTTTGTTTCTTTATCTTTTAAATAATATTTATTAAGCACCTCCTTTACATTTGACATTGGGCTCAGGCTATACTATGAACAAAAATGTCACCACATCTCTGCTTTAGGCAGAAGAGGCACCAGGCTAGGAAGGGACAAAGCCATATAAGCATCTAATAATTTACAAGGTGTAACACGTTTAGTAATTTGAGAGTCCAGGGGATAAAATGGAGACGGTGACACAGAGTCACTTTTATAGCATGGAGACACTACTCCCTCCAGCAAAGTTCTACAGAAAAACTAGCTGTTGGCTAACACATAGGCCGGGAATTTGAGAGAAACTCTTGGCCATGAAGTCTAACGCATGATCTTAAGCATGATCTTCCTCTTCCCTTTCTAGCATAGCACTTGCTTCTAAGATAGCTGACAAACTAAGGGAGTAAAAGGACAAATTCAAGGTACTGACTATTAGCCTTGCAGAATTTCATTTTACTTAAATTTTATGGTGCTATGAAAAGCATGTTTCTCCTTTTCTCTGTAAAGAAAATTAGAACTAGAGATGGCTCAGCATTTAAAACCTGTGGGTGGTAAATACTCCCATTATTCCCCTGCTGCATTTCTAGCTTCTAGGTTTCTCTTTGCATTTACTGTATCTCAGAACTGAAAACTATGAGTAGGAACAAGACATTTTAAAGTGAAAGTCTATATCTCATTTAATAAAAGACAAACTGAGGACCAGAAGGGCTAAATGATCTGCCCAAAGTCAAGTCAGGCAGTATGTAAAAATTAAAACACAATTCCCTGCCCCTTCCCTTTTACCAGTCTGCCAATCTCCCAAATTCCAGGACCTTAGAACCTTCACCCTGGACAAGGCCCTTAATCTGCAGTCATGCCTGGTCGGGGCCAGTACTGTCTCCACTTCTGAGAACCTTGAAAGCTACAGACAAACCACTTCTCTCTCTAACATGTCCTTGGCTCTCTCTTCCCAGAAATGTTCTGTTTCTGACAGATACTTTCAATTCCTCCTTATTCACTTGAGAACCAGGCCTGCTTAAATAGTTTGGCTTAAAGTGTTTTCTCAGAACTACAACTTTCTTGGTTGACAAAGTTTAGTGGTTGCGGTGGATCTGCTGCAATTACCTTAGTCTTCATGGAACCTTCAGGGAAATCTCAAATCCTCTATGAGATGGAGTCATCATAGGTGCTTTTATATTTAGAAGTTTACCCAGAAAACAGAGGGGATTCCCAATTCCATTGACCTTTCAGCTTACAAAGCGAGCCTCGATTACCCATGTTCTAATTATTTCAGAAAACTGAGCCCTTAAAAAGTCAGACGCAGAGTTACTGGTCTGCACTCCTAGCTCCAGCGCTCTTTCTGTCTTTGCAACATCACCCAAGCCTCTTGGACTGAAGCAGCAACGCCATCAAAAATGTCACATCAGTTATGACAACACAGTTTGTTACGTAACTGGTGCTGCAGAGCAGAAAAGTAAGAAAAGTCATGAACATGAGTCGCGGAGCCCTTCCCCCAACCTTTCATGGCTCTCGCGTGGCTAAGTACTCCACACTTAACAAGTGAACTCTATACAAGAAGGGAATACCCTCTAATCAAAGGAATTAAAGACTAGAGCTAACACTGGTATAATGATTTCCACGTTTCAGACACTGTTATAATGTGCATTTCATCCAGCGAACTAATTTCATGCTCACAATACCCCTACTGGGGAGATTTGTTTATTATGTTCCTATTTTATAAGGAGGGAAATGGAGGCACCAAACTTAAGTTAACTTGTCTAAGTTCTACCTCCAGAGGCAGCCTGGTTGCAGAGCCCACACTCTTAAGCACACTCAACTGTAGAGAAGTACACTGAACTGCTTCTCTAAATAAGAAACTACCTGTTTTTTCCAAATCAGTTAACAGGTCACTGCTCCTTCCTCCCCTTCCCCATATTAACAACTAATTTCTTTAACACTTTCCTTTATAGTAAATTATGTGTGAATAAAAGAGTCAAAAAATAAATAAAACTGTGATTCAAATCTGAGCCAATTCTTAGAATGGAATTCATTTGGGCACCTTCAAGCTTTTCATGTGATGCAATCAATAACAGTGGAGTGCCCTGCTCATGGCACGTACTTTGTTTTTTGTTTTCGTTTTTTTTTCCTTTGCGAGAGAAAGCAAGAAAAAGTGAAATCTTTTATCTCTGGGGTCCCCAATGTTTGCAGTATGTAATGTTGGACCAATCTGAAGCCAGGAGCTGGGAATTAATTCTGGGTTTCCCATGTGGGTGGTAGGACCCAATGACCTGAGTCATTGCTGTTCACAGGATTTGCATCAGCAGGAAGCTGGGATCAGCAGACATCAGCAGTGAGGTGGGGGCTCAAACCTAGCCACTCCCAATGGAGTCCCAAGTGGCACCTTAACCACTAGGCTCCACCACCAACTGTTTTTAAATCCTCATAGTACATGTGTTTACACACACACATTTTTCTGTTTCTCAAAATAAAAAGTGGTTTTTTTTGCAAGTATCAATTTTGTTAACTGTTTCCAAAAATGCTTTGTCCCAGTCTGAAATCTTCCCCTCTGCCAGCCTGTCGTATTTCTGATCAAGGTGCTCTTGTGATAAGGTCTGATTTTATAAGAAACGAGGATGAAAATACTGGGAGACAAGGAATCAACTCCCTGCATTCAAAGGATTGAGCACATGTCAGAAAAATAGGACCTTATTTGAATCATATTAAATCTCCAGTGTTAACAAAGCTAGGGTAATGTATAGTTGAAAAACATGAGTAATTTTGTCTTATCTTGAGCAGATGTGGCATGCTAAGAAGACAATACAATCTGGCTGGCTCCAAGATGGCACTTGGACAATGAGCGCTACAAATGTGACAGCCCCGGACATAGGGAAGTTCTGGATTCCTTCCAGCCATGTCAACTCACAAGCAGCTTCATTCATGGATCTAACTGGTGGCAAGGTTTACAGGTTTCATTTCAAAAATGAACGAGTAATGAAGGCTCAAGAATTCCACAGCTAGTTCCTAAGCAGATCGGGAGGACTAGTATTTGCTGCCCTTCTGGCAGGAATGTCTGCTGGTGTTTACAGCTCAGTGAACAGTTAGGAGGGAGACAGCTCCATCCATTAGCAGAAGAGAACTCATGTGCTACGTGATCTGACATTCAGTTCACACTCACACAGTCTCCAGTAAGCAAGGTGCATCCATTTGAATCAACATGGAAACAGGCCGAAGAGAGGGAGGCAAAGCAGCTACAGGGCAAGATGATGGCAGAAACAAGTTCACAAATCTAGCAGAGCAGCTCTCAAGAGAATCTTAACATGAAAACCAAGGGACCTGTCAGAGCAACGTGCCATTTTATATGGCTCTGAGCAAGTTGCCAGTTGTCTTTTCATTAACACCAGAGCTACCTGTGGAAGGTGTTGAACAGCACTATGCTGGAAGAATTAAGACTTGCCCTAAACTCAGACCAAACTGTTATTGCCCTAATTACAAGGTCAGAGCCAGACAGGAGGAAGAAACTACGACATATATACATATACATGCATACATACAAAATTTTATTTCGTGTTATTTTATTATTTATAATAATGTATTATTTTATTATTATTGCTTTTCCACAGCCAACAGACTTTTTAAGATTGCCCTCTCTGAAATAGTGGGGTCTTACTTCAGAAATATATCCCACTTATGAGGCCTGGAAAATTTTGTATGAATACTGATATGTTCATTGGGAAACTGCTGAAATGTTATTTTAAAATAGCGTTGAACACATAGCTTGGGAGTAAATGCACAACCAACGTCCTCTACATTGTGTGTCCATTTATGTAAAGCCTACCATCTAGCAAGACACACCTCATTACCACCTTGAATTCTCACTCCTCCCCACAAAAAAAAAAAAAAATCTGATTAAGCTCCAGAGAGAAACTTGACTTTGACATTACAAAAGACTTTAAAAAATCAAATAAGGCCAAACTGATGCCCACAGTTCATTCTACATTTTTATTAGGTACACAGTCAAAGCAGCTGACACTATTTCTTCAGAACTGGGAAACCACTTAAATGTTCTGTTTATTCTATGCCTCATAAAATACAATTCTTTAAGAGATTTCTTTGTAAGGACTTGGTAATTAACAAAATTGACACTTCCTTTAAACTTTCTGATTAGTCTCAATAACTAAGAGTCACACTGACTGACTGCAAAATGATGAGGCTATAAAATAGATGAAGTCACATCTCCCACCGAAAATTATTTAAAATGCCAGGCACCAAAAAAAAAAAAAGAGTTCCTGATTACTCACAGTATGTGGAAAATTATATTTGCACTGTCTCAATTACTGCTGTTTATTTCTCAGTACTGAAACGCCCTGGATTGTCTGACATGATGCCCAGTCCCATTCACAAACCCAGGAAGCCATGTCTAAATGAAAGTCTTAACATGGGTACCAGGATTCAGGCTTTGAAAATAACCATTTTCAAATTTTCTGGGACATCCTTTAAGCAGGAGCAACTTCGCTCTTCCAGCAAGTAAGGAGCAGAACAACTTCAAAGGTCTCTGCAAGACCCCCCTGCTGACGAGGGTACCAGCACTTTATCCTAAGCAGCATCTGCCAGCCAGGCCTTCTCCTTTTCCTTTCAGTCACCACAGGCATATAAGGAGGCTATTCCTTCCAGCCAGCACACAACATTGAGGAAAACACAGGCTGAATGGAACGCTATTTGCTCTTCTGGAAACACTGAATACAAGGCAACTAGTCATGCCTGAATGTTCATATGTTCTTCTCAGCCCAATAGGCAGAGCTGCGAACGAAACCTCAACTCCCACTGGGAAACCACCAGTTTCTCACAGGGCACTGTTCATGGAGGACTCTACCCTTCTAATTTCATCTGTCCAGCTGAGATCTCACAGCATTCTTATTGACTCAGACACATGACCCAATAGATTAGTTACTGATCACATAGCACAGGAAGTCTGAAACTGCTTTCTCTAAGTGCCTCCCAGATGTTGGGGTTAGGCCTCACCCACAGTATAATTCCGATTCCAAGTGTCTCTCAGTCAAGTGGTGATCTTGCCTGCAGGGGAGAACTCCAAAGAATTTGTCACTACGATACTGTGACATCAATTCCACTTTTTGTGGTTAATAAAACAAGTTCTGCATCCAGCCTGGCACAATGCCCTGATCTGATTTATTTTAAGCCAAGCTGGAGGGTTCACAAGGAAGGCTGCCATTCATGAATGTGTCAGGACAAGTATTCCAGGATCCCTGTGGCAAAACTTCCACTGGTCAGAAAACTGACTGACCCCCCCCCCCACCCGCCTCAGCAAACTTAGCCTACTCCCTAAGGTAAGATGATATGTTACCCCTTTAAAAAATACTAAATGTTTTACTTATAAAATCTGTTTTGCCAGACATTTTATTTCCAAACGGTGTCCTGTGAGAGTTGGTACAGGGATTAGTGCAAAGAGAAATATTTCAATGCCTTACTTAACTGTCTCAAACATCAACACTTCATTCCCTACCCGCACGCTTAACACACCATGTAACAAAATACGAAGACATGGATTTTCCAGACAAATCTACATACAGCCTTAATTTAAGATTTTTCAGCCCCAGTACAGAATTAGAAATTTTTGTTCTGAAGTGGCACACCTATCTCCTCAGAGAGCTCAGCTCTCTTTGAATAAAAAAGGCAAGGCACCCTTGGGGGGACTCAGCATATATTTTTAAACTTCTTATTAAATCAACCTAATTTATGGGGCATGCTCAAGGAAAAGCAGGTAAGGAAGGAGTTGCTTTGGTCGACTCTAGCCAGTCCCCCCTCCTTCCTCCTCCATTGCTCTGCTACAGCAAGGATTTCCGAGTGCCTTCGTTCTCTTCCAAAGCGACTCGGCTCTCTCCGTCAGGCTCCGAACACTGCCGAGTCCCTCCGAGCCGGGTGCCCAACCACACCGAGCTAAGCCGAACGCGGCCGAATTGAGCCCCATCGACTTTTCCGGTCTCCTCTGGGCGCTGTCCACCACTCGCAACGCCTGAAACCTCACCCAGCTCAGGTGGCTGAGGCTTCTACCAGGCTCCAACCCCACACTTTTACAGATTACTGACTTCTGAACTTCGGAAATATCTTCCCTTGGGAGAAAGTGGGTGCCTCGGCTTCCATTTACCGACCCGCAAGGGCTCCAGGCAGATGCAACATGCACCTTGTTGCAAAAAGCAATTCCCAATGCTCCGCCTCCCCATCCATTAGGGCTGCAGGAGCTCCGGGAGAAGCCCCAGGCCAAATTACCGATGGCTCTGAAGGGTGCGGCAAGCCGAGGGGGCCTCTGCACAGAAAGCCCCAGAGAGCCTTGGAACAAAACACCAACACGTCAAGCAT
Organism: Ochotona princeps; assembly: GCF_030435755.1. Taxonomy (NCBI): domain Eukaryota; kingdom Metazoa; phylum Chordata; class Mammalia; order Lagomorpha; family Ochotonidae; genus Ochotona; species Ochotona princeps. The sequence goes on from NC_080847.1 coordinate 22,768,130, forward strand.
ATGGGGGGGGTGCTGCCTCCTAACCACTACTCCCTACCATCATGGCGCCGCCTGGAACCCGCTTGTCATGCCTGTTACACATGCAAGATTTCTTGCTTCTTGGTTCCCAAACAGAACACTCCGTTTCCCACCCACGAAAGGGGTTTTTATTTTCTATTGTTTTCCTACGGGATGCAATTACTTCGGCTATCTTGTCAAGTTGAAAAATAATCATTTTTGTTTACTGCACAGCAACCCCTAATTAGGAGCTGTGTGTGCACGAAGGTGTCACAGCAAAGCGACGTGGAATCCTCCCTAAACGGTCTTAACGAACTCCTCCACCCACAACTCTCAGGCCAAACGGAAGCAGCCAGGTCAGGAGGCCTGGTACCCCTTTCCTGCTGGCCACCCCCTCCCCAGGTAGAGCTGCCAGTTAGCACACCAGGAACTGCTACGTGCATGGGGTAAGATGCGAGCCTGCCAGTGGGAAGGAGGGGCGAGGCTCCTTATTGAGAAAGTGCGGAAGGGAAGGAATACCCCATTTTGCTTTAATTTTCAACCATCACTCAAATCCACCCCCAGCTAATTAGGAGGGGAAACTGATACCTAAGGCAGAGGGGGGAGGCAGCAAGTGGGGCCTTAAAACCGTATCATGGGTAGAATACATGTAAGACAGGCCTATGCAGAGTGTAAATAAATACACAGATAAGGGCCACTGAGGGGAGGAAAACTGGCCCAGTCAGGGCAGCAAATGTGGAGAGGTAGGGAGGGAGACGGGAGAGGGGGGCCCAGGCAGCAAGCGGCAGGCATTTTAGTCCCACAGCCAGTCTCTCACCTATGCCAGGATATATCTATGCCAGTCACATCACTTAGGGACCCATCCCTAACCCTGGCTGCTTTTTGGGTGGGTGGGTGTGGTGGGGTAGAAACCACAACCTCCAATTCAGCACCAAAAACCCATGAACAGCAGACACTTTATCCTGCACACAGTCTAGGGCTGGGTCCCCTCCAAGTTCAAAATCAATGCAAGCAAAGAGCAGGGAGAAGTGAGATTCTGGATCTTCAGGGCAGGGGCATGAGAGGAGGAGAAGGGAATGGAGACAGCCAGACACACAGAACACGCCACGGGCGGGAGTAATGATGGTAATCATGCCAATAGTGTGATGTTCTGATCAATATGGCGGACACTGTCATTCATACAACTACAGGCGCTCCCCTTCCCTCCCACCCCCCACCCCCCCAAACACCCACCCAAGGAGTTGGGGTGGAGGACCCAGAACCAACGTAGAGAGGGGGAGGGTTGTCAAGTGCTGGTGTGTGTGTGTACGAATTAAAAACAGGCCTGGGGTGCAATGTGGAGTGCATGAGGTCATAAAAACGATCTTTAAAAATTATTCTTAATAAAAGTACAAATGGCAACACCACAGGGACTTACTTCATCTGCTTCACAATGGTGCTTTTCCCCGATTCTCCAGCCCCTGTTGGGACACAGATTGGGGGGGGGACACTGGTGAGTGTCAGCTTGGAGGCACTTGGGGAGGGGGCAAGGAAAGCATGCGAAGGCAACCCCGTGCATAAGGTGGGGCCAACTCAGGGACTAGGGCTGCCAGAGCAAGGTGGAGTAGGGGGCTGGTGGCAGGGGGTGTGGAGTGGCTGGGGTCAGGGGACGGGGGTGGCAACCTCGGTTCTTACCCAGCAGGAGTAATTTCACGTCTTTGGCAGCGCTGATGCCATCCTCTTTGAGGTTTTTCTCAATCGCCTTGCTCCGCTCGAGGGCGGCTCTCTCCTCTGCGCTCAGAGTACATCCCATGGTGGCCCCTTCCCTGCCACAGCCCGCACGACTCGGCTGGCACGGCTCCCCTGCTTGGAGCGCCCCCCACCCCCCCCAGAGAGCAGAGCCTGGGCTCAAAGGGGGAAAAAAAATCACGGTATTCTCTCCTGGGCTGGAAACAAAAATGTCAGGAAACCAGCACCCCCCCCAAAAAAAGGCTGCTAACCAGATCCCGGCAGCCGAGACTCGCGGCACCTGGCGTGGGTCTTGCGGGGGGGGGGGGTGTCCAGATGAGGGTGGCCGAGGTCTTGGGTTCCGGAACCGGGAGAAGAGGCGCTGGGTGCAGGCACGGAGGCTTGTGCACGACCCCCCGCCCCAAAAAATAAAATTATAGTCAAAGCTGGATTCACAGCTGGAACCCGCGGAGGGTGGGGTGGGGGGCAGGGTGGGTCCTTCTGCCGCGGCTGTCGGAGGAGGCGTCTGGCGGCGGCGGAGGCGGCGGTGTCGGCGGCGCGGGATGTGGAGGGAGTGAGTTAGGGGGTGCTGCTAGTGCATGTGCATCGCCGGTACTCAGCCGTCGGTGCGTCCGAGGCGACTTCGCCGGTCCCCGCGCGCTGGGCAAGGCTGGGCAGGGGCCGCGCCAGGGGGCAAGTCTCTAGCGGGAGAAGGCGTCGCTGTCTTCAGGCGCTCGCATCGCTCGGTGGAGCCTACCGGAGAGAGGGGGGAGAGCGCGAGGGAGCCGCGACCAGTCGGGAGCTCGAGGGAGAGGTTGAGAGAGAGAGAGAGAGAGGAAAGGCAGGGAGGGAGGGGGGCAAATGAAGGGAGAGCAGGGGCGATAGCGCGCGCGCGCGCGAGCCCGAGCGGGGGAGGGGGCGAGCGCGGCGACGAGTGCGCCGGCGGCCTTGCGCACCCGGCTCCGCCAGCCGCCCGCTGACGTCAGCAGGGCCTCGCGCCGGTACCCGGGGGGCGGGAGGGGCGGAGGCCGGGAGGCCACGGGAGGCGCGCGTACCGAGCCTCGCCTCAGCTGGCGGAGGCGCGCGTGCGCGCAGCGCGGCCTCCCCTCCCCCAGTGTCCGTCGGGCTCGCGGCTCCCTCAGGGTGGGCGCGGGCGGGCCCGGCGAGCTGCGCGCGGTGGCGACTCATCCCAATCTGACTCCGGCCCCGCGCGGCGTTTGCGCCGGCCCTCTGGTCAGTGAGAGCCCGGGTGTGGGCGAGGCTGTCAGGTGGGCCTCCCACCCCGATCCCGGTTTGCGTCCGACGCGGCCTGTCTCCCTCTCGGGTTTGCTCTCCATCTTGTCTTCAGTAGTTAGGGGTCGAAACGGGCGAGGCCAAGTTATCTCAGCAGACGTGAGGCGATAAGACAGGAATAAACCCGTGTACCCCATGATTGGCCTCTGTGGGGTCCCGAGGCTGACTTGTGGTTTTCACTCCTTTAATCCACGTTTATTGAATACCTACTAGGTGAGAGAGCAGATTGTGAGGAGAGGAACCCCGCAGGCTGAGGCAGAAACAGGGCCGGGGCTCTGTCGCCTGGGCTGTGGGCCAGGCTCGGTGTGCGCGGGAGGGCTACTCCCTTCCAGGGGAGCTTTGGTACCCCGAGAAGCTGCTAGCAAAACGCTTCCCTAATTTTTCCAACGCGTTGGCAAATGTTGGACAATTTAGCTCGGTTGAGGACTTTGGATTCTTGTGTCTTATCCCTCCCCAAATTAAAAAAAAAAAAAAGTGGATTCTGAGTAGAGTTTTGAAGAGAGAATATCTATATTTTTCCATCCTTTAGAATTTTTTTTTTTTCTCCCTGTCTCAAAGACCCAGAGACCCACGGGTCAGTTACTCAGTATATGGCTGACCAAATACTGAGGAAATCGGTAGAATTTTGCCAAAGAGCTGGCGTGTTATGGGTGGTCTCAGAGATGGCGGAAACTAATTTTATTTCTGCACAAAATAGTTTTACAGTCAGTTCCACCAGACAGCCCCAGGGGCCAAGAGACAAGGTTGCATGGGAATGGGAGCGGCAAGCAGCCAGTGAAAAACAGTTTTCTTTCTAACAGTTGGGCATTTCTGTGGCTCTGAAAGCAGACTTGTTTGCTTCATTTCAACAAAAGAAAAAAAAATCAACCACTCCTGTTTTGGAAATGTTACCCAGCATAAAAATATTTGCATGGGGAAAAAAAAAATCAGGCAGTTTAGACCCACCCAGAAGAAAGTAATTTTCCCCAGAAAATTTTAAAATGTAGTTATTTCCCTGTTCTCCCCATATGGATTTGCCTCGTTCTGGAAATAACTGTGTCAAAAACATATATGCACTGTAATTTGAATATTTAAAGTTGAACCATATTTTACATATTCTAGGAAACTGGCAAAGGACTCATAAGGAATTGTTTCATAAAGTTAATAACCACTTCCATACCATCCCTCCAGTCCCCTTCATGTGTGTTTGTGTGTGTGTTTGAGAGAGGATGTTGGTTTAGGGGATAATGTGTGTGTGTGTGTTTGAGAGAGGATGTTGGTTTAGGGGATAAATTTGGTTTGCCTTTAAATCAAGGAGTCTGTCAGAAACAGCCTTCCAAACCCAAGCACATAATGCTTAACTCTCCAGCATTCTATAGGTTTTTGTTATTTCCTGTACAGGTTGCTAGGACAATTATTCAGATCTGTCGGATGCAGGAGGGGAAGCTGAGCAACCTCACCCAGGTTCTGCTATCTGTTAAGATTGCGTTTGGAATACTGAGGAGGTAAGAATTAAAATATTTTCTTGCAGCTGGTGGGTCACAGTTTATGTTTTAAATGAAGCCATAGAATACTTTCATATCTAATTATTTTAAGAGCCCAGGCTCTTGGTGCACATTCTGATTTGTGTGGTTTAGGTATATTTAATCCTTGGTGTAAGACCCTGTATGGTTGAAACACAAACCTATAATTTGTGTATTTCTTTCCTTACTCTGACTTAGTAAGCACCTACCAGGTGTTATAGATGTTGTATTTCAGGTTTGTCTACGCTGTTTTCTTTTCCTGGATCATTTTGCATCATTATAAGTTGGGTTTCATAAAAGACTAATAATAATCCGCTTCATCTGTATAGTGCTTTTCAGCTTAGTGAGCAGTTTTACAAAAATGATCTCATGTGATCCTGCTACAGAAACTCAAGTTCTCTGCTGTGGTGTGGGAGGCAGTCATGGCTGAGTGGGGAGAGCCTGGATGATGAATGCAGATCAACCAGGGTACCCATTTCACAACTGAGCAAGATGAGTCTGTGAAAAACTGAATAGTTTAGATCTGGAACTTGTGTAAGGTCACAGAGAGTTCAAGAGTCAGCAAGTACTCCTCTGATAGATTTGCATACTTTATGAGAACAAGTATACTTTTCAGACTCACGAGAAGGCTTAAATCCTAGATCTTAGTCTTATTCTGCTTTTCCTAAAGGAAGTAGGGATGAGACTAGTTCAGTTTTGTATGAAGTAGTAATAATTAGAAAACACAAGTGTTTGATGTGTCCACAGTTAGTTCTTGTGGGAATGAAGCAATGACAGTCCTAACCTCAGGAGTGGAGAATGGATAGACCAAGGACAGATTTTATTTCATTTTCCTTCATATAATCCTCAAAATTATATTTTTTTCTGATTCTTACTGTTGGCCAGAGAGTTACTCTCACCCCATCCTTAGCTGTCCTCTTTGTTACAATTTCAAAAGTAGGCAATTAGAACATTTTGTATACTCTCTAAAAGGATCAGCGGTAAGGCCTACATTTAATTGCTTTTGTACTACATCTCTGGAGGACAGTAATTCATGATGAAACACAGCTCCCAGGTCTGACAAATTAGAATGTGTGTTCTGATTAAGTGAAATTAATTTCCCTATTTGTTCCCTTATATGTTTTCTTTAATTAAATATAGATATATATGTATTTAAAGATTTATTTCTTTTCATTGAAAAGGCAGATATACAGGGAGAAGGAGATAAAGAGAAATATCTTCCATCCGTTTATTCACTCTTCAAATGGCTGCAACAGCCAGAGCTTTAGCTACAACAGCTGAAGTCAGGAACCAGGAGGCAGGAGCCTTCCCTGGATCTCCCACATGGGTGTAGGGTCCCAGGGCTTTGGACCATCCTTTACTGCTTTTGCACACTGTCGCGGCTAGCTGAGCCTGCATAGTAGGCATGGCAAATGTCTGAGCGAAAAGCACCAACACACAGAGACCATGATGGTGTTAGAAGTGCTGGGAGCAGTCTGTCCACAACCCTCTTTATTACCATATTATATCCTCTTTCCCCCAAGCCCATTAACAGGACAATAGGATGCCAATGAGTCTGCAAAGGCCAGGTACTACTGCCATAGGCCTGATTCCTGAGTGCTCAGCTAAAGGAATGTAAATCAGCTCCTCAGCCCACAACATATTCCCCCTTCTGTATTAAAGCAGACTTGAATGTGCCTGTCTTAGGTTGTGGACTCTCAGGTTATCAGCCTTACCCGTTATCGGGAATCTCCTTAGCATGACAGAGACTCTGTCTTAGGTTGGTCAGTTCCCGGTCCATCTTACCCGTCACTGGCTGCCATTCAACGCATTGTCTGCTGCAGCTGCTCAAACCATACTTGGGAAGGCTGGTAACCCTGTTCCATGGCTAGGAGTGAATATCAGCTCAATAGCAATGAGCAAACAGCAGTTCCCGGGCTTGGGAAAACAAAGCACTTCACAGGAGAAACATACATAAAAGGCACAATGGGAGACAAGAGGCCATGATCTTAGGAGTAACTTTGCTCAATAGCAATAAGGAGGCAGCAGATCCCAGGCTAGGGAAAACATCTTTCACTTGCACAGATGATAAAACAGAAATGCATACAATACAACAGAAAGGTATACGATGGGGTACAGGAGGCCTAGACTAAATCTAACAGCATCTGCTATTTCTTTTCCAACAAATCAACCCGCAGTCACAGCATAAGCATGCCCACCCGCTCATGTTCATCAGTAAAGTCCTGTTGTTCCATAACTCTGGCAGTCTGTTCTGTGACCTATTTCACTGTCACCACAGTAGCTGTTGGTGGCGGCTGTTGATGTATACTGGCTATGATGGTCGCCGTTAGGCCAAAGTCTCTTTTATTCTTTATCAGGCCAACATAGGCCTCTCCGTCAGTCCCAACAGGCACAGGCGGGATTCAGGGCAGCTGCAGGATAACAGCAGAATCGCAATTGCCATTCCAGCATGCTGTCAGGGTGTACTGGAACTTGGTGTCATTCACTTCAGAGGCATCTCCTGTACTTAAGAGAGAAACATAGGGATAACACAAGCAAACACAAGCTTCAAATTCAATGAGCTAAGGTTCACTCACAAGAGCGAGTCCTCAGGTTCAGAGGAAAGAAGGAACTAATCCTCTGCTATAGTGGCAGGAGGAAAAACAAGAGAGGAAAACCTGTATTCATGGTGGGAAGAGCATTTTTAAAAATTTCCTCTTAAAGCTGTTTCTCCAAAAACAAAGAAAATTCCTGGTATCCAAGGTACCTGGCCTTGGGACAAAAGGCCAGAAAGGTGTCACTGGACAACTTCCTTGGTCCCTTTCAAATGATAAAGAGGCCAGTCTGAAGCCCTCCCGCTTGACAATGGCTGAAGACAGCAATGGGCAGAGGCTTCAGGTGGGGAATAGAAATGTAAATGTCACCCTTATCTGTTGGGGAAGTAAGTACTTTGCGCTCTGGTGAATCCAAAACACGGTGGGGAAAATATAAACAAAACAAAAGGAGTTCCAAATCAAAGCATTAGGGTATTAGGAAGGCTCAATACTTCCTCCCCCATCCCACATGGCTCTCAGAGAACAAAGTCCAAAGCCACCGATAAACTTCAGCTTTGCCATTAGTCAGGGAATACGCTGCAGAACAGCAACAAAATACTGATATACTTATGTTATGAAAGGGAACATTTGGGATTGGAAGGACAGTGAAAGGCAGTGAAATATTTCATGATAGAACCTGGGGGCCTGAGAGATAAGGGGCACGTGCAACTAGCATCCACCCCTAACTGCATGGCCTCCTCCCTGCTTATGTTAATGATTCCCACTCCCTGCTTATGTTTATGGTTCCCCCTCCCTGTTTATGTTTAGGGTTCCCCTTCCCTGTTCATGGTTATGGTTTTATGGTCTTATGATTTTAGACTTGGTTTAGCCTTTAAAAAGGATGCTATACCATGACTCGGAGTCGATGCCTACCTCCTGCGTGAGGAACTGGCCTTGGCCCCAGTGCGCTGGTAATCAAATAAAGCCTCTTGCTTTTGCATCAAGTCTCGTCTTCAGTGGTCATTGGGGAAACTCACTCCCTTGAGACAATTGGTAAGGTTTTTCCCTGCTAGGGGGCCTTACAGTTATATATAAAGGCCTAATATACTTGCTTGTCTTCCGACTCAAATGCCATCATCTTGGCCAGTATCCGAGCTTTCACCAGGCTCAGCAGCAGAAGCTTGCTGGACAAGCCTCTCAGGAATCCACCTCGGACCATTTTCTGGGAAAACACAAACTGATCCTTGCCCCCAAATGAGGACGGGATCTGGGCCTAGCCACTTACCAGTCAAGGGGTCCTTCCACATAACATAACCCTTCTGCTTCTGAGGTGGATTCCGATGACGATGTGCAGCAGACCATCCTTCAGCATCCAATGTTAGAAAATTTAAAATAAATGATACAAGATTCAAATGATCTCGGGAAGTACTATATTCCCCTTTTTTGTTTTAATAAGGTAATCCTTAATAGTACGGTTGGCACGTTCCACAATACCTTGTCTTGGAGGATTATAAGGAATATCTGTAATTAGTTGTATATGGTGGGAGGCAGCAAAATCACGAAACTTGCTGCTAGTATAGCATGGAAAAACATGGAAAAACATGCATAGCAATGGGCTAGAGTATGTCTGACTTGTTCTCCTGTTTGAGGAGTAGCTAAAATAAATCCAGAACAAGTATCGATAGTGACATGCACATACTTTAGTGTCCCAAACTCTGGGATGTGTGTCACGTCCATTTGCCAGACACGATTGGGCAACAGTCCTCGGGGATTTACACTATAATGAGGAACAGGTAAAAATTGAGGGCACACTGAGCATTGCTTCACGATGGTTCTGGCTTGTTCCTTAGTCAGACTAAAGCGCAAACAAAGCGTGTTAGAATTTAAGTGAAATCTAGCATGTGCCTTTTGAGCTTCTTCAAGAGCTGAGGCCACCAATTTGGTGGCTGAATCTGCAGCCACATTTCCTGATGTCAAGGGCCCAGGTAAACCTGTATGGGCTCTGTTGTGCCGGTTTCTGAAATCCCCAGATAATCATCAAGTCTGAAGCCCGGGCTAAGGCATAAAAGTGGTTTATTCAGGTCAGCCCAGGTCTCCCAGCCACCTCCCCCAGCCCAGCATGGCCGGGCGGGGGAGGGGCAGCCACTGCAGGATCCGCAGGGCTAGCAAACAGCAAGCCCACAAGCCAGAGAGAGAGCCAGAGACAAGCCCCTGAGAGCCCAAGCTCCCCAGTTTTTATACATTTCAGGCTATTGATTATACAGTCATGATCTAGCAGGCTTCTATTGGTGGGTTTGAAACTAGCAACTTTCAAAAAGTACAAATCGATGAGCTATAGGGCCGTGGATCTTATCAAACACCAGGTACCTCCTTCCTGAGGAGTGGTCTGCCTATGTGACCTGCCAGGTATCCTGCTGGGTGTCAGGCCTAGAATCCACACAGCCCCCAGCCAAGCCATCAAGGCGGGATCACAAAGGGCAGAAAACTTCCAGGCTCTTCAGGCTCGAATAAGAGTCACAAAGAATTTATCTTTGGGGGCCCAAATACAGGCCTGAATTTTAGCAAATGGAGATGCTGCTGTAGAGTGGGAAGAAATTTGGCCCGCAGTCTCCAGCACAGGAAGGGAATGGGCAACATATCCACTATCAGAATACAAATTAAAGGGCTGCATGGAAAATGTTTGAAAGACGGCAAGAACGGCCACCAATTCTACAACCTGTGCAGAGACAAAAGACGTGGGGATGGTGGTAACCTGGCCATCTACTACAAAAGCTGCCTGACCATTTGGCAACCCATCAGTGAAAACAGTTAAAGCTTCTGGCAATGGTTGAAGAGAGGTTACAAGTGGAAAAACAACAGGATGCAAAATAAAAAACTACAATGGGGTCCTTGGGATAGTGGTTGTCAAAATTAACATCTAAAGTACTCAAAAGAATAGACCAGGTCTCTTCCATATTCTGCAACCGCAAAAGCTGCTTCTGAGTGTATGGAACGATAATGGTATCGGGGACCTTTCCAAAATGTCTTAGGCTGCTTTTAGTGGCCTTTTGTATCAACTCTGCTATGGCCAAACAGTAAGGAACAATTGTGTTAACAGGAGAGACATGCAAATGTTCCCACAAAATAGGTCCCTGCTAATAAAATGCCCCTGTAGGTGTATATGAGGATGCTATAACAATAAATAAAAGTGGGATACTGTAATCAATCCTGGTCAAATGGGATTGTTCAACAGCTATCTCAACCTTGCATAGGGCGTGACGTCCCTCCATAGTCAGCACCCTAGGGGATGTTGGAGAGGAGTCACCTTTTAAGATATCAAACAAAGGTTTCAAATCTGCATTAGTAAGTTTCAAACTGGGTCTCATCCAATTTATATCCCCTAACAATTTCTGAAAATCATTAAGAGTTCGCGACTTTTCTGTGGCTATGGAAATTTTTGGGGGTTTAACACAATTCTGAAAAAGTTGAAATCCCAAATAATTAAATGGAGAAACAAGTTGTATTTTGTCTGGGGCTATAGCTAATCCTGCTTTTTCTAACTCTAGCTGTAACTTACACAAACAGGATTGCAACACATGAGTAGATAGAGCTGCCAGCAAAATATCATCCATATAATGAACAATCATAACAGAAGGAAAGCTGGCGTGCACTGGTTTTAAGGCGGCAGCCACATAAATCTGACACATAGTAGGACTATTAGCCATTCCTTGGGGTAAAAATTTCCATTGGTACCATTCAAATGGTTCCTGCAAATTAACAGAAGGCACACTGAAAGCAAAACGAGGCGAATCTTCTGGATGAAAGGGAATGGAAAAAAAACAATCCTTTAAATCGATCACAACAATATTAAAGTCTTTTGGAATGGCAGAAGGCAGCGGTAATCCTGGCTGCTGTGATCCCATTATCTCCATGGTAGCATTCACTGCTCTGAGATCCTGTAAAAGTCTCCACTTCCCTGATTTCTTTTTAATCACAAAAATAGGTGTATTCCATGGAGATGTGGAAGGGACAATATGTCCAGCAGCCAGCTGTTCTTGAACTATTTCCTTAACGGCGGCTATTTTTTCTGTAGAAAGGGACCACTGGTCAATCCAAACGGGTTGAGAACTTTTCCATGTAATCTTCTGTGGAGTAACCTCAGCTGCCATCATAATGGCCCCTAGGGAAAATGCCCTAGCCCTTTCTTATCCTTCTTATGTTCCACGGAGATTGGTTGAGTAATTCCTTGCAGCTTTTTCCCTATACCTTTTCCAGGAATGTAGCCATACCTCTCCATCTGCTACATAGCTAATTCCTGAATAGATACTAATACTGCCCCCATTTGTTGCAAAACATCTCTCCCCCACAAATTAACTGGCAGACCTGGTACTACATAGGGGGTAACATGGCCACCATTTCCTTCCTTATCCCTCCAGGCTAGAGGCCTGGAGCTAGCTAGGGGGCTTTGGGTAATCCCCAATCCTTGTAAAGTGGTCATGGTGGGTGTAACAGGCCAACCTGGGAGCCAATATTTCTGTGAAATAAGAGTAGTGTCGGCACCAGTGTCTAGAAGCCCAGTAAATTTCTTTCCTTCTACACTCAACTCCAAAGTAGGGCGGCTTGCCATATCAGCGACCCAATAAACAGAGGCTTCACCACTGGAACCAAACCCTGCTTTCTTCTGTTTAGCCCTGCAAGCATTATCTGACTTCACTGTGGGGAGCAACACTAACTGTGCTACTCGTGCCCCCTGGGGCAAAACTGCAACTCCAGCATGAACACTGGCTAAAACTTCAATTTCCCCTGTATAGTCTGCATCAATCACTCCTGGGGTAATATGAACTCCTTTCAAGGCCGTGCTGCTACGTCCCAACAGAAGCCCTACAGTGTCAGGGGGTAGTGGCCCATAAATTCCTGTAGGAACAGCCTGTACCCCCATTTGGGGTGTCAATACGATGTAGGAGGTTGTATGGAGGTCCCATCCTCCACTGCCTGGGCTCCCTCGGGCAAGGTCATGAATGGCCTTTGTCCCTGAGGAACAAACTGAATCGCTGCCCCATACATTGGTGCTTGCGGGGCCCGGGGCTGGCCCCTGCTCCCATTTCCCGGCATAGATGGCTGCCTGGAGATGTCTATCTTGGACCTGCATTCATTTGCCCAATGTTTCCCACATTGGCATCGAGGGCAAACTCCTGGGGACTGCCTGTCCATATTAGCAGCCTGTGCACAACCTTGGAGTGGGCAGTTCCGGCGGATATGCCCTAGCCGGCCACATTTAAAACAACCTTGTTTTGGACGAGCTCCCGAGCCCACGGTTGTGCCACCACACAATGCCTCTGCAATGGCTGCACCCATTATCTGTCCTTCCCCAATGTCCTTACAAAGTTTAAGATACGTGTTAAGGAGCTCATGCTTCCAAGGTCTAATTGCTTCCTGGCATCATTTGTTGGCATTTTCATATGCTAGTTGCTTTACAAAAGGCATGGCTTGATCTGCATCACCAAATACCCTATCTGCAGTTACCAGTAAGCGATCTACAAATGCCTGGTAAAGCTCGTTTGGGCCTTGGACAATTTTAGAGAGATGTAAATGTAGCGAGCCCTTAGGTGATAAAGACTTCCAGGCCCTTACTGCAGCAGCAGCGGTCTGTGCATAAACTCCTGGGTCATAATTAATCTGATCCTGTACATTAGCAAAATTCCCCTCTCCTGTCAACATATCATGATTTCTCTCAGGAAAGCCTGCCTGAGTATTTTGCCGTGCTGTGTCAAGGCAAAGCTCAAAGAACTCAGATTTCCACATGAGAAAATCGCCCCCATCCAGAGTAGCCGTACAGAGCTGTTTCCAATCGGCCGGAGTCAAATTGTTAGGTGCTAAGGTTTCAATCATGGAAACAGTAAAGGGGGCCGATGGACCATATGTGGCAACAGCGTTCCTCAGATTCTTTATGTCCTTAAAGGACAGTGCCAGGTGCTGTCTAATTCTCTGCCCCTGCTGATTCTCTACCTCAACTACTGGGAAGCTAAAGCGCCTAGCAAGGGTAGCTGCCTCAGGTTCTCCCTGCTCCTGTGCTTGCTTTACCGCACATTCCACAGCTGAAAGAGAAGTTGAAAGCGGGGGTCCAGCGCAAGCCCCAACAGTGCATCCACTCTGTTCCTGCCTCATCTGAAGGGAGAGGCGCTGAAGTTGCTCCTGTAAACCTTTTACAACTGTGCTCAGACATGATGGCGCCAATGGCTCAGGTGGCGAAGAGAGCTCTGTGTCTGTCCAAGAAGGACTTTTGTTTGGCACATGCTCTACAGGTGGAGGATCCTCGGTAAACTCACTTCCATCCTTTTCCTCCTCAGCCTCCTCAGAAGAGGACCGCAAATCTCCTTTGTGCACTTTCTCCAGACTTTGTCTTGTCTGGGGCTCTTTCTCCTTATTTACCCTGTTTTGTAGCTCTCTCCTACTTTTAACGGACAATTTCCTATGGCGGGCTTCCACCACTGCTTGACGGGATGAACAAGCAATATTTAGCAAGCGCCAGAGAAAAAGGATGAGTACAATGAAAGCAAACCATGGGACTACGTGGCAGACAGTTTCAAAAAAACTCTGCGAGGCCTTAAGCGTAGTGTCAGTGCCTAGTGACTGGAGCAGATCTCAGATTCCCTTAATTACCTGCATTTTAGAGAGTTCTTGCCCCATGATAAATTTTACTTATGCCCCTGCAAAAATTTTAAAACCTGCCTCTAGATTTCCAGGGTCCCTCAGATTGTCCCTCGTGCCCCTGAATGGGGAGAAGGTCTGGGGATGAGATTAATTTGCCCCTCCAGAGCTCCAGGGGTCCCTCAGATTGTCCCTCGTGCCCATGCACAGGGAGAGGGTCTGGGGATTAAATCAGTTATGCCCCTGCAAAATTCCCAAATTCTAAATTCTTAATTCAAAATTCCTTAATTCCTAATTCCTTAATTCTTTACCTTCGTAGGTCCAGGGGTCCCTCAGACGCCCTTTGCGCTGTGCCCCACATTGGGCGCCATTTGTCGCGGCTAGCTGAGCCTGCATAGTAGGCATGGCAAATGTCCGAGCGAAAAGCACCAACACACAGAGACCATGATGGTGTTAGAAGTGCTGGGAGCAGTCTGCCCATAAGCCTCTTTATTACCATATTATATCCTCTTTCCCCCAAGCCCATTAACCGGACAATAGGATGCCAATGAGTCTACAAAGGCCAGGTGCTACTGCCGTAGGCCTGATTCCTGAGTGCTCAGCTAAAGGATGTAAATCAGCTCCTCAGCCCACAACAGCAGACCATAAGCAGGGAGCTGAATGGGAATGGAACAGCAGGGACATGATCTAGCGCCCACATGGAATGCAGGCAGAGGATTATCTAATTGAGCACTGACCCCAAATGTGCATATATTGACAGTATGTTAGGTTGAATATATTGCTGTTAAACTTGAAGGGAGATTTAGGTGTAAGAGCTTAGAATCTTAAATTCTTAAAACTCCCAGAACATATTCTTAAAGCCATGCATTAAATCAGTTGGGATGCTTGTTTAGAATGCAGCTTTTTTTCTTGTTTATTTATTTGAAAGGTAGAATGATAAAGGAGAGAGTTGTCCCACAACAACTGGGAATGGACCAGCATGTAGTCAAGAGCCAAGAATTCCATCCAGGGCTCCTGTGTGAGTGGTAGGAACCCAAGTACTTGGACTGTTACCTGCTGTTGTCAGATATACTAGCAGGAAACTGGATCACAGTCCCATGTCTTCTGGTAAGAGCAGGGCATTTCAAGTGTTGCCTTAACCTTATATGCCGTAAAGCCAACCCATTATCCATCTTATTTCTGCCAAGTCAGACTCATGAAGTTTGTATTGATAGCTATTCTTGCAGGTGATTTTTCTATATCCAAGCTGTTGGTCTTATAAAAGATCGATCTATGCCAGTTGGTTCTACTGATAGCTTACTTTCTCACAATGCAGATACCTCACATGTTCCTGAACCCAGCTCTCTGTTTACTGTTGTGTGTGTGTGTGTTTCTGTCAAAGAAAAAAATAAAATATATTATCTCTAATAACTGCTGTCATAGAATGAAAATAGGTTGAAATAATATGGTTCATGAGCTCCATGAAGCTAAACTAAATGACAATTTTAGGGAGACATTTTAGGGAGAACAGTAGATGCCTACAAATGTTGATTTTATAATGTTTCTGTTATAGAAGTCATAGTTCACAATTGTTATAGAATTGGTAGTACCACAATTTAGTGGGAAATGTAATTGGAAAAATGGGCTTATATAAAATATTACTTCTTTTTTTCTGATAACTACGAGTATCTTGCGTTGGTAAAGGAAGATGCTGATCAATTTGTGGTTTTGTGTGTGTGTGTGTATGTGTGTGCATGTACCTGAAAACAAGCTTTCTAGTCAAGCATTTCCCTGGTAGATACTTTGGGCACATCTTTTAGACTTGAAAGAGCTGTGGGTCTTAAACATTACTGTGCATTAGAATTTTAAAAATGCAAATTTTTGGGTCGCATCTCTAGAATTTCTGAATCTGTAGTCTGACATGGAGTAAGGATGCTGGTCAAATATTTGTGGATGTGCCATTCATGTGAGATACCTAGACAGAGTTATCAGATCCTATAAAGGCATTGAGTGAACTATTGAACAGCAACTTCCTCTGTCTCCATGTTTCTAAATAAATAAATAAGAGGCCAGCATGGTATTGTGATATGATGGGTTAAACCTCCACCCACCAATGGTGGCATCCCATATTGCTGCTAGTTTGAATCCCGGCTGCTCTTCTTCCAATCCAGCTAGTGTGCCTGGAAAATCAATGGAAGATGGGTCCATGCACCCACATGGGAGACCAAGATAAATTTCTTGGCTTCTGGTTTTATTTTATTTATTTATTTTTTTAAAAGATTTATTCATTTTTATTACAGCCAGATATACACAGAGGAGGAGAGACAGAGAGGAAGATCTTCAGTCCGATGATTCACTCCCCAAGTGAGCTGCAAAGGGCCGGTGCGCGCCAATCCGATGCCGGGAACCTGGAACCTCTTCTGGGTCTCCCACGTGGGTGCAGTGTCCCAATGCATTGGGCCGTCCTCAACTGCTTTCCCAGGCCACAAGCAGGGAGCTGGATGGGAAGTGGAGCTGCCGGGATTAGAACCAGCGCCCATATGAGATCCCGGGGTGTTCAAGGCGAGGACTTTAGCTGCTAGGCCACGCCGCTGGGCCCATGGCTTCTGGTTTTAGCCTGACCCAGCCCTGATGGCTGCCACCATCTGGGAAGTAAACCAATAGATGGAAGATCTCTATATCTTCCCCCTTTTTCTATAACTCTGCCTTTTGCATAAATAAAATAAATCTTTAATAATAATGAGTGAATTAATTGAAAAAGATGTTAGGATCTCTATGCATTTGGCTTGCATAGAGTTGGCAGGGTCAGGGCTAGTGCTTTCATGCTGATAGTAAGGCTCATAATGAGTTGAAATTGAAGTTGGAAGCTTGGCTTAATATGAAGATGTTGCCTAGCAGTCATGGTCTGCTGTTGGAATTCTCTTGGAAAATTTGCAAAAACAGATTCTTATTTGTTATGATGAGAGTAAAAGCACTTTTCAACTTACCTGGACTGGCATTGACAGATAAGAATAGCAAGTCCATATTTGTAAGGTATTTATTTAAACCTTATTATGTCCTCAAACAGACAGAAGATTGTCTGATATGATGGATTTTTGCATCATTTATCAAATTTTTATCTACATAGAGCCTTCCACACATGCAGCTCAAATACATTTTAGACATTATCTCATTAGTCTTTTGAAAGCTTCAAGGTCCAAAGTGTTACCTCATTGCTCTTTATTGTGATAACTATTTTTACGTGTTCCTGTTTTTGAGAGAAAAAACATTAGGTGAATTTTATTTGAATCCAGTTGAAAATAGTTTGAATTGGCTGTAACACATGTGTTGAGAGGTGGGGGGAGACAATTAATTATTTCAGATTTAGAAGTGAATTGAGGCTGTTTGGCCCGACTGGACAGATTTAATTTTGTGACCCATCTGCATTCTTTAATTCACACGTAGTTTGGAGTGTTCCCAAAGCCTGCCCAGAACCAAGAACTTAGTGTTCCAGTGGGCTAACATGGTTCTTTAGTTGAGCTGATGTTTATGTGTGTTATCTGTTCTCCAAAGGCCTACAAAACCCTGACTTTTGTGTCAAAGAAAAGCATCCTTATGAAATTCCTATGTGTGTGATGGAATACATCTATAAAATTGAAAAAAATGACAATTTGAAGAAAGACACATTTTCAACCAGACATCTATCCCATAGGATTTTTAGCTGGAATAGTTCAGAACTTGAAGTGAAAAGAAAAGAACAGCAATGATATTTCTCTGAAGTGGTCCCTTTAGTCCACTATCTTTTCCTTAGGCCACAGTAGCCTTTATGGAAAGGGCTAAGAGAAGGGGAAACAAGGACTTTGGATTAGTTAAATTATATAAATGAAAGACAGCATTATTTCTAATGACCCAAGAGAGGCATATACAGATGTCTATAAAAATACTGAATGTAATAGTTTAATGGTGACTCAGATTAATGAGGTAGATGCCCAAATACAGTCTTTTAAAACAACATCAACTTTGAGCTGGAAGAGGAGGGCGAAAGAAAAAGGAGCAATTTGGGGATTGGTTACTTTGATCATCTTTCTTTGATTCTACCACTGCCCCTTCTGTTCAAGGAATAGAGTGATACAGTCATTTTTTCTTTTCTTTTTACATCCTACCTCTACTCATGTCCTTGGATTTATCCTTCCATAAACATTTCCCCAGCAAAAAAATAATAAAAAGAATGATTTTTCCTATTTTATCTTCACTGAACACATGAATTTAATGAATATTTATTACATGTTTACCATGTGCCAAACACTGTATTAGGGAGTGGGAATATATTATTGAATATAACACATATGGTCCCTGCCATCATCGTGCATATTTTGAAAACAATCATACATTATTTGAACTGAACTCTGTAATTCAAATTTCAGTTTCAAATTGCCAGTATTCCTATTTATATATACATGATTTATCCAAGATCAGACAACTTGTTGCTTATATAATTAAGACGGTGACCCCAATTTTTTTAATTCAAAGAAGTTATTTGCCTGTCATATGCTACTTTCCTAGGATTAAGTTTCAAATATTGTTATCTAGCCTGCTGTTTTAAATAGCGCCAAAGGCCAATAATGTGACTTTTTTATAAAGTTTTCTTTTTTTAAAATGTATTTTTATTTGCTGGAAATACAGAAACAGAGATGACCACAGAGAGAGAGAGATCCTCCAACTGTTGATTTACTATCCAAATACCTGCAAAATTTTGGGCTGGGCCAGGCCTAAGTGGAAAGCCTGAAAGTCGGTCTAACACGTGGAAGCAGGAACCCAAGTATTTGGCCATCACCTGTTGTCACCTAGGGTTCTCACTAACAGGAAGCTGGAATTGGACATGAAGCTAGGACTCAAATCCACGCACTCTGATAATGAGGTGCATGTTCTCTGACCAGCAGAGCCAGTAATGTGGACAGGGAGAGGGTCTGGGGATGAAGCACCAACAGTGGGCCAGTGATGGTAGAAGTCTCTGCAAAGTCTCCCTTCTCCTATCCTTATATACTCTTCCCCCCAACCCATGTCCTAATTTAGCCAGGAAATTGGATACAGATGAGTCCAATTAGTCTAGGTGTTTTTAGCTACAAGCACAGTTCTTGTTCCTGCCTATCCCAACCAGCACTAATCAACTCCTTAGCCCACAACATGCATGTATTCCAAACAGATTCTAATTTAAGCTGAACCAAATGCCTGTTGTTCATATTTCAATGTTTCTATTTTACCCAGTAATCTTTCTACCCTTTAGTAGGACAATATTGATCATCAGAAATGACTTTTAACCATGACATTTCTGATGGCAATATATCTATCCCAATAAATTATTCCTAGCTCTGAAAAAAATTACATTATTTTATAGTATACATTTTCCAGCATTCTCCCCATATTTCATTGCACCCCCTCTTCCATAAAAGTAGTAACCAGTGGGCCTGGTGTGGTAGCCTAGTGACTAAAGTCTTTGCTTTGCATGTGCCGGGATCCCATATGGTTACCAATTCATATCCCAGCTGCTCCACTTCCCATCCAGCTCTCTGCTTGTGGCCTGGGACAGCAGTCGAGGATGGCCCAAGGACTTGGGACCCTGCACCTGCGTGGGAGACCTGGAGGAAGCTCTTGGCTCCTGGCTTTGGATCAGCTCAGCTCTGGCCATTGGAGCCACTTAGGGAATGAAATCATCTGACGGAAGATCTTTATCTCTGTCTCTCCTCCTTTGCAATAAAATAAATAAATCTTAAAAAAAAAAAAAGGCAGTAACCAGAAATTAGGAGTAGATTACATATAGCCATTAAAGGCAAATATTGGTAAACTTCAGTCTCACTAGGGTTTGGACAAATAATAAAGAGTTTTTTAAAATTAAAGAAATAATTTCAAGAATCAAAAGAATACTGAACTAAAGAGGGAAGTTTTAGTTTTTATTCACATATCTTTTGACGGTTTGATTCACTGTCCAGACCTCAGTTTTCTTAATTAAGGAGTTGAATTTTAGGAACCCTCTATGTTCTACATCCATAATTTTAAATTTGCAATGAGTAGATGAAGGACATGGGAAATAATATAGGGAACACTAAAAGGAGGGGAAGTTAAAAGGATAAGAGCCTCAGCAAAAGGCAAAGCAAGAAACTTACAAATCTATGATTCAGTTCTTGAATCTGGTAGCATCTGGTCTGTTGTCAGATGGATTCCCTTTACTCTTTTTTTCCTTTACATCAAGAATAAATACTTCATACTACGGCATATACTTTAGAAATAACATCTTTGTAAACATGACAAGTCAATATTTTGAAATGACTGTTGCTTGACTTTAATTTTCCAACTTAAAAGTGACAACACACCTAGAAATACTAGGTTTCTTTTTAAAGTCTATATTGAAACGTTTTTTACAGATTGCCTGGTGTTCCGTTCAGCACTTCAGGCACATAGTGGCTCAGACTTGACACCTAGTTGAGTTTGAGAGAATTTCTGTGGGTTACTAGGATGAGTTTGGGAACACCCTTGGGAGTTATGAAAGGATAGCCAAGGGAGTTAAATAGATCCAAGAGTTAGACAGCTAGTGGTGAATGACTAAAGGGGCAGATGGACTTGACAAGGTTTGGCTTGTCTCTGCAACCTCTGCTAGATCTATTCAGTGTGGCCTTCTGACTTTCTCTGCCATTGATTGTAACAGGTTCCTTGGATTCTACAGTTATTACTAGTTCCTCCCTGTCTTTTTGCAAAAAGGGTGTCACTGAGGGATTAAAGGAATTCAACATAATTTCCTGCAGTCTTAGGGACATGTGCTGTTAGCATGAAGGAACTGAGTTAGACTTGGTTTATCAAATGGTGAATTAGAATTAAGCTTTTTAAAAGTCTACAAGGTATGTTATGGGTATAGCTTATGTTAGAAATGATACCATGGCTCTAATCAGGGAAGCTTAACATCAAAGATACATGTTTGCTTTACATCTCTAGTCTGGTTCTTGAATGTACATTTAGAAATTTAAAACTTTTCTCTCACTGTAAAAGTTTTTCTTTTTTCCTGGATTTTATTTGAAATACACAGTTACACGGGGGAGGGGGGAGGGAGAGAGAGAGAGAGAAAAGGAGAGAGAGAGAGAAAGGGAGAGAGAGAGAGAGAGATTGATTTACTATCTGCTGCTTCACTTTCCAGTAACAGCTGAGGCTGGGCCAAGCCAGAGTCAGGAGCCAGAAGTTTCCTCAGGGTCTCCTATGTGGGTGCAAGGGCCCAAGCATTTGGGCTGTCCTGTGTTGCTTTCCCAGGCACATTAGCGAAAAGCTGGATTGAATTTGGAAACCCAGGAATTGAATAGTGCCCATATGGGATGTTGGTGTTGCAGGTGGTGGCTTCACCCACTAGGCCATAACATTGGCCCTATAAACTGCCATTTTAAAGAAAAGCATAATTACATAGAGAATGCTTGGGTTATTTACCTTAAAGTGACAAACTGACATTCCAGAGTTTCTTGCAGATGACAACTCGCTCTGGAATGCAACTGCCCTCTGCTTCCCTTTGGAAGCTACTGGGTTTAGGAATCTGTTTCACATCTAGCTGCCATCATTGTAGTTACTGAATAAAACCATGAAAACTCCTGTGATAGCATCTTTAGACTTACTTTTGAAACAGAATTGAGATGGGGAATGGTGAGTTTGTTTGAATAATCATTTTCTAGTTCTTTCCACTTAGTTCACTAGGCAGGCTAACCCTAGTCAGAGAGAGATTTATATCCATAAATGTGTATATTTCAAAAGAAGAACATTTTGAAGTGTATATTCTGTCACAAGAAACTTGAAGAGAACAAACTAAATGTAAATCCAGAAAATGAAGATGATTAGAGAAGAAATAAAGAATAAGAAACCAACAAAAAATATCATTGAAACTTAGTTGGTTCTTTGAAAAGATCAACAAAATTGAAAAACTTTTAGCTGAATTGACCTAGAAAAGAGGGTTTCAGATTATTGGAGCTAGTGTTGTAGCAGGCACAGTGGGTAAAGCCACTGCCTGGGAAGCTGGTACTATGCTATGGGTGCTAGATGGAGTCCTGGTTATTCTACTTCTGATCTAGCTCAATGCTAATGGGCTGAGAAAAGTAGTGGAAAATGACTTAAGTGTTTTGCCTTTGCCACCTTCTTGGGAGAGCTGGTTGTTACAGCCATCTAAGGAGTGAACCAATGGATGCAGTATCTCTCTTTTTACCACTTCTCTCTCTTTCAAATAAATAAGTAAACCTTTATAAAAAGGATTTTTTTTAAGATTTATTTATTTTTATTGCAAAGTCAGATATACAGAGAGGAGGAGAGACAGAGAGGAAGATCTTCCGTCCATTGATTCACTCTGCAAGCGGCTGCAACAGCTGGAGCTGCACCGATCTGAACCCAGGAGCCAGTAGCTTCATCTGGGTTTCCCACGGGGGTGCAGGATTCGAAGACTTTGAACTGCCCTCGACTGCCTTCCCAGGCCACAAGAAGGGAGCTGGATGGAAAGTTGGGCCACCAGGTTTAGACCCGGCACTCATATGGGATCCTGGCCCATGCAAGGCGAGGACTTTAGCCACTAGGCTACTGCACTGGGCCCCAAGGATTCATATTATTAACATCAACAATGAAAGATTAGATGTAATTATCAACCTTAGAAAAATTTTTGAGAGTATAAGTAAATACTCTGATAATTCTATGCCACCAATTTAGATGACTAAAGGAAATGCAGAAAATACTAAAGCTGACTCAAGAAGACATAAAAGGGGCTCAGACTGTGGCATAGCAAGCTAACTGTTCACTTGTGAGGCTAATATCCCATTAAGGAGCTGGTTTGAGTCCTGGCCATTCCCAATCTAGCTCCCTGTTAATGAGCCTGGGAAAGCAGCCGATGATACCTTAGGTCCTTGGGCTGTGCACCCAAATGGGAGCCCTGCAAGGAGCTCCAAGTTCCTGCCCAATCCTGGTCATTGTGGTCATTTAGGGAATCAATCAGTAGATGAAATGTTCTCTCTTTCTCTGTCTCTCTGCCTCTGGTGTATTATATGTGTGAATGAACCTTGAAGACATAATACTAAGGAACCAAGCCAATCACTAAGGTGCAAACACTATATAATTCCACTTATATGGAGTATTGAGAGTGGTCTCAATTCTGAAGACAGAATGTGGAATGGTGGTTGCCAGGAGCTATTTATTTATTCTATCACAATAAAACAATGACTAGATGACCAGAGTTAAGAAATGGATGATGATGATTGTTCAACATTGTGAACTAAGTGCTAAAATAATTAAGAAGATAAATTTTGTGTGTATTTTACTGCAATAAAATATTAGTGAAATAATCAACACCATTCTTTCTGAAAGTGAGAAAACAGAGAGAAACAATTTCCAGTTTAATTCCTGACACTGGTATAAAACTAATCCCCAAACCGAGGATATCAGAAGAAATCTTCAAAGAAATGTCCTGTTTGCATATAGTTGGAAAAAATCCTCAACATATTCTAGAAAACCAAATATGGCAATGTATAAAAGGAGTACACTATGACCAAGTGGACTTTGATGCAGAACAACCTGTGACAAAATTCAATTATGCTTATCAGTTGAGGAATCAAATGTTTTGTCCTGTCTTCTCTTAAGATAGCATGTTATTTTTAGGCAATAAGCTGACTTCATTCCTGGAATAAATCCCACTTGATCTTGGTGTATCACTTTTCTACAAGAGATTTGGTATACAATGTGGTGACAGTAGTTACTTAATGTGTTTTATACTTGAAAATGGCTGAAAGTAAATTTTAAAGTGTTCTCACTCCATTCTCCAATTACGTGAGGAAACATCTGTTCACCTAGTTCAATGTAGCCATTTCACAATGTATGCATTTTTTTAAAGATTTATTTATTTATATTGGAAAGGCAGATTTACAGAGAGGAGGAAGAGAGGAAAATCTTCCGTCCGCTGATTCACTCCCCAAGTGTTTGCAATGACCAGAGCTAAGCCGATCTGAAGCCAGGAGCTTTTTCCAGGTCTCCCACACAGGTGCAGGGGCCCAAGACTTCAGGCCATCCTCTACTGCTTGCCCAGGCCACAGGCAGGGAGCTGGATGGGAAGTGGAACAGCCAGGCCGTGGACCAGCACCCATGTGGGACCTCGGTACATGCAAGATAAGGATTCAGCCACTAGGCTATTACACCAGGCCCAAGACAATGTATTCCATTTTTAAAAAGATTCATTTACTTTCATTGGATAGTTAGAGATACAGAGAAGAGGAAACACAGAGAGGAAGATCTTGCATCTGATTATTCTCTCCCCAAGTGGTTGTAATGGCCAGAGCTACACCAAACTGAAGCCAGGAGCCAGGAGCTTCTTCTAGGTCTCCCACGTGGGCGTAGAGTCCTTAGGCTTTGGGTCTCTTTCTCTCTTTCTTTTTCCTTTTGTCTATTTATTTTTTTTAATATTGATTTTTATTTTTATTACAAAGTCAGATATACAGAGAAGAGGAGAGACAGAGAGGAAGATCTTCAGTCCGATGTTTCACTCCCCAAATGACTGCAACGGCCGGTGCTGTGCCAATCCGAAGCTAGGAGCCAGGAGCTCTTCCAGGTCTCCCACGCGGATGCAGGGTCCCAAGGCTTTGGGCCGTCCTCAACTGCTTTCCCAGGCCACAAGCAGGGAGCTGGATGGGAAGTGGAGCTGCCGGGATTAGAACCAGTGCCCATATGGGCTCCCGACGAATTCAAGGCGAGGACTTTAGCCACTAGGCCACGCCGCCGGGCCATCTCTTCCTTTTTTTTTTTTTTTTAAGATTTATTTTTATTACAAAGTCAGATATACAGAGAGGAGGAGAGACAGAGAGGAAGATCTTCCATCCGATGATTCACTCCCCAAGTGAGCCACAACGGGCTGGTACTGTGTAGATCCGATGCCGGGAACCAGGAACCTCTTCCAGTTCTCCCATGCGATTGCAGTGTCTCAATGCATTGGGTCGTCCTCGACTGCTTTCCCAGGCCACAAGCAGGGAGCTGGATGGGAAGTGGAGCTGCCGGGATTAGAACTGGCGCCCATATGGGATCCCGGGGCATTCAAGGCTAGGACTTTAGCTGCTAGGCCACACCGCAGGGCCCATGGCTTCTTCCTATTTTAAAGCAGAAGAAATTTTGAAGTTGTTCCTAAAATTCGTGGGGGAAATGCATCAAATCCAGAACAGTTAAAACAATCCTGAAAAGGACAAAAACTGCAAGACCTATACTTCCTGATTTTGAAATGTGCAACAAAACTACTATGATTAAGAGAGTTTATAACTGTCCCAACTAAGTATATAGAGACGTACAGATTAATGAACAGAATTAATAAGTAGGCTTTTTTTTTTTTAAGATTTATTTTATTTTTATTACAAAGTCAGATATACTGAGAGGAGGAGAGATAGAGAGGAAGTGGAGCTGCCGGGATTAGAACCAGCAGCCATACGGGATCAAGGCGAGGACCTTAGCCACTAGGCCATGGTGCCAAGCCCAAGAAGTAGGCTTTTATATTTTTGTTAAAGTGCCAAGAAAACAAAATAGAGGAAGAAATAGTTTTTAGGTTGAAAATCACACTAAATACAAATTATATCAAAATGTGTCATAGTCATGAATGTAAGATAATTGCAAAGCTCTTATAAAAAGCTTAGTAATAAATACTTCTAATACTGTGGAAATAGGTTTTTAGATAAAATGTTGTAAATAACAAAATGAAAATTAGTGTTAGATTTCATGAAAATTAAAAGCTTTTATGTTACTAAGGGCACCATCAAGAAAGTAAATAGGCCACCCTTAGGTGAGAAAGGAATTTGTAAATGATATATCTGTTCAGGAATTTGTAAATAATATATCCAGAGTATGTAAAGGACTCTTATAACTGAATAGTAAAAACACAACCACATTTTAAATGGAGAAAAGATCTGAATGGATGATTCCTCAAGATACAAATGACCTATTGAAGATCATGAAAATATGCTCAACGTCTTTATTTAGAGAAGTTCAAATCCACAACACAGTGAGACATCAATTTAAATTTATTGGAATTGCTGTAATAAAGATTATAGGCATTAGGTGTTGATGGATGTGGAGAAGGATGACACTCTCATCTATTGCTGGTGGGAATATAAAGCGATTCTCCCATCCAAGTGCTAACCAGACCTGACCCTGCTTAGCTTCCGAGATCAGATGAGATCGGGCATGTTCAGGGTGGTATGGCCATAGACTATAAAGCAATTCTAACACTTTGTTAGAGAATTTAGTATCTCCTCAAAAAAATTAATTATACCTGAACAACCCTATGATTCCACGCCCAGCTCTATGCCCCAGAAAAATGAAATGTGCACACGAAAAATGTGTACTCTAAAACTTAAATCTTCAAAGTAGAATTATTCCATGTTAGCATAGAGCTAAAAGTGGAAATAGCTCAAAAACATTTATCAGTTAATATTTTGATAAATAAAATGGGGGCATATTCCAATCACAAAAAGGGATGAAATACTAATAACATACTCTGACATGGAGGAGTTTGAAATCAGTATGACATTAAAAAAAAAGACAAGATATCATATAATTCAATTTATGTAAAAACACATAGTAGATTATTAGTTGCCTAGAATGAGGAAGGAGGAAGATGCATCAGAGTAATGGCCTCCAATGCTGTTGTACCAGACTGGTGTTGCAGATAGCATAATGGTCCTCAGTGATGTTTGGACTGATAACTTCCAAAAACTGTGAAGAAATTCCAAAGAAAATCCTTTAAACAGAAAATGGCACCAATTGCCAAAAAATACCTACAGAAAGGAGTAAAGAACACCAGAAATATATGTATAAGTCTATTTCAACACCATATATATGTATGTGAAAAACACCACATGGAGAAATATGTTGGATTTTTTCTTATCAGTTAAATCTTTTAAAAAGATAATTGACCATCTGAATCCAAATAAGAATACTGTATTGTGGAATTTGTAGCATGTATATTATTAAAATATGTGAAAAAAGCATAGCTAGGAAGTAATGGAAGCATGTAATTTAAGACATTTCTAAGTAAAGAAATTTAGTATCATTAGAAATTAAATGTGATAAACTGAAGATATATAGTATAAACCTTAAAGCTACTACTAAAATAGTAAAGCAAGATATATAGATTGTAAACAAAGGATCTGAAATGGAAATTTTAAAAAAGAATCCAAAAAGATTGCCACATTTTAGTAGGGTAGAAAAAGAAAAGTTAGAAGAGGATAATTGTAATAAAAAAAAATGAGTAGAAAATAAGTAGAAAATGCTAGCATTAATCTTACTAGTAATCATCTTTAATATACAGAGAAAAACACTCCAAATAAAATTTGAAGATCATCAGATTGGGCTAAATAAATCTGGACCTAAATCTATACTGAATAGCAAGCATAGCTAAAATAAAGTTCTAAACAAAAATAGACCAGCTCTGTGAAGAAGTGTGTTAAACTGCCATCTGGGATGGTGATAAACCTTAGTGAAGTGTCAAGTGGAGTGCTTGCCTGCTACCCACATGGAGACCCAGATGTAGTTTCAGGCTCCTGGTTTTGGCCTATCCCAGCACTAGCCATTGTGGTCATTTGAAAGTGAACCAATGTATACTACATCTCTCGATCTCTCTCTTTTTTCTGTCACTCTGCCTTTCAAATATATATGTGTGTGTGTATGTATATATGTAAAATGAAACACACTTGAAATATATCGAAGTTTAAAAGTAAGATGGATTAGTAAAAAATAAACTGCACAAACACCGATCCAAAGAAATCTGGAGTGACTAATACCAGAACATGTAGATTTCAGAACAAAGAATATCACTAGGGCAAAAGATTTTTTTTTATAATGGTAAGGGGGTAAATTCATTAAAAAATAAATAGTTTATAAAAATTATGTATCAGTAGCTAAGCCGCAAAAATGCATGAAATCAAAGCTGAGAGTAACTAAAGGGGAAGTGTGTAATTAATGGTTGGGGCTTTTCATAATCCTTTCTCAGTTAAGTAAATAGGAAAACAGTAAATATATAAATGTTTTTATCTACAATTTTATACATTTGCAAATTCTTAATTGCATATGTGAATGTCATACTCTTAGTGAATTGTGTGCAAAAAATGTACTAGGCAGTAGCATTTTGTGATAAATCCTATATGGTATGAGTCACTAAATTATATCTTAAGAATACAATCTAAATTCCCATCTTGAAAAAATATATGTATAAATATCTTAAAAACAATTATCAACAAGACTACCATAATGAAATTTGTCAAACAGTTTTCTTGCAGGTACATAATGCAAATTGTTTTCAAGCACATGTAGGCCATAAAATGCATTGTTATGTATTTTTAAATTTTAAATTATAAAAAGTTTGTTTACTAACATATCAGGACAGATATAAGTGAAATACAAAATAGAAAAACAGTAAAAATTGCTCTTTAACAAATAAAAGCTGGCTTTTTGAGGATTTATGTATTTATTTAATTGGAAAGTCAGATTTACAGAGAGGAGAGACAGAGAGAAACATTTTCTGTCTGCTAGTTCACTCCCCAAGTGGCCACAATGACCAGAGCTGATCTGATTCGAAGTCAGGAGCCAGGAGCTTCTTCCAGATCTTCCACTTGAGTACAGGGTCCCAAGGCTTTGGACCGTCCTCAACTGCTTTTCCAGGCTGCAAGCAGGGAGCTGAAGGGGAAGTGGAGTAGTCAGGACACAAACTGGTGCCCACATGGGATCCCAGTGTGTGTAAGGTGAGGACTTTAGCTACTAGGCTACTGTGCTGAGCCCAAAAGCTGGCTTTTTTAAGAGCATAAATATAGTTGGTCAATTAACCGAACTGATTAGGAAAAAGAGGTAAGACACAAGTTGGCAATATCAAGAATGAGGAAAATGATGTTGCTGCGGATTATGCTTTTATTAATAAGGATGACTGAGAGAATATTATGTGAACTGAACAAATTCATTTTGAAAGACTCTAACTACCAATACTTACTGCAGGAAAAAATTGATAAAGGATCCTATATTTATTAAAGAAGCCAAATTTGAGCTTAAGCATTTTCCCATGCAGAAAATAGCAGGCCTGCACTATTTCATTGTCCTCATTGGAAAGTCTTCTAAACTTTTAAGTAAGAAATAATATCATTGACCATAAATTCTTCCACAAAAGCTGGTGAAGACTACCTCACTACTCATTCTATGAGGCCAGCATTACCCTGATGCCAGAACAGGTGACATTCCAATAACAGGAAATTATCCAGGTCAAGATCCCTCAGGAACATCAGTGAAAAAATTCTAAATAAAAAGGAGCTCATAATCCTTTGCTGAAGGAAAACCCCAGAGACTGTTAATTCAGCTGAGGTTTTTGGTAGAAAGCCACATACATTGATATTTCCAATAAAGCATATACTATAGATGTACAATTTGGCGTTTAGTTTGTTTCCTAAGAAGCAGATTCAGAACTTTCGAACATAGAAAAACCACAGAGATGGTTTTGCCCTGTGGAGCTTTGTAGACACCTTCACTAGGTCAAGACAGAATGGGCTACCTCTCCTTAGACAGCATATCGTTTATTTGACAGGATGGGATTAAACCTTAAAGTGAGCTCATTATTATTATTTTTGGTTTCCTTTGGCAATTACATCTTAAGCTTCTTAATTTGCACAATTGTTTCCTATTTTAAAAATTCCTCTGTGACTTGATCTAATATATATATAAACATTTGTTTATTTCAAAACCAGAGTGACAGACGTAGAGGGAGACAGAGACCCGGTTTCCATCACTAATTTATTCCCCAGATGACCACAACCACTCAAGCTGGACCAGGCCAAAGCAAGGAACCAGGAACAACACCTGGGCCTCAATGGGTGTCATGGACTCAAGCACTTGAGCTGTCATCATTTGCTTTTCAGGCATATTAGTAGGTAACTGGATAGGAGTTGGGGTAGCTGGGACTTGAACCAGTGACTCTGATATACGATGTGGGTATCCCAAGTAATGGCTTAGCCTACTGTGTCACAAAACCCATCTGCTAGTTTTTAAACTTATGTATATGTGGAGCATATTTCACGTATGCCTTGTTTCTCCTGAACTTTGTTAGCGTTTACATTAATGAAAACAAAATAACTGTGCTGTATCCATATTTTAATATATGATTTGATTACTTTTTGAGTACCCAATCTATTGAAGAAACTTAATGCTGTATATTTGTTATGTTTCTTTTCATGACGGTAATCTTTACTGATAAAATTAGCAGCCAAATATATTTTACTCATATTGTTTTACTAGAATATCTTCTCTAACTTTTTTGAATGTATGCCAGTCTCCCATAAATCCTCAATTAACTGTGTTATTCAAAGAGTGCATATGGTATTGTCCTTGATCCACAGAAGGATATCTGGCTTTATTTCTTTACTTATTTTTGTTTACTTCCTTCATAGTTGTTTTAAATCCTCTCCTTGACCATATACCGTTCTTATAAAGTTTTAAAATTTAATTCTTTATTGTTTTTGGTTGAAAGTCTGAGCACATATTGAGAGAGAGAGAGACTTCCTTTTTGCTGATTACACTCAAATGTCTGTCACAGCTGGGACTGGACCAGGCTGAAGCCAGGAGCCTGGAACTCCAGTCTCCAGTGTGGGTAGAAAGGACCTATGTATCTGAGCTATCACCGGCTACCTTTTAGTGCCCATTGGCTGGAAGCAGTGCTGAGATTTGAACCAGGAACTGATATGTGATGTAAGCATCCCAAGCAGCATCTCTCTCTCTTTTTTTAAAGATTTATTTAATTTTATTGAAAGGGCAGATTTATAGAGAGATATTCCATCTGCTAATTCTCTCCCCAAAAGCCACTAGGACCAGAGCTGAGCTGAGCTGAGGCTAGGAGCTTCTTCCAGGTCGCCCACGTGAGGGCAGAGGCCAAAGGACTTGATGCATTCCCTGCTGCTTTCTCAGTCCGTAAGCAGGGAGACGCATCAGAAATGGAGCAGATGGAACTAGAACTTGCGCCCATATAGGATGCTAGTGCTAAAGCCTGAGGATTAACCTGGTTAAGGTACTGCACTGGACCCCCTAAGCAGCATCTTAAATACTTAATTAAATACCCGCTTCTAATGTGTATTCTAAAAAGTGAAACATCTAGCTACATTATTACATTCCTGCTGATTCAGCTGTTTTATTATCAGTACTTTAATTTTGAAACTCTTAATTTTTACACTAAGTTACAAAATTATATCAATTGTGAAAATACATTATAATTTATTCATGCAAATATACTATTATTGATAGTATTGACATAATAATCACTTCTATTGGAATATGACCTGATAAAACTGTGTCACTTAAGAGTGAAATCAAAAGTTGTTGGTTGAGATGTTGATGATTTTATTGTGGTAATTCAGAGGAGCTTTATTATTCATGAAGACAATAAACAGATTAGGAATGTAATTGGAGGAAGTACCAATGTTACTTAAT
This sequence comes from Ochotona princeps, assembly GCF_030435755.1. Taxonomy (NCBI): domain Eukaryota; kingdom Metazoa; phylum Chordata; class Mammalia; order Lagomorpha; family Ochotonidae; genus Ochotona; species Ochotona princeps. The sequence continues at coordinate 22,799,217 of NC_080847.1, forward strand.
GGCTCTGAAAAGGTTATGTTCAAATAGTTATCCTGCATTTATAGTTTGATAAAATAAATGTTGTAGATGGACAAAATAATTAAATTAATAATAATGACCCTAAAATTGTTTTTAGAAAACCACTGCTGTGAAATGAGCATTTGACTTAGAGGTTAAAATATGCACCTCCCTTATTATGCTTGAATTTGATATCCTGGCTTCTGATTCCAACTTCTGTTAACAGAGATCCTGGGAGGCAGTGGTGACTGTTCAAGTATTTGGGAATCTGTCTCCTCCCACCCATGTGGGAGACCTGGATTGAGTTTCCACCATTTTGCTACACATGGCAGGCATTTGGAGAATGTCTTTGCACCTTTCTGTGTATTTTTAAATTTCTTAAAATAAAAAGGCCACAAAAAGAAAGTCATTTTTCTTGTTGTTTTAGCAGTATTGATCTCTAAAATATATTTGTTGAATAACTGAGTCATTCAAAAAACAGTATATTCATAAACCCACTCGTTTCTTATGGATTGTTAAGGAACATTTTAGAGATATTCTACCTTTGTGGGTGAATATTGTTCAAAACAAAGTGGAGGTAGTGGACATGCAATGTGTAGATTTAAATGTCAGGTATCTTAGAAGTAACTAAATACATGAAGAGTATTTGAAATTAGGAATGTTAGTGAATGCCTTAAACTAACTCATAAGCCAGTTTTTGTCCTTGTTATCAAGACATAATTAATAAATTTCTCACTGATGCTGGAAAATGCTTGTGAGATCCGTATTGTGGTACAAACAGTGCAATGAAACATTTGTTTCTATTTACCTTGAAAAAAAAATCCCCTTCAGGGATAGCATGTAGAGAGTAGCCATCTGTTCAGGATTATGCTACTGAATTGCTGTTTCTCTGAACTGGCCTGACTCTACATATGCTAATTTAAGAAATTAAGACCATTTTCTCCCTTATCAAGTTAGGTTATCAACTCTGTCATAAGTCATATAAGGATGCACTTACATTCTAGTATGCAGCTGTCAATTGGCTATTGAATAACAGGTGAAATTGAGAATCCTGGAGTCTGAGTTCAGTTGCTGTTTTCACTTTGCCTTTAGACTTTGGAACAGCTAATTAATTGTGCCTCACCTTTCCTCAAAATAGTTTTGAATGTTTATGAAATTAGGGACAACTAACATGCTCTTTACCTAGTTAGGATTGCCGCAGTGCTGGGCTGAGATGCAGCAGAAATATAGGAGAAGTATAGTCAGTGCTCAAAATCTGTAAACTATATGCAAATACTACACTATTTTATATAAGGAACTTGAGCATCTGTGGATTTTGGTACCCTGGTTGGAGGTGTGCAGTCAGGGAGCAAGGGAACCAATGTCCTGGAACTTATTCCCTTCAGATACTGAGGGGTGACTAGAGGTATGGTGGTGGTTTTAACTCCTACACTCACTACTCCAATTTAACTTATAAACTCTGATAACATAGAAATGTAGGTAGACTGGAGTATTGCCCGATGCACATCTATTCTGAATGAAAGCTTTAACACTGTTGGAGACCTTTAAGAGGTTATCTTCATGCATATAATCTTATACAGACCTGATTTAAACTATAGAGAACAACAACTGAAGCTCTTTGTAAATCCTGGATGTAAGTCCCTTATTGCTTATGTAGTATGCAAAGATTTTCTCCCCGTCTCTTGGTTTCTTCTTCGTTTGGTGATCATTTTCTTTGCTGCACAGAAGCTTTAGGAAGTCAGTATGGAGAGTGCTAAGAGAACCGAAAATAAACCTTCCATTTGACCCAGCTATCTCACTTCTGGAAATATATCCAAAGGAAATGAAATCTGCATATGAGAAACTGATCTGTAATCATATATTTACAGCAGCACAATCTACAACAGCAAAGGCATGGAAATAACTCAGATGCCTATCCAAGAGGAGTGGATAAAGAAACTGTGGTACATCTACTCTATGGAATACTACTCAGCTGTTGAAAGAATGGAATTCTATCATTTGCAACCAAATGATCCCAACTAGAGACCATTGTGCTCAGAGAAATAAATCATCCCAAAAGGAAAAATATCATCTGTTCTCTCTGATATAAGGCAATCTTCAAGCAAAACATAAGATGAATAGCCTTTTCGATACTGTTTTTGCTATATCTCATGGGCTTTGATATTTTGTTTTTTATTTTCATCTCTTCAAAACATTTTTTATTAATTTATTCACTGACTCATAGGTCATGCAGTAGGATCGTTTGCTTCAAGAAGGTTTTTTATTTTCTTTTTCATTTCTTTAGTGACACATTGATCATTCAGTACCATGTTATTTAACTTCACAGCATTGTAAATTTCCTATTTATCTTTCTCTGTTGTTGATTTTGTTTTAATAGTTTTCCACTTAACAGGATGTGTAGTAATTGTGTAATAGAGACTGTCATATCCAGATGTGAAGATACAGTGCAGTGTGCATCTCTACTTCCAAATTAAAGATGGACTCTCAATGAAACTGTTAAATATATCTTGAAAATATGATGCTGGACTCTCTGCCATCATTTCATACCTACAATGTCAGGATATACTTAAATAGCAGAATGATGAACTTATGACTATTTATAAGACTGTACTACTGTAATAATATAGGGGGACTCACTTTGTAGAAGGGGACTTTGGGAGGAGGGAAGGAAAATCCCAGAGCATATGGAACTGAATCATAAAATAATAATAAAAATAAACAAATAAAACCAAAAAGAAGAAAGAAAAACCACTTATCCTTACAGTATATATCATACATTTCAATACCTACAACCATGCCTAGAAGAAAACACATTGTGTTTTATTATAGAGCAGTTTTACAGAGCAAATAGAAATGATTTTGAGCTGGCTAAGTTTTTTCTGTTGCTTTTTTGATGATGTTCCCTTCCCAAACCTCCAAGGTGATCTTTGTAAAAAGAAACATGTAGCAGGGCCTGGTGTAACAGCCTAGTGGCTAAATCCTCACCTTGCATGCACCAAAATCCTACCTGGGCACCAGTTTAAGTCCTGGCTGCTCCACTTCCCATCCAACTTGCTGCTTGTGGCCTGGGAAAGCAGAGGAGAATGGCCCAAGAGCTTGGAATCCTGCACCCATATGAGAGGTCCAGAAGAAGCTCCTGGCTCCTGGTTTCAGATTCACTTAGCTCCAGCCATTGCAGCCACTTGGGAAGTGAACCAGTGGACAGAAGGTCTTTCTCTCTATATCTCCTTCTCCTTGTATGTCTGCCTTTCCAATCTTTTAATAAAAAAAGGAAACTGGTAACATCTTTATTTCAAATAAAATTAATTACTTCTTAAAGTTGTTTAATTACTCTGTTAGCAGATATTATTATTAAGCAATGATAGTGCTTCCTCTTAAGATATGAACTTAGAGAGAGCCTTCTGGATTCTATTATAGTTGATTCATAGAACCGTGAATGCTTTTTAAAAATATATACATGCGGGCTCGGCAGCGTGGCCTAGTGGCTAAGGTCCTCGCCTTGATCCCATATGGCTGCTGGTTCTGGTCCCGGCGGCTCCACTTCCTCTCTGTCTCTCCTCCTCTCAGTATGTCTGACTTTGTAATGGAAATAAAATAAATCTAAAAAAAATATATATATATATATATATATATATATATATATATACATGCATGTGTATATATATGTGTATAATATATTTTGCTGGAAAGGCAGAAATACAGAGAAGCAGATATAGATCAAATGAGATCTTAATTTTCACTCTGCTAATTCACTCCTTCAAATAGCTGTACTAGCCAGATCTGGGCCCACTGCAGCAAGCATCCAGGAGCTCCATCCAAGTCTCCCACATGTGTGCCAGGGCACAAGCGCTTGGACTGTCATTTGCTGCCTTCCTGGCTCACCAGCAGGAAGTTGGATTAGAAGTGCCGAACAGTCAGGTCTCAGATTTGCACTCTAATATTGGATGTCCGCATTGCAAGCAGGCTGTAATCATTGTGCCCCAGCAGCGGTTCCTCATAGTTTTAGTTTGGATTTAGAAATACCTTGACTTTTTTGTATTAAGTGATGAGGTGATAGATTAGAATGCTATTCTTAAAGAAGCCTGGAAGATAATGAAATAATGTTACTGTTTCTTTCTACTTTCTTGTCTGGAGGATCAGGGAGGCATTTTATTAGGTGATTTGCTTATCCAAAGCACTTCTTGAGTTCTTTGTACCAGACCATGACCAGCACTTTCCTTTGCTCCCCTAGTGGTGTGTCATCAGGTGATGCTTCAGAGAGCACTACCAAAGGCTCTCGTTTCCATTATAGAATGTGAGTACATAGTCGCTATATGCAAGGGCTTCTACCCTATGTAGAATCCAAAATAGAATTCCTTGTCTGCCAGGATATGATTAGTTTTTAGCCATATACTGTCATGTTACTACTGACTGTTCCATAAGCATTTGCATTAGAAAGTTCCTTAAAGAAGGATACAGTGATTTATTTTTCCCATTTCTCTACTTAGTACAATGGAGTCATGAGAATTCTTTATCAGGAAGTCCATAATTAGAGGGATTTCAGAAGACTTCGTGAGCTCCATGAAATTTTAAGAAAAATAATTCTTTGCATGTGCAATTTTCTGTGAAGAGGGTCCATCATTTTCATTTGATTCTCAAAGGAGTCAGTGATTCATTGTTTAGTCACTATGGATTAACTGTTCTACTGCGTTTATGATGAATGTTTGAATGGCAGTAACTCCAGGGATGCATATATGACCTGAATACTTAAGGATGCTTCTCAAGTTCCCATCACTGGAAATATTATAATAACTAGATAACACATTGGCGATAATATCATTGAGCTATTGATATATTCTTTATATTCTGTGGTTCTATGATAATATCAACCTATACAAAGAACACTTCAAATTCTTTTCCCACTCTCCCTTTGTCCATGCTCAAATAATTCACTGAGCTATTTATACACCTAAAGCATCTTTTTTGACAGATAACTAGAGTCCTACAAATTAGGGAATGAAAACCATGACCCAAAAGATATATGTGAAATATTAAATGACAAACAGGAAATTTGACATAACTCTAGAGAATAATCAGAAAATAGCATGGTTTTTCATGTGAAGATAGATTAATCAGAAGATAGTAGTTGCAAGCCAATTGAGACAATTGTCAGTAGATTAACAAGATTTAACTGATCACTCAATAGGGTGAAGTGCCTTTAAATTTAGACTTGTTAGTAATTTTAGTTTGTGCTGCAGTTTTGCTACTTTCCTTTGAACAAATTAGGACAATTCAGCTCCAGAGATGAGTTTCATAGTTTCATATGTGCCAAGTTAACAAGCTATATTAAGTTTCAAGTGTGTAGATATACAGAATTGTGAGTTAATATATGATAACATTATGCAAAAATGTTCATGCCTTGATACTCATGCAATTATGCAACCATATACCCATTATAAGGAAAATTGGATATTGTACTTAACAGAAAATTTTCACTTGCAGGGAAAGAATACTTCATTTGACTATTCAATGAATGAAAAGAAAATTTAGGTAATAGATTGAGACTTTTTAAAAAAGAATTAGTATCACAGAGTTTTACAGGACATAAAAGAAATTTAGTCCAGGCAGAACCCAAGCTCACAAGATCATATAATACACACTCTAAATAAGAGAAGTCCATGAAAGATCTTCATCATAATCTAAAGGAAAATTGGCCATGTTATAAGCTGTAGTTTTCCTTGGAGAGGTGTATTTGTTAAACCACCACCAACTGCTCCAGATTGTTGGGTTAGGCTTGGTCCTTTAATTAACTGCTTCCTCAAAATCTTTTGTGGTAGTCCTCTGAGGTTTCTTTTTGTTTACATTTTGCGTTCTGCAGAACTCTCATTTTGTATCCTTTAGCTTGTGCATTTTTGGTGGGTATGGTTCTGCTATTTTTATATGGCTTTTGTGAACTCCTTTGAGGAATGTAGTGGTATATGGAAAGAAGGAGATGGTGGTGAGATTCTTCCTTTATTTAATCCAGCCTTTCCCCAGTTTCAGAGACTGATATAAAGCTACACGCATAAAAGCCAACTGATTTGCCAAGTGGTTTTGCTCCTAAGGGACATCACCTATTTTTAGCAACAAAGAAGTGTTAGGAAGAGGAGGGAGGCAGACCTCAGAAGGACAGATCTGAAATGAAGCCCAGAATACTGATGAGATTGAAGCAGAGAAACAAAAGTGTCTGGAAAAAGTCGCTAAAAGAGAGAGCACAGATCTAAGGTTCTGGACAGTTGTAGAAAAGCACCATAGAGTTCTGTTAATTGAGAATTTAAGAGGTGCTATTGAGAATTTCTTTTACACAATCTCTTAGTGGAAACCAAGACGTAACTAGGCTGGCTGGTTAGTATATGTCTTTTCTTTTTTTATCTTAAGGTGAGCTATCAACATACTGTTTGAATAATTATACTTGTACAAACATCATTCTTGGAAATGTGTGTGAAGGGTAAGAAGATGTTATTTAAAAAGTAAAAGGTGAGGTATATGTTGTCTAAAAGGATATTGTATGTTGATGACTGTTTTGTTAGTTTATTCCTCAGAAGCCCACATCAGTTAGGGCTGCACGAAAGCAATGAGCCAGAAATTCAATCTGGATCTCTTTTAGAGGAGGCAGGGACTCAAGTATTTGGTTCATTATTTTTTGCTTCCCAGAGTATGAATTCCTAGGCTGGAATTAGGGGTAGAGCTGGGTGTCCAAGCCAGATAATCTTATATGGAATATTGATGTAAGTGACATCTTAACTGCTGTACTAAACATGTATCCCTACTGTTTAAAATGCCTGCTTTGCAAATGTATAAGCTAAAGGAGTTCTTTCCTCTCTCCCTCCTTCATTTCCTTTCCACTTTCTTTCTTTCCTTGTTCTTTCTCTCGTTTGACAAAATTAAGACTCAAAAACTAATAGAACATATCACATTTCTTTCAAGGTTTCTCTTTTTCTAAGGGTAGAGGAATTGTGTGTGTGAGTGTGTGTGTATTATGGTAGAAGTATGAACTTGGCATTGTGGGGGCTCAAAGGAAGACACATTCAATCCTACTTGATATCAGAGAAGACTTCCTGGAAGAAGTGTTCTGAGTTGAGACTTACTGGGTGAGAATGAGTCTGCTCAGTAGACAGTAGTAGTGTGGCAGATGCTGCATTCATTACCTTATTTTGGCAAAGTTGAGATTTTTTTTCAGACATTATCGCCCCTAGATTGAGAGTACTCCTATTCCTACCTTTTGGAGAAGGTACTGATTGGTTTAAGCCAGCTATGGTAACCTATTCCTGTTGTTTGATTATCTTAAGAGTAGGCATATGAACAAAATATGGCAATAAAATATGAGAAAATCTTCTGGGCAGCTCCAGGACATGTTCCAGGGTTTTCAGAGGAAAATATGGACGTCTTAGACCCCATCCTTCTTCAAAAATATTCCTATGCTTAGAAGGGATACTTAAAACTACCATAGTTATCTTATGACTACCAGCCAACCTGAAGATGGCACATTTTCTAAGAGGAAAATGTAATGAGATTAAAAAATGCCTTGGACTATTGATAATATTTTTTGCGTTGTTGGATATCTTGCCTGCTTTTCACATTCCTGTTACATGATGTTATTAAAATTTCCATCGTTGTATTAGCCAATATGAGTTAGAGTCTTCTGTAATGGTATCCACACTGATAATAAAACATGTGCAGAAACACAGGGCACATAGAGGTCACAGGGTACTTAAAAATTGCCAATAGTTTATTTAGACTGAAATGCTGGATATTGTGGGGTAAAGTATGCAGTGAGAGGTAGAGATATAGTAAAATAGCAGACAAGGCTCAGGTTATGAGGGACTTATATGTTATGATCAGTCATTTTGACTCTGTTTTGTAAATAATAGGGAATCATTGAAAAGTATTAAGATTGGTAAAGGTGTAGTTAAATTTTCCATTTTGAAGCATTTTTTTGACTATCAGATGGAGGGTTAAAGAGGGTAAGATATTAAGGTCACTCTGTTTCTGAACAAACAGATTTCCATGCAGCTTGATTGCTTTCTATTATTATTTTATTAAACTCAGAAAGACTGAGATTAAGACAATATATACAAAGCGAAAAACTGTAGAACAAATGGTAAACAGTTTTGAATTTCATTGAAGATGAGTATGTGGGGAGGATTTCAAAGAGCAGATTTAGTTTGAGTTGAACATTGAAGGAATTGGAAAACTTGGAAGGGGATTGAGTGGAGCATAAGATGTAAGAGAATGGCAAGTTGACTGAAATGGAGGGCTTTATGGAAGGATTAGAATGGTTATTTGCAACCAGTATGACAAAAGAAATTACCCTGCTTCTGCTCTTAGTAGTTGTGGAATACTAAGTTTGATAAACTTACACTTCCTATTTGGTTGTGCTAGGGTTATAAACATAACTTTATTAATATCACCAAATAATAGCATATGGATATCACATTTCACCTGATGTTATATGATGAAGAAGACATTTCCTCTCTGTGCTAGTCTTTCCAAAAATCTGTAACCCCAGTCTAATCATGAGAAAAACATAAGATGAACTCAATTTAAGACAATAATGAAGAGTATATTACCAATAGCTGTTGTGGGCTGAGGAGCTGATTTACATCCTTTAGCCAAGCACTCAGGAATCAGGCCTAAGGCAGTAGCACCTGGCCTTGCAGACTCATTGACATCCTATTGTCCTGTTAATTGGCTTGGGGGGAAGAGGAGATAATAGGTAACAAAGAGGCTTAGGAGCAGACTGCTCCCAGCACTTCTAACACCATCAAGGTCTCCGTGTGTTGGTGCTTTTCGCTTGGACATTCGCCATGCCTACTATGCTGGCTCAGCAGAAGAATTCTAATCTGTCCAGGCATTTTTGCTGTTGTGAGACTGGCTTTTTACACAATGTGAGCTTGGAGGTTAATGTCAATAATAATGTCTTACAAAAGGGCCTTCTATTATTCCTACTGTCTTGGCTATCTCCATTGACCTTATGCTAATCAAGGGACCTGTAATTAGGGTTTCATTCTTTTCTTAATCTTTGGGTTCTCCTTTTCTTTGTGATACAAGATTAGGTTGTAGGATAAGAATTGTAGCAGGAATTTCTTTTTTTTTTTTTTTAAAGATTTATTTTATTTTTTTAAATTTTTATTACAAAGTCAGATATACTGAGAGGAGGAGAGATAGAGAGGAAGTGGAGCTGCCGGGATTAGAACCAGCGGTCATATGGGATCAAGGAGAGGACCTTAGCCATTAGGCCACGCTGCCGAGCCCGTAGCAGGAATTTCTATTGTTTTTGGATAAAGCAGATGGCAGGGTTGTTCTTAGAAACACCCACTTGACCATGACGTGGAAAGTCTGACCCAGAGTTTGACTGATTCTGCTTAAATAAAGCGGACGGCATTATTGCATAGTCCACTATCATCATGGAATCCTAGTGGTCCGTCTCTTTCTTTCTGCGCCTCATCCACGCACCCTTCCCGAGTTCCGAAACCCAGGCTGGAGCTGGACTCCGGCAAGTGGCGCTACAAGCCATAAATCTGAAGTTATTCCAAAAGAATAAGTTTGTTTACAAACAATATACAGTAAGTGGCACAATGTTATTAAGTGCATTGAAAGGAGCAAATCTAAAGTAGCTAGTATAGTACCTGATATAATAAGGCCTCAAATGTTAGTTCCGTTGGCCTTTTTTCTCTAAATAAGGGATTCCTAAGTTTATAAAAATCACTAAGTATATAAAAATCACTAAAGAGATGGTTTGTCAAAAATGCAAAAAATTTCAGAACCTCAGGGCCAGCATTATAGTGTTGTGAACTAAGCCACTGCCTGCAGTGTCAGCATCCCATATGACTAACAGTTTAATTTTGACTGCTCTACTTCTTATCCAGCTCCCTGATAATGTTCCTGGGAGAGCAGAGGAAGAACTCCCAAGTGCTTAGGTCCGTGGAATATGTCAGAGACTTGGAAGGAGCTCCTCGATCCTGGCTTTGGACATGCCCATCGTAGCCATTCAGTTGGGAAATGAATCAGCAGATGGAACACCTGCATCATTCTGTTTTTCTAATCTTAAAAAAAAAAATCCTAGAATTTCAGCCTCAGAGATTATTCTGTTTAGTAGGTCTGGAACAGGGCCCAGGAGGAATGTTCAGTGGGGATCCTCTAAGTATTCATTATAGGTGGTATGTGGTCTTTGACTATACTTTGTGAATCATTGCTATAGACCATGCGGATCATATAGTGAGAGTTGTGTTACTCTGAAGAGGAAATTGCTGGAGATTACAATGTCTGTTTACCTCAGATGGGCTGAAGGAAAAAAATGGAGAACCAAGAACTTTCAGACTGTAAATTACAGTTTAAACCTCTGCAGATTAATGGAGGTCTGCTTAGGTAGTCATTTAATAATATCAGTGGTGTTAAATTTATTTATTTGTTTAAATCATCTAAAATTTTGAGCTTCTTGTCCTGCTTGAGCACTCCAGTGACCCAGTGAACAAAGCCATGATTCATCTCAATTACAGATGAGGTTACTGAAGCTGAGAAAAAAAAAAAACATAACTGGTTCAAGGTCACAGAACAAATTGGAAGAATGAGAATAGAAGTAAGTCTTGCAAGCTTAAACCCAGATATTTTTTCTGCTTCCACATGAGCACTAGATGCCATAGCCGGAGACTCAGGCCTTCCATACAAGCTCTGGGAAAATGGAAAAGATGTCTCTTACTGAGGATGCAAGAGTTTGCTTACCTAGGTCCTGCTGGCACATTTATTTTTGTCTCCCTCTTCTCTACACTAACTCAGCTTGGGCTTTTGCAAGAGTAAAAAGGATCATCCTGGCGAGGAAAATAGACATTTGTGGATAGTCTTCTATCATGCTCAGCTTCTACATCTCAGCTGTGTCAGCAGTCTGTCATCAGGCCTCCAGAATGCTGATGGACAAATGAGGCAAACCTCTCTGCTGTGGCCCAGCTTTACTATTCTGCCATAAAACATATTGCTTGTAGCCATGCTATTCCTAGATAGTGTGTAACACAAGGGTAATTCTGGGAGGAATTGGGATCAAGGCATAGCACTCATGTTTTTCCTACCTCCTGAACAAATGTTGATTGTTAACTGCCCCAACTCCTGTCTATAACTTCCTGTCCCTTAGCCATTTTCCAGCTGCCACTATCTCTCATCTATTGGTCAGTAAGACATAAGCAGTAATTTTGTGGATGAGACTTTGGAAAAGCCTTGATTGCTATAATAATCAAAGTTGTTGCAGTCATCTGAAGAGAATGAAATGAAGACCCTGAGAATCAAAGCCATACCCTGAAGAAGAATTTCTACAAAGCTTGTTTTGTTCCCATCTTTTTCTAACTCTACCTTCAGTTACATCACTATGGTGATAATGAATATATCATGAAGTTGAAAAATGTCAGAGATTATGCATCTCCTCCCTTCTCACACTACTAGTTTAAACACTTCCTCCTAAAGAGATAGCTTTAAAGCATGCAGCATTTCATTATCATGGCAGAAAATTAGTGTGAACTTGGAGCTTTCATGACCTTCCCAAGAAACTGTACTGTCATGGAATTGCCCACTGCCTGATAGTGCTTAGTAGTAGTGGAGTTTTCTGTTATTTGCAGCTGAATGTATCCCTAACTGCTACAGCTGGTCAAAGAAAGAAGGGAAGAATGTATTATGCTTTACTTTGCTTTGTTAGTCTAATGGATTGGTTGGGAGGGGGGAGGCTTTGATTTGGACTAAGTAAGCTTTAACAGTAGTAGTTCTCAGAGTATGATCCCCAACCCTGCAGCATCAGTACTGCCTGGGAACTTGTTATAAAGTCAGACTGTCAAGCTTCCCGCCTCCCAGACTTGTTGAATAAGAAATTCTGAGGGCATGGCTCAATAATCTGTTTTTGAAGAAGCCCACCAGGCACACTAAGGATTGGGAGCCACAGTTCAGGAACTTTTTTTTATTATATAGGCACCTTCATTATGATGAAGGTCCTTGATACCTTAAAGTAATGGCTCCCAGCTTCTCCCTTTGCTTCTTTATCTATAACCCTGCGTTCTGGTTGATTGTTCACTTGGTAAGGCTTTGTGAGAAACAGATCTGTTTTTTTGAGTGATTATAGACATGGTTGGATGCAAAGTGTGTGCAGAAATAGACTGATGGGGCAAGAGGGTGCAGTCCCATCACTGCATTCCATCTTTCATAGAATAACTTAGAAATCCCACGCTCAAAGGCAGAGAGCTGTTACAAAAAAATATGTCCTATGACTGTGAACCAGAGACACATATGTAAATGAAGCATGTCATTTTGCTGAACCCTAAACCAAACCCTAGTACTAGTTAGCAGTTTGTAATTTATGCACTGCAAGATGAATATACAGAAATATTATCCTGTTTATCTGCACGAATTCAGTTTTCACACTAGCACAATTTCTGCATTGTAACTCTCAATCTGTGATAGCATAGTTGCTTCTGGATTAAAATTATTGCGTACAAATGAACTCAGATTCTAAGGAAGAAAAACTTCCCATCTCTCCTCTCCTGCTGTCTCCCCGAGTTCATGGGATGATATAAGTTCCTTGGTGGTTTCTAGTAGTTTGGGTCACTGGGATGGAGTGCCTGGTTCTTGTATTCTGCCTTCTGCCTTTTGGTGTTATGTGTTACCATCTGCTGGGTATGATTGTGATCCCCAGTCATTAGTATAATGCAGTGACATCCCTGCTGTGGGATGCCCTTTTATTCTGATTAACAGTTTTCTTCAGACCTACTGTCATCTCAGCCCTGTTTGTCTTGACCCTCTGTTGTATGGCAGCTTCTGGGGCTATGCTCTGAGAAGCGGAGCACAAGCGTGCCCTCCCTGTTTCCAAGCCGTGTCTATGAATTACTATTACCTCCTAAGATGGTAGGGTAGGAGGTAGACTCTTACTGAGTCTCTACTGTGTTGCTGTATATTTTTCCCTACGTGAGTTCTCCTAGCTTGGAAAAGACTTTAACTTTTGCCTTGTGTACTGGGAAATACTTTACATCATAAGTAACATCCTCTCTACTATGTGACTTTTAGTAAAAACCCCTTATTCTGAATATGTCAAGTTTTGGACCTGTGAATTTCTTTTTTTTTTTTTTAAAGATTTATTATTATTATTGGAAAGTCGGATATACAGAGAGGAGGAGAGACAGAGAGGAAGATCTTCCATCCGATGTTTCACTCCCCAAGTGAGCTGCAAAGGGCCGATGCGCGCCAATCCAAAGCCGGGAACCTGGAACCTCTTCCAGGTCTCCCACGCGGGTGCAGGGTCCCCAGGCTTTTGGCCGTCCTCGACTGCTTTCCCAGGCCACAAGCAGGGAGCTGGATGGGAAGTGGAGCTGCCGGGATTAGAACTGGCGCCCATATGGGATCCCGGGGCTTTCAAGGCGAGGACTTTAGCTGCTAGGCCACGTTGCTGGGCCCGGACCTGTGAATTTCTTTGTTCTACAACAAATCCTAGCTCTTACAAATGAAACAAACTTTTAACATTACTTTTTCTGAAACAAATTTTATTTTATAGCTTACTGTGAACATCAGAAGTTAAAAAGCAAGAAAGAAGGGCAGAAATCGAGGAACCTAATAACAAGGGGGTTAAGTAAAAATGTATATTTTGAATGTTGAGATCCCTAACTTCTTTTCTCATCCATTTGTCTGAAGAAACTACATGAGAATACTCTCAAACTCAGTGAGGGACTAACCTGACAAAAAGTGGATATGAGATTCAAGAAGAAGAGACAAGAAGAGAATTCACAAAATCATATGGAAGGAAACCCCTAGAATGACAGCTTTACATGAGATCTGGAGAACAATTAGTCCAGACTGGAAAGGAAGCAGGGAGGGTTCCTGGAGAAAAATGATTTTCTGGTTGGTTTTACTGTACAGACAGTTGAACTGAATTGCTATTACAGATGGAAAGGCCCAGCTTTTGAGACAACAAAAATCCCAGCATACTGCAAAGAGGAATAGTTATCGATTTTTTAAAAAAGGAGAAATAACTGTAGCCAGCCAGTTAATTCATTAGTGCATGATATTGAGAAGTCCACTCAATATAAACCCTGAAGTTACTTTAATTAAAAAAGAAATATAAGATATTTTTAAGCTGGAAAAATAGGGGAGGAAGATGAATGTACATGAGCTAAATTTTCACTTACCAAAATGTTTTAGGAAGTTAATTGTTAGTGTTCAGATTCAGTGAATCAAGATACAGCAGTTTAAACACTTTGTTTAGAAATATGAAGATACCCAAGAGAAAACCAGGTAAAATGTCTTTGGTGGGTAGAATGTTACCTGAATTTTTATGTATCTGGCATTTTGAATGACACTTTTTATCCAACCCAAAACTATAATGTGCCTGGAAGATGACTTTGTTTAGAAACAAATGAGTATGTATACTTAAGAGCTTAGAGGTGGGTGTTTGACACAGCACATTAAGCCACTGCTTAAGACATCTACAGCCCACACTGGAGTACTTGGGTTGAAGCCATAGCTTTGCTGTCAATTCCCACTTCCTGCTAATGAGCAACAGATGATGGCTGGAGTCCCTGACACTCTTATGGGAGACCTAGAGTGACTTCCCAGGTCCTTACTTGGTGTGGCCCAGTACTTGCTGCTGTGGGCATTTGGGGAGTGAGCCAAGGAAACAGGAGATCTCTTTCTGTCTTTATCTTTTTCTCTCCCACCCTTAGCCTTTCAAATAAATGAAACAATAAATTAAAACTAAAAGTTGGTCCAGTGCGGTAGCCTAGCGGTTAAAGTGTTCCCTTTGCATGTACCAGGATTCCATATGGGTGCTGGTTCTAATTCTGGCAGCCCTGCTTCCCATTCAGCTCCCTGCCCTTGGCCTAGGAAAGCAGCCAAGGACGGCCCAAAGCCGTGGGACCCTATACCCACATGGGAGACTTGAAAGAGGCTCCTGGCTTCAGATTGGCTCAGCTCTGGCTGTTGCAGCAGCTTGGGGAGTGAATCAATGGACGGAACGTCTCCTTCTTTGTTTCTTCTCCTCTCTATATATCTGACTTTCCAATAACAATTAAAAAAAAATTTAAAACTTAAAGTTTAAGCTAGCAAAGCACAACAACAAAGCAAAGTACTCCAAACTTCACCTGAAGAACTTCACTTAGTTCAAAGCTTCTCTCATTTGCTTCTCCTCTAATCATGAAAGGAATTTGGAAAGTTGAGATTTTTGTTTTTATATAGTCAAACCTATGAGGTTATGCCATAGTCAGCATTCTGTTAAGCTGTTAGAGCTGACAAACAACAATGAATAGGAATTGACAGTAAGTTTTTGAGGATGCCGTATTCTTTAAAGCTTGGGGAGTTTTCCTGTTTCTATATGGACACTTTGTGAAAGTTTGCGTAATAATATTTGATACCTTGGGACACTAATGGCATCTAGAATGTTGTTCAGTAGTTAAGCATTGATATCCCACATTAGAGCCATTGGGATTAATTTTTGGCTTTGTCTCCTGACTTCAGTTTTTCACCAAGACTCTGGGAAGTAACAGTGATAGCTTGAATAATTGTGTTTTTGCTACCCATGTGAGAGACTTGGATTGAGTTCCTGGCTCCTGGCTTTGGCCCCAGCATTATTCCGGCTCCAGCCATTGTGCATGGTTACCCCTCTGCTTCTCTTGCTCTTTTTCTGTCTCTTACCTCTCTGCATGTCAAATAAATAAGAAAAAGATTAGTGATATCAACTACTGATACATGTGTTTCTAGCAGCTTTAGAATTTATTCATAAAATTTCAACGTTTTATTAATTCACATTTATTAATATTTTCATGATAAACACATCTATCAGCTACAACATTTAAATGGTACAATTGTTAAACTCAAGAAAGTCATATTGCTTTTTATTAGATGCAGACTAATTTCATTTCAGTGCCCTTTTGTATATAAACTTTGCAGACTTTTTTTTGTTTCACATGCAGGCGGTGAGGACAGCTTTCAAAACTGAGTTGATGTTTCAGTGAGATATCCTACTATGTTTATGTTTAGCATGTTTATATAACATGGACTTAACTTCTTATCTTAGTATCATGTAAGACAGTCCACAGAGTAGCACTCTCATCTTTTATGTTATGCTTGTCCTCATTGTGTTCAGCTAGTGAAGTATTTATCTGACATTTTTCTTTGATGAGCGCTTTGGCTTTTATCCTTTTCATTTTCAGAAGCTCCATTTCTTCTTCCTTCACTTGTTAGAGCTCCCATCAATTTTCTAGCTTTTTTGTTGTTTATTTTTAGAAGCAGAGACAGATTGAGAGAGCAAGAGAGCAAGAGTGAGAGTGAGCAAGCGTGCAAGCAAGAGAGAGACAAAGACTGAGTGAGAGTGAGGGAGATTTCATTCAGTTGTTCGTTCCCCATCACATACCTGCAACAGCCTCAGCCAGGCATAAAGCAGGAAGCCGGAGGTAGGAGCTGAGCTAACCATTGTTTTAGCTACCAAGACAAACACCCGCTCCTAGTCTTTGTAAATTCTTCTCTGATCTCATTAGCATTTTCCTACAATTTCTCAGCGTTCCTAACACTTCAGCATTTTTCTGTTTTTTAAAATATTTTAAATATTTGAGCGGGTGGCTAAATATTGACAATAGATAGGTTTTTGACACACATAAAATTAGTGAAAATAATTAAGTTCATGTGAATAATGTATTTTAATATTGCCTGGTAGACATTCAAAGTTTAACTTTTTTCAAAGATTCATTTTATTTTTTATTAGAAAGTCAGATCCACAGAAAGAACCAGAGACAGACAGAAACGTCCTCTCTCCGCTGATCCACCCCTAAGTGGCCCCAATGCCAGTGCCGAACAAATCCAAAGCCAGGAGCTTCTTCTGGGTCTCCCATACGGGTGCAGGTCCCCAAGACTTTGGGCTGTCCTCCCAGGCCAAAAGCAGGGAGCTGGATGGGAAGCAGAGCAGCCAGGACATGAACCAGCACCCATATGG
The DNA here is from genome assembly GCF_030435755.1 of Ochotona princeps. Classification (NCBI taxonomy): domain Eukaryota; kingdom Metazoa; phylum Chordata; class Mammalia; order Lagomorpha; family Ochotonidae; genus Ochotona; species Ochotona princeps. The sequence continues at coordinate 22,816,177 of NC_080847.1, forward strand.
GATCCTGGCGCATGTAAGGCGAGGACTTTAGTCATTAGGCCACCTTGCCAGGCCCCAGCACTGTAAATTTATTTTTAAGATTAAGTAAATAGGGAGGGAGGGGGGGATTCCCAGAGCCTATGAAACTGTCACATAATGCAAAATAATTAACAATAAAAAAAAAAAATTATCCAACAATCCAATAGCTATGCAGGTTTAGCTGGATTCTTCTAGAATAATACAAAGAGGTATTGAAATGGTTTAGGACTCACACATGAGATCTGAAAGTGTTATACTTTCTTGTAATAAAAAATTTCAACCAAAAAAAAAAAAGATTAAGTAAATAATATCCTCTTTCCATGTCTCTTTTTGTAAATATAGCATTTATAAATTTGCAGTCATAGATTTTGACATGAATACTGAATATTGGTACAGTCTGGAATGAGCATGTGAAACCATTTTTCAAATGATTATTTCATTTTGGATGGATGGGAAAAAAGTGATATAGAAGCAGATATATGGGTAGATATATTAGTCTCAGGTTTCAAGTGCCCTGTAACCACCCTCCATTTTCAAAAGATTGATTTATGAAGCTGTGTGTTGTGGCACAGTGAGTAGTGTTGACCCCTGTGAAGTTGGCAGCCCATATGTGTGGCAGTTTCAGTCCTGTCTACTTTATTTCTGATCCAGTACCCTAGGATTGATCTGAAAAAAGCAGCAGAAGATGACCCAAGTGTTTGGGTCCCTGCTGTCCAATGAGAGAGACTTGGATTGTGGCCATATAAAGAGTGAAACAGCAGATGGAAGATTTCTCTTTCTCCTTCTCTCCCTCTATAATTCTGCCTTCTAAATAAAGAAAAAATAAATAAATCTTAAAGATCTCACAAATCCCACAAGAGGGACATAGGGGGAGAGATCTTCCATTTTCTGGTTTACTATCCAAATAGCTGCAGCAGCCAAGGCTGGGTCAGACATAAATGAAAAGCTAGGAGCTTCTCACTTATTTCCCATGTGGATGCAGCGATCCAAGTTCTTGGGCCAGCTTTTGTCTTCCCAGGCACATCAGCAGAGTGCTGGATCAGAAACTGATGCCTTTATGGGATGCCAGCATTAAGAGTGGTAGTTTCACTCACTACTTCACAATTCCAGTCCCCATCCAAAGCATTCTTTTTTTTTTTTTTTTAAAGATTTATTCATTTTTTTTTTATTACAGCCAGATATATACAGAGGAGAGACAGAGAGGAAGATGTTCCGTCCGATGATTCACTCCCCAAGTGAGCCTCAACGGGCCGGTGCGCGCCGATCCAAAGCCGGGAACCTGGAACCTCTTCCGGGTCTCCCACGCGGGTGCAGTGTCCCAATGCATTGGGCCGTCCTCAACTGCTTTCCCAGGCCACAAGCAGGGAGCTGGATGGGAAGTGGAGCTGCCGGGATTAGAACCGGGGCCCATATGGGATCCCGGGGCTTTCAAGGCGAGGACTTTAGCCGCTAGGCCACGCCGCCGGGCCCCCAAAGCATTCTTAAATTAGCTCTCCAGCAATGCGAAAGGCTAGTGATGCTGAAAAATTGGATTGTCTATTTCGTACATCTTATATATGTGAAATACTTCAAGAAATATAATAATTGGAAATGGGAATTTATATATAGATTGAAAAATGGGTATTTATTTTATAAAATTATTTATCCAGACATTTTATTCAGGGAATATTAGCTCTTATGCAATATGCAAATCAAATCTCTTTGTGTATGTATTACTTACATAGGTTTCATTCAGAATTGACAAATTATGACCTTGCTGAACTTGATGACCTCCAGCAATTCCAAGAATCAAGTTGATGACAAACTGAACCTCAAAATAAATATATATGGAAGTGGTTGTTATAGTATTTTACCTTAGATTGTGGATAGAGTGTATATCTTGAAGTATTCCTCAGGAAATTAAGAATTGCAATGTGACTGTGCATTTTAAAGAACCATGTTATCTACCATGTCTTCAAGTCTCAGTGAATTTTAAAACCAAACAAGGATTTTTACTGTTTAGATAAGTTTTAAAATGTAACACAGAGAAAGGAAAGCATGGCAAAAAAACAAAGCGCAGTGAACCCATCATTCAGATTTAATAAATAATAAGAGGGTGCCTTTTTGTTATAAAATGTTAAAGGATGCCCCCCAAGTCATTTTCTTCTCTTCCTCTTCAAAAGCAACCATTGCAATGAAATTGGTGTGTGTGGTTATCTAGATGGTTTTTGTAAATGTTCTGTTTAGCTTAAAAAAGAATGTAAGTTCCTTGATTGTTGAATGCAGTATTCTATGGGATTCTTGTCATTTCATGCTTTGTGTTATGTTACCAAATCATTTATAGCCTCACTTATTTTTAGTCTTTTGGTTTATCCATCATTGAGACAGGCATGTTCAAAATCTTTCATGATTGTGAATTTTTTCCTTTACTACTGTAATTTTGTTTTCTTTGCAAGGATTTTTGTGGCTATGCTGCTAGGTTTGTATACATTCAGAATTAATATGACTTTCAGTGAATTATTCTTTTATTACCAATATGCATTCCTAATGATAGTTGATTTTTTTCTCATAGGGAATTTTTGGCTTTGATATTAATACAAATTTTCTATGGTTAGCATTTGTCTGATATATACAGTTTTTTCTTGTCATTTATTCTTTCTTAGTTTTTAAAACAAATTTATTTATTTGAGAATTAGAATATCAGAAAAAGAGAGAGAGAGAGGGAGGGAGAGAGAGAATGAGTTAGAGAGAGTGATTGTCCATCCACTGATTCATTTCCCATTTGGTTACCATGGCTAGGACTGGGCCAGGCTGAAATGAGCTAGGAGCTTCATATAGGTCTCCAAATTGGGTGGCAGATACCTAAGTATTTAGGTCATTTTCTGCTGCTTTTCTAGCGCATCTGTGGGGAGCTGGACCTGAAGAGTAGCTGGGACACATACTTGCAACCCATTTGTGGTGTTAGTATCATCGGCCGTGATTTTATCTGCTATGCCACTCGGCAAGCCACATTGTCATTTATTCTAAAACTTTCTATGTTGTTAAACTTTAATTGTGAATAAATATACACTCCTAGCTACATGCTTTTTGTAGCCCAACCTGAGCCTCACACGTATGTCCAGTATTGAAGTTCTTCCTTATTTTAATAGCTTTAAATGAGACATTATTATTATTATTATTAGAAAGAACGAGTTCCAGAAAGAGGGACAGAAAGATCTTCTATCTGCTGGTTCACTCTTCAAATGGCTGCAATGGCCAGAGCTGAGCCCATCTGAAGTTGGGTGCCAGGAGTTTTTTTCTGGGTTTCACTGAGTGCAGAGGCCCAAAGACATGGGCCATCCTCTCCTGCTTTCCCAGACCATTAGCAGGTAGCTGGATCAGAAGTGGAGAAGCCAGGCAAGAATCAGCACCCATATGGGATGCCAACACTTGCAGGGAGAAGATTAGGCCATTGAGCCACTGCCCTGGTCCCGGCATTATCATTGTTTGTGCTGAACTGATATTTTTACCAGTTTCTAATGGCCTCTTGTTTTTTATACTTCATTCTTTCCTCTGGGTTCAATTTCCTTTCCTTCTTAAGCATGCCTTTATGTAGCTCTTTCAGCCAAGATAGCTGAATGACTTGCTCTTTTATGGGAGAATTTTCTCTCATCAATGTTTAGGCAGTTGAATATTGCTTTGCTGCTTTACAGAGGTGGTGGGTGGAGTTTCCCTAGTGGATGGTAGACAGTTGATGCAGTCTGAGCAGCCCTTCAAGGCCTGTCTTCATGGGCAGGTCTCACAGTTCCAGCTCCTCTTCTCTTTGCTGCCCTAAGTGATATTTTCTACCTCACGGGATGACTGGGATTCCAGCTTCTAGATTAGATACTGCTTCCTCAAACTGTTCCATGGCTGCTTTGCCTCGCTGTTCGGCATGGACTCTTGTCACCTGGGAGAAATTCTCACATTCTTTTAAACTTAGATATGTCTTAAATCTTTTCAACCAGAAGTTATGTGCTGGAATCAGAAACAATTTCATGCTGATTTAGAGCAGCATGTCCATAGAGTTGAAATTGTAAACTTCTTTTGTAAGCATATTTGTTTTCTATCCCTGCTATGATTTCCAGTTGCACTATACCCTTGTCCATATTTAGGAAATTAAATCAATGAGTGTTGCGATTTTGTTACTTTATAGCATGATTTGAACAGGACATTCATTCTCAAACTAATTCAGATATTTAAACTCTAATAATAAAAGGATAATTAATGTTTAAACTTTACAAAACATAATAATTTATGTTTAAATTTGTGTTTATGACTAGTTTAAACTCTAGTCATGAATGAATAGCATCGAGAGTGAAGAGTAATCTAATTATAGTGTTTAGGAAGTAGATCTAAATGGTAGATCCTTAGATTATTGGAGGCATGGCCCTGAAGGGTAGGTCTTACAAGAAGGTTGGTTATAAAATCTTTAGATTATACCTGACTGCTGTCTATTGTTTCCTGGATTTCCATGTGATCACTTCTCAATTTACCATCTCCTAGGCTTACCAGGCAGCCTGTGGCCCATCTAATTTTAGACTGTAAACTCCCCAAACTGTGAGCCAAAATAAACCCTCATACTTATAAATGTATCATCTTAGATGTCTCATTGTAATAACAGATACGACTAACAGTCTCCTTTTGCAAGTTAAGCACAGTTCAGATGTACAGATACTGATTCAGTTTTGCTAAAGGCCAGCATTCTTCTCCTGCCCTGATCACTCCTGTGGACATTTCTGTCAATACAATTCCACTACTTTTTTTTTTGAAAGATTTATTATTATTATTGGAAAGTCGGATATACAGAGAGGAGGAGAGACAGAGAGGAAGATCTTCAGTCCGATGATTCACTCCCCAAGTGAGCCGCAACGGGCTGGTGCGCGCCAATCCGATGCCGGGAACCAGGAACCTCTTCCAGGTCTCCCATGCGGGTGCAGGGTCCCAAAGCTTTGGGCCATCCTCGACTGCTTTCCCAGGCCACAAGCAGGGAGCTGGATGGGAAGTGGAGCTGCCGGGATTAGAACTGGCGCCCATATGGGCGAGGACTTTAGCTGCTAGGCCACGTTGCTGGGCCCAATTCCACTACTTTTTAATTATCCAAGTTATGTTTACATCTCCAGTTTCTCACACTGGATAGTGATTTTGTTGACTGTGGAATTTAATGATGAATCTCCCCCAAAAGATCACCGTTTCTAAAATGTTTTTGTATTAGGGGATTGGGAAAAGAGTAGGTAGACTTGTGGCATGAAAAAAAAAAGTAAAGATCATTATGAAAGATATTTGAGGGTGTCAATGGTCCAATCTTTGGTGTCAAGAGATGACATTGTCTCAGAAACAGCTGTCTTTGCTGTTTCTGTTTGCAGAGTCAGCATCCTCTGAAGAAGTAGGCCAACTCTTACGGACTTTGATGGGAATAAAAACACAAAAAAGGGAAGTAATCATTTTACTAAAGGATCTTGTTTCCAAAGACAAAAGCAACAAAACAAAACAAACCCAAATGTACCAAGCAACCAAATGCCACAAAAATATCTTAAGCAAATAACTCACGCTCTGGCACACATCACAAAATAGTGAGAATTTTAGTCCAAATTGAGGGTGATATCTGGTCCAGTTTTCAGCATGTGCTGATATGAAGCCTATTTCAGGGGAAATGAAGTAAAGAAAGCTGCATTCTAATGTGTGAAAGACTAGGTAGAATTACATGAGTTCTGTTATATTTGTACACTTAAATCTAGTGGGAAATTAAGTTACTTGCTGTGCACTGCCATTCCCAGGAGTTCATCATATGAAGGAATGAAGAGGTTCAAAACAGAACCTTTAGGCTTATGCCAGAAGATGTTCCTAGCTGTGTAAATGCCTAACTCAGCTACTAGTCCTTAGGAATTAAGCATCTCATTGAAAATTCAAGCTCCAGCCAGAAGCTATGTCCTGGCTCAGATGTTGAAATCAGTCTTTCCTGCTGATCAAGCTGTGACACAGCCAAGGCAATAGGCCTGGCTTCTCATTTAATTCTCAGCAAGCCTTCATTTCCCTCTGTGGTGGTATAGCATTTAAAATATAACTCCTTCATGTACGCTATAAACTTGCCTTCTCAGAACAGTTGCGAAGAAGAAATCTACCTATTTCAGTCTATAAAGTAATATTTAGATCATTAGGTAACAAGAGTACTAGTAAAGTCAGCAGAGGACAGCCAAATTACTTGGACTAATGATTGATGGGTAAGAAATAATAAACAGGTGATGAAGAGAAGACTTGCCGAGCAGATGCAGAGAACGACTCATTTTCAAATACCTCCAGTAATATTCCTTTAAGCAAAAAGAGAAATGTGTTAATTGGAGTTCCCAAGCAGTAAGACAAACTAAATAATCTGAAAGCCCTCCTCCAAAAGACACCTAAGACTTTTTTTTAAAAAGATTTATCTATGTTCATTGGAAAGTCAGATATACACAAAGAAGGAGATACAGAGAGCAAGATTTTCCATCTGTTGATTCACTCCCCAAGTAGCCACAATGGCTGGAGCTGAGCCGATCCAAAGCCAGGAGCCACGAGCTTCTTCTGGGTCTCCCACGTGAGTGCACGATCCTAAGGCTTTGGGCCATGCTTGACTGTTTTCCCAAGCCACAGGTAAGGAGCTAGAAGGGAAGTGGAGCAGCCAGAACATGAACCAGTGCCTACATGGATTCTCAGCAGTTGCAAGGCAAGGACTCTAGATACTAGGCTATTGCACTGGGCCCTGACACCTAAAATCTTAAACAGTATCTAGCAAATATGTAGTGTTAAACTTTAAAAAGTAAAGTAATCAGGAATCAAAAATGAATAAGAAGCTGAAAACCAAAACGGGAAGCAGATATTGAAACTACAAATGCCATGGCACGTTTGTGGTTTCAGGTAACCAAGATATTCAATGTTTTACAGCCGTCTTAAGTCCTGGAGCCTAACAAATTGTGAAAGGGAAACAAGACAGTTTCATAATATTGGAGCACAATGTCCTACAACTGCCATAATAAGACGGGGTAGTAAAAAAGCCAGCCGAAGGAGACAATAAGACAAATTGTCTGGTAGAGCTGGGCATCCAGGCCTTCAGAGAACTTGTAACCTGAGGCTCACCCTTGAGAGGTTAGGAATTCTGCATACAACCAAGGATGGCCTTGGATAGCTAGCAAGCAAATGCAAATCCTCTCCAAAAGTTTATGTATTCGATCCAACCTGTCTAAATTTTCTTTGGATATAAGGTAATATTGAACATACACTCATGCTTAAAAGATATAACATAGAGGAAGAAACATGTTCCCATGCTTGAATGTAAGCAGAAAAAATGACTTTTGGTAATTGGATTGTCAGATAATTGAGCGATTAAATAGAGAACGAGTTTTATATTTTTGAGAGAAGAGAAAATGGTAAGGAGAAGTAAGATATAAATAAAAATATAAACAAGACATGACTTATTTCAAAAAACAAAGTGGAAGTCCAAACAAAAACAGAATAATAAAATTTTAGAATGCAATAAAAGGAAGTAGATTAGACTCAATTGTTAAAAAGAATTAGCAAACTGAAAATTTTGAGAGAAGTACCTAAAGTGCAGCATAAAATCACAAGGATGGGAAACATAAATGATGTTGAATATGTTAGTTTGACAAGGACAAACACATGTTTTATTGACATTCTAGGTGCAGAAAGAGAGAATTACAGGGATTAGGGAAAAGGAATTAAAGATGTAATTGATTAGAATTTTACAAATTGGAGCATTAGATTCTGGAAGCATAATAAATCACAAATTTTCCCATTGCATTTATTTATTTACTTATTTACTTATTTATTTAAATGCCAGAGTTACAGAGAGAGAGAGAGAGAGAGAGAGAGAGAAAGGAACAGACACAGAGAGAGCATCTTCTGGCTCACTCCCGAAATGTCTGTAATTAACAAGCCATACCCAGGAGCCAGAAGCCCCTCACGTGAGTACAGGAGCCCAAGCACTTATGATATCGCTGGCTGCTTTCCTAGGCACAGTAACAGGGAGCTGTATAGAAAGTGGAGTAGCCAGGACTCCAACTGGCAACCATGAGTTGCCAGAGCTACATATGGTGACTTTACCTCATGCGCCACAATGCCAGCACTCTAGCTTACATATTTTAAGAAAAATTTTCCCACTGTGCTTTCCAAAACAAACAAAATTTATGAAAAACATGGCGATAGAATATAGCCAGATTCTGCTATGTGCTTGTGCATTCACACTGTTTCAATATCATATGCCACATAGCATCTGAAAAAAACCTAGAAATTGCATTTGAATGAGAATAGGAAAGATAAATTATATTTTCATATTAATTACAGATGCAATGTCACATTACAGAACACCTTCCAAATTTTCTAGATTCCTCACAGGTGCCTAGACCATGCTTTGAGAATTGGTATTTAGAGGAAGTTTCCCATCATAGGTCAAGATTGGTGGACCGGATGTTATAAAGAAATGTTCTACAAAGATATTCCAAAGACATTGCATGGATCAACATGATTTTTTCAGGAAATTAAAATAAAATACCATATGCTTGGATTTGAAATAAGACACAGGGATTAATTTCTTCTGTCTCTTATGATTTAGAGAGCACCTTAAGATTTTGCAATGGCATCTGTTGAACATCAAGTACGTTAGGTCAATTTATACAGAAGTCCTGAGTTGTAGAAGATATTTTTGGTTAAAAAAGTGATAAGTAAATTAATTGTTGCTATAGTAGTATGTAAAAAGAACAGGATTCTCTATTACAAAACTGCAGGCTGTTCCAAAAGTAGAAGACAAAAGTCATCTACCAAGAGCCCAACACATTGGATTTTTTTTTTTAATTTATTCATTTTATTACAGCCAGATATACACAGAGGAGGAGAGACAGAGGAAGATCTTCCGTCCGATGATTCACTCCCCAAGTGAGCCGCAACGGGCCGATGTGCGCCTATCCAAAGCCGGGAACCTGGAACCTCCTCAGGGTCTCCCATGCGGGTGCAGGGTCCCAAAGCTTTGGGCCGTCCTCGACTGCTTTCCCAGGCCACAAGCAGGGAGCTGGATGGGAAGTGGAGCTGCCGGGATTAGAACCGGCGCCCATATGGGATCCCGGGGCTTTCAAGGTGAGGACTTTAGCCGCTAGGCCACGCCGCCGGGCCCCACATTGGAATTTATTTTCTTGGTTTGCAATTGAGATCAAACATATTTTAGAATCACAGAAAACTTATGTAATGATGGATGCAGAAAACTGATTCTGGAGACCAACTGAAGAGAATTGGAAATTTAAAATTAGGAAAAGACTCATTGGCTAGTTTGAGTTAATTTTTTTCATCAAATTTATCTTTAATCATCATCTAATACTCTTATTTCTGACTTTAATATAGTAAGATAGATGGGATCATCTACTTTTGCGGAGATGGGGAACTTTTTTCTACCAAGGACTGTTTGGATAACTGTAACAGCATTCACACACCACACAAAATTATCAAATTAAAAACCAGTCTGGTGCCCGGCACAGTAGCCTAGTGGCTGAAGTGCTTGCCTTGCATGCGCCAGTTCCAATCCCAGCAGCCCTGCTTTCCCTCTGGCTCCCTGCTTGTGGCTTGGTGGGGGGCGCGGTTGAGGATGGCCCAGGGCATTGGGACCCTGTGTCCCTATGGGGAACCTGGAAGAGGATCTGAGCTCCTGGCTTTGGGTCGGCACAACTCTAGCCGTTGGTTGCCACTTGAGGAGTGAATCAGTGCATGGAGTATATTCCTCTCTCTTTCTTCCTCTCTGTGTGTCTGACTTTCAAATAAAAATAATAAAAATAAATCTTTAAAAAAACCCACCAGTCTGTGTTGATATATTGAATCTTAAGTCTCACCTGAAGTTTCATTGGCAGGACCAGACCAAATGATTTTACAGGTTGCATATCCCGTGGGCTAAATGTTCATCACCCCTGTATTAGATCACGTTCGTGGTCTCTAGGACCCTCAGCCACATTGAACAAGTATGATCCCATAGGTCTTTGTTATCTTATTTCCTGCTGTAAAGTCAAAGATGTAGGACATTATTTCAGTAGAAATTTTGAGGACAGTTATAATAACCTGTTGGATCTTAAAGACTAACATGAATTCACAAGGTTAATGCTGAGCAAAGATAGTAGAAGAATAGCCACCATTTTTTTAAAAAAAAAATTTATTTACTTCAAAAAAATTTTTTTTCATTGGAAAGTCAGATTCACAGAGTGAAGACAAAGAGAAAGATCTTCCATCTGCTGGTTCACTCCCCAAGTGGCTGCAATGTCCAGAGCTGAGCTGATCCAAAGCCAGGAGCCAGGAGCTTTTTGGTCTCCCGTGCATTTGCAGAGTCCCCAGACTTTGGGCCATCCTCCACTGCTTTCCCAGCCACAAGCAGGTAGCTAGGAGGGAAGTGGAGCAACTGGGACATGAACTGGCACCCATGTGAGATCCTGGTGGGTGTGGAAGTCAAAGACTTTGGCCACTAGGCTATTACATTGGGTTGGATTTATTTACTTTTATTTGAAAGGCCAATTTACAGAAAGAAGGAGAAGCAGAGAGAGAAAGATATTCTAGCCACTGATTCACTTCCCAAGTGGCAGCAATGGCTGGAGCTGAGCCAATCCAAAGCCAGGAGCCAGGAGCTTCATTCAGGTCTCCCATGTGATTGTTGGGTCCCAAGGTCCTGGACCATTCTCTGCTGCTTTCCCAGGCCATAAACAGGAAGATAGATTGGAAGTGGAGCAGCTGGGACTAGAAATAGCACTCATATGAGAGATGCTGGTGCTTACAGTTGGAGGATTAACCTGTTGATCCACTGTACTGTCTCCTAGCTAGTCATTTTTTTTTAAGATTTTAAAAAATCTATTTGAAAGGTGGAAGATGAACTAGCCAAATTTAAAGATTCTATTTTATTTTATTTGAAAAGCAGGATGACAGAGAGGAGTCAGAAAGTTTCCATCTGTTGATTTACTTGCCATAGCAGCTGGGCCAGGCCAAAACTAGGAGCCAAGAACTTCATCTAGGTCTCCCATGTAGGTATCATGGAACCTAACATCAACGGAGAGTTAGATCAGAAGCAGAGCAACTAGGAGATTCAAATCATCAGAGAGGAAAATCTTCTGTTCTTTGATTCACCCCCCAAGTGGCCGCAATGGCCAGAACTGAGCCAATCCGAAGCCAGGAGCTAGGAGATTCTTCAGGGTCTCCTACATGGGTTCAGGATTCCAAGGCTTTGGGCTGTCTTTAACTGCTTTCCCAGGCCACAAGCAGGGAGCTGGGCAGGAAACGGGGCTGTTGGGATCCCGATGTGTGCAAGGTGAGGACTTTAGCTGCTAGGCTGCTGTTCCAGGTGCAATACATTTTACTTTTTAAAAATGTGCCTATTGGGCCCGGCGGCGTGGCCTAGCGGCTAAAGTCCTCGCCTTGAATGCCCCGGGATCCCATATGGGCGCCGGTTCTAATCCCGGCAGCTCCACTTCCCATCCAGCTCCCTGCTTGTGGCCTGGGAAGGCAGTTGAGGACGGCCCAATGCATTGGGACACTGCACCCGCGTGTGGGAGACCTGGAGGAGGTTCCTGGTTCCCAGCATCGGATTGGCGCGCACTAGACCGTTGCGGCTCTCTTGGGGAGTCAATCATCGGATGGAAGATCTTCCCCTCTGTCTCTCCTCCTTTCTGTATATCCGGCTTTCCAATAATAATAAAAATCTTTAAAAAAAAAATTTTAAAAAATGTGCCTATAGACCAATCTAAAGTACATATGTTACTTTATTGTTATATAAAATTTAGCTTTATTCATTCTGAAAGGCACAGTTCTTTTTTAGTAGCAACTGATACTTAAATAGGTTTACAAATGTATTTTGTTAAGTTCTTTGCTAATTAAGCTCCTACTTCTTAGATTTGCATTTATTTTTCTCTTTGCTGACATATATCCTTTTATGACCTACTGCAGTAGGAGAAACACAAATTTTGCTCCATGTAAAATTCTCATTATTTTCCCTTATCACTTGGAAGCTGTTTCCCCACTGGCTGCTGGCATCAATTCACTGATGAGAAGCCTGCTTTCAGCCTAATGACTGCTTCTTTGCAGGTAATCTGTCTTCTCTCCTGGTAGCATTTAGGATTTTCTCCTTATCCCTGCTCTTCTGAATTTTCACGATGGTATGCTTAGATGTGGATTTATTTTTGCTTTCCTCTCTCAGCAGTTGGTGTAAACATTCAGTCTAAGAGCTCATGTCTTCCTTCACACATCAGCCTGGAAAATTCTCATCCATTCTCAGCCATTATTTTTGCTGATGGTACTTCTGCGTCCCTTCCTCTGGTCTCTGCTTGTAGAATTACAGGCCATCTGTGTTGAGCTTCTCCCTTTCTCACGTTTTCTGGCCCTTTATCTTAAAAGGCCTTTATGTTTTTAAGAATTATTATATCTTATTAAAACAATGAAGTAATTACAGTATTTAAACTTTGAAATTATGTGAAATTTCTTTGTGCTAGATACGTGTAATACTTTCTTTCTCCAATTTGAGAATAAGTTGTTGCTCTGATACCCTGTTACCTCAGAATACCTAAGTGTCTAATTCCTACTCAAGAGGTTCTCCTGCATCAGGAAATTGACAGTGTAGTCCCACTATGTAATCCTCAGATCCCATTACAGTTTCCTAATTATTCCAGTCATGTCCTTTATAAAGAACTGATCTAATTCTGAAATACATGTTACGTTTAGTTGCTGAGTCTTTTTAATTCCCTTCAGGATAAACATTTCTTTACTGATTTGTTGACTGCACGTATCTTGATCTTTCTGAAGATAAATAGACCAGTTAGTTTTGTAGGATGTTGCCTATATTTTTAAACATTTTTTCATGATTCATTTTAGATCATCCATTTTGTCTGTGTAGCAATGTGCCTTACTCTTGGAGTTGGTAGCTTTGATCACATAGCTAAGAGTTGCCAAATTTCTTCATGTAAAAGTTATCATTTCTGTCTTGGTACTAAGTTTGGAAGAGATACTTTGAGAAGATGCAAATATCCCAGTTCTCACGCTTCTTTTGTCCCATCATCTTTTTTTTCAGTTTAAAGATTTTTAATTTTTTTATTGGAAAGGCAGATATACAGAAAGGAGGAGAGACAGAGAGGAAAATCTTCTGTCTGATGATTCACCCTCCAAGTGGCCGCAATGACCAAAGTTGAGCCAATCTGAAACCAGGAGCTAGGAGCTTCTTCAGGATCTCCCATGTGGGTTCAGGGTCCAAGGCTTTGGGCCATCCTCAATTGCTTTTCCAAGCCATAAGCAGGGAGCTGGATGGGAAACGGGGATGCCAGGATTAAAACCAGCACCCATATAAGATCCTGGCATGTGCAAGGTGAAGACTTTAGCCACTAGGCTACCGTGCCGGGCCTTTGTCCCATTGTCTTAATATCCGTCAACAATTTTTGGTCTAGCTAGTGTTTCCTATTGGAGGTTTTTACAGTTTCCCTTCTTTTTTCTGCATTTGTTAGGTTTTTGCTATAAGGTGATCTGTATCTTTCCTTGTTATTTTACAATAATTTGTATTTTTATTGAGGTAAAATATATATAATATAAAAATTAACATTTAGCCATTTTTAAAGCATATGGATAAGTGGCATTGAGTGTAGTCACATTGTTACACAGTCATCACTATGATGCATGTGCAGAATGTTTTCTTTTTTCCCAGCTGAAACTCTGTACCCATTAAACATTAACTTTCCCTGTCTCCATCCCCTCAGTCTCTGACAACTGTCATGCTGTTTTCTCTCTATATGAATTTGTCTTTCATATAAGAAATATTATACAATATTTATCTTTCAATGACTGGCTTACCCTATATTTATTTATTTAGATCAATATGGACTTATAGATATTTACTATGTTCTATACATTCGAATTCATTATTATTGTTTCCTTTTAATCAGATTTTCAGCTTTGACTGCTAGGAACTATAGCTATGAAGAGCACCTTCAAATTGGCTTCTGTGCCTTTTCAACAGGTCCTTCATTGTTCTAAACACTTACTTTCTGAATTACAAGATGTTCCCTGCCTGTCTTGTACTTTTCTTGTGTCAACTCCAGATCCAACTATTTTTCCAAAGTACTCTGGTGCCTTTAGTTAGAGAATGTTAGAATTCAGGATCTGGATTCTAGGTGTTCTGCTATTTAATGTCAGGGTTTTTTTTTTTTTTAGCTGTCTCCAGTGGATATAACTAAAAATTTCATATATATTTTTCATGTATGTACTTTTAAAAAAGTCTAAAGGTGAATGGTTAGCTTGAAGTTAAGTGCTGGTAAGATACCTGTGTCCTACATTAGAATACCTGGGTTCAAATCCTGGCTCTGGCTCCTGACTCCAGATTCTTGTTTATGATGCACACCCTGGGAGGCAGTGGTGATAGTTCAAATAATTGGGTCCCTTCCACCCACTTGGGAGACCTGGATTGTGTTTCTGACTTCTAGCTTTGGTCTGGCCCATTGTAGACCGGCTGGTACATGCTTTGGGGAAATGAACCACTGTTAGACTTTCTTTGCTCTCTCTCCCTCCTTCTCTAATGAATTTATATTCAAAATAGAAAAATTGTTTCTTTCAGTTTGTATGTGTGTTGTGTGTGTATAAATCTATGGATTAGTGATACCTTTGCTTCCAGTTTGACACTATAGGATTTGCTATGACCTTACTCCATTGCTGATTGGTAACTACTTTCCCTGACAATGGGAAACCAGTTTATTATCATCTACAGATGGAATATTACCATGCAGCTTTACTGTGTTTTTAAGCATCAGAGCTATGGAAAAAAGTGTATTCAGAGAAATGTTGTTCCTTGACTTCTTACTACTTTTCTCGTGATTACCCACCTTGTTTATCACTGACAACTATTTTGTCTTTCTTTTGCACAAATGAGCAGGCATGTATTTTATTGTATTTCTTTATTACTTGATAAAGAGAAGTATACTACATGGAAGGCACAATGCCGCTGTGTAGGAGTGCTTATTCAATTATTCTCTTATGAATGGGCATATGGAATGCCTTCAATAAATTATAATTATAATACTCCAATGAATAATCTTGAAAGTATATTTTTTTATATTCCTAAAGGTGTATGTTCAGGTTATATTTCTGAATGTGGTGTTGCTGAGTCAAAAGATGTGTGCTTATGTGACTTGTTAGATATGGCCAATTTCTTCTGCAGAGTTCTGTAAGTATATCTTTGCACAAGCAATGTATTTATTTCTTCAGTCTTGCCAAAATAATATGTCACCATCTGTCAAATTTTCCAAATAAATGATAAATGATATCTCAGTTTTTTAAATTGTGTTCCTTTCGTTATGAGTGAGATCAACTGTTCTTCATAGGTTTAAGGGACACTTTAGATCCTGTGTGTGTGTGTGAATTGGTTTTTGTTTCTCTGTTACTGTTATCCCTTTGAGCTTTTGGTCTTTTCATGCTTAAAATCTTTTATATGTTAGAGATAATTAACCCTTAGTCCCTGGTATGTATTGTAATATATTCTCATAGTTTGTTAAAATCTTAAATTTTGCTTTGGATATTTTTTATTTCCTCATACACACTTGCTTTTCCATTTTATACTGAAACTTATTGATCTCTCATTACAAATTTTTAACAAAAATGTTTATTTTATTTTTATCGAAATTGTAGAGTTACAGAGGGAATGAGACACAGCGAAAGAGATCTTCCATTTGCTGGCTCATTCCACAAATGGCTGCAAGGGCTGGAGCTAGGCTGACCCAAAGCCAGGAGCGAGAAACTTTCTCTGGGTCTCCCATGTGGCTGCAGGAGCCCACCACATTCCCAGGCCATAAGCAGAGATCTGGATTGGAAGCAGAACAGCTGGGATTTGAATCAGTGTCTGTTCGGGATGCTGACACTGTAAATGGAGGTATAGACTACTGTCCCAAGCATTGAATTGACCCCTGTAACTGGGTTTTGAATCACAATGAAAACTTTTATCTAGCCTACAGGGTAAATAGGAAGTTATAGGCATCATCGCTCCAGCTTTATTATTTCTTCATTTCAAAATTTTTGTCTATTCTTTCTTATTTGTTTTTGTGTATAAAATTTGGTTTCAGCTTGCCTAGCTCCATGGAAAATTTGTTGATATTCTTGTTGGGACTGAGTTTAATATGTCAGTCAATTGAGAAAGTTGATTTTGAATCATCCTGTCAAAAATTAGAGGATATCCTTCCATGTGTTCAAATCTACCTGTTTCATTGAGGAATGCATTTCACATTTTATTTTGCTTAATTTAATTACCGTATCAATTTTCACTGTAGTTACTATCCCGTAGCCTTCTTGTTATTGCCATCTCATCCTTCTGCTTATCTTAACCCTTGCTTCTATTTCTTTATTTCCTTTTCTTTTAAAAAATGATTTATTTATTTTTATTGGAAGGCAGATTTACAGAGAGGAGAGACAGAAACAAAGACCTTTCGGGCCCGGCATGGTGGCCTAGCGGCTGAAGTTCCCGTCTTGAGCGTGCCGAGATCCCATATGGGTGCCAGTTCTAGTCCCGGCAGTTCTACTTCCATTCCAGCTCCCTGTTTATATATATTAAAAAAATAAATAAATAAAAAGGACAAAAAAAGAAAAAGATCTTCATTTGCTAAATTGAAAAAAAAAAAAAAGGCCCAGCACAGTACCCTAGTGGCTAAAGTCCTCGCCTTTCATGTGCTGGGATCACATGTGGGCACAGGTTCTAAGGTTCTAATCCTGGTGTCCCTGATTTCCATCCAGCTCCCTGCTTGTTGCCTGGGAAAGCAGTCAAAAGTGGCTCAAAACCTCTGGACCCTGCAGCTGAGGGGAAATCTGGAAGAAGCTCCTGGCTCCCGCTTTGGATTGGTTCAGCTCTGGCTGTTAGGCACTTGGGGTGTGAATCAGTGGATGGAAGATCTTTCTCTCTGTTTCTCCTCCTCTCTGTGTTTCTGACTTTCCAGTAAAAATAAATAAATCATAAAATTTTTTTTTCTAGTTCACTCTCAAATGGCCCCAATGGCTGGAGCTGAGCAGATACAGTGCCCGGAGCCAGGAGCTTCTTCCTGTTCTCCTCTGCAGATGCAGGGTCTAAAGGCTTTGGGTTACCCTCTGCTGGTTTCTCAGGCCAAAAGCAGGGGGCTGGATGGGAAGTGGAGCAACTGGGACATGGGATGGCACCCATATGGGTTCCCAGTGCTCGCAAAGGAAGGATTAGCCAGTTGAGTCATTGTGGTTCTATTTCTTAATGATCCAGTTTCCCCCTATACCGTTTATGATTCTGTAGTTTTTATTTTTGAATTTCTCTCCCTTTGCTCTTACATGATAATCTCTACAAAAAGTGACCTGGAAAGGAGTTTTGTTAATGGGAATGCTGGCTGGGTTGGAGAATCCTGCGTGGCAGGAGCTACAATCTCCATCGTAGGGCCTAGATGGAACTAGAGGTCTTCAATGGGAAGCTGATCAATTACTCAGGAATGAGACACTGAACACAGATG
Organism: Ochotona princeps; assembly: GCF_030435755.1. NCBI lineage: Eukaryota > Metazoa > Chordata > Mammalia > Lagomorpha > Ochotonidae > Ochotona > Ochotona princeps. The sequence continues at coordinate 22,833,687 of NC_080847.1, forward strand.
GGGCTTCCCTTCAAAATGACTCATAACAGAATCAGAAAAATAAGGATATGAGATGAGAAAAATAGGCAAAAATCCTGGAATTAAGGTGATGAAGCAGTGCAGTAGAATGAGCCTAGAGAATGGAATCAGGCTGACTGAATTTGATTAGCTCTGTGATTTCCTGGCAGGTTGAACCTGTTCCTTGTATGTGAGAAATATTAGCAGTACCAGTTTCAGGGCTGCTGTAAAATACTTCATATCTATTAGATATAGATATAAACCATCATTTCTCTTATCTGAGGGTTCCACATCTGTAGATTCAACCAATTCCATGTTCAAAACATTTGAAAAAAAAAATTATCTACATGGGCCTGGCGCGGTAGCTTAGTGGCTAAAGTCCTCACTCTTGCATGCACCAGCATCCCATATTGGTGCTGGTTAGTATCCTGGCTGCTCCACTTCCCATCCAGTTCATTGTTTGAGGTCTGGGAAAGCAGTGAAGGATGAACCAGGGCTTTGGGACCCTGCACCCACATGGGAGACCCGAAAGAAGTGCCTGGCTGTTGGCTTTGGATCAAATCAGCGCTGACCTTTGCAGCCACTTGGAGAGTGAGTCAGCAAATGGAAGATCTTTTTCTCTGTCTCTCCTTCTTTCTGTAAATTTGACTTTCAATAAAAATAAATCTTAAAAAAATTATCTGCACTGAAAAGATGCTTTCTTTTCTTGTTATTTTCTAAACAATTGAGTACAGCTATTTACTTAGCATCTACATTGTATTAAGTATAAGCAACCAAAGGATGATGTAAATTATACAGGATAATGTGTGTATGTTATATGCAATTCTATGCTATTTTATATAATGTGCTTAAGGAATATGTAAACTTTGATATTCACAGGGGATCCTGGAACTGATCCCCTGTGGATACTGAGGAATAAACACACATTTGTAGTATGTGGATCAATAAATAATATAACATTACATCACACAACTCAGACTAGAAAAAACTATGCTATAATAAAATGTATTCCTTTGAGCTGTAACTGGAATTGTTCTGCTCTTCCCTCATTATCCCAGAACTGTTGAACATCTTTTGGTGTTTGTTGGAGAGGGAAAGAAGCAGCTGGTCAATATGCTTCTACTAGGGGCTGTGTCTGGGAACTCATGGCTTCTTTTTTTTTTTTTTTTTTTTTTTTTTTTTTTTTTTTTTTTATTAATTATTATGCATTATGTGACAAAGCTTCTTTTTTTTTTTGTATAAACATATATTTTTATTGCATTTCATTTTATAACAGCGTTTCTTAGGCTCTGATGTTCCCCTATCCCCTCCCCGAAGCCCCCCCCCCCATGGTGGATTGCTCAACCTTATTGCAGTATTACAGTTCAAATCTAGCCTTCTTTCTTTCAATGCAAGCATGTGCCATGCATAGAGTCCATTGTCTTATTGTCCAGCTCAGTTCAACAGTTTCTTGGGGAGACCAACTCTGGTCTGAAGACATAGCTGGCAGAATATCATTCATCCAATTAAATGCCATAACATAACATCAACAACAGTTTGCAACATTATGGGGTTAATTAACATTGTAATGAGTGAATGATATGTTAGACAATGCGAGTTCTTAACCACATACTGAGACTATTTCATTAACATTTCAATTATAGTTTGTGTACAACTGGTTTCTATCCATCTTAAATTGGCTATAGGATACCGTTCAGCTATCTCATGTCTATTTTCATTTTACTGTTTGGCAGTTTATTGTGTTGAAGCATAATTTTTACTGAAATTGGCAGATTTTAGGGTGAACTCATGGCTTCTAATGTTGGGTAGAAGACTGCAAGCTTATAAAGATTTTGCTATCCTTGTTTAATGGATGATGAATCCCATGAATTTAGGGGATGTTGTGCATGGACATGTTCTTTCCTGGGACCTTCCTCCCTGTTGGTTTGATTATTTTGATTGGATCTTTTCCAGCTTGATCTGTAGGAAACTTTTTTTTTTAAGATTTACTTATATTTATTGGAAATTAAGATCAGATTTATGGAGGGAAGGAGAGACAGGGAAAAAGATCTTCCGTACGCTATCCACTCCCCACATGGCCCCAATGGCCAGAGCTGAGCCGATCCAAAGCCGGGAGCCAGGATCTGCTGCTTCTAAGTGAGTGCAGCATCCCAAGCCCCTGGGCTGTTCTTCACTGCTTTCCAGGCCATAAGTAGGGAGCTGGATGGGAAGTGGAACATCTGGGACATGAACTGGCATTTATGAGATCCCGGTGGTTGCAAAGTGAGGATTTAGCCATTGAACCATCACACAAAGCCCCGTGAAACTGTTTTGACATTGGTGAACAACCAACGGAAAGGAAGGCAGGGCAGAAGAAAGTAATGTTTTGATTTGTGTTGTATTGGCATGGATTTTGTCATTTGCAAAGGATCATAGCAAATACTGGCTTAGGGATGAGCTATATGGATGTGTGATGGATCATCTTAAATATTTACTTTAGTACTAAAGCAGTAAGATTTTAGGTAGGAGGTAAAGGACAGTAAGATTTGTAGTCCTAAAAGGACTGCAAGTTTACACCTTAATATCTGATGGGGGAGTGTATTAGCATATAGTTCTGGGGGCAGTCTAACTTAACAAAGCCAGTGGAATTATAAGTGTGCTTGGAAAGGTCTGGAAATCATGAGAATTCCACTTAAGAAGAAGAAATCAAAGAACTGTTATATTGCCTCTCATCCTTTTGGCTAAGATCAAGTGAAAAAACTATGATTTAGGAAATAAGTATAATTACTGTTGACAGGAGCAAGGAAAGAGAGAAGAAAGCCCAAGGAAAGAATGGAGGGACAAAGTCAATAAAATGAAGTGATAGAAAGGTCAAAAGTCAAGTCAAATTTTATTTTATGTAATTCTGATTAATCTTATTTTATGTAAATTTGATTAATCTATCACAAGAGCAAGAACAAGAGTGAGAGTGAGAGAGTGAGGAATCTTCCTGCTATGTGCAGTTTTACTCCCAAATGGCTGCAACAGCCAGATCTGAGCCAGGACAAAGCCAAGAGCAAGGAACTCCATTCTGGTCTGTCACATGAATGATTAGGTTATGGATGCCACTGTCACATGGCAGCTTAACTTTTTGCTCCACAATACCAGTCACTATCCCATAATTTTTTGTAGAGCATGTGAAAAGTTAAAATTTTCCTGACTTGAGTTACCTCTTCTTAAATTTCTTTTTCCTGAGTATGAAAGAGCAGTAAACCTTAAAATAACCAAATAACAGTAAATCAATAGAATAGAGACAAGCTTAAGTGTCTGGACTAGAAAATTAGTCTTTGAATAATCAAGTACAGGGTGCATTATAATCTTCATATGGGCACAGTAATTAGACTTAGAAGTTTTTACTATGATGTTGTAATTTGTATGTGTGGGTGTGATGCTAGATAGTTTGGGTACAATATAATTTTAAAGTTAGCAACAAAAGAATTGATCTTGTGTTTTCTAAACCTGGTCATCTTGGTTTATATTTATGGGAACTCCAGAAGGATAAAAAAAAGGTGTGGACACACTTTAGAGATGACCACAGGTGCTCTGTTGCTTTAGTAAGGGAAGTCCTTCACCCGTAATATTGTGAATGTGTGTAGTGTGTAATCCTCAGTGCAGCTTAAGACTCATTGCTGTGAGATACAACTGACACCCAATTATAAATTATAAACAATTATTTGGATTCTCATAGTGCATTTAAGATTATAGCTTTATGTTTACTTATAAAAAATATCACAAACCAAACAAAGAACTTACTAAACATGCAGTGTGTGCTCAAACTAATTTAAAGCAGTAACAACAGGCAGATCCCTTGTGATTCTCAAAATGTTCCTTTTTTTCCTCTGCAGCGTGAATTCAAAATGGTCAGCTTTAAAATTAATGTCTTTTCTAAGTGTTGCCGCTTTCTGGACCTTGTATTTTTATAGACCAAGAGAAAAATAAAATTGAGAATCCTAAAGTATGACATTTCAAAACTCAGGTTTAGGAGTTGCTTTGGTTAACAGTTAGGATATCTGTTTTGTTTGAATTACAGTTGCAAGTTCAGTTGTTTGCTGAGACATCTAGAAAGTGGAATCTTGTGGCCTGGCGGCGTGGCCTAGCAGCTAAAGTCCTCACCTTGAATGCCCCAGGATCTCATATGGGCGCCGGTTCTAATCCCGGCAGCTCCACTTCCCATCCAGCTCCCTGCTTGTGGCCTGGGAAAGCAGTTGAGGACGGCCCAATGCATTGGGACCCTGCACCCGCATGGGAGACCTGGAAGAGGTTCCTGGTTCCCGGCTTTGGATCAGCGCGCACCGGCCCGTTGCGGCTCACTTGGGGAGTGAATCATCGGACTGAAGATCTTCCTCTCTGTCTCTCCTCCTCTCTGTATATCTGGCTTTCCTAAATAAATAAATAAATAAATAAATAAATAAATAAATAGTTTCACATAATTGAAATTCTTCATTTTCTGTAAATGTTTGATTTAAAGAAGTTCATCCCATTATAAAATATGATTTTCTTATATAGAAACGCGAGTCTCTGTTAAACTCATTATATTAAATGAAAGACTCCTGAATAAATATGCCCCTCCATTACCAGCATATACAGAGGCAAAAGAAAATAACGGAGGCAGTGTTGGAGAATGGTGCAAGCTCGTTTCCTTTTTGTATTAATTAAAGAGGTGTTAGGGTTCAGTTCCTGGCTTCTGCCTGGCCCAAAAATTGCAGCCACCTGGGGAGTGAACCACCAGGTAGAAGATTTTATATCTCTCTCTGTTTCTTTCTGTCTGTATAGTTGTGCTTTTCAAATAAATATATCTCCCTCCCAATTTTCCCCTCTTAAATATGTAAATCTTAAGAAAAGTAATTTATTTTTATACTTGGTTTTGTTGGAGTACATCAAGCTTAGAGGGTATGAAAAATTTACACTCACAAAGACATTTGTTTCTTAAGATATTCAACTGTACTACTGACTTCCAATTTGAACTCTGAGTGTTGAGGGTTGGTAGATCCTGTAAGCAGAACTGATTTCCTAAATAAATCCAAGGTGTACCTTCTATAGTTGCATAAGAAAGAGGATAGTGTTATTTGCATTAAAATAGTGGGTTTTCTAAGCTGACTTGGGAGGAGTTGGGAATGTCAATGATTTCATCGTAAGAATGAGTCTCAGTTTTATTCCTTTTAGGGCATAGCTTTTGCACTTTGTAGCAGCTGCGGCATAAACCAAGTACCCTTTGGACAAAGGCAGTAGAAATGACAAACCTCATTCAGAAGCCAAGTGAACTCTCCCTTCTACTTTTCTCTGTTAGAAAAAAGTCCATCATCTTAAAGTCCACTGTTGATAAAAAGAAAAAAAGTTCCATAGTTCATCTCTAGTTAGAAACTTCCCATCTTCCTGTTGCCACTGTGACCTGCTGATCAATATCAACTACTGGTTCTGGGTGTCAATGAAACTGTCAGTTAGTAAGGCACAATGATCATTACAATCCACATTAAGCCTCTAAATGAATGAGATTAGTAAATATATCTCATATATTTGATTTATTAACAGTAACATCTTTAAAATATGTGTAGGATGATCCCATAACATATAATCTGCTCCCCAGTGTGGCTTTTATTACTTTGTGCCCAGTGTACCCATCTCATTCTTCTTGATATTGCTCCCAGTTATTAGGATGGTGCCTTGCAAATGCTAGCTTGCAATAAACACATCTTAAATGAAAGGATAAACTGGTGTTTGTTGCTTATATTTAAGTCTTAATGCTGTGTCTGAAATACTGTAATGAGTCTGGTGGACGAGCAGCATGTGTGTGAAAGTGCCAGCAGGTTCTGCTTTCTATTTCTTTGTGTGCAGTGAAGAACTACACAGCATTTCAGGAGTGGATGTGGTTGAGAGGGCTGAAGAATGGTGGTTGCTTCCTTTTCTGCTTGCAGTGTCCTACGTGATGATACTACAATTTTTATTTCTGTTAGCCTAACAGGGACTACAACACAACTCCAGGGGTCCTCATATAATTCTGATAGTTCATTCTTTTACAGAAAAGATTAGATTATTCTAGTCCAAATACACTTATACTGCATCTGCCATTCTCCTGCTCACTCTTGCTGTGAATGGTTTCTGTAGCCTTGACAATAAACTACCCAGAAGCACTTAGTGTTGTCTTCAATGGAGATGCATTGTTTACTTGTGCTTCAACATTATTTATGAGTGCTGAATTGTGTCAGTGGTCACATTTAGTCCTTATGGACCTCATACTAATACTTACTCATCTCACTAAGCCTTGGTTTGTTCTTATTAATGTTCCCCCTTGAGATCAGATTTAAAGAGACAGTAGGTCTCTTTGCATAAGGACGATTCCTGTGGTTTACATTTGCTTTTCTTTGATAGAAAAATAGATCTGCATTCTATAAAAAAAATCTGGCTAGAGTAAGGCTAGTTGTCTGGGATTTTCTGTATCTAATAGAGCAAATTTAATGATTCAAGAGAGGTCTGCTGGATATTGCAACTCAGGACCTTGAAAAGATACACTGTGTTAATTTTCTGAACTTGGTCTCCTAGGCTGAATAACATTGTTTTGGTAATGCCTCTGCTGATTTAACTGCAATTATTCGAGTATCCAGCACCTTGAATTCAACAAAGAAAGGGAATCCTAGCAGGTTAGAGAGTTACTGAATTCTGATGGGACCTATCCCCTATAGAGGAAACTGGCTAGTAGGTGCAGAGTCATTTCTACAGGATGATGAACTGCAAACCTCTTGACACAGTATTGAGACCATTTTGCCCTCTGGTTCTTACCTTCAAACCCTAACCTCTGTGTACCACCCCCTTCTCTCCTGCCTTCCAGGTGCACTAAAATATTTTCAAGCCATATTCTCTGTCTACTCTGGGCTGAACTATACAAGGGCTTTCTGTCTGAAATATTGCCTGTTTTCCTTACCTCTGCCTCACTGTCTGTGATGACAGTAGTAGTAGTTAGGTGCTGTGCTAAGTAGGACTTTCATGGATTCTTCCATTGAATTTTTGTAACAACCCATGGGTTGTTTTTAATCTCATTTCACAGATAAAAAGACTGAGGCTTAATAAGTTTAAGAGCCTTACTCAGGCTCACACAGCTGTTAAGTAGTAGCATCGGGAGTCACAGCTCAGTAGTCTCACTAGAACATTTTCTAAATTTCACTGCCTCCTGGCATGTGAAAATAATGACCTCCTTGTCATTATTTAGGCATTACTTGCTCTAAAATCTTTCCTAGTGGATTATGTGCCTTTCCTGTGTTTGCTCCTATTACACCTGCCATTTCTCTATTTGTATTACTTACCATAAAACTCCTCTGCATTGCTTGTTTATTTGTCTGTATCACCTCTTCCCCAGAGCCTCTGAGGCCAGCAGTGCAGCATCTTGTCTGCTTTTATTGCCATTTTTACCCCAGGAATTATTGGGAAGCTTTGTATTCAGCAGGAGCTCAATAAATGTACCTTTTGACACAACTTAATTCTGTTAAAAACTCTAGACAGTTGTTTTGACAGGAAGAGGTTAATTTCAGTCTTACTGATTTCAGACTTTAATGAAGGAAATAGTCAATAATTTCTCCTTTTTCTGAGACTCCAGAATTATGTGACTAGATTGAGGCTTTCTTGTGGTTAACAGGGCTTACTCATGAGTCAAGGCCATCACTCAATCAGGTTTTTTGCTCATTTCAGCTAGCCCTTTTCTTGCATTAAGTTCTTGTTACACAAAAAGATGAATCAGGAAGTGGCATGTTGCTCTGTAGCAAGATTCATCAAAAGATCCTCATTTTTCATTTGGCTTGTTACCTAATATATAATAGTAAAGCTAGAAAAGACATAGGACTGTAACTCACCAACCCTTTTAAATTAAGAGAGAAAACTGAGGCCTACAGAAGCACAAATTCATCTGCTAGTTAGTGGCCACACAAGAGCTACCATCCATACCTTTTATTTATTTGCTGCACTTATAATATGAATACTATACAAAACCTTTTTTTTGAATTTCATATTTATAGGGATAAATATGTTGTCTTTATAACAATTTTTATAACTCATCTCAGCTCGGCAGAACAGAAACAAGAGGTTTAAAATATCTTACTAAAGTCAAATGTTTATTCAGAAAATTATATACTACATGATGAGCTTTCATCAAATGATTACATACATGTAATCAGCACCATGATTTGTGGTAACTAATATAGAGTACCAAAACATGTAATGTATATGAGCAAGATTGACATTTTGAGATTTGATTATTATTTATAGCCCTGTTTATACTCTGGAGAAATAGTGAATTCTCTTCTTACTACTTGTCAAATTCTTTATTTAATGAAGGACTAACCTTGAGATTATGAACAAAATTAAAGCAATGTCATTGCAAAATTAAAATAAAAAGAAGGAAAGGAAAAGCGAATCTGGACCTCCTCAGCGCGCCATGCGGCCGGAGTGGGGGAGGAGCTAGGAGGATCCGGGTGGAGGCCTGAGCGTCTCAACCCCCGGGCAGCCATGCTGCCCTGAGGGCTCGGGTTCCCCGCCACGATTCCAGCCTAGCACAGCCAGGCTTACCACCATGTACATACATACGTACGTGCATGGGGTGAGCGGCTCGCGGGCGGCCAGTGCGCCATTTGGCGCTGGGCTGCGTCTGCTGGCTGCCTGGCCAGGAAATTCTGGAATCTGGTTTCTTTGATATGCTGCATGAGTCGCTCCATGCTGAACCCACAGTTCTCTGAGAATGTGTATTAGTCCTTAAGATTTTCAATGGCAGTAAATCTTCCTGTGAAGACCGTGTAGTCACTTTATAGTGCAGATTGCCAACACCAGTTCATTCAAAAGGCAAAATTCCGGGCTTGTCCAGCAGGATACCCCATTACCTGATAGGATGAGGGATCAGCAGAGGGGTCACAGAAGGCAAGACTATGACATTGTCTGGCATTCAAGAACCATACCCGGGGCTAAAATGTGTCAGGTATGTGTGGACCAATCCCCGTGGAAACTCTGACCCCACTGGATGGTTTAGAAGGGCCGTTGGAGTCTATGCAGGAGACATGACAGTCTATGGGGTGCGCTGGGCTGACCCAGAGCAACCTCTGGTATACTTAACACTGGCTGGGAACAGGCCTGGTTGGGGAGCTTGGGGGAGGCCTTGGCTGGGTGGAGCTTACCACTAAGGGGCGCAGGAACTGGAAGGGGGCTGAGTTCTGTTCGGGTCACAGTTGTAATCCCTTGGCACAAATATGGATTCAGACTTGACGCACCATGCCAGGTTAGACCACAACACAGTTTGGTGCTCCGGAGGACCAGGGTAGATGTGGGACAGGCTCGGCTACGTTTCAACCCCAACTGAACCATATATGAGCTATATGTGGGTATGGACGAGCCATGGCTGGGTTGAACCTCTCAACAGCAGGAACCAGAATGGGTTGAAGAGCGGTGCTGGCCAAAGGACCTGCTGGTATGCATGAAGCCTGACACCAGGAAGGGGTCTGATGGAGGAATCTGAACAGTTCCTCTGACAGGACACTGACCCTACAAATAAACGCAGGAAGTATGGAGGTAAACAACCCAGAATAGTCTTTGGAAAGTGACCCACTGGCATACATTTGGTTCGGGTTGGGGGCAGACCAGGCTGAGTCAGTTCACGTCATCCACTGGCAAATCTGAGCGCTGGAACTGTGTGGGGGCCTTGCCAGGTTTGGTTGCGATAAAAACAGTACAAAACACAAAATGCCAAGGTGAAATGGCCTGTGCCAGTAGGGAATGCAGCACCCAACCAGCACAACTCCCACTGGTTTAGGTGAGGGACGAGTGTGTGATGGGCAGGTCCGGGAAGAGCTGCAATACTCATTGGTTCCAATGGAGGTCGGGGCTCAGAATAGAACCAACCCAGGGGGTAAAACCACCAGCTGATCGGAGTGATGGACTGTGGCAGGTACTGTGCTTACTAGTAGTGCATGTAGGAGCCTGGACTGGGAACACCTCAAAGTTTCTTTGGGGATTCCCCTGAACAAAATGGAGGAATCAAAACATTAACCAAGAAAAGATAGAAGATGGAGTAGATCAATCAACCACCTCAGCTATATGTTTGCAGCGAAAAACTGGACAAGGGGAAACTCTAAGATGGACTATGTCAATCAGTGGACTCTGCACCAGTCTCATCATACCTGGATTGTTGCTGATGATATGTTGGAGCTTCTAATTGATCGAGGTGACGCTCTGCTGGCTCTGCCTTTAAACCTGAGAGGGCCTCCCTAGGAGGCTGTTGAACTTGACTGGACAAGTGGGATGCTGGACTCTGTATGGTGTGAGCTTGTAATTAGGGAATCCCAACGGAACTTGAGCTGTGGTTATGCATCAAGGTGAAGGAATTCACCATGGGGGAGGGGTTTGGGGTGAAGGAGGGAGAATCCCAGTACCTATGAAATTGTGTCATGTAATACAATGTAATTAATGAATAAATGAATAGAAAAAAAAAGAAGGAAAGGAAGAGAGTGGGTAGGGGAATGTAGAGGGAAGAAAAAATAGAGTGGGAAATATCATTACGCTCTTAAAGCTATAGATATAAAATGCTTGAAGTTTGGTTTCTTTTTAACTGTTATCTCAGAGTTATTTACAGATGTGGTGACTTCTAGCAGGAGTCTCTCACAGGATGGAGAGTAGGCTTCAGTCCCTGGGCTTGGGATCTGTCTGCATCAGGAGGATATCCAACTCAGCATCCAGGTGTCCTTTGGGTTTCAGTGTGTGCGTATCTAACTAGTTGTCTGCTCCTTGTTCAATAAAGAGTGTATAAGGACACTCCCCCTGTTTCATAGCCTCTGTTTCTGCCTCCAAAATCCCCTCTTCTCTAACTATAATACCCTGACCTCTGCCATTAATTCTACTGCAATCTAACTCCATGCCTTAGGCCCCTTCTTCCAGCAGGTCCCAAACCTTGGCTACTATTTCTTCTTCTTCTCCCCACCCCTTTTTTTGGGGGGTAAGATTTGTTTATTTCTACTGGAAAGTCATTTCCATAGAGAGAAGGAGAGATGGAAAGATCCCCCATTTGCTGGTTCACTCCCAAGCGGCCACAGCAGGCCACACTGGGCAGCTCTGAAGCCAGGGGCCACGAACCACAAACTTCGTCTGGCTCTCCCATGCAGATGCAGGGTTTCAAGGCTTTGGGCCATTTTCGTCTGCTTTCCCAGGCCACAAGCAGGGAGCTAGATGGAAAGTGGAGCAGCCAGGACATGAACTGACACCCATAAGGGACTCCAGCACATGCAAGGTGGAAATTTAGCCGCCTGGTCACCACGCTGTGCCCCACTACCTCTTATTAAGCCCATTTGGAGAACTATGGCTCATCCACCTCAGTGCAACGTCTTGCTTCCCCCTAGGTAGGGTCCTGATAGCATGTTCCTATATAGTCTTCCTCTGAACTGGCTTTTCTGAATTATGGACAGGCCTTGTCCGCGGGTTGCTTTCCTGGCCAGGGCTGCTAAGGATTAGCCTTACTGTGCTTGAATGTTACCGTTACCCAAGCACTGCTTTAAGCTCTGCTTAACTTTAAATGCTGCCTGGACAGAGGGTTTGCTGTCCATCTGCTGGGCCAGTCTTCTGTTTCTGGCACAGGCTAGCTGCCATTATTGCTGCATCAAACCTGACTATTTACTGGCATGGATTGTTTGTTCTTCAACATATTAGGAAAGCAGTCATTTACTGGCATCTTAGTGATGCTTAATAGTACAACTTTCTGTGCTGACTGTGCAGCCATCTTCAAGTCAGAAGAACCAAAGGAAACACACACCTGTGCTTCTCCTGAGGCTGCTGCCATGGCAGGTCAGGGACTAGCTGAAACTCAGTGATGGTAGAGGGATTCCTGTTAACTACATGGTACATAACTTGTAGAATATGTGGATACTACTTGTTGGCCAACTAGCCTGACCTTCTCTGTCACTGGTGTTACCCCAGCTGCAGTTAACAACTCCCTCTCACTCTCCAAAATAATTACAGGTTTACCTGAATAGGATATCCTTATGAGATGTGGATGGAGAGAGTATTTTAAATGGTTTTGTGTTGCTATAACAGAACATCATAGAGGTTAATTTATTTAAGAGAGAGACGAAAACAAAGACAGGAGAAAGAGAGAGAGAGAGAGAGAGAGAGATTTATTTCTTACATTTCTGGAGGCTGGAATGGTAGCATGAGGTACCAGAATCTGCCCAGAGCTCTCTTGCTGTGTCATCTGCTGGTGGAAGGAAGAAGGGCAGGAGAACATGTGTGGAAGGCCCAGAGAGAAAAGGAGTCCCTTTCACCATAAATCTGTTTTCACAGAAACTAACCTATTTCCAAGTAACATTTCTCTTTCTGAGGGCTGAGCCCTCTAAGAAGCTCACAATCACTATTGCACTGGGGATTAAATTTCCAGTATGCGAATTTGGGGAGTCACATCAAAACCATTGACAAAACAGTTTTATTTCCATGTGGAACTCTCAAAACTTCTGAATACTTTTTAAAAGCATATATTTGCCTCTTGTTTTTGGGTAATGATATGCTTTCTTATTTGAATAGCCACTTCAGTTGGTAACATGCTAATGTACTTGACTAACATGTTATGCCTTCTTCAAGGCTGAGAATGGTTCATTTGTGTACTATGGATAATTTTACCTTTTTCTTTTTTGTATTTCATTCTGTTTTCCCTCTTCATCCACTAAGTCTTATCTGCTTAAAACAAAAGCTCAAGACAAGCAATAGCAGGATAAAATTAAATAGCATGCCACAGAATGACCTGGGAATTTGAATGATGCCTCTTAACTCCAGCAAAGAGGCAGAAAAACATGACCCCTATCCTTAGGTTGAACAATTTTATTTAGCAAGTACATAATGATTATTCTGTTTGCTGCTTTCAATGCTATTTTTCTTAACATGAGAGCTACATCCAGTGGGGTACACATTCCCCAGTAACAGAAAGTGTTGTCTCCTGGTGACAGTTCTGAAACCTGTTAGGGACTATTTATTTTGTTGTTCGTTTAGTCATGCATGGTTACCACAGCAACAACAATCTCTTAGTTCTCTTAAGCCCTCAGTACAGTGAGCATCTGCTGAGAGTCTGCAAAGATGTCATATTTTCCCCCCTTCCTGTCATAGATTGACCACTTCTTGCTATCCTTGTGAGCCACATATGTATCAAAAGCCCCTAGAGAGAGGAAACTCTTTGCTGGAGCAGGTCAAAGGAGAAATCTAAATGAAAACAAAGGCTTTTGTTTTCTGTGGGCTCTTGCAGAAAATCTGAGAATGTCTGTTGTGGAAGTTGGATGATTATTAAAAATCTTCATTAGCTGATATGTTGGTAAGTCCTCAGTAAAGTTCATAGTCAGTCTTTTATATTGGGTGGCCAAGACAACAGAGAATCCAATTATAGCCAAAATTATAAACTGTATTTCAAACAAGTGGCATGCAGTAATGGGTGTAATCTCTTGCTAACTATTTTTCATAATCCAAAATGTTTTTCCTCAGATCTATATAAGTTTCAGAAAATATGTTTCTTAAAGGGATACATTTGCTTTCTATCTATTTTGTCATATTTTAAAGCTTTTTGGTTGATATCGATACAACCAAATCATCTTCCAAGATGCTGCTCAGTTCAAACGCTTGTCTTTGATCCTGTTCTAATTTATCTCATTTGCAATTTATACAGAAGAACAGGAGAATAGTTGCCATTGGTTAATAAAGTATACACTATCCAATCAAAACCAAGTCTTGATAGACTGTCTTTTTTTTTTTTAAAGATTTATTCATTTTCTTACAGCCAGATATACACAGAGGAGGAGAGACAGAGAGGAAGATCTTCTGTCCGATGATTCACTCCCCAAGTGAGCCGGGAACCAGGAACCTCTTCCAGGTCTCCCACGTGGGTGCAGGGTCCCAATGCATTGGGCCATCCTCAACTGCTTTCCCAGGCCACAGGCAGGGAGCTGGATGGGAAGTGGAGCTGCCGGGATTAGAACCGGCGCCCATATGGATCCCGGGGCTTTCAAGGCGAGGCTTCAGCCACTAGGCCACGCCGCCGGGCCCGATAGACTGTCTTTTATTGCTGTTGAGAAGAGATATCTAAGTCCTTGTAGGAACTTTAACTGAAATTTACATATAAATGTTAGGGCACCTGGCTGAGTAAGTTTATCAAAACATCACTATAATTTCCCCCTCCTTTTGTCACTGCATTAATAAAGATGTCTTAAATATGTTTCCGTGTTCATTTCTACAAAGATTCCTCATCCCACTTGAAATTCTCTCACCTAGTGATATTATTATTTTATAGTAATATTTAATAGCAAAACTTACTTGGAGTAAATTATCTTTGATAAGAACTCATCTTGGGATTTTCTGATGGTCAAGTACTTGTCATTTCTCTTATTTTTTGATTTAGAAAGGAGAATGGTATGCACAAAACTGTTTTTAAGCAAGAAATTTGAGCTTGGGTTCTTCCAGCTTCCTCAAGACAACCCATTTTTTGGGAGGACTCTCCCACCTAAGCCATTCTTATATCCTTTTACTTCCCTTTTTCTTTTATTAACATAGAGCTGTTCTCTTCATTTGTTTTGTTTTTACTTCTGTAGAATTGTAGATAATACTACCTTTTTAGCTGGAATCCACTTTGCATCTTCTCGTATATTTCTGAACTCAAAACTTGCAGTGCTTAACCATATTTTATGTTGTCTATTTCTAAAAACTTGTTACTAACAACTGAACACAAACCATACATTTTACCACATTCAATTATACCAGTGTGGTTTTAAATGTAGTCTTAATATAAATGGTGAAATTTTTTTCTAATGTTGCAGCTCTGATTTTAATTCATGGAATGATCCTGGACAAATCTGTTAATGTTGCTAGATCTCAGTTTCTTCACCTACAGAATGAGAATAGAATTTTCTTATAAACTGTTAGAGATGGACTGAAATAATTTTTATAAAGTCTTCTTGGAGAGAATGAGGTAGAGCCAGTATTGTAGTAGGTTAGACCTTCAGCTTTGACAACATAATCCTAAATAATTGCCAATTCAAGCCCACTGTTCCATTTCCAATCCAATTCCCTGCTAATGTACCTAGGAGAATAGTGGAGGATGGCCCAATTGCTTGGGTCCCTGTGCTTGGGCCCAATTGCTTGGTAACCCAGAAGATGCTACTCTCCTGGCTTTGGCTGAGCATAGTCCCAGCTGTTGTAGCCATTTGGAGAATGAACCAGTAGTTGGAAGATTCTCTGTGTTTCTGTCTCTGTTTCTCTCTTTTTCTCTCTTTACACCCCTGTATGTACCATTGTGAAAAAATGGATCTTTAAAAAAATTATGAGGTGAGGGACAGCGTGATAGCCTAGTGGCTAAGTCTTCAACTTGCATCTGCCAGGATTCTATATAGGTGCCTGTTTGTATCCTAGTTGCTCTGCTTTTCATCCAGCTTCCTGCCTTTGGCATGGGAAAGCAGTCAAGGATGGCCCAAAGCCTTGGGACCTTGCACCCACATGGGAGATGTGGAGGATGTCCCTGGCTTTGGATCAGCTGAACACTGACCTTTGCAGCTACCTGGGGAGTGAACCAGCAAAGGGTCTTTGTCTCTACTTCTCTCTGTAAATCTGACTTTCCAATAAAAATAAATAAATGTCTTTAAAAATTATGAGATGCACACTTGGGAGAGCTGGGAGATGTGCAGGAATCTCCAGACTCTTGGCTTCAGCCTGGTCCAGCCCTGTACATTGCAGCCAGTTGGAGAGTGAACCAGCAGATGGAGAATCTCTGTTTCTCTCTTCTGTGTAACTCTCTTTTTTTTTTTCCTACAAAGTATTAGCTGCTATATTAAGGTATGTGTATATTAACCCATAATGCATGTATATGGAGTCCACATCAGCCTGCTGGCCTTAATTGTGCCTTTGGCCAACATGACAGACTCCTATCAGAAATCCAAAATAAAGATGTACATTTCCCTGGTCTGAGCACTTTCACTGCTAGTTATCTACATTTCAGAAATACTCATACATGTGCATTTAGCAGTAAATGGTAACTGAAGCAATATACACAATTGAAAAACCTGGAAAGAGCCTTAATTTCCCAATCAATATGAAGAAAGTTAAGTGAATAACCTTAAAGTGGAATATAGTGCCTCCTACACTAATACATATTCTGCAAATATATCAAAATAAATCTTCAGTATATATACTGCATAAAAAATCCATACAATCCATACAACAGTGCATAGTATATGATTCCATTTTGCTAAAAATACCCACAAAGGAATGAAACTATGTTGATGTATGTGAATACGTTTGTATGAAAATTTGTGATGTCCCTGTGTCACTCACTGAGCTGCATCCTCTTACTGTACCATGTAATATATAACATAGAGGTTCAAGAGTCATAGTGACTGGCTTTGAATCCTGGTACAATGCTTATTTTGTGTGGAGAAATTTCTTGACTTTCATGTGCTTCATGTTCCCTTCTTTAAAATGACTTGACAATTTCACCTAGATCAGATAATTTTAAATGTGTATGAAAAAGTCTAGAAGGACACATTTAATTATTGTAAGGCACAGGGTAGTGAGTGTTAAATGTTCTTTAAAGTCAGAATATATTTTGTTGTGGTTGTTTCAGGTCTTTATTTTCCCTCCTCAGCTCTAGTTCTTGATTGTAGAGCCTCTAATAGAATTTCCCTGTATCCTCTGTAGTTGCCAGTCCAGTGCCAGGCATGTGGTAACTACAGAAGTCATATCCTTTAGAAGGATAATGACTTCTTATTATCTAATAAAAAAACATGGTTTTAACTTGAATTTTTCTAGTAAGTCATGAATTCACCAATTTATCAATAAATTACTCATTGACTTAGCAAGCAGTTGTTGAGCATCCATTATATGCCAAACTTTGTAGGTTTTAGCAGGCATTGTAATAATGAAAACCTATGTAACTATCTAATTGGGCTGAGTTCTCTCTCCCTACAAATCTAAATTGGCACATGTCCTTGAATAGACGTAATGCTGTTATTTATAATCCTTTTATTTTAAAGAACACTCTTCAGACAGATTCAGACAAAATCTGACACAAGAAACCAGCATGTCCTCACAGTAGTTGATGGAGCATAAAATTCTCCATCTGATTCTGAAGGCCACAGACCCAAGCATCCTTTCCTCTAGTTGCGAAATCTGCTGTGAATGCTCAGTAGGCCTGAAATCCAAAGCTATTACCTCATTGCTACACTGCCTGAGTTAGAAGCTCAGCCTAACCATGAACCAGGTAGGCGTCTTTGGACAAAATACATTCTTTCTCTGCCACAGTTTCCTCTTAAAAAAAATTATTAATTTTTTGCTGGAAAGATTTACAGAGAGTAGAAACAGAAAGGTCTTCTATCTGCTGATTCACTCCCCAGGTGGTCATAACGGCCACAGTTGAGCAGATCCGAAGCCAGGAGCCAGTGTCTTCTTCCAGGTCTCCCACGCAGGTACAGGGTCCCAAGGCTTTGGGCCATGCTTCACTGCTTTACCCGGCCAGAAGCAGGGAGTTGAATGGGAAGTAGAGCAACTAGGATACAAACTTGCACCCATATGGGATGCTGGTGCATGCAAGGTGAAGTCATTAACCACTAGGTTACCATGCTGGGCCCCAGTTTCCTCATATTTTAAATGGGAATAGTAATATAACCAGCTTGGATTGTTTTATGGAAGAAAAGAGATGATACTTTCAAGTACTTAGCATAGTGATTAGTGTAAGCAAGCATTCAACAAATAGCAACAATTACTATTATTTTAAAATTGATCTTATCAAACTGTGGTTAACTAGAAATTGTCCTCTTGAAAATGACTAACAGTAAATTTTATGCGTTCTAACCACATAAAATGGAAGGTTGTGAAGTAACTTATGTTAAACTTGCTTTAACAATTCTATAGTGTCTGCATATTTCAAAACAACCTGTTTACCTAAAATATATACATATATCCTTTTATTTGTCAACTCAAAAGGAAACTTGAAAATAAAAATAATCTTAACAGGAAATAAAGCAGCCAGTCTGTTAGTATTCAGTTCCATGGAACCAGGTAAATGTGGAAAAGGGATGAAAACAGACATTTTATTATGTAGTGATTGATGAAAATCAGAGTTCAACTGATACAGACAAAAGAATGATAGAGAATCCTGTAATTTTGGAGTCAAAGTTTATTTATCTGACCATCTATTGCATTAATCTTCATTGAGCACTTACTATATGCCAGGATTTGTTCTAGTTGCTGGATCTACATAATGAATGTAGAATACCTGCCCTTATAAACTTTGCATGTTATTGGTTAAGAACTGGATTCCCTTATTACCTGATGGTAGTTTGGGCAGTAAATGGTGACCCTTCATCCTCTGTTTTTGTATCTAGGGAAAGTGCATTAGTAAATAAAACAGCCCATTCTTAGGCAACAGGGAATGCAAAGTTACTTCTAAAGTAGCTGAGTGTGACACCATGCAATGGAAATATTAAACTCTGTATAAAGCTAATTTGATCTCATAGACCAACATCAGAAGAATCTAAGAGGCTCCAAGAGGGCTGGAAGGGTATGGGAGAAAACACCATCCAGGTATATTTATGCATTAAGAATGCAACTGTCCATATATATATATATATGTATATTTTATATTTTATGCAACTGTCTGTCTATATATATGTGTGTGTGTGTATATATATATATATATATATATATATATATATATATAATGGAACTGGGGGGGGAAACTCATAGCCTTTTGGGGTAGAATCACAAAATTTAATGAGGAGGCTCCTGTCCCTAACCCAAAAAGGCCCATATCTGTTCTATCAAACCTTTCTGTCCAATTCTTTATATACTACACTATATTCTGTGCTGCTGAAGTTATCCCTGGGAAGGAGGCAAACCTTCCCTCCAGGGAGGTCACTGAAGATTGCAGTGCTTTGCTTCATGCAAACAGCCCCCCAGGGAAGGAGGCTTCACTGTCCCTGCTGTGTGGATAGATTGAGTAGCTCCCCCAACCCTGGCAGCAAGTTAGTGCCAAGCTAACCTTCCAGAACCAGACAGAGGTACAGGGTTTTTTTTGTTTGTTTTTGATGAGAGCTTAAATCCTCTTTTAGAAGAGCATTCATCACTTCTTATTTCTTATTTGGATTTAGTCTCCATGAATCAACGTTTTGTTCAGATCCATCTAGCCAAATTCATGATGCAAGAGATTATAGTACTTGAATGACTCACAGAGGAGTTCACTCTCTATAGATGTGGAATGGAACCAAGGCTTTGGCTCATCAAGTGACCAACCAAGGTTAAGTGGCCAGTTGGTGACTCTGCTAGACTAGAAACAAGTTACCAATTTTTATCCAGGGTTCTTTTCACCACACAAAAACCTTTTTATTAGAAATAGGAAAGTCTACTCAAAAATAGTGAAAACAATTTTAGAATGGAAGTATGGATTTTTAAGTAAAGTATAGAGGTCATGTGGTATAAGTTTCTTAAAGATATTTTGCTGTATTTATTTAATGTATTAAAATAATGTCTTAGCAAAACTGTGAATCTAAATTGTGTCCTACTAGATAAGCCTGTGTATATGCCAAGAAATGATGTCAGTGTGGTTCCCGTGAGAGTTCAAGCGGATGACTCCTCTTGGGTTTTATTCTGTAGTAAAAATAATCTGTGGTGGTTTTGGTTTTCCTTGTGTTATGAGCTAGAGGAGTCAGCCAGGATGCCACTGACTCCTGATTTTCTATGTGGTCATTATCCATACTTGATTCAGACCACATTTAAGACTACTGGATCTTAAATGATACCCCAGGGATTGTTCATGTGGTCATGTGTGGGGAGAAAAATGGGGAGGTGTGTAGGCAAGCATGAATGATCAAATACTTCTTCTGAAAGCTTAAATATTTCCAGTGTGAATTCACACTGGAAGATTGCCATATTTTCTATTTTAAGCTTGCATGTCCCTTTGTCACTTAACTGTTTCTTCTTACTCTGCTGTGTAGTGTGAAAAGTAACAATCAAGATAAGATCTCTAATTAGACTGACTTAAAATTCTGGCTCTAATTGTACTAATTGTATGGTGATGGGTAAACGATTTCGTCATTCCATATTTGTTTCCTATCTGTAAATTATTTGAAAATTTTACCTAACTCAGATTACAGATATGAGGGCTAATTAGATCTGGGGTAGGCATTAGAAATAGTACTGTGGCATGCACTAGCAACTCAGTGAATGTTAGCTGTCGTTTTAGCATCTACTGCTCATGTCACCCAGTATTGTGTGAACACTAGATTGGTAAGTCAAGAGACACATGATCTGGTCCAAAGTCTCACTACTATAAGCTACTTGAATCTGGACAGACATTTGACATGAAGGATAATATTTTGTCCAGTCTCCTCATTTTTCAAATACAGTTGGGACTCAGAGAAAAGGAGACTCATTGAGGTCCTCAAACTAACATTCAGACTAGGATTAGCTCTCTTGACAACTTTTTAAGTTTTTGATCCAGAGTTGTTCCTGTCACTATTTTGGAGATGGAATACCTTGTCAGATGTCCTAAGTTCTGCTGAAGAGCTGAGGATTTAGAGATTGACACTTGTCTCCTAATGTAATATATTGGGGTTGTGGACACCCCCAGAAGCAGCAGCTGGTTCATTCTAATATTCGTGCGTTATGGTTGGTATAAGTATCAGAAGTATAGTAGTAATGCTGTTGAATGAAAGCTACTACATTTGTGGAAAATATATAAACTTATTCCATGCCCAAAGGGCAAAGTTGAAAAGGTTCCCACAGCCCTAGTGGTCTAATAATTGACCTCTCCTTTTCTTTCTTGGCTCTTGCCAGAGAAACTGAATGATATTATCTCCATATTAAACTGTGGTGAACTCCTTTTAAACTCTCGTTACAGATCTTTGCTGTCGCTTTCCTTCTCCTGACTCCTACTCAGATTCTGTGATCATAGGTTTGTCATAAGAGGGCAATTCAGAAAATTTATGGAAAATGAAATAAAAACATGTTTATTTTTGTGCAAAATAATTTTAACCTATGGATAGTTTTTTCATAATTTATACATCTCATGAACTTCTTGAAAGACCCCCTGTATTATCCACTCTTGAGTACATAGATTTAGCCTGCAAGATCAAATTTCTGTTCTGTACCCTGGCTGCAGCAGATTCTCAAAAAAGCCAGACTTCTGTTCATTGTCCTAAATATCTCCCAGGCTTCTGGCTCTGGGTCATTGCCTGTACTATTCCTCTTAAGTGATTCTTGCTCAATTCTCACAGATTTGCTACTACCGTTTCTATAAAGCCCCAATGATCCCCCTATTCAGAAATGGTTTCCTGTTCCTTTTAACTTTCAAAGTCCCTATTGACTAAAAATTATGATTGATACCTGTCTGAAGAGGTCTTCCACTTCCTTAACAAATTCCTTAAGAATCAAGTATTTAACCTTTTTTTTCAATCCCCCAAAGCGTTCAGTATATCTCTTTGTTTATTGTAGAAACTTGATTAGACTTGCATGAGCTGTTGACTAACTGGTGGGGTTGCAGTAAGGAGGTTGAGTCTTGATGAAGAGATTCTTCATTCATGATGAAAAGTGTTTTATCCCTGGGTATTATTGTGGAGTTATTGGAAAATCAGTTAGCCAGGCATCTTTCTCTAGTTATAAAACTTCTCAGGCTTCTAGAAAATTCCGCAACAATTGCTGTGAGAATTCTATTTCCTGAAATCTGGTGTGACACATATTTGAAATTAAAGTCAATTAAAATTAATTTTGCTCTTCTTTTTTTCTACTGGCAGAAATTGATGGGGCAAGATGGACAAGAAGGCAATAAACATGCTTTTAAAATTCAAGTAAAAATTTAAGGACATCAAAAAGCAGATGAGTGAAGGGAGCCCTGGAGTTGTCACTTACTCTCCCACACATTCATTTCATCAGCAAATATATTCATGCCATTTGATTTTCTGTGATTCAGAAGGAGACACACTTATGTTGCTTATGCAGAATCCTGGAGAGCCCTGTAGTAAAGCACTATGCCTCTGAAATTCTGTTTGTTATAATGGTCAGAAGCAGTTTGTGTTTATAAATCAGAAACAGTATTTCTCTAAGATTAAATTCTTCATTACAAATTTTATCCACAAACTCAGAAAAATGAGAAGAATTCAAAGATTAATCCTTATAGGCTCTTAAATAAGCCTTTCCTCCCTCATTTTCTGTTTGCTTTTTAAATTTTGTATTCAGAGAATAATAGGTGCACCCTTCTGTAGCTAATTAAAAGACATGTAAATTAAAATTCTCAGACCAGTAATTAAAATGATGTATTCTCTGGGTAATGTTTACTTCTCTTCTAGCTCCCAGATTGTGAATTCAGTTTGTCTTTGAGCTGCTGTTTTATTTTTTTCCAATCACAAAGATTAAAGCAGCCTGAATTTACAATAGGATCTTGTGAATGAAAACGGAGGGAGAAAAACTTCAGTGGTTTAAGTAAATAATTTACTTTGATGTCTTCAACTTGAAATCCATATTTTAAGAGCCATGCTGAATTGCAGTAGTTTTGGGATAGAATTTTAAGTTCCAAAGCTGGAGCCATTTGCAGAGAAAAATGCCCGTGAAAAGTGGCTGTTGCACTTATGTCTTACAGTAAAGTGAGGTATGTGCACTCTTTAGGTTGCTGTTCATATTAGTAGTAGTTGTTAACTGTGACTTAAGGCTTTGAGCAAATCATTTATTTATGATAAGAAAATTGGAAGAGACTTTCCAGGAACACATTGTTTTTTATAAAATTATGGAACTGTTTCAAGAGCCCATGTTTTGACCCTCAAAAATACTTAGATCCATGTCTTTAGGCTAGAATCTATTGGTTCCATTAGTTGGCATTTTGGTGAAGGTACTATAGTCTTTTAGAATTTCATGCACCTGGGCCCGGCAGCATGGCCTAGCAGCTAAAGTCCTCACCTTGAAAGCCCCGGGACCCCATATGGGTGCCGGTTCTAATCCCGGCAGCTCCACTTCCCATCCAGCTCCCTGCCTGTGTGGCCTGGGAAAGCAGTTGAGGACGGCCCAATGCATTGGGACACTGCACCCGTGTGGGAGACCCGGAAGAGGTTCCTGGTTCCCAGCATCGGATTGGCGCAGCACCGGCCCTTTGCAGCTCACTTGGGGAGTGAAACATTGGACGGAAGATCTTCCTCTCTGTCTCTCCTCCTCTGTGTATGTCTGCTTGTAATAAAATGAATAAATCTTTAAAAAAAAAAAAAAGAATTTCATGCACCTTTCATCATATTTGAAGATTTCTGGGTTGCAAGAAGCTTCAAAATCCAATAGACACCAAAATACAAGAGTAGATTTTGAGAGTGTTTTTCTGCTAAAGTCTCAAGACATGGTCCTTTATTTCCTGCCTTGGAGCCTGTAACATCATACAGGACATTTACGTCAAATAGGGGTCTCAGGAGCTCTGATTTCTTCTGTTATCACATTGTATTTGTGATGTATAGGAGATGTGTGAACTCAGGTGTTGAGAAACTCCACAGTGAAGAAGGGTCTTTGAGAAAAAGAGACAAACCCCCTTTCATTCCAACTTCCTTAGTTGCAAAAAGGGTAAAGAAAAATATGAATTATAAATGTAAAAACTGTAAACTGTAAGTTTGCATTTTATGCTTTGCCTGACATCCTGTAAAATATTCCATTAAAAATTTTAATTATATGTCTTGAAGCATGGTGTTAAAAATAAATTTTATGCTCTTTGGAGAAAGAACATGACTTATGATAGCAGAAGAGAATAGGGTATTATGAAGTCCAAGGAGAACAGAAAAACCTTTTGAGTGATACCCAGGAAGCTAAAAGGTGATATGTTCTTGCCCGGTTGGAAAAAAAGAGGCTGTTGCAATCTCAAAACACTACAAAAATAAGATACAGTCAAGCTAACAGTGCAGCCAGACTGGATTTCTTCTGGCATTTGACAAGCTGAGGAAATGAGATTGCAAAAATCCATAGGAATTCTTTACCTCTTCGTGTTAATGCAGTACCTACTGTACATTTCTTTCTTGGGACTAGGATTGGTAGGAGTGAGGGCTTGGGTGCTACTGAGCAAGTATTTTAAGAAAATTATTCAGAATCCCCTGTCTCTGGCTCGGGATAATCAATGCCATTACTGTTTGTAGAGAAGCTTTGTCTTTTCTTGGAAAGGACTCAGGGCTGGCAACCTTAAATACTGAAGTGATTGGTGGAAAAGGGACCATGCTGAGGCTAGTGCAAGGAGATCAAATACTGGATCTTGAAAGATACCTGGGTTTAAGTCTCAACCTCGCCACTTGGCTTTTCTCTTTGAGCTTTACCAACAACCTTAACTACTATACTTTCTCAACCTGTTAATTAAATGATCCCATTGTAACAATAAAAACATTGGACATAATACATGCACATATGTGTTGAGGCAGGCTGCAAATGCTAAAGAATAGACCTTATTTGGGAATTAATGGCAGCACAAAGATATTCAGTTGTTCTTTTGTCCCATATTATTGTTCATGGGCTTTGTGAGTGGGCACTTTCTTGATGAGCATTGATATTGGCAGCCTACTCTCAGCTCCTAGTCTTAGTGTATGTTCACATTTGTATACCTGGATTGGATCCAATTCCCTCCTCAGTTGGTCCCCACATCTACCCTGAGATCCAACTCCTTCTCCTTATAGTAGCTGGAATTATAATTTTCAAAACGCAAATCTGATCATCCCACTTTGCCCCCAAACTACCTATTTTTCCTGCAAAAATCCTCTTAATCCCTTCTCATTTCTCTTATGGTAAAGACTCAAATCTTCAACTCAGCTGCCAATGTTCCACATGACTTCCCTAGCTCCATCATGACGCAAAGCCCAGCCTCTGTCTTGAGTGGCACCTGCTTGCTTACAGCTCCAGGCTCTCCCTGCAGAGGTTCCATTCCCAGAATATCTGAGCCTTGAATTGTCTCTTCTGCTTCTTTTTTTAAAGATTTATTTATTTTTATTGGAAAGTCAGATATATGGAGAGGAGGAGAGAGAGAGAGGAAGATCTTCTGTTTGCTGATTCACTCCCCAAGTTGCCACAATGGCTGGAGCTGAGCCAATCCGGAGCCAGGATCTCTTCCAGGTTTCTCACGTGGGTGCAGGATCCCAAGGTTTTGGGCCATCCTCAACTACTTTCCCAGGCCACAAGCAGGGAGCTGGATGGGAAGCGGGGTACCAAAATTAGAACCAGCGCCCATATGGGATCCCAGCGCATGCAAGGTGAAGACTTTAACCACTGGGCTACCACACCAGTCTTGGAATTGTCTCTTCTGTGGTCACCACTAGGTTACCCCGTTGCCTATTCAGCCATCTTATTTTTCACATATCAGCTCAAATATCATTTCTTAGAGCAGTCCTTCCTGATCTCCAAGACTTCAACCCTTCTATAGTGTGTATCTCAGATACTATGGTTTGTTTAAATACACATCACACCCATATTTATTTTTGTAATTATTTCATTGATGTCTATTTTCTCAGCCAGGGTTTGCCCCTTGAGTTTGTCTTCTACTGAATTTTCAGTGCCCAGCACAGTTCCTGTTGCATCTAAACATTTTCAATTTGCTTGAGCAAACTGTATACAAGGGAAGAATGAAAGGGGTTTTGGAGTTAGTGGAGTAGTGAATAGTATGATGGAGTCACAAATCCTTGGATCTTATTATTTTTCCCTCATCAGGTTTGGCCCATAGAAGGTAGGAGGAGTCTTAGTCCAGTTGGGCTGTGACTGAGGGAACCACAATCACATATTTCTAGCAATTATGGCGGCAAGAGGCAAGGCCAGGATGGCCAAGTTCTTGTCAGACCCCTCTTCCCTGTTGCAGGCCGAACCTTATATCCTCACGCAGTGGAAAAGAGCATGCTCTCAAAAATCTCTTCTTCTAAGGGCCCTAATCTCATTCATGAGTGCTCCACCCTTAATGACCTAAGTTATCACCTAAGGCTTCACTTGCAAACACCATACCTGTAGGAGGACATTGTGACCTTAGAAGGTCAGTGAGCACAGGATTACAGTTGATTGGACAATATTTGTATGATAAACAACTGAATGGGTGTGACTGATTGGATATCCTTTGCCTGAGGACAACTGAATGACTACCTTTTGTATACCTGATGAGATATCATTTGTATAAGAACAGTTGAGTGGAAAGTAATATATAAGACAAAAGGACTTCCAAACAAAGGCATAGAAACAGTTGATGGTTTTGTTGATGAACTAAGTATCTCTACCCCAATCATATATGACCCTCAGTGTATAAAGTCTGATGCTACTAATAAATTACGGCTTTGACCATCAGTCAGGGTCCATGCATGTTATTATCAGCTCCGTGCACCAAGTTCATCGCTGCAGGACAGTGACACATACCACTGGGGATGATATTTCAGCTTGTGAATTCAGGGGAAATACAAACATTGGTGTTGGGATCTACTGCTCTGAGCTGATGTGACTTGGTATATGAGCAGGCATGTGTTGTGGGAACTATGTTTCGCATGGACTTTCTGGTCCCGATGTTCTAATCTGAGTCTGAATTTGACATGTTGTAATTACTAGCAGGGCTCTGCTATACCTGTGCAAGTTGTGTGTTGTCCAGTTTTGGCTAGAATAGTTTAAGTAGATTTCTATGGGCCTGGAACCCACTGAAGATTTTCACAGTGCCAACCTGGTCTGTGA
The DNA here is from genome assembly GCF_030435755.1 of Ochotona princeps. Taxonomy (NCBI): domain Eukaryota; kingdom Metazoa; phylum Chordata; class Mammalia; order Lagomorpha; family Ochotonidae; genus Ochotona; species Ochotona princeps. The sequence continues at coordinate 22,860,375 of NC_080847.1, forward strand.
AGTGTGCACATCAGACTCTAGCCCTTATTTTGCGGGTACAGAATGGTGACATGCCGTTTTCTATATTATGACACTGGTAAATGCTGACACTGAATCCAAATCTAGCCTGCATTGTGCAGCACTTCGCTATCTCCTGATCTTGATTAAATGAATGAACGGATAAAGGCAAAACCTCAACAGGAGCCCAGTGAATATACTCAACGTTGATTTTTTTAAAAATCGTACCTGATTCTCATCAAGCAGAACCAGTTTCTGTAATCTGCATTCCATTTTCCTGTACCTTATCCATTCTGACCCAAAGGCTGAGTTCTAGATGGCACTGTTTTTCTACCTCTCTTTCTACACCCCATGTGTATTCTTGTATATGCCTTCCTTACCTCTCCTGTTTAATGTGTCACTTTTAGCACTTACAAAGTCTTCCATTGACTGTTCATTCATAAGGTAGAGGATTATAATTTCATTATGTGTGTGAGGAGTTAGGCTGGGTGGTAGGCAGTTAGGGTATTCTGGGTCCCCAAGTCATTTTGCTTCCCAAATATAAAAGGGAATTTCCCCACCATGTTTTAGATTCACCAGAGCAGTCTCTTCCAAGGGACAAGGGTGCTATGAACCACTATTAGCATATCAATTCCCCACCTGAAGCACCAGCCATTACCTGCAGCCATTGTGTAGGAGAGTATCAGGCCTATCTCCTTATCATTGAAAGGAGGACAGGAGGAAGTAATATACAGATGCCTAAGGCCTGGAATGTCCTGTCTAGCACCTCTCTGGTCTTTATGTCCCAAAGGCAGATACCTGGAGACCAGGAAATTCCTTTGCCCTTGGAAAACCCCCTCTTTGAACTAAAGCTTAAAAGGGTCCCAACACCCCCCATGCACGGGTCTTTTCTATGTCAGAACCCCCTCTCGTCACTAGGGCGGGAGTCTCCTTTCTTAGCTTTTCTAATAAATCTTACTTTAAAACTAAACTGTGTCCGCATGAAAATTCTTCTTTCCTGCGAGACAAGAATTGAGGTTGCTGCAATATTCGGGGTTCAGAAACCCTACAACAGTTTGGGTGATTAAAGATGTTAGTTATTTAAAAAGATTGGAGTTCTAGTTCATAGGATATTACGATATTATTACGTGCAGCTAATTCCCACAACCTGGTTCTTTACCATGAGCTGAAACACACCAGACCCAATGAGGTATCTTAGGAGGTTTATTCCAAAGGGGCAGGAACAGGGTAGAGGTGGTGAAGATCAGGAGGAAGAAAAAAGGGGAAAAAGGAAGCACCTGGGGCCTTTTTATGCAGGTGGGCCTGCAAGGTGTGGGGGGCTGGGAATTGGGAGGTCTTGGGGGCAGGCCCCAGGGGATTAGTACCTGGGGATGATTGGTGAGTGGGCGGGGTTGGGGGAGGGGCTGGAAGATGGGGGGTGGGATTCAGGTGGAATGCCAGGTTACATCTGATTGGTGGGTAGCTAGGCCGACGGGAATTTCGTGAACTGTGAGGAAGAAGGAATGGCGCTGGGTCCAGGTTATCCGTGATGACCTTTGAATCACTCCTCACAAAAGATAAATCATCATTTAAGCACAAAGGAATTTATCAGTAAGGATGGAATACCTGGTTGAGTTTGAAAGTCACAGGATCTTAAAAACCATATACACAGGTGAAGATGAGGAGATCCCAACAGAAAATGCAATTAATGGGGTTAGAATTCAGATTTTCCCAAGATACCATATTTCCTTGAGCCACTTTAAACTGAGGTCTCAGGACATCTTTTTTACCTTATCTGACAGAAAGGCTTTGCCTTTGAACTTCTTACTCCCAACAATGTCTGAGGGGAGGTGGACAGCAGAGGGAGTTTGGCCAGCAGTGCCCTCGGCCTGGCGGGGCCTGGCCTGACCTGGGATCCTTGCTTTTAAATGCCATTATGAAATGCAGTCTGTCTGGAGCTCAGGGCCTCTTCCCATCAGACTAATGTAGTCCTGTGGAGGGGCGGGGTGATTGCTGGCTGCCTAGCTATATCCAGGAGCTCTGAAAGGGATTAGGCTTGCTCACTGGTTTCACTCAGTCAACCTCATCACCATAATAAAAGTGGGAGTTATGCTTATCCACTCATCAGGGCTGCCCATTTAGACGATTACCCCAATTCCAATCCCATTTCTAGAGAAAAGAGGATTGCCAGACACTTCCTCCACCACCAGTTCCTCTCCTGCTCCCCTTCCCCCTTAGGCAGCACTGTGCTTCAGGAGGGAATATGATGGAGGTCAGCACACTGCTGGCCAAGAGCTTCGTCCCCTTTGTCTTCCAGAGCTGGCAGCCACAGCAGGCTGGCCCTCCCCTGAGAGGGATAAGGAGAGAGGAGAAGCAGCACAGTGGGGGCCTGGAGCAGCTGGCTGGCATCACTGCTTTCCTGCAGGAGACTGCAAGATGAATCCACGTCACTCTTCCCTTGCCTCTCTGTGTTCTTCCAGGTGCTGCTAAAATAAGCAAATGAAAGCCTGGGGCTAAATGCAGTTATTTAACCCCATCTCTGCAACTCAGGCATAAAGCAGCATCACCTGTTTAGAACAAGATGGGGCAAAGTGAAGCCCAAAAGATCCCTGAGCAGCCACATTTCCAAGATTTTTTTGATCCTGTAGAACCTTAGGGGTCCATGCTTAGAAACCACTGATGAAGTATTCTCTGTCTTAACGCTAAACTTCAGTGCTTGCTCTTTGGATTGGAATGTCCAATTGTGTGAGGAGTTAGACTGGGTGGTAGGCAGTTAGGGTATTCTGGGTCCCCAAGTCATTTTGCTTCCCAAATATAAAAGGGAATTTCCCCACCATGTTTTAGATTCACCAGAGCAGTCTCTTCCAAGGGACAAGGGTGCTATGAACCACTATTAGCATATCAATTCCCCACCTGAAGCACCAGCCATTACCTGCAGCCATTGTGTAGGAGAGTATCAGGCCTATCTCCTTATCATTGAAAGGAGGACAGGAGGAAGTAATATACAGATGCCTAAGGCCTGGAATGTCCTGTCTAGCACCTCTCTGGTCTTTATGTCCCAAAGGCAGATACCTGGAGACCAGGAAATTCCTTTGCCCTTGGAAAACCCCCTCTTTGAACTAAAGCTTAAAAGGGTCCCAACACCCCCCATGCATGGGTCTTTTCTATGTCAGAACCCCCTCTCGTCACTAGGGCGGGAGTCTCCTTTCTTAGCTTTTCTAATAAATCTTACTTTAAAACTAAACTGTGTCCGCATGAAAATTCTTCTTTACTGCGAGACAAGAATTGAGGTTGCTGCAGTATTTGGGGTTCAAAAACCCTACAACACCATGTCCTCCAACATCGCCCTCCTCCCCCTCTCCACCCCTTCTCTTTGCCTTGTTGACTTACTTTTCAGTGGTACTTTAGTGTTCCACTAAGATCTCACTGCTTCTGGAATATTCCTTGCAATTTATCTCTGCTAAGGCTAGGTTAGGGACTTACTCTGCCTTGATCCCACTATATTTGGTGTGAATATCTGCTTGCTCATCTCTCTCCCTAACATGCGTTCCTGGCATCTGCTGATGCTTTCCTGACATATTACCCACTGCTTACTGGAACTCAATAATCACTGAGTTGTATAAGTGAATGCTTGTGCCAAATAAACAGTAGATGTTCAGTACATGTTCTTTCTTTCATTACAGAGAGCAAATAATCTTCCTCAGGCAGGAGCAACTGTATGAAGTTAGTGTGAACCCATGCCTCTACCTGGAGATGGGATTCTGGAGCAGAGCAGTGGTCTCCCAGGTATCAATACAGAGAGCCACAGACACCTTCATCAAAGGAAGACACTTCATGACAGAGATGTTGCACTAAATAGGTTACTCCCTGTCAATTTACAAATTAAAAAGGCATCCTTTTCCCAATGGAGAAGTTTCAAATTGTGGGCCTCTCAGTCAAAATTTCCATAATTGGACCCCTGATCCATTGTTATTTAGTGAAAATGATTCACTTTGTCTTTCTGTGGCCCACACATAGCATTATATAAATCATGTTTACACGTATTCATGCTTGTTTGATGACTAACATGCCTATATGTTTATGTTCATTTTTTTTTTCTTTGCACTTATCTAATATTTCTGTAACTTCACCTTGAAACCCAAGGAGAAAGAGAAAATGGAAAAAAGACCAGTTTTTTTTTTAATAAAAAATTGATATCCAGGGGGGTCTTCAAATTTATAAAAAGTTTATCAAAATTGCATATGCATAATTAGTTTTGCTCAAAAATATTCTTATCTTTTCATCTCAGTTTCTGAGAAATTTTTAAGTACCTCTAAGTAGTAGGCCCAGGAATCTCTGATGAATCTTAGAACTAATTATAGCATCTGCCATTTATATCTGTCATGTGCAGGAGTGTCCTCCGCCAGCGGGTCTGCTGGAGGTTCAGAGTTCCAGGCCTTGACTGGTGTGATGAATCCAGGCCTTGTGGCCTGAGACCTTTACAGCGGAAGGGGTGGACAAAATTACAGTGAAGGGGCCTTCCCAGGACTCAGAGAGAGAAGGAGAGTTAGTAGGGAAGGTCTTTATTAATACTAGGTCACCCGGGTTAAATTTAGGAATTCCTATGGTTCTAGGTAATTTCTCAGGCAGTTGCTGAAGTTTGCTGAAATTTAGCTAATTGAACTACTGATTTAGTAAGACCCATTGTCTCCTGGTCTGCCACTAGATCATTAGTGAGGAAAGGTCTCCCATATAACTTCTCAAAGGGGCTTAGGCCTAGCTTCGTGGGTGTGTTTCTGATGCGTATTAAAGCCACAGGTAATAGATTTACCCACGGGAGATGAGTTTCCTGAGATAATTTCTTCAAGTGGCGCTTAAGGATATCATTAGTCTTTTCTACTTTGCCTGAAGATTGAGGACGCCACGCACAATGGAGATTGTATTGTATGCCCAAAGCCTTGGACACTCCCTGCGTAATGGCTGCCTTAAATGAAGGTCCATTATCGCTCTGTATCCTCTTTGGGAGTCCAAATCTTGGAATAATCTCTGAGAGAAGAATTCTGACTACTTCAGTGGCTCTCTCAGTCCTGCAGGGAAATGCTTCTACCCAGTCAGTAAAGGTGTCTACGCAGACTAGTAGATATTGTACATTCCTGGCCTTGGGCATATGAGTAAAGTCTAATTGCCAGTCTTCCCCTGGATAGCTTCCCTTTCTCTGTATTCCAGGGAGTGGGAGCCTATGGTTTTTAGGATTATTCCTGAGGCATAATTCACAGGCCCCTAAAACCTGTTTGACTGTCTGGTGGAAGTTCTTTCCAGTAAAAAGCTGTTGGGCCATCTGTAAAGTCTTATCTCAACCTAAATAAAAAACCTGATGAAGGGTTTTAAGAACCTTCCACTGGCTTGAGGCAGGGAGATGAATTTCTCCCTCCTCTGACTGGAGCCATCCATTAGGCTGAAGGCTATATCCTCGATCAAGTGCCCTTTGAGTTTCTTCAGGTGTATACTGAGGCTGGATTTCAGGTGGCATTCCCTCCCAGATTAACGGAGCCTCTGTGACCTCAAGAGGAGGGGTTCCTTTTGCTGCTTCCCGAGCGGCCAAATCTGCCAGTCTATTTCCCTCTGCTATATCATCTGTTCCTTTCTGGTGTCCTTTGCAATGTACAACTGCTACCTCACAGGGAAGAAACACTGAGGTCAATAATTGAAGTGTCTCCTTATGGTACTTGATTTGAGTCCCATTGGCTGTGAGAAAATGCCTCTCCTTCCAAATAGCTGCATGCACATGCAAGACCAAATATCCATATTTAGAATCAGTAAATATATTGACTCCACAGTCATGCTCAGGAGTTCCTGTCTCTTCTGGGAGGAAGGTGCAGGATTGAGGGATGAGCAGGTTATAATCTGAACTTCTGGGCCCTCTAAGAGTAAAGTCTGATATTTTAAAAGACGATTATCTGTTAGCCATAGATTCCCATTTCAAGCTAGTAATCCTGTAACATTATGGGGTGAATATACTACTAGATCCTGTCCCATGGTAAGTTTAGTAGCTTCAGGTATCAAGAGGGCAATTGTAGCAACAGTCCGGAGACAGGCTGGCCACCCCTTTGCCTCTAAGTCCAACTGTCGGCAACGCCCGCGTCGCCGCGTTGGAGGGACTAGGGTTACAAACAGATAAGCGGAGGGACTAGGGTTACAAACAGATAACACACAAGACAACACAAGACAACATGCAGTAGGTCACTCTTGTACACAGAATGCCAAATTTATTCCAAGTATCCTGCATCTTTTATAGTCTGCTTAGTCCCTCCCAGTATTATCCCAATGTTCAAGCAACACCTAAGTTCCCCTGGGGGCATCTTAACAAAAGGAAAGTAAGGAAGAGGGAACTTGCAGTCAAGCCAGGGGCTAAATGCATTAGGCCAAGATTTCCCACTGTGTTACCTCTTAGAAACAAGCTAAGCTGTGGAGTTAACCCTTGGGAGACGGGGCCCTGCATCCAACTCCTTCCTGAGATATCCTATAGGCTGTTGAGCAGGTCCTTTTAGCTGGGTTAAAACACCTAATGCCATTCCTTTTCTTTCAGTTACATATAAGTTGTAATCAGGAAGGAATGAGTGAACATTAGGTCTTTCCAGACACAGCTCAAAGGCTTAGTAAAGCGTCTAACTTGGGAAATTCCTGACACACCCCTTACGGACACAGTTTGAGAGGAGAGGGAGCCTCCCCCACCCCCGGCCAGATCGAAGGACGTTGCTCTGGTATCCAAGAGGAAATCTACGAGATTTCCCTCCACTGTGAGAACCACCTGGGGCTCCTGGTTACTGATGGAATGCATCACCGGAGCCTGTAAGGAAAGCCCTGGGCCCCTTCAGTCCTGTATGGGAGACTCTCCAGAGTTGACTGGCCCCGGAGTTTTAGACCTCTGAGGGCAGTCAAACTTCCAGTGGCCTACCTTGCAAATAGGACATGGACTTGGATGCTTCCTCCGGCAGTCCCTGGCAAGATGGCCTCGGGTTTTACAGCGAAAGCACAAAGGAGCTCTCCGGGGGTCTGGCTGGGATTCAGACATTACCAGGAGTGTGCCTTTCTTCCTAATCCCTTTCTCTAGCCCTTGGGTCACCTCCTGCTCTCTGTTATAAAAGACCGTAGTGGCTACTTTCAAGAGGTCATCTAGGGAGTTGTCAGGCCCTACTACAACCTTTTGAAGTTTCTTTCTAATATCTGGAGCAGACTGGATTAGAAATCTGTCCCTCAAGATTGTCTGCCCTTCTACAGAGTCAGGATCAAGGGGAGTGTACTTCTTTAAGGTCTCTCTTAAAGGTTCTAGAAAAGCTGAGGGGTTCTCCTGTGGTCCTTGATCAATTACAGATAACTTAAAGTAATTAAGGGGTTTGGAACCTGTCTTCTTTAAGCCTTCAATAGCACAGGTGACAAAGTGCTTCCTTCGCCATTCGTCCAAGGGAACATTAGGATCCCAATTAGGCTCATCTTGGGGAACTGCCTGTTTGCCTGACGGGTAATGTATGGAATCATCATGGACAGTAACTCTAGCATCCCTTCCCTGGGCGATAAATATATCAACTGCATATTCCTCAGCTGCTTGAATAGCTGTGACCCTTTGTTGTCTCATCAAAGTCTGGTCAAAGAGCATCATCACATCCTTCCAGGTTAATTCATACATCTGCGCTAAACTCCAAAAAACATCTACATAGTTGTCTGGGTCATCTGTAAAGCTCCCTAGCTCTGCCTTAATTTGTCTAAGATCTTGCAAGGGAAAAGGCACTTGGACCTGAACTGGCCCTTGTATTCCTGGCATCTGCTGGAGGGGCAGCATCTTAGCAGGGGGCCCTGTGGGAGGCATATTCTGAGAGTAGGGAGGACAGGTTGGAAGAGCAGGCAGATCCCGGAATGACTGCTGTGATCCTAGAGCGGGTGCCGCTGTAGCAGACTCAGCCTTACAAACCTCCTGAAATTCTTTCCTTTCCCTCAACGCATAAAAAGTTTGAATATAGGGCATCTCTGCCCATTTCCCTGCTTTCCGACAGAAGTTATCTAGCTGTAAGATGGTTTTGAGGTTTATACTTTCCTCTTGAAGCCAGCCTTCTCCATCCTCTAGCTTGTAGCCTGGCCAGGCTGTGGTGCAGAAAAAGATCAGGCGCTTTTTCTTTAAATTCTGGGGATCAAAGGGATCCCAATGCTTGAGGATAAACCCCAAGGGGGTTTTTGTGGTGGATGGCTTGTTTCCCATCTGAAAAGAGAGGATAAGAAAACAGAGGCGTCCTTCAGTTTCTATCTCTCCTGAGTTTAAGACGTCTCTTAAGACTCCTATAGCTAGCCCATGGCGTCCAGGTGTACTCTGGAGACCACAGAAGTAGGGAGGGAGGTGGGAGTGAAGTCAGTACACTTGACTCACATCGCTTGACCTCCCACGCCTTATGGGATGTCTCGGCTAGAACAGCATGTGCCAGGAGTGAACAATCCGCTCCTGTTTCCTACGCCATGCTAGACCTAGGCCTCTTGCCTGGTGCATTCTGATGTCCTGGAGAACATACAAGTCAGAAACAGCATGTGCCAAAAATATCCCCTGCACCCTGCTGCATTTGGGACTTCTGCCAGACAAATATGCTCTCCCTTTGAAATTTGTTCTAACCTCGAGTTGACAAGCCTGACCTCAAACTTCAGCCTGATTCTATAAGCCTATGTAACGATGTCCTTAACTAAGGCTAGAGAAGGATGTGTGTGTTGTAGCGACTACACTCCTTCCTGGAGGAACTTTCTCTGCTGCCTGCCTGGTGAAGGGATTAAAGGTGTAACACATTCCTCTCTCAAGTCCATGTTTATTGCTTAGATCTCATTGATAGAGGGGCCTAGAAAGAAACCCTGCCTGGCTTTTCCCTTTTCCCTATCACAACCCAATTGACCTTTAGCACATACTGACCAGAAAAACAAAACCCAAAGCCTGAATCCATAAGAAATGAGGAGACTTAGTGAGGAAAAGCTTTTTTTTTTTTTATTAATTATTTTGTATTATGTGACAGTTTCATAGGCTCTGGGAATTCCCCCCCCTTCCCCCCCCCCCCTGGTGGATTCCTCCACCTTGATGCAGTATTACAGTTCAAATTCAATCAAGATTCTTTCCTTGCAAACATATACCAAGCATAGAGGAAAAGCTTTTAAGAAGATCCTAACAGAAAAGGAAGCGGCGGACTTGTCAGTGTCTGGGGCAGTTTGGGAATTGAGGCACGCAGTGCAGGGCTCGTGGCCTTGCTGTGGATTGTGCCCATTCTTACTGACAACTGAGTCCCCGCAGAAGGAAGGAAAGAGTGCAGATTTCAGCCCGACACCCTGACGGGCTGTCGGAGTCCCGGGTACAGTCCAGAGGCCTTTTCGAAAAACATCAGGGAGTGGCCCTGACCAGAATTCCTGAGGCACTCTAAGACTCCTCCCAGTCTCGCGCCACGGGCTTAGTCCACGGAAAGGAAACTGAGTTTGGACAAAACCGACATTCCTGGAGCTGAGGAGCGAGAAGAGAAAGGTAGAATCCCAGCTTCCTCAGACTGAGCGCCCAGGTGCCTTTCCCATCAGGAAGCGCTTCACGGTCCTCTACTCACTAGAGGTCTAGGGTCAGGCAGACGGGCTTCTTGGGAACACCAGGGAGTGCCCTGGCCAGATCTCCTATTCGTCCAAGCCTTCTCCCACATCACCAAGGGCCAGTCTGCCAGGGTGGCGTTTCATGGTGCCGTGCCCACTGGGCTTCTTGGGGACTGAGGTCAGTCGATGGGCTTTCAGGGGACGCCAGGGAGTGCCCTGGCCAGACCCCCTAGTCGTCCAGGCCTACCCTCCCTGCGGCGCCGATCCACAGAAGCGAGAGGAGCCGTTTCCCAGCACCTAACCCACCGGGCATTTGTGGGGACCAGGGTTAGCCGATGAGCTTTCGGGGAACACCAGGGAGTGCCTCCTCACACAACTCCATGGTTCTGAAAGGGAGAGTTTTCTCCCAGTGGTTTGTACTCCTTAGAATGGTGCTTCAGTTCTTTTTCCCCCTTCAGGTCACATTATGAGAGAAGGCCACTGCCATTCTAGGGCTACATACCTATAAGTCTTTGTCTTGGATTCTTATCCTTATACCCCTCACTCATAACTGGATTATTCTTGCACTGCCATTGGTTTAGGCAAGACTCATAAGAATGCTCATTTCTAGCTCTCTATATCCCCTGTCCTGTTTCTAAGAACCCCTTCCTCTTCTTTGTTCCAAATCTACCTTAATCTGAATTAGCCACACCAATCTTTGTCTGAGCTCCGATACTAAGTGGACTTTTCCACTTCAGTATGCTGAATCCTTCGTCAGAAATCTAAGTCTTCTCTTCGTTCTCAGATTTCCCCCTACACTGACTTATCCCTCACCTACATTCTTCTCTTCATATTTTATTACTCTTGGGTATATAAAGCGTAAATTAATGCAGAATGCCCTTAGGGCTTGTGTGGAAGTACAGGGGTTCCCTTGTGTCACTCAATTTTCTTATCTGGATTGCAGGCTCCTGAAGGACCAAACCTCTTGAAAAAAAAAAAAAACTTTATCGAGGTGTAATACACATATAAAAGAAGCACTGACTCTAAGTGTTTAGTTTGATAAGTTTTGACCAATTAATACATCCATGTAAGAATCACAACCAAGATATAAAACATTTTCATCACTCTAGAAGTGCCCCTTTATCGTCATTTTCCCAATGCCTTCACTAAGGCAACTGCTTGTTGGATTTCTGTTACTCTAGATTAGTTTTGCCTGTTCTTGAATTCTATATAAATATAATCACACAGTTTAAGTTTTTGGCTACGTTCCTTTTGTTCAGCATAGTTTCAGTGATTCCTCCATATTTTGCAGATCAATAGTTTATTATTTTTGTTGTTAGTAGTAACCCATTATATAGATACACCCAACTGTTTATATATTCACTTGTCAGTAGGCTTTGGGTTGCTTCCAATTTGGCTGTTACAAATGAAACAGTTATAAATATTTACATGCAGATTTCTATAAACGTGTTTTCATTATTTGTGGGTCAGTGCATAGGAGAGAAATTTCTAGTTTGTATAATAAGTGAAAAATCAAAAAGGGTACCTCAAAAATTCATGGAAAAAATAGGATTAAAAGATAAGCATATTTTGGCATGAAATTCTTTGAAATCAGTACACATGGAGATCTTTGAAAGACCGCAGAAAATGAATATTGTAAAAAAATCATATCCATGAATTAAACATTTTTGAACCAATATAAATTTATTTTTATTTCAATTTTTGTGAACTCTTTGAAGTATCATTGTATATTTAGCCTTGTTTTAGATGGAAACTTGAATTTTCAAAATGATTATCCCATTTTACACTCTCTCCTGTGATGTAGGAAAGTTACTCCACATTCTTGCCAACATTTACTACTTCTTTATTCTAAATTTTACTGGTTAGACAGTGATATCTCATTATGATTTTAATTTTAATTTCCTCAATGATTAAAGATGTTGAGCAGGTTTTCATATGTGTATTTACCATGCCTGTATTTTCTGAAATGTGTCAGAAACTTTACTTTTTTTCTTATTGCCTTCATTTTCTTGGAGTTACTTATTTATTTGCTGGTTCATTTGCCAAATACCTACAACAGTTGAAATGGAGTCAGATCAAACCTAGAAGCCCACAACCATGAAAGCCTCTGATGTGGGTGGCAGGAACCCAAGTACTAGGCTCGATTGCCTTCCTAGATGCACCTGCAGAATGCTATATTAGAAGCAGGAGACCCAGGACTCAAGTTGGCACTTACATATGGAATGCCTCTTAACTCTCCACACCGTAATGACTGCCCCTTGTTTGTCTACCTAACTATTGACTTATTGTTAGTTCTTTTTCTGTTTTTAGGTCTTGTCTTATAAGACTTATAAGTCTAGCTATGATAACTAGAGAGATATATATATATATTTACATATTTCTCACAGATTTGCCATTTTAGTTTCTTAATTATGTATTTGAAGAGGAAGAATTTTTTTGATAAGTTATAAAAGTTACTTATTTTAGAGAGGAAGAGGGAGAGACAAAAAGAGACAGAACGCTTCCATGCATTGGTTCACTCAATCAAGCCAGGAACTAAGAATTCATTCCAGGTCTCCCAGTACAGAAATCCATTAGGGTCTGCATCAGCTGGGACCTGGAGTGAGTACTGGAGCCAAATATTGAAACCAAGTGCTCTGATATGAGATGTAAGTCTTGGCTGTTAAGTCTTAACCCAGCCCCCCAAATTTTAATGTTTCAATCCAATGTATTAATTTAGATTATTTTTTATGATTAGCACCTTTTTAATTCGGTCTATAAAACTTCTAACTACCTCAAGATTGTGAATATTTTTCCCTAAAGTTTTCATCTAGAAGCCTTATAGTTTTGGTTTCTAGATTTAGCCTAGCATATGGCTGGTCTAGCTTATTGAATGCTCATTATATACGTGAAAAGAATGTATGTTTTGTACCTTGTGAGTGAAGGCCATTTAACTCAAGTTAGTTGACAGCAATTTTAAAGCCATCTAAATTTTTATTGATTTTCTGTCTACTTGTCCTCTGAATTATTGTAAGAGGGCCGAAACTCCAACTATAATTTAAATTTGTCTGTTTCTCCTTTCATCTCTGTCAATCTTTATTTCATGTATTTTAAAACTTTGTTATTAGAATACCTATTTAGACTTTTATAACTTTTTTCTTTGCTAAAATGACTGCTTTATTGTTACAAAATGTCTCCTTGCTACTGCAGTAATATCCACTGCCTAGAAGGTTACAGTTTTTGATGGAAATGCAGCTGTTATCTACAGCATTTGCATGATGCATCATTTCTATATACCTTTGCCTTTAAACCCTGTTTTTATTTATCACATTCATTTCTTAAAGGTCTAGTCTGATAATTTCTATATTATTCCCATGTTTAGTTCATTTACATGAAATATAATTATTGAAATTGTTAAATATAAAGCTTTATCTCAATACCTTAAAAATTCTTTTTCTCTATTTCCATGCTTTTCCTTGAATTCATTGAATATTTTTCTATTCTATTCTTTTTCTTTTTTTTTTTTTTTAAAGATTTTATTATTATTGGAAAGCCAGATATACAGAGAGGAGGAGAGACAGAGAGGATGATCTTCCATCCGATGTTTCACTCCCCAAGTGAGCAACGGGCCGGTGCGCGCCAATCCAAAGCCGGGAACCAGGAACCTCTTCTGGGTCTCCCACGCGGGTGCAGTGTCCCAATGCATTGGGCCGTCCTCGACTGCTTTCCCAGGCCACAAGCAGGGAGCTGGATGGGAAGTGGAGCTGCCGGGGTTAGAACCGGCGCCCATATGGGATCCCGGGGCTTTCAAGGCGAGGACTTTAGCCGCTAGGCCACGCCGCCCTGCCCTATTTTTCATTTTTTAATGAATTACATTTATTTTAAATTTTGATCATTATTTAATTTTATTTCTTTTTTTCCTCTGCATGTAATTGTTTTAGGGATTGTAATATATGTCTTTAACCACTAAGTCTATCTTCCAAAGATATACTACCTCATATATAATATTAGACTCTTTTTTAAGGTTTATTTATTTTTACTGGGAAGTCAGATATACAGCGAGGAAGATGTTCTATATGCTGATTCACTACCCAGGGGCCACAATGTCTGGAACTAAGCTGATCCGAAGCCAGGGGCCTGGAACTTCTTTCTGGTCTCCCACACGGTTTCAGGGTCCCCAGATTGTGGACCATCCTCGACTGCTTTCCCAGGCCATAAGCAGGGAGCTGGGTGGGAAAGCAGGACCACTGGGACATGAACCAGCACCCTTATGGAATCCTGGCGTGTGCAAGGCAAGAATTTTAGTCACTAGGCTGCCATGCTAGGCCGATGTCAGACTCTTAAAAACGTTTTTCCTCCATTCCCTCTTGCTCTGTGTAATTATACCTTTTCTTCCATGCTCGGTGACTTAAGCATTTATATTTTTACATGTATTATAAATTCCACAATACATTTTTGCTTTAGAGAATTATCTTTTAAGGAAATTTTATGTGAGAAAAAAGGTTTATATTCACTCATATATTCATCATTTTCTGTGTTTGTTGTTTTGCATACACCTGAGTTTTTGTTTGGAATCATTTCCCTACAGGCAGAGCAATCATTTAACTAGTGTGACATGCAGTGCTAGTCTGTGATAGAGTATTCTTTCAGAATTTTGTTCTTTTTTGAAAGATATTTTGGTGGTCATGGAAACCAATTTGATACTTTTTGCTTCAGAATTAAAAAAATTTGTTCTTTCTCTTCTGCATTACTTATTTTTTATGTGTATATTTTAATTTTGTTAATTTTTATTTTTCATGATACAATTCCATAGGTTCAGGGATTTCCCTTTTCATCCTCTCCATTTCCCTCTATATTATTACAATAGTATGATCCTTCAACAACAATCACAAGTCCATCATTCTATATAAGTGTATTGTGACATTGTAGGTATAGGCAATGGTAGAAAGTCCAGCATCCTTTTGTCAAAATATATTTGACAGTGTTATTGAGAATCCATCTCTTATTCAGAAGTTAAGATGAATTCTGCAATGTATCTTCACATCTCAGTATGCTAGTCTCTCTTACAGAGTTTCTCTAGATGAATATACGTATTTACATGATTACTTATGTATCTGTTGATCTTGATTTTTTCATGAAGGTTGCCTTATATCAGAAAGAACATATGATATCTGTTCTTTTTCAATTGGCTTATTTCACTCGGCATAATGGTCTCTAGTTAGAGCCATTTTGTTGCAAATGGTAGAATTTCATTCTGTGTCTAGTGTTCCATGAAGTAGATTTACCACTGTTTCTTTAGCCATTCCTCTTTCAATAGGTATTGGGTTATTTCTGTGTCTTCACTATTGTAGATTGTGCTGCTATTTACAGATCACTGCAAAAGTGTTAATTTTCATCTTTCACCGTGTATACAATCTATCTTCTTTTTCTGCTACTTTGGGAATTCTTCTCTTATGATTAGTTTCCAGAAATTTAGCTATGTTGCACAGTGGTGAAGTTCTTTTTGTGTTTGTTCTGTTTGTTATCTGTTGAGCTAGAATATGTGGGTAGATAGTTCTCATTAAGTTTGTCAAATTTTCCTTCATTATTTCTTCAAGTATTTGCTTCTAGGATTCCAATTACACATGCATGGTTTTGTAGTATTTTCTCCCAAGGTATATAGGTTCTCTTCATATTTAGTGCTCCTTCCCCATCTCCCACTGCCTATTGGTCATATTTAATAATTTTTGATGCCTGGCCTTCAAAGTTTACTCTTCTTTTGCAGTGTCTAGTCTAATCTTGGTTCCATCAGATTAATTTTAAAAGGTATACTTATTTGAGAGAGATTAAATCTTCCTTACACTGGTCCATGTCTCAGATAACTGCAATGGCCAGGGCTGGGCCAGGTCAAAGTCAAGAGCCAGGAAACTAACTGTGTCTTCCATGTGGAAGCTATCATCTGCTGATTTCCTAGGTGCATTAGCAAGGAGCTGGATTGGAAACACAGCATCTTGGAATTGGTGTTGTGTCAGCTTAATCCAATATTTGTAAAAATAAACAGATTTTTTTCATTCACTTTCTCTTTTGCTTCCATGTTTTCCTTTAAATTCTTGAAAGTGTAGCTTCTTCCAGTTCTTTTTCTGTTAATGCCAACATCTGTCAGTTTTGGCCTGTTTCCCAATACAGGTTTTCCTCAGATCTTTTTCATGTCTAATATTTTTAACTAAATAGTCATGTTAATTCATGTCTAGTGGTGTCTAATTGAATACAAAACATTGATATGTTGTTGAGTGGATCTATTGTGCCTTTTCTAGAGGAATGTAGAGTATTGTCCCAGTAGGCAGTTAATTTACTATTATTAGGCACATACCAATTTAGACTTGTTCATACTCCTAGATGAACACTACTTCTGAAGGTTGGATTTTCTAGAGTCTCCAGTGAATTCACTGAATGTTTATCAAATTTTATTCATTTAGCTGGAACTTGAATGCTTTTCAGTCATGTTTAATTTCTAATAGTTGTTCAACTTACAACTCCCTGATAGTTTTTACTTTTTTCACTGATAGTTTTTCTCTTTGGGCTTTTGGAATCCAATCATGCCTGATACTTACATACAGAGACTTAAGGTCACCCAAAGAAGTTGTTCTTGTATTTACTTCTTTGGTATTCCAGTCCTCAAATTCCACTC
Organism: Ochotona princeps; assembly: GCF_030435755.1. Classification (NCBI taxonomy): domain Eukaryota; kingdom Metazoa; phylum Chordata; class Mammalia; order Lagomorpha; family Ochotonidae; genus Ochotona; species Ochotona princeps. Next base: position 22,876,570 of record NC_080847.1, read on the forward strand.
AATTCAACCTTCATAACTTTAATCCCTGTTTCTTCATTTCAAGTTGGCTCTTATCTTTTGCTTAGGATCCTCTTTTCTGTCCTTAGTGTCTGGTAAAAACCTGTGGTGAGAAAGATAGGGACTCATCTAAATTATTTCCCTTTTTTAAGGCATCACAGATTTGTTGATTTTAGCATATTAGAATTTTTGTTTCACACTATTTGTCTAGCATTGAAAATGTTTATAATGGCGAAGTGAGTTGGTACCAGTAGTTCCATTACAGCAAGAAGCAGAGAATTAGGAATCATTTTTATAAACTTGTTTGTTTGTCACAGAATTTACTATGCTAACTTTGTGCTGAGCACAAGGTAGGTTTAGAGAAATTCAGTGAGTCTGCACACCTGTGGCATTTTGTTGGTGTTCTAGGACAGAACACAATATCAAGATAGGAGCTTCTTGAATGATCAAAGCCCAGGAGAGGCTGGATTTCTTACTTTGGGAACAGAGTGTAATAGTTGTAAGCTTTTGAAGATATTTGTTTCTTTTCTCTCAGAGCTCGCATCTTCAGACTCAGTTATTGTGTCCAGAAACCATTGTAGGCCAAGTTTATGGGGAATACAGTTGCTACCATGTAGTTGTCCACAGGAGTGAATGGTGGTTATGTGGTCTCTGAATCTATTCTATGTACAGATCATAAATGACTCAGTAGTCCTAGAGGAAGATTGGCTAAGGGAGCTTTATAGAGTCAATATGCTAATAAGAATAAAATACATTATTTTGCGAAACTAAGAGCGAAGGAATCAGGAGATGATTGCCAAACCCAGAAAGACTTCAGAGCTGAAAAGTGAGAAGAAGAGGAGACAGGCCAGTACCGTTATGATTTCTTTCATGTGTGGGGAAATGAGAACAATCTCTCAGGTTTGAAAGCATGTGCAAAAGAAAGGGAGAATGAGAACAATACTTTATTCATTTAATATTTTGTATACCCATGACATGGTGGGCACTGGCACTGCTGCTCTCCAGTGCCTATGGTGAAAGATAATGTTGAGACACAAACATTTCTTTGTGATCAGTGAAGGAAACAGGTCATACCTCCCTTCATGGTGTCCACTGCTGCATTACATTCTGTCTTCATCTTGGTGAGTTTCATTTTCTTATCCTCACGTTTTTTTCACCTCCCTGGTCTAAAGTTCTGAATGAACATCTGTGGTTCCAAGTTGTCTCTCTATAAACACAGAGAGCATATTCATTGTTGGGTGGGGTAAAAGTTGGATTGAATCAGGGAATGAATTATAAGAGCTGAATTAGGCAATTTCTGTTTCAGTGGTAGTGAAAATTCTTGTTCATCAGACATTAGTTGTTGCCTTCTGGGAAGGAGCTCTGGGGGCCAATAACATTTTATAGTATCAGTGGGAAGGAATTTTCCAGAATCTAGCAGAGCTAGGTGTGGTACAGTGGATAGATAGCCCATGGGATTGGGAGCCTCATAGGCAGTCCTGTTTTCCAGTACTCACTGATTTATTCATTAGCTATAGTGGACAGGTTACTTCACTTCCTCAGGTCCCAGATCCGTCCCCTGTAAAGTTTAGTTCTTAGAGTTTTTAAGGTGAAAATAAGAATGTAAACTGCGTCAGTTGCTGGAAACAAAATATGTAAACTTCTACCAGATCCTTCTTTCTATGGTTCCATTCTCTTATCCTTAACCTACACAAGAAAGATGATTCTTAGTAAGCGTAGGAGTATTAGTGATAGCTGTGCAGTCTCCACTTTCTCAGTGTTTCTCAGATGAGGTAGTTGAATCATGAAAAGTGGCACTCACTGGCAACTTGGTTTCACTCACAGCAGGCACAGATGTTTGGTAATTCTCTCCCTCAATGTCTTTGCAGCTCTGCCTTCAAAAGGCACTGTTTTTTATATCTTGGGCCCCCTGAGGCAAGTAGAGAGGTAACAGCTTCTTTTTGGCCAGACAAGGAAATTGATCATGTAGTGGCGTGTCCATAATTACCAGATCCTTCATCTCAGAGCTCATTCATATCTGTATCAGTGGTTGGTCAACTGCAGGCCTACTTCCAGGTGGCTGCTTTCTGTGGGGCTTAGACCTGGGTTGTCAGGTAAGATCCTCCTCCTTGTTTTGTTTTGGGGCCTGAGTTTCAGATTTTGGGGAGTCCTCTGAAAACTTCAATGTAGCATTCACTCTCTTATGATGCTGCTTTCTGCTGTTATGTGGTGACTGTGGATTCAGTGGAAACACATGTGACACAATTCCTTGGCAAGAATATGACTCGCTGTTGGTGGTGTGCTTCCATCGCTCTGGCACTCTGACTCTGGGCTTTCCCAGGACAGAAAGAGCATAGCTAACTTTGAGCAGTGTCCTAGGATGACCATAACCACATCCTTATGATCATATATCTTTGAATACATTCACTAACTGTGATAGACACAGAAAAACAGCAGACACAATGGTGTGGTGTTGCAGTGACTGATACCCCAGTGGCATTCAGTAAGCCACAAGCTAAACTCCACTGCAGCCGCAACTCCACCAGCAACAAGGTGGGAAGGGACGTTTAGCAGGAGCTCAGAAGCTAAACTCAAAGAACTGCCTGTCCTGCTGATCTGTTTGATTTGACCAGGAGAAGAGACAGAGCAGCAGGTCCCAGACTGGTGGTGCAGGAACAGGGTGTATTTCACAATCCAGTCCACCCCTTAAAGCTGAATTGAGCACCATTTTATACGGTGTGGAAAAACTAAGATTGCGGGGACAACAGTGAGCTGCACATGTGCTGAGCCGTGTGTGCGAACTCACTGAGCTCAGTGCATTGCGGTGGTCCAAAAGGAAAATAATACTGGCTTTGCCATAATACAGGTCAAAATAGGTCTGTGTGGCCCTCAAACCTAAGGGCCAACCGGTTCTGGCAAGATCAGTACCGACAGCAACTTATCTGTATAGGACTCCTGGTGTCTCCCTAATGCTGGGATCTGCTTGAATCGGAAGTAGGAAAAAGGTTGTACAGACAATGATGCAGTCTCAGCATGGTAACACAGGAGGTGGAGAGTGGTGAACCAGGAGTTGGGGCTATGCAGATTATGATAGAAGTCTAACATAAGAACCAAGACCTGGAACTCGCCGGAGGGAGTCGCATAAGTGACTGCAAACAAAGAGCCATGTACCAACTGCAATAAGTATAATTGAACTGTAGACCTGTGGGTGACAGAGCTTAGAAACCTGCCCCAAGGAGAAGAATCTGATAACCAGAAGTACAGTGACCTAGAGCGAAAGAGACAGTGGCACAATGAATATTACTGAAGACTCCCCTGCAAAGGAGCAAAACCCTTTGCCAACCTCAGTGTTAACTCATTATAAAACTTATAATCAACAGTGAAAACTACATAAAGCAGGCATTCAAGGAATTTAAGGAATCTGTTACACAGCAAATAACAGCAGTGAATCAAAGGAAAGCTGATCTATCAGAAGTGAAGAATAGAGTGGAGCAAACTAAAAGTACAATGTAAAGTCTCCAAAATAGAATAGAGTGAAGGAGATTCTGAGAAGAAAGAATCTCAGAATTAGAAGATATTTCCTGTCACCAGGGGGAAACAAACAAAAAGCTGGGTCAAGCTCAAAAAAAGTATTTAAGAATCAAAAGACACTATAAAAAGACCAAATACAAGAGTTATGGGAGTCAGGCTGGTATAGCCTCTATGGAAATCAGTATGGAGAACATTCAAACAACTCAAAATCAACATACCGTATGACCCAGCAATAGCACTCCTAGGAATATATCCAGAACACTTGTTTTATGAGAAACCAACATGCACTCCTATGTTCATAGCAGCACAATCAGTAATTGCAAAAACATGGCTTAAACTTATCAATCAAATGTCATAGATTAGTGAACTGAATTAAAAAAAAGAAAAACCAAAACCCATCTATTTGTTGCCTACAGGAGACATATCTCAAACAAAGATCAGCAGAAACTGTAGCTCATGGATTTTGATTTTTTTAAAGTTTCATCTCTTCAAATAGATCATAGAGTAGCATCATTTTCTTCAAGAAGGCCCTTGATTTTCTTTTCCATTTCTTCAGCGACACATTAGTAATTCAGTAGCATATTATTTAACATCATGGAATTGTTAATTTCTTTTTTTCTTCCTATTGTTGATTTTGTTTTGTGGCTTTTCATTTAAGGGAATGTATAGTAACTGTAATGGAGACTATCATATCTGGTAGCGTGTTGTTTAACTTCATGGCATTGTAAGTTTCTATTTTTCTTCCTGCTGTTGCTGATTTTATATTGTGATTTTTCATTTAAGGGATGTGTAGTAACTGTGTAATGGAGACTGTCATATCCAGATATGAGGATACAATGTAGTATGCATCTCTACTTCCAGACCAAAGATGGACTCTCAATTAAACTGTTTGTTATATCTGACAACAGGAACCTGGACTCTGCAATTGTCTGTGCACGCAATGATGGACATATGACTGTTTATGAAGAACTGTACTATAGTAATAATATAAAGGAACTCAGTGAGGTGGGAGGGAATTGGGGAGGGTTGTGGGAAATCCCAGGGCCTATGTAACTGTATCATAAAATGATAATAATAATAATAATAAGGCTATGAAATAAAAACAAAATAAAGACTATGGCTCATGGAATATTCAGCTAAGGGCTGAACCTATGTTTTTGTTTATTCATCAACTGTCAACCTTCAGGGATTACTATTTGTTTCTCCCTAAGAGTATTGGCTCCATTATGTAATTTCTTAAAATATGTATTTTTTTTAATATGTTAGTTTTAAAAAATGGCCTCAATAGCCAGAGCTGAATCAATTCAAAGTCAGGAACCAGGAGCCAGGAGCTTTTTCCAGATCTCCCACATAAGTACAGGTTGGGAGATCCTCCACTCCTTTCCCAGGACATAAGCAGGGAGCCATCCTGCACTCCTTTCCCAGGCCATAACCAGAGAGCTGAATGGGAAGTGGAGTAGCTGGGACATGAACCAGCACTCATATGGGATGCTAGTGCTTGGAGTTGGAGGATTAGCCAATTGAGCCAATGCACCGGCCCCAACTCCTCTATAGTTTTGATCTGCCCATGCATGGGCTGGCCTGCTCCTGTTACTGGAAACTTTCCTTTGGCAGCAAGCTGTCATCAAGTATAGACTAATGGTGATGTCCACGTGTGCCAAAGCATTTACTGCGGCTCCAATTTGATGATCAAGTGAATGTGTATGTGTCACACTCCTTTTCTATATTCTTTTACTTGATTTAAATTTTTAATAAGATTTATTTATTTTTATTGTAAAGTCATATATACAGAGAGGAGAAGAGAGAGAAAGATCTTGCAGCCATTGATCCACTCCCCAAGTGGCTGCAACGGCCAGAACTGAACCGATCTGAAGCCAGGAGCCAGGAGCCTCCTCCAGGTCTCCTTCACATAGGTTTCTCCCAAGGCTTTGGGCTGTCCTCGACTGCTTTCCCAGGCCACAAACAGGGAGCTGGATGGGAAGTAGGGCTATCAGGCCACAAACTGGTACCCATATGGGATCCTGGCATGTACAAGGCAAAAACTTTAGCCACTCGGCTACTGTGCCAGGCCCCTCCTTTTTATTTTTAATTTTTAAAAAGGTTTATTTATTTACTTGAAAGAATTGTAGAGAAGGGGGCACACACACACACATTCATAGATTTGCTCAAAAAAAAAAAAAAAAGACTGCAGCACACCCAGATCCTCTTTTGTTCATGTGTTCCTTCTATCACAAAATGACGTCACTATCTGCCCAATTGCCCTGATTCAGAATCTTATATTTGTTTTCTCCTCTCTTTCCTAGGCTTCCTCATCCAAATAGTGTTACATATGTTAGTATGTTCTGGGCACTAGTACATACCAGGGTCTTTCTAAGGTTAAACCTGCAAGCTTCTCTTTAGGGGTCAGTCTTAATCATAACCACAGCACTGCCTGGTGCAGTGGGAAGGAAGTGCATGAAATTAAGAATTTTTAAAGCTGTCACTAATTTAATTATTATTGCACTAAGTACTAGGAAAGAGAAATGCAAGACGCTTTCTTTTCCTTTTTTTTTTTTTTTTGTTTCCCTTTTAAATATTTATTTATTTCAATTGGAAAGGCAGATCAGATTTACAGAGAGAAGGAGAGACAGAGAAGGATCTTCCATTTGCTGGTTTACTCCTCAAGTGGCTGCAATGGCCAAAGATGAGCCAATCTAAAGCCCAGGAGCCAGGAGCCAAGAGCTTCTCTCTGAGTCTCTAACATGGGAATGGAGTTCCAAGGCCTTGGGCCATCTTCTGTTGCTTTCCTATGTTATATGTAGGGAGCTGGATGAGAAATAGAGCAGACAGGACACAAACTAATGCCCATATGGGATCCCAGCGCTTGCAAGGTGAGAATTTAGTCATTGTGCTGGCCCCAAGAAGCTTTGTTGAAGATAGCAGAGAAACTGCTGGGGAAGGAAATGTTTCTCTGAATATGTATCTTTTACACTGAGCCTTAAGGGAGCCTACTGATGGCATCAGTAAGAGAAGGACACTCTATCAAATGCTGGTGTCCATTATCATGCAGATTGGGCTGTCTCCATGGCCTCTATAATACCGAAGGACCAACCCCTTGTTCTTAAGGTGCCAGGGAACCCAGTACCCTTTAATTTTATTCTTTCCATCATGTTAACTGACAGGAAGTTATTCTGATTGCCCTCTTGTGCTCCAGATGAAAGTTTCACTTTTTCTGTACATGACAAGAAAGTAAATATTTGAGGATGAGTGGGTCATGGTTTCTGTCACAATTCTCCAGTTAGAGTAGCCAACAGTATGCAAAGGAGTAAGTTCTATTGGATAGGTTCCAATAAAACTTTATGAAGGCTATAATCCAAATTTCACATACTTTTTACATCTCACGGAGTATTATGCTTGTTTTTATGTATTTTTTTCTTTTTAAAAAAAGATTTATTTTTTTTATTAAAAAGGAAGATTTACAGAGTGGAAAGAGACACAGAGCGATCTTCCATCCACTGTTTCACTCCCCCAAATAACTGCAATGGCTGGAGCTGAGCAGATCCAAAGCCAGGAGTCAGGAACCTCTTTCAGGTCTCCCACTCGGATGCAGGATCCCAAGGCTTTGGTCCATCCTCCACTGCTTTTCCAGGCCACAAACAGGGAACTGGAAAGAAGTGGAGCAGCTGAAACATAAACTGATGCCCATATGGGATGATGGCACTTGCCCGGAGGAGGATTAGCCAATTGAGCTATCATGCTGAGCCCTTCTTGTTTATAATTTATTCAGCAACTTAAAAATGTAAAACTAATTCTTGGCTTGTAAACTGGCCATCCGAAAGCAGATGGCAAGGTGGATTTGCACCATTGCTATAGTTTGATGGCATTGTCCCAAATCTATATTTCCAACTACTTTATATAGACATTTCTCTGTATCTGTTCCACACGCCTCTAAAAGTAAATATCTCCAAAAAAATTGAACTCACCATCCAATGAAATCAACTCCTTTCCTGATATTCTGATGTCTGTTAGTAGCCTGGAGTGTCTATTCATTAGAAGATGTTGTGGTGGGTTCACAAGAATTGCCATTCCAGTCGTTCAGGATGCTGTCATGTCTCATGTATGCCTACAACATTCCTGACTTTGTTCAGCGCCTATCCCAGAAAACTTTTCCTAGGACTTGTTTCTACTCCTTGTTGTTATTTCATCACCTCCCACTCACCACCTCCTCCAATCTGGCTTCCACCCACCACTCCACAAAAACAGCTCCCACAAAGGTCACTGATGACCTCAGTGTTGCTAAGCCCAAATGACATTCTTCAGTTCTCATCTTGCTTGCGATTGACACCATTGACCTCTCTCTCCTTGAAGCATTCCTCTGACTTTGATTGCTTTTTATTTTTTTTTTCTTTGAGCAGTTTCCATTGCTTTGCCTTTATGTGCCGGAATCCTCAATGACTGAATCCAGGACTTGTTAATCTTCATTTAGCTATTCTCCTTTGGTTATGGTAGATCAGGAGGTTCCATCACCTCTTTACCCTGAGCTGCTTCCACGTAACTAGCTTTTTGCATGACATCTTCTCTACTATGTTTTAAAGCATCTCAAACTGTCCATGTCTAAAATTAAAAAAAAATCTCTAGTCATCAAATTGCCCATTTAATTAACAAAGAGTAGCAAAGCACTTTCTGTCTGTAATATATTGAACTAGTTCCTGAGAATATAATTTTGAGTAAAAGGAGTCTGCAGTCCTGGGGAGCTAATAGTCTACTAAAGTAGACATAATGTTCACTGAATCTTCATGCCTGTGACTCCTCGTGGCTCATCGCCCTTTCCAAGTGTCTGTGCAGGTATAAGCACCAATGTTCATCTGGATCTGAAACCCAGAGGGAACCTCAACATGAACCTCCACAATAAACCCTATAATCTGGATGAATGTCTCAAATCACTCTCTTTAATTTTTTTGATGTTTATCTTATTTTCATTTGAAGGGCAGATTTAGAGAGAGAGAGAGAGAGAGAGAGAAAGAGAGACAAAACATTGTACTAAGTCATTCTCCAGGTGCTCACAATGGTAGGGACTCAAACTGAAGCTGGGAGCTAGCTGGAGCTGTGGTTAGTGTGGTCCACTTGGATAGGAAGAACATACTTATTTTAAAAATCACTTCTGCCTCAAGGGTATGCATTAGTAGGAGCCAGGAAGCAAACCCAGGTATTCCAGTGTGGGACATGAGTGTCTCAACCACTGGGCTAACCACTTGGTCTCCCTACTTTGTTTCAGTTCTCTTCAGCACTTTCATTTTTACTGTTAGCTGCAATCTCTTTTGCATGTTTGGGGAATAGAATATTCCATTTAATTGAATATTTTGTTAGCTGATTTAACATAATTCATATCCCTAGGCTACTGGTTTTCATAAAGTTAAAAGAATATCCTGATTTCTTCCACTGTATTGCTAAGCTAATTGTTTCAAACACTAGTGATCCTTTCTACATTCTAGATGACATCTCCAGAGATAGTATGTTTCTTTAATGTTCATGGAGTTTACATATTGGATGAGTAAGTAAACCATGGCTGAAAGACACTAAGGGCTTGCAAGTGGTAAGTTAAGGATCCTTGACCACAAAGCTTTCAATTATCCTAATAGAATTATTCGTGTATTTTTATGATCTGCCCCACCTTCAAACTCCACTTCTCAAGTTTTCTTAGTTCTTCTAGGTACCTGTGAGGACCTCATTTATCATAATTCCATGATCTTGATGGTTTAGGGGGCTTTTATTGATTATTCTGTCCTTTCTGCCCTCCGCTCATCATATAGGCTTTGAAATTCAATGCATTATAAGTAGGCATTGAGATTCTGGACTCAAGGGATTTGGGGATCTCAGGGGTGAGTGATAGGGTGTTGAACTATATCTTAGTTCAAATCCCTTAACAAAAATCTAAGAAATTCAGGCTGTAGCTCAAATGGAAGACCAAGATCAATCAGTCCATCAACAAATCTTTATTAAATGCTTCTAAATGCAAGGCAGCATGCTCAGTGCTTTGGGCAGCAGCTATTCACATAGCTCTGGTTTTTACAGTTGAATTGTGATTTGCAGCTTCTGATGAAAAGGACTATTTATGGCATGCCAGAGTTTATGGGGCTTACTGGTATTAAGTCTGTTTAAGCCTGAAACTGAGATCGAAGCTTTTGCTTAAAGAAAGAAGAAAACAAAACTGAGTGCCCATCTCTTTGCTTGGTAGTATGTAAGTTGAGCTCTTATATTATGAAACAGTGGGAACTGAACTGAAAGTGGCTTCCCCGGGGAAAAATAATCAACAGGATGTCAGTTGAGCTCACCATTTCCATAGGAGGCTAAGGATGAGATGGATTAAAAAAAAAAAACAAATTTTCATGATATGTCTCAAGGGTGTGTATTTTTCTTTTAAATGACTCTGAACTTATCTTGCCATTTAGAAATGTTAACTTTGGAAAGGGCAATTAGCACAAGGACATGTGGACTGGCTGAGAATGTGAGGACTGTGTTGGGGAGAGAAGAGAGAGGCAATGATTGTCAAAATTCACACGGCTGAGAACATAGTATCCAACGTGCAAATCAAATTTCAAAGGGCAATAGGTAGGAATGAAGGAGTAGGAAGCACTGTACATGCAAAAAGGGTATGGCTGACCCAGAGAAACATTTTACTTGAATGCCAAGTGAAGATGTACTAAGCTATTGGCACAGCTTGTATCAGAGTACCACTATGGGGGAAAGAACCTAGTAAGCTTTGGTGCTTTTTCCCCTGAGTCTATGTGTGTATGCTGTGAACTGAATGTATCCCTCTGAAATTTGTTTGATTAATCCTAATGTTCAATGATTGCATCTGGAGGTGGAACTTCGTGGAAGTCAGTAGATCATGATGGCAGATTTCTCATGAGTAGGAATAGGGCCCTTAAAAACTTAAAACATGAGAGAACTGTTTTTTTTTTTTTTTTTTTTTACTATAATGAGAACAAAATGAGAAAATAACATTGATGAGCCAGGAGGAAGGTTTTCACCAGATACCAGATCTGCGAACATCTTGATACTGGACTTCTCAGGCTTCAGAAAATTTGTGTGATTTGTAAGCCACCTAACTTAAGGAATTTTTTTAGAGTAGCCTGAAAACATCAAGATAAAAATGGTTATCGGGGTGGGGTTACAAAATATCTAAAAATATGGAAGATTTAGAATTGGGTAAGGAGTAGATGCTGAGAATTATTCAAAGTATGCTAGAAAAAGCCTATACTTCTTGGTTGCAGCATTTAGATTTGGTCTCGGTCAAGGCTCAGAAGGAAAAGGGAAAAGTTTTAGCGGAAAAACTCAATTCTTAAGAAAACATAAAAGCGATCTAAACAGAATGGTGGTAGAAATATGGTGAGGGATGATAAAGGCTGTTCTGTAATGTCTCACGTGGACAGGAGGGACAATGGAAGAAAGAATATGCTTGTTTTAAGTGTCACAGAACCTGGCTGAATTATGACCAAATTGTGACCAATGAAACTGGGTATTTGTATGAAGAAATTTCTAAGCAAAATTTTGAAGGAGAAGCCTGACTTCTGCCTATTTATGGTTAAATGTGAGGAGAAATATATGATTTCAAGATGGAAATGTTAAAGATTTGGAAAATTCTCAGCCTATTTATTTTGAGAAAATGAGAAATTGTGCTCAGATCACACAAAGTATGTGGACAAGTGACTGTGAGATTAGTATGTATCAACCATCCCAGCAAAACACAGGAATTATTACTGAATACAATGGAGCTATTGATCAAGTACATCCTTAAACTATTGAGACAAACTTTGATACAACTCAGAGATGACTAGGACTACCCTTTCAGCTGTGGGCACAGAATGTAAGTGTCCCAGTGGGAGACAAGTACAAAGGAGGCCGTTGGTACCTGCAGGACTCTACTTTATCTAGGGAATAGGCCCACATCACAGGTTAAATCTAGGTTTTTAAATTTCCCAACCCCTTTAACTGTAAGAAATAAATTTTGTTGTTTTTGAGCCCAAACCCTGTATGTGTTAGACAAGCTCCAATGAACTAAGACATCCTATACCTTGAAGAAAAGTTTGTAAGTAAATTGAAGAGCTATTCATTGCTTTGTTTCCTGCTTAACCGAGCAGACTGTTCATGCTCATTAGATTACTCATAGTCTTATGGTGTAGTAGTGTGGGATCTCAGCCTGTAGCTGCTGGAGATAGATTGCTTGGTTTATAATCCTTCAGAGTTATAGCCATTCAGAAGACACATGAATGCCTCAAAAGGATGTGTTGTCACAGAATAACAATCACAGACATAATATATTTAAAAACGGACTTCTGTCTCACTGCAGTTAGGCCAGTACCTTTGGGGAGCAATTGTGGGGAGCATATTAAGCAGATTGTCAGGTGTGTACACAAGATAGAGACGTGAGATATTCATTTCTCTGTTTCCTCAACCTATGCAGGCTGCCTGAGGGAGATGGCAGATTCCATCTGAAGATGGTCATTTTAGATTTTGGCTTTCTTGCCTTCCTTATTATACTATAGGTGAGCTATATAATTTCAGGTTAAATCATTGTTTTGTGTGGGAATTGACATTCCAGGTCCCTGGCTCACAGCCACGACTCCAGATAGCTATTTCCTTGCTGTCAGGTCATATTGCACCAACACTAAGTTCAATATAAGTTCCCATTAAGTGCCAATAAAAAGCAGGTGACATATTTTTATTATTCTTTTAGCTAAAACAAGAACTTTGAAGATGAAAGATACATAAAAAACATACCAGGTAAAGTATGCCCTGTAATCTCTGCTCTCTTTTCCAAATCCCCCTAAAATGGTGACAAAGACATAAAGCTACATGATAAAGGAAAATTGAGAAAAAAATGACGTCAGACCCCCAAATCTTCAGAAAGTGGAAAGTTTAGAGCTTTAGCAGAGGGGAAAGCTCTGAGAAGGGGCGAGCCAAGAACCACAGGAAAGGTCTGTAACTGGAGACACTGACCAGTTCTGAAAGTTGGGAGAGGGTAAGACAGAGCATAAACAGATTGACAAAGATCTGGCTAAAGAGGTCTTTTTTATTCCAGTTAAAGCATCTGACAGCCATTCCTCCACCAGTCCAACAAGAAATAATAGTTAATCACCAGATCATTGAACCAGAGAGAATTCATATTGAGGGTATTGCAGAAATAGTGGAGAATAGTGTTGAAATGAATGGGAAATAAGAGAGAAGATTTAAGTCTTTCCTGCAGAATGATACCTAGGATGCCAATCTGTATGTGACCCAATTCATGCCAAAAAGGGTTTCATGGCAGACCACATGTGCATATAAATTTTAATTTAAGTAAATGACCAGAAAAAATAATTTTCTTGTTCCTTTTCCTTCCCTCCCTCTCTCCTTTTCTCCTTCCTTCTTTTGTTCCTGCCTTTTTCCATTCATTCATTTTAAATTAGTCTTCAAAATTTATTTATCTGAGTCAGAGTGACAAAGAGGAAACAGAGAGACAGAAAGACCTATTTCCTGGGTTACTTCCTAATTGCTCACAGTGGCTGGGACTGGACCAGGCAAAACTAGGAGCCAAAAGCCACAAGTTAGGACCCAATCTAGGTCCCTTGCATGGGTGACAGAGACTCAATCACTTTAGCCATCACCTGCTGCTTTCTAGGATACATATTGTGAAAAAGTTAGAATTGAGGGTGAAGTTGTGGTGTGAGCTTCCCAACCAATGGTTTAACTACTGTGCCTAATGAGTGTGCCGAAGAGGGGCCGAAGAAGCTGATGAAACAAGTTTAGTTAGAGTAAAATAAAAAGACTGAAGGAAAGGTTGGTTAGTAACTTAGAAATAGTAAATTAAGTGTAGGTGGCACTTTATAGCCTGCAATTTACCTTTTTGCACATTCCCTCACATGATTTTCATAAGAAACATTCCCCTCTCCCGCCCTGCCAAGAAGACATTACTGGTACTTTCAGCATATCCAGTTTCTAAATGAGAAACTGAACCAGTACTCCAAATCAGCTACTTTGGTTACTAATCAAGTGGTGCATGACAGGCAAAAATGGATGGAACCTTTCACATATCCCTGAAATTCTCAGAGACCAGTCCAAGACTGTTATAAAAAAGCGGAGTTGCCATTTGTAGTTCAACTTTTAGACAAGAGTTTGACTGTCAGAAGTAAGAGTTCAAAGTAGCTGCTGGGTTGAGAGCATTTTAGACAAAATGTCCTAGGGGACAAAGTTCAGAACATTTTTTTCAGAGCCCTTCTTTGACTGTCTGAAAAAAAAAATGTGTCTGGTATTGGTATCATTACCCTGCCAGAAGTTATTTCCAAGTCCTTTCTTGTATCCCTTCTGAGAGCCCTTTCCCAGGGCCCTCGTCTTTGTGGGTGTTGAAAATGTCTGTGTTTTTTGCTTCCACATGGCCTTGGTGTAGCTGTCAACCATGGTGCCTGGCCTCCTTCACACAGGTGGTCAGAGCATGGTGTTAGACCTGTGGAAACAAGAACTTGTCCTAGAGGTAGACATACAGATCCAGAGCAACATGTGAATCTCCCATGTAACTTTCTGATTGGATATGGAAATCTAAAGTATCAAGGGTTGCATGTAGAGTTGCAAGGAACTGTATTTTTTTTTTCTGAAAGAAAAAATTTTCAGAAAGTACTGCTGATGTAAATGGTACTACTGTTAAACACATGGTAAAAATGAGATGGAGAGAGGGAGGGTGGAGAAAGGGAGAGAGAGAAGGGCACAGAGAGAGAGGTGGAGAGAAAGAGGGAGAGAAGAGAAGGAGGAGGAAGAAGAAAGGAAGGAAATGAGAGGTGTAATGTGAGAAGACATTTATGATTCAGGTATTGGGAGGGGAGGAGTGGGAGGAGAAGAGGGAAAAGGTAGAGCATTTTCTGGACCCTCAGTGTTTTTCACTTCCTGCCTTGAAGTTTTGGTTTCTGTGAGCCACTTCAGTATTTTTCATGCCCTGAAACCCAGCAATTCCCTTTATGCTAAAGGCAATTTGAGTTGGTTCTCCATTGCTTGCAATACCAGGAGGATTACAGGTGTTGCCAGATGTCATGGTTTGCTCAGGAACCCTCTCCTTCTTCCTATTAAGGCCTCTGCTACACTAGATCACACACAACGTCATTAGGTATCCTCAAAATTTCAGTACCCTTCCTGGGCCTCCAAATTATCATTTATTCACTTACTCAGGAAATGTTTATTGAACATCAGTGTAGGGCAAATACAGCAATTAAGAGTGGAAATGAAGACATGTATAACTATGAATTGATGTAAAAGTAATTACTTTTTAAAAAAGAAATAAAAACCAGAGATTCTTCAGAGATCAGAGGGAGGAGTGGCTTTTGTGGGTGAGTTCTGGACTGTGTTGGATTCTCTGTGGTTATTGTAGATGGGTGGAGTAGGACCTCAGTGCTTGGTGTGGTGGATCCAGAAGGGAGAGGTCCAGACATTCACAGTAAACAGCAAGATTTGCAAGGGCAATTATAAGGTGGTAGAGTGGCTTGCCCAGTTAGGCCATCTTAAAACCTACTTTTACCTCAAATGCTATTGCCTGGAGAACAGCTTGACATATTTGTATCTTAATAGTATGAGGACATTTCTATCTTTAATCCAAGGACCTGCTATAAGAATAATTTTGGGGCCCGGCGGCGTGGCCTAGCAGCTGAAGTCCTCGCCTTGAAAGCACCGGGATCCCATATGGGCGCCGGTTCTGATCCCGGCAGCTCCACTTCCCATCCAGCTCCCTGCTTGTGGCCTGGAAAGCAGTCGAGGATGGCCCAATGCTTTGGGACCCTGCACCCGCGTGGGAGACCCAGAAGAGGTTCCTGGTTCCCAGCTTTGGATTGGTGCGCATTGGCCGTTGCAGCTCACTTGGGGAGTGAAACATCGGACGGAAGATCTTCCTCTCTGTCTCTCCTTCTCTCTGTATATCTGACTTTGTAATAAAATAAATAAATCTTTAAAAAAAAAAGAATAATTTTGGGCCTGAGAAAAGGGAGTTAGCTGGGAATCTGGGAGACTATCCACCACCACCACCATGCATAGTGCTCAAGGTACGCACTGTCTCCATACCATAGCTGTGCTTGGTTGGGTTTGGGCGAGGACAGGGAGCCATCAAAAGATTGGCTACTCTTACTATTCCAGCTGCCCTCTATTATTGTCCCATTGTGTTAAGTGGCTTTGTAGTGGCTATGGGGATCTTTAGGGAATATCTAAGGGGAAGTTGAGTTGGGATGCCTTAGTTTGGGTTAGAGAGTTTATTTCGTTGGCATTCATCATTTCTTAATCTCATTATGTTGCAGTGCTGGACCAAGTGACTTGTAACAGAAATAAGGACACCAACAAATGATGAGTACCTGCTATCTTTTAAAGCATATTTAAAATTGATCATCTACCCAGCCATTGGTTGGCAGTGAAAATCTGGGCAAATAGAGACTCTAAGGTGGACTATGTCAGCTGGTGGATTCTGGAGAGATTTAATAATGCTTGGAATGGCAGCAATTCAGAACTGTTGAACTAATAAAACCATCTGAGCAGTGCCCTCAGAGCATGCCCCATTTCAGGGACCCTGGAATCAGTGGGAACCTGGGTGGGGCTTCTCCCTTCATCTGTTCCTTTACCCCAAATATAGAAAAAAAAAGAGAGAGAGAATGTGGAAACAATGGTTTTAACCACTTTCCTGTAGCTCTGATCCTTTGTGTCCTATTCAACTATGTAAAGATTATCAAAATAAAATAATAGTTTTTAAAAAGGTTTAAAAAGTATATTTGATTAGTTATATCATGAGTAAGCTAGAAATGCCTGAAAGCTTAGCTCATAGATAGAAGACTCTTTATCCATATTTTACCAGTCCTCAAAATTGACTCATTACTATAAAAGTGAATTGCAAAAGTAGAAAGTTTCTCTGAACTATTCCAAATTTAGTTGACCAACTTTTGTAAGAGAAACAGATAAATTATCTTTTTTATTTCTGTGATAGAAAATATCAACTTATTTTTCTATGAGGCAATGATTGAAAAGTATGAATAATATAGGAAAAGATATTATAAAGCATTTTAAAAGTTTTATAGGTCAGGTATAAAAAATATTACATTTTAGTTTTTTAAATGATTCGGTATCTATCTGCTATTTATAATTTTATAATGTTAGATCATTCTGAAAATAAATAAGTATTTTCATACCCGACTTTTATTCATCATTCTCCTTTTGTTTTTTTAAAGTATAACTACATAAGTAGTAGGCCCCATTCAGCTGGACCCCACTCCAGAGGAAACTCAAGGAAATCATGCAATGTGGGATTTCTCCCTTTTGTTGCCTTTGCCAATAATCTGGATATATCAGAAACTACTCTTCATCCCTCAAATATATTTTGTCTTTTATCATTGATGAGAAAGTAGATGATAAGATTTGCTGGTCATTAAATATGTATTGCTTTCAATGGTGAAGCTATTTAAAATTTCAGTAGTTTTAGAAATATTGGTAGGGGGTTTGCTGGGGATAGGAGAGAATATGAACTGCTTATATTCCCACCAGTTTCCCACCAGTCAGTTGTATTTTGGGCTGAAGTTCAGGTGCTGGTCAGAACCATGCCTTGACTGTAAGAAGAGCAAACCATTTTCCTTGCATGGGTGTTCTCAGGGTTTCAGTGGGAGAATATCTGTCTTCGTCATTATTAACAGAGAAATCACTTAAGAGCCTTTAGGAAGGAAGAACATCCACATGTTCTCAGGATCTATCTACTAAGATAAAAAGGGCTGAGTGTACACATAGAACATAAAATTAAAGGGAAACAGGTAGAATGATGTATTCCAAATTTCTCCTTAATTGTCAGTCTTTGAAAATTTTCACTCTGAAATTTCTTGTTTTTTAAGTGAACTCTCCTGAAGTGCTTTTAAACTTTGAATATTAATTTGAGTGTTCCCCAAGGGACCATGAGTTAAAGTTTTGGTCTCCAAAGTCCAGTATTAATTGATGAATGGTAACTGGTTGATAGAATAAGGATAAAGGCTTGATTAATTGAGTTATCCAGGAAGTGGGCCTTTGGGGAGTTCTTTAGACCACAAGGATATGTTCTTGGAAGGCGGTTCTCATAACAGATTTTATGAAAGTTGAATTGACCTTTTCTCTCTGCTTCCTGTCTCACATGTGGTCCTCCCTCTGCATGCATTCCATCATTCATCACCCTCATTAGAGGCTAGCCAGTGGGGTTGTACCCAGTGTTTTTCTCCAAAACTGTTATTCAAACCAATTTCCTTCCCTAGTAAATTATTTCTCCAGAGCATATTAGTTATGGTGGTAAAAGCAGACTAACACACCTCTAATGGGATCTACTCTGCTTATCAGATGAAGCAATTCTCTAGGTTTGTCAAGATTTTCCATCACCTAAGTGATCTTTTTTCTCCAATTTAAAGAAAAAAAAAAATAAAAGGTAAACTTTTGCCATTCCCCTGACATATTCCTCTTATGAGGTTAGTGGTGGCACATGATGAAACATTAAGGAGGAATTGGGAATTTTTACCTCTATGTTCCTATCACTTGTTTGTGACACTCGAACTCACTGGAATCATAGTCTAGTTCTCCAGCAAATATGAAAAAGATAAGTATTGATGTCAGTCTTGCCTCCCACTAATCCTAGGTCCACATTGTTATTAACTAAATAGTCCTTGCTCTAGCTTTATGACTAAAGGCATGAGTGACTATACATTTATGTGTAATTTGTATATAGCCTATATATATAGGCTGTTCTAACTGTACAAATTTCAGTTGGAAAGATTGTCCCTCTTCAACTAAATATTTTTGTCATCAACTGGCCTTCATTTCGTAAAGGTTATATGATGTAGGAATGATATTCTAAAGTGGCTAATAGCATGAGCATTTAACATAATAGTGTTTGTTTTAAGAAAATTCTTTCTGTGCCTTAGTTTTCTCCTTCATGAAAGTAATATTGATGGTTTGCTTTGAAGTTCATGCTTATATGTTCTCTGTTCTCCTCTGTATCATAGTAGAACTTGTTTCCTAGGATTCTTTGTCCTCTGAGCTCCATGCAGGTTCAACCAATAGCAGGCCTTCACAAAAAATATGGAGGAAGCAGAGAAGATAGGACATTCCACTCTCTTTGTCTTTGCTTTTTGTGGTGTGCTGGACTGTAGTCCCCACGGTAGCTTCAGTGCTTACTAGATTTCTGTAGTCTCAGCTCCCAGACACATTTCTCATTGTAATTCTATCAGTTGGCTGCAACTTTAAGGCACTGGAGCATATCCTCTGATTGTCTCTACAACCCCATGATTACTAATATTTTCTGTTTTTGTTACTCTTTGGGTTGTGTCACAGTCTCCTGATTGGTCTCTCAGTTCTTTCACAAATGTAACAAATTCTTGGTGTTCAATTCTTTCTATTCAAAAGACCTAGAGTGGTTTCCATTTTGCAGGCTACATTTTGATTGTTGCAGATATCAAACTCACAGGGCTACTTGGAGAGTTAAGTGAGATAAGACATATAAAATAGTACATATCCTGAAACACAGCAAGAGCTCAATAAATGGTGGCTCTCATCATTGACCTTAGCAATGGTTTGGAGAATACAGTGCATGGATTCTTATTATTTTTCATTTTAGTGTCTAAAAACATGACATCACTTAAAGCAGAGAAATCTGAAATGGGCACATCTGCCAGGAAAAGAATACTGAGATTCTCTGGCTTCTGTGCAGTCTTCAGTTTCCATGAAAATCTAGGAAAAAGAATTTGCTAAAGGAAGTCTAAAAATGAGTAGACTCAGATAAGTATGCTTATATTCCAAACTTTTTAGTACACAAGCAGACTAGTATTACTATTACCTTTTTGTCCTTTTAATATCTTTTTTCTTACAAAATGCAATGAACCTGATTCTTTTTCTATGCAGAAGATGACACAAAATATAGGATTTCTTTGCTGTGACACATTCCCTATCATATCTCAAATAACAGTGCTTGCAAGGCTACTGTTACTGTGTTTATCTGCCAAATTGCTGGATAAATCATGCTCTTGGCATTCTGTGGCTATTCAGAGATTTTTGTTATCTCCTGTTAAGTTACAGGACAAAAAGAAGAAAAAAATAATAGTTTAAACAAAATCTTAGAATGGGTTGAGACCTACTGAAATCACAATTAAATGACAATGAGCCCTCTCCTGGAATGAAAATAATACATTTTTTTCTGCATGGAGTGAATGTCAAGGCAGGAGGAATTCTTGAGTTTTCTTGGTTACAACATAATTCCTTGGAATTTGTCCTCAACCCACAGAATTGGTGGCAGTAACAAGTGAGACTGCTGTGAATCAGATGTGCCAGAATTTGAATCATTAACCAGGCAATCTTATTTCAATTTCCTGGCAATTTCAAATCTTTTTCTATAAAATTGACTTTCAGAAGGAAGGAATGGAGAAACTGAGGAGGAAATGAAAGCCTTCGATATACCAAGGTGAATGCTACCACTTTTCTGAGCTGAAGGGTTCTAGGAGGTCCCCTCCGACATCCTTAGGGTATCCGGGATAGTGAGTTGTTCCTAGCAGTCAGTAGAACCCCCTACATAGGAACCTGTCTTGAATGGTTGGCTTTTGCTAAGGGCTTATTTAACCTAGCTGGTTAGAGCTCAGAAAACAAAGAAAAAAAAAGCCACAGACAAAAAAATAGTTCTGCAGGGTTTATTATTGGACTGAAGTGTGGCTATGCAGGACAGGATGGTAGAGCAATAGAAGCTCTGGGCTTGGTGTTAAAAATATAGGACCATCTTGGTTCTGCTACACTCAAATTGTGCCCCTGAGTAGATCACTTCATTCATTTATCAATTTTTCAGCGTAAAGCATTGGCAAAAACAAAGCAAAAACACCTTGCTTGTGAGTAAGCACGTGATGTACACATAAACACACCAGAACATTGGTCAATCAGCTTTTTAAAATACCTATTCCGAAACCAATGTGACTGTAGTAATGACACTCTGAAAACAATTTAGAGGACCCTTGTCCTATGGACTGACTGTGGTAGTTGATGAGAGAAAGCTAAGGAGAACTACAGTTCAGAACTCCCACATCAGTGGCCTCTCTACAGCCCTCACTTGCTGGAGCCGCTCCAGGCCATTTCTTTCTTTTTTTTTAATATATATATTTTTATTATATTATTTATGTATCTGAGGTGAAGGGGGATATTGAGGGAGAATCCCCACCCAGTCTCCCACCCGCCCAAGGTCCCAGATGTGGGGCATGCTGAGATACTTGCTCAAGTGGTCTTAATAGTCTTCCAGTTATGGATCGCTGCCAGTCATATCCCTCCCAGCTCGATTAGGTCATTGAAGAAGCCACTGATTGTCACAGTCCATCATGGAGTCTTCGTTTGCCCAGTATTTCGCTGCCCAACGTTTAGCTGAGGTGGTTGATTGACCTGTTCCGTCCTCCGTCCTCTCCTAGCCAGGGCTCTGAGTCCAGCAGTTCAATTGGGGAGATCACCAAAGGGACTTAGAGGTATTCCCAGATCAGATTCCCGCATGTTCCAGCTAGCACCGGTTCCAGCACAGTCCATCGCCACAATCAGTTGGTGGTTGCAATCGCTGGGCTGGCTCCGTTCTCCAGGCCATTTCTGATTGTTCTAAGGATGAATCTTCCACCCAAGAATTTTGTGGTCACAGACAAGATTGTTGCCCCTAGTTGGAGTTTCTAAAACCATCCAACATTTTTACCCTGTTCCTGCTTCCCATCAGGAAGCTAAAAGTCAAATGCTTTCTTACTGCATCTTTCCTTTCTTAAAACAAGTCTTTACCTTATGGTTGAGTTAAAGAATAAAATGCACAGTGTGTATACAGATGAAAGAAGCTATCAGGTAGGTTTTCTTTTCTTAATGATTTGTTTATTTTTATTGGAAAGGTAGACTTACAGAGAGAAGGAGATACAAAGAGTAAGATTTCTGTGTGCTGGTTCGCTCCCCAAGTGGTTGTAATGGCCAGAGTTGAGCTGATCCAAAGCAAGTAACAAAGGGCTTCTTCTGGGTATCCCATGCAGCAACAGGGCCCCAAGGCTTTGGGCCATGTTCAACTGTGTTTCCAGGCTACAAACAGGGAACTGGAAGGGAAGCAGAGCAGCCAGAACAAACTGGTGCCTAAATGGGATCCTGGTGCATACTTGATGAGGATTTAGCCACTGAGCCATCGTGCTGGGCCCCAGGCTTGTGTTAGTGGCCATGGTGTTAAGGTAACCTCTTATATCCCAACAGGGAAAGTCATCCTAAAGAGGACAGTATGACTCTCAAATGTGCTACTTTTTTTTTTCTCCTTCATTGTGAAGTGATTTACAATTGTCAGTTAGCTAACTCTTCCAACAGGCCTGATGAAGCAGATCAATACCCTTAATTCCTTTAGTGAGCAATATTATTATCCACTTTTGGGCTCATTATCGTATAAGCCAGTCATTCAATCTTTAAGGTGTCACCAGTATCTCACTGCAACACCCTATTTTGTGATTTTCAAGTTGTGAGATGTGTGAAACACCAGATCTGTTCTTGCAAGAGATGTCGTACTAGGATAGGTGGTACAAGAGGTGTTGTAGAGATGAGTATATCGGCAGTCAAGGTTACTTTCAACTGTGAGGACTCTCATAAGAGGCACTAGGAAGTAATCCATGAGTAAGACTACTTGCCCACTTGAGTCGTAACCTCAGGACAGTCACTTCTTTTTGGGATTGTATTTGTGAGCCTGTAGAATGAGGATCATAAAGTTTTCTCTTTGTTCATTTACAGAGTTTTAGGATAAAATAAGATGGAAGGTAGTATCTTTTGTAAATGAATGAAACTGAAATATAAGAGGTGATAATGATAGTGTGTATCAAGGCAGTGAAACAAATCAATTTGTTTTTTATAAATATCTGTGCTTAATAGCATTTTGAGGTGGATGGTTTTAATATGATGAAAGTCTGTCCAAGTTGTACAAGAAAAATTGAGACTGGCTTAACATAACCCAGTAGGGAAATTGGCGGGGTGTACAAGATAGAATCAAAAATCTCTTTGTGGAGTTATCAACTTAGTCCAATTTTCTTGGGGCTTTCCTGGGAAAACAGGATGATTCCTCACTCATCTCTGAGGCCGAATCTTCATCTTTGCACTCTCCCTGGACTCAGCATATCCAGACAAACCCTGGCTCCTGAATTCCTGAATGTTGCAATCCTTGGCGATAATCAAATTATTTCCCTGTTACCAAGATCATTCTTGGATGTTTACTCTTCCGAAAGACCTTAAAAGAATTTTATAGCCTTTGTGAAGTGACTTTCTGCAGAATTAAGGGTCCAGGAGATTACGATTAGTAATGGCCATCTTTCCTTAGGTTGTCTGTCTCTGCTTGCAAATACCTTCTTCAAGGATCTGGCCCTACCCAGCAGCCTTGTTATATCCACAATGGTTCTGAACATTTGCATGGGCTTAATGTAAAACTAGCCATAATATTCAACAAATAAAAAGCAGAAACACCACAGTTTCATAAGAATATAAACAAGAGCTAAAAACAGTCAAATCATAAGGTGTCTGTTTCATTCCTACATATATATATATGTGTTTTTGTATTCTACATTAACTACTATGTATCAGATAAAATAAGATATTTAGATATTTGTCTTTTGGGGACTGGCTTATTTCACTAAGCATATGATTTCTAGTTTTGTCTATTTTGCTGCAAATGACCAAATTTCATTATTTTTGATGAGTAATATTCCATAGTGTGTGCATATCCAGGCATTTGCTGGTGGACATCTGGGTTGATTCCATATCTTAGCTATTGTCTCACTATTATTTTAATTTTAATTTACTTAATTATATTGTTAATAGTAAGGCCAAGCATTTCTTTACCTCTTTTATTAGCTGCTAAAATTTCCCCTTCTCTCTGGCTACTGTATGTCATGGTTTGTTTGGAAAGTGCAGGTTTTTGCCTATTTCCCTGTTATAATTATTCCAAGTTCCTGCTTTACTCTTTAAATGTCCTGATTTGTGTGATAAATGATAGGTCATGTGACTTTCCACATCCTTTGTCATTGATTGTATTGTGATTTCTTTTTTTGTAGGATTCCAACTGTATATAGATATTTACGGTATAGACAGTAATTTCTGTGCTTAGATGATGAAAAATCTTCCAATTTGTCACTTATCTATCTACTTTGTGAGCTAGTTAGTTGAACACATTTCTTTGGTCAAATTCATCAAATTATGGATATTTTATGATTTTGGAATCTTGGTCAGAAGTCCTTTCCTACTCTCATGCCACAAAGATGTTCCCTATATTTACTTCTCTCCTTTAGCAATTTTAATTTTCACATTGAGGTCTTTAATTTCATATGTGGTTCAAGTTAGGCATTTGGCTTGATTTTTCTTCTTAGAGTCAGTTTTCTAATCCTATTTTCTCAGTGACTTGTGATGCTTCTCTATTTTACATCATTTTTAAGATCTCTGTAATCTATTTCATTGATCTATTTATCCAGACTAGTTTAATTGCTAGAAAATAATTTTGCTTGTCATTTAATATCATATAGAGCAGATCTTCTTCTTTGTATTCAAAGCTGATTTTGCTATTCTGATACTACTGTTTTTCCATATCAATTTTATAGTCACATTGTCAAATTGCTCAAAATGTTCTCCTGAAGTTTTTACTGGAATCTCATTGCATTTATATATCAATGTAATGAAAATTAGCATTTTAACATGGCACACCTTTTTACTTTTTCCATATCTTCTTTAATGCTTTTAATTGTATTGAATTTTTAATACATACAAATTCAGTGTATTACGTGTATTCTTTGTAAGGTTACCTTTGAGATATTTGTAGTTTTGCTGATAAATAAGCTGATATTTTATTTCCATATTTTCCAGATGGGTATTTCCTATCACTAAATCAGTAGAGCAGTTTAAATACTTTCTTATCTTGCCCTCTTGATGACCAAAGACTTGTTGACAGTATCAGGTTCAGGATATGATCTTAAGTAAAGCTGAGAAAAAAAAGATTGGCTGTCTTCTATGGAATCATACGCAGACATTTGGTGAGGAAGATGACCAACTTAATTCTGCAACTATAAATATTAATGGATCTGCAAACCCCTCATAAGAATATAGAGTTCCAGTAGTGAGTGTTTTTCAATGGCAGTTAAGATGCTGCTTGGGATGCCACATCTCATAGTGAAGTGCCTGATACAAGTCTTGGATCCTCTGTTTCCAACCCAACTTCCTGATTATGTGCACCCAAAGGAGTAACAGATGATGGCTCAAGTATATGGTTTCCTGCTACCCACATAAGAGACCTATATTGAGTTCCTGGATCCTGTTTTCTGCCTGGTATAGCCCTGGCTGTTGCAGACATTTAGGATAATGAATCAGTCAGTGGATGGTAGATCTCTTGGTTTTGTTTGTGTTTCTTACTGCCTTTCAGATAAGATGACAGTTAATTAATTTATTCATTTAAAAAGATACATTGATCTGGAGATGGAATGGTCTTAAGATTTATCAGATTCATTCACTGCAGGTTTCTGTTCTCTTTGCATTATGTTTGTTCAACTGAGCAGTTGATGCTTGAATATCTCAATGACAGGAAATTCATTACTCTAAAGTATCACTGTCCAAGTTATTGGTGCTTTCATCTTCTATAGGAATAGCTATATTCCATCTCTCATTCCTTTTCATCATGTCCTGTGATACAAATCTGCATAGTGCCTATCATTCAGTATTTCAGTATTTTGTTCACATGTCTGTTGCATGTATAAGGCTGTAAGTACCTCTGAGGAAACAACTTGGTTGGGTTAATTGCTTTTTCTTACGGTCTAGCAATTGCTTGGTACTTAGTAGGCACTAAAGGATAGTGAATAAAGATGCCTATATGGGAGATCTCTTGGGTACTTTTTCATTGTAAAACATTTTAAAATTTTGTCTGAGAGGGAAAATGAGAGAGAGAGAGAGAGAGAGAGAGAGAGAGAGAGAGAGAGAGAGGGGAATCAGGTCAATGCCCTGATTCCCAATAAAAAAAAATAAGGAAAAAATAGTATGAATAGGACTTTTTTCATCTACCAACAAAGGATGAATGCATGCTGCAGTGAGTCTAGAGTGGATTGACTATGTTATAAAGAAGACTTTGTTTTTGACAACAGTCAGTATGATTGGATTTAAAGGATAAATTGGGAAATAAACTTCATAGATTTTCTGGAAGCCATTTATAATGTGCCTGTGCATAGTATTATTTATTAAATGTTTGTATCTGCTTAATCTTATTTGATCCAAAGAACTATGGGGAAATGAAAATTGTCATCGTACCCATTGTGCATGCTCACTAATGGTTTTCAGTGGCTTCAGTATCATAGATAATGCAAATGGTGTGGTTAGGATTTGAGCCCGTTTCTGAAGTTTCCGTTCTTTCTGAGATGAAAACTGTATCTCAACACATTTACAAAAGTGTAAGAAATTAAGAGGGCATCCATCTCTTATTTTTAAGCATCTCTTCTATCACACAACTGAAGAGTAGTTAGTGAATTAAGCAGCTGGTCTTGAGACACTATAGCAGCCTGACTGCATTCTCTGGGGAGAATTTCAGCGGTATGTTACTGTTTCTTATGACACTGCACTTTGGGTACCAAACCTAGTTCCCAATAATTGTCTCTTAGATAGGATAAATTAGTAAATTACATTTGACTTTATGATACAGGAAGAATAACTGGAAAAAAATCTAGTTGCAAAATTCTCCGAATTCTTATTGCATTTACACGATGTATCCAACCAATCTGGAGTGAGTGTAATTGAGAAATCCCAGTTACCTGACGAGACTGTAGGCACAGAACAGTGAAGGCAGAGTTTAGAAGAACAATATAATTAGTGCTATAGTATGACTAAGACTGTAAATAATAAAGGGACTTGATATTTGTGTGGGAAGGCTATCAAGGAAGAAACAAATGAATAGAGTCATGCCCTTAGACTATATTATGATTCTTGCTGTGTGACTACCCTGGGGCCCATAATTATTCATTAGATTCTTTTTCTAGCAAAAATTATTCTGCCTTGGATTAAAGGTAGAAAATAAACACTCTTCTCTTGCAATCTGATGGAGAAATGTTAGAAATTGATAACTCAACACAGCTGAATCAATATCGTTAAGCAATGTCCATTGATGAGTTTTCATTGAGTTATTTTTCAGACTTGGAGTGCTCTCAGTGGAAGAGCAGTTAAAACATCTTTGTTTTCAGCTGCTTTTGTCCTTGATCTTTTCACTGCCTGAATAAATTATAAATAGTTCTCAACTTACCATGATTTTTCTTTTGACTGATGAAGGGTGATAGCAACACATTGAGTAGAAATTGTAAAATGAATAGCTTTTCCTGGGCACTGGCACTCAGTCTGTTACTCTTCTTTGATGTTTGGTAGGGGCAGTAAGCTATAGCTCCAAGTCAGCTTTTCAATCACAAGGAAGAACAGAGGAGACTCTAGTATGCTGTGGTGTTAAGCTAGGTTGTTTGATAGGTTGGGTGTGTTAAAGGCACTTTCAAATTAGGACACTGTCAACTTGTGATTTGTGGAGTGGGGAGAGATGGAACCCCATTATAAGTAAAAGATAATCTTTATAACCATATCCAGACTAGTTTTTCCAACATATATTTCCTCTTGTTCAATCTTTATGCTACTGACAGCATTATCTTCTTTTTTTTCAAGACTTACTTTTCAAATTTTTATTGGAAAGTCAAAATTACAGAG
This sequence comes from Ochotona princeps, assembly GCF_030435755.1. Taxonomy (NCBI): domain Eukaryota; kingdom Metazoa; phylum Chordata; class Mammalia; order Lagomorpha; family Ochotonidae; genus Ochotona; species Ochotona princeps. The sequence continues at coordinate 22,903,786 of NC_080847.1, forward strand.
ACAAGGAGAGATGGAGAGAAAGATCCACTTGGTTCACTCCCCAAGTGGCCTCAATGGCCAGAGCTGAGCCGATATGAAATCAGGAGCCAGAAGCTTCTTCTGGGTCTCCCATGTGGGTGCAGGGTCCCAAGGCTTTGGGCTATTTTCTACTGTTTTCCCATACCACAAGCAGAAAGCTGGATGGGAAGCAGAGCAGTCAGGATATGAACCTACATGGGATTCCAGTACATGCAAGGCAAGGACTTTAGCCATTAGGCTACCATCCTGGGCCAGACAGCATTATCTTCTTCTTTTTTTTTAGATTTATTTACTTTTATTGGAAAGGGAGATATACAAAGAGGAGGAGAGACAGAGAGGAAGTTCTTCTGTCCGATGTTTCACTCCCCAAGTGACTGCAATGGCCGGTACGCGCCGATCCAAAGCCGGGAACCAGGAACCTCTTCCCACGCGGGTGCAGGGTCCCAAAGCTGTGAGCCATCCTTGCCTGGCTTCCCAGGCCACAAGCAAGGAGCTGGATGGGAAGTGGAGCGGCCGGGATTAGAACCGGCGCCCATATGGGATCCCGGGGTGTTCAAGGTGAGGACTTTAGCTGCTAGGCCATGCCACCGGGCCCGACAGCATTATCTTTTAAAGACACATCTTAGCATGAAAGATTTTATTATTGTCCCCAAGTTTGCACTCTTCCTTTCACTGACACAGTTTGCTTTGAATTTTCTAGTTCCTGACAAATAAGTGGAGATTATATTTCATTCCCCTTGATTTTAAAATGTTTATTTATTAAAAAAACCTTTTTATTTGATGCCTTGCTTAATAACTTGGTGGTTAAATCTTTGCCTTGGATGCATGGATACCGATTTGTGTCCCAACTGTTCCACTTTGCTTTCCAGCTCCCTGCTTGTAGCCTGGAAAAGCAATAGAGGATGTTCCAAAGCTTTGAGATGGCACCCACGCAGGAGACCAGGAAGAAGTTTCTGGCTCCTGGCTTCAGATCGGCTTAGCTTTGGCCCTTGGGACTACTTGGGCAGTGAACCAGCGGATGGAAGATCTTTATCTTTGTCTCTCCTTTTTGTATATCTGCCTTTTCAATAAAAATAAATCTTAAAAAATTATTTGAAGGCAGAACGTGCACAAACACATGCACGAGAGAAGTATTTTCTATCTGTTTGCTCACTCACCAAATCTCCACAATAGCTGGAGGAAAAAAAACTACATCTGAATCTCCCATGTGAGTGTTAGAGTCTCTAGCACTTAAAATACCAACTGCTTCCCGCCAGGTATATCATCAGGGAGCTTGATTACAAGGTAAAGTTGTGGATTTGATCTCAAGGCTCCCATATGGAATATGGATACCTCAAGTGGATTTATAACCTTCTGTGTTAATCCCACCCTTGAATTTTGAGTTTCATTCTGTGATGTCTTGTTTCAGCTAATAGAATGGGTGAAAAGTGTTTATGTCCTAGTTCCTAGCTGAGAGATTTCCTGGGAACCTTGAGCATTTCCTTTTGATAACTGTGTTCTTGCCATTGCTGGGACATAGACATGTCTTGGCTAGCCCACTGGTTCCAGAAAAGGATGAGAGACACATGGAGCAAAACCTTCCTAAGGTGTCTTAACAAAATCTGATTACAGTAGTGCTCCAGGCAATCTGCAGATGTGTGCATCTACCCAACTGTGATCAGTTTAGCAAATGTAATCTACAACAGATACACAGATGATTTGCAGACTAAAGCACAGTAAATTATTTCTCCCTAAGCTACCAAGACTTAGATGTGGTTAGTTATTGTGTATGGTGTTTTAAATGTACCCTGTGAAAGTTTGTGTATTGGAAACGCAATTGTAAATGTAATCTGTAAAAATTTATGTATTGGAAACTTAATTGTAAGATTTGTATACTAATAGTACTTAGAAGTGGGGCCTTTGGGAGATTACATAATATCATAACTTGAGCCCGTCATATTGGCTTTTTAAGAAGAAAATAACAGACCGGGGCTGCCAACCTTGTGCTGTCTTGTCATGTGATGCCCTCTACCACTGTTAAAATACAGCAAGAAGGCCCTCATCAGGTGCTGAGCAGATGCCAGTGCCACAATCTTGGACTTTCCAGCCTCCAGAACTGTGAATCAACTTCTACTCCTTGTAGATTATCTGATGTTACATAATTTGTTATAGTAATAGAAAATGAACCAAGACAGTAAATAACTGATATATTTACCATCTCATGAGCTTACTTAAATATGTCTTATTGGCTTCCATAGCATATAGAGGACAAAGCTAAAGTATTGAAGCTATAAATTTTTGGCATAGCCTTCATTCCCAAATGTTTGTTGTGGCAGACAAGCTACTTGCCTACCCAAAAATGTGTCCCTTCCCTTCTTGCTTTTGCCACAAAGTCCTGATTTTGTTTGGTTTGGCAGTGTTCCCAGTAGTCCTGAATTCTCCCTCTGTTTTTCAGAATTCTGTTGCATGCAGAAGAATGTGGTTCTGAAGGATGTAATTGTTATCACTTTGATCTCTCCCAAAGCTTGGCTTCTATCAGGTTCATGGACTAAATTCTGATAACTTCTATGTCTTTAACACTTAGCAGGGTAGTGGACACATTGCAACAGATCTTAATATAAGCTTGTTGGATTGAGTTCAAATATTCATATGATGTGAGAGCCAAAGGTCTAGAGGATTCTACGAGTTGGTCCTATTAGCAGAGATCCTCAAATACCTACCCCTTTCTTTGCTCCCAAACTTACCTCCTTTTTATCTACACATCAAACATTCTAAGAGAATTGAAAAAACTGGACATGGCTAACAAGTGAGTCAGAACCCTCAAAGGACAGTATTTTTATCATCTATAAAAATTTGAAGCCAAGGCTAGCAAGCATCTCCACCCGTTAATGAGTTGAAATTTCGTTATTATTGGTATGAGGCCAAGATGTTTATGGGGATAACTCTTACGTTTTTAACCCTTATTTCTACCTGAAAAGTGCTTCTTTTAAAAAAAAGCCCTGCTTAGGAAAATGGGAAAATGTCAATTTGAGTTAGCAGGATACAATCTTCTTTCATTCCTTGGGGGACAGATGAGTGGTGGAGGGGTGGTCTCAGGACTGATCCTGGAGCAGTATTCTTAGTCACCTTCCTTATCCCGAGAACAAATCAGAAACTTTTGCAAGTTTCAGTTCATAAATAACAACAGTTCTTTAGCCTTTCTAAGTTTTTCCTATTACATTTTCTTTGTCAATTGCTTGTATGATAATATTTCTTTTCTCTAAAACAAAATAAAATTCCAACTCCAACTTTTTTCTAACTTATCATTCTTTCAAATGGCCATTCCTTTTTAGTTGTTACCCTACTACAATTTTACTGGGATTCTAATGTTCACCCTTCCAATCTCTCCACGTTCAATCCCACAGCTCTACTGTAACTTCCCTGTGTAGGTTTTCCACTGAATTGCCTTTGATAAGCTTTCTTTATCTTCTGAATCTTCTTCCTGCTTAGCCCTCCTCTTCTCTCACTTGAATGAGAAAACTAAATAACCCCTATTTAAATAAGGTTTTCCTGATCACAGCTCATGCTGAGCAACTTTTCCTTGCAGAAAGTACGAAGTAGTATATTCACAGCTTTACTGACATATATGTTTCTATCTATAGTAGAGATGATGGGATTATCCTGGATTAGTCAGGTGGGCCCCAAATGCAATCACAAATGTCCGTAGAAAAAGTAGGCAGAGGGTGATTTGACCACAATTAAAACAGGAGAAGGCCATATGACCAGGGAAGCAGAGATTGGATTAGGCCACGATTATCCAAGACAAATGGGTAACCTCTGCAAGATACCAAATGCAAGCAATAGATTCTCCCCTGAAAGTTGCTGAAGGAAACAGTCCTAACAATTGTGTGCAACATTATAGTGCAATCAGTTTTCATCATTTTTGGTTTTGGTTAAATCATTATCCTTTTTTTAGACCTCTGCAGTTACAAAAATATGTATATGAGGGTAAAATTTTAGTGAAAGCCGTTAGTTACCTGTCTCTCACTTTTCTGAATTTCTGTCTACACAGTGAGAAAAGGAAGAAGGAAGGAACTGAATTTTAGCTTCCATTTTCTCATAGATCTTGCAAGACTGTAACCCATTTAAATACACTGTAAGTTTTATTATATTCATTTTATGATCCTTTGGTTTCATTGTGTTCCTCAAAATTAATGTGTTGGGAAATTTACCACTCAGTGAAAGACGTCTTGGGGAGTTGTACATACCAAGAATTGATCAGGTCATGAAAACTCATGGAGGGTTCAGTGTTGTCATTCCAACAGTGGATTAGTTATAGCAAGGGTGGATTTGTTATACCAACAGTGTCATGACTCACATAAAGAACAGAAATTTAGAGTCAAGGCAACACCTGATAGACTATTTTACTATAAAACACAGATGATAATGTGGGGGAGAGAAGGGGATGGGTGGAGGGAGAGGGAGGAAGCCCTATGCCTGCAAAATTGTAAAATGGAAAGTAAGAATAAAAAAAAGCCGATGCAAAAAAATTAGTGAATTGGCCTTTCTCTTCCTTTCTTATCCTATCCTATCCTATCCTATCCTATCCTATCCTATCCTATCCTTCCTCCTTTCATCATGTGATGATAAGACACAAACGTCCTTGCCATATGCTCTTGAACTTCTGAGCTGCTAAACCCATAAACCTGATCAATATCTATTCTTTATAAATACACGATCTTGTATTTTCTGTTATAGCATGTTCAGACTGACAGTATCACACAATTAAGTAAACATTCTCTTTAAATTAGCTTTATTGAGATGTAATTCATATATAATATGATGTATCTATGTAAAATATTAATTCAACATGGGTTTTTGTTTTTTAAAAAATTTTATTTAGTTATTTAGGTCAGAGAGAGAGAGAGAGAGAAAATATTCCGTTCATTGGTTCATTCCCTAGGTCCCTACAAAGACCAGTGCTTAGCCAGGTAGAAGCTAGTAACTCAAATTAATCCAGGTCTCCCACATAGGTAGCAGGGACCCAAATACTTTAGTCATCACCTGCTAGGACATTAGAAAACCATAGGACATTAGAAAAATGTTGGAATTCGGGCTCGGCGGCGTGGCCTGGTGGCTAAAGTCCTCACCTTGATCCCATATGGCCGCTGGTTCTAATCCCGGCAGCTCCACTTCCTCTCTGTCTCTCCTCCTCTCAGTATATCTGACTTTGTAATAAAAATAAAATAAATCTTTAAAAAAAAAAAAAAAAAGAAAGATGTTGGAATCCAAAATGGAGCTGGAATTTGAACCCAGCACTTTGCTGCTGTAGTGGAATAATGCTTCTATGAATATTCATATGCACATTTTTATGTGGACATATATTTTCAGTTCCTTGGGTATACATATACTTAGGAGTGGAATTCTTGAGTCAGCACTATGCTTACCTTTGTGAGGAATGCCAGACTATTTCAGATAGATTTGTTTTAAAGAAATACATGATAGCTCTGTGGGAGAGTGGGAATGAGGGAAGCAAGGGAGAGACAAAGAGAAAGAGAAAGAAAGCAAGAAAGAGGGTGAGAAAAAGGAAGAGAGGTAGGACATGGTGGTAGTGTCACTGGGAGCTGTAGAGAATGCTCAGCCAAGAGCATTGGGTCCTACACTGATTACTGTCATGGGAACAGATCCAAGTTAATCTACAGAAGTGCAAAGGGTGTTGGCTATTCTTTGCCAAGCCCAGAGAGTGGCCTAGAATCAGGTCTTTTGACTGGGATAAAGATGGAACAGGAAGTTCATTTTTGACCTTGGAGAAAGATAGAGAGACCAACACATTTTGTTTTGAATCAAGGCAGTTGTTGTAAATAAGACTCATTGCCAAGGTTCTCCTCATATCAACTCACCCCACTCAATGGCAGACCTGGCTGGGTTAATGTTTTTTGGTCATCTTTGTCCTTTCATCTGCTTAAGCTAGTTATACTGTCACTTTGAGCTCTGACACTGCTCTCTCTGGCTCTCATTCTTCTGGAAAGGCTGCTATGCAGAAGTTTAGGTATTTATCAAATACACTTTTCTGATACCTTGGCAGAGTTGCTTTTAGATGGGGATGAATATTAGATGCTGTTGGCTGTTTGGAACATGTACACTGAAGTGACCAGCAAAATC